>NW_028270140.1:69217360-71977360 GCF_037043375.1 Chiloscyllium plagiosum
GAGAGAGAGCGCAGGAGAGAGAGAGAGCGCAGGAGAGAGAGAGAGCGCGCAGGGAGAGAGAGCGCGCGCAGGTGAGAGAGCGCGCGCAGGTGAGAGAGCGCGCGCAGGTGAGAGAGCGCGCGCAGGTGAGAGAGCGCGCGCAGGTGAGAGAGCGCGCGCAGGAGAGAGCGCGCGCAGGAGAGAGAGCGCGCAGGAGAGAGAGAGCGCAGAGAGCAGGAGAGAGCGTGCAGGAGAGAGAGAGCGCGCAGGAGAGAGAGCGCAGCAGGAGAGAGAGAGCGCAGGAGAGAGAGAGCGCGAAGGAGTGAGAGAGCGCGCAGGAGAGAGAGAGCGCGCAGGAGAGAGAGAGCGCGCAGGGGAGAGAGAGAGAGAGCGCAGGAGAGAGAGAGCGCAGGAGAGAGAGAGAGAGAGGCAGGAGAGAGAGAGAGGGCGCAGAGAGAGAGAGAGCGCAGGAGAGACATAGAGAGCGCAGGAGACAGAGAGAGAGCGCAGGAGAGAGAGAGAGAGCGCAGGAGAGAGAGAGAGCGCGCAGGAGAGAGAGAGCGCGCGCAGGAGAGAGAGAGCGCGTGCAGGAGAGAGAGAGCGCGCAGGAGAGAGAGAGCGCGCAGGAGAGAGAGAGCGCGCAGGAGAGAGAGAGCGCGCAGGAGAGAGAGAGCGCGCAGGAGAGAGAGAGCGCGCAGGAGAGAGAGAGCGCGCAGGAGAGAGAGAGCGCGCAGGAGAGAGAGCGCGCAGGAGAGAGAGAGCGCGCAGGAGAGAGCGCGCAGGAGAGAGAGAGCGCGCAGGAGAGAGAGAGCGCGCAGGAGAGAGAGAGCGCGCAGGAGAGAGAGCGCGCAGGAGAGAGAGCGCGCAGGAGAGAGAGCGCGCAGGAGAGAGCGCGCAGGAGAGAGAGCGCAGGAGACAGAGAGCGCAGGAGAGAGAGAGAGCGCAGGAAGAGAGAGAGCGCGCGCAGGAGAGACAGCACGCGCAGGAGAGAGCGGGCGCAGAGGAGAGAGCGGGCGCAGAGGAGAGAGCGCGCGCAGGAGAGAGAGAGCGCGCGCAGGAGAGAGAGAGCGCGCGGAGGAGAGAGAGAGCGCGCGCAGGAGAGAGAGAGCGCGCGCAGGAGAGAGAGAGCGCGCGCAGGAGAGAGCGCGCGCAGGAGAGAGAGAGCGCGCGCCAGGAGAGAGAGAGCGCGCGCAGGAGAGAGAGAGCGCGCCAGGAAAGAGAGAGCGCGCGCAGGAGAGAGAGAGCGCGCGCAGGAGAGAGAGAGCGCGCGCAGGAGAGAGAGAGCGCGCGCAGGAGAGAGAGAGCGCGCGCAGGAGAGAGAGAGCGCGCGCAGGAGAGAGAGAGCGCACGCAGGAGAGAGAGAGCGCACGCAGGAGAGAGAGAGAGCGCGCAGGAGAGAGAGAGCGCGCAGGAGAGAGAGAGCGCGCAGGAGAGAGAGAGCGCGCAGGAGAGAGAGAGCGCGCAGGAGAGAGAGAGAGAGCGCAGGAGAGAGAGAGAGCGCGCAGGAGAGAGAGAGAGAGTGCAGGAGAGAGAGAGAGTGAGCGCAGGAGAGAGAGAGAGAGCGCAGGAGAGAGAGAGAGAGCGCAGGAGAGAGAGAGAGAGCGCAGGAGAGAGAGAGAGCGCAGGAGAGAGAGAGCGCGCAGGAGAGCGCGCGCAGGAGAGAAAGCGCGCGCAGGAGAGAGAGCGCGCGCAGGAGAGAGAGCGCGCGCAGGCGAGAGAGAGCGCGCAGGAGAGAGAGAGCGCGCAGGAGAGAGAGAGCGCGCAGGAGAGAGAGAGCGCGCAGGAGAGAGAGAGCGCGCAGGAGAGAGAGAGCGCGCAGGAGAGAGAGCGCGCGCAGGAGAGAGAGCGCGCGCAGGAGAGAGAGCGCGCGCAGGAGAGAGAGCGCGCGCAGGAGAGAGAGCGCGCAGGAGAGAGAGAGCGCGCAGGAGAGAGAGAGCGCGCAGGAGAGAGAGAGCGCGCAGGAGAGAGAGAGAGCGCAGGAGAGAGAGAGAGCGCAGGAGAGAGAGAGAGAGCGCAGGAGAGAGGGAGAGCACAGGAGAGAGAGAGAGAGCGCAGGAGAGAGAGAGCGCGCAGGAGAGAGAGAGCGCGCAGGAGAGAGAGAGCGCGCAGGAGAGAGAGAGCGCGCAGGAGAGAGAGAGCGCGCAGGAGAGAGAGAGAGCACGCAGGAGAGAGAGAGAGCGCGCAGGAGAGAGAGAGCGCGCAGGAGAGAGAGAGCGCGCAGGAGAGAGAGAGCGCGCAGGAGAGAGAGAGCGCGCAGGAGAGAGAGCGCGCGCAGGAGAGAGAGCGCGCGCAGGAGAGAGAGCGCGCGCAGGAGAGAGAGCGCGCGCAGGAGAGAGAGCGCGCGCAGGAGAGAGAGCGCGCGCAGGAGAGAGAGAGCGCGCAGGAGAGAGAGCGCGCGCAGGAGAGAGAGCGCGCGCAGGAGAGAGAGAGCGCGCAGGAGAGAGAGAGCGCGCAGGAGAGAGAGAGAGAGCGCAGGAGAGAGAGAGAGCGCAGGAGAGAGAGAGAGCGCAGGAGAGAGAGAGCGCGCGCAGGAGAGAGAGAGCGCGCGCAGGAGAGAGAGAGCGCGCGCAGGAGAGAGAGAGCGCGCGCAGGAGAGAGAGCGCGCGCGCAGGAGAGAGAGCGCGCGCGCAGGAGAGAGAGCGCGCGCGCAGGAGAGAGAGAGCGCGCGCAGGAGAGAGAGAGCGCGCGCAGGAGAGAGAGAGCGCGCGCAGGAAAGAGAGAGCGCGCGCAGGAAAGAGAGAGCGCGCGCAGGAGAGAGAGAGCGCGCGCAGGAGAGAGAGAGCGCGCGCAGGAGAGGGAGCGCGCGCAGGAGAGAGAGCGCGCGCGCAGGAGAGAGAGAGTGCGCGCAGGAGAGAGGGAGCGCGCGCAGGAGAGAGAGAGCGCGCGCAGGAGAGAGAGAGCGCACGCAGGAGAGAAAGAGCGCACGCAGGAGAGAAAGAGCGCACGCAGGAGAGAGAGAGCGCACGCAGGAGAGAGAGAGAGCGCGCAGGAGAGAGAGAGAGCGCGCAGGAGAGAGAGAGCGCGCAGGAGAGAGAGAGCGCGCAGGAGAGAGAGAGCGCGCAGGAGAGAGAGAGCGAGCGCAGGAGAGAGAGAGAGAGCGCAGGAGAGAGAGCGCAGGAGAGAGAGAGAGTGAGCGCAGGAGAGAGAGAGAGAGCGCAGGAGAGAGAGAGAGCGCAGGAGAGAGAGAGAGAGCGCAGGAGAGAGAGAGAGAGCGCAGGAGAGAGAGAGAGAGCGCGCAGGAGAGAAAGCGCGCGCAGGAGAGAGAGCGCGCGCAGGCGAGAGAGAGCGCGCAGGAGAGAGAGAGCGCGCAGGAGAGAGAGAGCGCGCAGGAGAGAGAGAGCGCGCAGGAGAGAGAGAGCGCGCAGGAGAGAGAGAGCGCGCAGGAGAGAGAGAGCGCGCAGGAGAGAGAGAGCGCGCAGGAGAGAGAGCGCGCGCAGGAGAGAGAGCGCGCGCAGGAGAGAGAGCGCGCGCAGGAGAGAGTGCGCGCGCAGGAGAGAGAGCGCGCAGGAGAGAGAGAGCGCGCAGGAGAGAGAGAGCGCGCAGGAGAGAGAGAGCGCGCAGGAGAGAGAGAGCGCGCAGGAGAGAGAGAGCGCGCAGGAGAGAGAGAGCGCGCAGGAGAGAGAGAGCGCGCAGGAGAGAGAGAGCGCGCAGGAGAGAGAGAGCGCGCAGGAGAGAGAGAGAGAGCGCAGGAGAGAGAGAGAGAGCGCAGGAGAGAGAGAGAGCGCAGGAGAGAGGGAGAGCACAGGAGAGAGAGAGAGAGCGCAGGAGAGAGAGAGAGCGCGCAGGAGAGAGAGAGCGCGCGCAGGAGAGAGAGAGCGCGCGCAGGAGAGAGAGAGCGCGCAGGAGAGAGAGAGCGCGCAGGAGAGAGAGAGCGCGCAGGAGAGAGAGAGCGCGCAGGAGAGAGAGAGCGCGCAGGAGAGAGAGAGCGCGCAGGAGAGAGAGAGCGCGCAGGAGAGAGAGAGCGCGCAGGAGAGAGAGAGCGCGCAGGAGAGAGAGAGCGCGCAGGAGAGAGAGCGCGCAGGAGAGAGAGAGCGCGCAGGAGAGAGAGAGCGCGCAGGAGAGAGCGCGCAGGAGAGAGAGAGCGCGCAGGAGAGAGAGAGCGCGCAGGAGAGAGAGCGCGCAGGAGAGAGAGCGCGCAGGAGAGAGAGCGCGCAGGAGAGAGCGCGCAGGAGAGAGAGCGCAGGAGACAGAGAGCGCAGGAGAGAGAGAGAGCGCAGGAGAGAGAGAGAGCGCGCGCAGGAGAGACAGCGCGCGCAGGAGAGAGCGGGCGCAGAGGAGAGAGCGGGCGCAGGAGAGAGAGAGCGCGCGGAGGAGAGAGAGAGCGCGCGGAGGAGAGAGAGAGCGCGCGCAGGAGAGAGAGAGCGCGCGCAGGAGAGAGCGCGCGCAGGAGAGAGAGAGCGCGCGCAGGAGAGAGAGAGCGCGCGCAGGAGAGAGAGAGCGCGCGCAGGAGAGAGAGAGCGCGCGCAGGAAAGAGAGAGCGCGCGCAGGAGAGAGAGAGCGCGCGCAGGAGAGAGAGAGCGCGCGCAGGAGAGAGAGAGCGCGCGCAGGGGAGAGAGAGCGCGCGCAGGAGAGAGAGAGCGCGCGCAGGAGAGGGAGCGCGCGCAGGAGAGAGAGCGCGCGCGCAGGAGAGAGAGAGTGCGCGCAGGAGAGAGGGAGCGCGCGCAGGAGAGAGAGAGCGCGCGCAGGAGAGAGAGAGCGCACGCAGGAGAGAAAGAGCGCACGCAGGAGAGAAAGAGCGCACGCAGGAGAGAGAGAGCGCACGCAGGAGAGAGAGAGAGCGCGCAGGAGAGAGAGAGCGCGCAGGAGAGAGAGAGCGCGCAGGAGAGAGAGCGCGCAGGAGAGAGAGCGCGCAGGAGAGAGAGAGAGAGCGCAGGAGAGAGAGAGAGCGCGCAGGAGAGAGAGAGAGTGCAGGAGAGAGAGAGAGTGAGCGCAGGAGAGAGAGAGAGAGCGCAGGAGAGAGAGAGAGAGCGCAGGAGAGAGAGAGAGAGCGCAGGAGAGAGAGAGAGAGCGCGCAGGAGAGCGCGCGCAGGAGAGAAAGCGCGCGCAGGAGAGAGAGAGAGTGCAGGAGAGAGAGAGAGTGAGCGCAGGAGAGAGAGAGAGAGCGCAGGAGAGAGGGAGAGCACAGGAGAGAGAGAGAGAGCGCAGGAGAGAGAGAGCGCGCAGGAGAGAGAGAGCGCGCAGGAGAGAGAGAGCGCGCAGGAGAGAGAGAGCGCGCAGGAGAGAGAGAGAGCACGCAGGAGAGAGAGAGAGCGCGCAGGAGAGAGAGAGCGCGCAGGAGAGAGAGAGCGCGCAGGAGAGAGAGAGCGCGCAGGAGAGAGAGAGCGCGCAGGAGAGAGAGCGCGCGCAGGAGAGAGAGCGCGCGCAGGAGAGAGAGCGCGCGCAGGAGAGAGAGCGCGCGCAGGAGAGAGAGAGCACGCAGGAGAGAGAGAGCGCGCAGGAGAGAGAGAGCGCGCAGGAGAGAGAGAGCGCGCAGGAGAGAGAGAGCGCGCAGGAGAGAGCGCGCAGGAGGGAGAGAGATCGCGCAGGAGAGAGAGAGAGCGCAGGAGAGAGAGAGAGAGCGCAGGAGAGAGAGAGAGCGCAGGAGAGAGAGATAGAGCGCCGGAGAGAGAGAGAGAGCGCAGGAGAGAGAGAGAGCGCAGGAGAGAGAGAGAGCGCAGGAGAGAGAGAGCGCGCGCAGGAGAGAGAGAGCGCGCGCAGGTGAGAGAGAGCGCGCGCAGGAGAGAGAGAGCGCGCGCAGGAGAGAGAGAGCGCGCGCAGGAGAGAGAGAGCGCGCGCAGGAGAGAGAGAGCGCGCGCAGGAGAGAGAGAGCGCGCGCAGGAGAGAGAGAGCGCGCGCAGGAGAGAGAGAGCGCGCGCAGGAGAGAGAGAGCGCGCGCAGGAGAGAGAGAGCGCGCGCAGGAGAGAGAGAGCGCTCGCAGGAGAGAGAGAGCGCGCGCAGGAGAGAGAGAGCGCGCGCAGGAGAGAGAGAGCGCGCGCAGGAGAGAGAGAGCGCGCGCAGGAGAGAGAGAGCGCGCGCAGGAGAGAGAGAGCGCGCGCAGGAGAGAGAGAGCGCGCGCAGGAGAGAGAGAGCGCGCGCAGGAGAGAGAGAGCGCGCGCAGGAGAGGGAGCGCGCGCAGGAGAGAGAGCGCGCGCGCAGGAGAGAGAGAGTGCGCGCAGGAGAGAGGGAGCGCGCGCAGGAGAGAGAGAGCGCGCGCAGGAGAGAGAGAGCGCACGCAGGAGAGAGAGAGAGCGCGCAGGAGAGAGAGAGCGCGCAGGAGAGAGAGAGCGCGCAGGAGAGAGAGAGCGCGCAGGAGAGAGAGAGCGAGCGCAGGAGAGAGAGAGAGAGCGCAGGAGAGAGAGAGAGAGCGCAGGAGAGAGAGAGAGTGAGCGCAGGAGAGAGAGAGAGAGCGCAGGAGAGAGAGAGAGCGCAGGAGAGAGAGAGCGCAGGAGAGAGAGAGAGAGCGCAGGAGAGAGAGAGAGAGCGCGCAGGAGAGAAAGCGCGCGCAGGAGAGAGAGCGCGCGCAGGAGAGAGAGAGCGCGCAGGAGAGAGAGAGCGCGCAGGAGAGAGAGAGCGCGCAGGAGAGAGAGAGCGCGCAGGAGAGAGAGAGCGCGCAGGAGAGAGAGAGCGCGCAGGAGAGAGAGAGCGCGCAGGAGAGAGAGCGCGCGCAGGAGAGAGAGCGCGCGCAGGAGAGAGAGCGCGCGCAGGAGAGAGAGCGCGCGCAGGAGAGAGAGCGCGCAGGAGAGAGAGAGCGCGCAGGAGAGAGAGAGCGCGCAGGAGAGAGAGAGCGCGCAGGAGAGAGAGAGCGCGCAGGAGAGAGAGAGCGCGCAGGAGAGAGAGAGCGCGCAGGAGAGAGAGAGCGCGCAGGAGAGAGAGAGCGCGCAGGAGAGAGAGAGAGCGCAGGAGAGAGAGAGAGAGCGCAGGAGAGAGAGAGAGCGCAGGAGAGAGGGAGAGCGCAGGAGAGAGGGAGAGCGCAGGAGAGAGAGAGAGAGCGCAGGAGAGAGAGAGCGCGCAGGAGAGAGAGAGCGCGCAGGAGAGAGAGAGCGCGCAGGAGAGAGAGAGCGCGCAGGAGAG
The DNA here is from genome assembly GCF_037043375.1 of Chiloscyllium plagiosum. Lineage (NCBI taxonomy): Eukaryota > Metazoa > Chordata > Chondrichthyes > Orectolobiformes > Hemiscylliidae > Chiloscyllium > Chiloscyllium plagiosum. The sequence continues at coordinate 69,224,390 of NW_028270140.1, forward strand.
AGAGCGCGCAGGAGAGAGAGAGCGCGCAGGAGAGAGAGAGCGCGCAGGAGAGAGAGAGCGCGCAGGAGAGAGAGAGCGCGCAGGAGAGAGAGAGCGCGCAGGAGAGAGAGAGCGCGCAGGAGAGAGAGAGAGCGCAGGAGAGAGAGAGCGCGCAGGAGAGAGAGAGCGCGCAGGAGAGAGAGAGCGCGCAGGAGAGAGAGAGCGCGCGCAGGAGAGAGAGCGCGCGCAGGAGAGAGAGCGCGCGCAGGAGAGAGAGCGCGCGCAGGAGAGAGAGAGCGCGCAGGAGAGAGAGAGCGCGCAGGAGAGAGAGAGCGCGCAGGAGAGAGAGAGCGCGCAGGAGAGAGAGAGCGCGCAGGAGAGAGAGAGCGCGCAGGAGAGAGAGAGCGCGCAGGAGAGAGAGAGCGCGCAGGAGAGAGAGAGCGTGCAGGAGGGAGAGAGATCGCGCAGGAGAGAGAGAGAGCGCAGGAGAGAGAGAGAGAGAGCGCAGGAGAGAGAGAGAGCGCCGGAGAGAGAGAGAGCGCAGGAGAGAGAGAGAGCGCAGGAGAGAGAGAGAGCGCGCAGGAGAGAGAGAGAGAGCGCAGGAGAGAGCGCGCAGGGGAGAGAGAGAGCGCAGGAGAGAGAGAGAGCGCAGGAGAGAGAGAGAGCGCAGGAGAGAGAGAGAGAGCGCAGGAGAGAGAGAGAGAGCGCAGGAGAGAGCGCGCAGGGGTGAGAGAGAGCGCAGGAGAGAGAGAGAGCGCGCGCAGGAGAGACAGCGCGCGCAGAGGAGAGAGCGGGCGCAGAGGAGAGAGCGGGCGCAGAGGAGAGAGCGGGCGCAGAGGAGAGAGCGGGCGCAGAGGAGAGAGCGGGCGCAGAGGAGAGAGCGGGCGCAGAGGAGAGAGCGGGCGCAGGTGAGAGAGAGCGCGCAGGTGAGAGAGAGCGCGCGCAGGTGAGAGAGAGCGCGCGCAGGAGAGAGAGAGCGCGCGCAGGAGAGAGAGAGCGCGCGCAGGAGAGAGCGCGCGCAGGAGAGAGAGCGCGCAGGAGAGAGAGAGCGCGCGCAGGAGAGAGAGAGCGCGCGCAGGAGAGAGAGAGAGCGCGCAGGAGAGAGAGAGAGCGCGCAGGAGGGAGAGAGATCGCGCAGGAGAGAGAGAGAGCGCAGGAGAGAGAGAGAGAGAGCGCAGGAGAGAGAGAGAGCGCAGGAGAGAGAGAGAGAGCGCCGGAGAGAGAGAGCGCGCAGGAGAGAGAGAGCGCAGGAGAGAGAGAGCGCGCGCAGGAGAGACAGCGCGCGCAGGAGAGAGAGCGCGCGCAGGAGAGAGAGCGCGCGCAGGAGAGAGAGCGCGCGCAGGAGAGAGAGCGCGCAGGAGAGAGAGAGCACGCAGGAGAGAGAGAGCGCGCAGGAGAGAGAGAGCGCGCAGGAGAGAGAGAGCGCGCAGGAGAGAGAGAGCGCGCAGGAGAGAGAGAGAGCGCAGGAGAGAGAGAGAGCGCAGGAGAGAGAGAGAGCGCAGGAGAGAGGGAGAGCACAGGAGAGAGAGAGAGAGCGCAGGAGAGAGAGAGCGCGCAGGAGAGAGAGAGCGCGCAGGAGAGAGAGAGCGCGCAGGAGAGAGAGAGCGCGCAGGAGAGAGAGAGCGCGCAGGAGAGAGAGCGCGCAGGAGAGAGAGAGCGCGCAGGAGAGAGAGAGCGCGCAGGAGAGAGAGAGCGCGCAGGAGAGAGAGAGCGCGCAGGAGAGAGAGAGCGCGCAGGAGAGAGAGAGAGCGCAGGAGAGAGAGAGCGCGCAGGAGAGAGAGAGCGCGCAGGAGAGAGAGAGCGCGCAGGAGAGAGAGAGTGCGCGCAGGAGAGAGCGCGCGCGCAGGAGAGAGAGCGCGCGCAGGAGAGAGAGCGCGCGCAGGAGAGAGAGCGCGCGCAGGAGAGAGAGAGCGCGCAGGAGAGAGAGAGCGCGCAGGAGAGAGAGAGCGCGCAGGAGAGAGAGAGCGCGCAGGAGAGAGAGAGCGCGCAGGAGAGAGAGAGCGCGCAGGAGAGAGAGAGCGCGCAGGAGAGAGAGAGCGCGCAGGAGAGAGAGAGCGCGCAGGAGGGAGAGAGCGTGCAGGAGGGAGAGAGATCGCGCAGGAGAGAGAGAGAGCGCAGGAGAGAGAGAGAGAGAGCGCAGGAGAGAGAGAGAGCGCCGGAGAGAGAGAGAGCGCAGGAGAGAGAGAGAGCGCGCAGGAGAGAGAGAGAGAGCGCAGGAGAGAGCGCGCAGGGGAGAGAGAGAGCGCAGGAGAGAGAGAGAGCGCAGGAGAGAGAGAGAGCGCAGGAGAGAGAGAGAGAGCGCAGGAGAGAGAGAGAGAGCGCAGGAGAGAGCGCGCAGGGGTGAGAGAGAGCGCAGGAGAGAGAGAGAGCGCGCGCAGGAGAGACAGCGCGCGCAGAGGAGAGAGCGGGCGCAGAGGAGAGAGCGGGCGCAGAGGAGAGAGCGGGCGCAGAGGAGAGAGCGGGCGCAGAGGAGAGAGCGCGCGCAGGTGAGAGAGAGCGCGCGCAGGTGAGAGAGAGCGCGCGCAGGAGAGAGAGAGCGCGCGCAGGAGAGAGAGAGCGCGCGCAGGAGAGAGCGCGCGCAGGAGAGAACGCGCGCAGGAGAGAGAGAGCGCGCGCAGGAGAGAGAGAGCGCGCGCAGGAGAGAGAGAGAGCGCGCAGGAGAGAGAGAGCGTGCAGGAGGGAGAGAGATCGCGCAGGAGAGAGAGAGAGCGCAGGAGAGAGAGAGAGAGAGCGCAGGAGAGAGAGAGAGCGCAGGAGAGAGAGAGAGAGCGCCGGAGAGAGAGAGCGCGCAGGAGAGAGAGAGCGCGCAGGAGAGAGAGAGCGCAGGAGAGAGAGAGCGCGCGCAGGAGAGAGAGCGCGCGCAGGAGAGAGAGCGCGCGCAGGAGAGAGAGCGCGCGCAGGAGAGAGAGAGCGCGCAGGAGAGAGAGAGCGCGCAGGAGAGAGAGAGCGCGCAGGAGAGAGAGAGCGCGGAGAGAGAGAGCGCGCAGGAGAGAGAGAGCGCGCAGGAGAGAGAGAGCGCGCAGGAGAGAGAGAGCGCGCAGGAGAGAGAGAGCGTGCAGGAGGGAGAGAGATCGCGCAGGAGAGAGAGAGAGCGCAGGAGAGAGAGAGAGAGAGCGCAGGAGAGAGAGAGAGCGCCGGGGAGAGAGAGAGAGCGCAGGAGAGAGAGAGAGCGCAGGAGAGAGAGAGAGCGCAGGAGAGAGAGAGAGCGCAGGAGAGAGAGAGAGCGCGCAGGAGAGAGAGAGAGAGCGCAGGAGAGAGGGAGAGAGCGCAGGAGAGAGCGCGCAGGGGAGAGAGAGAGCGCAGGAGAGAGAGAGAGCGCAGGAGAGAGAGAGCGCAGGAGAGAGAGAGAGAGCGCAGGAGAGAGAGAGAGAGCGCAGGAGAGAGCGCGCAGGGGAGAGAGAGAGCGCAGGAGAGAGAGAGAGCGCGCGCAGGAGAGAGAGAGCGCGCAGGAGAGAGAGAGCGCGCAGGAGAGAGAGAGCGCGCAGGAGAGAGAGAGCGCGCAGGAGAGAGAGAGCGCGCAGGAGAGAGAGAGCGCGAAGGAGAGAGAGAGCGCGGGAGAGAGAGAGCGCGGGAGAGAGAGAGCGCGCAGGAGAGAGAGAGCGCGCAGGAGAGAGCGTGCAGGAGAGAGAGAGCGCGCAGGAGAGAGAGAGCGCGCGCAGGAGAGAGAGAGCGCACGCAGGAGAGAGAGAGAGCGCGCAGGAGAGAGAGAGCGCGCAGGAGAGAGAGAGCGCGCAGGAGAGAGAGAGCGCGCAGGAGAGAGAGAGCGCGCAGGAGAGAGAGAGCGCGCAGGAGAGAGAGAGCGCGCAGGAGAAAGAGAGCGCGCAGGAGAAAGAGAGCGCGCAGGAGAGAGAGAGCGCGCAGGAGAGAGAGAGAGCGCAGGAGAGAGAGAGAGCACAGGAGAGAGAGAGAGAGCGCAGGAGAGAGAGAGAGAGCGCAGGAGAGAGAGAGAGAGAGCGCAGGAGAGAGAGAGAGAGAGCGCAGGAGAGAGAGAGAGCGCGCAGGAGAGAGAGAGCGCGCAGGAGAGAGAGAGAGCGTGCGCAGGAGAGAGAGAGAGCGCGCGCAGGAGAGAGAGAGAGCGCGCAGGAGAGAGAGAGCGCGCAGGAGAGAGAGAGCGCGCAGGAGAGAGAGAGCGCGCAGGAGAGAGAGAGCGCGCAGGAGAGAGAGAGCGCGCAGGAGAGAGAGAGAGCGCGCAGGAGAGAGAGAGAGCGCGCAGGAGAGAGAGAGAGCGCGCAAGAGAGAGAGAGAGAGCGCAAGAGAGAGAGAGAGCGCAAGAGAGAGAGAGAGCGCAAGAGAGAGAGAGAGAGCGCAAGAGAGAGAGAGAGCGCGTGGGAGGTCAGTCATTTGGAGACAGTGCCTGTTTAATCACTGTAAACAAAAGACACGATCACTGTTGGAAATAAGTCTTTGATGTAATGCTTCCATCAGGACCTCGAGATCACCTACGGATAATCCGAATTTTGGATAATTGGTATTCGGATAATCGAGACTCCTCTGTCCTCTGTTCTGTTTAAAATAACAGTCTTTGTCTGCACCCTTGGTCTGCAGGTAGAATTGCAACGTTTTTGTCTTTGAGTTTTTCTAGGGCTTTCCTTTCCTGTGTTGAGTGTGTTCACTTCGTTTTTTTTACTGCTTAGTGTTAGAAACCTAGCAGACCATCAGACAGACAGTTGCACTATTGTTCTTCAGTGTTGATTCTAATGCTGCTAGGAAGTTCTTTTTGTCTACGTCTCTGTAGTTGCAGTTTAACCCTCTTACTAGGTCAGCTTTTCTTGTATCTGTTAGTGGTCGGTCTGATAGGCTCCATCAATAAACACATCGATTTGGACCCCATCTACCTTCCTCTGAGAAAAAAGAATCAGAAATGGTATCACCCACCTTAAGAAACCTACAGAAAGTAGGACATAACACCAGCGCTTCACCGGAGGCTCGTTGATGATGTTACTTAGTATGGTGACAAAACGTCTGAAAACAAATCTTCCAGCTCTGTGAGCAAACTTATAACCTGAACCTCAACCTGAGCTACAAATCTTCTCAAATCACAAACACCTATGGACACAATACGCTAAAACTAGCACAAAGATGAGAAATCAACACCATCAGACTGAACGTCACCCGCGAACAACTGTACTTCCTGCATGAATTTCTCAGGAATCAGGTCCTACCAAAATGTCTTAAATACCACTCAACATCCCACTAGCCAAAAGAATAGCAGAACAGAACGTCCGCGCAATGTTGCAAGAAACTATTAACAATGTCCACAACCGACTCCATAAACACAATCGGGAAATTTCATGCCAAAAAAAACTTTATATAAGAAGGCAACAGACCATGAATGGACAGACACTAGAATGAGCCATATGCATTATCAGCAGCAAACACATAAAATTTTAAAACTAACCCTACATGAAAAACTGGACAAACTCACAAAAAAGAATAGCACAGAAGCTTGGATAAAAAAAGATTAGCAGACCGACCACTAACGGATACGGAAAAAGCCATCCCAGTGAAAGGGTTAAACTACAAATAAAGAGATGCGGACAAAAAGGACTTCCTAGCAGCATTAGGATCAACCCTGAAGGACAACAGACTAAGAAGAAACCTAGCAGACCATCAGATAGAGTTGCACCAATACTCTGCAGGAAAAAGGAAGGGAACACACTCAACACACAGGAAAGCCCTAGAAAGACTCAAAAAAGACAAAAACATTGTAATCCTACCTGCAGACAAAGAGCACATGACCGTCATTCTAAATAGAGTGGAGTACATTGAAAAAGCAAACTCACTGTTTGCATACCGACACTATGTGATAGACCATACTCCACAACTAGAAAATTGTTTCACATCCACATTGAAAAGGCTTCAGAAATCAGGACAATTAAAACAAGACAGACTTCCAAAAAATGAAACCGGATGTACCCAATACACCCTGCTTCTACGAACTAACTAAAGTACAAGGAGGTTGAGTGAAGTGATTACGCCACACTTGAAGAGGGTGAAGACATGACTGCCAAGCTGGTTCAGTGTGGTACATGCTTGACATGGGAGGTCAACGACTCTGATGTGTCTGGCTCGTATAAGTGTGGAAAGTGTGTGCACGTTCAGCCACTGACAGAGCATATTACAGCACTGATGAAAGAACTCGAGAACCTTAGGCTCATCCGAGAGAACGAGATCTTTCTGGACAAGACCTTCAGCAAGGTTATTACACCAACCATACCAGAAGAGAGCAGACAATGAGGAAGGCAGAAAGGAGGCAGGTGCAAGAGACCATGGGGGAAGTACCTGTCAGGAACAAGTTGAATCTTTTGGAAACAGTAGAGACAGATGACACTGCCAGTTCACGAGGCGGCCAGGTCTGTGAATCAAAAGTTGGCGTGGATGCAGAGCGGAAGAGTCGGACATCGCACAGAGTCGTGGTAATAGGAGACTCCATAGTGAGAGGAACTGACCGGGGTTTTTGTGGCAGCAGGTGGGACTTAAGGATGGGATGTTGCCTTCCTGGTGCCAGGGTTAAAGACATCACAGACAGAAAGCAGGAGATCCTCAAGGACGAAGGCAAAGAGCCAGAGGTGGTGGGACATGTCGGCACAAATGATGTCGGAAAGAAGAGGAGGAACATACTACAGCGGGACTTCGGAGAACTAGGAAGAAGGCTGAAAAGCAGGACGTCCAGAGTGGTTGTCTCCAGTTTGCTTCCAGTTCCTCGGGCTGGTGAGGCCAGAAACAAGGAGATAATGGACTTGAATGTGTGGCTGGGGACTGATGCTGGAAGCAAGGATTTAAATTCTTGGATCACTGGGGTGTGTTTTGTGGTAAGCATAAATTATACAAGAGAGACGGTTTGCACCTTAATAGGTTGGGGACCAGCATTCTGGCAGGCAGGTTTGCTACTGCAACACAGCTGCGTTTAAACTCAGTCGCGGGGGGGAAGAGGACAAACTGGATGTTTAAGAAAGAAATTGAAGGGAAAGTTAGAACAAGGGAAGTCAAGAAAGACGAGGAGAAAGTGAGGTCTGCAGATGCTGGAGATCAAAGTTGAAACTTTATTGCTGGAACAGCACAGCAGGTCAGGCAGCATCCAGGGAACAGGAGATTCGACGTTTCGGGCACAGGCCCTTCTTCAGGAATCTGAAGAAGGGCCTGTGCCCGAAACGTCGAATCTCCTGTTCCCTGGATGCTGCCTGACCTGCTGTGCTGTTCCAGCAATAAGGTTTCAACAAGTCAAGAAAGACAACTGTATCAATGAAGCAGAAAACTCAAAAAGGGCTCATGCTGTAAGGTTGAGTGAAATAGGAGTTGATGGGAAGGGTGAGGGCAGTAACAAATTAAAAATACTATATATGAATGCACAAAGCATTAGAAATAAGATGGATGAGCTTGAGGCTCTTTTGGAAATTGGCAGATACAATATTGTGGGGATAACTGAGATGCGGCTTCAAGTGGACAGAGCCTGGGAAATGAATATTCAAGGCTACACGTGCTATTGTAAGGGCAGACTGACCGGCAGAGGTGGTGGGGTGGACATGCTGGTAAGGGATGATATTCAGTCCCTTGTGCGGGGGGACCTAGAATCAGGGGATGTAGAGTCAGTATGGATAGAGCTGAGAAATTCTAAGGGTAAAAAGACCCTCTTGGCCCCCAAACAGTAGTCTGGAGGTCGGATGTAAGTTGAATCAGGAGCTGAAATTGGCCTGTCGCAAAGATGTTACTACAGTTGTTATGGGGGATTTCAACATGCAGGTAGACTGGGAGAATCAGGATGGTATTGGACCTCAAGAAAGAGACTTTGTGGAGTGCCTCCAAGATGGATTCTTAGAACAGCTGGTGCTGCAGCCTACCAGGGAGAAGGCAATTCTGGATCTGGTATTGCGCAACGAACCAGAATTGATCAGGGACCTTGAAGTGAAGGAGCCATTGGGAAGTAATGACCATAATACAATAAGCTTCAATCTGCAATTTGAGAGAGAGAGGATACAATCGGAAGTGACAATATTTCAGTTGAATAAAGGGAACTATGGAGCTATGAGGGAGGAGCTGGCCAAAGTTCAATGGTGCAATACCTTAGCAGGGATGACAGTGGAGGAACAATGGCAGATATTTCTGTGTATAATGCAGTAGATGCAGGATCAGTTCATTCCAAAAAGGAAGAAAGATCCTAGGAGGAGGCATGGGTGGCCGTGGATGACGAGGGAAGTTAAGAAACATATAAAGTTAAAAGAGAAAAGGTATAACATAGAAAAGAGAAGTGGGAAAACGGAGGACTGGGAAGCTTTTAAAGAACAACAGAGGATTACTAAGAAGGAAATACGCAGAGAGAAAATGAGGTACAAAGGTAAACTGGCCAAAAATATAAAGGAGGATAGTAAAAGCTTTTTTAGGTATGTGAAAGGCAAAAAAATGGTTAAGACTAAAATTGGGCCCTTGAAGACAGAAACAAGGGAATATATTACGGGGAACAAAGAAATGGCAGAAGAGTTGAATTGGTACTTCAGATCTGTGTTCACTGGGGAAGACACAAGCAATCTCCCTGAGGTAACAGTGGCTGAAGGACCTGAACTGAAGGGAATTTATATTTGCCAGGAATTGGTGTTGGAGAGACTAATAGGTCTGAAGGTTGATAAGTCCCCGGGGCCTGATGGTCTACATCCGAGGGTACTGAAGGAGGTGGCTCAAGAAATCGTGGATGCCTTGGTGATTATTTTCCAGAGTTCGATAGATTCGGGATCAGTTCCTGCGAATTGGAAGGTGGCTAATGTTGTACCACTTTTTAAGAAAGGTGGGAGAGAGAAAGCAGGAAATTATAGACCAGTAAGTCTGACCTCAGTGGTGGGAAAGGTGCTGGAAGTTTGTGCGAAGATTTGTAGCTCGGGTGCTCGTTGTTGTGGTTCTGTTCGCCGAGCTGGAAGTTTTTGTTGCAAACATTTCGTCCCCTGGCTAGGCGACATCATCAGTGCTTGGGAGCCTCCTGCGAAGCGCTTCTTTGATGTTTCCTCCGGTGTTTATAGTGCTCTGTCCCTGCTGCTTCTGGTTGTCAGTTTCAGCTGTCCGCTGTAGTGGTTGGTATATTGGGTCCAGGTCGATGTGTTTGTTGATGGAGTTTGTGGATGAATGCCATGCCTCTAGGAATTCCCTGGCTGTTCTCTGTCTGGCTTGCCCTATGATAGTAGTGTTGTCCCAGTCGAATTCATGTTGCTTGTTGTTTGCGTGTGTGGCTACTAAGGATAGCTGGTCGTGTCGTTTCATGGCTAGTTGATGTTCATGTATGCTGATAGTTAGCTGTCTTCCTGTTTGTCCTATATAGTGTTTTGTGCAGTCCTTGCATGGTATTTTGTACACTACATTAGTTTTGCTCATGTTGGGTATCGGGTCCTTCGTTCTGGTGAGTTGTTTTATGAGCGTGGCTGTTGGTTTGTGTGCCGTTATGAGTCCTAGGGGTCGCAGTAGTCTGGCTGTCAGTTCCGAGATGCTCCTGATGTATGGTAGTGTGGCTAGTCCAGACAACAAGCAACATGAATTCGACTGGGACAACACTACTATCATAGGGCAAGCCAGACAGAGAACAGCCAGGGAATTCCTAGAGGCATGGCATTCATCCACAAACTCCATCAACAAACACATCGACCTGGACCCAATATACCAACCACTACAGCGGACAGCTGAAACTGACAACCGGAAGCGGCAGGGACAGAGCACTATAAACACCGGAGGAAACATCAAAGAAGCGCTTCGCAGGAGGCTCCCAAGCACTGATGATGTCGCCTAGCCAGGGGACGAAACATTTGCAACAAAAACTTCCAGCTCGGCGAAAGTTTTTTGAGGATGTAACTCTGAAGATGGACGAGGGAGATCCAGTAGATGTAGTGTACCTGGACTTTCAGAAAGTTTTAGATAAAGTCCCACATAGGAGGTTAGTGAGCAAACTTAGGGCACATGGTATTGGGGGCAAAGTACTAACTTGGAATGAAAGTTGGTTGGCTGAGAGGAAACAAAGAGTAGTGATAAACGGCTCCATTTCGAAATGGCAGGCAGTGACCAGTGGGGTACTGCAGGGATCAGTGCTGGGACCGTAGCTTTTTACAATATATATTAATGATTTGCAAGATGGTATTAGTAATAACATTAGCAAATTTGCTGATGATACTAAGCTGGGGGCAGGGTGAAATGTGAGGAGGATGTTAGGAGACTACAGGGTGACCTGGGCAGGTTAGGTGAGTGGTCAGATGCATGGCAGATGCAGTTTAATGTGGATAAATGTATGGTTATCCACTTTGGTGGCAAGAACAGGAAGGCAGATTACTACCTAAATGGAATCGATTTAGGTAAAGGGGCAGTACAAAGAGATCTGGATGTTCTTGTACACCAGTCAATGAAGGTAAGCATGCAGGTACAGCAGGTAGTGAAGAAGGCTAATAGCATGCTGGCCTTCATAACAAGAGGGATGAGTATAGAAGCAAAGAGGTTCTTCTGCAGCTGTACAGGGCCCTGGTGAGACCACACCTGAAGTATTGTGTGCAGTTCTGGTCTCCAAATTTGAGGAAAGACATTCTGGCTATTGAGGGAGTGCAGCGTAGGTTCACAAGGTCAATTCCTGGAATGGCAGGACTACCTTACGCTGAAAGACTGGAGCGACTGGGCTTGTATACCCTTGAGTTTAGAAGACTGAGGGGGGATCTGATTGAGACATATAAGATTATTAAAGGATTGGACACTCTGGCAGCAGGAAACATGTTTCCGCTGATGGGTGAGTGCCGAACCAGAGGACACAGCTTAAAAATATGGGGTAGACCATTTAGGACAGAGATGAGGAGAAACTTCTTCACCCAGAGAGTGGTGGCTGTGTGGAATGCTCTGCCCCAGAGGGCAGTGGAGGCCCAGTCTCTGGATTCATTTAAGAAAAAGTTGGATAGAGCTCTCAAGGATAGTGGAATCAAGGGTTATGGAGATAAGGCATAAACAGGATACTGATTAAGGATGATCAGCCATGATCATATTAAATAGTGGTGCAGGCTCGAGGGGCAGAATGGCCTACTCCTGCACCTATTGTCTACAAAAACCATGGGCCTCAGATCCATAGTCTCACTACCTGGAACACCGACACAGACTAACCAAGGAACTCCACTGAAATCTGAAATACCTGGTAGAAGACTCATGCCACTCCATTCACTCCACCCAAGAATTCCTGAACACCAAAGACACCAAAGGTGGAAGAGGACAAAATAATAGTCTCCTTTGACGTAACAGCCCTGTTCACATCAATTAACCTGGCCAAAGAAACACTGACTGCACTTTATCATCTTAAGAAACTAAGACACATGAATAGAAAGCAGGACATAACACCATGGCTTCACCAGAGGCTCACTGACGATGTTACCTATTTTGGTGACGAAACATCTGAAAACAGACATTCCAGCTCAGCAAGCAAACTTACAACCTGAACCTCAACTGGAGCTACAAATCTTCTCAAAAATTACAGAAAATCTTATTTTAGATATAGACAACTTGGTTCAAATGATCAATATAAACAGTAGGGGCATTCTTAAGGAAGAAATCAGGAAAGCAAAGTTATGAGATATGAGATGAGATATGAAATAGCATTGACAGATAAGGTTAAGGATAATCCAAAGGGATTCTACAAGTACATTAAGAGCAAGAGGGTAACTAGAGAAAGGGTGGGGTTCCTTTAAGATCAAGAAGGTCATGTTTGTGTTGAATCCCAAGAGGTGGGAGAGATACTAAATGAATATTTCATGTCAGTTTTTACTGTGGAGAAAGAAATGGAGGTTAGCGAACGTAGAGAAATACATCATGACATTTTCAAAAACAGTTTACGTAACAGAAGAGGGCATTCTGGAGGTCTTCAAAAATATAAAGGTGGATAAATCTCCGGGTCCTGATCTAACATATCCCAGAATGCTGTGGGAGGTAAGGGGGAAATAGTAAAGCCCCTTGCAGAAAAATGTGCATCATCTACAAATACATGGAAGGTGCCTGATAACCGGAGAATGGCTAATGTTGTACCTTTAAAAAAGGTTGCAAGGAGAAACCGGGGAATTATAGACCTGTCTCTGACTTTGGTTGTGGGTAAATTGTTGGAGGTGATTTTAACAGATGGGATTTATGGACATTCAGAGAAACAAAAATTAATTCAGGATAGGAAACATAGTTTTGTGCAGGAAAATCGTGTCTCTCAGACTTGATTTGAGTTTTTTGAGAAAGTTACCAAGCAGAGTAATGAGGCTAGAGCAGTAGACGTTGTTTACATGGACCTTAGTAAAGCCTTCGACAAGGTTCCAATTCTTAGACTATTTAGTAAAGTTAAGTAACATAGAATTCAGGGTAAGCCGATTGGATAGATAATTGGCCTAACGGCAGGAGACAGAGTGATGGTGCAGGATTGTTTTTCGGACTGGAGGCCTGTCACCAGCGGTGTTCCACAGGGTTCGATTCTGGGTCGTCTTTGGTTTGGCACTTACATAAATGATTTGGATGAGAATATAAAAGGCACAGTTAGTAAGCTTACAGACGACACCAAAATTAATGGCACAGGAGACAGTGAAGAAGGTTTTCTAAGACTACAAAGGAATCTTGATCAAATGGGTTAGAAGGGCAGAAACATGGCAAATGGAGTTCAATCTGGATAAATACTAGGTATTGCACTTTGCTACAACAAACAAGGGTAGGACTTACATAATTAATGGGAGAAAGTGAGGACTGCCGATGCTGGAGATGAGAGTCAAAAATTGTGGCACTGGAAAAGCACAACAGGTCAGGCAGCATCCAAGGAGCAGAAGAGTCGATGTTTTGCACATAAAGCTTTCATCAAGATTGGGCTTATGCCTGAAACGTTGACTCTGCTGCTCCTCAGATGCTGCCTGACCTGACCTGCTGTGCTTTTCCAGCGCAACATTTTTCATCTCTGATCTCCAGCATCTGCAGTCCTCATTTTCTCCTTGGGTAGTGCTATAGAACAGAGGGGCGTAGAGGTTCAGGTATATAATTCCTTGAAGTTTCCTTCACATATCGACAGGATGGTTAAAAATGTATTAAGCAAGCTTGCCTTCATTGCTCAATCCTTTGAGTATAGGAGTTAGGAAGTCATATTGAGGTTGTATAGGACATTAGTGAGGCGTCTTCAGGCGTACTGTGTCCAGTTCTGGCAACCAGTTATAGGAAGATTATTATTAAGCTGGAAAGAGTTCAAAGAAGAGTTCTGGACTCCCCGATCCCAGGGAAAAGACTTTGCCTATTTACCCTATCCATGCCCCTCATAATTTTGTAACCTCTATAAGGTCAGCCCGCAGCCTCTGACGCTCCAGGGAAAACAGCCCCAGCCTGTTCAGCCTCTCCCTATCACTCAAATCCTCCAACCCTGGCAACATCCTTGTAAATCTTTTCTGAACCCTTTCAAGTTTCACAACATCTTTCCGATAAGGAGACCAGAATTGCACGCAATATTCTAACAGTGGCCTAACCAATGTCCTGTACAGCTGCAACATGACCTCCCAACTCCTGTACTCAATACTTTGACCAATAAAGGAAAGCATACCAAACACCCTCTTCACTATCCTATCTACCTGCGACTCTACTTTCAAGGAGCTATGAACCTGCACTCCAAGGTCTCTTTGAAATCGATAGATAAAGCTAATTAGGAGCAGTTAGTACTGGAGCAAAATTTTCAGTACTCTTATTGTTAAGGCCCATAGCCTTTGCAGTATTTTGGGACTTTAGCTTTGCTTTGACATTATATGAAGTGAATTGAATTGGCTGAAACTTGGCACATGTGATACTACAGTCTTCAGGGGGAAATCAAAATTGATCATCCATTTGACACTTCTGGCTGAAGGTAGTTCCAAATGCTTCTTTTATGTTTTCTGCATTGAACTCTAATTGACTTCCCTAGCTCTAAAGATAGGGATTCTTGTGGAGTCTTCTCCTGTCAATTGCTAAATTGCCCATCAATATTCACTGTTGCACGTGGCAGGCTTGCAGAGTTTAGATCTAATCTATTGCATTGGGATCTCTCTATTGCAACCAGTTCGACTTTTGGTATTCAAGTAGTCCTGTGTTGTAGCTTCACCAAATGGACACATTGTTCACAGGTGTCTACAGCAGCTCCCAGGATGCCCTCCTGCACTCTTCATTAAACCAGGGTTGATCCTGCAGATTAATGGTAATAGTGGAGGACATACAGGCCTCAAGGTAACAGACTGCATTTAATACAATGCTGTTGCTGAAGGCACACAGTGCCTCATGAATGCCTAGTTTTGAGTTATTGATCTGTTCAAAATCTATCCCATTTTGCAGGTTGGTGCTACCAGCAATCACAACGAAAAATACTCTCAAGAAAAAGTGGGAATTTTATCACAAGGACTGTGCTAAAGGATACGATTACAAATAAATGCATCGCAACAGATAGATTATTGAATACATTGTCAAGTTGGTTTCTTGCTGATGATGCTGCCTCACCACCAAATGCAGCACCAAGTCTAGTAGTTATGCCCTTTAAAACATAGCTAACTAGTTAGTAGTGGTGCTACTGAACCACCATTCTTGGTGGGCATTGGAGTTCCCTAACCAGAATACAGACTGTATGCTCACCACCTCAATGCTTCTTCCAATTGGTGTAGAAAATAATGTAGAGATTCATCATCAATTCAAATGAAGCTTGATGATGTTATTTTTCAGAAACAGTATATTATCTGAAATAATACTTTCAAAAGATTTACAAATCAAATCTGAAGAAATATCAATACCTTTCTGAAGCAATCTGTGCATCTCCTGTGTCCAACTCCTCTTCACTTTCAGCCTCAACATAAATAGAGTTTAAATTAGTAACAAAAAAGGTAACTTTCATAGGTTTCAAAGTAAAATTCAATAAATTACTTATAATGAAACAAATTATAATAAGCATTGTGCTTTGAGTCTCTGTGTGCAAATTTTATCAAAGCAATAAATAATTGCTTGGTGGTACAGAACTTTAACTATTGCTAAAGAGAACAAGTAGGTGAATCTTTTCATCTTGCATTTGTCAGGATGAGGAATCTTTGCTCAAGTCAGGTTCTTCCCATTCAAGACGACAAGCTTCAACTACTTGTTTCATTTTGAACTGGAAAAAACTGACGAGAGCAAAGATTCCTCATTCTGATGAATGCAAGAGGAAAAGCTTCAACTTCATGCTTCCCTTTAGCAATGTTTCAGGTAAGAAATATAAACTGTGCTTTCAACTTTAATGATTTATTTATTTGCATTGACCTTAGAAATTGAAAAAGTATCAACTTGAATTGTCTAAACAAACACAATTCAAACTGTCTTTATATAAGTCAACATTTTTTTGCCCTGCTTCAAAAATGATTTTTAGACACAAGAAATAGGAGCAGGAGCAGACTAAATGAACTGGTGTAGCTTGCTCTATCCTTACAAAATAATGATAAACACACACGAAATTCAAACTCAACCAGGTGAATCACTGAGTAGAATGCCTTTTCCTGCCCAATATCTGAATAACTTACAGCAGTCTGAAGAAATGTGAAAAATGGTTTACAATACAACCGCCAAGCAGACATATTAAACAGCAATTGGCAAATTGCACTGAATACAATCACATTCAAAACTGATTATTATCCACAGCAAATCTATCAACTTGTTTAAATTCTCTACCCTGCTAATTTTGGCGAAATCCCTTTTGAAACATCACTAAAGAATGACTGAAAAAAAATCCACTAATGTTTGACCCATTTTTTCCAATTCTTGCATTAAGCTTAAGAATGCTGCAGTCATAATTCCACAACTAGTTTCCCAGTCTTACATAAATTATCAACCTGGCTTCATTTTCCAAAATATTCTGTGTCAGGAAATACACTGATTCAGAAACCAGCCCTAGACTCACTGAATAATAAATAACTGTCTTTCAGTTGAAATACCTACTTTTAATCCAAAAAAGACAAATCACTTTTTTTAATAGCTTACATTACTGGGAGCTGTTAAGGGATGTGGGCATCTGGGTACACAGTAAAGTAGGGAATAGATACAAAAAGCAATCAAAAAGACTGATACAATGTTGATTTTTACATTAGGAAAATGGAATACAAAGGAAATTATGTTGCACACCATTTGTACAGCATCTTGATTAGACTACATTTGTGGTACTGCTTTCAACAACAAACACTGGCCTTGGAGGTAGTGCAGAGCAAAATCTCATGTGAGGGTTTGAAAGTGCAATTTATGAAGATAACTTTTATGAATGTGAGTGTACTCCCTCAATTTAGACAACTATTTCTACCCTCTGATCTACACTATCAGTTTAACAACATCTTAACAATGTTATACACACTTATGAAAAATTTCAATCCATGTTTTCTAATCCTTCCATGTCATTGCCACTCACCAACTCAGAGTCCTCCATAAAGTCTCGGCTCTTGAGTATCCACTACTTTGCTCCACCATTAATGGTCATAACTTCAAGCCTCTCTTTTTCTCTATCCTTACTTAAGAGGTGCCTCAAAACCACTTTTTTGGTCATTTTTTGAATATATACTTATGCATCTCATTGTCAAATTGATTGATAACACTCCTGTATTATTACCAATGTTTTATTACATTAAAGATAAGTTATCTAATCAAATATTTACAAACTTATGGGACATATGGGGAAATATAAAGAAACTGGTGGAAAAAAATTCTTAAAATCAAGCAAGGCCATATTTTTCCTCCTAATCTGAAACTTTCACTCAAAACGTTTTGATTGCTAAAACTATTGAAATCCCATGACTGGAATTGATGGATTTTTGGTTGTTAAGGATGTCAAGAGATATAAAGAAACAGCAGGCAAAATTAAATTGATTAGCCATAATGTGACTGAATAGAATTTTTGATGGGTTGAATTGCCTACTTCTATTTGGGAGATTAACGAGTTGTCACATTGCTCCAATTTTAATGCACAATCAATCGTCTAATTCCCTTTCCTACCATATTGTGCTGCCTGCAGGCTAACACCTTTTTGGGACAAAGTTTAAAAAAAATCACACAGCACCAGGTTATACTCCAACAGGTTTATTTGGAAGCACACCTCAACCACTTGATGAAAGAGCAGCGCTCTGACAGTTAGTGCTTCCAAATAAATCTGCTGGACTGTAATCTAGTGTTGTGTAATGTTTAACTTTGTACACCCCAGTCCAACACTGGCCCCTCCACATCATGGACTTTTTGGAACGTATCCACAACTTAAAAATATTTGTTCTTACTGGAGAGTGATAAGGAACAAGTACTCTGAAAGAATGTCAATGTCAGTGTTTGTAAGATGACTAATCAATCTATAAACTCCCTTATGTCTTCCATACTAAACATCATAAATGCTGTTCTTTTCTTAAGTGACACTTCAGACAATTCATTGATTTAAACTTTTTTTAGTTTAATTTCACAGCTAATGGAAATTAACATTGAACCCGATGGTGAAAATGCTATAGAAAGAAATATCAGTAGGACAGCCCAGCAAACCATTTGTTGCTGACGCCTATAAACCTGCTTGGCGGTAGGTACCAAGTAAATGGATTTGAACAGTTCCTGGCATTAATCAGCCGAACGTGGAGCAAATTAAACTCAACAGACTGAGGTTTCAACAACTGCTACCAACTCGCAACAACACGCACTCGCAGCTCGAAGTTTCGTTCTATTAACTCTTTGGATAAGAGCCGTGTTATTGCAGACACAGACTGAACGTAAAGGAAATTAACCCCATGTGAACCCCGCAAGCAATAAAAGCAGGTTTCTCCGCTCATCAGAAACATAAACTTTGTTTCTCTCTCTAGAGAAAACCACCAAGAGCCGGGTTACCCTGGACATTATAAAAGGGCATGAAACTGAAGAATCATTTATGGTCTTGTCCTATTTGTGCAGAGGTAGAGGCTCACCGCCACTTTATTCGCCATTTTCAACCGTTCACCGCTAATCTTGTGGTTTCTAGAAATTTCCAGGAGCGCGTGCGGACAGTGATGTCACCACCATCCCAACCTGAGCATCCACTGAATCGGAGATAAGGGCAGGCTAATGGGTAGTTTCAGAAATCCCTCAGACGTAATACAGTACAGTACAGGGTATTGTGACGCTCCGACACTTCTGCGTGTAGGAGTAGGCGGGCCTAATAACCCGAGCCGCGTGGTGGGCGGGGCCAACTGTCCCTGCCAGGCGGTGGGCGGGGCTTACATCTTGAGCCCGTTGATTTGTGGTGCTGGAAAAGCACAGTAGGTCAGGTAACATCCGAGGAGCAGGAAAATCGACGTTTCGGGCAGGAGCCCTTCATCAGGGAAAAAAAAATCACTCCTGCCCAAAACGTCGATTTTCCTGGGCCTCGGATATTACCTGACCTACTGTGCTTTTCCAGCATCACTCTAATCTTGACTCTGATCTCCAGTATCTGCAGTACTCACTTTCGCCTGTTGATTTGTGTCTCGACCTTGCTCACTGATTAACCTTGCAGAGGCCTTTGGAGTAAGAGATTCACAACCCTTCGAGAATGTAGACATTATTCCCATCTCAATCTGAAATGATTTTCCGTTATTCTGAAATTGTTTCCTCTTGTTTTCAACTAATTATTCCAGGTGAAAGATGATATCTAACCTACACTGTCAGCCCTGTACGAAGTTCCTAAGTTTCAATGAAGTCACCTTTCATTTTCTAATTTGGAGATGCCAGTGTTGGACTGGGATGTACAAAGTTAAAAATCACACAACACCAGGTTATAGTCCAACAGGTTTAATTAAAAGCACTAGCTTTCAGAGCGCTGCTCCTTCATCAGGTTGTTGCCCAGGAGCACTCCGAAAGCTAGTGCTTCCAATTAAACCTGTTGGACTATAACCTGGAGTTGTGTGATTTTTAACTTTGATTTCTAAACTCTACAGTAAAGCACAGTAGAAAGGAATTTGATACATTGAGCCAGTCCCAGCTCCTAGAACAATCTAATTAATCCCACTTCCCCGTTCTTTCCCCATATTATTGTAAACTTTGTAAACTATTCTCCTTTAAATATTCTCCCTTAAATGTTTTGAAAACTGATAACGAATCTACCCAAGAAAAGACAGTGCATTAAAATCCTGATGAGGAGGTGCCAGTGTTGGACTGGGGTGGACAAAATCCTAACCACCCACTGCCCTACTCTGTCCACCTCATCAGAGTACTTGTAGACAGTATTTATTTAATCTGGGAAAATTGTAATTTCTCTCAGTTAGTGATAGACAAACTCTCTACTAATGGGAGCTGCACTGTTACTTAATTGTCTGGTTGATCAGAGGTATCAGGAATTAAAGCTAGTATGAACACAGAAGGTTTTATTAACACAAAATATGTCACAAAGTCCAGCTTAATGGGATATTTTTTATTCATTCATAGGATGTGGGTATTCCTAACATTTATTGTCTATCCCTATTTGCCCTTGACAAAGTCAGATCTTCTTGAATTGTTGCAATCATTTTGTTTAGGTACAGCGACAACATTTTTAGGGAGTGAGTTCCAGGTGACACTGAAGGAATGGCAGTATATTTCGAAGTCAGGATGATGGGTGGTTTGGAGTAAAACTTCCCACATTAGTCTTCTATGTATTTGGTATCCTTCTTCTATATATTTGTGGTACAGGTTTGGAGGGTGCATTTAAGTGAATTAGTGAATTTACACAGTGTAGATAGTAACTGCTGCTATTCAGTTCTGAGGATGTGTCACTGGACCCAAAACATTAACTCTGATTTCCCTTAACCAATGCTGCTAGACCTGCTGAGCTTTTCCAGCAACTTCTGTTTTTGACACTGCTGCTATTGTCTGTCAGTGGTGGAAGGAATAAATATTTTTGGATGTGGTGCCAATTAGGTGGGCTGCTCTATCCTGGATAATGTCATGTTTCTTGAGTGTTGTTAAGTGCTGGACTGCATTTATCTAAGCAGATGGGGAGTATTCCCTCAAACTCCTGACCAATACTTTGTAGATGGTGGACAGACTTTGGAGAATTAAGGAAGTGAGTTACTCACTGAAGGGGCTCCTGTTGTTGTTCCTGTATTTTATATGACTAATCTATAAATTGACTTGATGGTAATTGAGGGCAAGTTGTACAGTTGTTCTTCTGCGTTTTGGGCAAAAGCCCTTCATCTTTTGCCTGAAACGTCGATTTTCCTGCTCCTCGGATGCTGCCTGAACTGCTGTGCTTTTCCAGCACCACTCTAATTCAGAATCTGGTTTCCAGCATCTGCAGTCATTGTTTTTACCCAGTTGTTCTTCTGGTCTTTCATGGCACTGAGAAAGGTCTGAATGAGGGAGAAAAAGATAAGCAGGTAGGTGATGGGTTGGTGAGTTTTGAGGGTTTACGTTGAATTGGGAACAGTAGCTTAAAAAAGGTACCAGGGAGATATAAATATTCAATTAATTAGTTAAACTAATATCACTACAAATATTCATTTAGTAATACTTATAAACTTGAAACCATAATTCATCAGCATTAAAAAGAATGAGAATTGATCCAATTGAAATATAAAGATTCTGATGGGGCTTGATAGGGGCACAGGTTAGACACTAAGAGAATATTATCCCTCATAAGGCAATAGAGATCTAAGGTCAGGGGACATCAAATTAAGAGGGAAATTAAGAGGAATTTTCTCTCTTAGAGGATTATTAACCTTTGAAACTTTATTTCACAGAGAACAGTGAAGAATGGGATGTTGAATATATTCAAGGGTGTATTAGACAGATTCTTTTCCTCCAGCGTGGTGGTGGCAGAAAGTGGAGTTAAACTCACAATCAAATCAGTCATATTGAGGTAGGCTAGAGAGCCAAATAGCTATTCTTGCACTTATTTCTTACATTCTTCCATGAATGTCCCTAATGTGTGAAAGGTCAAAATGTTTTTGTTTTGAACATTTACTTCTAATGCTACATGATGCTCTCTCTTTCTCCTAGGTTTCCCTATATAAGTTAAGAAGATTCAGAATTCAGTGCTCCTATATTTCTTTTCTGTGAGCCACCTCCAAGTCACAGGCTTAAATTGTTTTCACAATCTTAATGTTCCATGTCCCTGTGCTTTATGCTCACCTCAGGATAGTCACTTCAAGGGATACGCAAAGATTCAACCATAGCCCCAACAATTTCTAATTTATGCATTACCTGTCTGTAACACTAACCAGAAATAACTTCTATGCTTATGTTGCCAACACTGAGGTCAACATTACTATCGCCATTCTAAATAGACAAACGGCACTGCACTTGTCTGTCTTCAAATTGTGGGTTAGGGCAGTACATCCCAATGTAATAACAGAAGACCTCTTGCTTAGCTCCCTCAAAAAGAAAGTTGTATTCTAGTCATCTGTTTCAATGCCTTCCCTGGATTCTCATCAGGTCAGACTGTCACAGCAGTAATCCTTCTTGAACTTTGAGCTGAACTTCCAATCCCAAACCCTAAACATCATTAAATCATCCAATTCACTCATACTAAGAAGTCAATTATTAGTTGTTTTAATGCCAAATCTTCTTGGTCAATCAGCAATTCCTCAGGGTCAATGAGGTGAGTGCATATTAGGAAGAACTTCTTCAGTGAAACTGAGAAGCTGAAAAGACTTTGATCAGCTACACTGAAGAATTCCAGCCAATGCTGTTATGAGATTTCTGACCAAAGCACTTCTGTCATGGAACAAAAGCAGAAATTGCTGATGAAACTCATCAGGTCTGACAGTATCTGTGGGAGAAGGCACAGTTACTGTTTCAACTCCAGTGACTCTTCATCAGTTCAGAAACGTGCTGAGTTTTGCCAACATTTTCTGCTTTTGTTTCAGACCTCCAAAATTTGCAATTCTTTGTTTTAGTTTTATTTAACCTATCATCTTAATCAAATTGTTCACAGATGCTATTATACACCACTGGAGCTAGTGGGACTTGAGCCCAAGCCTCCTAGTCCAGGGATAGGGACACAAAAAAGCCTAAAGTTCTTTGTTTTACTTGACTTCTCTCATGTAGTGCTGTCACTGTTTAACAGGTAGCACCAGTTAGACATTGATTATTATGAAGCTGAACCAGTGTATATGTCATCTCAGCTCACCTCAACTCTACTTAAAAGGGAGTCGCAATCAGTAAGCTTTGCATAAGCAGTTGGGCAAGAACACAGCCAGAGTGAGTGAGTTTGTGTTTCTGGGAATTTGGAGCATAGAGGATATTTAATGCAGAGGGGAAGAGGTGACTTTTCCTTTTTTTGGTAGCTTGTAAGTATGATTAGTAATGAAGACTAGGGAATAAGGACCTTAAAGTATTTGATATGAAACATAGAGTCATAGAGTCGTAGAGATGTACAGCATGGAAACAGACTCTTTGGTCCAACCCATCCATGCCGACCAGATATCCTAACCCAACTAGTCCCACCTGCCAGCACCCGGCCCATAAAGAAAGCATACCAAATGGCTCTTCACTATCCTATCTACTGTGACTCCACTTTCAAGGAGCTATGAACCTGCACTCCAAGGTCTCTTTGTTCAGCAACACTCCCTAGGACCTTACCATTAAGTGTATAAGTCCTGCTAAGATTTGCTTTCCCAAAATGAAGCACCTCGCATTTATCTGAATTAAACTCCATCTGCCACTTCTCAGCCCATTGACCCATCTGGTCAAGATCCTGTTGTAATCTGAGGTAACCTTCTTAGCTGCCCACTACACCTCCAATTTTGGTGTCATCTGCAAACTTACTAACTGTACCTCTATTGCTCACGTCCAAATAATTTATGTAAATGACAAAAAGTAGAGGGCCCAGCACTGATCCTTGTGTTACTCCACAGGTCACAGGCCTCCAGTCTGAAAAACAACTCTCCACCACCACCCGCTGTCTTCTACTTTTGAGCCAGTTCTGTATCCAAATGGCTAGTTCTCCCTAAACATCTTCCAAAAGATTTAATTTAAAGGGATAAGTCATGGCAGGAGAATGCAAAGTCCTAGTGTGATCTTCTCGTTCTATGTGGGAAGCCAAGAATATTTCCAGTGCAGAGGCCAACATGTATGCAGGAAGTATCTCCAGCTACAGCTCCTGGAAATCAAGGTTTCTGACTTGGATAGGTGGCTAAGGATACTGTGGAGTATCAGCAAGGTGGAGATTGTTGTGGATAGCACATGAAGAGAGCTGTAGGCTAAGACTCCACAGGCAGGAAGGGAAGTGGTGACCACCATGCAGAGCAAGAGGACTAGGCAAGTAGTGCAGAAATCTCCTGTTGCTATTCCTCTCCAAAACAGATATATCACTTTGGGTGCTGCTAAGGGGAATGGTTTCTCAGGTGAAAACAGCAACAGCCAACTTTGTTACACCATAGTGGCTCTGCTGCATAAGGCCTGAGTAAAATGTGTGAGGATCCATTTGTTATAGAGGATTCATTTGTTAGGGTGTATGGCTTTAAACAAGAAACTCCAAAATTGGTCTTAATGTCATATGCCTCAATGTATGAAACAGTTGCATTAAAGTAGATTAATTAATCATTCAAGTAGAAGAAAACAGCTATGATATAGTCAGGAGTACGGGAACATTACGTGGTGACCAGAGATGGGAATTGAATATCCAGAGGTATTCAGTATTCAGGAAGGACAGACAAAAAGGAACAGACAGTAAAGTTGCATTGTTGGTTAAAGACGGAATTAGTGCAATAGTAAGAAAGCATATAAGCTCCGAAAATGTGGAATCAACACAGCTGAGAAACATCAGGGGGCACAAACACTAGAGTTAGGGTGATAGTGTGGAGACGTTGAAGGAAAGAATTCTAAAACATAAGGGAAAATGAAAGGTGCAACTAATCAACCAGTGAAATAAAGCCTGGCCATTGCTTTACAGACAAGATTGTGACATTGATAAGAATCAAGAGAACTGAGAACTGCTCATTCTACTTTTATGGCTTAGACTTATGATCCAGAATGTTTCTTTTCACTGACTATATTTTCCCCCCAATTGTAGTAACTGCACTGTACATTGTTATTGATTAAATGTGCTTAAAAATGTGCATAAGCCCTTCTTCAGGAATCCCGAAACATCGATTCTCCTGTTCCTTTGATGCTGCCTGATCTGCTGTGCTTTTCCAGCAACACATTTTTAAGCTCTGATCTCCAGCATCTGCAGTCCTCACTTTCTCCTAATTGATTGAATGTGTACTTGGAATACAAGGGGTATCACTTAAGTTTAATAATGGTTTAGTATTTAATAATCCACCTTTCTTCACTTTGTTAAATTATAAGCATTTATAATACAATTTTCCTGTTCATGATCTGGTATATGTTATTTTTGCGTTTTGCAGTCAGCCAGTCAGCAGATAATTTGATTTTTTTTTAATCGTTTAATTGGAATCAGATGCATTTGTCTCAGCTTGTGCAACACTGGGACTTGATTATGAATGCATTTCTCCCGACTGGGTTGTAGCAACAGATATTGAGCAAGGTAGGAACTCATGGAATGGGTTAACATATTAGCGTAGATAGAAGGCTGACTGGAGAAAATGATGTATGCACAAAAGATCATTTTCAGATTGGCAGATTGTGATGAGTGGGGTTGCACAGGGGTCTGTCCCAGGACCTCAACTTTTTAAAATTTATATCAATGACTTGGATGAGGGGATTGAAGCCTTAACATAACAAGAATGCAGATTGATAGAGATTGGTTAAATGGGCAGACAAAAATCTGATAAATGTAGTATAATGTGGGAAAAAGTGAAGTTCTTCACTCTTATCAAGACTAACTGAGATTGTGTATTGGAAATCAAGCCTCACTATTCACAAAATTGTCACAAATATGAAACATTTTACTCAAATTGTCCAGACTAAGTGACTGTGAGTACTGCAGATGCTGGAGATTAGAGCCAAGAGTGTGGTGCTGGAAAAGCACAGCAAGTCAGGCAGCATCCAAGGAGCAAGAAAATCAACATTTCGGGCAAAAGCCCGTTATCAGGAATGAGGCTGGGAGCCTCGGGAGTGGAGAAAAAAGTGGGAGGGGATGGCACTGGGGGCAAGGTAGCTGAGAGTGTAATAGGTGAATGGAGGTCGCGGTAAAGGTAATAGGTTGGAGGGGAGGGTGGAGCGGATAGGTGGGCAGGAAGATGGACAGATTGGATGGGTCATGAGGACAGTGCTGAGCTGGAAGCTTGGAACTGGGGTAAGGTGGGGGGAAGGGGAAATGAGGAAACTGGTGAAATCCATATTGATGCCATGGGGGTTGGAGGATCCCGAGGCAGATGAGGCGTTCTTCCTCCAAGCGTCAGGTGGTAAGGGAGTAGCGATGGAGGAGGTCCAGGATCTGCATGTCCTCAGCAGAGTGGGAAGGGGAGTTAAAAGTGTTCGGCCACGGGATGGTGGGGTTGATTAGTGCAGGTCTCCCCTGCATTTCCACACATGTCATTTACTGTATTTGTTGCTCCCGTTGTGATCTCCTCTACACTGGGAAGGCAGGATGCCTACTCGCAGAGCGCTTCAGAGAAATCTTCAGGACACCCGCACCAACCAACCCCACTGCCCCATGGCCAAACACTTTAACTCTCCCTCACACTTTGCCGAGGAAATGCGGGTCATAGGTCTCCTCGATAGCCACTCCCTTACCACCCAATGTCTGGAGGTCAGTTGGAGAAGGCCAAAGTGGGGTCAGGGTGGATGGTTTAAGTAACAAGCGATCAGAAACTTGGGGTCATGCATAGGAAATATATGGTAATCTTCCACAAAGTGGTCACCCAATTTGTGTTTGGTCTCTGCAATGTGGAATATAGGGTACTAAAATAAAAGGTACAAATAAATTATTATTTTGCCTTGAAATTGTGTTTGGTGCCTGAGATACCATATATACTCGAGTATATATGGTACTAAGGAGGGAGGAAAGTTGGTGCATTTTCTGCATTTGCATGTGAAGGTAGTTGAATTGTCGGGAGTGCTGGAGCATTGGCCCACTGTGTCACAGTATAAACATTAATTTCAGAATACTGAAATGAAAGGGGAAGGAGAGGTATATTTGATTGCGGGCTCACAATGAAAATAACATGACCAAAAATTGAAAATAGAGGCCATGGCTGTGGGAGGAAAGAGTGTGAGCAGAAGTGTTGAAAATGAAACATGATGAATTGAGGGTCCTGTCAACCATGCTGTAGGGAATTGTCTGTTAAGTAAAAAGTAAACATATCATGAGTACTGGTATAGAAGTAGGCATCGACAGAACAAAAACAAGGAAGGTAAGGAAACTGGCTGAATGGATTGGAGTTCTGACAGGAAGCAAGCCCAGTCACCTTTAGTTACTTCATCAGTGATCTTCCCTTCATCATAAATCAGAGATGGGAGATGGCCATTGTGCAATTATCTGTGTTCTGCGCCATTGGCAAATCCTCAGTTGCTGAAATAATCTCCTTTCATAAGCAGCAAGATCTGGACAACATTCAGGCTTGGACTGATATGTGACAAGTAACAGAGGCAATGGACAATTAGCACCTTCAGCAAGAGATTATCAAATCATCTTGCTTTGAAACTTACCATTACTTCATCCACTACTATCAACATCCTAGGGGCTGCAATTGACCAAAAGCTAAACTGGACCAATAGTATAAATACTGCAGCTGCAAGAGCAGGCCAGAGCAAGGAATTCTGCAGTGTGTAATTTATCTCCTGACTTCGCAAAGGCTCTCCTCCATCTACGAAGGACAAGTCAGGACTGTGATGGATTATTCTCCACTTACCTGGACGAACGCAGTTCCAATAATATTCAAGAAGTTGACACCATCCAGGTTAAAGCAACTTATTTGATTAATTCTCGATCTGTCACCTTCAATATTTACTCTCTCCTTCACCAAAACTCAAAGGCAGTAGTGTATATCATCTACAAGTTGTATTGCAACAGCTATTAAGATTCCCTTAACAGCACATTCCAAAACCATGACTACTTCTACCTAGGAGGACAAGGGAAGAAAAGGCAGGAAGTACCATCATGTGTAACTTCCCTTCCAACCTGACCTGCAACCATATTGTCATTCCTTCACTATTGCTGGGTCAATCCTGAAGCTCCTTTCCCAATAAAAAGACATCTCACCCACACCTTCTCAAAAGTAAGTCTCACTAGCTTATTAGAATTAGAATATCCTTTATTGTCACGCGTACTCAAGTATGGAAGTACAGG
This sequence comes from Chiloscyllium plagiosum, assembly GCF_037043375.1. Classification (NCBI taxonomy): domain Eukaryota; kingdom Metazoa; phylum Chordata; class Chondrichthyes; order Orectolobiformes; family Hemiscylliidae; genus Chiloscyllium; species Chiloscyllium plagiosum. The sequence continues at coordinate 69,251,499 of NW_028270140.1, forward strand.
AGTACAGTGAAAAATTTATAATGTCGCCCCATATAGGTATCATCATAGTACAAAGTACCGAGGTACAGATCTTAGATACAAAATACAGAAATAAAGGAAAAAAGTTATATTACTTTATAGTTATTCATAGCATAAGTTAGAAAAATAAGGTTAAAGTTAAAAAGATGAGCATTACAATCTTTCAGTAGATCAGCACAGGGTGCTTCCACACATGATCTGCCTGGGCTTCCAAGCCATCTGCACCAGTCCCCAGTCCAACAACCATCCAGTTCGCTCGGGCCTCCAGGCTCACTGGCCATCCCCACTCTGCTCGAGTGTTCAGCCCACTGGCTGTCCCCACATGACTTGGGTCTCCAGCCGTGGTCGATCCCACTCCGTGCAAGCCTCCAGCCCGTTGGCTATCCCTTCTCCGCTTGAGCCTCCATCCCACTAGTTGCCCCGCCCCACATGAGCCATTGCTTATCCAGCAATGCGTACCATAAATGATGAGTTTATTAAAAAGAGTATGGAAAAACAGTCTAAATGGCAATGGGTATATAATTACTTCTTGTTGATCAGCCATCCTCAGAAATGGAAACTGAGAAGTTGAAGGAAGGAAAGGTCATTAACCCAAAATATTGTCAGTTTCTCTACCTGCTGAGTGCCTTTTGCTTTTTTTCTGTTTTATTTCAGATTTCCAATATCTGCAGGTATTTGCTTTTGTATTAGTACCTGAAGCTGTTGTCAGGTGGTGAGTGCCATTAGCCTCACTGTTATTTAAATTGTCCATTAAAAGGGACCCTGAGTTCTCAGAATTAATTCTGTAAAAGAAAACAGAATCAGCCAGTTCCAGAACATCACAAATGACCTTGAAACACTCTTATCTGGAATCAGGTCAGCACATAACATCCATGAGCAAAATATTGGTTTCATAGCTGATTTCAAAATGAGAAAAAACTTTAATCCAGTTCCAAAAGTAGATGGGTTTTAATTTTATTAATATGACACATGTTATTGAATTAAAATAAATGCCATGCAACTTGTCCACATTCAAGATGGCTGCAGAGGTAGGATGCTTCAGCCAGAGCTCATCTGCTCTTTCTGTTCCTTTCTCATTTTTTTCTTTTTTTTCTCTCTTTGTGTTTCTTTTTTTCTTTCTTCTCCCAGCCTCAGCATAGACCCAGCGAGGCATCCACTCATCCTGGCTTGGCAGCCTCCTGGCCCAGTGTGGGAGTCTTTCGGTGGCCCATGGCAGTCTCTCAGCGACTTGCAGCCTGACACAGGGAGAACAAATGGTGAGAGATGCCTGCGGTATGTGTGGCAACAACAAAAACAGACAGCTAAGGTCTCCTGGAGAACGAGCTAAGTAGAGGAGATTGAGGCCCCAGCAAGCATTCATCAATTACTTTTTAACTTTATTCTTTTATTTTTCTAGTTTCTATTAGTTAATAGTTAACATTAAAGTTGTAATGTTAACTATTATCTACTTCTTTATTTTTCTACTTATTCTATGAAAGTTTGTAATGTTTAACTTTTTAACTATGTTTCTTTTACAACTTTGTGCAGTACTTTGTACCTGAGTTTTTTTGTACCTGGATACCTTTGTACCTAAGATGGCACCATGTGTGGCGACATTAGACACTTTTCACTATACTCCTGTACTTCTGCACTAGAGTACCAAGTGACAACAAAATCTAAACTTGAGTGGTAAAACAATCATTGACATACCCTGTACCAACTCCCATCCTCCAGTATCACTTGTTTACAGTCTCATTGGTCACGATAGCCTTTTGAATTGTATATCCACAATAAACCCTTTCAAGAGGCAGTTGCAATGCTACAGATTTGAAGCACATATACCACTTCAGAAACAAGATACTGGAAATGCTGTCAATGACCAACTAATAGAGGGCACTTCACTGCTTCATTCAGCAGTAGATTTTTATCATAAGATGTTATGGAAAATAATACAGATGTAGCATGGATAGTCTTTAAAAACAACATTTGCATATTATTTGAGGTTAATAACTATCTGAAAAAAGTTATAAAATTACAATGCAAAGAAAAGCAGAAATGGAATTATATTAAGTGAGTGCATTAAGATATCATAAGCATGCTCATGTATCATAGCATTCCCCTCGTTACAGACGTTTTGGGCGAAATCTTCTAATATGGAGCGAGTGGGGTCAATTGCTGTTAATTACAAAGATCACTACACCTCACCTTACTGGAATCCATCAAACAGGGAATTCCTGTCCCAGCTGTCCCCAACATCCATGTAGACATTTACAAAGAACTGTCAAATCCAGCAAAGAGGACACAATACAATATCAACTGCACTATTCAAGTTGGTGTTTGAAGGTTTTCAGTGGAGTGAGTGAGTAGGTAGGTAAATGAATAGATGTGTGGTTAAAGGGGTGGGTGGGTGCATGATTGGTGGCTGAGTGAATAAGGTAAAACTTCCTGGTCATTTGGCGTGGCTGGGACAAAGCCTGAAGAGGACAGAATCAGTGTGAGATTGATGGGCAAAACCTTGATGGGATCCATGTCTGTTGGATGTTAGGACATTGTAGGAGCAAACATATGAAGTATATGCCTGGGGTTCAAGCGTTCATCAGAAGCAATTTGAATCATGCCATTGGTCCTTGCAAATTGAACATTGTCACTAACTTCTGTGTCATTGTGATACCAATGACCTAAAAAGAGATGAATGTGACCCAAAACTTGTGACACCTGCAAAGGGAATGTTGGAGGTGGAAGCAAATGCTCCATCATCCACTACGCATGCATGGGCAGGAGTGCAGGATACCACACTTTAGCAATTACAGGAAATAGACAAGCTTGTTGGCCCATAGGCTTTCAATTTGGAAAGGGGGAAATGATTCACGTTCCACCAACCTGTGTATTCTGTTGCAGGGAGGCAACTTCACCATCTCTGAGGTGACTGAGACTACCACTGCTATTGGCAACATTCAGGCTGGTCATTCTGACCAGACACTTCAACTGCATCATCGATGTGGATGGACGATCCGGAGGGATGCCCAGCATATTGGGCACCACTTCTGGATTCCTGATGGAAATGGTTAAAGACACCATGTTGCACGATGTCTTCAGCACCCTTGCAGACAGAGTGTAGCATAGATACACTTGGTCGCGACCATACAGATCTATCTGCTCAAGGATAGATTTCCTGCTTGTGTCCCAAGCGTTCTCAGTCAGAACCACTGATGTCAAGCAAGTGCTCTTCTTTGACCACCACCTCCTGCTGGCTGACTGTCACCTACAGGATGACCAGTGGTCGGGCAAGGGAATGTGGAAGCTGAATGTGAAACCATTGAGCCCAGAAAATATTGAAGAACTCAAAAAGAATTACACAGTTGGGAGAACCATGAAACCCTTCTTTGAGTTTCCAGCAGACTAATGGGAAATAGTCAAAAGAAACATCAAGAAGTCTTTTTATCTGCAAAGGTGTTCAGAAAGTGAGACAGAGGTGGGGAAAACTGTACAATCTCCAGAAAAGCATACAGAACTTACACCTGCTGCAGTCGATGGGGGTCAAAGTCATGGAGGATCTCCAGAAGGTGAAGAGCCAGCGAGTCTCACTCTTTACCTCAGAGGTCTCCAAAATAATCTTCTGGTCCAGAATCTGCTCCATGGAGCAGAATAAGACATACTCATATTTCTTCTTCAAAAAGGTGCACAGAGAGAGCTCTGTGATCAGCAGCCTGAAGCAAGAAGATGGTTCGGTAACATCATTTCAGTTTGACATCCTGAGGATTAGCAAATCCTTTAATGCCAGATTTTATGATACAAAGCCCACTGACATCATGGCCTCCCAGTCATTCCTGTCCGCTATCATGGAGATCTTAGACAACAGGGTGCAGGAGAGAGTGGACCAGCCGTTATCTCTGGACAAGTTGACCAAGGCCCTCAAGTCCTTTGAAAAAAATAAAACTACCAGAAGCGAGAGTTTAGCAGCTGAGTTGTATTCTGTTCTGTGGGACTTGATCAGCCAGGACCTGCTGGAGTGTACAACAGTATGCTTTTGGCAGGTACCATCTGCAAATCCATGAGGAAAAGTATCGTCATCCTCATTTACAAGCGGAAGGGGGAGAGGGATGGAAATTAAGAATTGGTGACCAATTTCACTGTTGGATGTTGATTACAAAATCCTGTCTAAGGTTATCACCAACCAGGTCAGGACTGCTCTGGGATGGGTTTCACCCCAATCAAACCTGTGCTGTACTCGGCAGGCTGCTGTCTAAGATCCTCGGCTCCTCAGGGATACGATCGCTTACGTGCAGGACAGGAGGGTGGACACTTGCCTCCTCAGCCTGGACCAGGAAAGGGCTTTTAACAGGATCCCACACACCTACATGAGAGATGTACTCTCCAAAATGGGCTTTGGGGAGGGTATCTGCAATTCGATCTGACTGCTGTACATCAATGTCAGTAGTGCAGATTCAATCAACTGAATCAGAAAGCTTTCTATTCAGATCCAGAGTCAGGCAGGGCTGTCGTCTCTCTCCTGCCTTGTTTGTGTGATGTATGGAGCCCTTTGCTAAGTCCATCAGGAAAGATGTGAGCTTGAGAGGGCTGACTGCAGGTCAAAGCCTCCCTATACATAGAGGAACTTGCCATTTCTGCTCAGATCCTCTGTCAGTGCACAGATTCATGGGCATCTGCAACCAGTTCGAAACTAGCCTCAAGTACCAAGGTAAAAGAGGCAAGAGCGAGGCCATGTCTTCTGGGAACCGGACCAACTGATCCTTTATCTCCTTCACTGTCAGGACAGATTACCTGAAGATGCTGGGTATTTGGTTTGGAGGGGCTGGGGATGTGCCAAAATCTGGGAGGAGCATATCACCAAGGTGAGACAAAAACTAGGCAGATGGGAGAATCACTCCCTCTCCATTGTGGGTAAAAACCTGGTCATCAGATGTAAAGCACTCTCTCTCCTGTTGTATGTGGTGCAAATCTAGCCTATTCCCTAAAATTGCATCACTTCAGTCACCTGAGCCATCTTATATTTCAATTGAAAATTGAAGGTGGACAGTGTCCACAGGGACAATGCTTTGGATAATGAGAAGGTTGGGACAACTCCATCATCATCCTGAATGCCATCCTCACATGTGGCTGTGTCAAGCTGTGTGTGGTCCCTCAGTTTGCAAACACCAAGTGTCACTATGTGCTGAAGTTCTACCTGTCCCCGGAGTTGTGAAGGATGGGTCTGGCCTTGTTGCCAAGTAGTGCTCCAAGTAATTGGACTGTCCCGTCCTTCATGGAGAAATTTACAAAGAAAAACACCTCTGACCACAGGTCCATCAGCAAGTGGTCAGGGTGTAGCATCTCCAAGACCCTGCGGGTAAAGGAGAGGATTGATCTTGTCGGATGGTTCCCTGAGCAGACTGTCAAAGTCATTTGACAGAATACTTCATCGCCAGAACTTTCCAAAAAGACTCCACTTGGCTGGTGGTGAGAAGGGCATTAACTATGAGATCTTTCATGTATGTCCGGACTATCTGCAGCACGAGACACTGCTTTCAAAGTGGCTGCGGGAGGAGGTAGAGACTGTAACTCATCTCCTGCTGGATTGTGCCTTTGCAAAGGAGGTCTTGGGCAGAGATGCAGTGGTTTTCGTTGAGGTTCATCCTGAGCACCTCTGTTATACTGGACTCCATGCTCTATAGTCTGTTCCCTAGGATGCATATTGAGACAAATGCCTGGAAGATCATCAACTCAGTAAATGAAGCTCTTTGGTCTGCGCAAAACTTGCTCATCTTCCAATTGAAAAAGCTAACCCCGATCAAGTGTTGCAGTCTGGCACATTGGCAATGTCGAGGACTATATGCTAAGAGACTCACTAATGCTTCGGGCAGCTGCTACCAAGGTGTGATGGGGGACAGGTCATGTTCTAGGTCTTTCTGCCAAAGTATACAGGGTCCCTTCAGTTATTGGACCCTCCAGATGTCTCAGAAACATGTAAATAGTTCTAATACCTAGCATAATTAAGAAATGCCTTTAGATTAGTAATAACTAATGAGAGTCAAACCCCAATCTTTGTTTTCTTCTCTGTACGCAAAAGCTGCATATGTATGAACTGCTTTAGTAACTGTGGATGTACATAAACATTTCCTTTTTTATGAATAAAGTAAATTTCTGTAAAAGAAATTAGAGTGGGAGGGGGGTCAGTTAGTTCAGTTGACTGGACAGCTGGTTTGTGATACAGAGTGATACCAACAGCACTGGTTCAATTCCCACATTGGCTTTAAGTTTACTTTATTATGATGGCCTCTACCGTATGTAATAAGAAGATTCATGGCAGATATGTTGTGGGATATGAAGGAGTTCAAAGCGCAGCAGGCATGCCCTTTTTAACGGAATGGGTTGGTCACTCAACTGGTATAGCACCTTCACCAAGTTACTGCCCACGCTGAGGCTGAAGCTGAATGAAAAATGGAAACATGACCTTCTTCGTCAGGGTGCTGCACATCCCACTGTATAGAGGAGTGTGTGACGCTCTCATTGGCAGGATGAACCAGAACTGATTATGCTCAGAGATAAGATCCTGTTTTGCTCCTTATGTCCCTGACAAATGGCGTTACCAACAAGAGTTATGCGTCGAGTTGCTGCTGGAATGTTTGTAACTGTGACTACCTTCTTCAGAGTCTGCAGAAGGCAAAGGCAGATCCAGGAGGACCAAGGCTGATGACCAGAAGCAACATAAGGCCATTGTGAAGGCAAAGGAGCACCCTGCTCAAGGAGAAGTCACAACTATAGGGCTTAAAAGATGCCTTGGGTACAAAGGAGAACCAGTAATTCTTGCCCACACATCCATTTCCTGGGGATGAGCAAGGTGCAGTGTCGATGATGCATTGGGACACTGATTGAACTATGTCAAATGCTTGGAATTGGGAGTTTGGAGAGGGCATCCTCTCCTGGTGTCTGTGAAGGTCAGTACAACATTGAACTTCTATGCAACATGCATCTCCAGAGAGTGACAATTGAGAGGTGTTTGATTGCTTTTGGCCTCGTACAGAGAAAACTTCCATAAATCTTAATGAAACTGATACTTAGCTAAAAACACTTACAATAAAACCCTTGGTATCTCCACATGCAGCACGTGATATAACTTCAATGATGAGCATTGCATTCTATATCAATCTCACCCTGTATTTTAGTGCCATGGAAGAAGGAGGAACAGTACATACCCATCCCAAACTTAATATTGCTGGGATTACAGAACAAGTAGTTGTGCAATAACTAGGGAATTCAAGGTATTGGTGAAGAACATTAGAGATTGGTAAATGCTCTCTGCACAGCTTAAAAGATGCCTAAGCATAAATGCATAAATGGAGGAAAGCTCTGCATGTGGCCCGAGTGGAAGTAAATATCATCAAGTTTGTGGATGACTCAAAAATAGGTGATAAGGCAAGTGATGATGATGATACAAAGAGTCTGCAGAAGGATTAGCCCATCCTGCAGATGAGTGCGGCATACACTCCTCTATACAGTGGGGTATGCAGCACCCTGACAAAGAAGGTCATGCCTCTGTTTTTCATTTAGCTTCAGTCTCAGCATGGGCAGCATGGTGGCTCAGCAGTTAGCACTGCTGCCTCACAGCACTAGAGTCCCAGGTTCGATTCCAGCCTTGGTGTGTGGGGTTTGCAGACACATTCTCCCCGTGTCTGCATGGGTTTCCTCCGGGTGCTCCGGTTTCCTCCTACAGTCCAAAGATCTTGAGGTTAGGTGAATTGGCCATGCTAGATTGCCTGTTGTGTTAGGTGCATTAGTCAGGGATAAATGTAGGGGAATAGGTCTGGGTGGGTTGCTCTTTGGAGGGTCGGTGTGGACTTGTTGGATCAAAGGGCCTGTTTCCTTACTGTAGGGAATCTAATCTAATCTAACTTGGTAAAGGTACTGTACCAGTTGAGTGACCAACCCATTCCATCAGGCAAGTGGGGAAATGTTTGGTAGATGGAATATAATGTGAAGTTATGCATTCTGGCAGGAAGAATAACAGAGGTTATTATTATATAAATGGAGAAAGATGCAAAAAACTGCAGCAAAGAGGGATTTGGGGGTTCTATTGCATGAATCATAAAAAACAGCATCTAAGTTCAGCAGATAATAGGGAAGGCAAATGGAGCATTGGCTTTTATTTCAGAAGGAATGGAGTATAAAGACAGGCAGATTTTGCTAAAGCTATACAATATACTAGTCAGATCATGACTGGAATACTGTGAACAGTTTTTGGCACCTTATCTCAGGGAAGATATACTGGCAGCATTGGAGGCTGTCCAAGAAGTTTCACTAGGCCGATCTTGGGTATGGAGGGATTTTCTTATGAGGAAAGATTGAGTAGATTGGATTTGTACTCATCGGACTTGATGAAAGGAGACCTTTATTGAGAGGGCTTGACAGGGTAGATGCAAAGAGGTTGTTCTCCTTGTAAGAACAAGCAGGATCAGAGGACGTAATCTCAGAGTAAGGAGTTGCCTATTTAAGACAGAGATGAGGAGGAATTTCTTTCTCTGAGTGTGGGGAACCTGTGGAAAATGTTATTGTTGAGGTTACGGTTTTAACTATAATCAAGACTGAGATAGACAAAGTTTTAATCAATAAGGTAATCAAGAGTAGTGAAGATAAGGCAGAAAATTGGACTATCAAAATAGATGGGTCAAATGGCCAACTTCTGCTCCTACATCTTATAATCTTATGGAAAGTAATGTTGATAAATATGCCAATGAAAGTCACCAGAATGGACATTCCCCTCACGATTTGTCTGAATTTTTATCCCAAAACAAGAAAGTTTAGGGATTGCAGATTTTAAAGCCAGCCCTGGATGGCACACCAGATTTACGAAGAAAAGTAATGTTGTGCCATGACAGGAGAACAAGATTTCCAATCTCTCAGCAGAACTTGATGACAGGTTTGTTGCATTTCGGGCATTGATAATCAAGCATTAACAAATTAATGAATTGACCGATACTGAGAAAATGATGTGACTCCCAGGAATTTTGCCAGCAAGTCAAATGGTAAGAAAAGTTGGAGAGATAGCATGTGTTGTGGTGCAAGCCTAACAAATAAAGTTTAAGCTAATGGTGATATTAGACCATAAGGCCATAAGATATAACAAAGAGCAGTACAGCACAGGAACAGACCCTTCGGAACATGACACCTTTCTAAACTAAAAATCTTTTGCCTCTACACAGTCTATATCCCTCTATTCCCTACCCATTCTTGTATCTGTCAAGATGCCTCTTAAACATTGCTATTGTGTCAGCTGTTACCATCTGCTCACAGACTCGCTACTACAGCCACATTTGCTTCCTCAGTGCCTGCCTCTGATAGCACATTCCAGGCACTTACTGTGTAAAGAACCTGCCTCTCACATCTCCTTTTAAACATTCCCCTTTTACCTTAAAGCTATGTCCCCTAGTACTTGACATTTCTACCATGAAAAAAGGACTCCAATATTAATTCTATCCGTGTGTTTTATAATTTTGTAAACTTCTATCAGGTCACAACTAAGCTGGAAGCCCATGGAATTGACAACAAATTACTCACATGACTGGGAAATTAGTTGAATGGCAGGTGGCAGAAAGTAGGGATGATGGATTGGTGCTCAAATTGGCAGAATAAGTCTGGTGGTGTCTATAATGATCTGTGTTAGAGCTTCAGTTATTCATTATTTATTTATAAGAAAGTTATCTATCCAAATTTGCTGATGATACAAAGTTAGGTGACTTTGTAAACAGTGTAGATAATAACATAAAATTACAAATGGGTATTGACAGATCCGTTGAAAGAGCAAAACTGTGGCAGATGGTGTTCAATGTAAGTAAATACATTTTTCACTGGAGGGTAGGAGGTTGAGGGGTGACCTTGTAGAGGTTTATAAAATAATGAGGGGTATTGATAAGTTGACTGGCAGGTGTCTTTTCCCTAGAGTGGGGGATTTCAAGATTAGGGGGCAACTTTTTAAAGTGAGAGGAGAAAGATTTGAAAAAGACACGAGGCGCAACTTCTTTTACACACAGAGTGGTTAGTGTGTGGAATGAACTTCCAGAGGAAATGGTGGATGTGGCTACAGTTACAACATTTAAAAGACTTTTAGATAAGTACATGAATAAGAAATGTTTGGAGGGATATGGGTCAGGCGCAGGCAGGTGGAACCAGTTCACTTTGGTATTATGGTAGGCTTGAACTGAAAGGTCTGTTTCTGTGCTGTATGATTCTATGACTCTAAATGACACCCCTTATCCTTTGACGTTCAAGTGAAAACAAACAAACTTTGTCCAATCTCTCCACATAGCTAATACCCTCCAAAACCGGCAACATCTTGGTAAACCAGAATAGTCACTGGTCCTAAAATGTTAACTCTAATTTTTCTCCACAGATGCTGCCAGACCTGGTGAGATTTTCCAGTAATTTCTGTTTTTGTTTCAGATTTCCAGCATTCGCAGTTCTTTCGGTTTTTTATCCTGGTAAACCTTTTCTGAACCTTCTCCAAAGCTTCCACAAGCTTGTTGTGGTGTGGTGACCAGAACTGTACGTAATATTCTCAATGTGACCTAACTAAAGTTCTATATAGCTGCAACATGATTTGCCAATTTTTATACATGCACGGATCAATGAAGGAAAGCCTGCCTTCTTCACTAGCTTATCCACTTGTGTTGCCACTTTCAGGGTACTGTTGACCTGAACACCTAAATCCCTCTGTACGTTAATGCTTCTAAGTGTTCTGCCATTTACTGGATACTTCGCTCGTGCAGTAGATCTTCCAAAATGCATAATTCACATTTGTCCAGATTAAACTCCATCTGCCATTTCTCCACCCAAGTCTTTAGCCTACCTGTATCCTGCTGTATCCTCTTGCAATCCTCCTCACTATCCACAGCTACCCCGACCTTTGTGTCATCCACAACTTCCTAACCAGATCACCTACATTCTCCACACAAACATATAAAAAAAAACTGTGGGCTCAGCACTGATCACTGTGGAACACTACTGGTCACAAACCTCCATGTGGAGGTGCCAGTGCCAGACTAGGGTGGTCAAGGCCAGAAATCACACGACATCTGACGAAGGAGCAGTGCTCTGAAAGCTTGTGATTCCAAACAAACCTGTTGGAATATAACCTGGTTCGTGCAACTTCTGACCTCAAAAACCTTTAGTCAGAAAGTCAGCCTTCCACCACTGCTCTATGTCTTCTATGAGCAAGCCCATTCTGTATTCATCTGACAAGTTCACTGGAGATCCCATTCTATCACAGGAACAACATTAGCTATTCTCCAGTCCTCTGGGACCTCTCCTGTGACTAAAGAGGATGCAAAGACAATATAACAACAGAATTAGGTCAATCAGCCATTTCGTCTGCTCTGCCAATAGATTATGGCTGATTTGTTTCTCAACCCCATTCTCTTGCCTTCTCCCCATAACCCTTGATAACCTGACTAATCAAGAACCTATATCTGCCTTAACTGCACTCAATGACTTGACATTCACAGTCTTACTTAGCAATGAGTTCCACAGATTAACTACCATCTGGCTGAAGAAATTTCCCCTCATTTCAGTTTTATAAGGTCACCCCTTTATGAGTATGTACTACTAGTGGAAACATCTTCTTCATGTCCACTCCATCCAGGCCTCTCAATATTTTGTATGTTTTGATGAGATGTCCCCTCATCCTTCTAAGTTTAATTGAGTACACACCAAGAGAGAAAAACACTCCAAAGACAGAAATTTCCAAAAGAATTAATTGTCCACATTCACAATAAAGGATGAAGGTGGCTTGGACATACGGCTGAGGAAAGTTTGGAGTTTCCGATCAGAAGAATTGTGTATAGAAAATTGTCTTCTTATCTGGAACATGTTCAGAACACACCGTGGCAAGGTTGTTGCTGAAATTTGATCAAAATCCAGTGATAATGCAGTGATTCACAGTTTTTTTAACTATACAACTATTAGATGCTTCACTAAATAATGCCTTCAAGGATAGTGTGAGTAGAAATTGGAATAACTAGGTTATCAAAAGAGATGAGATATTCACCAAGAGAGGCAGCATATGGACTCCAATGGTAATATGTTTGTGTGAATGAGTTTTAGAGACTTCGTATAAAATCTGATTTGAGCTTGTTCCAAAATCATTTAGGTAGTAGACTATCCAATGAATTTGATGGCACAGAAGATTATCTGTGGAGTGATTTTGCTGATGTAGATGATACTGATACTCCATATCATGATACAATCCAAGAAACAGATTATGGTGAGTTATTTAGCTTTGACAACAGGAGGGGTGGGGGTGCTTTTTAGGGATTTTAATGCACAATTAGTGTTTATTCAGCTGTTAAGTATTCTGTGAAAATAGTGAATGAAAATCTATAAATTTGAATATATGGCTTTTGCTTTCAAACTTTTGTTAACTTAGTTAATTAATGTCTGTCTCTGCGGAAGTTATTGTTTTAAATTTATAACACTAAAAATACTTCAGTCTCCCAGGTTTGGCAGTGAGGTTGGAGGGAGCAGTCTCTAATCTGGAAAATTTGTGATAGTGAGGCAATGGGAAAGGGTGAATTTGAACCTCTCCAAAAGGTTACTTGTATAAAGGTCAATAACACCACTTTGATGAGACTCGGAAACTCAACATTAAACAAGTGTATGTGGCTCATAGAGTCGTTACATCTTACCAAATTTTAGTCTGGCTTGTATATCAGCAAAAATTACCCATTAAGATGTCTATTGTTCACTATAAGTAATATCACTGATGTGCTATGACAACACTTATTGTGAGATGTGACAGTGAAATGTCACAGGACCAAATACAAAATGGGAAACTACAGAGCAAATCAGCTACCAAAAAAACTAGGGAGGAGAGGTCGACGTCCAGCAAACCACAAAGGAATGCTCCTACTCAAGAAAACAGCAACTGTGTTGGCAAACTGCCACAGTGTGCTGCAAATACAGAGACAGTTGGTGAGCCCAGATGTTGGTTGTTGTGGGGACCTTCCAGTGCAGGAGAGAGACTGAGGCCAGTGTGGAGGAGAGATCAAGCCCTTGTGGGAAGTGCAGGCCTCCATGGGAAAATCTCATGGCTAAAGAAGGACTGTAATTCTGAACTTAACTTTGCTTCTCTATTTACTACTTTTTACTGAGAAGAACTGTAATGTACTTTTAATTTATTTCTTTATTTTTCTACTGGTACCTAAGATTTTGTACCAACATACCTTGTGCCCAAAATGGCACTAGGATTAGTGACTTCATACATTTTTCACTGAACTCCTGTATCCCTTTTCTTGAATGCATGTGACAATAAAACTTAATTCCTAAATAACTCACTACACAAATAATGGCAGATATAATAATGCATGGGAATCAGTGTACTCAGTTTGCCAGCTGTTAGTGTGTCATTCAGAATTGTACTATTAGTATAGGTTCATTTCAACTGAGAGAAAGTGAGGACTGCAGATGCTGGAGATCAGAGCTTAAAAATGTGTTGCTGGAAAAGCGCAGCAGGTCAGGCAGCATCAAAGGAACAGGAGAATCGATGTTTTGGGCATAAGCCCTGCTTCAGGTTCCTGAAGAAGGGCTTATGCCCGAAACGTCGATTCTCCTGTTCCTTTGATGCTGCCTGACCTGCTGCGCTTTTCCAGCAACACATTTTTAAGCTCATTTCAACTGAGGCAGAGTTGGAACCTGCTTCTACACCTTAACCTAACAGTGCAAGACATAAGCAAAACAAAATTGCCAAGAAAGCAGCATGGATGAAGCTTCAACAGACAATGAGCCAAAAACATTCATTCAGACAGTGCACCAATGCTGTACAATGGCAATGAATATCAGAAATGTGAACTGTACACTGAATTTAATATTCTGTGTTACTATTTAACTGCAATGTGATTGCAACTCTTTTAAATGTATATGAGAGACTGGAAACCACATTAGCCATGGCAGGCAGGAAAGTCAACAGTGGCATCAAATTAATTTTTTTCTCAAACCTACAAGCAGATGGCTCAATGCAAATTACTTCTTTCCTCAATCTTCCCAGTTCTCTCTCCCTCCATGCCCCCACTTGACTGTGCAGCAGATGCTTCCAACCTGTTCTCAGACTAACAAGATGGGACTTTTGGTTTAACACGGTAATCAGGCAGTAGAGTCTCAGTTAAATTAATGCATATATGAATGACTTGCAGGTATAATACAGATCTTGAAACTGCAGAAAAGGAGACAAGCTTAGTTTTTAAAATTTTCATCTACATTATTTGGTAGCTATTCTATTAGTCAAGAAGGATCTTTCGCTCATCTCTATTTTGCAACACACATTTTTATCTACATCATCCATCTATCTTCGTTACTAAATGATCCACAAGATGTAACAATGTTAAGGATATATATGTAGGAGAGAGCTGAATCAACATCACACATTACCTAATTTCAACTTTAACTATGCATCTTAGTTGAGACTTTTCACTTTGCATCTCCCTCTCTCTGACTGGAATTTCACATCCTCTCACGTGAGCCCTGTGGTGCATTTAGTGGCAAAGTGACATTAATGTCATGGGAGGGTGGCTGGTGGGCACCCTACTGCCCACACACCACTACATTTAATTCTGTGGCTTAAGGCTTTCCACCCACTAATGCAGATATTCCCCCACTAGCACATAGGGTACTAGCTATATGAAAAGCAAAACCTGTAGGGATTGTTTGTGGAGTCATGTTGTGGGGAAGGGGAGAGAGGATTCTTTTGTTCAAAGGCATTCAATGTCTGATCAAGAGATTTGGAAAAGAGGACCAACTGCAAACCATCACTCCCCACCATTGCTGAACCCCTCCCCCGAGACATCGTTCCCTCCATCACGTAACTGTACCTGAGTCTATATCTAGTATGAGACCTCAAATGAATGTAGTAACAGCAGCAACTACCACCTCCATGAAGATGCTGCCACACAAAGAAGAACTGGCAGCTTCAGATTTGGCTGGTAGCTTGTGGCAGCTGGGCTCTCTGGCCCACAACCAGGACACTAAATGTCAGGAATGGTCTGCTGCTGCTGCTGAGTTAAGTGCCTGACTGACATAATGCAGCAGGCCTTCCCGAAAAGAGGTGACGTCAGTCTCTCAGTTCTTTAGCTGGCAGGCAAGAGCCCTTTCATCTCCATTAAATACAGCCTATTGTACGAAGTAGTTAAGTGGCCTCACGCTATATGAGTCAGTGCAGCTACCTTACATTGTGCATATTAGTTTTCTTACAGAGTATGAGTTAGTACAACCACTTCACACAGAATGAAAATAACACTGGGGAATAAAGAAAATTCACATCACATAAGCTTCTATTTAATAAAGAACAATGCTGATGAGAAATAATGTGTAGAGTATTGGTATTCTCTTTCTCATTACTTCAAAATGGACTGTGCATCTGCACTTATACCCTTGGTGAAATGACATTGAATAGAAAACATTTGGAGAAATTCAAGCATCACTTGAGGTGGTCTCAGGAAAAACACACACTCCTGAACCTGTGTTCAGTATATTTGCATTCCTGCTATTAACCATGATATTTGCATACCAGAACCCCTTTTAGGATTACTGCTTCTCCTAAGGATACATCTATTCTTCATCTATCTCTTGGACAGTTTCAGATTAGAGTAGCCTGGTTCTGTTCTACAAATAGGAAGCTTCTGCTGCATCAGCAAACTATCCTCAAATGGTCCTTCTGATGGCAAATGTATGGTACTTAATATTAATGGCTACATAGGTTTGGCAGCAGTGATATGTTTTCCAACCAAAATGGTGGCAGCTGTATCTTCTCACCACTGTTTTTCTCTCCTCATTGCTCATTGATCAATATTTGCTCAAACGAGTACCAAAGGGATTCCTGGGTTATTCTGACTGACGAACTGGACTGAGTCTGGATCAGTATCCCTGCCCAGGATGTCTCCCTGTCTCCTCAGAGAAACAACTTATTTTACTTGCAAAGTTCAGCTTGTCTGACAAACTGGACTAATTTGACTAAAGTAAGCACTACTTCGGACTGCCCTTTTGTGAGGCATCTCTCTGATCATATCTCTCAATGTTCAAAATTGGCAAATATCAGTGAGATAAATGCATTATTTATAACAGAGTCAGTATTCTCCCCGGGCTTCTGGCTGTGCTATTTGAACTTTGTCTGGTCTACTATAGGGTTGTGTCACAAACTAAAAAAAAATCCAAGTCTTTAATTACTTTTTCAAATGTGGTGGTTTCTGCTTCAATCCGCTTCTTAATCCAAGTAGTATGACCGTACTGCAGATTGCATACAGCAGCACACCGAATTGACCCTCTGGCTTCTCCACTGCCAGAGGTAGGGTGACATTGATTGAAGTGATAAGGCTAATTGATCCAGAGCATGGTTTGGTCAAAACCCTATGTAGTGGTATCATGCTTTGGCTAAGAAAGGGGTCAGGCTTTCTACACCACTCTGGTCACTTCTTGTCAGATGGCATGAGACCCAGCAACAATTAGTGGTTTCAATTATGTTGTGACGTTTTCTCAAGTGTGCTCAGTTGGATCAATGGTTTTTCAATTTCCTTTCTTTATCTAAGGCTAAGATCATCAATATTTGGTTCACAGACTATTACCACCATATATAAAATAACATGACAGAGTTCTGGATGCTTTTGATAGGTGAGTGCTGGAAACCATCCTAGTGCATCCATCATATTAGAAACTTCTTCCCTCAGGTCCCAGCTCCATGTGATGTTATCTCATTTTTTATCAGTAGTGATATATCTAATGGTTATCTATTAACCCTTAAAGCTGTCGTTTAGGCCCATCTGGCATTGACATTAGTAATCTTTGGTGAGTAATATACAAATTCATAAGCAAACTCTCCGACCTTTGTGTTACATTCATCAATTGGTCTGTTTGATGTGACGTGCTAGATCAAATTTCAGGCATACACAAAAGATCCACCAGCACATGCCCTTCTTTAGTCCTCAAGTGTGCATAAGGCAGCCAGCATTGCAGGCAGCACCTGGTAATTGTCACCTTGCCTCCTGGTAGCTCTGTCAATGTCTAGCCATGAATATTCAGTCATAACATTTTAAGTAACAATAAAGAATCAGAAAAATAAGGCATAGATTATATTGTTTTCATCTAATTTTTAGCTTAAAAATTCACACCCTCCACTACTGACTCACAATGGCAGCAGTGTATACCATCTCTAAGATGCATGACAGCAATTCACACAGACTCCTTTGATAGCCCTTTCCAAACCCACAAACTCTCAGATATCATCTGCATGGGAACACCACCAACTGCAAATTCACTTACAAATGACATACTATCCTTTCTTGGAACTGTCACTGGGTAAAAATTCAGGAACCCCCTTTATAACAGCATTGTTGGTTTTTCTTCATCACATGGACTCCAGCTATTCAAAAAGGAGGTTTACCACCATTTCTCCAGGGCAATTAGGGATGAGCAACAAATGCAGACCTAGCCAGCAATGCCTACATCCCATGAAAGAATTAAAGAATGATCTAGATTATATGATTTTTAAATAATTCAATCACTGAAGACGAATGAGAGCATTTAAACCATAAATGTTTTGAAGTAACAAGTTTACAAGCTTCCTCACAAATCTGCAATTGGTTGAGAATAAAAATCTGTTGGCACAGATTGGAAATGTGGCACATACATCTCCATGGAAACCACCACTGAGACAAGGTGACCAAAGTCCAATGATTCAAGATACAACAAGGAAGATGTTGCCTGTTTCAGCAGGGAAGCTATCTCTCATGAAGGAAATACAAAAGATTAAAAGTTCTCCAGTTTAAAAGAATCAAATGCAATGGTGTTCCATTCAGTCTTCCAAGTCCAAAGATAACACAATTTGGGAGAACAGTGAAAACTACAGATTACCTGAATTTGTTAAGTTAAAGACTTAGCTGGAGATGCTTTAGTTGTAAATATAATTTTATACATAAATGTATAATATTATTAATGTAAAGAAAAGCTTGGTATTTCAGTAGGTCTGAAGGGGTCCGAAAGGGTCAATACTGAGAAATGCCGTAAGTGCACCCACTACAATAATGTCATATATATGTGTGAGTAGAACAGTTTAGAACCTCCAAACAGTAAAAGCAAACAATTGGTGTATCATCAAAACATTCAAAAATTGTGTATCATCTATCATATCAATGTAACATGCACCTAGTTACTGACACACAATGAACTATGATTAGAGTAATGCTGGAAAAGCACAGGCGGTCAGGCAGCATCTGAGGAGCAGGAAAATTGATGTTTCGGGCAAAAGCCCTTCATCAGGACTAAAGGTTGGGAGCCTCCAGTGTGGAGAGATAAATGGAAGAGGGGGTGGAGCTGAGGAAAAGGTAGCAAAGAGTACAGTAGTTGGATGGGGATGGGGATGAAGGTGCTAGGTCAGAGAGGAGGGTGGGGGAAGGTAGCAAAGAATACAATGGTCACCTTCCCCCACCCTCCTCTCTGACCTATCACCTTCATCCCCATCCCCACCCACCTACTGTACTTTTTGCTATCTTCTTCCCAGCCCCACCCACCTCCCATTTATCTCTCCACCCTGGAGGGCTCCCTGCCTTCTGTTCTGATGAAGGGCTTTTGCCCGAAATGTCAATTTTCCTGCTCCTCGGATGCTGCCTGACCGCCTATGGTTTTCCAGCACCACTCTAATTTAGACTCTGATTTCCAGCATCTGCAATCCTCATGTTTGCCTACAGAATGAACTACAAGAGACTTTTCTAGCTAGAGCAGAAAGTGCTTTTTCTCAACCACATTAGATAAGCAGGCCACGTATTTTCCTAACCATAAAGAAGATGATGGCAGCAACCCTCATGTTGAGCAGCAGCTCCCACAGCAGATCATTCTCCCTGTTTGCAATGTGCTTTTTTCTCCTACACACATCACCTCAAGTCTACCCCATTTACTGAAGAATATATGTGGCTGGGGATGGTATCACTATTGGTATTCCTTTCAAATATTAAAGCTATTTTTATATTTGCAAAAAGTTTCATACAGTTTCAGCAGAACAATATTTATAATACATTTCTGAATGTCATTGAAATTGGGATTTAACATGTAAATAGGCATAATGTGTAAGTGTGTATTGTGTGTAGCATTTGTCACAATCTTCAATTATTTCTTCGCTCTCAGCTCAGCTTCAGAAAAAATACTTCTCCATTCCCCTAACTGCAGCTCTGTTCATTCTGACCTCTTCTCCAAGTTCCTTTGGATAAATATCCTTAATGCCAAGGCAAAAGCTATTCCTAGCTTCAGTAATTTCATTTCCTTCAGTGCAACACAACATAGAAGTACCCACAGAGAGCAAAAGCGTGGGATTCACTCATTGTGCTTGCATTACTAATGGGGAATCAAACAATCACACACCCACGGTGGGTACACGAAGTCATTGGATAAAGGAGAGAAGGTTTTTCAGCTGACAGTTGAAAACTTACTTTTCTTCTGCCAGCAATACCGATATTACATAAAGGTGCTTTCAGTCATGTCAGTACGTGGCTATCTATCACAAGTGCAAAAGGCGTAAGTGTAGAAGTGGCTCAAAATACTTAGATATTTTTAAAATTTATTCTTTCACAAGATATGAGTCCCTAGCTGGCCAGCATTTTTTACCCACCTCACTGCCCTTGAGAAGTTAGTTTCAGTGCAGTGTAAATATACGCACAGAGCCGCTAGAAGAATTAATAGAAGAGTTAATCATTAGATTCTATACTCTTATTGTTTGTTCATGGCTTTCAAAAAATATTGCTGGCATTGTTTGTGGAGCTGATTTGGAGCAATAATTAATTGAGGAACCTAGATTGAAAGTGAAGGCCCATACTGTAGAACAATAATTGATTAAAAAAGAGTCATCTATAAATTATGCTTTTTATGATCCTGTCTTCCCTTATCAAACATACATTTTTTTGCTCAAAACCCAATGTATATCCTTAAAAATGAATCAAATAAAAAAAACTTTTTATTTAAAATCAGAAAGGATAACAGCTTATTGAAAACAAATTGCATGAAGTTTGTACCTCCCACACAGTGGACTAGCTAATGAAAAGGAAAAACAATAACTCTATTTTCAGCTGTGATCTACAATTAAGTAATAATTAAATACTTCAAGTAACAGTGGGGAATAAGGATCCATATTAATAAGGATTGTTGCAATTACAGACTGAAGAAAGACAGATTTGAAATGCAGATCTGCAAAGTATAGGGACTGTAAGAACACAGTGGCATAAATTCAAACACATTCATTTTGGATGCACAAAAGTTGCAACGTATGATCTGTGCACCTGAGTGGTGAACCTCTGATATCATGACTTATTTACATCGAGCTAAAAAAGCTGCCCTGAGCTGCTGTTGAATTGTTGAATTGTTACTGATAATCAGACTTTTTGCCCCCTGTGAACTTTCAGTTGCCAATTGTGGACAATTAGAAGCCAGAAATGAAGCGGAAACCCTACGAGGAAATACCAGTCAAACTGCAGCGACTCAACACTTTGTGTTGACATGGGTTCAGATCACACTGTAGTAGTGGGCTGAATTTAAATTCAATGAACATAATGTTCAAAAAATCTGCAACTAAAATGTTAGCCCCAGCAATAATCATGAAACGACTGGATCGTCACAAGTACGAATCTAAATCATTAATGTGTTTCAGGGAAAGGAATCTATTGTCCTTACTTGGTCTGGCCCACATATTTCTCTGGACCCACAGCAATGTGGTTGACTTTTACGGGCTCCCAAAAATGGCCTGGCAAGCCACTTGTTTTTATCAAACCGCTCCAGAAAATATAAATTTCTCATCAGAAACAACAAAGGCACATCCTGTCATTTGACCCCGCAAAGTCACGAAAAGTAATTCAGAGTAGGCATCAATGGTAAGATGTAATGAGCCACATGGATCAGTGCTGGGGCATCAACATTTTGCAAATTCTATAAATGTCTTGGATGAACAGACCAAAGGTATGGTCCCTAAATTTGCTAATAACACAAAGGTAAGTAGAAAAATATCTTGCAAAGAAAAAATAAGGAACCTACAAAGCAATATAGATAGGTTAACTGAGTAGACAAATAACTGGCAAAAGCATAATGTGACAAAATGTAAAATTGTCCACATTATAGGCAAGATATAAAAAGAAATGTATTATGTCAATAGTGAGCGATTATAAGAGGATATGTGTGTCCTAATGGACAAATTACATACTAGCCTTTTTAGTTCAGCAAGTAGTTTAGATTACATTACAATGTGGAAACAGGCCCTTCGGCCCAACAAGTCCACACCGACCCGCCAAAGCGCAACCCACCCATACCCCTACATTTACCCCTTACCTAACACTACGGGCAATTTAGCATGGCCAATTCACCTGACCTGCACATCTTTGGATTGTGGGAGGAAACCGGAGCACCCGGAGGAAACCCACGCAGACATGGGGAGAACGTGCAAACTCCACACAGTCAGTCGCCTGAGGCGGGAATTGAACCCGGGTCTCTGGCGCTGCGAGGCAGCAGTGCTAACCACTGTGCCACCGTGCCGCCCACCACGGTAATTAGGAAAAAAATGTAAAATGCTATTGTTTATTGTATGGTGAAATGAATGTATAAGTCAGGAGGTTATTCTTCAGCTATACAAGGCATGGATGAGACAGCAATTGGAGTACCATGTACAGTATTGGTCTGCTTATTTAAGGAAGGGTGTAAATGCATTGCAAGCAAATCAGAGAAGCTTTATTTGACTGATGCCTAAGGGGCAGATTGTCTTATGAGTAAGGGTTGTACAGCTTAGGCATGCACCTAGTGGAGTTTGCAAAATTAACAGGTGGCTTGATTGAAATATATAAGAGCCTGAGGGAACTTGACACAGTCAATGTGGAAAGGATAGTTTCCCTTATCAGAGAATCTAGAACTAGAAGTCACCATTTGAAGGTAAGGGGTCACCCATTTAAGACAGGTGAAGAGAGCTTTTTTCTCTCAGAGTTGTGAATCTTTATAACTTTCTTCATGGAAAAATAGTTGAGGCAGCATCTTTGAATATTGTTAAGGCAGAAGTAGATAGATTCATGATCAGTAAAAGGGCTAAGTGGAACAATTATGCTGACTTTAGGCATGATCTTATTAAACATCAGAGCATGCTCGAAGGGTAAAATGGCCAACCTCCATTCATAATGTGTAAGTTTATATATACATCTTCTCATTAGTTTCTGAGGATTTGTGGCAAAAGTGGCACAAATTCAAAAAACAACCTGACATAGTCATATCAATTAACTATATCTTACAGCCAATGACCCAGTGTCCTTCATCCTAATCTCTACATATATCCTGTACCACCATCATGATAGACACACCACAGGTAGAGGCACAAGGTGATGAGTAACTCACTCTCTAATTCCCCAAAGCCTGTCCACCATCTTCAAGGCACATCTCAAAACTTAATGAAACTTGTCTGAATAAATGAAACTCTAACAATTCAACTTTCAGGATAAAGTAACGCACTCGACTGGCAGCCTATTCACCAATTTAAATATTCATTCCCCCGTACACTGGTGCATAGTTGTAACAGTGTTTACCATCTGTAAGCTGCACTGCAGCAGGCTAAGTTCCTTAAAAGCATATTACAATCCAGTAGGCAGCAGAGCACATACATTACACAGCATCCTAGCTTAGAATACATTATTCCTTTACTTTGGATCAAACTATTGGAGTTTTCTCCCTAATAGTGTACTGAGTGTACCTTCAAAACATGGAGAACAGTGGCTCCAGAAAACAACTTACCACCAGCTTCTCAAGGACAACTCTACCCATCTCTTCTCGGGCAGAAGGGATCTGTATAAGAAGGACAGGTTGTGCCTAAACTGGAGGGGAATCGATATCCTTAAAGGGAGGTTTATTGGTGCCACTCAGGAGGGTTTAAACTGGTGCCATGGAGGGGAATGGGGGTGAGAAATAGAAGAGTAGGTCAGCATGTAGAGTGATTGAGGGGGAGGTTGGCTTAAGTCAAATAAGTCTAATAGAAATAACAAGCAGGGCCAGATAATGAACATAGTGGGACTGGCAGTGTGAAGTGTGTTTATTTTATTGCAGGCAGTATAACAGGTAAGGCAGGTGAACTGGATTCACCCGCATGGGCCCCAGCTAAGCCTGTCTCTTTGTCGGTTAGGTGGAACAGTCCATCCATCTTCCGCAGTTACACCGGCACCATTCCCCCACCTGTTCCTCTGCTACATTGATGACTGCATCGGCGCCACCTTGTGCTCCCATGAGGAGGTTGAACAGTTCATCAACTTCACCAACACATTCCACCCCAACCTAAAATTCACCTGGACCATCTCAGACACCTCACTCCCCTTCATGGACCTCTCCGTCTCCTTCAACAGTGACCAACTCAACATTGACATTTTTTACAAACCCACTGACTCCCACAGCTACTTGGATTACACGTCCCCCCACCCTGCCTCCTGTAAAAATGCTATCCCTTATTCCCAATTCCTCCGCCTCCACCACATCTGCTCCTAGGAGGACCAGTTCCACCACTGAACACACCAGATGGTCTCTTTCTTTAAAGGGCACAATTTGCCCTCCCACGCAGTTGATTATGCCCTGCAGCGCATCTCAATCACTTCCTGCACCTCCGCCCGTGAATCCCACCCCTCCAACAGTAACAAGGACAGAACCCTCCTGGTCCTCACTTTCCACCCCACCAACCTTTGTATACATCGCATCATCCTCCACCATTTCCGCCACCTACAAATGGACCCCACCCCCAAGAGATATATTTCCCTTCCCACTCCTATCCATTTTCCATAAATACCATTCTCTCTGCGGCTTCCTCGTCAGGTCCACGCCCCCACCAACCCACCCTCCCCTCCCAGCATTTTCCCTTGCCACCACAGGAATTGCAAAACCTGCACCCACACCTCCCCCTCACCTCCGTCCAAGGCCCCAAAGGAGCCTTCCACATCCCTCAAAGTTTCACCTGCACTTCCACACATGTCATTTGTTGTATCCATTGCTCCCAATGCGGTCTCCTCTACATTGGGGAGACAGGATGGCTACTCGCAGAGTACTTCAGAGAATATCTCCGGGACACTCGCACCAAGCAAACCCACTTCAACTTCCTCTCCCACTCCACCAAGGACATGCAGGTCCTGGGTCTCCTCCATCGCCACTCCCTAACCACCCAACACCTGGAGGAAGAACATTTCATCTTCTGCCTTGGTACCCACCAATCCCATGGCATCAATGTGGATCTCACCAGTTTCCTCATTTCCCTTACCCCCACCTTATCTGAGATCCAACCTTCCAACTTGGCACTGCCCTCATGACCTGTCCTACCTGCTGACCTATCACCATTACTGCCACCTCCATTCACCTATTGCACTCTCATCTACCTTCCCCCAGCCCCACCCCCTCTCATTTATCTCACCACCCCCTCAGCCCACAGATTCATTCCTGATGAAGGGCTTTTTCCTGAAACATCGACTCTCCTGCTCCTCGAATGCTACCTGATCTGCTGTGCTTTTCCAGCACCACACTTTCGACTGGATTTGTACAGTGTTGTAACCATTGCAAAATCTTGGTTGAGAGAAGGGCAGGACTGGCAGCTCAACCTTTCAGGATTTAGGTGCTTCAGGCCAGACAAAGAGGGATCCAAAAGGGGTGGGGAAATTGGTTTACTAATTAAGGAGGATATCACAGCTACACTAAGACAGGACAGCTTGGAGGGGTCGTCCAAAACATCATATGGGTAGAACTCAGGAATGAGAAAGGTGCACATACTGTGATGAGGTTCTAAAATAGGCCTCCCAATAACCATCAGGAGATAGAGGAAAAGATATGTGAGCAGATCATCCAAAAATGTAAAACAACAGGTTTTACATTTGTAGATTTTAACTTCCCTAATATTGACTGGGACTCCCTTAGTGCCAGGGCTTAAATGAGGCCAAATTTGTTAGGTGCACTCAGAAGGGTTTCTTGAAACAATATGTAGGAAGTCCAACTAGGGAAGGGACCATACTAGACTTGGGGAATGAGCCTGGCCAGGTGGTTACAATTTAATGGGAGGTTCATTTTGGGGACAGTAATCATAAATTTGTAAAATTTTACGATAGTTGTAGATAAGGATAAAACCTGTCCTCAGGTGAAAGTACTAAATTAGGGAAGGCTAATCACAACTGTCTTAGGCGGGAACTGAAGAAATTTGACTGGAGGCAGCTGTTTGAAGACAAATATACATCTGACATATGCAAGTCTTTTAAAGACCAATTGATCAGAATTCAGGACCGGCAAGTTCCTGGGAGTTGAAAGAAAAGGGTGGCAAGATTCAGAAACATTGGATGACAAGAGATGTTCAAAGTTTAGTCAAAAAGAAAGAAGGAAACATACGTAAGGCCCTTGAGGAGTATAAAGGTAGCAGAAGAGTACTTAAATATGCGATTCAGATGGCTAGCAGGCACCTGGAGTCGTCATTAGCCAGTAGAATTAAAGAGAATCCCAAGGCATTTTATATGAATTTAGGAGCAAGAGGATAGCTAGGGAAAGGGTAGATCTACTCAAGGACAAAAGAGAGAAGTTATGTTTGGAGCTAGAGGAAGTAGTGTGGGCCTTAATGAGTACTTTGCAATTGTATTTAACAAGGAGAAGGACGTAGATGATGATAAGATTAGACAGGGATATGTGGATATTCTGGGGCATGCTGATATTAGGAAGGAGGAGGTGTTAGGTATCTTGAAAAACATTTAAGGTCCCCAGAGCCTGAAGGGATCTATCCCATAATACTGAAGGAGGAAGGGAGGAGATTGCTGTGGCCTTGATAGAGATCTTTGTATTCTCTTTAGCTATAGGTGAAGTACCAAAAGACTCCAAATAGCCAATGTTGTTCCTTTGTTTATGAAGGGCAACAGAGATAATCTAGAAAATTATAGGCTAGTGAGCCTTATACCAGTGGTAGGGATATTCTTGGAGAAGATATTTAGAGAAAGGATTATGCACATTTGGGGAAGAATGGACTTAGCAGGGATAGTCGGCATGGCTTTACGCTGAAGAGGTCTTATCTCACAAACTTGATTGAGCCTTTTTGAGGAAATGATTAATGAGAGTGGTGGGCCAGCCAGGAGATTAAGTCACAGGTGATCCATGGTGAGTTGGTAAATTGGATACAAAACTGGCTTGGTTATAGACAGTAGACGGACAACAATTGTGGAGGAGTGCTTTTCTGACAGGAGGTCTGTAGCCAGTCATGTTCTACATGGATCAGCGCTAGGACCTCTGGTGTCTGTCATACATATAAATTATTGAATGAAAATATAGGTGGTCTGATTTGTGAGTTTGCAGACAACATGAAAATTGGTGAAGCTGTGAATAGTGAGGAAGGTTATCACAGGATATAGCAGGTTACAGATCAGCTGGCATATTGGCCAGAGAAATGGCAGTTGGAATTTAATCCAAACAAGTGTGAGGTGATTCATCATGGGAAGTCAAATAAAGAGGAAAGTATACAGTAAATGGTACAACCCTCTGGAGCATTGATTCTATACAGGGATCTTGGGGTGCAAATCTATAACTCCCAAAAAATGGCAACGTAAGTGGTAAAGAAGGCAAACATTGAGTACAACAGTAGGCAAGTCATGTTGCTGCTCTATAAGAGTTTAGTTAAACCACATTTGGAGTATGGTGTGCAATTTTGATTCCCACACTATAGGAAGGATGTGGAGGCTTTGGAGAGGGTGCAAAGAGTTTTGCCTTGATTGGAACATAGTCGCTACAAGGAGAGGTTGGACAAATTTGGATTGTTTTTGCAAGATTGTCGAAGGCTGAGGGGCAACCTGATGCTAGTATATAAGGTTATTAGAGACATGGATAAGATGGATAGTCAGTCTATTTTCAAAGACAGAAATGTAAAATATTAGAGGCATAGGTTTTAAAGTGAAAGGTGCAAAAAGTTGAAAGGAAATGTGCAAGGAGAGTGTTTTACACAGAGTATGGTAAGTGTCTGGAACTCATTCCTAGGGGAGATGGTGAAAGCAAATATGATAGCAACATTTTAAGAGGCATTTAGACAGACACATGAATAAGTGGGGAATAGAGGAATATGGACCAGGTGCAGGCAAATGGGTTTAGTTTAGAATGACGTCACGGTCAAACATTGTAGATCCAAGGGCCTGTTTCTGTGCTGTACTGTTCTGTGTTCTGATATATGCTGATCTTGCCAGCAACCCTGATGTCTTATATATGAATTTTAAAAAGGACATAAGCAAAAACAATTAAACTTTGTGAAGTGAAAAATATTACGCATGTTAAATCAGATAAACTTCAATTAATAAAACAACAAAAGCAGAAACAATAATGTCTTAAAAATACAATTGAATACCAGACAGTCATGGAGTGATAGAGATCTACATCACAGAAAAAGGCCCTTCAGCCCATCAAACCTGTGTAGTTAAAAACAACCATCTAACTTCTAATCCATTTTCCAGCATTTGGTCCATCACCTTGTATGTCTTGGCATCACAATTGTCCATCTAAATACCTCTTTTTTTTCTCTAACATCATTTATTAAGCCTGCTTCATTACCCATTACCAGATTCCAAGATAGCTTGCTCCCTGGTTGGCTCCATGACATATTGTTCTAGAAAATTATCCCTAATTATCCCTAATCCCTAATTATCTATGAATTTGTTGTCATAACTATCTTTTCCAATTTGATTAAACCAATCAACATGAAGATTGAAGTCACCCATAATTATCGCTCTATTCTTTTTACATACTCCTATTATTTGTTCATTTATAGCCTTTCCTGCAGAATGGTTGCTGTTTGCAAATCAGTACATTACTTCTCCCAATGTCTTCTTTCTCTTGCTGCTTTTTACCTCTGCCCAAATGGACTCTACATCATTCAAGCCGAGATCTCCTCTCACAACTGTCCTCATTTCATTTTCTATTAACAGTGCCACCTCACCACCTTCTCTATCCCTTCTGTCACTCTGAAATGTTAAATATCCCTGAATATTAAGTTCTCAGTTTTGATCTACTTGTAACCATGTTTTCATAATGGCAAAGAGATCATAATCATTTACCTTGATTTTCACTGTCAAGTTGTCTGCTTTTTTTCCAAATCCTTCATGCATTAAGATATAAAGTCTTTCAGTTTGTTCTATTATTAAATTTCCCTACAATTTTATGGTTCCTTGGTACAATATGACATTTACCCGTTCTGTCCCTTCCTTTTAATTTCTAATAACAATCAACCCCATCACTAACCTGCAATCTCAACTTCTCCTTTACCTTTGATGTTATAATTTTCTATGTAACAACCCCCACCCCCAATACCCTATCCACAGCCCTAGTAATGTAAATCAACACGACTCTTGTCCCAGCATGATTCATGTGGGGCCCATCCCACTGGAACAGCTCCCACCTTTCCAAGCACTGGTGACAATGTGCCTTGATTTCAAACCCATTTCTCCCACACCAATCTGACACATGCATTTTCCTCTTTAATCTTGCTGACCCTATGCCAATTAGCTCATGGCTTGTGTAGTAATCTGGAAATTATTACCTTTTTGGTTCTTAATTTAGTTCTTAATTATTACTTTGGTTCTTACCTTCTTGGTGTTTAATTTCAGCCCTAGCTGCTCATATTCCCTCAGCCCAACCTTTTCTCTTCCTACATCTTTGATACGTATGTGGACCATGATAACAGGATCTTTCCCGTCCCATTCAATGTTCCTCTATTGCCCAGATAAGATATTCTGAACCCAGGCACCAGGCAGGCAAGACAATCTTTAGGACTCTCAATCCAGGTCACAGAGAATAATGTCTTCACCTGCCTACACTATTCACAATTACAATTACACTTCTCATTTCTCACCCCTCAACTCCTTGTACCATGGTGCCATGTTCAGCTTGGTCATCCTCCACTCTCATCCACACAGGGAGCAAGAATCTCAAATCTTTTAGACAAGCTCAAGGGTTGAGGCTCTTTCAGAACTACCTCCTGGATACTTCTACCTGCCTTACTCATAGTTACACCCTCCTGTCTCGTACCGCTGACCAAATTTAAGGTCGTTGCTCTAAAGGTTGTGACTGCCTCCTGAAACACAGCATCCAGGTAAATCTCCCCTTCCCTGAATTTTCACAGTATTTGAAGTTCAGACTCCAGCTCAAGCAACCAAGTCTTGCTATAGATATGGTCACAATAGAATCCCTACAGAGGCCATTCACCCACTGAGTCTGTACAAACCCTCTAAAGTGCACCCCATCCCTATTCAGTTCTCCTATTAAACCTTTTATAAGGGACTTCAGCATTTCTCCCCCTGCTGATTTCAGGCTAACTGATCTGTCTATAATCCTCGTTTTTGTTGCAGTGCTTTAAATGGATATAAAATAACCTACCATACTTGATGCAAATTCTCAAGCATCTTCCTTCAACAATAATAATCATAAAAAAATAGATTAACTATGTATGAAATGCATTTCTGCTGGCAGAACATTGCTCTATGCAAAATTATCATTGTGTGTGACTCCCATACCAACCATTGCTGCATTTAAGAAGTATTTATTTATATATGAATCATTGAGCTATGCAATGCATGTGACAATCAGAAACTGTTAAATAAATAGAAAGATTTTCTTCATTTTATGCATTCAGAATCTCAAAAGCATTAATACCAATTTAAAAATATTTGAAGGTACAATAATAAAATTCATGGGTCCCTAGAAAGAGGAACATAAGAATTCTGTGATATTTTTTAGAATCAAAAGTGCAGTATGGCAAAATAATTGCTGCCACGACAACCCTTTCCTAGAACCCAGGAAAAATGTATTTAAGCATTAGGGAAGGGCACCTGAAATAAACAACAGCAGCACCCACTTCTTGTTGGTAGGATCATAGGCCTAGCGTAATTAACATAAAAGGGGGAGGCAACATACCAGTGCTGGCTCACAAATAGTCATTCAGCCTAGTCAGCCTTTCCAACATTTAATCTTCTACCTTTTGAGCTATGACTCTTCAAGTGACCATGCAAGCAGTTTTAAATGATGTGCAAGTTTCAGCTTCTTTCACCCTTTCAGGAATTTCAATGCCAGCAATCCTCTGAATGAAAAAATTTCATATCGAATCCCATCTAAACCTCTAATCGCATTTGCTTACTTTCTACCATCCGGAAGTCCAAATTCTCATTCATGTTATTGCAATGCACTGACAGAGTAATCTATCCTCTCGGTATAACAATGGTGCTATCATCTCACCTTAACCTCACTTTAGTTGACTTCATTTTTAGATTGCTACATCGAACCACTTTGCACAGATCTGTGAAGGTCATGTTGTTGCATAATGCAGCTGTGTTTAATTAAAATTTTATGCTGACTTGATATTCTCCTTTGCAGTTCTCATGCCAACAGTCACAAACTATGTCTCACCTACTAATTTCACTGAATCAGCCTTTTGAATGATGTATTCATTAGTATCTTCAGCCATTATCTTTTCAGTGGCCGTCTATAGCTGCTTGTTCTGCTTCTTTTTAGCCATATACTTGTATGTAAAATCATTCAGCTTTTTGCAGTGGAAATCTGATTTTCCCCCACTGGAAATGTTTTCTCCCCTTCTGCATGATGACTTCCACAATATTTCCATCCTATCTCTTGTCTGTGATTGTTCTGCCCCTTCAGCCTACAGTCAGCATAACGCATGACCTGGTTTGCTCAGCCATCTGCCAAGAATGTACGCTAGCTGTTGATTCACAGCCTTGGCACTTCTACACAGGTCAATCCCCCACCTGAGATTACATTTGTCATCTCTCAATAGGAGTGCTTTCACTTTTGGATTCTTTATTCCAAGACCAATCCTGACTTTAATTAGTTCATCCTCTAACAGTGTAAATTGACAGGTTTCTGTGAGCTGAGTTAATGGCATTATGTATTAATTAATTGACTCTTTTTCACATTGTTGTCAAGCATTAAATATGTGTTGTTTAATGTAATCTTCACCCCGGGGCTCCAAGCTTGCCTTCAAATCTTTAAAAATTTTTGCCATGTGTTTTTCTATTCTTTGGTGGGATTTAGGGCGAAGTAAATTTTGAAATAGTCTCTTCAAAACACGATCAAAGTGTAGCAGCCTGCACTTGTTCTGGTTTTCTCAACAAATCATCCTGAGAGATGAGATAAACTGTCACTTAGAAAGGCATAGAGTAGCCACACATAGTCAGCATGAGTTTGCTAAGGGAAGGTCATGCCTTACAGATTGAATTCTTTGAGAAAGTGACAAAGAGGATCAGTGAAGATAGGCAAAGTCTTTTTCCTGGGTTGGGAGAGTCCAGAACTAGAGGGCATAGGTTTAGGGTGAGAGGGGAAAGATATAAAAGAGACCTAAGGGGCAACATTTTCACACTGAGGGTGGTACGGGTATGGAATGAGCTGCCAGAGGAAGTGGTGGAGGCTGGTACAATTGCAACATTTAAGAGGCATATGGATGGGTATATGAATAGGAAGGGTTTGGAGGGATATGGGCCGGGTACTGGCAGGTGGGACTAGATTGGGTTGGGATATCTGCTTGGGATGGACCGAAGGGTCTGTTTACATGCTGTACATCTCTATGACTCTATAAGTGTAAGGTAATGCATTTAGAGAGGTTAAACAGTAAAGAAGAATGCACTATAAATGGGAATATACTGAGAGGGGTAAATGAAGTGAGAGATCTTAGCATGCAAGTGCACAGGTCCCTAAAGGTAGATAAGATTGTAAGGAAAGCATATAGAATGCTCTCCTTCATTGGCAGTGATATGGAATACAAAGTATGGATGTAATGATGAAATTGTATAGGACACT
Source organism: Chiloscyllium plagiosum (assembly GCF_037043375.1). Lineage (NCBI taxonomy): Eukaryota > Metazoa > Chordata > Chondrichthyes > Orectolobiformes > Hemiscylliidae > Chiloscyllium > Chiloscyllium plagiosum. The sequence continues at coordinate 69,283,317 of NW_028270140.1, forward strand.
GGTGAGGTCATAACTGGAGCATCGTGTGCAGTTCTGGCCGTCACATTACAGTAAAGATGTAATTGCTCTGGAGAGAGTGCAGAGAAGATTTACTAGAATGTTGCCAGGGCTGGAGAATTGTAGCTAGAAGGAGAGATTGGCGAGGTTGGGATTATTTTCCTTGGAATAGAGAAGACTGAGGCATGACAGGATTGAAGTACACAAAATTGGGAGGGGTAGAGATAATGTAGACAGAGGAGGTCAGTTTCTGTTGGCAGCAAGTTAAAAAAAAATGTGTTTTGGATTCAAAGTAAGTAGCAGAAGGATTAGAGGGGATGTGAGAAAAATCTTTTTTATGCGGAGGGTAGTGGAGTCTGGCATTTGCTGCCTGAGTTGGTGGTGGAGACAGAGACCCAAAACATTTGTTAAAAATGTATGGATTTGCACCTTAAATGCTAGAAAATGCAGGGCTATGGGCTGTGTGCAAGAAGATAAGATTAACAAGGGCATTTGAGTGTCTTTGGGTCAGCATGGACAAGATGGGCCAAATGGCCCCTTTCTGTGCTGTATCATTTCTATGGTTCTTTGGTTCTAAAACTGTTGCTTTGTGCATAATTCTGCCATTGTTCATGAAATATTTCCCAGTTTTGCCTTGTATCGCCAGTATTGCGAACTGGAGTTGGTAGGGGAAATGCTGCATTCATTTTCTCCAAAGCAGTATTTCCACTATGATCTTCGTTGTCGTATTTTTTTCAGTGACATCTCACAGCTCTGCAGCTGTGTTTTTTTTTTCAAATCTGGATGCTCACTATTTCCGATATCATGTATAAAACACAGCAGTATGTTCAACATGAGAACTTTAATGAAGGAGGCCCCATGACTACAACAACTTGGACAGAGACTTATACATGAGTGGATTTAAATCTAAATAAAAAGCTAAGCTTTCAGAGAACAGAAAAAGGTTCCAGAAGGGTTTTGGAAGGTAAAGTGAGGGACTAATTTGACAGAAGAATATCATTCGAGAAATGCAAACTTGTCCACTTTGATAGAACGCATAGAAAAGCTGTGTATTGTATGAATGGAGAGATGCTACAGAACACAGAGATGGAGAGTACTTTTGGGAGGGGTGTCTTGGTAGGTGAATCATAAGAAGTTGGCATGCAGATGGGCAAATAGAACATTGGCCTTTATTGCAAAGGGAATCAATTAAAAGAGAAGTGTTGCTGCAATTGTACAGGGCCTTAATTAGACCACATCTGGAGTATTGTGTATAGGTTTGGTCTGCTTACTAAGAAAAAATATGATTAGATGAAGAGCAGTTCAGAAAAGATCTGTTGAACCTGAGTTGGAGGGGTAATCTTATGAAAAACAGTTAAAGAGCTAGGGCCTGTATCCAGTGAAATTTAGAAGAATGGCAAGTGATCTTATTAAAACCCTCTTGAGGGAGCTGACAGGCTGTTTCCCTTGTTAAATTGTGCAGGTCAATCAAAATATACAGAACAAAATACGTTGTTTAGAATGTGCTTGTCAGAGAGGAGCATGCAATTATTCTTTTAATAATTTGACAATATTGCAAATTACAGTCTGTATTTATTAGATTTCTAGACATGTAAATGGCATTATTTCAAAATGATTGGTTTACTGAGATTGCTGATTTAAAGACAGCCTGAGATATAAAGACATCATAATATTGTATTCATAAATTAATCAGACTGACAAGAAGATTGAGAGAAACGCAATGCTGCAGTTTTTAAGCTGATAAGGAAATTTTGTATGTGCTCAGAGTTGCTGCTTGAGTCCCACATTAACCTCAATGGCCCCAGCTGTCATAATCTCAGTCAGCTAATCAGACTTGTCTTGATGTACTCACCAGCTTCTGGCCCTCAGTCTAATCGCAAATGTAAGATGACCACCATGAGAGTCTCTGCATTGATCAAGAGTGCTGGTGAATGATGTAATATTCCACCCTTCAGCTTGAGCTGGCAAAGTTCAAGGCTCGAACACAGAGGTTGACAAGCGTGCTACAAGGATTACTGTCAGCTGGATTTGGAGCTTCTGCCTGCTATGAGGCATGGGAGTTGGAGCAGTGTAAGAGAATACAGGAGGGTGCAAGGGTGAAGGAAGGGGGTGATGGAGGACCGTGCAAAGTAATAAGGAAGCAGAATGCTGCAAGCAATTGGGAGTAAAGAGGAAACTGCAAGGTGGATATTGGGCAGCTGCAAAGGAAGGGAAGGAGGTAGCTGCAAGGGAGGAGGTGACGACAAGAATTGGAGAAGAAGAAGGCTGCACTTCAGGAAGGAGAATGAGGATCAGTCTCCAAGAGGTGCAGAAGAGGGAGGCATTAAGGTAAAGGAAAGGAGGCTCCAAAGAAGACTTCTTGACATCAATGGAATAATGGGATTACCTGTAAACCTCAAAATAACTATGATAACTGAATTCCTCAAAAATACACCGTGGGCGGCACGGTGGCACAGTGGTTAGCACTGCTGCCTCACAGTGCCTGAGACCCGGGTTCAATTCCCGCCTCAGGCGACTGACTGTGTGGAGTTTGCACATTCTCCCCGTGTCTGCGTGGGTTTCCTCCGGGTGCTCCGGTTTCCTCCCACAGTCCAAAAGATGTGCAGGGTCAGGTGAATTGGCCATGCTAAATTGCCCGTAGTGTTAGGTAAGGGGTAAATGTAGGGGTATGGGTGGGTTTCGCTTCGGCGGGTCGGTGTGGACTTGTTGGGCCGAAGGGCCTGTTTCCACACTGTAATGTAATCTAATCTAATCTAATGTAATCTAATCTAATCTACATGTGGAATCTCTAGCTTAAGGCTGCATAATATCAGATGCTACAATCTGGGGAAAATTGTAATAGATGTTAATGTAGTCAATGCTAATCAGAAAGAATGAAACAAGGTAAGTACAATCAAGTGGAAAAGCGGTGGATGATGCTTCCATCCAAAGATGAATTGAAAAGGTTTTGCTTATTGCTTTAAGTGTTACTTACAGTTCACTTACTGCCATTTCTTTTAGTCGATTTAATCAGTTAACCTTAGCCAATTTTCCCCTCATATCTAGATAAATGGTTTTATTTAAATTTAAGCTTCTTGTTTGTGTCTGGAGTTAATCACTTTAATGTACAACATATTACTCCAGGAAACTGTCACAACAAAGCATTCTACAAACTCATGTACTGGACCACCTTTGCCAATTTGATTGCTCCAGTCTAAATGAAGGTGAAAGGTCCCTCACAATTAATACATTGCCTATATTACAAGGTCCAATCATTGCTTAATTTGTCTATATATAACCTGTTTGAGGGTGCATATAAACTACTTCAGTCAGCTTTTTTTGACTTTTGATATTCCAATTCCACCCATACTGATTCTACTTCTTGATCATTTGAGGTCAGGTCCTTTTTCACTAATATCCTTACGTATTGTGATTACTCAATGTAATAAACAACAGAAACATGATGACAATACTGGGCAGAATTCTTTTTCACATTTATTTGAGCAATTAAGGTCTGAAGAACATTGTAACTCATCTGTGATCAAATTTGAACAATTTAGAAGATTACTTTGTGACTGCATCATATTCAGAAATCTGTGAATTATTTTACACATGCAGGTGGTATGTCAGCATTTGCTACAAAAGTTAGTGAAGAAAATCACAAGGGTATGGTGCTCAGTCAAAAGCTCAATTATGTCATGAATGACTGGCTTAAAAACTGTGAAGGTGAGAAATTCCAAATGCCAAAACTATTGACGCTTTGAGAAACTGATTTGCAATTTGTGGACGAGAGGTACTAGTGGCAGATAGTGGTCGGCACTCAATGTTAGAAGAGTTTGAAATAATTCTGAGTCCAAACGGAGTCAAAAACACATTAATGTCACCAAATGACCCCATATCACATAGTGCTGCAAAAGAAGTGTATACAGCGCAAAGAGGCCTTTGCAGAAGTATTTGCAAGGTGACAGGTGAGGCAGTAGTTTCTATGTTTCTCTTTGACACAGGCTCAATAATCTCTGCTCTGCAAACCCCACATTATAAAGTAGCTTTCTCATCTTCAGTGTTCCTGTTATAACATATTCCTAGGATGAGTGTTAAGCTTGCTATTAATTGCAAAGTAAAAGAAAATGAAAACAAAATGAACATGAAGCATAAAACCGAGAGTTCAAGGCTGGTCAGTAGGTCATGGTGTAATGGGAGACAAAGTAGAATTAAACGAGTGGAATTGGAAGGACATACCCAGACAGAATGAGAAATAAGTCTGATGATTCCACTTACATTAGTAACAATCTGTTGTACCTTTGTTTTGTTAACAATTCTACATACGTAACTTTGTAATCATAATTTGTTCATTAATTCAATGAATAGTTGAGGCTCCAACACAATCTTTTGCAGAATAGTTACTTCCTGCTAATTCAAGCACTTTCCCACTACCCTATAATCTGTTCTTCCCTGACATAATGTTCCTTTTTCCTCTTTGCAGCACCTAATATAACCCTACCAGAATCAAGGTCCATATTGGATTCAATTGTCAGTTAACTTAATAAAGTCTTTAATGACATTCTTACAATTCTGGAAGGTTTTTGCATAATTAATTGCTGATAGAGGGAAATTTTAGAAGAGAATACAGATGGGAGGTAGGCAAAAAAAATCCAAAAATAAGTAATAAGTATTTGGAGAGATTGAATTCAAGGTTCACTTTCCAATTATCTGGAGATGCCCCTTAAAGAAAAACATCAAAGCTTGAAGTTGCTTTTCAGCAGTCAACTAAACACAAAAATAATTTTTTCATTATCGTGAGATATGAGTTAAATGTATTTATATTTTTGATGCACATGACTCTGATTTTCTGTAGATCTGCATTTATACCTCATTTATGTTGTACATAGATGAGAAAGGGTTAAGATTGAGGAGTGTCATAAGTAGCTGAAAATGTGTTGCTGGAAAAGCGCAGCAGGTCAGGCAGCATCCAAGGAACAGGAGAATCGACGTTTCGGGCATAAGCCCTTCTTCAGGAATGAGGAAAGTGTGTCCAGCAGGCTAAGATAAAAGGTAGGGAGGAGGGACTTGGGGGAGGGGCGTTGGAAATGTGATAGGTGGAAGGAGGTCAAGGTGAGGGTGATAGGCCGGAGTGGGGTGGGGGCGGAGAGGTCAGGAAGAAAATTGCAGGTTAGGAAGGCGGTGCTGAGTTCGAGGGATTTGACTGAGACAAGGTGGGGGGAGGGGAAATGAGGAAACTGGAGAAATCTTAGTTCATCCCTTGCGGTTGGAGGGTTCCTAGGCGGAAGATGAGGCGCTCTTCCTCCAACCGTCGTGTTGCTATGGTCTGGCGATGGAGGAGTCCAAGGACCTGCATGTCCTTGGTGGAGTGGGAGGGGGAGTTGAAGTGTTGAGCCACGGAGTGGTTAGGTTGGTTGGTCCGGTGTCCCAGAGGTGTTCTCTGAAACGTTCCGCAAGTAGGCGGCCTGTCTCCCCAATATAGAGGAGGCCACATCGGGTGCAGCGGATGCAATAGATGATGTGTGTGGAGGTGCAGGTGAATTTGTGGCGGATATGCAAGTATCCCTTGGGGCCTTGGAGGGAATTAAGAGGGGGAGGTGTGGGCGCAAGTTTTGCATTTCTTGCGGTTGCAGGGGAAGGTACCGGGAGTGGAGGTTGGGTTGGTGGGGGGTGTGGACCTGACGAGGGAGTCACGGAGGGAGTGGTCTTTTCGGAACGCTGATAGGGGAGGGGAGGGAAATACATCCCTGGTGGTGGGGTCCGTTTGGAGGTGGCGGAAATGACGGCGGATGATACGCTGTACATGGAGGTTGGTGGGGTGATAGGTGAGGACCAGTGGGGTTCTGTCCTGGTGGCGGTTGGAGGGGCGGGGCTCAAGGGCGGAGGAGCAGGAAGTGGAAGAGATGCAGTGGAGGGCATCATCGACCACGTCTGGAGGGAAATTGCGGTCCTTGAAGAAGGAGGCCATCTGGGTTGTAGGAATTTGGAACTGGTCTTCCTGGGAGCAGATGCGGCAGAGATGGGATGGCGTTTTTACAGGGGGCAGGGTGGGAGGAGGTGTAGTCTAGGTAGCTGTGGGAGTCGGTTGGTTTATAGTAAATGTCCGTGTTGATTCGGTCGCCCAAGATAGAAATGGAAAGGTCTAGGAAGGGGAGGGATGAGTCTGAGACGATCCAGGTGAATTTGAGGTCGGGGTGCAAGGTGTTGGTAAAGTGGATGAACTGTTCAACCTCCTCGTGGGAGCACGAGACAGCGCCGATACAGTCATCGATGTAACGGAGGAAAAGGTGGGGGGTGGTGCCAGTGTAGCTGCGGAAGATGGACTGTTCCACATATCCTATGAATTCCCCTCCCCTCACCTTGTCTCAGTCAAATCCCTCGAACTCAGCACCGCCTTCCTGACCTCTCTGCCCCCACCCCACTCCGGCCTATCACCCTCACCTTGACTTCCTTCCACCTATCGCATTTCCAACGCCCCTCCCCCAAGTCCCTCCTCCCTACCTTTTATCTTAGCCTGCTGGACACACTTTCCTCATTCCTGAAGAAGGGCTTATGCCCGAAACGTCGATTCTCCTGTTGCTTAGATGCTGCCTGACCTGCTGCGCTTTTCCAGCAACACATTTTCAGCTCTGATCTCCAGCATCTGCAGTCCTCACTTTCTCCTCGAAGAGTGTCATAAGTAGCACCACTATGCACAATAGGCAGAAAAGCTTAGGGTCTCAAAAGCATGACAGCTAACATCTGATCTTCCTCAAAGTCATTGTAACAACTTCTATCATATTAAAATAACCTGCAACTCGCTGATAACATGCAATAATCTATGTCTTGGAACTACAGAAGATTCTTCTATATACAGTAGGATATGGTATTCCTCTACAACACTTTCTACAAATGGTTACAGAGAGTGATGGCAGCAACGTTCATCATGGCAGCAGCTTACATAGCATAATGAGCTGACATGCCCACACATGACATGACTCCCTCAATGAGCGGAAACCTAGTATGACTTGTTGACAGATGCAAATTATCTCAGGTTCTCACGTGCAGTCATAAGATAGTAAATTTACCTTTTGTTTGCTAAATTATTCCCTGTATCTCAGTGCTTAATAACAACAAAATTAATTTCAGGATTTGATAAATGATGAACCATATCAAATTAAGGGGAGGAAAAACAGTTTACAATATGTCCTGAAGAATCATTGAAAAAATGGGGATGTGGGTGAAAGCTGACACATAATTTTAAATTAATTTCCCTTTGGCTTAAAATCAAGTTCTGTGAAAGAAGCATTTTCTTTTTATATTAATCACTAACAGAAATCATTGGCAAGTGTAAAGTTTATAAGGTATTGTTTATAACAGATGAGCATATTCGATTAAATAACTTGGATCTCAGATGGAAATAAATGTTGGCCTAGGCAGCAATGTTCACATCCTATGAACAATTTTTTAAAAAGCTTGCAAAACAAATGTTTTTTTTAATCTCTTTAAATATGGATCCATTATAAATAAGTTAAAAATACTAATCGCTGATTCTCAATCCTGGCTATTTGTTTTGCTCAAAGATCGCCAATCATGCTTGCAGCACAATAAATGTGAACAAAGCCTTCCAAGCGCAGTTCAAATTATTGTGCAAATACACTTTGGTGAAGTACAATCTCTGGTGCTCGCAGGGAGCTGGGAAAGACAGGAAGCAAGGATTTATGTGACAGCTTTGTGCCTTGTTAACTAACTTCTCAGGAAGTTGTGTCAGGTGCCCTGTGGCAAATTGCAACAAAACTACTTATAGTTGCTACGGTTACTCAACTATTTTATGATGTATTTTCCTATCACCTAGCAGGGAGCCATTTCCTGCCACTTTATGATCTTCTGTAGTTGACAGCATAAGATGAATTCATTTAATTTTCCAGTCAGGGTTTCATTTAATTCTGATCAACTTATTTCAAAACTGTATAATTGTTGATAAATTTCAATCTACATATAACTTTCAGAGTCTGACACCACGGAAGCAAATACGTGGTCAGATCATCTGTTTTTGGTTTAATGATATATATTGGCCAGGGCTTTCATTGATTTTTAAATCATGTTGTGGGATCTTTTGAAAGGATAGATGAGACCTTATTTTAACATGTCACCCAAAAAATATTAAGGGATATGATGCAATGGCTAGTCCATGAAGTTTGGCCAGCCATGATCACATTGAACGGCAGAATAGACTAAAGGCATAAAATGACTTCCTCCTGTTCTAGTGTTCCTCTGAGGCTGGCTGTCTTGCATACTGAAAAAAAAAGTGCCATTCAAAATTATATGCTTAAGACTTGAGTGGGACCCAAGCACACAAACTTTTAGAGTGTCAAGGAAATTCTGGTAATGGTGTCATTAAGATCTTTTAAAGTGCTATGAAATAATATTCAAGAATTTGACTTTATAATGATTTCATTGTTCCACTTGCCTGTTATAGATTTTTATGCAGCTCTCTGGAATCATTCATTCATTCCCAACTTATATAAAGTTGGAGCAACTATACATAACAATTTTGGTATACCTACCCTTCCAGCCATTCTTCCACATATTCCTCACTGGCTCAGCACAGGCAATTATTCTTCAATCGCTGAGAGATGCTTAAAGACTTGAGCACTGACAACTTTCAAGGCATTCTCAGACTATAAAGTTTCCAATTGCACCCTCACTTACACCCGCAAAGATGGAATTTTTCTTTAAATCCTATCACACAAAAATCATACCCATAATGGTTCTTTGAACTGTTCAATTAATCTACTTACCAGTATAACTGGCCTAGATTTTCTCAAACCTGCTCCCACTTGGGAAGTGTGCCTAAAACCGTGTTTCTACTACATTCTGACAGTTACATCAAACAAATACTAGATGAATGTGAACCATGGGCTGCCATAATAAACAATTTATTTTCGTAACACTTGGAAGAGCTCATAAAATATGAGTTTCCTGATTGAGGCTGTACATCTTGTCCAATCAGGAACCCCTGGCTTACATATAAGAATTGCAGTGTCAGACATCCTGTTCATTCTGAGAGCTGGCTCTGAGGGAGCTGGATCAGTGTCAAGAACTCTCCATGCATAAATAAAGGGTGACTTGGTGATGGGATACTGGCATCTGTGACTTTATTTCTGTGGCAATGAGAGGAAAGCATGCTGCTGAAGAAATTGGCTCTTAACAGTCATCTTTGAGTTGGCGTAAAATTTTCTGGCATCACGCTATTATTTGGGAAGCTTGATCTATTTGATCCTTCCACTGAAGGCTGGGCCCAATAAATGGGAAAAATGCATTATTTTTTCCAGTCAAATGACATTAGGGCAAATGAAAAGCAACAAGTAATTCTTCTGACAGCTTGTGGATGCACAGCTTTTTCGATTATGAGGAGCCTAACTTGCCCTGAGGCACCAGATACTAAAGAATTTCAAAAGTAAATGGGTTTAGTTAAGGAGTATTATGAAACCAACCCTCTTCTAATTGTGAAAACCCTATCAGTTTTACTCAGCATTTTGAGATCCGGGAGAATCCATTTCAGGATTTTCGACTTTTGAACATAGAACATAGAATGTTACAGCACAGTACAGGCCCTTCGGCCCTCGATGTTGCGCCGACCTGTCATACCAATCTGAAGCCCATCTAACCTATACTATTCCATGTACGCCCATATGCTTGTCCAATGACGACTTAAATTTACTTAAAGTTGGTGAATCTACTACCGTTGCAGGCAAAGCATTCTATACCCTTACTACTCTCTGAGTAAAGAAACTACCTCTGACATCTGTCCTATATCTATCACCCCTCAATTTAAAGTTATGCCCCCTCGTGATCGCCGTCACCATACTTAGAAAAAGGCTCTCCCTGTCCACCCCATCTAACCCTCTGCTTATCTTATATGTCACTATTAAGTCACCTCTCAACCTTCTTCTCTCTAACAAAAACAGCTTCAAGTCCCTCAGCCTTTCCTCGTAAGACCTTCCCTCCATACTAGGCAACATCCTAGTAAATCTCCTCTGCACCCTTTCCAAAGCTTCCACATCCTTCTTATAATGCGGTGACCAGAACTGTACACAATACTCCAAGTGCGGCTGTACCAGAGATTTGTACAGCTGTAGCATAACCTCATGGTTCTGGAACTCAATCCCTCTATTAATAAAAGTTAAAACACTGTATGCCTTCTTAATAACCCTGTCAACCTGGGTGACAAATTTCAAGGATCTATGTATCTGGACACTGAGATCTCTCTGCTCATCTACACTACCAAGAATTTTAACATTAGCCCAGTGTTTTGCATTCTGGTTACTCCGACCAAAGTGAATCACCTCACACTTGTTCGCATTAAACTCCATTTGCCACCTCTCAGCTCAACTCTGCAGCTTAATGTCTCTCTGTAATCTACAACATCCTTTGTCACTATCCACAACTCCACCGACCTTAGTGTCTTCTGCAAATTTACTAAACCATCCTTCTAAGCCCTCACCCAGGTCGTTTATAAAAATGACGAACAGCAGTGGACCCAACACCGACCCTTGTGGTACACCACTGGTAACTGGACTCCAGGATGAACATTTCCAATCAACCACCACCCTCTGTCTTCTTTCAGCAAGCCATTTACTGATCCAAACTGCTACATCTCCCATAATCACATTCTTCCACATTTTGTACAATAGCCTACCGTGGGGAACATTATCGAACGCCTTGCTGAAATCCATATACACCACATCAACTGGTTTGCTCTCATCTACCTGTTTGGTCACCTTCTCAAAAAACTCAATAAGGTTTGTGAGGCATGACCTACCCTTCACAAAACCGTGCTGACTATCCCTAATCAAATTATTCTTTTCTAGATTATTATAAATCCTATCTCTTATAACCTTTTCCAACACTTTACCATCAACTGAAGTAAGGCTCACTGGTCTATAATTACCAGGATTGTCTCTACTCCCCTTCTTGAACAGGGGAACTACATTTGCTATCCTCCAGTCTTCTGGCACTATTCCTGTAGACAATGACGATTTAAAGATCAATGCCAAAGGCTCGGCAATCTCCTCCCTGGCTTCCCAGAGGATCCTTGGATAAATCCCATCCGGCCCAGGGGACTTATCTATTTTCACACTCTGCAGGATTTCTAATACCTCTTCCTTGTGAACCTCAATCACACCTAGTCTAGTAGCCTGTATCTCAGTAATCTCCTCGACAACATTGTCATTTTCTAGAGTGAATACTGTCGAAAAATATTCATTAAGTGCTTCCCATATCTCCTCTGACTCCACACACAACTTCCCACTACTATCCTTGATTGGCCCTAATCTTACTCTTGTCATTCTTTTATTCCTTAAATACCTATAGAAAGCCTTAGGGTTTACCCTGATCCTATCCGCCAACAACTTTTCATGTCTCCTCCTGGCTCTTCTGAGCTCTCTCTTTAGGTCTTTCCTGGCTACCTTGTAACCCTCAAGTGCCCTAACTGAGCCTTTACATCTCATCCTAACATAAGCCTTCTTCCTCCTCTTGACCAGAGATTCCACTTCCTTCGTAAACCATATCTCCCGTGCTCTACAGCTTCCTCCCTGCCTGACAGGTACATACTTATCTAGGACACACAGGAGCTTTTCCTTGAATAAGCTCCACATTTCTAATGTGCCTATCCCCTGCAGTTTCCTTCCCCATCCTATGCTTCCTAAATCTTGCCTAATTGCATTGTAATTGCCTTTCCCTCAGCTGTAACTCTTGCCCAGTGGTATACACCTAACCCTTTCTATTACTAAAGTAAATATAACAGAATTGTGATCGCTATCACCAAAGTGCTCACCTAACTCCAAGTCTAACACCTGGCCGGGCTCATTACCCAGTACCAAATCTAATGTGGCTTCGTCCCTTGTTGGCCTGTCTACATACTGTGTCAGGAAACCCTCCTGCACACACTGGACAAAAACTGACCCATCTATAGTACTCGTACTATAGTGTTCCCAGTCAATATTTGGAAAGTTGAAGTCCCCCATGACAACTACCCTGTCTCTCTCACTCCTATCGAGAATCATCTTTGCTATCCTTTCCTCTACATCTCTGGAACTATTCGGAGGCCTATAGAAAATTCCTAACAGGGTAACCTCCCCTTTCCTGTTTCTAACTTCAGCCCATACTACCTCAGTTGACGAGTCCCCAAACATCCTTTCTGCAACTGTAATGCTGTCCTTGACCAACAATGCCACATCTCCCCCTCTTTTACCATCTTCTCTGTTCTTACTGAAACATCTAAATCCTGGAACCTGCAACAACAATTCCTGTCCCTGCTCTATCCATGTCTCCAAAATGGCCACAACATCGAAGTCCCAGGTACCAACCCATGTTGCAAGTTCACCCACCTTATGCCGGATGCTCCTGGCGTTGAAGTAGACACACTTCAAACCAACTTCTTGCTTGCTGGTGCCATCTTGTATCCTTGAAACTTGATTTCAGACCTCCCTATTCTCAACCTTTTCTACACTCAAACTACAATTTTGGTTCCCATCCTCTGCTGGATTAGTTTAAACCCACCCCAATAGCCTTAGCAATTTTCTCCCCAAGGATATTGGTCCCCCTCTGGTTCAGATGAAGACCATCCTGCTTGTAGAGGTCCCACCTACCCCAGAAAGAGCCCCAATTATCCAAGAATCTATAACCCTCCCTCCTGCACCATCCCTGTAGCCACGTATTCAACTTCTCGCTCTCCCTATTCCTTGCCTCACTAGCACGTCTTAACTAGGTTAAGACAACTCACAGAGACATATGTCTTTGATTTAACCATTCAAGAGATGCTGAGATAACACTTGGTGTGTGGGATTAATGGTTTAACCACATAAAAATACTTTATAGATGAAGCCCGACTGGACTTCCAACAGGCACAACAACTGACTTTAACATTGGAAAATGGGCCAAGTGGAGCATATGAGTTACAGGGTATTCCAATGGAAGTGGATAACCTCATCCATCTGACTGAGCTTGGGGAACACCATTGGAGTGAGGACAATTGTATAGATTCACTCAGGTCATATGCTGAATGCAGAGACCCCAGGTCAGCCCATAGCAAAAACCCAAAAACAAAATGAAACCATGGCCAAATAGCTCAAATGGACTCAAGACAAAAAAACAGTCCCTCTCGACTTAAATAGGCCAGAGACTGCACACCCTGGAAAGCCTACCTACATCTAGTTTGTAACAGGTAAAATGGTTAACAACATCCAAATCAGAACCAGCCAAAATAAACATCTGGTTAAATGCTGACACGGTTCTAATGGAGGTTGACATCAGTATAGCCTTTTCAATGATTGCAAAAGCCAGTCATTAACAAAATTCACTCTGGATGCAACCCTTAACTTTGTGCAAGACCTCGTCTAAACTGAGATTCTAAACTAGAAACCTTTATAGATTAGGGGGACAAAAGGACACTGAGTAAGCCATTTTTGGAATACTGCATTCAATTCTGGTCCCTCTACTATAGGAAAGATGTTGTGAACTTCAAAGGGTTCAGGAAAGATTTACAAAGATATTACAATGGTTGGTGAGTTTGAGCTAGAGGGAGAGGCTGAGTAGGCTGAGGCTATTGCACAAAATACAGAGGCAATGGATTGAGGGAGATTTAGTGGTTTGGATCAGAAATTGGCTAGCTGAAAGAAGACAGAGGGTGATGGTTGATAGGAAATTTTCATCCTGGAGTTCAGTTGCGAATGGGGTAGAATAAGGGTGAGGGAGGAGGATCTATTTTGGGTCCACTGTTGTTTGTCATTTTTATAAATGACCTGGATGAGGGCATAGAAGGATGGGTTAGTAAATTTGCAAATGACACTAAGGTCAGTAGAGTTAAGGATGTTGTAGGTTACAAAGAGACATTGGTAAGCTGCAGAGCTGGGCTGAGAGGTGGCAAATGGAGTTCAATGTGGAAAAGTGTGAGGTGATTCACTCTGGAAGGAGTAACAGGAATGCAGAGTACTGGGCTAATGGTCAGATTCTTAGTAGTGTAGATGAGCAGAGAGATCTCGGTGTCCAGGTACATAGATCCTTGAAAGTTGATAGGTCTGTTAAGAAGGCATACATAGTGTGTTAGCTTTCATTGGTAGAGGGATTGAGTTTTGGAACCATGAGGTTATGCTGCAGCTGTACAAAACTCCGGTGTGGCCACATTTGGAGTATTGCGTACAGTTCTGGTCACCGCATTACAGGAAGAATGTGGAATGTGGAAGCTTTGGGAAGGGTTCAGAGGAGATTTACTTGAATTTTGCCTGATATGGATGGAAGTCTTATTAGGAAAGGCTGAGGGACTTGAGACTGTTTTTGTTAGAAAGAAGAAGTTGAGAGTGACGTAATTGAGACATATAAGATAATCAGAGGGTTCAATAGGTTAGACAGTGAGAGCCTTTTTTCACAGATGGTGATGGCTCGCACAAGGGGTCATAGTTTTAAATTGAAGGGTAATAGATATAGGACAGATGTCAGAGGTAATTTCTTTACTCAGAGAGTAGTATGGGTGTGGAATGCACTGCCTGCAACAGTAGCTAGACTCACCAACGTTAAGGACATTTAAATGGTCAGTGGATAGGCTTATGGATGAGAATGGATTAGTGCAGGTTAGATGGGCTTCAGATTGGTTCTACAGGTTGGCACAACATTGACGGCCAAAAGGCCTGTACTATTCTCTATGTTCTATGTTCTGTGTTCTTTCTCCTCCTCTTGGGTTCCTGTAGTGGGCAAGATGATTGTGCCAGGATTGTAAAAGCAGAACATCGGAGGAAAGAATAGGACTAAAATAAAAGAGCAGGATGTACTGCTGAGGCTGTGTAAGGCTCTGGTCAGACTGCATTTAGAATATTGTGAGCAGCTTTGGACAACATGATTCAGAAAGAATGTGCTGGCATTGGAAACAATCCAGAGGAGATTTACAAGAATGATCCTGGGGATAAAGCACTTATCATATGAGGAATGTTTGAGGTCTGTGAGTCTGTACCTAATTAAGTTGAAAAGGATTAGATTCCCCACAGTGTGGAACCAGGCTGTTGGCTCAACATTGACACTCTGAAATGTAACCCCCCAGACCCATTTCCCCCTGTAATGCACCTAGCACTACTGGCAATTTAGCATGGCCAATTCACCTAACCTGTATCTCTTTGGACTGTGGGAGGAAACTGGAGCACCTGGAGGAAACCCACACAGACACAAGGAGTATGTGCAAACTCCATACAGACAGTCGCCCAAGGCTGGAATTGAACCTGGGTCCCTAGTGCTATGAGGCAGCAGTGCTGACCACTGAGCCATTGTGCCACCCAATACAGGGGCATCTCATTGAAACTTACAGAATACTGAAAGACCTGAATAGAGTGATTGTGGAAAAGATATTTCCACTAGTAGGAGAGAATAGGAACCAAGGAACCAAGGGCACAGGCCCTCAAGTTACAACCCTTAAGCACTGAGATGAGGAGGAATTTTTCAGCCAGAGAGTGGTGAATCTATGTAACTCTTTGTTGCAGAAGGCTGTGGAGGCCAAGTCATTGAGTGTATTTATGTCAGAGATAGTTCAGTTCTTGTTTGGTAAGGGCATGAAAGGTAGTGGGAAGAAGGCAGAACCATGGGGTTGAGAAATATATAAGCCATGATGAATTGGCAGGGCAGACTCAGTGAGCAGAATGGCCTAACTCTGCTCCTATATCTTATGGTCTAATTAGGGTTTAGGAAGGGAGTGGGTGAGAAGTAGGAAGTCCATAGTCAAACTATTTCCAGATTGCTCATTGAGTCATATAACAGAGTGAGTTTAATCTGGGGTTGAGAGGGAGAGTAAGGAAGGGTCAAACCAATATCCACAATGTTCTCAATAACTCTGAATAACATGACTTTCTCATTGCTGACAGCCCCCTCCTCTATGGTACTCAGGAAATTTCAGCACCTTTGTCCTCTGCCAGTTCTACTCTGTTCCTTTCCAATTTGAGCCATTTTGTTCCACACAAGAGAGAAAGAATATCAGAGATTATGTGATGCTGTGTTTCAGTGATGTACCATCAAAGCTGATGGCTGAGTGATCGTGGTGTTGTCCATCTCGCAGCATGAGTCACAATGACTTAATTCAAGTTCTTGTGTTATTGGCACAAACTTCCTGGGTCCACAAGCTATGTATAGACCTCCCTGGCTATCTCTTCCTAATCCCTTCTGAGCGTATTCCTAAAGGGCCACACGAAGAACCATGCCATCTCTCCTCCAATTCATCTTTGCCAATAAACTCTCCAGTGACTCTGAAGAATTCTCTCTGTCCTGCAGTTCCACACCTTTGGTTATAATTACAGCAATAACATTCAATGGCAGCCTTCAGTAATGGTGCACAGGTTCCCTGTCAAAAGAGACAGCTTGCATTTAAGAATAGAAGGCTTGAGAGAAATTAACACATGCTGCTTGGGATTCCCAGCTGAGCACAGGAAACCAGCAGCAGTGGAGTTACTTAGCTCAATGCTGCCATCAAATAATAGAGTTGGCAGAATCATAATTGTGTATGGCTTACGTCCATCTCAATGGGCATGGGTAAGTTGAGAACTGCAACTCCTGGACCGAAGGTCAGCACAGACCAATTTTTAGTCTATAAACTAAAGCAAAAGACATGCCCAACTCCTCCTTTTTAGATGTTGAGAAACCTACTTTGTATTTCCAGCATTTGAAATCTTGTTTCATGGTTTCATTTATTTCTAGTTTTGTTGTTTATTTCCAATGTGCTGAAACTATTATTTATATATATGCAAAAGCATAGCAAAACATTAAGTAGAAATTACTTCCAAATGTGTCTATTGTCATGTCGAGAAACAGCAGCTGCAGTTTTAT
Organism: Chiloscyllium plagiosum; assembly: GCF_037043375.1. Classification (NCBI taxonomy): domain Eukaryota; kingdom Metazoa; phylum Chordata; class Chondrichthyes; order Orectolobiformes; family Hemiscylliidae; genus Chiloscyllium; species Chiloscyllium plagiosum. The sequence continues at coordinate 69,300,132 of NW_028270140.1, forward strand.
CCTCTGGTTCTTTCTATCAATACAGTCATTTTTTTGTTTTAAACAGATCTTTGAGGAATATGTGAGGAAAAAAAACTCATAATTCTGATCTTCTATAATCGTCATGACAACCAGCCTGAAAGCAGTACTCCATTGTGAAAGTACCTCAATGCTTATTTTACAATTATAGCTAAAAATAAATTAGTAAATAAATGAGATTGTAACTCAGCATGTAAAAGGCAGCATTCCATTTGATTTTTAGCAGTTATGCAAATTTGGTTTTCATGATTATTTTTGCAGTTTCTCCAGATAAAGCATCAGTGTCACATGGAAGACCAAATGATCCTCAATGCTTGCTTGCATTATTCACAGTTGTCCTCATGTGCTTCTCCAATACTGGTAAAGTCAGACTGAAATTTTACAGGAGATTGAAAAGAAAGCCAATGTTCTGCAAAATCAGCAGCCCAGAATGCCTCCAGGCCAGAAGGTAGATAAATTCTGGAGGTCGAGGAAATGGGAAGGAAATTCAATTTTTAAGAAAGAAAATGCTGCAAGAACATGTTCTTCCTTGCTCTGGCTGAGCTTAACGTTGACTGATGTGTTGGTTGTAATTGTGCACAACATGCACACAGATTGCTCCTCCATTCAGACCTTAAATGCATAATACCAGTCCGAGCTGTAGTTAATATTGCTATTTCTGACTCCCACTGATAATACCCAGGAAGATTGTGGTGACCACAGCAACAATGTGAGCAAGGCAGCAAATCTTTCCCCACTTTTCTAGACACTGCAATCTTATTTATGCTTAAATCTCACTGATTCAAGATGCATTAAAACTTGCGTGTTCTGACAAACAACTGGATGAAGGGATGCTGTTACATCAAAAAGCCAGTTAACCCAACAGTTAACCCAACAGTTAATAATACAGATTTTCAGAGGACTGATTGCACCAGGTTCTGTTACAATCATTTCAGACTGCCAATATTGAGATTTTATGTAGCAACTGTCATGTTTTTTACATTTATTTAAAATCTACCAATGTTCATTGTACAATTATGATCTCATGGCTTTAAATACTCACGGCAAACACTTTGATATAATCAGTCTATCATAATAATAATGCTGAACTCAAGTAAGAGCTTCATTTTGTTCTGACGTAGTCCTTCAATCTTAAGCACCTTCTAAGGATTTGAGGAGCACTTGTAAGTCATCAGCAACGCATGTGCAGTTTTTAGTGCTGACCTGAATGTTGGTACAGAGTCATGGGTTTCATAAGGAACACTGCATTTCCTATCCCGAAAACAGGTTAGAAACTACTTTTGGAGATCGAGTCATAGTCATACAGCACAGAAACAGACCCTTCAGTCCAACCTATTCATGCCGACCAAGTTTCCCAAAATAAACTAGTCCCATTTGCCTGTGTTTGGCCCATATGCCTCTAAAACTTTCCTTTTCATATATTTGTCCAAATAAATGTTACACCTGTGCCTGCATCTATCACTTTCCCTAGCAGCTCATTCTGCATACAAATCACCCTCTGTATGAAAACTTTGCTCCTCAGATCCCTTTTTCTTTCTCTTCTCACTTTAACAGTATGCTCCCTAGTTTTAAACACCGCCACCCTGAGGAAAAGACCTTTGCTCTTCACCTTATCTATGCCCTTCATGATTTTACCTCTATGAGAATCCTTCCAGTGCAGAGACAGGCCATTCAACCCATACCAACCCTCCAAAGAGCATCTCAACCCCCTGCCCCATAATCCTGCATTTCCCCTGGTTAAACCACCTAGCCTGCACGCTATGAACAATTTAGCATGGCCAATCCACCTTACTTCGACATCTTTGGACTGTGGGAGGAAACTGAAGCGCTGGAGAAAACCTATGCAGAAACGGGGAAAATGTGCAAACTCCATACAGACAGTTGCCTGATGGTGGAATTGAACCCAGGTCCCTAGCGGGTGTGAGGCAGTAGTGCTAACCACTGAACCACTGTGCCACCACTTAAGGTCAGCCCTCAACATCCTACACTCCAGTGAAAAAAGTCCCAGCCTGCCCTGCCCAACCTTGTAACTCACACCCCTCAGTCCCAACAACATCCTGGTAAATATTTTCTGAACTCTCTCCAGTTTAATAATATCCTTCCTATTGCTGGGTGACCAAAACTGTAATAGTACTCCAAAAGTGGCCTCACCAACATCCCGTACAACTGCAACATGGCATCCTAACTGTGGTCTGAGCAATGAAGGCAATCCTGCTAAACACCTTGATAAACAGGCAAAAGGGAGGACTGCAGATGCTGGAGATTAGAGTTGAGAGTGTGGTGCTGGAAAAGCACAGCAGATCATACAGCATCCGGGGAAAAGAGACGAAACATCAACTCTCCTGCTCCTTGGATGCTGCCTGACCTGTTGTGCTTTTCCAACACCATACTCTTGACCTTGATAACCACCCTGTCTATCTATGATACAATTTTCAAAGAACTATTTTGCTGAACTCCAATGTCTCTCTGTTCAACCACACTACCCAGGATCTTACCATTAACTGTATAAGTTCTGCCCTTATTTGTTTTATCAAAAGTGTGTGAAAAGACTCAAGAGAAGCATGCCATTGGAGTTACATTTGCCATGCCTTGATTCCCAGGACAAGATCCCAAGCCTGCTTGGGACAAATGGAGAGTTCAGAAAAGATTTCCCAGATGTTATTGGGACTGAGAAGTTTGATTTACAGGGTTGGCACTACTGCCTCACAGCACTAAGGACCCAATTTCAATTCCAGCTTTGGGTGATTGTCTGTGTGGAATTTGCATATTCTTCCCGTGTCTGCATGGGTTTCCTCAGGGTGCTCTGGTTTCCTCCCACAGTCCAAATATGTGAGTGCTAGGTGAATCAGTGGATTCTATGATTCTAATTGTTTATGCCCATAGCGAGAGTATTCATACTTTTTGCAATGTCTGATTTAACAAATCTGAAATTTGTCTTTTTCTCTCACTCCCTGGCTTGCCTAGCCAGAAGAATGTGCAGGCTGCTGATAGCTCTGTTAGCTGTCTATCTGTACTAGGCAGGTTTTGCTTAAAGCAATAATGCCAATGTTGTTTCATAATAGCTTTCTGACAGCCAGAGCCATTCTATTCTGGGTTCAGAAATTATTACCTTTATCAAGTAGAGTTTATACTTTCCAAGAAGCTAAGTGGAGTTCCAGTTTCTGCTCATTTTCATATCACTTGCAATATACAGTAATGTGAGAGTGGATACGAAAGGAATATATTTTGAGATGTAACAAGATGGGACTTTAATGGATTTGGTAAAGTGTACACACAAGAAGTGCCTGTGCAAGTTGATGACAGTGGAAGTGGTTTGTACTTAGCCAGCCTTACTGCCTTGGTCTTGCAAGATTATAGGAAATGTGGTCAACTGCCATGTGTGAGCGGCAGTATGTTCTGTTCTCAAGTTGATAAGCTTTACAGCTAGCCTCACAAATGTGCTTCAATATTTTCGATACCAGTAAAAGGACAACATTTCTTCTACTACATCTGCCAAGGCAAGTGTTTTTGTGTAATTGAAAATGTGTGGTTAGAGATAGTTATTCTCTCTCTAATTTGGACATCAGCTCCCATGTTTTGGCCTGAGAATTAACACCATTACTGGGGTGTAGCCACTACATGTATCAGCAGCTAAATAGAGGCAGAGGTGAGAAAACTGGGTGACTGGCAAGAAGCAGGTCCAGTTATCTATCCAGCTGTAAAGTTGAATATAGTTGACTTCTGTATTTTCTAATACAGAACAATCTCTAACACATATCCAATAGCAGAAACCTAAGTCAAAAGGATGAATGAAGGCCAATGTTTATCGGTGTCAGCCTCCAATGCCCAACTTTTGGCACACTGCCCAATGGCTCCCCTTCAAGATCTTCCTCTGAAAAATTATATCTATTTCAAAGAAACGTTTGACCTGGTTTTAGTGATTGTGGGGTTGGAAATCTTGTAGCTAGAATGGTACCAGGACAGGGAAAAAATCATCCATTGCTGGGAGTATTAAGAACTGCAGCTAACTTGTGTTTTTCATTCACACAGGACAATTATTGTTAACTTCTAGGCATTAAACATTTCTCCACAACATCCATGCTCATGGGACATACTAAAAATAATTTTTGTAATACTTCAAAAATTGTGCAGATGTTTAGTTGCTATTTATAAAACATGTTTGTTATGACGACAAAGTAACAATAATTGTTATTCCGGAGTGACTTCCTGGATCTGAAAAATGTCCAATCTGTATTGCATTATTGGCAGTGACAATATTTGTTTTCTGTTGATGTTGCAATAACTTTGCATTTTAAACATAATTAAAGTATGCCAAATGTTACTTTCCTGCATTGTTTTCATATTTAGTTACTATGTGTTTCTTTTGAGATCATTGGGAAATAAAAATCAAACTTGATCATTTTTGTTAAGTAACAACCTGATATAAGTATATAAAATTATGGAGAGGGTGGATAGTCAGACTCTTTTTTTTCCCGTAGTGGAAATGTCAATGTATGGGGGCACAGATTTAAGGTAAGAGGGGAAAAGTTTAAAGAAATGTGTGAGGCAGGTTTTTTTTACACAGAGGATGGTAGATGCCTGGAAGATACTGTCAGGGGTGGTGGCAGAACCAGATATGATAGCAGGATTTAAGTGGCGTTTAGAAGATATATGAACAGGCAGGGAGTAGAGGGATACAGTTCAGGTGCAGACAGATGGGATCAGTTTAGAATGGTATCACGATTGACACAGAAATGGAGGCCGAAGGACCTGTACTGTTCTATATTCTGTGTTCTACATTCATATGCTCTAGAAAAACCAAGGGTATTAGATTTCATCTATGCCCATTTATTTTTCTAGTCTGCCATCCAGCTTCCTTACTGTACAATTATTATGTACCTGCACTTGTTGCTCCAGTACTGACATTCTTATGACAAAGTCCACTGGCACAATGCTTTTAAAGAACTTCCACTGTTGAGCTTACAGTTTGGACATTGCTTGGCATAGTCACCTTTGTTTTTTAGCAAAGAAGAAATTTAAGCATCTTAACCCTGTTTGTCACCAGTTGGAGGAGTTGTGTTAGACATTCACTAATCAGGTGTATAATTTTAACAAAGACAGAAATTGCTGGAAAAGCTCAGCAGGTCTGGCAGCATCTGTGGAGAGAAATCCGAGTTAATGTTTCGGGTCCAGTGACTCTTTTTCAGGACATGAAATATCAACTCTGATTTCTCTTCACAGATGCTGCCAGACCTGCTGAGTTTTTCCAGCAATTTCGGTTTTTGTTTCTGCTTTACAACATCCATAATTCTTTTGGGTTTTATATAATTTTAACATATCATTTTATGTGTTCTTCTTCCCTCACATAGGAATGAGATATCATTTGTTAAATTATGCCAAAACTAATTTTCCAAGTCAGAATGAATTGAATTTCCCCCTGGAGTGTACAATGAGACAGTATCTTTACTCTCAGCATAGTTACTGAGGACAATTGACAAGACCTGTATCATAAAGTACTATAGTCCCACCGGACTACTTTCTCACGAGAGAGAGAGAGAGACAACTGATGGTGGTTTAACCTGAGGGATACCACACTTCAGCCAAGGGGCAAGGTTGAGAAGGAAAGTTCTTCCTATTAACCTTAGCTGGTGCAGGAATTGAACCCATGCTGCTGGCATCACTCTGCACCATAAAACAGCCAACTGAGCTAACCAATCCCTGTGTCATAGTGATCACTTGAAACTGCAACCAAGTCTTCTGGGCTCCAAGTAAGATGTCCTTTTTTGCAGATGTCCTCTGTGTATAATGATGTTCAATTAAGTCAATTGGTGTTCACTCACGAGAGTGTAGATCTCACTTTACTTCAGTGGTGATCAGAGCCACAGAACCAGAGGTAGGCAGAAAGGTCTGAAGTGCAAAGTGTTCCAAAAGGTTTGTTTATTGACCTTGTTCTCACTGTTCATAGTTATACAAAAATATCCCAATAATGTAACAACTCCCCTCCATTGAGGGATGACTCCAAAATTTTGTGGTTTCAAATAAACCTGTTGGATTATAGCCTGATTTCATGCAATTTTTTACTTTGTCCATCCCAGTCCAATACCAATACCTCCACATCATGGCCAGCATCGACACCACCAGCTGCTGGCTCAAATTGGAGAGGATCTCCAAGAAGATTGCACATATTGCCACAGACATCAAGTTTCCATAAAGATGCAAAAAAGCAGAAAAGAGCCCAAAAGGACCACGATCATCAGTTATATGACCCTTTGATGTTTTAATATAAATTCTGTGTCCGATGTATTCTCTCTCACTAGCTGTTTGAAGAAGGAGCAAAGTCTCCGAAAGCTTGCGGTTTCAAATAAACATGTTGGACTATAACCCAGTGTCGTGTGATTTTTGACTTTGCCCACGCTAGTCCAAAATGGCACCTTCACATCATTCCTGAACTCAAGTTAATTAAACTCATTCCAAGAACCATCTATTAAATCCTTTCGTTTCAAGCTGTCATGTCATTCTGAATCAAAACTGCAACACACCTTCAACTTTGTCATTCTCTATCTGAGATTCATGTGTAAAAGTTAAAGCACATGGAATGTGGCCTAGTATATTGAGATGGTTAGAAACTGGTTAGCAGAAAGGAAACCAAGATAGGAATAAACTGATCTTTCTCTAAATGGCAGGCAGTGACTAGTGAGATACCATAAGGATTGGTTCTCGGACACTAGCAACTCACAATACAGTATACGTTAATTATTTAAATGAGGGAATTAAATGTATTATTTCAAAATTGCTGATGACATAAAGCTGGATGGAAAGGTGAGCTGGAAGGAGGATACAGAGACATTGCAGGGCAATTTGGATAGGCTGAGTGAGTGAGCAAATGCATGGTAGATGCAGTATGATGTGGATACATTTGAGGTTATCTACTTCAGTAGCAAAAATAGGATGGCAGATTATTATTTGAATGGCTGTAAAGTGGGAGAGGGGAATGTTCAACAATATCTGGGTGTCCTCATGTACCAGTTGCTGAAAGTGGTGTCCACCAGAACCTGCCCCAATGCCACTATGAGCTGAAACCTCACCCTGCTGCACCACTTCTCCAGCCAAACATTCATCTGCACTATTTGTTTCTCTCTCCACAGATGCTGCCAGACCTGATGAGTTTCTCCAGCATTTTTTTGCTTCAAATTTATAGCATCCACAGTACTTTGCCTTCACATCTGCACTATTTTCCTGTTCATATACTAATTTGTTCCACTCCTGAGAGTAATCCTGAGACTAACACCCTTAATCTCCTTTTTTTACTATTTTACTGAGCTCAGCAATCTATCTGAAGGACCTCAACACATTTCCTTCCTATGTTATTGTTTTCAATAAGAACCATGACTTCTGGTTGTTCACTTGTCCTTCCAGGATATTCCCTCAGGTGCCATCTAATCAAGTATATCTATAACACTGGGATTTACTGTCAAAAGTAAAAATATTACCCAATTACAGTTTGGCCACTGGCAGCAGAACTAATCCAATCCAGCCAATTACTGCCTCGTCAGTCTACTCCAAACCATCAAGAAGGTGATGGAAGGTGTCATTGACTGGTGTATTAGGGAGAACTTACTCACTAAACTGCTTATAGGTGGTTTTTTGGCAGCAGGAATGCAATATATATTCAAGAATTGCATTTGCTTTTGGAGAAACTCCTGCCTATTCCCCTAGAAAATCCACCATGACCTTTGCATTTCTAGTCCTTCTTTCATCATTGTGTGCAGTCAAATCTCCTGTGTTGCTGCGTGTAATTGCATACTTCCAAAGGTATTCATAACTGAAAAATGAATGTGACTGATTAGGAAAGGGGCAATTCAACTCTGCGTTCAATCCTTTTTGGTGGTCACCCATTTACTCACTTCCTACAGCCTCTTAGCTGTAGGGTGGTGACTTCTAGAAAATGTTAAGAGGAGGTTCTCAGATTTCTAACTTAACTGTAGTGATTCCAACCATTTTCCACCTCCTAAACTTCAATAAACCAGTAGTACTTTCTTCATACATGGTTCTCTTGGATGCATGAAGTTTCCTGGAGTTCTCACATCGGCTGAATAAGCTGGGGCATCAGAGCATCAGAGGCTAAGGGGTGATCACCTAGAAGTTTATAAAATCATGAGGGGTATGGATTGGGTAAATAGGCAAGATTTTTTCCCCAGGGGGAGTCCAAAACTAGGGGGTATAGGTTTAATGTGAGAGGGGAAAGATTTGAAAGGGACCAAAGGGGCAACATTTTCATGCAGAGGGTAGTCCATGTATGGAATGAGTTACCAGAGGTAATGGTGGAGGCCAGTACAGTTATAACATTTATAAGGCATCCTGATGGGTACATGAATAGGAAGGGTTTAAAGGGATATGGGCCAAATGCTGGAAAATGGGACAATTAGTTTAGGATATCTAGTCAGCATGAAAGGGTCTGTTTCCGTGTTGTACATCTCTATTACTCAACGACTCTATGACTCCACGTACATGATGCAATGGTGACTCAGCTGACTGCTATGGTTTAACACCGAACTCTAATAATCTAAGAAGCAAATGTCTGAGACACCTAATATACTCCCAAGAAAATGACCTCTGTAAATCTAAAATATCAACATCATCATATGTCAACTAAGGACATTGGAAATTATATCTGACAAATCCTATCGGAAGGATGTTGTGGAACTTGAAAGGGTTCAGAAAAGATTTGCAAGGATGTTGCCAGGGTTGGAGGATTTGAGCTGAAGGGAGAGTTGAACAGGCTGGGGCTGTTTTCCCTGGAGCGTTGGAGGCTGAGGGGTTGATCTTATAGAGGTTTATAAAATCATGAGGGGTGTGGATAGAGTAAATAGACAAGGTATTTTTCCTGGGTTGGGGGAGCCCAGAACTAGAGTGCATAGGTTTAGGGTGAGAGGGGAAATATATAAAAGAGGCATAAGGGTCAACTTTTTCACGCAGAGGATTATGCGTATATGGAATGAGCTGCCAGAGGAAGTAGTGGAGGTTGGTTCAATTGCAGCATTTAAAAGGCATCTGAATGGATTATATGAATAGGAAGGGTTTAGACGGATATGGGCCAACTGCTGGCAAATGGGGCAAGATTAGGTTGGGATATTTGGTTGGCATGGACGAGTTAGACCAAAGGATCTGTTTCCGTGCTGTACATCTCTATGAGTCTATGTAAAAAATAATCAAAACTATCACCAAATGAGTGCGACCAATGAAAAATAAACAATTTAATAAAACAAACGAACAACTAATACTTTATCCATTAGCCAGCAAGAAGATTTGAGGCACAGTAGTATAATGATTGCTGTGGCGGAGCACTAGCTTCAAGTACTTCCTCAGGATTTGATAGCCACAATATGTGCCAAATGCCATCCTTCTGACATTTTGTTTTGAAATTGTTTTCCAAATTCAATGCACTATCCAACGATGACTGTCTCTCTATCTCTGACACCCTTGACTCTTTTCATTCTCATTAACCTTCCCCACTCTCTTTAACTCCTTCTATTGTTGCTAACCCTCTTTTCACACTCACTGCCTCACTTCCCACCCTCATTGTTTCACTCCACTGACTCCTAACTCCATCTGTTATCTTTGAGACTGTCCATACCCTCTGACTTCTCTGACTTTCTGTGAGCCTCTCTGTCTCTGTGCCTGTCCTTGCTGACTGACTCTCACCTCTGTCTTTGAATCCCTCTACTGTCTCTGAGTCTCCCAACACTATATAATCTTTCTGACACTCTTTACTCTTCAGACTCTCCGCACTCTCCATAATTCTCTCACTCTTCCCTTTCTTACTTCACATAGGTCCCTCTCTACACTGAGCTTCTCTGTGCTGTCTGATTCACTCCACTGTTTTGACTATCTGCAGCCTCCTTGACAACCTTCTTTCTCTGAGTCTCTCCAGTCCTCCTTTTCTTACTCTCTTTGCTCTCTGCATTCTTAGTGAATCTGTTCCTTCTGTCTGAATTTCTCCACTCTCTCTGAATCTCTCCATACTTGGGCTCACTCCAGACTCCCTCCCCTCTGTTTTACAGTCTGCATGTTCATTTACAATCGTTAACCTATCTGACTGTCTCCTCACCATCTAACTCTCTCCACCCAACACTGGCCATTGTCTCTGCCAATCTCTGACATTTTCCACTCTGACACGTCCTACTCTCTAAACTGCTCTGAACTTACACCTACTCTCTACCCATGTCTGGCTTTTTTCTCATGCACTGACTTTCTCCATACTCTCTGACCCTCACCACCCTCTCTACTCTACCTGACTCTCTCTTTGAACCTCTGTGATCGCACCTGCCTCTCTCTCCACTCTCTTCGAGTCTCTGCACTCTCTGACTCTCTCTTTATATTTTCTGACTATCTCTGCCTTCTCTGAGTCTCTCCAATTCTCACTGCCCTTTTTGAGTCTCTCTGGTATCTCTGAATCTCTCTGCTCCCCTTATTTTTTTCAGTCTCTCTCTCGCTCTCGCTCTCTCTCTCTCCCCTACGTCTTGGACTCTCTCCACTGTCTTTGACACTGTCTGACTCGTTTGCAAGTTTCTGATATTCTCCACCTTCTCTGCCTCTCTCCATTCTCTCAAACTGACCTGACACTTTCTGATTGTCTCCACTTGTCTGACACTTCCCACTCTCTCTCTCTCTCTCTCCATTCTCTCATACTCAATCTGCTCTCTCCAAGACCTTCTGCTCTCTCATATGAAGATATGAACATGCAAGTTCCAAGCAGGAGTAGGTCAATCAGATTCTTGAGCCTGCTCTGTCACTCAGCAGGTCTGGCAGCATCCGTGAAGAGAAATTGAATTACATTGGTTAAAATTCTGGATCTTCCTACTAAATAGAAATGCCATGTAAAAAGATACAGTGGTGTTGTAAGTGGCGAATTCTAAACTTTTCACTGTACTCATTTGAGTACACGTGACAATAAAACTAATTCAGTGGTATAAGAAAGGACTCATCGCCTGCTCAAAGGAATTAGGGTGGACAATGAATTTAAGTTTTGCACATGACATCCACCTTCTATAAAATACCTACATGTAGCAATAAAGCTAATTCAATTCAAACATTGTTTTATGGATTATGGATGTAAGTTTGCTTGCTGAGCTGGAAGGTTTGTTTTCAGATTTAGTCACTGTTCTAGGTAACATCATCAGTGAGCCTCCAGTGAAGCACTGGTGTTATATCCCACTTTCTATTTATGTGTTTAGGTTTCCTTGGGTCGGTGGTGTCATTTCCTATGTTGGTGATGTCATCTCCAGTTCTTTTTCTCACAAAAGAGGAGGAAAACAATAACAAACTGCCATTCCTACATGTCACAGTAAAGTGAGCAGTCAATGGAGAACTTCAAACCAGCGTCTACAGGAAATCAACACATAAGGACCAAATACTGAACTACAGAAGCAATCATCCCAACAGCCACAAATGAAGCTGCATTAGAACATTATTTCACACACTGCAGCACAGAGAAACTATGAAGAGCAGAGGAAAATCACCTATATAGCGTATTCAAAAAGAACAGGTACACAATGAACACAGTCCGCTGATTTCTCAGCAATAAACCCAAACGAGCAAACAAAACATGCCCAGAAACCTCAACCACTCTCCCCGACATCAATGACATCTCGGAAATGACTGCCAGACTACACAGACATCTTGGCATCATGGTAGCCCACAAGCCCACCAACACACTAAAACAGCAGCTAATGAACTTGAAAGACCCTATACAGACAACAAGCAAATCTAACGTCATTTACAAAATATCTTGCAAGAACTGTAACAAACACTACATTGAACAAACAGGCAGAAAACTCGCCACCAGGATACACGAACATCAACTAGCCACAAAAAGCCACTATCACTAGTATCTTACATACAGATGGGGAAGGACACCACTTTGACTGGGCCAACACATCCATCCTAGGACATGCCAAACAACGACATGCATGAGAATTCCTAAAGCATGGCATTCCAACCAGAACTCTATCAACAAACAATCTATTTAGACCCCATCTACCACTCAATGAGAATAAGAACAGAAAATGACATCACCAACACAGAAAATGACATCACCAACCCAAGGAAACCTAAACACATAAATAGAAAGTGGGATATAACACCAGCGCTTCACTGGAGGCTCACTGATGATGTTACCTAGCATGGTGATGAAAAGTCTGAAAACGAATCTTCCAACTCAGCGAGCAGACCTACATCCAGAATTTCAACTTGAGCTACAAATCTTCTCAAAACTCACTAACTAAAGATTGCTCAAGCTCTCCATTCCTCTGATTTTAACCTTTAGCAGATCCTTCTATTCATCTTTGTGTGCAATAAGAGGAAGAGTGCCCTACTCAGCACTAAAATATCTAAATCTGTTTCTTGAAAAGGAGCACACACAGAGTTATACAAACTGGCTCCCAGAGGTCAGTTTGCAGATTCATAGTGTTGTGACAGTACAGAAGGAGGCCATCTGGCCCATCATGTCTGCACCAGATTTTGCTCATACTGAGCAGACTGTACTTGCCTCAGAAAACAATCACAAAAGATCTTTTGAATCTCAATGGATAGTTAGAAGGGTATTCAGAAACTCATTGACAATGGTTGTCATGGAAGTGTGGACATCTCTCCCTCTCTCACTAACAACAGGACAGGATAAGAATATGCAAGCTAATGGGTGAGGAAATTACATCAACTAAAAGACAAAATGAATGGTGTTTGCTTCAGACCTAGCCCATCCCAAAACCTAATATGAAAACATGATTTGATATTTATGGGATCCCAGCCATTTTAAGTTCTGATATGAGTAAAAGTCAGGCTGTGAACTACTACTTCTATGTGGAGACCACGAGAGTAATGACTTGACGCAGTCATTGCTTCTCAACAGAGAGACTGAGGATGGACACTAGTTCTGCTGTACTGAACCAGGCTGTCAAGAGGAATACCTGCAGTGCATAAAAGCAAAACAAAGGAGCTTTGACTCACTCCCAGGACCTATTATGATCAGTTGATCTTTGAGAGCAAGTTCCAACTATTCAATCACAGAAACAGTCACAGTTGTTGAATTCCCACTTCACATTTTTAACACTTTCACATCAGTAAAGGAATCTACAAGCAAGAAATAGGCCTGCCCTCGATCTTAAAGACTGATCTTACTTTCACCTTTCCAAGTATTTTTTATTCTTGCTTACCTCAATCCTTGTATCTGTATTTTTAAGCTAATAACTGTATTATTTTTATTTGAATAACTACATAAGTAACTTTGCAAAAAAAACCTTTATCCAGTTTAAGCTTAAAGCTGCTGCTGGTTAAATTGAAACACTCAAAAACTAAAAGGGAACTGCAAACAGGCTAATGCTAATTTTTAATTCCCAATCTACTCTGAAGACATGTCTGGTGTGGCCTTGACAGTTGCAATGCGCCTATTCTGATGTATCTGTTGTGCTGTTGATGTCATTTGTTTGAATACTTGTTTTCAATTACACTTTTGCTGGGGCTTTGTTTTCTCACATTTTGCAGCCAATATCACATAGGATAGCAAAATTGAGAAAATTAATTAACATTACTAGATAGATGATTACTTTATTTACCCTATTTTGATTATTGTTTCTGAATACATTTCTTAAATTAATTATGCCTAGGTTTATTCTGATCTAACTTTCACTGTCCCCGACAGCACAGGATCAGACATTATTGCATATTGCTTACAGTTATTTCAGTCTAGCTTCCAGCATAATTCAACACACAACTCTTTTTTTAGTTCACCCAGGGATGTGTGCATCACTGACCAGACCAGCATTCATTGCCTATCCCTAGTCACCCTTGGGTGGTAAACTGCTTTCTTGAACTGCATGTGCTATACATAGACACACAATACCATTAGGGTGGGAGTTCACTAGCCTTCCCACTACCTGTTTGGTATCAACACCTTCCTGAAGAAGGGCCTGTGCCCGAAACGTCGAATCTCCTGTTCCCTGTATGCTGCCTGACCTGCTGTGCTGTTCCAGCAATAAAGTTTCAACTTTGATCTCCAGCATCTGCAGACCTCACTTTCTCCATCAACACCTAACACTTCATCAAGCATGGACAATATTGCATGAAATCGAGTCTTACATAGTATTAGTTTGTATCCTACAGATAGATGGAAATAAATTAGATATGTACATTGCACTGAATCAGTCTTGTCTGTTGCACAAAACTTGTTCAAGCTCCAAGCCATCAGTGATGCCTTTTCCCAAAGTGTTATTTTTTGTGAAATCAGAGACCAGCAGGTAGCAATCACTCTCTGAATGTCCACATTCTTTAGCACTTGATTATCTTAGAAAGAAATTCATTAAAGCATTGCCAGAGTTTATCATTTTATTACATGTATTCATGCACTTCCAGCAGGGGTCACTGTGATCAACAGGCCACATTGATTCTCTTCTGCCTGCTATAGTGCTCCTTACACCATTTATAGTGCTCTGAGAGAGTTGATGTTTGATAAACGAATGACTCTAACTTAATCAATGTTACTGCTGAAAAGATTTCAGTGAAATAGATGCTTTCTTAAAATATGTCATTATTCATGTTTATTTCCTAACCTATGTGGGACCTTTTCAAAAGCCTTCTGAAAATTCAAATGCACCACACCTCCTGGTTCTCCTTTGTCTGTGTTACAAGTAACACCATGGATAAACTCCAAATACTTTGTCAAACGTAATTTCCCTTTCACAATTCAATGCTGACTCTGCCTACTTTTTCTAAATGTTCAGTTATCAAATCCTTAGGTTTTGTAGGCTGTAAATTGCTGGCTAATTTGCATATGGCAAGGTTCCATGGAATGCAAGAACTTGAAGAACCAGCAAACACTGTTTCCGCAGTAAAGGTTGACAGATTAATGTTGCCCTGGACGTCAGAAACTCCCTCTTTTTAAAAACTAGCCACATTTCCCCCCTTTTTTTCACGACAGCTTAAAGATTATCTTTAAACTAATGTACTCATGCATATTACTAACTTTCTTGTGCAGGGTATTATTACCTCACAAATATAGATTATAATGAATTACTATTCCTGATAATACCTTATTTGTGTTAACTTATTTCTACATCACATTCATCATGAAGGCAATTTTCTTCAACGTATCCTGATCAGTATGATTTTGGTCTCAACTCCACTTTCTTCCCACTCCAATAACCTTTGACTCCCCTGTTAGTACCTTTGTCTTAAACGTATTCAGTGAACCTGGCTCTGCAGCCCTCTGGGGAAGAGAATTCCATAGATTCATGAACCTCTGAAGAAAACACATTCTTCTCATCTCTGTCTCACAGATTCATTTTAATCTGTGAATCCTAATTCCAGTCTTCTATAAAAGCTCCATTGAAATAGGATTGAGGTTCATGTTTGATCTTAAGTCAGACCTGAAAATAAGCCAATTACAGTCATCTAAATGTCCAACCTACGCCATCTTTGGGAGTTTAAAATATCCTCTGTGAGTGGAGTGGTTTTAGCTGTTGATAAAATATCCAGCAAAGAAATTGGAGGACAGGGAAGGAGATTTATGAGGAAATTATGAATCAAGTCTTTTTCAATGAATTTGTCCGTTAAAATATTTTGATCAGCTTGCAAATGAAGAGTTCTCCAAAAGAAATGTACAAGACACTGTTTCTGCAGTAAAGGTTGTGGTCATGGTCTGTATTAACTCTTGGAAGTCTTTGAATAAAAACTGATGCTGATGGAATTTGTAGGCAATTTTAAATGTTAGTGAACAGCAATCTAAGCATGCATATGTGTCTAAAGGTGGTCAGGAAAGATTGATCAGCATCATCACGGCCAGCAGTTCACGTTTTCTGATATTCATACTACCTTATTCGACATCATTAAACTCACTGCTGTTGAGCTTACCATAGGCAGAAATAACCAGTCGCGTTCATAGACTCTTATAATACTTACATCAAATGACAGAGCTTTTTTTTCTAATTGGAAATAAATTTTTGTTTGAGATAAATTACTCTAAACTAATTTCTCATATTTTAAACTATCAACCTTGTGCTCTGAAACAAATCATATTAGCCAATTAAAACAAATATTATTGTATTAAGAGAAAAGAAAACACGATGATTTTCTCCTTCTTTAGCAATTCATCATAGATATTTTAGGAATGCAGAACTTTCAAATGGGCAGTTTCTAAGAACATGATTTTTCTAGCATGCCATCAATTACTAAGTAAGACAGATGTGCTTCTAATTTTGATTTGAAGAGGAATTTCCAACGGACAGCGATGTGATGATTCTCCTTGTGCATAGTTGACTTTCATTTTAGTTTCAAATGTTTGAGCTTTAACTGTATGTCATTATGTTAGCATAATTCAAAGATTTCAGTTTGAATTTTACTTAATTCCAGATTCAAGTCACTTTCACACTAAGCGTTCCTTAATTCTAAATTATGCAAGACTCACCTATACATCTCAGACTACCTTTGTATCCTCCCTTTTGAAAAATATCCTACTTTCTTTTCTTAAATCGGAAGATTCTCAGTAAAATAGGAAGGCACTGACTGCAACAATTCACGAAGATTCTTGTTCAGCACAAGCTCCTCAAGGGTAATGATAGGTCAAGGCAACAATATTTCAAGAGGAATGAATCTGAGGCAGCTCTGAGTCACTCAAGTGACTGCACAGAGATTCTGCCTTAAGAAACAAAAAGTGGTGCCATTAGACTTTACCATACATTACTCAAATTTATCATCACTAAAATGACACAGCAAAGAAATTGAGGGTCATTTTTGGTATGAGGGAAAAGGGCATAAATAAGCAATTGCAGTTGGAATAGCATGTAGATTCTTCAGAGAATTAGTACACAGGCAAGGCAATTCACCCTATTTGTTGGGAAGTGAATGTAGCTGCTTTTGTTATTGTTCATTAACATCTTGACATTTATGCAAGATATTTGAAACTTTAATCTATGCAAGATTAGCAGATATACCACATTTCTCAAATGAGGATTGTTGAAACGTTCAAGAAACTGCACATGGTGCAAATATAAATTGTTAAGAGGTTATGTGCTGAGGCCTCAGCTGCAGAGTAATAGAATGCTCCACTGAAACTGTTAAACACATGCAAGGAGGATTGCATCTGATTTATTGTACCACAAAACAGAAACCACAGTCACTAGGAGCATTCTTCCATATGCAAGATGTGATTTGTATATCAAGTCAAGATCAAATCAGGTTCAAATATAAAACCTGCACCCAAGAAAACAACAAAACTTATTGTCTAACTTTACAGCAGAAAGACGTCAACCTGGGTGACGTAGCAGAAAACTGCTAATATCCTTGAAATCACTTGTCAGACATCAGCAGCAGAGAAAAGTAGGAAAAAAAGAGACTTTCCAATTATTTAACTTTCACAGGTGCCTCAAGGTATGGCCAACTACAGAACAGCCAAGCCTGCAATTCCCAGCTGTGTTTAACACATTGATGGCGTTATGGGCAAGATTCTTTAAGTCCCATTTGTGTTGGATGTTGATGTGGGCTGGAAAGAAAGTATGAATCATCAATTTGGCATGCCAATATGCTGGATCCATTTCCCTCTGTCTTGAGCAATTTACAGGAGTCCAAATGGAAATCTGCAAGACTGCCCAGCCACATGTGGCAGATAGTCAATTAACAACAATTAATATCTGGATAATAAGGACTCCTATGTAAGGCTTCTACTTATTGACTACAGCTTCACCTTCAACACTATAACCCTCACCAACTAATCTCCAAACTCCAAGACATAGGTCTCTGCTCTGCCCTCTGCAACTGGATCCTCGAATTCCTGACACACAGACTGCAATCTGTAAAGATAGGCAACAGCACCTTCTCCATGACAATCTTCAACAGCAGCTCCCTGCAAGGATGCATGTTCAGCCCCTTAATATACTCCTTGTATACTCATGACTACGTGACCAAATTTCGTCCGAGCTCCATGTACAAGTTTGCTGACGACATCACCATTGTAGGCCAGGTATCAAACAATGTCAAGACAGAATACAGGAAAGAGATACTGTTTGGTGACATGGAAAGATAATAATCTCTTCCTCAATGTCAGCAAAACTGAACAGCTGATCATCAGCTTCAGGAAGCAAGGAGCAGGACACGCCCTTATCCATATCAATAGAGCTGAGGTGGATATGGTCGAGAACATCAAGTTGCTAAGTGTGACAATCGTCAACAATCTGATCTGGACCACCAACATTGATGAGACTTTCAAGAAGGCACAAAACGCCTCTTCTTCCTCAGTGAGCTAAGGAAATTTGGCATGTCCATAAGGACCCACACCACCTTTTACAGATGTACCATAAAGAGCAATCTGGATGCATCACGGCTTGGATTGACAATTGCTCTGCCCAGGACTTTAAGAAAATACAGAAAGTTGCAAACACAGCCAGACCATCAAGCATGCCAACCTTCTGCATGTTGAATCCAACTACACTTCTCGATGCCTCGGAGTGACAACCAACATCATCAAAGTCCCCTGTCATCCCAGTTATAATCGCTTCCAACTTCTTCAGTCAGGCAGAATGTACAAAACCTTAACCACAATTAACCAACAGATTCCAGATCAGCTTCTTCCCCGCTGTTATTAGACTACCGATTGGACCTCTCAAACTTCAAATCTAATGTTGATCTTGTTTTTTGTGTACCTCCTTTGCAGCTGTAATTTTATATTCCTTGCTCTGTTCAATCACGCCAGGGTCTGTGTATTTTATGATCTGCTTATACCAAACACTGTACTTAGGTACATATGACAGTAAAAATCAAATCAAATTAAAAACATTATAAGGCCTATCCTGAGACGCCATCCGGAATTTTTCAGTTTGCTTGCTGACCCTGCTAAAGCATAAGAGGCTAGGTCAGCTGCCCGAGTGTGGTCTACCAACAGACCAGAGGACAATGCAGGCTTTGAGCCCTGTCCACCAGCCTAGCCACAGCAGCAGTCAGTTACTGTGGAGAAGGCCCCTCAGGACCTCTCCACCATTCACTAAGATCATGGTCCAAACTTCACTTTGCTTGCTAGCCACCGAGTCTTGACTAAGGAATAAGTCAAAAATCTGTTTAAGTCAGCCTTGAATATACTTAATAACCCACCCTCCAGGGCTCTCTGAGGTAGAGAAATCGAAAATTACCTACCTGTGAGAAAAGAACTTCATCCTCATCTACATCTCAAAGGATAACCCCTTACTTTACAACTGAGCTCCTTAATTGTTGATTCCCCTCAGAGAGGAAGCATCGTCTCAGTATTTACCAAAACAAGCTCTCCCACAAGCTTATATAGTTTAAAAAGATTATCTCTTACTTTTCTTTGGATATTCAGGAAATCATTACTAGGTGGCTAGTGGGAAATGTAGATTGCCTTTATATGGCCATTATCCATCCCATGAAAGTGGTCAAGCCAGCAAAGACATAATTATCTTAACAATGTGTGCATGCCAATGGAACTAAGAACCATTGAATTGGTAATCTTGGTCTGCCAAGAGATGTTGAAGATATGACTGAGACACCAAAGGTGGAAACGCAAGTGTAAGAAAACCTGTAAATGAGATATGAAGATGGTAGACATTGACACTGATGGATAGGAGACAGCCATTCACAGCAATGATGTCTAGAGGCAGTGATAAGGGGGTTTGGGGGGGCATTGGATAAAACAAACAGTAATGAATAGCTCAGCTGACTGTGAAGAAAATGCCTGTTGGCTGGAAAACTGGCCAACTTCCCTCATGTGTTCTCTGGAAGAGGGCCATTGTATTAAGTCATAATCTGGCACTTACCTGTGTAGAGTCAAAAGGTGCTACAGCAAGGAGACAGGCCCTTTGGCTGAAACTGGTCCATGCTGACCAAAATGTCTATCCAAGCTAACTCCATTTCCCTGCACTTGGCCCATAATCTTCTCAACCTTTCCCATCCAAATGCCTTTTAAATGTTGTTAATGTACCTACCTCAACCACTTCCACCAGCATCTCATATGTACCACCCTCTGTGTAAAAAAGTTGCCCCTCAGATTTCCTTTTATCCTTTTCCCTCTAACCTTACATTGATGCCCTCTTGTCCTTGATTCCCCAACCCTGGGAAAAGTACTGAGTGCATACACCCTATCCATGCCCCTCATGATCTTACACGCTTCTATAAGATCCCCCTCAGTCTCCTATGCTCTAAAAAGTCATAGTTTGTCCAACCTCTCCCTATAACTCAGACCCTCGAGTCCTAGCAACATCCTTGTAAACTTCCTCTGCACTCTTTTCAATTTAATAACATCCTTCCTGTAGCAAAGTGACCAAAACTGAACACAATACTCACCAACATCCTGTACAACTGTAATATAACTTTCCAACTTTTATACTCTATACCCTGACTGATGAAGGCCAGTGTGCCAAAAGTCTACATCATTGCTCTGTCTACCTGTGACTCTACTTTCAAAGAACTGTGCACCTGAACTCCAAGGTCCCTCTGTTCTATTACATTCCTTAAGGCCCTACCATTCACCATGAAACTCCTACCTTGATTTGACTTTCCAAAGTGCATGACCTCACACTTATCTGTATTCAACTCCATTTGCCAAATCTCAGCCCACTTCCCCAGCTGATCAAGGTCCTGCTGCAATTTCTGATAACAATCCTCACTGTCCATGATATCACCTATTTTTGTGTCATCTGCAAACTTACTAATCATGCCTTGTACATTCCCATTCAAATCATTGATATAGATAACAAACAGTAATAGGCCCAGCACTGACCCCTGAGGCAATCCGCTAGTCACAGGCCTCCAGTCCAACAAACATCCTTCCATTGTTACTCGCTGATTCCTACCATCAAGCCAATTTTGTATCTAATTTGCCAGCTCCCTCTAGATTCCATGTAATCTAATCTTCCAGAGCAGCCTACCATGTGGAATCTAATCAAAGGCCTTACTGAAATCTATATGGACTACGTCTATAGCCTTGCCCTCTTCAACCTTCCTGGTCACTTCATCAAAGAACCATAACAAATTTGTGAGGCATGATCTCCCATGCACAAAGCCATGCTGACTATTCCTAAACAAACCCTATCTTTCCAAATGCACGTATATCTTATCTCAGAATCTTCTCAAGTAACTTACCTACCATAGATGTTAAGCTTACTGGTCTTTTGTTCCCAATTCTTTTCTTTGTAGCCGTTCTTTTTTTTAAAATATTTTTATTGAAAAATTTTTCTATACAAAATTAGAAAGTAACAAAAACATGAAAATATAGCATCATAACATCAAAAACAATAATAAACAATGAACCAACTACTATACTACTCTACAAAAAAATCAAACTACACTTACTACAAATCAATAAATAAATAATGCCGCTCAGCGCAACAGGGCCATAGCTCTCAATCTTCAAGAGCATCAATTATTAAACCCGCATTTGTTTGAAATTCTTCCTCTCATGACATTAGGTTTATCAGACCAAGCCATCATGGCTAGATAAAAGCCCAAATCAAAATGGCAGACGGATCTGCTTCCAAGTAATTCAAAAAGGGCTGCCACGTCTTGTAAAAGTTGTCCGTTTTCTGGTGCACCATATTTGTAAGGAAGTCTGAAGGAATGTGGTCCATAATTAACTCGCGCCACCCCGACAGACCCGATGTTGGAGTTGGGGGGTTTCTCAGACACTCAGCACATCAGAATGCTCTTCCTCACACAAAAAGTGAGAATGTTAAAAAGTTTTTTCCCATGTAAATCTAAGACAGGTAAATTCAGCAGACTCAGGAACAAAGAGACCGGGTCCATCTTGACTTCGGTCCCCAAGACCCTCTCTGTTACTCCTGCCACAGCACTCCAACACGCATGGAGCAAGTGGCAGGACAATGAATGAGGGTACCCATATTTATTTTACACTTGGGGAACATTGAAGATGCTCCCTGCTTAAATTTTGCTAATATTTCCCTGCTTAAGACACTCTGGGGCCAGATGAGCATGATGAAGAATCTTTAACTGCATAGCATGGGTCCTATTACATATCAAAATCCTCTTCGCATTCACACAAATGTCCTCCCATGTTTCTGAAATGATCTCAACTCCTAACTCTCTCTCCCAGACCTCACATAGACACTCGATATCTCCCGAGGAACCTCCCCCCAACAAATGATAGAGAGTACTCACTGAAAGAGTGCTCTTAGCCTGATGCACCCTCTTTTCCGTATCAGATCTGTAACACTCAGTCAAAAGTGTGGTCTCCTCTCAGATAAAATCTCTAATCTGAAAGAAATGGAAGAGATCCCTACTCAACAATCCATATTTCCAAGTTATTTGATCAAACACTTCACCCTCAAACAGATCACCCAAACAAGAGACTCCCCTATCCGCTCAAAGTTTAAACGTGGGGTCCATTCTCCCTGGCCGGAAACCCGGCATGCCAATTATGGGAGTAAGAAAAGATGTTTTAGACATATTACACTCCATCTGTCTCATTGCTCTGCATGCTTTGTCAGTGTTAGTAACTAATGGATTACAGCAATGTTCCGCAACTATCATCATTTTGTCTTTTAACAATAGGTTGATAAGAGGACACTTAGTCTGGGAGTCCTCAATGTCCAACTATGTCAACACCAAGTCCCCCCAGGCCCAGTCACTTACAAAAGATAGGAGGGAGCTCAGTTGATATCGTCTAATATCCAGGAGGTCCATTCCCCCCAGTCCCTGGGTCAATTGCAGTTTTGCAAGCTTAATAAAGGGTCACTTATAGCGCCAAATAAAAGAACTAAACCAACTACTCAATTTCCAAAATGTTTGCCTAGGAAAGAGCAAAGGGAGCATCCACAAAGGGTGCAATCAGCTAGGAAGAACATTCATTTTGATAAGAGTGACTTGACCCAACCATGATATTGAAAGGGCCCCTCCCCCCATCTCTGAAGGTCTTGTTTAATCTTGTCAAACAAATGAACAAAAGTAGCCTTGAATAACTGATCAAAGCTCGGGGTAACAGAGAGGCCCAAGAAAAGAAAACCTCCCTGTGCCCATTTAAAGGGGAACCCACCTTCCACGGCAGGTATTCCTTTAAGACCCCCCCGCTTAGGCATTGCCTCTGACCTTGAAAATTGAACTTGTAACCTGAGAAAGAACCAAATGAATTAATATACTGTATCAAACAGGGCACCGAGAAAAAATAAGAACGTCTTTCACATATAATGTAATCTTATGCACCTTCTACCCCACCTTTGGGGCAGCTATAATAGGTTCCCTACAAATGGCCGCCACCAACGGCTCAATCACCAAAGTGAAAAGCAAAGTTGAAAGTGGACAGCCTTACCGACTGCCCCTACCAATGTTAAAATTGTCAGATCTTATACCATTGGTGAGAACCGCCACCAGTGGATCATTGTTAAGGACCCTTACCCATCTAGTAAATACTCTGGCCAAACCGCTCCAGAGTATAAAAGAGATACAGCTATTCTACCCAATCAAATGACTTCTCCACGTCCAAAGAGACCACCAATCCTTGAACCGATCGTTGCTGATACACTTGTATCATGTTAAGCAGTTTCCTAATATTATTAGTGGATCTGTGAACCTTTTTAAAGCCCATCTGATCTTCTTTAACAATAGAGGGCAACACCCCTTCCAACCTCAATGCCAAGGTCTTAGATTTTAAAATCAGAATTTAAGAGTGAGATAGGTCTATAAGAAGCACAGTCCTCCGAGGCCTTCCCTTTCTCGAGGATAAGAGAGATATTAGCCTCTCTCAAGGATAGTGGGAGGCAATCACAAGTATATGAATAGTTATACATGTCTAGCATTGGCCCTGACAGTATGTTTACAAATTCTTTATAAAACTCACTGGGAAGACTAACAGGACTGGACGCCTTACCACTTTGAAGTTGCCTCACTGCTTTCTGTATCTCTTGGGCTGTTAAAGAAGCACTAAGGAGAGACGCCTGCTCAGCAGACACACCAGGAAGATCCAGGTTCCTAAAAAAAGACTCCATTTTATCCTGTCAATCCTCACAACATTCAGACGGATACAGTTCAGAATAGAACCTCCGAAACGCCACATTGATCTTCTTAGCATTACAAGTAAGAGTCCCATTCCCTTCTCTTTTAGAAGCAATGTACGTTCCTTCCTGGCTGTGTGCATAAGCATGGAGGTTAAAACAGATCGAAGGGCTGTGATCCGCTGCAGCTTAGTCACTGATGGTCTACTGTAATATGCCGTCTCGGCTGCCTTTAATCATGCCTCGAGCAGACGCTGCTGCTCTCCCTTCCATCGCTTTTAATTAGCCGAGTATGTGATAATTATCCCTCTAGCATAGGCCTTAGCAGTCTCCCAAAGAATGGATGGATTACTAGCTGTTCCTGAGTTGGTGGCCAAAATTGCTTCAAATTCCTTAGAGAAGTACTCGGCGAACTTGCTGTCCATGAGCATGAAGGGATCCATTGGCCAGTACCGTGAGCTCATTGCAGTATCCTTAATCTCAACCACTAAATATACTGCTGCGAGATCAGAGATGGCAATATTCCCAATTGAGCAAGATATCACTGAATCTAGAAGAGCTGCGGGAATTAGGAAAAATCAATCCTCAATGGTGCTTACCAATTGTTTAAATTGTGGAGAAAGCTTTGGGGGGCCTTTGGGCATTCTATCCAGCACAGGATCCATAAGGCAATTAAAGTACCCCCTATAATAATATGCCATGACTCAAAGGCCATCAGCTTAGATAGTGCATCAGTCAGAAATTTAAGTGGTTGAGCCGGAGGACAATAGACATTCAAAATACCATATTCCTCACCATATATTAGGGCCTTAAGCATATCAAACCGACCATATTCATCTTTAACACAATCTACTAATTTAAATGGAAGATTCTTCCAGACAAGTATGGCCACTCTCCTGCTCTTCGTGTTAAAGGACAAGAAAAACACCTGATTAAACACGCCCTGCTATAACTTCAAGTGTTCTTTGTCATTAAGGTGAGTCTCCTGCAACCAGAGCAACATCCACCCTCTCCTTTTAACTGGCAAATGGATCCCTCTAATATTCCAGGTGCACCATTTCAGAACACTGCTAGCCGTGATCCTTTACAACCACCTTTGACCTGTCGAGAGGAAGAATTTGACTTACAGTATGCTGAGCATATACAAAAGCAGACTCATGGAGTATATTTACGAAAAAACAAAAAACAAAACTAACTACAAAACACAAAAGGCACTTAATAGGGGACTCTACCCCCTGCCCATAGAGGGCGCTTACACCTCCCACACACACGTCCATTCCCCTATCCAGCTTGAGCTGCACCCCAGACCCAAGCAATGAAAGGAAATAGACAAAATAATGAGCACTCTGCCCACTCCCAACTATATACCAACACCAATCCTAATCGGAGAATAAAAACACACCAACAGCAGCTTCTTTAAGAAAAGGGGAAAATTACAAGAAACATAACAAGAGGAATAAAAAACAAGCATTATTGTCCATGCCTACAAATCCATCCAAATTATTTTAAAGTGTCCAAGAAATTTTTAATTTGTACCAAGGAGTCAAATGACTGCGCTGTCTTCTCGTGAATAATACAAAGCACCGTTGGATATCTCATCGAATATTGAATACAAGGCCCATTAATTTTCTCTTGACCTCATCAAATGATTTCAAACAATCACCGCCTCAGAAAAGCTCTGGAAAGACATTATCTTATTTCCCAAATATGTCAGGGCCTGTGGATCTTTCCCCATCCTTCTAGAAGATTCTAGGACTCTCTGTTTGTCCCTGTCGTTTTGAAATCATGCCAGGACTAGGCGGGTGCGCCAATCCAGACCAGATCTGTGCACCGCAACCTGGTGAACTCTGTTAACCTTCACCCGGTCTGCCTTGGCATCCCAGCCAAGAAACTGTGGCATCCAGTCTTCAAAAAAGCCTTCCACTCCCTCCGGCAGCCCAACGATCTGGATATTTTCCCCCCACCTTGATTTTCCAGATCATCAACCTATTCAGTCAAGGCCCGCTCCTGGTTTTCAAGGCCTGGGTCTGCCCACTGAGGACTCGACCTTGGTATCCGATGCTGCAGTCCGCTGCTCAACCTCTTCAACTCAATTCCCAAGCCCTTTCAACTCCTTCTATCTTCCCCAAGTTTCCAAGTCTTCATGTCTTTCCCCACAGTAAAGACAGAGGAGATATATTCATTGAGGATCTCGCCTATTTCCTGTGATTCTATACATACATGTCCACTTTAGTGCTTGAGGTGTCCTATTCTCTCTCTAGTAATTCATTTTCCTTTAATATACTTAAAGAACCTCTTTGGATTCACCGTGGTGTAATGGTGGGTCTTCCCTGGAATCAAGGATCTTGGAGGCTATAAACCTACCAGCAGAGAGCTGCCAGCCAATAAAAACCAGCAGCTCCCCATTGCCAAACAAATTATACCCTTGCTCCCACGAACTACCCAGCTCCCCCATCAGTCTCCCATTGCTGAATCCTACTCTTGGTCCCAGGGGCAGGACTACCTATCTTTTGCTAAAATTGAAGCTTTTACCTCTATTTTGCCGATTTTTTTGGTACTTTCTGTTTTTCTTTTAGAATTTCAGTATCCACAGTGATTTGCTTTATAAGAATATGTTTTTTTTCTGCAATGTGCTCAAGAAAACAATAGAATTCTATTTGTCCAGCATGTAAGAATTAACACATTTGAAATGAAACTGAAAGTCTAAAGAGCTCATTGACATCTTTTCAGACAAATCATTTAGAACTCAATTCATTGAAATGGTGCTAGAGACATTTTTATGTGAATGTTACAATAAACACAACAATGTATCTTTTGTGCCAGTAAAATGATTGTTCCACTTTTTTAAACCCACTGTGGAGGCTGGATTTTTTGTAATGGCATTGAAAGCAAAACACTGAACAAGGATGAACATTGACCATGGCAAGAAAACAGGAAACAAACAGTAAGCATAAATGTGTCTTTTTCTGGTTGGCAAGATGTAATGAGTGGTATGCAACAGGTTATGATACTGGAGCTTCAATCTTTTACAATTTATATAAATAATTTGAATGAAGGAACCAAAGAAAAAGTTGCTAAATTTGCTGACAACACAAAGATAGGAAAGTAAGTTGTGAAGACAACACAAGGAAGCTTCAAAGATATAGGTTAAGTGAGTAGTAAAATATCTGGTAAGTGAATATTGAGGGAAACTGTGAAATCATTCATTTTAGCAGAAAAAAATAAAAGATACCATATCATCTAAATGGTAAGATTGCAGATTTGTCAATTATGTCCCCAGTACTAATCCTTATGACACCCTACTAGTTACAGGTTGCCATTCTATAAATGTTCTCTTTATCCGAACTCCCTATCTTCCATTAGTTAGCCAATCTTTTCTCCATTCTAAGAAAGTATCCCTAACACCATTGGCTTTTATCTTATTATGGAGCTTAATGTTTGATATTTCATTGAATGACTTTTGGAAATCCAAATATTTTACATCTATTGACTCTCTTTTATCTGCCCTGCTTGCTCCCCCCAAAAGAACTAGTGAATTTGTCAGGCATGATTTTCCCTTCACGAAGCCATGCCAACTCTATTTCATTTTATTATGTGCTTCTAAGTGCTCGGTTGTTACATCCTTTACAATAGAATTACATTTTCCCAATGCTAGATTGAAAGCTAGTGGGCCTGTAATTACTTGTTCTTTTGTCCCTTTTTCTTTCCTTCCCTTATTGCATAAGACTGTTAATTGGCAGTTTCCCAAGCCTTTTGGGACTTTTCCAAAATCTAAGGATTCCTTCCAGATTGTCTTGCAGAGAGGTAACATGATGGCCCTGAGTGTTTGGCAAGTGCCAGGAGCCAATGTCTGTTCACAAAAGGTGCATATGGCTAATCCCTGTCCATCATGCCCTTCAATGGAATTTGGTTGCATGCAAATTGGAGGTAGTGAGGACTGCAGATGCTGGAGATCAGAGCTGAAAATGTGTTGCTGGAAAAGTGCAGCAGGTCAGGTAGCATCCAAGGAGCAGGAGAATCGACGTTTCGGGCATGAGCCCTTCTTCAGGAATAAGGGGGGGGGGGCATTATGAAGGGCTCATGCCCAAAACATCGATTTTCCTGCTCCTTGGATGCTGCCTGACCTGCTGCGCTTTTCCAGCAACACATTTTCAGCTGCAACTTGGAGGTCCTTTGAAGCAAGCTCAACTCACCATGTACCCAGTCTAGCTTCCATGTCTCGTTTTCTCAACATCTCCAAATCTACCATAAATCTCATCATAGCCCATACTGCTCAGACCCCTAAAAGAGTAAGTCTGTGATTTTATAACCTGGTAAATAGTGTTGAAAATATTCTTCAAGATATCTGGCTCAACAGAACCTGACTACCTATGGTGTATATAACGCTAAACATATATAATAAACTATAAATAGTATCTGTTGCTGTCAATAAACTATACATTGTTTAAGATAAGAGCCTCTTCACATTTGACTGTAAAGTGGTTTCCTCAACTACATTAGACCATGCACGTCCTGTAGATTCCTGCAGAAAAGAGGATGGTGGCTGCAAATCTACTATCTCATGGAGCATGATGAACAGTGACAAGAATTCATCTTACAAAATTTGGCAAATGGTGTAGACGTGTACATGCTGGCAGTGCTAAAAGTCTGACCATTTATTTGGACAGAAATTTAAAATGGCTGACCTTGCGGACAGTCAGCAGCTGGAAGAGCTGAATAACTGAAAACCTAACAAAAACGAACCTCAGGGCAATAATTCACAGTGGAAAAGCTACAGAAATTTTAAAAAGCAATCAGACCTGATAAGAAAGTTCAGCATTAATCACATCAAAGTAGTTGTAATGAAGTCACATGCCGATGATCTGTGGGAACAGTCCCACACATTGAGGTTTAGCTAGAGCAAATAGATATCAGAGGCTCTGTTAGCAAGATTTAAATCATAAAGGGGAAAACAGGGATCCAAGATGCAGCGATCTAAGAAGATCACTTTGCAGAGCTCCACACCGCACCGCCCTAACCCACCCTACCCAGAAAAAGTCACAGAGTCCTAGAAAGTTCTAAAAAGCCACTTACCTGAATTCTTGCCATCCAGGGATGCCTAAGAAGGGAACAGGCTCGCCCAAGACCGGGAACATAGCCCAAGTAAAGAATCCTCAGACTTGAGTTCTTACCATGCCCTGGTATCAGAGCTGGTGAAATTTCAGGAGATGCTAGGTAAACAAATTGAAGAAAAGCTGGCCCCGATCTCTGTTATGCTGCAAAAGCATGAGCTGCAGCTGGGAGACCTCAGGAAAAGTTCAATGAGGTTGAACGCAGGGTCACAGTGGTAGAAGCTGGGACTGATTCCTCTAAATATAGGATCCAGGCCCTGGAGATGCAGGTCCATAATGTGCTTGACCAGATCGATGATCTTGAGAACAGGGGCAGGAAGAAAAATATTCGGATTGCTGGTCTGCCGCAGGGGAAAGAAGGTGAGTGACCAGTGGAATATATTGACGATTGGCTGCTGAAATTCCTTAACTTGGAGGCTGGAATGGCAAGTCCGAAGATTGAGAGAGCTCACCGAGTCTGGACCAGCGTCCTTGCCCTGTCCTGGTGTGGTTCCATTATTATAGAGACAAGCAGAGAATTGTGGAAGCTTCCAGAATCCAGGGGGAGGATCCAAAGGTCTTGGTTTACGAGGCCTCTAAGATCATGTTTATCCAGGACTTCTCAGCGGCGGTGATCTTGAAAAGAAAATCCTCTGATGGCATTAAGCAAAGACTGGGGGAGCTCAGAATCCAGTACTCTCTAAGGTACCCAGTAGGACTTCGGATAACCTTTAATGGATCCATACACTTCTTTGACTCATCAGAGAAGCAAGAGACATTGTGGACAAGTTAACTTAGTCCAAACGATTCAATATGTACAGATAGTAGTGTTGTTTGGATATGTGTTTTTTTCTTAAGGAAAGGAAGTTGTGTTGGGGTTTTCTGGGTTAAATTATGCTCGGGGAAGGATAGGGTATTTACTTTTAACTTCTGAATTAAGCTATACTAGAGAATGGGTGGGGTACTTACTTGCTTACTATTCATTCTTAACTTCTTTGTTCACTTTTTTTTTGTATTTCCCTTTTTTGATCATATGTGTTTGTGGTGCAGCTCTAGCTAAGAGGAGAGAAAATGGTTGGGATGGCTAGACACCTATTTACGGGCAGTATAAGCCCAGTTTAGGTATTTAAATGCCTCGATTTCTGTGTTGGCAATGGAGTGAGAAGTTGGCTTTTGGGGTGCATAGGTATCCCCTTTTGGTGACGGGTGAACTCCCCTATCCAATGCCATTGGTGTTTTATATGTTGTTTGTTTTTGGTTTTTGTTGTATATAGTCTTTAATAGTTGTGTAGGTTTGTTAACTGTAGTGGTTTTAGTTTGAGTAGTTTTTATGTTCCATGGATTTTCCTTTATTAAGGCTCAGCAATTTGTAATTCGAGTTCTTCCTCTCTGGAATCTAAATGTTACTGCGGAAAGTTATGGCTAATGACTCTTTTAATTGGCGTTCGATGAAATACCAAGGGAAGTCACTCACCAATTAAGAGGAAAAAGGTACTCTTGAGTCTTAGAAAGGAAAAGGTGGATATTGCTTTCTTGCAGGAGACACATTTGGATGATAGGAAATGTTTGAAATTGCAACAAAATGGCTTTGATCGTGTTTACTTTTCATATTTTAATACTCGGAGTAGGAGAGAGGCTATATTGGTTAGGAGGAATTCCCATTTAAGTTACTAGAGTGTGTTAAAGACACATGCGGGAGGCTCATAATCCTTGAAGCTTTGATAAATGGGGAAGAATGCGGTATTTTAAATGTCTATTGTCCCCGAGCCCACCCCCTCAGATTTCTGGTAGATGCGTTCTCTAAATTGATTAGTCTTGAATCTCAGCATATCACCATAGGGGGAGATTTTAATTGTCCTATGGATCTCGTGGTAGGCAGGTTGCCCAAAGGCCCCCTGATACCTTCTTTACAAACCAAGCAATTATTGGATTTGTGTGTGGAGTTAGGGTTGGTGGACGTCTGGAGGCATCTCCACCCTACAGGCACGGATTTTACATTTTTTCCAATCTGCACAGGTGCCACACAAGGATTGATTTTTTTCTGACCCCCGTGGCAACCCTGGACTTGGTGGCATCTTGTACGATTGGTAATATTGCCATCTGTTGGTTAAGATTAAGGATGCTGTAGCGGGTCTAAGACACTAGTGAATGGATCCCTTCATCCTTGAGGATAGTAAGTCTGTGGAGTATTTCTCCAATAAATTCAGGGTGTTCCTAGACATTCACTCAGGTTCAGTTAGTAGCCCTCCCATTCTTTGGGAAACTGCCAAAGCCTATGCCAGGGGGTTAGTTATTTCTTACTCCGCCAGTAGGAAGCAGCAGAAGGGTGAGCAGCAATGTCTGCTCGAAGCACGGCTGAAGGCAGCCGAGAAGGCTTACTCCGACAGGCCCTCATTGGCTAAGCTGCAAAGGATCACAGTGCTTCCATCTGTATTGAACTCCATGTTCATGCAGACAGCAAAGAAGGAGCTGGCTTTTGTAAAACAAAGGCAGTTTGAACATGGAGACAAACCTGGCAAGTGCTTCACATATCTTGCCGGGAAAAGGAGTGCCCCTCCCCAGTCCATTACGTTGATCAGGGAAAGTGCTGGAAACCTAACCTGTGATTCTAAAAAGATCAGTGCTGCATTTCAGAGATTTTATTCTGAATTATACCAGTCTGAAAGTTGTGAGGATGGGCAGGCTAGGATGGAGTCTTTTTTCAAGAATCTGGAGCTTCTGGGTGTAACCCACAAATGACAGACTTTTCTTAACGCCTCTTTCTCAGAGCAAGAGGTGCAGGAGGCTGTGAAGCAGCTTCAGAGTGGAAAGGCACCTGGTCCTGATGGAGTTCCCAATGAATTCTATAAGGATTTTATAAACATATTCTCAGGCCCAATGCTTAACATGTTTAATGATTCATACAGCCATTATTGCCTCCTGCCATCTCAAAGAGAGGCAAGTATCTCTCTTATTCTTAAAAAAGGAAAAGCTTGAAAGACTGTGCTTCTTACAGGCCCATTTCACTTTTAAATGTTGATTTTAAAATGTTTTCCAAGATTCTTGCATTAAGGCTGAAAACTGTGTTGCCTTCTATTATTAAAGAGGTCCAGACGGGCTTTATAATGGCCTGCAGATCTCCAATTAATGTTAGAAGGCTGCTTAATGTAATTCAAACTGTGTCAACAACAGTCTGTACAGGGATTGGTGATCTCTCTAAATGCAGAGAAGGCATTTGACTGGGTCGAGTGGCCGTACCATTATTATATTCTAGAGCGGTTTGGCTTGGGCGAACCCTTTATAAGATGGGTAAAAGTTCTCTATAGTGACTGTCTCGCCACAGTTCTCACCAATGGTGTGCGATCAAACAATTTGTTGTACGCGGACAATGTCCTCATCTTTTTGTCAAACCCAGCAGCTTTGGTGTCTCATCTGATACAATTTATCAAATTGTTTGGCACCTTTTCGGGTTACAAGATCAATTTTGCAAAATCAGAGGATGTTACAAAAATACTAGGTTTTGAGGGCGAATCCCGATTCCCTTTTAAGTGGTCACGGGGGTTTTCTTTATTTGGGTATATTCATTACTACAGTTTTCCATCAACTGTTTAAAGCTAATTTTGTTCATTCATAGAGTCTTGGGGTCATAGAGTCATAGAGATGTACAAAATAGAAACAGACCTTCGGTCCAACTTGTCCATGCCAACCAGATATCCCAACCTAATCTAGTCCCAGCTGCTAGCACCCAGCCCATATCACGCCAAACTCTTCCTATTCATATACCGATCCAAATGTCTTTTAAATGTTGCAATTGTACCAGCCTCCACCACTTCGTCTGGCAGCTCATTCCATACACTACCACCCTCTGTGTGAAAAAGTTGCCCCTTAGGTCCCTTTTATATTTTTCCCTCTCACCCTAAACCTATGCCCTCTAGTTCAGGACTACACCACCCCAGGGAAGAGACTTTGTCTATTTATCTTATCAATGCCCCTCATGATTTTGTAAACCTCTATAAGGTCACCCTTCAAACCTTTGATGTTCCAGAGAAAACAGCCCCAGCCTATTCAACCACTCCCTATAGCTCAAATCCTCCAACTCCAATTCTGGCAACATGCTTGTAAATCTATCCTGAACCCTTTCAAGTTTCACAACATCCTTCCAATAGGATTGAGACTAGAATTGCACACAATATTTCAAAAGTGGTCTAACCAATGACCTGTACAGCTGCAACATGACCTCCCAACTCCTGTACTCAATACTCTGACCAGTAAAGGAAAGCATACCAAACACCTTCTTCACTATCCTATCTATCTGCAATTCTACTTTCAAGGAGCTATGAACTTGCACTCCAAGGTCTCTTTGTTCAGCAACACTCCCCTGGATCTTACCATTAAGTGTGTAAGCCCTGCTCTGATTTGCTTTTCCAAAATACAGTACCTCACATTTATCTAAATTAATCTCTATCTGCCACTCCTCAACCCACTGGCCCATCTGATCAAGATCCTGTTGTAACCTGAGGTAAACTTCTTCACTGTCCACTACACTTGCAATTTTGGTGTCATCTGCAAACTTACTAACTGTAACTCCTATGTTAAAAATCACACAACACTAGGTTACAGTCCAACAGGTTTATTTGGAAGCACACTTGCTTTCAGAGCGCTGCTCCTTCATCAGGTGAAGGAGCAACGCTCCGAAAGCTAGTGTGCTTCCAAATAAACCTGTTGGACTATAACCTGGTGTTGTGTGTTTTTAACTTTATACACTCAATTCCTACACCAGCATCTCCAAATCTGTATCTCCCATGTTCACCAATCCTTGTGGCACACCACCATCTGTCTTCTATCTTTGAACCAGTTCTGTATCCAAATGGTTAGTTCTCCTAGTATTCCATGAGATCTAACCTTGCTAACCACCCTCCCATGGGGCACCTTGTTGAATTTCTTACTGAAGTCCATATAGATCACGTTCACTGCTCTTCCCTCATCGAAACTCTTTTTTTACTTCTTCAAAAAACTCAAACAAGTTCATTAGACTGATTTCCCACGCACAAAGCCATGCTGACTATCCCTACTCAGTCCTTGCCTTTCCAAATATGTGTAAATACTGTCCCTCAGGATTCTATCCAACAATTTGCCCACCACTGAGGGCAGGCTTACCAGTCTATGGTTACCTGAATTGTCCTTACCACCTTTTTTAAATAATGGCACCACATTAGTCAACCTCCAGTCTTCCGGCACCTCACCTCTCAGCAAAGGGCCCAGCAATCACTTCCCTAGCTTCCCACAGAGTCGAAGGGTACTGCTGATCAGGTCCTGGGGATTTATCCACCTTTATGCGTTTCAAGACATCCAGCACTTCCTCCTCTGTAATATGGACATTTTTCAAATGTCACCATCTATTTCCCGACATTCTATATCTTCCGTGTCCTTCTCCACAATAAACACTGATACAAAATACTCGTTTAGTATCTCCCCCATCTCCCGCGGCTCGACACAAAGGCTGCCTTGCTGACCTTTGAGGGGCCCTATTCGCTCCCCAGTTACCTTTTTGTCCTTAATGTATTTGTAAAAATCCTTTGGATTCTCCTTAACCCTTTTATCAAAGCTATCTCATGTCACCTTTTTGCCCTCCTGATTTTCTTCTTAAATATAGTCCAACTGCCTTTATTCTCTTCTAAGGATTCACTCGATCTCTCCTGTCTATACCTGACATATGCTTCCTTCTCATTTATTTGACTTAATCAAACAAGACCTTTGAAGGTGGGAGGCATTTCCGGTTTCTCAGTTAGGTTGGATAGCCCTCATTAAAATGTACCCTATGTGAATGCTCCCCTTGATTTTCACAAGGCAAACGTTCAGGAGACTGAATGGCTGACTCAGCTATTTTATCTGGCATCATAAGCAGCCCCTTATTAAGTTAGTTAAATTGCAATTGCCTCATGGACTGGGGGGAGTGGATCTCCAGACATTAAAAACTGTCAACTAATCTCACTTTTATCATATGTGAGCGACTGGGCTTGTGGGAACCCTGGTTAGATACTGAAACCTTTCATGCAATGTGCCACCTTACTAGCTTACTATAATAAATGAGCACAGTTAAGGAGTATTGCCACAACCCAATAGTTACTAATACTGTTAAAGCATGGAGGGCAATACGGCAGAGTGAAGACAATATTGCCAAAACATCTTCTTTTACACCTATATTTAGTATGCCGGGTTTTCAACCGGGGATGATAGATTCAGGATTCAAACATTAGGCAGCTAGGGGTGTGTCTTGCATGGGCGACTTATTTGAGGGGGACGCAATAATGTCATTTGACCAATTAGCTTGGAATTACAATCTATCTAGCAGGTATTATTTCATTTTTTTCAAATTAGGGATTTCATTCAAAAAAGGACTACACTTCTAACCAATCCCTGCAGATCCGACATGGAGAAGAATGTGCTCAGTGCTAAGAACATGCTTTCTGTCAACTCTCTTTATCACCTATTGCGGAGTGCCCTTCAGATGAGATCAAATGGCTTTACAGTGTGTGGGAGAGAGCGTAGGGCTTTGAGATCTCCTCAGAGACATGGGAAGATATTTGGGAAAGTGGAAGAAAGATCTCCATTTGCAATAGGACCCATGCTTTACAGTTGAAGATTCTCCACTTGGCTCCAGATTGTTTATCAAAATTTAAACCAGGAGTATCTTCAACATGTCCCAAGTGCAAATCGAGTACAGGCAGTCTTACTCATTACTCCGAACATACTGAGTGTTGTGGTAGGTGCAATAGAGAGGATTTTGAGGACAAGGCTGGAGATGGACTGGATTTCTCTTCTTCTTGGCCTGCCCAGTGTATTCCCTGTAGATGCACATAAGAAAAAGCTTTTCAACATCCTTGCTTTCTGTGCAAGAAAGAATATTCTGTTGGTTGGGAGTGTGAAAACCCTCCGAGTTTGTCAGGTTGGTGTAAGATAGTTATGGAGCATATCCCTTTGGATATTCTTACAAGAATGGCGCATTATAAAACTGAGAATTTTTAGAAGACATGGCAGCCCTTTTTGGACTACCTGGACACAGATGTGTCTGCCACACTAATTAGTGCTTTTATATAGCTGGAACAATTGTTTTTTATGAGTCTAATACCCAGAGAGGAGGCATACAAATGTATGAATATGTGTTAATTAATGCTCTTGATGGCCAAGAGCCAGTGCTTTGTCTTGTTGAGGCATATTATTATTATTATTATTATCATTATTATTATGTATTAGTTGTTAGCTATAATTTATTTATGTATTTAGCTGTTTTTATAAATAGATTTACACATGAATGCAGTTTGATTTTATTTTTTCTTTTTCTTCCTTTACACTATTTTGAATTATATTGTTTTGTATTTGTTGTAACATCAAAAAATCTATTTTACAATAAACCTACACTTAAAAAAAAGGGAAACTTTATATAAATCGTTAGCTGGGAAAGCTAGAAGTACGCAAAGTGTTTACAGTTAAGTCTGAGCATGCAATCATAGTGAGCAAACATTACAGTAAAAATATCAAGTAAAGGGTTAATTAGAGTCATAGAGTCAAAGAGATGTACAGCATGGAAACAGACCCTTCGGTCCAACCCATCCATGCCGACCAGATATCCCAACCTAATCTAGTCCCACCCGCCAGCACCCAGCCCATATCCCTCCAAACCCTTCCTATTCATATACCCATCCAAATGCCTCTTAAATGGTG
The DNA here is from genome assembly GCF_037043375.1 of Chiloscyllium plagiosum. Taxonomy (NCBI): domain Eukaryota; kingdom Metazoa; phylum Chordata; class Chondrichthyes; order Orectolobiformes; family Hemiscylliidae; genus Chiloscyllium; species Chiloscyllium plagiosum. Next base: position 69,336,916 of record NW_028270140.1, read on the forward strand.
CAATTGAACCAGCCTCCACCACTTGCTCTGGCAGCTCATTCCATACACATACCACCCTCTGTGTGAAAAAGTTGCCCCTTAGGTCTCTTTTATATCTTTCCCCTCTCACCCTAAACCTATGCCCTCTAGTTCAGGACTCCCCGATCCCAGGGAAAATACTTTGTCTATTTATCCAATCCATGCCCCTCATGATTTTGTAAACCTCCCCTCAACCTTCGACTCTTTAGGGAAAACAGTCACAGCCTGTTCAGCCTCTCCCTACAGCTCAAATCCTCCAACCCTGGCAACGTCCTTGTAAATCTTTTCTGAACCCTTTCAAGTTTCACAACATCTTTCCAATAGGAAGGAGACCAGAATTGCACACAATATTCCAACAGTGGCCTAACCAATGTCCTGTACAGCCACAACATGACCTCCCAACGCCTGTACTCAATACTCTGACCAATAAAAGAAAACATACCAAACGCCTTTTTCACAATCCTATCTACCTGCGACTTCACTTTCAAGGAGCTATAAACCTGCACTCCAAGGTCTCTTTTTTCAGCAATACTCCCTCGAACCTTACCATTAGGAGTATAAGTCCTGCTAAGATTTGCTTTCCCAAATGCAGCATCTCACATTTATCTGCTTTAAACTCCATCTGCCTCTTCTCAGCCCATTGGCTCATCTGGTCAAGATCCTGTTGCAATCTGAGGTAACCTTCTTAGCTGTCCACAACATCTCCAATTTTGGTGTCATCTGCAAACTTACTAACTATACCTCTTATACTCACATCCAAATCATTTATGTAAATGACACAAAATAGAGGACCCAGCACCAATCCTTGTGGCACTCCACTGGTCACAGGCCTCCAGTCTGAAAAACCACCCTCCACCACCACCCTCTGTCATCTATCTTTGAGCCAGTTCTGTATCCAAATGGCTAGTTCTCCCATTATCCCCTGAGATCTAACCTTGCTAACCGGTCTCCCATGGGGAATCTTGTCAAACACCTTACTGAAGTCCATATAGATCACATCTACTGCTCTGCCCTCATCAATCTTCTTTGTTACTTCTTCAAAAAACTCAATCAACTTTGTGAGACACGATTACCCATGCAAAAAGCCATGTTGACTATCCCGAATCAGTCCTTGCCCTTCCAAATATATGTACATCCTGTCCCTCAGGATTCCCTCCAACAACTTGCCCACCGCAGACATCAGGCTCACTAGTCTACAGTTCCCTGGCTTGTTCTTACCACCCTTCTTAAACAGTGGCACCACTTTAGTCAACCTCCAGTCTTCCAGCACCTCACCTGTCACTATCGATGATACAAATATCTCAGCAAGAGGCCCAACAATCACTTCTCTAGCTTCCCACAGAGTTCTAGGGTACACCTGATCAGGTCCTGGGGATTTATCCTCCTTTATCCATTTCAAGACATCCAGCACTTCCTCCTTTGTAATATAGACATTTTGCAAGATGTCACCATCCATTTCCCTACGGTCTATATCTTCCATATCCTTTTCCACAGTAAATACTGATGCAAAATACTCGTTTAGTATCTCCCCCATTTTCTGCAACTCCACACAAAGGCCGCCTTGCTGATCTTTGAGGAGCCCTATTCTCTCCCTAGTTACCCTTTTGTCCTTAATGTATTTGTAAAAATTCTTTGGTTTCTCCTTAATTCTATTTGCCAACGCTATTTCATGTCCCCTTTTAGCCCTTCTGCTTTTCTCTTAAGTATACTCCTACTGCCTTTATACTCTTCTAAGAGTTCACTCGATCTATCCTGTCTATACCTGACATATGCTTCCTTCTTTTTCTTAACCAAACCCTCAATTTCTTTCATCATGCAGCATTCCCTATACCTACCAGTCTTTCTTTTCACCCTAACAGGAATATACTTCCTCTGGATTCTTATTATCTCATTCCGAAGGGTTCCCATTTTCCACCATCCCTTTACTTGCGAACATCTGCCTCCAATCAGCTTTCAAAAGTTCTTGCCTAATACCGTCAAAATTGGCCTTTCTCCAATTTAGAACTTCAACTTTTAGATCTGGTCTATCCTTTTCCATCATTATTTTAAATCTAATGGAATTATGGTCGCTGGCCCCAAAGTGCTCCCCCACTGACACCTCAGTCACCTGCCCTGCCTTACTTCCCAAGAGTAGGTCAAGTTTTGCACCTTCTCTCGTACATACATCCACATACTGAATCAGAAAATGTTATTGTACACTCTTAACAAATTCCTCTCCATCTCAACCCTTAACACTATGGCAGTCCCAGTCTGGACATAGTATGTTTTCTCAAGGAGGCTTTGGAGATATGCTTGAAACATTTGCTTTGACAGAAAAGAGAGGGAAAAGCAAAAAAAAAAGAATTGTTAGATGTTGGAAGTGTTATTTATAATATATGTTTTGCTGTTCTAACTTTGTACAGCAAAGTTTATCACTGTTTGTTCAAAACCATGAAATTTAATGGCTTTATTCTTTTCGAATGTACCTGGATCTGACACTTGGAAGACAAAATAGCTGGTCTCCAGCCAGATGTTAACATATATTTAACAGTCTGGTCCATTATCAAAACACAAATAAGAACCAACAGCTCTCCAGTGCACACTACCATCATTTTGAGGTTCTACTTTTCAGTCTCTTGCTTAGTCTCTAAATTGTACTTTCAGGACTTTGTCCCTCTTTTACTGTGGGCTGTTCTCTGGCTTTTCACTCTAGCCCAAAAGTATATACTGCAGCCATTCTATGTCACTCTTGACTCAGCATCTCAACATACAATTCTGCATTCACATCCATAGCCACAGAAATGCCTATTTATGCTCGTAACTATTGAATCACCTGCAATATTGTGCTTCCATTCTTCATCCCCCAGCTGAGTGCAGCTGAGTCCACACGGGGAACATTAAATCCAATCCTATGACTCTCTTTGCTTTTGGACAGTGTTCTCAGAAACAGGGTGGCTCTAAGGTCTTGTAGACTCCTCAACCAGTGTACACAATATTAATTTACCCAGGTAGGTTAGTGTATATCAGGAAAGGACTACACAGCACGAGAGTGCAGTCGGTGAACCATATCATAACTTTACTTAAGACAAGAAAGGTTCAGAGTTAAATTTTACATTTTTAATAACGCGACTGCTAACTATCAGATTATTTAGAAACTTGAAATAATTCCCAGTTACTCATAACTTTGCTGGTCTGCTGTTCAGTCTTTTCTTGTATTAATGGGTTGACTCTCTCTGTCTCTGTCTCTCTCTTTCTCTCTCTCTCTCCGTCTCTCTCTCTCTCTCCCTCATCAGAGGACGAGCTGCTCTGGTCACCTCTGTATCTCAACCTGCCTCTAGGCAGGCTGGAGAGTGGGGGGTAACCCCAGTCCTACTGGGCTGGGTTCTTATACCCTCCTAGTTATCTGTCTCAAACCAGAATTATCTCTTGACTCTGTCTTGGTTCCAACATTCCACCACACTTTGCTTTTTGGCCAACTTTGATGCCCTGTTTATTTCAGTTGTGTGTCTGTATTTCTAGGCTCCCTTCTTAATGATTTTTATTTCACTTGAGCAGTCGCAGGCTGCTACAACAGTCTGTTTGTTCAACGGTACAGAGCATTCCACACTTCTGTGCAGCCACGCATCTACGTCTGTTGAAGGGTACAGGACGATATGTGCAACAATCCTGAGATGATAACTTTTGAAAAGACATTTGAATTCCCAGTGACCAACTTAAAGAAATTAAACAGCAAGATTTCAAGTTCTAAAACTTTGCGGTAACAAACAAGTATCAGAATCAACTAAATGCTACTTTATGGGCAGCTAATACTCCAATTGACCAAAATAAAAATTCTTAATATTGTCTTAAATAACCAGTAATCTCATATAGCAGCATGCAGTTTACAGCATCTTCAACATTGTCACCGTCTTTTTAGAACATAGTTCACATTGACTCCCAACTTCCAATAAGTTTGTCTCCCCATTTTGTTCAGTCCTGATGCTCAGCGGAAGATCCTCTGCCTTCGTCCTCTGAGAATTTCTGAACTGAATTTCAACAGTAAAGCCTGCTCAAGTAATTTATCTTGCCAGCCTCACCAGAACAAATCCTCTAGAGTGTTTATGTTGCTCAGGATGTGAAGCTTAAATGAGAAACTATCTTCCCTCCTAAATTCTACCTGGAAGCTCACAGAGGACACACATTATTCTCGCCTTTCTGTATTCAGTCAAGGAATGTAGTCATCACTTGCTGAGCCAGCATTTATTGCCAATCCCCAAATTGCCCTGAGGGGTAAGTGCACTCACACCACTGTTAGGGAAGGAGTTCCAGGACTTTGACAAATCGACAGTTAAACAATGGGATTAAAGTTTGCATTTAGGATGGTATGTGGTTTGAAAGGGATCTTGCAGGTAGTGGTGTTCCTATTTATCTGCTGCCTTTGGTCTTCTAGTAGAGGGTGTGAGTTTACAAGGTGCTGCCTAGGAAGTATTGCTGAATTATTGGACTGCTTCTTGGAGATAGCAGACACTGCACCACTGCATGTTGGAGGGAATTAATGTTGAAGGTTGAAAATATGGTGCTAATCAAGCTGACCAGCTTGTCCTGGATGGTGTCAAGCTTCACAAGTTTTTAGATTAGATTAGATTACATTACAGTGTGGAAACAGGCCCTTCGGCCCAACAAGTCCACACCGACCCGCCGAAGCGAAACCCACCCATACCCCTACATTTACCCCTTACCTAACACTACGGGCAATTTAGCATGGCCAATTCACCTGACCCTGCACATCTTTTGGACTGTGGGAGGAAACCGGAGCACCCGGAGGAAACCCACGCAGACACGGGGAGAACGTGCAAACTCCACACAGTCAGTCGCCTGAGGCGGGAATTGAACCCAGGTCTCAGGCACTGTGAGGCAGCAGTGCTAACCACTGTGCCACCGTGCCGCCCACTAACTGCACTCATCCAAGCAAGTTTGTTGGAACTGCACTCATCCAAGCAAGTGGACAATATTTTATCTCACTCCCGACTTGTATTTTGTAAATGGTAGCCAGTCTTTGGAGAGTCAGGAGGTGAGTTACTCATTGTGTGCTGACTAGATTGGTGGAAATCATTTGCTTCTGTGAAACCTCTGTTTCTAACTCTCTCTCTCTCACTCTCTCTCTATCCAGGCTTTTTTAAACATACTTTCAGGAGTATGCAAGTCTACACAAAGTAAGACACTATCTCGCTCTTTGTGTTCAAGTGTGAAACATGGAAATAGATTCAGTAACCTTGGCCTTCTGTTCCTATGGTAACCATCACCTGGCGTAATGCTGGGTAAAGAGTCCAATACAACTTCACACATTCCTCCTTTTCCAGAGTGTTCTTTATTTCTTGAAATTAAAAGAGACAATTTAAATATAGTCATCTTCTTAAACCTCGCATTTGTAGTACATGGTCTGTCAGAATACTAGAACAAGGAAACATAGACACATGTTGACTAAATGGAAGTTTAGAAAAGATGTTAGGAATAGTTTTCCATACAAAAGTGGTCAACACATGAGATCATCTTCCGATTGCAGTAATAAAACAAATTGAATAAGTGGATGTAGGTTTGCTTGCTGAGCTGGAAGGTTCATTTCCAGACGTTCCATCACCCTACTAGGTAACATCTTCAGTGGTCCTCAGGCAAAGCACTGCTGATAAGTCCGGCTTTCTATTTATATGTTTGGGTTTCTTTGGATTGGTGATATCATTTCCTGTGGCAAAGTCACTTCCTCTTCTTTTTCTCAGGGGGTGGTAGATGGGGTCTAACTTGATGTGTTTGTTGATAAAGTTCCGGTTGGAATGTCATGCTTCTAAGAATTCTCATGCGTGTCTTTGTTTGGCTTGTCCTAGGATGGATGCTTTGTCCCAGTCTAAGTGGTGTCCTTCCTCATCCGTATGTAAGGATACTAGTGAGAGTCATAGAGTCATAGAGATGTACAGCATGGAAACAGACCCTTCGATCAAACCCATCCGTGCCGACCAGGTATCCCAACCCAATCTAGTCCCACCTGCCAGCACCCGGCCCATATCCCTCCAAACCCTTCCTATTCATATACCCATCCAAATGCTTCTTAAATGTTGCAATTGTACCAGCCTCCAACACATCGATGGCAGCTCATTCCATACACGTACCACCCTCTGCATGAAAAAAGTTGCCCCTTAGGTATCTTTTATATCTTTCCCCTCTCACCCTAAACATATGCCCTCTCGTCCTGGACTCCCCAAACCCAAGGAAAAGACTTTGCCTATTTATCCTATCTATGCTACACATAATTTTGTAAACCTCTATAAGGTCACCCCTCAGCATCCGATGCTCCAGGGAAAACATGCCCAAGCCTGTTCAGCCTCGCCCTGTAGCTCAAATCCTCCAACCCAGGCAACATCCTTGTAAATCTTTTCTGAACCTTTTCAAGTTTCATAACATCTTTCTGATAGGAAGGAGACCAGAATTGCACACAATATTCCAACAGTGGCCAAACCAGTGTCCTGTACAGCCGGAACATGACCACCCGACTCCTGTACTCAATACTCTGACCAATAAAGGAAAGCATACCAAATGCCTCCTTCACTATCCTATCTTCCTGCGACTCCACTTTCAAGGAGCTATAAACCTGCACTCCAAGGTCTCTTTGTTCAGCAAAACTCCCTAGGACCTTACCATTAAGTGTACAAGTCCGGCTAAGATTTGCTTTCCCAAAATGCAGCACCTCGCATTTATCTGAATTAAACTCCATCTGCCACTTCTCAGGCCATTCGCCCATCTGGTCAAGATCCTGTTGTAATCTGAGGTGACCCTCTTCGCTATCCACTACACTTCCAATTTTGGTGTCATCTGCAAACTTACTAACTGTACCTCTTATGCTCACATCCAAATCATTTATGTAAATGACAAAACGTAGAGGGGCCAGCACCGATCCTTGTGGCACTCCACTGGTCACAGGCCTCCAGTCTGAAAAACAACCCTTCACCACCACCCTCTGTCATCTACCTTTGAGCCAGTTCTGTATCCAAATGGCTACTTCTCCCTGTATTCCATGAGATCTAACCTGGCTAATCAGTCGAATGCCTTACTGAAGTCCATATAGATCACATGTACTGCTCTGCCCTCATCAATCTTCCCCGAAGAAGGGCCTGTGCCCGAAACGTCGAATCTCCTGTTCCCTGGATGCTGCCTGACCTGCTGTGCTGTTCCAGCAATAAAGTTTCAACATCCTCCCAAGCAGCTCTAGCAAATTTTCCTGCCAGTATATTCGTCCCCTTCCAATTTAGGTGCAATCCATCCTTCTTGTACAGGTCACTCCTACCCCAAAAGAGATTCCAATGACCCAAAAATGTGAATCCTTCCCTCATACACCAGCTCCTCAGCCATGCATTCATCTGCTCTATCCTCCTATTCCTACCCTCATTAGCTCGTAGCACTGGGAGTAATCCAGATATTACTACCCTTGAGGACCTCCTTTTTAAATTTCTGCCTAACTCTCTGCAATCTCCCTTCAGAGTCTCAACCTTTTCCCTTCCAATGTCATTGAGAGAGGGTTATGTCTTTTTGTGGCTAGTTGGTGTTCATGTATCCTGATGGCTAGTTTTCTGCCCTTTTTAGGATTGAACAAGCAGATGAAATAAGCCTTTGTGCAGTGGTTTGATTCACAGGAAAAAAGCAAGTGGGGGAAGAAAATCTCTGAAATGCTCCTGTAGAGGCCCAAGGATCAAGAATGCTCTCCTACTTCCCCAGAGATCTAACTGCACCTATTTTACAATGCTAATACGACAAACACCTCTAACTAACCTTTTTATTCAGGATTATCTATTTGTGAATGCATAACAAACACCAGTCTTTCGCCCATATAGCGTTTTTGTATCCAAAGGACCCATTTTGGGCTGCTTTTGTGTCCCCCAGTTGTGTCCCCTTACTACTCTAAGGCCTGATTGGTCAGACCATACAATCATAGAGCCACAGAGTCAGAGAGCATAGAAACAGACCCTTTGACCCAACTCATCCATGCCGACCAGATTTCCCAAACTGAATTCGTCCCACTTACCTGTATTCAGCCCATATCTCTCTAAACCACTCCCATTCATGTAACTGTCCAAATGTCTTTTCAATGTTATAACTGTACTTGCCTCGATCACTTCCTCTGCCTGCGCCTGGCCCATATCCATCCAAACATTTCTTATTCATCTAAATGTCATTTAAATATTGTAACTGTACCCATATCCACCACTTCCTCTGGAATTTCATTCCACATATAAACCACTCTGTGTGTAAAACAAATTTCCTCTCATGTCCTTTTTAAATCTTTCTCCTCTCGCCTTAAAAATATGCCCCTAGTCTTGAAATACCCCACAATAGGGAAAAGACATCTTGAAATTTATGGGAAGTTTCACCTTGGTTATGGAGAGAGATAGGTGCGTGCAACAGAGTAGGTTTTACAATTGGGGGAAGGGTAATTACGATGCTGTAAGACAGGATCTCAGGAGCATAACTTGGGAGCATAGGCTGTCAGGGAAGGATGTCGTGGAAATGTGGAACTTTTTCAAGGAACAGATACGACGTGTCCTTGATATGTATGTACCTGTCAGGCAGGAAAGAAATGGTCGTGTGAGGGAACCTTGGTTGACGAGGGAGGTTGAATGTCTTGTAAAGAGGAAGAAGGAGGCTTAATAAAGTTGAAGAAACAGGGTTCAGACAGAGCAATGGAGGGATACAGGATAGCCAGAAGGGAGCTGAAGAAAGGGATTAGAAGAGCTAAGAGAGGGCATGAAAAATCTTTGGCGGATAGGATCAAGGATAACCCAAAGGCATTTTATGCGTATGTGAGAAACATGAGAATGACGAGAACGAGGGTAGGTCCGATCAAGGACAGTAGTGGGAGACTGTGTATTGAGTCGGAAGAGATAGGAGAGGTCTTGAATGAGTACTTTTCTTCAGTATTTACGAACGAGAGGGACCGTATTATTGAAGAGGAGAGTGTGAAACGGACTGGGAAGCTAGAGGAGATACTTGTTAGGAAGGAAGATGTGTTGGACATTTTGAACAACTTGAGGATAGACAAGTCCCCCGGGCCTGACGGGATATATCCTAGGATTATGTGGGAAGCAAGAGAGGAAATTGCAGTACCGTTGGCAATGATCTTTTCATCTTCACTGTCAACGGGGGTGATACCAGGGGACTGGAGAGTGGCGAATGTTGTGCCCCTGTTCAAAAAAGGGAATAGGGATAACCCCGGGAATTACAGGCCAGTTAGTCTTACTTCGGTGATAGGCAAACTAATGGAAAGGGTACGGAGGGATAGGATTTATGAGTATCTGGAAAGACACGGCTTGATTAGGGACAGCCAGCACGGATTTGTGAAGGGTAGGTCTTGCCTTACAAGTCTTATTGAATTCTTTGAAGTGACCAAGCATGTGGATGAGGGTAGAGCAGTGGATGTAGTATACATGGATTTTAGTAAGGCATTTGTTAAGGTTCCCCATGGTAGGCTTATGCAGAAAGTCAGGAGGCATGGGATAGAGGGAAATTTGGCCAATTGGATAGAAAACTGGCTAACCGGTTGAAGTCAGAGAGTGGTGGTAGATGGTAAATATTCAGCCTGGAGCCCAGTTACAAGTGGAGTTCCGCAGGGATCAGTTCTGGGTCCTCTGCTGTTTGTAATTTTTGTTAATGACTTGGATGAGGGAGTCGAAGGGTGGGTCAGTAAATTTGCAGATGATACGAAGATTGGTGGAGTTGTGGATAGTGAGCAGGGCTATTGTCAGCTGCAAAGGGACTTAGATATGATGCAGAGCTAGGCTGAGGAGTGGCAGATGGAGTTCAACCCTGCCAAGTGTGAGGTTGTCCATTTTGGAAAGACAAATAAGAATGCGGAATACAGGGTTAACGGTAGGGTTCTTAGTGAGGTGGAGGAACAGAGGGATCTTGGGGTCTATGTTCATAGATCTTTGAAAGTTGCCACTCAGGTGGATAGAGCTTGTAAGAAGGCCTATGGTGTATTAGGGTTCATTAGCAGAGGGATTGAATTCAAGAGTCGTGAAGTGATGTTGCAACTGTACAGGACTTTGGTTAGGCCACATTTGGAGTACTATGTGCAGTTCTGGTCGCCTCACTTTAAGAAAGATGTGGAAGCTTTGGAGAGGGTGCAGAGAAGATTTACCAGGATGTTGCTTGGAATGGAGAATAGGTCGTACGAGGATAGGTTGAGAGTGCTAGGTCTTTTCTCGTTGGAACGGCGAAGGATGAGGGGTGACTTGATAGAGGTTTATAAGATGATCAGAGGAATAGATAGAGTAGACAGTCAGAAACTTTTTCCCCGGGTACAACAGAGTGTTACAAGGGGACATAAATTTAAGGTGAAGGGTGGAAGGTATAGGGGTGATGTCAGGGGTGGGTTCTTTACCCAGAGAGTGGTGGGGGCATGGAATGCGCTGCCTGTGGGAGTGGTAGAGTCAGAATCTTTGGTGACCTTTAAGCGGCAATTGGATAGGTACATGGATGGGTGCTTAAGCTAGGACAAATGTTCGGCACAACATCGTGGGCCGAAGGGCCTGTTCTGTGCTGTATTGTTCTATGTTCTATGAAAGCTTTTTTTTTTGTTTTTTTCTGTTTCAGAAGGTTTACCGGACCAAAAAATCCTTAACTCTGTTTTCTCTCCACAAATTCTGCCAGACCTGTTGAGTTTCTTCAGCTATTTCTGTTTTTGTTTCAATTTTACAGCATTGCAATTTTTTTTTTAATTTCAGCTTTAGACTTACTCCATTCTCCCTCAAACCTCTAAATTCAATGATAACATGATGGCTGTGACCTACAGAGCTTTCGCTATGAGGTCATTAATTTATCTTATCTCATTGCACAATGCTCGATATAGAACTGCTCTCAAGTCAGCTCTAGAACATACTGTTCTAAGTAACGATTCTGAAAACATTCTATTGACTCCTCATCTAGGCTACCATTAGCCATCTGTTTTTCCAGTCTAGTCGTGAATTAAACCCCCCAGTATCATTACCATATCTTTCTGACAAGCTTCCTATTATTTCTTCCTTCATGGTCCACCCTACCTTTTGGGTTAGTTTTGGTAGGCCTGCACACCAATCACACAAATTGATTTCCTGCCTTTATCATTTCTCACCTTCCCAAATCACTTCCTGAATTGGTAATTCATCTCCAATGTGCAAATATGAGCACGAATTAAGAGTTGCCTTCCACATTTTCCTAACTTTTTGTCCTTTCTCAATTGTCTGTACCCTTCAATATTCAGGTTTCAGTGGATGTCATCCTGCAGCTATGTCTCTGTAATGGCTATCAGATCATAATTATTTATTTCTATTTGTCCTTATAAGTTCATCTGTTTTGGTCCAAGTGTAACGTGCAATCAGACACAGAGCCCTCAGCTCTGTCATAGAGAGTCATGGAATGGTACAGCACAGAAATAGACTCCTCGGTCCAACTTATCATGCCAACCAGATATCCCAACTTAATCTTGTCCTATTTTCCAGCATTTGGCCCATAACCCTCCTAAACCTTCCTATTCATGTATCTGTCAGATGCCTTTTAAACATTCCAATTGCACCAGCCTCCACCAACTTATTCCACATACACATTATTTTTGTAACCTCTATTGTTATCTGTTAATTTATCTTACATTTGCACTGTCTAACTCTTCCTGTCATGATCTGTTTATCATTACCTATATTAATATATTTCTCTCTTGCCTTGTCTCTACTGTGGTTCACCTAATCTGCCCAATTTTATTTCCTTGTCCCACTGCTTAATCTAAAGGCCTACTTGTTTTGTTGTGCGCTCACTTGAACACCAGCCTCAAAATGGTTCAGGTGTCGACTGACTACTGGTACAGATCCCACTGAACATGAGGTGGTGTGCTGGAAATGATCCACCATTGGGTTCCTGAGCCTGAATCAAAGATCCACTTCAGAAATCTGTTTTAAAATAGATGTCATTTTTTTCTACTTCTGTTTGGATCTTCTTATGTTGAGAATGTCATTCACAAATTACTTTTACCGGCACTAAAGCAAATATCAGAACCCTGAGTATAATTCCTGATGCCCAAATCCTAAGTTATTGTGCCTCCAACTTTGGTTTCAGCAAATATATGATTTTCCATCACTGTGAAGTAGCAACTAGGCAATGTTTCCATGTCCCTTTTCCAAGCATTTTGATTGTATCTGACAATCGAAGTTTCTCTGAGGCTCATTTAATAAGTGACTATCTGGGTGATAGCACACAAAAGCCTCATGTTCAACTCATCTCATCTCAACTGGGGTGATGACAGAAATGCTATAAATTGATTTAGCAATTTGTTTTATTGTTCCACCTATGTTGAAAATCCTGCTGATTTGCTAAACCTAAAATTTTAAAGAGCAACCTTGAAGTGGTTCTGTTACTTAGGACATAAGACAGAGAAACAGACCATTCAGCTCATCCAGTCTGTGCTAGTATTGTGCTTCCCTCAAACCTCCTCCCTTCTGTTTTAATCTAAATCGACCATTTCCACATCTGTAACCATCAATTTCCATCTCTGTCAGTGATGTAGGTTCCTTATAAGTGCATTTGTGATGTTCACTTCAACCATTCCCTGCAGTAACAAATCCATATTGGACATTTTCCATATCGAATTCAGTAGACTAAAAGGTGACTCCAAGGTAGATTCTTATGCTGAATACGTTTTGAGAAATTTGAAGGAAAGAAAGAAACCGAAGCAAACTCAGTCTGAGTTGGTTGTAATTTTTGTCAATTTTTTTGTGAGTCACAATCCTGGTTAGACATATATTGCGCATACATTTTGCTCTATCGCAGTGTTACTATAGCAACATTTCCATTTGTGAACATGAAGACAATTGAACTTCTTCAATCAAAAGAGCATGTCATTATTTTCTTTAATTTGAAATGCAAGCATGTGCATTCAAATTGTGTTAACCATTAAGTTTTATCTTATTCATAGAGAGATTTCTGAAAAATAATCAGCTAAATATTATTCAGCTGTTGGTTGAAATAAATAAGCCACACAAATTGATGTTGAGCCTTGAATTAATTTGAATGGATGACTTAATGTTCTAAAATTTTCATTTATCAATTTTTATTTGTTTGTAGGTAATGAGACTGAGAAAGAAAATGTACAGCAATTCCTCAAAAATATTTCGATTTTGTTTTGATCGGCATTGAAAGTTTATGTTGCATTCATGTTAAAAACGAAGTAATCTTATGTCCATGATCAAACATTCTCAGAATAAATTATATCCCTTTTAGGTGATTAAATGCTCAGTTAGCCCTCCCTTTGTTTCTGCAAAAATCTCCAGCTGATGTTTACACTGATTGACTTATTTGGTGATAGTTATTGGAATGTTCAGTTCCACATAATATGAATTTTATGTGTTTAGCCGAATATCAAAACTATAGCATTTGAAATTAAAACCCAAATAGTTTTTGTTTGCGTAGGGAAGAAGACTAGTTGACGGAAAACTTTTGAAAGCTTTTGCTTTACACCTGGTGATTGCTTTGCTCCCACTTCACATCTTCTGTGGTACTAATTAGTTTGATTCAATAATTCATGCTGCAAACAATCTAATTTTGTGAGTTAGTTAACAATTTTGGTTCTCCATCCCAATAGTTTTACAAATAATACACTTTAAGCAGATTTTCATTTCAGAAAGATGCAATAGCGCGTGGATATTATTGGATCTGGCCACAGCTACAAAACTTCAGAAAATTATAACAAATTATACTATTGCTCATATTGAGCCAACAGCCTCACCAAAACTGCAATTATCACAACTCTGACTACCTCTATTCAAGACAATAACAATTTCAGATTTCCTGGATTATAGCCAATTTTTTTCACCTTAGCCATTTAGATTGAAAAAACAGAACAAATGGGCTTCCATCACCTGACAGCAATCAGATTTATGATGATGACACAATCTGAACTTGCAGGGATCATAAAATCCATGTACATTTGCTGGCTGCTTTTAATGTCAGATATTCTTCTCCATTACTGAAATCTACTGTTCTACCAATTTTTCCATCCAGAATCCACCACTCCTAATGTTCATAAGATCAAAGGATGACAATGACTTTCAATTTGAATTGAATCAACTTGTTGTCACACATACTCAAACGAGTAGAGTGAAAACTTTACAGTCGCCACATTGGAATAGCATAGAATATCTTTATTGTCAGATGCACTCCAGTACAGAAGTACAAGAGTACAGTGAAAAGTTTTTACAATGGCTGCCGTTAATGGCGCCATCTTAGGTAAAAGTACCTAGGTACAAATCTTGGATACAAAAGAAGATTAAAAGGAAAAGGAGTAGCATTACTTACAATGTCTATAAAAAGGTTACAAATGAAATAATTATGACAGAGTCAAAGGAGTTACATTCGAGTGTGGTAAAGAATTTCAGATCACAGTAGCTCAGGACGTGGCGTGACAGCTGGCGCCAGGCCCAAGTTCAACAACTGACCCACTCCGCTGCTGTCTCCAGTCCGCTCCCTAACAGCACTCAGCTGCAACAGGGTAAGTTGCACCATCCCAGGACTTGTGCTGTACTGGGGCCACTCCAGAACTTGAGTTTCCCACACGCAGTTCCAGGACTTGGGTTCCCCTCGCACCGCTGCAGGACTGCTGAAAAGAGAGATAAAAATAGAAAAGAAACAAAAAGTACAAGCGGAGCAGAGGAGCTCCTAGCCTGCCACCATCTTAGGTACAAAGGTACCTAAGTACAGATACTTATGATCAAATTCTTAGAAATCAAAAGAAAGTGAGGAAATAATTGGTCCAGCATTATAAATCATAGGAATAAATGAGAATAATAAAGAAGTATAAAGTTCAGAATATCAGTATTTCTGATCCAATCCATCTTGACACCTAGCCTCAAGGGAGACTAACAACGTCTCATCACATCCTGCACTGGACCTACCAATGTAGGAGTCACTCCATTTTCGGTGCTACCTCTTCACCTCCGGGCCCACATCGCTGATGCCACTGAGCACACACACACCCTGAAACCAAGAGTCCCGGGCTTCACTGCTAGGCCAGGCTGCCACCAAGCCACAAATCCTGCTTCTGCTGCAGATGTCACTTTGCCAGCACTGCCATCTTTAAGAGTCCTCTGCCACCAGTGCTGCTATCCCCAATCTCTGGAGGAGTTTTGCTGCCACTGCCACTGGTTCAGAACCCCAGGGAAATAACCCCACTGCTTTCCATTGGACAAATATTTTTTTTCTGTATCATCATGTAAAGATAAGGTAGAGGACCAAAGACAGAAAACAAGTTGTTTGAGATGCCATTCCTGGAGGTTGCTTCAAAGTTATGACATTCAGCAAAAAGTGTGAAGGGTGTGTTCCAATAACATCACACATTTACTACTAATAGCTGAAAATGTGTTGCTGGAAAAGTGCAGCAGGTCAGGCAGCATCCAAGGAGCAGGAGAATCGACGTTTCAGGCATGAGCTCTTCTTCAGGAATGGCTCATGCCTGAAACGTCGATTCTCCTGCTCCTTGGATGCTGCCTGACCTGCTGCGCTTTTCCAGCAACACATTTTCAGCTCTGATCTCCAGCATCTGCAGTCCTCACTTTCTCCTCGTAGATTTACTACTAATTCAACATTCATCTGATTATTTTTATACTTGAGAACTTTAAGAACTAAAATATTTTTGAAAAGGACAAATGCAGATCTAGACCGGTTATAGAGATCACCTGATGACAAATTGAGCTAAGTCTAGGGAAGTAGAACATAGAAAATTACAGCGCAGTAAAGGCCCTTCAGCTCTCGATGTTGTGCCGACCTGTCATACCAGTCTGAAGCCCATCTAACCTACACTATTCCATGTACGTCCATATGTTTGTCCAATGACGACTTAAATGTACTTAAAGTTGGCGAATCTACTACCGTTGCAGGCAAAGCATTCTATACCCTTACTACTCTCTGAGAAAAGAAACTACCTCTGACATCTGTTTTATATCCATCACCCTCTGTCTTCTTTCAGCAAGCCATTTACTGATCCAAACTGCGATGTCTCCCACAATCCCATTCCTCCGCATTTTGTACAATAGCCTACTTTGGGAACCTTATCGAACGCCTTGCTGAAATCCATATACACATCAACTGGTTTACTCTCATCTACCTGTTTGGTCACCTTCTCAAAGAGGTTTGTGAGGCACGACCTACCCTTCACAAAACCATGCTGACTATCCCTAATCAAATTATTCTTTTCTAGATGATTATAAATCCTATCTCTTATAACCTTTTCCAACACTTTACCAACAACTGAAGTAAGGCTCACTGGTCTATAATTACCAGGATTGTCTCTACTCCCCTTCTTGAACAGGGGAACTACATTTGCTATCCTCCAGTCTTCTGGCACTATTCCTGTAGACATAGATGACTTAAAGATCAATGCCAAAGGCTCAGCAATCTCCTCCCTAGCTTCCCAGAGGATCCTTGGATAAATCCCATCCGGCCCAGGGGACTTATCTATTTTCACACTGCAGGATTTCTAATACCTCTTCCTTGTGAACCTCAATCACACCTAGTCTAGTAGCCTGTATCTCAGTAATCTCCTCGACAACATTGTCATTTTCTAGAGTGAATACTGTTGAAAAATATTCATTAACTGCTTCCCCTATCTCCTCTGACTCCACACACAACTTCCCACTACTATCCTTGATTGGCCCTAATCTTACTCTTGTCATTCTTTTATTCCTTAAATACCTATAGAAAGCCTTAGGGTTTACCCTGATCCTATCCGCCAACAACTTCTCATGTCTCCTCCTGGCTCTTCTGAGCTCTCTCTTTAGGTCTTTCCTGGCTACCTTGTAACCCTCAAGTGCCCTAACTGAGCCTTTACATCTCATCCTAACATAAGCCTTCTTCCTCCTCTTGACCAGAGATTCCACTTCCTTCGTAAACCACATCTCCCGTGCTCTACAGCTTCCTCCCTGCCTGACAGGTACATACTTATCTAGGACACACAGTAGCTTTTCCTTGAATAAGCTCCACATTTCTGATGTGCCCATCCCCTGCAGTTTCCTTCCCATCCTATGCTTCCTAAATCTTGCCTAATCACATCATAATTGCCTTTCCCTCAGCTGTAACTCTTGCCCAGTGGTATACACATATCTCTTTCTATCACTAAAGTAAACATAACAGAATTGTGACCGCTATCACCAAAGTGCTCACCTACTTCCAAGTCTAACGCCTGGCCAGGCTCATTACCCAGTACCAAATCTAATGTGGCTTCGCCCCTTGTTGGCCTGTCTACATACTGTGTCAGGAAGCCCTCCTGCACACACTGGACAAAAACTGACCCATCTATAGTACTTGTACTATAGTGTTCCCAGTCAATATTTGTAAAGTTGAAGTCCCCCATGACAACTACCCTGTCTCTCTCACTCCTATTGAGAATCATCTTTGCTATCCTCTCCTCTACATCTCTGGAACTATTTGGAGGCCTGTAGAAAACTCCCAGCAGGGTGACCTCTCCTTTCCTGTTTCTAACTTGAGCCCATACTACCTCAGTTGACGAGTCCCCAAACATCCTTTCTGCAATTGTAATACTGTCCTTGACCATCAATGCCACCCCCCCCCCCCCCCCCCCTCTTTTACCATCTTCTCTGTTCTTACTGAAACATCTAAATCCCGGAATCTGCAACAATCATTCCTGTTCCTGCTTTATCCATGTCTCCGAAATTACCATAACATCGAAGTCCTAGGTACCAATCCATGCTGCAAGTTCACCCACCTTATTCCGAATGCTCCTGGCGTTGAAGTAGACACACTTCAAACCAACTTCTTGCTTGCCGGTGCTATCTTGCATCCCTGAAACTTGATTTTGGACCTCCCTAATCTCAACCTTTTCTATACTCGAACTACAATTTTGGTTCCCATCCCCCTGCTAGATTAGTTTAAACCCACCCCAATAGCCTTAGCGAAAATCCCCCCCAGGATATTGGTACCCCTCCAGTTCAGATGAAGACCATCCTGCTAGAGGTCCCACCTACCCCAATTATCCAAGAATCCAAAACCCTCCCTCCTGCACCATTCCTGAAGCCACGTGTTCAACTCCTCTCTCTCCCTTTTCCTCGGCTCACTAGCACGTGGCACGGGCAACAAACCAGAGACAACAACTCTGTTCGTCCTAGCTCTAAGCTTCCATCCTAGCTCCCTGCCTTTCTGCCTTAAATTCCCATCTCTCTTCCTACCCATGTTGTTGGTGCCTATGTGGAACACGACTTCGGGCTGCGCCCCCTCAAGGATCCCAATAACACGATCAGAGACATCACGAACCCTGGCACCTGAGAGGTAACACACCAACCATGAGTGTCTCTCGTCCCCACAGAACCTCCTATCTGTCCCCCTAACTATGGAGTTCCCAATGACTACTGCTCAGAATACATAAAAAAGCTGCAATGAAATTACGATTTCATCCAAAGACTGTGAAAACTGACAACTAAGTTAGCATCAGGAAACTCATGTTCTGTTTACTTCTCAATTTACTTCACAACTGCATAATACTGGGAGATAAAAGGCTGGCTGTTGAGTGTGTAAATTGACAAAACAATGATGGGCCTTATTTCAGCAGCTGCTTTTGAGCACCAAGGCATAGAGAAGCAAAAATAGATTCCTGAAAAAGAACTGGAGTTCTCTGGCACTCTACCTATGTCACATGATCTCTTGCAAGAAGCACCCAGTGAGAAAGTAATTTGGGTAAACCACCATTCACCAACAACTGAGGATCATACAGATCCCAATACTGATGAAGAAACATGACAACAGCTAAACAATTATGGTCTCGGACACCAAACTCATAACTCAAGGTACTAAAAACTTTAAATTGCTTCAGCTTTTATCTTCCTATTTTTACTAGATATGTTCCCACCTTCATTTTAAACTTATTACCTATGTTTATTCAGTGATGCTTTTTAAAATATTTTTGGGGTAATAGGTGATAAAATTCCTTCTTTCACTGAAGAAAATCTTGGAATTGTCTCTTTCGTTTTGATCTATGTTAACTAAGGTTTAATTGCATGCATGCTGAAAAGAAAATTTAAATATGTTAGTTGCAACCATGAGATGGGTTCAAAAAGGGGGAAGCTGACTCGCCCTCCTTACCTGGTTGTAACATTTGTAAATGTCATATCAAGATGAGCACTGGCATTATGAAGTTGCCCATCTCATCAGTAGACAGAGTCAGAACATGGCAAAGAAGGGAAAGATGGCATCGTTGTCTCCAAAAAAACCTTGGAGGTCCTGGTGGACAGAGTGCCCCCAGAAGAGAGTCCTCTTCCCAGAGGACCACCAGCGGAGACCAGACTCTGCCAGCAGGTCCAATGTCACCATCTGGATTAATGCCATCTTCGTGGTACAGAGAAATGCCACAAGAAGGTCAATGACCTTTTCCACTCCACCAGCAAGTGTCAAGCTTTCTCTCAGCCATCTCACACTCACTTTACCGCTGCTACTGCACCCACCTCCCACCAAGGATCTGCCCCATCACTATTGAAGCACCACCTCACCCATCACTCTCAACACCATTATTATTTGCTGTCGACAACCACCCACATTATAATCCTGCATGTCCTCTGTGTTGCATCTTCAGTCATTAGGTATACCTGAGCACCTTCTCTCCGTATGCAGGAGCACTAATAACCATGCCACCCACTGTCATCTCACTCCTTCTCCCCTCAGTGCTTATTGATAAGAATATGGCAGTCCAAGTTGCTGACATTTGGAAAACTGCCAGAGACCAGGCCTCTGCTCAGGCCCTGATGCAAGGTGATTCCATGGTGTCAGCAATCAGGAATTTCATCCACATGCAAAGGGAGGAGCAGGAGCAGAAGGCAGTTGTGTGGGCCACAGTGGTGCTCAGAAGACATCAATGCAACAAATATATGATAATCTGGCTGCTTCCATTGACAGTTGATGGCTGCCATAGTAAGCCAAGCCCAGGCCCCTCAGGAGCTGCTGGAGAAGTATTCACACCTGCACTCTATTGCCTTAGTCATCGGTCCTCAAGGTCAAAGGAAGGACAACCGGGGACTTTGACCTGATTCCAGGTACCCTATCCTCACAAGAACATAGAATGGTGCCAGGAAACAACCAGCTGGAGGAGAAGACATATTCAAACTTTTCCACTTTATCCACTCAGGACACTGCTAAGATGATCAATCCCTCCACTTCCACCCTGCATGCCCCCCTCCATCTTGGAGAGATTCATACCAAGGTGGGCCAAATTGCCCTGTCCCTGTCCAGGCACAAGTGCTGAAATCAGAAGCTGCGAAAATAAAAACAAAATTCAAGAAAATCAATAAACAATAAAAACAGAGTGAAATATTCAACACTACTCACTGGACCGTCTAGCAAGAAGACCCTTAGCACCTCTGGCCTATGTAAATAAAATTGTCCTCGGGGTTGCCTGACCAAATCCTCCAGGACTAACAAGCTTCACCTCAGCTGCACAAAATGGTTTATACAAAGACACTGTGGGCACAAGAGAAAGAGAAAGGTCCACTGAGGACACTTTGGTGGCATGGTGAAGAAGACCTGTACGTGATGTTACTTTCAACATTAACGTTCTTGGTGTTAATTCTCATGTGCTTGTGAGTGTCTCTGGATGGATGCTAAATGAAATTTCACACCATCAGGCAACACTTCATGACCACAGATGAGTTTCCATTGATGGAGGTCTGCACTGAGTGTCAACTGCCTTGTTCAGAAGTGGGGGACCAATGTGTACACATGGTTTTGGGTCATGTTGACATCTTTAGCCATCTTTGTTCAACAACTCTAACATTTAGTGCCATCTCTGCACAAAGGTGGAGATGCCAAAGAGTTGTTCAGCAGTAGCATGCAATATACAGAGAGGGACCATGCTATACAATATGTAAGGAGTAGACAGCCAATCCACAGTGCACTGACCATTGCGTTGTCCTGTGACCCGTGCTATTTTCATTTAAAAACCCTGTGATAGTTGTTTTGCTGCAGCCCACTCCCTCACAGGTCAAGTTCCTTGCCCTGCCCAATCCGACCAGAGTCATTTTCTTCATTATTGCACACTTTAATTTCCAGCATACTCCATGCCAGTGGCTTCCAGCCTCAGCCTGAAAATGCCAGTGAGCCTCAAACAATCAGATCTCCTTCCTAATTGTTAACCCCACAGACTCCACATGTCCCCAGCGCCTCACCCAACCTGCCTTTATGTGCCTACTCTTAGTGACCTTTCCCATACAGCCCCTGGCATGTTGACTATGCCAAGCATGGTCATTCACTGCATCCCACCTTGAAGCCAGGGGCTCCTGACCATTGACGAGCACCTCCCCAACCACCCTGTCCACCCGCCCCACCTTCTGTAGTATACCCTTCACAGCCACAGTTTACCATATTCTGCTCTTGCAAATCCTACCATCTCCCTTTGCAATTATTTTACACCCTTGCCCAAAGCCTACAATTCTCAATCCCAAAAACTAACTTACAATGGATTGAAAACTTGTTTCAACTCCCTTGACAGGGTGAAGAGGTAATGTAATAGATCCCCATTAAAGCATCAAAAATTGTGCACAATGCACGACATGAATACACTCTGCAGGAAGTGGTCAGCTGGTATTTGGTAAGTGTGATGCCAATACAACAGGAAAGCAACCTGTAAATGTTAAGTAGTAATAATACATTAGCAGAGATATATATGGAGCCTTTGCGCTTGAGAGTAAGGAGCTGAAGAAGGGAGATTCTGCCAAGAGGTAGAGTTTCCCATTTGAGACAACATGTTATTCCCAGACTTCCAGGCACATTGCTTAGTATTGAGTGGTGATCCCTGGATCATGATAACATTTGGGAGGGAATAGAATCCAGGAATTCTTTGATGTTGTGTTAAATCTCATGTTGTGTAGCTGCTGCTGACATCATCAGTGAAGGTTGAGCAGCTTGGTCTCAAGTCACTCATACAACTTGGTACAGAACCCAGAAGAAGTACATGGCTCTGAGAAAGATGTTGCCCTGTACATCAGCACCATGTCCCTTATGGAGCATATCTGCCTGTGCAGGAGACCCTGGCAGGACACTAGGATAAACTATAAACAAGGTGGTTAATGCTCACTCAGTGTTCTGACAAACTCTGTCCAGCTTCTACCTTAATGTGTCAGGCCTACTACAGAGTGCCTTCACAACATTCTTCTTTGCAACTACGTCATCCCAAGTCCTCACTAACCATCAGGCCTGTGTTTGTGGAACCTGAAGTGCTTGTTCCTTTTCTCCAGTTCTACCTGGATCCCCAAACTGCTAATCATGGTCTAACCACTCCAAGCCTCATCGGCCTGGCTTTCCATCGGCAATTAGACTTGCATGCTTGTTGGCCAAGAGTCTTGTAAACTCTGAGCTTGCATTGGACAGCCTTGTAAATGGTTTGGTAAGCACTTGGGTAGTGAGGATTTGTCATTGAGTTATACCCTGCATAAGAATTGTTTCTCTTCCAGCAAGTAGGATTCCTTGTCGTTCACATCAAATCAATCTTGATGTTCACAAGAGGAAAAGCAAAGAACCTCTAGATCAATGAAGTACACCATGTCCCAAAGGTCACCGAATGAAACTTCTGCCCAGTGACAAATCCTCAATACATGTGACAACTTTGGGCTTAAGAGCAGCTTGAAAAAACTGAAATAATGTAACCTGCTCCAGGAAAGATCTATCTCAAGACAAAGGTTCCAAATGCATTAGGAGAGCTTATGTCAGGAACACAAGTTCAATTACCTTGACAGCATAGGACATGGGTGTTTCTAGCTCAGCTGGCACTTATTGCCCATTAGTGAACCCCAGATGGGTTTTTACAACAATCAACAATGATTACATGGTCACCATTTGGTGAGCTTATTCCAGATTGTTGTTAGATTCAATTTTAGCATCTGCCATGATGAGATTTGAATTCATATCAATATTAACCAGTACTTCTGGATTACTAATCCAGTGACATTTACAGTATGTACCATTTCCCCATTGATATGAGATAACCACAAGATTTGCCAAAGCAAGCATAGCCTTCCATCAACTTTGAACTGAAATCTGATGCTGAAGGGAAATAAATCTGTTCACCAAAATGAAAGTATATACAGCACTGGTTCTGCTCACTCTGCTTTACATACACAAAACCTAAGTTATGTACCAGAAACTTAACTGCTTTCACTTGAAGCTTCTGAAGATCAGGTAACAGGGCAAAATACCAGTCACTGAGGGACTCACCCAAGCTAGCATTACAATATCCATACCATATTGAAACAGTTACAACTGAGCTGGACTGGCCAGGTAACTAGAATGCCTAATATTCACTTACAGAAGTGGATTTTCTATGGAGACTGTATGAGATACAAATGCAACACTGTACCAATATGCCTCCTAGTTTGCTATAGTCATGAGACCATACCATTAAGCACTCACAGCAGGTATCTATTTTATAGTCACTTTAATAAAGACACGGAACATGCAAGATTGTTGTGCTGTGAGCTATAACAACTAGCTTGAGTCTGGGATGTGCTCACAACCAAAGGAAGTGATATAAGAACACACTGAAGGATTCACAGAAGAGTTTTCAGATTAACTTCCAATCCTGAATAAACACTGCCAGGATTTCTGCTCTTGGTTCAACTAAATAAAAAAAGTATTATCTTCCTCAAAAGCAAACACATATGAGAGGCAGAGGAATATTTCAAGGACTAGTGATACAAAGCCAAAAACTCACTCAAACCAAAATCTGCGGTATTTTACAGTATAACCCTCCAAACATAGATCATCATTAGCAGTAACTTTCATATTCATTAGAGCCGTACCAAATACCTCAAAAGATGAACACTAAAGAAACCATCAGCTATATCACTTTCAAGTGTCACTGGTTTGCTAGTGTGTTTACCGTAAAACATTCAAACTACCTTTCCAGGAAATGTCAGTACAAATTCAGAATGCAAAATTTGTAGTGCAAGTGAAATGCCTTACAGTATCTATTATCAAATAAGTTCTTCCAGGAAATTCTAGGCCAATATTTTCAGATAGCCATTCAGAGTTCATATAAGCATATATTTCAAATGTAGTTTACTGGTTACCAGTAACATTAAATTTAACAAATATTAACAACTATAACATGAACTATTATTACCATTTGCATCCATTTAGCTAAACATCTGATTCCGTTGATAATTCTCTCTGTCTGACTTTTCTTGATGCCTTTAATTGAGACCTAAAGAATATAAAGGGTTTTTTTACAAATTTCACTGATGAAATCCCCATTTCCACCTTGCTGGTTTTAGAAATATTCATAGATTTATCAAAACTAACATGAATTTAACTTGCAACACATTAAGTGACCAGTCATTGGAACTGTAGACAAGAGTTCACTGCACTGTATTGCTAAGAGTGTAGAATAAGTTTGAAATGTTAAGTGTGAATCATACTCCATAGACACCAGAAACATGTCTGAAAATGGGTTTAGATATCACTAAGTAACCATAAAAATCTTCTCAGAAGAAATTAATCGCCAGGTTTTTTTTTGGTGCAGGGAGTAATCCTGATACAAACACAGAGATTGATTTTTGTCAGAAATCGAATTCTGTCTGCAGGCTTGCTCCAACATGGTGTAAAATATCATCCCAGCATCTGAAAAGTGAGGCTTAGGGTATTCTCAAAATTTGGTCTCAGTTCTGAGTAAAATAAAATTGGAGATATCTAAGGACATGCCATTCACCAGCAAGTAGTTTTGAATTTCCAATGGATGCATTACCATCAGCAGCCTTCAGATAGAAACTGCTTAAAGGAACAACCATTGCTAGTGGTGGCCATTTATGGTGATTAGGATATGCACAATTGGGATATCAGGAGTGAGATTAACTTAGCAGTTGGTGTAGGGGACCACAAGAGAGGTCCACAACAACCTATGATTTTGATGTGAGGTCAGTAAGAGCTGTGCTGCTCCTCCTAGCTCCACACTCAGATAAATAGTTCAATAAATTTCCCTTTTTCTTTGCAGCTTCTGGCAGTTCCTTTATGGATCATGGAGTACGTCAGTTGTAGATCTGCTTTTTCTGAATATATGCAGTTTGAATTTGTAAACAAAAATGGGAATTTTAAAGTTGACAAGTTGTTAGTGTATTTTCAATTGTTCTGTATTTAATACTGAAAGTCTGGTAACTGATCTATGCACACTCTACTTGATTAATTAAACCTGGATGTGGCTTAAGGGAAATATTAAAAATGATAGCAAGAGCTGGAATCCAGAGAAGTAGCATGGAGCAGATATGCTAAAGCACAAAAACCTACTCACTTTTACTACCAGGTGAGGTCAGATGAATTGACTCACCCGTCTTCAACCTCCTTGGTTAACTTTAATAAAGACTTATTGTTCTATTAATTATGAGATTATATCTACCTCTTATAAAATGTAATTACTGAATATCGATTCTATCAGTAATGAGCCAATTGTAAAATGTTTTTGAGTGACAGAAAGAGCAATTTTACTATTTGTTAACCTTGAGAAAATAATAATGACACCATGTCAGGCAATATGCATACAAGCGTAAAGTTAAAGAGGAATAATGTACAGTACAAAAAGAAGATGTGAAATATACAGTTTGGTGTACAGGGTGTCCTTGCGGTCATGGTTGTTTAATTGATATTTGTATTTTCCTCAGTGGTTAATACTGAAGAGCTCCTTACATTCTTAATGTTGGATGTTTCTTTACAGTTCAAAGTTTGTGAGAAGATTTGTAGCTCGGGTGCTCGTTATTGTGGTTCTGTTCGCCGAACTGGGAATTTGTGTTGCAGACGTTTCTCCCCCTGTCTAGGTGGCATCCTCAGTGCTTGGGAGCCTCCTGTGAAGCGCTTCTGTGATCTTTCCTCCGGCATTTGTAGTGGTTTGAATCTGTTGCTTCCGGTTATCAGTTCCAGCTGTCCGTTGCAGTGGCCGGTATATTGGGTCCAGGTCGATGTGCTTATTGATTGAATCTGTGGATGAGTGCCATGCCTCTAGGAATTCCCTGGCTGTTCTCTGTTTGGCTTGTCCTATAATAGTAGTGTTGTCCTAGTCGAATTCATGTTGCTTGTCATCCGTGTGTGTGGCTACTAAGGATAGCTGGTCATGTCGTTTCGTGGCTAGTTGGTATGTATGGATGCGGACCGTTAGCTGTCTTCCTGTTTATCCTATGTAGTGTTTTGTGCAGTCCTTGCATGGGATTTTGTACACTACATTGGTTTTGCTCATGCTGGGTATCGGGTCCTTCGTTCGGGTGAGTTGTTGTCTGAGAGTGGCTGTTGGTTTGTGTGCTGTTATGAGTCCTAGTGGTCGCAGTAGTCTGGCTGTCAGTTCGGAAATGCTCTTGATGTATGGTAGTGTGGCTAGTCCTTTGGGTTGTGGCATGTCCTCGTTCCGTTGTCTTTCCCTTAGGCAGCTGTTGATGAAATTGCGGGGTATCCGTTTTTTGGCGAATACATTGTATAGGTGTTCTTCTTTCTCTTTTTGCAGTTCTGGTGTACTGCAGTGTTTTGTGGCCCTTTTAAATAGGGTCTTGATGCAACTTCTTTTGTGTGTGTTGACAGCAACACACACAAAAGAAGTTGCATCAAGACACTATTCAAAAGGGATCAGAGTTGATGATCTGGAATCTGAGCTTCAAATACTGCGGCACCTCTGGAAGGGGGATAGTTACCTGGACGCTTTGTTTCAGGAGACAGTCACACCTGGGATATTAAGTAATTCATATTCAATTAGCGATCAGGGACATCAGAATGTGACTGTAAGTGAGGCAGGTAGGGGGAACCTGAGTTCAGGAGTGCAGGAGCCTCAGCCCTTGACCTTGTCCAACAGGTATGAGATTCTTGCTCCCTGTTCGGATGAGGAAAAGAGCTCTGGACAGGATGAGCCAGCTGACCATGGCACAGAAGGCCATTCAAGAGGGGGGTGCAAAAAGACAAGTAGTTGTTATAGGGGATTCTATAATTAGGAGGATAGATAGTATCCTTTGCAAGCCGGATCGGGAGTCTCACATGGTGTGTTGCCTGCCCGGTGCTAGGGTGCAGGACATCTCCGACCGGCTTGAAAGGATATTGGAGTGGGAGGGGGAGGATCCATTTGTTGTGGTCCACGTTGGGACTAACATCATAGGCAAAGCTAGGGTGGAGGACCTGTTTGGGGATTATCAAGCACTGGGAAGGAAATTGAAGTACAGGTCCTCAAGATTACTGCCCGAGCCACGTGCCAATTGGCATAGGGATAAGAAAATTAGGGAAGTAAACACGTGGCTAAGGGATTGGAAAGAGGGATTCCACTTCATGGGGTATTGGCATCAGTTTTGGAACCGGGGGGATCTGTACCGTTGGGACGGTCTCCACCTGAACCGATCAGGTACCAATATTCTAGCGAAGAGGATAAATAGGGTGGTCAGTAGGACTTTAAACTTCTGAGTTGGGGGGGGAAGGGAGAGTGAAAGCTACAGGGAGTATGGAGTTAAATGGAAAGATAAGCAGCCAGGATAGCATATGTGCAGGCGGATTTAAACTTGAGGCAGACTGGGAATGCAGCAAAAAGGAAGGATAACTTAGGACATCTTATGACTTCCAATATCTCTAGTGATAAGAAAGTTAGCATTAAGGCACTTTACCTGAATGCTCGTAGCATTCGTAACAAAGCAGATGAACTAATGGCACAGATCATCTTGAATGATTATGATGTGGTGGGCATCACAGAGACGTGGTTACAGGGGGGTCAGAACTGGCAGTTAAACATCCAAGGATTTTCAACTTATCGAAAAGACAGGGAGGTGGGCAGAGGGGGTGGGGTTGCCTTGTTAGTTAAGAACAAAATTAAATCTATGGCACTGAATGACATAGCGTCGGATGATGTAGAGTCTATGTGGGTGGAATTGAACAACCACAAAGGCAAAAAAACCATAATGGGAGTTATGTACAGACCTCCTAACAGCGGTCAGGACCAGGGGCGCAACATATACCGGGAAATAGAGAAGGCATGTCAGAAAGGCAAGGTCACGGTGATCATGGGAGACTTCAATATGCAGGTGGACTGGGTAAATAATGTTGCCAGTGGATCCAAAGAAAGGGAATTCATGGAATATTTACAGGATGGCTTTTTGGAACAGCTTATCATGGAGCCCACAAGGGAGCAGGCTATTCTGGACCTAGTGCTATGTAATGAACCAGACTTTATAAAAAATCTTAAAGTAAGGGAACACTTAGGAAGCAGCGATCATAAGATGGTAGAATTCAGTCTGCAGTTTGAAAGAGAGAAGGCAAAATCGGATATAATGATGTTACAGTTAAATAAAGGTAATTATGAGGGCATGAGAGAGGAACTGACGAAAATAGACTGGAAGCAGAGCCTACCGGGCAAGACAGTAGAGCAAAAATGGCAGGAGTTTGTGGGTGTAATTGAGGACACTGTACAGAGGTTCATCCCCAAGAAAAGAAAGATTATCCGGGGAGGGATTCGACAGCCATGGCTGACAAAGGAAGTCAGGAAATGTATTAAAGAAAAAGAGAGATCGTATAAAGTGGCCAAGAGCACTGGGAAATCAGAAGATTGGGAAGGCTACAAAAATAAACAGAGGATAACAAAGAGAGAAATAAGGAAGGAGAGAATCAAATATGAAGGTAGGATTGCCAGTAATATTAGAAATGATAGTAAAAGTTTCTTTCAATACATAAAAAACAAACGACTAGCCACACTACCATACATCAAGAGCATTTCTGAACTGACAGTCAGACTACTGCGACCACTAGGACTCATAACAGCACACAAACCAACAGCCACTCTCAGACAACTCACCAGAACAAAGGACCCGATATCCAGCATGAGCAAAACCAATGTAGTGTACAAAATCCCATGCAAGGACTGCACAAAACACTACATAGGACAAACAGGAAGATAGCTAACGATCCGCATCCATACATACCAACTAGCCACGAAACAACACGACCAGCTATCCTTAGTAGCCACACACGCAGATGACAAGCAACATGAATTCGACTAGGACAATACGACTATTATAGGACAAGCCAAACAGAGAACAGCCAGGGAATTCCTACAGGCATGGCACTCATCCACAGATTCAATCAATAAGCACATCGATCTGGACCCAATATACCGGCCACTGCAACGGACAGCTGGAACTGACAACTGGAAGCGACAGATTCAAACCACTACAAATGCCGGAGGAAAGATCACAGAAGCGCTTCACAGGAGGCTCCCAAGCACTGAGGATGTCACCCAGACAGGGGACGAAACGTCTGCAACACAAATTCCCAGTTTCTTTACAGTTTATGTTGTCACTGCGTGTTTTGTCTTTTGAAAGGTCTACAGAGAAAGCCTCCTTCTACTGGACCTCAGGTCAAAATGTAATTTCCATTGCTCTACCAAAAACAGTTCCTTTAAATAAAGTTTATTTCATTGTTTTCTGTGCATGTAATTTATGTTTCTTTAGCTTTGCTGACCTTAGGCAAGGTCCATCTCCAACATGTGAATATTTGCAAAAAGATGGAAATCAAAAATAGAAGGCAAGAGTTTCTACATACCTAATTAGAATTCAGTGCATTTTAATAAAGTGTTAACTTCAACAGACTGTCTTTATTCACCTTATATTGGTTTCATGATTTAGCCAACCTCCAGGTATGTGATTGTTATAGCCATTTAAGTGAAGCTTTTAATCCTTTAAAAAAATTCACTTCAATCCACAAAGTCTGAGGTATTAAAACCAGATAATGAAATCTGAAAATCAATAGCCTATATTTTATCATCATCATGAAAACACATAGAAATTAAAGTCATCTCCACATTGCTTTGAAATATGTAACATATACAAACGTTGGACAAGAAGCCAACATATGTCAGCATTAACAGGACTCGCTGAGATGGAAGACCTGTGAAAGTTAGAAATACCTTTCCCTGGTAGTCATCCTGAGATCACCACCTTTGAATTCAATTTTTCAACTGACTTCCTAACTCCCTATATTTTGCTTTTAGGACCTCATCCCTTTTTTAAAACTATAACATTGACACCAATGTATACCACAACAACTAGCTACTCCCCCTCCTCCTCTAGAATGTCCTGCAGCCTTGATATCCTTGATCCTGGCACATCCTGGAGCTTTCTTTATAACACCAGAAACACCTGTCTAGTCCCCTTACAATTGTATCTCCGATAATTATTGTAATCCCACACTTCCTCCTCCTCCCTGGTGCAGCAGAGTCATGGTGCAACAAATTTGGCTGTTACTGTTTTCCGCTATGATAATGTCAAACAGCCTAATTGGGGGAACAGATTAGGTTTTAAAGGGGTCTGTGTCTTCCTCATAGTTTCTATAAGTTGCGATCATATAATGAACTAAATCTTGTTTGAGTCAAAAGCATCTTCTCATTTAACTACCAGATGAAGACTAGAGTGGTGCTGGAAAAGCACAGCAGATCAAGCAGCATCCGATGAGCAGGAAAATCGACGTTTCGGGCAAAAGCCCTTCATCCACGGATGCCTGACCTGCTGTGCTTTTCCAGCACCACTCTGATCTAAACTCTGGTTTCCAGCACCTGCAGTGCTCACTTTTGCCTACCAGGTGAAGACTAATCTAACCAAGGCCACAAAGATTCCAAACGGGAATGATGTTGGCTGCAAATCAACCAAAATTGCTCCGATGCTATGATAAGTGGCAGTGAGGATTCATCTGACCATTACCTTGGCAGCCATTTGAAAGAAGAAATGCGAGAATCAATTCTTCAGTTCTGACCAGGAAGTCTTTCTGAAAGCTTTGAAGAAGATGAGGGCAGTATTCTTTCTGGAAGGTGGAAGAAGGCAAACTGGAGCCAAACAAAATTAGCATGGATTGAAGTTACTGAGACCAGCAGCAACAGGTATGGTTCAGAGGAGCCAGGTCCTATGCTCATAAAAGCTTTGTTGGCTTTCTTCAAGCTGGAAAGTTGAGTGCAATCTCAAACCTTGATGACACATCTTTGTGTAGGACTTCCAGACACAGCAGACAGACCAGCTGAGGAATCTCAGGATACATGTTCAGAACTAGAGGATATAGGTTTAGGGTGAGAGGGGAAAGATTTAAAAGGGACATAAGGGACAACATTTTTCATGCAGAGGGTAGCGAGCATATGGAATGAGCTGCCAGAGGAAGTGGTGGAGGCTGGAACAATTATAATATTTAAATTATATCTGGATGTGTATATGATTAGGAAGAGTTTGGAGGGATATGGGCCAACTACTGGCAAATGGTACTAGATTAATTTAGGATATTGGGATGACATGGACAAGCTGGATGGAAATGTCTGTTTCCGTGCTGTACATCTCTATGACTCTATGCCAACCATAAACATGGGAGAAAAGTGTGGCTTGGATACGTACTCACCCCTCAGCAAGGCTCAGAACCCTAGTGTTGTTGAAGGGCTATCAGCACTGACACATGCAGCTTCTTCAGTCCATGAATCACTGCATTGGAATAGTGTTCCATTTTAGCACCATCACTGCCATAGAGAAGGAAATCATGTCAATTGCTAGAGTTACCTCTCAAAAACAAGTTGGGGAAGGACAGATAAATATTCATTGTGGAGAAGACTAAAAGATAACCTCACCTATAGATGAAGGCAATGCAGTGCTTGACAAAAACTCTACTGCATTAGGCAGCCTCAGCACCACAGATTTATAAAGTTACAGCATAGAAAAAGGCCCTTTGATCAAAAATTCAGGCTGATCAAAAACAAGCACTTAACTATTCTAATCCCATTTACCATCACTTGGTCCATCACCTTGTATGGTATTGCAAGTTTACATATAAATACTTCTTAAATATTGTAAAGGTTTGCGCCTCTCCTGCCTTACAGGCAGTGAGTTCCTGATTTCTCCCCTCCCCAGGTGAAAACAAATGTCCTCATATCCTCCCTTTGCACAACCTCCTGTGCCTTACCTTAAATTTATTCCCTCTGGTCATTAGTCCCTCCACCAAGGGATAAGTTCCTTCCTGTTTATGTCCCGCATATTTTATACATCTCAATCATGCACCCACACCCCCAGTCTCCTCTGCCTTACGCTAACAACCCCAATAGTCCAGTCTCTCTTCATAACCACAACTCTCCAGCCCAGGCAACATCCTGATAAATCTTCTCTGCACCCTCTCCAGTGCTAACACATCCCTCCTATAATGTGGATTCCAGAACTGCACAAAATACTCTAGCTGTGACCAAACAACTTTTTTCTGCAGTTCCAGCATAACCTCCCTGCTCCTAAACCCAATCACTCAACTAATAAAAGCAAGTATCCCGTATGCTTTCTTAACTGCTTTATCTATCTGTTCTGCTACTGTAAGGGATCAATAGAAGTGCACAATAACGTCCCTCTGATTTTCGGTGCTTTTCGGGGTTCTGGATTAGAGTCGTGCTGGAAAAGCACAGCAGTGCAGGCAGCATCCGAGAAGTAGGGAAATCGACGTTTCGAGCAAAAGCCCTTCTTCATTGCCCGAAACGTCGATTTCCCTGCTCCTTGGATGCTGCCTGAACTGCTGTGCTTTTTCAGCACCACTCTAATCCAGAATCTGGTTTCCAACATCTGCAGTCATTGTTTTTACCTAGGTGCTTTTCGGGGTCCTATCGTTCATCTTGAAATCCCAAATCTTGTTTGTCCAAACCATCATCTCACACTTATCTGTGCTAAATTCCATTTGTCACTGATCAGCCTATCTGACCATTCTCCTCCAATCTTATAATAGCCATTTCACTATTTACCATTACAATAATTTTCCTATCATCTGCGAAACTACTGATCAACCCTCCTACATTCAAATCTAAATCATTATTGACAGTCACAATCTCCTGCATTGACTGAGAATATACAGCATATTCCTCAAACTTGTGTACATTTGATGACAGCTGCGTGTTCATGACTGAGTGCCTCTCTCAGCCATGCTCCATTTTATGGGCCCCCATGATATCATAGTGAAACTATGATGGGCTCTCCACTGTGTTAATATTTCTGTGAACCTTATCTGTCCCTGATCCAGCATATAACTTGTGCAGCTCCACCAAAATTCCAAACTGGCCCTCAACTAGCTGATAATGAGCTTATTAACAGGATTAATTGACCCAAATTCCCAAACTGGACAGTTTTCTGGAGTCCATCTTGTCCTTATCCTAATGAAAATCACTGGCATCAGGAATAATGATACAAAACCAGCCTAGCTCCCAACATTCTGCCACTACTGGAACCTCAAATTCTGCCCTTTGTTAGAGTCAGAAAGTTTGGACTTGAATCCTGCCCCAAAAATTAAAAATATAATTCAGACCAATACTCTGATCCAGCATTGAGCAAAATTGGCATTTACAGTGGTGGTATTCTTTAAATAGGGTGTTAAACTAATGCATTTCATGCTGTATTCAATGAACATTCAAGCTGTAATAAGAAATACTAGGTTTCCTTTCTCAATGGAGGAGATAAATTGAGGTGAAGTACCTTCTTCCTCACAGCCCATCTGATCTCGAACTTAATATAGTCTTTCAGTCACCATGGTTACAAAGCATTCTAGATATTTCAACAGACATAATATCCAACTTGTAAAACACTGCATTCGTGTCAGTTTGCTTTCCTATGATGATGACTTCAGGCCAGTGTGATGAATTTTTCTTGTTGTAACTATCAAAGCTGTCCTTCCACATCATTGATATTTCAAATGTGCAATTCTTTCCATATCAGCCGTTTCCTGTATCCACATCTATTGTTTTTTAATTTTAACATATTTGGACATGGATTTGCAAAAAGGTGCTATCCTGCTGAGAGCATCAACATTCAATGTGTTCTCCAGATTTAATGACTGCATGGATTGTGTCAAAATATTCTAGCTCAGTATAGCCAATCATGAGTAGGTTTCA
Organism: Chiloscyllium plagiosum; assembly: GCF_037043375.1. NCBI lineage: Eukaryota > Metazoa > Chordata > Chondrichthyes > Orectolobiformes > Hemiscylliidae > Chiloscyllium > Chiloscyllium plagiosum. The sequence continues at coordinate 69,370,829 of NW_028270140.1, forward strand.
ATCTAACTTCTGAATCCATTTGTATTTTTGTGTAACAGTTAACATTTTGCTATTTTCATCCTTCTCTCCTTCAAATACACTTTGATACCTAGAAATAAATTATGTTTATTCAGAAACAATTCTGGCTTCAACTACAATGACCGTTAGTTACAAAAAACAAATTTAGGTCAGACCTTTAGATTCTAATGTTTACAAATCCATGTGCAATATCAATACTTTGTAAGCCTCCTTTTTGAATACAATGAAATAAGTTATTAGGTCAAACTCTTGTTGCTTTGAAAAGACCATTTTAAAATGGGAAATTCAAACTCTTGTTGCTTTGAAAAGACCATTTTTAAATGGGAAATCCTCAAGAAACCAGGATTACTCAACGACAGCATAACAGTTATGTATCTGTAAAATCAGGCTTTTTTCAGTGCTTGAACTTTGTGGGAAGCCTTGAACTTTGCTTCTGATCCAAATGCTGCCAAGTATGATAATTAAATTCAGGAGTTGTTCAGGAAAAAGGAAATGAAACAAAATGTAATAAAAGTTATGCAAATGAACCAATGACAGCCATAACACCAAACAAAAATCATTTCAGATTTTTCTTCCAGTTGTGGGGTACAGAACAAAAGGCCATATTTATAAGACATCAAAAAAAATCTTTAAAATGGGGAATGACAGTTTTATCAAATTGAACACTTTGCATATCGGCAGCTAAAAACAGAGATGAGCAGTCATTCCTTCCTTGAGCAGTAATTAGCTTAACTATTAGGTTGCTGAGATAGTCAGCAAAGCTTTGTGTAACCTGTACCAGTAGTATGTTGTGATCCTAATTACACACAATCTAAAGCTATTGCAAGTCACTTTGTGGATCCATTTCAGGGTCACAAATATTTCCAATATAGTATATAAAGGGTGGCACGGTGCCTCACAGCGCCAGAGACTCGGATTCAATTCCCACCTCAGTCTGTGTGGAGTTTGCACATTCTCCCCGTGTCTGCGTGGGTTTCCTCCGGGTGCTCCGGTTTCCTCTAACAGTCCAGAAATGTGCAGGTTGGTGAATTGGCCATGCTAAATTGCCTGTAGTGTTAGGTGAAGGGGTAAATATAGGGTTGCTCTTCAGAGGGTCGGTGTGGGCTTGTTGGGCTGAAGGGCCTGTTTCCACACGAAGTTATCTAATCTTCAAGGATACATTTCACACTGTCAAATCAAAAAATGTTAATGGAATATCGTCAAGAGAACAAATGCCAAAATAACCATTCAAAATACTAGGTGTACTAAAACCTCAAAAAAATGTGAAATAAGTGATATGTATGTTAAAGCTTTGGACACCATGACTGGTATAGAAATGCAACCTATAGTAACAGGCTTCCGGGCTTCCCATATTTATATGATGTCAACCACGAGCAGTTGTCTTCAGCTAATTTAAATAAAGCCACAAAACAGGTTTTCCGAGCTCAAAATATGGTGTCAGAGTTGGAACTGAAGTAGAGTTTTGAAGGGCTGTGAAAAGACATGTCGATTGACACAGAGACACAGGAATGTTGATTGCTGAGAAAAGCTGCTTCAACAAACTGAAAAGGAATAAAGAAGCAGATCACAGCTGAACACTGAGTAAGACACTAAAGCTGGAAAGCTTTCCTCTCCCACCACTGGCTGAAATGAAACATGAAGCAAAGACCAGTTTTTGCACTCACAAGAGCAAAATTACAAAATTATGTTAGATCTGCTAAGCAAGCCAGGGCAGCTAAACAAATCTATACTCTTAACACTTTTGGAAAGACACTGGTCCAGGCCGAATTCCACCCCAAACATCTCTGAAGAACAGATAAAACAGACTGTCAAATCCACAAATCAACCTTCAGACTCAGAAATCCATCAATGGAAATGGAACAACAAATCCCACAGGAGTGATACTCCCTGCAGAAGAAACATTACCCAGAAAAAAAGCCAATGACAATTCCTGCATGTATCAATATGACACCAGTGCAAACTAAAAACTGTAGCCTTGATTTTCACCAGAATTGAGAGTAGCTCTGACACATGAAAGTGCCATAAAATGTCGGCAATTGCAAGTCCAGCCCCCAAAACCAGCATCTCTCAATTATGATGAATTGCAGCAGGCTATTTTACACATGCACACTTCTAGGAGATGGTCTGTTCACTTAAATGACTACTGCCTCCACTGAAATAGATTCTGGAGAACCTTAAGTGTGAAACAGATGGAGTGGAGATTAGGCCAGGTAAGAACAGGTCCGTTTCCATGTGTTTAAGTTGAATAGGAAGGGTGTACCCACTTGAAAATCTAAGGTACCCTGTGGGTATGGTCCCTGGACAGCTTGAGAGTGATTTTAAGTCCAAAAGACCATTCAAAGAAGTAGAAGCAGGAGTAAGCCTATCAGCCCTAATGAATCTGCTCTACCATTCATTGAGATCATGGCTGATCTAATAATAAACAAGTCCTCTTTCCAGCCTTACCCCATGATCCCTGATTCTCCTACTGATTAAAATTCTGTCTATCTCAGCCTTGAATATAATTAATGACCTAACCTCAACGTGCTTCTGTGTTAAAGAATTTGCCACAGATTCAAAACACTCAAGGAAGGAATGCCTTCTCAACTCTGTTTTTAATGTGCAACATCTTATTATTGTGCCCTCTGGTCCTAGATTTTCCCACATTGGAAGACAACCTTTCTGGATCTACCCTGTCAAGCCACTTTTGCATAAAGGCCAACATTCCATTTGACTTTACAATACCTGCTGAATTTGAATACTAACTTTTTGTAATTCAAGGAGGAAGACTCCCAAATCCCTCTGTTCTGTAGCTTTCTGTAGTCTTCTGCCATTTAAATAATATTTAGCTTTTCTATTCCCTTCCCTGCCAAAATGCATAACCTCTTTGCCCCACCTCCCAAGTTTTTGCCCATTTCATATCCTTCCTTGTGCTATCCTCACAGATCGCCTCCAGTATCCTTTGGAGGTTAAGAGTCAAGGTTTGTATGGGGGGTGCAGTGTCAGGTGCCTTCTGGAACTCTTAAACAATTCTCTCCATGTTCTAAATGGAGAGAAAATTCATTAGTCAGAAGTGCAAAGAGACTTGAGAGTTCTATTCCAGGATTTTCATAAAGTAAATTTGCAGGTTGAACCAGTAGTTGGGAAGACAAATGCAATAATGGCATTTATTTTGAGAGGAGGTGAATATAAAAGCAGGGATGCACTTCTGAGGCTCTAGAAGGCTCTGGTAAGACCACATTTTGAGAATTATGCACAGTTTTGGACCCCATATCTCAGGAAGGATGCACTGACTCTGAAGCATGTTCAGAGGAGATACACAAGAATGATCCAAGGAATGAAAGGCTTAACATATGAGGGAAGTGTGAGGACTCTGGGTCTGTACTCCATGGAGTTTAGAAGGATGAGGGGGATTCTAATTGGAACATACTGAATACTGAATGGCCTGGACAGAATAGATGTTAGGAAGATGTTTCCATTGGTAGGAGAGACCAGGACTCAAGGGCATAGTTTAGAGTAAAGTTAAGTTGGGAGAAATTTCTTTGGCCAGAGAGTGGTGAATCTGTGGAATTCATTGCCACAGAAGGCTGTAGAGGCAAGGTCACTAAGTAAATTTAAGACTGAGATAGATAGGTTCTTGAGTATCAAGGGGATCAAGAGTTTCGGGGAGAAAGTGGGAAAATGAGTTTGAGAAACTTATCATCCATGATTGAATGGCAGAGCAGACTCAATGGGCTGAATGGCCTAATTTCTGCTCCTATGTCTTATGGTCATATGGTCTTATAGCCTTATCTGCCAACATTTCTGAGCAAGAGTTTCTACTCCTCCCTTGCCTTTTATTATGACCAGATTCTGGATGAAACTCACTTTGTTATGACCAGACCCTGGACAGTGTTCTCCAATTCATTATGGTTCGAAAGACAGGAGGGATGAACTTGCTCCCTTTTTTCCTTCACCCATCCACTATGTTCATTGCATCAAACTTAATTTGGAAGAATCCTTTGCATTGTGGAGACCTTTCTTCCAGACCCAAATGAACTGAATATTTTAAAAGCAAGACAAATTAGTAATGCAGTACACATGTGCACAGATTAGAAATAAAGGAGAAGTCAAAAAGCATATATACAGATCACTCTTTGAAATCTTTACCAAGAGTAAATAGTTAAATATTGTGGCCACTGTACTGGAATTTATTGGCATTGTTGCCTTTGATAGTTGAGCAGACAATCTTTGAGATTTTTGGTTTTGCAGGCTGATTGAAGTTCCTTCATCCTGACTTCCTTTTAATCTGGTGTGAAGCACAAGAGGTGAGAGAAGATCCTCCTTTACCTGCAATGCAAGTTGAATAAGGAATAGTTCTTTGACTCCAACCTTCACAGCATTCTAACATTTTAATGCAGGCTTGTACGCACGAGAGCATTCAGTACCATTAGTCCATGTCTGCAGAGTTGAAACGCCTGAGCTGTGTGTTTGCCAAAGGGAAAAACACAAAATATCTCTCCACGTTGGGACATAATCTGCTTCTCCAAACTGTGCAATTGAAGCTCAGTGCAGCTACAACACCTGATAATATGGAAAGTTAGCTGAAAATGTGTTGCTGGAAAAGCGCAGCAGGTCAGGCAGCATCCAAGGAGCAGGAGAATCAATGTTTCAGGCATGAGCCTTTCTTCATGCCCGAAACATCGATTCTCCTGCTCCTTGGATGCTGCCTGACCTGCTGCGCTTTTCCAGCAACACATTTTCAGCTCTGATCTCCAGCATCTGCAGTCCTCACTTTCTCCTAGAAGATTTTAACCTACTGTGAATCCTCTTGCAAGGATGCCTTCCTTGAAGAAGCTCTCTTCCTCCCTCATTCCTGAAGAAGGGCTCATGCCCGAAACGTCGATTCTCCTGCTCCTTGGATGCTGCCTGACCTGCTGCGCTTTTCCAGCAACACATTTTCAGCTCTGATCTCCAGCATCTGCAGTCCTCACTTTCTCCTCCAATATGGAAAGTTAACCAGGTATGTACTGCACACAGAGAGTAGGATAATTCCAACCTGCCAATTACTGCCCCAACATAATGACACAGCAGCCAGAATGCTCACTTACATTGCCAGCATGGCTGACACTCCCTCCCACGTACATTCCCATTCTCTCACTCTAGTTGTTGTTAAATCAGCAGGCCACACAGATTACCTATCTTTAACTGAAATAAAGGGGAGGTGATGGCTGAGTGGTATTATTGCTTGACCGTTAATTTAGAAATCCTGGTAATGTTCTGAGGAACCTGAATACAAATCCTACCACAGCAGCTGGTGGAACTATCTGGTTGGGCCTGCATGTGACTCCAGACCCACAGAAATGTGGTTGACTCTTAACTGTCCTATGGGGAATTAGGGATGGGCAATGAATAATAGCCAGCAATGCCCTCATCCCATGAATGAATTTTTAAAAACTATTTATTGACGCTCTGTAAGTCACCAGTACTCTGTCCCCAGTGACCATTGGAGGTCTGTATCTTGTTATTTTTAACCGTAGGGAAACATAATACAGACAATCAATCAGCACAACTTCAGTAAAGAGCTTTTATTTACAGACAGAAAAAGCAAACATGAACAAAATGAGTAGAGGCTGCAGTTTGCTCCACTAGTATCATGACTAACAATCAGTATACATTCCATGATGGTTTGCTGCAACAAACTCTCATCGACTGAAGCTGTGATTTGGAGATGCCAGTGTTGGACTGGGGTGTACAAAGTTAAAAATCACACAACACCAGGTTATAGTCTGACAGGTTTATTTGGAAGCACTAGCTTTTGGAGCACTGCTCCTTCCGACCACTTGATGAAAGAGCAGCACTCCAAAAGCTAGTGCTTCCAAATAAACCTGTTGGACTATAACTTGATGTTGTGTGATGTTTAACTGCTGGAGTTGGTTTTCAATCAGGATCTGTCTGGCTGGTCATATCTAACTCAGCTGAGCTGTGTCATGCGTAAGGAGAGTTTTCTCAGTTTTACAGTCACCATCCTTTTCCTTGAAAAGCTACTCCCATTCGACCATTTCCTCAGCAGCCAGAACATTACCTCATTGCCTATTCCAATTGTGCAGAACACAGTATGCCAGGATGATGAAGCACATTCTGTCCAGACTAAACTATAGGGGTCTTCCCTGACCAGTCCAAGCTGCAGAACCGCATCTTCAGCAGCACTACTGAAGGTGCCAGGCTGAGTGACCAACGCATTGCATCATGAAGGGAGTGCCTGCAGACTATGGACCACTCCCTATCCCAGACTCACATCAATCATTCAGCTTTTCATTGCATTCAGTAGAGTTCATTGTCATACTTACAGGACATATAATAAAGCAATGCTCCTCTCCTTCCTCAGCACACTTGGAAGTTTGATAAGTGTCAAGATTCTTTCAGCCAGCTTCTTTTCAAATCATTTTTACAAACTTCACCATCATTGAGTTACTAATGTTAGATTTGAAAACACCTATGCATGGTGCAAGGTGCCTTTGACCAGCATTTGAAGCCGAAATACATTCACTATGCACACATTGCAAATGGGTGAAGAAATGCCTAGAAACTAAATGCAGTTGGAGTTTGCAAACAGCTGCTTCATATATTTGTCCTTCAAAGTTCGAGCAAATAGCAGATTCCAGAGATGAGAGGTTTGTCTTATGAAGAGAGATTGAGCAGTTTAGGTGTATACTCTTCAGAATTCAGAAATATGAGAGGAGATCTCAGATACTAAAGGGGATTGATGAAGTAGATGTAGAAAGTATGTTTCCCCTTGTGGGACAATACGTAATTGAAGCTCATAGTTTAGGAAGAGGGGAAGCAGAATTAAAAGAGATGAGGAGAAATGACTTTTCTCAAAGTACCATGAATCTGTGGAATTCACTACCCCAGAGTACAGAAGATGCCAGGATAGTAAGTAAATTTAGGGAGGAGATAGATATATTTTTAATTAATAATGGACTGAAAGGTTATATAGAGCAATCAGGAAAACGGAGTTGAGGCTGAGGTAAGATCAACCATGATCCTATTGAATGGCGGAATAGACTTAAGGGGCTGAATGACATACACAAGTTCCTCTCATTTTCACCCAACAAATTGACACTGACTCCTCTCTTTCTGGGCCTTGCTTCAGGCAAATTACAGTTGTATTTCACATCTAAAGAATGGTGACTGATGGCAGAGATCGCAGATCAAGGTGAACACCATTAGTACTGGCTTTCAGCTGATTATCAGTTACCTGTTTCACAGCCCATGTGTTCCTCTTTACTTTGCACTATCCAGTGGCCCATTCCCATACATCCCCTCTATGTGAAGATCCATCACATTGGACTTTACCACCAAATGCCCTCCATGCCCCCTAAGCCCTGACATTACACCTTACTGATGCACAACCTGCTCTTCTATGTCACTGCCAGTAGCATCCTTCAACTATGCTATCCAATGCTGTTCCATCTGTCAACCCTCCCATATCTTGAGATAGCCCCATCACCACACTTGTCCCCTCCTCTGTACATGCCCCTATCCTCCCAAACTTGATTCTTCCACTGCTTGAGGCAATGTTTGTGCCCCCACAAACCCTCCTCAACGATTAATACACAGACACCCAGGACTTTATTTGTCCCAAATTTCTGACTGAAGATTGACAAGCAGCCTGTTGACATGATGTAATAGCCCCTGACCCCTATCTTTGCAGCTTCCCAACTGAAGATATGCAATTTCCCTGACTGCTTGTTCTAGCCCTACAGGACAGACCATTGCCCATTCCCTGGACTATACACAGACATTTCCTCTCTCTAACATGCCTGAACAGATAGCTGACCATGTTCAAGCCCTGGACTGTGTGCAGACTATGCCCATGACCTACAGTACCACCAGCAGCCTTCATCAGGAAGGGCTTATGCCTGAGACATCGACTCTCTTGCTCCTTGGATGCTGTGCTTTTCCAGTGCCACACTTTTCAACTCTGAGTCTCCAGCATCTGCAATCCTTACCTTCTCCTGAGGACTAACATCAGTCCATTTTCCTTGACACCAAGCAGATGCATGAAACATGCAATAAGCTGCTGCCTACAAAATGAACAACCTCACCAGACTGTTCACACAATTCAACCACAAATCTCATCATAATCAACATTTTTTAAGACCCTATAAGATTCTGCCCATACTCACAATGGCCATTTTACCCAATGTTCCTATATAAAGCCTCAACAGAGCTAACCAGGTGAGACCAGTGTAAGTACTGTTGAAGGCTTTTGAAAGATTTCAAACTCAAATCAGGCTAAAGCAATCCAATGGGTTTTGATGAAATTATGAAGATACAAATTAGGAACATTCAAATTCCCAAGCCTGCTGTTTTAATTGGAATCATAACAAAATTAGAGATCAATGACAAGGAGGCATATATATAATGTAAAAGGCAGAATGTTTACAGGAAATGTGAGAAATACATTTTTCATCCAGTGGGTGGTGTGAATCTGTAACTCACTACTTTAAGGGTGGTAAGGGCAGAAATAGCATTTAAGAAGTATTTAGATATGCATATGCCAAGACATAGAAGCCTGGGGTCAAGTGCTAGAAAATGGAATTAGAATAGTTAGGTGGTTGATGCAATTGTTGTGGACGTGTGAGCCAAGAGGCCTTTTTTCTCTGTTGTAAACCTTCTATGACTCTACAATATTTTCTTTACCTTCCTTGGCAGCATAGTGTCACTTATTGCCTCTGAGTCTCTAACATGATGCACATCATTAATGCACCTTTGTAAGTGTCCAAGTCATGCAAGTGATCACATACCAGCAATTTGGAATTGAGTCTGCATTATACCATTTGGATGGCTGGAGGCTTTGCTTGATTGAATACATTCTAATATAGTAAGGTTCTTGAACTTTCAATAACAGATTGACCATCTCTTTCATCTCTAATGGAAGAGTCTTGACTATTTCTTCCAAGAATCTCATTAATCACCTTCCATGTAGCAGTCCTGGGAAGCAGCAGTACCTTGGATGCAAATGTGGGAGATATGCTGAGGGATCTGGGCCCTCATCACCATCCTTATTCGTATGTAATTGATGAGGATGGAGTGGTCTTGGTTTGGTGGAGGTAGCAAATTAAACTTCAGATGTGAAGGAGACATTAGACCTCACTGTTCAAATTTATCAACATACTTTCCTGCAATTGGACTTGAATTCAGGTGAATTTATATTTCACTGGAGCTTGTGAGGGGGTTTGGGAGTTTGGGGGTGGGTGGGTGCACTCCCTGAACATGAACCAGTGGAGGTAAGCTTCTCTTTGATGTTTCACCTCCTGTTGCTAGGATACAAAGAAGAGAAAAACACAGATGATGCTGCAGCCATTTCCCTCACATAATCCCAAAGTTCACAAATGATTATTTTTGATCGATAAGGGTCATCATGCTGATCATGCTATTCTGCTGAGTGACTAATGCCTGCTCTAAACTAAAGACACACTTTATAATCCAATTCTCCTGTGCTCAAAAACAGGCCAGTTCTTACAATTGCTCTTCAACGGGTCATTCACAGTTGTTAACACATTAACAAGCATTCTTCTACTACTCCACTCATCACACATTTCACAATGTGGGCATGACGAAACCCAACAGTCACAAGAATATTCCATGGGCAGATCTGAATACTATTTTTGATATTTCTTAGACCACAGGAAGGCATGAAATGTTAACTTTGCTTCTCTCCCCAGATATTTCCTCACCTGTTGTGTATTTCCAGTATTTTCTTTTGATGTTTCAGATTTCCACCAGGCATTGGGTATCTAGCTTTAGCGTTTTTACCCTACCTACCTGCCTGGTGAAAACTGGACACCCATTAAAATTCACAACGTTACTTAATCAATGATACCTTGCAGGATCAATTAAACGTGTTTGATTTCTACTGTTAGTTTAGGATAGGTTCATCCTCTGCCAGACCACAGGATTGTTTTTTTGTCTTTTTCTGATATATATAAGTGCTCTTACAGAAAACTGTTCGTTGTTTTTTCCCCAATCACCAAATCACTCATGTTCTTCTCCACCTATTAAACACCATCAGAAAATCATTTGTGTTTCTGATCGAATAATGTCTCATTTTACCACTTGTGAGAAACTCTCCTCATTCACCTGAATTAATCAAAGGCTACCTGTTCCCATAAACATGTTAATGACACTGTTTGGTAAGAATCAACCCAGCCTCATTCTGTCACGGGTAGCCAGGAGATTAGAATGCAAACACCTGCAAAATTGTGAATAATTTGGTTCTGAAGAAAGATGTAGAAGTCATTCCGTATAATGCGTGCTTCATTAACACAAAGAACATGTTTGACGATTTGGGAACACTGTTTCTAAAGCGCAAAGTTTTAAAACTTGTATTGGTTATAATGCGATTCCTGCCCCATTAGTTTAAATGGTGCTGTTATACACAATTTTTATATGACACAGGATTGCAAGAGAACAGAACTCTTGCGTTATAGCGCTATTGATTGGACTGGAGTTGGAGACATTCTGAAAAAGGTTCACTAAATTGATCCCAGGTCGGGAAGAACTATCTTATGAGGAGACTTGGAGTAGGTTGGGCGTGTACTTATTATAGTTTGGAAGACGGAAAGACAAACTTACTGAAACATACAAGAATCTTAGGGAACTTGACAAGGCAAAGATGTTGTTTATCCTCATGAGAGAGTCTAGGATCGGAGGAATAATTTCAGAGTTGGGGTTGCCCTTAAACAGTGATGAGTAAGAATTTCTTCCTTCAGAGGGTGTTGAATCTATGGAGCTCTTTATTACAAGAAGCTATCAAGGCTGGGTCATTAAGTATATTCAATGATGAGATAGATAGATTTCTAATCAGGAAGGAAATCAAGAGTTATGGGAGAAAGGTAGGAAAATGGAGTTGAGGATTACTGATTCAGCTATGATCTCATAGGCTGAAAGCCTACTTCTTATGGTCTTAAATTCCCAAAGCCCCTCCCCCAAGTCCCTCCTCCCTACCTTTTATTTTAGCCTGCTTGGCACACCCTTCTCATTCCTGAAGAAGGGCTTATGGCCCGAAACGTCGATTCTCCTGCTCCTTTGATGCTGCCTGACCTGCTGCGCTTTTCCAGCAACACATTTTTCAGCTTAAATATAAGCAACCCATGTTTTAGGCAGTTGGTCTGTGCAAGAATAATGAGGTTGGAATTACTCTAAATTCATGCTAACGAAGTGCCAGCCAAAGATCATATCCAACAACAGGGAGTCTAACAATCTTCCTTTGAGATCCAATAGTAGTATCACCACCAAATCCACAACCAGGGGGAGCCTGTAGGTCACTAGAAACCCAAATGGACCAGTCACATAACCACTGTGCTGCAACATTGCTTGTTTTACTGGGAGTTACTGAAAATGTTTTGTTTGGCTACAGGGCATGTAAATCTTAGTGAAGGGATTTCAAACAAGCAGAGATTGTTTATTTGTTTCAGGCATGAACAATCAAAGCTATTTGTTGCGGACAGAAACAGAAATTGCTGGAAAAGCTCATCAGGTCCGACTGCATCTGTGGAGAAGATATCAAAGTTCAACATTTCAGGTCGAGTGACCCTTCCTCAGAACTATTCTGAGGAAGGGTCACTCAACCCAAAATGTTAACTCTGATTTCTCTCCATGGATGTTGCCAGATCTCCTGAGCTTTTCCAACAATTGCGATTTTTGTCTCTGATTTAAAGCAATTGCAGTACTTTTAGTTTTTACTTAGTAAGCTATTTGTTGTTCCTTATCCACTCAAGGGTACACTTCCAGACAAAAATATGTGCACCATTCCCAGTCAGTATATTTGGCAAAATATAGACATTACATGGACCAACTTCTGGGTTTGGTGATTATTTATGAGAAGTGTAATGTCCTTTTGTGGGAGCCTTTGAGAGGAATCTTAACAAATGAGAATAATGGACCAAAGGTGGGATGTTTCTGGGGAAGCAGATGTGGCGCAGAATCTGGACATTCTGGAATGACCAGCTAATACCATTCTTTATAGTTTCCTCTATCTGGAAAGTGCTTAAAATGTTCCTTTATTAATGTGGTTGCAAGTTTAACTGAGATGGATATCCCCCTGGATCCTGCCAGGATCATGGCTCCATGCAAAAGAAAAATACTGTAGATGTTCTAAATATGTGAATTCAAAAAACAGAAAGAGCTGTAGAAACTCAGCAAAACCGGCTGCATCTTTGGAGAGAAAAATAGATTTAACATCTCAAGTCTGATATGAGGAAGAGTAATCTTCAAATTCCTTCTCTCTCCACAGATGCAGCAGGACCTGCTGAATTTCTCCAGCACTTTGTGCTTTTATTTCATCACTGCAAGTGATGGAGCAGGAACATACAGGCATGTATACTATCATGTTCATTTCTGATGAACTAAGTAACTAAACACATAGTTAAGCACTTATTTCAATCCATTCAGGTATAAACTATAACTAAATTGGAATATCTAAGCATGAGTATGAATAACAGCCACTTCAATGAAGTACTAGAGTGGAAGTTGATGTAAAGGCCAGTAAGAAATCAATCTTATAGCTTGATGCGAAATGAATACAGGCAATTTGGAATACATATTTCACATCGAATAGACCAAAGAATCTGCAAAACAATGACACTGGCTAGTTACTCCAAAATTCTCAAAGGTTCCTTCCAACTCCAGTCCCTGTTTTGGAACCAACCCATCTTTTCCCAATTGCTGCCTTTTTGTATGAATACCAGAAATAAATCAGCCTGTTAGATGTTAAAAAGCTGATATACCTAGACCCCTCTTGCCTAGATACAGAGCAACATACAAAGAATCTTCAGCATTTATTTAGTGCTGGGGTCACCAGGATTTCCTTTGTAAGGTCATTTAAATTGCCCAAACGCAGCACCAGCACAAACTCACATAGTAAATTCGGGACATCATTAAAATGATCAAGACTAGATAATCTTGGTCTTCTCCCATTTTCTAGATTGATATATTTAGAGTCATAGATATATATAGCATGGAAACAGACTCTTCAGTTCAACTCATCCATGCGGACCAGATATCCTAAATTAATCTAATCCTATTTGCCAGCACTTGGCCCATATCCCTCCAAACGTTTCCTATTCATATACCCATCCAGATGCCTTTTAAATGTTGTAATTGCACCAACCTCCACCATTTCCTCTAGCAACTCATCCCATACATTCACCACCCTCTGCATGAAAAAAGTTGCCCCTAAAATCCCTTTTAAATCTTTCCCCTCTCACCCTAAACCTCACCCTCTAGTTCTGGATTCCCCCACCCCAGGGAAAAGACTTTGTTATGTTTATCCTGTCCATGCCCCTCATTGTTTTATAAACCTCTATAAGGTCACCCCTCAGCCTCCGACGCTCCAGGGAAAATAGCTCCAGGGCTCCACCTCAGCCTCTCCCAAAAGCTCAAACCCTTCAACCTGGTAACATCCTTGTAAATCTTTTCTGAACCCTTTCAAGTTTCACAACATCCTTCCTATAGGAGGGAGACCAGAATATTCCAAAAGTAGCCTAACCAATGTCTTGTACAGCTGCAACATGTCCTCCCAATTCCTATACTCAATGCACTCACCAATGAAGGAAAGCATACCAATCCCTGCTTCAGTATCTTTATCTACCTGCGACTCCACTTTCAAGAAACTATGAACCTGCACTCCAAGGTCTCTTTGTTCAGCAACACACTCCAAGACCTTACCATTAACTGTATAAAACCTGCCCTGATTTGCCTTTCCAAAATGCAACACCTCAAATTATCTGAATTAAACTCCATCTGCCACTCCTCTGTCCATTGGCAGATCTGATCATGATCCCATTGTACTCTGAAGTCACATTTTGTGTTTTCCACCACACCTCCAACGTTGGTGTCATCTGCAAATTTACTAACTATATCTCCTATATTCACATCCAAATTATTTATACAAATGACAAAAAGCAGTGGACCTAGCACCAATCCTTGTTGCACACATCTGTAAAGTTCTCCAAGGGTCAAGAAAATTGTCTCTTGATATGCCAGGAGAGGAGACATTGGAGAATATTAATAGAGAAACATTGATAAGAGAAGAGGTATTTGAAAGTAACAATAAACAACTTTCGATATGGAAACATATAATGCAGTGAAACAGCCTAAAATTAATAGAATGTTAGTAGACAAAAAAAGCATCCACAACAAAAAAATCATATCACAGTCCACAGGCATAGTAAATTCAGCCAGCAGCTATAAGGGCAATTTTAAGGGCATTTAAATTGTCATTGGATAAACACATGGATGAAAATGGGATAGTGTAGGTTAGATGGGCTTCAGGTTGGTTCCACAGGTCAGCACAACATCGAGGGCTGAAGGGCCTGTACTGCGCTGTAATGTTCTATGTTCTATAATTAATGAATGGAAGCTGTTGGAATATTGGCACTGACTTCGGAACCCCAGGGCATCAATGTGGACTTCAACAGTTTCTTCATTTCCCCTTCCCCCACCTCACCCCAGTTCCAAACTTCCAGCTCAGTACTGTCCCCATGACTTGTCCTACCTGCCTATCTTCTTTTCCACCTATCCACTCCCCCCTCCCCCCCGACCTATCACCTTCATCCCCTCCCCCACTCACCTATTGTACTCTATGCTACTTTCTCCCCACCCCCACCCTCCTCTCACTTATCTCTCCACCCTTCAGGCTCTCTGCTCTCTGCCTGTATTCCTGATGAAGGGCTTTTGCCCGAAATGTCGATTTTACTGCTCCTCGGATGCTGCCTGAACTGCTGTGCTCTTCCAGCACCACTGTAATCTAGACACTGACATTAAAGCCTGATACCTGTGAAAAATGGTAATAAACAAACCAATGGTTTACTTTCGCCAGTTCGGTAGGTAAGACATACTTTTACAAAAATATCACCATGTAGCTTGTAAATATATTTTATAATATAAATTGATATCATCCTGCTAGATTTATAGAATCGAATTCATAGAACCCCTACAGTGTGGAAGCAGGCCACTTGGCCCATTGAGGCCACACCGACCCTCCGAAGAGCATCACACCCAGACCCATTCAATTCCAGTAACCCTGCATTTCTCATGACTAAACTACCCAGCCTGCACATCCCGGGACACTATGGGCAATATAGCATGTCCAACCTAATTAATCTTTGGATTGTGGGAGGAAACTGGAGCACCTGGAGGAAAATCACACAGGGAAAATGTGCAAACTCCACACAAACACTCACCCAAAGGTAGAATTGAACCTGGGTTCCTGGTGCTGTGAAGCAGCAATGCTAACCACTGAGCCACAGTGCGCCCTCATTGATGGCAATCACAGTGATAAAAACTTATTTTGTGTTAAAATTGTAGCCTGATCTACAGCATATTAATATAAACGATTTATTAAAATAACTTACAAGGATGTTGCCAGAGTTGAAGAATTTGAGCTATAGGGAGTGGCTGAATGGGCTGGGGCTGTTTTCCCTGCAGCGTCAGAGGCTGAGGGGTGACCTTATGGAGGTTTATAAGACAATGAGAGACAGGGATAGGATAACTAGACAAAGTCTTTTCCCTGGGGTGGGGGAATCCAGAACTAGAGGGCATAGGTTTAGGGTGAGAGGGACAAGATATAAAAGAGACCGAAAGGGCAATTTTTTCACACAGAGGGTGGTGCATGTATGGAATTAGCTGCCAGAGGAGGAGGTGGTGGTGGCTGGTACAATTACAGCATTTAAAAGGCATCTGGATGGGTATATGAATAGGAAGGGGTTAGAGGGATATGGGCCAAGTGCTGGCAAAGAGACTGGATTAGTTTAGGATATCTGGTTTGCATGGATGAGTTGGACTGAAGGGTCGGTTTCCATGCTGTACATTTCTATGACTCTATGACTCTAATTGTCTCTCTACATTTAAATGATGCAGATTTAGATTAGATTAGATTAGATTAGATTAGATTAGATTACTTACAGTGTGGAAACAGGCCCTTCGGCCCAACAAGTCCACACTGCCCCGCCGAAGCGCAACCCACCCATACCCCTACATTTACCCCTTACCTAACACTACGGGCAATTTAGCATGGCCAATTCACCTGACTTGCACATCTTTGGACTATGGGAGGAAACCGGAGCACCCGGAGGAAACCCACGCAGACACGGGGAGAACGTGCAAACTCCACACAGTCAGTCGCCTGAGGCGGGAATTGAACCCGGGTCCCTGGCGCTGTGAGGCTGCAGTGCTAACCACTGTGCCACCGTGCCGCCCACTAATTAGAATTTTCCCAGCATTTCCCTGATATTGGGATCTTGGCCAGTTCTTAGTATCATTGAAATTATGAGACAGATGTCAAAAGGAGATTTCAACTGGAGAGGATGTATTGCTTTAAATTTGGACTGATAAATTTCAGTACTCTGATACAAGGGTACACTGAAAATCCAATGATGCCTTCTGAAGATTAGAATTTCCTTTTTGAGATATTTTTTACATGTACAATTTTGAAATGTTCCTAAACAGGTTCTGGTCAACAAACCAATGTTCTGTCTACAATATCAAGGCCATATGTTTAATTGAGATATCAGGGTTAATAATAAATAATGGCACAAATATGGGTGCAAATGTGGAATTGTAATTAGAAAAGATTATGCTATCAATAGTCTTTTGCAAACAGAAGAAAATTTCAATGTTACCTTCCGTTTGAAAATGTGAAGACCAAATTTAAAAATAATGAATAACTACTTTTATTTCCAACCTTCTCCCTTTTTTCCGAATGTTGTAACTAGAATATGGCTCCACAGACTTAGTGAAAGCTACCAACATAACACTAAAAAAAAATCAAACCATTCATCAGATGAATACCTTAAGTATATATTTCATAAAATAACGATTCTACACTTATTGGATAAAAATTGTTGGCAGTGCATGTCCAAGTTCCAAAATGCTCCCTGTGAACCAAGCTGTGCACTAAAAGTAATGAGGGATAACTCTAGTCTGTTGTCGGCATTCAGACTTTATTGAAAATGGCTGAAGACTGAGATTTGGAAAATTATAGCACTGGAATATTTACTTTACCAGGTAAAGTAATTTGGTTCATACGTTAACTATAGACTTTTTATATTCAAGTATAAAAGAAGCCATTTTTGAAAATAGTACTTGGAAGTTCATTGGGCTGGTGAAAAGATCATGTAAGTCAATATAAAGGATATACACAGAGGTGGGATGGATGCCACTTGGTAAGAAATTCTGCTTTAAACACAAACGCAATCCCAAACTCAGCTCTCAGTCTGTGCCGAGTTGCCTTATTTCACCCGGCGAGGTAATTGTGACTGTACAATTGGCCACTGCATGCCAGAATAAAGGGCTAATACAATGTGTATTTGAATTCTGTTTTATTACATCTGGATGAAATGTTCATTGGTCTCGATAATGATTAATACCAAACCAGAATATTTAAAATACTTCTCTGACAACAACCACAGCACCAAATTGTCTGTTGATATTTTCCATCTGGGTTTCTGCAGAAACAACAATAACTTCATAGAATCATAAAATCCCTGCAGTATGGAAGCAGGCCATTCAGCCCATTGAGCATCCCATCCAGACACACCTCTCTACATCCTGCACTTCCCATGCCTAACCCATCTAGCCTGCACATTCCTGGACACTAGGGGCAATTTAATGTGGTCAATCCACCTATCTGCACATCTTTGGACTTTGTTGAAATGAAAAAGAGCTGTGGAAACACACCCTTCGGTCCAACCTGTCCATGCCGACCAGATATCACAACTGAATCTAGTCCTACCTGCCAGCACCCGGCCCATATCCCTCCAAACCTTTCCTATACATATACCCATCCAAATGCCTCTTAAATGTTGCAATTGTACCAGCCTCCACCACATCCTCTGGCAGCTCAATCCATACATGTACCACCCTCTGCGTGAAAATGTTGCCCCTTAGGTCTCTTTTATATCTTTACCCTCTCACCCTAAACCTATGTGCTCTAGCTCTGGACTCCCCGATCCCAGGGAAAAGACTTTGTCTATTTATCCGATCCATGCCCCTCATAATTTTGTAAACCTCTATAAGGTCACTCCTCAGCCTCCGACGCTCCAGGATAAACAGCCCCAGCCTGTTCAGCCTCTCCCGATAGCTCAAATCCTCCAACCCTGGCAACATCCTTGTAAATCTTTTCCGAACCCTTTCAAGTTTCACAACATCTTTCTGATAGGAAGGAGACCAGAATTGCATGCAATATTCCAACAGTGGCCTAACCAATGTCCTGTACAGCCGCAACATGACCGCTCAACTCCTGTACTCAATACTCTGACCAATAAAGGAAAGCATACCAAATGCCTCCTTCATTATCCTATCTACCTGCAACTTCACTTTCAAGGAGCTATGAACCTGCACTCCAAGGTCTCTTTGTTCAGCATCACTCCCTAGGACCTTACCATTAAGTGTATAAGTCCTGCTAAGATTTGCTTTCCCAGAATGCAGCACCTCACATTTATCTGAATTAATCTCTATCTGCCACTTCTCAGCCCATTGGCCCATCTGGTCCAGATCCTGTTGTAATCTGAGGTAACCCTCTTCACTGTCCACAACATCTCCAATTTTGGTGTCATCTGCAAACTTACTAACTGTACCTCTTATGCACGCATTCAAATCATTTATGTAAATGACAAAAAGTAGAGGGCCCAGCACCTATCCTTGTAGTACTCCACTGGTCACAGGCCTCCAGTCTGAAAAACAACTCTCCACCACCACCCTTTGTCTTCTGCCTTTGAGCCAGTTCTGTATCCAAATGGCTCGTTCTCCCTTTATTCCGTGAGATCTAACCTTGCTAATCAGTCTCCCATGGGGAACCTTGTCGAATGCCTTACTGAAGTCCATATAGATCACATCTACCACTCTGCCCTCATCAATCTTCTTTGTTACTTCTTCAAAAAACTCAATCAAGTTTGTGAGACATGATTTCCCATGCACAAAGCCATGTTGACTATCCCTAATCAGTCCTTGCCTTTCCAAATATAGGTACATCCTGTCCCTCAGGATTCCCTCCAACAACTTGCCCACCACTGAGGTCAGGCTCACTGGTCTATAGTTCCCTGGCTTGTCTTTACTACCCTTCTTGAACAGTGGCATCACGTTTGCCAACCTCCAGTCTTCCAGCACCTCACCTTTGACTATCGATGATACAAATATCTCAGCAAGAGGCCCAGCAATCACTTCTCTAGCTTCCCACAGTGTTCTCATGTACACCTGATCAGGTCCTGGGGAGTTATCCACTTTTAACCGTTTCAAGACATCCCGCATTTCCTCCTCTGTAATACAGACATTTTGCAAGATGTCACCATCTATTTCCCTACTGTCTATATCTTCCATATCCTTTTCCACAGTAAATACTGATGCAAAATATTCATTTAGTATCTCTCCCATTTTCTGTGGCTCAACACAAAGGCCGCCTTGCTGATCTTTGAGGGGCCCTATTCTCTCCCTAGTTACCCTTTTGTCCTTAATATATTTGTAAAACCCCTTTGGATTCTCCTTAATTCTATTTGCCAACGCTATCTCATGTTCCCTTTTTGCCCTCCTGATTTCCCTCTTAAGTATACTCCTACTGCCTTTATACTCTCCTAAGGATTCACTCGATCTATCCTGTCTATACCTGACATATGCTTCCTTCTTTTTCTTAACCAAACCCTCAATTTCTTTAGCCATCCAGCATTCCCAATACCTACCAGCCTTCCCTTTCACCCTGACAGGTGAATAATACTTTCTCTGGATTCTTGTTATCTCAATTCTGAAGGCTTCCCATTTTCCAGCCGTCCCTTTACCTGTGAACATCTGCCCCCAATCAGCTTTTGAAAGTTCTTGCCTAATACCGTCAAAATTGGCCTTTCTCCAATTTAGAACTTCAACTTTTAGATCTGGTCTATCCTTTTCCATCATGATTTTAAAACAAATAGAATTATGGTCACTGGCCCCAAAGTGCTCCCCCACTGACACCTCAGTCACCTGCCCTGCCTTATTTCCCAAGAGTAGGTCAAGTTTTGCACCTTCTCTGGGAGGTACATCCACATACTGAATCAGAAAATTGTCTTGTACGCACTTAAGAAATTCCTCTCCATCTAAACCCTTAACACTATGGCAGTCCCAGTCGATGTTTGGAAAGTTAAAATCCCCTACCATAACTACGCTAATATTCTTACAGATAGCTGAGATCTTCTTACAAATTTGTTTCTCAATTTCCCTCTGACTATTTGGGAGTCTATAATACAATCCCAATAAGGTGATCATCCCTTTCTTATTTCTCAGTTCCACCGAAATAACTTCCTTGAATATCCTTCCTCAGCACAGCTGTAATGCTATCCCTTATCAAAAATGCCACTCCCCCCCCTTTCTTGCCTCCCAGTCTCAGATTGATCTCTTTCCTCACTATCTCTCTGGGTCCCACCCCCCAACCTTACTAGTTTAAATCCTCCCAAGCAACTCTAGCAAATTTCCCTACCAGTATATTAGCCCCCTTCTTGTACAGGTCACTTCTACCCCAAAAGAGATTCCAATGATCCAAAAATGTGAATCCTTCTCCCATACACCAGCTCCTCAGCCATGCATTCATCTGCTCTATCCTCCTATTCCTGCCCTCACTAGCTTGTAGCACTGGGAGTAATCCAGATATTTCTACCCATGCGGGCCTCCTTTTTAAATTTCTGCCTAACTCTCTGTAATCTCCCTTCAGAATATCAACCTTTTCCCTTCCTATATCGTTGGTTCCAATGTGGACAATGACCTCTTGCAGGCCCCTCTCCCCCGTGAGAACATTCTGCAACCTCTATGAGACATCCTTGATCCTGGCATCAGGGAAACAACACACCGTTCTGTTTTTTTCTCTACTGGCCACAGAAACGTCTATCTGTACCTCGGACTACAGAGAATCCCCTATCACAATTGATTTCTTGGAAGCCAAAGTACCCCTCGTTGCATTAGAGCCAGTTTCAATACCAGAAACTTGGCTGTGCGTGCTACGTTCCCCTGAGAATCCATCACCCTCTACATTTTCCAAAACAGCATATCTGTTTGAAATGGGTATATCCACAAAAGGCTACTGCACTCGGTGCCGACCTCTCTTACCCTTCCTGGAGTTAACCCATCTATGTGACTGTATCTGAGACTTTTCCCCCCCCCCCTTCCTATAACTGCCATCCATCACATGCTGTTGCTGTTGCAAATTCCTCATCGTTTCTATCTGTCTCTCCAACCGGTCCACTTGATCTGATAAGATTCGCATCCAACAGCATTTATGGCAGATATAATCCGCAGTAACCCTTAAACTCTCTTTAAACTCCCACATCTGACAAGAAGTACATATCAGCGCAAAGGCCATTTTTGCTCCTTCACAATCTACAGACCCAGAAAATATTTCTGTCTTATTCCTCTACAAAACACTGCACCAGGTTAAATTAAGAGCTATGGCTTATATTTTAAGTTTAATCAAGAGACTTATCTCCAAAAACATATAGTCAAGAAAGAATCCACTGTACTCACTAATACAGCCTTTCTCTTGGACAGACTTAAAACAACAATTAACTTATCTGATTCTGTGCTGTGAACTTCACCCAAACCGGCTCCTCCAAGATTAGTTGTGAAATTCACTGTTTGTTAATTTTCCCAGATGCACTCCAATATCCAGCGACACATGAATTCAAAAACAGCAAAGGCAGTAACTGTGCAGGTTTTCTCTCTCTCTCTCTCTCTCCCTCCCTCTCTCTCTCCTGCAATGTCCTCACCATGTGCTTCCTTTGTCTGCTCTTCTCCCTTTTAAAACTGCTGTTATTTTGACTTTTTTTTCCCGAAGTTCCAAAACAATGCAACAGCATATAAAACAGTAATTGCTGTTCCTGGAATTCGAGGAAATCACCTCCAGCACCTAAAATGCCTCCAAAAAAAGGAGCAGCTCTTACAGCCAGAAATGTTCCCATCCTCCATTTTATTCTGGAACTTTGGCTGTCGCTAAGAGGATACAAAAATCTCTATCAAGGCCCCAGTCATCTCCTCCTTTGCCTCTCTCAGTATCCGGAGATAGATCCCATCAGGACCTTAGTCCTCACTTTCTTTCGTTCACAACAAGAGAAAACTTGCTTCTATACCTTACAGCTGACTACAGCATTGAATGTGAAACCACTGCTTGCCCTACCACAGTGTCATTGGTTAGGCTAGCATTTATTGCCCATCCCTCATTGGCCCGAGTACAATTAAGAAGTCAACCACGTTGCTGTGCAACTGAAATTACATTTCGGTCAGACCAGGTAAGGATGGCAGATTCCCATCCCTAAAGAGCGTTATGAACATATGAACAAGGAATAAGTGTAAACTGCACAGCACTCTGAGCCTGTTCCACCATTCAAGATCATGGCTGATTGATTTTAACCTCAACTCTACACTCCTGCACATCCCTGATAATCCTTTGAAGTTACAGCCCTTTTCACATCAATTAACATCGACCTGGTCAAAGAACACTGGCATCACTACTATAAAACCAGGACCACAAACACCAGACAGCACCAATTTCATCAACAACGACAACATCCTCAAACTAGTGAACCTGTGCCTCACCATCCACTTCACATTCAATAACAAAACCTACAAACAAGTCAACGGATCACCAATGGGATCACCAATATCAGGGCACATAGCAGAAGCAGTAACGCAGAGACTTGAACAAACTGTCCTCCCATCTATCCAACCCAAACTTTGGGTCCGCTACATAGATGACACCTTTGTCATCACAAAACGGAACAAATTAGAGGAAACATTCAACACCATTAACAATATTCTGACAGGCATGAAATTCACAAAAGAGGAGAAGGATGACAATAGACTCCCATTCCTAGACCTGAAAGTTGACCGTACAGTTAATTGAGAGCTTCAAACCAGCGTCTCCAGAAAAACAACCAACATGGACCAAATATTTAGCTTCAGAAAAAATCATCCCAAAACCAACAAATGGAGCTGCATCAAAACATTATTTCAATGAGCTACATCACACTGCAGCACCCAAGAACTACAAAAAGCAGAAGCAAAATATTTATACATTTTCAAGAAAAATGGGTACCCAATAAACACAATCCGTTGATTCCTCAGAAACAAACCCAATCAAGCAGACACAACGCAACCAAAAACTATAGCCATGTTACCTTACATCAAAGATATATCAGAAAAGGCTTACAGACTACTCAGGCCCCTTGGTATCATGGTAGCTCACAAAGCTACCAACACACTTAAACAGCAACTAATGAACCTAAAGGATCCATTAGATACTACCAGCAAGATACCACCCTAATTTACAAGATACCACGCAAGAACTGTAAAAAACACTACATCAGACAAACTAGCAGGAAGCTAGGGCAATCCACTCATTCCAGGTATTCTTTGAACTGCTGCCAACACATTAGCATTCTTCCAAAAAGTATGGTGATCAGTACTCAAGATGTGGTCTTGCCAAAACTCAACTTCCCTACCCTTGCAATCAATTCCCTTCAATAAAACATAACATTTGATTAGTTTCCCTGATTATTTGCTGTACCTGCTCCTAGCCTTCTGTGATTCATGCACTAGAACACCCAGATCTTTCTGCACCGCAGAGCTGTGAAACTTCTCACCATTTAGATGACATAGTGAATTTTTATTCTTCCTTCGAAAATGGGCAATTTCATATTTTCCCACATTGTGGTCCATTTGCCAGATCTTTGCTCACTAGCTTAACCTATCTATATCCCTTTGTAGGCTCCTTATGTTCTCTTCACAATTGTTACATGATTGCTTTTAGGATAGCTTTTTATTTGATTAAATTCAAATTTCACTACTGGTCCTGTTGGAATTCAAAACCATGCCCTAAGAATATTTAAATAAAAGCATCCCCAAATGAGGGGGACCATCACACTGCATCAAGTCAGTCCAGACCTGAGGGAGTTATACACATTTCAATTAGATCACTTCTCATTCTTAAAATTCCTGTTAATGCAGGCTCTATCAACCCAATCTCTCCTCATAGGACGATCTGCCATCCCAGGAATCAATCTGAGCACCTTCCCTACACTCCCTAATTGATTTTCTTTTTAGGTGAGGAGACGAAAACTGCATTCCAGGTGTGGCCTCACCAAGGCTCAGTACAGCTGAAGCAAGACATCTTCACTCCAGTCCGCAAGTCCACTTGCATTGAAGGCCACATATCATTTACCTTCCCAACTATTTGCTACACCTACATGCAGGCTTTCAATAACTGGTTATTGATTTAAAATTGATCAATTGACTACAAAAGAATAACAATGAAAACAGAAGACAATATTCAGTTCAACACCCATGTTACATGCAGAATTTCAATTATAGCTTTCTACATTTACATCCACTCCTTCTTTTGTTCCTACAACTTAAAACAGAAACTACTGAGCCTAGCTTCAATGAATCCCAATCATCAAGTTCTAGAAGGGGAATTCAAAGCTTATTTAGAAATATTTCTACTCAACAGGATATTGCTTTATTGCCAGGCAAAATCTGAATATTTTGTTACATGGTTCTCTCTGATTCCCCTCTGTTAGGACCATGCAAATAATGTTGGTCAATAATGGCTGCTTACAGTTGAGTGTCAGAAAAACCCATCTGGTTCAGTAGAAGGAATTCTGCCATCCCTGTTTGGTCTGGTCTATATGTGATTCCAGACCCACAGCAATGTGGTTGACTCTCGATTGCCCTCTTGACAATTAGGGATAAGCAATAAATAATTAATAATAATTAATTAAAATAATTAATAACAATAATTTATAAATAATTAGCAACGTCCACAATCCTATGAATTTTTTTCAAATTGTTAGGTTGGTTAGTGCCCTACACAAAAAATCAATGATGAGGCTTGTTATAGTTATTTTTTACAATTTGAAATATTTAAGGCCTGAAGACCATTGTGACACATTTTGGAACTCCTAAAGTTAATTTTGAGGTTGTCTGAGCAATTTGAGAGATTTATCCATGTACACACATTATTCATACCCCGTAAATTCAGCATGTTTGAATAAAATGATACTGAAGACTTATGAAAGGACAATGAAAGAATCCAATCTCAACAAACAGGACTAATGTAATTGTGAATGAAGGTTACACATTTGGTTAAAAGCAAATAAAGCAGTAAATGAGGACAAAGTAAACGCTTTCCTCACCAAGATGGGGCCAGATGCTCCTTGAAGTGGTGTCCAAGTGCTGGCTAAGAGACCTTTGTACTATGGAAATGAACGAGATCCTGGGCTTATATTATGGCATGACTAAGAATGATATTACACTGAGAATTTTCTTCCATGAAAGGCAACAGTTGGCAGAAGAGACATTTGCAGATTACATTCTCAAATTAAATAATCTCATTCGCATTGGTTGTATGGTACAAGTTTTGAACTGGGCATTAAAGACGTGTTATAAGGATACTTTAAAAAAATCATAAAATCTAAATCAAGCCTTTGAGCAATGGTAATAATGTATTGTGGAAGGAGGCCTGCACTGACGCCACAGTCATGGTAATGGCAGAAAGGGACAGTTGCAAATTACTACAGTGTAGACTGTGGGCAAACAACATACTACTTCAGGGAAAGGATAAGCCTGACAGTATCTCAAGCCTGTTCCACCATTCAATAGCCTATCTGATTACTCCACATTCCTGCCTGCCCTCAATAACCCTTCACACCCTTGCTTATCAAGTAACCTTGTACCTCTGGTTTAAGGAAGTTCAAGGTTTCTGGTTCCATTTCTTATGAGGATGAGAGTTCCAAAAACTCATGAGCATCCATGAAAAAAATTCTCCTATCACTGCCTTAAATAGGTGTCACTTTATTTTTATGATTTGGAGGTGACGGTGTTGGACTGAGGTGGACAAACTTAAAAATCACACAACATATTAATGAATCAAAACCTGCAACCCCATTCTAAGTGATTAGTGCTTAACAGCAATCTATGTTTGTTCAATACATCACATCAGTTATATGACCCTTTGATCTTTTACTATAAATTCTGGGTCCTATGACCTGCCCCACAAGCTTCAGGAATTCCTGAAGAAGGGCTTATGCCCGAAACGTCGATTCTCCTTCTCCTTCGATGCTGCCTGACCTGCTGCGCTTTTCCAGCAACATATTTTTAAGCTCTGATCTCCAGCATCTGCAGTCCACACTTTCTCCTGCCCCACAAGCTACCTGATAAAGGAACAGCACTCTGAAAGCTTGTACTTTCAAATAAACCTGTTGGACTATAACCTGGTATTGTGATTTTTAACTTGTCCACCCTAGTCCAACGCCGGCACTTCCACATCAATGGCTATTCTATGGGATGTGACCACCTTCTGATACAAACTTTCCATGTAACTTTCCATACTCTCTGGATAGTGTTGAAAGGTGTGGCACTGAAAGTCACAGCAGGTCAGGCAGCATCCGAGGAGCAGGAGAGTCAATGTTTCGGGCATAAGCCCTTCATCAGGAATATGTGGGGGGGTGGCGGTATTTTTGGGAGGGAGGCTGAGAGATAAATAGGAGGGTAGAGGTGGGGCTGGGGGGAAGGTAGCTGGTAAAGTGATAGGTAGATGCAGGTGGCAGGTGATGGTGATAACTGTGGAGCGGATAGGTGGGAAGGAAGATGGACAGGTAGGACTGTTCAAGAGGGTGGTGCCGAGTTGGATGGTTGGACCTGGTAGGGGAGAGGGGAGATGAGGAAACTGGTGAAATTTACATTGATGTCACGTGATTGGAGGGTCCCAAGGCAGAAGATGAAGCATTCTTCCTCCAGGCATTGGGTGGGTTGGATTTGATGGTGGAGGAGGCCCAGGACTTGCATTCCCTTGGCGGAGTGGGAGGGGCAGTTGAAGTGGTCGACCGCAGGGCGGTGGGGTTATTTGGTGCGCGTGTCCCAGATATTCTGCCAGTTGGCCACGTCTCTGAATAGTGTCTATAGATCAGACCCCAGCTCAATGATTGGAGTGGTTTGTTTGCAGGCAAAGGGACCTCTGGCAAATAGGAGTCCTTTAAAAGTGAGATAGTTAGAGTTCAAGATCTATATGTTCCTGTGAGGGCGAAGGGCAAGTTTGGCAAGAATAGCCGACCCGAGATGACAAGAGATATTGAGGCTTTGACTAGAAAAAAGAAGGCAGCAAGGCTCAGGTTAAGGCAGCTGGGATCAAGGGAATCCCTGGAGGTATACAGGGAATACAGGAGTTTACTGAAGAAGGAAATCAGGACAGCGAAAAGGGGGGATGAGATAGCCTTGGCTGAGAAGATTAGGGTGAATCCAAAGAGTTACTTTAAGTATATTAAAGGAAAAAGAATAACAAGAGAGTTAATAAGGCCCCTCAAGGGCCAAAGTAGACATGTATGTGTAGAACCACAGGAGATGGGCATGGTTCTCAATGAATATTGCTCCTCTGTGTTTACCATGGAGAAAGACATGAAGACCTATGAACTTAGGATGTTAGTGGTGATATCTTGGGGACAGTCCATATCATAGGAGAAGGGGTGCTGGATGTATTAGAACGTATGAAGGTGGATCAGGTCCTGACCAGATATATTCAAGAACACTGCAAGAGTCTAGAGAAGAAATTGCAAGGGCCCTGGCTGATATTTTTGCATCTTTGTTAGCAACAGGTGAGGTCCTGGAAGACTGGAAGGTAGTGAATGTTGTGCCGTTATTCAAGAAGGGCTGCAAAGAAAAGCCTAGGAACTATAGACCAGTAAACTTAACATCTGTAGTGGAAAAGTTACTTGAGAAGATTCTTGGACTTAAGATATATGCATTTGGAAAAACAGGAATTGATTAGGAGTAGTCAGCTTTGTGAATGGGAGATCATGCTTCACAAATTTGTTGGAGTTCTTTGATGAAGTGACCAGGAAAGTTGACAAGAGCTGAGCGGTAAACATAGTCCATATGGATTTCAGTAAGGCCTTTGATTAGATTCCACATGGTAAGCTGCTCTGGAAGGTTAGATTGCATGGAATCCAGGGGGAACTGGCAAATTGGATACAAAACTGGCTTGATGGTAGGAAGCAGAGGGTAAAAGTAGAAGGATGCTTGTTGTATTGCAGGCCTTTGACTACTGGAGTGCTGCAGGGGTCAGTGCTAGGCCCATTATTGTTTGTTATCTATATCAATGATTTGGATGAGAATGTACAAGGTATGATTAATAGGTTTGCTGAAGACACTAAAATAGGCGGTATCATAGACAGTGAGGATTGTTATCAGAAAATGTAACAGGACCTTGATCAGCTGGGGGAGTGGACTGGGAAATGGCAAATGGAGTTTAATATAGATAAGTGTGAGGTCTTGCATTTTGGAAAGTCAAATCAAGGGAAGGGTTTCATGGTGAATGGTAGGGCCTTAGGAGTGTAGTGGAACAGAGGGATCTTGGAATTCAGGTGCACGGTTCTCTGAAAGTGGAGTCACAGGTAGACAGGACAGTGAAGAAGGCTTTTGAGTTTAGTATTCCTTATTCTTTTATTAAGTACAGGTACAATTTCTTACTTAATCAGAACATATAGGCCTAGTATGTTTTACTGACATTTGCTAACTTAAAAGACAAAAGGACTAACACCTCTTAATAATGCAAGCAGACCGGACAGACACTCAATCTTAACAAGAGCAGCCAGCACTTAGCACGTGTTTTCTCCCTGTCTCCTTTATTTTTCAACCAATTAAGTAAACCTTTAGGCATCTTTTGCGTATGTATTTGCATATTTATAGTCCCCTTATAATGTAAAGCTCTAAACTGTAGCTTGCTTAGCTTATGCCTAAAACCAGCATTGGCACACAGGTGATAATGAGATCCTGCAAATGTTACCAGGTTAATTCTGGAAGCAGCCAGAGGTGAAGAAATTCTGTAATGACTGTTAACCAGGACCCACAATATAGGGATAGATCAGGGCCCAAAAACCAGAGCCCAGAGTTCAAGGAAGCCCACTGTGCACAGGTCAGATGTGGAGCTACCATTCTCAGATCAGAATGGGGTTGCTCTGTTTGGTGCCTCCATGTTAGAGTCAGAAACAAATGGGGAGGCTTGGAATAGCGTTAAGGTCTGTGATTTCCCTGGACTTGGCTTCAACATTGCTGGAAAGTATGCCCACCTGGTCCAATTGGAAGGACACCTTGTTCCAGGAGGTTTCAAATATCAGTGTTTACCCAGTATAAAAGTTATCTTCTAAGCCATTAGTGCTCAGTCACATTTGGAAAGTTCATCCTCCACATGAACTGGGTTTAGTGGCTCTTACGACCTGGAGATTTCTTAATCTCTTCAGTTCCATACAGTGGCAGAAGAATGACTGGCATGTTTCTGCTGCTATTAGTGCTCCGGCTCAGCACCTCACCAGATGTAAGGTAGAACTGTATGAGTGACTTGAATGTTGCTAAGAAGGCTGTCAGCTGGGAAATGCACATCAATGTCAAAATAGTGACAGTAGTCAACATGATATTCAAGCACATAAAATCAAGAACGCAGTGAAAGGACATTCAAAACAAGACTTTGAGCAGAAACCTAGGCACCTTTGTCCCTAAAATGGTGCCGCAAGTGGAGATTTATAAATGTTTCACTGTATTTATTTGAGTACCTGTGACAATAAGCTAACTCAGTCATTCACTCAAATCATTTACCTAAGCAAACAAATAAATGTTATATCTCAGTATGTGAAGGCTTTCTAGCTTATCAATTGCTCACGTCTGTTGACAACTGTTGTGCTGTTGACTTGTTTAACAAGTTTCAGACATTCCAATGCACTGGCATTGAAAGCAAAAATTGAAGGTTAAAGATGTAGTTAGCTTTTAAGAGATGTTTGTTGCAGATGTCTACCCCATGGGTGTGCACTGACTTAAATGAGAATGCTCGCGGGTTCCAGTTGGCTTCCCAACATGCCAGCTTGTTTTGCTTCATAACTTTCCAATCACAGATATCTGCCCCATCTCACTGGTTAAAATTCAGCCCTGAGTATCCAGTGCCTTCCACCCTATCACAGACAGGGATAGGCAAGAAGAATGGAAAGTTTATATATTTGCTTAAAGTCTAGTACATGTCTAACTTTTCCAACTCTGCTGAAAGTTCACCTGAGCTATGACCACTACTTCTATCTTCATAGGTGCTGCTGGATTTGCTGAGTATTTCTAACATTTTTGTTTTCATTTCCGATTTCCTGCATAATAGCATTTTCTTTTGTGGAAGAGAATACTCTTTTGAGGGGAATTTCCATTCCTTGACAAGTGCTTGCTTTGTAGTTCAAGAAATATAAATGTAGATTCTTGTATTTATAGGCATTACGTGCAAGGTGTTCATTAAAATCTTATTTTTATCTATATCATGTAAACAAATATTTAAAATCATAAATAGTCCCAAATGTAGAGCTAATATTATGATACTTTCTGTAAAGCACCTGTGTATTACATGCTTTTAGCCAATACTGTGAGTGGTATTTTCCCTTTGACTGACTATTACACATGACATCTGTCAGTAAATATGCCAAGTATTAAATTTTCATCCTTCATCCTGGTTTGGTGTTAAAGATGTTACCATCTTGCCATCATAATGAAATTGTAAAT
This sequence comes from Chiloscyllium plagiosum, assembly GCF_037043375.1. Taxonomy (NCBI): domain Eukaryota; kingdom Metazoa; phylum Chordata; class Chondrichthyes; order Orectolobiformes; family Hemiscylliidae; genus Chiloscyllium; species Chiloscyllium plagiosum. The sequence goes on from NW_028270140.1 coordinate 69,401,405, forward strand.
AAATGGCCAAAAGTTCTTATTAGGGCATTCATGAGCCAACTGAGAATAAAGAGGATTCACTTTTTAACGTCGGCAATACCACAGATGAACACACAGAAATGAAATACTCAAAAAAATTACTGCAAATGCTGGAAATCGAAAGTATAAACAGAAAACTCAGGAGAAACTCAGCAAGTCTTGCAGCATGTGTGAAGAGAAACAGAGTTTACAGTTTGAGTCTGATATGACTCTTTCTCCTTTCACCAGTAAGGAAATGGAAACAGTCAAGTCAAATAATGGAGGACAATGGTCAGAGTCAAGGCAAAAGTGAGGACTGCAGATGCTGGAAACCAGAGTTTAGATCAGAGTGATGCTGGAAAAGCACAGCAGGTCAGGCAGCATCCGAGGAGCAGGAAAATTGATGTTTCAGGCAAAAGCCTTTCATCAGGAATAGAGGCAGGAAGCTTCCAGAGTGGAGAGATAAATGGGGGGGGGCTGGGGAGAAAGTAGCAAAGAGTACAATAGGTGAATGGGGGTGGGGATGGAGGTGATAGGTCAGAGAGGAGGGTGGAGCGGATGGGCGGGAAGGGAGATTGGCAGGTAAATCTACCTGCCTCCATCCCCACCCCCATTCACCTATTGTACTCTTTGCTACTTTCTCCCCAGCACCACCCCCCCCCCCCCCCCGCCATTTATCTCTCCACTCTGGAGGCTTCCTGCCTCTATTCCTGAGGAAGGTCTTTTGCCCAAAATGTCGATTTTCCTGCTCCTTAGATGCTGCCTGCCCTGCTGTGCTTTTCCAGCACCACTCTGATCTAAACAATGGTCAGAGACAACCAGGTGAAAGTAAGAGAAGGATGGAAATTGGAAGCAAAATTGATTAACTTTTCTAATTCCAGGTGAGAGCGGGAAGCAGTGCCGATGACAGCACTGAAGTATCAGAGAAAGAGTTGTGGTTGGGGACCAAAGTAGGACAGGAACAAGGAATATTACACATGCCCTCTAAAAACAAAGGCATAACTGGTGGGAACCATAGCTAAATCTCTGATTTGGACAAAGTGAGGTGAGCCTTAGGAGAAGTTGTTCAAACTTAGAATGAACACAGCGAGGAGAACAAGAGTGGTGATGAACAGGGACTGTTCAGGTCTCTTTTCAAGGAAGAAGTGAAGAACCTTCAGATGGGGGAAGGAAGTGTAGCGGGCTTGCACATCAATCGTGAAGTCAAGGTGGCTTGGGCCAGGAAACTGAAACCAAGGTAAAGCATCAGAAGAATCTCATACATAAGTGCGAAGAGACTGAACAAGTTGGGAGAATATTGAGTCCAGGTAGGAAGAAACAAGTTAAGGGAGTAGAAAAAGTCCGTAACAATGCCTGATGGCTTTTGATAAGGAAATAGAAGCAGGCTGTGCAGGGACACTATGGGATGGGAAACTGTAGGAGGGAGATCTCCAGAGGTAATGAGGGGTCAGGCACAGTTCTGGAAACAACACCATGTTCAATGGTGGGGCCTTGATCCAGGATAAGATGGAAGAGTTTGAGAGTTGGCACTTCATCTCTGCCAAGTAGAGGTTAGCACATCAAGTGACAATGGCACCACATTTAATTGGCAAATTTGATAACAAGTTCAGGGTTAGTCCTAAGAGAATGGATTGAAGCAACTTAGATTGAAGCATTTCAGAATGGGTGGGAGGAACAGAGAAATTAAGACAACTGATATCAGGTTCACAGTTGTCGGTGAAGAGATTAAGGAAAAGGCAAGAGGAAGGGTCCAAGTAGAAGAATGAATTAGTTTTTAATTTATTCACTGGATGTAGGTGTCATAGACTAGGCCAGCATGCCTTGCCCATCCCTAATTGCCCAGAGGGCAGTTGTGAGTCAATGACCTTGCTGTGGGTCTGGAGTCACATGTAAGCCAGACCAGGTAAGAATGGCAGTTTCATTCCCTAAGGGACATTAGTGAACCAGGAAGTTTGAGCTGAATTTTTCCATTTTCAGTTAGTTAAAGTGTTTGATCGATGAGATTCATCGTCTCAGTCCATTTTGGCTGCTCAGACTGACTTTTCCTGCACAATCTTCTGCCTCTCCAACTAATTTTGAAAGCAGGGCCTTGAGTACCTTTCCTTGAGAACCATGCGGCCAGAGAAGCAAAGTGCTAATTAAGGCTGGGACCTTTCAGTATTCATGATGGTAATTACTTGTAGTTCAAGGGGAGAGGAAATCAGTTCCCTGCCCTTGTGCAGCCTGAGATCTTGCATTATCTTTGTGAATAGTGGCCCACAGGTGACACTTTCAAAGATTGCCTGAGATTATTTTTGCTTCACAAAGATAACTACCTTCAATATGTAATGACCAATGACATGGCCAAAATTGCTTGTGACCTGGAACTGTATCCCCACAGTTGCACACTGCAAGCATTCACATTGCAGGATTAGCAACATGTACAGTGAAAGTGCCTCATTAATTTAAGTGCCATCATGCCCCCCTGCCCTTGAAGAACCTTACATCATTCACAAGTACATCCCACATGCTCTGATCAAAAGCAAAACACAAATTCCATCCACTCCCAATGTGGCCACAGTCATTTTCCATTTCCATTGGTATTTACAATTCACATGAACATGGAAGGCAACACAGGTCATCCAAATAAACCTCCATTCTTTTTCTTTGGCAGTCCGTCTTGACTCCATTAGTGTTGAGCTTCCAAACACTCCCACACACCTCTTTGAATTACAGCTTAGTCACTCAGTATTGCCTCCTGAGCTTTTGCCCTACAACTTAATCATGACAACTATTGTGCCGCACTGCCCTCCACTGAAGCGAGGGTAGTTGTGTCCTTTCACCCCACAGTAATCCAATGCACTATCATCTCTCCCCCTTACATGTTGACTTTCCCCCTTAACAATTCTACTGTCCCCTGCATTCCAGCATTCAATACCCACAATAGAATTCCCCAACTTCAATTCCCCTTGAGTTTCATTTAGCTGACTCTCAGGACTATCTATGGCCCAACCCACTGACCAACTCTGACAGGTTGTCTCATCTGTTGCATGAGCAAACCACTAACAGGTTGCACTGAACTTGCAGGACTGACTATGTCCTATTTTTGAGAATGTAGTTTAGGAGTCCCCTGACCCTGATCACACTAAACAGCCAACTGACAGTGTCCAATTAGAACATAGAACATTACAGCGCAGTACAGGCTCTTTGCTCTCGGTGTTGTGCCGACCTGTGAAACAATCGAAAGCCCATCCAACCTACATTATTCCAATAACATCAATATATGTTCATCCAATAACCATTTAAATGCCCTTAATGATGGCGAGTCCACGACTTTTGCAGCAGGACATTCCATGCCCTTACTACTCTGAGTAAAGATCTTATCTCTGATATCTGTCCTATACTTATCACCCCTCAATTTAAAGCTATGTTCCCTTGTGCCAGCCATCACCACCTGAGGAAAAAGGCTGTCACTATCTAATCCTCTGATCGTTTTGAATGCCTCTATTAAGTCTCCTCTTAACCTTCTTCGCTCTAATGAAAACAGCCTCAAGTGCCTCAGCTTTTCCTCATATGACCTTCTCTCCATACCAGCAACCTCTTAGTAAATTTCCTCGCACCCTTTCTAATGCTTCCACACCCTTCCAGTAATGCAGTGGCCAAAATTGTATGCAATACTCCAAGTGCTGCCACATGCAGATGACACCAAAATTGGAGGTGCAGTGGACAGCGAAGAGGGTTACCTTAGATTACAACAGGATCTTGACCAGATGGGCCAATGGGCTGAGAAGTGGCAGATGGAATTTAATTCAGATAAATGTGAGGTGTTGCATTTTGGGAAAGCAAATCTTAGCAGGACTTATACACTTCATGGTAAGGTCCTAGGGAATGAACAAAGAGACCTTGGAGTGCAGGTTCATAGCTCCTGGAAAGTGAAGTCGCAGGTAGATAGGATAGTGAAGACGGCATTTGGTATGCTTTCCTTTATTGGTCAGAGTATTGAGTACAGGAGTTGGGAGGTCATGTTGCGGCTGTTCAGGACATTGGAATATTGCGTGCAATTCTGGTCTCCTTCCTATCGGAAAGATGTTGTGAAACTTGATAGGGTTCAGAAAAGATTTACAAGGACGTTGCCAGGATTGGAGGATTTGAGCTATAGGGAGAGGCTGAACAGGCTGGGGCTGTTTTCCCTGGAGCATCGGAGGCTGAGGGGTGACCTTATAGAGGTTTACACAACTATGAGGGGCATGGATAGGGTAAAGAGACAAAGTCTTTTCCCTGGGGTCGGGGAGTCCAGAACTAGAGGGCATAGGTTTAGGGTGACAGGGTAAACATAAAAAAGAGACCTATGGGGCAACATTTTCACTCAGAGAGTGGTAGTTTATGGAATGAGCTGCCAGAGGATGTGTTGGAGGCTAGTACAATTGCAACATTTAAGAGGCATTTGGATGGGTATATGAACAGGAAGGGTTTGGAGGGATATGGGCCGGGTGCTGGCAGATGGGACTAGATTGGGTTGGGATATCTGGTCGGCATGGATGAATTGGATCCATGGAAGGGTGTTTCCATCCTGTACAACTCTATGACTATGACCAGAGTTGCAACATGTCCTCATGGTTTCAAAATTTAATCCCTCTACCAATAAAAGTTAACACGCTATATGCCTTCTTAACATCCTTATCAACCTGGGTGGTAACTTTCAGGGATCCATGTATATGGACACCAAGATCTCTCTGCTCATCCACACCACCCAAGAATCTTACCATTAGCCCAGTACTATGTATTCCTGTTTCCCCTTCCAAAGTGAATCACTTCACACTTTTCCATATTAAACTCCATTTGCCACCTCATCCCAGCTCTGCAGGTTATCTATGCCCCTCTATAACCTGCAATATCCTTCTGCACTGTCCACAACTCCACCGACTTTAGTGTCATCCACAAATTTACTAACCCAGTCTTCTATGCCCTCATTCGGGATATTTATGAAAATGACAAACAGTGGTCCAAAAACAGATCCTTGCGGTACACCACTAGTAACTGAACTTTAGAGTGAACATTTCCCATCATCTACCACCTTCTGTCTTCTTACAGCTAGCCAATTTCTGATCCAAACCGCTAAATCACCCTCAATCCCATGCATCCATATTTTCTGCAATAGCCTACCATGAGGAACCTTATCAAACACTTTACTGAAATTCATGTACAATACATCAAACTGCTTTACCGTCATCCACCTGTTTGGTCACCTTCTCAAAGAACTCAATAAGGTTTGTGAGGCACGACCTATCCTTCACAAAACCGTGTTGACTATCCCTAATCAAATTATTCCTTTTTCGATGATTGTAAATCCTCTCTCTCATAATCCTTTCTAAAACATTGCCAATAACAGAAGTACGGTTCACTGGTCTATGATTAGTAGGATGATGTCTACTCCACTTCTTGAACAAAGGGACAACATTTGCTATCCTCCAGTCTTCTGGCACTATTCCTGTCGACAATGATGACATAAAAATCAAAGCCAAAGGATCTAAATCTCCTCCCTAGCTTCCCAGAGAATCTTAGGATAAATCCCATCCAGCCAGGGGACTTATCTATTTTCACACTTTCCAGAATTGCTAACACCTCCTCCTTATGAAAGTCAATCCCATCTAGTCTAATAGCCTGTATCTCAGTATTCTCCTCAACAACATTGTTGTATGAATACTGATGAAAAACATTCATTTCGTGCCTCCTCTATCTCTTTGGACTCCATGCACAACTTCCCTTCTACTGGCCCTAATCTTATCCTAGTCATTTTTTTAATTCCTGACATACCTATAGAAAGTTTAAGAATCATACCTGCCAAAGACTTCTCATTTCCCCTCCTGGTTCTTCTTAGCTCTCTCTTTAGGTCCTTCCTTGCTAACTTGTAACTCTCAAGCGCTCCAACTGTGCCTTCGTGGCTCATCTTTACATAAGCCTCTTTTTTCCTCTTGACAAGAGATTCAACTTCTTTAGTAAGCCACGGTTCCCTCGCTCGACCACTTACTCCCTGCCTGACTGATACATACAGTATGTAGCTGTATCTGTATCTTAGTAGCTGTATCTTAAATAAACTCCACATTTCAATTGGGCTCATCCCCTGCAGCTTCCTTTCCCATCCTATGCATTCTAAATCTCACCTAATCACATCATAATTGCCTTTCCCCCAGCTATAATTCTTGCCCTGCAGGATATATCTATCCCTTTCCGTCACTGAAGTAAATGTAACCGAATTGTGGTCATTATCACCAAAGTGCTCACCTACCTCCAAATCTAACACCAGGTTCATTACCCAGTACCAAATCCAATGTGGCCTCACCTCTTGTTGGCCTATCTACATGGATTGCTTTCAGATGAGGCCCTTAACTTATTGAGCCAGGATCGCTGAATGAAGGCTGCCCCCCTTGCCCTGACTGAGGAGAAGATCACTTAGACTTTGTGACATAGCAATTTATATGAAGCACAAGATTATGTTTTCCATGTACACTGTGGGCACATGGTGCAGGTATAACATTGACATAGCAATGACAAGTTGCATGGCTTTGTGTCTGTGATAACTAACAAGGCAAAACAGATGTGCTGTGAGCCTTTCAGCTCCAGCTGAAGCAGCAAAGCACAAAAAGGCCAAGCAAGCCAAGGCAAGGCAGAGGTGCTGTGAGCATCTAAGTAGTCGTAAACTGAGTGAGAACATTGGACATTGGGGAAAGAATAGTATTCCCTTAGACAGGGTTTTGAGATGGGACAATGCTTAAAAACAGGTAATCTGTGCAAGTTGGTTCTTAAATAGCAATTAATTTATAAATGTGCACTTGTATTTGCAATGAGTGCGAGAAGTGGCACTTGTGAGTCCTGAGAAGTATTTTTTGTTTGCCTACATATGAATTGTAAAATGAAGGGCAAATCCTGGCTCGCAGCACTCAATCTTGTGCAAAGCTGGGCTTTAAAACAGCACCAGCACTAGGAATACTCGCAGTCATGAGTACTTCCACTTCTGGCAAGAGGGAAGATGTAACAAGCGGGGCAGCACAAATGCGCTTTCACAGATAATGAGTCACATTTTGGAAAATAGCATGAGAAATCTTGTAGGAACTCAGAGAGAAAAACCCTCCATGAAACTCACCAAAATTGACACAATTAATTTCTGGTGATTTATTTCATCCTCACCATATTTTCGCCATTTCTCCATCATTTGCTGCCCTAAGTATTCTGCCCATTGTTTTGCCTGGCTAGAACGCACAGCCTCAGATAAAAGGTAAATTATTTAAGACTGAGATGAAGAGAAATTTCTTCCCTCAGAGCACGGTGAATTGTGGAAATTGTGTATCACAAAGTGTTATGGATGCCGCAGGAGATTGGGAAGATACTAAATGAGTATTTTGCTGTGGAGAAGGATATAGAATTAGATTAGATTCTCTAGTGTCAAAACAGGCCCTTCGGCCCAACATGTCCACACCGCCCCTCCAATTCCCCTACCCTATGCTTACCCCTGACTACACACCTAACACTGTGGGCAATTTAGCATGGCCAATTCACCTGACCTGCACATCTTTGGAGGAAACCGGAGCACCCGGAGGAAACCCATGCAGACACAGGGAGAATGTGCAAACTCCACACAAACAGACAGGCATCAAACCCAGGACCCTGGTACTGTGAGGCAGCAGTGCTAACCACTGAGCCACCGTGCCGTACAGAATGTGGGGAAATAGATGGTGACATCTTGAAAAAGGTCCATATTACAAAGGAGGTAGTGCTGGATGTCTTGAAACATATAAAAGTGGATAAATCCCCAGGTCCTGATCAGGTGTAGCCTAGAACTCAGTGGGAATCTAGGAAAGTGATTGCTGGGCTCTTTGCTGAGGTATTTGGATCATCGATAGTCACAGGTGAGTCACTATTTAAGTAAGGTGGTAAGGACAAGCCAGGGAACTATAGACCGGTGAGCCTGACATTGGTGGTGGGCAACCTGTGGGAGGGAATCCTGAGGGACAAGATTTACATGTATTTGGAAAGGCAAGGACTGATTAGCATAGACCTGTGTGTGGAAAGTCATGTCTCATGAACTTGATTGAGTTTTTTGAAGAAGTAACAAAGAGGATAGATGAAGGCAGAGTGGTAGACGTGATTTATATGGACTTCAGTAAGGCGTTCAACTAGTTCCTCAAGGTAGATTGGTTGGCAAGTTTAGATCTCATGAAACATAGGGAGAGAACTGACTCAAATGTAGAAGGCAAAAAGTGAGGACTGCTGATGCTGGAAATCAGAGTCTCAATTAGAGTGGTGCTGCAAAAGCACAGCAGGTCATGCAGCATCCGAGGAGCAGGAATACCAAAGTTTTGGTCAAAAGCCCTTCATCAGGAATGAATTTCTGATGAGGTCTTTTGTTGAAATGTTGAAGGTAGAAGACAGAGGGTGGTGGTAGAGGTTTGCTTTTCAGACTGGACGCCTGTGACCAGTGGTGTGCCACAAGGATCAGTGCTGGGTCCATTACCTTTTGTCATTTATATGAATCATTTGGATGTGAACATAGGAAGTATAATTAGTAAGTCTGTAGATGACATCAAAATTGGAGGTGTAGTGGACAGCAAAGAAGGTTACCTCAGAGTACAATGGGCTCTTGATCAGATGGGCCAATGGACTGAGGAGTGGCAGATTACTTTAATTTCGATAAATGAGAGGTGCTGCATTTTGAAAAAGCAAATCAGAGCAAGACTTATACCTAATGGTAAGTTCCCGGGGAGTGTTGCTGAACAAAAAGACCTTGGACTGCAGGTTCATATTTCCTTAAAAGTAGAGTCGCAGGTAGATAGGATGGTATAGAAGGCATTTGGTATGCTTTCCTTTATTGGTCAGACCACTGGGTAGAGGAGTTGGGAGGTCATTTTGCAGCTGTGTAGGACATTGGTTGGCCACTGTTGGAATATTGTGTGCAGTTCTGGTCTTCTTCCTTTCAGAAGGATACTGTGAAACTTGAAAGGGTTCAGAAAAGATTTACAAGGATATTGCCAGGGTTGGAGGATTTGAGCTATAGGAAGAGGCTGAATAAACTGACGTTGCAGGGAAAACAGCCTCAGAGGCTAAGGGGTGACCTTATAGAAGTTTATGAAATCATGAGGGCATGGATAGGATAAATAGATAAGGTCTTTTCCCTGGGGGGGTGGGGGGGAGTCCAGAACTAGAGTGCATAGGTTTAGGGTTACAGCGGAAAGATATAAAAGGGATCTGAGGGGCAATTTTTTCACGCAGAGGGTGGTGCATGTATGGAATGAGCTACCAGAGGAAGTAGTGGAGGCACAGCAACTACAGCATTTAAAAGGCCTCTGGATGGGTATATGAATAGGAAAGGTTTAAAAGGGATACACAAATGGGACTAGATTAGGCTAGGATAGCTGGTTGGCATGGACGAGTTGAACCGAAGGGTCTGTTTCCGTGCTGCACATCTCTAAGACTCTAATTAGTATGGTTGGGCTGAAGGTCCTGTTTCCACACTGTACGGAATCTAATCTATTTCTTATATTTTTAAAATTCTGTGTTTTTGGAAGTAATGAAAGAAGTAGCAAAACAAGGAAATATCCCATATATGTATCAGCATTGCACTGATTATTTCATATGAAGAGCAATAGAGAAGATACAGTTTACATTGCAGCCAACCTGCATAAAATCCTCTTCTTTTAGTGTAAACCAACTTTACCTCACCTCACCAGGTGTGCCAATTATGCCTGTCTTTGTGGGGCACATGGAACATTCTTTTTCCACTCCTTTTCTTAATTCTTTTGCTGTTATATTGATGAGATCATCAATGCTGCTTCCCTCTCTCATTCAGAATTGGAAAAGCTTATCGATTTTGCTTCCAATTTCCACTTCGTCCTCACTCTAATAACTCAGCACCACCTTTCTAACCTGCAATCTTCTTCCTGACTGCGCCGCCCCCACCCCACTCCAGCCTATCACCTCACCTTGACCTCCTTCCACCTATCACATTTCCAATGCCCCTCCCCCAAGTCCCTCCTCCCTACCTTTTATCTTAGCCTGCTGGACACACTTTCCTCATTCCTGAAGAAGGGCTTATGCCCGAAACGTCGATTCGTCTGTTCCTTGGATGCTGCCTGACCTGCTGCGCTTTTCCAGCAACACATTTTCGACTCTAATTAGTATGGTCAAGATTTAAATTAAGGATTTTGATCCGTCAGGATATGAAAGGAATGGGATCCGGCGCAAACTGGAGTTAAGGTAGAAAATTAGATATGTTTGTACTGAATGGTAGAACAGGCTCAAGGGCCAAATGATCTCCTCCAACTCCTAGTTGGGTGGTACGGTGGCTCAGTGGTTAGCACTGCTGCCTCACAGCACCAGGGTCCCAGGTTCGATTCCAACCTCAGGTGACTGTGTGGAGTTTGCATGTTCTCCCCGTGTCTGCGTGGGTTTCCTCCCCCAGTCCAAAGATATACAGGCCAGGTGAATTGGCTATGCTAAATTGCCCATAGTGTTAGGTGCATTAGTCAGAGGGCAAATGAGTCTGGCTGGGTTACTCTTCAGAGGGTCGGAGTGGACTGGTTGGGCTGAAGGTCCTGTTTCCACACTGTACGGAATCTAATCTATTTCTTATATTTTTAAAATTCTGTGTTTTTGGAAGTAATGAAAGAAGTAGCAAAACAAGGAAATATCCCATATATGTATCAGCATTGCACTGATTATTTCATATGAAGAGCAATAGAGAAGATACAGTTTACATTGCTGCCAACCTGCATAAAATCCTCTTTTTTTAGTGTAAACCAACTTTACCTCACCTCACCAGGTGTGCCAATTATGCCTGTCTTTGTGGGGCACATGGAACATTCTTTTTCCACTCCTTTTCTTAATTCTTTTGCTGTTATATTGATGAGATCATCAATACTGCTTCTCTCTCTCATCCAGAATTGGAAAAGCTTATCAATTTTGCTTCCAATTTCCACTTCGTCCTCACTCTCACCACGTCCATCTCTGACTCCTCCCTTCCCTTCCTAGACATCTCTGTTTCCACTCCATGGGTGGCACAGTGGTCAGCACTGCTGCCTCACAGCGCCAGGGACCCCGATTCAATTCCACCCTCGGGTGACTGCCTGCAGGGAGTCCCTGTGTCTGTGTGGGTTTTTTCCCACAGTCCAAAGATGTGCAAGTTAGATGGATTGGTCATGCTAAATTGCCCATAGTGTCTAGTTATTGCAGGCTAGGTGGACTAGCCATGGGAAAAGGAGGGTTATAGGGATAGGATCTGAGTGAGATGTTTTTTGGAGAGTCAGTGTGGATTTGTTGAGCCAAATGGCCTGTTTCCAGACTGTAGGAATTTTATGGGAAATTCCTGGGGACGGACTTGGTACTAATACTGACACCCACAGTTAACCTTGACTATACATCCTCATACCCTGCTTCCTGTAAAGATTTTATTCTATTCTCCCAATTCCTTCATCACCATAGCAAATATTCTGATGATGCAACTTCGACGAGGGACCCTCCGAAATATCCACATTCTTCTTTAAACGAGGAGTCCCAAGCACCATTGATGACAGGGCGCTGAGCTGGATCCAACGCATCTCCTTGCAATTCGGATGTCACCCCCTCTCTTCCTTCCCACAACAGTAATAGGATCCCTCATGTCCTTATCTACCAGCACCCACATCCAGAGGCTCATTAGCCACCGTTTCTGCTCCTCCAGTGAGATGCCACCACCAAACACACATTCCTCTCCCCTCCCTCGTCAGCCTTCCACTGATACCATTCTCTCTGGCACACCCTGATCCATGCTTCATTCATTTGCAAAAACCCCCAAAGTTTAACAATGCCTTCTCCTGCAACACACCTTCCAGAGGAAGCAGTGCTTTACCTGCACTTAACACAATCTAGTCTACTTCATTCGCTGCTCACAATGTGGACTCCTCTATATTGGGGAAAAGTAGTGTAAACTGGGTGACTGCTTCGCAAAATACCTAGGTTCTGTCTCCAAAAAAGACTCTGAGCTTCTAATTGCCTGCTACTTCAACACACCACCTTGTTCCTTGGCCAACATCTGTTTCAAGCTTGCTGTAGTGCTCCAGTGAAGCCCAACGCAAGCTGAAATAGCAAGCATCTCTTTTTCCACTTGAGCACCCTGCAACCTTCTGGACTCAATATGGAGTTCAACCACCTCAGGGATTCAGCTCACCCAGATTCTTAACCAACCTTACCCAAATCCCCACACACTAGGCCTTGCGATCACATAGAAGAAAGTGAGGACTGCAGATGCTGGATGCTAAGATCATAAGACCTTAAGACATAGGAGCAGATATTAGACCATTCAGCACATCGAGTCTGCTCCACCATTCAATCATGGCTGATATGTTTCTCAATCCCATTCTCCCACTTTCTCTCCTAAACCCTTGATACTCAAGAACTAATCTCCATCATAAATATACTCAATGACCTGGCCTGCGCAGCCTTCTGTGATAACGAAATCCATACATTGGTCAATATCGAGCTGAAGAAGTTTCTCCTTATCTCAGTTCTAAAAGGTCTTCCCTTTACTGTTAGGCGAAGCCCTCGGGTCCTAGTCTCCCTTACCAATGGAAACATCTTCCCAACATCTACTCTGTCCAGGCCATTCAGTATTCTATATGTTTCAATTAGATCCCCCCTCATCCTTCTAAACTCCATTCAGTATAAACCCAGAGTCTTCAAATGTTTCTCATGTCAAGCTTTTCATTCCTGGGACCATTCTCGTGAACCTCCTCTGAACACACTCCAGGGCCAGTACATCCTTCCTGAGAAACAGGGCCCAACACTGTGCATAATACTCCAAATGTTGTCTTACCAGAGCCTTCTGGAGCCTCAGAAGTACATCCCTACTTTTACATTCAAGTCCTTTCAAAATAAATGCCATTGTTGCATTTGCCTTCCGAACTACTGACTCAACCTGCAAGTTTACCTTGAGGGAATCCTGTAATAGAACTCCCAAGTCTCTTTGTACTTCAGACTTCTAAATTTTCTCCCCATTTAGAAAACAATCCATGCATCTATTCTTGCTACTAAAATGCATGATCTCCCACGTTCCCATGTTTTACTGCTCCTGCCACTTCTTTGCCCACTCTCCTAACTTGTCCAAATCCTTCTGCAGTCTCCCACCTCCTCAATGCTACCTTAGCCAGAATGCCCTCAGTTCTTTCATCTAAATTATTAATGTATTGTGAAAAACTGTGGTCCCAACACCGAGCCTTGCGGCACACTACGTGTCACTGGCTGCCATCCTGAGAAAGACCCTTTTATCCCCACTGTCTTCTTTCTGCCAGACAGCCAAGCTTCTATCCATGATGAAGGGTTAATGCCCAACGCTCCTGCTCCTTGGATGCTGCCTGACCTGCTGTGCTTTTCCAGAGCCACACTTCTCAACTCTTGTTATCACATAGTCTGCTATTTCACACAACCCATTGTTAACCATGAACAGTCCCCATTAATAGCCATTCACCCTCCTAAATGGATCATTATCCACTCCTTTGTCTGTCTAACTAACTGTTCTTCTGTCTCTTCGGGTTCTAGCCCCACATATCGTTAACTCCGTACCATTCTTCCCCCCGCCCCCCCTCCTGCTATCTACTGACTAAAGACCAACATTTTCCTAGCTACCATCAGTTCTGAGGAAGGGTCACTTGACCCAAAATGTTAACACTGATTTCTCTCTACAGATGTTGCTAGACCTGTTTAGCTTTTCCAGCAATTTTGGTTTTTGCTTCTGATTTACAGCATCCACCGTTCTTTCGGTTTTCACCTTACCTCAGTTTTGAAGAGACAGGCATGTTGAATAATTTGAGACAACTGAATTTTATGCACATTATGTTATTTCTGGAGGCTACAGGAAAACATTCCTTCTTTAAGAAAACATCCATCTAGAACCCTTTAATTTTAAAATGTTAAAATAAATAGTACACCAATAAACGGACAGATTTACAAAATATTACTTTTCCACATATTGATTCTTTAGCACATTAGATATTTTTTTAAAAAGGCTTTTTATTCACCCATTTGCATCACTGCTACACAGTTCTATTATGTTGCAGTGATTCACCACGGATGCCGTGCACCATCAGTTCGAGAATGGTGGACATTTTATGGCTCCTGATGGTGTAAAGATAACTGGCTATTCATAACGATAATAATATCTATTCCTACCATGTTCAGCAACGGTACAACAAAAATAATACAACATTCAGTTATTAATTGGCAATTTAAATTGGCAGCACGATACAAAGATGAAATCAGAAACAATTCAAATTTGAGTCCAACATTGATCTACATGATTAACAGAAAATAAATGCTTATGACTATTCTTTTTAAATTTAATGGCTATTGGTTTTCATAAAAGTCTGGTAATTATCTGTGAATACACGTTGACATCAAAGAGTTATGTCAAATAAGAGTGTCTCTTTCTTTGGTATACACATAATCAGAATCGCAGTTTACATCATTCATTTCAGTGACCTCTCTAGTTTGTTAAGAATTTCAAAATATTTTTAAAAACTTAAGTTTTCATCCCAAAAGAGAAAATGCTGGAAAATCTCAGCTGGTCTGGCAGCATCTGTAAGGAGAGAAAAGAGCTGACGTTTCGAGTCTAACTGACCCTTTGTCAGCTCTTTTCTCTCCTTACAGATGCTGCCAGACCTGCTGAGATTTTCCAGTATTTTCTCTTTTGGTTTCAGATTCCAGCATCCGCAGTAATTTGCTTTTATCCTTAAGTTTTCATCCCTTTGTTTTCCTCTTCAGACCTGCTTAGTGATAACAAATGAGGGGTGTGTGAATAGGAAGGGTTTAAAGGGATATGGCAAATAAGACTTATATAGGATTTCTGGTCAGCCTGGAGGAGTTGGACTGAAGTGTCTATTTCTGTGATGTATATCTCAATGACTCTATGAATCTATGAATATGAGGATTTAACAATTTATGCTGTTATGCCTTTCAGCATCAGATCATCGAGGCAACTCTTTGTTAATAATAACTTTTTGTGAAATTACTTAACTCAGTTCAGCCTGCTGCCTTTAAATACTAACTAAACAGTATCATTTTTGCTCGGCAGAGTTCTTAATATAAACATTGTTGCTACTGCATAGGAACAAGAATAGATCAATCAGCCCACTGAGCCTGCTCCACCACTCAAACAGATCATGGCCAAACATCATTGGCTGCACCATTGTTGTCAACCATCTTCATATCCCACAGTGTTATTAGTATCCAGAAATTAATCAATTTCTGTACTGAACATGCTTGAGCATCCAGCGACCTCAGAGAGAGAATTCCAAAGAATCATCACTCTGAGTGAATAGATTCCTCTTCATCTCAGTCTTACACATTCGGAGATTATCCTCCCTGGTTTTCGACTCATCAGCGGGGAAAACTCTATGGGGTATTTTCACATCCTGTAAGAATTTTGTAGTTTCAATGTGATAACCTTTTATTCTTTGAAAATCTAGATAATGCATGCTCAGTATTCTCAATCTCTTTTTATAGACAATCCCACTAATTCATGGGTTATGCTGGTCATAGAGTGAGTGTAACAGACATTTATAAATACAATCTTTCTTAGATAAGGAGACCAAAACTGTGCATAATCTTGGCTGCAATATTAATGATATTCCATGCAATTGCAGCAAGACTGCTTTATTCCTCTACTCAATTCCCACGAATGAATGAATGATTTTATTGTCACGTGTATTTTAGTGGGGAAAATATTAAAATACAGTGAAAAGCTTTTCACTGTCACCATGATTTGGTACCATTTTAAATAGTTTATGAATAAGAAATGAAATAGACAGGTAAGGCATAAAAAGTCCATTGGTTCTGAGCTAGCTCATCATCAGTGATTCCTGTGCCACGATCTCTCCTCTACCATCTCACTGCCATCTATACTAGATGCAAACAACATTGGCTCAAAGGTAGACGACAGAGGGTGGTGGTGGAGGGTTGTTTTTGAGACTGGAGGCCTGTGACCATTGGAGTGCCACAAGGATCGGTGCTGGGTCCTCTACTTTTTGTCATTTACATAAATGATTTGGATGCGAGCATAAAAGAGGTACAGTTAGTAAGTTTGCAGATGACACCAAAATTGGAGGTGTAGTGGACAGCGAAGAGGGTTACCTCAGATACAACAGGATCTTGACCAGATGGGCCAATGGGCTGAGAAGTGGCAGATGGAGTTCAATTCTGATAAATGCGAGGTGCTGCATTTTGGGAAAGCAAATCTTAGCAGGACTTGTACACTTCATGGTAAGGTCCTAGGGAGTGATGCTGAACAAAGAGACGTTGGAGTGCAGGTTCATAGCTCCTTGAAAGTGGAGTCGTAGGTAGATAGGATAGTGAAGAAGGCGTTTGGTATGCTTTACTTTATTGGTCAGAGTATTGATTACAGGAGTTGGGAGGTCATGTTGCGGCTGTACAGGACACTGGTTAGGCTACTGTTGGAATATTGCATGCAATTCTGGTCTCCTTCCTATCGGAAAGATGTTGTGAAACTTGAAAGGGTTCAGAAAAGATTTACAAGCATGTTGCCAGTTTGGAGGATTTGAGCTATAGGGAGAGGCTGAACAGGCTGGGGCTATTTTCCCTGGAGCGTTGGAGGCTTAGGGATGACTTTATAGAGACTACAAAATTATGAGGAGCATGGATAGGATAAATAGACAAAGTCTTTTCCCTTGGATCGGGGAGTCCAGAACTAGAGGGCATAGGTTTAGTTTGAGAGGGGAAAGATTTAAAAGAGACCCAGGGGGTGACTTTTTCATGCAGAGGGTGGTACGTGTATGGAATGAGCTGCCAGAGGATATGGTGGAGGCTGGTACAATTGCAACGTTTAAGAGGCATTTGGATGGCTATATGAATAGGAAGGGTTTGGAGGAATGTGGGCCAGGTGCTGGCAGGTGGATATCTGGTCGGTGTGGACAGGTTGGACCAAAGGGTCTGTTTCCATGCTGTACATCTCTATGACTCTATAACATTAAAGTCTCCATTCTTCAAGCACCATCTTTTATCACTGGGTCAGTTCACCGCTACTACCATGCCACCACTTGGGCCGGACCTTCCAACACCAGAGTCACATCGCTCGCTACTGGGCCCACCTCAAAGTTACAGTGATGCCATTCTGCCATCGCCCCACTGCCACCAACACCGGACTCAGCCAATGAAGTCGCTGATCCTCAGGCACTACCTTTCACTGCTGGTCCTACCTGGTTAATGTCACCTCCACCAATGTAGCAGCTGCCAATTCTGATGCCAGATTCCATGCTTGCCCCTGAAAAGCAAGTGCTCACTTGAGTCTGCTCTGGGCTCATTCACCACTGCCATGAGTTTGTGCTGGGATCCCTTACTGCCACCAATGCTGTCTGAGCTCAGGACAAGAGGAAAAGAGAGAAAAAGAAAAGTAAAACTGTCGGAGCAGTCTAGCGCTGGCTCAGGAGTCCTACTCCATCTGCATCTTGAAGGCGGCGGTTAGCATATCAATTGATTTCCTTGACTACTGTAGTTCAGTCGACTGCTGTATCTGCATGCTAGTTTTTGTTGATTCATGAACTAGGAAACTCGGGTCCCTTTGGTCCTCAACACTTCCCAACCTCCCACCCCATCAGAAATAGTGTTTCAGTTTATTTTCAACCAAAGCAGGTTTCCTCACACATTCCGAATGTGATTGAATCTAGGATTCAATGTTAAAAATCACACAACACCAGGTTTAATTGGAAGCACTAGCTTTCGGAGCGCTGCGCCCCGAAAGCTAGTGCTTCCAATTAAACCTGGTGTTGTGTGATTTTTAACTTTGTACATCCCAGTCCAACACCGGCATCTTCATATCATGAGATGAGATTCAATGTTGGTTAGTTAGTTCATTCCCAAATTGACATCCATTGGTCTTCACATATACAGACTTCATTCCATCTTATGTTCACTACCAGTCTGGCTTGGATCATAGAGTCAAAGAGATGTCAGTTTGCTATAAATAACTGTTCTATTTCAATGTAAAATTTCCTATTCATTTAACAATGCCGCTGCAATTAACAAGTATGGATGTAATTAGCAAACATTGCAACCTTCTGATTTGTGACAGCTTGTTGAGATGAACTGTGCTGTCTCAATGTAAATTGTTCTATTCAGCATCACCATTCCCATTAACAAGTGTTGATGAGATTAGCAGGCATTGTTCCAATTTCTACTGTTCTAAACTCATCCAGTCTTTCTTTCAGTCATGCGTGGGACATGGCCATCACTGGTTGGCTAGCATTTATTGTTCATCCTTAATAGCACTTGACAAGGCTACTTCTTAAACTGCTGGAGTCCATGTGCTGTGGGTTGACAACAATGCCCGAAGAGAAGGAACTTCTTTAAATGTGTTTCACAGTGGGCAGTGCATTTACCAAATGAACATCATATTTCCCAATAACTTTTTCATAAATATAACAGAAAAACCTCAATGGAGGTCTATAAGGAAGAAAACACTATATATAATCAAAAGTATAAAAACAAAATATTATATCTCATAAACACGATCATAAAATTATTTCTACCATTTCTTTGGATGTTTCATTTTGCCGCAGAAGTGACATAACCAATAAATTAATGAAGCTTTATAATTTTTTTTAAAGTGAGCATACCTTTTTCTAAAGCAGAAAACGCTAGAGAAACTATAGGCCTGGCATCTCTGTGGTGAGAGAAAAACAGACTTAATGTTTCAAATCTGAAATAAAACGAAGAAGTGCAGATGCTGGAGTTCTGAAATCGCTGCTAGTGTGGAAACATCTGAGGGGCATCAATTCTGATAAAGAGTCACTGACTCAAAACATTAATCCCATATTCTCCCCAAAGACGCTGTCAGAGGTTTTGAGTTTTGCCAGTAATTTCTGTCTTTGTTTCAAGTCTGGTATGGCTTTTCTTCTGAACTGAATTTTTAAAATATTTGTCCATGAAATGTGGGCATCACTGGCTGGAGTATCTTAATTGTTTTGGAGACAGTGATGGTATGCTGCCTTCTTGACTGGCTCCAGTCATGGACGGTGTAAAAACAGTGCTGTTAAGGGGGAGTTCCAGCATTTTAACTTAAAAATAGTGATGGAACAACAATTTTTGTACATTACTGGTGAATGGAGTGAGTAACAAAGGTGCTAGATGGGAAGCTAACCAAGTAGGTTAATTTATCTTGATGGTTTTGAGATTCTTGAGTGCTGTTGAAGTTAACCCCAATAGCATTCCCCACTTTTCATAATTGTAAGAGTCACAGCTGTGATAATTTATTGCCAGTAGACCAAACAAAGTGAGAGTGGGAGGAAATCTTGTCCTCAAGAGTTGCCAGCTACTCTACAAGAACTCAATAGTGGGTACTGGACAAAGGTCCTCAAAAAAAAAAATTCAATAGCTCTACAACCAGGAAAATTCAGGGCTTTAAGGCAAGAGTGGGTTGGGCAATTTAGGAACAGAGGTGGGAATGGGTTTTGAAAATCAGGACAGGAGGAGTAAGTGGAGGTAATACCTGTGGGGTGGGGGGGTCTGCCAATCACGAAGGGCACACCCTGAAATGCTGTACTCCCCACCTCCTTCCTGTTTTTCAAAAGCAGGTTACCCACTTTTTTTCCTACGTAGCCATTTTATGGCATCGGCAGCATGAAATATGGATCAATTGACTCATTGGCAACAGGCTCAACTAACCATTAATTTTTTTTTAAATGGAGAGAGGAAATTTTCTTGTACAGCAGTAATGGTGTCCCTACCTCTAAGCCAGGAGGCCTGGGTTGAAGTTCCAGATGTTTCAGAGATCCGTAATAACATCCCTGAACAATGGATTAGAAGATACAAAAATCAAAGACAGAAAATCCATTTTGTTATACAAGTATCCAACATATTTATAGGGACTTGAACAGGACGGCAGTGGCATGTATCCCCTTGAATTTTATATGCTGTACACACCACTGAAAACACATCCAGCTGTGTGTGTGTGTGTGTGTGTGTGTGTGTGTGTGTGTGTGTGAGATTTCTTAAAATCCAACCTATCAGGTCCTCTGTTTTAAGAATTTTATTTTCAACTTCATTCTTACTCAAGGAAGGGTTAACCCAGTTCTCAGATGAACAACAAATGAATGAGTTCACTTTGCATCCTAGCTAAGGAGAAAAGGGGAAGTGGTGGTACAGTGATGATGTTGGTAATCCAGAAACCCAGGCTGATGTGATAGGTTCAAATCCAGCCATGCCATTTACTAAAATTTGATATTTAGAAAAAACACATATGCCAAATATAATTTGTAACGCTTTATTCTCCCTGACATGGTTGTCTTTACAATGAGCACAGGTGGATTCTGAAGATACTATCTTTCACAGAACAAGCACTAGAAACACAATAACATGAAAACAGACTTTGTCAACAGAGGCTTGCTTAGCTTTACCCTCTCCACTAAACTACAGTAATTGTTTCGCTCTAAGTTTTAAGAGAATAGACTTGCCAAAACTACTGTAAATGAACAAGCAAGCAAATAAAATGCAGAAGATGCACTCTGTGGGAAAAGATCAGCCAAGTGGGATTAATTGCTCCTCTTTCAAAGTCATTTTCGGTGCTATACTATGCAATGATTCACAGCAGTATACAGACTGAATTTCTTGAACTATTACTTAAGTCCTAGTCTAGATTGTTTTGGTGACAATTATATCTTTAACAAAAGCTTCATCGTGAGTGAATATTGAGTATTAAAGAATGTAGACTATAATAGTGATGTGGTGCTGGAAAAGCACAGCAGGTCAGGCAGCATCCAAGGAGCAGAAGAATCGACATTTCAGGCAAAAGCCCTTCATCAGGGATGAGGGGCTTTTGCCCGAAACGTTGATTCTCCTGCTCCTTGGATGCTGCCCGACTTACTATGCTTTTCCAGCACCACACTCTCAACTCTTATCCCTAGTATCTGCAGTCCTCACTTTCGCCAATAAGTGACTGACCCAAAACTGGCAAAGATTAGCCAAAGTGGTAGCAATTGTATCAGATGAGAAGAATTAACAACAAATTAACACTCATCAACAAAACCAAATGAACCCAAAATAAATCAAATCGGAGTAAAAGACAGTGCAAGATATGATGAAGATTAAAACCTTTTGAGTGGGTTTGTCCAACCTTTTCTCATGGGAGCAAGGGAGAGCAGCAAATTTCAATTTTTCTCTCACTCAGAGTAAATGATCAGCAAATACAGGAGAGAAACTGATTCAAGAAGCATATCCTCAAAACCATCCAGTTCCACTTGCCTTAATTAGAACCCCAGTGGCAGATAAAGACGACAAACTTTGGTTACTGCAGCCTGTGGGTTGTCTGTTGAACAAGCCTGTTCTTAGTCCACGTAAATGAAATAATAAGTCATAGAGATGTACAGCTCAGAAACAGACTCTTCAGTCCAACTCATGCGTGCCGACCAGATAACTTAAATCAATCATTTGCCAGCACTTGGCCCATATCCCGCTAAACCCTTCCTATTCATGTATCCATCCAGATGTCTTTTAAATGTTGTAATTATACCAGTCTCCACCACTTCCTCTGATAGCTCATTGCATGCATGTGCCACCTTTTGTGTGAAAAAGTTGCCCTTTTGGTCCCTTTTAAATCATTCCCCTCTCATCCTTAACTTATGCCCTCTAATGCTGGATTTCCACACTCCAGGGAAAACATTGTCTATTTATCTTATCCATGCCCCTTAGGATTTTATAAACCTATAGAAGGTCACCCCTCAGCCTCTGATGCTGGACTGAACATAGCCCCAGCATATTCAGCCACTCTCTATAGCTCAAACCCTCCAACCCTGGCAACAACCTTGTAAATATTTTCGGAACCCTTTGAAGTTTCACAACATCTTTCCCATAGGAGAGATACCAGAATTGCACACAATATTCCAAAAGTGGCCTGACCAATGTCCTGTACAGCCGTAACATGACCTCCCAACATCTATACTCAGTGCTCTTAGGAGAATTACCTGTATTCTGACTAAAACGAGCATTTATTAAACACAATTTGGCTGCACCGCAATTAGTGGATTGCAGGCCCCTTTTCTGGAAAGTGAACTCCCATTCGCTGTTACATGATTCCATCCCCGGCACTTATCCAAACAGCAAAACATAGCCTCAAGATCCTGTCTGCAAAATGCAAATTCAGTGCGTTCAGTTAAAATAGAAGTGCAATCAGCTCTGCAAGCCTTGAAACTTAGCTTGAAACTGGAAATTGTAGTTTGAAGGAACTCTGTTTCAAACTGGGGAAGAATCTTGAGGACTGGACTTCTGCAACAGCATCAGTCAGCTCATGCACTTTCTGGTGAAGAGCTTTGTGAAAGGTACAGTGATGTAGTCAGTGATTTTAATGTTAAAGTGTTATATTTACTGTATTATTTAAAATAGGATTTAAAAATTTACGTAGAGTGTGCTATTGTTTGTGTTAGACTAACCACTATTTTTGTTTGGATTTTTACTCATATTTGTGGTGATTTGCCTCTCACCCTATTTATCCAATAGGTCCCATTATTTATATTGGATGATTTTCTATAATATGGTGTTGCACGGGAACACAACTACAGTACCTTGTTATAGGAGAACTACTGGTACAAGTCTTAGTACCTCTAATGTAATAGGGGGGAGCAAAGTTCCTGCTGTTGACAATTTATTGAGTAAATGCTACAAAATAAAACATTGTGTGGATGCCAAGTGAGAATGAGATTTAAACTTTGCTGTGATGACCTTTTAATGTTCAAATTTCATTCCCATATTCAATCTCTGGACTCACTTGAGGTTGGCCACTCAGTTGAAATACAACGATTACTGAATCTCAGAGGGCCAGTGAGTTATTTTGACAATAGGGTGATAATAGGCACTAAAAGTGGTGCAGTGATAATTAAATACTGTAGTTTGAAAATTTGATTTTAGCATGCAATATTTTGGTCCTAAGTGCTGAATGTATAGTTTGAACATGCTTGGAAGGTACTGAATCAAAAGCCTGCAGTTTTTGCACAATAGTGACCATCAACTGCTACTTTCATGGGCAAGATTTTGCAAACCACATGCCGCCACTTAAATGGAAGGTATAAATTGGATGACGTAGAAACTGTGAGAGAGGGTACATAGGTTGTCTGATGCAACAGTCAATCTGAGAGGTTCAGAGTAAGAATAACTACCTTTTGGAGAAGGGGTGAATGAGGTGGTGGGAGGGTCATGGGAAAATGAAGGAATACACTTTCTTCTTGTGTCCCTACATTTGCAGTAATTGTGGTTTAATTGTCCACGCTCATGTCCTCCTTTCATTCCTTGTGTAAAGGAAAGAGTTAATTTAACAAGATACTGATGACAAATTACTCCATTTCGCCTGCTGATATCTATAGGGTTTCATATAAGATACAGCACAATTAGTGTCTTCGATAGAGTCATAGAGTCCTACAGCATGGGGACAGGTCTTTTGGCCCAAACTCGTCCATGCTAACCAAAATGACTACTTACACTAACCCCATTTCCATGCAGTTGGCCCATATACAACAAAACCTTTCCTATCTAAGTATTTGTCCAAATGCCTTTAAAATGTTGTTAATGTATCCACCTCAACCACTTTCCCTGGCAGCTCGTTCCAAATGCATATCATCCTCTGTGTAAAATAATTGCCCCTCTGGTTCCCTTTTATTCTTTCCCCTGCATCTTAAAGGGATGCCCTGTCGTCTTCGATTCCCCAATCCTGGGAAAACGACTAGGTGCATTCACCCTATCCATGCTTCTCAAGCTCTTATACACCTCTGAAAGATCCCAGTTCAGTCTCCTACGCTCTAAAGAAAAAGGTCCTAGCTTGTCCAACCTCTCCCTATAACTCAGATCCTCAAGTCCTGGCAACATCCTTGTAAATTTCTTCTGCAGTCTTTTCAGTTCAATAACATCCTTCCTATGGAGTACAAATGTATGTTGCTGGAAAAGGACAGCCGGTCAGGCAGCATCTGAGGAGCAGGAGAGTCGACGTTTCAAGCATAAGCTCTTCCTGATGAAGAGCTAATGCTCGAAACGTTGACACTCCTGCTCCTGATGATGCCTGACCAGCTGTGCTTTTCCAGCACCACACTTTTTGACTCTGAACTCCAGCATCTGCAGTTCTCACTTTCTCCCACATCCTTCCTATAGCAAGGTGACCAGAACTGAACACACTGCTCCAAGTGCAGCCTCACCAACGTCCTGTACAACTCCAAATAACTACCCAACTTCTTTACTCAATGCTTTGACTGACAAAGGTCAATATGCCAAAAACCATTTTCACTGCTCTGTCTACCTGTGACTCCACTTTCGGAGGACCGTGCACCTGAACTCCAAGGTCCCTCTGTTCCACTACACTCCTTAATGCCCTACCATGCATCAGAAAACTCCTCCCTTGATTTGATTTTCCAAAATGCAAGACCTCACACTTATCTAAATTGAACACTACTTGATACTTCTCAGCCCACTTCCCCAGCTATCAAGGTCCTGTCACAATTTCTGATAATCTTTCCCACTGTCCATGATACCACCTATTTTAGTGTCATCTGCAAACTTACTTAAATCATACCTTGTACATTCTCATCCAAATCATTGATTTAGGTAACAACAATAATGGAGAAAGTGAGGACTGCAGATGCTAGAGATTCAGGAAGAAGGGCTTATGCCCAAAACGTTGATTCTCCTGCTCCTTTGATGCTGCATGACCTGCTGCGCTTTTCCAGCAACAACAATAATGGACCCAACACTGATCCCTGAGGCACTCCACTAGTCACAGGCCTCCAGTACAACAAGCATCCTTCCATTATTACCCTCTGCTTACTACCACCAAGCCAATTTCGTATCCAATTTGGCAGCTCACCCTGGATTCCATGTGTGGTGAAAAGGTTAAAATTATGTCCCAATACATGTGTGAATCTAACCGGAATGGAGGTGTTGCTTAGTCCCGTGTGAATCTTATTACACACCTCCCCGTGTGAATCTTCTTATCTGTATGTAACCAGAATGGAATGTGTTTTTTAGCCTTGCTCTGCTGTTATATCAGCTGGAAAAGTCTCCAGTTCGGTGAGTCTGCTCCGGGGTTACGTTTAACCGCCGAGCGTGGGTTGTTGGCAACCGCTCTACGAGAACTGACGGCTCCCAGTTCCGGTAACATGTAGAGTGAGTATAAGCCAGACCCGGGAGTCTGCTCCGGGGTTGCGTTTAACCGCCGAGCGTGGGTTGTTGGCAACCGCTCTACGAGAACTGACGGCTCCCAGTTCCGGTAACACGTAGAGTGAGTATAAACCAGACCCGTTGTAAGTACGAGACCTGGTTGTGGCGACGCTGCGGGGAATAAAACACTTATATTCTAGCAGACTCGCCTCTTGGCTTTTGTTCTGTGTCAGACTACTTTCCTGCGAGCCTGGTCCTTGACCTTGAGAATTTTTTTTAAAACACCATGGAATCCAACCTTCCAGACCAACCTACCATGTGGAACTTTATCAAAGGCCTTACTGCTCCCATGAGGAGGTTGAACAGTTCATCAACTTCACCAACACATTCCACCCCTACCTTAAATTCACCTGGACCACCTCTGACATCTCCCTCCCCTTCCTAGACCTCTTCACTTCCATCGACGAGGACCGACTCAACAGTGACATCTCTTACAAACCCACCGGCTCACACAGCTACCTGGATTACACTTCCTCCCACTATTCCTCCTGCAAAAATGCTATCCTGTATTCCCAATTCCTCCACCTCATCTGTTTCCAGGGGGAACAGTTCTACCTCAGAACACACCAGATAGCCTCCTTCTTTAAAGACGGAAATTTCCCCTCCCACGTGGCTGAAGATACCCTCCAACGCATCTCATCCACGTCCGCACCCCCACCCTCCAACCAGCATTAAGGACAGAACCCCCGGTCCTCACCTGCCACCCCACCAAGCTCCACATAAACCGCATTATCTGCCGACATTTCTGTCACCTCCAAACTGACCCCACCACCAGGGATATTTCCCTCCCCACCTCTATCTGCTTTCTGCAAAGACTGTTCCCTCCACGACTACGTGGTCAGGTCCACGGCCCCTCCTGGCACCTTCCCCTGTCACCACAGGAATTGCAAAACCTGTGCCCACACCTCCCCCCTCACCTCTGTCCAAGGCCCCAAAGGAGCCTTCCACATCCAAAGTTTCACTTGCACTTCCATACATGTCATTTATTGTATATGTTCCTCCCGATGCGGTCTCCTCAACATTGGGGAGACTGGATGCCTTTTCGTAGAGCACTTTAGAGAACATCTCCAGGAGACCCTCACCAATCAACCCCACCACCCCGTGGCCAAACACTTCAACTCCCCCTCCCACTCTGCCGAGGACATGCAGGTCCTGGTTCTCCTCCATCACCATTCCCTTACCACCCGACGCTTGGAGGAAGAATGCCTTATCTACCACCTCAGGACCCTTCAACCCCATGACAATGAGGACGTCACCAGTTTCCTCATTTCCCCTCCCCCCATCCTACCCCAGTTCCAACCTTCCAGCTCAGCACTGCCCTCATGACCTGTCCCATCTGTCAATCTTCCTTCCCAACTATCCACTCCACCCTCCTTTCCAACCTACCACCTTCATCCATCTATTGCACTCTCAGCCCCATCCCCCTCCCATTTATCTCTCCATCCACAAGGCTCCCAGCCTCATTCCTGATGAATGGCTCCAGCCCGAAACACTGATTTTTCTGCTCCTCGGATGCTGCCTGACCTGCTGTATTTTTCCAGCAACAGACTCTCAACTCTGATCTTCAGCATCTGTAGACCTCACTGTCCCCTAAAGTCCATACAGACTATGTTTACCACTCTGCCCTCGTTAACCTTCCTGGTCACATCAAAGAACTCTAACAAATATGTGACGCATGATCTCCCACGCACAAAGCCATGCTGACTACTCCTAATCAAACCCTGTCTTTACAAATGCACATTTATCTTATTTTTCAGAATCTTCTCAAGTAACATACCAACCACAGATGTTAGGTAGGTTTTTCTTTGCAGACCTTATTAGGTATGGCACAACATTTTCTACCCTCTACCTATGGCTAACAAAGATGCAAAACTATCAGCCAGGGCCCTCTCGATTTCTTCTCTTTTCTCTTGCAGTGTTCTTGAATATATCCGGTCAGGATCAAGAGACTTATCCACCTTCATACATTCTAGTGCATCCAATACCTCCTCTACTGTGATATGGATGGTCCCAAAAATATCACAACTAACTCCCCCAAGTTTCCAACTCTTCTTCATGTCTTTTTCCACTGTAAACACAGGAAAAATATTAATCGAGGACCTCGCCTATCTCCTACAATTTGACACAAACCTATCCACTTTGGTCCCTTGCTGAGAATCCTATAAGAGATGATATTTACCACATCTGCCGCAGAAAGTGGTTCAGGCCAAAGCATCGAATGTTTTCAAGAAGGATTTAAATATGGTTCTTTGGGCTAAAGAGATCAAAGGATATCAGGAGAAAGTGGAAAAGGATACGGAGTTGAACAGTGGAGCAGGCTCGAAGGGCTGCATTACCAACTCTTGTTACTATTTTCTATGTTTCTGTTTACCA
The DNA here is from genome assembly GCF_037043375.1 of Chiloscyllium plagiosum. NCBI lineage: Eukaryota > Metazoa > Chordata > Chondrichthyes > Orectolobiformes > Hemiscylliidae > Chiloscyllium > Chiloscyllium plagiosum. Next base: position 69,428,978 of record NW_028270140.1, read on the forward strand.
GCAAGTAGTATTCAAAATCCTCTGCAAGAACTTGTTCACTACAAAGCAATTAGTCACTGTTAGAAGAGGTCATTCACTCAAGCCCTGTTGAAAGTATCATTCAGCCTCTTCATGAGCATTAACAGCCAACTTAAGTAGCCATCAATATCTTAACAATCCTCTTGTCTTATGCTAAATGCAGGTTTTGAGTCCATTTTAACCACCCTGCAAGCTCTTTAGCGCTTAAAATATCCGGAGAAAATTGCCAAGCATCTCTGAGAAGACAAAAAAATTAAAAGTGACTTAGAAATGTTCTATAAGACATGAAATCTCCATATTATTAAGGAGGACAGGAGATTGTTATAATTGTCCCCAAATATGGCACTACCTCACCCCACCATCTCAAACTCTCAGCTGCACCTAACAACTTCAATTTTTCCAGTTCGCTCAGGCTGCTCAAGCACAATCCTATGAAGGACTTTCTGCATACAAAAACTGCTATGTACCCCACATCACTGTGATTACACTTCAAGCAGACTTCATGGATAAAACATTTTACACCAAGCTAAGATTGGGATTGCGCTATATAAAACCAAGTTATTTCTTTCTTTCTTGCATCTATTTAATAGATTCATATACACAAAGGCACTATGAATGATAAAGGATAAATGATAAATGTGTCCTCCACAACACCATGATTGTAATCTCCACTTTGCTTACAACCGAGGTACACATTTGACCATTTTACTTGTCTAATAAATGGTATAAAAAATGAACACATTATCGATCAGTGTTTGACTCATTTTACTTGCGGTAATGATTTTAAACCACAAAGCTTAATTGCCAGTACAGTGCACTAATTGAGAATTATTTTCTTCCATTTAATCAAACATTTAGCTGACATTTCCTGGAAACTAATTATATGTAACTTACAGATTTGTGAAGGTCACGTTGTGATTGGTGGTCTAACGTTTATAGTTTTCTCATACAGTTAAAAAGGTGGAATTATACCTTCAGCTTGATGGTATTAATCTCACTGAATAAATGTTCATTTTTTAACCACTGCAAACAATTGATTAGATTTAATTAATCTTTACTTACTGTTTAATTATCATCCAAGCATATTCAACAATTTCATTAGAAGTGTTTTGAAAGGTTATCTTACATTGTACTTAATTTTGCCAAGAATACATAGAGTCATAGAGATGTACAGCACGGAAACAGACCTTCGGTCCAACCTGTCCATGCCAACCAGATATCCCAAACCAATCCAGTCCCACCTGCCAGCACCCAGCCCATATCCCTCCAAACCCTTCCTATTCATGTACCCATCCAAATGCCTTTTAAATGTTGCAATTGTACTAGCCTCCACCACTTCCTCTGGCAGCTCATTCCATATACGTACCATCCTCTGTGTGAAAACGTTGCCCCTTAGGTCTCTTTTTTTTCTTTTCCCTTTCACCCTAAACCTATGCCCTCTAGTTCTGGGCTCCCCGACCCCAGGGAAAATACTTCGTCTATTTATCCTACCCATACCCCTCAATTTTGTAAACCTCTATAAGGTCACCCCTCAGCTTCCAATGCTGCAACCCCAGCCTGTTCAGCCTCTCCCTATACCTCAAATCCTCCAACCCTGGCAACATCCTTGTAAAATCTTTTCCAAACACTTAAGTTTCACAACATCTTTCCAATGGTAAGGAGACCAGAACTGCATGCAATATTCCAACAATGGTCTAACCAATGTCCTGTACAGCTGCAACATGACTTCCCAACTCCTGTACTCAATACTCTGACCAATAAAGGAAAGCATACCAAACATCATCTTCACCATCCTGTCTACCTGCGACTCCACTTTCAAGGAGCTATGAACCTGCACTCCAAGGTCTCTTTGTTCAGCAACACTCCCAAGGACCTTACCATGAAGTGTACAAGTCCTGCTAAGATTTGCTTTCCCAAAATGCAGCACCTCGCATTTATCAGAATTAAACTCCATCTGCCACTTCTCAGCCCATTGGCACATCTGATCAAGATCACATTGTAATCTGAGGTAATCTTCTTCACTGTCCATTACACCTCCAATTTTAGTGTCATCTGCAAACTTACTAACTGTACTCTTTTATGCTCACATCCAAATCATTTATGTAAATGACAAAAAGTAGAGGGCCCAGCACCGATCCTTGTGGCACTCCACTGGTCACAGGCCTCCAGTCTCAAAAACAACCCTTCATCACCACCCTCTGTCGTCTACCTTTGAGCCAGTTCTGTATCCATATGGCTAGCTCTCCCTGTATTCCGTGAGATCTAACCTTGCTACCCAGTCTCCCATGGGGAACTTTGTCGAACACCTTGCTCTCCTTATTTTTCTGCTTTGTAATTAAGATTCTGTACCAAGGTGGCACCATAAGTGGTAACTTATAAACTGTTCACTGTATTTGGGTGTACATGTGACAGTAATCCTAATTCAATTCAGGTGGCCATCAAAACCATTAAGACACATCTAGGAGGAGAAATGAGACAAGTAATTGTAAAAGTGAGAGGAAATTGAAACATTTCACAGATCTTCTGAAAAACGTCTAGCAGGAACAGCTGGCTGTCAGAAATTGGCTCCTTTTATAAAAGGACCAAATTCAATTAACTATTCTAAAGTCTCTTCAGACCTTCCAGGCCTGGACTTGGACACCAGTGTAAATCCCAGTTGCACAACTCAAATGACCTGGAAGAAAACATTTGATCAACATCCAGATTATAAAAAAAAGATTTCAGATGGTGCCATCCAGTTAGCACTGCCTCAGTCTTAGTCAGGATGTTATTACCATAAATAGAAATTTCACCCAATCCCAGTGGGCTTTCCTATCCTGTATCTTTGGTGCAGAAACCTTGAATTTCCAGATTCCATTCCTACCTGTCCTGTGCTACCACTTATGGCCATAACTCCATGTCATACACACTCCATCGCATACACGAAATTAATATATAGGGAGTAGGTTAATCATGGCAGCACACAAATGAGAAAAATACATCAACAAATGACTCACCATGTGGAGGAATGAAGGAATTTAAAATTTGAAAGGTCTGTTTTCCAACTGTCATATTGTAGAACTATCAAGCGTTAAAAACTGAAAAAAAGGCATGTATCAAAGCTTTCCACTTTGCATTCATTTGGACAAATATAAGAGATATTATGTTTCAAAAGGGAGCAACAAATATATTTAGAAAAACTTTCAGAACAGTAACATTATTCAAAAGTATTCAATTCCAGAGTTATGATGATCAATATTCACTGTGAAATCATGTCACAATGCAAACATAAATGGTAAACTGACAGTTAACAAAAGAAGCCCGCTTGCTCTGTGACAAAAATAAATTATTCTACCCCATCAACAATTTATAGTAGATATCTCAATACAAATAGATTCTGCATCTTCCTGAAAAAGTTGAATACCTAAACCTCAGTAGTTAAAATGCATTCTCGTTTCTTCATGACTGCTGAGGCAAAGAACAAACAATAAAGTAAATTCTAGCTGTTTGAACGCTAACAAATTAAAAAATTAAAACCTTTTTAAGAACTGTTTATTTTTCAGAAGTCAAATTTCACAAGTTAAACACAAGCATATGTATTAATATGATTAAAATTATCCTTGAAGTCTGTAATGCAAGAGCATACAGAAAACAAATCTCAAACTCCAGTTGCTTAATTATTTAATTAGTTTTTTTTCCCCTCGAATGTACCCGGTATTCTAAATTCTGCAGGTCTTCTAGAGTTACTTCATGGAAAGCCAAAACTCGAGTAGTTAAGGTTGGGTTAAATTCAATAGTCATTAGGCAACAAAGGTCCACCAACTCCTGCTGGCACTTTTGTAATCCCGCAGTTACCTTTTGCTGTTGATTAGAGCATTTTATGGAGTTTCTCATTTCTGCTACTGAGAACCCAATCAAGCTTCTCAAAATGTTATCACCAAGTTCCACATCCATATAGGCAGTACCATCTGATATTCTAGCTTTAATATTCCACTGTCCACCATTACTTGTGAGTTTGTCTAGTAAGGTAACAATGAACCCTTTGATTTGTACCACAGTTATTATATCAGGTTTCTTATCCAACAGAATGTTTAGATATGTAAACGGTGGAGAATTCAAACTCACAAACGGATTGTTGAACGTTCTTCCATTCATATTGCTTATTTCTGCACCATCATTATGAAAATTGTCTCCACTGCCGAAGGAACCTGAAATTACTCCAGACGAGGTGCACAGATTGCCAAGTACTGAATCGTTCTTTGGCCTTCTGTCAAAGGACTCATTCAGCGTTAATGAGCTACGCTGCTTCTTTCTCAGTTCCATAGCGAGAACACTTGTATTATTTGTTCCTTCTACAGAAGGAATGCCCGTCTTTTTCATGGAATTACGATCACTTAGCATGGAACCTGGACCTGCATTTTCAGTATGTATGCCACTTTTAAGATGTTTAGCTTGGCTTTGTAATTGAGATCCAGAAGTATTATCAGCAGCTTTTACATTTTGCTCTTGGCATGGACCGGGTCTGTCATCTGCTGCTTCTGCAACATGCTTTATGTTATTTCTCTGTGGCTCTTCGACTAAGGACTTGAGAGATGTTGGGGATTGGCTCATTGCTCTATCAGGTTCAGTTTCTGCATTCAGTTCACCCTGCACAAACAAATCATCAAATTCATCCAAGGGAAACTCATCAAAGTCTTCATCATTACAATCTAATAATAATTCTCTATTTTCGCTTTGAAATTCTCTGGACATTTCTGGAATCTGGGAGTTCATACTTTGCCATCTGCTGCTTAAAGGCTGTGTGCAATTGGAAATGCAGCTCATTGTACCAATTCTACTACAATATCCACTTTCAGAATCCATTCTGGACTCTAAAAGCAGATCATCTTCATCAAAACCAGCCAAAAGCTCATCATCTGAAGGTTCCAAGAGCTGAGGCATCCCATTAGTCCTTTCAGTTGTATTTTGATTGTTACTCACTCTAGTTACAGCAGTATCATACGATTCTCCAATTAACCTTGCAAGTAGTCTGTCTTGGGAGTTTTCTTCCATAAGAGACTCCACTTCGCCTCCCAACATCCTTATATTTTCAGGCTTAAGAAGCAGAACTCCTAATCGACAAGCAATATTACCCAATAACAAGATTTTTGTGCCTGGTGAAAGGCCACTATGGAGAGCAGGAATAGGCTTATATTCCATTCCTTGGAGCTCCTGGACTCCATCCGTTAATTGCAGCATCAACATTCGGGTTGGTTTTGCTTCCCAAGATCTTTGGGATATTTGTGTTGATGTCACTTGTTCGTTAGTGGTGTCCTTTCCCCGGATTTTTTGCAGCTGACTATATGCTGCTTGGCTGACATCAATTAATGAATCAATCTGCAAGCAGTAAAATCCATTGAGGTCACATTTCTTCATTTCAGAAATTCCATCTGGCAAAATTGGATACTCCAGATCTCGGAGATCAGTAAGAAGCCATTGCTCAAAAACTTGTTTGTTGATCTGGGCCTGTGTTAAAGTAATACCTTGGTTCTCTTGGTGAATCCATTCTACACACGCTTGAAGCCAGTGTGACGGAACTTTGAGATGCCATGTTGCTTCCAACCAAGTTTCAATTCGTGCAGAAATCATTTTTGTTTTCTAAATTTCATTTAATGAGCTTGAATGTCATAATCAAACCTAAAAAGAACACAAGATATTTGCTTTGTTTTGTCTATTAGGTATATTTTTATGCCCTCTTCATATTTACTTGTTTTTCAATCAAACATTTGGCAAGACAACCTCTACAGCCTACAGAAATAAGGATGGCAGACACAAGGGTATCCGACCATCTGCAATTTCCCCTCCAAGTCACACATTATTTCATCACTCCTTCATCATCCCTGGATCATTAGTCCAACGATCTAATAGTGATCTAGTCCAGTGTCACATAGTCTACCAACTTCTTAAAAAGGTAATTAGGGCTTCAAAGTAAGACTATCCTGCAACTGCATTTCAGAAACAAATTTTAAGAATCCTTCGTAAAGCCAATGCTCAGTCACCTAGAGAGCTGCATAAATGGGATTTATCATTGACTAGAAACTGAAATCAATAAGCCATATGTACACATATTGTGGTGGCAAGGGAGCTCAGACAAGGAATTCTGCTGTAATAAGTTCACCTCCTGTCTCACGAATGGTTACTCAACCTCTTAAAAGGGACCAAATCAGGAGTGTGATGGAATATTTCACATAGGTATAGCTCCAACACAAGAAGCTCAACACCATCCTGGTAATCCATCCACAATCTTCAATATTCAGCTCATTCAACACCATAACACAGTGGCAGTCACGTGCAACATCTACAAGATGCACAGCATTAACTTGCCAAGGTTCTACTGAACACGTAGATTGGCATTTTCCAAACTCACGGCCTCTACAACCTCCTAAGACAAGGCTAGCAGATGAATGGAAACACCACTCCAAGTTCACATCCAAGTCACGCCGTCTTAATTTGGAACTCTGTTCTCAAAACCGTGAAACTCTCTTAACAACACTCTGGGTATGCCTACACCCAAAAACTCCCAGCAGCTCAAGAAACTAGCTCTCTACCAGCTATAAGTTTCTAATTAGAGATGGATAATAAATACAGACCTAACCCAGCAATGGCTTAATTTAAAAAAATGTTACCAAAATTTCATTTTTGACATTCTTGGTCAGCCACAGACCAGTGTCAATGGGTCAAATGACCAACGCTCCTACATCATGACTGATAATAATCCTTGAATGCATTTTCCTGCCTTTCCCCCATAACCATAGATTTATAATAACTAAAATAGTCAATGTTAGCCTCAAATATATTTAACAATTCAGCTTCAACAGTCTTCTGCACTAAAGAATTCCAGAAATTTGTCACCAAAGAAAAAAATCCTCAACTCTGACGTCCCAACTTTGATTCTACATTCTCTTTGAAATAAAAGACCAACATTCCATTTGTCTACTCTATTATGCACCCAGCTTGGACGCTAGTTTTTTAAAAATGCATGCTCCCTTGCTAAACTTTCTTCAATTTGAATGTATTTTCCCACAGTATATTCAATCTGCCAAATGTTTGCCTCCTTAATTAACTTATTTGTATCCCTCCGTAGTACTCTATTATCACCACTATTTGCCTTCCTACCTATTTTTGTCATCTCCGAACCTGGCAACAGCACATTTAGTTCCGTTAGTACCAAACTGTAATGCATTCAGCATGGTTTCCATTTTAACTTTCTGCACGTATAATGTTTGATGTCAAACAATAAAGATGGACTGTAATCAATTTCAAATCAATGTATTTCAACATCCACAGTTTTAAGACAGTAAGGCCCTTATGTGAGAAAGGCCAAAAAATAAAAGTAAAAACGGAAAAATGCTGGAAACATTCAACAAATCAACCAACTTATGCGTAGGGGGAAAACTCTGAAGGGTCCAAATAAAAAGTAACCGAACTGATAAGTTACCTCTTTTCCAAATGTTTCCTGACCACCTAGAACTATTTCCACCTGTTTTCTGGCCTAAGGATAGAGATCCAAACGGAAGATAATTTAATGCACGTTTTAAAAAATGCGACAGTTAAATAAAGTTAACTTATTCTATGCTTTTAGAAACTACTGCTACTATTGCAAGTGTGGAAACCCACAGTGCGAGCAAACCGATTGGAACTCGAATCCATCAAAGGCCTACCAAATAAAAAACATTTGGACCAAAGCTTTTTCTGTTTTGACAATCAATACTCAACCTATATTAATGCAGCCCTCCAATTTTGGAGCGTCTATATTTAAACGAATCCTCTCCCCCACTTTCCTCTTCCAGTGACACCTACTGCATTTTTTCCAGAATTTACTCTCCCGCCCCCGCGCCCGCGCATCCACATCTCGCGATGTCTCAATGTTCTTCATCGTCTTCGTCGTCGTTTCATGATCTGTTTGCCACAACATAGAAATATATTAAAAAAAACTATAGGAAACTATATTTATTATGCGATCGTGATTTTTAAAAAACAGGCTTGAAGGCTTATAACTTGAAAGACTTGGGGGGGACCGTTTACATGACGTGTCTGATATAATTTTATATTTTAACCGACAATGGGGTGGCCGCCAACCGGCTTGATTAACAGGCGCATTGACCAATCGCAATGAGAAGTGTCTTCGGGTACGTCACTAGGCTGTAAGGCGGTGCTGCTTCTGCACCAATCAGAGCCCAGGACCGCGGTCTAGGGCGGGGCCAATCGCCGCTGGGGCTTGTGGGTAAAGCAGTCAGTGCCACACCAGAACGATCCATTTTGTTTGGCTCGTCCTGAAAGCTGAGCTTCGATTCTGTTCGCAGCCTTTAGCTTTGGTAAGGTATTCAACTTAACATCGGAATACGCTTGATTGAGTTCTGCTTTTCTGAAAAAAAAATGCGCATAGTCATAAATAGATAAGCGCTCGCGTTTTCTTTTAAAGGAATGCGATTATTCGGAGGCTCATGTTCGTCGTTAGCGTGGACATTGTGGGTGGATGTGGTAGACATTTTACTTGATCAGTGTCTTGATTTTGTTAAAACATTCGGAATGCCGCATGAAAGCAAAAATTGAAGTTTTTTTTTCCTTTCCGAATCGAACAAAGTATTTTTTTCTCAAATTGTCCGACACGATGTGAAATCTCCCCATATTACGGGCCTGGTTAGTGTGGCTGTTTGCGGCCTTATTCTCTAATGCCGTTGTTTGTCGTCTCGGACTCTTTGTCGAGTCACGGGGTAAATGGCGGCGGGTTTCATCCTTCTTGTCTCTTCCTCCCCCCGGCTCAAAAGGAAGAGGCAATCGATCGTGAGCGCCTCGAGCTCGAACTGCGCCGCCATTTTAGGGACGGTTGTTGTCGGAATGTCTGGGGGTCCTGGAGATAGTTTAGGTTTGCCGCAACCCCCCCCCCCCCCGCCCGAACAGATGGGTAGGGTGCGCGATGGGATCCGTCACCGCCGCCAGTTGGACAGCGGATCAGGCCGTAGTTCAGTAGATACGGTCCGTGGTCCTTAGCACGTTTCGCTGTCTCATTACATCGGCCATTTTGAGGTTATCCTTTGCAGTGAGTTTTATTGAGCACAGATCGCCGACGCCGATCGAATTATTTGCAGCCGAAATGGTGGAGACAGTTTCTTGTATGAAATATTGTTGACCACGTGTTAGTGTAAAACGCCTGGCGAGATAGGCCGTTACTTTGCCGCTGTTGTTTAATAATTACCATCCTTATATGTTACAGGTTCTGAGATAATCCCGCTCCATTTGCATCACGATGGCGCTCGAGTGGCCGGATTTCATCCGACACGCGCTTTTTTTGTTTCGCCCACGTGTTGCTTTATGTTTAGGGGATTAAATTTTATGCCCTGGGCCGTACATGATGTAATGAATTTCATATTTTGAAGATGCCGAAATGTGCCTCAAGCCCAACGTCCTAAGACAATTTTTAGCATCAAAGTTTGGGTTCGTAGTTAGTTTTTGATGTTTTGTGTTGCCCCTCTCAAGACGGTCAAATCATTGCGGTAACATAGGCGCTTTTTCAACAATAAATGGTTGCTAGGTATATATTCCAGAACGTGTCAGGAGCTACCTGATATGTTTTTAAGGCTGTGGTCTTCATTTTGAAACATTCTGTATTCTGGATTAGCAATCTTTTCTGTCAAATTGGTAAAAAAACAATGACTACAGATGCTGGAAACCAGATCCTGAATTAGTGATGCTGGAAGAGTACAGCAATTCAGACAGCATCCGAGGAGCAGTAACATGTTTCGGGCAAAAGCCCTTCATCCGGAATTAACGAGTTGAGATGGGTTAGTCGTTCCTATCAGAACGTTTTGTTTAATTCCAAAGAAGCAAAAATTGTCTAATTCCACTTTTTGCTTTAGGTAGGGAGAAAATTCATATATATCATGAGACATTTAAGTTCCCAAGTGGCATTTACTTAAAAATGCAGAGGTAATATACAGCAGGTCTTAAAACCAACTTGGCTGTCCTAGTTTATTGCATGTCTTTGACAGATGTGTTTACCAAGGAACTAAATTAAGGAAAATTCTGGAAGAAAGCTTAGACCCCACACTCCAATTGTGTTAGTAGTAACACTTACCATTTAGTGCTAGCTAGTGACTTTGCATTGAATACTTATCCCAATTCCAGTCTTGGTATCTGTTTGTGGCTGTCTGCTGTTTTCAATAACTGTAATGCCTTCGGTCTTCTAAACACCCAATGGTCCCACATCATTAACATAACTTCAGGCCTTCATCCCACAAATTAACCAAGTAAATCAGCTTTCCTCCCACAGTCCTCATTCCTGAAGAAGGGCTTATGCCCGAAACGTCGATTCTCCTGATCCTTGGATGCTGCCTGACCTGCGCTTTTCCAGCAACACATTTTCAGCTGTGATCTCCAGCATCTGCAGCCCTCACTTTTTCATCCCACAGTCCAAAGGAGTGCAGGTTAAGTGGATTGGCCATGCCAAAAAGTGTCTCACAGTATCTGGAGTTGTGCAGTTTAAGACGTTAACCATTGTAAAACCATACAGGGATATGCTGTGGGTCTGCATGGGGTGCTGTTTGGAGAATCAGTACAGACTTGATGGGCAGAATCTGCACTGTTGGGATTTTAGAATTCCAATTTTTTTTCCTATGCTGCTAAACTAATTATACTCTTGCAAATGTAGCAATCATAATTAAAATGACATCTCACTAAGACCACACAACTCGAGCAAAGCGCCTATCCTTTATTCTACTCCTTTTACAATAAACTGAGAATTTCACTTGCCTTCCTAATCACTTGCTGAACCTGCATGCTAGCTTTAAGATTCTTGTGCAAGTTGTAGTCATGTTTATTTCAGTGCAATTTCTTATTTTAATCCAGAATTTGCTTGTTTTCCATCTCCTTTTTTACGTTCTGCAGTTGTATTTTAGTAAACATTATTGAATCTTTGCCTCCATTAGGGGATGACCTGTCTGCTAATTTGCAGTCAGATTGCCAACTCCCAAAGCTATCTGAACTACCTGTCACCCTGCCATCTGAGAAGGCTCCGCCCTTCCTGGTTTTTGTCTTTATATCCATCCTGATGTGATGTTGATTTAGATTGTCGTTGGTATACTTCCAAGCTGTACAACTCTACCAACCCAACTTGGCCCTGCTAACTAGTTTTCCTAAACTGACATGGTACCACTTACCTTTGTTTGGCCCTTATTCCTCTAATATTTTCCGATATGTAGCTGTCAATGACTTTTAAATACCGTAATGGTACCTGCCTCTGCCACTTCCTTTAGCAGCTAGTTCCATATATCCTCCACCCACTCTGGAAGACATAAAGTTGCCCCATGGTCTCAAATCTTTACCCTGTTATCTTGTTTTGTCTTGCAGGCTATCTGCATAATCAGCCTCCTCCACTAAACAAGGTCTTCCCCATTCTTTTCAGCGTTGTAAAAGAGCTGTTTTCATGCATGATATCTTATTGTCTACTCCAATGACTTGTGCCCTTTCCATGCCCATCACTTATAGGTAACCTGAAGTTTTATTAATGGCCCAAGTGCCTACCAACGATTTAGGTGAAGTATTGGTTTACTTTCACTCGATTCATATACGGGATGCTTCCTGCTCAGTGTGGTTTGTAAATTGGGGTGACCTGTTTCATGCTGTTTTGAATTCACTGCATCACATGGCCTACATACTTTTGTCCGTAGCTTGCTCCAATCTTCGATGAACCTCCTTTATGAGCTTGAACAGCAGCTTGTCTTCTGAATTCAATACTGTTAACTCTTAAGTTCTTTTCGAGCATCTTTCCATTTTATTTTTTGAGTTTGAATCTTGCTTTTCATGTTTTTGCATTTGTATTGATTTTTTTTTCATTTGGCATTTACACTCTGGGTAAACATTTTCATCAGTGCCATTGCATAGTTTTTTGAAAGTAGGCTTGCTTGCTGAGCTGGAAGGTTCGTTTTCAGACATCTCGTCACCATAGGTAACATCTTCAGTGAGCCTCCGGAAGAAGCCGGGCAATGTTCTGTCGTGTCCCAACTGTGTTTTTTTTTCATTATGACAGCATGTAACCCACATGATTCTACCAATTGGTTTCTGAAGTATTCACACTTTCTCTCAACAGGTGTTGTCAGATTTGCAGAGTTTCTAATAATATCTAACTGTGATTAGATTTTTTTAGATTAGATTCCCTACAGTATGGAAACAGGGCCTTCAGCCCAACAAGTCCACACCGACCCACTGAAGAGTAACCCATCCAGACCCATTCCCCCAAACCAATATTTACCCCTGACTAATGCACCTAACACTGTGGGCAAATTAGCATAGCCAGTTCACCTAATCTGCACATTTTTGGATTGTGGGAGGAAACTGGAGCACCCAGAGGATATGCAAACTCGACACAGTCACCCGAGGTGTGAATCTAACCTGGGACTGTGGTGCTGTGAGGCTACCATGCTGCCCCATAGCTGATCCAAAGCATATATCACTGAATTAAAGTAAAGTAATACTTAGTGTGAAATTGAATACTGTGGATTAAGCAATCATGAGTCTTGATGATAAACATAATCAGGTGATTGCCATGTAGTGTTACTATCATGTAATGAAAAGATTTGTAATTATATAGGTTCGGCGAGCGATTAAATATCTATTGCCGCTAATGTCTTGTGCAGGAAGGCTAGGTGGATTCGTTGTATGTAGACTCGTATAGATGCACAGCACAGAAACAGACCTTGCCCATGCCGACCAGATGTCCTAACCTAATCTAGTCCCACTTGCCAGCACTTGGCCCATATCCCCCTCAACCCTTCCTATTCGTATACCCATCTAGATGCCTTTTAAATGTTGTATTTGTGCCAGCCTCCTCCACTTCCTCTGGCAGTTCATTCCATTCATGCACCACCCTTTGTGAAAAATTTGCCTCGTTAGGTCCCATTTTACATTTTTCCTCTCCAGTTCTGGACTCACTTCCCCCACCCAGAGAAAAGACATATCCATGCTCCTTCGTGATATTATAAACTCTAAGGTCACCCTGCAGCTTCTGATGTTCCAGGGAAAATAGACCCACTCTCCCTATAGCTCAAATCCTCCAACCCTGGCAACATCCTTGTGAACCTTTTCTGAACCCTTGCAACTTCCTTCCAATAGGAGGGAGACCAGAATTGCACACCATATTCCAAATGTGGTCCAACCAGTGTCCTGTACAGCTGCAACATGACCTCCAATCTCTCTGCTCTGACTAAAATGGCATACTGAACACCGTTCAATGTCCTGTCTACAGGGACTTCACTTTTTTTCAAGGAAAGAAGAAACTGCATTCTAAAGTCTTTGTTCAGCAACCTCATCATTACGTGTATAAGTCCTGCTCTGGTTTGCCTTTCCAAAATGCAACACCTCACATTTATCTAAATTAAATTCCATCTGATCAAGATCCCATCTGAGGTAATCTTCGCTATCCACTGCACCTCCAATTTTGGTATAATTTGCAAACTTATTATCTGTACTGCCTGTGTTTATATCCAAATGACTTTAATAAATGACAAAAAGCAGTGGGCACAACACCCCTTCTGGCACATCACAGGTTACAAGCCTTCAGTCATTTGTTTGAAGTGATCTGTTCAGAATGAATGGAATATCTAAAAATTCTCCTTTTTAGTTCTGAGTGAACTTGTCATCTTGGTTTATTCCAATTGAAATTAATCATTGACTGACTAATATAAACAATAGTACTTTTCTGTTTTGTATTGATTATTGGTCAGTTTAGCAAATGAGTATTTAACAATTTGTGGAAAATTTTGTCTTACAGACTAGCTGCATAACAAGTTTTGCGTATTATTCGCAGTACTTGATACCTAAAATGGAAACTGATCAGCAAGACATCAAATATAACAGCCCAGAGACCAACGGTAGTAGTCTTAGCCCTGGTTCTTGTATGTTTGCCTTTTTTGCATTTCTTGTATTGATATTGTCATAAGATTTATAGCACTGATTTGTTTGCTTGATTTATTTCCATTTAATTGTTTTCCTTAAGTAGTATTTAACAGTTTTGAATAAATTCAAAAGTCTGGGAATATTGACTCCATGTGCATAGTAGAAAGTTGCATAGTGTGAACCTTTTTAAAAGATGAGTTAGAATGTTTTTCTGATTTCTGAACAGACGATTTAACCTCTTTTCCAATTTGGTCAGTTTGCACCTCACATCGTTGCTCTGTGCCCTACCTTCATCCAAGTCTTTCCAATGTATGTCTTTCAGACTGCAACATATGTTGCATCCAGTGTTCCGATGGGTAGTTACACTCGCTGGTAGCTTGAGTATTATTATGCATCAACATTGATCATTCTGTTGTCCTCTGGATCCCCAACCTCTTTGGTCTTGTCTTTCTATGCACGCCACCATTTTCAGAATCTGACTCACTATTTACATTACACATGCATTTCAGTAATGTTACCCGTCCTAACGTGTCTTACAGGGCTCATTTTACTTTTGAAATCTGTTTTACCCATCTTTTTTTATAAATTCATCTCCTCAAACAATCTTCTCCCTTGGCTGACTTTGTTTGTTTATTTTTGTTTTTATCGGAAGTGATGTATCGTGCTGAAGGTTAAGTATTGCAAATGTTGGCCAATCAGCACCCGCAAAGCTGACAGCTAATTTTCTTGTGCACAATGGTTTGCAGTAAAAATGACTCCTCTCCACAGGTGAACAATTGCTGTCTAGTGTTCTACACTAAATTCTGATCCAGTGACTAGAATTCTATGTAGACAGAGTGCAAATGTCATATTTAATTAGAAAAGTTTAAATCATTAAATTTTGACTTGATTCAGCAGATAATGTAACAATTGTATCAATGAGAACAAATTGCAAGTGATGTTGGAGTATGCATTTTCTAGGTTGGATTGTTGAACATAGCTGTTATGATGTGTGGAAGGTAAGTGAGACAGTAAAGCAATGTGTAAGACTTGTAGATTATACTGTTCTAAGCATACTCTTAACTAAATGTTAACAAATTGTACCAGCCAGGGTGCAAATGAAGCACAATTGCCAGTATTTGATGTTAGACTTAGTGTGCCAAAAATGTTTACATGAAGCTTGATATTTTAAAAAAAAACACGCAAAACTTTCAGGCAAACGTCCCGCTGAGGACCATGATGGAGAGCAAGCCTTTAAGAGGTCTCGGAATAATGATCAGTGTGTGGAACTACGGCTTCTGTTGCAGAGCAAGGTGAGAAATTTCTAGTTTCAAGCACTGGCAAACTTAGTTTTTTATTCAGTAGAACACGAGGATGCATAACTACTTTTTGAATGCATAAAGATGTAGTGAAAGCTATTTGGAATTTAACTTGTGATTTTCTTTTTAAGAATGCTGGAGCAGTAATTGGAAAAGGTGGCAAAAATATCAAGTCATTGCGTACAGACGTGAGTATACATCTATAGTGTAGGTTAAAATGTGTTGATCTAGTGATTAAATCAATAACTTTTCAGTAAGTTTGTAATTGTCATAACTGAAATTTTGCAGTCTGTGTTGTGAATATACTGCTAGATAGTCAGTCCGTGAAGCTATGAACATTTTAAAATGAGTTAATTATACTGTTCTGGGAGGACAGAGCCTTTTGTAATATTGTTTAATCATTATTTTTCTGAAGTTTTATAGCTGGGCTAGCTCTGAGGGGATATCATTAAACGCTTTATATAACTAGGATGCAGTTTTAAGTTTCATAGTTGTCTTTTAAGGTGTCCATATCTGTAACAATCCTTGATTACAGCTTATCCTATTTGTGAACTACAGTATTAAATGGAGAAACATTGCAGGTGGCTAGTGTAATCCAGAGTTTCCCAAAGTCAGAACTTATTTTTTTTTTAAAAGATGTCCATCTGTTCTTACTTCAACAGCTATACAGATGTACGTGAAGGACAAAGACTGCTTTATGTAAAGAAGAATACTTGATATGAAATTGGGTATAGAACAGTGTTAACAATGTTTCCAAAGATGGGAGGGAATGTTTTGAGAAAAAATGAAGCTGAACAGAATTGTAATTTTTGTATTAGTCAGCATAAATAGATGCCCTGTAGAAGAGTAGGTTTAATGTTAACTTCATTTAGTGATTTTGTATTTATTTCCCTTATTATGAGGCGAAATACTGTTTAAAGTAACTTTGTTCTAAAATTATAATTATGAAGTGTCTCGTTGTATAGAGTCTTCAGAAGTCTGTACAGAGGATATATAGAGTGATGAGAATAGATTTTTTAATATCATTCAATTAAAATTTACTCCTTTTCCCCCCTCTTCCCTCTCCTTGTTTTTTTGGCCATTTATCTCCGTTGCCCTTGTACTGGATCGACATGTTCCCTGCGTTGCCCATCATGACGTTGACCCATCTGCCCCTTGAACGCCCATCTGAATACCCTGGTTGGCTATGCCCATAATGTGCTCAAATGCCAATGGGCACCAATACCTGAACTTCACTGAATGCCCTTGCCCAATGCCAACAACCACGAACGCCTTTGTGACCAATGCAGTACAATGCCAGTGTATCAGTCCCAGACAGCAGTGGCCCCGAGCGGTATGTCCCAACAGTTTATGACTCACTGCCTGATTAGAACAAGGAATTGTATCTATATAACCTGAATTTGTTGTTATTAATTAGTAGTCCCTTATAGAAAGTGTACTGTTTGAGTTATTTTCTGTCTATTTTCCCCATTAAGTCTTTTGTGGCTGGTCTTTATTACGTGAGTTGCCCACCCAGAGCAATCCACTAATTCATTTTAATGGAAGGAGCACAGCTTCAAGTGTTGCATATTTGCTGCATTTTAAATCATTTGTTAAATCTGTCTTTCTTGCACTATCCTTGTACATCTTGCTCCCCACATTCATAGTCTTACAATCTAACTTGTCACCATTCCTTTCACTTTCATTTGTTCTGTCTCATTGTGTTTTTTTTTTCTTTTTTTAATTTGATTTCCTGCAGGGGCATAGTAGTGCTGTTACCACAACTAGTTTCTTAACCTTTTCTCCAAATTTGTCAAACACTTCTTTTAATGCTGTACTCCATGATACTCACATTTTTCTGCTTTTGCCTATGAAAAGGTGTGCCAAAATTGCTAATCTATTTCCAGGGGTTTCTCAAATTGCTGGTGGTGGGGAGGAATGATTTTTTTTTCCACTTTTCTGCTCTCAGCTATACGTCGTTTTTCTTGCCCACTTAATCTGAGCCCTTCCAGTTATCCATTTTCCAAAGCTGTCTTAATTTGAAATGTTAATTAGTTTAAATTTGCATGTTTATTAGTAAATATTTATAATGGGGGTTACTAAATACTTATTTTAAATTTAATTGTTAATGTATGTACTGAGTTAATGTTACATTGTTTCAGAATGCTATGAATGGCTTACTCACTGATTTTGTTTCCTTTCTTCTCCTTTAAATTGTCAATGGTTTAAAAAAATTTGGCAGCATATTGAGTATAAATGCGGATATTGAAACTATTGGAGATATATTATCGAAGATCATCCCAACTTTGGAAGAGGTGAGTTGTGTTCTTTATTTAGCAATTTACAATGTAAATGAGATGTAGCCTTGCAATTGTAACAATTGAGTTACATTATCAGTCTACAACTCAGCTTCAAAGTCAAATGTAGGAAACCTGGATACCAGTTCAAGAATTTTATGCTTCTGTTCAACTTTTGACCTTACAGTATCAACACTATAAAGGAAAGGATTTTGACTGTGAACTAAGAATGCTTGTTCACCAAAGCCAAGCTGGGAGCATCATTGGTGTCAAGGGAGTAAAAATAAAGGAGCTGAGAGAGGTAGGTTGTATTACCTGTCTTGTGAAAGATTTTAGTTTTGATTATGCCAATGAACAAAGTATTTGGTAACCAGTAAGATTACATTATCTATGTGCTTCTGAAGTCCACTGGTATTTTCTGCGTATCTCAAATTCCTGTCTGGAATTTGGTCTGAGCAGTAATCATATGCTATTGGTTTTGAGGCTGTCTTGATGTGGCAGATTCTCAATACTTGAACTTTGCAATTCCTCAGAACTGATACTTCAATTCTATAGTTACTAGGGGACATAGTGGTGGAGTACGTAGTGGTGCTCTGAAATTCTGCTGTATGTAAAAGTGGTGAATTTACATTTCATTGTCTAAACTTTTTAATATTTTGTAAGCCAACTTTTTTCCCCTCGATTCTAGACCACACAGACAACTATTAAACTGTTCCAGGAGTGTTGTCCTCATTCAACGGATAGGGTCGTTCTGCTTGGCGGGAAGCCAGACAGAGTGGTTGAGTGCATCAAGATTATTATGGGACTATTGGCAGAGGTTGGCATTCTTACTCTTCCATGAAAGAATTGTTTTACTGATGTTGTTTTACATGTCTTTTGTAAAGATGGAAAATTGGTAAATTTTAAAGCTTGGTGTTAAATTCTTGTCTGTTAAAGCTTGGTGTTAAATTTTAAAGATTGGTGTTAAATTCTTGTCTGCTAGTTTAAGAAATTACTACTGGAATGGTATTGATTATTTTCTTTAAGTCAATCAGGTTTTGATTTATTGAAGATTAACATTTCATTCTAATATTGAGATTTCCTGCAAGTGATACATGGTTTTCTTTGTCTCCAGTCTCCCGTCAAGGGACGTGCACAGCCATATGATCCAAATTTCTACGATGAAACCTATGATTATGGTGGTTTTACAATGATGTTTGATGACCGAGGAAGACGTCCAGTTCCGTTTCAGATGCGTGGCAGGGGTGGGCCCCATCCTCCCTCTCCTGGATATGAGCGTAGGGTTCCCATGGGAATTGGGGGCAGAGGCCGTCCAATGCCCCCACCCAGAAGAGATGCTTATGATGACATGAGCCCACCAACGCGCAGGGGCCCACCACCTCTGCCCCGTACTGCAAGAGGTGGTAGAGGTGGCCGTATTCTCCCTCCCCCACCTCCACCTAGAGGGTAAGCTTGGTGTTACTGCTGGCAGCACCAATCAGAAAAGCAATCCTTTGGGGTTGTCATTTATTTTCTACCAGTGCATATAGTATTTGTTTATTACTTGCATGCCAGATTGCAATGTCTGTTTTGAAATATGTTGGTCTGATTTAATTTGATGTAATTGTATAAAGGGCTTCAGTAAAGCCATTGCAAACAGCAAACATTTTTATTGTTGATACATTGTATCACTATGGAACAATTTAAACAACTTGCTGGAAACAAGTTAAATATAATTCAAAAATAGTTAATTCATGTTTGCTATATTGTTTGGACAACAGGCTGTACCATCCTGACTTACCAAAGTAGTCTGGATTTGGGGCAGTTACTGTGATTACAAATAGCTCCTATTTCATTGTAGTGACCGTACTCTCTATGGCAGGAACAGAATGAATGATCGCTATGATGGAATGGTGAGTCTTAATTTCTTCTGAAAATATGTCTTCCTTATATGAGCTTTAACTTGTGCATATAAGTAGCATTCTTCTCTGCCTGATGACATTGGGTAAAACTTGAAACCTTCTGAAGGTTATTTTGCAGCTGCTTGCCTATTGGAATAGAAACCCTCACCTCTTAAAATGAATTTAAATGGAATGGCTTATTGCAAACTACTACTGCTGAATTTCTGTTCGGCTTGCTTTTCTTTGCCCATTCACTGCAATTAAATAACTTGTTGTCGTTCTACTTCACTTTTTTTTGTATGCTATTTATGGTAATGTTTAAATTTGGGACTAATTTATAAATAAGTGTCTTTATTCTAATGTACTTTCTTTTGTCCTCCCCAACACCCACCAAAATATCCTCATGTGCAGGGTGGTTCTGGATATGGTGAGTTTACTTTGTTCTATTCAAATTTATTAACTGGATTATTTCAGTTAAATTTGGTTAATTGATTTCCATAATTTGGTTTTCAGGCGGCCGTGGTGGATATGGAGATTTGGGAGGGCCAATCATTACTACACAAGTCACAATCCCTAAAGATGTAAGTTTGTATTTAAATTCATTACCAAGCCCCTGCATATCAAAGGATCTTAATCAGATTAGGTCTTGCCTAAAAGTGATTATCCAAATTCACTTCCAGTATTCTGTGGCATCCACTTTTTAACTTGTCAAATTTAGTTCTAATTTCCTAGTGCAATTTATTCCAAATGTCGCGTATATTGATAACATAGAGATAATGATTATGTATCAAGTTCCTGCAGGGCTGAGAAATAAGTTGTATGTTATATGCATCAACCAATTTTTTTTAAATGTAACAGCTGGCTGGTTCTATAATCGGTAAAGGAGGTCAGAGAATTAAACAAATTCGTCATGAGTCTGGAGCATCCATTAAGATCGATGAACCTCTTGAAGGCTCTGAGGATCGCATAATCACCATTACAGGCACACAGGACCAGATCCAGAATGCACAGTATCTGCTGCAGAACAGGCAAGTAGTAATAAAGGGTGCTTGATTTGTTTAGCAACTAAATTGACTTCCTCTTTCTATCCTGTCTTTGCTGGGCTGAGATAAGACTTAAGCACCATTCATTAAGTTTTCACCATTGAAATCATCTGACTTTCAAGCTTAGTTTATACACTGCCAACTAAATTCAACAAATGGTATCTGCTGTTTAAATGTCTTTTTAAAAATGCCTTTGAGTAGTAAATTTCAGTTGTATAATAAAATTTCATTAATTCTAATAACCAAATATAGAAGGTCAGTCAACTTTGGATTGTGGTCTGGTTCTGTGTGGAAGACTAGTGATTTTGTTGTTTGACAGTTGGATTGACAACAAATCACAGTCTACCATATAGCGCAGATTATATCTCTCCAGAAAGTTCTGTTCAATCTTTACTTCCAGTAACTAATTAAGCTTCAACAGCAAACTACCATTTTCTGTCATCTTAAATTATAATTCCTGTGCTGCGCTGAACTGTTTCATAAACAAGCTTTGGTTAACTGAAATTTTAGTGCTGGGTCGAATTGATCTGCACTCGCACCCGAACATTGATTTGAAAAAAAAATGTTTGGTCAAATTAGTTTATTTTTTTTTTACCTGGTTTCTCCCCAGTGCAGCTACAGCAGCCGCTTTGCGCCCTTAAGCTGACCCGTGCGTTCAGATACCGCAGCTCCACACGAGATAAGGTCAGTTTGGTAGTGGGAACGGTTTTGTTTTGGTGGTGGAAAGGGTCAGTTTGGGAAATTGAATTTATGCACAATTGGGTGTGCAATGTTGCTGATAACCTCTGAAGGCAAAGATTTCCTTCAAGTTCAGAATATCAAACTTTCGACCCAGCACTAGTGAATTGCTTTAATTGCATGATTTGAAAGCACAGTTTTATATATATTGAACGGTGTTGGAAAATGTCCTGACCACATTTAGGCAACCTGAGTTAATCCCTGTAGTAGTAAAATTCTTGAGTTTCTTAATATAAACTTAAGGGTTGGAGGTTTGGCTTTTGTTTTGGCCATTTTAATAAGGGTATGGTATGGGTCAAAGTAAACTTGGGCTTGTCTTAATTTTCTGAATTTTAACAGTATCAACTCTCCATCTAATTCTGTACTTTCCTTTCACAGTGTGAGGCAGTACTCTGGGGAGTTCTTGTAAAACAAAAAAGCGGAGAAGATTGAAGGAATACATCACTGCTTTTTTGTCACTGCTTTTTGTTTGAAGAGCCAACATTCCTGCTTACATAGATCACACTGGGAGCATAGATCATATTCTGCTTTTCATCATTTGTCATGTTTTAATTAGTGAACCTTAGCACAGCTTAGACAGTTTGAATTTTCCAACAGTGACAGTGGATTCTGGGTTTTATGTTTTGTTCTGAATGTTTCAGTGGTTTATTGTATTTTCCTGTAATATGGTAACATTAAGATGTACACTGTTTATGGACAATAGTACTGGTAGTTTAAATGTGCCAGATCCATTCAGTAAATGTGCAGAATGCAATCTTGTTTTGTAAGGAACATTTTATGGTTTTTAAAATAAACTAGGTAAACTAAACTTGTGTATTTTGCTTGAGGATGACTTGCTCCTCATACTTTTGCTAGCTGAGAAGATCAACAGTGAGCAAAAGTTGACTCAAAAGTTGGCAATGCAACTGGATGGATCCCTCAGCCATTTTTATTTGGAATGATAGCTAGAATTGCTTAAGCTCACAAGAATTGTCTTCCACTGATTGCTCTAATATTAAATGTTATCCTAGTTTGCTCAGAACTATTAAAATGTCTCCACTGAGATCATTTAAGCATTTCATTGTAACCTATGCAAATTGTTACTGCTGTATCAGATGTCTGGAGTAATCAAATAGCTGAACCATATGTGAACTAGATTATCCAATATAGAAACCTGAACTAGTCTGGTGTTGTAATTGAACTGCCAAGAGATAAAATTTGTTAACTTCATGCAACTGCTTGATAAATTACAGTAAGGTTCTGGTAATGGGTTAAAACTAGGGTCACCATTGTGCTGTGGAACTGCTGGCCTGGATCTGAAGGTAATTTCTTTTTCTGTCATTGTTTGGTTGCAATTCCAATCCAGTCTGTTTTGAAGTAATTAATACAGTCGTGAACAGTATATGACTTCCAGTTCTGGAATAGAGGGTTTGTGGTTGAGAAGTGACCCAAGTGAATAATGGAACTGACCTATCCTTCGAAGTACAATGAATTTGTTTGAGGGGTAAATGCAGAGCAGCAATTCAGTATAAGCAACTGTAGTGGATTACTGAATATGTTTGAAGTGTTTGGAAAAAATCAACTTGGGACATTTTCCTTACTACAAGAGTGCAAAGGGATTTGGGTACAGGATGAATATTGGCAAATGTTCAGCAGTCGCTAATATTGGTGTCCTATCTGTGCACTCTGCATGCACCCTGCCTCCTATTCCTGATAAAGGGCTTTTGCCCGAAACGTCTATTTTCCTGCTCCTCTGCTGCCTGACCTGCTGTGCTTTTCCAGCACCACTCTAATCTAGACTGATTTCCAGCATCTGCAGTCCTTGTTTTTACTCTTTGCACTAGGCCAGTCAGAATCTTGGCTGTTTTAAGTGGTTGGTGATCAAACTATTGATTCATCTTAGGATATATCAAAGAATCTGGTTCAACCCTGACTCTACAATCAAATTGTTTAATAAAAGTTTCCAAATCTCAGACACAGGAATTATATGCCTAACATGGAAAATCATTTAATGACCGCAACAGACTAATACAGAGGACCTCTATTATTCGGATTTTGGAATATCTAGACCAGATTGCAGGGTCTCGACATTATCTGAAAGAGATACTCCCCAGCCAAGGTGTTCAGATAATTTAGGTTACTCTGAACACTTTTTTTTTCAATTTTTGTGGGATGTGGGCACCACATTGTCCTTGAAGCTGATTGCAAGTTGTCACCAAGTTCTGGAATTCCATCTCCATAACTTTGGACCCAGTGACCAGTAGAAAAAGAGCAAGGACGATGTAGTTGTAAGTCAGGGTGGTTTATGATTTGGAAGGAAACCTGCTGTTGTGATGCATGTGTTGCCTTTATTGTTCCAGGTGGTAGAGTGCTGAGATTTGAAAGGTACTGTCAAATCACAATGGTTTTTGCTGGTAGTAGTAAATTTGGGTTTGCTCATATGGATTGATGGGGCCTTCTAATCCTTCTGCTAAACAGGTTACTATTAACTGCCATTTCAACCCAGGTTGTGATTTTGCTAATAACATCGGGCTAAGATTGACTGATCTGGCAGAATCATTATTTTGGAAACTTCAAAAAGAATTAGTGAAAATCCTAGCCTGAGATATTCAGCTTTCCTGGTCTGTAAAAGCCCACATGAGAATGGCCAGTTTGGATAGCTTGAGGACGGTTGTCTTCTGCTTTTTCCAAGATGGTCTTTTATGTCCTTGATTTATGCCTTCATTTGAAATCCTATCCAGTACAAGTTTTACAATGTTAAGAACAGAACTGGGAAAAAGACATGCACGGTGGCACAGTGGTTCGCACTGTTGCCTCACAGCGATCTGGGTTCAATTCCCGCCTCAGGCGACTGACTGTGTGGAGTTTGCACGTTCTCCCCGTGTCTGCGTGGGTTTCCCCCAGGTGCTTCGGTTTCCTCCCACAGTCCAAAGATGTGCAGGTCAGGTGAATTGGCCATGCTAAATTGCCTGTAGTGTTGGGTATAGGGGTAAATGTAGGAGTCTGGGTGGGTTGCGCTTCGGCAGGTCGGTGTGGACTTGTTGGGCCAAAGGGCCTGTTTCCATACTGTAATGTAATCTAATCTAAGTCACTTTTATGCAATGTTTTCCCACATGGTTTACATCTTACTCACCCACATGAAGTGGCCATATCAGGCAGAAGTTTCTCAAACTATTCGTGTTAAGCCATTTTAAGAAATGAAAATTAGTATACCCATCAATCTAGTATTAACATTTGTATTAATCAAGTCATTCCTACCAAAACAGTATCTTAAAGTTCTCTAGAAATGTTACTTTTTCTATTGCTCTATCTCCTACCTTGGACAGGGAGCAGCAGATGCTAATATTAGCATTTCATGTATGTCCTACTGTAAAGGAAAAATGTGGAAGCTAGGGAACTTGGGGAATATTGGTTTCATAGGTTGCATTACAGAAGTGGATACATCTCAGATCTGATCAACTGTATCCAAGACATTACAGAAGAAATTGCAGTGCCCCAGCACAGGTGTTTAGATCTTCTACAGCCATGGGCAAGGTGCCAGAGGATTGGAGGGTATAAGGAGAAGCCTGGGAACTACATACCAAAGAGCCTGATGTCAGTGGTGGCTATGTTGTTTGGATGGGATTGAGAGGATTTGCGTGCATTTGGAGAGGCGAGGACTAATTAGGGATGGTTTTGCATGGGAAATTGCCACAGACTTGAGATTTTGAGGACAAAGTTAGAGGGCAGAGTGGTAGACATTTGTCTTTGTGCACTTCTGGGTTCTGCATGATGGATTAAAGTTAGATCTCATGGGATTCAGGGAGATCTTAACTTTATATAATTCACAAGCTAGGTCACTTCATCTGATTCCACACTTGTGCCTCATACAAAGTGGGAAAGTATGGTTTTCCATTGACTTTAAATGCTTTTTTTAATGTTTAATGCTGAATTAACCTCCAATTCCAACAACTGAAATGATCAGTTTTTTTGATCAGGATCCCTCTCCTAACAAACATAAAAGCACATTAAATTAGAAGTACAAGTAAGTTACTGTTTTCTTGGACAGATTTTTAGCAGCCTTGGACATTGATAAAATTCCAGATGTACTGTTTATTTGCATTGATAACTATAATGCAAAGGGTGTGTTTTAAAGGTAATTGGAGAGTGGGCTGGTGTCACTGAGGAAACTCACTTTGGCGTGGCAATCCTGATGGTGTATCTGCTAGTGAGAGGCAACTGAAGGCACCCACGTTTACCACTTGGCCTCCCAAGTCATGTTCCAACTTGTAATTGCATGTACTCTGAATAACAGCCCACTACGGAATTCAACCAGAAACTATGGGTAGCATAGCCCTGTCCTCTTTTAAGTTGCCCATCAGGGGTTTGTGGTCCACTACTATTTCAAATTTACAGCTGTAAAGGTATTGCTGTAACTTTTCTACACCAAAGAAGACTGTCATATCATCCTTTTCTATCTGGGCATATCTTTGTTTGGTATTAGCCTAAGTCTGCTACGCATCTGCTGTTGGGCTTCCTCTTTGCTGGGCCACTGGTGAGCCAACACCACCCCAATATTATGAGGTATCACATATCAGCACCACATCTTGCTTGGGTTTGTAGTGTACTAATATCTTAGACAATGATAGCTGCTGCTTTACTTCCCTAAAGGTTACATCTTGGTAACGAGACCAAGGTCTTACCCAAACTTAAGGCTTAGACTCCAGAATGAGTTTTAGTAAAGATTGGTTCCACAATCACTGATACAGCCACACTGGCATTGACCTCCATCAGAACTGGTGCTGATTTAACCAGACATTTATTTTGATTAGGAGACAGTAAGGACTGCAGATGCTGGTAGTCAGAATTAATAAATGTGAAGCTCGAAGAGCACAAGTCGTCAGACAGCATCTGAGGGGCAGCAAAGTCAACATTTCAGGTCAAAACCTTTTGTTTTGATTTGTATGGGGCTAAGCTATTTGACTGTTCCAAAGCAGCGGTAGGTAGACTTTCTAGGGTCTGTACACTCCTGGATACTGATCTATGATTACTGATTCAATTTAGGTCTAATGGGATTCTGTTGTCTCGCTTCCATTTACCAGCACCAATGGCCTGCCGGCCCAGATGCTTGAGAAAATTGTTGGGGTTTTGCTGTGGGCTGGCCTAGATTCCTATGCAATTGTCTTTACTCACGCACTGTCCCCTAAGCTCAGTCGCCTTGGTAAGGGTAGCCACTTTTGTCAGAATATCTTGTAACTCAAGCTCCTTGTCACATTTTGCCATGACAAAGCCAGCAGTAGCACCTGTTTGAAGTTCAATGCTGGCTTGAGCTAGTAGGCACCTCCTTAATCCCACATACCGAACAGTGTCTCAGCATCTTACTTTGTTCAAACCTAAAATCACACACCTCTGCCAGTAATCTTAATTAATCAAAATTCCTGATATGGATTTTCATGGTTCTCAAACTCCCTCGTAAAACAGATAGCATCTCCAACTTATACTAAAGCCCCAAGCTACCTCTACCTTCACTAAATCTGTCAACGTTTGAAAGGTTTGCATAGCTGGAGGCTCCTAATAACTGCAAAAACTGTGGGTCCATACAGTCAAAATTCACCTGTTGCTTATCATCTGCCCCAATGTCATTTTCTTGGGAAAATGAATGCCTTCTTTCCAGATACTGAGCCCAATGGCACGATTGAAGAAGTCAAGCCTCAAAAAAGCCAGAAATGCTAACCCCCCAACTTGAAGATGACTGTTGTAAGCAAATGTCTTCAGGGATGTGTTTTTCTCTTGATGCTACTGAATTAGCTCCACAAAGGCTGGTATCCTGTCACCAAATCCCCCTTTTTTTTTTTTTACACACATGCAAAGTACATGACACTGACCCAACTAGCAGAGTCTTGAGTGAGCAGAAACCCTTACAGTCCTGTTTGTTTTGTTTTATTTTATTAAACAATTACATAATTTTATAGTTTTGTAAAATATAAGCATTTACAGCTGTTATACAAGAGACGGCAATTTTACAAGGGAGAGGAGCCGCAAAACCAGGCCCCAAACCCTACCATTCAACCAGTTTACAGGGAAATGAGGACAAACTGCAAATCCCAGTTTCAAGCATGACGAGACAGCAACAATGACATTTGTACATAAAAGTGCATACACTACAGACCCAGCAAACCCCTGCCCCTCCCACCTTCTGGTTCTCTGTCCGCCTAGACACCTTTCAACCACCTCTAAGACAGCCTGCCGAGGGTGACAGCGGTCAGGACGGCCTACCCAGCTTCACTAACTGCCCTCAGCACCTTCCAACCAGCTCTAGCACAGCCCACACCGGTACCTGCCCGGGGTGACAGCACTGAGGATGGCTACCCGCCTTCCGGCTCTGTCTGCCCCTACATACCATTGGGATCTCAGCCAGCCTGCTGCACTGTCTGGCCCGTGGACTACCCTGACACCTTCCGGCCACCTCTAGGACATCCCGTCCTCTTTCCCCTGAGACAACAGCGTGTGGGGCAGCCCTCAAGCCTTCTGGATCTTGCCCTGCCCCTACACGGCTTCTGGCTCTTGGCTGCTCTGACACACCTTCCGGCCTCTAGGACAGCCTGTCCCGCTTACCCCTTCTCGGGACAACTGCGCTCAATGACCCACCCACCTTCTGGCTTTTGGGGCGACCTACCCACCCTCCAGCTTTCAGGACAGCCTACTAACCTTCAGGTTCACAGGATGGCCGACCCCCCTCCAGCTCTCTGGGTGACAGCTTTCTGGATGATCCATGAGCCTCTGCCTCCCAGATCACAGTCAGGCCTGCCAGACCCAGGGGGACACAAGACAATGCAGGTGATAAGCCCCACAAGAAACATGAGAGAGAGTTAATTGTGAACAAACTAGAGTCTTCAATATATACAGAGTGCATTCTCATGAACAGAGTCCACTCCAGTTTACAAGGTGCATTGTCAGAAGTGGAGTGCACTCCAAACTGCAGAGTCCACCACTAAAAACAGGTTCCACATCCAAGGGCAGAGCCCACTCCAAAGGCAGCACACAGGTGTTCAGGCTCCATGGAGTCCTAGCACATCCTTAGAGAGCCAGGGCCACTCACAGGAACACAGTATGTTTTAAAGGTGCAGTTAACTCACAGGAGTTTTGGTCCACTCCTGAAGGCAAGGTCTTCTCCCAAACTCCAGGATACAGCAAGTGCTTACCTCCCAGCACACGCACAGGTGTTCAATCTTCAGAGGCCTAGTCCCAGAGTTAGGCCTCCTGACAGGAATAGATCATATGGTAAAACGTATGTCTTCCACAAGGGCTCAGTCCAAACACCAAAAAAAAAGTGAAGACACATACAAAACAAAACAAAGAAAACTAGAGTCCAAGGGCTAAGCCCTACCACAAAATTAACATTTCTCTTTTTAACTTTTGAGAAAAAGGACAAAGAGTAACACACAGGCTGCAACCAGCCAGTGAAACAACCCCCTAATGAGACAATAGACAAATAGGTGCAGGAGTAGGCCATTCTGCCCTTCGAGCCAGCACCACCATTCATTATGATCATGGCTGATCATCCTCAATCAGTATCCTGTTCCTGCCTTATCCCCATAACCGTTGATTCCACTATCCTGAAGAGCTCTATCCAACGCTTTCTTGAAAGTTCCCAGAGACTTGGCCTCCACAGCCTTCTGGGGCAGAGCATTCCATACACCCACCACTCTCTGGGTGAAGAAGTTTCTCCTCAACTCTGCTCTAAGTGGCCTACCCCTGAGTAACTGAGTTACACCTGAAACACATTGTGTGCATCAGGAGTTTAGAAATCAGTCCTCACTAAAGGGATACCAGTTAACAAACTAGCTAAATAATTCAGCCAGTTCAGGAATCAGGTTTCCCCCACAGAAAAAAACGCAGAAACCAACTGCAACACATTGACTGTGGCCCAGTCAGCACAGTCAGTTCCATAAACTGAGAAGACTCAATCTCCTGTTTGTTTTTTGACCTCTGAATCTCCTGTTTATTTTATTTAATAAAATTACAAAACAGTTTAACAAAAAGTTAACATTTACAGCTGTACAAAAGAGACAGCAATTTTACAAGGGAGAGGAGCAGCAAAGCTAGGCCCCAAACCCTACTGTTCAACCAGTTTACAGGGAAATGACAAGCCTCAAATCCCAGTTTCAAATATGACAAGACAGCAACAATGACATTTGTACATAAGACAATCCTGTTACATAAAAAAGTGCAGACAATACAGACCCAGCAAGCCCCTATCCCTCCCACCTTCCGGCCACTCTAAGGCAGCCCGCCGCTACGCACATTCCAGCTCTCGGTCCACCCCATGCCCCTTCCAGTTCTCGGTCTGCCCTGATGCACCTTTTGACCACCTCTATGACAACCCGCCCGGGGTGACAGCGCTGAGGACGACCTACCCACCTTCACTAACCATCCTCAGCGCCTTTCAACTACCTTTATGACAGCCCACCCCGGTACCTGCTCGGGGTGATAGCACTGAGGCCGACTACCCGCCTTCTGGCTCTTGGTCTGCACCTAAATACTGTTGTGCTCTCACTCATCCCGATGCACCATTCAGCCAGTGGGCTACCCTGATACCTTCCAGCCACCTATAGGACAGTCTGTCCCCTTCCCCAGGGACAACAGCGTGCGGGGTAGCCCACAAGCCTTCCAGTTTTCAGCCTACCCCTACGTGCCTTCTGACTCTCGGCTGCTCTGACACACCTTCTGACCACCTCTAGGACAGCCTGTACCAATTACCCCTTCTCAAGACAACAGCGCTCAGAACGGCCTGCCCATCTGGCTCTCAGGGCGACTGGCATCGGGGTGGCCTACCCACCCTCCAGCTTTCGGGACAGCCTACCAACCTTCAGGTTCACAGGATGGCCTACCCACCTTCTGGTTCTCGGGGTTACAGCTTTCAGGACAGCCCATGAGCCACCCAGCTCACAGTAAAGCCTGCCAGACCCAGGGATACACAAGACAGTGCAGGTGATAGACCCAACAAACACCACGATACAGTTAATTACCAAAAAACAGAGTCCTTTCTGGTACACAATATAGAGTCTTCAAAATATAGAGCCCATTCCCAGAGTCCACTCCAGTTTACATGGCACATTGACTGTTATGATGTCCACTCCAAACTGCAGAGTCCACCGCTAGAGAACAGGGTCCACAACCAAGGGCCGAGTCCACTCCCGAAGGCAGCAAATGCACACCCCACAGCACACAGGTGCTAGGTCTCCATGGAGTCCAGGCTCACTCACAGGTACATAGTGCAGGTGCAATTAACTCACAGGGTTTTGGTCCACTCCTGAAGGAAAGGTCTTCTACCAAACTCCAGGATACAGCAAGTGCTCACCTCCCAGCACACACACAGGTGTTCAATCTTCAGAGGCCTAGTCCTCCCCACTGGAACAGCTCCTCTGGTAAAATGTATGTCTTCCACAGGGCTCAGTCCAAACACCAAAAACAGTGAGGATACGTACAAAAAACAAAAGGAAACTAGAGTCCAAGGGCTAAGCCTACCATAACATCCATTGTCCTTTTCTCAAAAGTAAAAAGAGAGAAAAGAGTAACACACAGGCTGTAACCAGCCAGTGAAACAACAATCCCCTAATGAGAACTGAGTTACACCTGAAACACATTATGTGCATCAGGAGTTTAGAAATCAGTCCTCACTAAAGGAATGCCAGTTAACAAAACTGGCTAAGTAACTCAGCCAGTTCAGGAATCAGGTTTCCCCCTCCAAAACTAAAAGCAGAAACCAACAGTAACACTGACTGTGGCCCAGTCAGCACAGAGTCAGTTCCATAAACTGAGAAGACTCTGAATCTTGGTTTTTTTTTTAAATTTTATTACACAATTAAAAAAGGAGGTTACAGAGAAACAGTTAACATTTACAGCTGTATTCAACAGCAATTTTACAAGGGAGAGGAGCAGCAAAGCTAAACCCCAAACCCTACCATTCCACCTGTTTATAGGGAATTGAGGACAAAGCACAAATCCCAGTTTCAAATATGAAAAGACAGCAACAATGACATTTATACATAACACAATCCTGTTACATAAAAAAGTGCAGACAACACAGACCCAGCAAGCCCCCGTCCCTCCCACCTTCCGACCATTCCAAGGCAGCCTGCTCCTACGCACCTTCCGACTCTTGGTCCATCATGCCCCTTCCAGTTCTCGGTCCACCTTGACACATCTTTCGACCACCTCTAAGACAGCCCGCCCCGGTACCCGCCCGGGGTGACAGTGGTCAGGAGGGCCTACCCACCTTCCGGCTTCACTAACCACCCTTAGCACCTCTAGGACAGCCCGCCCGGTACATGCCCAGGGTGACATCACTGAGAACGGCTACCCGCCTTCTGGCTCTCGGTGTGCCCCTACGTACCATTGGGCTCTCACCTACCCCAATGTGCCATCTGGCCAGTGGGCTATCCTGGCACACCTTCCAGCCACCTCTAGGACAGCCTGTCCCCTTCCCTGGGATGACAGCGTGCAGGGTAGCCCACAAGCCTTCCAGATCTCAGCCTGCCCCTACGCACCTTCTGGCTCTTGGCTGCTCTGACACTCCTTCCAACCACTTCTAGGACAGCCTGTCCCGTTTACCCCTTCTCGGGACGACAGTGCTCAGAACGGCCTATTCACCATCTGGCTTTTGGGATCAGCCTACCAACCTTCAGGTACACAGGATGGTCTACCCACCCTCCAACTCTCGGGGTGACAGCTTTCAGGACGACCCATGAGCCTCCCAGCTCACAGTAAGACCTCCAGACCCAGGGACACACAAGACAGTGCAGGTGATAGACCCAACAAACGATATGACAGTTAATTACCGAAAAACAGAGTCCTTTCTGGTACACAGTCCAAATATAGAGTCCATTCCCAGGATCAGAGTCCACTCCAGTTTATGAGGTGCAATGTCCAAAATGGAGTCCATTCCAAATTGCAGAGTCCACCGCTAAAAAAACAGGGGCAGAGTCCACTCTGGAAGGCAGCAAATGCACAGCACACAGATGTTCAGTCTCCATGGAGTCCTGACCCAGCCTTGGAGAGCCAGGGCCACTCACCAGAACACAGTAAATTGTAAAAGGTGCAGTTAACTCACAGGGGTTTGGTCCACTCCTGAATGAAAAAGGTCTTCTACCAAACTCCAGGATAAGCAAGTGCTCACCTCCCAGCACACACACAGGTGTTCAATCTTCAGAGGCCTAGTCCCAGGGCTAGGCCTCCCCACTGGAACAGCTCCTCTGGTAAAATGTATGTCTTCCACAGGGCTCAGTCCAAACACCAAAAACAGTGAGGATATGTACAAAAAACAAAGGAAACTAGAGTCCAAGGGCTAAGCCCTACCACAATATTAACATTGTCCTTTTCTCAAGTAAAAAGAGTAACACATAGCCAGTGAAACAACAATCCCCTAATGAGAACTGAGTTACACCTGAAACACATTATGTGCATCAGGAGTTTAACAATCAGTCCTCACTAAAGGGAAACCAGTTAACAGACTGGCTAAATAATTCAGCCAGTTCAGGAATCAGATTTCTCCCTCCAAAAAAAAGGGAAGCAGAAACCAACAGTAACATACTGACTGTAGCACCAACCAGCACAGAATCCATCCCCTAAACTGAGGAGACTCTCAATCTCCTGTTTATATCAGTCAGCCAGGGCTTTCCTGATTGTGCCAGGTTAACAGTAACATACTGACTGTAGCACCAGCCAGCACAGAAACAGTCCCCTAAACTGAGGGGACTCTGAACCTCCTGTTTGTTTGTTTTTTATTTTATTAACCAATTACAAAACACAGTTTACAAAAAAAAGTTCACATTTACAGCTGTATACAACAGCAATTTTACAAGTAGAGGAGCAGCAAAGCTAGGCCACAAACCCTACCGTTCAACCAGGTTATAGAGAGATGAGGACAAACCTCAAATCCCAGTTTCACATATGACAAAACAGCAACAATGACATTTGTACATAAAAAGCTAATCCAGTTACATAAAAAACAGTGCATACAATACAGACCCAGCAAGCCCCCAGCCCTCCCACCTTCCGGCCACTCTAAGGCTCTCGGTCCTTAATTGGAATGAGTTGGAAAGCACAGAATCTGTGTGGTAGAGCTGAGGAATCACAAAGGAAAGAAGACCCTGATGTATACAGGTTTCCTAGCAGTAGTCAAGATGTGGGCAAGAAAATAAATCAGGAATTGCAAAAGACATATATGAAAGATACTATTATAATAATCATGGAAGTCTATAAGGAATGGTTTAGTGCTCTGGATATGTACTCAATGGAGTTTAGAAGGCCAAGGGAGATGTGTTTAAAATTGTAAAAATATTAAGAGGCCTAGATTGAGTGGACGTGGGGAAGATATTTATATCAGGAGGAGAGACTAGGACCTGAGGGCACAACTTCAGAGTGAAAGAACAGGCTTTTAGAACTGAGAGGAGAAGGAATTTCTTCAGCTAGAATGTGGTGAAATTGTGGAACTCATTGCCTCGGAGGACTGTGGAGGCTAAATCATTAAGTGTATTTAAGATAGAGATAGATAGTTCTTGGTTAGTAAATGGATTGAGGGTTAGAGTGAGAAGTCAGGAGAACTGGGTTGGGAATCATATCAGCCATGATTGAATGGGCCATATAGCCTAATTCTGCAGCTGTATCTTATGGTCTTATGGAATTTGCAAGACATATGTGGTAGTGTGTGACCAGCAAGGCTTATGCTGACTTTGCTGAACTACCAAGGTTGATTATGGCCCAATCCCTGTGTTAAAATGGTGCCAAACCTCAAGCTTGAATTGGACCAACAGCGTGACAGACTGTGGCCAAGCCCGCAACTAAAAATAAGCTACTTCCTGGAATGACTGCGGAAGCATCACTCAACTGTGTCCATTCCTACTCTACAAAGATGCCTTTCCTTTCCCTTTCAAACTTTTCAATCACGTGTTATGTTTGCTGTCTTCTACTGCTATGGAGCTAAGAAATAGCAAGGATTCGCAAGCATTTATTTTGAGTTATTTATAGGCAATCAAATAGTAGTGTTATGCAGGACATGAAATTAATCAAGAGTTGAGAGAAGTATGTAGCATGTAGCACAATTATCATGGACAACTTCAATCCATAACTAGACTGGATAAACCAACTGAGTACTAAAACTGTGGAGAATGAGTTTCTGGAGTGTGCAAGGGATGGTTTTCTAGAGCAGAATTTTTAAAGCACCAACTAGAAAAGATATTATTTTGATCGAATATAATGTAATGAACAAGAGCTATTTAACAATTTTGCTGCAAAAGAACACTTGGAGATGAGTGACCACAATTTGATTGATTTTTACATTATGTCTGAAAGTGAAGTAGTTAAATCTGAAGGAATAAGATAAATTATGAAAGCTAGAGGCACAAGTTAGCTGGGGTGGATCAGGAAAATCTATAAGTATGAGTTGGCTGTGCATGCATGCTTGGGAGTGTAATACACTAGACTGGTAGCAATGAAAAGGGATCCCTGACACCCATCTGATCAATGGTGCAAATAGCTCTCATTCAATGTGAAATTCAACACCATAATTTTGGCCCAATGGACCAACAGGCCATCTAATAATATGGAGGACCAGATAGGTACAGTATTTCTTAAATTGTAAGAAGTTGAAAGAATCAATGTGTAAAGAGAATTAGCTGATCTTGCTGATAAATCACTGAAAGCTAACGTGTAGGTACAGCAAGCTATTTGGAAGGCCAAGGGAATGTTAGCCTTTATTATAAAAGGATTTGAGTACAGGGATTGTAAGGATTGTATAAGAGATTGATTAGACCACACCTGGAGTATCCTTTGCAGTTTGGTGTCCTTATCTCAGGAACAATAATATTGCTATAGAGCGACTGCACCAAAGATTCACCAGACTTATTCCTGGTCTTTCAGGACTGACCCATGAAGAGAAATTGGGCAAACAGGGCCTGTATTCTCTCGAGTTTTGGAGAGTGAGAGGTGATCTCATCAAAATTTACAAAATACCTGAAGGGATAGATGCAGATAGGATGTTTTCCTGGTTTGGAAATCTAGAGGCAAAACACATAATTTAAAAATAAGGTAGTTGCCTCTTTGGTCTGAGGTGAGGAAAACTTTTACTTAGAGATTTGTGAACCTTTGGAATTCTGTACCAAGGAAGGCCATCAAAACTCAATCTTTGATCATGTCTAAGGTAGAGAATGATAGATTCCTGATTATTAATAGTATACAGCATTGGTTGAGTAAAAGGCATTGAAGTGTTTGATCAGCCATGTTTGTGTTGAATGGGAGGGCAGGTTCAATGAGTTCTTAGAATTGATTAGTTCAGTTGGCTGGATAGCTAGTTTGCAATACAAATTGGCACCAATGTCTGGGTTCAATTTCCACACCAGCTGAGGTTACCATGAATGACTCTTTTTCTCAACTGCTGCCCTCAGCTGATGTGGGGTGATCCTCAGATTAAACCACCACAATTCAGCTCTCTCTACTGGGAAAGCAGTCCCAGCTTTGATAAGAATATGGTGACTTTACCTTTCATTCCTGTCCTCTGTACACCGCAGGCACATACACTATCTTTGATGTTGATGCAGAATTACTCCCTTCATCAACACCCTATGCTTTCCTGTTGACAATTCACTGTTCCCTCCAATCACAGGCTGCTACCTTGTCTTCAGCACTAAGTTGCCATGCTGAGACACAAGCTGCCATCTGGTCCCTTCCATTGAGCTTACAATCTGCACCAGAAGCTGGTGTTTGCCTTTCTTCAGTTGTATTGGCTTCTGAACTGGTCCATAAAACACACCATGTTTTAGCCTATTGCAGTTGAAGAACTTTACAACAAAAGTGGTGATGACAACCACTGGCAAAATTTTACTAGAGACAGTCAAAGCAAAGAACTCATCTGGACTAGAGACAGAAAAACAAGTTGACAGGTACACACTTGCTATATACAGTTGAGTTCCTGAAAGATTGAGTATTTCAATTGGACAGATATCAACTGGGAAAGAAAGTTAATTCCAGTGAGTTGTGATTCATGAGATGCAAATGCATATAGTTAGGCTTAACTCACCTTCTGAGGAGGGAGGATTTAGTTGCTAAAGTCTGGATGGTGAGATTTGTGAGTCGCCTAGTTAAATCAAACACGTGCACACACACACAATTTAAGTTCAGTTGGAATAGGCAACAGGAAGGCTGGATTTAAGAGCAGAAATAAGAAAAATGAAGCTACTGCTATTACTTAAGTTCTTCACCCAAAATGTCATAGAGTCATAGAAATGTACAGATGGAAACAGACCCTTAGGTCCAACCCGTCCACGCCGACCAGATATCCCAATTTAATCTAGTCCCACTGCCAGCACCCGGTCCATATCCCTCCAAACCCTTCCTATTCATATACCCATCCAAATGCCTCTTATGTGGGTGGCATGGTGGCACTGTGGTTAGCACTGCTGCCTCACAGCGCCAGAGATCTGGGTTCAATTTCCGCCTCAGTTGACTCTCTGTGTGGAGTTTGCACATTCTCCCAGTGTCTGCGTGGGTTTCCTCCAGGTGCTCCGGTTTCCTCCCACAATCCAAAAATGTGTAGGTTAGCTGAATTGGCCAGGCTAAATTGCTCATAGTATTAGATGAAGAGGTAAATGTAGGGGAATGGGTCTGGGTGGGTTGCGCTTCAGCGGGTCGGTGTGGACTTGTTGGGCCGAAGGGCCTGTTTCCACACTGTAAGTAATCTAATCTAATCTAAAAAAAATGTTGCAATTGTATCAGCCTCCACCACTTCCTCTGGCAGCTCATTCCATACTCATACCACCATCTGTGTGAAAAGGTTGCCTCTTAGTTCTCTTTTGTATCTTTCCCCTCTCACCCTAAACCTATGCCCTCTAGTTCTGGAGTCCCCGAACTCAGGGAAAAGACTTTGTCTATTTATCCTATCCATGCCCCTCATGATTTTGTAAACCTCTGTAAGGTCACCCCTCAGCTTCCGACGCTCCAGAGAAAACAGCCCCAGCCTATTCAGCCTCTCCCTATAGTTCAAATCCTCCAACCCTGGCAACATCCTTGCAAATCTTTTCTGAACCCTTTCATGATTAACAACATCTTTCTGATATGAAGGAGACCAGAATTGCACGCAATATTCCAACAGTGGCCTAACTAATGTCCTGTACAGCAGCAACATGACCTCCCAACTCCTGTACTCAATACTCTGATCAATAAACGAAAGCATACCAAACGCCTTCTTCACTATCCTATCTACCTGCGACTCCACTTTCAAGGAGCTATAAACCTGCGCTCCAAGGTCTCTTTGTTCATCAACACTCCCTAGGACCTTACCATTAAGTTTATAAATCCTGCTAAGATTTGCTTTCCCAAAATGTAGCACCTCACATTTATCTGAATTAAATTCTATCTGCCACTTCTCAGCCCATTGGCCCACCTGGTCATGATCCTGTTGTAATCTGAGGTAACCTTCTTCGCTGTCCACTATACCTTCATTTTTGGTGTCATCTGCAAACTTACTATCTGTACCTCTTATGCTCACATCCAAATCATTTATGAAAATGACAAAAAGTAGAGGACCCAGCACCGATCCTTGTGGCACTCCATTGGTCACAGGCCTCGAGTCTGAAAAACAACCCTCCATCATCACACTATGTCTTCTACCTTTGAGCCAGTTCTGTATGCAAATGGCTCGTTCTCCCTGTATTCCGTTAGATCTAACCTTGCTAACCAGTCTCCCATGGGGAACCTTGTCGAACGCCTTATTGAAGCCCATGTAGATCACATCTATTGCTCTACCCTCATCAATCTTCTTTGTTACTCCTTCAAAAAACTCAATCAAGTTTGTGAGACATGATTTCCCACACTCAAAGCCATGTTGACTATCCCAAATCAGTCCTTGCCTTTCCAAATACATATACATCCTGTCCCTCAGGATTCCCTCCAACAACTTGCCCACCACCAAGGTCAGGCTCACTGGTCTATAGTTCCCTAACTTGTCCTTACCACCCTTCTTAAACAGTGGCATCACGTTTGCCAACCTCCAGTCTTCCGGCACCTCACCTGTGACAATCTATTATACAAATATCTCAGCAAGAGGCCCAGCAATCACTTCTCTAGCTTCCCACTTCTCCTTAATTCTACTTGCCAAAGCTATCTCATGTCCCCGTTTTGCCATCCTGATTTCCCTCTTAAGTATACTCCTACTGCCCTTATACTCTTCTAAGAATTCACTCGATCTATCCTGTCTATACTTTATAAATGTTCCTTTCTTTTTCTTAACTGAACCCTCAATTTCTTTAGTCTTCCAGCATTCCCTATACCTAACAGCCTTTCCTTTCACCCTAACAGGAATATACTTTCTCTGGATTCTTTATATCTCATTCTTGAAGGCTTCCCATTTTCCAGCCGTCCCTTTACCCATGAACATCTGCCCCCAATCAGCTTTTAAAAGTTCTTGCCTAATACCGTCAAAATTGGCCTTTCTCCAATTTAGAACTTCAACTTTTTGATCTGGTCTATCCTTTTCCATCACTATTTTAAATCTTATAGAATTATGGTTGCCGATCCCAAAGTGCTCCCCCACTGACACCTCAGTCGCCTGCCCTGCCTTATTTTCCAAGAGTAGGTCAAGTTTTGCACCTTCTCTAGTAGGTATATCCACATACTGAATCAGAAAATGTTCTTGTACGCACTTAACAAATTCCTCTCCATCTAAACCTTTAACACCATGGCAGTCGCAGTCTATGTTTGGAAAGTTAAAATCCCCTACCATGACCACCCTATTATTCTTACAGATAGCTGAAATCTCCTTACAAGTTTGTTTCTCAATTTCCCTCTGACTATTAAGGGATCTATAATACAATCCCAATAAGGTGATCATCCCTTTCTTATTTCTCCATGCAGTCGGTACAGATGAGGTGGGAGAAATGCATTGTCTTTCTCTTATCTGAATGCTCCATGGGTCACAACATAAATTCCTTTACATCGCTCTCAATATTGAGCAATCTATATTAAATTTTTTTAAAAATCTGTCAACCAGGTTTCTTTAGTAAATACAAAATTATTGATTTATTATTAATAAAATTGTTTCAATTATGATGCAAAACTGGCTAACACATTTAATTTGTAATATAAATATATATTTTATCCCTCTAAATAACCCAAAACACATACACATACATACCAAACAAAAGGGACAAAGCAGATTTTTCTCTGCAGAGATTCACTTGAGAGAAAAAATAACTTACTTTTGGCCAATACGTATTAATCCCTGAAGATGAAAGAAAAGTTAAGGTATAAAATGTTCAGAAAGTTATCATTCTGATGCCAAAGATGCATGTTCCCACCACAAGCAGATCTCTAGGATCTTTGCCAACACAACTTTCTCAGGAAATACCATATGAGGATTTTTCTGGATGCTCTTTGGGAGGACAATCAGGATTCAGCACCGGGCCACAGGAAAATGCTTTTCAGAAACAGGAGAGCTTGGGTGAGAAGCTCTTTTCTTTCATCAGGCTGACCACCAACAAAAATCATCAAATAATCTCCAAAGCAGAAGCTGTAGCTAGATAGTTATAAACACAGTCAGGAGGGTTCACTGTAAGAAAGCAGCTATCACAAGATATGTGACTTCCAAAAATAGCCATGAAATATAAAGTTCCACTCTTCCTTTTATTCATTTCATGAAAGTGAACTATCCAGATATCCAATACTCTTTAGACTCCACATGAATTATTAACCAGGAAGACACTGTAACACAGTTCGCATGGATGTCACTGAGCATTTGGATAAAGGTGATTCTGGTGAACTCATATGTTTGAGACTGTGGTGGAAAGAACAAAAGAGGTTTTCAAATGTGCATCAATTTGGTGAAGATATAATGCCCATACAATCCAGTTTGGTTGGTGTTGCATTCAACCAAGAATGAGAGACTAAAATCTGAATGCAAATGAAGTAGAATTTTACCTAAAGAGGGTCAGAGCTATGTAGGACTTTGTGGATGAAATTAATGCTGTGTGTGTCCAGTATGGTCCAGTATCTCTATGAAGTCTCTTTATTCTATCTGCTATATAATGTGCAACATACAGTTTATGTTGAAGTAATTTGTCTGGCAATTCATATTTAATTTATGTTGATTTTAATTTATTTCTTAAGATATCGTTCATAAAAATTGTAATCTTATCCATT
Organism: Chiloscyllium plagiosum; assembly: GCF_037043375.1. Classification (NCBI taxonomy): domain Eukaryota; kingdom Metazoa; phylum Chordata; class Chondrichthyes; order Orectolobiformes; family Hemiscylliidae; genus Chiloscyllium; species Chiloscyllium plagiosum. Next base: position 69,469,288 of record NW_028270140.1, read on the forward strand.
GGTTTTTCCTTTGGTATTGTTGACTTTGTTGGCCCCCACAGAGATTTTAAGTGAATAAATACTGTGACTAGAAAAGCGTCTCAAAAATTGGAAATTCTGCAGCAGGGATCCCACCTGCTGACTTCCTAAAACATTTCCACCATCTACAAAGAACAGTTGAGAATTATATTAGAATTTGGACCTCAATTGCCAGATGTCATGTTGCCTGAATGCAGCTTCCCAGTAACATGCATATTTGACACCATCCAGGTCCTTCCTAAGATAAAGCCATCATCAATCTGATGTTTTTTCATATGTACTGCCAGATTTGCAGAGAAGTTGTAGCATCTTCTGTAATCTTAGATTTTTAGCATCTGTAGAAGTTTGCTTTTGCTATAGAATCAGTTATTTTACAATATTGTGTCTGTAGTGACACTGTGCGGTTGCAAGATAGCATCACATCTGAACAGATGCCATAAAATGGTAAATGAGTAAATCAAGCTGATTAAAATAGAACCGTTTGCACCACAATTGTTCAGTTCATTTGAACTAGCACATTCTGTTTTGACTTTAATTTGCAGATTTTTCATAATTCTCTGTTTGAGAATTTCATAATTTGAGATTATATAGCTTTAATTTTGGTTCACTATTTTTGTCACTATTTTGACTTGAATTAGAATTGCAGTTTTAATACACCTCCTAGGTGTACTTTTCCTTTGGACATAGTCATGAAGGGAAGACACAAGGCAGTTCCATTTCATATGTTGCATTCTGGATCTTGAAATGCAGACGTAATGAGTGAATACAGGTCAACTGTTTAATCATTAACTAACAATGAGATTATGCAAAAGCTCAACGAGTGTGCACTGCATTTTCCACTATTTGAATGTTTTCTGCTTTAAATGAAAAGTCACAGAGCTTTTTACTTTTGAAAAGATATGCAGTGCTACCTCATTCTAATTCCACTCAAAACACACTTCTATGTGTATTTTACCTTTGAACTCCGTGACATGTGGGTTGTAGGTTGAAACCTATTTTCAATGCACAATTGGGAAGAGTGCCCCATAATCAAACCTCTCTATTCCACAAGCTGTTACAAATAGGAAATCAGAGTCGAGAGTGCGGTGGTGGAAAAGCACTCTCAGCTACCTACCCCCAGCCCATCCCCCTCCACTTATCTCTCAACTCCCTTGACCTACAAGCCTAATTCCTGATGAAGGGCTTATGCCCGAAACATCGATTCTCCTCCACGGATGCTACTTGACCTGCTGTGCATTTCCAGCATCATACTCTTTGATTCTGATTTCCAGCATCTGCGGTCCTCACTTTCTCCCAGTTGATTTAGGGTGGCACGGTGGCTCTATGGTTAGCACTGCTGCCTCACAGCACAGGGGACCCAGGTTTGATTCCAGATTAAGGTGACCGTCTGTGTCGAGTCTGCACATTCTCCCCTTGTCAGCGTGTGTTTCCTCCGGTGCTCTGGTTTCCTCCCACAGTCCAAAGATGTGCAGGTCAGGTGAATTGGCCATGCTAAATTGCCCAAAACACTGTTGCTTGTCAGCTTTTAGTTATCTGAAAAATGCCTGGTGCCAGGCTGTCTGAAGCATCCACTTCAAGAAGAGATCTGTAGGTTAGGTGCACTAGTCGGGGCGAATGTAGGGGAATGGATTTGGGTGGGATACTCTTAGTGTTGACTGGCTGGATCGAAGGGCCTGTTTCCACACTACAGGGATTCTATGATTTCAGAGTTGACAAGATCAGCTTATGAAGAGAGATTAAGTAGACTGTGGCCATACTCATTGGAATTTATGAGGAGGGATCCTATAGAAACAGATAAAATTATGAAGGTGTGAGAAACAAAAGCTCACTCACTTTAATAATTTCAGTCCGAGACCAAATTTCTGAACAGCAGCGTCGTTTTATTTGTACACCTGCAGGTGGGTGCTTTGTCTAATTGCCAGGTAAGGCAATGACAAAATGCACAGTATATCCCAAAAAACCCTTGCAATTTATACTGTTTTTTCCCGTATGTTTTCCTTATTCCATTGTCTGTTCCCTGCTTCGCTTACGTCACTCATTTCCTTAGGACTTATCCCACAACTTCTGTTTATCCTGTCTTGTCCGTGACAAACTCTTATCTCTGACTCCCATAAGGGTGTTTGACGTCAGTCTATTGTAGATTATTGATTAGGCATATCTTTTCTTCTATCAGCATCTATTTCTATCCAGGGGCCACTTTGACCTCTTTGATTAGGGTTTGTTCCTGTGTCTCCGTGTAGGGGAAAACAGATGCTTTCCTGTTTGCCCATATATCCACCATTGTTCTGTATTCACGTCTCATGCTAACATATCCTTTCTTTTTGCTGAATATGTATTTTCTCATTCCTGTTCTGTATCAGAATTTATAGTTGCAGAAATAACATTAATTCATTTATATCCCACAATTTCCCCTTTTTCTTTTCATTACTATCTGTTATCTTCTGCATTTTTGTCTCTTTTTTTTTTAAACATTGTTCCCAAAATTCGCAAGCATCATTTCAGAGATTTCATCCATCTTAGTCTCACTCATCTCCTCATTGTTTAGTTGATAAAGTTCCTCTGTCAAATTTCCCCTCAGGGGCATTCGTTTCATCAAGGCTGTTTCAATCAGCCTCTGGGTGAGCCCTCGTATACAGGGTATGATACAACAGCCAATGGCCACCAATACCCCGACTACTACTATCAGGGAAGTAAGGATAGAAACCACCACCCCCTTTGTCTGCTAAAATCATATCAAGGGCTATTCCGTTTTCCCATGCCATCCTACTTGTCGCATCAAGCTGTTCTGATATTCCTTTAACCGCCTCTCTTGTATAATTTATAAATCGCTGTTGATTATAGAAAATGTAATTTATCCAGTCTACATTTTTATTAATTGTTACCCACCAAAAGAGAGCTGACTCAAAGCCTGCTGCAATCTGGTTACGAGCCTTGAATTCATCAGCTACTCCCCTAGGGACTCCTACCGAATCAAGATAAATCCTGTCATCAAAAGAAGTATCTAACAGTAATCTCTTACCCCTTCCCTTTTTCCCTACTATCTTTTCCTTCTCAAATGCCAAGGTAAATGGAATTGCCAATTGTACAATTGCGCATATCCCTTTCCAATCCGAAGGTAGGGTGGGTCTCAATATTTTTCCTCCACAGTACCACCACAGATCCGCTCGGGGAACCTTTAATGCTGAGTAGTTCCCTCCCTTCTCCGTTTCCGTAACATTCTTAATCTCTGTACATAATTTCAGCTCCCCCAAATGTCTCGACCGACTCGTACCTCGCCTGTGCACACATGACGTGTGATTTCCAACTGCGGCGGAAAATGTGGGGGGGATCTTTTGCATCTTTCTCCTCCAAGGGAGGGAACATCAGAGATAGGGAAGTACAATTCCTATCATTCCATGCAGTCTCATCCTGATACAGGGCTATCATACATTTCATGCCCTTCCTGTCTCGCTTCCACCCGAGCGGAAAGGGAACCACCTGGGCCACTGGCCTACCGGAGGCACATCCATAGCAATTGCTTTTGTTCAGACTCTTTATAGTATACTTTACCCATTCAACCCAGGCATTTGCATCCCCGTACCCAGTCTCTATCTCGATGGTCTGTTTCAAATCCTTTACCTCTATAATTTTTACTACTTTAGGATCAGCGGGAGGGGTGAAAGGTTGTATCTCATTACCCAGTAATTCTACCCGTTTTCCCTGTCCTACACTAATTCGAAAACAACAGCCCACAAACTCCTTCCCATTTGCTTTCATTTCAATCCCAAATGTTTCATTTAATTTTATTTAATTAGTGGGCGGCACGGTGGCACAGTGGTTAGCACTGCTGCCTCACAGCGCCAGAGACCCGGGTTCAATTCCCAACTCTGGCGACTGACTGTGTGGAGTTTGCACGTTCTCCCCGTGTCTGCGTGGGTTTCCTCCAGGTGCTCCGGTTTCCTCCCACAGTCCAAAGATGTGCAGGTCAGGTGAATTGGCCATACTAAATTGCCCGTAGTGTTAGGTAAAGGGTAAATGTAGGGGTATGGGTGGGTTTCGCTTTGGCGGGTCGGTGTGGACTTGTTGGGCCGAAAGGCCTGTTTCCACACTGCAATGTAATGTAATCTAATCAAAAAAAATGTAATCTAATCTCATAAGTGCCATGTGGTTTTCCTTATCGTTAAATATATGGGGTTACACTTTTTATCGGGACAATCACGTGCTGGTCGGAAGGGGGCCCGGTGTATTGTGACAAGACCATTATACCAGGTACCATCCCCGAGGCCATCCCCATAGGACTTAAGATGTATCTCTGAGTTGCGGTATTGTCTCTGATTAGCTACATTCCCACAATTTACTAAGCTACATACATCAGTGTCTATTACTTGTGGATTATCAGACTCAGGAACCATTAATAATACAAATGAAAATGATATTTGACAAAATCCTAATACGAAGAGGGCTAGCATCATAACTCTAAGCATTCCCAGTATTCAAATCATTATGCTAAAATACAAAAAGGCTTAATATACAATTTTACAGAAATAATCCCGCGCTCGCGTCGCCACTGTATAGTCAATTACTCAAAGTCTCTTTAGTCTGAGTTTCAGCGGGTCTTGCGTTGATTCGGCTGTCCAGACTTCTTCCTCAACTGGAGAGTCCACTGGCCCTTTGATCCAAGTATAATGAGTCCAGCCTTTTTCCGCCGTCCTTATTGCCGTTTCTGTAGTCAAAAGAGCCTGGTACAGCCCTTCCCAGTCTGGCTGCAGCTTAGTCTCTGTTCATGATTTTATTAAGATCCAATCTCCTGGCCGGATGGGATGAACAGCAAATTCAAGGGGCGGAGTCTGTGCCAATAGAACCTGTTTTCTGAGGAAAGATAAAGAGGAGGACAAGCCCAATATATACTTCTTTAAAAACAAATCTTTAGTTTCAGGAATTGGCAATTCTCCCTGCGTTCCCAGATAAGGTAATCCAAATAAGATTTCATAGGGGGATAGTCCCAAATCTTTCCTCTGCCAAGGGACAAGCCCAGAAGGCATCCTTTAAATCTATCACACTAAACCATTTGTGGTCATGAGGGATCTTACTTAATAACGTATAGGGGTTTGGCACCACTGGGTGCCTGACCTGTACTATCCGATTTAATGTTCTCAAATCCTGCACCAATCGATAAGTTCTATCAGATTTCCGTACTGGTAGAATTGGGGTATTATAAGGAGACATACATGGTTCCAATAGTCCATCTCTAATCAGTCCCTCAATTACTGGCTGCAGTCCCCGTTTACCTTCTATGGAAATAGGATACTGTCGTTGACAGATAACGTCTCCTTTTCGTTTTAAATTTATTGTAAGGGGAGGGATCTGTAGTTTTCCACGACTCCCTTCTCTAGCCCATACTATAGGGTTTATCTCTCTCTCTGCGTCCTCTGTCAACATTGCCAGTTGTACAACTAATTCTTTTTCCTGAATTCCAATCTCCAGTCCTAAAAGGATAATTAAGTCTCTCCCCAGTAAGCTACTTCCTATATCAGGGTTATACAGCAGTTCCCCTGTGACCCTATCCTTAGGATCTTCTATCATCATAGGTTCAAATAGTGGAACAGTAAATCCTTCCCCTTTCACCCCCGAAACAGTAATTGACCGTGTTAACATTTCTACCTTCTTTGTTTTAAAATTCAGCAATGACCGTGCTGCCCCCGTATCTACTAGGAAGACTACCTCCTCCCTACACGGTCCCACCTTCAAGTTTATCAAAGGTTCCTGGTGGGCCCCCGAGGGCAGGAACCCCTGACACCCCTATTCTTCATCATAATTCATAAGCGGAATTGCCCTTTCTTCCCTTTGTAGATCAGGACACTCCCGCTTAAAATGCCCTATCTTTCCACAATAATAGCATCCTGCCTGTAGAGACTTCCATCTCTGCCCCTGTCGCTCATACCCTCTATCAAATGTTCCCCCTTGTCCTCTCCCTCTCCCTCTTCCTCTGTCCTACATGCTGCCTCCTGCTGCTCCGGTTGCTCACTATTGGTTCCATTCTCCCCTTAATTACCCCATCAACCGTAGCTACCATCATTTTCACCTTCTGTTTTTGTCTCTCATCCTCCCTTTTTACAAACACTTTCTGTGCCTCTCTCAACAATTCATCTAATGGTTTTTCGTTCCATCCTTCTATCTTCTGTATCTTTCTCTGTATGTCTGGCCATGCTTTTGTCACAAAATGTACTTTCAAAAGACCCTGTGCCACTGGGTCCTCAGGGTTCATTCCAGAGTATTTCCGCATTGAGTCCCTTAATCTTTGCAAGAAAGCTGAGGGAGTCTCATCTTTCTCCTGTCTAATTTCAAAGGCTTTAATCAAATTCTGTGACTTCGGAACTGCCTCTCTTATTCCTTTTAGAATCAGGTCTTTCAAGTCCCTCATTTCTTCTCTATGCTCCGGGTTTTGGTTTTCCCACTGGGGGTCTCTGAGGGGAAACTTCACCTCTCCCTGTCCAGCATCCCCATCTCCAATCGGGTGTTCCCTGTCCCATATTTTAATGGCAGCTCCTCGTATAAGTCCCCTTTCCTCCCCAGTAAATAGTATATTCAAAATAGACATTAATTCAGCCCAGGTATACAGACTGGGCCCCAAAAATTGATCAATTTGTTCAGACAATCCCACCGGATCCTCAACCAGGACCTTCATTTCCTTTTTAAATGTTCTGACCTCCCCACTGGTGAGGGGGGGGGGGCACTTACAAACCCAATCTCTTTGTCCCCTATGGGTACCTCCCGAAGGGGATAAGTCGTTACGTTTTTCCCCTTTTTCTTTTTTTAAAGAAATATTGCAATATTTCTAGCTCCCCATAACTTCAAACACCAATTCATCAATTCATGCTTGACTAACCTTTAAAGCCTGTTCCTAACTTATAAATATATTTATATATATTTACGTTCATTTCTTCAGTATTTAATAGTTAAAATGCAAAATGCATACAGTTCCCAATTTTGCAATTCACTGTAATTACCCAGTTTTAGTCCTTTAATTTAGATCCAAAATTAGTTTTCTTAAATAGTCCTGACCAATCATTGCTCAATTACAATACTATAGGTCGTAAAATAATCAGAGCTTGCCTTAAAAGAATTTGTCTACTCAAATTTTTTTTTAAAAAAAACTTCTAATGCATGAACAATGGCTGAATCCAAGGTCACAAATATTAACCATAGAATTTTGCTTTTACTACAATCTAATGTTGAACTGAAACTTCAACTGTCCTCCATAAATCGCTGTTATGTAAAGATAAAAGAGATTAGTTAGAAACTGATAGTAAGGCAGTCATGATCTGTAAAAAGAACAGGAGTTATCATTCCTTTTTTTTTTCTTCATAATCTCAATAGAATCCTTAACCTTAAAAGAAATCATGTTAAGTTTCCATAACAAAATCAGATTCAAAACAGTCCTGGAACACAAGCTCCAGGGAATAAAACACAAACATTCAATCACCAACAAACAAATGTTCACTCAAACCAAATCACAAAGGGTTAAACTTCCTACCAGCTGTACAGCTCTTTACATTCTCTCTCTCTCTCTCTCTCTCTCACATTGACATATAAACTCAGATATTCACAAACCCAGTCTTCGTCCGATCTGTACTTTGGCCAGAAGACAGCGGGACGAAGAATGGATTCCTTAGTCCATACAAAGCAACAATATTTAATCATCTTTCTCCCTTGTACAAGTATTATTTTGCCAATTTCCACAACATCCTGCCCAAAGGACTTTCCGGAGGAATGTTGTAAGGGACCCCGCCTCCATTTCCATTGCCGTTTCCTTACTTTGTTTCCCCGGAGGCCTTTTCCTTACCCACAGCGCAATCCATATTGAGTTCCTTCGTTAGTCCCTTATTAACTACTAAAACTCAATCTCGGCCAGCAAGGCAATACTTAAAAGTCAATTTTCTTACCTTGGTCTGTGCACAGAGTTACCTGGCTCCTTTTGTCACCGTATCTTCTATCGAGCTCCTATCACTGTCTGATTCAGATGTCTCTCTTATAGGATTCACATCAGTCACCCAAGGGAGCAGACCAAACCAGGACACGAGACCGCTCCTCAATGGGGAACGGGACACGTCTTCCCAGTGTCCAAGGCCAGCCACTCCCCCCGGTGATGGAAGAAAATCCCGGACACGAGCCCCCAATTGTGAGAAACAAAAGCTCACTCACTTTAATAATTTCAGTTCAAGACCAAATTTCTGAACAGCAGCGTCGTTTTATTTGTACACCTGCAGGTGGGTGCTTTGTCTAATTGCCAGGTAAGGCAATGACAAAATGCACAGTATATCCCAAAAAACCCTTGCAATTTATACTGTTTTTTCCCGTATGTTTTCCTTATTCAATTGTCTGTTCCCTGCTTCGCTTACGTCACTCATTTCCTTAAGACTTATCCCACAACTTCTGTTTATCCTGTCTTGTCCGTAACAAACTCTTATCTCTGACTCCCATAGGGGTGTTTGACGTCAGTCTATTGTAGATTATTGATTAGGCATATCTTTTCTTCTATCAGCATCTATTTCCATCCAGGGGCCACTTTGACCTCTTTGATTAGGGTTTGTTCCTGTGTCTCCGTGTAGGGGGAAACAGATGCTTTCCTGTTTGCCCATATATCCACCATTGTTCTGTATTCACGTCTCATGCTAACATATCCTTTCTTTTTGCTGAATATGTATTTTCTCATTCCTGTTCTGTATCAGAATTTATAGTTGCAGAAATAACATTAATTCATTTATATCCCACAAAGGGAACAGATAAGATAGTAGCAGGGAAATTGTTTCCACTGGTGGGTGAAATTATATGTAGGGGGCACAGCCTCAAAATAAGGGGGAGCAGATATAGGACAAAGTTGAGGAGGAACCTCTTCACCCAAAGGGTTGTGAATCTGTGGAATCATTGCTCTGTGAAGCAGTTGAGGCTACCTTGTTAAATATTTTTAAGACATTGATTTTTGAACATAAAGTAATTAAGGGTTATGTGAGCGGTCAGATAAGTGGAGCTGAGTCCACAAAAAGATCAGTCACAATGTTACTGAATGGCGGAGCAGGTTCGAGGGGCCTACTCCTGCTCCTAGTTCTTAAATTCTTAGGTTCAAATGTGCTCCATAAAGAGAGCAATCACCATTAGGCACATCTATCAGTTATGATTACAGCTGAATTTGGACTCTTGCACAAGAGTACATCTGAACTTTAGTTTTATAATTCCTGATAACAGTTTCAAACATCAACTAAACTATTTATAGCAACAAGAAGTGTAGCAGAATTCGGATTTGTTTGCAGGATTGATAGTTATTTAAAATTAATGCTTTTCATAGCAGGCCTGAATGATGAAGAAAATTATAGAGATATTATGTAAAACTCAACCCTTTGGCAACAATTACTTTCTAACATAATTGAAATATGGAATGGTATATGTGCATTGTTGGATGCAGACGGTACAGTTTTATTAGCTTAATAAGTAAAATAAATATTTCAAGAAGAAAATTACTATTAGAAATTTAGAATGATTTCATGATATTCATGACATTACCCATTCCCAACTTGTTTATACTGTAAGAACCACATGAAAACAGAAGCTGCCCACTAGTATATAGCTAAATGTACCAAGATCAAGTGGAATTGTATGTATTTAGTTACTTTTGAGGCCAGTGAAGTGGATGCTTCAGACAGACTGGCACCAGGCATTTTTCAGATAACTAAAAACTGACAAGCAACAGTGTTTTGGATTTACTTTTTAAGTGTAGTTTTCACAGACCTGTAGAGCAATGCAATAAAAAACATCCTGAAACCTGCAAACAAGATGCATCTTTCACAATCTCTTTCACTCTCCAAAAAGACAAAAATAATTATGTTACAAAAAAGTCCTATAAGCACTCAATCAGCTATTGAATCAAACATTGTCCATCACTCTGCTGACAATCTTGTGTCACCATCAAACAATCGAAAAAGAACTCTGGAAACAACCCAACCCTTTGTAATCTGGACTGCTGAACTACTCATTTTGTTTTTCACTGTCTATATGTTTCCACCATCACATTTTTGTCAAACTGTCTGTTTTTGTCTTATTTGTAAATGAATTAGTACATGTTTTGGGTTTTAAAGTGCTATGGATTAAGTCATGCTGTGCAATTAATTTTTTTGCCATTTGTTAAAGAATGTTTGTTTACAATAGAGTAATTTTCCTGTCAATGACAAAACCTAGTGTAAATTAAGAGAAAACCTGCATTTGTGAAAAGAAAACAAACCTAACATTTTAGGTCCAATGGCACTTCTTCTTAACTGATTATAGCTAGGAAAATGTTGGTATATATTCTGAAAGTTGGGGGTGGGGGAAGGGAGAAAGCGATAGCTGGAGATGGACCATTACACACCCATTGTCTGCCCAATTGCTGTTTTTCTCTCTCTGTCTCTCTTCACTCCATCTCCATTTGTTTACTGTTCATCTGCACGTCCTTTCAGCCTACGTACCAACCTTTCTTATCTACAATCAGTTCTGAAGAAGGATAACTGAACTTGAAATGTTAATTCTGCTTTTGCTCCACACATGCTGCCAAACCTGCTGAGTTTTTTTCCAGCAATTTCCGTCTAGTTGATTAGTTTAATGCAGGCGTGGACAAGAATGCACATGAGTAGCTTATACTGCCTGTTGATGTGTCTGGGTCCAGCCAACACTTTTGATAGAAATGCTAACTGTTTGATATGGACTCAATACAAAGTGCTAATAGGCAGGGAAGAGAGATTAGCGCCCATTACTACAGTAATGGACTTCCATGCAGATGTTGAAATTGACAATGACCGCACTGAAATTAACAAAGGCTGTGCTGGAACTGACAATGACTGCACCGAAACTATCAACAATTCTGCAATGTTTACAATAAATGAACTATGTTACAAAGGCAATAACCTCATCACTGACCTATTATATTACAAAATGTATAAAAGTGTCTTGACATGTGGTCCGGGTGGAGAGAAGACTCTCAGCTGACCCACTGTGCTGTTAGTGTCTCTTTCCTTGAAAAAATAAACTCTGTTGTTCAACCCCGACTCTGACTCTGAGGCTGGTGACTCTGACTCTGAGGCTGGTGATGTTCCCCACAACAGTACAATTACAACATTTAAAAAGCACCTGGATGGATATCTGATTAGGAAGGAATTGAGCCAAATGTTGGCAAATGGAACTCAATTAATTTAGGATATCTGGTCGGCACAGATGAGTTGGACTGAAGGGTATGTTTCTATGCTGTACATCTCCAAGACTCTACAACTCTATGACTTCATTAATTAGGTCACGTTTCATGAATTCTTTGAAGAATAATAGGAAGAGAAGATGATAACAATGTAACATTTGGTATTTACTGCAAGTGGAATTGAATATAAAAGTAGAGAAGTTTAAATGCAGCTGTACGGGGCCCTGGAGAAACAGGACACTGTTTAAGATGGAGATATAAAAGGAAAATCTTTTTCTTTTCGAGGGTCATTAATTGTGGAATTACCTTCAACAAAACAAGTCATTGAATTTACTTAAGGATGAGTTAGGTAGATTATACACAAGGGAGTTTTGGGAGGCTGACAGGAAAACGCAGTTGAAATCACAGACAGATCAGCCAGGATCTTGTTGAATGACAGAGCAGGTTTCACGGGCTCAAATGCTGTGCTCTTGTATTGAATTTTCAAAGGCCCTCAATAAATTAGAACATAGCAGACTAAAGAGTCAGGGACAACTAGCAAAATGAATAGCTATCTCATAATGAAATGGAAAGTAGAGAGTTTTAAAGATCAGTGGGAATCAGTGCTGAGATCATTGCTGTTCCCAAGTTACATTAATGATTTGGACTCTAGGTTTCAGAGGGACAACTTTAAAATTAAGAGGTGTATTTAATACAATTGGAGATTGTGAAAAATATATCAAGATATTAATAAACCTGCAGAATGAATGGGTAATTTAATATCAGTGAATTTCAATATATAATAGAAAACAGTGTAAAAGGCAGCTCGCATACAACATCAGTCCATTTTCTCGGTATGAAAAAGCATGTTTAGGTCAATACTCATATTAGAAGTCTGATTCAATTTTTAAAATTGGAAAGACATGTTAATAGCCATACTCACATTATAATAAATGTGGTATCAATCAATATAAGCTATTTTGTAAAGATGATGCATTAGATAATAAGTCATACCTTTGTTATTTCTTTAAGTAATTGCACTATCACAACAGAGACAAACTGCTGTGTGAAAATGAAAAAGAATGAATCACCTTGAAAAAGATGCCCAAGACCAAATGCAGCATCAGAACAACCTTTGACCTGATCTTAAGAAACAAGTGACAGAATGGGCCCTCCAGAATTATCAGAATAATTACATCATTACCAGAAATGCAACATTATACACATTTCAGTTGGCCTAATCAAACGCTGAGTCCAGCAAAGATTTCTGATCATGCAAACATATGAATTAGGAGCACAAGTTGGCAACTCAGCACTTCAAGCTTTCACTACCATTCAATAAGATCATGTTTAGATGTGTTAGTGCACGATGGCAATGTCAAATTTAAGGGAGAAAAATATCTATTGAAATGAAGTCAGCAGAACAAGAAAATCAAATGAATATGACATGCCAAATAATTACTGAGAATCCAAAAGTGAGCCCCTCAAAGGTAAAGATCAGACTAATAACCCTAAATGTCATAATGTTTCACATCCACCAGTGATCAGACAAAACAAACAGAACAAGAGAGAGAGGACTCAACTGCAGGAACACAAAGGAAACCTTGCAGCTGAAATCACAAAATTAAAATACTGTATTGCTTGTTGATCATTCAACTAAAAGAAAAAGATATTAAAGGCATCAGCATAAATCAGCTGACAATATTTTGAAATCAAACCAAACAGCACATTATTCCAACCAATTTGGTGTAAAAAACAACTCACATGTGACTAAATCACAAATAATGAACACTTTAAAGATTGTGTGTTTCATGCATGTAATTAAACTGACAAAAGTGGGACTAGCCGGAATAACAGAAACAGTTGCTGAGGCTTAAACACAATCATGCGTATATTTGGTAACATAGATAACTCAAAATATACATGATAATGCATGTAATATTTTTCTTTGTTTGAATTAAAATGGTGGTGGTTGGATTGAAATACAATCATGTACAAATATCCTTCTTAGTTTGTTGTAGTCATTTTACCCCAACCATGATGCATATACACTACTAGCTGATATCTTAAATTTATTTTAACAAAGATCTCAGTTTGAACTCTCTGCTGTGATGTACAGACAAAATAATCGGATTGGTCAACCTTTCACCCTATTGCTTAACAAGAATCCATCTACCGATGCCTTAAAAATATCCAAAACACTGCTTCAACCACGTTTTGGGGAATGCTTTCAAGACTCACGATCCTCCATGGGAAAAAAAAACTCTCCTCACCTCTATGTTAAATAGAAAACACTAGTAGGTGTATCAACTTTAAGGAATAAAACGTTCAAATGTTGCGGCAGGAGATCAGAGACTACGCAAAAGACTTCAAATTTCCAGTTCCCTGTGATTTATCATCTGATGGTCTCAAAAACACAAGTACCCATTATGTCACATCAGCAACATGAATGGAATTCACATGAATCTCAATATACCCAGCAACTGAACTGTAGGTTGGGAAGGTTTAAAAATGTTCTGGTGAAAAACACAGGCCATGAGAAGACAACATTCATGGCCAAGGGAGCCATGAAAATTTTCAATGTCGGACCACGCTGAGAAATAAGTTCCTTGCAATGATTTTAATACTTGCTGATAACAATGGATGAATGAGAATGGAGTGAAGCTATATACCAATAATGCAAGAAATAGAGCCCGACCAAGCCTATACAGAGATTGCTGCTTTTTGTAGTATGGGACATAATTAAATCCTATACAAATTGATAAGATCAAGAGGGGCCTATAAAGAGTTAACACCCAAACTGCAGTTATATCAAGGGGTTCATATCTACAGTTCAATCTTCAGAAGATCCAATAAGCCATTCAAGGATCAAGATTGTATTGAATGAAATAGGTGGATGGTTGAGGGAGATAAAAGTTTTACAAAGAATGGAGGTTTGCATATGCTGCAATAGTGAGATGGTACCTGGAGTATTGCGTGTAATTTTGATCTCCTTACTTAAGAAAAGATGCAATTGCAATGGAGGCAGCTCCAGAGAGATTGTGCAGTTTAGGCCTATATTCTCCGGACGTTAAAAGAATTATTTGGCAGTTAAAAGAATGAGAGGAAATCTAATTGAGGTATATAAGATGAGAAAGAGAATTGACAAAGTCGATTGAGAGAGGATGCTCCTTGTTGCGCAGCAATCTAGAATGGGAGATCATAGTTTTCGGATAAGGCGTAGCAGATTTAAAACAGAGATGAGGAAATATCATTTCTCTCAAAGGGTTGTGAATCTGTGGAATTCCCTTCCCCAGAGTGTTGTGGATGCCAGAACATTGTGTAAATTTAAGGAGGAGATAGATTTTGAATTAGTAATCGGTTGAAGGATTACAGAGATTTAAACAATGGAGAGCTAAAAGCATTGCTGCCTCACAGAACCAGGGACCCAGGTTTGATTCAAGCCTCGGGCAACTGTCTGTGTGGACATTCTCCATGTGTCTGTGTGGGTTTCCTCCAGGTGCTCCAGTTTCCTCCCGCAGTCCAAAGATGTGCAGGTCAGGTGATTTGGCCATTCTAAATTGCCCATAGTGTTAGGTACATTAGTCAGAGGGAAATGGGTCTGGGTGGGTTACTCTTCAGAGGGTTGGTGTGGACTTGTTGGGCCAAAGGGCCTGTTTCCACACTGTAGGGAATCTGATCTAATCTAGTGGATGTGATCTATTGGATTTCCATGAAGGCTTTTGACAAGGAATGCCTTTGCTGAAATTCACCAAAGATCCTTAGACAGCATCTTCCAAACTCACGATCATTTCCATCCAGAAGGACAAGGGCAGCAGATACATGGGAACACCACCAAAAGCAAATTCTCCTCCAAGCCACTCACCATCTTGACTTGGAAATATATCATTATTCCTGCACTGTCACTGGGTCAAAATCCTGCAATTCCCTCTCTGATGTATTGTGGGTCAACTCACATTAGTGGCTTCATAAAGACAGCTCACCATCACCTTCGCAAGGACAAGGGACAGGCAATAGATGCTGGCCAACAATTGACGCCCATATCCCATGAATGTATAAAAATACAAGGTGCCACATAAGAGCCTGCAAAATAAAATAAGACCCTATGATGTTAGGGTAAGGTTCTGGCATAGATAGAAGATTGCCTGACTGGCAGCAGATAGACAGTAGCAATAAAGGGGTCTTTTTCAGGATGGCAGGCAGTGACTAGTGGAGTTCCATAGGGGTCCGTGTTGGGACCATAACCTATTCACATTATATATTCATGATCTGTATGAAGGAATAAGGGCATTGTTGATAAGTTTTCAGATGACACCAAGACAGGTGGAGGGACAGACTGTGTTGAGGAAGTGGGGAGGCTGCAGAAGGACTTGGGACAAGATAGGAGACTGGGCAAATAAATACCAGATAGAATACAATGTGGGAACGTGTGAAGCTATGTATTTTTGAAGGAAGAAATATTTTCTAAATGGGGAAAGACTCAGAAATTTGAAGTACAAAGGGACTTGGGAGCCCTTGTTCAGATTTCTCTTATGGTTAGTTGGTTCAGTTGGCAGTTAGGAAGGCAATGACAATGTTAGCATTCATTTCAAGAAGGTGAGAATACAAGAGCAGAGATGAACTGCTGGGGCTGTACAATGCTCTGGTCAGATCACATTTGGAATCTTGTGAGGAGTGTTGGGCCCAGTACCTAAGGAAGGGTGTGCTAGCGGAGATTTACAAGAATGATCTTGGGGATGAGAGTCTTGTCATGAGAAGCAGTTGAGGACTCGGGCCTCTACTCATGGAGTTTAGAAGGATGAGGGGGATCTGACTGAAACTTACAGAATACTGAGAGGCCTGGATAGAGTGGACATGGAGAAAATGTTTCCACTAGTAGAAAAGACTGAGATCTGAGGACACAGTCTCAGAACGAAGGGACAACCCTTTAGAAATGAGATGAGGAAGAATTTCTCTAGCCAGAGGGTGGCTAAACTGTGGAACTCATTGCCGCAAAGGACTGTGGAGGCCAAGTCATAGAATCATAGAATCATAGAGATGTACAGCACGGAAATAGACCCTTCGGTCCAACTTGTCCATACCGACCAGATATCCTAACCCAATCTAGTCCCATCTGCCAGCACTTGGCCATATCCCTCTAAACCCTTGCTATTCATGTACCCATTCAGATGCCTTTTAAATTGTACTATGACACAGTGTCAACCTGCAGCAAGTGCATCATCTTTCATAATCTGATGGTGAAGTAGTTGCCAAGCAGCCTGTAGTTGAAATCACTCAACTGAGAGTAAATGGCTTGTTGGAAGCAACTTCTCCATGTGCACAGAGATGCAATAAATACATGGAGTTTAGCCAGTAGTAGAACTTTTCTACTCAGAAGCCTCTCAGTTGACATCCAGAGTTGAAAAAGATGAACAATTTCTTGTGAAATAGTTTGTTAATGTTATAACAGTGGCGTGACCTCTTGCAGGGAGGAACTGAAACTGATGAGAACACTCAAACGCTCCTTGGCAGGTACATGACACAGGCCCCAGTTTTCAAGTCAATCCAGCTCCTGTCCCCATATTATGTGAGGACCAAACCAGAGGGAGATAATGTAGTTGCAGAGTTATAACTGCGCAGAAAAAAAATGCAAAAATGCATGGGCTTGCAGAAAAAGCCACCACGCAATATTCACCACTCTACTGCTCTGAAAGCCAATGGAATCATTGAGTATATTTAAGACAGAGATTGATAAGTTCTTGATTGATGAGGGAATCAAGGGTTACAGAGGAAAGGCAGGAGAATGGGTTTGAGAAATATATCAGCCATGATATATTGGATGGTGGAGCAGACTCAATGGGTCAAATGGTCTAATTCTTCTTCCATGTCATATGTTGTTGTAGGATATTAGAGTGGGCAGGAAAGTGGAGTTGAGGCCGATATGAGATCCACCATTATCACATTAAATGGCGGAGCAGGTTCGAGGGCTGAATTACCTACTCCTGCTGTTGGTTCTTATGTCCTGCTTGATGTTAATGTGGTTTCATAATTCAATTGAAGGATGCTATTCATGCAGTAAGTGAAAGAAAGAATATGAAACCAAAGGTGCTGTGCCTGATCCAAATAGGATCCTTACAATAATGCTACAGTCAAAGTAACTCTGAATGAATTTGATGAACTTTAGATTGGAAGCTGAAGTTAGTAATGTTGATTGTTTTTAAAACATAATGAATGTGGTTTGAACTACCCTTGTAGAATTAATACATCAAATAAAATGTGATATATTGATTTAACTTGAATTACCAGTGGTATTTTTCTTCCACAGCTGAAAAGGGTTGACCATCGACACCAAAATTGGCAGACCACATTTTATACTTGGCATATAAGTCAACCCGTGTTTTTGGCAGGATTTTTCGAAATATCAAAGATCAGTTTATAACTGCAACTTCAGTAGCTAAGTATTTGGAATAGTTAGGTAATCACATACTGCATTGATAATTAAAGTCGCAAGGGATAGATGAGCAAAGTGAATACAGATACATTTATCACAAGAAGTGAGATCATTAAAACAAAAGCATACGAAGCACTATGTTTCATTTCTAGATGGATTGAAAAGAAAAACAGAAAGGTTTGTTAAATTAAAATTAAATATTGGTTGGAAACGTAGAAAATAATGAATAGTTGGGCCAACATGTTATAAAGTACATTAAGAACTGAAGAAAAAAAGATTCATAAGGATGGCATAAGAACTGAAAGGCTGTTCTTAGCAGGAAAGGCCAAACAGAATGGGGTCCTTTACAATGAAAAAGAAAAAGACTGGGGGTGAATGTAGAAACATGAGTCAAAGGAGACCATTCAGCTATTATGTCTGTGCCAGCTCTTTGTGAGATCAGTTCAGATAATCATACTTGCCTGCCCCCTTCCATCTAGTCTTGCAATTATTTTTATTTTCAGGTGTATTTCTAATTCTCTTCGAAAGATGTCATTGCATCTGCCTTTGCTAACTGGCCTTTAATTTCCTATTTTTTGTATTCCTCCTTTCCTAAATAATGTCAAAAGTCACATCACACCAGGTTAGAGTTCATCAGGTTTATTTGAAATCCACAAGCTTTCAGAGCTCCTTTGTTAGGTCACTTCACCTGATGAAAGAGCACTGCTCAGAAAGTTTGTGATTTCAAATAAACCTGTAGGACTATAACCTGGTCTTGCGTGACTTCTGACTTTGTCCACCCCACTCCAACACCGGCATCTTCACATCCTGAATAATGGAGTTAGATTAATTATTTTCCAATCCACTGGGGCCCTTCCAAATGTTAAGAATTTTGGAAGTTTATAACCAATGCATTTACTACCTCCACTGTCACTTTTTCAAAGACTGTAGGAATCAGGCCATTTAGGTTCAATAGTTTACTTAGCATCTTATCCTTGGTGACGGTAAGATCCTCTCTCTTTCACTTCGTCATTTTCAAAGACCTTTGGAAGTTCACTCTTATATTTCCTTTTTGCCCTTTCCCACCGAACTTTTCAGATTATTTAACAGCAAATCTATTTGTTTCTCACTTATATTTTTCCATCTGATATTTGAACCTTTTTTGGCTCACCTTACAATCTCTCTCTCTCTATCTCTCACAATGTCCGGTGAATTCTGACTTTGGTTGTCTGACCATTTCTCTTCAGGGGAGTGTACCTTAACTGCACCTATTTAAAAGTTAATTCATGTTCAACTAGAGTTTTGCCTGGTATGCATGTTTCTAATTTACCTGGGATCAATGCATCCTCACCCCACTCAAACTTTTCCTCCTCTTATGAAACACTTTGACATAATGTTGCTCCTTTTCAATTCACATGGTTAACATAAACATATATTTTAATTATTCATTCACAGGAGGACATGAGCCTCTCTGGGTAATCCAACATATATTACTCATCCCTAATTGACCTTGAGAAGGTGGTGTTGAACTGCCTTCTTGATACACTGAAACACTTGGTCTGGGTACACACAGAGAATTCCAGGATTTTGACCCAGCAAAATGCCACTACAACAACGCTTCTCGTGGAGGCTAAGAAATTCACAGGGTATTTACATTTTTTTTAATATAAAATATTTAACACTCAAAATCACAGAAACAAGAAAATCCACAAATTATTTAATATTTGAAAAAACAAATCAATTATGTTTTATATGAAATAAAAGCAGAAATTGCTGGGACTACTCAGCAGTTCTAGCAGCACCTGTGGAGACAGAAACAGTTACTATTTAGAGTTGAATATAACTCTTCTTGAGAAATGGACAACAGTAAAAATATAATGGGGTTATCTGCTGTAAAAGCAAAGGGGGAAAACTCTAAACCGATATGCAATAGGTCTGGGATAAGGTAGAGAACAGGGGAGATATGACAATACTTCAACCAATCTATAACACAAAGACAGCAATCCTTGGTTAGGTGCTTCCAGGGGTAACGTGAAGCACTTTCTGTTACATTGAACTCAGTTGAATTTCAATTCCTTCACAACAGTAAATTTGAAATTTAGTCTTATAATTGCTGATATTGGATTCAAAATTATATTGATTTATTCACGGCCTCGAGTTTATCAAGCTCTGGACTTGATTGCTAGATTGATCATTATTTAAAAATAATATCTTTTTAGCAGAATTGTGGCAGAGATATGACTAAGGTGTAATGGAAAAAAGGGCAAAGCATTTGCCCAATGTGAGTGTAAATGCCAGATTAATTGATGACTCAGTGCCAAAGCAAAGACCTGCAAAAGAGGATTCAAACTGACACGTGGCAAAAAACAGACACAAAATGAGGGACAAAGTTCATGTCTGAAATGGTTGAATTCTATTGATTGTAGTAGGCTGTAAAGTGCCTAATCAGAAGATAAGGTGCTATTTCTCTTGCATTGAGCTTCATGGAACACAGCAGGTAGAGAAAAGAAATGTGAGACTGAGAGCAATTTGGCAAATTAAAATGGTAAGCGACTGGAAGCTTGGTGTCATATTTGCAGACTAAGGAAAGGTGTTCCACCGTCACCCAATTTGGGTTTGGTCTCCCCAGTCAGGTGATGTCACAACGCAGGAAGGCAGCGAATACGGTATGCTATGTCTAAATTAGTACACATAAATCGTTGATGTACCAGGAGGACCGAATGGGACCTTGGATGGTGGGGAATGAAGGGCAGATGTCCTAATTGCTTTCTGTGACTGCATATGGGAAGGGAATGGATGTTAGGGGTGATTGAGGAGTTGTCTAAGGTAGCTGGATGGGATGGTCTCTTCAAGATGCTGACAGGGAGGTGTGTGTGCATGATGGGAATTTATTTTTAAAATGTGTAGTTGATTGTTGTGCAGCTACAACACAATAATTTAAATACAGTATTCAAACATATACTTGCACTTATATAGATCTCTTAAGTTAAAGAAAAATTGTCCTAGAGATAGTTTAAACTGGAATTGGTAGGGTAAATGGATGTAAATCCAGGCCAACAATTAGGAGGTGATCAAAATCAAGCACAAATGATGGATTTTTGGAGAACATTTAAAGGAGCAAAGATTGGTGGACCCTGCAGATGAGATGAAATGTGATAGTGACTACAGTTCCAGAGGACAAAAGACTCCTCTCTTATTAGAGAGAGAGGACTGAGCAGTGTTTAAGCCAAGGGCCACCGTACCTCAGGAGAGAGCTGAGGTTGAAAAGGTAGGGCCTGCATGATGACATAAGCCAGTAAATAGTCAGTGTCACCAAATGATCCATAACTGGTGAGGTAAAAGTAGAGAGCTGCCTTAAAATAAATAGAATCTGAAGATTGATATATCCCATGAAAGGTAACTAAGACTTAGAGGACATTGTGCAGATAGGGTGCAATTTGAGAAGACCTTGAACTTACAACATTGAAGGATAGTGTAGGTCAATGATGGGCAAAAAAATCTATATGAAGAACAAGATACAGGTTGCTGTGTATTGGATGAAGGAAGTTTATGGAGGATGGGAAGGCATTGACATAATCCAAGGTGAGAGGGGACAAGGAATATATAATGGTTTTGGTGAAAGAGGGATGGCTAGGTTGCACAGATTGAAAAGGCAGTATTACTGATGGTTAGGAATGAGATTTAAAACTCAACTCAGTATTGAAACAAAAAGCAATTTTCAGAGTTTGGCAAGTGCAGCAGAGGTATTGTCTACCTAAATGTGGAAATGCACAAAAATTTGCCATGCTTCCATGACCAATTTACTGAAAAACCTGAATCAAAGTATCATCCTTCACTGCAAATATTAGGCCAAGTAAATGATCTAATTCATCATATTAATGCCATGTAGTATTATTATGGCATCAAGTAAGTTTCATAAATGTATTATTTGTAAATTTTAAACAATGTTTGGGCATTATACTAGTAATCCAAGATGGAGGACAGGAAAACATGGAGGCTCTAAGAGCTGCTCCTTTTTTGAGGTATTTTAGGTGTAGGAGCTGATGTCTTTGAATTCCAAGAGCAGTAATTACTGTTTAATAAGCTATTGCATTGTTTTGGAACTTCGCGGAGAGGGGGTGGGGAATGATCAAACACTTTAAAAAGGAAGAAGAGAAGCAAAGGTAGAGACCAAAGGTAGAGAGAGAGAGAGAGAGAGAAAGAGAATGTAACAAGGGGTACATAAGGTTCCAAGCGATTGGTTGTGATAGGGGACTCTCCATTCAGAGGCACAGACAGACGTTTCTGCGGCCAACAGCAAAAAATCAGAATGGTGTGTTGCCTTCCTGATCCCAGGATCAAGGATATTTTGGAGAGAGTACAGAATATTCTCAAAGGGGAGTGGGACCAGCAAGAGGTTGTTGTACATATTGGAACCAACAACATGGGAAGGAAAAAGGATGAGATTCTGAAGTGAGAATATAGGAAGTTAGGCAGGAATTTAAAAAGGTCCTTCAGAGTAGTAACATCTGGATTACTCCCATTACTATGAGCTAGTGAGGGTAGGAACAGGAGAATAGAGCAGATGAATGCATGGCTGAGGAGCTGGTGCAGGGGAGAAATGTTCACATTTGTGGATCATTGGAATCTCCTCTGGGGTAGAAGTGACCTGTACAAGAAGGACAGATGGCACCTAAATTGGAAGAGGATTAATATACTGGCAGGGAGATTTGCTAGAGCTGCTCGGGAGGATTAAACTAGTGAGGTGGGCTGGGGTGGGGGCACCCACGGAGATAGTGAGGGAAGAGATCAGACTGAGACTTGTACAATTGGGAAAAGGAGTAAGTCAACAGTCAGGAACAAAGCAGAGAACGAGGTAGTCGAGTGTGGTGCTGGAAAGGCACAGCAGGTCAGGCAGCATCCGAGGAGCAGGAGAATCAACATTTTGGGCATAAGTCCTTCATCAGGAATTCCTCATTCCGTTCCCATTAGGATGAAAGACAAGGTTGTAGGGAATGCTGGGTGATTAGACAAATTGAGGTTTTTGTTAAGAAGGAAGCATGTGTCAGGTATCGATGGCAGAGGTCGAGTGAATCCTTAGAAGAGTATAAAGGCAGTAGGAGTATACTTAAGAGGGAAATCAGAAGGGCCAAAAGGGGGCATCAGATAGCTTTAAGAAATAGGGTTAAGGAGCATCCAAGGGGATTTTATAAATACATTAGGGACTAAGGGTAATGAGGGATAGAACAGGGCCCCTCGAATATCAGCAAGGCAGCTATGTGTGGAACTGCAGGAGATGGGGGAAATACTAAACAAGTATTTTGCATCAGTGTTTACTGTGGAGAAGGACATGGAAGATATAGAATGTGGGGAAATAGATGATAACATCTTGAAAAATATTCATATTACGGAGTTGGACGTGCTGGATATCTTAAAACGAGTCAGGCGGATAAACCCCCAGGACCTGATCAGGTGTACCTTCGAACTCTGTGGGAAGCTGCGGAAATCATTGCTGGGTCCTTGTTGACATATTTGGATCATTGATTGTCACAGGTGAGGAGCCAGAAGACTGGAGATTTGCTAATATAGTGCCACTATTTAAGAAAGGTGGTAAGAACAAGCCAGGGAACTGTAGATCTGCGAGCCTGACATTGGTGGTGGGCAAGTTGTTGGGACGGAATCCTGAGGGACAAGATTTACATGTATTTGGATAGGCAAGGACTGATTATGGATAGTCAACATGGCTTTGTGCTTGGGAAATCATACCTCACGAACTTGATTGATTTTTTTGAAGAAGTACCAAAGAGGATTGATGAGAGTAGACAGGTGGACATGACCTATATGGACATCAATAAGGTGTTTGGCAAGGTTCCTCATGGTAGCCCAGTTAGCAAGGTTAGATCATATGGAATATAGGGAGACATTTGGATACAGAACTGGTTAAAAGGTAGAAGACAGAAAGTAGTGGCGAAGGTTTGCTTTTCAGATTGGACATCTCTGAGCAATGATGTGCCACAAAGATCGATGCTGGGTCCACTGCTTTTCGTCATTTATATACATCATTTGGATGTGAACATAAGTGGTACAGTCAGTAAGTTTGCAGATGACACCAAGATTGGAGGTGTAATGGACAGCAAAGAAAGTTACATCAGAGTAGAACAGGATCTTGATCAGGGGCCAATGGGACAAGGAATGGCAGATGGAGTTTAACTTGGATAAAAGAGATGCTGTATTTTTGGAAAGGCAAATCAGAGCAGGACTTAAACACATAACGGTAAGGTCCTGGGGAAGGTTGCTGAACAAAGATACCTCGGAGTGCAGTTTCATAGTTCCCTGAAAGTGGAGTAGCAGGTAGGAAGGAGAGTGAAGGTGGCATTTGGTATGCTTTGTTGGTCAGAGCATTGAGTACAGGAGTTGGATAAGGTATATAGACAAGGTCTTTTCCCCTGGGGTGGGGAATCCAGAAATAGAAGGCATAGTTTTAGGGTGAGAGGTGAAAGATATAAAAAGGACCTAAGGGACAACTTTTTCACACAGAGGGTGGTGCACGTATAGAATGTGCTGCCAGAGGAAGTGGTAGAGGCTAGTACAATTGCAACATTTAAAAGACAGCTGAATGGGTATTCTATGTTCTATGAATATGAGGGACTTGAAGGATATTGGCCAAATGCTGGGAAATGGGACTAGATTAACTTAGGATATCTGGTCAGCATGGACGATTTGGAGCGAAGGGTCATTTTCCATGGTATACATCTCTATGACTCAGGTTTAATATTTTAACGAATCTGCTGGTAGGAGTATGCAGATAGTTGGTGGATTTAGAAAAGGTATGCAATATATTAATTTTTGGAACCTCTGAAATACATACAGTAGTTCAAAACTCCCTTATTTACATTACAAGTCTTAAGAATATAGAAGAGCTGGAAATGTGTTGCTGGAAAAGCGCAGCAGGTCAGGCAGCATCCAGGGAACAGGAGAATCGACGTTTCGGGCATAAGCCAGCATGCCCCTGGATGCTGCCTGACCTGCTGCGTTTTTCCAGCAACACATTTCCAGCTCTGATCTCCAGCATCTGCAGACCTCACTTTCTCCTTAAGAATATAGAACACAAGTAATTGAAATACATTTGAAGGTGGAATCTAAATCAGCACAAGTGAGGAAGAAAAAGAAGGTAAAGTTGGATACATTTCGGTAGGAAGAGACTAATGTGGATCACAAACACCACTTGGGCCTGTTGGAAGACAGTTAGCATCTGAAAGGAGGAGTTAACTGACGTCACAAACTGTGCTTCCCTTCATTATATACAGGATGTTTCCTGGCAAGAATTAACCATAGTCCTGTAGTTTTCTTAATGGGTTCAACATCTGGTTCTCTTTACTACTAATATTGTGCAAAAATATTTTAGTTATGGCAATGTGAAATTAGCTGGTTGAGCTTAGCTTGATGTCCCACAAGAGATACTCATGTAATTAGATATTAAATGCAATGATTAAATTGATTGAAACTAAGATATCACCTTTTCCCCAACTGGTATCAGTTGCACAGACAGATATGTCTTTCTTGATGTGACCAGAACTGGACACAATACTCTCTAGATATGGTCTAACCAAACCATTGTAAAGGTTCAAATGCACTTGGCATTTTACTGATAAACTACCAATAAAAAATATATTGTTAACGATTTTTAAATCAAAGTTTCTGCACATCTAGTCTCAAAATCTCTGATTTCAGTAGCAATCTGTAAAGGATGGGTGCTTATCGCATGCAGAACCTACCTGTTATGTATTGAGGTGACATCTAAATGGATGTTTGGAAAGATGACGTATACTAGCGTGCTTTGAAGATTTAATTTCAGGTTTGTACTCTGAAGTTTTCTTGTTAAAATTAAGCATGCTGTGTCAACTAATAAAATTACACATTTACCTGAATCTCATCACAGTCTAAGGCTTTATCTTTATCCTGATGAAGGGCTTATGCCTGAAACATTGACTTTCCTGTTCCTTGAATGCTGCCTGACCTGCTGTGCTTTTCCAACGCCATACACTTTGACTCTCTACCTTTGTCCCACCTCATTATAGCCTTGCTGACCATGCAAGTGATCATTTTATTTTGCCACAACCTTTCATAATACTGATCTGTGAGAAGGTGCTGAGGAAATTAACTAGAATGATTTCAGAGAAGAGGAATTTTAGCTACAAAGGTTAAGTTCAGGAAGTTGAGATTACTCTTGGAGAAAGGGGTTTGGAGGTGGGAAATTTAAAAAGGTGCACAAGATCATGACAGGTTTGGATAAGGCAGACAAAGAAAAGTTGTTCCCATAAGCTAATGGTACAAAGACCATGGAGCAAGATCTTTAGGGTGTGGACACAAGGGAAAATGTGATAAATACCTTGTTTTCTAAAATAGTGGTAATGACCTGAAACTCAATATCTACATGGGTGATGGAAGCAGAGATGATAAATAATTTCGAAAGAAAATTGGTTAGACTCTTAATGGAAATAGTGGGCAATGGGGTTGAGTGGAGTAATAAGACCTATTGAACCACTTTATAAAGACGTGGCATGCACCTCAATAGGGTGAGCAACCTTTTAAATTGCCATGACTACATGCAGTTGTGATCTGGCCTGCTACACAGACTTCAAATGGCATATTTCAAAAATTTGGAAGGGATGTTGTTAGGTTCTTTTCCAGAGGTTTCATACACGAAATGCAATTTGCACACACCAACTTCTACAAACAGTTAAAGTTTATTCAAGCTTGTACAAGCTAGCTGACCCCCTCTGATACTCTTTGCAAGCATGTGAAGTCGAGTCAGGAGAGAGACCCTGAACAAAGAAAACACATCCCCTTTATATGGGTCAGTTGGTAATGCTCACAGATATTCTGGCCATGCCCCCCCCCCCCCCCCCTCCCCCATAATCACATGTTACCCCAGGTACAATGGTAGGATGAGATCAGCATCGGAGATTATGCTGTGGAATTGTTGTGCAGACGATTTCCTGACTCAGTGATTCTCCAAGACAATGTAAGTATGATATGTCCTAGCTTCGGGGCGGCCCTGCAAATGAGTTCTGACTCCACTACTTCCCCATACAGTGTAGGTGGAGTAGGCTTCACCACTGGGGATGATCACACAAGTGAACCTGATTGGCTGGGGGATGGCTATGTAAGTATTTGTGAATGGAAGGGGCAGAATGAGGAGTAGTAGCAAATGACTGTCAAAATGGAATGGGAGTCATCCGCATCCCTGCATGAATGTCATCCTCACCCACATCCAGACTATTCAGTCAGTGCAGTTTAACCCATTAATATTAATGTCCAGAGATATTCCAATTTAATCTTAACATTACAATGTAAGGCAGATACGTAGACAACTCAATGTTGTTCTCATTTGAACACAAGTACAAGTACTAGACCAGCTCTCTGAAGGTACCCAGCACATTTTCCTTAGACTTCTTTCTGAAAAAATATTTTATCTTCATTCTGCACTGAAATTACAGAGGAACTTTTAGGAATTCAGTAGACAGAATTAACTTGGGTCACTAATCTACTTGGAGAAATACATTGCTTTCTTTTATACTATCTAGTTGCATTTGCTATTACTACAATGTTTTGTAAAAGATATATGAATTTGCAAATTAAAATGCAAATATGAACCAAGATAAGAGCCTGCAATGTAAGTGACTGAGCATTCTGTTCTTGCTCCCAAAATAAGCTGCGTCTTTTCACTTCATAGAAATACGCAACATCTAATTAGTAATAGATGCAGCGAACACGATGGATAGGAATGTCTGCCATGTCCTTTCGGTGATCTCTAGCATAGTCCCACAAGAAGTAATCGATCAAAACAGAATTGATGTGTGCATTGATGCATCCTTTCTCTGCTCCAAGTTCCAGAATGCGACGCAATATTAACTCAACACACCAAATGGAGCAGCCTCGAATCTCTACCTCTTCACAATCCCCTGATTGGAACAAGACACCTAGAATGTGGATAAAAACACAGTTTTAAACTTCAGTTGAAGTGGGTTGTGTCAATGAAAACCTGAAAAAAATGAGAATAAACTTTACAAAATGGAATGTTCTTGTTCAACTGAATAATTATGGATAAAGCTTTGTCAAAACTGTCCTATATTTTAATTGACTCAATTGTTCTTTTGCAACTATGCTGGGCTAGAAGTTCCAGCTACTTGCAGCTGTTAAGGCCATTTATGGTCTTAACCTTCCTATTACAGCAGTGAGCCTTCCAGGTCAGTTTTCCAGAGGATGACCAATTAGTTGTCTGTCTGAGCTTGTCTTCCAATTAAGGACTGGAAGGGTAGAGAAGGGCAAAGTGAAATGAATAAGAGCACCAACCACTTTCTCTACACAAGCCTGAGATAATACTCTGAGAGCTGCTCTGACAATAGTAAGATTTTGCTTGGGGTTGCCTTCAAGTTTGCCATTTGTATCACTGAAGAGTCAGATTTCATTCCTTTTATATGCCAGTTCAAATATGTACTGCGCAGCTACCTTCCAAAATGAGAAGGTTTGACAAAACTCTGTAACTAGCTCACATGGATCCCTTGGGAATTTGCTGAAGGAGCTGAACAATTCTTTTACATCAGTGACTCCTATTTACAGAGTATGCACTTTGAATTCACACTAAATTGATTACAAACCTTGTTTAAGTTTCTCCATTAGTTTTTCTGAGTATTTCATGGCTCCAAGGTGGACAAGTACTTGAGGGATTCTGTAGTCTGCAAATATAGTCAGACTTGCTATGTCATGAAAAGCACCATCCTCCTTCCCTTCAAGTAGGCCCCAGATATCCGCTATAAGGATTTGTGCTCTTTTGTAAAAAGCAACTTTCTTGCCCTAAGCAAATGAAAGGTAAGATTATGTAAGTTTTCAACACATCTCTAATCCATCACATATCACTCTGCAGAAATTTGGCAATTATTCTTTATGATTGATGTCAGTAGATAAGATAATACCATCTTACTACCTATACCATCACAAGAAAACAAAGTTCTATGTACAACCACAGAACTCTTAATCATGTGCAGTGACTCCGTCTCAGAGTCTGGCATGATAACTGTTTGCTAATTATGAATAAGCATGATATCAAGCTATGGTAGAACACCAGGAAAGCTGGGATGCAAGTGTACCACCAAATATTTAACACTGAGTCGCAACACTGGAGGGTCTAACAAATAAGCCTTGAATAATAAAGTAAAATCAGACTGCAGATGAAAGTTTTATATAAAATATTAGTGATTACACTATTTCAGTTGGTCTCTCGTGGGAAAAGAACAAAATCTTCAGTAAAAGAAATGAAAGTGTAAAATAATTATAAAATGGGAAAAAGAGAATCCTTTAGGTAACCAGAAACTACTTTCACAAACGGTCATCTCATCAGTCAACTGCTGTGATTGGTTTCCCTTTGCTTGTCCACACCACACAAATTTCTCAACAGCATGTTGCAATGATCTGGTTTGTGATGAAGCAGCTTCATGAAACTAACAGAAGCCAATTTAACTTTCAAGAATTGATTGGCTACATATCTGGTGTAGCTATACGTAAATGATTCTCTTTTCCAGGATAAACCTTTGAATGCTGCAATCAAGTCTGGCCACTGACTCAAGAGAAGAAAAAGGCAGAGGAGGTGTAACCACAGCTGATGTTTAAGGTACATCAGCATGAAAGGCAGTCTTAAAAGTGCATGACAATATGCTGAGGAAACGGTTAAGGACACAACACCTTTATCAAATCACAGTTAAACAGATGTATCAGGGAGCATCACTTGACACCAAGTGTTAACAATATCTGTAATGGTTTTCTGGGTATAAGAATGGTGGCAAAACTTGAGGTAAGATCATTCAACACTTCCTTTGTGGATCAATTGCTGCTTTAATCACTATTTCAAAGTAGGTACACAAGTGTGTTTAAATTAGCAAAATCAATCCACAATCCAAGCATGAAAGTCAATCCCGAGCAATATAAATATGAAATAGTATCGACATTTTTCTTCTGGTTTGTTTTCCACCTAAAAGATACCAAAGGTCTAAGCAGCAAAGCAACTCAACACACACATTTCAGGGAACAAACATCTACAAGCTTCAGGCCTACGCATGACAAAAGAGGCAACATGCTTTGGCATGCCTTACATTTAATTTTCTTTCCAGTCAGCTCTGAGAGTTCTAGGTGCACATGAAATTAGGGCAACAGACTGATTATGCAAGTGCAGTTCTAATAAATTGTTTGGGGTCCCCTGGTGGTCTTCAGGCTCTACAATATAGTGCCAAATACTCAGACCAATACCTCAAAATTTAGTCCAACTCAAACCAGCATTCAGCACCTCATTAGTTTATTGACTGGATTTTTTTTTAACTTGCTTCCTGCTGTTACAGTATTGTCGTCCCGTATCCCCCCCTCAGTCAAAGCAAAACGAAGGAGACACACCTCCTTCATCTTTATTCCAGGCCGTGGAGGGATAGAGAATGATCGCTCATGTGCACATAGACATGAGTTCACGGACTTCTCTGAAACAGCAGTTTTTCAATGAACTATATATTTTTTTTCTTTTGTGAAAGAGAAATGAGTAATACACAGGCTGTAGTACTCATTATTACAATATTATTCACCTTGTTAACTGACGTTACACACTGAATGTTACGTCATCCTGTTAAATGGCTGTCCGTAACAAATTATTTTCCACCTTGTTAACCCATTACCTTTTCCTCTAGCACCCCATTGTTAACTGCAAGTTCTTATCTGATCTGAGTCATGCTCAGCTGAACCACGTTTCACAAAACTTAGAACTTAACTTAACTCCTTCCCTGCCTGCTTAGATCCTATACACATTCTCATTCCCTCCTTTTATCATTTCATGATAACCAATGGCATTACCAGCTTTCAGAAGACTCTGACAGCCAGTATTTAAGCAAGTTATTGATACACAGCATACAATGAATATAACAACAAAAATTACGAGTCCGTTACAGTAAAGAGTTTGAAGAATCCTCCCATGTAGAAAAAAAATTCACCAGTAAACTTCATAAATCCAAAGTCCTTAGTGACCACTCCATCCCCTCCAAGTCGAGTGGAAATGAGCTAGTTCTCCCAAATTACCTCAGTAAAGTCCAACCTGAAAACAAAATTCAGTCTGTACTTGCACACCACTCCATGGAGAAATCCAAATTATTGGATAAGGGCAGTTAAATGCTTCATAAAACTGAGACTTCCATCCTTCTGCAGATGCTTCAGATGGAGGATACCAGCGCGTCTGAGTGTACAGTATAGCAGCTGCAAGCTAGGACGTAGCATTCTTCGCTGCGCCTTCTCCCACTCTGCTGTTAAATGTAACAAAGCCAACTGGCTGTTTTGATGTTAGCTTGATCAGTGAACCAGCATATCCCTAAAATGATCGAAAGACAAGGTAAAGCTCACGTGGTTTAACGTCCATAGGAAGGTCACTGACAAAAAGCGTACTGACATCCTCTTCACTTTTCATGCAAAAGAAGGATTGTGGGTAATCCAAGATGGAGGACGGGAAAAACTTCTGGCTGTAACAGCTGTACCTTTTTTTGAGGCATTTTAGGTGCTGGAGGTGAATTTCTCAAATTCCAGGAGCAGCAATTACTGTTTTATATGCTGTTGCATTGTTTTGGAACTTTGAAAAAAAAAGTCAAAACAACAGCAGTTTAAAAGGGAGACGAGTAGACAAAGGAAGCACATGGTGCGGACAGTGCAGGGGGGAGAGAGAGAGAGAGAGAGAGAGAGAGAGAGTGTGAGTGCAAAAGTGAGAAAACCTGCACAGTTACTGCCTTTGCTGTTTGAATTAGTGTATCGCTGAACATCGGAGTGCATCTGGGAAAATTAACAAACAGTGAAATTCACAACTAATCTTAGAGGAACTGTTGAGCGAAGTTCACAGCACAGAATCAGATAAGTTAATTGTTGTTTTAAGTCTGTCCAAGAGAAAGGCTGCAGTAGTGAGTATAGTAGATTCTTTCTTGATTATGTGTTTTTGGAGAGAAGTCTCTTGCTTAAACTTAAAATATAAGCCATAGCTATTAATTTAACCTGGGGCAGTGTTTGTAGAGGAATAAGACATTGTTATTTTCTGGGTCTGTAGACTGTGAAGGAGCAAAAATGGCCTTTGCAGTGATATGTACTTCTTGTCAGATGTGGGAGTTTAAACAGAGTTCAAGGGTTACTGCGGATTATATCTGCCATAAATGCTGTTGGATGCGAATCTTATCAGATCGAGTGGATCGGTTGGAGAGACAGATAGAAGCAATGAGGAATTTGCAACAGTAAAGTATGTGATGGATGGCAGTTATAGGAAGGGGGTAAAGTCTCAGATACAGTCACATAGATGGGTTAACTCCAGGAAGGGTGAGAGAGGTTGGCACCGAGTGCAGGAGTCTTTTGTGGATATACCCATTTCAAACAGGTATGCTGTTTTGGAAAATGTAGGGGGTGATGGATTCTCAGGGGAACGTAGCACGATCAGCCAAGTTTCTGGTATTGAGACTGGCTCTAATGCAACGAGGGATATGTCGGCTTCCAAGAGATCAATTGTGTTAGGGGATTCTGTAGTCAGAGGTACAGACAGACGTTTCTGTGGCCAGCAGAGAAAAAGCAGAACGGTGTGTTGTTTCCTTGGTGCCAGGATCAAGAATGTTTCAGAGGGTGCAGAATGTTCTCATGGGGGAGAGGGGCCAGCAGGTCATTG
This sequence comes from Chiloscyllium plagiosum, assembly GCF_037043375.1. Lineage (NCBI taxonomy): Eukaryota > Metazoa > Chordata > Chondrichthyes > Orectolobiformes > Hemiscylliidae > Chiloscyllium > Chiloscyllium plagiosum. Next base: position 69,501,589 of record NW_028270140.1, read on the forward strand.
TTCACATTGGAACCAACAACATTGGAAGGGAAAAGGTTGAGACTCTGAAGGGAGATTACAGAGAGTTACGCAGAAATTTAAAAACGAGGTCCTCAAGGGTAGTAATATCTTGATTACTCTCAGTGCTACGAGCTAGTGAGGGCAGGAATAGGAGGATAGAGCAGATGAATGCATGGCTGAGGAGCTGGTGTCTGGGAGAAGGATTCACATTTTTGGATCATTGGAATCTCTTTTGGGGTAGAATTGACCTGTACAAGAAGGACGGATTGCACCTAAATTGGAAAAGTACCAATATACTGGCAGGGAAATTTGCTAGAGCTGCTCAGGAGGATTTAAACTAGTAAGGTTGGGGGGGTGGGACCCAGGGAGATAGTGAGGAAAGAGATTGATCTGAGACAGGTACAGCCGAGAACAGTCAGGGCAGGAAGGGACAAGGTAGGACTAATAAATCAAACAGCATTTATTTCAATGCAAGGGGCCTAACAGGGAAGGCAGATGAACTCAGGGCATGGTTAGGAACATGGGACTGGGATATCATAGCAATTATGGAAACATGGCTCAGGGATGGGCAGGACTGGCAGCTTAATGTTCCAGGATACAAATGCTACAGGAAGGATAGAAAGGGAGGCAAGAGAGGAGGGGGAGTGGCATTTTCAATAAGGGATAGCATTACAGCTGTGCTGAGGGAGGATATTCCCAGAAATACATCCAGGGAAGTTATTTGGGTGAAACTGAGAAATAAGAAAGGGATGATCACCTTATTGGGAGTGTATTATAGACCCCCTAATTGTCAGAGGGAAATTGAGAAACAAACTTGTAAGGAGATCTCAGCTAATCTGCAAGAATAATAGGGTAGTTATGGCAGGGGATTTTAACTTTCCAAACATCGAGTGGGACTGCCATAGTGTTAAACGTTTAGATGGAGAGGAATTTGTTAAGTGTGTACAAGACAATTTTCTGATTCAGTGTGGATGTACCTACAAGAGAAGGTGAAAGCCTTGACCTACTCTTGGGAAATAAGGCAGGGCAGGTGACTGAGGTGTCAGTGGGGGAGCACTTTGGGGCCAGTGACCATAATTCTATTCGTTTTAAAATAGTGATGGAAAAGGATAGACCAGATCTAAAAGTTGAAGTTCTAAATTGGAGAAAGGCCAATTTTGATGGTATTAGGCAAGAACTTTCGAAAGCTGATTGGAGGCAGATGTTTGCAGGTAAAGGGACGGCTGGAAAATGGGAAGCCTTCAGAAATGAGATAACAAGAATCCAGAGAAAGTATATTCCTGTCAGGGTGAAAGGGAAGGCTGGTAGGTATAGGGAATGTTGGATGACTAAAGAAATTGAGGGTTTGGTTAAGAAAAAGAAGGAAGCATATGTCAGGTATAGACAGGATAGATCGAGTGAATCCTTAGAAGAGTATAAAGGAAGTAGGAGTATACTTAAGAGGGAAATCAGGAGGGCAAAACGGGCACATGAGATACTTCGGCAAATAGAATTAAGGAGAATCCAAAGGGTTTTTACAAATATATGAAAGGACAAAGGGTAACTAGGGAGAGAATTGGGCCCCTCAAAGATCAGGAGAAAGTGAGGACTGCAGATGCTGGAGATCAGAGCTGAAAATGTGTTGCTGGAAAAGTGCAGCAAGTCAGGCAGCATCCAAGGAGCAGGAGAATCGGCGTTTCGGGCATGAGCCCTTCTTCAGGAATGAGCTCCTGAAGAAGGGCTCATGCCCGAAACATTGATTCTCCTGCTCCTTGGATGCTGCCTGACTTGCTGCGCTTTTCCAGCAACATATTTTCACCCCTCAAAGATCAGAAGGGCGGCCTTTGTGTGGAGCCACAGAAAATGGGGGAAGATACTAAATGAATATTTTGCATCAGTATTTACTGTGTAAAAGGATATGGAAGATATAGACTGTAGGGAAATAGATGGTGACATCTTGAAAAATGTCCAGATTACAGAGGAGGAAGTGCTGGATGTCTTGAAACGGTTAAAGGTGGATAAATCCCCAGGATCTGTTCAGATGAACCCAAAAACTCTGTGGGAAGCTAGAGAAGTGATTGCTGTGCCTCTTGCTGATATATCTGTATCATCGATAGTCACAGGTGAGGTGCCAGAAGACTGGAGGTTGGCAAACGTGGTGCCACTGTTTAAGAAGGGTGGTAAAGGCAAGCCAGGGAACTATAGATCGGTGAGCCTGACCTCAGTGGTGGGCAAGTTGTTGGAAGGAATCCTGAGGGACAGGATGTACAAGTATTTGGAAAGACAAGGACTGATTCAGGATAGTCAACATGGCTTTATGCGTGGGAAATCATGTCTCACAAACGATTGAGTTTTTTGAAGAAGTAACAAAGAAGATTGATGAGGGCAGAGCAGTAGATGTGATCTATATGCACTTCAGTAAGGCGTTCGACAAGGTTCCCCATGGGAGACTGTTTAGCAAGGTTAGATCTCATGGAATACAGGGAGAAGTAGCCATTTGGATACAGAACTGGCTCAAAGGTAGAAGACAGAGGGTGGTGGTGGAGAGTTGTTTTTCAGACTGGAGGCCTGTGACCAGTGGAGTGCCACAAGGATTGATGCTGGGCTCTCTATTTTTTGTCATTTACATAAATGATTTGGATGCGAACGTAAGAGGTACAGTTAGTTTGCAGATGACACCAAAATTGGAGGTGTAGTGGACAGCGAAGAGAGTTACCTCGGATTACAACAGGATCTGGACCAGATGGGCCAATGGGCTGAGAAGTGGCAGATGCAGTTTAATTCAGATAAATGCGAGGTGCTGCACTTTGGGAAAGCAAATCTTAGCTGGACATATACACTTAATAGTAAGGTTTTAGGGAGTCTTGCTGAACAATGAGACCTTGGAGTGCTGGTTCATAGCTCCATTGAACGTAGAGTCGCAGGTAGATAGGATAGAGAAGAAGGCGTTTGGTATGCTTTCCTTTATTGGTCAGAGCATTGAATACAGGAGTTAGGAGGTCATGTTGCAGCTGTACAGGACATTGGTTAGATCACTGTTGGAATATTGCATGCAATTCTGGTTTCCTTCCTATCGGAAAGATGTTGTGAAACTTGAAAGGGTTCAGAAAAGATTTACAAGGATGTTGCCAGGGTTGGAGGATTTGAGCTATAGGGAGTGGCTGAACAGGTTGGGGCTGTTTTCCCTGCAGACTTGGAGGCTGAGGAGTGACCTTATAGAGATTTACAAAATTATGAGGGGCATGGATAGTGTAACTAGACAAATTCTTTTCCCTGGGGTCAGGGAGTCCAGAACTAGAGGGCATAGGTTTAGGGTGAGAGGGGAAAGATATAAAAGAGACCTAAGGGGCAACGTTTTCACGCAGAGGGTGGTATGTGTATGGAATGAGCTGCCAGAGGAAGTGGTGGAGGCTGGTACAATTGCAACATTTAAGAGGCATTTGGATGGGTATATGAATAGGAAGGGTTTGGAGGGATATGGGCCGGGTGCTGGCAGGTGGGACTAGATTGGGTTGGGATATCTGGTCGGCATGGATGGGTTGGACCGAAGGGTGTATTTCCATGCTGTACATCTCTATGACTGGGGAACTGATTGAATTTGTTGGATCAGGCTGTGGAGGAGTGGGTGGTGGTCCAAAGGCGGACTTCACCTGTGAATGGAGAAACTCTAGAGAAGATGTTAGCTACTGAAAGTATCTTTGCATTCCCCCCTTGCCAAGGTAGTGATCAGTATAAAGACAGTCACACTTAACTACACTAAATTGTATCTGCCTATTTCAACCTTCTTTGATTCGTTGAAGCGTGTTACACTTTTCACTATTTATGATATTATCAAGTTTCATAAAATCCATAAAAGTCTAAATTGTACTGCCTAAATAATTCAGTCAGTCAGTCAATTACAAACAACAAGCAATGGTCCCAAATCAAACCCTCGGCTGCCTCCATTCAGGTTATTCAAACATTTTGTTTTAACAAGTTGATATTTGGCTAATGTGAAAGCTATCAGGCAAAATATTTCAAAATCCTGGAACAGCAAGAAAACAATAAAATGTTTCCTGTGCTTTAGCAACTGAAGAGGCAGTTTCGGTTCAGATTTAAATCTGAAATATTTGTGGGAAACAAATGCTGAATATTTTAAAATATGTGCTCCAAATGAAACTTCCCAAATAAAGCAGTCGGAATTACAGTAGCAACTTTGGTAGAGATCAACACTCTTTGAATGTGCAATATGAAGGGGGCCAATGAAATCTTAACAATAATTAACAGAAGTTAAGCAGCTCAGCCTCAAATTCTAATATTCTCTAGAAAATCTTAACAAAACATTAAACTAAAAATGCACTCTTCTTTTTGTAGAATTTCAAACAAATCAGGGGCTCAAAGTCCTCAATTTGTTTAAGGTTACAAGTTTGATAATTTGAAAAAGGCATAATGTTGTAAAATTTCAATGTAAAAACAAAACCTGCCCCACTACACAGCCCTCAAAACACATTGAATTGAAATCCTGATTCAAACAAGGCAAAGCAGTTAGTTAAAAGAATTTTCTGAGCCAGTATTTTAACAAACCAAAATATTTTAAACATCAAACACACTCAGCATGGGACAATCTACAGTGAAATTCTCCTCTTTCAACCCAAGTATAGTACAACCTTAATTTCAGTGTTTCTCACCTTCATTTCTTTTTGTGGCATCCTCTCATTGAAATTACATTTATAAAAAGAGAAAGCCCTCGCAGTGAACCACATGACGCTGCAATCCAAGCCACTCTCTTCCTCAAGAACAATGACTCACAGCCTCAAATTTCACCACTAGGGGACTTTAATCCCCTACCCCACTTTACTCCTCACGGGGGCTTGAACCCCAATTAAACACAGAAAGCTCGAACCTCAGCACAGTGCGGAGGACTTGTACCTCAAATCAACTCACCCAGTAGACTTGAACCCCAGTACCGTACCGAAGACTCAAATCTCAACCCAAACCCACCCAGGGGACCTGAACCCCAATATCACAAAGAGGACTCGAACCTCAATCATACACCCCTCCCCCCCAATGCAGCACAGGGACTTGAACCTTTGCCTGCCAGCATGCTTGTGAAACAGCGTCTCTCGACTGAACTAATTACAGTTCGAGGAATCCTTAGAACAGAGAGTGATCAAGTAAAGGAACTGTCTCCGGCACACAGGAATATTGAGAGGGACCAAGGTTTAAAATCTTACTTTGTGAGCCTGTCCGTCTCGAGACACCAATGTGGGGGAAGGGCGCGGTGTTGGACGGGGTTTGGGGTGCACTGGGCGGGGGGCACAGGCGGGGCCGGTGTTGGAAAGGGTTGCGGGAGGCAGGCACTCATGCGTGGTGTGCTGCTGCCTAGTCTGAACAGGGAGCAGACTTTTACAGAAAACTCTGAGCCCCAGAGGAAAAGCATTAAATCGATTAACTGAATAATTAATTATCTGAAGGAAATAGTGCCCACCCGTCTCGTTCAGATAATCGAGGTTCCTCTGCAGTCATTTTACAGGGAGGAGCATCCCGATAAGGCAACATACATATTGATTTGGTGACTGTTAAAATTAACGAATGTCAATAGTAAAGATTAAGCCATCTTTGGCAATGAATAACTTACTTCACAATGAATGCCATGTTAACTGACCTTACATATCGAATGCTACCTCATCTTGTTAAATGGCTCTACATAATTGATACTTTTCCACCTTGTTAACCCATTACTCTTGCCTCCAGCACCCCATTGTTAACTACAAGTTCTTATCTGATCTGAGTCATGCTCAGCTCAATCTCTTGCTTCACAAAACTTAGAACTTAACTCTTTCCCTGCCCGCTTAAACCCTATACACATTCTCAGTAGCATCAGCATGTGATCTGAAGGTCTTTGTGTTTGCACTTCTTTTTCATTGTCTATCTGAAGCAAGATTTGTTTCTTAAAGTTGTAGCCTTCACTTTCATTCGTACAGATAGGAATTTCACAGGTACGAAAACATGTAGGCACACCCCTGAATTAGGGTACTGTGTCACTGGCTGTAATTTATTTACTCATGCCATGAGTGTTGTTGGCTGGCCAGCATTAATTGCTTGCCCCTAGTTGCCCTTGAAAAGGTAATGGTGGGATGCCTTCTTGAATTGCTGCAGTCCACATGTTCTTGCAATCAATAATCCACTCATCTGACAAGACCCAGAAGAGAGAAGACTCCAAACATAAATTAACCACCAATATAATGTAGGCGCAAATTACTGCAGGTGTTGAAATTTGTACTGAAAACAAAAAAATCTGCGAGAAATCACAGGGTTTCAAGCAGCATCCATGGAGAGATAACTTGGAGGAGCCAGTGTTGGACTGGGGTGGACCAAGTTAAAAAGAAAAAGTGTTTTCAAATAAACCTGGTGGACTATAACCTGGTGTTGAGAATTTTAACTTTGTCCATGGAGAGCTAGCAGCTAATGTTGAACCTAGATGACTCTTCATCAGAGCTGACATGAAGTGTGGTGGGGGTAACATTTATGCAATTGTGGTGGGGGGGGTGCTGGAGGAGAAAGGATGAGAATGGCTGAACAATGGTGTTCCACTGGACTGGGGAGAGAGGACACGGTGACAGAGAATGTAACAAGTAAAGCTAAAAGGGAAGGAATGGGAATGGGTTCACAATATGAAGGTGATCTACTCAATATTATGACCTGAAGGTTGTAAAGTGCTACTCTAAAGAGGAGATGTTGTTCCTCCAGTTTGCACTGTGATTTGCTGGAGCATTGCAGCATGCTGAGGACAGACAAGTGGGCATGCGAGCAGGATGCTGTGTTAAAATGACTGGCTTTGGGAAGGTTTGGGTCATGCTTGTGCATGAACCACAGGTGTTCTGGAGGGGGTTGAGAGGAGTTACAGGGAGGTAGTCACACCTCAGGTACAAGAAAAAGGCAGATGAGTTACAGTCAGGAGACAGAAAGGGAACCGACAGATCGTGTAGGGATCCCCCTTGGCTGTTCTCCTAGCAATGACACCATAATTATATCTGCAGAACACCAGATAAGGGATCATGTTCACAAGTCAAATACAAATTTACACTGTGCCTTCTGCTGCATTACCATTCATATGATTTGCACCTTTCTTTGCCATAGTTTACAAATCTCTAAACATTTCTGTGGTATTTCCACCTGACAATGTGGGTCAAACTATGTATTGCAAAAAGGCAGAATCACACCACATAGTCGACAGGATGAAATGACACATTTCATATAAATTGTTGCTCTCAATTTTTTCAGCAGCTGTGAGGAGAGAGGAGCAAGGGCTCCAGGAGGCAGGTTTCCCACTTAAAAAGGGATTTACCTAGAGAGCCATTTTTTTCAGGAGCTGCAAGAAGAGAGGAAGAGGAGCTGCCAGGAAGGTAAATCACTGCTTTAAAAACTGACCTTGTGAATAGGCGGAGCGCACACTGAGCAGGAATGGACATTGGCCTGCTAAGTGAAATAACATATTTGGGCAGTTGCGTTACCCAAAACATTACTTAGGTCATGTCTCCCACCCATCCTCCTCTTAATAAAATAAAAGTTCTATGCGCTGGATTGGTAAGGTAACTAGTTTTTTAAAAAAAATTTCAATTGTTTCTTTGGGAATTTGGAACAGTGGGAATGGCGGTTAGGACAATTGAATATTCCTCCTGCTGAATGTAGGAGGTAAGGGTCACCACAAGTGACCTGGCTGACTTCATCTGTGGGAAGTGTACCCAACTCCAGCTCCTCAAAAACCACATTTGGGAACTGGAGCTGGATGAACCTTGGATCATTTGGGAGGTGGAGGGGGTTGAGAGGAGTTACAGGGAGGTAGTCACACCTCAGATACAAGAAAAAGGCAGATGAGTTACAGTCAGGGGACAGAAAGGGAACCGACAGATTGTGTAGGGATCCCCCGTGGCTGTTCTCCTCAACAACAAGTATACAGTGGATGGGATGACTTACTGGCGTAAGCAATGGGGTACAGGTCTCTGGCACACAATCTGTCCCTGTTCCTCAAAAGGGAAGGGGAGGGAGGAGCAGACCATTACTCACTGGGGACTCCATAGTTAGGGGACAGAAAGGAGGTTCTGTCGGTCTGAGAGAAATTCACAGTTGGTGTATTGCCTCTCAGGTGCCAGGGTTCGTGATGTTTCGGATCCTGTTTTTGGGATCCTTGAGGGAGAGGGCAAGTCGTGGACCACATAGGCACTAATGACATAGGTAGGAAAAGGAATGGGGATTTGAGAGTGAGAGAAAGAGCCAGAGAGCAAGAGAGAGAGCGAGGGTGGCTCATTCTGGGGTAGGTGGGAACTCTGCAAACAGGATTGTCTACACCTGAATCAGAGGGGTACCAATATCCAGGGATTGGGTTGTGGTGGGGGCGGGGAGATGGGGGGTGGTGGTGGGGGAGAGAGTTTGGAGATTTGCTCCTGCACTTCAGGAGGGTGTAAACTAATTCAGCAGGGGGATGGGAACTTAAAAATTGTACTTCCAGTGTCCAGGAGGTTCAGAGTAGTGAGATCAGAAGAATGGTTTCAAGGTCACAAGAGCGCACCGGCAAGCAGGAAAGTGGTTTGAAGTGTATCTACTTCAACATCAACAGCATTCAGAATTAGGTGGGTGAACTTGCAGCATGGGTTGGTACCTGGGACTTAGATGTTGTGGCCAATTTGGAGACATGCATCGAGCAGGGACAGGAATGGTTGTTGTAGGTTTTGGGATTTAGATGTTTCAGTAAGAACAGAAGAGATGGTAAAAGAGGGGGAGGGGTGGCATTCTTAGTTAAGGACAGTATTTTGGTGGCAGAAAGGGCATTTGAAGACTCATCTACTGAGGTAGTACGGACTGAAACAGGAAAGGAGAGGTCGCCCTACTGGAAGTTTCTATAGGCCTCCGAATAGTTCCAGAGATGTAGAGGAAAGGATTGCAAAGATGATTCTGGATAGGAGCAAAAAAGGAACAGGGTAGTTGTTATGGAGGACTTTAACATTCCAAATATTGATTGGAAATACTTTAGTTAGAGTACTTTAGATAGGTCAGTTTTTGTCCAATGTGTGCAGGAGGCTTTCCTCACACAGTATGTAGACAGGCCAACAAGGGATGAGACCACATTGGATTTGGTACTGGGTAATGAACCCGGCCAGGTGTTAGATTTGGAGTAGGTAAGCACTTTGGCAATAGTACCATAATTTGGTTATGTTTAGTGATGGAAAGGGATAGGTATACACTGCAGGGCAAGAGTTATAACTGGGGAAAAGGCAATTATGATGCGATCAGGCAAGATTTAGGATGCACAGGATGGGGAGGGAGACTGCACAATTGAAATGTGGAGCTTAGTCAAGGAACAACTACTGCATGTCCTTGATAAGTATGTACCTGTCGGGCATGCAGAAAGTGGTCGAGTGAGGCAGCCGTGGTTTACTAAGGAAATTGAATCTCTTGTCAAGAGGAAGATGGCAGCTTACGTTAGGATGAGACATGAAAGCTCAGTTAGGGCGTTTGAGAGTTACAAGTTAGCCAGGAAAGACTTAAAGAGAGTACTAAGAAGAATCAGGAGGGGACATGAGAAGTCATTGGCAGATAGAAATCAAGGAAAACGCTAAAGCTTTCTATAGGTATATCAGGAATAAAAGAACGACTAGAGTAAGATTAAGGACAATCAAGAACAGTAGTGGGAAGTTGTGTGTGGAGTCCAAGGAGATAGGAGAAGCGTTAAATGAATATCTTTTGCCGGTATTCACACTGGATAAGAAACAACATTGTCAAGGAAAATACTGAGATACAGGATTGAGGTTCACAAGGAGGTGGTGTTAACAATTCTGGAGAATGCAAAAATAGATAAGTCCCCAGGCCAGATGGGATTTATCCTAGGATTCTCTGGTAAGCCAGGGAGGAGATTGCAGAGCTTTTGGCTTTGATAATCCTTGCAATTTATAATCCTCGTGCCTCACAAACCTCAAGTTCTTTGAGAAGATGACCAGACAGGTGAAGGAGGATAAAGCAGTTGATCTGGTGTATGTGGATTTCAGTAAGGTGTTTGATAAGGCTCCCCATGGTAGGCTATTGCGCAAAATTCGGAGGCATGGGATTGAGGGCGATTTAGCAATTTGGATCAAAAATTGGCTGGCTGAAAGAAGACAGAGGATGGTGGTTGATGGGCAATGATCACTCTGGAGTTTAGGTACGAGTGGTGAAGCACAAGGATCTGATTTGGGTCCTTTGCTGTTTGGCATTTTTATAAATGACCTTGAGGAGGGCATAGAAGGATGGGTTAGTAAATTTGTGAAAGACATTAAAGGTCGGTGGAGTTGTGGACAATGCTGTAGGATGTTGCAGATTACAGGCGGACACAGATAAGCTGCAGAACTGGGCTGAGAAATGTTAAATGGAGTTTAATGTGGAAAAGTGTGAAGTGATTCACTTTGGAAGGAGTAACAGGAATAACGAGTTTTGGGCTAATTGTAAGACTCTTGGCAGTCTAGGTGAGCAGAGAGATTTCAGTGTTCATGTAAATTGATCCCTGAAAGTTGCCACCCAGGTTGATAGGGTTGTTAAGAAGGCATATGGTGTGTTAGCTTTTATTTGTAGAGGGATTGAGTTTCAGAGCCACGAGGTCATGTTGCAGCTGTACAAAACTCTGGATCAGCTGCACTTGGGAGTATTGCATACACTTCTGGCCACCACATTATAGGAAGGACATGGAAGCTTTGGATTTACTAGGTGATTTAGAGGTGATTTACTAGGACGTTGCCTGGTATGGAGGGAACACCTTATGACGAAAGGCTGAGGGACTTGAGGCTGTTTTTGTTAGAGAGAAGGTTGAGAGTCAAGATTAGAATGGTGCTGGAAAAGCATAGCAGGTCAGGCAGCATCCGGGGAGCAGGACATTTGATGTGTCAGGCAAAAGCCATTCATCAGGAATGAAGCTTCATTCCTGATGAAGGGCTTTTGCCTGAAACTTCAATTTTCCTGCTCCTCTAATGCTGCCTGACCTGCTGTGCTTTTCCAGCACCACTCTAATCTTGACTCTCATCTCCAGCATCTGCAGTACCCACTTCTGCCTAGAAAGTGGAGAGGTGACTTAATTGAGACATAAGATAATCAGAGGGTTAGATAGGGTGGACAATGAGAGCCTTTTTCTTGGATGGTGATGGCTAGCGTGAGGGCACAAAGCTTTACATTGGGGTGATAGATAGGACAGATGTCAGAGGTGTCTTCTGTATTCAGAGTAGTAAGGGCGTGGAATGCCCTGCCTGCAACTGTAGTAGACTCACCAACTTTAAGGGCATTTAAATGGTCATTGGATAAACATATGGATGAAAATGGAATAGTGTAGGATAGATTAGTTCCACAGGTTGGTGCCACATCGAGGGCCAAAGGGCGTATACTGCATTGTAAATGTTCAATATGTTCTATGCTCTGTCTTGGTCTTTGTTTGACCCCACATGTATCACGAAAAGATGCAACAGTTTTTCTGCAGAAAGATGAACTGAACTGAACTGCCTTTCTCAGAACATTTAATTTTTTTTAAGCAAAAAGCCAAAACAAAATATAAAAATCGCAGGAAATAATTCTTCCACATGTGCACTAATGCTATCATAAGCACTGTAATAATTTTCTACTTTCATAATTTGAAAAATCCAAACAGCAAATGTTTACATTTATTTAGTGCCAATATTATATATCAACCATAAATTAATGAATTCCCTCTCCTAACCCTTTTAATATTGACTAAAAGAAGATTTAACATTAGCAGACTCACCTGAAATATAGTTTCATCTCTATATGATGGGAAGTTTTCCACTACAAGCTGGAGCAGCTTCTGAGCACTGTTTTCACTCTTTTTAATGCAATTAAGGAATGAACCATCAAACTTCTCTAGCAATATATTTCCAGCCTCTTTCAGTACTTTGAGACGTTCTTCAATCAAAGGCATTGGAACTTCAGTGTCTGAACGTAGCACATATTTCAGTTGATCTAGGGTTGTATTCGCAAAATATGATGCACTGGTAATGGGAATGCCTTAACAAAAAGGAAAAACAAAAGCCAGAAATGTAGACACAATTACTCCTGTCTATCAAGGTAGATGAACAAGGAAATGCAGTGCTTATCAAAGTCACATATAACATACAATGGGTCAAAGATAAATTATGTCTCATCATAAGACCATAAGACATAGGAGCAGAAATTAGGCCATTCAACCCATAGAGTCTGCTCCGCCATTCAATCTGGCTGATAAGTTTTTAAACCCCATTCTCCTTGTAACCCTAGATACTCAAAAACCTATCTATCTCCATCTTAAATACACTGAATGACCTAGTCCCCGCAGCTTCCTGTGGCAGTGAATTCCATAGATTGACCACTCTAGCTAAAGAAGTTTCTCCTTATGTCCGTTCTAAAAGGTCTTCCCTTTTCTCTGAAACTATGCCTTTGGGTCCTAGTCACTCCTACCAATGGAAACATCTTCCCAATATCTACTGATATGTCTATGCTGACAACGCCATACCCTCCAAAAGCTTCTTCACTGAGAAGTTTTATAAATCAACCTGTTCAGAGACATTATTACACCTTTCAGCAGATGGGTCTTGAACCCAAGCTCCTAATCCAGAGGGAAGGACACTACCATTGCACCTCAAAAGCCCTAGATATTTTTCAATAAACTGTTTAGGCATGTCATGACATATCCAGGGCATGTTGAGACTTGAGTCCATGCCCTCTTGCTCAGAGGTATGGACACTACCACGGGACAAGAGCCCTCTGTGCTAATATTTCTTTTGGTTGGACTGCTGGTATCAGCCTCCATTTTTACTGTACATTTTTTCCCCCAACCTAACCTACACACCCCTGAACACTATGAACAACTTAGTGTGGCCAATTCTCCTAACCAGAACATCTTTAGATTGTGGGAGGAAACCTGAGCACCCAGAGGAAACCCATGCGGACATCCACATACTACCTCCCGAGACATCTGAAAGCACAGCATTAGTTTTCATATATAGGCAAGAGGCACCCAAACGCTACATCAGCCACTCCTTTCAAGTCCCACACTGTCGCTAAATTATCAGAATGCTTATTCCAATACTAGCAGTGCACAACCAGCAGTTTCCTCTTATATTGGGAAGATTGAAACTATTACTTTCATCCATTGCTCCAAATTATGTGCACCATTTTCCACTTCCAGCCTTTGGCTGGTAACAATCGGAGTGTGAATTTGTCAGTTCAGAACCAATGGCCTATTTGACTGAATGGTGTTGTCAGTCATATTATCAACATAGTATGCATTCCCATGATAACCTTTGCCTTACTTTCCCTCTCAACTCAATTACGCATGAAACTCTCATTTCATGCATTTGTTGCTTCTAGACTCGGTCATTTCAGCATGGGGTTACCTGGTCTTCCAAATTCTGGTAAAAGCAAATATAGTCAAGGCTTTCAAAAGGAAAATGGATCATCTGAAAGGTAAACATTGCAAACTATGAAGAAAGGCCACGGTAGTGAACATAACATTGCACTTGCAGAGAGCCAGCTCAAGTCTGAAACACCAAACAGTCTCTTTCTGTGCTGAGTCGAAAAGTGTGATGCTGGAAAAACACAGCCAGTCATGCAGCATCAAAGCGCTTATGCTCAAAACGTCGATTCTCCTGCTCCTGGGATGCTGGCTGACTGGCTGTTCTTTTCCAGCACCACACTTCAATTCTGATCTCCAGCATCTGCAATGCTCACTTTCTCTTTCTGTGCTGAGACTGTTCAATGGCCAAGATGCAGGAAGGAAATTCACTGACAGTTGTGGTAGAAAACATTTGTATGATTATGAGGTAATAACTGGAATCAAATCAAGATGTTTCCTCTATTCCCTATATTCTTCCCACCAGTCTGCAAACAAAATAACTAACTGACAACTGTTTATAAATGCAGATAGCACTGGAGTCAAGAATCAGACTTGCTGGCACACACAGACATTTCAGTTAAACTCATATTCAAAGTTGGAAAGAAGTTCTATTTCTTCTTCATAATAGAAACTGTTTAATAATTAGCATTCCTTTGTGGGATGTTGTGTATAAATAGCATGTTAGCATTTCTACAATATAAAGTACTTCAATGACAGCAGTGCTTCCCAGTTGCACTTAGGATGTGAAATGCATTGCCCAATTGCATGTCATTAACCTTGGCAATGAATTATAGGAAAATTAATGATTAACTCATATTTCTGTTTGTCAAGTGGACTTTAAAAACCAATTTCTTGAGCACCACACCTGGACAAAACAGTGGATTCTGAACCCAGCACAAGTAGAATTTTTAAAACAAAAACAGAATTTGCTTGAGAAACTCAGCAGGTCTGGCTGTATCTATGGAAAGAAAACAGGATTAACTTCGAGTTCATTGATCCTTGTTCAGGAAAAAGTGTTATTTGCGTTTATGCCAAGGGTCAGGGGAAAAGGAGTGAATGGATAAGTAGAGAAAGCTAGAGACAGGGACAGACAGACAGACAGAGTGCTAAGCCTATATGGAGCACTGCAACAGGCCTGAAACAAAAGTGTTGGTATGGAAACAGTGGTGCATTGAAGTGGTAGGCAACTGGAAGCTTGGAGCTATTTTTATGGACTGATGCAAGTGCTCTACAAAGCGGTTATCCAGTTTGGGGTTTTGTCTCCTCATTGTAGAAGAGACTGCATTGTGAGCAGCAAATACATAGACTAGTGTTATGAGGATGTACCTTTAATTTAGATTAAAAGCTAGCAGAACTACCTGATAGCACAAGTGTTCTGAACAAGATATAACCTTTTGGTCCAGCAGCTAGTGTAGCTCGTTGCATGGAGACAAAAACAAATTTGAATTAGGCCAATCAGTTTAAATTATACCCTGAAAAATAATAGCAAACTCAGATCAAGTTTGAATTCAGTATATTGACAATATTAAAAGCCAAATGACACAATCCGATGCTTTGGGGGTATATGACCGGGAAAAATTGAACAGTTGAGGGAGAATTGCCAAAAAGACCAACAGATTGTAGGCTGCTGGTCAGAACTCTGAGAGGTACCTGTCTAGAGAAGGAGTTTGCACAGAGAATAGCATCAACACTGACCTGGAGAGCAAATCTATAGAGGAAGGTATAAAGAGACGATTCGACAGCTGACTGGTTTTGAAATTTGAATTTTTCAGTAAATCCTAATTGAGGGTTTTATCGGACTAGTATTGTAGAAGGAAAGTAAAAGATAGGTGAGAGGAAGGAGTTGTAAATCATTGTTAGTTAATTATTCTCTGTAATGCTTTAAGAAATAAAGTTGTTACTTTTTACTTAAAATCATTCTTGGCCTCTCGAATTTTCACAGATTGCTGCACAGGATAATTTTTTTCTGTGTTGGTGGTTAAAATTAAACAGGAGGATTTACCCAGTGACACAACAGTTCACTGACTTAACTTTTTCTCAATTTGATAAGGACCACAAAACCTGGCTTTGAAGGGATATCCTATCACTGGTAACAGTACGAACACATCACCCACTGGGGAAAACGTCAGAGTTGCAGAGCTTTTTTCTGCCACCTGTTTCATTCTCCACTGTGTCCTCTTTAGGTGCTGTTTAGCTAACTCACTTACTCTATTTAATCTCTCCCTCAATCCGATACATAATCTAAGTATGAGATCTCAGACTTTAATCCTGTCAATTTTTCTTCAATTCATTTCAAAAGGACATCTCACTTCACGCCCAAATATTAACTCAAGGGGAGTGAACTGAGTACATTCATTTGGGGCATCTCTAATGGCAAACAATACGAATGGGATACCTTTATTCCAATCATTCAGGTAATCCTGACAGTGTGCCCTCAACATGGCCTTCAACATCTAATGCCACCTTTATAACGCTCCCTGGGATTCAGGATGATACGCACCGGATTTAAAATGCTGTATACCCAAGTATTCCGTAACCTCCTTAACAGCCTAGCAGTAAAATTTGACCCTTGGTCCGAGTGAATCTCTGGATAGCCTATACAGTGTGAAGAAAGCTACTAACTCCTCTACTACCCTTTTTGCCTTGATACTCCGTAATGGAGCTGCCTCCAGAAATCTGGTAGACACATGTATTATTGTTAACGAGTACTGGCTACCACTTTTAGTTTTCGGGAGGGGACCTATGTAAATCAATTATAACCCGTGTGAAAGGTTCTTCAAAATACAGGAACTGGCAACAAAGGTGCTGGTTTTGTTACCGCCTGTGGCTTACCGACCATTTGGCATGTAGAAGAATACAGCGCAGTACAGGCCCTTTGGCCCTCGATGTTGCGCCGATCCAAGCCCACCTAACCTATACTAACCCACTATCCTCCATATACCTATCCAATGCCCGCTTAAATGCCCATAAAGAGGGAGAGTCCACCACTGCTACTGGCAGGGCATTCCATGAACTTACGACTCGCTGAGTGAAGAACCTACCCCTAACTTCAGTCCTATATCTACCCCCCCCTTAATTTAAAGCTATGCCCCCTTGTAATACCCGACTCCATATGCGGGAAAAGGTTCATACTGTCAACCCTATCTAACCCCCTAATCATCTTGTACACCTCAATCAAGTCACCCCTAAACCTTCTTTTTTCTAATGAAAACAGCCCCAAGTGTCTCAGTCTTTCCTCATATGATCTTCCTTCCATACCAGGCAACATCCTGGTAAACCTCCTCTGCACCCGTTCCAGTGCCTCCACATCCTTCCTATAGTATGGCGACCAAAACTGCACACAATATTCCAGATGCGGCCGCACCAGAGTCTTATACAACTGCATCATGACCTCAGGACTCCGGAACTCAATTCCTCTACCAATAAAAGCCAGTACGCCATATGCCTTCCTCACCGCACTATTTACCTGGGTGGCAACTTTCAGAGATCTGTGTACATGGACACCAAGATCCCTCTGCTCATCCACACTACCAAGTATCCGACCATTAGCCCAGTACCCCATCTTTTTGTTAATCTTCCCAAAGTGAATCACCTCACACTTAGCTACATTGAATTCCATTTGCCACCTTTCTGCCCAGCTCTGCAGCTTCTCTATATCCTGCTGTAACCTGCCACATCCTTCCTCACTTTCAACAACTCCTCCGACTTTCGTATCATCCGCAAACTTGCTCACCCAACCTTCTAACCCCTCTTCCAGGTCATTTATAAAAATGACAAACAGCAATGGTCCCAAAACAGATCCTTGCGGAACACCGCTAGTAACTGCACTCCAAGATGAACCTTTACCATCAACTACTACCCTCTGTCTTCTTCCATCCAGCCAATTCCTAATCCAAACCTCCAACTCACCCTCAATGCCATACCTCCGTATTTTTTGAAGTAGCCTACCATGGGGAACCTTATCAAACGCCTTACTAAAATCCATATATACCACATCTACCGCTTTCCCCTCATCAACCTCCTTCGTCACCTTTTCAAAGAATTCAATAAGGTTTGTGAGGCACGACCTGCCCTTCACAAAACCATGCTGACTATCCTTGATCACATTATTCCTATCCAGATGTGCATAAAACCTATCCCTTACAATTCTCTCTAAGACTTTGCCCACAACAGAAGTGAGACTCACTGGCCTATAGTTACTAGGGTTATCCCTACTCCCCTTTTTGAACAAGGGAACCACATTTGCTATCCTCCAGTCTTCTGGCACTACTCCTGTAGACAAAGAGGACATAAAAATCAAGGCCAATGGCTCTGCAATCTCCTCCCTTGCTTCCCAGAGAATCCTAGGATAAATGCCATCAGGCCCAGGGGACTTATCTATTTTCACCTTTTCCAGGATTTCCAACACCTCTTCTCTACATACCTCAAAGCCATCCATTCTACTTATTTGTGACTCAGTATTCACATCGACGACAATGCCCTGTTCCTGAGTAAATACTGAAGAAAAGTATTCATTCAGTGTCTCCCCAATCTCTTCCGCCTCCACACGCAACTTCCCACTACTATCCTTGACTGGACCTATTCCTACCCTAGTCATTCTTTTATTCCTAACATACCTATAGAAAGCCTTAGGGTTTTCCCTAATCCTACCGACTAAGGACCTTTCATGTCCCCTCCTTGCTGCTCTTAGCTCTCTCTTCAGGTCCTTCCTGGCTACCCTATAACTCTCAATCGCCCCAATTGAACCTTCACGTCTCATCTTGAGATAGGCCGCCCTCTTCCATTTAACAAGGGATTCCAATTCCTTATTAAACCACGGCTCCCTCGCACGACCCTTTCCTCCCTGCCTGACAGGTACATAATTATCAAGGACACTCAATAGTTGCTCCTTGAACAAGCTCCACATATCATTTACACTCTTGCCTTGGAGTCTACTTTTCCAAGCCACACATCCTAAGTCATGCCTCACCGCATCATAATTTCCCTGACCCCAGCTATAACTCTTGCCCTGTAGTACACACTTATCCCTCTCCATCACGAGAGTAAAAATCACCGAATTATGGTCACTATCCCCAAAGTGCTCACCTACCTCCAATTCTAACACCTGGCCTGGTTCGTTACCCAGAACCAAATCCAGTATGGCCTCACCTCTTGTTGGCCTGTCTACATATTATGTCAGGAAACTCTCCTGCACACATTGAACAAACACTGACCCATCTAACGAACTTGAGCTATAGCTTTCCCAATCAATATCAGGAAAGTTAAAGTCCCCCATAACAACCACCCTATTACTGTCACTCATCTCCTGAATCACCTTCCCTATCCTTTCTTCAATGATTGTAGGACTATTAGGAGGCCTGTAAAAGACTCCTAACAGGGTGACCTCACCTTTCCTATTCCTAACCTCAGCCCAAACTACCTCAGATGGCAAGTCCTCATCCATCGTCCTTTCCACCACTGTAATACTATCTTTGACAAGAAATGCCACACCTCCCCCTCTTTTACCCCCACCTCTGACCCTACTAAAACATTTAAATCCTGGAACCTGCAACAGCCAATCCTGTCCCTGTTCTAGCCATGTCTCCGTAATAGCCACAACATCGAAGTCCCAGGTACCAACCCACGCTGCAAGTTCACCTACCTTATTTCGTATACTTCTTGCATTGAAGTATACACACTTCAAGCCACTTTCCTGTTTACAGGCACCCTCCTTTGAAATTGATGCCATGTTCCTAACCTCCCTACAATCCAGGCCCTGCACCCTGAAGCTACAATCTGGGTTCCCATGCCCCTGCAGAGTTAGTTTAAACCCCCCCCAAGAGCACTAGCAAACCTCCCCCCAAGGATACTGGTGCCCCTCAGGTTCAGGTGTAGACCATCCTGTTTATAGAGGTCCCACCGTCCCCAGAAAGAACCCCAGTTATCCAAAAACCGGAATCCCTCCCTCCTGCACCATCCCTGTAGCCACGCATTTAAGTGTTCTCTTTCCCTATTCCTCGAATCTCTATCACGTGGCACGGGTAACAAACCAGAGACAACAACTCTGTTCGTTCTAACTCTGAGCTTCCAACCTAGCTCCCTGAAAGCCTGTCTAACATCCTCGGCACTCCTCCTACCTATGTCGTTGGTGCCAATATGGACCACGACTTCGGGCTGCTCCCCCTCCCCTCCAGGACCCGGAAAACACGATCAGAGACATCACATACCCTTGCACCTGGGAGGCAACATACCAAACGTGAGTCTCTCTCGTTCCCACAAAACCGCCTATCTGTGCCCCGAACTATCGAGTCCCCAATTACTACTGCTCTGCTCTTCTTCACCCTTCCCTTCTGAGTAACGGGGACAGGCTCCGTGCCAGAGACCTGAGCCCCGTTACTTACCCCTGGTAAGTCATCCCCCCCACAAGTATCCAAAACGGTATACTTGTTCTTGAGGGGAACGGCCGCAGGGGGTCCCTGCACTGGCTGCTTCCTCCCAGTCCCCCTCACTGTCACCCATCTATCTGCCATCTTTGGAGTTACTACTTCCCTATAACTCTGATCTATGACCCCCTCTGCCTCCCGAATGATCCGAAGTTCATCCAACTCCAGCTCCAGTTCCCTAACACGGTCTTGGAGGAGCTGGAGATGGGTGCACTTCCTGCAAGTGTAATCGGCAGGGACGTCGATGGCATCCCTCACCTCATACATGTTGCAGGAGGAACATTGCACTGCCTTCACTGCCATCCCTCTAAAGCTAACTTTTATTTAAAAAAAAACTGGGTCTAAAGAATACAACAAGCAAAATTCAGCACTTACCTACTTACCACAACAGATGTTATTATTAGGTTAGAGGAGGAGGGCGGGTGGGAGGCACTACCCGTGTAGTGCCTCGGGTTCCTCTCCTTCGCGCTTTTAAAGGGGGAAAAAACCTACCCAGGTAAGCTTACACTAACTGCTTCCGGGTCTCGGCTGCCCCTCTGGTCGTCGTCACTTCCCCCTGGTGCTCCCGCTCTTTCTGTGAAGAGAGAGTGAAAGAGAAAAAAAACACCGCTGCCCGCTACCGGTAAGTACTTTTAAAACCAAACGGTCTTACCTTCGCTGCTGCTCGCACTGGAAATGCTGCTCTCTACTCTTGGTTCTGTAGTGTAGGATCTCTTATCCCAACTTCTATCCCTTACAGGATGACAACATGTTCGGCAAAAGCTAACCACATCCTGGTGCATTCCAGCCAATAAAAATGTTTTTATACCTTAGCCTGAGTCTTTCATACCCCGAGGTGACCTCCTACAGGTAGTTCATGTGCTACCCATAACATGTCCTGTCTGTATGCTACCGGCAACACAATCTGGTGCACTTTGCCCCATTTCTTCCCTGCCCTAGCCTGCCATCTTAAATTTCTATCTTTCGGATAATAACCCTCCAGAATATTCTCTGCCTCCTTTTCGGAGTACTATATCTTTTATTGTCTTGCCTTGCTGTTGCAAGTCTCTTAGCCTTTCAGGACTAAACACTTCTGTCTGATCTGCCTGTTCAGGTTTTTCTTGCACCATTACATCAAACAGAGTATCCGCGATCTGAACTTCAACTCCTTCATCTTTCTCTTTAGAATTTGCTTTGTGCTGTGACTTTTGATAGTGGGATCTGGTTACTACATAGTCTGGAAAATATTAGGATATCAGTTTTCACCCCTCAGTTTCTTGGTCTTCCTTGGGCTTCTCCCCAAAAGGGTGTCACACCCACCTGGGATCCTGCCAAATCATTCCAGAGAACAAACTGAATTCCTGGAACTGACACTCTGTCAATTACTCCCACAATAATTTCCTCATCTTAGGTTGGCACTCCAACCTGATCTTTCTGGCAGTGAAAACACCTTTTCCCAATGCCCTTCTAAAACCACCAGCACTGTAATTTTCTGTATCCCACTCCATTACTGTGAAAACACCTGAAAGCCTTTCACCTCCTGGGCTTCTTTAACCGGTGGTAAAATCTTACCAGTGCTCTCTACTCTTGGTTCTGTAGTGTAGGATCTCCTTTTCTCCCAACTTCTATCCCTTACAGGATGAAATTCTGGCCTGAACCTTGTCTTATGCACCAACATGCACCTGCTAATTCTGCTGTCCTTCTCACTTCCTGAACTTTGTTCCTCCACTTGAATTTTTATGATCTCTGGAAGTGAGTTTTTTAACTCTTCCAGCAGAATAATCTATCGTAGAGCCTCAAAGGTCCTATCTATTTTCAAAGCACACACTCATCTATCAAAAATGACTATGTTTAATTCTTTTGAACTCAGCATAAGTCTGACCTGGTTCCTTCTTTGTGTTTCTGAACCGCTGTCTACATACTTCTGGTACCACTTCACTTTCACTTAAAATAGCCTGTTTAACCTCTTCATAATCGCATAACCGTCTCATATCTGTACTTTATCATCTTGACCACTCACATGACAGCGCCGCAAATACCTTATTAGCTCTGCTTACCAGTTTAACCTGAACTAGCATTACCTATAAATCCTCGGACCACTCCCATCTGCCTCACCAATTTTTCAAATGAAATAAAGGTGGCTTCAACATCTTTCTCATCAAAATGTGGCAGAGTTTTGACATATTTGCCTACATTACTACCTACATTACTATGACTTTGCTGACTAAGTTGCAACTTCAAGTTCAAATTTTCTTTTAGTCTCTCCTGTTCTTCTCTCTCTTTGCTCAGCTAAGAGCGTTTTCTCTCTCTCCCACTGTTTATCTTCTAACTCCATTTTCCTCAATTGTAATTTTAAGTTTTTCTACCTCTACTGTACTTGTCTCTTTCTCTGACACACTTAAGTATTTGAGTAATTCCCTTATAATTTCAGCTTTACTTTTGTTCTGGTTAAACCGAAATCCAACTTCTTTGCTAATTTGAAAATTATGGCTTTTTTCTTTCCTTCTAAATGTTCTTGGCAAATTTGAGTGTCATCTTCAAATCCCAGAACCTCTTTAGCAATTTTAAGAGCCATTTCTCTCACTTTTAATTTAATCAACCACAAGTCACTGTAATTAAACAAATTGTCTCACCTTCATTTGATTTAAAGATTTAGGACGCTAATCTGCAAGTGTTTAAATCTGTTGGGTTTTTTGTACCCCCAAATCTATTCAAATCTGTCTAAACCAGTTCAAATCCCGACAATGAGTCCCAAAACTGTTACATCACGGGGTAAACCCTCCTGCTTAATTCAAACCAGCAACACAGAAAAAATTTGTCCCGTGCAGCAATTTGAAAATTCGAGAGGCCAAGAACTATTTAAAAGTAAAAAGTTACAACTTTATTTCTTTAAGTATAACAGAGAATAATTAACTAACAACTATTTAAACTCCTTCCTCTACCCTATCTTTTACTTTCCTTGCTGTAATACTAGCCCGATAAACCCCCCAATTAGGATTTACTGGAAAATTCAAATTTCAAAACCAGTCAGCTGTCGAACCTTCTCTTCTACAGATTTCTTCGATAGATTTGCTCTCCAGGAGGGTGTTGATGCTATTCTCTGTGCAAACTCATTCTCTAGACAAGCACCTCTCAAAGTTCTGACCAGCAGCCTACATCTGTTGGTCTTTTTAGCAGTTCTCCCTCAACTGTTCAATTTTTCCTGGTCTTATACCCCCAAGGCATCAGATTGTGTCATTTGGCTTTTAATATTGTCAATATACTGAATTCAAACTTGATTGGAGTTTGGTATTTTTTCTGGGTATAATTTAAACGGATTGGCCTAATTCAAATTTGTTTTTGTCTCCATGCAACCAGCTACACTAGTTGCTCAACCAAAAGGTTACATTATATCTTGTTCAGAACACTTGGTGTTGTCAGGTAGTTCTGCTAGCTTTTAATCTTTCTTAAAGGTACAGTACACCCACATCTTCATAACACTAGACTGAGTGAAGTGCAAGTAAATTGTTGCTTCACCTGGAAGGTGTGTCTGGAGCCTTGGATAGTGAGGAGAAGGAAATAAACAGAGAGGTGATGCACCTTGTGTGATTGTATGGGAAGATGCCAAGGGGCTGTGGGAGGTGTTGCAATGTCCTGGAGGCAACTTTCATTTATGGAATGGTGACCATCAAGGTGAGGGGAAGATGTGCCTGGTTGTGACATCTTGGTAGAGGTGACAGTAATGGTGGCTAATGATCCTTTGGATGCGAAGGTTGAAATGATGGTTTGAAAAGCGAGCACTGGGGAGACCCATCTTTGTTGTGGGATGGAAGTGAAAGGGTGAGGACACCCCTCTGATCTGAAGAATGAGACTTTAAAAAGTTGTTCAAAGTGAGGACAAACTCAGCCATTTGAAAGTGGATGGAGATGTGGATAGTTCAGTCTTTTGTTCCAGGAGGAAGCCTCAGAGCCCGAAGACCATTGTAATGGGAATGGACGCCCAGAGGGATGTTACATGATCATGGACAAGAGAAGACTGGTCTCCACGAACTGGAAATCTTGAAACCGATGTAAAGACTCGGAACAATCATGTAAAACTACATGTAAAAAGAAGAGTAAAATGTAGGATTTTTAAAATCTGCCACAAACAATAAAATCAAAAGCAGAAACTCACCTTCATCCAGTGCTCTGTTAATAGCAGCACAAAATGACCAAAAGCCACTATGCATTTTGCCTTTGTATTTAATCAAACACTTGTGATCATCATTTTCAGACCAAAAGGAAAAATTGAGGGTGTCCACGACAAATACCCAGTTGACAGATGCTTCATTCATTGTTTGTGGGTTTAGATCATGAAGTAATTTCCATCCTGTTGCATCAAGTTCCTTTGAATTTCTTTTTTCAAACAGCATTTCAGCAACCTTGCAAACTCCTTTTTCTAATATAAAGACATCTTTGCTGTTGTCAGATATAAATTTTCCAGCTTCCCTTGGCAGCAGTGGTGCATCCATTCTTTTCCTTAACTAGATTTTGAAAGAAAAATGAAACAGACATTTAAACCATGAACAGAAGTTTGCCATTACATACAATAAAGTGCAGGAGTAGATTAAGTAGTTCATACACTTCATACTTACACACCTGAAAAATCACAGCCAGCAACTTATTGATTTTAAGAAAAATAATATTTTGATATTTAAAATTAGTTGTGTCATATTACATTTGTGCCAGTAACCTACAGATAAGCTGGAGCCAATGAAGCTGCTTGTTCCATAAATGCTAAAACCTGGAAGCTCTGCCATTTAAAATTCGGCCACATGGTTATTTTTGTTTTACAAGCATATACAGGGGAACCTCGATTATCCAAATGAGATGGCCAGGCACTATTTCATTTGGACAATTGATTATTTGGTTAATTGATTAAATGCCTTTCCTCTGGGGCTCGGAGTTTTTAAAGTCTGCTCCCCGTTCAGGAGACTTACAGCAGCATACAGCGCACGAGACCCCTCCCCCAACACCGCCCCCCAGTCCCGTCCAACACCACCTCGCCCCGCCCTGTCCAACACCGCGCCCCCCCCGTCCCCAGCCCCGTTCAACACCACCCCTTAATTCCTTGACTATTCAAAAATCTATCTTTGCCTTAAAAATGTTCTACAAGGTAGCCTCAACTGCTTCACTGAGCAGAGAATTCCCCAGATTCACAATCCTTTGGGTGAAGATGTTCTCCTCAACTCAACCTCAAAAATAAGGGGTAGCAGATTTAGGATTATGCCTCCTAGTTCTCATTTCACTGCCAGAGGAAATAACCTAGAGAAAACACTACTATCTTATCTACTCCCTTCATAATTTTATACCACCTCATTCTTTTAAATTCCATTGAGTACGATTCCAGTCTACTCAATCTCTCCATATAAGTGGAGAGATATTGTGTTATAGGTATCTTTACTAACTCACCAGCTCGCTATATTTACTAAATGGAGTTTTCATTCATTCATTCCTCTCTTACTCACAGGCACTCTGTATTTATTGAGTACAGGTACACAATCCTTTATCCGAAATGCTCTAGACCAGCTGGTTTTCAGAATTCAGAGTTTTTCGAATTGCGTAATAAGTGATAGTTCAACAGTGAAATTTTTCAAAATCTTACCGAACAGTAGACTCATTATGAGTAACAGGCCCTGAGACAGAATTGAGGCCTGCCAGTGCTGGGCCATGACCCCCCCATGTCACATATGAGTAACACGCATCGAGTGGATGTGGAGTTGGGTTAACTGTTTGCATGCCAAAGAACCTTGTTAATGAGACAAAAATTTCACATAAAAACTTTCGGATTTTGGAACTTTTCAGATAAAGGATTGTCTACCTGTACCATATTCCCTTTTCATTCATAACTTTGCTATAATGAGTTTCTCGTTCTATCATAAAACCGCAGTTCTGTAGGACCTTTTGCTATTACAAATTAAAACATTCCTTCCAAACTGATTACTGCTATCTCACATCTTCAACTCTTATCAGACCTATTTTTACATCAAAAGCTACCTCTGAATCAGTGTCAATATAGTAATATATTAAGAAGAATGACTCCCCACCATCAAGTCACCATAAAGGTTATAATATTAATCTTATCAATCTTCTTTCATGACGCACCTAGATTACAGAACACCAAACAGTTTCCCTAAATTAGAATGATGTGGAGGTGCCAGTGTTGGAGTGGGATGGACAAAGATAAAAAAAAATCACAACACCAGGTTATAGTCCAACAGGTTTATTTGGAAGTACTAGCTTTCGGAGTGTTTTTCCTTCATCAGGTAGCTGTGCAGCAGGTTCGTAGGACACAAACCTTTTAAAACAGGGCCACTCTCCCCTTAACTGACAAAACAGTGCTTCTGTGAAATAGGGTGAATGAATGAAACTCACACCTGCAAATGGTAAAGAAATTTCACAACCCAGCTGCAGTAATCAATTTAATATCCTTTTTTTCATTAAGTACAGGTACAATTTCTAACTTATTTACAGCTATGGATCTAGTATTTTTACTCAGATTTACTAACTTAAAAAAGGACTAACACCTCTTAATTATGCGACCAGTCCAGACAGATACTCTTATTTCTACCAGGAGTAGCAGCCAGCACTTCACAAATGTTTAAACCATCTCCTGTTTCCCGAGGACAGAAGTCCCCAAACCACAATAGATAAAAAATGTGACACCATAATGGTACATTAAAATTCCAGTTAAGAACTGTGTATAAAGAGACTACTCTAAGAACTGTACTTCAGGATTCTATTGCCATCTTGAACTTGTGCTACTGTAGTTGCTGAATAATGACGCTATTTTCACCACTCACTGATGTCACTTGTTATTTTAACACAATCCCACAAAGCCAACCCTCTCAATTCTAGAATCAACCTTGTGAGCCTCCTCTGCACCCCTTCCAGTGCCAGTAAATCCTCTCAACTAAGGAGACCAAAGGTGCACACAGTACTCCAGACTGGCCTCACCTGCATCCTATACAGCTGCAGCATAACCTCCCTATTTTTAAACTCCTTCTCTCTACCAAAGATGGACAATATTCCATTTGTCTTAATTTCCTGCTGCAGCTGCAAACCGACTTCTTGTGATTTATGCACAAGGACCACCCAGGCCCCCCGGGTAGCAGCATGCTGCAATTTTCATCATTTACATAATAGCTCAGTTTACTATTACTCCTACCAAAATGAATGACCTCACATTTACCAACATTGTGCTCCATCTGTAAGAACTCTGCTCACACACTTAACCTATCTGTAGTCCTTTGCAGGTTTTCAGTGAACTCTAAAAGAGAAAGTGAGGATTGCAGACACTGGAGATCAGAGTCAAAAATTCCGTAATGATGAAGACCCTGGTATAGGATTTTATCTTCTCTGCCTCCATGTGTGTTTTAATTTAACCAAACTGTGATTTCTCCTTCCAAGAGAATCCCTAACTATGAGATAAATTATTCCTGTCTTATTACACAGGACTAGATACAGGATAGCTTGCTCCCTCATGGGTTCCATTATATCCTGTTCGAGGAAGCTGTCAGATGCATTCTATGAACTCCTCTGCAAGGCTGCCTTGACTGACTGGATTTGACCAATCAATATGTAGATTGAAATTCCCCAATGATAATTGGCATGCCATCTTTTTACATGCATCAGTTATTTCTTTGTTTACTGCCCCCCTGACCATGATGTTTTTCTCCTTATTAATTTCCACCCACATTGATAGACCCAACATAGTGAAGCATTCCAGATAAAATCTTTATAATGGATACTCATCAAATTGGCAATTTTGGGGGGAAAAAAAAGACGATAAAACCTTTACAATCAATACACGTCTCTGAGGTGAAATTTCAAAATCCACAGGTGCACTGATGTCACGGGAAGGCAATACATTTAGTAGTCCTCGTCAATGCACAAAGTTCTGTATGGCCACTTTATCATCGCTGAAAGCGATGACAGAACTTACCCAACAACCGCAACGAGACTCGTAAAGTACACGGGACACCAGGTTATAGTTAATCTTGCGTTTTCAAGTAAACCTGTAGGACTGTAACGTGGTGTCGCGTGTTCTTTGACCTTGTCCTACCTAGTCCAACAGCGGCATCTCCACGTCAATGAGGGTTCACCAGCCTCGAGAGCACGTTGGAGGAAAAAGTTTGGGAAGCTCAGTTTTGGATTATACATTAAAAGGATCTACGATTCGATCAACTCAAAACAAAATCGTACATTTCAAAATTCAAATCAAGATTGTTAGAAAGCTGTCACGGAGACTTGTGCATGCGCCTTATGTCAAGGCCTGGAAATAAAAATTTACATCTAGTGAAACATAATTCTCAGAACAAGTTACCCTGAAAATAAGTATTAGTGTATTCGAAAAATCACAGTAAACTCAAAAAGTTTGGGGAAACCCTGGTCGACATGGACATGTTAGACCGAAGGTTCTCATCCCATGCTGTATGATTCTGTGAATGTGATTGAAAAAATATGGCTAAATGTAACGCTGGATACTAAAGATAAAAGAAGCAGAGCGCCAGATTTCCCAGCCGCTGGTTATTTCGCTGGATTGTGGTGTCCAGGAACCAAACCTCGTGGCACCACATCTCTGCATGAGTGTTAACCAAGAGACAGCAACTAAACCCGTTGGCCGGTCAACTTACCTCTGGACGACAAAAAAGCAGACTTCACAACACTCCGACTCCGTCAAAAGCTTCTCAGATCTTTGTACTGTATTCGAAAACAGTCAACGGCCTCAGCCAGGGCAGAAGAGGGGCATGTCTGACTTGTCACCATTTTGAGCCAATCCACTTTCACCTGCCGAGCGTGAAGGAGGCCGGCCAGCCGGCTGGCGGTTCTGCGCACGCGCAATAACACCCCCTCTCCGGCTGCCATCTTTGTAAGGTCCGAACCAGCCGGAAGTGATGTTGCTAGGACACACTAATAAACAGAGAGTAACTGCAAGTCGTTGGCTTCGCAACTGATCGGACTTCTCCATCCTCGATAAATATGCAGGCACCGACTTAAATCAAAAGAGCCGTGCCGGACGTAAGTCAGAAAGAAGTTACAGGCCCCCTGTGTACGGTGAATGTTCACTAAATTGGTGCCTGGAATGTGAGAGGGTTATCCCAAAAGGCTGAGTAAATAGGGTCTGTATTCTCTGGAATTTAGAAGAATGAGAGGTGATCTCATTGAAACATTTAAGATTCTGAAGAGACCTGATGGGGTAGACACTGACTGGTTGCATTTATCTAGCATTTTTAGGCTAAATAACCCAGGCACTTGCAATACTTGCCATCAAGTAAACAATGGCAAAAGTGAGGACTGCAGATGCTGGAAATCAGAGTCTAGATTGGAGTGGTGCTAGAAAAGCACAGAAGGTCAGGCAGCATCCGAGGGGCAGGAAAATCGATGTTTCAGGCCAAAGCCCTTCATCAGGAATGAAGGCCTAATCTAATCTAGACTCTAATCAAGTAACAATATCTAACCAGGTGTAGCACAGAACCAATAAGTAGTAGGAGGATCTAAAATAGAAATTGCTGGAAAAGCACAGCAGGACTGGAAGCATCTGTGGAGAGAAATTCCCTGACCTGTGAGCAAGCTCTCAGAATATGGGAGCTATAATTTAGAACTAAGACGTGGAGAAATCTATGCATTTGGTTGGGTGTGAATTTTTGGAATTTTCTATCTTAGAGGGTTGTGGATCATTTTGTATACTATAAGGCAGATACAGACAGACTTTTGGGCTCTCAGAAAAGTGGAGTTTAACTTGATTAACCATGACTATGTTGGATAGTAGAGCAGGCTCAATGGGCTGTATGGTCTTTTCCTACTCCTATTCCTTATGTTCCTAATGCTCAGCAGGAGAAGGAAATCATGACTGAAAGAAGAGGAGAAGACACCAAAAGTGGCAAAAGTACCAAGGCATAAAGCTGGGCTGACTTGGCAATGCAACCATTAGATTTAGCTGTTCGCAGTGAACAGTCTGGCAGGATGTGCAGCCCTAATGAGTGTAATCACCCGATAAAGCTCTAGGTCAGTGCATTAAGAAAAACACATCTCACCCTCTCACTAGTTTGCCAGGCTAATTCACACTGGAAACTTTCTCCTCTCAACCTAAAGGTTGCATTGACAGTTCAGGACTGGTGATTGTGGTTGAAATATCCCTGTTGTTATGAAAGGGTTTTTGTCTCTGTTCCAGGTGTGGATACACTACTGACATTGTACAGTGTTTGTTATTGAAGCTGATTTGGAGTTACAAGTCACACTATTGTGTTTATATTGTGGACCAATTGGCAACAAATTAGAGATGATAATGTGCCATTTACTGTGTGGCTACGCTAATAATGCTACATTTATAGAGTCGTAGAGACGTACAGCATGGAAACAGACCCATCGGTCCAACCCGTCCATGCCGACCAGATATCCCAACCCAATCTCATCCCACCTGCCAGCACTTGGCCCATATCCCTCCAAACCCTTCCTATTCATATACCCATCCAAATGCCTCTTAAATGTTGCAATTGTACCAGCCTCCACCACTTCCTCTGGCAGCTCATTCCATACATGTACCACCCTGAGTGAAAAAGTTGCCCTGTAGGTCTCTTTTATATCTTTCCCCTCTCACCCTAAATCTATGCCCTCTAGTTCTGGACTCCCTGACCCCAGGGAAAAGACCTTGCCTAGTTACCCTATCCATGCCCCTCATAATTTTATAAACCTCTATAAGGTCACCTTCAGCCTCCGATGCTCCAGGGAAAACAGCCCCAGCCTGCTTTGCACGCAATATTCCAACAGTGGCCTAACCAATTTCCTGGGAGAAAATGAGGACTGCAGATGCTGGAGTACCAGAGTTGAAAAATGTCATGCTGGAAAAATACAGCAGGCCAGGCAGTATCCGAGGAGCAGGAGAATCGATGTTTTGGGCATAAGCCCTTCTTCAGCCCAATTTCCTGTACAGCCGCAACATGGCCTCTCAACTCCTGAACTCAATACTCCGACCAATAAAGGAAAGCATACCAAACGCCTTCTTTCCTATCCTATCTACCTGCGACTCCACTTTCAAGGAGCAATGAACCTGCACTCCAAGGTCTCTTTGTTCAGCAACGCTCCCTAGGACCTTACCATTAAGTGTATAAATCCTGCTAAGATTTGCTTTCCCAAAATGCAACACCTCGCATTTATCTGAATTAAACTCCATCTACCACTTCTCAGCCCATTGGCCCATCTGGTCAAGATCTTGTTGTAATCTGAGGTTACCCTCTTTGCTGTCCACTACACCTCCAAGCACTTTTAGGCTAAATATTCAAGGCACTTGCAAGGAGTGTCATCAAGTAACAATATCTAACCAGATACAGTAGGAGGATCGAAAACAGAAATTGCTGGAAAAAACTCAGCAGGACTGGCAGCAACTGTGGAGAGAAATCAGAGTTAATGTTTTGGTTTGAGTGACTCTTCTTCAGAACTGATTGTACCTAGGAGAAGGTTGGTATGTGTGTTGGAGAAAGGATGGATTGATAATGGATTGTTTGTGGTAGCAGCCCAATGTGATGGTTTCCTCTACATTGGGGAGACAAAGCACAGACTGGGCAACTGCTTTGCAGAACACCTACATTCCGTTTGCAAAAATGACCCTGAGCTTTCCACTGCCTGCCATTTCAATACCTCATTTTCCACTTGGAAACCCTGCAACCTTCTGCACCCAATATCAATTTTAATGATTTAGGCCGTTCCCCCAGATCTTTATCCCAACCCCCACTCATGAGGCCTTGTCATCATATGGGCTGCTACCACAGACAACCTATTGTCAGCTACTAACAGTCTCCATTAGCAGATTTTCATTCCCCCAGACTGACCTTTACACATTTCTTTGTCTGTCCAATTGTTTTTCTCTCTCTTTCTCTCTCTGCCCCTCTCTGTCTGTCTGTCTGTCTATCTCTCTCTTTCTCTTTCTCTCTTATATATAAAATCTCTGGGCTCCATCGCCACCTATCATTTACTCCTCCCCTCTCCCATCATCCTTTCTGTAGCATATATACCCACATTTTCCTAAGCCACAAGCAGTTCTGAGGAATGTCCACTGGACCTGAAACAGTAACTTTGCTTTCTCTGCGCAGATGTTGCCAGATCTGCTGAGTTTTTTCAATAATTTTTAATTTCCAGGCATCTGCAGTTTTTTTTGTCCAGTATATTTTTTTTAGACATAAGGGGCCTAAAACTGTTCATGGTATTCTTGATATGGATGGGAGGAATCCCTTGACCAATGGTCTCTCCAAGCTGCTCTGATGTTCTGGATCCCAGAAGTCACTGCTGTGCACTGGCTTTGGAGGCCCATATAGCTAGGAAGAAAATTATATGGAATGATTGAGGAGATGTTTCTTGACTCCTCCCCATTAAATTTGGCGTTTTATCTGGGCCTGCATATGTAATTAGTTGAATAGGTAAAATAGCAAGAAGAAACTTGACCTGTCCCCAAACAGAAGCAGATCCCACTTTTCAGCCCATCTCCTTGAAGACTCCAGCTAGTGTCTGCATTTACAGAGGCCGAAGGGCCTGTTTCCACACTGTAATGTAATGTAATCTAATCTAATCTTAAGTATTATAAACACATACTTCCTAACTCAAACTCCTGCAGTTTCACTTATCGGGTCAAGTAAAACTCCAAGTAACACCCACCACCAGCACACAATTATTACACATTTAACAACTTTTTCATAATTATGGGACAAGATTCCAGTCTCTCTGAAATTATGGTCCTGTTTTCAGCAGATGTCTCCATTTCCTTGGAAGATCATTTCTTCTTAGTTAACAAACTGTTGGACCTGGTATCCACTTCCTTTTGGTGACATCCACATCCTTTTCAGGGTAACAGCTTAGCAAAATAAAGGGCA
The DNA here is from genome assembly GCF_037043375.1 of Chiloscyllium plagiosum. NCBI lineage: Eukaryota > Metazoa > Chordata > Chondrichthyes > Orectolobiformes > Hemiscylliidae > Chiloscyllium > Chiloscyllium plagiosum. The sequence goes on from NW_028270140.1 coordinate 69,534,231, forward strand.
GAAGAAGACCAATTAACAATATGAAAAGTTTCAATCAAGCATGGTGTCAAATCTGCACAGTGATCCTCTGTCTCACTTTCTCCTCCCTTACCAGCCGTGTTGCTTGTCCTTCGAAGTGAAGATGTCATAGATATCGTCTTGGATATTGATAAGTTCTAGTGAGTATGTAAGTGACTGCTAAAGCCAAGCTGTGCCTGGAAGTTTCTACTGCAAATAAAACAGGATTCTGAAGATGATTGAGTTCTGGACAAGCAGCTGGCTGAGAATTTCTGGTCCTTGCATTTCTTTTGGCCTTTGATATGTACTAGCTTTCAAATGAATCTGCATATTTCTTATTTAATTATGTCAGGCACAGCATTCCTGATCAATTTTCTTCTAGAACCTAGAATCAATATCAAAATTCCCAAGCAAAACCTCAGTGTTTCCATATTGTGCTTCCATTGCTATTACAAACATTACAGACTTTCCATTCAAGATTTGTTTTAATAAATGAGTGTTAGTCATTCTGGACGAATGAATATTCCTGATGAAGGGCTTTTGATCAAACCGTCGACTCTCCTGTACTTTGAATGCTGCCTGATCTGCTTTACATTTCTGGCGCCACACTTTTCCGCTCTGATCTCCAGCATCTGCAGTCCTTTCTCCTGGATGAATGAACAGTCCACCTCACTTGTTACTGTCTCAATATGATGAAGCTTCCAAAGCAGGTCAAGTAAACTAGTTTAGTGTGATGCAGGTACATAGTTCAGATCTCGCATGTCACAGCATAGTGGACAGAACTAATGCTCAATAGGTTTTCAGTCTGATGGGCACACTTATTCCTTTTCGTTCAAAATCTACTGAAGGCTACACTTGCTTTGGTAATCTTGCTTGTACCCTGTCATCAATAGACACAGTTTGAGAGAGTTTGCAAATTATATTTTCTGGTCATAGGCTGAAATTTTAGGCTCAAGATGGGGCTTTCCTGGAACAGGCTGGCTCATAACTTCACTTTCTTTTGTACACTGATGTTGTGAACATGTGTTGTAAACAAGTCTATTATGCTGCATGACTAGCTCTGATTCTGCAGCTAGTGCACAAATATCAGCAAACTGGAAATTACAAAGAAAATAAAACCAAATACCGTGGTTGCTAGAAATCTGAAATAAAAACTGAAAATGCTGGAGAAACTCAGCAGATCTTCTCTGATAGCAAGATCATAATTGTATCCCACATGGTTTTTAATTGTTGCTCTATCCTGCCCCAATATATTTTACATAATATTACAGAGGACACGTGACACAGAAACAGGCCATCTGGCCCAACCAGTCCATGTTGGCAGTTATTCATCACATGAGCTCTTTGACATCTTCCTTCAACTAAATCTATCATCATAACTGTTTAATTCCCTCTTCTTCATAGGCTTGTTTAGCTTCCCCTTAAACACACCCATAATATTCACTTCAGCTACTCCGTGTGGAAGTGAATTCCACATGCTTACCATGTTTTTGGGTTAAGAATTCTTTTCTGAATTTCTTATTGGATTTCTTTCTGCCTGTCTTATATTAACAGTTTTTACAGTGATGTTGTTTCACATAAGTGGAACAAACCTCCAGTGGGGTTTTAGAAACTAGGGAGTGCAATTTTTGAGAAGATATGTAACTCGGGTTGAGGTTCAGGTTGTAAGTTTGGTCGCTGAGCTGGTAGGTTCATTCTCAGACGTTTCATCACCACGCTAGGTAACATCAACAGTGAGTGTCCATTGATGCGCTTGTGTTTTGTCCCACTTTCTATTTATGTGTCTTGGTCTTTTAAGGTGGGTGATATCATTTCCAGTTCTTTTCCCAGAGATTAGTAAATGGGGTCCAATGGTGGAGTCCAAATCTATGTATTATTGATGGAGTTCCGGTTTGAATGCTAGGCCTCTAGGAATTCCCGTGCATGTCACTGTTTAGCCTGTCTGAGGATGGATGTGTTGTCCCCGTCAAAGCAGTGTCCTTCTTTGTCTGTGTGTAAAGACATTAATGATAGCTGGTCATGTCTTTTGGTGGCTAGTTGGTGTTCGTGTATCCTGGTGGCTAATTTCCTGCCAGTCCGATGTAGTGTTTGTTTCAGTCCTTGCAGGGTATTTTGTAAATGAGATTTGTTTTGCTGGTTGTTGATACAGGGTCCTTTAGGGTCATCAGTAGCTGTTTCAGTGTGTTGATAGGTTTGTGGGCTACCATAATGCCAAGAGGTCAGAGTCTAGTAGTCATCCTCGAGATGTCCTTGATGTACGGTAGTGTGAGAGTGTTGTGTCTTCTTGTTTGGGTTAGTTGTTTAGAATCGGCGGACTGTGTTTATCGGGTACCTGTTGTTCTTGAATACGCTGTATAGGTATTTTTCTTCTGCTGCTCATAATTCCTGGGTGCTGAAGTGTGTTGTGGTTCATTTAAATAGTGTCCTGATGAAGCTCTGTGGGATGATTGCTCCTGTAGTTGAGTATCTGTTCTGTGTGTGTTGCTTTCCTGTAGACGCTGGTACACAGTTCTGCATTGACTGTTTGTTCCACTGTGACATTTAGGAAGGGAGTCTGTTGTTGTTCTCTTCCTGTTTGGTGAAATTTATGCCAGTAAGGATGTTGTTAATGATCTTGTAGGTTTCCTTTAATTTGTTCCGTTTCATAATGATAAAGATGTCATCCACATAGATTGGGTAGGATCTTAGGCAGGGCTGTTGGTTCGAGTCTCTGCATTACTGCTTCTGCTAAGAATTCTGATAAATAGGGACTATTAGAAGAATAAAATCAATGAATCCATTATCTGCGTAGCTTCTTCTTTCAATGTTTTGGGATGCAGGCCATTAACCCCAAGTAACTTGTTGATTTGAAGTTCTGTCAATTTATACAGCACAATATCCTTACTAATAATACTATCTCCAAGTTTCTAATTATTGCAAAACCTTTGGTTCCCTGCTATGTTTTTATGTCTTCTGTGAAGATAGATACAAAGTAACAATTAATCTTTCCACTATTTCCTTATTCACTGTGATTTTCAAGATGGCAACCTATAACGGGAAGTGTACCACCGGGATCAGCACTAGGCCCATAATTATTTACAATATATATTAATTGGATGAGGAAAGTGAATATATTGTAACCAAGTGGGTGGATGACACAAAAATAAGTGGGAAGGCAAATGGTGAGGATGATACAAAGAGGGGATCTGATTGAATGGTGGAGCAAACTTGATAGGTTGAATAGGCAAAAGTGAGTACTGCTGATGCTGGAGATCAGAGTCAAGATTAGAGTGCTGCTGGAAAAGCACAGCAGATCAGGCAGCTTCCCAGGAGCAGGAAAATCGATGTTTCAGGCAAAGGCCCTTTATCAGGAATGAGTCTGAGAGCCTTGGGGGTGGAGATATAAATGGGAGGAGGGTGGGACTGGAGGGGGGGGGAGGTAGCTGAGAGTGCAGTAGGTGGATGGAAGTGGGGTAAAGGTGATAGGTCGGATGGGAGGGTGGAGCGGGTAGGTGGGAAGGAAGATGAACAGATGGGACAGGTCATGAGAATGGTGCTGAGCTGGAAGGTTGGAACTGGGGTAAGGTGGGAGGAGGGGATATGAGGAAACTGGTGAAGTCCACATTGATGCCCTGGGGTTGGAGGGTCCCGAGGTTGAAGATGAGTTCTTTCTCCAGGCATCGGGTGGTAAGGGAGTGGGGATGGAGGAGGCCCAGGACCTGCATGTCCTCGGCAGAGTGGGAGGGGACGTTGAAATGGTCAGCCATGGAGCGGTGGGGTTGATTGGTGCTGGTACCTGGGAGATGTTCTCTGAAGCACTCTGCGAGTAAGTGTCCAGTCTCCCCAATGTGGAGGAGACCACATCGGGAGGAATGGATACGGTAAATGACATGTGTGAAAGTGCAAGTGAAACTTTGATGGATATGGAAGGCTCCTTTGGGGCCTTGGACGGAGGTGAGGGGGGAGGTGTGGGTGCAGGTTTTGCAATTCCTGCGGTGGCAGGGGGCGGTGCCAGTGGGGGGTGTGTGGTTTTTTAGGGGGCGTGGACCTGACCAGGTATTTGTGAAGGGAACGGCCTTTATGAAAAATGGATCGGGGTAGGGAGAGAAATATATCTCTGGTGGTGGGGTCCGTTTGTGGCGGAAATGGCAGAGGATAATGCGATGTATGCGGAGGTTGGTCAAGGGGAAGGTGAGGACCAGGGTGCGTTATGTCCTTGTTGTGGTTGGAGGGGTGGGGTTCGAGGGCGGAGGTACGGGACGTGGATGAGATGCGCTGAGGGCATCATCAACCACATGGGAGGGGAAATTATGGTCTTTAACGAAGGAGGCCATCTGGTGTGTTCTGTCATGGGACTGTTCCTCCTGGGAGCAGATGAGAAGAGGTGGAAGAATTGGGAATAAGGGATAACATTTTTGCAGGAGGCAGGGTGGGAGGAGGTGTAATCCAGATAGCTGGGGAGTCGGTGGGTTTGTAGAACATGTCAGTGTTGAGTCGGTCACCATTGATGGAGATGGAGAGGCCCAGGAAGGGGAGAGAGGTGTCAGAGATGGTCCAGGTGAATTTAGGGTCAGGGTGGAATGTGTTGGTGAAGTTGATGAACTGTTCGACTTGCACGAGGTGACGCCGATGCAATCATCAGTGTAGTGGAGGAAAAGGTGGTGAGTGGTGCCGGTGTAACTCCAGAAGATAGAGTGTTCCACAAAGCTGACAGGTATAGCTGGGGCCCATGGGGGTACCATGCTGGAACCCCACCCTTCCAACCGCAAGGACAGAACACTCCCCAGTCCTCATGTTCCACCTCACAACCTCTGCTTACATCGCATCATCCTCCGTGATTTCCGCCACCTACAAACGCACCCCACGACCTGAAATATATTTCCCTCCCCATTCCTATCTGCTTTCCGTAAAGACAGTTCCTTCTGCGACTACCTGGTCAGGTCCACATCCCCTAACAACCCACTGTTCCTTGCCACCGCAGGAATTGCAAAACCCCTGCACTCACCTCCGCCCAAGGCCTCAAAGGAGCCTTCCACATACGTCAAAGTTTCACCTGCACTTTCACACATGTCATTTACTATATCTGTTGCTCCCAGTGTGGTCTCATCTACACTGGGGAGACTGGACGCCTACTCGCAGAGCACTTCAGAGAACATCCCATTTATCTCTCCACCCCCAAGGCTCCCAGCCTCATTTCTGATGAAGGGCATTTGGCCGAAATGTCAATTTTCCTGCTCCTCAGATGCTGCCTGACCTGCCTTTCCAGCACCACTCTAATCTTGATAGGTTGAGTGGCCTATTTCCGTTTCTATGTTTTATGGCTTTACAGTCTTGTGGTTATAATTTTCCACTTCTTCTAAGGTTCCCACATTTACTTTTATTAATCATTTTCTTTTTACATAGTTACAGAAACTTTCACAATCTCTGTTGTGTCTATTGCCTATTTTCTTCCTCTTTAACATAAGCTTGGTCATCTTCACTGAATTATTAAACCCTCCCTATCCTCATACTTGCCAACTTAAAAAGACAATTCTTCTTTTAGTATAATCCTTTCTTGAACTTCTCAGGTTAGCCACAGTTGCATGATTACTTTGGACAATCTTTAGGTTAATGGTAATATTTCTTTTTCTTGTCAGGTTTGGATGGAACAATGGCAGCAGTATGCACATGATCACCACCGCATTAATTCCCTGAGGTGTAAAGACATCAATCAAAGGCCATTGTAGGTCACAAATCATTTGAAACATTGCTGTTCAGCAATTTAACAAAGGCAAAGTTTTACATATTTTAAGTCTGTTTGAATAATTTCAATGTTTACTGTTGTACTCTACTCCTTGTAACCAAACAAATGAACTACAGTAACTATCTAAAAATGAATTCAATTTCGTAGAAAGGGAAGTAGATCATTTGGTTCAAACAGCCTTCTTTGGTGATTTATCTTACACATTTGCCTATTTTTGACACTGTACCCATGCCAATTTATTCTTTCTTCATACAACCATTTATTCAAATGATTCATAAATGCTGATATGGACATTCTCTGGACATTCATTCGGGCTGAAGTGGAGGCTGAAAGCCTGCATTATGTGGAGAAGTCGTATTCAACGTGATTTTCTCCATAGTGGCCAATTAATGGCCAAAGAGCAGACAAGCACCCAGTTAAGGGTGGCAGGTGGGCTCTTGACTCTGGAGAACCTATCAGTGGCTGTCCAGCATAAAAACAGCAGCAGGAATCAATAGAAGATAACTTAGGGAAAGGGTGCTTCAAAATGGAGATTTCCTCTCGCAAGCAATTTAAGTTTAAATTAAAAATTACACCATTGTGGCCAGGGTAGGAGGATTCCTATACAAAATGTTTTGAGACTGCTGCTTTATCCAAGTGGACAGGCAGAGGTCTGGCCCTGCTGCCTCTGGGTAACTAAACTGGCCCTGTTGCCAGAGAAACCTAGAGGCTGACTGGAAAATTTCTATCGATCTCCTTTAGTTCATCTTAAGTTGGCATATGGATAGATGGACCTGCTCCAACCTTGCCCCACCATTCTGTAAAAGTGACTGTGGGATGGATGGAACCTGCTTCCATCTAAGCCCAGTCATGGACAGCTTTCTAATCTAATGATTGATAAACAAATCTACTAAATGTGGACATAGGAATGCATATAGTCGTCTTTTTCCCATGGATGGGGAATTGAAATCTAGAGGGCATAGGTTTAAGGTGAGAGGGGAAAGATTTAAATTGGGCCTGAGGGCCAACTTCTTCATGCAGACAGTGGTGCGTGTATGGAATTGGCTGCCAGAGAAAGTGATTGAGGCAGACACAATAGCAAAATTTAAAAAATGTTTTGGATAGGTACATGAATGGGAAAGGATTAGAGGGATATTGACCAAATGTAGGCAGTTGGAACTAGCTGAGTGGACACCATGGTCAACAGGGACCAGTTTGGGCCAAAGGCCCTGTTTCCATGCTGTCTTTCCTGATGAAGGGCTTATGCCCGAAACGTCGATTCTCCTGCTCCTCGGACGATGTCTGACCGGCTGTGCTTTTCCAGCACCACACTCTTCGACTCTGTATTACTTTGTGACTCTATAACAGATCCCTGTGTGACATCTGTGCTTAATTCGAGCCATTTTTTAAAAGAAAATCTATCTTTAATTCTAGCTTCTTGTTCTCTCCCTGCAGGAATGTTTTATTCCAACTTGGACTCTCCCCTTGTTGTTGTCTCCAACAGTCTCCTGTTAAATTGTCTCTAGCAGTCTGCTCTATGGTGTACTTTCTAAGATTTTCTGAAAACTCATCTGCACTGTACTTCCTATCCTGTCTACCAGATCTGTTCCCTTATTAAACAGTACCAGATTCTTCAAAATGCAGTTTTTAAAAAAATTCGTAAGTTGAAATCTAACATTTTTCTTCCCAAGTGTACTCACTGTGGAACTTGGACTAAAGATGACTTTCAAAGAAGCTCAAAAATAAAACAATACGTTGTTGCATCAAACATTTTAATCTTGCTAAAATGGAAGAGATTGCAGTCAAAGTCGCTGTACGGATTCGACCTCTGCTTCCGAAAGAAATCCTCCACAACCATCAAGTTTGTGTTCGGGTTGTTCCCAACACACAGCAAGTTGTGATTGGGAAAGATCGTGCTTTTACATTTGATTTCGTATTTGGACAAAAATCATCCCAAGAAGACGTATATTCTGCCTGTGTAAAACCTTTAGTGATATCTGTAATTGAAGGTTATAATGCCACTGTCTTTGCTTATGGACAAACAGGATCTGGAAAAACATATACGATTGGTGGAGGACATATAGGTAAGTTTTTTTAAAGAAAATATTTTCTTTGTCCATTTGCTTTGTAACTGTTATAAAATGCCTCATTTTATACCACATTACTGTGTAATATCTATTTAATAATTATTGACAGTATGTTAAACGTAAACCACACGAACGTTAATGCATGTTTTGAATTGTGGTAGTCTAGTTCAATCCCAGTGTAATGTATCTGAGTTTAAAAATGTATTGCTGGAAAAGCGCAGCAGGTCAGGCAGCATCAAAGAAGAAGGAGAATCGACGTTTCGGGCATAAGCCCTTCTTCAGAAGGGCTTATGCCCGAAACGTCGATTCTCCTTCTCCTTTGATGCTGCCTGACTTGCTGCGCTTTTCCAGCAATACATTTTTAAGCTCTGATCCCCAGCATCTGCAGTCCTCACTTTCTCCTAATGTATCTGAGTGCCAAAAATCTCCCACCTAAAGTTTCTTATCTTTCTGTGCAGCATAGGCAGGCATCTATAAGCAGCTCCCATAGAAGAAATAAATGTTGTTGTGGCCTATCGAATGAACAAAGGGAATAAATCTACTTGGTATCCATTGGTTTGTCAATCTAGGCCTAAAATTGAAATAGTCTAAAATTAGAGCTAGATCTTTCAAGAATTAAATTAGGAAACAAAACCATGGTCGAAGCTTGACACACTTATTTATTTAATGCTGTATCAGTTATTACATTTAAAACTGTGACTGGTAGATGTTTATAAATCAAAATAAAGGATGTGGGGTAAAAGTGTTGCAAGACGAAAGGAGTTAATTCACAACCTAACCATTGAATGTTAAAGGAGACTTGAAGGATGAAAGGGCCTATTTCCATTCCTTTGTTTTCTTGTAGTGGCAATTTCTGGAAAATCTTTGTCAGAGGTTTTGAAGGCGGTTCTGGGTTGGATTCCAGTAAAATCGGGAAGTATAAGTGGACATTAAAAATAATTTACAGCTTCAGGATATAGTCCCACCCTCATTTTCATCTGATCCAATTTTTGTCGGCAGGGATAAGGGGCACAATGTGAGTCATACAGGAGAGAAACCTTAGCACTAATTTCAAATGGGACTGCTGAGTTGGGTTCAAAAGAATCCTATTTTGGTTGTTGTAAGGGCCTTGCCCTACAGTGTGGCAGTTATAAATTAATTGATCAGATATAAACACTTCGGAGCATGGTTAAGGTCCATTTAAGTGTCATGATCTGAAGATTTTTAAGAGCCCTTTTAATGTTCTTTAAGCATTATATGAAAGGAGATTGTAGCTGTCAGCGAAAGTTTAAAAAAAAACCCTCTGCTGGATTGGTTTAACTGACAGAGGCCATCTGTTATGTTAGAAAATAAAATTCATATTTGCCTGTACAGTTTCAATAGAGCTCTTCATTGACATATCTCCAAGGGCTATTATGTCATTATGTATCTTTGGTTGAGTTTCAAAAGCTATCATTATCTCAGCAAAGGTTCATAGCTTGACTAACAGCTTAAAAACTTGGGCTCTGAATAGTAGTTTATCTTTATAAGAGATTAACTATTTGAGATTTAAAAGCTCTAAATGGATTAATAGTGTAATAATTAATAAGGAATCAATTTATGCCATATTAAATTGTTAAGAGCTTTTTTGTCATCTCTGCATGGCTCTTGAGTTCTACGTACAGTAAATACTGGGTGAGTGGCTATGGAGGCGCAGGGGACTGTGAGGGAGCATAAGTTGGGAGAGAGTTTGTTTGGAGGGTATGGAGGACCATGGTGTGTGTTGAGTTGAGTATCAATTTGTCTCCAGCTTTACTTACTGGTACAATATTTTGTGGAGATACACAAGACATGCCCATGAAATCCACTAGGTTAGCACTCAGTCCCAGCAGTTGGCTTTCATATGCCCTATTTTAGGGCAATAATATGTTAGTCTTCTCTTCGTGCAGTATCCTGCGTCCTACCCCATGGTGGGTTTTGTTGCAAGAGGGTAATTAGTCAGGCATGAGGGTGGTGAGGGGGTTCAATGCTATCTTCCCATCTCCACAATCCAGGTGAAGCAGCGATTTATCTGCATCTTATTCAGTTTAGTCTTCTGTATTCACTGTTCTCAATAGTTTCTTCTACAATGGGGAGATAAAATACAGATTGGGGACTGCTTTGTTGAACACCTATGTTCTCTAAAAATGGCCCAGAGCTTCCACTTGTCTGCCACTTCAAAACATTGTCATGTTCCCATGCAAACGTTGCTGGCTCAGGTTTACTACAGTGCTGCAGGGAGGCTTGACGCAAGCTGGATGTATAGCACCTCATCTTCCACTTGGGAACCTTACAGTCTTCAGGACTGTACATGAGCTTAACAATTTAGAGCATGAACACCTCCTTCCATGGTAAAATCTATAATCCAATGACAGTTTTGCAAATGGCCATTCTTCAAATTGGTATTTGCAGGAAGTAGAGTTTAAGAAATTACTCCACAAACAACTCAATTTCTAGACTTGCAAATCACAGCTCCAAGCACAATTTTTCATGTGCCATCTGCAAGCATGGCATCACTTCTATGTCATATATTTCTGTAACAGAAGATCCAGAGTAGATATCCCCCTGCACTATGTACATTTTACATCAACTTGTTTGCCCTCACCAATGTACCTTTTGCAGAGCAGCACTATAGTTATGTATAATTTGGAAAAGAAAGGTTGGATCATGTTAAATAGTTGACTGATTAAATGCATTGTGCTAAAAATTTATAAGTTTTTTTTACGACTTAAAGCTTCATTTTCTGATGAGTTGAAAGGCATTATTCCACGTGCCATTCATGAGATCTTCCAGAACATCACTGAAAATCACAATATAGACTTTAATGTTAAAGTATCCTATATTGAAGTGTATAAAGAAGAGTTAAGGGACCTTTTGGAGTTACAGAGCACCAGCAAAGACATTCATATCAGAGAAGATGAAAAAGGAAACACAGGTAATTCTACTGTTGGTTTAAAATAAATCTAACAGATGAATTAATTTTTTTTATGTTTTCTTTATTCTCTCCTTATTTTATTTATAAATTATTTTTACCCTCTTCTCACTGCTTACATGATAAGTATTCTAAGTTATTTTCATTATGTTTAAAATGCATTAGAAATTTGCATTTATTGAAGGAAGTTTGTATCAGTTATAGTCATTGTAGTTTCCATTGGCTTTGACAAATATATCACATTTATAATACTTTGTTTCCAAAATTCATTAGTTTTACCTTTTCCCTTTATATAAACATTGCAAGTTGGCAATTAAATCTTAATTCTTACCCAACTGGAGCTGATGGACATTTATAGTTAATGTAATGCTGGACATGTGTCTATGTCTTTGCCTATTGACTGGCATATGATTTGAATTGCAAATGAACTTTACTTATTAAAGGTCTACTGCCATTTTCTGGGCAAATAGCAGTTTTAAACCTAGGATTGCACATTAGTTATGTGCATTAATTTTGACTGGGATTTGGCATGCAAGTGGTGAATCAGTGGGACTGATTCAAAACGTTCTTACAGTTTGTTGTCCAATGTTGGGAAATCAGGGCCGAAAAACCTTACTTCCATATTTGTTTATCCAATTTCTGTTCTTGATGCTAAGGACAGAGTCCTGAAGATATGGCTGATAATTTTGACTAAAATTAGTTTGTAAAAAATAATGAGAAAAGAAATAACATTCACGGAGTTGTTGACCATTTTTGCCCCTTCCCCAACCAAATGTGCTTTCTGTAATGCAAATACAGAAGCCAATTTTAAGCTCCTAACACTACTTTGTTTGACATGGAACCACTTGCAAATTTCATTAACCGTTTGGACTTTGGAGTCAAAAACACAATTTCTAAGTATGTGGATGACACCTAATTGGTGTTAGGCTAGGGTTAGTGCTGTGGAGGAATTAGACAATACTGATGATGATTGGAACAAATTACAGGTGGACTTTAAAAATCTCAAATAATGGCTCAATGAATGACAAGTGCGTTTCAACACTAATAAATTGGAGGGAGAATAGGGAGGTCACATATTACTTGGGAGGTGCAGGTAGTTCTAGTTTGTGTAGACGAGCAATGTAGATCATATACAAATACAGCAATCACTAACAATAATGTTACAGGTTAACTAGGCCATAACAAATGAAAACCAGGCACTAGATCTTATTTTTAGATAATAGTATTAAAAATTGGGTAAGTGTGATAAAACTGTATTGAAATTTGATTAGAGCATTGCATACATTTCTGGTTGTCATGTAATAAAAAGGCTAGAGAGGTATTGCAGATTGCAGAGAAGATTTACAAATATGATATCAGAAATTGGTTTTCTTGATAACGAAAGGCTGACCTAATGGAGGTCTTTAAACTTCTGAAAGATTTTAATAGAGTGAATACAAAGAGAATATTATTTCTCACAGAGAAGAACATAACTAGAAGCTTTCAATATGAGATAGAATTCATAAGAAACTTATTTACCCAAAAAGTGGTGAGAGTGTGCAACCTCCTCTCACAGGATGTGGTTGAAGTGAACAGTGTACACATATATAAGGGGAAACTACTTAAGCCTCTGAGGGAAGTGGAAATAGAAGTTTTTGAAGGTAGATTTAGATGAAAAATGATGCTCAATTGCAACTTAAACCATGCTTGAGCCCAATGGCCTTCTTCCATGCTGTATCTCCTAAGTTGTTCTAACACAGTTGAGAGTGCTGGTGCTGGAAAAGCACAGCAAGTCAGGCAGCATCCAAGGAGCAGGAGAGTCGATGTTTTGGGCAAAAGCCCTTCAGTAGGAATACCCAAAACGTCAATTATCCTGCTCCTCGGATGCTGCCTAACTTGCTGTGCTTTTCCAGTACCAGCACTCTCAACTCTAATCTCTAGCATCTACAGTCCTCACTTTTGCTTGTTCTAACATGGTGCAGACTGCAAATCATCTTTTACTTCATGGACTACTGGGTGACTCAATATAAAGTAACATGCAGCTATTGTATTACCTTACCCATCGCATTCTTATATTTTTCAAAGGTATAATTGAAAATAAAGATGCATTTCGTTTTTCATCTTGCTGTCTCAAAGATTGGTGGATTGTATCAAACAGCTTGTCCTTCCACTGCTCTCAACAAGCAAGGTGCTGACTGTATCTCACCAGCCCATGCTTGAAAAACTGCCAGCATAGTGTCGAACATTAGATGTGATTCTGCAATTATACAACATTTGCTGGATAATCCTGAAAGTGCAAGGAGTTACACTGATGTGTGCAAGATGAAAAGCTTCAACAAATGTGTTATATCAGCAGTGGTCAAATTTTAAACTACTGAATTGCTGTTTATCAAAAGACTAATTAACATAACAAAATTATCTTTCCATGTACCTTGTTTGTTTTAGTGATTATTGGGGCAAAGGAGTGTGAAATTGAGACACCTGATGAAATGATGAGTCTATTGGAGGCTGGCAATGCAGCTCGACACACAGGTACCACACAGATGAATGAACACTCCAGCCGGTCACATGCCATTTTCACAATGTACCTCAATCAAAAACGGCCTAAAAATGAGCAGCAATCAAATACTGATGAGGAACACATTATAAAAGAATCAATAAGGTCATATCAACTGATTTCTTCCAAATTTTGCTTTGTCGATCTAGCTGGTTCTGAAAGGGTTACCAAAACAGGAAACACAGGTGAACGATTTAAGGAATCAATTCAAATAAACAGTGGTCTCCTGGCACTTGGCAATGTGATCAGTGCTCTTGGAGACCCAAAGAGAAAAAGTATACACATTCCATACAGGGATACTAAGATAACACGTTTGTTGAAGGACTCTCTTGGAGGAAATGCTAAAACTGTGATGATCGCATGCATTAGCCCCTCATCATCCAGTTTTGATGAATCTTTGAACACTCTGAAATATGCCAATCGAGCCAAGGACATAAGAAACAAACCTATTGTAAATTACGACCCAGACTGGGATCGGATAGATGAAATGGAATTACAAATCAAAACGCTCCGGGAAGCACTGCAGAATCAACAGACAAGCCTTCTGACTCGTGCTAGTCAGGTTTCTCAGGACTTGTTTCAAGACAAAAAACGGATCCATTCTCTGGAAGAGCAGGTTGCCCACCTACAAATGGAAAGCTATCACTATAAACATTGCATTGATGAAGCATTACACTTCTTCTTGGAATTTAGAGATGCAAACAGTTTGAAAGAAAATCAGTGGCAAAAGCTGAAGGAGTGGTTCAACATGGTAGAGGAACTGCAAAACGAATTACCTGACCTTTTTGGCACTGATAGTGGAATTGGAAATGGAGGACAGGATTCTCATCACATTACAATATTTCAACTGAAAAGAGAGCTGAAGAAATGCCAGGTACAGTATAACATACTGTTAGTAGGCTTCATACAAGCACCTTGTAATAGAGGCTGAAATGTGTACCCTGTACAATGCAATGACCAGACCAAAACAGATGTTATTTACTCCAAGGTAGTAAGAAAATCCCTGAAAGGGTATCTTTGGGCGTGAAAATTTATGCCGCTTGTCACTGAATGGATGCCAATAGATTGTAACCAACAATGTGTTTCTCATGTTCAGAAAGGTCACTATGCAGACATTTCAATTCTCCTCATAATTGAAGTTTCTCATTAACTGAAACCTTTGCTGTGTACTCTCTCCAATACATTTGAATAGGTTGGGATTTTTTTTCTCTGGAACATAAAAGATTGAGAGGTGATGTTATAAAGGTTCATAGACTCGGGGCACATTTTTACGAGAGGAGAAAGACATGAGGGGCAGTTTCTTACGCACAGAGGTCGTGTGTAAAAGTTTGTGTGTGGAATGAACTTCCAGAGATAGTGGTGGATGTGGGTACAGTTTAATAACCGTATATTTAATATGATATTTAGATAAGTACATGAATAAGAAATGTTTGAAGGGATATGGGACTAGTTTAGTTTGGGATTATGATTGGCATGGAGAGTTGGACAGCATAGTTGTTTCCGTGCTGTAAAACTCTGTGGCTCTATAACTATAGGAAAGGTTTGCAGGGACATTGGCCAAACACAGGTAAGTGAGACTAGTTCAGTTTAGGAAACCTGGTCGACATGGAGAAGTTGGGCCGAAGGGATGTTTCCGTGCTGTATGACTCTATGACTCTACAATGCAGAATCCACAATTGTACACAATACTCCAGCTAAGGTCTAACAAGTGCCTTGTACATGTTCAACATCACCTTTTTATTCTTGTACTCTTTGCCCCTATGAAGCTGAGGACATTGTATGCTTTATTGGCTGTTCTCTGCACTTGTTCTGCCACCTTTAGTGATCTGTGCCCATATACACCTAGGACCCAATGCTCCTATATCTGTTGTTGTGGTTCTGTTCGCCGAGCTGGAAATTTTTGTTGCAAACGTTTCGTCCCCTGTCTAGGTGACATCCTCAGTGCTTGGGAGCCTCCTGTGAAGTGCTTCTGTGGTGTTTCCTCCGGCATTTATAGTGGCCTGTCCCTGCCGCTTCCGCTTGTCAGTTTCAGCTGTCCGCTGTAGTGGCCGGTATATTGGGTCCAAGTCGATGTGTTTGTTGATGGAGTTTGTGGATGAGTGCCATGCTTCTAGGAATTCTCTGGCTGTTCTTTGTTTGGCTTGCCCTATAATGGTAGTGTTGTCCCAGTCGAATTCATGTTGCTTGTCGTCTGCGTGTGTGGCTCCCAAGCACTGAGGATGTCACCTAGACAGGGGACGAAACGTTTGCAACAAAAACTTCCAGCTCGGCGAACAGAACCACAACAACGAGCACCCGAACTACAAATCTTCACCCAAACTTTGAGCTCCTATATCTCCTTTAGTATTGCACTCCTCATTGTACATTGATTTCCATCCAGCAAGAACCTGTCATCTTCTCTAAAATCTTAGAATAGTTACAGCATTGAATGAGTCCAATTTGCCTGTTGTCTCCATGCAAATTCACCTATTGCTACTCCACATCTCTATGCCATAGGCCTGTAAATTTTTATTTTTAAATAATTAACTAGCCCCTTTCTGAATGCCAAGTTTGAATCAAAATCCACCACATATTAAGAACTTGCTGTGTTAAAAGAGGTTCTCCTTATCTCATCATTGCATCTTAAACCATTTAGTATCTTTGGCCTCTGATTTGACAATCTTCTGCAATGGCAACAGTTTCTTGCTCCAATCCCCTCATGATTTGAAATACCTCTACTATGGCCTCTTAACCTTCTCTTCTGGATCAATCAGTTTCATCCCTGGAAGCATTCTCAAAAATACTTTCTTCCATCTCTCTAATGTCTTAACATTTTTCATAAAATGTGATGCCCAGAATTGGAAGCAGTGCTCCAAATGAGGCCTAAACAATGTTTAATCATGATGCTCATCGTGACTTCCTTTCTTTTGTACACTGTGCTCCTATTAATAAAATCCAGCATCCTGGATGGTTTGTTAACAGGTCTGTTAACTTGATCTATCAGCTTCAGTGATTTGTGCATGTATACTCCCTATGTCCCTCTAATCCTGCAACTCTTTTAGAATTGTATGTTTTATTTTATGTTTGGTCTCTACAATCTTCTGACCAAAATTAATCACTTCACTATTCTCTGCATTAAGTTTCATCTGCCACTTGCTTGTTCATTCCACAAACCTGTCTATGCCTTTTGGAACTTAACACTATCCTCTTCGCTGTTCACAATGCCAACAAGACTTATGTTGTCCACAATGTTGATTTTGTGCTCTGTAGACTGAAGTCTAGGCATCACTCAACATTTTTTTTAAATGCCTTTCAGAAAGCATTAGATAAATACCTGATTTATTGGGCCTTAGTTTATACTGTGTCTTTACATATGCAAAACATATGCAAAATAGGCGGCACGGTGGCACAGTGGTTAGCACTGCTGCCTCACAGCGCCAGAGACCCGGGTTCAATTCCCGACTCAGGCGACTGACTGTGTGGAGTTTGCACGTTCTCCCCGTGTCTGTGTGGGTTTCCTCCGGGTGCTCCGGTTTCCTCCCACAATCCAAAAATGTGCGGGTCAGGTGAATTGGCCATGCTAAATTGCCCGTAGTGTTAGGTTAAAGGGGTAAATGTAGGGGTATGGGTGGGTTGCGCTTCGGCGGGTCGGTGTGGACTTGTTGGGCCGAAGGGCCTGTTTCCACACTGTAAGTAATCTAATCTAAAAAAACCTTTAATGGGTTTGGTCAGTAGGTGAGCCACAATGAAGTTCTCAAGTTGAATCTCTAGTCTGTGACAAATTGGCTGATAATTCTCAGCACCTCAAGATTAGATTCTTGCTCTTGATTACAGATGGGAAACCCTGCTGACACTGCATGTGTTGATAACAGCTGAGAACAGGAGTAGTTGCAAGGTTTGTAGCTCAGGTTGAGTTTAGGGTGTAGGTTTGCTTGCTGAGCTGTAGGTTTGATATCCAGACGTTTCATTACCTGGCTAGGTAACATCATCAGTGGCGACCTCCAAGTGAAGCAAAGCTGTTGTCTCCTGCTTTCTATTTATATGTTTGTCCTGGTTGGGGTTCCTGGGGTTTGTGAAAGAGTAGTTTTAGGACCTGGCTTTCCTCATAGTAAAATTGTTAGCCGGCATTCATGGTGAAAGTTTTCACATAAAGAATGACTGAGGTATCAAATGGTCGCACGTATTCATGAAGCTGTCCCCCAGGAGAAGTCAGCAACTTTGATGAGAAAATTTGGTGGAGAAAAGTGGCAAGAAGAAAGAATGTAATGCAACATTGGGATTAAATTTTGTCAAATTTGAAAATATTTTGGAGGCAAGACCATTTCCACATCTTAACTGCATTCACTGCTACCACTTAACTAGCAAGTCACTTCTCTGTTTCATCCAGTTAAAGATGGTCCATAAGCAGGAGGTAAATGAATACAGTGTGGCCCATGAAAGAGGGCTTGTAGTCCTCGTACTGTCACCAATGAGTGTAATATTGAAGGGCTGGAAATGTGTTGCTGGAAAAGCGCAGCAGGTCAGGCAGCATCCAGGGAACAGGAGAATCGACGTTTCGGGCATAAGCCCTCCTGAAGAAGGGCTTATGCCCGAAACGTCGATTCTCCTGTTCCCTGGATGCTGCCTGACCTGCTGCGCTTTTCCAGCAACACATTTCCAGCTCTGATCTCCAGCATCTGCAGACCTCACTTTCTCCCGTAATATTGAAGGGCCAAATAGTAGAAACTGGAGGGAAGTAATGGAGATCCCATCAATATCAAAGGAGCAGCTATTACTGATCAGAGACATCTATCTTCAAGAAATCTTCACTTAGTGGCAAGGCTATGAAATGAATACATGACAATCTTACCATTTTTTGTTAGTAGCCAACAAAATACCTTCAGTTGTCATGCTCAACCACCAATTATGAAACCACTTCCATGTAGGCTTCTGACATTTCAGGGACCCTGCAAAATTTTAAAAATGGCTAACTAGTATGAAAGTTGCCAATAATTAATCATACAACAATCTTTATTGATGTCTGCTGCAGACATTCAGATTGACTCCATTGGACAGAGCCCACCCTAGAAAATGCTGTTGGATGTTGGAACTTGTCAGTAGACTGACCTGATTTTTTTTTCGAGATTTCTTGGGCTGGTCTTTGCCTTTCTGCTGGATATGGTTTTGGTATGAGTGCACATAAACTAAATAATTTAGGTAGTGTACCATCTTTCTACTCAGCCCTGAACACAGGAAGTGCTGAAATGGACAGCTTACACTCCATATGTAATTAGATTAGATTACTTACAGTGTGGAAACAGGCCCTTCGGCCCAACAAGTCCACACTGACCCGCCGAAGCTTAACCCACCCATAAACCCTACATTTACCCCTTCACCTAACACTACGGGCAATTTAGCATGGCCAATTCACCTGACCTGCACATCTTTGGACTGTGAGAGGAAACCGGAGCACCCGGAGGAAACCCACACAGACACGGGGAGAATGTGCAAACTCCACACAGTCAGTCGCGTGAGGCGGGAATTGAACCCAAGTCTCTGGCGCTAGTGAGGCAGCAGTGCTAACCACTGTGCCACCGTGCTGCCCATAGCTAACTACTGTGCCACCATGCCACCCATTGCTAACCATTGTGCCACTGTGTCGCCCATAATTAACAGTCAGTTGAGCTTTTAATATGCTCAATTGTTAAAAACTGAATTGGCCCTGTTTTGTACTGCCCAGCTCAAAATATAGTTGGCACGAACATCCTTTTTTTAAATGTTTAAAGCACTAGAAAGGTGCCTTTTGCCTATCAGAGGAACCCCTGAAGAAGGTTGCAAACCACGTCCTTCCTATTCACTCATACTTCAAAATCTCCTGTCCTAAGGTGGCCAAATTCTCCGCTCTACAATACAAATGATTTAAATCACTATGGAAATTGTTGGGTCTTCACCATGAGTCTGGTAGTACCCACAATTGAGCTCAATTGGAGCTGCCAGTCAGCAGTTCTAGTGGGTAGAAACTCCTCCTCTGAGGTGTAGAAATCCAATACTTCCAGCACCTCAGCCTGCCTACAGCTCTATATGGTGGCAAGGTGAACTTTGTTATCAACTTGCCACTGACTTTTCTTCCAGAGGGACAAGCAATCTGCCCCCTCCCAGCAAATTTCTACCATGGGGTCAGAGTGTTCATCTAAAGGTTTCACTATACTTTTGAACTAACTGGTTTTATTAATGTCCTTCTCTTCCCATCTGTCCCATCCAGCTTACTAACAATATTAAAGTGTTTCATTGTAATTTTCTGGATTCAATTTATCCACTTCTAGTTTATGATGCTTTTTGATAAGCTTAAAAGTCAATTTAATTTATTGCATTAGTATGTTGCCAATTTCTTTTGTAATAACCTGTTCAGAGTTTTTTTAGTTTAATCTATGTTCTGAAACAAGCTGTTCTGGAGCAGGTGGGACTTGAACCTGAGCCGTCCTGGTCAAGGGATAGGGACACTACCACTATGCCACAGGAATGTTATTACATACCTGTGGAACCGGTGGGAATTGAACCCAGGGCTAATGACTGAATAAACATTTTTGTGCCGATGAAAAAGAAAATTATTAACTTTTTCACACATGAAGGCGGTCAATAATTTTCATAATTTGTTTTTCACTTCCATGTAATTTTCAAATCACCTTGATACTTGTCAAATTATAATTGGCCTCTGAGAACTTCACTTTGCATCCTTCATTATGCTAAATCTGAAATTTGCAGTGAATTATTTTTACTGTCTGTTTACTATTTTTATCTTCCTCAGGATGCCCTGGCCACAGATGAGGAGTTATTCAGTCTAAAAGCATCTGAGCTGAAGGATGCACTAGGGCAAATACATGCTTTGAAACAGGAAAAGGAACAATATTTGGCAGCTTTAACAGAAACCCAAGAAAGGTGTCGTATTCAAGTAAGTGTTATACCTACAGAGCAAAATTTTGCAAATTCTGAAAATATGGAATAAAAACATAAATGTAGAAACACTCAGCTGATCTGGCAGCATCTCTGGAGTGGAAACCCAAATTAAAATTTCAAGTTCATTACTGACCTGTTCTGATCAAACTCTGGTAACTTTATTTTGCACAGATGCTGCTGAGTGTTACCAGCATTTTGAAGTGTAATGCTGTAATGCCTCTGTCAAATTATTGTACTGATCAATCACAATTAAATGATTTCCACTTTGGACAAAGTAAAGATGAGTATATTCAATTGTTTGATAAGTTTAAAAACTGCAGATAGTTACAACACACTGGGATTGGGGTACTTATGCACAAAACACAGGAACTTAGCACACAGGTACAGCAGATAATCTGATGAATGAAATGTTAGCCCATATTTGAAGGGGTTGGAGTATAAGAGTAGGGAAGTTTTATTGCGACTATAAAATGTGTCAGTGGGCCCACATCCAGAATATTGTGAACTGTTTTAATCCCCTTATTTAAGGAAATACATTGATTTGAGGCAGTTCAGAGAAGTTTCAATAGGATGACCCCTGGTATGAAGACGTGGTCTTATAAGCGAAGACTAAACAGTTTGGGACTCTACTCACTGGAGTTTAGAAGAATGAGAGGCGATCTCATTGAAATATATTGAATTCTTAATAGGCTTAACAGGCTAAATGCTGAGAGGATGTTTTCCATACTGGGAGAGTCTCGGACCAGATGCCAGAATAAAGGGATGCTAGTTCAAGACTGAGATGAAGCCTTGCTGAAAATGTGTTGCTGGAAAAGCGCAGCAGGTCAGGCAGCATCCAAGGAGCAGGAGAATCGACGTTTCGGGCATGAGCCCTTCTTCAGGAATGAGGAAAGTGTGTCCAGCAGGCTAAGATAAAAGGTAGGGAGGAGGGACTTGGGGGAGGGGCGTTGTAAATGCGATAGGTGGAAGGAGGTTAAGGTGAGGGTGATAGGTCGGAGTGGGGGTGGGGGCGGAGAGGTCAGGAAGAAGATTGTAGGTTAGGAAGGTGGTGCTGAGTTCGAGGGTTGGGACTGAGACAAGGTGGGGGGAGGGGAAATGAGGAAACTGGAGAAATCTGAGTTCATCCCTTGTGGTTGGAGGGTTCTGAGGCGGAAGATGAGGCACTCTTCCTCCAGCCGTCGTGTTGCTATGGTCTGGCGATTGAGGAGTCCAAGGACCTGCATGTCCTTGGTGGAGTGGGAGGGGAAGGTGAAGTGTTGAGCCACGGGTTGGTTGGGTTGGTTTGTGCGGGTGTCCCAGAGGTGTTCTCTGAAACGTTCCACAAGTAGGCGGCCTGTCTCCCCAATATAGAGGAGGCCACATCGGGTGCAGCGGATGCAGTAAATGATGTGTGTGGAGGTGCAGGTGAATTTGTGGCGGATATGGAAGGATCCCTTGGGGCCTTGGAGGGAAGTGAGGGGGGAGGTGTGGGCACAAGTTTTGCATTTCTTGCGGTTGCAGGGGAAGGTGCCGGGAGTGGAGGTTGGGTTGGTGGGGGGTGTGGACCTGACGAGGGAGTGGTCTTTTCGGAACACTGATAAGGGAGGGGAGGGAAATATATCCCTGGTGGTGGGGTCCGTTTGGAGGTGGCAGAAATGACGACGGATGATACGATGTATATGGAGGTTGGTGGGGTGGTAGGTGAGGACCAGTGGGGTTCTGTCCTGGTGGCGATTGGAGGGCCGGGGCTCAAGGGCGGAGGAGCTGGAAGTGGAGGAGATGCAGTGGAGAGCATCGTCGATCACGTCTGGGGGGGAAATTGCGGTCTTTGAAGAAGGAGGCCATCTGGGTATTGGAACTGGTCCTCCTGGGAGCAGATACAGCGGGGAGACGAAAGAATTGGGAATATGGGATGGCGTTTTTACAGGGGGCAGGGTGGGAGGAGGTGTAGTCTAGGTACCTGTGGGAGTCAGTCGGTTTGTAGTAAATGTCCGTGTTGATTCGGTCGCCCGAGATGTAAATGGAGAGGTCTAGGAAGGGGGGGGGGAGGAGTCTGAGATGGTCAAGATAAACTTGAGGTCGGGGTCGAAGGTATTGGTAAAGTGGATGAACTGTTCAACCTCCCCATGGGAGCACGAGGCAGCGCCGATACAGTTATCGTTGTAGCGGAGGAAAAGGTGGGGGGTGGTGCTAGTGTAGCTGCGGAAGATGGACTGTTCCACATATCCTACGAAGAGGCAGGCATAGCTGGGGCCCATGCGGGTGCCCATGGCTACTCCTTTAGTTTGGAGGAAGTGGGAGGATTGGAAAGAGAAGTTGTTCAGAGTGAGGACCAGTTCAGTCAGTCGAAGGAGGGTGTCAGTGGAAGGGTACTGGTTGGTACGGCGGGAAAGGAAGAAGCGGAGGGCTTTGAGTCCTTCCTGATGGGGAATGGAGGTGTACAGGGACTGGATGTCCATGGTGAAGATAAGGCGTTGCGAAGATAAGGCAAGGCGAAAATCATGGAGGAGGTGGAGGGCGTGGGTGGTGTCCCGAACGTAGGTGGGGAGTTCTTGGACTAAGGGGGACAGGACCGTATCGAGGTATGCAGAGATGAGTTCGGTGGGGCAGGAGTAGGCTGAGACAATGGGCAGTCAGGTTTGTGGATTTTGGGCAGGAGATAGAAACGGGCGGTGCGGGGTTGTGGGACTATGAGGTTGGAGGTGGTGGATGGGAGATCCCCTGAGTGATGGACCTTCCCTCCACACTTGCAGCCATGTGCCGCTACCTATATTCCCTGCAATTAGACCTACCCCAGCTCAGGACAACACTCTCTCACAGACTTGCAAAGGACCTCTACTGTACTTCATCCACAGAAGAATCCATACACTAAACAAACAGTTCTTCCTAGCCATATCGGAAATTAAAGACCTACGGAATTGAGATGAATCCTTACTTTGGAGGGTTGTGAGTCTTTGGAGCTCCTTGCCACAGACTGCTATGGGGGCAGAGCCCTTGTGTATATTTAAGGCTATGATGTCATTGCTGACACTGAGACGTGGTTGAGAAGGGGCAGGACTGGCAGTTCAGTATTCCAGGATACAAGGTTTTCACGTGAGATGGAAGGAAGTAAAAGAGGAGGAGGTATTGCAGTTTTGCTCACAGTAAGGAGGGATAGCATCTTGGAAGGCTCCTGAAATGAAGCCATTTAGGGTAGAATTTAAAAACCAAAGAGGACCAATCACATTGCTGGGAATGTACTATAGGCGCCCTACCAGTCCGCGAGAAATAAAAAATCAGGTGTGTAGGCAAATTTCAGGGAAATGTAAAAGTAATAGGGTAATGATAGTAAGGGATTTTAACTTTTCCAACATTAACTGCAGTAGTTATTGTGTGAAAGGTTTGGAGGGAGTGGAATTCATAAAATGTACCTAGGACAGTTTTTTAAGCCAGTACATAAAAGACTGTACCAAAAAAGGACTGGTTCTGGACTTAATTTTTGGTGATGAAGTCAGGTAAATAGTTGAAGTATCAGTGGGGGAGCATTTTGCAGACAGCAATCATAACCTGTTAAATTCATATTGTTATGGAAAAGGGTGTGGTTGAGCCTGAAATCGAAGTTCTCAACTGTAGGGTGGGCTGATTTTAATAAGATTAGAAAGGATTTTGCCAGAGTGAACTGGGAGCAGATATTTTTAGGTGAGTCTGTTTCAGAAGGAAATATGGAAAGTATAGAGTCAAAATGTTCCAATAAAGAAAGAGGGTGGGACCATTAAATTCTGTGAATCCTGGATAGCAAAGGACATACAGGATGAGATTAACAGAAAATGAGGATTTATGGCATATGTCACAGGCTCAAAATAGCAGATGCACAGAGAGCTATGGAATGTACAAGAGGGAACTTGAAATGGAGATTAGGAGAGCTAAAGGGGGATAGGAGTGGTTACTGGCAGGTAAAATGAAGGGAATCCTAAATTGATTTACAGATACATTAAGAATAAAATTATAATGAGGTAGAGAACAGGGCTTATTTAGTATCACAGTGGTAATTTTTGTGTTAAGCTAGAGGATGTAGATGGAGTTCTAAATGAATATTCAGGTCGATATTCACTAGTGAGAGGGACAAAATGGGTATAGAAATCAGGGAGAACATCTGTGATACAATTAAAGAATTTAGCAGAGACAGAGAGGAGGTTCTAAGTGGTCTGGCAGGCTTAAAAATAGATCAATATCCAGGGCCAGATGAAATGTATCCCAAGTTGTTGAGTGAGACAAGGAAGGAAATAGCAGGGGCAGTTGCAAAAGTGTTCAATTCCTCTTTGACTACAGAAGAGGTGCCAGAAGACTGGAGAAGAGTAGTACCATTATTCAAGAAGCTTACAAGGGATTAACCAGGAAACTACAGGACAGCCAGTCTAAGCTCAGTAGTGGGGAAACTATTAGCTGCAATTCTGAAGGACAGAATTAAACTACATTTGGAGAGGTAGTGATTAATCACAAACAATCAACATGATTTTATTAAGGGAGGTCATGTCTGGCCAATCTGATTGAATTTGTTAAAGAGGTGTGTTAATAAGGGCAATACATTTGATGTAATCTATTTTTGATAAGACTTTTGATAAAGTCCTGAATGGGAGACTGGTAGCAAAGGTGAGAGCCCATGGGATCCAGTAAAATTAGAACTACAATTGGTTGAGTGGCAGGAAGCAGGGAGTGATGGATGGGGGATGTTTTTCTGACTGTAAGTCTGTAGCGTCCCACCAGGGTCAGTGTTGGGGTCTTTGCTGTTGCAGTATATATAAATGAGTTAGACTTGAATGTAGGTGGGTTGATCTGTAAGTTTGCTGATGATACAAAAGTTCGTGGGATGGTAAATAGTGAGGAAGTTAGCGTTAGATTACAGGAAGATATAGGTGGACAGGTCAGATGGTTTGCTGAATGGCAAATGGAATTCAATCAGATAATGTGAGGTGATGTACTTTGGCAGGACAAACAAGGCAAGGGCATATTTGATGAAGCATTGAGGATCAGAGAGATCTTGGTGTGCATGCACATTGGTTTCTTAAGATATCAGGATAAAGTGGTTAAAAAGGCATAATGGTATACTTGCCTTTATTAGTCAAAGCATAGACATTAAGGGCAGGGAGACTATGCCGGAACTGTATATAATTTTGGCTACAGCTAGAATATAATGTGCAGTCTGGAATCTGCATTGTAGGAGAGACGTGATAGCACTAATTCAGAGGAGATTTATCAGGATGTTGCCTGGTCTGGAGAATTTCAGTTATGAAGAGAAATTGGACAGACTGGGGTTGTTTTCCTCAGAGCAGAGGAAAATGAGAGCGGACATGATTGAGCTGTATAAGATTATGAGGGGAATAGATAGGGGATACAGGAAAAAACATTTCTCCTTGATGGAAGGTTCAATGACCGGGGCATAAATTTAAGTTAAGGGAAGAAGGTAAAAAGCAGTTAGGAGGAAAATCTTTTACATCCAGAGGGTGTGGGTATCTGAAACTCACTGCCTGGAAGGGTGGTAGAGGCAGAAACCGAACTAATATTTAAGAAATACATAGATGTACAATGCCAAGGCATACAAGGTTATGGGCCTAGTGCTGGAAAGTAGGATTTGAATGGGTCTGTGGTTGTTTTTGAATGGCACGGATGTGATAGCCCGAAGAAACATTTTTGTTATTGTAAATCTGTATGACTGTACAAATAGATTCTTGTTCATTTAGGGAATCATGGATTACAGGGAAACAGCAGGATAGTGTACATGAAGAATTTTAGATCAGCCATTTTACCTCAGCCATCAGCCTATTGAATGGTGGAACAGGCTCAGGGGTTGAACACCCTACTCTTGTTGTTACTTTTTGTAGTCTTATAGTTTTATGGCTTTACAGCACTCAGGCTTTGGATTTTTAAATCAGATTTTTACTTCGGCTTCCCCAGGAAAACATGTAAAAGATCTTCTAAGTTTATGAGGAAGCAAGTCACAATTGAACTGGAGAAGGGATGTTCCTTGCTTAAGCATGTCAACCTACTTGCAGATTTGACAATAGTAATAAGGTGGTATTAACTGAATCAAACTGTCACTTAGTGAAATATATGATTTCACTTTGTCTTGTTTTTCTTACTTTTCGCATACTTCATAACCATGGCAGTAACATTTTCCCTTAAAGTTTAAATATCACCAGAAAGTGGACTTTAAAATTTGTGTTGTCAGTTTATAGTTCAACATTACAGCTGCCAACTATATTCTCATTCATTCCATTCCTTTGTGATGATGTAAATTAATTTCATACAGGAATTTAATGTTAAAGACATATCCTTACCTTAAGGAGTTAAGAAGAATGGGATTTGTTCACAATATAAAATTCCTTTCGGCAGATTGATGTGTTAACATAATTAATATAACTTAATATTGCGATACTAATATAAAGGTATTATCATGTATTAAAATATAGCAAATAACCAACGAAAACTAGGATATTAGTCACTGAGGATCCCCAAGGACATAAAATCTTGCAAACAAAGACTTTATTATTCCTGCCAAATTCCCTGACTCCCTTTACAGCTCTGCCTCCTCTCTTCATACTGACCCTTCCTTCCATTACCAACTGGATTAATTCCTCCCATTGAACAACCAGGTTGTACCCTCCACCTGTATTCATCTATCACTACTTCACCATTCTGCCCCTCTCCCCACCCATAACCCTTTCCCCTCAATTTATCTGCAGCTGTCTCTACTCCCACCTCCATTCCTGAAGAAGGGTTACACCCAAAATGTTGACTTTTCCACCTCCTGATGCTGCCTGGCTGACTGTGTTCTTTCAGCCTCCAGCTTGTCTGCTTTGGATTCCAGCATCTTCAGTTTTTTGTCTCTGATTATTTTATGAGCATGTATAGCAGATTACAGCATATCAGTTTACATTTTGAAACATTCAAAATTCCTTCCAGAAATGAGTCAACTTTTATACCCAATATAAATGTGAAGCATCAGTTTGGGTGATTGCCATTTTGAACTGTGAGGATAAAAACACAAGGTAATTCAGATCAATTAATGCAAGAAGTTTATTAAATTAATTAATGGTCCAAAGATACCTTTAACTACATTCAGTGCATTTTAAAACTGTCAAATTCATTGTCATCAGCATCAATACAAAGTTTATCAAATGCATTCTATGTCACTTTAACTATTGCATCATCATAAGGATCCTTTGCCTTTCATAATCATCGCTTTGCAACGAATCATCTTGTTTTCCATTTGCTGAATTGGATGTTATCCATTTTTTTGACGACTTGATTCTTAGTACATGAATAGCATTGTAAGATTTGATAATGAAAATACCAAGAAGTCAGCACAAATATTTCCATTCTTTGTGAAGACTGTTTTCGTCATCAGCCATCCACTTATTCTGTTTAGCACGGACATGATCCACGAATGTTTTGTTGAAACCCACAGTCCAAAGATGTGCAGGTTAGGGTGAATAGGCCATGCTAAATTACCCTATAGTTTGCAGGCTAGGCGATTAACAATGGTAAATGTGGGCTTATGGGAATAGGGTGGGATGCTCTTCGGAACTGCAGATCCCGGTGGTCTGAATGGCCTTTTTCTACACTTAAGAGGTTCTCTGATTCCGTGTCAATACAGAATTCAGGAAACGGGACTGTGAGGTTCTTGAACAATTTGACATAGGCAGTAAGGAGGTATTGGAGGTTTTGGCAGGCTTAAACATTGACATAACCCCAAGTCCAGATGAGTTGTATACCAAGCTGCTGTGGGAGACAAAAGAGGAAATTACAGGCACTCTGACCCAATTTTTAAATTTCTCTCTGGCCACAGAGATACTAGATGACAACTAATGTAGTTCTGCTTTTGAAGCGGGGTAGTAGAGATAATTCAGGGGATTATGGACCAGTGAGTCTCTCATCAGTGGCAGGGAAACTATAGGAGAAAATTCTGAAGGAGAGAGTTCATCTTTATTTGGAGAGGCAAGATTTCGTCAGCAATAGTCAGCATGGCTTTTTCAGGGGGTGGTCATACCTAACAAACTTGATTGAATTTTTCAAGGAGATGAGGCGAGTGTAGTTGATGTAGTTTACATGGATTTCAGCAAAGCTTTTGACAAGGTCCCACATGGGAGACTGATAAAGAATGTAAAAGTATATGGGATCTGGGATAACTGGGAAAATTGAATCCAAAATTGGCTTAGTGGTAGAAGATAAAGGGTAGTGGGAAAAGGCTATGTGACTGGAGGCTGGTATCTAGTGATGTAGTATGGGGATCGCTATGTGCCCCTTATTATTCATGATGTATATAAATGATAGAGAAGAAAATGTTGGGGGGGGGGGATAATGAATAAAATTGGCTAGGTGGCTAATCGTGAGGAAGAAGGTCTTAGGTTACAGGAGGATATAGTTGGATTAGTCTGGTGGGCAGATCAGATCCGCGAAGGTGTCAGGATAGGTTAATAAGATAAGTAAGGCATATGGGACACTTGCCTTTATCAGTCATAGTACGGTATAGTTCATAAGAGCAGGAAAATTAGGTTAGAGCTGTACAAAACTTTGGTTAGGCCACAGCTGGAGCACTGTGTGCAGTTCTGATAGGAAGGATGTGATTGCGCTGGAGGGGATGCAGAGGCGATTCACCAGGACGTTGCCTGAGATGGAAAGTTTAGCTATGAAAAAGGTTGGATAAGCTTGGGATGTTTTCTTTAGAGCAGAGAAGGCTGGGGGGCGGGGGGGGGGGGAACCTTATTGAGGTGGCTAAGATTATAAGGGGCAAAAACTGAAGTTGCTGATAAAGCTCAGCAGATCTGGCAGCATCTGTGAAGAGAAATCAGAATTAATATTTTGGGTCCTGTTCTGACGACTCTGATTTCTCTTCACAGATGCTGCCAGATCTGCTTAGCTTTTCCAACAACTTCTGTTTTCGTTTCTGATTTACAGCATCCACAGTTCTTTTGGTATTTAAGATTATGAGGGGCATGGGATGATGGATAGAAAGCAGATGATCCCCCTAGTTGAAGGATAAATAACAAGGGGCATAAATTTAATTTTCACCCAGAGGATGGTGAGATTCTGGAATGTACTGCCTGGGATACAGGAAACCTCACAACCTTTAAAAGGTACTTGGATAAGCACTTAACTTGTCACAACATTCAAAGCTACTAACCAAGTGGTGCAAATTCAGACTAGTTTTAGTGTAGTTTTTGTTGGTGCAGACTCGATGACCAAAGAGTCTGTTCTGTACTCTATAATTCTAAAGACTTTCCCACCCTCCACTTATTATTTACAAGCTCTGTCTACAACTCTAGTTATACAATTTGCCAGGACACTGGTCTGAGCATAGTTCAAATGAAGTCCATCCCAACAGAACAACTCTCTCCTTCCCCGTACTGCTGCCACTGTCTCATGAATGGGAAACTATTTCTCCTCACTAATTTTTGAAACATACATTTACCTCTGTAATCTTATTTATCCTAAACCAATGTGCATGTGGGTTAGGTAGTAATCCTGAGATTACTACTGCTTTGCACTTTAATCTTGAACTGCTTGTAATCCCTCAGCAGAACCTTTTCCTACTCTTACCTCTATTGTTGATACCTAAGTGGAATACAACAGGGGATCCTTCCCATCCAACTTCAAGTTTCTCTCCACCTTTGAATAGATCTTCTAAACATTAGCACTAGGTCAGCAACACAATTGTCAAGACGCTCTGTCTTTGCTACAGAGAGCAATTTCTCTTCCCCTAAGAATGATATCCCCTACTAATACTACTACAATTCTCTTTTCTTCCCCCACTTATCTATACCACGATGCTTTGGCCAGTTTGCCATTCTGCTTGCAGTCTGTGCCCTGGTCCACATCTGAAGAAAGAACCTTCTACCTATTGGGTAAGGGCACTGGCTGACACTCCTCCAAAGCTAGTTTCTGGATCCTGATACCTGTTTCACTCATATTTACCCTCTCCTGTTTCTGACCATGAATGAAATAATATATGATTAATCTAAGGGGTGTGACTGTCACACAGTACCCAGATAACCCTTTCTCTTCCTGATGTATTTCAGTGTCCACAGTGTGGGCTCCAAGTCATCAACTCTGAGCTGAATTTCTTTGAGCAACCAATACTTGCTGCAAATGTGTTCACTGTGGATCACACCAGCATTCACCAGCTTCCACAGACTATAGCTGTAACATATCACCTGCCCAACTATCTCCGTTATACATAGTTAAGTCGTTTAATATTAAATATTTTAAAAGTGAATTTTCTAATTACATTCTTCAGTGTAATAATATCTCCTGATTTAAACAACTTGGCCAGTCAAAAGAAACAGAGATAAAATACCCACCAATCATTTATCCGTTTTCCTTTGACATCAAACTTTGGCTCTGACAGAGAAAAGCAGACTAAAGGGACACTGCTGCCACTTTTTAATCTCCCACTGATGCACTTCACATGCAGGCTCATTCTTACTTGTCTGCTTTATGGTGATGCTGACTTGCTGCACATTCCTCCCAGTCTTATTTATGATTTTGCAAGATTTACATTTGAAAATTACCATGTGCTTTAATTTTGTTCTATTGACCCCAGAGGGTAGTACCAATGTGAATCTTGCTTCCTCACGTCTTACTATTTTCACTAGAAGTGTTATTGCACTTCACAGTTTCGCTGCTGGGCATATTGAGATTTGTTGGCATTTCATCCATGTGACTTCATAGATGCTTCTGTTTTGATGCTGCTGATGAATCACTGGAATCTCATCATTTCAGAATTGAGGTGTTTTGGTAGTCTGTAAGCAATCTTTAATTGTTTATGGGATATGGGCATCACTGGTTGGCCGATATTTAATGTCTGTACCTAATTGCACTTGGTGCTGCCTGCCTCTTGAACTGCTGCAGTCCATGTGCTGTAAATAGACCCACAATGGCCTAAGGATGGGAATTCCAGGATTTTGACCTAAGACAGCGAAGGATCAGTGATATATTTCCAAGTCAGGATAGTGAGTGGTTTGGAGGGAAACCTGCTGCCTTGACCTTCTAGCTGGAAGCTATTGTGGGTTTGGAAAGTACTATCTAAGCATCTTTGGTGAACTTCTGCAGTGCATGTTTTAGAAAATACACATTTACTGCAGCTGAGCATTGGTGGTGGAGGGAGTGGATGCCTGTAGATCTGGTGTCAATCAAGCAGATTGCTCTGTTCAGGATGTGTCAAGCTTCTTGAGTGTTGTTGAAACTGCACCCATCCAGGCAAGTGGGGAGTAATCTATCACAGTCCTGGCTTGTGCTTTGTAGATGGTGAACAGGCTTTGGGGAATCAGGAAATGAGTTTCTTGCCACATTATTCGTAGCCTCTGACCTGCTGTTGAAAGTCACTGTTCATATGTTGCAGCACTAGTCTATGTGGTTCGACAGAGTGGCTGTACAAACTAGCTGATGGTCTGAAAAGTAAGTATTCTGATGATTTGTAAATACTCATTCCAATACATGCTTCTCAAGATTAAGCCAATTCTGATATGGAGCATTTAATCTCTGACATCTTCTTCAGGGCAGATTCCTCCTAATATTCTCATGCCCATTTTTCACTCACACCAAATTCCCTTGCTTCAGTACAGTTATTTGAGAGGGAGCTAATGTTTTGAAATTTAGAATATAAACATAGAACACAGAACAGTACAGCAAAGAAATAGACCCTTTTGCTCACCATGTCTGGGCTGACCATGCTAAACTAAACCATCTACCTGAATATAGTCAGTATCCCTTTATTCTCTGCAGGTTCATGTCTGTCTAAATACTTCTTAAACCTCTCATAATGTTGTCTACTTCTACCTGATCACCCCTCAGCCTCCGCTGCTCGAGTGAAAACAATCCAAGTTTGTCTGACTTCTCCTTATAGTTAATAATACACTCCAATCCAAGCAGCATCTTGTTAAACTCTTTTTCATTCTCTCCAAAGCCTCCATATCCTCAATGTGTGGTAACCAGAACTGCACACAACTCCAAATGTAGCCCAACTAAAGTTTGTATTGCAGCAACATGACTTGCCAACCTTTACACTAAATGTCCCGACCAATGAAGGTAAGTATGCCATTTGCTTTCTTTACCACCTTATCCACTTGTTTTTCCATTTTCAAGAAGCTATAGTTTTGCACCCCAAGATCTATATCGATGGTCCTAGGGGTCCTGCCATTTACGTATACTTTCCTGTTGCATTGGACATCCCAAAATACATCACTCCACACTTGTTCAGATTAAACTCCATCTACCATTTTTCTGCCCAACTTTCCAACCAACTATGTCTTGCTGTATCCTTTGGCAGCATTCCTCACTATCCACAACTCCACCAATTTCCATGTTGTCTGTACTATTCAGACCTCCTATATTTTCATTCAAATAATTTGTATAAATTCCAAACAACAGAGGTCCCAGCATTGATCCTTGCAGAACACCACTGGTCACAGACCTCCAATCAGAAAAATACCCCTCCACAACTATTCTTTGTTTTCTATGACCAAGCCAATTTTGTAACCAACTGACCAACTCACCATAGATCCCATCTCACTTAGTCTTCTGGACCAACCGAACACGATGAATCTCATCAAATACTTTAATAAAGTCCATGTAGGCAGCATCTACTACCCGTCCCTCATCCTTCATAATTTCTTCAAAAACTCAATTAAATTTGTGAGATAGGACCTCCCCCACACAAAGCCATGCTGATTTTGCCTAATATGTTCATTCTTTTGTGATACGAGTATATCCTATTCCTAAGAATCTTCTTCAACAATTTCCCAATCATCATATAAGGCTCACCAGCTTATAATTTCCTGGATTATTTCTGTTGCCTTTCTTAGACAAAAGAACAACATTGACAATTCTTCAGTCTTCTGTGACCTTGTGTGAATACAAAGAACCATGCCAAAGCCCTAGAAATCTCCTCCCTTGCCTCCCTCATATCCTGGAATAGATCCCACCAGGTCCTTAATGTTTTTCAAGACACCCATCACCACCTCCTCTTTAATGTCGACCTGCCTTAGAATATCAACATACCCCTCCCTAATCTTACCATCATATGTGACCTTCTTCTTTGTGAATACCGATGTGAAG
Organism: Chiloscyllium plagiosum; assembly: GCF_037043375.1. Taxonomy (NCBI): domain Eukaryota; kingdom Metazoa; phylum Chordata; class Chondrichthyes; order Orectolobiformes; family Hemiscylliidae; genus Chiloscyllium; species Chiloscyllium plagiosum. Next base: position 69,567,464 of record NW_028270140.1, read on the forward strand.
TGCTCATTAAGGATATCATCAACTTCCGCTGGCTCCATGCAGAAATTTCCAGTTTTGTCCTTGCCTTGGACCCACCCTTATTCTAGCTACCCTCTTGCTCTTATAAAATGCCTTGGGATTTTTTCTTATCCTACACACCACGGACATTACATGGCCACTTTTAACCTGTTTCATTTCTTGTTTAAGTTCTTTCCTGCTTCCTCAAAGGATCATCTCCCAAAGGTCTAACATGGCTTCTTTCCTAGTTGGATTATCTACGTATTGTTTCAAGAAAACATCCCCAGATGTACCGAACAAACTATACCCCATCTAAGCCACTGGAACTAAGGAAGTTCCCATCAATATTATGGAAATTAAAATCCCTACAACAACAACCCTGTTGATTTTACGTCTTTTCATGATCTGCTTACATATCTGTTCCCAACTCCTGCTGGTTATTGGGAGACCTGTAATATAACTCCAGCATAATCTTTTTCCTGAGTTTTACCCATTTGGCCTCATTGGATAAGCACTCAAAGGTATCCTCAATGGCATTTCTCCTTAGTCAGTAATGCAATTTCCCCACCCCTTTCACATCACTCTCTATCTCACTTGAAACATCTGAAATCTGAAATGTTGAGCTGCCAGTCCTGTCTTTCTTCCAACCAAGTTTCTGTAATGGCTACAACATCATAGTTCCATGTAGTAATCCAGGCTTTAAGGTCATCTGTCTTACCTGCTTTATTCCTTTACTCACTTCAGACCATCAGTCCCGCTGTGTGCATTAACCAAGCACTGCTTATTCTTCTATGAGACCTACTTGACTTCACCACTACCTTCCTTTCAATCACTACACATGCTGACCTACTGATCTGGTTCCCAAACCCTGGACACACTTAGCTTAAAGTAGCTTTATACTTCATTCATTTTGCTGGAAGACCAATTAATGGTTGTTTCATGTCATTTGCACATAATGTCCTCTGTGTACTGTGTCTTAAACTCCCTCATATCAACTTCACAATAAGTCCATATCTCCTGCTTGCACTGATTCACAAAATATATAAACATGTCAGTATAACATTTTTGACAGGATCTTTTTTTAAAAAAAGGCTTCTCTTCACATTATCTTGAGGATTACTTTTGATTTTCATAGTGTCCCTTTTCCTTCTCAGTAATTCCTTTAATAGATATAAAAGACTGTATAATACATACATCATTAAATATTTTACCTTGGAATTTGCTGAAAGCCTCATTCATGCCTTCATTATCTCTAGACTCAACTATTCCCACATACTCATATTCTCCCAAATTTATCTTCTTAATTTTGAAATTGTCCAGAACTTTGATGTCCATGTCTTGAGTCATAGCTGGCTCCATTTCCCTATCTCCCCATGCTCATTGACCTGCACTGGCTCCCAAGCAGACAATATTTTTATTTAAAACACTCATAAGACCCGAAGACTTCATCTGTGGTTTCAAATATTTCCTTGGCTTCACTGTATGGCAGATAATTTTGCATTCTTTCATTACACTATTCAATCTGATTTGTTGGAAGATATCTGACAAACAAACACATCGCAGAGGAATAGGTAGAAAGTGCTGCCCCCTCAGTAATAAAGTGTATAGTTCTTGCAATAGAGACATAAAATACTGAACTAAGATATTGGAAGGAGGCAAGTAAAGAAGTCTATAGATGCTCAGATAGATATTTTCAGGTACAGCCAGACTAAACTGAATAAAATGATATTTCTTCTGAGGGGACAGAAAATTGTTGCCAAGCATACTTGGGAGATCAGGAGCATAGAAGTAGAACATATAGCCAAGCTTCTCCCTTTGAACCCATTCCTATGTTGTTTCTACTGCTTCAAAGTGACATGACAAACTGCATGTTTCTTTTGCAATGTGCACAAACCTGACCTATCTCCCAATGTGTGCAATTTAATTATGAGCACAAGGAAGGTATGTGCTGTTTACAATGCACTTAATTGTAATCATTTCACTTTTCAAAAAGGATCAATGCTTCTAAAGTAAGTGAGGTAGCTGAGGACATTCTCTTTTCAATGGGCCAGGTTTTCACCCTTAATAGTAGCGGATGTCAGGAAATTTGCAGGCTAGATCTGCTTTCCTCAGGAGAAAATGCCACAAGTTTGGTATCTTCGTTACTTGAGTTAACCGATCCTGGGAAATGTTCAGAAGCAGTCTCAGAAACTGTTGGATGCAGGGGATTAAGAGTATGGCCTTTCACCCAACTTCTCCCATGGCCCTTTCCATGGTCACTATACACTGTATAGAAGCAATTTTCAGTCAAAATTATATGCAAAGAAAAGCTGTAAAAATATCTTGCATTGATATCTTGCATTGATAACTTATGTTTGAAAAAAGAGTTGCATTTGCTGGCAGCACAACTGCAGGCAACATACTCACAGCTCACAGTACCTTAGTGCCACTGCCTGTGACAGTGAAGACTTGTGTACTGGCTTCATACATTTAAGTGTAGTTTTATTTAGTGCAGCAGCCTGCTTCCCCTGAAACAAATTACAAATGATTGACTGCTCGCAGAAAGAGCGCTCACTGACACACCCATTGCCTTACTCACTGCCCCACTCCCTGGACAAAGTAGCAAGACAGGCAGCAAATGGAACAGAGAAGGAAGCAGGAGTAGTGTTGCAAATGCAGTTAGGAGTGGGTCATTGAGGGGAGAAGAGAACTGGGCAGTGAATGAGAGGTAGCAACATTGGACTCACAGCAGTGATGTTATTTGCACTCACTTCTGTTTTCAGTATGGTTTAGAACATAAGATGATGTTAGCGGCTCCAACTTCCTAATCCTGTGCATTGGCAAGGGTTATAGTGTGAAAAAAATTCCATTTCACTGTCCAATCAAAGTTTCAATCATCTGGATCCTTTAAAGCCTCAATAGCTAAAGATGCAAAACACTTGAAACAACTTCATCTTTTGTAGATAAACATTGTGAGGCCCTTTCCAAATCCATTTTGAGTTATACCTCCCTCACCTTTGATGGTTTGCATTGTACTTAATGGTCTTTGCATGTAAATTAATCATATAGGAAACATGGCTGATGGATGATTTGGTGATGAACAAAAATAAATTCAGTTGTGCGTAAGAGCACTTAAGGATATGAAAAAATCTTTTAAAAATTAAAAAAATAATCATTGTGGGGCTGTTGTGGCACAGTGGTAGAATCGCCATCTCTGAATCAGGATACCAGGGTTTCAGTTCTATTTGCTGCAGGTTGTATCATAATATCTCTAAACAACTCGATTAGAAAACAAATTGTAAAAATTGAAAATGAAAGCCATATAGACAAGGCTGTTGGTCAGTCAGGGGCATGGGTGCTTCAGGAGAGAAACAGTTATGTGGGCTGTTCATTCACTTCACAATTAATTTTCTTTGTGGTTAAATGACCTACAGTTTCTTCAAACTATTGATCAAAGGCTGCAGAAACCATGTCTGATACAATATGCAAGCTTATTTCTCAACTGTCAATTTTCTGCTGGGTGTTTTTTTTCTTTGTAAACTAACTTATTATTACCAAAACTAGTATAGCTACATAGCAATATAAATCACAATAAAATGTCTGAAGGCACGACTCTGTGCTATGTTTTTCTTAAAAAGGCCAATGTTTGGAGGGCTGACCAAAAGGTTAGTTCAAGAAATGGATTTCTGTTGTTATTTTCCAAATTGTTGCATGGCATACTTTATTCCTACCCTTTCCCAAATGTAACATCAAAAAAATCATGTAAAATGTTTTTTTCTGATAAAATCGCAAGAAAACAAAAATATCTGTTTATTTAACTGCCTTTGGCTTTGGTGAAATGCATCTGCTGTATTTGGAGTATGTGATTACTGTTTATTTCTTTGTCTTTACTCCCATTCTCATTTCCATGCTCCATAGACTTCCATTAGTTTGGTCCATATGTCCTGCAATAGTTTACCATGGCCTTCTGCATGATGGCTGCCAGGAACCTCTGCCACTCTTATCACCTGCCATCAGCTGTATTGGAAGGATTTACAGGCTGATGGTAAACTTGTTTGACCATGTCACAAATACACTTTTCATGATGCAATAACTAGAAAAAAACTAAAGAAAATTCATACAGCATTTATTCTTTCTTGTATTAAATAAACAAACTTTGTACAGATAAAAGTCCTACCAGACAATTAGGCTGCTCATATTAGTGAGAGATGACTGGCATCTAAAGATATTTTCTAATCAACCTGTTCATAGCTGATATAACATACCTCTGGAGCAGGTACGACTTGAAGTAGGGACACTTCACCACAACAGCACTCTAAGCCTCATTATGCTTCAGGTGAGGGCTGGGGTTGAGAGTTGGGACATTTATGGTAATCTCAATGAGTGGTGGAATTGAACCCACATTGGATTAACTGTATTGCAAACTTTAGTTCCTATGTACTGACCACTGGTGTTTTTGCTGCTAAGTGTTGCATCCTTGTCTTTACTGGTTGAACATTTTACAGCTTTTTGTATGTATAAGGAACAAAATGAAATAGCTTACATTTAAATTGCATCTTTCTCTTATCCTCTATATCCTAAAGCACTTCACTGTCAATTAATTGAAATATAGATATGAGGTCATTTAGTCATACAATGAGGGAATTGTAAAGGAAATTCAACAAATTTGCAATTTATTACTTCTCAATCTCCAGGGCGGTGTCAGTACTCAACACTGATAACAGTTGTTTCATATTCTTATTGTCTGTGTCATTGTGTTTTTGTGTTCCTATGATGATTCCAAAAAGCAAAAATTATATCATATCATATGATATCATCACAAACATTGTTTGTTTCACATAGAAGCTAAGCGGATTAAGTAAGATGTAAACTGTAGTACTCCACACATGGGAAATTTTACAGTCTTGGCTTTCAATGGGTTTGGAGGTGACAAAGTGAGTGGAGGATAGGTAATTTCCTACCATGGAGATGAATTTGGAGAATTCAAGAACATTTTATATATTTCACTGATTTACTCAATAATGATTCAGCCTTGTGACCTGATTACTCTTGCAGTCAAGAAATGTCAGACATATAGGTTATCCGAAAACTGGGATAAAAAGTTAATTATAAAATATGGAAGAAAAATATAAGAAGATTAGGATTGCTTTGGTCCATTGTAATTTTGCTGTTTTCTTTTTACGTTTGCAGAATGACAAAATAGTTGAACAACAACTTGTTATGGATCAACTCCAAGAAAAATTACAGCTCCTTAAAACTGAAAAAGTTTCAATTCATTGCAAAAGTTCAAAGGAAGTACCTTTAGCTGTGACCACAGCAAGAAGACCCCACAGTGTACCATTATTAAAAGTCCATCTTAAGTCTTTCAATATAATTCAGTCTAGTCAAGCTACTCCCAATACAGATTCCAGAAAGGTATGTGTTCATTGATAGAAAATGAAGCTTTCATATGATTAAACCCAAGGTATGTGTAAGTTGTATGCAAATGAGATTAAAATATGAAGAAAATGGGATTGTTTTCACTGGTGCTAGTGGAAACTTGGCTCATAACCACGAGTTGCTTTCTGAACACCTTTAAGAATGAAATGACTTTTGATGTCTGCCTTGTCTGCTTCTGCCAATATATGGGAGAAAGGGTTTCAAAGTTAGGTTCCCCAATTTTTGTAATCTCTTTTGGGTTTCTCAGTATTTTTCTGGTGTCAGTAGTTTCACATTCAGTTTTCATGTCCCCTTGGCACCCCCTCTCGACTTCCCTCTGGACATAACCTGAGATACTGTTACTTTTTAAATAACATCTCATTCCACCTTGAATGCTTCTATTGAACTTGCCTCCACCACATTCTCAGGCATTTCAGACTGCAACAGCTGATATGATATGATATAATTTTTGCTTTTCGGAATTATCATGGGAACACAAAAACACAGGATCAGTTGGCGTATTGAGCCTGTTGCATCTTTCAGTTAGATCATAGCTGATAAGCTACCTCATCACCTTTTATCAATGCTAACTCCTTATTCCTTTAAGTCATTTATCTTCAGAAATGTATTGATTTCTGTCTTGAATATGCTCAACAATTGAACTTCCACAGCCTTCTGGGGTAGAGAATTCTAAAGATTTATCACCCCTGTATGAAGAAATTTATCTTATATATCCTAACCTTACACTGAAATTATGTTGTTTGGTTCTAGATTCAACAGCCAGGGGAATCATCCTTTCCATATTCGCTCTGTTACGCCCTGTAAGATTTTGTAATTTCCAAAGAGGTAACCTCTCATTCTTTGAAACTCCAGAAAATACAAGGCAGGTATCATAGAACATAGAACATAGAAAAATACAGCGCAGTACAGGCCCTTTGGCCCTTGATGTTGCGCCAATCCAAGCCCACCTAACCTACACTAGCCCACTATCCTCCATATGCCTATCCAATGCCCGTTTAAATGCCCATAAAGAGGGAGAGACCACCACTGCTATTGGCAGGGCATTCCATGAACTCACAACTTGCTGAGTAAAGAATCTACCCCTAACATCTGTCCTATACCTACCACCCCTTAATTTAAAGCTATGCCCCCTCGTAATAGCTGACTCCATACGTGGAAAAAGGTTCTCATGGTCAACCCTATCTAAACCCCTAATCATCTTGTACACCTCTATCAAGTCACCCCTAAACCTTCTTCTCTCCAATGAAAACAGCCCCAAGTTCCTCAGCCTTTCCTCATACGATCTTCCTACCATACCAGGCAACATCCTGGTAAACCTCCTCTGCACCCGTTCCAGTGCCTCCACATTCTTCCTATAGTATGGCGACCAAAACTGCACACAATACTCCAGATGCGGCCGCACCAGAGTCTTATACAACTGCAACATGACCTCAGGACTCCGGAACTCAATTCCTCTACCAATAAAAGCCAGTACGCCATATGCCTTCTTCACCGCACTATTTACTTGGGTGGCAACTTTCAGAGATCTGTGTACATGGACACCAAGATCCCTCTGCTCATCCACACTACCGAGTATCCGACCATTAGCCCAGTAACCCGTCTTTTTGTTACTCTTACCAAAGTGAATCACCTCACACTTACCTACATTGAACTCCATTTGCCACCTTTCTGCCCAGCTCTGCAACTTATCTCTATCCCGCTGTAACCTGACACATCCTTCCTCACTGTCAACAACTCCACCGACTTTCGTATCATCCGCAAACTTACTCACCCAACCTTCTAGCCCCTCCTCCAGGTCATTTATAAAAATGACAAACAGCAATGGTCCCAAAACAGATCCTTGCGGAACATCGCTAGTAACTGCACTCCAAGATGAACCTTTACCATCAACTACTACCCTCTGTCTTCTTCCAGCCAGCCAATTCCTAATGCAAACCTCCAACTCACCCTCAATGCCATACCTCCGTATTTTCTGCAGTAGCCTACCATGGGGAACCTTATCAAACGCCTTACTAAAATCCATATACACCACATCTACTGCTTTACCCTCGTCTACCTCCTTAGTCACCTTCTCAAAGAATTCAATAAGGTTTGTGAGGCACGACCTGCCCTTCACAAAACCATGCTGACTATCCTTGATCACATTATTCCTGTCCAGATGTTCATAAATCCTATCCCTTACAATTCTCTCTAAGACTTTGCCCACAACAGAAGTGAGACTCACTGGCCTATAGTTACTAGGGTTATCCCTACTCCCCTTCTTGAACAAGGGAACCACATTTGCTATCCTCCAGTCTACTGGCACTATTCCTGTAGACAACGAGGACATAAAAATCAAGGCCAATGGCTCTGCAATCTCCTCCCTTGCTTCCCAGAGAATCCTAGGATAAATGTCATCAGGCCCAGGGGACTTATCTATTTTCACCCTTTCCAAAATTTCCAACACCTCTTCCCTACATACCTCAAAGCCGTCCATTCTAATTAATTGTGACTCAATATTCACATCGGCAACAATGTCCTGTTCCTGAGTGAATACTGACGAAAAGTATTCATTCAGTGTTTCCCCAATCTCTTCAGCCTCCACATGCAACTTCCCACTACTATCCTTGACTGGACCTATTCCTACCCTCGTCATTCTTTTATTCCTGACATACCTATAGAAAGCCTTAGGGTTTTCCCTAATCCTACCACCTAAGGACTTTTCATGTCCCCGCCTTGCTGCTCTTAGCTCTCTCTTCAGATCCTTCCTGGCTACCTTATAACTCTCAACATTTCCTCCATCCAATTACCAGTCCAAGTCTGCTTGAAACTGTCTTCCATCCCCTCACAATTTGCATTTACATATAGCTTTGTGCCAGCTGCAAATTTGGAAATATTGGCTGGATTTTCTAAGGAGCGTCAATCTCTTGCAGATTGCCATACCATCCTTAATTTTTACAAAAGGAAAGAGCTCTGCATTTATAGCAAATGATTCTAATCAGGGTTCATTCAAAAGTGTGGTGCTGTGCTTCCGTACAACAGTTCTTTCATAAAACAGAGTTGACAGCGCAAGGCAAACCATGCTCCACTTCACAGCAGTCTGTGGCTGTGTTCTGAAATTTAATGATCCAGATTCACAGAAAGCTTGAGATAAGTGCAAGGTTAGGTGCCAGGAGGGTAGGGCGTCAGCTGGGTAGGGTGCTTAGGAATAGGATGTCAAGTGAATAGGGTGAAAGCTGGTGAGGGGGCCATGGTAAGTGATTCAGTGTTTAGAGTTGGTTGAGATGGGTGAGAAAAACAAGGTCTGGTAGAGGCAGGGCTGGGTGAGTGCGAGAAATAGGGTCTGCAAGAGGCAAGGGCAGATGAATGTTGAGTTGGAGGAGGTTAAGACTAAGGGTTAATTGGTGGAGTAGAAGCCGATCTGATCCAGAATGGGTAAAGCAGGGTGGAGTTCCAGAAGGGCTGGGTGGGGTGGAAGGAGATCAACTCTTAGGGGTGAACAAGGGTCACGGTGAAGCAGTGAAAGGAAGATTGGGTTCTGAGCACTTGAACATGGAATTGGCTCTTGGGTGGTAATGAATGGGGATCAGGTCCAGAGTGGAGAAAGGGTTGCCTGCTCCCTTAGGATGAGGGATTCTGGGAAGTAAAGACGTTTGGAACTGGAGTGATTGAATATGAATAAGGTCTGGAGTAGTTGAAGGATTATATTTGTTCTGGAGTACAAGGTGGGGCATTGGGTCCCAGGTGTCAGGGCAAGATCTGGGACTTATCATTAATATGGGAACAAATAGTTGGGGCTGTGTGAGGTAAGTATTGGGTCACATGAGTAGTTACTCAAAAATTAGGCAAATGTATTTAATCATCTAATTTTTCCTGAGTAACTATTGACTTCATTTAAATGAGAGAATGCAAAGCATTCTGATGAATTAGGGACTTTTGGAGAATTTATTTGTTAAAAAAAAGGAATTGCTGAGCAGAATCTTCAATTCCCCAGGCAAATTCTTCAGAGTTTTCTGTGATAGAGATTCTACAGGGTTCCCACGTGCAACTCACATCTATGCTAAAAAAAACAATTTCTGGCCATTGGAAAATCTGAGCCGTCATAGTCAGTCCTCGCATTTACATAGATTGTGAGTGTCGGTGGCCCTCGCACTGGGTGTTGCAGCACCCAAGTACAGGTAGTAACTTGAATTTGAGATCCATTTATTTCTACTGTATGCTGTCTTTGCTAGTAAATTTCCCCCTGTCCCATACGGTTTAATTTTACTTGCTAAGCACTTGTGTGGCACCTGATCAAAAGACTTCTGAAAATCTAGTTCACAACATCCACTAGTTCTACTTTATCTCTACTATAAGTAACAGCCTCAAAAAAACTCCCAACGAGACTGTCAAATGCAATTTCCCTATCATAAATATATGTTGACTCTGCCTAATTCTACCATTATTTTCTAAGTGGTAAAAACAATGACTGCAGATGCTGGAAACCAGATTCTGGATCAGTGGTGCTGGAAGAGCACAGCAATTCAGGCAGCATCCGAGGACAGGCAAAATCGACGTTTCGGGCAAAAGCCCTTCATCAGGAATAAAAAAGGAAGGGCTTTTCCCCTCTCTATAGCTCACATCAGCAGTATTTCCTCAAAGCAGCTATCTTCATTGCAAATTACAACACAATCAAACATCATGTTCCTTCAGAAAGGTATCAAGAGTAGAATTTTACTCGCGGTATGAGTTTTATATATTGAGTTTTCTTCAGTATCTCAGTAAAGGTGGACATGAAGCTAATTGGCTATTTTTGGTTCAGTCAGTGTTTAAAGGCAAGATATTCAGTATTACCAGGAATAGAAATAACTGCAACCCAAAATTATGCTGATAACTAATAAGTTACTATAAAATAGCACACATTGCAGTGTCTTTAAGAACTTAGTTTATAATCAGATTCAAACTTGTACTCAGCAGTCCTTATTTTCAATTAAGCTATTATAAATGCAGTGTTGTGACCAATGAGGAGGCTTGATTGGCTTTCCTACTTTTTAACAGCCTCTTCACTGGTTGCAATAATTGTTTTTATTTATCTTAACATCTTTCTATTACACTTAAATGGAAGTTAGTTTCCTACATCAAAAATCAAAGAGAACCAATTCCAAATATTTTTTGAATGAAAGAAAGTGGATTTTATGATATTTAAATCTGAGAAAAATACAAAAATATGGTCTCAAATATATTATACAAACACAGGAAATGTGTTTTAAAAGGTGGGTTTATATTAATTGTGGAGTGGGTATAAAACAAGGAAAGGTGGGTTTTGGGTCAGCAATAAACATTGCTGGATAACGTTTACTGTTCTGTGGTATATGCTGGCAGAAAGTGAGGACTGCAGATGCTGGAGCTCAGAGTCGAGAGTGTAGTGCTGGAAAAACACAGCAGGTCAGGCAGCATCTGAGGGGCAGGAGTTTTGGGCATATGCCGTTCATCAGAAATGAGGCTTGTGGGTCGGGGCTGAGAAATAAATGGGAAGGGGGTGGGGTTCAGAGAAAGGTAGCTGGGAAAGTGCTGGCTGGATGAAGATGAGGGAGAAGGAGATAGGTCAGACGGGGGAGTGATGGAAGGGTCCAGATGGTGGTGACTAGTTGGAGGCTTGGGACTGGGATAATGTGGGGGTAGGGAAAATGAGGAAACTGTTGAAATTCACATTTATCCCGTGTGGTTGTAGAGTCCCAAGGCAGAATATGAGACGTTCCTTCTCCAGGAGCCGGATGATAACGGTTTGGCGGTGAAGGAGGCCCAGGATCTGCATGTCCTTGACGGAGTGGGAGGGGTAGTTGAAGTGTTCACACACGGGGCTGTGGGGTTGGTGGGTGCAGGTGTCTCAGAGATGTTCTCTGAAACGATCCGCAAGACCTCCTGTCTCCCCGATGTAGAGGAGGCCACACCGGCAACGGATGCAGTAGATGACACTGGTCGAGGTACAGGTACATTTCTGATGGATGTGGAAGGATTTGTTGGGGCCTTTGTTGGAGGTGAGGGGAGTGGTGTGGGCGCAGGTTTTGCAGTTCCTGCAGTGGCAGGGAAAGGTGCCAGGAATGGGATGTGGGCTGGTGGGGAATGTGGACCTGACGAGGGAGTTGCGGAGGGAATGGTCTTTTCGGAACACTGATAAGGGTAGGGAGGGAAAAATATTTCTGGTGGTGGGGTCTGTTTGTAGGTGGTGGAAGTGGCAGAAGATGATGCATTGTATGCGGAGGTTGGTCAGGTGGAAGGTGAGGACCAGGGGGCTTCTATCCTTGTTGCATTGGGAGGGTTGGGGTTCAAGGGTGGTGGTGCATGAAGTAGTGGAAATGCTCTGGAGGGCATCGTCAACCACACAGAAAGGGAAGTTGGAAGAAGGAAGCCATCTGGGACTTTCTGAGATGGAATTTGTCATCCTGGGAACAGATGCGGCGGAGGCGGAGGAGTTAGGAATAAGGGATTGTGTTTTTACAGGAGGTAGGGTGGAAGGAGGTGTTGTCTAGGTAGCTGTGGGAGTCAGTGGCCCTATAGCATATGTTTGTGGTTAGTCTCTGGCGACACCCACACCCACCAACCCCACTGCCCTGTGGCTGAACACTTCAACTCCCCCTCCCACTCCGTCACGGACATGCAGGTCCTGGGCCTCCTCCACTGCCAAACCATTACCACCCGACGCCTGGAGGAGGAACACTTCGTATTCTGCTTTGGGACCCTGCAACCACACGGAATAAATGTGTATATCAACACTTCCTCATTTCCCCTTCCTCCCACATTATCCCAGTCCCAAGCTCCAACTCAGCACTGCTCCCTGGACCCATCCATCACTCCACCCTCTGACCTCACTCCTTCTCTCTCATCTTCATCCACCCATTGCTTCCCAGCTACCTTCCTCTGAACCCCACCCCACTCCCATTTATCTCTCAGCTCCTAAGATGCTGCCCAACCTGCTGTGCTTTTCCAGCACCACACTCTCGACTCTGTGGTATATGCTGTCGAAGTCTCATCACTCCCACTTCTGGCTAAATTCTCTTTAGGTTTCCTCATGCTGCTGAATCTCTCTCTTTTCTACTAATTTCTTTTGATGTCCTCAGCAACTTACTCAGTGACTTGTGGCTAATAATGAAGCTAACAATACTATCCATTATAATATTACTTCAGTGTCGCTAATAAAAATTGTACAGCAAGTATGAAAGAAAAGATATCGTGAAAAAAGCTGAACAAGGTAAACAAGATATTAAGATGCACAAGTACATTCACAGTCTAAAAGTGGTGCATAACTGATCAAATATTTAATTCCAGCAAAAACCACAACATGGATGCTTCAGGGCAATGAAACATGTGATAATTAAGTCTTGAGTGGGATTTGGTTGAAGAATAAGGAAGGTGGTGTGTTCAGGTTTCATACCACAGGAAGAGGTTCTGCTCTCTTGGCTCCACATAATAAAAATAAGTACTTTTAAAATATATATATTTTTTATAGCCCATGACTATCAATTTAAGAACTGCTGACCAAACTAGCCCTAGAATGCTAAAATCCACAGTGAGTATTTGCAGCTCACAATGGAACTAATCTTAATAATTTCATAAGTGTGTTCTAAAATAAGTGCAAGAATCTTCTATGAAAATGAAACTTAAAGGGCCTTGATGAAGTTTTCAGCTGTGCAAATATGCAGAGGCCATCTCACACAGAGTTTATCATTGGCACAATAAAATCATGTTATTTCCAGAGTCCAAGTCCAATAGACGGATACTGCTACTTTTACAAGATTTATTGAAAAAATTGTAATGATATCATGGCTTTGAGAGGTGTATTTTGTCCTATTGTTTGAAGAGAGGTTTTGAGACAGAGGTGGTGAGTTATCTCTTCCAAGCCAATAAAGTAAAGAGCTTGTGAGGCCCTTTTTTAAAATTAGAGCAATAGAAACAACATGAATGGGTGGAGGCAGGCTCCCACAGAACCAGGGTTTCAACTTGGCTTTCAATTCTTGGGGTTTTGAAGTTGGTTCTGAAAGCTGCTATACATCTCTCTGCCACAGCAAAAAGCTTGAGTTCTCTTTCTGTCTGAATGTTCTACTGGTGTTCTTTTCTTGTGGACTGGAGAAACATCACATGGACAGACAATCAATTTACTGAATTTGCCTTTGCCCAGTATGTGTTGATGAGATGTCACTATATTGAAACAGTTACTATTCAGTGGTTAAGTAATGTATTATTCTGTTAAGTCTTCCAATAGAGTGAAAGTTATACCAATTCTTCTTTATTTTGTTTATATTTTAACTGGGTATAAGTATAAAATATGTTTTGCTTAAAGCTGAGTAGTGTAACCAATCAAATTACATTTGGATCACAACTCCTTACACTTTTCTTTAAATAAGATAGAAGTTAGGGTATAGACTATCTCCTTGATATATTTGAAGGGGGTTTGGTCTGTTCCATAACAAATTGGGGGCTCTTATCGGGATCAAAATCTCAAATTCTAGTTTGGGTAGAGGATTATTGGACTCAAAGACAGTGAGTGGTGAATGGTGAGTATTTTGTGGGTGTTGCATTCAGTTGGTTTAAATACGGTGTGCCTTATATAAGAATGGCCACAAGTTTCCTAGCTGTGGAAGAAGTCATTTGGGGGGGGTTTACAGTAAGTGAGTAAGGCAAAACTTTTTGTATTAGCAAGCAAGCTAGAGTTGGAGTTGCCTGTGGCTGAGAGGAAAAGGGAGATAATCGCAGCAATAGCTTAGCGTTTACAGTTGCCAGGAATGCAATCAGAATAACTGAAATTGCTAAAATTAAATTGCAAATGAAATAGCTTGAATTAGAAGCAATGGCATGGAAAAAAGAAAAGGAAGGAATAGCCCTGGCAGGAGAAAGGAAAACAAAGAGTTTGAATTCCCATTAAAATCAGTGGAGAAAGAAACCGACAGGATGGCCCTAGCTGTATAAATGGAGAAAGAGAGAGAAGAGAGGGAGAAAGTGAGATTTTTGAACTTCAGAAGTTGGCAATGAAAGAGGAACGTCGACTTGAAATGGTAAAGGTAGAAGGTAGGAGCAGTGATGAGGGCAGTAATGAAGAGCAAACCCAATCATAGCCAAAAACCTGAAGGGATCTGTTTATAAGTGTCCAAGTATTATCAAATTTTGATGAGAAGGACGTAGAAATCTTTTCATTTCATTTGAGAAAGTTATCAAACAAATGAAATGGTCCATGATCATGTGGGTTTTGGTGATTCAAACAAAATAATAGTTCAAGCTAGTGATGCATCACTATCAGAGGAATTATCTGGGGAATATAATGAGGTGAAAGAAAAAACAATTTTGTATGCATATGAACTTGTGCCAGAAACTTAGACACTTTAGGAAGCTGAGGGAACCTAGACAAGTACACATGGATCACAACAACAGCAACAACAAAAACATAAATTGCTGGAAAAGCTCAGCAGGTCTGGCAGCCTCTGTGGACAAAAATCAGACCCTCAGAGGAAGGGTCACTGGACCCAAAACGTTAACTCTGAATTCTCTCCACAGATGCTGCCAGACCTGCTGAGCTTTTGCAGCAATTTCTGTTTCTGTTTTTGTTTCTGATTTCCAGCATCCACAGTTCTTTCATTCGTTTTTAACCAAGCATTCATAGAGTTTGAAAGGATCAAACAAAGTAACTTTGGTAGGTGGATAAGGGCATTGAAAATAGATCAGATTTTCAAGGTTCACTCCCCAAAGTAGTGAGAACTCCTAGGGAAGAGCAGAGAGTTAAAGCTGCAAGATTAGCAGTCAAAATGACAAATGATTGAGTTAGTTCATAAATCAGAGTTTGGCTTCTGACACCAGTTTCATTCTGTCAGGGATAGAAATTGGGGAAAGGAGAAGCCTTCAAGTCGTAAAGGAAAAGGAGATCTCATTGTATGTGGGAAAGATAGTTTACCACAAGTTAAAAAATAAACCCATGAGCATGGAAGAGAAATAAAAAATCATCAGGTGTTTTCACTATAGCAAAGTAGAACACATGAAGTCGCAGTGCTGGTGGTTTAAGAAAACCATTGGGAAGACAGATTGGTAAAACAGGATAAGCAGTGGGGTTTATTAAAGTGGTAAAGGAGATCCCAGCAGAAGCTAAAGAGCTGCAAACAAATGTATGGCCTGGTCAAGAGTTGGTTAATAAGAAAGTACCAGATGTTAGAACAGCAGATGCAGCATGAATAGGTGAAGGCTGGCTCCCACAGAACCAGGGTTTAATATAGCTTTCAATGTTGAGGTTTTGAAGTTGGTTCAGGAAGTTGCTATAAATCTCTCTGCCACAGCAGAAAAACTTAAGTTCTGTGTCGCTGCCCACATTTTCTCTTGGTGTTCTTTACTCCTGGACTGTAGAAACTTTGCATGTGACACACTCGATTTTACTGAATTTGCCTGTGCCAGGTGTGTGTTGATGGGATGTTACTATATTGGAACAATTCTGTTAAGTTTCCTAATAAGTTAAAGTTATACCAATTCTTCTTTATTTTGTTTGTGTTTTAACTGGGTTTAAGAATAAAGTGTGTTTTCCTTAAAGCTGAATAGTGTGATCAATCAAATTATATTTGGAACACGACACCTTACGCTAGCCTTTAAATAAGACAAGGGTTATGGTCTAGGCGATCTCTTGATTTATTTGAAGGGGATTCGGTCTGGTCCATAACAAAATTCTGTTGTTTACTACTCTCTATATCCGTCCTGCCACCTCTAACAACTCAAGTTATTGTTAATTAATTGAATAAATCAGAGTTTATTATGTTGTTTGAACATTTGTGCATTTTCAAAAAAATAAATCCATTTCAGTACAGCTGTTTGTTCGTTAGCACTAATCTATGAACCAATGGTGCAATAATGACTACTCTATGTAGGTCGTGTGAGATATAACAATCGATTGTTATTACAGGCACAGGATCTGCAATAAAATGTAACATCAATATCTGTGAACATTTATTTACTGAAGACTTTTGTTATTGCTGGACAGGTGCACACAAGCCCCCCTTCTTATGCTCTTGATAGAGTGGTGGCAAGTTTTCGAATGCGCAGTCAGATGTTAGTTGATCACCTTGAAGAGCACGATGAGGTTCTTCGTCATAAATTAGATGATGATAGTGATGGTGAGGAAGAAGAAAAGAAGAAAGAAAACATAAACACGCAGCCTTCAAGGTAGAAAAAATATAAATTGCTAACTTCAGGCACAGAGTCACATTTCTTTTAAATGAGTTGAGCATTTCTCATCCTCCCCTGGTTGAAGTAAAGTTTTTTCATGCCCCCTCTAATCCTTCTAACAATCATCTTTAATCTATTGCTCTTGATAATTGACTAGGACTAGGGAAAATAAGTCTTCCCCAACCTCTCTATTGAAGCACCTCATTATTTTGTGTACCTCAATTAAGTTACCCTCAGTCGCCTCTGCAGTAAGAAAATCAATCTTAATTTATCCGATCCTTCCTCATAATCAGCAATTTTCAAGCCCTGGCAATATTACAGTACATTTCCTCTGTACAGCAATTATGTCCTTCCTGTCATGTGGTGACCAGAACTGTCCAAATGTTTCAGCTGTGGCCGAACCAGTGTCTTGTACAGTTCTGATATTACTTCTTCACTTTTGCATTCAATACTTCACTCAATGAAGGAAAGTATCCTATATGCCTTCTTTAACATCACATCAGCCTGTCCTGCTATGTTGAAGGACCTGTTCGCATGCAATCCAAGGTTTCTTGTTTTTCCTACACTTCTCAATACCTTCCCATTTATTGTGTATTCCTTTGCTCTATTTACTCTAACTCACCAAATTATCTTGCACTTTTCCAGATTAAATTATATTTGTCAATTTTCCACTTAGTCAACCAAACCAATGATACCATTCTACAATCATCAGTCATCCTCTTCACTATCAAGTACTAAGCCAATTTCTTTGTGTCTTCTGCAGGTTTCCCAATATATCATCCATATCTAAATCTGAATCACTAATATATGCCATAAACAGCAAGCAACCCATCACTGAGCCCCGTGAAACACCACTGTGCAAAAATATTCATCGACTCTTGTCCTTTGTTTCCTGTCAATTTTGAATCCATATCGTCACAATCTCATGCATTCCATGGACCTGAATCTTTGCTTAACAATCTTCCATGTGGGATTTTGTCAAATGTCTTAATAAAATCAATCCATACAGACAACATCCGCTACACTACTTTCATCAATCCTCCTTGTATTTCCTCAAAAAATTCAATTAAATTAGTAGTATATGAGCTTCTCTGTACAAAATTATGTTGACTATCCCCACTTAATCTACTCTTTTCCACTGAACAGTTAACCCTATCTCTCAGTATTGATTTTAATAGCTTCTTCTACCACCAAGGTTGGAAGGGCCAACCTATAATTACTTGGCCTGTCCCTTGCATTCTTTTTGAACAATGGTACAATGGTCACAAATCTCCAATCCTCATCTGTATCTCGTGAAGGTTGGAAAAAGATCTTCATACCTGCTATTTCCTCCCTGGCCTCTTCAAAACGTTTACAGTACATTCCATCCAGCACTAGTGTTTTATGCCCCCTTCAAAGAGGTCAGTCTTTCCAGTACTTCTCATTATGTTGACTTCATCTAATATTTCACAGTCCTCAACTTCAACTAGAATATCTGAATCATCCCTGAACTTTATGAAGACAGAGAAAATATGCTCATTTAGAACTCAGTTCACATCTTCTGCATCCACTCACAAGTTACCATGTATACCTTTGATAGGCGCAAACCTTTCTTTGGTCATCCTCTTGCTCTTAATCTACTGATAAAACACCTTTTGAATTTTCAGTAACTTTATTGACTAATGCATTTTGGTATCCTCTCTTTGTTTTCGTAATTTCCCTTTTCACATCACCCCGATACTTTCTATATTGTATTGTAGAATAATTCCAGTCTGGTGCAGAACGTCTGTGATTACTTGCATGTGGTGTATTGTATCAAAATATTCACATGATAAAATTTTGCTTATGGTAAATACAATAATTTTATTTTTAAACCAAATTATAAAGTCATTTTCTGCTATATTAGGCACCGAATAAAACATACTTGGACTCAAAAACCATCCCATGTGGTTAACAACTCAAAGTTATTCAAAAAAGGTTTCCGTATGGACAATCAAGAAAAGGGTGACAACAAAACAGAATTGGACTCAGGGAAAGGTATGTGCATAGTTTGAGAAATTATAAACACCCTCTAATCCATTATGTAATGGTACAGTACCAGTAAATTTCAATTCACTCTACTGCAACAGTAATTTTTGTTTGTTTCCGTTATTTTGTTTATGTAGATTTTTCTTTCATTTTCTTCATTTCATACATCATTACCTGACCACATGAACAAACAAAGTAGGGATATAATGGGAATGCTTAATGGGATGTGAGAAGTTGAATTCCTTAAAGATCTCTTCAAGTTTTCTCCGATCAATTATTTCTATGAAGCATTAGAGAATTGCACATTGGGGTTTGTTGTTGGCTTAAATTAGGATCCCCTGTAAGTTAGGTCAATGGGAACAGAAATAACTGAAGTATATATACAGATTAAATGAAGGGAAAAACTGAGACAGGTCTTATAATTAGGACTAAGCCTTTGAATGAATTCAGGAAGCATTTTTACAAAAATGTGAAAATCTGGATTTCACCATATTAAGTCAATTATAAATTCAAGACTGAGATTGTCAGGTGTTTATCAAATCACAATGTAAAGGTTGGAAAGATGGATAAATCGAGTTGACATCTAGATTATTGATGATCTTATTGATTGTTGGGATAGACTCGAAAGGCTGAGTGACCTACTAATTTCTGTATTTTGGAAGGAATATTAAAACAATAGATTGGCATAAATATGGCAATGTTATGCTTCAGTTATGCACAATGAGATATGCAAAGATAATGTATTTGGACTCTTTCTCATACTTTCTTCTATTTGCAAAATTAACCTCCTCCATGCAGCTTCGATTAGATTACTTACAGTGTGGAAACAGGCCCTTCGGCCCAACAAGTCCACACCGACCCTCCGAAGAGCAAGCCACTCAGACCCATTCCCCTACACCTAACACTACGGGCAATTTATCATGGCCAATTCACCTAACCTGCACATCTTTGGACTCTGGGAGGAAACTGGAGCACCCGGAGGAAACCCACACAGACGCTGGGAGAATGTGCAAACTCCACACAGACAGTTGCCCGAGACGGGAATTGAACCCAGGTCTCTGGCACTGTGAGGCAGCAGTGCTAGGTTAGTTGAGATTGAAAGTGGTGGGAGCAGTCTCTACGTTGGTACATCACACGCCATAACTTAACTCAACTACTTCTGTATAAGTATTTGGTTTACTTTATTTTAAAAATTATTTTCTTTCTTTTTTTTGAATATGTAGCTCCACAACAGAATTCTTCCTCTGAGGCTGACCGTTTGCGACAGAGCCAAGTGTTAAACATGAAGAAATTGAAGACTGCAGACAAGGATGTGGCGCATTCCAAGCAGAAAATAAGGGAACTTGCCATCAATATTCGTATGAAGGAAGAACTCATTAAAGAATTGGTTAAAACAGGTTAGAAGTGTTAAAATTTACTAAGTATAGGTTGGCAGAATACCAGCTGTTTTTTCTTACTATTGAATTAACAGGAAGTAGACAAAAGCTAATGTTCTGCTTTTTGTTGCTTTATTTAGGACTGTAAGTTCAGAGGTTTTCTACTTTGAATGTAATTAATTGTTAATAGTGTGGGCATGTTAGTTATAAGCTGAACTATTTTAACTTAAAAATATATGTATAACAGTACCTTATATTATATTAGCACCTTTAATGTAGTAAATATCCCACAGTGCTTTATGGTAAGATTATTAAATAAAATTTTTCAACGAGCCAAAAAAGGAGATATCAGGATAGATGACTAAAAGCATGTTGAAGATGTGTGTTTTATGGAATGTCTTAATGGAGGTATCACGGCTGAGAGATTTAGAGAAGAAACTTCGGAACAGGGCCTTTGGCAGATAGAAGCCTGGCTTTGACAGCACCGTGATAAAAATTAAGAATGGTGAAAAGGCCAGATTGGAGGAGCACATATACCTGGCTGTTTGCAATTAGAGAGGCATTGCTCAACTGTAATATAAAAGAATAGGGATGTTGGTGAATAGGATTGGTCCAAATTAGGACATGAACAGCAACGTTTTTGGCTGACCTCATTTTTATGAAGGGGCAGAATGTGGAAGGTGGGCCAGGTGTAGTCAAGTTGAAAGCATGGATGAGCTGCGGTGGAATAGTGTCAGCCATTGCTTCAGCGGTGAAGTAGGTAATCTTAGAATGGAGACATATGTGGTCAGTTGCTCATCTCATAGTTGGCTATGATGTCAAGATTGCGAGTGGTTTGGTACAGCTTCAGACATTTATTAGGATAAAGGATGGAATTAGTGACAAGGAATGGAGTTTGTGGAGGAATCCAAGCACATGGCTTTGCTATTCCTGTTATTTAGTTGGAAGAACTTTCTGGTCCAGTGAATGTTGGGCCAGTAATGGTAGAGATGTTGTGAGCTGACATGCAAAAACTGATGCCGTGTTTTCGTACAATATTACCAAGAGATAGCATACAAATATAAAATGGGTGAAAGCAAGGATGCACGAGCGTTACACCAGAGTTCTTGGTAAATGAGTGAGAAGAGAAGCTATTAAAGATGTTTCTCCAGCTATAAATGATTAGGAAATTAATGAAAGCAGGTGAGTGTTAAGCTGAGCTAAGTTAAAGGAAGTCATTTAAAGCTGTTAACTTGCCATTGATTTATGAAGTTGGTCATAAACTGATGTCACTATTATGTCAATCCCAGGTGCACAGCTTAACAGCATAGAGTCATAGAGTCATAGAGATGTACAGCACGGAAACAGACCCTTCGGTCCAACTCGTCCATACTGACCAAATATCCCAACCCAATCTATTCCTACCTGGCAGCACCTGGCCTATATCTCTCCAACCCTTCCTTCATATACCCATCCAGATGCTTTTTAAATGTTGCAGTCATACTAGCCTCCACCACTTCCTCTGGCAGCTCACTCCATACATGTATCGACCACTGCGTGAAAAAGTTGCCCCTTAGGTCTCTCTTATATCATTCCCCTCTCACTCTAAACCTATGCCCTCTAGTTCTGGACTCCCACCGCAGGGAAGAAACTTTGTCTATTTATCCTATCCATGCCCCTCATGAATTTGTAAACCTCTATAAGATCACCCCTCAGCCTCCAACGCTCCAGGGAAAACAGCCCCAGCATATTCGACCTCTCCCTATAGCTCAAATCCTCCAATCCTGGCAACATCCTTGTAAATATTTTCTGAACCCTTTCAAGTTTCACAATATCCGTCCAATAGGAAGGAGACCAGAATTACATGCAATATTCCAAAAGTGGCCTAACCGATGTCTTGTACAACCACAACATGACCTCCCAACTCCTGTATTCAATACTCTGACCAATAAAGGAAGGCATACCAAATGCCTTCTTCACTATCCTATCTACCTGCGACTCCACTTTCAAGGAGCTGTGAATCTGTACTCCAAGGTCTCTTTGTTCATCAATACTCCCCCGTACCTTACCATTAAGTGTATAAGTCCTGCTAAAATTTGTTTTCCCAAAACTCAGCACCTCACATTTATTGAAATTAAACTCCACTACCCACTTCTCAGCCCATTGGCCTATCTGATGAAGATCCCATTGTAATCTGAGGTAACTTTCATTTGCTGTCCACTACACGTCCAATTTTATATAAATAATGAAAAGTAGTGGACCCAGCACTGATCCTGTGCCACTCCACTGGTCACAGGCCTCCAGTCTGAAAAATAACCCTCCACCACCACCCTCTGTCTTTTACCTTTGAGCCAGTTCTGTATCCAAATGGCTAGTCCTCTCCCTGTATTCCATGAGATCTAACCTTGCTAACCAGTGTCCCATGGGGAACCTTGTCAAATGCCTTACTGAAGTCCATATAGATCACATCCATCGCTCTGCCCTCATCAATCCTCTTTGTTACTACTTCCAAAAACTCAATCAAGTTTGTGAGACATGATTTCCCACGCACAAAGCAATGTTGACTATCCCTAATCAGTCCTTGCCTTTCCAAATACATGTACATTCTGTCCCTCAGGATTCCCTCCAACAACTTGCCCACCAATGATGTCAGGCTCACTGGTCTATAGTTCCCTGGCTTGTCCTTATCATCCTTCTTACACAGTGTCACCATGTTAGCCAACTCCAGCCTTTCGGCACCTCACCTGTGACTATCGATGATACAAATATCTCAGCAAGGGGCCCAGCAATCACTTCCCTAGCTCCCGACAGAGGTATAGGGTATATCTGATCAGGTCCTGAGGACTTATCCGCTTTTATATGTTTCAATACATCACATTAAACACTGATACAAGATACTCATTTAGTATTTCCCCCATCTCTTGTGGTTCCAATTTATAATTAGCAAGTTAGTGCTAAATTACTGTACGTAGCTATGCCAGGCTCATTACTTAATGTCAGTTATTCATACCTATTATAGAGTCATAGAGATGTACAGCACGGAAACGGACCCTTTGGTCCAACCCGTCCATGCCTACAAGATATCCCAACCCAATCTAGTCCCACCTGCCAGCACCTGGCCCATATCCCTCCAAACCCTTCCTATTCATATACCCTTCCAAATGCTTCTTAAATGTTCCAATTGTACCAGCCTCCACCACATCCTCTGGCAGCTCATTCCATACACGTATCACCCTCTGCATTGTTGACAATTAAATCTTAAATACTGATAATTATGATTGAAGGTATTAATGAATAGAAATTAATGATGTGACTATTTATTTGATGATGTACTAAAATGGATTTAGTTACAACAATGATTTATGCATTTCCTGATACAGGTCATTCTGCTATAATGTGCATTTTGTTAATGCAAATTCACTATTATGTGATTTACAAATTGGGGACACAGTTTCTAAAGCATGCACTTTTAAAACGTGTGTTGGCTGTAACATGATTACATCACCAGCTCTTTAAGCACTATTTCTACAGCATGATTTTTCCGCAGTGCGGGGTTGTGCCAGAATGCCATTGTGGTTATCGGAGAACTACCTGTATGGATATAATATTGTAAATATTAACATATTCTAAATGACCTGATGCTGTTGAGGCTGTTTGATGAGCCCAAGTTGGGCATTATTTCTTCTCTGGACTTAGATTAGATGGTAGTCCTTGACAGTTCTTGACTAATAATTAAAGGGATGCAGTCCTGGACCTGGGGTCAGGAGTGTTTATTACATTGTTTCTGCAAATAGGTGAGGTTTAATGTTGTCATTGTCAGCAGCATCCATCCATGTAGGTATGATGATTGACAAGCAGCGAATCAAATCCATTGGGTTTGGGGTAGCTTCCAATGGTGCACTTTTGCTGATGGCTGAAAAGATCAATCTGAGACAACAGGTTCTGTCCCAAGTGCTGCTTAAGAAGCAGTTATTAGATGTGACATTGAGATGTTGTTTACATAGTGTTTCACAAGTATGAAAATCAATATTTTGGGGCATTCTTTGCACCCTTGCAAGTATCCTTGATGCAGAAATTTGTCTGTCCTACTAGCCTTATGGCTAAGGTACTCAGAAAGTCCTTGGGTAGGTATCCATTTTTTATCCTTTGAATGTGCCTGAGTTAGAGATGTCACCTCTGCTTAATGAGAGCCAACTTACTTGGGACACTTGGCTTTCAGTGCACTGCTACATTCACAATTTATCCTCCACAAAATGTTAAGAACAAAGGGCTCATGAATTAGCATCATGGTTTGAAAATTCAGCTTCAATTTATTCTATACGTATTTCATAACTTTCTCAAAGGTAGGGTTAGACGCAAGGCATGGCATTGACGCAAGGCCTGAGGAACATGACCTGAGAGCAGAGGTAAAACCCAAGATGCAGTGCCTGGAAAGAGGCAAGGCCCGAAGAGAGACAAGGCTGGGGTCTAGGGGCAATAGGCAAGGCCAGAAGGCAGGTCAGGAGACAGGATTGAGAGCTACAGTCGCAGAGGGAGAAGAGTTGGGGCAAGACTGCCTGGGGTTGAGAACAGAAGTGCTGAGTGAAAGGTCAGATGAGCATACAGGCCTCAGAACAGGAAATCTTGCAGGTGACTTTCAAGTAAAATTGGCAACAATAAGCAGTTATTTTTATAGTCACGAGAAATCTTTTTGCCAGCACATAACCAACCCAGCAAGAGTCAGTCTAATTCTAGATTTAGTCTTATGCAAAAAAAGTTGAGCAGATGGATGAAGTAGCAGTGGGATAATCATTTGGGAAATAATGATCGTAATACAATTAGATTTAGCATCATTGCAGAAATGGACAAAGATGGAACAGGAATAAAAATTCTAAATTGGGAGAAGACAAATTGTGTGAAGCTGAGATGTGATCTGGCAGAAGTGGACTGGTTACAGCCTCTTGAAGGAAAAAATCAATACAAATCAGTAGGAGGTATTCAAAAGCAAGATTTTACAGTCATAGTGTAGACATGTCCCTACAAAGGGAAAAGGTGGTACTGCCATATCTTGAGCCTCCTGTTTATCCAGAAGCATGGAGGGCAAGATAAAGTAGAAAAATAGACCCTAAGAAAATCTCAAAAATAGTAATTCTTTCGGAAACTTAGGGAAGTATAGAAAGTGTGTGAAAAAGGAAATTAGGAAGGCATAGATAATATACAAAAACAATGTCTGGCCAAATTAGGGGAAAATCCAATGGTGTTTTATCGTTTCACTAACAGCAAGAGGATAAATAAGGAAAGAGATATGTTTATATTTGAATGAAGAAATGTGTCTTCTAAATTAGTATTTTGTCTCTGTTTTTAACAGAGGAGTGATGCAAACATTTTTGTTAATGACAAGGAGTGTGAAATATTCAATGAAAAGAGAAGTAATGGAAGGACATAACTCTTTAAGAGCATAAATCATTAGAGCTATATGAATTACATTATAAGCTATTAAAAGAAGCCAGTGAGGAAATAGTGGATACAATGAGGATTATTTTCCAATCCCACGAGATGCAAGTGGGGTAACAGAGGATTGGAGATTTATGAATGTTATATCAGTATTTATAAAGTGTGTGAGAGAAAGGTCAAATAATTATAGAATGTTCAGTCCAACCTTGATGATAGGAAAATGTGTAATGTTGTTTCAAAAGGCATTGATTAATCAGGTAAGTAAGTATGGTTTTGTTAAGGGAAAGTTTTGTCTTACTAACCTGTTGAATCTTTTGAGGAAGTAACAAGGAGAATTGATGAAAGTGATGCAGTAGATATTGTCTATATGGATTTTAGTAATTGCAATTTCATTGCAGGAGACAGCTGAATATTGGATTACGTAATGAAAGTAATAGCGTTGTAATGCTGGAACTTTATAAGACCTTGGTTAGTCTGTGGGTGAAATTGTGTATACAGTTCTGGTTACAACATTACAGCAAGGACATATTTGGTGTATAGAGTCTGCAGCGAAAACTTAAAAAAATGTTGTCAGGACTTGACAATTATAGGTATGCTAGATACCCAGATAAGCTAGGGTTATTTTCCTTAGAACATAGGAGGCTGCGGAATAAATTAATTGAAGCCTACAGAATAAGAAGAGGCTTGGTTAAAGTGAACAGGGAAGACCTGTTTCCCCTAGCGAAATTACCAGGGGTGACAGATTTAAGGTAATTGGTAGAAGGATCCCAGGGGACAGAGTGGTAAGTTTCTGGAATTCTCTGCCAGTTGGTGTTTGCAGAGAAAAAAAAACTGCAGATGCTGGAATCCTAAGTAGATAGGCAGGAGGCTGGAAGAACACAGCAAGCCAGGCAGCATCCGGGGAAGAAGAGATACATTCGAAACGTCAACTTAGAGTCATAGAGATATACAGCACGGAAACAGACTCTTCGGTCCTACTCATTCATGCCTACCAGATATCCTAAGTTAATCTAGTCCCATTTGCCAGCTTTTGGCCCATATCCCTCTAAACCCTTCCTATTCATATACCCAACCAAGCACCTTTTAAATGTTGTAACTGTACCAGCATCCACCACTTCCTCTGACAGCTCATTCCACACAGGCATCACCTTCTGCCTGAAAAAGTTGCCCCATATGTCCCTTTTAAATCTTTCGCCCTTCACTTTAAACCTATGCCCTCTAATTTTGGAATTGCCACACTCCGGGTTAAAGATCTTGTTTATTTACCCTGTCCATGCCTCTCATGATTTTATAAAGCTCTATAACATCACTCCTCAGCCTTCAACGCTCCAAGGAAAATAGCTCAAAGCCTCCAACTCTGGCAACAACCCTGTAAATCTTTTCTGAACCTTTTCAAGTTTCACAATATCCTTCCAAAAGCAGGGAAACCAGAATTGCACACAGTATTCCGATTGAGGCCCGATCAATGCCCTGTACAGCTGCAACATGATCTCCCAAATCCTATTCTCAATGAACTGACAAATAAAGGCAAGCAAACCAAACATAACACGAACATTAGTTGGCTGGAAGAAGGATTCCCACTCTTTATTCACAGGAAGATCTTATTGGTTTGTAGCTCTGTAGTCTCAGCAGTACCACATTGGAACAGTATCCACTGCTAGGATTATAAATAATCCTAATAGCAAGAGTTGGATATCCAGACAACTAGACAGTTGAGGGAGCAGAAGGGAGGGCTATGGATAGTCGGGGAGACACACCAGCATTATAACAACTACCAGGCAGGGAAGGAGCATGTAAGGGATGGGAAAACCTTTTGTTTGGAGGAAGGGGGTGGCTGATCTGAAAAGGGGAAACTAGTTATTGAGGCGAACTCTCTCCCACCACTTTCCCACCTGAGATTTGAGCAAGGTGAGCTGAGAGGTTCCCCTGTCCCTGAAATCCTCTGGCTAGCCAAAGATATGCAATTTGGCAAATCTTGAATGTAATTGGTTCTCAAGGTCCTCAATTGTGAACAGTGTGGGTAGTAGGGCTACTCTAGGCCTCTTCCATCCTCAGTAAAATTACTGAAAGTTTGTGGATAGAAAGGCTACCAGAGAAATGTTATGCCTATTAAGGCTTCAGAGCTGGAACCTTCACATTCTGCCAATTGAATATATTCGGGGCGAAGAGGGTTACCTCAGATTGATCAGATGGGCCAATGGCAGATGGAACAGCACAGCAGGTCAGGCAGCATCCAGGGAACAGGAGATTCGACGTTTCGGGCACAGGCCCTTCTTCAGGAATGAGCAGAGAGTGTTCAGCAGGAGAAGATAAAAGGTAGGGAGGAGGGACTTGGAGGAGGGGCGTTGGAAATGTGATAGGTGGAAAGAGGTCAAGGTGAGGGTGATAGGTCGGAGTAGGATGGAGGCGGAGAGGTCAAGAAGAGGACTGCAGGTCAGGAAGGCGGTGCCGGGCTGGAGGGATTCGGCTGAGACAAGGTGGGGGGAGGGGGGGATGAAGAAACTGGTGAAGTCCAAGTTCATCCCCTGTGGGTGGAGGGTTCCCAGTCGGAAGATAAGACGCTCCTCCTCCGACCGTCGCGTTGTTGTGGTTTGGCGGTGGATGAGTCCAATGACCTGCATATCCTCGGTGGAGTGGGAGAAGGAGTTGAAATGCTGTGCTACAGGGTGGTTGGGTTAGTTCGTCCGGGTGGCCCAGAGGTGCACTCTGAATCACTCCGCAAGTAGGCGGCCTGTCTCCCCAATATAGAGGAGGCCACACCGGCTGCAGCGGATGCAGTAGATGATGTGGGTGGAGGTGCAGGTGAATCTGTGGCGGATATGGAAGTTTCCTTTGGGGCCTTGGAGAGAAGTGAGGGGGGAGGTGTGGGCGCAAGTGTTGCACCTCCTGCGGTTGCAAGGGAAGGTGCCAGGAGTGGAGGTTGGGTCGGTGGGGGGTGTGGATCTGACAAGGGAGTCGCGGAGGGAGTGGTCTCTACGGAAAGCTGATAGGGGAGGGGAGGGAAATATCCCCTCTGTTTGGAGGTGGCGGAAGTGACGGCGGATGATGTGCTGTACATGGAGATTGGTGGGGTGGTAGGTGAGGACCAGTGGGGTTCTGTCCTGGTGGCGGTTGGAGGGGCGGGGCTCAAGGGCGGAGGAGCGGGAAGTGGAGGAGATGCGGTGGAGGGCACCGTCGACCACGTCGGGGGGGAAATTGCGGTCCTTGAAGAAGGAGGCCATCTGTGTTGTACGTATTTTGAACTGGTCCTCCTGGGAGCAGATGCGGCGGAGACGAAGGAATTGGGAGAATGGGATGGCGTTTTTACAGGGGGCAGGATGGGAGGAGGTGTAGTCCAGGTAGCTGTGGGAGTCGGTTGGTTTGTAGTAGATGTCCGTGTTGATTCGGTCGCCTGAGATAGAAACAGAAAGGTCTAGGAAGGGGAGGGAGGAGTCCGACACTGTCCAGGTGAATTTGAGGTCGGGGTGGAAGGTGTTAGTGTAGTGGATGAACTGTTCAACCTCCTCGTGGGAGCACGAGGTAGCGCCGATACAGTCATCAATGTAGCGAAGGAAAAGATGGGGGGTGGGGCCAGTGTAGTTGCGGAAGATGGATTGTTCCACATACCCTACGAAGAGGTGGAACAATCCATCTTCCGCAACTACACCGAGGATATGCAGGTCATTGGACTCATCCACCGCCAAACCACAACAACGCGACGGTCGGAGGAGGAGCGTCTTATCTTCCGACTGGGAACCCTCCAACCACAGGGGATGAACTTGGACTTCACCAGTTTCTTCATCCCCCCTCCCCCCACCTTGTCTCAGCCAAATCCCTCCAGCCCGGCACCGCCTTCCTGACCTGCAGTCCTCTTCTTGACCTCTCCGCCTCCATCCTACTCCGACCTATCACCCTCACCTTGACCTCTTTCCACCTATCACATTTCCAACGCCCCTCCTCCAAGTCCCTCCTCCCTACCTTTTATCTTCTCCTGCTGAACACTCTCTGCTCATTCCTGAAGAAGGCCTGTGCCCGAAACGTCGAATCTCCTTTCCCTGGATGCTGCCTGACCTGCTGTGCTGTTCCAGCAATAAAGTTTCAACTTTGATCTCCAGCATCTGCAGACCTCACTTTCTCCTCAATGGCAGATGGAGTTTTATTCAGATGAATACTAGGTGCTGCATTTTCGGAAAGCAAATTTTAGCAGGACTTATAAACTTAATGGTAAGGTCCTAGGGAGTGTTGCTGAACAAAGAGACCTTGGAGTACAGGTTCATAGCTCCTTGGAAGTGGAGTCGCAGGTAGATAGGATAGTGAAGAAGGCATTTGGTATACTTTCCTTTATTGGTCAGAATATTGCGTACAGAAGTTGGGAGATCATGTTGCAGCTGTACAGGACATTGGTTAGGCCACTTTTAGAATATTGTGTGCAATTCTGGTCTCCTTCCTATTGGAAGGATGTTGTGAAACTTGAAAGGGTTCAGAAAAGATTTACAAGGATGTTGTCAAGGTTGGAGGATTTGAGCTATAGGGAGAGGTTGAATAGGCTAAGGCTGTTTTCCCTGGAGCATCGGAGGCTGAGGGGTGACCTTATAGAGATTTATAAAATCATGAGGGGCATGGATAGGACAAATAGAGAAAGTATTTTCCCTGAGGTGGGGTGTCCAGAACTAGAGGGCATAGGTTTAGGGTGAGAGGGGAAAGATATAAAAGAGCCCTCAGGGGCAATGTTTTCACGCAGAGGGTGGTTGAGTATGGAATGAGCTGCCAGAGGAAATGATGGAGTCTAGTACAATTGTCTACATTTAAAAGGTATCTGGATGGGTATATGAATAGGAAGGGTTTGGAGAAATATGAGCTGGGTGCTGGCAAGTGGGACTAGATTGGGTTGGGATATCTGGTCGGCATGGACTGGTTGGACCAAAGGGTCTGTTTCCATGCTGTATATCTCTATGACTCTAATTAAAAACCGGCACCTCACCTGTGACTATCAGTGATCTAAGTATCTCGGCAAAGGGCCCAGCAATCAGTTCCCTAGCTTTCTACAGGGTTCTAGGCTACACCAATTATATCCTGGAGATTTATGCATTTTAAGACATCTAGCACCTCCTCCTGTGTACTATGGACATTTTTTCCCCACATTCTGTGTCTTCTATGTCCTTCTCCACAGTAAACACAGTAAGTACAAAATACTCATTTAGTATCTCCCCATCTCCTGAGGTTCCACATGGAGGCTGCCTTGCTGATCTTTGAGGGGTCCTATTCTCTCCCTAGTTACCCTTTTATCCTTAATGTGTTTATAAAATCCCTTTGGATTCTCTTTAACCCTATTATACGAAGTATTCTGAGATGATTAAAGAGAATGTTCTTTTTTGAAGAATTGCCCATACTCGTCTTTACTATTATTCTGTCATATTTTATTTGTGAAGAATTTATTGTATTTTAATCTATTTATTTGTAAATTTATTCATTCAGGTCAAGATGCTCAAGCTGTAAACCGGCAGTATTACCAAAAGATCACTCAATTAGAACAAGAAGCTGAGCAGGCCAAGACTGAGCTGTCAGAAGCTCAGAAACAATTACAGGAACTGGAGAACAAGGAACTTCGGGATGCTGCAGAGAAAACAAAGTTACAAAAAGAATTCCGCAAGAAAATGGAAACCGCCAAAGTTAAAATGCAGGTTAGCCACTATACAGTAGCCACCCTCTGTGGTTTGATTTGTCCTTTTGTTTGATTTATTTAAATTATCATATGTGGATCTCACAAGCAAGACCAATATTTATTGCCTATTCTTAATTGTCCTTAGAAAGTGGTGAGCCACCTTGAGCTGCTGCAGTAAGTAGAACCATATTGCAGTTTTTTAGGAAGATCCAGAGTTTTGGTTCAGCAATGGTGAACAAATAGTAATGTAAATTCAAGTCAGGATGATCCATTACTTGGAAAGCAACTTGCAGGTGGTGCTGTTCTCATGCACTTCTTGCCCTTATTCTTTTAAGAGATAGAGATTGCAGTTTTCGAAAGTGCTGTCACTGAAGCCTCTGCGACTTCCTGTAGTGCAGTTTGTAGATACTATGCAATGCAGCTACTGTGCACTACTGGTTACGGCAGCAAGTGTTAAAGTGGGAGGTTGAATTGTTGATGAAGCAACATGCTGTAGTTTTGATTGTGTCAACAGTTTTGAGAGTTGTTGGAGTTATATTCAGGCAAGTGAAAAGTATACAAACTCCTGATTTGTGTTTTCTACATCAGCTGGTTGATGTTCATATTGTAATTCTAATGGAAGAGTTTGACTTGTATAAGACTAGTTTTGGAGCATGTGTTCAGACTACGTCTTGAATGTTGTGGGAGCCCAAGGTTTTATCCAGTGAATTTGACTGTTTCTTGAGATCCTGTGAAGTAAGGGTCTCTTCTGACCTGTATGAATCTCTGATTCTGACCATAATTGGCTAAAGACTGGTATTAGCAATTCTGGGGATTTTGGAAGGAGACCAAGATGAATCAAGCATTTGGTAATTTTAACTAATAATAATTGCAATGCTTCAGCTTTGCCTTTTGCTCTGATATGCTGGACCTCCCATCATCCCATCAAGATGTACTTCAAACGCCTACTTCCAATTAGTTATTTACTCAATCATCACCTTCTACAATTCAATGAGACTTTACAGCTGTATAATCTGTTGGTTGTGGAATGGCTAACTTCTGTCTATAACATGCTGCATCTGCCGCTTAGTATGCATGCTGTAGTTTCTCTGACTTGGCACCTCATTTTTGCTTTTGTCTGGTGCGACACTTGGCTTGTTCTCCTTTTTTTTCATCAAACCAGGTAGGTTC
Organism: Chiloscyllium plagiosum; assembly: GCF_037043375.1. Lineage (NCBI taxonomy): Eukaryota > Metazoa > Chordata > Chondrichthyes > Orectolobiformes > Hemiscylliidae > Chiloscyllium > Chiloscyllium plagiosum. The sequence continues at coordinate 69,599,636 of NW_028270140.1, forward strand.
CTTGGTTTGATTGCAAGAGTAGAATGAGGAATACTTGAGCTATGTGATTACAGATTGTGTTCAAATACAATTCTGTTGATCTGCAGTACCTCACAAATGATGAACAGAATGAACAACTGCATCTATTTTGAATCTATTCCATTTAACGTTTTGATATTGCTATACAACACGGTTGAAGATGTTGTTTGTGTGAAGATGGGAATGTCTTTCTGAAAGAAATGTACCATGCCTCTTCTAACAATACTACCATTGGAGGATGAATCTACAACAAATTGATTGATAAGGTCATGGTTAGGTTATTTCACCACCTGCGACAGACCCAACCTTGTTGACATGTACTTCAAGACTCTGACAACTAAACTGGTTGCGGTGCTACTCAGGCACTTTGGTGACAGACTTTGAAGTCTCCTACCCAAAGAACTTCTGTGTTCTTAATGTCCTCAGAGTGTCTTAAACATAGATAAGTGCCTTAACATGGTAGGGGGAGGGATTGGACATTGGATATTAGGTTTCTTTGCCCATGTCAGAACTCGTGCCAAATGCAGTTGACATTCCTGCATGATGAAGACATTATGACTGCTGATAGTATCACACCTTCAAGATTCACATGCGCACCAACATTGTGTCAAGGGTGTGGAATCCCGTTTGGTACTGATTTAGGACTAGGTGAGTCTGTGACCCTGGAAGCAAGGCTTCCAAGCTAGTGGGTGAGATGTGACCCTGGGAGGTTGCAAGACAAGTGAGACTGAAAAGAAGTGATATGAGTTTCAAAGTGGGGAGAAGAGCCTCAAAGGGGAAGATTGGCTGTAAAGGAAAGCAAGCATTTTAATTTTTTTTTGCTAGGCCCTAGTTGCCATTGAGAAGGCGGTGGTAAGCTGCCTTCTTGAACCATTGCAGCCTACGTGCTAAAGATTGACCCAAAATGTCCTTTGGAAAGCAATTCCAGGATTTTGACCCAGTGGCAGTGAAGGCACAGCAATATATTTCCAAGTCAGGATAGTGAGTGGCTTGTAGGGAAACTTACAGGTGATAGTGTTCCCATATTTCTGCTGCACTTGACCTTCTAGATGGAAGTGGTCATGGGTTTGAATGGAATGGTCTGAGGATCTTGGGCAAATTTCTGCATATAATCCTGTAGATAGTACACAGTTCTGCTTCTGTGTTTTGGTGGTTGAGAGACTGGATGCTTGTAGATGTGGTGCTAGTCAAGTGGGCTGCTTTGTCTGGATAGTGTCAAGCTTCTTGAGTATTGTGGAGCTGCACTCATCCAGGCACTTGGGGAACATTCCATCACATCCTGAATTGTGCTTTAGAGATGGTGAACAGGCTTTGGGGAGTCAGGAGGTGAGTTACTCACTGCAGTATTCCTAGCCTCTGTCCTGCACTTGTAGCCGCGATATTTATGTGGTGAGTTCAGTTGTCAATGGTAACTGCAGAATGTTGATCATGGGGGATTCAGTGAATTGCCATTGAATGTTAAGGCACAGTTGTTAGTAGGTTGTACATGATATACCTGGGCAATTTTCTATACTGTTTGGTAGATGCCAGTGTTGTAGATGTACTGGAACTGGCTTAGGGTGAGGCAAGTTCTGGAGCACAAGTCTTCAGTAACAGGGCCCATTGCCTCTGCAGTATCCAGTCCCTCCGACCATTTCTTGATATTGTTTTGTAGAATGAATTAATTTGGCTGAAGACTGCCATGAAGACATCTGTGATGTTGGGGACCACTGCAGAAGACCGAGATGAATGATCCGATTGGCAGTTCTGGCTGAAGATTTGTGCAAATATTTCAGCCTTATCTTTTGTACTGATGGGTTGTGCATTTCCACCATTTAAGAATGGGGATATTTGTGTAGCCTCCTCCTGTAGGTTGGTTGTCCATTTATGACTGGGTGTGGCAGGACCGCAGAGCTTAGATCTGATTCACTGGTCATAGGATCGCTTAACTATCACTCGCTACTCATGCTGTTTGGCACGCAAAGTCCTGTTTGATAGCTTCACCTCATTGATACCTCATTGTAGGTGTGCTTGATGCTGGTCCTGGCTTGCCCTGCACTCTCTATTGAACTAGAGTTGATGGTAATGTTCAAGTGTGGATGGTAATGTTCAAGTGTGGATGTGCCAGGCCATGAGGTTTCAGACTCTGTTGGAGTCCAATACTGTGTCTGTTGATGGCTCACATTACCTCATGGATGCCTAGTTTTGAAGTGCAGATCTGTTCAATGATGCACAACATAATAGAGGCCATTCTCAATGTGAGTACTTTGTCTCCACAAGGACTGAACGGTGGTCACTTATACTGATTTATGACATTGGCAGATGCATCTGCCACAGATGGATTGGCGAGTATGTTTTTCCCTCTAGTTCCTTCAACTGCTGCCACAAACCCAATCCAGTAGTTATGGCCTTTTGGACCCAATCAGTGCAAAGAGCAGTGCTGTTGCTGAGTCACTCACTGTGGTAGGCATTGCTTATTCAAGTATTGTTCAAAATTGAGGAGTACTGATTCATCAGCAGAGGGAAGATGGTACGTAATAATCACTGGCTAGTTAACCCTGATGCCATGCGATTTCTTGAAGTCTGGAATCAATGATGAGGGCTCCCAAGGCAATTTTCTCCTGATGATATACCACAGTATAATTACCTCTGCTAGGTCTGACCTGGCAATGGGATAGGATATATCCAGGGATGGTGATGTTAGTGTCTGGTATACGGTCATACTCACAGAAACATACCTTACAGACAAGGGGCTGTTGCTTGAGACAGCTCTCCCAATTTTGGAACTAGCCCCCAGATGTTTGTATCAAAGACTTTGCAGGGTTGACAGGGCTGTTTTTACCATTGTCTTTTCTAGTGCCAGGGTCAATGCCAGCTGGTCCATTTAGTAGCTACTTATACATGTAAGTGGCTTGCTAGGCCATTTCAGAGGACGATTAGATTAGATTACATTACAGTGTGGAAACAGGCCCTTCAGCCCAACAAGTCCACACCGACCCGCCGAAGCGCAACCCACCCATACCCCTACCCCTACATTTACCCCTTACCTAACACTATGGGCAATAGCATGGCCAATTTACCTGACCTGCACATCTTTGGACTGTGGGAGGAAACCGGAGCACCCGGAGGAAACCCACGCAGACACGGGGAGAACGTGCAAACTCCACACAGACAGTCGCCTGAGGCGGGAATTGAACCCGGGTCTCCAGCGCTGTGAGGCAACAGTGCTAACCACTGTGCCGCCCTTTTGGGAGTCAACCAAATTGCTGTGGTTTAGGAGCCAGACAAGGTGAGGATGGTAATTTTCTACCCTGAAAGACATTAGTGAACCACATGGGATTTTCTGACATTGGTCAATGGTTTCATGGTCATCAATAGATATTTAATTCCAGGTTTTTTCATGCATATCTGCCATAACGGGACACAAAACCGGTACCCAAAACACAAACTCCACTTTTAAATTTTAAATCTTTCAACAAAAGTGTAGTGATGCTATTGCAATGAACACTGTATCATTTGGATAATTTAATACTGAACAATTTTATTTAATAAATATTTGCATTTAAGTCATACCATCTCAGAATGTCTCTCACACACCATTTCTTAAAATGTAGTTACTATGTTAAAGACAAATATGCAACCATTTAGCTGTGATCTCACCAGCCAATGGAAAGAATGTTAATGCTCATGGATCTTTGTGTTTAGAAGTGTGTATATGTTATTTTTAAACAAGAAAATTTGTACTGCGCTCTTACGCATATTGTTTTGTGTTAAATTAAATACTATGGTATCCAAGAACTTAATGCTTCCTTAGTGCATTGTTGGTTTATGGTTAATGGAGCATCGGTGATTATTGAAGATATTGATGGAATCTTATAATTCTGCTTCTTTATGTGTCCAAATACTCCATATGTCAACACAAGTGCAGAAGATCTGATCGGGTGTACCCTCGAACTCTGTAGGAAGCTAGGGAAGTGATTGCTGGGCCTCTTACTGTATCATCAATAGTCACAGATGAGGTGCCGGAAGATTGGAGATTGGCTAACATGCTGCCACTGTTTTTTTTATATAGATATTTTTATTAGAAATTTAACATTTTTACAAGTTTACAAAAATAAACAAAACTCTCAGATATAAACATTGATATACAATTAGCTCAAATATACAATAGCCAAAATTTGACAAAAAAAAACAAAACAAAACAACAAAAAAAACGAGAAAAAAAAACAAACAGACAAAACTCAACTATCTACTAATCTAACCTACAACTAACCAGGGTGTATATTTAAGTCTCTTACATGCTCGGGATGTGTTAACATCAGATATGATAAAACCCGTATTCGTGCGGGATTCCTCCCCCGAGGGGCCGCGGACCAGCCAGGTCTGTAGTCTCAATTAAATAAAAGCCCTTGTTAGGATAGCCAAAATATCTGTATTTATGTAATTCAAAAAGGGCTGCCATATTTTATAAAATAATTCGGTCTTTCGGTGCACCATATTTGTAAGGAAGTCAAGGGGAATACATTCCATAATTAGTCTGTGCCAATTTGAAAGTCCAGGGGGGCCCTCCGCCACCCAGTTCATCAAAATATTTTTCCTTGCACAGAAAGAAAGAATAGAAAATAGTCTCTTCCCGTACGTGTCCAGGGAGGGAAAGTTCGAAAAGCCCAAGAGGAGAGATACGGGGTCCACTTTTATTTCCGTTCCTAAAATTTCTGTCAGGGTACTTGCTACTTTAGTCCAATATCTACGGATCTTATGACAGGTCCATAAGCAATGTACAAGAGTGCCCACCTCTATTTTGCATTTAGGACACATTGGAGATGCTCCTGCCTTAAATTTTGCCAATCGAACCGGTGCTATATGGGCCCTATGAAGTATCTTCAGCTGGATAGCCTGGGTTCTGTTACAAATAGTAATTCTTCTAGCATTTTCCCAGATATCATTCCACGTTTCTGTGGAGATTTCTAGTCCCAGATCCTGATCCCATGTTTTAAGCAGATTATCCATATCTCCCGATACTTCATCATGTAGCAAATGATAAATATTACTGACGGAAGATACCCCCACTGGTCGTAGGACACTACATTCTCTATCGGATTTATAAAGACTATCTAATAACGTAGTCTTCTTCTGTATAAAATCTCGAATTTGGAAGTATCGAAAGAGGTCTCCATTGGGTAATCCGAATTTCTGACGCAGCTGTCCGAAAGACATCAGGACCCCATCTTTAAATAAATCCCCGAGACATGAGATACCCCTGGATCTGCAGAGTTTAAAAGTGGCATCTGTTAACCCCGGTTGGAATCCCCATGCTCCCATTATCGGTGCATAGGGGGATGTTTTATGTGAATTACCCTCATTTTGCCGCATTATATTCCAAGCCTTGATTGTATTCAGTATTATAGGGTTTTTACAGTGATCTGTAATGATTTTCCTCTTGTCTGAGAATAAAAGGTTAATAAGTGGGTATTTTACTTGAGAAGCCTCGATGTCCAACCAGATTGATTGTGGATCAGACAAGACCCAATCAGCTATATAACTTAATAGGGAACTTAATTGATATTTCCTAAAATCTGGGAAGTCCAATCCACCCCTTGCCTGTGGAAGCTGTAGCTTCTTCAGCTTAATGAGGGGCCGCCTATGGTTCCAGATAAAGGAACTCAGCCAGCCGTATAATTTACATAAAGCTGTCCTCGGCAGCATCACCGGAAGCATTCTCATAGGATATAGGAGACGGGGCAGGATATTCATTTTGATTAATGCTATTCTACCCAACCAGGAAATTGGCAGGTCTCCCCATCGCTGGAGGTCCTGCCTTATCCTTTCCAATAAATACACAAAATTAGCCTTATACAACTGACCAAATACTGGAGTAATAAAAATGCCTAAATATAAGAAACCCTCCAGGGACCAGCGAAAGGGAAAAAGGGAACCGTCCGCTAAGCGGGGTATCACAGCAAGGCCACCCATTGGCATAGCTTCCGATTTTGAAAAATTAATTTTATAGCCTGAGAATGCACTAAATGTATTAATAACTTGGATTAAGCGAGGTATGGACATCAAAGGGTTACTGAGGAATAGAAGAACATCATCTGCATAAAGGGTAATTTTATGTTGACCTGTACCAATCCTTGGGGCCACTATATTAGGATCAGCTCGTATAGCTTCTGCTAGTGGTTCAATTATTAGCGTGAATAACAATGGCGAGAGGGGACATCCCTGACGGCAGCCCCTACCCACACTGAAGCTATCCGAGCCTAATCCATTGGTAACCACAACTGCTTTGGGATCACTATACAATGTTGAGATCCATTTGGTAAACACCTGTCCAACACCAAACCTCTCCAATGTGTAAAACAAATATGACCATTCGACCCTATCAAATGCCTTTTCTGCGTCTAATGAAACCACTACTCCTGGTATCTTTCCCTGATGACAAGCTTGAATCATATTCAGAGCCCTTCTAACATTATTGGATGATCTACGGCCCTTAATAAACCCCGTCTGATCCTCCTTTATAATATGTGGCAGTATCCTTTCTAATCTCAGTGCTAACGTTTTAGAGAGGATTTTAAAATCTACATTTAGCAAGGATATTGGTCTGTATGATGTACAATCTTCTGGGTCCTTTCCTTTTTTGAGGATAAGAGAGATATTTGCCTCTTTCAGCGAAGGCGGGAGACAGCCCTGACTATATGCATAGTTATACATGTCCATAAGTGGACCAACCAGTATTTCTGTAAATTCTTTATAGAATTCAGCTTGAAAGCCATCTGGGCCCGGCGTCTTACCATTTTGAAGGTGCCTAATTGCATCAACTATTTCTTGGGGTGTAAGAGGAGCATTTAGGACCGATACTTGTTCCGGAGTTAGGTCTGGAAAAGTCAAATTTTTAAAAAATGACTGCATCCTCTTCGCCCTATCTTCACAATCCTGTGATTTATATAACTCAGAATAGAATTTTCTAAGGTCGCATTAATCTTTTTATGATCATGAGTCAAAATACCCGTACTTTCCTTGATAGACATAATAGTCTGAGGGGCCTTTTTTTTCTTTGCAAGAAATGCTAAGTATCTACCCGGTTTGTCGCCATATTCATATAACCTTTGCTTTGCAAATAATATTTCCCTCTTAGCCGTTTGAGTAAGTGTAGTATTTAGAGCTGTCCTAAGAGCTGTAATCCTTTGCAATTTAATAATAGAGGGTCTATCAGTGTATGCTGTTTCAGCCGCTGTTAAGCGGGCTTCAAGCAGACGCTGTTGTTCTCCCTTTAATTTCTTCTGGGTCGCTGAGTAGGAGATGATCAAGCCTCGCGTGTAAGCTTTGATGGTCTCCCACATCATTGATGGGTTGCTAGCTGTACCTGAATTAATTTCTAAAAAAGTTTTAAATTCTTGAGAGAAGTACTTTACAAATTTACTATTTTTCATTAAGAAGGGGTCCATACGCCAATGCCGAGGGGATGTCCCACTGTTCCTCGCCTTAGTTTCCATATATACAGCAGCGTGGTCAGAAATTGCTATATTACCTATTTTACAGGATGATATGGAATTTAAAAAAATTGAGGGGGCAAAAAACATATCAATTCTGGTATGACATTTATGTGGATTAGAGTAGAAAGAAAAATCTCTACCCTGTGGATGAAGACATCTCCATACATCTACTAATCCTAATTCTTTGTTCAGATCCATCAATTGTCTAGATCTGGGAGATACTCCTGCAGTACTCTTGGGAATCCTGTCTATTTCCAGATCCATAATACAATTAAAGTCTCCCCCTATAATTATATGACGGGCATCAAAAGCCATCAATTTTGAAAAGGCTTCCGTTATAAATTTAAAGGGGTGTGCCGGGGGGCAGTACAAATTTAAAATCCCATATTCCTCTCCATTTATGAGAGCTTTAATCAAGATATATCGTCCAGATTCGTCTTTTATCTGCTTTAGGATTTTGAAAGGGAAATTCTTCCGAACAAGAATAACAACTCCCCTGCTTTTTGAGCTAAAAGAAGAAAAAAAGGCCTGATCAAATCCGCCCTGTCGTAATTTCAAGTGTTCTTTATCTGACAGGTGTGTCTCCTGTAGGAGAGCTATATCAACTCTTTCCTTCTTAAGATTTGATAATATTTTCTTCCTTTTAAGTGGCAAATTACTCCCCTTGACATTCCAGGTGCACCACTTAACCGATTGATCAACCATAATCCTCTGGGCCAATCCGAGACCCCTCGGGAGGGGGAACCCTATCCAGAACATCCCGAGCATGGAACATGTAAAATTTACAAAAATAAACCCTCTTTAATACACCCACAACAATACAGTAAAAAACTATTTCTAAATAAAAAAAATATAAAACGTATCTAAGTGGAGACTTTCCCCTTTGTTCCCAGGGGGCATCACTTCCTCTCCAAAAATCCCTCATATCCTCTCCCAACCAATGCCCCACCCTTGACCCAGGCACTCCTCAATAAAATGAGGAAAATTCAAATATAATACAAAGCTAGAGTTAACAGTGAGCACCCCCACCCCTACCAACACCTGGGTATATTTGGTAATGTTAATACCATATATAAACATATAACTATAAAATTACTATAAAGTTCAACAAATAATAATTAAATATGATAATACAAAATAACGAAGGGAAAAACAACCCCGCTCCTAAAGACAGAGGTAAAATCGAATAAGGTAACCACCTCCCCCCACCAACATTAACCAAATCCCCCAGCTTATATATACATATATATACATACACATACATATATATATATATATATATATACATACATACACACACACACATATACATACACCCCTCATATATACATAAAATAATAACAGAAAACAACTCCAAGGGGGGGGGGAGAAAATCAAATCCCTCTCCCCACCCCCCATAATAATATTAAGCAATAAGGTAAGAAAAAAAAAGGGAGGGGATATAAACCAAAACGGGGGGGGGAGGGCAGACCAACATCCATTATGTCCTACAGTTTATCTAAGAGAGTCCAAGAATTCCTTAGCCTTTTCTGGTGATCCAAAGTTATATACAGATCCTTCATGGTTAAAGCGTAACATCGCTGGGTAGCGTAAGGAGTACTGTACATTTAAGTCCCTTAAACGCTTCTTCGCCTCGTCGAATGCCTTCCTCTTTCGAACCAGAGCCGGGGAAAAGTCCTGAAATAGCATGATCTTGGATCCTTTGTAGATCATAGCTTGGGGGTCTTTTCCGAGATTTCTCGAGGCTTCTAGGAGTATCTGCCTCTCCCTGTAGCTCTGCAGCCGGAACAGGACCGGGCGTGGGCGTTGGTTCGAGCCAGGCCCGCGTATTGCTACCCGGTAGGCCCATTCCACCCTTACCTGGCCTGATCCAGCTTGCAGATTTAAAGGTTGTGGCAGCCACTGCTCCAGGAATGCTGTAAGCTGGCCTTCCTCTTCCTGTTCGGGAAGGCCCAGCAAACGAATATTTTTTCGACGACCTCGATTATCGAGGTCGTCAATATGATTTTCCAAGGTCCGGACTCGCTGCTCGAGAGTCCGGACCTGATCCACGGCCGATTGAGCGGTTGTCTCCGAGGTCGCGGCCTTTAGCTCCGCCCCTCCGACTCAGCGTTGAATTTCTTCAATTTCACGGTCGTGCTTCTGCAGCGCGGCCGAGAGCGACTCCCAACGATTCCTGGATTCGACGATAAAGGCATCAATCTTCGAGTCAAGCTTGGAAAGCATTTCTGCAAGACTTGCTACTGTAGGTAAGTCCCCCGGGGCGGCTGTGGACGCCTCTGCTGCAGCTGGAGAGTGTGGGGGAGGGGTTCCTGCTTGCTGAGAGCTGCGGGCTCCCTTCCCTTTAGTCATTTTAACTTAGGATAAAGTTGCTTAAATGTAATATTACACAACTAATTGAGTTACTAAACTATTATAAATGATTTATAAATGATTTGGTGAGCTTGGTAGGGGGTAGGTGACCCACTGTGCCCAAGTCTTGGGAGGAGCACTATAGACTCAGTCTTACTGGGTCGCCGCCATCTTGGATCCCCCGCTGCCACTGTTTAATAAAGATAGTAAGGACAAGCCAGGGAACTATACACCAGTGAACCTGATGTTGGTGGTGGGCAAGTTGTTGGAGGGAATCCTGAGGGACAGAATGTACATGTATTTGGAAAGGCAAGGACTGATTAGAGATAGTCAACATGACTTTGTGCACGGGAAATCATGTATCATAAACTTGATTGAGTTTTTGGAAGAAATAACAAAGAGGATTGATGAGGGCAAGCGGTAGATGTGATCTATATGGACTTCAGTAAGACGTTTGACAAGGTTCCCCATGGGACACTGGTTAGCAAGGTTAGATCTCATGGAATACAGAGAGAGAACTAGCCATTTGGCTACAGAACTGGCTCAAAGGCAGAAGACAGAGGGTGGTGGTGGTGGGTTGTTTTTCAGACTTGAGGCCTGTGACCAGTGAAGTGCCACAAGGATCAGTGCTGGGTCCATTACTTTTTGTCATTTACATAAATGATTTGGCTGTAAGCATAAGAGGTATAGTTAGCAAGTTTGCAGATGACGCCAAAATTGGCGGTGTAGTGGATAGCGAAGAAGGTTACCTCAGATTACAACAGGATCTTGATTAGATGAGCCAATGAGCTGAGAAGTAGTCAATGGAGTTTAGTTTAGATAAATGTGAGGTGCTGCATTTTGGGAAAGCAAATCTTAGCAGGACTTATACACTTAATGGTAAAGTCCTAGGGAGTATTGCTGAACAAAGAGACCTTGGGGTGCAGGTTCATAGCTCCTTGAAAGTGGAGTTGCAGGTAGGTAGGATATCCTTTATTGGTCAGAGTATTGAGTACATGAATTGGGAGGTCATGTTGCGGCTGTACAAGACATTGGTTAGGCCACTGATGGAATATTGCGTTCAATTCTGATCTCCTTCCTATTGGAAAGATGCTGTGAAACTTGAAAGGGTTCAGAAAAGATTTACAAGGATGTTGCCAGGGTTGGAGGATTTGAGCTATAGGGAGCAGTTGAACAGGCTGGGGCTGTTTTCCCTGAAGCGTCGGAGGCTGAGGCGTGACCTTATAGAGGTTTATAAAATCATGAGGGGCATGGATGGGATAAATAGGCAAAGTCTTTTCCCTGGGGTGGGGGAGTCCAGAACTAGATGGCATAGTTCCCATTCCTGAAACTATTCCAATAAACTAATCTGTATCCTCACTGATGCCTTTATGTCTTGTGAAATTGTGCTGCCTGAAACTGGACACAATACTCCAACTGAGGCCAAACTAGTACAGGTTTTGTAACATCTTTGCTTTTGTACTCTTTGCCTTTTATAACTGTTTCCTGCATCTCCCTGCCACCTTTAAAGACTTGTAAACATAAAATCTATGATCCCCAACCCCGCTCCAACACCCTTATTGCAATTATTATAGAAAGATTATGATTTTAGCTTGCTGGAAATAAGGGAAAATGTTGATTTCATTACAGGGTTGAAAGCAATTGAGAAGTAATTAGCTGTTGTTGGAGGTTGGTTTGGTTTGCATAGTTTTGTTATTTAAAACTGAAGTCCAGCTGTAACAAATATACTGCAACCTATGGTGTACAAAATAACTATCATAAAAATAACAAACGTTAAAGATCTGATCCTGTTCCTTTTAGAGCCTGCAGAGGAAACAACAGGAAACAAAAAAGTTGTTTTCTTTATCAGCGCAGAGTGAGAAGCATTTGATCCAGTTGAGTCAGAATGTGGAAAATATGAAACAACAGCAACAGCTGCTTCAGAAGAAACTGCATGAAGAAAGCGAGAAAAAACGAAAACTGGAAAATGAGATTGAAAGAGATCAGCAACTAATTAAAGTAAGAACATTTCACAGTCAAATTAGCAATTACAAAGAAATAAATTATACTTATCAGTTGTATAGATGTTTTTGTATGAGAAACTTACTGTAGTAACATATCTTTCCTTAAATTTGCCATTTAATTTGTCACTAATTGTACATTACCTTTTTTAAAATCCCCACTAATATGGAAGAATTTTACTGAAAAGGTGGGCATGTTTTGGTAGGGGTGGCAGATTAAAACTGCTGAAATTGGGAGGTAGTGTAATAATGGTCAAGTCAGTGGACTAATAATCCAGGACAAAAGTGAGTACTGCAGATGGTGGAGATTAGAGTCAAGAGTGTGGTGCTGGAAAAGCACAGCAAGTCAGGCAGCATCCGAGGAGCAGGAAAATTGACGTTTTGGGCAAAAGCCCTTCATCATAATCCAGGACCTCAGGCTAATATTCTATTGACATAGGTTTGAATTCCACCATGGCCGGTGGTTAAATTTGAATTCAATAGCTAAATGTAGTCTAACAATGATCATGTAATCATTGTTGATTGTTATAAGAAACGTCTTATTCACTAGTGTCCCTAAGGGAAGAAAATCTGCTTTTTTTTAGATTAGATTAGATTACTTACAGTGTGGAAACAGGCCCTTCGGCCCAACAAGTCCACACCGCCCCGCCGAAGCACAACCCACCCATACCCCTACATTTACCCCTTACCTAACACTACGGGCAATTTAGCATGGCCAATTCACCTGACCTGCACATCTTTGGACTGTGGGAGGAAACCGGAGCACCCGGAGGAAACCCACACATACACGGGAAGAACGTGCAAACTCCACACTGTCAGTCACCTGAGCGGGAATTGAACCCGGGTCTCTGGCGTTGTGAGGCAGCAGTGCTAACCACTGTGTCACTGTGCCGTCCCTGATTTGGCCTATGTGTGCTTCCAGGCCCACACCGATGCAGTTGACACTAAACTACCCTCTGAAAAAGCCTAACAACCAAATAAGTCATATCAAGATGCTACCAAGTCTAAACAAGTCTAGACAGACCACCCGGCATTGACTTAGAGGAAACAACAATTGCCCTATTGATTCTGCAGATTATTCCTTTATAACAACCGGAAGTTTGTTCAAAATTGGGCAAGCTGTACCAAAGACTAGTCAAGCAACAGTCTGACATAGTTATATTCAAATAATAATTTCTTACAGCCCTACATACCTTGTGATTCCCTGATTATGTTCTGAGAAACTCGGAGAAAGTGAGGACTGCAGATGCTGGGGAGTCAGAGTGAAAAAGTGTGGTGCTGGAAAAGCACAGCAGGTTAGGCAGTCTTGTGGCCAACCACTTCAACTCCCCAAGGACATGCAAATCCTGGGTCATCTCCACTGCAAAATCAAGGGTACCCGTCAACATGGTTAATCATTCCATCTTCCTCTAAAATCTTACCACTGACATCCAGTCAGCCCTCGCCTGGTTCCATTCTTATCTATCCCTTCATATTTGAAGAGCTACCATCATGGCTTCTCTTATCATTCATGTATACAGTTACCTTTGATATTTCCTAATTTTTATAGAGTCATAGTGTCATAGAGATGTACAGCATGGAAACAGACCCATCGGTCCAACCCGTCCATGCCGACCAGATATCCCAACCCAATCTCATCCTACCTGCCAGCATTTGGCCCATATCCCTCCAAACCCTTCCTATTCATATACCCATCCAAATGCCTCTTAAATGTTGCAATTGTACCAGCCTCCACCACATCCTCTGGCAGCTCATTCCATACACGTACCACCCTCTGTGTGAAATTGTTGCCCCTTAGGTCTCTTTTATATCTTCCCCCTCTCACCCTAAACCTATGCCCTCTAGTTCTGGACTCCCTGACCCCAGGGAAAAGACTTTGCCTATTTACCCTATCCATGCCCCTCATGATTTTGTAAACCTCTATAAGGTCACCCCTCAGGCCTCCAACGCTCCAGGGAAAACAGCCCCAACCTGTTCAGCCTCTCCCTATAGCTCAAACCCTCCAACCCTGGCAACATCCTTGTAAATCTTTTCTGAACCCTTTCAAGTTTCACAATATCTTTCCAATAGGAAGGATACCAGAATTGCACACAATATTCCAACAGTGGCCTAACCAATGTTCTGTACAGCCGCAACATGACCTCCCAACTCCTGCACTCAATACTCTGACCAATAAAAGAACGCATACCACACGTCTTCTTCACTATCCTATCTACCTGCAACTCCACTTTCAAGGAGCAATGAACCTGCACTCCAAGTTCTCTTTGTTCAGCAACACTCCCTGGGACCTTACTATTAAGTGTATCAGTCCTGCTCTGATTTGCTTTCCCAAAATGCAACACCTCGCATTTATCTGAATTAAACTCCATCTGCCACTTCTCAGCCCATTTGCTCACCTGGTCAAGATCCGGTTGTAATCTGAGGTAACCTTCTTCACTGTCCACTACACCTCCAATTTTGGTGTCATCTGCAAACTTACTAACTGTATCTCTTATGCTCACATCCAAATCATTTAGACCCTTTTCTACATGCTGTTCATCTGAAAACACTTCCGATTTCGAATGCACATTGATGACCCCCAACTGTTTCACTACCATCTCTGTTGATTCTTCTGCCATCTCTATATTTTCAGCTTGTTTGCTGAACATTCAGTACTGGATATGCAGAAACCTTTTAAAAAATTAAATGTTAGGAAAGTTGAGGACATTGTCTTTTTTATTGCCCCAATCACTCCACTGTTTCTCCATCAACTCAAATGCATTCATGGCTGTATTATCTGCACCCCACAATCTGGAAATTATTTTTCCATTACCAAGTCCAAATTGTGTATCTAATTGGTGAACCACAGTGATTGCAGCAAAAATCTTATGTAATATCACATCTCCCCATTTTCCAAGCTAAGTAACCACATTTAATTCATCTTCTGTTTTATGTTTTCTCGCAGAATGTTATCCATTCTGTTACTGAACTCCACATGTTCCAAATTTAGTCACGAGGGCCCATGAGAGCGTATAGAGGAGATTTAACAGAATAGTTCAAGGGATGAGGGATTTCAGCCAAAAGAAGTTATGTTGGAGAAACTGGACATATTTTCCTTGGAGCAATGGAGATTAAGGGAAAATTGATGGAGAACATCATAACACACTCAGATATGGTATTCAAAGAAAAGAAAGGGCAGAGGACACAGATTAAGAGTTGCAAAAAAAATCTGAAGAAGAACATTTTTACACAACAAATGGTAATGACCTAGAACTTGCTGTTACAATGTTGGTGGAAGTGAGGACATTGAGTAATTTAAAAATGAAATCAGATGGTTTCTTGAGAAAAATAAACTTGAGCTTCAGGGATGAGGCATTAGAGCTAGTATGGACTCACAAGACTGTGTGGCGTCCTGTGTCATGTTTAATCTATGACGATAAACTATTTTCTGTTACCTTATGAAATTCTAAATATATTATTTCTGTTGCATTATTTTCCTTTTATCCTTTCTGACACTTCTTCAAAGAATTCAGTTAAGTTGATTAAGTATGATCTTCACTTTAACAGCTTTTTTAAATTTCAGTTTCTTGATAATTTTCTATTACATATGAATAAAGATTTTATTGCCTTTCCTACCATCAATCTTAATCTAATTGTTCTATGATTTCCTGGATTTGTTCTATCTCTCCTTTGATATATATATAGAAATCAAATTAATTGTCCACGAATAAGTTGCACAATTTCCTTTTTCAAAGGAATAATGCATCATATTCAAAATTTATATTTTCATTAATAAGATATGAAAATTAAATAGGGTACAGAAATATTCATTAGAATGTTTTTGGAGCTGACGGACTGATTTATGAGGATTGATTAGCAAAGCTTGAATTCTTAGAGAAAATGAAATTGAGAGGAGATTTGGTAGAGACGTTTGAAATCATGTAGTGTCTGGACAGATTAGGATAAGCCAGGGCTCAAGAGATGGGGTGCTGCGATGCTACTTACCGGGATTCATGCTTTCACAGGGGATCTCAGATTCGTACAGCAATCAGAGCAGGGTCGTCTCTGCTTCTTCACTCATTGATGGTCCCTCGCAGACTAGGATGATTCTCTTCCACTCTCAGACTAAGGTGGCTACTGCAGGCTCTGTAACACTTAGGGTAGAAGGTGGTTATGGGAACAGCTGGGTGTTGGTGTTGGTGTTGGTGTGTGTTCTCACTTGGTTTCCACCTTTTCCTGATGGCAAGTTTTGAGGTGCTCAACGCCTTCCTGAATCACTGGTGGGATTGTCCATAAGGGTCCTGACATTCCAGGTTCCAAACTTCATCCTGATGGTATGGAAGGTGCTTATGCAAGAGTTCTTTTAATGCGGGTGAGAATTTTATAAAATTACTGGGTGGATAACAGTTTATATAAGCACTGGGGTAGGAGGGTGTTATAAGATTATTGGGCTGGGACGTTCACAAAAGCATTGAAACTGGGTGGGGTGTTTTATAAAACACTGGGTTTTCAGATGTTGTTATTTAAAACACTGGGCTGGTAGGGTGTTATAAAATTACTCAGGAGGTTAATACACTAAAAATGTTGGGCTGGGAGAATTATATAAATGTCTCTGGACCAGAGAGAGGCTGAATTGGTGAGGAGCTGTTCATCTTCTGTATTTCCTGCTGGTAGGCTCAGTAGGAATCTGTGAGCTGTTGGCATTGTTGGCTGAGTCCAGGGGCTCAGGAATTGCAGCTAGGAGCAGGGACCAGCATCTGGGGTTTGCCAATGAGATGTCTGGGCACCAGATTGGATTACAATTAAATTGGCACAAAACAAAGGTCAATTAGCAAATGTTTTCTATGAAAAAATAATTAGTTAGGATCTGGAATGCACTGCCCATGATGTGGTGGATTTTCGAAAGGCAAATGGATAATTGCCTTAAGAGTAAAGATTTTCAGGGCAACAGGAAAAAAAACAAGTGATTGAATTAGCTGTATTGTGCTCACAGACAGTTGGCACAAATGTGATGTGCCAAATAGCCTCCTTCTGAACTGTAACCATTCTCTGAAAATATTTAAGAAGCGAAGTTCCTTCCATTTACGACAAATTATTTGAAACCAGCACCCAATATTTCTGTTTTTGTATTGATTGCTGTGCAACCACATTGGAACTTCACTCAGTATCTGTAATCAAAAATGAATGTGATTATGATAGAATAAAATATCCAAATGTTTTAGAACCTGCACTCGTATTTATATCCTTTGCCCAGAAACAAAAAAAACAGCCAAAAATCTAATAATAATATCTTCTTAAATAAGGTTACAATTTTAAAATACAATTTTAAAATAATTTTAAAATATGTTTAATTTTTCTAGGAGTTGGAATTAAAACGAGAACAACAGCAGAAAATTCTGAAAAAGAAAGCTGGAGAGATTACCCATCTGAAGAAAACAAAGTGCTCCCCTATCATCTCACAGGAACAGCAGGTATATCTTAAACATGTCTGGCTGCAATGTTTATTATTCTTCTCAGTAATATTTTTATTGTTGAAATTGAACAGAAGGAGATTCAAGATGGCAGTGACCCAACAAGTCTGAGTCTGTAGTGCTCTGTTTAAGACTTGGGCAAAGTGGGGCACCCGCCTTCGCCACACCTTTTAATTCATTTAAAATAGATTTTGCCCAGCACACTTAGTGATTTTGCATCAAACTTGAACAGTTGGTGCTGTTCTTAAAATGACTAAGGGCAAAAATTCCCGAAGTTTGCAACAGGCAGGGACCCCTCCCCCACCCCCTCCAGCAGCAGCGGAGACGTCCACAGCCACCTCGGGGGACTTATCTGCGGAGACGAGCCTGGTCTCCGTGATCAACAAGTTGCAGGAGAGGATCTACGCCTTCATCGAAGAATCCAGGAGCAGGTGGGAGTCGTTCTTGGTTGTGCTGTAGAAGCATGACCGAGAAATTGAAAAACTCGAACCACGCATTGGAGGGGCAGAGCAAAAGGCCGTGACCTCGGAAGCTGCTGCCGAATTGGCTGTGGGCCGCGTCCGGGCTCTTGAGCAGCGAGTCCAGATCTTGAAAGAACACATCGATGACCTCGATAATCGGGGTCCTCGAAAAAATATTCGGTTGCTGGGCTTTCCCGAATGGGAAGAGGAAGGCCAATTTGCAATATTTTTGGAGCAATGACTCCCTGTAATATTAAAGTTGGAGTCCGGATCAGGCCAGGTGCGGGTAGAGTGGGCCCACCGGGTTGCTATACGCAGGCCCGGGTCGGACCAGCACCCCTGCCCGATCTGTTCCGGCTCCAATGCTATAAAGAGAAACAGATGTTCCTGGAAGCCTCCAGAATCCTGGGGAAGGATCCCCAGGCCATGATGCACAAGGGTTCCAGAATTATGTTATTCCAGGATTTTTCTCCAGCCGTGGTCCGCAAGAGGAGGGCATTCGATGAGATCAAGAATCGCCTAAGAGACCTAAATATCCAATATTCCTTGCGTTACCCAGCAACGCTGCGATTCAGCCACAAAGGATCCGTATACAACTTTGGATCACCGGAGAAATAGATTGTAAGATTCCAATCATATGGATAGTGATTTTGCTTTGCGCCCCACCCCACCCCCTTCCCCGGTTTACCCCTTCTTTCCTTCTCCATCCCTTTTTTGTTTATTACCTTTTCCAGGGGGCAGGGAGGGGGGGCTTATTTATTATTCACTAAGTGATTTCTCTTTTTACAGGCCATGCGGCTTATTTAATTTATGTGGGAAGGGGGTTTGTTTTGTCCTATCTTTTTATAGGGCGGAGTTCTCTTCTTCTGTCATCTGATTTAGTTTTCTAATAATTGCTAGGATTGTAACTTTGTAGTTTTATATATTCATATTTTGTATTATGTTTTCTAAACGCACCTAGGTGTTGGTGTGTTGGGGGTGGAGAGGGGGTGTTGTGGGGGTGGGTCACTCACTTTTAACTTTGGTTTAAGAGAACACTTGAAATTGTCTACTCCATTTTACAACACCTAGGTTGAGGGCGAGGCACTAGTTAAGGAGAGGTTATGATGGGGTTTTTGATAGGTAGTTACGCCCCCTGGGAGCAAGGGGGAATATCTCCTTTCAAATGTGTTTTGTATTTTTTTTACTAAGGAATATTTTTTAATTGTATTGGTGTAAAGAAGTTTTGCTTTTGTGAATTTTTCATGGTCTTTATTCAGGGTGTTTTGGGTGGGGCTCTTCCTCCTGAGGGGTCTCGGGCTTGCCAGGGCGATCATGGCTTGCCAGGGCGATCATGGCTCGCTATTCGCTTAGGTGGTGCACCTGGAATGTCAAAGGGAGTAATTCACCAATCAAAAGGAAGAAGATACTATCAAACCTTAAAAAAATAAAGGGTTGATATAGCTCTTTTACAGGAGACACATCTACTTGACAAAGAGCACTTAAACTTACAACAGGGTGGATAGCTCAAAAAGTAGGGGAGTAGTCATCCTTATTCGGAAGAATATTCCTTTTAAAATCTTAAGCCAGATAAAAGATGAATCTGGACGGTATATACTGATCAAAGCCTTAATAAGTGGAGAGGAGTATGGGATTTTGAATCTTTATTGCCCCCCCGGCACACCCCTTCAAATTTGTAACAGAAGCGTTCTCCAAGTTGATGGCTTTTGGGGTCTGCCATACAATTATAGGAGGAGATTTTAATTGTATTATGGACTCAGAGACAGTTCGGATACCCAAGAGTACTATGGATATATCTCTTAGATCCAGACAATTGGCGGATCTGAATAAGGAGCTCGGGTTAGTAGATGTGTGGAGGTGCCTTCACCCCCAGGGCAGAGACTTTACTTTCTACTCTAACCCACACAAGTGTCATACTAGAATTGATATGTTTTTCGCTCCCTCGATCCTTTTGAATTCCATATTGTCCTGCAAAATAAGTAACATAGCAATTTCTGATCGTGCTGCAGTATGTATGGAAGTTAAGACTAGGGATGATGGAACAGGCCCCTGACATTGGTGTATGGATTCCTTTTTAATGAAGGATAGCAAATTTATAAAATATTTCTCTCAAGAACTCAAAACTTTTTGGAAATTAATTCAGATACGACCAGTAACCCATCAATGATGTGAGAGACCATTAAGGCTTATGCACAAGGTTTGATCATGTCATATTCTGCGACCCAGAAAAGACAAAAGGGAGAACAACAGCGTCTACTCGAGGCTAGCTTGAAGGCAGCTGAGACAGCGTATGTTGATAGGTGCTCTATTACTAAGCTACAAAGGATTACAGCCCTTAGGACTGCCTTGAATACCGCACTTACTCAAACAGCAAAGAGGGAAATATTATTTGCAAAGCAAAGACTATATGAATATGGTGACAAGCCTGGCAGATACCTAGCGTATCTTGCTAGGAAAAATAAAGCTCCTCAAGCTATTACGTCCATTAAGGAGAGTGCTGGTACTCTGACTTGTGATCGTAAAAGGATCAATACAGCCTTTAGAAAGTTCTATTTTGAACTGTATAAATCACAGGACTGTTAGGATAGAACTAAGAAGATGGAGTTCTTCTTCAAAAACTTGGCCTTTCCAGATTTAACCTCGGAGCAAGTGTCAATCCTAAATGCGCCCCTGGTAACCCAGGAAGTACTCACTGCAATTAGACAGCTTCAGAGTGGCAAAGCACCTGGACCAGACTGATTCTAGGTTGAATTTTATGAAGAATTCATTGGGGAACTGGCTGGTCCACTTATAGACATGTATAATTATTCACACAGCTACGGCTGCCTCCTGCCTTCATCGAGAGAAGCAAATATTTCTTTCATTCTTAAAAAAGGAAAGGCCCCAGAAGATTGCTCATCAAATAGACCAACATCCTTGCTAAATGTAGATTTTAAAATCCTTTCTAAAACGTTAGCATTAAGATTCGAGAGGGTCTTACCATATATCATAAAAGAGGATCAGACGGGGTTTATCAAGGGCCGTAGATCATCTAATAATATTAGAAGGGTCTTAAATATAATACAAGCCTGTCAACAGGAAAGCATACCGGGGATAGTTGTCTCCTTGGATGCAGAGAAGGCATTTGACCAAGTTGAATGGTCATATCTTTTTTACACACTGGAAAGGTTTGGTGTTGGAGAGGTATTGTCTAAATGGGTCTCAGTATTATACAATGACCCCAAAGCAGCCATGATTACCAATGGTTTAGGTTCAGATAGCTTCAGCGTGGGTAGGGGCTGTCGTCAGGGATGTCTTCTCTCACTTATTATTCACGCTAATAATTGAACCTCTAGCGGAAGCGGAACGAACCGACTCTAATATAGTGGCTCCGCGGGTTGATTTGGGTAAACATAAAATCACTCTTTATGCAGATGATATCCTCCTGTTTTTAATCCTCTGATAGCTGTACCCCGCTTAATTCAAGTAATTAATCTATTAAGTATGTTCTCAGGCTACAAAATCAATTTTACAAAATCGGAGGGCATGCCATTGGGTGGTCTCGCTAGTATATCCAATTTATCGGACAGATCTTGTTTTCCCTTTCGGTGGTCACTGGAGGGTTTTCTATACTTAGGTATTTTTATCACCCCAGTATTTGGTCAGCTGTATAAAGCCAATTATATACACCTAATAGAAAAAAAATAAGGCAGGACCTTCAATGCTGGGGAGATCGCCCAATATCCTGGTTAGGCAGAGTAGCTCTCGTTAAACTGAATATTCTGCCTCGTCTCTTATATCTTATGAGAATGCTCCCTTTGACATTGCCGAGACTGATGTTACGTAAACTACATGGCTGGCTTGGTTCCTTTATTTGGAATCATAGACGGCCCCTTATCAAATTTGAGAAGCTGCAGCTTCCACAAGCAAGGGGAGGACTGGATTTTCCAGACTTTAGGAGTTTTCAGTTGAGCTCTCTATTAGGCTATGTGGCCAATTGGGTCTCTTGTGACCCACAATCAATCTGGTTAGACATTGAGACCTCCCAAGCAAAGTGTCCCCTCATCAATCTTTTATTTTTAGATAAGATGAGAGCTATTATGGACTATTGTAAAAACCCTATTGTATTAAATACAATTAAAGCCTGGAGGATAATGCGGCAAGATGAGGGTAACTTACAAAAAACCTCTCCTTATACTCTTATAGTGGGAGCATGGGGGTTTCAGCCAGGGCAGATAGATGCTACATTTAAAACCTGGAGGTCCGGAGGTGTCTCTTGCATAGTGGACCGATTTGATGGGGAGTTTATGATGTCTTTTGAGCAGCTGCACCAGAAGTTTGGACTGCCTAATGGAGACCTTTTTCGGTATTTCCAAATACGAGATTATATACAGAAGAAGACCACATTATTAGACAGTCCCTACAAATCGGATAGGGAGAGAAGAGTGCTATGGCCAATAGGTCCACCCTCAGTCAGTACTCTTTATCACTCATTACATAATGAGATATCGAAAGACATGGAACAACTGTTTAAAATATGGAACCAGGAATTGGAGTTAGAAATCCCTTCAGAAATGTGGGAGGACATCTGGGAAAATGCCAGAAAGATCTCTATTTGTAACAGAACTCAAGCTATTCAATTAAAGATACTCCACAGGGCTCATATAGCACCAGAACGACTGGCAAAATTTAGGGTAGGAACATCCCCAATGTGTCCTAAATGTAAAATAGAAGTGGGCACTCTCATGCACTGTTTATGGGACAGAGTAGCGAATGTTCTGACAGAAATCTTGGGAACAGAGATTGGATTGGATCCAGTGTCTCTTCTCCTGGGCTTTTCAAATGTGCCCTCCTTAGATGTGCACGGGAGGAAATTATTCTCCATTCTCTCTTTTTGTGCAAGGAAAAATATCTTAGTGAATTGGGTAGCTAAGGGTCCTCCAGGACTTTCGAACTGGCACAGGTTAATCATAGAATATATCCCCCTTGACTTCCTCACAAATATGGTGCACCAAAAAACTGAATTATTCTATAAAGTATGGCAGCCCTTTTTGAACTATATAGACACAGATATTTCGGCCATGTTGTCAAGGGCTTTTGTCTAGCTGTGGTAGTGGTTCTGGCTGGTCCGCGGACCCCATCCCGGGGGAGGGGTCCCATATAAATACGGGTTTTATTATGATTTGATGTTGATCCATTTTGAGTACATATTTAATTATTATGTTATTTCTTACTAGTAATATAAGATATTTTATGCTTTGGTTGTTTGTAGGATAGATTAGTAGTTAGCTGAGTTTTTTTTCTCCTTTTTTTCTTTTGTTGTGTTTTGGCTATTATTTATTTCTTTTTTAATATATATATTTAATTGTATATTAGTGCCTATATTTGTTTGTATTACTTTGTAATTTTGTAAAAAATGTTAAAAAAAATCTTTTTTCTTTCAATAAAAATACCTATAAAATGAAGAAATGGAACAGAAAATGGTATCAAATACAGTATGGCTGTCAATGCACTGCAGCCTGATTTGCATGACCAACTTATTTATTACCCAAATGCCTGCTAGCTTAGGTACAATTCCATTGCTACCATCATCTTTCAATCGTTTAGTTGAAGAGCTACATTATCTTTACTGTGTGAGACAGTTTCACACCCAAATGTACTTCCATCAGATTTGCATTGTTAGAGTAAGTGCAGTTGACTGTGATAATCCCTGTTTTGAGCTAATTTTGAATTTGAGGTTTATGTCTGTGTTAATAAAAGACTGCAGCACTTGTTTTCAAAATGTTTGAACAAATCGTATTGGCAGATGAGGACGGTGCTGCACATATACTGAGTGTAGTAAAGTCCCCATTGTCCCAGAGGACCATATGGCTGCTCTCTCATTAGAGATGACTGGTGGTGGTTTAACTTGAGGGTCACCACACTTCAGCCAAAGGGCAAGATTGAGGAGGTGTGACATTCATGGTAACTCCTGCTGGTGCAGGAATTGAACCTGCGCTGTTGGTGTCACTTTGCATTGCCAAATTAACTAACAAACACCCATACTAGATGTTAACTCACAGGTAACTATATTGTTTACCTATATTTCAAGATAGAGATAACAAACCTGGGGCCAACTCCAAATCTGCAACAAAAACAGAAAGTGCTGGAAATACTGAGCAGTTCTGGCAGCATAATTAGAGAGGGAAACCTAGTTACATTTTGAGTCAAATATAATTCTTCTTCAAAACTGAATGAGGGTGGGTGTATGATAGATCATATATTGTTAAAAGCAAGGGTAAGGTGTAAGAAGAAGTGAAAGGGCGATCTGGGTTAGGGTAAAAAATTATAGATATTTAATGACTAAAGTTGTCATGGAAAAAAAGCAAAGGGAGTAGTCATGGTTGGAGCAAAGAAACAAGAGTGTTTGTCCAAACCAACTGTAAGTGCCAGAATAGTGGACAGCTCAAACTGAGAGCAAAATCATGAATAACAAGATTCATATTGGCAAATGGCAATAAAATCAGATCAAAATGACAGGCAGAGCTCATGCTGTGAAGTTGATGAACTCAGTGTTGAGTCAACAAAAGTGTAAAGTGCCTAATTGGAAGATGAGGGCTGTCCCTCGAGCTTGCATTCAGCTTCATTGCAATACTGCAGCAGATTGAGGACAGAAATGTAACTGTAAGAGTAAGATGATTAAAATGACTAGCAACTAGAAGATCAGGGTCATGCTTGCAGATTGAGCTAAGGTTTTCCTCAAAATGGTCAATTTTTAGACTCCTCAATGTAGATGAGATCACATTGTGAGCAATGAATACTGAATGCATTGTAAATAACTGTTTCACCTGGAAGGAGTTTGGGGCCATGGACTGACTGGCATGTAGTTGCTGAACTTGTCATTCCATTTTTTTAAACAAGGGCAGAATGTTTGCAATTCTCCCCAGTCCTCTGGCACCATTGCTGAGTCTAAGAAAGACTGGAAAATTATGGCTGGAACACTTGCCATTTGCCTCCTTGTGCTTGCGTAAGTCTCATCTGGTCCCAATGCTTCACCAATAACTTGTCAATTTTAAACCCTTTAAGTGTCTGAATTACATGGTTTCTCACCATCATTTGGGCAGTATGCAAGGTATTCAATTAATATCTCCGCTATGCCTCCTGCTGCTATTCATAAGTATCCTTTTTGGTTCTCAATTGGCCTCATTCTATCTTTCACTATACTTGTTACACTACACTTTTTACATACATGACATGCCGAGAGAAGATTTGGGGATTTCCTCTTCTGTTAGTTGCTTGTCTCTTTCATACTATTTGTTTATCTTATTTGCTTTTTCAATTCCCTTCTGAACTTTCATTATTCAATTTAGTTTGGGCATATCTTATCCACCTGACGTCAAAACACATTTTTTCTTCTTCAGTTTAACCTTTGTCTGTATAGGCAGAATATTATCAGATTCTGGGCAATGTGGGTTCTGGCCAGATATGTGGCAGAATTGGGCAATGTGTTTGGTGAAGCTCATCTTAGTCTCAAGGTCATCTGGTTGTATCTTGTATTTTTTACTTGAGTGATGTAGTGAGATTTTAACTAGGCAGTGATGAGTTCCAATTGAGGACCATTATTGCTTGTTAAACACATTGTTAATATTCCATCACGTTATAGACTGTAATCTTGCCAAACAAATGAGCTGTCAGGAAAACTATACGGAAACCGGAGCAGGTGTTTGGCAGGTTCAACTTGCTCCTTCCTCCAAATGGCAACCATCTTGCACACTACCAAACTGCAGAGCAGAGCATGATCCATGAGCATCTGCTACACATGTACTGCATGGACCATGGAATCTGGCACTTGACTTTCAAGGGACTATCACCAACATCCTGGCACCTTCCAATACACTGGCATTGCACCCTGTAAGGGCAGACTTGTCTTGCAGGGCACACCAGCAACTAAGACTGTATGTCTGCCTCAGGTACCACAAAAGGTCAGGAACGCATTTTGTGATGTAACTGTGCTCAGGGGGACTATGCCTCTGTGTTTCAGGGATCAGGCTACGATCAGTTCTTTGGCTCCATGGAGGCCAGTCATGGTGGTAGGTAAATAAATGTGAAAATATCCCTTTATTTAGCATTAGACTTACAGAATTTAAATCCTTTAAAACAAGGACAATAGAGCCACATTGACATACAACAAAATTAAAAGCCATTAAGTTAAAAAAAAATTACATTAAGAAGGCATTACAGCAGAAATAGTATTTTCTGGAATATTTAACTTCAGAAATGGGCCAAATGGAACACAGTTCAACTTGGATAGAAGACTTCTTAAGGTATAGTACTATTTCCAAACTATGTACAGAACCTAACTAATCATATGGAAGAAAACCCCAAGAGCTGCAAATCTCACCACCTCACCCCTGCTCCACCTCCAAACTGCCACCATCATTCCCCAGCCTTTTCTCAGTAGAAATTCTTGGGAACCTGATAAAACTTCCAAGTATCTCTATTTCTGCCTACCTTACAAACCCTGAAAAGCTTATCTGTGGCTACTTTCCAAAGACTCAGGTCCAGCTTGATTTCAATCTGAAATGAAGGTCTTCTATCAGTCTGAAGCTGTCAGCTGATCAATTTCATTGACAAGAAACTTAGTGGACTGAGAGAAGTAGTCACAAATTCAGTCTGTTTCTTTCCTGAAAATGTGGTGAAAGTGGGTAGATTCTTGTGCAAGCGTGTGAAAGGTTATCAGATGTAGGTGCAAATACAAATTTGAGATTACAGTCTGATCAGCCATGACCTTATGGAATAGTGGAGCAAGCTGAAGGAGGTGAATAGTGGAGCAAGCTGAAGGAGGTGAATAGTGGAGCAAACTGAAGGAGGTGAATAGCGGACTCCAGCTCTTTGTTTGTTTTCATCCTTTGTTTTCAGATGCATGGCTAACAGAGATATTTTTCTTTTGTGCTTTTTAAAAAAAAAACGTAATCTCTACAGAGACTTGTCTTATTTGTTGTGTTAAGGTATCTGTATTTGGGAATTAGGGAATATAGTTCTAATTTCTAATCCAGATATGAAATGAATTATCATAGCTCTTCCCTCAGAAACCCACCTTTTCTTTTAAGATATTGATCTGCTGTGCCTTTCCATCATTTTTTGTTCTTATTTCTCTATTAGATAATATGATACACATCTCTCTCAAAGTCAACATATCTTCTGCTGTATAAAATATATACCACCAAAATATGTTAGTGTCACATGGAATGCAGTTGTTCAAGAAGGTTGATACCTTGAATGTTAACTAGGATGCAACATTGTTTTAAGAATAAGGTTCTTTTGTGTTATAATTATTATTTTGAGTTCATTAAAAGATGCCTGGTGAAAGTCACTTTTACTCTGGACTGGAATACAAACGGAAAGTAGTTGGTTATCTTGATGATTGATTAAATGAAACATTTGTCTGATATTGCAATTGATGGAATAATGAGGTTTGATTATCAGTCTATTTTTCTTGTCTCCGTTTCAACAATATTAAGTATTAATAATTGGGGAAAAAAAGCTTTGAAGGGAGATGATGTCTAAGATGCTGATTTCTGAAAGGGTTAATGCAGAAGAGTGTGCCAAGCACCAACATGATATGGAATTTGATGAGTGAAGAACTCTGGATCTCAAAGGAGGTGCACCTAACATCTAGCTGTTCCTCATAGTCTTGATAACATTGTCTGTCATACCAATGCAACTTGTACTTGATTTATATCATGCAACGCACTACATCTTGTTTAAACAAAAAGCCACTTATAAGACTACCAGATGGCTTTTTTCTGCCATACTAAATCAGTCAGGCTGTTCTGCTCCTAACCTATAAGGCAGCAAATCTACCAAATGTATCTTTCACCAGGTGAAGATCAATTTATTTATTCTAATATTAAACTTGCTTCTTTTAAGTTATGTATTACATTTTCTGTGACGTGAGATATGAAATGAATTATCATAGCTTCTCCCTCAGAAACCAAGCTTTTCTTTTAAGATATTGATATGAAGTGCCTTTCCACTACTTTTTGTTCTTATTTCTCTATTAGATAATATGATACACATCTCTCTCAAAGTCAACATATCTTTTGCTATATAAAATGTATACCACCACAATATGTTAGTGTCACATGGAATGCAGTTGTTTAAGAAGGCAACTCATCACTTTCTCGAGGACAAATAGGAATGGGCATCAAATGTTGGTCTTGCCAGCAATGCCTATGTCTGATGAACAGATAAATTAAGATAGATGACTACATTTTTATCACTGTTGTTTCCCATTTTACTTGGGTGTTTGATGTTACCTGTGTACATCTGAATCTACTTTTAGAGGATTGATGAACAACGCAAATGGTTGGATGAGGAGGTGGAGAAAGTTCTGCAACAAAGACAAGCTCTAGCTGAGTTGGAAGAGGACTTGAGAAAAAGGGAAGTTATTGTAGACAAAAAAGAAGCACTATTACAGGAGAAAAACCAATTGGAAATGAAACGGTTACGCTCCAGTCAGGTAAGAACGCACTTCTCAACTTGTCTGTAGAATTACAAGATCTCAACATTCTACTGTGCTGATGGGAAAATCATGCAAGATTTCCCAGGCAGAAGACTAACCTGATGTGCCTATTCCACAGAAAACCACACTTCTCTCATAACATTCAAAATATTCAAGTGCACATTTCCCAGTTAGCTTACACTTGTCAGCCCTCAGAATTTAACTGAAATCAGAGGCACAGCTATGTAGACATTTGATTTGACTAATACTAAACCAATAATACATGGCAGCAAATTTGTGTTCCAAATTACTGTGTTACCTTGCAGTTGCACACAATCACCTCAGAAATGCTGTTGAAGTGATCTTAAGCAAAGGCTTGGATGTTGGTAGGTAAGGCCTATCAATTTGCTTTCTTGTATCGCCAGAAAGGCTTGGAAATGGATTATCTAACTACACTTAATCAGGAAATAGATATCTAAAATTTTGGAAAGGAGCCAAAAGCTATCTTACTTCATTTAGTAGCTTGAAATACTGGCCTACAACTTGCTGTGTGTTTGACAGCAAACTATCAGCATTCACCATCATTAAACCTCTGAATTAGATCACAATTTCAGGATGTTGTCCTATAGTATAGAGTAAAAATTCTTAAGATGCAGTCTATCATTTACTACTTAGTGACGAGCTGTGAGAATGACCACCTTCACATTGAGAATACCCTCCATTGTGTCATATAGCACTATCACCATGCGAAATGGGACAGACTTCAGACAAATCTAGCAACTCAAGATTGCACATCTATGAGGTGCTATGGGCCATCAACAGCAGCAGAATGTACTCCAACACAATCTGCAACCTCATGGTCTGGCATATCCACCACTCAACCATTACTATGAAACCTGGAGGTCCAACCCTGGTTCAGTGAGAGTGCTAGAGGGCATGCCAGGATCCAGAATAGGCATACCTAAGAATGAGGTATCAATCTGGTAAAGATATCAACAGCATAAACAGCAAATGATAAACAGAGCTAAGCTATCCCGCAACCAACAGATCAGATCTAAGCTTTGTGGTCCTGCCACATCCAGTTGTGAATGGTGGTGGACAATTAAACCACTCACTGGAGAAGGACGTCCTTCAAATATCGCCACTTTCAGTGATGGCAGAGCCCAGCTTATCAATGCAAAAGATAAGATTGAAACATTTGCAGCAATCTTCAGCCAAAAGTGCTGAGTGAATGATCCAACTTGGCCTCATCCAGTGGTCCCCAGTATCTCAGTTACCAGTCTTCTGCCAATTCAATTCCTTCCACATGATGACAAGAAACACTTGGAGGCACTGGATACAAAGGATATGGGCTCCAGACAACATTCTGATAATAGTACTGAAGACTTGTGCTCCAAAACCTGCCTTTCCATTAGCCAGGCTGTTGCAGTATAGTTACAACACTGGCATCTACCCAACAATGTGAAAAATTGCCCAAATATATTGTATACACAAAAAAACGCAACATATCCAACTTGGCCAATTACCGCAACATTAGTCTACTCTTGAGCATCAGTAAAGTGTTGGAAGGTGTCATCAACAGTGCTATCAAGTGTCAGTTCAGGTTCCACCAGGGCCATTCAGCTTCTGACCTCATAACACCCTTAGTTCAAACATGGGCAAAAGAGCTGAATTCCAGAGGCAAGATGAGAGTGCCAGCTTTTGACATCATGGCCACATTTGTGTGTGGATCAAGGAGCCCTAGCAAAACTGGAATCAATGGGTATCAGAGGACAAACTCCATGCACATTGGAGTCATACCTATCAGTCATAGGAAAATGGTTGTGATTGTTGGGGGTTAGTAATCTCAGTTCCAGAACAACTCTGCAAGGGTTCCTTATGATAGTGCCCAAGGCCCAAACATCCTCAGCTGATTCATCAGTGTCCTTCCTTTCTTCATCATAAGGCCAGAAAGTGGGGATGTTCACCGATGATTGAGCAATGTTTAATCTGCATTTAAATGTAAGAAGATCTGGATAATATCCAAGCCTGTCCACCATCTGCGAGGCATGTAAAGAGTGATGGAAACTCCCCATGTGGCTGGATGAGTGCAGCTTCAAAAACATTCAAAGAAGCTTGATACCATCCAGGACAAAGCAGCCCACTTGATTAGCATCACATCCACAAGCATCCACTCCCTCTACCACCAGTGCTCATTAGCAGCAGTGTGTACTAACTATAAGATGCAGTACAGAAATTGGCCAAGATCCTTAGACAGCATTTTCCAAACCCACAACCACTTCCATTTAGAAGGACAAGGGCAGCAGATATGTGGGAGCACCACTACCTGCAAGCCACTCACCATTCTGACCTGGAATTATATTGCCATTTCTTCATTGTTGCTGGGTCAAAATGCCAGCATTCCCCCCAAAGGGCACGTGGGTCAACTTGCAGCATGCAGACTGTACCAGTTCAAGAAGGCAGCTCACCATTACCTTCTCAGTGGCAACTATGATTTGGCAATGCCCATGTCCCACTAATGAAGAAAAAAATACTCTCCATAGCCAACAATTGAAAAATTAATGATCTGGAGATGACTCCTTTCTGCTTTCATATCATTGTTAAGCCTTGTTCAGTATGATGTAATTGTATGTTTAATGGAAATTTAAGGTAGTAACTGCTGAACAACCATTGTCACATTGGAATAGTTTACTTTAGGAATATTGCTAAATGTTTCTTATGATTAATTACAATATTTTTTAAAAACTTGTAAATAATCTTTCAAAATACACAAGTTTTTTTCATATTTCAGCTTCTCAGCCTCATGAATATTTCATCTTTATTTTGTTCTCTGTTAAATTCTTAAGTTGTTTAAATCTTAGTGTTTATTATTTCTTGATTGATTGTGAGACTTCTTTAATGTGATTTGCTGATGGACAGCTTAATGACATCACTGAAGCACAACCAACACTTGAAGTCCTTACTAAATTACCCTACAAGCTATTGCACATCAAGAAAGGTAACATTAACTTTCACATGCTGAGTTAGCACAGCTTTCATTGAGTTTAGCAATGAGCATTTTGCATCATCATTAATTGAAAAACCTGGGCTAAAATCTTTCAATATGAATGTTTCTTGACTGGAAACAGTACTAGTTCTGATACAACTATTGAATTATTCATTAAATAATCAGTTCTGGATAATTTTCATTTTTAATTTTGAAGCACTTACATTGAAATACTTAGGGTTAAAATGAATTAGGGTTTTAGTAACACCTGACCCCAACTCTACAAATCAATATTGTGGTATAAGCTGTATGGCTTAATCTATTTTAATAAAATTTATTTTAGAGTTTAGATTTTGAAGTAGTATTGTGTGGGTTTTGGTCAGTGTGTATGAGAGGGTTTAATCATTAATAATGAAGAAAGGAAATACTTCAGAAAAAGTTAGAAATAGGTTATATCAGTGTAAGGGTTTTAGTTGGAAAGTTCCAGACCAGAAGTGTTTGGTTCAGACCCTTAGCGGTTATTCAAAGTTGAGACTGTCTAAATTCAATTTTGTGAATACTCAAGGTTGAGGCTACCAAACTCTCAAGACCAGGGCTTAAAAGAAACAATTGAATGAAATTTTAGACATGATCGAGGAGCAGATGTTCCCTCCTTATCACAGTATGTAACATGATGTAATAGTATTGAGCTAAATGGGATTTTTAACTATGTATTTCAAAATCATTCAAATTGTGTTATCTATAAATAACTTGGCTTATTCTGATTTACTTTCTTTTATTTTGCATAACAAACTTCTATTGCATTGCATGGTTGTGTAAGACTACCTCTTTAAGAAAAGATCTGCAGAGTCAAATTTCCGGCTGCGATCTGCTTTGTCCAGTAATAACATCAACTAGGATTATAACAATATTGATTATTTATTTTTCAGGCTTTGAACAAAGATATTTTAAATTTATCCATTCGCTTAAACACAATAGAAAGGGAATTATCAGACAAAAGCACTCAACTTCAGAATAGTACTGCAGAGGAAAGAAAAACCATTTCAGAAGAGATGCAAGTACTTCAATGGGAAAGAGCTCAACTGCTGAAAAGAAGACACTGTCTGGATGAGAAATTAGAGCTTGGAAATGTTCTGTCACCTGAGGTATAATCATATCTTTTCTTTTTGTTTAAAAACTTGTTCATTACTTAGTTCTGAAGTAATGAGGGTGTATGTAAAAGTCACTAGAAATTTCAATTGATCCAGACATTGTAACATCATAAAGAATTTCTCTTAATTCCTTAATATTCTACAATCTTGAAACACACTGTAGGTATAATATTCCCAGCCTTGTATAATGGGGGCAATAGTAAGTCAGGTGGTAAAATATGGTGAGTATAGAAAAATATGATTTTCAACATCAAGGAAAATAAGTCTGATTTTTCACCCAATGTTTTATTGGTGGGACAAGAATTTCAATAGTGAGCTCTGAAAGAGGCCTATTTGCAGCATTCGTATTGCATTATTACTTTATTTTATCTCATTTATATGCAGTTTGCTATTTTCAGTGAAAAGAAACTCTTCAGCAACAATTCCCAACATGAACATTGGAGCAGGAAACTGACAACTGCAATTCACAGGTGTCTTCCTATATAAGAGTTTCCATCTTGGCTAGCATTCCTCAACATCTCCGGATCAGTGTTCTCTCTAATTTTATTCTTCTGTGTCAACCTCCAAGTCTGTATACTGCAACTTCCAGAACTATAAATCAAAACACCATACGCAAAGTGTTGAAGCAGCTAAGCTCACAAACAGCTGCGCAGCTTAGAAAGAACGTTGCTCAGGACACACTACGTGAGCAACAATCATCTATCAGTGTTCCCTCTGAGCTGTGTGAATGTATGCATGTGTAGACACTCCAAAGTTCCTATGCATGGCAGTTGGCATCAGCATGTCTGGTTCCAGAAATCACTGTCACCCAACCAGAAAGATAATTAGAAGGAATGCTGTGAACTGTCTCCCCCATGTTTGGAGTTTAATATTGGCAAAGTACCAACCTGAGCACAGGGACAAGCACCCATTCCCTGTTTCAGAATGAAGTGCATCTCTGGGTTCTTATCTTTCTTTTGTAGTACTCACTCATGTTTCAGGTGCTTGGATATTCAAACATCTTTGTCGTACCTTGTGGCACAGATAGCTAAGCAACTTTTCGTGTTTAGCAGTAATGAACTGTCAAAAGGAACTATGGCAATTCAAGGCGCTGGTCTAATATCAGTCAGAAAAGATGGTGAGTTGTCTCAAGTGAGTGAGTGGAAAGTGCAGAAGGCAGGAAGGGTTGGGAGTTCGGGGAAGGGTTAGAGTCATTGAAGGAGTCATTGAAGGAAGATGCTGCATTCAGTATTGAAAGTGAAAGGCCATTAATCTTCGTGGGAAGTTGGTGCAATGGTTTGTTAAAGTGAGTGTGCAGTCGCAGAGGAGAGTTGGTGACACTTACCTATGTAGAGCACAGAAGGTCATTAAACTTCTTGCAGCAAGAAGGCCCTGGCCCTGGTAAGCATTTTGCCACTGCTGAACACAAGATAGTGTAAAAGTGGCACATGAAGTGTGATTCATACTTAACAAAGTGAGTAGCCAAAAATTGCATAAGATAACTCACGAGACCAAATGAAGAAAAACTTTCCATGAAACTCTGCAAAATTGACACTTAGCTAATCTATGGTAAAATTCAGCTCTGTCTATTTCTTTCTTTCAAGTATATCTTTAAAATGAAGCAGTTTTAGAGTACAGGAATAATTGGACCAGGAGGAATCAGCATAATTTAGCTCTCATTTTAAAATCCTCTTTCTGTCCCTATTTTTCTATTGTCATTATAACTTCCTATGTTGGCATGAATAATAGAAATATAATTGTACATTGCTTACACTTATTGCACAGCAATTTAACAAATGCATTGTTTGTTATCAATGGACTGGCATCTAGAATGGAAAGCTTGCCAGGGAATATGTACAGCTGCAAAACCGTTATTATAGATACATGGTATTTCATAGTCTTTATACTGAGAAGAAAATTACTGGAGACAGCAAAAATGGCCAGAAACCTCAACCTGATCATATGAAGACATTTCTTGACAAAGTCATATTGGTGACATTCCAATTTGATTACCACTTGCATGGCACATATGCATTCTTTTCACCGAACATAGATTATTCTGCTAATCAACTGTAGATTATTTTGAATAGGATTGATGTGAAAAAAGTTTTAACCCTCTTTTTGAACATCAATCAGTAACAGAACTGTTACTTTATTGGTAGCCATTGCCAAAATGAAAGCAAAACGAAAACTCTACATCAAAAAAACCCACATCAAGACTGTAATCCCAGCATTCATAAAAAGAATCTTAAACATACAGCCCACTCATCATTTTCTATGTTTCTGGAACTGATATGACCATTTTAAAAACTATTTGTTGCACTTTTTCTATATAATATATTATGAGAAGAAATAGATCAAGTTCACAATTATCATCTAAATAATTCAAATGCATTATTATAAACATTGTGAGCATGTTTATAATGTGAATTTAGGTCAGAATTAAACTATATTTTTGAAGTATCCAGAATGTCTATTGAACTTTGTTGGAAGTTTCTAAGATTAATATGAGAGGCATTTGGTATTATGAGAAGGAATGTCCCCACATGCTCGCTCTAACATTAAAATGAACTATCCACAAAGTAGAGCCCTGTAATTTCATGGTATTCAGAGTTATTTTGTTGTTACAGTCAGTGCAAGATGCAAAAAATATTGTAGTTGAGTAACCTGGCTTTGCATCATCTTCAATGTCAAGAATTTTAAATGACACAAAATTGTAAGAGTTCTCAATAAATTAAATTAGACGTTGAAAATGTTTCCTATACAGAACCTTAAATGGCATGCATTTGTAAAACTTGCATATGAATTTAAAGTAAAAATGAAAACTAAATTACATTTTAGTGCATAAAGGATTGAATTGATGAACTAAAGAGAAGGTAGAATTATTGCCAAATCATATATTTTGATAATCATACCTGTGTCTGCTCCTTGAAAGAACCATCTAGTTAAACCTCTTGCTCTTCCTTTGCTTATTACACTTCAGTTTCTTTAACGTACATATCCAGTTCCTTTTGAAAGTTACTATCAAAAATGTTCTCACTCATCTTTCAGGTATAGTAACCAAGGTAATCCAGCAGGATTGAGACACATTCAACAAGTAATCACATCTGTCTTATTTCTCAGGAAGAGCGAATACTCTTCCAATTGGAGGAAGGCATTGAAGCTCTGGATGCTGCCATAGAATACAAAAATGAAACAATTAATTGTCGTCAAGATTCATTGAGGGCCTCAGATGGTAGCCTTACCCAAAATGAGGCAAACGTAATGTTTAGACTGGGTGCTTTATCGGCTGCTGAGACAAGAGTCCTTCTATGCAGATACTTTAATAAGGTAAAGCCATACGTTCCTTACATCAGTTCTATAATTTTTTATGTATGTAATGTGATTTGTTAAATTGAAAACAGCATTTAATTGGTAATAATTTGCATACTTTAATGAAAATGTGAATTAAAGTAGGTTTATGAAAAACCGGAATTCATCTAATCCAGTATTGTGTAATCTTGACATGTATTCTTTCATTTTAACAAGACATATCTTTTCAAACTAAAAATGTGGTTTATTAAATTTTGGTAGCTTTTGAACTAGTAGTGGTTATATTATACCTATAGTACATTGCACAGTACTGAGTTGCTAGCAATTAAGACAAAATATATCCTGCACTCATAAGCAGCAGGGAGATGGTGATTTACTATGCAAGTGCAACTTGTTGTCTTGCAGATGGGTTATTAAACTGAGGTCCCATCTACTATTTACATATTTCAGATGGATGTTAAGCCTCGTTTGGCAGTATTCACAGAGGAGTAGGGAGTTCTCCAGGTGAACAAGCCAAATTCCTCTCCCAAGGGAAAGCAAAGTCATTTTGTTGCTGTTTGAGATTCTGGTGTATATGACTTTCTATTTCTCTATTTCATAATAACTACTGTGGTTTTGGATTTTAGCTACTGCCTGAACCAGAGATAGATAGCAACTAAAAGTAACTGTGCCTCCAGCTTCCCATAAGCCGGTAGGCTAATTGAGTAGCCTGCAGCCAGCTCCCAGCATGAGGCTAACAGGCCAATGCTCCAGTGAAAACATAAAATAGCTGAAGAAACTCAGCAGATCTGGCAGTATCTGTGGAGACAAAGCAGAGTCAACATTTCAGGTCCCGTGCACAGAACTGAAGCAGGGTTACTGAAGCTGAGACATTGACTGCTTTGTCTCCACAGATGTTGGCAGACCTGCTGAGTTCCTCCAGCTATTTCTGTTTTTGTTTCAGATTTTCAGCATCCACAGTTTTTTGTTTTTGTTTAGGCCAACATTCCAGGCAGGTTTTGAGGCCCACACTGTGCATTGCTGAGTGCTGTAGCAACCACAGACTGCCCTGTAGAGGCTGTCCTATCCACCCCTCACAGTAGTCTTCTGCTGCAAAACCAATTATAAATTTTAAAAAGCTGCAGAGTGCGCCTCCATTTTTGAAGTACCCTCTCTCTTATTACAGTCTGCCGCTCTGCACAAGCCTCTGAATGGCCTCAAGTGTCAAGAGCTTGCCTGCCATTCCTTAGTTGGATGGTGAACCCATCCTTTAGCCATTAATTGCCCTACTGGGTAAAATCATGATGAATGACTACAGCGTGGATGTCTGATGCAAATTTCAATTTGACAGAGGGGTTCAGAAGTACAAAGCGAACATCCTGCTGTACATGTTAAAATAATTATTAAATGTGGGAGTGCCTGAAGAGATGGCTAAAATATGGATCTGAGACCATAATGTAACTTTACTTTTTCATTGTAGTGCAAGAAGACAAAACAGCAAAATGCTTTGGCCACAAAAGAAGTTAGAAAGTAATGATAGCAAGTACAAAACTTCTATTATTCCTCTGGCAATTAGGAATTGTCCATTTAACATATTTGAAGTTTTGAGATTTTAGGCGGGTTGTATTTGTTCTTTGGTGACATAGTTCCTTGGCCAGTATTCACTGTAAGTTTTTAAAATGTACATGCTAATTTTTTAAATATTTTAACTTTGGTAGGTCGTTAGCCTACGTGAGACTGAACGCAGTTTGCAGGTGCAATGTGCAGAAATGTCTGTGAAGGTAACTGAACAAGAGAATGTAGTCCATGAATTAGAATCTGCAGTGGAACGTTTATCAATGGAGATAGACAGACGACTAACTATGCAACAGAAGGAGCATGAACAGAAGATGCAGTTGGTCTTACAGTACTTTAAAGGTATTTGGGTCTTTGCAGTTCAAATATTGTCATTATGCTCACAATATAAGTTACAGTGATGTAAGCAGGCAGCACACAATTATGCTGTGAGTTGACACATTTCCAGGCATGTTTATATTCAATATAGTCAATTCCCTGGGGTATTATACAAACATGGCTGAATTTTATGGGGCTTGCAGGAGAAGCCTGGGAGGCATGGAGATGCTGAAAAGTTTGGAGAAGGGCAGCAGGTTGTGGGACTGTCACCTTCTTGTCACCATAGAATTCTCCCAGCACTGAAGAAGATGGAGGATGACCCTCCATACCAGAGCCTAATTTTGACAGTTCGGGGCCAACTAAGAGCCTTTTCCGACTACAAATGGTGAGTGGGCTATCCTACAGACAGACACGCAATACACACATAACACCAACTGTACATTACTTTGCGTTTATTGACACTGCTTGCACTGAAGAGCTGCCACCTCGTCCAAATGGCATCCTTTACAAGCTGTGACAGCAGCTAATTAACTGCTAGAATGCCACATCCTAGGCTCCTTAAATAGCCCAAACTTCAGACTCATTATCACTGTTGTTTCAATTATGTCCAGCCCAATTTAAAAAATGATGGGCATAACTTTATAAGGGTCAGAGCAATGTAGGCTATGGTGCAATTTATGGAAGATTCATGCAACAACCATAGTGAGGCCCATTTTGGTTCTGAAATCATCTTGTTCTGCCTTTTATGTTTTTCACATGTATTGTGGCGAGATTATCACTAGACAGTGGGAAGTTGCCAATTGGCAGGTATTAACACTTGATAAGTGCCTTGTTATGCTACAACTCACTTTATTAATATTCAAATTTTCATCTTACCAAAGTCATAGAACAAACGGGATCTTAGGCAAACGTGATAAGGAGAACAAAGTGGGTACTTGGCAGATTCAGCTGACCGTCTGTTCTGAACAATTTCCATGCTGAAAACTGTGTAACACCATCTCAGGACACAGTCAACAGGCACCAGGTGCACACACTCCTCCATGGATGTTGACATCTGGAGTTTTCCAACCTACCATGACCATCCTGCACTTCTACTGTTCACTGAAGTGTGTTCTAGAAGCACAGATTTGTATTGCACCAGCAACTTGTATTTAAAGGATTCTTGTATTGAAAGGAAGGGACAGGCATCACAGACTGTACCTGGCTGCATTTAAGGAATGCACGGTTGCTGTCTTAGTATTGCCTCATTTAGCACTTAACTGCATTCTCATAACATTCCCGCCTTCCATCGCCATGCCAGTTAACAAAGTCATACATTGATACAAATGTACAGTATGGAAACAGACCCTTCGGTTCATGCCGAACAGATATCCCAATCCAAACTAGTCCGACCTGCCAGCACCCGGCCCATATCCCTCCAAACCCTTCCTGTTCATATATCCATCCAGATACCTTTTAAATGTTGCAATCTTACTAGCCTCTACCACTTCCTCTGGCAGCTCATTCCATACATGTACCACCCACTGCATGAAAACGTTGCCCTTTAGGTCTCTTTTATATCTTTCCCCTCTCACCCTAAACCTATGCCCTCTAGTTGTGGACACCCCCACCCCAGGGAATAGACTTGGTCTCTATGTCCTATCTATGCCCCTTATGATTTTATAAACCTGTGTAAGGTCACTCCTCAGCCTCCAACGCTCCAGGGAAAACAGCTCCAGTCTATTCAACCTCTCCCTATAACTCAAATCCTCCAACCCCCTGGCAACATCCTTGTCAATCTTTTCTGAACCCTTTCAATGTCCTTTCAATAAAAAGCAGATCAGAATTGCAAGCAATATCTCAAAAGTGGCCTAACCAATGTCCTGTACAGTTGCAACATGACCTCCCAACTCCTGTACTCAATACTTTGACCAATAAAGGAAAGCACAGCAAACAGCTTCTTCACTATCTTATCTACCTGTGACTTTACTTTCAAGGAGCTATGAACCTGCACTCTGATGTCTCTTTGTTCAGCAACACTTCCCAGGACCTTACCATTAAGTATATAAGTCCTGCTAAGATTTGCTTTCCCAAAATGCAGAAGCTCACATTTATCTAAATTAAACTGCCACTCCTTAGTCCATTGCCCCATCTGATCAAGATCACGTTGTAATCTGAGATCATCTTTTTCGCTGTCCACTACACCTCCAATTTTGGTGTCATCTGCAAACTTACTAACTATACCTCGAATGCTTACATCCAAATCATTTATATAAATGACGAAAAGTAGTGGACCCAGCACCAATCCTTGTGGCACTCCACTGGAGGTCACAGGCCTCCAGTCTGAAAACAACCCTCCTCCACCACCCTCTGTCTTCTACCTTGGAGCCAGTTCTGTATCCAAATGGCTAGTTCTCCCCGTATTCCATGAGATCTAACCTTGCTAACCTGTCTCCCATGGTGAACCTTGTCAAAAGCCTTACTAAAGTCCATATAGATCATGTCTCTTGCTCTGCACTCATCAATCCTTTTTGTTACTACTTCCAAAAGCTCAATCAAGTTTGTGAGACATGATTTCCCACGCACAAAGCTATGCTGATTATCCCTAATCAGTCCTTGCATTTCCTAATACATGTACATCCTGTCCCTCAGGATTCCCTCCAACAACTTGCCCACCACCAATGTCAGGCTCACTGGTCTATCACAGAATTGACTTGCAAATCTCAGTCAGAGGCAGACATCTTCTTGTCGGTAACTATGTCTATGTCAATCTCATACCTGCTCCATCCACCAGCATCTTGCATGGCAAATAGACCACATGTAGAACAAGCAGGCAGTCATGTCTGAAAGTTATAGGTAAGTAGAAATCATTGAAGACTCTGGAGGCACCTGTCATTCAGGGTCAGCCTGGTGTGGCAACTGCTGTATCCCGATAAGAAACTTCAGAAGATAGTGTATGCAGCGTAGACCATCATGGAAGCCAATCTTCCATCCATGGACTCCATCTACATGGCTTGCTCCTGCGGAAAGGCTGCCAAAGACCCATCGCACCCCAGTAATTATCTCTGACAACCTCTTCCATCAGGCAGAAGATACAGAAGATTAGAGTGCTGCTGGAAAAATGCAGAAGGTCAGTTGGCATCAGAGGAGCAAGAAAATTGATGTTTTGGGCAGGAGCCCTTCATCATCACCACTCCTGATGAAGGGCTCCTGCTTGAAACATCGATTTTCCTGCTCCTCAGTTGCTGCCTGACCTGCTGTGCTTTTCCAGCACCACTCTAATCTTGATTCTAATCTCCAGCATCTGCAGTCCTCACTTTCGCTTAGAAGATACAGAAGCCTAAACACATGCACCATAAGTTTCAGGAACAAATTTTTCCTGGCCGTTATTAGATTGATGAATGGACTCTCTAGCCTCAAATAATGCTGATCTTGCTAACGTTGATCTCACCTAGCACTCGTCCTGTGCAGTGTAACCTTTAAGCCCTGTCTACTTTTTTTTTACAACCTCTGATCTGTACATCCTTGCTTACTATGATCTGCCTAT
Source organism: Chiloscyllium plagiosum (assembly GCF_037043375.1). NCBI lineage: Eukaryota > Metazoa > Chordata > Chondrichthyes > Orectolobiformes > Hemiscylliidae > Chiloscyllium > Chiloscyllium plagiosum. Next base: position 69,640,680 of record NW_028270140.1, read on the forward strand.
ACTGTTCATAAACAAAGCTTTTCACTGTACGGTAGTACACATGGCAATGAATGAATCAATCAATCTGATACCAGTTGAGAGAATTGGCCACAGTGACGTGTGTGGTTAGTGTGTTCAGTTAGGAAGTCTGTGTCTCTTCAGTCCAAGGAGCGAGTCAGTTGTTAGCAGTAGGTCTGGGGGCATAGAGCTAATGTGGTCAGGGCAATAAAAATGCAACTATCAGCAGTTGGACATGTCTTGCCCAGGTCCTGTTCAGTCATGTCAAAAGCCCTTTCATAGTCAGGACCACAGTCAGGTCTGTCCACAGAAATTGAGAGGGAAGGTAGTAGGTAGGGATGCAATTGCAGCCATTGCAGTGGGACTAACTTGGTCAGTTAGCCTTCATTTCTGGTGATGCAGGGTCTGGGCAGGGGCACAGAAATGTAGTGAAGGGGTGGACAGCAGGATTGCAAGAATGGTATATGATAAAGCATGGAATGAAGAGCGTTATCCATGATCAGGACCATCCCAACTTCAACATAGAGGGTCAGTGAATGACCACACCTGGCACAATCACTTTGTTTGTCAGGTATGGTGGGAAAAATGAGCAACTGTACGCACTGGTATAGGCTTGGGGAAGTTTTAAGTCGATGGGTTTAACAGGATGAGCTACTAACTACCAGGGGAGTGTGCACTGTCACCTTTCATCATGCTGGAAAACAAAAGTGCACAATGGAGTCAAAAATAGCTGTGATCAGAGTGGGTGACTTAAGTGACTCAGCCTGTGACAGAGTGGCTGCTGTAAACAAAGGTCTCAGGGCTTTTAAAGGGAAAGAGCATAAGTCACCAGGCCCATGCAATGTGTGGCACACATGCTGCTTACTCCTTGCACATCGTCTAGCATGGTTCCTCTCTGTATATTGAACCTAGCCAGCACAGACATTGCTGGACAACTGTTTGTCATCTGCACCTTTGTGCACAGAGCAAGCTGAACATTAGGGTTGTTAAATGAGGAGGGATAAATGTGTCTTCATGACCCAATACCATGTGTACACTTCCTCCCCTGCTTCTGGATGGTGCAGTTGACTCTCCGTGCAGAGCATGGAGACCCATCTGTCACAATGAAATCCTGTCAAATGTTGTGAAATTGCATTTGGCATATACACAGTGAGGGTGTAGGTTTGCTCGCTGAGCTGTAGGTTTGATATCCAGACGTTTCATTACCTGGCTAGGTAACATCATCAGTGGCGACCTCCAAGTGAAGCGAAGCTGTTGTCTCCTGCTTTCTATTTATATCTTTCTCCTGGATATGGGGTTCCTGGGGTTTGTGGTGGTCATTTCCTGTTCGTTTTCTGAGGGGTTGATAGATGGCATCTAGATCTATATGTTTGTTTATGGCATTGTGGTTGGAATGCCAGGCCTCTAGGAATTCTCTGGCATGTCTTTGCTTAGCCTGTCCCAGGATAGATGTGTTGTCCCAGTCGAAATGATGGGTTTTTTTCCTCCGTGTGTAGGGTTACGAGGGAGAGAGGTTAGAAACCACATTGAAAGACAACAATCTCACGGAAGGAACACAACAAACGATCAGACAGACAGTTGCACCTACTCTGACCTGAAAGAGGGAAGGAAACAAACTGAATACACAAGGAAAGAAAGCCCTAGAAAACCTCAAAAAAGACAAAAACATCGTTATATTACCTGCAGACAAAGGTCGGCTCACAATCATCCTGAACAGAAGGGACTACATAAAGAAAGCCAATGCACTACTCGCAGACACCAACACCTACCAACAGGTGGCGCTAGACCTGACCACACAACTAGGAAACAAAATTACATATCTCCTAAGAAAATTACAGAATTCCAGACAATTAAACAAGATGAAATTCCAGAAAATGAAACCCGACGGGACCAACACCACATGATTCTACGGACTACCAAAAATCCATAAACCAGGAGCCCCCCTCAGACCTATAGTCTCACTACCCGGAACACCAACTTACAGACTGGCCAAAGAACTATACGCAAGGCTGAAATACCTAGTAGAAGAGTCACAGCACTCCATCCACTCCATCCAGGAATTCCTAAAATCATCAAAAACATCAAAATAGAGGAAGACGAACCAATGATCTCATTCGACGTAACAGCACTGTTCACCTCCATCAAAATCGACCTGGCAAAGGAAACATTTACCACACTTTTAGAAGAGACCATCACACACACACCAACCACCATCAATCACATTACCAACGAAAACATCGTGAAGCTAGTGGACCTGTGCCTCACCACCCACTTCACTTTCAACAACATCATCTACAAACAAACCAACGGCACACTCATGGGATCTCCGCTATCAGGATTCATAGCAGAAGCAGTAATACAAAGACTAGAACAAACAGCCCTACCAACCATCAAACCAAAAATCTGGGTCCGCTACGTAGATGCCACCTTTGTCATCACAAAACGAAACAAGATAGAAGAGACATTTAACATCATCAACAACACCCTCACAGGCATAAAGTTCACCAAGGAGGCAAAAACTGACAACAAACTCGCATTCCTGGATGTCACAGTCGAAAGAAAGGACAACGGAGAACTACAAACCTGCGTATACAGAAAACCGACAAACACTGACCAAATACTTAACTACACCAGCAACCATCCCAACACACACAAATGAAGCTGTATCAGAACACTATTCCAACGAGCCACCACATACTGCAGCACAGACGAACTTCGGAAAACAGAGGAGAACCACCTATACAACGTATTCAAGAAGAACGGATACTCAAAAAATACAGTGCGCAGATTCCTCAAGAACAAACCAAGACAAGCAGACCAAACACAGCCAGAAACCCTAACCACCTTACCGTACATCAAAGAAGTTTCAGAAATGACAGCCAGACTACTAAGACCCCTCGGAATCCTACTAGCACACAAACCCACCAACACTCTCAAACAAAAACTAACAAACTTAAAAGACCCAGTACAACCCATGGACAAAACCAACATCATCTACAAAATTCCATGCAAGGACTGCCACAAACACTATGTAGGACAAACAGGAAGAAAGTTAGCTGCCAGGATACACTAACACCAGCTAGCCACAAAAAGACATGACTCTCTCTTCCTCGTAGCCCTACACACGGAGGAAAAAAACCCACCATTTCGACTGGGACAACACATCTATCCTAGGACAGGCTAAGCAAAGACATGCCAGAGAATTCCTAGAGGCCTGGCACTCCAACCACAACGCCATAAACAAACACATAGATCTAGATGCCATCAATCAACCCCTCAGAAAACGAACAGGAAATGACATCACCACAAACCCCAGGAACCCCATCCAGGAGAAAGATATAAATAGAAAGCAGGAGACAACAGCTTCGCTTTACTTGGAGGTCGCCACTGATGATGTTACCTAGCCAGGTAATGAAACGTCTGGATATCAAACCTACAGCTCAGCGAGCAAACCTACACCCTAAACCTCAATCTGAGCTTCAAACCTTCACAAACCTTGCATACATACAGTGAGACTTACAAGCAAATGAGAGTTAACGCCAAGAACGTTTATGCTGAAAGTAATAGTCTTTTTCCATCATGCCACCAAAGTGCCCTCAATGGGCTTTCCTCTTTCTTTTACTCTCATTATATCTTAGTGTTGTCCCTTGTTCTGCAGTTCCATTCTGGAGCCCATTGGTTTGAACAGGAGACTCAGCGAACACTTGTGTCTGAACAGCCCAGAGATGCCATGGTTCTTGCCAGAGTCAAGTTGACCCTTCTCAGCTTGAACTTCGAAGGGTCAGAGGGAGGCAGGCATGGTGGAGGTGGAGAGTCAGGCCACCTCTGCGGTGTCTTGCATGGAAAGTGCAGAAGAGCCTTGTGAGGACAGGGCACCTGGATTGGGGTCAAGGATAACAAACTCCCACTGTCGCCGAGCCTTTGTCCTCAGGACCAGCATGTGCTTGATGGAATGCAGGTTTGTGATTCTTTCCAGTATTGCCAGAATGTGTTGGACCTGGTTGCCTCCATGGCAACTGCCAACCTGCTCAGGGAGGCAATCAGATGGTCACAGGATTTGCTGCATTGCTGCAGCTTCTGAACCATGAGAGCAATTGCAGCCCATTCTGCCTGTCTGCTGCCGCTCCTCCCTGTGGATTTGGATGGAGTCCCTCAATATGTAAACCACAGGCTCCTCTTCAGCATGCGGCTCAGCCAATGGCTGGTTTTCCACAGCCCTCTGATTGACAGCCACCTTGCCCTTTTATCTTCAGCCAGCTGCAGAGCAGTCACGGTGAGATGTTTACGCACACGTGTTTATGTTTCTCACTGGGGTGTTGATATCTGGGCTGGGATTGGGGGGAGAAATGCAGGAGTCAGCCTTGCTGATGCTTCTTCTGAGACCTCCGTCCCCCTCATCCTCAGAGGTTGAAGACAGAGCTTCCGGGGGAGCCAAGAGTGTCTCTTTAGAGCTTGAGGACAGGCTAGCAGAGCCTGCAAGGCAAGAGAGAGAAGTTGGCATGGCCAGTGGTTAGAAGTGATATGCAATGACTGAGAGTGACAGCACAATTAATGTGAAGCTGAAGTTGAATGAAGATTAGTATTTACTCATTTGGTAGGACATGGATGTTTCTGCATCCCTGTCAGGAGTGGCACCACTCTTTTCCTCTAAATGCCAGGATTCTCTCCCTGTCAAATGTCAAGAATCCATCCACCTGTACCACCTCTCTCTGTCCTGTCAAAGGAGGTCTGGCAATGTAATAAGAAAAGCAACAGAATTGAACGAGATTACAGTTTGTGTCATGACTTTCGGGCCAGTGTGGAATTAATGAGGAGACAGCACAGAGGGTATGTAAGTTTATTGTGTGGGAGGTTAGGAGTAGACGAGAGTGAGTGAGGAAAGGTTTTGTCATCAATGTGAGAATGATAGAGCATGAGCCTTGGTGAGAGGTGAGAGCAATAGCAGAGATAGAATAAGTGTGAAGAAACAGAAAGAAGTCTGGTAAAGGGAGTAAGTCACTAACCTTTCTATATTGCTGGCCATTCCTGCAAATGCTGGTGCTGACATTGACCTGGTTGATGACCTTGGACCAGAGGGTTAGGGACTGGTGGCATGAACTCCTTTGCCAGTACTCGGGGAAAAGACTCTTCTCCTTTGCATTGCCCCATCCTCCAGGGCCTCCCAGTCTCTGTTGGGGAAACACAGTACCATCTTCCCATTCTCCACCATGTTCTGATTCTGTCCTTGAACAGGTCAGGGCAACTTTAGAATGTAAGTGCTCATCTAGGTGCACAGCATCCTTCTGAAATGGATGAACCAAAGATGTCAGTCTTTGGATGAATATTCACTGAGTGTCGAGTTGTGGGAAAGATGCATGGTAAGATGAGTGAAAATTAGACATAAAAGATGCCATAGGTACAGTGTAGGTAATTATGGCATTGAGTTTGATAAGATAGGATGACAAAACCTACTCGGTCTCACAACAAAACAATGTCCAAATAAACTCAGACTTAGCCAAGAAAAATCATAGGATTCAGGCCAAGGCCTCTCTCTTACCTGCCTCTACTATCTTTGATGAATGCCACTTAGAGTCATAGAGATGTACAGCATGGAAACAGACCCTCCGGTCCAACCCATCCATGCCGACCAGATTTCCCAACCCAATCTAGTCCCACCTGCCAGCACCAGCCCATATCCCTCCAAACCCTTCCTATTCATATACCCATCCAAATGCCACTTGCACTGTCTCAGCTTTAGATTTTCTTTTTAATTTTTTTATCCTTAACTCTGTTATTTCTCTTCTTCATCTTCAATCTTGGTGGTCTTGTCCTTTTCTTTATTTCAGGTGGGAAGTGGTGTAGGAGGGAATGGTACCTCCAGTGACTGCAAGTTTCATTTGGGGTGGAGGCTGTGCAGGTAAATTTGCTTCTGTTCCCGTTCCTTCCCCTTCTACAATCATTTGTGTTTTCTCCACTCTTTCCCTTTCTACCAACCTCTTCACTCCCATCAGGTTCTTTTTATTCCACTGAGCTATGTGCTCAACACATCAACCTACTATCCCCTCCCCCATTCTGCCCTGACACATCCTTCATCCTTAACCTCTCACTTGTACTTGTTATACTCACGCAAATAAAGAATTCAGTATAGAGAGGTCAGCGGCTCCTTCATCCTTTTTTCTGTTCCCCAACCTCCCCAACCCCCATTAATCTTCCCTTCTTACCCGTTTACTAAATAGAGGTTTTGTTTGAATTTAGAAGTCATTTTCTTGCAAAATAATTTTAGAATGATGAGAAAAACAATTTCAGTCTTTGTCTGCATCTTAGTGTTTTCTCCACGTTCTGACTCTCTGTCTTCTCTTTCTTTCTCATGTGCTTCTCCATCTCCAGATGTGAGAGATTAGAATATGCTTTGCAATTGTAACCTATCAGTATTAGCTTTTCTTATCAACAAAACACAGAATGACAATCCATTGGCTTCACAATTTAACTGATTTTTTTTTCAAGGAAACTTGAATTAATAAAGATCTTGTGATAAAGGTACTGCTATAATCTTGTTAGTGACCGAGTTCCAGGATGTTTATCAAGTGACAGTGAAGGAACAGAAGTATATGGTTAAGCTGGTGTATGACTTCACATAGAATATGGAGATGATAAGTGTTCCCATGTAGGTGCTGCTCTAATCTTTCTGGGTGGTGAAGGTCATTGAATTGAATTGAATTTATTGTCACATGTACTGAGGCACAGTGAAAAGTTTGTCCATGGTTTTGGGAGGTTGGATAAACTCTTCTGTGCCTTCTCAGTATGGCAGCACTGAGTGTGGAACATTCAATTACTAGTTAACTTAATGGGGTTGAATTTCATAAGCAAACTGAAGTTGATATGGGAGATGCATAACTGAGATGCTGCCTACCTCATTTTGTCCCCTACAACCAATTTGTCAGAAATTACTGGGCTTTCTGAATTGAATTGAATTGAATTTATTGTCACGTGTACCAAGGCACAGTGAAAAGCTTTGTCTTGCGAGTAATACAGGCAGATCACATAGTTAAGTAGCAGGGATAGTAAATAACAGGTAAACAGCGGCAAAACCAAAAACACAGGTACAGGCGAATGTTAAGAGTTTGTGAGTCCATTCAATATTCTAACAACAGTGGGGTAGAAACTGTTGCGAAGCTGGCTGGTGCATGTGTTCAGGCTTCTGTACCTTCTCCCTGATGGTAGAGGTTGTAGATGGATCTTTGAGAATGCTGGCAGCCTTTCCTTGACAGTGGACCTGGTGGATAGATTCTATAGATGAGAGGTTGGCCTTTGTTATTGTCCGGGCCGAGTTCACTATTCTCTGTAACCGTCTCCAATCTTGAATGGTACAGTTGCCATACAGGTAGTGACATATCCAGGCAGAATGCTCTCGATGGCACATCTATAAAAGTTGGCAAGAGTATTTCCGTCATGCCAAATTTCCTCAGCTGCCCGAAGAAGAAAAGACGTTGTTAGGCCTTTGTAACCAGTGCATCCACATGAGAGTCCAAGAAAGCTTGTTGTGGGTGACTACTCCCAGGAGCTTGACACTCTCCACTCGTTCAACTTCTGTGCTGTTAATGTGTAGGGGGCCATGAGTAACATCCCACCGAAAGTCAATAATGCGTTCCTTGGTTTTGCTGGCATTGAGAGCTAGGTTGTTATCGGTGCATCATTTTTCCACGTCTTCCACCTCCCGTCCGTAGTCTGTTTCGTCGCCATCTGACATTTAACCGTCGATGGTGGTGTCATCAGCGAACCTATAAATGACATCAGTCTGGTATTTGGCGATGCAGTCATGGGTATACAGTGAGCACAGTCGGGGGCTGAGTACGCACCCCTGGGGGGCTCCAGTGTTAAGTGTTAGTGAGGATGAAATATTGTCCCCAATCTTGACTGATGGTTTTCTGTGGATCAGGAAACTGAGGATCTAGTTACAGAGAGTGGGGCTTAGTCCAAGATCACTAAGTTTAGTAATCAGACTCGAGGGGATAATACTGTTGAAGGCTGAACTGTAGGATTCTTACCTAGCTGTTCTTGGTGTCAAGATGTTCTCGGGAGGAGTGAAGGGCAAGTGATATGGCATCTGATGCAGATCTGTTGGTCCGATAGGCAAATTGGAGTGGGTTAAGAGTAGTGGGGAAGCTGGAGTTGATTAATGCCATGACCAACCTTTCAAAGCATTTCATGACCACCGAGTTAGGGCCACTAGGCGGTAGTCATTGAGACATGCTGCATGAGCCTTCTTAGGCACATGGATGATGTTGACCTTCTTGAAATAGGCAGGGACAGTGGCTTGCTTCAGGGAGAGGTTGAAGATATCCAAGAAAACCTATGCCAGTTGATCTGCGCATGCTGTGAGTGTATGGCCTGGTACTCCATCTGGTCCCATTGCTTTCCTTGGATTCACACGAAGGAAAACTGATCTGACCTCTGATGCAGTGACTGTTGGGAAAGGTTCATTAGGACTTGTCGGAATAGGTGTTACCTCTCGACAGAAATTCTGCTCAAAGTAAGCATAGAAGGTGTTGAGACGATCTGGGAGGGATATGTCATCATCTGCTATCTTGCACTGTCTCTTTTTCGAACCTGTCATGTCATTCAGTCCTTGCCATAGTTGCCGGATGTCTGTCAGGGTCTCTAGTTTGGATCGGTATTTGTCCTTGGCTGCCTTAATGACTCTGCGAAGGTCATACTTGAATTCCTTATATTTGAATGGGTCACCAGATCTGAAGGCCTTACACCTGGTTTTTAGCAGGTTCTGTATGTCCTGATTCATCCAGGGTTTCCTGTTGGGGAACACGTGGATTGACTTCCTCGGTATGCAGTCCTCCACATAAAGTCTGTGACGGTGGTCGTGTACACGTCCAAGGTCCCTGCGGACTGTTTGAATGTAGCCCAATCAGCCAATTTCAGACAGCACCGGAGCTGACCCTTTTCCTCCTCTGCCCACCACTGGACGTGTGTCTGCAAGGGGATCTCCTGCTTGAGCTTTTGCCTGTAAGCCGGGAGAAGAAGCACGATATTGTCGTCAGAGTTCCTGAAATAAAGGGGGAATGGAGCGGTAGGCATCCTTCACAGAGGTATAGCAGGGTCTAAAATGTTCAGGCCCCTGGTTGGGCAGGTAATGTTCTAGTGGTAATTGGGCAATACCTTCCTTAGATTGGCCTGATTGAAGTCGCCAGTCACTGCGTAGTCTCAGTCTTACCTGGAGAAGGTAAGTTTCTGCTTGTGTTCTGATTTGTCCAGTTAGCTCTTGGTTTCAGTTGCTGCCAATTCGTTGCTTGCGGTTAGGTCACATTTTTGTATAGTGATGTTTGGGCTGCTTTCCAGGTAGGTGTCTTATGGGGTCGGGAGTGTTTTGTGTCGGTTCTCCTTCCTGGGGCAGGTCTTTCGGGTCCCTCCATTTTCTGGCAGGCCCCAAGCCTGGGGCTCGCGTAGGCTGCCTCCAGCTGGTCTGGCCTTCTTCCAGGGTGGTCAGGTGGGTCATGTCTGCTGCCTTCATCCAGTAAGCTGGCTTTGACGGTCGGAGGAGTTTAGATAAAACAGAGTTATTAGTAATTTTTAAAAGCATTATATTAATTTTAAGAGTGTAGAATGATTGCAGGAAGTCGGAAATAGGAAATTTAGATCTGCATGCTGGAGCTCGCAAGGAGTCAACCATATCCGATACCATCTTGCTTCCAAAGATTCCAAAGATCTTGCTTTTGTTGAACTTATGATGGGCAATCAAAAGAGCCCTTTCAAAAAAAAGAGTAAAAGTGTTGACGTTCTTGGGGAGCTAAAAAGAAACATCAATAAGCCTTCAAGCCAAAAAGGAATTTATTACATTTATCCGGCCTACCAAAGCGTTTTCTTCACTGTTGGTGTGGGCATGTGCCATTCCAGCGAGCAGCTCGCAGATGAACTTGTGTTATGTACTGTTGTGTTTCATTTGCATCAAATGTCAAATGATTCCTCCCCCTAGATTCAAGGCACACTTTCACCTCTTCTGCTAACGGAGCAGCATATCAGTGAAATTTCAGACCCTGAAATGAGAGAAATACTTGAGTTCTTCGGGTATTATTTGAATATTTTAATTTTGATTTTTAATCTTCCTCTTCCTTCATCTTTCAGAGTCTTAGGTTTTAATACTAACAGGTCCCTGGCTTTCTATAAACCATATTTTGCATTTACATGCCCATGTCTAGGGACTTTTCCCACAAACATATTCGAAAAGAGATTTTTTGATATCAATTAGTAGTCAGAATATTGCTATTTTCAATTGTAGCCAAAGTCAGTGAAACAAATTTTAGCCTCCCACTCATCTGAAATTAGCTAATGAGATAGGGAAAAACATGAGATCTTGTGGATTTGGTGGTTACATGTACTGCTAAATATTCAGAGGAGCTATGTCCACAAGAATCTTCGAAGACCCAATATTATTAAGTACATTGTTTATTGACTCTTTAATTGCTAACAAACTATTTCAGGCTTGAACAAGAATAACATATCATGATTGTAGCACTTTGAATGTATTCAAACACAGCAAGACACTTCTTGGGAATGGTGTGAAACAAAATTTGACATGGCCATAACAAGAGTTATTAGGGTTGATGACTTAAAACATGATCAAAGGAATAAATGTAGGGAACTTGCCCCAGTTTATAATACAGAGGAGAAAGTGAGGACTGCAGCTGCTGGAGATCAGAGCTGAAAATGTGTTGCTGGAAGAAGGGCTCATGCCCGAAACGTCGATTCTCCTGCTCCTTGGATGCTGCCTGACCTGCTGCGCTTTTCCAGCAACACATTTTCAGCCCAGTATATAATACAGCCAAGTGTGAAAGTCATTCAAGTCTGGAATTTGTAAACCTACAATACCCAGCATGGTTGGCATTAATTGTATCCAAAAAGAAATCAAAATTATTTGTCAAAAACTGTGAACAAATTGCATTCTATTATCACTTATCGTGTTTATCTTTGCCATTATCCTAATCTCACATTTTATCTCTAGTTTCTTTCACCCTTTTCCTTCTGAGCACATCTTGTCAATGAAATCAGCAAGATCTGGACAGTATCTAGGTTTGGGTTGACAAGTGGCAAATAACACAAATGCCAGGCTATGATCATTACCAATAAAAAACAATCTAACCACTATCACTTGACATTCAATGGTGTTACCATCACTGAATCCCCCACTTTCAGCATCCTGGGGGCTTACCATTGACCAGAAACTCAACAGGACTCACTACATAAATACAGTGGCCACGAGCAGGTCAGTGGCTAAGAATATTGCAGCAAGTACCTCACCTCCTCACTCCCTAAAGCCTGCCCATCATCTATAAGGCACAAGTAAGGAGTGTGAAGGAATACTAGCCAGTTCCCTGGATGGGTGCAGCTCCAACAGCATTCAAGAAGCTTGACACCATCTAGGACAAAACAACCCACTTGAATGGCAACATATCCACAAGCATCCACTTCCTCCACCACTAACACTCAGTAGCAGCAGTGTGTACGATCTACAAGATGCAATGCAGAAATTCACCAAAGATCCTCAGACAGCACCTTCAAAATCCACAACCATTTGCATCTAGAAGGATAAGGGTAACAGGTACATGGAAACACTACCACCTGTAAATTCCCATCCGAGTCACACCATCCTGATTTGGAAATGTATCATTGTTCCTTCACTGTAACTAGGTCAAAATCCTGGAATTGCCTCCTTAATGGCATTGTGGATCAACCCACAGCAGATGGACTTTGGCAGTTCAGGAAGGCAGCTGACCACCACCTTCTCAAGGGCAACTAGAGACAGGCAATAATTGCTGGACAGCCAGCAATACCCACCTCCCACAAATGAATAATAAAAAACCTCCTACTACCTCAATTCTATTTCCACCAAATTCCTGACCATTTACCTTCAGTTCATGACTCTTAGGTTAGGTGTTGTTAATGGTTCCAATTCCTCAGGACTCTTCCACTTCCTGACCATTCCACTGTCATTATTCCATTTCTCAAAAAACCTAGCTTTGACCACTCAGTTCTGGAGAGCTACATAACAATGTTCTGTACCTGTCTAAAGTCCTTGAATGTACTGGCACATCCCAAATTTGTACCCACTTTCCTGCAACTTTATATTTGAATCATTGGAAACACATTTTCACCCTACCATAGCATTAAAACAGCCCATATCAAAGTCATAGTGTTAGACAGCATGGAAACAGACCCTTTGGCACAACTAGCCCACACTGACCACACATCCCAATCAGACCTAGTCCCATTTGTCATTAGGCCCATATCCCTCTAAACACTTCCAGTTCCTATATCCATCTAGATGCTTTTTGAATGTTGTAATTGTACCTCCCTCTTCCATTTTCTCTGTCAGTTCGTTCCATACAAGCACCACCACCTGTATGAGAAAGCTACCCCTCCAGTCCTTTTTAAATTGTTCCCCTCTCACCTTAAACCTATGCGCTCTAGTTTTGGGCTCTCCTACCCTGGGAAAAAATACGTGGGCTATTCACCCTACTTTTGCCCCTCCTGAATTTATAGACCACTACAGGGTCACCTCTCAGCCTTCCCGGGACAAAAGTCACAGTCTATTCAGCCTCTCCCAACAACTCAAACTCTCCAGTCCCGGCAACATCCTTGTCTGGACCCGCTCAAGTTTAATAAAATCCAGTAGAAGGATGACCAGCATTATGCACAGTATTCTAAAAGTTGCCTCACCAATGTCCTGCACAACCGCAATATTACTTCCAATTCCTATACTCAATATTCCGACCAACGAAGGCAAGCATTTGAAATGCTTTCTTCACCATCTTGTCTACTCATTACTCCACTTTCAAGAGATATGCACCTGCACTCCTAGGTTTCCTTGTCCGGCAACACTCCCCAGAGCCCTACAATTAACTGTACAAGTCCTGCCCTGGTTTGCCTTACTAAAATGCAACACCTCACATTTCTCTAAATTAAACTTCATCTGTCACTCCTTGGTCTATTGGCCCATCTGATCAAGGTCCATTATACTTTGAGATAATCTTCTTCATTGTTCATTTGTCATCTGCAAACTTACTAACCATGCCTCCTATATTCATATCCAAATCGTTAATATAAATGATGAAAAGCAGTGGACCCAACACTGATTCTTGTGTCACACCGCTGGTCACAGGCCTATAGTCCAAAACTCAACTGTCTACCACTACCCTCTGTCTCTTACCTTCAAATCAATTTTGTATCCAATTGGCTCGTTTCCCCGGATCCCATGTGATCTAACCTTATTAACCAGTCTACAATGTGGGACCTGTCGAACGTTTTGCTGAAGTCCATATAAACAAAGTCTACAGCTCCGCCTACATCTATCTTCTTTGTCACCTCTTCAAAAAACTCAGTCAAATCCATGAGATACAATTTCCCCTACACAAAGCTATGTAGACTAACCTTAATCAGACCTTGCCTTTCTAAATGCATGTAAATCCTAACCCTCAGAATCCCATCCAACAACTTACCCACCACTGCCATAAGGCTCCCTAATCTATTATTCCCTGGCTTTTCTTTCCAGCTTTTTTAACATAATAGAACCACATTAGCCAATCTCCAGTCTTCTGACACCTCATCCGTGATTGTTGATGATACAAATACCTCAGCAAGGGGTCCTGCAATCTCTTCCTTAACTTCCCACAAAGTTCTGGGAAACACCTGATCAGGTCTTGGAGATTTATCTACCTTTTGGAGTTTTATGAGTTCCAATACCTCCTCTTCTGTAATATGAGGTGTTGTCAAGACGTCACTATTTATTTCCCCAAGATCCTAGCTTCCATGTCCTTCTCCATAGTAAATACTGACACGAAATATTTGTTTAGTATCTCATCCATCTGCTGTGGTTCCATATACAGATGGCCACATTGATCTTTAAGGGGCCCTATTCTTTCCCTAGTTACACTTTTGTCATTTATGTACTTACAGAATTTCTTTGGATTGTCCTTAACTCTATTTGCAAAAGCTATCTTATGTTCCCCTTTTTGCCCCCTCAATTCCCATACAATTGTAACTATAGTAAACTAAACCTTCCTCATTCTTTTCAACCTATCTGCAACCTTGCCTATTCCTCCCTTATCACGCCTGACCAAATGGATTGCACTTTCCTTGACTAGTATTTTTCTCACCAAGCCAATTACATTGCCCAACTCCATCTCTGTCTCAACTGCCGGTGAAACTGTCACTCATGTTTTTGTTAAACCTAGACTTGAGAATTATGTTGCTCTTCTGGCTGGTCTTCCATTGCCCAGATTCCATAACCTTGAGTTCAACCAATATTTTGCCAGTATCCTAATATATACTTAGTTCAGCCTCTGGTTACTAACATTGATTCCTGGCCCAGCAGCAATTCAATTTGAAAGACTCAACCGAAGTTTTAAATGACACTATATACATGCTTCTCCCCATTCTTAGCCAATCCAATAGCCCTCTTCTGATTATATTCCTCCAAGTAAGCCTTCATACAAATACCCAGTTTTAATTACTCCACATTTGGCAGTTGTGCTTTCCACTGTCTGGCTCATGAACTTTCTCAGTCAACAGTTTTCTCCTTATTTAAGATAATCCTTAAATCCAAAGGCAATAAATTCTCCTTGTGTATTTTTATATGACCCATTGTCAAAAATTATTTTTAACATGCTTTTGGAGCACTTATGTTTTATTACATGAAAGGTTTCATGTAAAGCAGGTTGTTATCATGTATCATGTACATTTTGTGAGGACGTAAATATAATTATAAAATAAAATAATGATTCTCTTTTTACAGACAGAACTAGTGATGGACTTGCAGATGGCATTAAGGCACATGAATCAAAAATTCAACAATTGGAGAAGGACCTGTATTTCTACAAAAAAACAAGTAGAGAATTAAAGAAAAAACTGAGGGAATTGGTCGAATCATTAAACCAGAATCAGCATGTGGCAGCTTCAAAAAGTACTTAACTGCTTTATTATTCATGCTTTCAATTATTTTTCTAGGAAGTTATTTTCCTTGTTTTCCCATAAACATGAATCTGATTTCTCCACACGCTTACGTGATGTGGATTTTCTGGGC
The DNA here is from genome assembly GCF_037043375.1 of Chiloscyllium plagiosum. Taxonomy (NCBI): domain Eukaryota; kingdom Metazoa; phylum Chordata; class Chondrichthyes; order Orectolobiformes; family Hemiscylliidae; genus Chiloscyllium; species Chiloscyllium plagiosum. The sequence continues at coordinate 69,655,744 of NW_028270140.1, forward strand.
CAAATGGCTTCCTTGCGCCAAAGTGACTGTATAACTCTCGTTGCTGGAGTTCAAATTACCTCAGAATGTCTGTCTTGATTTTTTTTTACTTGTTGGTGATGTTATCTAGATTTTCTTCAGTATCTCTCTGCAATAACATAGTATAAATCAGAAGGGTACTCTATGGGCATACTGGAGTTCCAACATGCCACAACGCTACTAATTTCTTGGCTTTAGATTTTAAGAGAAAATTAAACTTTCGTCTTCAGCAAACTAATATCAGCTGGCCCAACTCCAGCATGGAGACAGTGGGTAAATGCATCACTCTACCCTCTAAACCTTACAATATTTCTATGTAACCAGTCCATGGTGGTAATTATCCCAATCTTAGCAATAAATCTAATCCCAAATGTATACTGATTTCATTTACATTTGATCCCTTCCCTTCAATGATTTAGGGTAATTATTATTAAATTTTGAAATAGTTGGTGCTTCAATAACAGTTTTATTTTGCATCCATTACCTCATAGCTTTGTGTAGTTAAAAACATTCTCCTGGTCTTTACATTCTAATTCACTTACACGAATTCTTATATTGGTGTGGCCTCATTACAGACCCCTCAATGACTAAAAACGTTCTGTTTATTCCATATTATTATAATTTTATTTGAAAGATTTGGATCCACAGATGATTTGCTAAGTATTGGTTAAAAATAGGTAAGGCGCTTAGTGGACAAGGGGATAGCAATGTGTCATTATCTGTCTCTGATCAAAGTGATTCAGGTTGTTCAGCTTATTGTCTCCAGGAATGTGGCATATAGGCCAGTGCTTAATATGTTGCTGAGTGACTAAAGCTCATCAGGGATCCAGATTCATGCAAGACCATCTCCAATTAAAGTTAACATGCTCTTATCAAATGAAGCTAGTCTACAACTCTTATAAGGGAGTTGCAGTCTGGGTACAGATGGTGGAAGTAGCTCGAAAAATATCAGGGCATGGAGCAGCATGGCAAAGAGAGGATTCCTCATTTCTTATATGCAGACTGGTCGCCTTTGTCAGGAGATAGATAGAAGGAGAAAGTTAATATTTCCACAAGGGTCCCAGAGGCCTTCCGGATATATCCTGTGAAGGCTGTGGGAGAAGACAACCACAGAGATCAGTACCAGAATTCTAGCCATGAAGAGCTGGATACAGTGCCAGTAAAGGTTTGATAGCCTCATGAAAATGGTCAGGGTCAAGAATATTTCTTGAAATGCCATCTGCTACCACGCACCACCCCAGTCTATCACTGCTCTATTCAACACAACCTCATTATTCATCCATCAGTAAATTTCAGCAAACAGCACTCTCATACTACACTGCACCCTCACAAGTTTCCACAGCTGCAAGCTTCATAATCACAACTTTCCCATACTACCAGCTATTCAGTTGTGGCAGGCATATTATCAAAACACATTGCAACATATTAACACTTACTTGTACAACATGATAACCATAATTGGTAGCAACAAATAGCTGGTATGTCACAGACAAGGCTACATATCTTCCCCTTCACTGCAGAGAGGGCAGCAATTGACATTGGTGCTAAAGTTATTTTTCGGGTTCTTCTAATTCATTCATGGAATGTGGATATTGCTTTTGGGACAACATTTACATAAATGATTTGGGTGCGAGCATAAGTGGTACTGTTAATAAGTTTGCAGATGACACCAAAACTGGAGGTGTTGTGGACAGCGAAGAGGGTTACCTCAGATTGCAACAGGATCTGGACCAGATGGGCCAATGGGCTGAGAAGTGACAGGTGGAGTTTAATTCAGATAAATGCGAGGTGCAGCATTTTGGGAAAGCAAATCTTGGCAGGACTTATACACTTAATGGTAAGGTCCTGGGAGTGTTGCTGAACAAAGAGACCTTGGAGTGCAGGTTCATAGCTCCTTGAAAGTGGAGTCACAGGTAGATAGGATAATGAAGAAGGCGTTTGGTATGCTTTCCTTTATTGGTCAGAAAATTGAGTACAGGTGTTGGGAGGTCATGTTGCGGCTGTACAGGACATTGGTTAGGCCACTGTTGGAATATTGCGTGCAATTCTGGTCTCCTTTCTATCGGAAAGATGTTGTGAAAGGGTTGGAGGATTTGAACTAAAGGGAGAGGCTGAACAGGCTGGGGCTGTTTTCGCAGGAGCGTCGGAGGCTGAGGGGTGACCTTATAGAAGTTTACAAAATTATGAGGGGCATGGATCGGGTAAATAGACAAAGTCTTTTTCCTGGGGTGGGAGATTCCAGAACTAGAGGGCATAGAATTAGGGTGAGAGGGGAAAAATATAAAAGAGACCTATGGGGCAACATTTTCACACAGAGAGTGGTATGTGTATGGAATGAGCTGCCAGAGGAAGTGGTGGAGGCTGGTATAATTGCAACATTTAAGTGGCATTTGGATGGCTATATGAATAGGAAGTGTTTGGAGGGATGTGGGCCGGGTGCTGGCAGGTGGGACTAGATTAGGTTGGGATAGCTGGTCGGCATAGATGGGTTGGACCGAAGGGTCTGTTTCCATGCTGTACATCTCTATGACTCTCTAACATTTAAGCCCATCCGTAGTTCCCCCCAAGAAAATGGTAGTGAGCCATTACAATTCAGTTAGTGTATGTAGCCTCATAATGCCATTGGGAAAGGGGTTATATCATTCCATTATGTACCATCATTGAACATATTTAATGCTGAAATAAACATTTTTGTGATGTCTCGTAAAATCAAGCAATATGGGGAGTTGTTACGGGGCGATCTATAGAAAATAACTACTGAAGAAGGCAGCTCACCACCACCTCTGAAGGGATGGACAAAAATACCAGCTCAATAAATGCTTACAACCCATGAATTAATTTTTAAAAATGACATTGATTATAAGCATGAGCATGATTATGTCTCAGACACAGCCATCGTCATACCTTTCTTCCTAGGAGGATAGACTGCAGACCACAGCTAGAGCACTGTATGCACTCCTGGAATCCATATTATAGGAGGGATGTAATTGCAGAAGTGAGAGTGCTGAGGAGATTTACCAATATGTTGCCTGCCCTGGAGATTTTTCCTTATAAAGAAAGATTGGATAGCTGGGATTGCTTTCCATAAAGCTGGGGAAACTGAGAGCAGTCAAAATTGAGATGTGTAAAATTATGAGGGCCATAAACAGGGTAGATGGGAAGAAGCGTTCTCGCTTGATGGAGGGATCAATGACCAAGAGCATAGATTTAAGGTAAGAGGTAGAAAAGATGTGAGGGAAGTAAGCCCAGAGGGTGGTGGAATCTGGAACTGACTGCCTCTAAAGGTGATAGAGGCAGAAACCCTCAACATTTAAGAAGTATTTAGATATTTAATTGTGATGCAAAGGCAGACAGGGCTATGGGTCAAGTACTGGAAAATGGGATTCAAGTAGTTAGGTGCTTGCTTTTTGATGGTCAATCATCTCAGTGCAAGTATATCACTACTGAAGTCCCTCAGGATAGATATTTTTAAAACAGCATCCAGACGTATGGATTTTTAATTCAGATAAATGCGAGGTGCTGCATTTTGGAAAAGCAAATCTTAGCAGGTCTTATACACTTAATGGTAAAGTCCCAGGGAGTGTTGCTGAACAAAGAGACCTTGGAGTGCAGGTTCATAGCTCCTTGAAAGTGGAGTCACAGGTAAATAGGATAGTGAAGAAGGCGTTTGGTATGCTTTCCTTTATTGGTCAGAGTATTGAGTACAGGAGTTGGGAGGTCATGTTGCGGCTGTACAGGACATTGGTTAGGCCACTGTTGGAATATTGCGTGCAATTCTGGTCTCCTTCCTATCGGAAAGATGTTGTGAAACTTGAAAGGGTTCAGAAAAGATTTACAAAGATGTTGCCAGGGTTGGAGGATCTGAGCTACAGCGAGAGGCTGAACAGGCTGGGGCTGTTTTCCCTGGAGTGTCGGAGGCTGAGGGGTGACCTTATAGAGGTTTACAAAATTATGAGGGGCATGGATAGGATAAATAGGCAAAGTCTTTTCCCTGGGATCGGGGAGTCCAGAACTAGAGGGCATAGGTTTAGGGTGAGAGGGGAAAGATATAAAAGAGACCTAAGGGGCAACTTTTTCCACACAGAGGGTGCTACGTGTATGGAATGAACTGCCAGAGGATGTGGTGGAGGCTGGTACAATTGCAACATTTAAGAGGCATTTGGACGGTTATATGAATAGGAAGGGTTTGGAGGGATATGGGCCGGGTGCTGGCAGGTGGGACTAGATTGGGTTGGGATATCTGGTCGGCATGGACGGGTTGGACAGAAGGGTCTGTTTCCATGCTGTACATCTCTATGATTATGACTCTATCTCCGGAGCAGGTGGGACTTGAACCCAGGCCTTCTGGTACAAAGGGCATTTCCACCATGTCAGAAAGAGCCCTCTCTCGGGATAATGTCCTAGCCCAATAATCTTCAGCTGCTATATAATTGACTTTCCCTGCATCATGAGGTCAGACATGGTGATATACACTGATGATTGCATAATATTAAGCACCATTCATTACTTCTAATGGACTGAAGCAGTCATTGTCTGTATGCAGCAAGACCTCGAGAACTTTATGAAACAGCTAACAAGGGTAGTTTATAGCTGTCATTGTGTAAAGGCTCTGGAGATTGGGTTTCATTGAAATAACAAGCAAGTAGTGCAGTTTCATAGCTGACATGGGAGGTCTAATATCCAGTTTCATGCAGCTGCAGAGATAGTAGTGATTTTTTAAAAATCAGTGCCTGAAAGATTAGATTACATTACAGTAACCGACCTGCCAGCTACCCCCCTACATTTACCCCTTATCTAACACTACGGGCAATTTAGTATGGCACATCTTTGGAGTGTGGGAGGAAACCCACGCAGACATGGGGAGAACTTGCAAACTCCACACAGTCAGTGGCCTGAAGCGGGAATTGAACCTGGGTCTCTGGCGCTGTGAGGCAGCAGAGCTAACCACTGTGCCACCATGCCGCCCTAAACTACAGGAGAAGAGGACTCCTTTGGTTTTTGTGCCTCATCAGTTAAGTTTTTGATTTTATGACTTATAAAACTTCTCAATTTTTTTTTGTAAGTATGTAATAGTGAGTAAGATGAGAGCATTCTTTTTATTATGTTTAAACTGAGATCTGTCTCTTGACTGACATTTAATATTAAGGATTGATAGTAAGTTATCCGAGAGCAGTGCTTTTGAGCAATAAGACTCTGAATGCTATATTTTTGAGCAATGTGTTTGTTTTTAGGTAATTTCTGGGTCTGTAGGTTGTTAAAGGGGGAGAAATAGCTTTTAAATGGGTGATGTGCTCTTTCTGTCAGATGTGGGAGATCAGGGAGAATTTGAATGCTCCTGGAGACTATGTCTTTAGGAAGTGTGTTTGGTTGCAAATCTTATTCAACTGCATGGGTCAGTTGGAGTGGCAGTTCGAGGCAATGAGGAGTTTCCAAGAACAAGGGGGTGTAATTGATGGCAGTTTCAGAAAGGTGGCGACATCGCAGATACATCAGGTAGATTGTTGACTGCTAGGAATGATAAGAGAGGTAGCTAGGTATTGCAGAAGTCTCCTGTGGCTATCCCCATATCAAACAGGTATGCCATTTTGGCTATTGTAGTAGAGGATGGCCTCTCAGGGAATATAGCACTGACAGCCAAGTTTCTGGGACAGCGACTATTCTAATGAGGGGTATGTCACGTTCCAAGTGATCAATTTGAATAGAGGACTCTCAAGTCTGGGACACAGACAGACATTCCTGTGACTAGTTAAAAATCACACAACACCAGGTTATAGTCCAACAGGTTTAATTGGAAGCACACTAGCTTTCGGAGCGTCGCTCCTTCATCAGGTGATAGTGGAGGGCTCAATCCTAACATACAGAATTCATAGCAAAAATTTACAGTGCGATGTAACTGAAATTATACATTGAAAAATTGATTGTCTGTTAAGCCTTTCATCTGTTAGAATACTATGATAGTTTCACTTCTTTCATGTGTAAATCACAAAACTTTTTTTTAAAAAGTTGCATTCTCAGGTTAGCTGTTAACAATGGTGATAGCTAGACAATATGTTGAAGGTGTTAGCCCCCGTGTTCTCTGTCAATGCCATGATGTTTAGATTGATCCTAACCTAAAAAGTGAGATAACAGAGTTTTACATGAATTCATGCAGTTTTTGAGCCCAGAGTTCTACATGAATGTATGCAGTTTTTGAGCAAACTACAATGTAACCCTGCAAGTACAAATTCACCCTACAAAATATGTGTGCATGTGGGTCTTTGTGTGTGTGTCTGTCTGTCTGGGTTGGGGGTTGTGAGTGTGAGAAAGTGTATGTGTGTGTGTAGTGAGTGCAGAGTGTCTTATGTCTGTGAGAGGGTGCATGTGTGAGTGTGGGAGTGTGTGTGTCTGTGAGGGTGTGTGAAAGTGTCTGTGTGCGCATCTGTGTATATGTGTGTCCATGTGTATGTGTGTATAGGAGTGCCTGTGTGTGTGTGAGAGTGTGTGTGTGTAGGAGTATCTGTGTGTGTATAGTGCAATGGTGGTCACCTGTAATGTGACATGAATCCAAGGTCCCGGTTGAGGCCCTCCCTATGGGTACCGAACTTAGCTATCAGCCTCTGCTCAGCCACTTTTCGTTACTGTCTGTCCCGAAGTCCGCCTTGGAGGATGGTCACCCGAAGGTCCGAGGTCGAATGTCCTAGACCACTGAAGTGTTCCCCAATTGAGAGGGAACACTCCTGTCTGGTGATTGTTGTGCAGTGCCCATTCATCTGTTGTCGATGCCTTTGCTCGGTTTCCCCAATGTACCATGCCTCAGGGCATCCTTGCCTGCAACGTATAAGATAGACAATGTTGCTGAGTCACATGAGTACCTGCCATGTACAAGGTGGGAGGTGTCCCCACGCGTAATGGTGGTATCTATGTCCACACTCTGACATGTCTTGCAGCGCCTACCGTGACAGAGTTGTATGGAGTTGTCCTGAGAGCCGGGCAGCTTGCTATGAACAACGATCTGTTTGAGGTTTGGTGGTTGTTTAAAGGCAAGTAGTGGAGGTGTGGGGAAGGTCTTGGTGAAGTGCTCATCCTCATTGATAATGTGTTGCAGGTCATGAAGAACATGGCGTAGTTTTTCAGCTCCTGGGAAATACTGAACAACGAAGGGTACCCTGTCGGTTGCAGCATGTGTCTGTCTCCTGAGGAGGTCCAAATCATTCCTGTGACTGTCATCAAGTCATCAGGATGGTGTGTTGCCTCCCTGGTGCGATGGTCCAAGGTGGCTCAGAGAGGCTGCAGAATATACTCAAAGGGGAGATAACCAGCAGGAGGCAGTTGTGCACGTTGGTATCAATGACATAGGCAAGGAAAGGAATGGGTTCAGCAGAGACAATATAGGAAAATACGCAGGAGGTTTAGAAAGTAGGTCATCAGCGGGTAGTAACATCTGGACTATTATGGTGCCACATTCTAGTGAGAGTCGGAGTAGGAGGATAGAGCAGGTGAATGCATGGCTGAGGAGCTGGTGCAGGGGGCAAGGATTCACATTTTTGGATCATTGGGATTTCTTCAGGAGTAGAAATGACCTGTACAAGAGGGATGGGTTCCATCTGAATTGGTAGGGAACCAATATCCTTGCATGAGATTTCCTCGTGCTGCTCGGGAGACTTTAAATGAATAAGGAAAGGGAAACCAAAGTGATAGTCAGAAAAGAGAAAAGGCTGAGATTGGTACAATAGATAAGGGGAGCAAATCAAATAGTCAAGGCAGACAAGAGCTTGGCAGAGAGCGAGGTATACTGATAAATTAAACTGCATTTACTTCATTGCAAGAGGCCTGACAGGTAAGGCAGATGAACTTAAGGCACCATTAGGAAATTGGGACTGAGATATCATAGATATTACAGAAATGTAGCTCAGGTATGCACTGGACTGGCAGCTTAATGTTCCAGGGTAAAGATGCGATAGAAAGGGAGGCAAGAGAAGAGGGAAAGTGGTGTTTTTGGTTAGAGATAACAGTACAACTGTACTTAGAGAGGATATTCCTGGGAGATCATCCAGTGAAGTTTTTTTTAAATTTTATTAAACAATACACAGTTTACAAAACAATTAACATTAACAGCTATATACAGAGAAACAGCAATTTTACAAGGGAAAACCAGGCCCCAAACCCTACCGTTAAACCAGTTTTCAGGGAAATGAGGACACACCTCAAATCCCAGTTTCAATCATATAAGACATATAAGACAGTCATTTGTACATATAAGACAGTCCAATTACTTTAAATAACAGTGCATACAATACATGCCCCCAGCAACCAGCCCGTCCCTCCCATCCTCTGGCTCTAGTTAAGTTATATGGGTGGAACTTGAGATGATCATGTGGGATGATTATGTTGTTGGGATTGTATTATAGGCCCCTGCAATAGTTGGCTGAAAATTGAGGATCAATTATGGAAGGAGATTTCCAATAACTGCATGAATAATAAGGTTATAATGGTGGGGGATTTTAATTTGGAAACAGACTGGGACCACCACAGTGTTAAGGGCTTGCATGGGGAGGAATTTGATAAATGTGTACAAGAAAACCTTCTTATTCAATAAGTACTAAAGAAAGAGCAATACTTGACCTATTGGGAAATAAGGCAGGACAAATGACTGAGGTCGGAGATGCCGGATTGGGGTGTACAAAGTTAAAAATCACACAACACCAGGTTATAGTCCAACAGGTTTAATTGGAAGCACACTAGCTTTCAGAGCGATGCTCCTTCATCAGGTGAACCTGATGAAGGAGCGTCACTCCGAAAGCTAGTGTGCTTCCAATTAAACCTGTTGGACTATAACCTGGTGTTGTGTGATTTTTAACAAATGACTGAGGTGTCAGTGGGAGAGCGCTTTGCGGCAAGTGATCATAATTCTATTAGTTTTATAATAGTTATGAAAAAGGATAGAATTAATCAAAAAGTTTAAGTTCTAAATTGGGGTAAGGGCAAATTTGACGGTAATAGGAACTTTCAAAAGTTGAGTGGGGGAGGCTATTTGCAGGTAAAGAGATGGTTGGGAAATCTTTAGAAATGAGATAATGTGAGTTCAGAGACCGTATGTTCCTGTTAGTGTGAAAGGCAAGGCTGGTAGAATTAGAATCCCTACTGTGTAGAAACAGGCCCTTCGGCCCAACAAGTCCACCCAAAAAGCAACACCCAGACCCATTCTCCTTACCTAGTTACCCCTGACTTAATAACCTGCGCTATGGGCAATTCACCTAACCTGCACATCTTTGGATTGTTGGAGGAAACCAGAGCACCCAGAAGAAACCCACACAGACAAGGGGAGAATGTGTAAACTCCACACAGTCGCCCAAGGCTAGAATTGAACCTGGGTCCCTGGCACTGTGAGGCAGTCGTGCTAACCACTGAGCCACCATGGTAGGTGTAGGGAATGCTTGTTGACTAGACATATTGAGGCTCTCGTCAAGAAAAAGAAGCATATGTCAGGTATAGACAGCTGGGATCAAGTGAATTCCGAGAAGAGTGTAAGGGCAGTCAGAGTGTACTCAGCAGGGAAATCAGGAAGGCAAAAAGGGGTCATGAGATAGTTTTGGCAAATAGGGTTAAGGAGAATTCAAAGAGATTCAACAAATATATTAAGGTCAAAAGAGTAACTAGGGAGAGATTAGGGCCCCTTAAAGATCAACATGGTGGTCTATGTGTGGAACCACAAGAGATGGGTGAGATACTAAGTGAATATTTCATTTTAGTACTTACGAAGGATATGTTTGCTAGGGTACATGGAGAAATAAATTGTGATGTCTTGAAAAGACTTCATGTTCCGAAAGAAGCAGTGCTAGAGGTCTTAAAAAGCACGAAGGTAGATAAATTCCCAGGACCTAATTAGGTATTTCCAAGAACTTTGTGGAAAGCTAGGGAAGAGATTGTTGGGCCCCTTGCTGACATATTTGTATCATCAGCAGCCACTGGTGAAGTGCCAGAAGACCAGAGGTTGGTTAAGGTGGTGCCTTTAGTTAAGAAAGGCTGTAAGGAAAAGCCAGGCAACTATAGACTGGTGGTTCTTACATCAGTGTGGGTAAGTTGTTGAAGGGGATTCTGAGGAACAGGATTTACATGCATTTGGAAAGGCAAGGACTGATTAGAGATAGTCAACATGGTTCTGTGCTTGTGAAATAATGTCTCACTAACTTGTTTGAGTTTTTTGAAGAGGTGACAAAGAAGATTGATATAGATGGAGCAGTAGACTTTGTCTATATGGACTTCACCAAAGTGTTTGATAAGGTTCCACATAGTAGACTTGTTATTAAGGTTAAATCACATGGATATAAAATTGGCTTGAAGAAAGAAGACAGAGTTTATAAGATACTGAGGGGCATGGGTAGAGTGAGTAGCCAATGTCTTTTCCCAAGGATGTGGGTCTCCAAAACTAGAGGTCATAGGCTTAAGGTGAGAAGAGAATGAGTTAAGAAGGACCTGAGGGGAAACGTTTTCACACAGAGGGTGGTTCTTGTATGGAACAAGCTGCCAGAGGTGGTGATAGAAGGTTGCGTTTTGGATTAGAGGCCTGTGACCAGTTATGTGCCACAAGGATCGGGTGCTGGGTCCACTGTTTTTTGTCATTTACATAAATGATTTGGATGTGAATACAGGAGGTATGGTTAGTAAGTTTGCAGCTGACAACAAAATCTGTGGTGTAATGGACAGCATGGAAGGTTACCTCAGAGAATAATGGGACCTGGATCAAATGGGCTGAGGAGTTGCAGATGGAGTTTAATTTAGATAAATGTGAGATGTTGCATTTTGGTAAGGAAAACCAGGGCAGGACTTGTACAATTAATGGTAGGGTCCAGGGAGTGTTGCCGAACACAGAGACTTAGGGGTACAGGTGCATAGTTCCTTCAATGTGGAGTTGCAGGTAGACAGGGTGGTGAAGAAGGCATTGGCATGCTTACCTTTATTGGTGAGTGCATTGAGTATAGGAGTTGTAATGTCATATTGCAGCTGTACAGGATGTTAGTGAGGCCACTTTTAGAAAACTGCATATAATTCTGATCGCCCTTCTATGGGAAAGATGTTGTTAAACTTAAAGGCGTTCAGAAAAAAATTACAAGGATGTAACTGGGATTGGAGGTTTGAGTTATAGGGAGAGGCTGAATAGGCTGGGGCTTTGTTTGCTGGAGCGTTGGAAGTTGAGGGGTAACTTTAGAAAGATTTATAAGATAATGATGGGCATGGGTAAGGTGAGTAGCCAATGTCTTTTCCCTAGGATGTGGGTCTCCAAAACTAGAGGTCATAGGCTTAAGATGAGAGGGGAAAGATTTAAGAAGGACCTGAGGGGAAACTTTTTCACACAGAGGGTGGTTCTTATATGGAACAAGCTGCCAGAGGAAGTGGAGGAGGCAGGTAAAATTACAACACTTAAAAGACATCTGGATGGGTATGTGAATAGGAAGAGTTTAGAAGGATATGGATCAAATGCTGGCAAATGGGACTAGGTCAGACTGGGATGTCTGGTCGGCATGGACAAATTGAATGGAAGGGTCTGTTTCTGTGGTGTATGACTCTATAAAAAACAGTCCTGGGTAAGTAACATTCACACCACATAAGTGTCAGGCAATGATGATTCCAATAAGTGGGAATGTAACCTTTACAGCTTGACATTTAATGAAACTATCATCACTGACTTCCTCCACTATCTGGATTACTATTAACCAGAAATTGAACAGGACCAGTGATACTGAGACCATAACAGCAGGTCAGAGTTCAGGATTCTGAGGCAAATATCTCACGTCTGTCTTCCCAATTTTGGTCCACCATCTACAAGGCACATGTTAGATGTGTGATAGAGTGTTCTCCACTTGTCTGAAAGGGTGCTACTTCAACAACACTTAAGAAGCTTGACTCCATCTACAGCAAAGTATCCTGCATGATTGGCACCGCACACACAACCTTAAACATTCATTCCTGCACCACTGATTTACAGTGGCAACAGCATGTGGCATCTACAAGATGCACAGCAGTAACTTACAATGGCTTCAACAACAGCACCTTCCAAAACCCAAATCTCTATCACCAAGCAGGAACAGGGCAGGGGAACACTTCAACATGCAAGTACTCCTCTGAGCCACACACCATCCTAACTTGGAACTATATCACATTCCGTCAGTATTGCAGGGTCAAAATCTTGGAACTCCATTCCTAGTAGCTCTGTATCATAAAGAACAAAGAAAATTTACAGCCCAGGAACAGGCCCTTCGGCCCTCCAAGCCTGAGCTTGGAGGGCCAAAGGAATCTAGCAGTTCAAGAAGGCAGCTCTCCATCACTCCATCACTTTCTCCAAGGCAATTTATGATGGGCATAAATGCTGGCCTTGTCAACAACACCTACATCTCATAAACAATAAATAAGGTTCAGTTAAAGGAAATGTCACCGTTCTATGACACCTCTTTGATGAAATATAACCATCAGGTACTTACTCTGGCTCATGTGCAAGCAAAAGAAATGATCTCTGAAGAACCTAGGTCAATAAAACATCCAGAAAGATTCCCTGCTCCTACTCTTTCTGCAAACAGTTTTCCCTCTTTGCTGCCTCTGCTTCATTGCCCTGTAATGTTGCAACTACGACTCCCATAACTAGGAGTAAGTGTTGTGTTTCAAAGTCCTTAAATCTACATCATTTCATTTTGAACAAACTTCAATCATCTCATCCAACAAGACAGTATTCAGCTAACACTTAATGATATGGTCCTGGGGAGTGTTGCTGAACAAAGAGACCTGAGAGTGCAGGTTCATAGTTCCTTGAAATTGGAGTTGCAGGTAGATAGGACAGTGAAGAAGGCATTTGGTATGCTTTCCTTAATTGGTCAGTGCATTGAGTATAGGAGATGGGAGGTCATGTTGTGGCTGTACAGGACTTTGGTTTGGCCACTTTTGGAATATTGCATGCAATTCTGGTCTCTCTCCTATTGGAAGGATGTTGTGAAACTTAAAAGGGTTCAGAAAAGATTTATAAAGATATTGCCAGAGTTGGAGGATTTGAGCTATAGAGAGAGACAGAATAGGTTGGGGCTGTTTTCCCTGGTACATTGAAGGCTGATGATTTATAAATTCATGAGGGGCATAAATAAGGTAAATAGACAAGGTCTTTTGCCTGGGGTGGCGTATTCCGGAACCAGAGGTTTAGGGTCAGAGGGGAAAAATTTAAAAGGGACTGAAGGGGCAACATTTTCACGCAGAGGCGGTGAGTGTATGGGATGAGCTACCAGAGGAAGTGGTGGATGCTGGTATCATTACAACATTTAACAGGCTCTGGATGGGTGTATGAATAGAAAGAGTTTAGAAGGATAAGGGCCAAGTGCTGGCAAATGGAACTAGATTAGGTTAGGATAACTAGTCAACATGGACAAGTTGGACTGAAGGGTCTATTTCCATGCTGGACATCTCTGCCTCTCTGAGTCAAATATCTCTAGGATATTGATGTTGAGTGATTCAGCTATTATAATGCTGTTGAATGACAAGGTCGAGTGGTTAGACTCTGTTGTTGGAGATTGTTATTGCCTGGCACGAATATTTTGTCCAAAGTAGTAACCCAAACCTGAATATTATTTCATTTGTCCTCACTTCCATCCATTACTTTTTAGTCCTCTGTTATTTCTGTCTTGGCAAAGCTAATGGATTCTGGGTTAATTGGTTGAGGCTTACTGAGTAGTTTTGGCATTACCCATTATTTTCCTCATCCTTTGACATCTTCTCTTGCATCTAAAATTCCTCTGCTTCCTGGACAGTGCTCTTATATTGCCAAGCTCTTCACCTGGAACTGAGAATTAATAACACAGATAAAATGACCAGTTAATTTGAGTGCTATTAAGACATTATTCAGACAAATATAGCACCCATTCTTTTAAACATGACTTGCACCAGAAACATACAATTTGTCTCAATGTTTTTACTCTGTTTCAAGAAAAATTAATATTTAATGAATTTAATTGCAGATAATGGAACTGGTAATACAGTATTAAGCCCAGGAGGAGGAGAAGTTCATATAATGGAACAAAAATGGGCTTCAAGAGCATCCAAAAGTACTGGAGAAGGAAACATCAGTTCTCCAGCCATATCTAGAACACACAAAAATCAGAAATTATGGGAAGAAACTTCTGAAATGGTACATGTCTCCACAAAAATGATACCTGAGCAAGAGTATTCATTCAGTTCAGAAATGACAGATGAAGTACAGTCATCAAATGCCCTCACTTCAACTTTCAAGCCATCTCAGATAGTTGAGAAGACATCACAGCCTCATGTCATTACTCCTGTAAGATTATCCCGCAAAGAGCTGCGACAGATTACGGCAACACAAGTATCCATGAGACGTTCTAGTTACAGTCACAGTGTAAATTCCATCCCTACAGATTCTATTGAAATAACCAGGAAATCTATGGACTTCAATAAGTAGCATAAAGTTTGCTTGTTATGAATCTTGAAATGTTCTTATACTGGAACCATACAAGCTAATTCCTGATTGAGCTAGGGTAATCTGACTTAAAGATGTGGGTTTGCAATAGAAAGTGGTATTTTTCCAAGTGGATTCTGCTGAAAAAGACCCAAATTCCTACAGTACATTCCTCCAGTTAACTGAACAGAAATGATCAGTTCTCCAAAATGTAAAGACAAAAGGGAAAAACAAGCTAGATTTGTAGTTTTGCTTCTAACATTTTCAGATTGAATTATCAGAAAACTGCAGTATGTTTTATATATATATATATATATGAATTATCTATTAGAATGCACAAACAATCAAATTGATATTATCTGGAGAGAAATTCAGAAAACACAGTTGGCGTAAAACAATGGCATATGAATGGTTACTTCCAAAACTAAACTTGACCATTAAAAGACCACTTATTTGTATCTTAATAACAATGTCTGACCCTCACCTCAACACCTCATCTCATCTGCTACTGACACCTGTGTCTTTTGTTACCTCCAGACTTGAGTATTCCAGTGCACTCTTGATCAGCCTCATATTCTACCATGCATAAAGTTGAGGTCATCCAAAATGCAGAAGCCCACATCGTAACTTGTGCCACATCCTGGCCACTGATCATCCCAGTGTTTGCTGATTTGTATTAGTTAAGCAATGTCTTGGTTTCTGGTGTTGATTTTCAAATTTCCCCCGGTGCACTTCCTTTTTCTGAAACACCCTCCAGCCTATAACTCTTCGTAATATCTGCACTCCTGCAAGTTTGGACCTTTGAGCATCCCAATTTCAAATCCTTCATCTTTGATGAGTGTACCTTCCACTCCCAGTGCCTTCATTTCTGGAATTCCCTCACTAAGCCTATTCTCCTGTCTTCCCTGCTTAAAACTACTGCCTGGCTAGGATTTGTTGGAATCAATGTCAAATTTGTTTTATAATCCTGCTGTGAAAGGCATGGAGTCATTTTAGTCAATTAAAGATGCTAACTAAGTTGTTGTTTATGTGGGGAAATTGAAATAATATAATTTGTATAATAAAAGCACACCAATGTAGCTTTTCATAATTTGAAGAAAAACAGAATCTGAAACAGCTCGATTCACTTTAAAAGTGCAGCACTTCATTTGCACAACCAGCTTAGATTATGTTTAAATATGTGTGAATAATGAGTAGATTAGTGGATGGGTTATTGCATTTCACAAGTTCTGTTTGACGGTCACTCAGCATCATTTCTCATTGTCTTGTGTTTTAAAAATGCCAACGTTGAACTGAATATCCCAAGCAGCCTACTACTCAGAATTATGTCATCTCCGCCAGGTTCAATCTAAGAACCTTTACATGCATTAATAAATTAACATGGCTTAATTGATATAATATTTGCCTTCACTTTAGAGATTTTAAAAAATCTACACTGCTTGAGATCTATCCCAGTAGCATAGATTATCCATCCATTCTTGAAACTTGCCAATTTTAATTTTATGAAATGGTCTGTACAATGACTGTGCAAACAGAATGCCAATTTGTTGATGAACAAAACAAACCTCTCACAGATTGTGCACTCACATTTCATTCCAGAACTGCACAGTATCAGTATTGCAATCTTTTAAATGAAACATTAAAATGAAACCACAGATGATTGTTCAAATAAATGTTTTAAAGGTCCCATGGCACCATTGGAAAATGAGACCATGGATGCTTCTGATGTATTGGCTATTATTCCTCCCTGTACGATCATCACGAAGAATGACCTGACTTGGTCATTTATGTTGTTTGATGTTTTGTGGAAATTAGTTTTTACATTTGTCTCCCCATTACATGTCAAAAACAATTTATTTGTTTAACTAATTCATTTTCCTTTAACTAGTTCTTTGCCCCCATTTTCATTGTTGAACAAACTTGTATTGTAGCCATTGTAAGGTATTTTGAAGGAAGGTAGCAGTGTATTTTAATTAGATTCCAACTTGTAAGTTTAGATTGGTAGTTTTGCTCAATTGTTGATAATGGAAAAAAATGATACTTTGGTACACCAGTGGTGTTGATTTGAGGTTATGGCTGAGGCATTTCATTACGACTGAGCAGAAAGAGTTTTGCTCACCATTAACCTGACTATTGTTATATCTGGCCCCAGGAGTGTTTGATGACAGCACTAATCAACTCCCTCGAATCAACATTTCCCATCTCGAGTACAGAACTTGTGCTACTTACCGTTGAATTTTTCCACCTAATTCTAATGAGAATTGTAAATTAAGTACAGATTTCACTTGGGGCAAAACACTTGTGTCATCAAGTATTCCTGATCAGATGATAATACTATTATTTTCCAGATGTGCAGTTCATTTTGTGTTGGCATTCCAAATGTATTCCATTTTTGTTCCGATGGTGTCATGGTCCAAATGTTATTCAGTATTCTACACATTGTGTTCTTTTTTGTACTTTAATGAGGATTTTTTGTAGTATTTGAGTTTAATGGATTTTTTGTAGAAGCATTTTATATGATTGCACTTGTTAATTTTATTTAAAGAAAATTTTATATTTATGTAAAAAAAATTCTCTTGCTGAATTAAATCAATATTTACAGTAAATGCAGTCAGTACCAGGATCCTTTAAAAATATTAGCAACTATTACAGTTAAAAATGATTTTAAATAAAAGGCAATAATACAAACAATAATAGTTAATTATAAAGATTTGATTTTCAAATGTGAATTGATGATGAAATTCTTTCAAACATTTTCAGAATTTGGGCCAATTTGTGCTGAGTTGTTACTGGCCAAATAAATTCCAAATCAAATCCAAATGTTATTTTTGTTCCCTTCATTTACACTGAATTCAAGGTTTAGTTTTGTATTAACTAACTGAGCATCCTAATTATCCCAGAAAATACTGAACATGACTGAATCTCAAAATACCTCAACAAAGTTTCTATAGGATTTTTCACATCACTGACATCTTTATTTTTTGCTTTCATATAATAAGATTAACAGGTCATTGCTGCAGTATAAACTTAATTTGCAACATTTCAGTTAATCCATTAATTATAAGAAAAACTTCATGCCATATGTATTTGGAACTGTCACTTTCTGAATTTCTGTTTTTCATAATTGTATCCATGTATACACACTGAATAGTAAAGATTATGTGGCCATTTCATCCTAAATCGCAACACACTAGCCAAGTCATTTCTTAATCTTATTCTTTGGCAAATTCATTGATTTATTTGTCCCGAATATCAAAATAATTTGTGCAACTGTCTTCATGACTTTCTATCATATACTGACACCAGTCTCCCCTTGAATTCAACTGTATCAAGATTCCTGTATTTTTACAAATTTTCAAATCCCCTGCTTATCTTTAATGTTGCTTATAATATCCACCATTCCTGTTAACTCAATTTCCCTTCCTGATCTCCTCTGTGCTAAGGTTATCTACAACTCATTCCTCAGACATAGTCTGTTTAAACCATTCACATCATTCCTTCAGAAAGACCTATCATACGAATTAGGAGCAGGAGTAGGCCATCTGGCCCACCGAGCCTGCTCTGCCATTCAATAAGAGCATGGCTGACCTTTTCGTGGACTGAGTTCCACTTACCAGCCCACTCACCATAACCCACCACTAACTTTTCTAATTTCCTTTCATTGTCTGGAAGATAAGACCTAATTCCATGCCTAAGACTATCAAATCTCCATTTTCAAATTCTCTAATCTGTTTTCTATCTTTCTAACAATACCAAAGAAGCCCTGGGCAAAGAAATGAATGACATGCTTTAATCTATTAACCTTTCTTGTTCTCCTCAACTTCTCTGCAATGTATTATATAGTTGCCATCCTTGTCCAACAAAAGCAGTCAGCACTATCTAAAACAAGGCCTTTTCTTTGCTCTCAAAATTGTTACCAAACTTACATAGTGTTACTAAAATGTAAGTGTACGTTTTAGTTTGTATAGTCATTGAATTCCAATTTCTAAAACTCATAAATTGTCATGGCTTTTTTTGTGATTATTCACATAAAATGATAATCTTGACCTGGCTCTTTGCTCTCAAGTCAGATACATCAAGTGGGAAATTTCCCTACTCACTCCTGTCTTTTTAAGGAAAAAGTGCTCCTTTATTACAGGATAGACAAGAAGGGGACTGGAAGAGCATAGCAAGCCAGGCAGCATCAGAAGGTGGAGAAGTTGACGTTTCAGGTATAACCCTTAATGGATATGGAGTAGGGGGAGTCGCAGATAAAGAGAAGGGGGATGGATTATGAGTGTGGAGGGCGTGGACTGGTGAGATAGTGATTGGTGAGTACAGGTGGTTGGTACGACCTGGTAGGTATGTGCAACATCTACAGTATTTTTATCACTAACCTTCATTACAGGAGACAAGTGCAGACAGCGACTTTATTATGATGTGGTTTAATACCACACTGGGTTTGGTTTCAAGACAAATTGGTCAAGGGGAAGGCAAAGTCAACAACTGTCTTCAGGCTTAGACTTGATACTATTTATGATGCATCAATACTAAACATTGCTATATATAGTAATTCCAATACACCCAGGCTCTGATTCTATTGTTATATTAGATAAGGACTACTCTTTCTTCTTTGTATTCTTGTCCATGTGCTCTTAAGACTGTCTTCCATTTTAGAGAGTAGTGTAGTAGCAGTCTAACCCTAACCATAATCCTAACTCACCCATGCTATGTTCAGTGATGTGCAGCTCTGAGACTTCATTGCAAGGTTGTTCCAGGGTCCTTTACCCTTGCACAATAAACCTCTCCAAATCTTGTCCCCCCCATCACAAAAATCGATTAGTAATTATATACATACTCACAGTAGTTATTTAGATTACTTCTTTTTAACAACATTTGTCATATACCTTTTCCTTATTTCTTCTACCCCTTCTAAAATTTTTGACTTGATCAGGAAAGTATATAATCAGGTATAGAGACACTTGAGGTAAAGTTGCTAATTTTACATCTTCCCTTCTGAATTCTTTTCAATATGGCCACCTGAACTTGTAACAATGTAACTGCAGGTGTGTTTGAGAATTACAAGGTGATCATACTTCTGCTCCATTATTAGTGTTGGGTACTATAGTTAGTTCCCTAGGAAGAAATGAAGCAGTCAATCCATGTGTTTCTTTATTTCATTAGTGATTGAGGGATTTTCTAAAGTGGAGAGATGTACTAGTTTGGTGTCAGCTTTCAAAGTTATTTCATAATCTAGTACAACAATTTGGGATATTGGTACTGGAAGACACTTTTCACATTCTAAGTTCTTGTACCTTTAATGTCTGGCTATGCACAGCTTTAAATCAGATGACAAAATCTGCTAACCATGGAATATAACCCAACATAACTGTGATGCTGGCACCAATATCTCATTTAAACTTAGTTGGTTTCACATTTAAATAGGTGACTTCTATATAAATCTAACATGACAGCTTAAGTTTCTCCTGTGACAGAATAATATAGGCTTTTTTTCTAAGTACCTGTTTTTCATGTTAAGAATCTTGGCCCCTTCCAGTATTGACATATTCTTCAAGATTCTGTTCCGTGGCATGAATTTACATGTTGGGTTAGAAATGATTTGATTTTTTTGTAACATATCTTCAAGAAGTGACCTCTTGCTACAATGAGTAGCAATGATTGTTGGCAGAAGGCTGGACAGTTTTACATAAGTGGAGTTTTGGAACCATACCCATCACAAAATACAGTGGCATCAGATTGCTCAGGATTGCATATAGATGTTGGCATATACAATATGTTGTTCAGATGAGAGGTCTGTCTCCACTGGTCACATGGTTTATTCTGCTTTAGTAAACATGTTCTGTAGAATATACAAGACTAAATGAAACCTTTACTGTATAATGCTTTTAGAACAATTTTTCTGGACTTGGTGTCCAGGGTTATTTAGGCTGCTAATTCTAGAAGTGTTTTGATTGAAGACATTCAGTAACTATTCCATCTAAGAGCAATGACAATTCTATGACAAATGAATTCTTCTAAGTTTTCATAGCTAAGTGGTTCAGATAGTCCATTAATGGAACTATCTACAGACTCTCCTGAACGTTCTCTCAAATTTCAAATCTAATGTTGATCTTGCTGTTTGTGCACCTTCTTTGTAGCTGTAACTTTGGACTCCTGTCCAATCACCCTATGGTCTTTGTATGTTATCACCTGACAGTACTGCATGCAAAATAAAACTTTTCACTGTACCTTGGTATGTGTAACAATAATAAATCAAATCAAAAAGTTATTGACATATGATCTCACCAGTACCTTCTTTGTTCGTGAAGTGAAATATTGCTGAAAAGCTGTTGTGTGGTTGTCAAATGTAATTTGTTTCTTATTAATCTGTTGACTGTATAAAACATGATCTGATGTTCTTCCCATAGATAGGAAAGTGTGCTGTATCTTTGACTTGAAACAACCGCCAAACCTTAAACAGACCATCGTTTGCAGCAAAGTACCGAGCCTTCAGGACAACATCAACCATAACACCACACAACCCTGCCATGGAAATCTCTGCAAGACACGTCGGATCATCGACATGGATACTACCATCACCCACCACATATACAACAGGTACATATGTGACTTGGCCAATGTTGTCTGCTTAAATGCTGTAGGCAAGCCTGCAACGAGTGCTGGTATATTGGTGAGACCATGTAAACGCTACAACAAAGAATGAATGGACACTGCAGAACAATGGTTATACAGGAATGTTCCCTCCCAGTCCAGGAACACTTCAGCGGTCAAAAACATTCAGCCTCTGATCTTCGGGTAAGTGTCCTCCAAGGCTTATTTTGGAATACAAAACAACATAGAATTGGCAAGCAGAAACTGATAGCCAAGTTTGGTACCCATGAAGATGGTCTCAACTGTGATCTTAGAGTCATAGAGATGTACAGCATGGAAACAGACTCTTCGGTCCAACCGTCCATGCCGACCAGATATCCCAACCCAATCTAGTCCCACCTGCCAGCACCCGGCCCATATCCCTCCAAACCCTTCCTATTCATATACCCATCCAAATGCCTCTTAAATGTTGCAATTGTACCAGCTTCCACCACATCCTCTGGCAACTTATTCCATACGCGTACCACCCTCTGCGTGAAAAAGTTGCCCCTTATGTCTCTTTTATATCTTTCCCCTCTCACCCTAAACCTATCTTGGGTTCATTTTGTGCTATATGTGACTCCACCACACTGTTCTGTATCTGTAAAATCTTCCTTTCTGTCCAGTGTTGATCATTACTTTGATAAATTGTTATGATCTCTCCATCTTTATTAGTTTGTACAGTGTTGGATGATTTATTACTTTTGTTAGACCCTTGGCATGTGACATAAGAGTAATTTAGATTAATGTGGGGTGTTGCATTTTGATAGGGCAAATCAGGACAGGACTTATAGACTTAGTGCTAAGTTTCTGAGGAGTGTTGCCAAATAAGGAGACCTTTAGATGTAGGTTCACAGATCCTTGAAGGTGGAATCCCCGGAGACAGGGTAGTGAAGAAAGCATTTAGTACACTGGACTTTATTGGTCACTGCATTGAGAATAGGAGTTAGGATGTTATGTTGTGGCTGCACGGGACATTGGTTAGGCAACTTTTGGAATACTAAGTTCAATTCTGGTCTCTCTGCTATTGGAAAAATATCATTAAACTTGAAAGACTGAAGACAAGATTTACAAGGATATTGCCAGGGTTGGAAGGTTTGAACTATAGGGAGAGGCTGAATAGGCTAGGGCTATTTTCCCTGGAGTGTCGGAAGCTGAGGGGTGACCTTATAGAGGGTTATAAAATCATGAGGGGCATGGATAGGGTAAATAGACAAGGTCTTTTCCCAAGGTAGGGGAGTCTAAAACTAGAGGGCATAGGTTTAAGGTGAGAGGGGAAAAATTTAAAACGGACCAAAGGGGCAACTTATTCATGCAGAAGGTGTTTTCTGTATGGAATGACCTGCCAGAGGAAGTG
Organism: Chiloscyllium plagiosum; assembly: GCF_037043375.1. Classification (NCBI taxonomy): domain Eukaryota; kingdom Metazoa; phylum Chordata; class Chondrichthyes; order Orectolobiformes; family Hemiscylliidae; genus Chiloscyllium; species Chiloscyllium plagiosum. Next base: position 69,678,177 of record NW_028270140.1, read on the forward strand.
TTGGAGGCTGGTAGAATTACAACACTTAAAAGACATCTGGATGGGTACATATAGGAAGTGTTTAGAGGGATATGGGCCAAATGCTGGCAAATAGGACTAGATTAATTTAGGATATCTGGTTCGCATGGACGGGTTGGACTGAAGGGTCTTTCTATGCATTACAACTCTATGACTTTAAATGCTATTGTCAGTTTAAAATTTGATTTTCATTTTACTGGTATGTCTTTCTTCATAGAGATGCATAAAGATATTCCTTTTCCAAAATAACTGAAGTATTTTGAAAGATCTCTGGGTAAAACTTTAGTAAAATGGCTTCTCTGAAAAGGTTCAGTGATTTTTGGACAGTATCAAAACTGTCTGTTGTGATGTCATTTTCACTGAATTTTATTGTTTTCATCCCAAATTTGACACCAGGTGACCAGATTTGCACTTTTTCTTTATTTTTCATATTTTTATATTTTAAATGGATAAACTCAAAAATTGGTAGTTGACAATCAAACGTTTGAATTTGTTGGTCGAATTATTGAAATAATAGATTTCACTAACTGTGCTGTTAGTGCTTTGACACTTGGAATTGCAATAACAATTTTAATTCCAATTTTTATCTTTCTTAATTGTAGATCTTTAAGTGTACACTGATGAATTAGCGTAACTTGCTGTTGTTAGCTTTACTGCTGAATAAATAGTTCAGAAAGTTGTTACCCCACTGTTATAGGTTTTAACTGTGATCCTCAACCCTAGGTTTTTGCTGAAGACAAAAAGTTTCTGTCCTTTCCCCTAATGTATTGAATCTGCTGTAGGTGTCTGGTAATTACCTTTTTATATAGGTACTCAATTTAAATTTATCCCTTTAGCTGATGGTGGGTTTTTACTGCTCTCACTGATTGTTTAATGCTCATGCACCTCATTAATCCCTACAACCCCATTTAGCCCTTATTCCAATGAAGTTTACTGAATTTAAATTAAAATAAACTCTAATTATCTCTTGCAGACTTCAATATATTAGAACTAATGTGTTCATGAAAACTCATTCAATATTTTTAAATCCCTTCAAATGCTTAGTCTCTTATAAAACAAACGTTTGTCTGTCATTCCGATACCAAAGATAGCAAACCTTTCAACAACATAGAAATATAAACAAATTACTGTGGATGCTGGAGATCTGAAACAAGAGCAGAAATTACTGGCAAAACAGAGCAGGACGGACAGCATCTGTGGGGAGAAAGCAGCATTAACATTTTGAGTCTAGTGACTATCAGAACAGTTAATGCATTAGTGAGCAAATAACAGCATTTAAAGTACTCATTGGTCTCTCATGAACATCAGATTGGAGAACAAATAATCGTGAACTTGGAGATAATTTTGGTCGAAAATAGGCCCTTCTTGTCCAGTTAAAGTATTGAAAACTCTGAGGAACACAGCAGTTTGCTCAATTATATTCCACTCATTGTATCAGTGCTCAGCTGGTATGCATGCTGAAGCTTTCTCTCCGGAGTCATGAGCCATTGCTCAGAGAGTATCTCTTGTCACCTCGTAGCCAGCCATGTACATTGCTTTGGAGCTCAAGGTTCCATGGGATGGATGTCTGCCTCACTATCAAAGAATTCTGACAGATCTCTAGATAGCAGCTATTCATCTGCATGATGCTTTCCATTAGGACCATATCAGCTAAAAAAAAATGAAAAAGATTACAGTATGAGAGAAAGCTAGCCACAAATATAAAAACAGATAGTTAAGAGTTTCTATAGGTATTTTTTTAGTAAAGAAGAGATTAACAAAGCATTGGTCCAATAGAAAGAGATATTGTGAAATTAATAATAAAAAATAAGGAGGAGGCAGATGAACACATTTTTGCATCTTGCATACATCTTCACTTATACAAGACATAAGTATCATCCTAGAAATGCCTGGAATGGATGGAGAGAAATGGTTAGACAAGTTAAAAACCAAAAGAGAAAGTGCTGGAAAATCTCAGCAGATCTGGCAGCATCTGTAAGGAGAGAAAAGAGCTGACGTTTCGAGTCTAACTGACCTTTTGTCAAAGCTTGCCTTGTAACCACTGGAGATTACAGGAGTAAGGGATTACTTCATTGAGATATCCTTGAGGGGTCTTGACAGGGTGGATGGGAAAAAAATAGTTCCTCTTGTGGGAGAATCTAGAACTAAGGGCCACTGTTTAAGAATGTGTTTGCCATTTAATGACAGAGATGAAAATATTTTTCTTATCACAGAGGGTCATAAGACCATAAGACATATAAGCACAATTAGTCTATTCAGCTCATCGAGTCTGCTCCACCATTTGATCATGGCCAATATGTTTCTCAACCTCATTCTCCTGCCTTCGTCCCATAACCCTTGATCCCCTTTCTAATCAAGAATCTCTGTATTAAAACACACAATGACTTGCCTTCCACAGCCTTCTGTAGCAACGAATTTCACAGATTCACCACCTGCTGCCTTAAGATGTTTCTCCTTATCACAGTTCTGAAGGGTCGTCAATTCACTCTGAAGCTCTGCCATCAGGTCCTAATCTCTCCCACTAGTGGAAACATCTTCTCCACATTCACACTCTCCAGGCCTCTCAGTATTCTGTTAGTTCCAGTCAGATCTCCCTCCTTTTTCTAGGATAGAGAGTCCTATACTCCTTACATGACATGTCCTTCATCCCCAGGATCATTCTTGTAAACCTCCTCTGGACTTCGTCCAACACCAGCATATCCTTCCTTAGATCCAGGGCCCAAAACTGCTCACTCTAAGCATGGTCTGATTAGAGCCATATACAGCCTCAGCTGTATATTTCTGCTCTTTTATTCTAGCCCTCCTGAAATGGATGCTAACACTCCATTTGCCTTCCTAACTGCTAACTGAACATGTATGTTAATCTTAAGAGAATCCTGAACCAGGGCTCAAAAATCTGTTTGTGCATCAGATTTGTTTGTCCTTCCAAAATCTGTTTGTCCTTCCCTGTTTAGAAAATAGTCTTTGCCTCTATTCTTCCTGCTAAAGTGCAAAGCCTCATACTTTCCCACATTGCATTCCATTCCATTCCATGCCACTTCTTTGCCCACTCTCCTAGCCTGTCCAAGTCCATCTGTAGCCTCTCTGCTTCCTCAACACTACCTGCCTCTCCACGTATCTTTATGTAATCTGCAAACTTAGCAACAATGCTATCAGTCATGAAGTTTTGGAATTTTCTTCCTGAAAAGGTGATGGATACAGAATGCTTAAATAATTTTAAGGCTTGATTAACAAGGAATTGAGGTTATTGGATGAATGTGTTGTAATCAGATCAAGCATGATCTTTTTGAATGGAAAAGCAGGCTTAAGAGGTTACCTGTTCTACTCTTGCTCCTAATTTTTATATTCATATATACAACCTTTAATTAAACCCTTAAAGAGGATTTCTCATTTCCTCACATTTATTCTCAATGGCTCCCTGCTTTATGGAGAATCATGAAGCTTGTGGCTGTGTTTTTCCCAACAAGAAGGGATACTATATAATCGTTTCTCAGAGTGTATAGAACCTCACTGGCATTCCTAATGCAGATATACATCCTCTGAGTTCTGACTTGTAACAATCTGGAATGTTTGTTAAGGGATAAAGCATTCATGACTGTGCTGCGATATCTAGGTCTTCAATTAGATCATAGATCTTTGTCATAATCACCTTGATCAAGTGCAGCATTCTCATTCACTGGTCTTGGGTCATGCAAATGTAGCGCTACTGCCTGATGATCCTGGATACATTGAACCTGTTGCTAAGAGCTATCCTTGCATTCCTCACCCTGTCTATTTTAGCAACAAGGGCTACTCTGATTGCATTTCCTCCTCCAATTCCTCAAGGGTGCAAAGGAGACTGTAAGATCACAATGACTATGCATTTATTTTCTACAGCTGATCCTAAAACGTTTCAAGTATAGTAGGACATAATTTTCCAATTTCCAATAAAGAAATCTGCAATATCTGTCATGGGGACGGTGTCTGTGGTGGTTGATTTGTTTGATCCTGGAACTGAAGACTCTGCCACAAGGGGGACAGGTAGTGTTTGTTGATGCTCTGGATTCCAAGCGCTCATTCTGCTGCTGGAGCCTGCCCTCACACCTGCTCCACTCAGTGATGCTCAAAGAGATTGGTGCCTTCGCAGATGTTTTCTCTTCAGTTTCTGAGTTGAAGAGCAAACAATTCCCACATGTAACATTGCTTTGTTTAGGGAGGTTTTCAGGGTTTTCTTGTAGCAGTTCCTCTGCCCTCCTAGTGATCACTTACCATTACAGAGCTCAGAGTAGAAATTTGTTTAGGGAGTCTTCTGTCTGACATGTAGGTAATGTGGCTCACCCATCACAGCTGGTCATGTGTGACCAGTGCTTCCATACTGGGGATATTGACCTGGGAGAGGACACTCTTATTGGTCCATCTAACCTGCCAGTGGCATTAGCAGAATTTTGCAAAGACAATGTTAGTTATAATTCTCCAGGGATTTGAGATGTTCGCTCTACACAGTCCATGTTTCCGATGTATATAGGAGGGTGGAGATGACAGCTGTTCTGTAGACCATGAGCTTGGTGCTGGGTTTGAGGTCTCAGATTTTGAACACTTGGTTTGTTAGGCCTCCAATGGCTGCACTGGCAGATTGGAATCAATGTTGAATTTCATCGTCAATGTCTGCTCACGCCATGAGGAGGCCCCCAAGCTATGGGTTCACATTATCTAGGGACTCGCTGTGGTTTTGGTGGTTAGAGCCAATGTTGTGTAGCTGGACTCGACCGGCTGAGAACCTTTGTTTTCCAGATGTTTAGTTGAGGCCCATTCTCTCATATATGCCATGAATGTGTCCATGAATGTAGCTTAGCTTCTGAATGTGAATGCACTATGACGAAGCTGCTCCTTTAATAAGATTATGTTGTACTTGTTTTTTTCAGAGAGGTCATAAAAGACACACATTCCAAAAAGTCTAAGTTTGAATGGTTTTAGTGCCAGTTTGACTGTAGTTAACAGATACTGCCTCAGGCAATCAGCTTTCAAGTTCTTTTTAAAAAAAAAACTACTTGTACAATGAAAAGGGAGTGGCCAGTTCTTCCAGCTTAGCTTTTCTCTGGTTTGGTTTGGTTTTTAGCAGTAGTGTTTTGAAGCTTCTGGATCGAAAGAAGCAGGTCCATGCTGGCCCTCTCTCTCTGACTTCTCTTGTGTAAGACCCTGTGTTTGATTTTACCTTTTATGCCAAAGGGTGTCTATGGGGATTGTTGCAATTATTTGGAACAGCATCATTAAGTTGTGATAATCTGTTGGATTTTAGGATACTTTGATTTTCTGTATTCTGTTCTCTTTTGTTTGTGTTTCATTCGGTAATCTTGTAAATAAATTCTGTTTTGTTTAGTACTAAGTGGGTTGACCAGCTGCATCTCTCCTGGAATATCCACCTTACACCTACTTAAAACAACTAGCAAAGTTAGTGTCTAGGTCACCTTTTTGAAATGTTTAGAGGGGTCTCGCCTGGACCATAACAGCACCCTCTGGCAATGTTTGTGTATTACAGAACTTGGGTGCTCAGTTGTGAGTTAGTGTTGTGTGCCTCTCAGCTCTATTTTTGTCCTTCAGCAGGGATTCCTACTGTTCTAGAACCCTTGATATGTTTCAGATTTCGGATGGTTTTTGCGCCCTCAAAGCTGGTTGGACGTGCACTGAGTGGAGTTGTGGAATGGTTTTAATAACACTTGCTTCAAAGGCTGTGTCTCGGTTTAGGAAGTCCTTGAAGTGCTGTCTCCAATGGGCATTGATTGCTTCTCTGTCTTTGATGAGCAACTGTTTTTTGGCTGTCAATGGAGTAGGTCTTTGGGTATTTGGATGGTACATGGTTTTGATTGCACTAAAGAAGCCACGCTCATTGTGGTTATCAGCAAGTTGGTGAGTCTCCTGCACTTTTTCCACCCGTGATCTATTCTTTTGGTCATTGGTTCTTTGGTGCACCTCAGTCTTCAGTTTTGATTGAGCTGCTAATTCAGGAACACATTGCGACTGCAATCTAATACATCAGGGTCTCCAGATTGTTCTTGTCAAACCAGTCTTGATGTTTCTTGGTCAAGAGGCAAAGTGTCTTCTTGATCTATATGATGACTTCTAGGTTGATCAAGCACTGTGGGCATTCTGCGGTTTTGGCATGTTGGTCTTCACTACCTTGGCAGCAGGTGCTGCCTCAGCAGGTCTTTCTTCTCAGAGTCTTTCAGTCCAGCATCACTGAGCCTCCTGCAGCATTGTATTTTCTGCCTCTGCCGGTTTGATGGAGATGGTAGCATGGATTAGTTGGTGCTCAATTACAACAGTTGTCAACTCCAGTCATAATGTGGGGGTGTAGACGTCTTGCTTGATCCATGATGTAGCAATTAGATATCAGTGCTTGAAGCAGGGTGTTGTTTATCGCTTTTGCATGTTCCTCTGGCTGAAAAGAGTCTTAGGATATCTTGTACAAAATTTTATAGAATCCCTACGCTGTGGCAGCCGGCCATTCAGCCCATTGAGTGTATACCAAACCTCCGAATAGTCTCCCACCCAGAGCTACCCCTCTACCCTATCCCTGTATCCCTATATTTCCCATGGCTAATCCACCGTACACATCCCTGGACACTATGGGCAATTTAGCATGGTCAATCCACCTAACTGGCACATCTTTGGACTGTGGGAGGAAACCGGAGCACCCTGAGGAAACCCACGCAGACATGGGATGTATGTGCAAACTCCATACAAACAGTTACCCAAGGGTGGAATCGAACTGGGGTCCCTGGTGCTGTGAGGCAGCAGTACTAACCACAGAGCCACAGTGCCGCTCCATTGTTGGAAAGAGAACTCCATTGGAATTTGTTTTCCCTACACCTTCCTTGCTTAACACATCTTTCCAAAATTTGCATCAATTCCCACACTGGCACTGAAAATCAACTTGTCTTTTTGGAGGATTCAGAATGTGGAAGTGCCAGTGTTGGACTGGGGTGGACAAGGTCAGAATTCAGGTGGACCAAGTTGTAATCCAACAGGTTTGTTTGAAATCACAAGCTCTTGGAGCATTGCGCCTTCATTGGGTGAAGTGAGAGAGAAGCACACAGACACAGAATTTGTAGGAAGAGAGATCAATGGGCAGAGAGATCAAAAGATCATACAAACGGTGTGAGTGGAGTGTCAACAGACCTAATAATAGGTCTGTGCAGGTGATCAAGAGTGTCACATGGTGTAAGTAAATTGTCAACAGCTGAATAACAAGCAAAGGGATGATCTATAGTCTGACTAAATGAGGCAGAGAGATAATTACAAAAAAATTAAAAATAAGATGGTGCTGGAGGTGAACCAAATATCTGGCATGACATAATAGGTATAGGACTCACAGGCCAAGGGTCTAACCAAAGTAATAAGTAATCCAAAACTGTACAAACTAATTAAGATAGACAATTATCAAGGTGATTGTGTCAAAACAAGACAGTATAGAAGATTTTACAGATACAGAACAGTGCAGTGGGGTCACATATAGTACAACATGAACCCAGGATCACGGTTAAAGCTGTCTTCATGGGTACCAAACTTGGCTATCAGTTTGTGCTTGTCAATTCTGTGTTGTTGCGTATCTTGAAGGTCGTGTTGGAGGACCATTACCCGAAGATTGAAGGCTGAATGTCCTTGGCCGCTGAAGTGTAGCCTGACTGGGTGGGAACATTCCTGTCTGGCCATTGTTGTGCGGTGTCCATTAATCCGTTGTCATGATTTAACCAATATACCATGCCTTAGGGCATCCTTGCCTATAACATATGAGATACACAACATTAGCTGAGTCACATGAGTATCTGAGGAGTAGGAGAATTGAAGTTTCGGGTAAGAGCCCTTCATCAGGAATGAGGCTTGTCAGCCAAGGCGGTGCAGAGATAAATGAGAGGGGGGTGAAGCTGGGGAAGATAGCTGAGAGTTCAATAGGTAGACGGAAGTGGAGATAATGATGATAGGTCGAAGAAGAGGGTGGAGCTGATAGGTGGGAAGGAAGATGGACAGGTAGGACAGGTCATGAGGGCCGTGCCGAGTTGGAAGGTTGGAACTGGGATATGTTGGGGGGAGGGGAAATTCGGAAACTGGCGAAATCCACATTGATGCCATGTGGTTGGAGGGTCCCAAGGTGGGAGATGAGGCGTTCTTCTTGCAGGCATCAGGTGGTAAGGGTGTGGTGAAACGCTTCAGTGAAGGTCTCCGAGCAGCTGCACCAACCAACCCCACTGCCCTGTGGCCGAACACTTCAACCCCCCCTCCCACTCCACCAAGTGAAGGTCCAGGGCCTCCCCCATCGCCATACCTTTACCACCTGATGCCTGGAGGAAGAACACCTCACCTTGGGAACCTCCAACCACATGGCATCAATGTGGATTTCACCAGTTTCCTCATTTCCCCTCCCCCACCTTATCCCAGTTCCAACCTTCCAACTCAGCACTGCCCTCATGACCTATCCTACCTGTCTATCATCCGCTCCACCCTCCTCTCCGACCTATCACCATTACACTCACCTTCATCTACCTATTGTACTCTCAGCTACCTCTGAATCTGCCTGAGCTGTTGTGTTTTTCAAGCAACCCACTCTCAATTCTGATCTTCAGCATCTGCAATCCTCACTTTCTCACACGAGTATCTGCCACGTATGTGGTGGGTGGTGTTCTGACATGTGAGACTAGTATCCATGTCGATGATCTGATATGTCTTGCAGAGGTTGCCATGGCAGGGTTGTTTCGAGTTGTGGTTGATGTTGTCCTGAAGGCTGGGTAGTTTGTTGTGAACTATGGTCTGTTTAAGATTTGGCGGTTATTTGAAGGCGAAACGTGAAGTCGCAAGAATGATGCTTGTCATCATTGATGACATGTTGAAGGCTGTGAAGAACATTGCGTAGTTTCTTCACTCCAGGAAGTATGATGACGAAGGGTACTCTTATCGATCATATCCTGTGCCTGTCTTCTGAGGAGGTCATTGCAGTTTTTCACTGTGGCATATCGGAACTGGCAATCAATGAATTGCACACTGTATCCCGTTCTTATGACGGATGCTTAAAAATCTTTAGGTGCCCATTGTGGTTTCTCCTCATCTGAGCAGATTCTGCATTTGCACAGGATTTGTTCGTAGGGAATGTCTTCTTTAACATGTATAGGTGGAAGCTAGAGAAGTGTGGCATTGTGAGGTTATCCGTGGACTTGTGGTAGAATGAGGTACTGAGGTGTCTGTCCTTGATTGAGATGCATGTGTTCAAGAGTGAGAGTGATTCTGAAGAATAGTCCAGGGTAAGTCTGATGGTGGGACGAAACTTGTTGATATCGTTGTGTGGTTGTTTCAGTGATTCCTCACCATAAGTCCAAAGGATGAAAATGTTGTCAATACATCTGACACCCAGTACAGGCAAGGATGGCCCAAGGTATGGTATATTGTCTCATTTTCCCAGCAATTGCTCCTAAAGTTGTGATGTGTTGCTTCTGGGACAGGGTGAGCCGCAGGTGAGGAGCTCACTTATATCACAGGGGGTTTTGTTGAAACACCTGACCAATTTGCTTCTTATGACCAAGCTGACCCTATAGAGATGGTGATTTTCTTCTGGTTTGTCTTCCCAGAAGATGTAACCACCATCTTATTCTGTAGCTAGTCTTTTGCTGAGTGACGATATGTTGAGCTAAGGTGTACTAAGCTGGTGCTGCAGTTGAACAATAAAACTCAGAGAATCTCTAGTTCCTAAACTACCAATGCTTGTGTGAGGCGGGAAAACCTCTACAGGTTCTGTGTGTTTTAACTTTGTGTGAACTACAGGCAGAAAGTGAGGTCTGCAGATGCTGGAGATCAGAGCTGGAAATGTGTTGCTGGAAAAGCGCAGCAGGTCAGGCAGCATCCAGGGAACAGGAGAATCGACGTTTCCGGCATAAGCCCTTCTTCCCATTTGAACTGGTGCATGTGTGAGGGGCTCAAACATCTAGCTGCCCATTGAAATGTAACTCTGTACCCTTTCTGCACCACCACAGGTGCCATCTCAGCTCATGCCACATGTCATGCCCATATACCAAACACCAGACCACAAGCCTTTGCGCCCTCACGACCCGCTCCTCCCTGGACCTCATGCTGACCGCAGGCCTGATGCCCCGCCCCTGTACCTCACGTCCTGCCCTGGACATCACGCCTCGCACCTAGTCCGCAAGCCACCCCACAGCCCGTCATCGCCCCGCCCCTGGACCATCACGCCCTCCCCCGAACTTTACGCGCCGCCCCTAGACATCTCCCCCACCCCCCCCTTTCCCCTCCAAGTCCGCAAGCCGCCCCACACCTGGTCATCGCCCCGCCCCTGGATCTCATGCCCCGCCCTCTAGAAATCGTCCCGCCCCCTGGACCTCACGCCCCAACCTCGAGTCATCGCCCCGACCCTGGACCTCACGCCCCGCCCCCTGGACCTCACGCCCCGCCCTCTAGTCCTCGCCCCGCCCTCGTCCTCGCCACGCCCCCTGAACCTCACGCCCCGCCCTCTCATCCTCGCCCCGCCCTCTAATCCTCGCCCCGCCCCCTGCCTTATTCCTCCCAACCCTCCTCACAGCTGTGTTCTACGCCACAATCTCTGAGGTGTCTCCGCCGCGTCGGGGAGGTGTTGTGTGTTGTGGCCTTTTGGATGTTCCCCTCCCCCTTCACTCCCTCCTTACCTCTGGCCGTTTCCTTGTGTTCCTATTGAATTGTGGAGCTCGACAATGGCGGCAGCAGTGGGCTCGGCCTCGCTCCGTGCCACCGCCTCTCGTTTTGCTTTGCTCCGGGTGGAGGGCGACTCGTCCGGTACAGATTCCGACTCCGGGAGGAATCACAGCGCCGGTAACCGGCTGGGGAAAAGTTCCCGAGCAGGATCTGCCAAAAAAAATAACGGTACCCAGCCTGGGGCCAGCAGCAACGAGAAAAAGAGACAGAAGAGGAAGAAGAAGAAAGAGCAGCAGCAAAGCGAAGCGAATGAGGTAAGTGTGGCGGGGCCAGGGCCAGGGCGGTCATAGAGATTTACAGCATGGGATCAACAGAAACCGTTCAGTAAAAGGTTGTGTGATGTTTACAGGCGAGGCTCAATCTTCTTTGGAAGCAGCAACTCCTACATTGTCACTCTTTTTGTTCACACTTTAAGTTGTGTTACATTAATTTTGATGGATAAGTTTGCTTTCCGTTTCGAGGAAGGGTCACTGGACCAAAACGTTAACTCTGATCCCTCCCCCCCCCCCCCCCCAGATGCTGCCAGTATTTCCAGCAATTTCTGTTTTTGTTTTAAGTTTTCTTTACCTCAGTGATTTAAAAAAAATAGTAAGAAGCGAAGCGACCTGAGGGAGCCCTGTATTCAAGCATACTGAGCTGTATCAGATATCAGATGTTTTGAGGAGTCAGTGTGATGTCTCGTTAACAGCAGGTTTTTTTTTATTTTGCATCGTGTCCTTAGTTTCCGAGAGAATTTGAGGAGTTCAGCAGGGACCATGCATCATAGCTGCAGTCATAAAATTTAACTTTACCTGGGCAGGTAAAACAAAATCAATCTTACCTACCATTTCCTCAGATTTGTCTGAAATGCATAAATAACAAACATATAAAAGTTTAACTCAAAAAAGTTTACTAAACATCCAAAACCTGTAAAAGAGAAAGAGATCTAAAATTTCCCTGCCGATCATGTAATGATAGAGTTCCCTGATTTTACTTCAAAATAGCTGAATTCAGTATTTACAATTATGACTTCTTGTTTAGGATTGTCAATATGAGTGGAAATGGTATTCTCTGAATGAAGGAGTGTAAGGGAACAGTCATGGGATACCAAAAGAAAAAATGCTGGAAATCTCAGCAGGTCTGGCAGCATCTGTAAGGAGAGAAAAGAGCTGACGTTTTGAGTCTAACTGACCCTTTGTCAAAGCTGATTAGCTTTCAGTCTCATGGGATATTTGAGCTTAGTGGGGCAAGATGGATATGGAAGAGAAAATGTACAGTGAGGAAAGATTGATTGGAATGCATAGGAGACTTTGGAAAAGTCAGAAATCCAAAGGAAGAGGATATGATGTCAGAGATGCATTGATATATCTGATGTTGAATCCAAAGATCTATAAAAATGACAGGCATGGACCAATTGTCGAGAACTCACTAGCTTCCCTCCCATCTTCTGATAGGTGCAATTTTTGATGACATTTCCCTACATACTGCTATTATATTATTGTAAATGGTTGAGTTTCAAAAGCAAGTTATCTCTACAGGGGTTTGGACTTCAATTTGACACTTGAAAGAAGCTATTAAAAGATTAGAAATTGTCAGATGTTCACAGAGGTGTGCTTGTTTTTATTGTGCAATAGATAACCACTGGAAATGTGCCAGTTTTGAATGGGAGCTTTTCTAACTATCACTTTGAGTGAGTGTTGTCTTATTATTTGTTCATGGATATGGGCATCACTAGGCCAACATTTATGGCCCTGTCCTAAATATCCTTGAGAGAATAATGGTGAGCTTTCACCTTAAACAGTTACTGTGTCCATGTAAGGGGACCGTCTGTGATATTAAGGCAATTTAGTTGTTTTTAATTTCCACTTGACCTCCTAATCATAGAATCCCGACAGTGTGGAAACAGGCCCTTTGGCCCAACAAGTCTACACCAACCCTCCAAAGACTAACCCACCTAGACCCATTCTCTTACCTATTACTTTACATTTATCCCTGACTAATACACTGGATGCTGTGGAACAATTTAGAACAGCCAATCCACCCTAACATGTACATCCCTGGATACTATGGGATAACGTAGCATGGCCAATCCACCCGAACCTACACTCCTAATGTTTGCCTATGGTGGATACTAGGTGAGTGACCATGGAGGAGGATATGGTAGAGCATAGGGGTGGCAGGGCTAAGGACTTAAAGGTCTAACATTGTCTAACTCAACTGGGGTCAAGGCACCATGAACCTAGACGGGCCTTCTTATCACCCTGCGTAAGCCGATCTCTGTGGCCATCCAGGAGTTGCTTCCATGGTTAATGACCTGCATCGCAAGGACTTGTATCATGTGGGACAAACTGTACTAATTCGATGGCAAGTTGACTCTAACTGATGTGTTGCTATGACGAAAGCAACAGCAATCCTGAACCTAGAAGCCCTTTTCTCACTATCTTTGGTCACCATACTGGAGCAGAAGATGGTGCTACTAATGTCACTATTGTGCACGTGCATTGTGCTGGAATAGGATGTTATTGCTGTTCACATTATTGTTGTCACTTCTTTATTGCTTTGCTGATGGAGTGGAGCAGTGAAGGTTCATGTTGACAATGGGGTAGCGAGAGGGTCTTCAAGAGGGATAATGAGTAGGTGATGACCAGGATGGTGAACAAGATAAGAAGTGAAACAGCGACAGGTTGAAGTGAAATGCCAATTCGCTGACATACATCATTCACTGGGAGTGATGCCGCAGTCTGCAAATGCTTGGATGGTGAATGCACCATTTGCACTTGCAGTTGCAGAAAATGCAGATATAATTTCCCCTTCTTTGGACATTGAGTTTTCTTGCCAAAAAATCAGCACCCTTTTCTCCTGTGGAATAAATTGTTAACATTTGTCTTGATGTGTGCAAGACAAAAAGCTTTAGCAACATGTATCTTTTTTTCAGCAATATTCACAGTCATAAGTAGCTCTAATTTTGACTTTTGAGCATATATACATATACGACCCTTCTGTATTATAGCTGGTGTGTTGAATTCTTCTTGGAATGTAACTTTTTGTACATGCATGATGTATATCTTTAGTGCTTTGTTCAATTCCACATCTATTGGTACATTTTTCTTTTTCCAGCAATGATTGTTTTTTGCTATTTTACACATTCTGAGATTTTCTTCTCTGGATTTTAGTAAATTAGAAATGTACTTAAATTAGTATTTTGCAGTGTTTTCCCTTTGCATCATAATTATTAACAAATTAATTGTTTAACATTATAACGATATGTTTTTGCAGACAAAATAAACTAAGTAAATGATGAATCATTGTGGAACCATCAGCATAGTTCTGCAGTCCAGGCTGAAACTTGCAATTCATGACTGTTCCACAATTTCAAGGCATTCATATGAATCAACAATACCTAGAGAGTCTTCAAACAGAATCTGAAATCCTTCCTGTTTAATCCTGTGAAACTCAATCACTGAGTGCAGCGAATAAATTCATAATGGAAGATCCTGAAACACTCAGAATGCTCTTTTTAACTCTAGAGTATAAACACTTAAAGTACAAAATTTGACCATGTACTGCCATAACTTCTCAGATGAACAGTCCTCCAATGGTCTGCAAAATTAATGCAGCTGATCCCATGAGACTTGCAACACATTGTGATCATTAAAAAGTGCAGTTAGTATTACATTTTCTTCATTCGAGCAAAATCCAGCTGTTTTTATGATCACTTCAGAAGCCTTTAAGCTATCTGTGGGGTGTGTTTCTTCCTCAAATGTTTTACTCGGGAATTTGATACGAAATATTCTCCCATCCAAACCTTTGTGCAGATTTTGGCCTTCACTACCTTCCTTCAGTGATAGCAAAATTTCAATGCTGAGTCAGCTTGTGAAATATTTGCAGAAGCCTTCAACTGAGATTCTAAAGACTAAAGGTGCATGTGAGATCCAGGACCAGGATTTCTTTAAAGACAATGCGAACTCCAATCTCCACCACCCTGTGGAGATTAGAAATATCCCAAATTAGAAATATCCCAGTTCTAATTTGAAAGCTAGCCTAATTTGAGAGTTGAGCTTGGATATCCAGAGTACCTAACTGGACAGTATATTGAAATCGATCCTGTATTAAGCTTCCACTTTGTTTGATGACTGGTTAGAAAGTTCTTTCATTGGAAAAGCAACTTCTATAGCACATTACATGGAGGCCAGGTCTGAGAATATGCACTTGTATTTTCAGAGTTAAGATTAGATTAGATTCCCTTCAGTGTGGAAACAGGCCCTTCGGCCCAACCAGTCCACACCGACTGTCCAAAGGGTAATCCACCCCGACCCATTTCCCTCTGATTAATGCACCCAACACTATGGGCAATTTAGCATGGCCAATTCACCGATCTACACATCTTTGGACTGTGGGAGGAAACCAGAGCACTTGAAGGTACCCCATGCAGACACAAGGAGAGTGTGCAAACTCCACATAGATAGTCGCCCAAGGCTGGAATTGAACCTCTGATCCTGGTACTGTGAGGCAGCAGTGCTAACCACTGAACCACTGTCCACCATTTGTGAAGCTTGATGTGAATCAATCCTATTGGCAAGATGGTAACATTGCACTTAAGAGTTTTTCATATAGGTGTGGTATTCACATGAGTTCCTGGCATCTGATATCCCTTTAAAGATTGGCTCAAATTTGCAGATATCTAATGGTCCAAAAGTGATGGTACATTCCAAGAGTGGGTGAATTCTGCAGGAGGTGAAGACATGACTTTATATAATGTTATGGCACCTCCAAATGACCATCAAATATCTCATTCAGGTTTGTTCAATATTCCACAAGTGTTTGATTCACCAACTACCCTACCTGGCTAATGGCACCTGAGGGGTGAGCTTATTGTTTGGGACTGAAATTTTTTTCAGTATGTTCCACGTAAACTTGCAAATAAGCACTGTAATGGGTATAATCATTCTAAAATGAATCCAGCCTTTCAGCAAAGATCAATTCATCTATTTAACAGTGTCCTGTGGTGTTAGGGTGCTGTTCAAAGCAACACCAGCATACATACTTGGCTATTATCATATTTATGCTTTTGATGTCTTTCTTTGTGGGAGAAGGTTTAAATTTTGTTATAAATGTCAGTGTGGTTTGGAAATTCTTAAATGTTGGATTTTTGCATGCCAGCTGTTCAAAAATATTTGAAGAGTGTGGTAAATATGTTCCTGTTGAGAGAAGAAAAATAAGAGATTAGGGAAAAATATAAATGAAATCTCCATAAATTTGAAACCAAGTTTGCCATTTATTTATATTTCTGAATATCTTCATGGATATATAGTGACTTGCATAAAGTAGTTACCCTGTATATATGTTTATTGTGTATATTTTTAAATTTTACATCCAAGTCATTGAGAGTCTATTTGTTGGTTGTGGTCTTCAAAATAAGCAACATTAATTTGAAAGTTCATGAAGCTCATCTAATCCTCCAAATATAGTTGATTTTCTGTCTGCTAGCTTTGTGTCTGTTCATTGCTTTTCATCACCTGAAAATGGATGCCCTGGTGGTATTAGTTTGCCCCACCCTGTAAAATCCGCTTCATGAGAGATTTCAATAACATTGCGAAGAATTATATTGAAATTAAACTTGTTAAAATCTACACTGTTTTGCAAAATGCTTATTGGATGTTCTGAGACAAAATTCATAAGATCACCTATAAACTTTCTAAACTCCAATGATTACATGCTGCAACTGTTCAAATCCTGTTACATAACACCCCCGTATCCCTCCTCTCTCAACTCTGGTGTCAGTCACATGAACCTGTTATGATTTGTTAATGCATTTGTGTTCTTTGATAAATAAGTAACCCAAAGCTATATACAGGGGATCCCTGATTAACGATTGTCAGACTTACAAAGGCTTGTACTAAGGGTTAGGGTTTAATTCCAAATATCAGACATACAACCGTTTCCTGTACTAACAAGCGGCTACTTCACAGTATCATGCATTGTGTTCCAGCTTGAGCACAAATTGACTTGTGGACGGACTCGGGAATGAAATCCATTTGCAACCCAAGGACTGCCTGTCCAGTATTCCACATGTCACCGACACCCAATACAAATGCAGCAAAACATCCCTCCTTTTATATTCTATTTCCCCTTGCAATAAATGACATAGCATTTACATTCTTAACCAGCTGCTGTACCAATATACTAACGTTTTATGATTCACATATCAGGACACCTAGATCTCTGTGAACCACAGAATTCTGCAATCTCTGTCTATTTAAATAATTATAATGCTTTTCAATTCTTTGTCAGAGTGGGCGAGTTCACATTTTCCACAATTTACTGAATTTTTGGCTATCACCTTAACCTTTGCAGGAATACCTTAAATCCTCCTTACAGCTTGCCGCTTTACCCATCTTTGAGTTATCAATAAATTTAGCCACTATATGATTAGATTAGATTAGATTTCCTACGGTGTGGAAACAGGCCCTTCAGCCCAACCAGTCCACACCAACCCTCTGAAGAGTAACCCATCCACACCCATTTCCCTCTGACTAATGCACCTATCGCTATGGGCAATTTAACATTGCCAAGTCACCTGACCCACTCATCTTTGGACTGTGGGAGAAAACCGGAGCACCCGGAGGAAACCCACGCAGACACAGGGAGAATGTGCAAACTCCACGCAGACAGTTGCCCAAGGCTGGAATTGAACCCGGGTCCCTGGCGCTGTGAGGCAGCAGTGCTAACCACTGAACCACTATGCCGCCTTTTTTTACAAGTCTACACCGACCCTCCGAAGACTAACCTACCAGACACATTCCCCCACTATCCTACATTCACCCCTAACTAATGCACCCAACCTACACATCCCTGAATACGATGAGCAATTTAGCATGGCCAATTCACCTAACCTGCACATCTTTGGATTGTGGGAGGAAACCAGAGCCCCCAGAGGATACCCATACAGACATGGGGAGAATGTGCAAACTCCACACAGACAGACAGTCACCTGAGGGTGGAATTGAACCCAGATTCCTGGCCCTGTGAGGCAGCATTGCTAGCCACTGTGCCGCATGTTCATTCCTTTCATCCAAGAGAATTGTGTAGGAGGTTAACATGCCTCAGAGCATTTCTTGTCTACTGGCTTGAAATCCAGAAATGACTTGCTGTTCTAAGATGAACATTATGAAAATAGATTTCTTTGTACATATCTGTCAATAGCACCTTAATCAACAACAACAATAAAAACAAAAGTTGCTGGAAAAGCTCAGTAAATCAGGCAGCATCTGTGGAGATGAATAAGTGTTAACATTTTGGATCAAGTGACCCTTCCTCAGAATCTAACTGCTGCCGATCTGCTGAGCTTTTCCAGCAATTTCTGTTTTTGTTCCTAATTTGGAGCATCCACCGTTCTTTCGGTTTACAAATGGTACCTTGATGTTAACATCAAGTGAGAGACAAGGATTCAACAGTTATGGAAACAGCTGAATATTGCTGTGGCTGTAGTTGTGAATCCAGGATGTTGTTTTCCTAATGTTAAGATCAGGCTGTCATTTGAGTAACTGTAGAGATATTTTGAGGGGCACATGGCTGGATGAACAGCAAGAGTTGTTGTCTCTATTCTTAATGTCATAGATAAAAAGAGAGTTGAGATTTTACAGGGAAAATTTCAAAGCTATGAAAAAACATGGCCAACAGCACCTCAAAGATAGTGATCTCTGGATATTGTGTAATATCGATATGGGAGAACAGTCCAAATGAATGTGTTGCTAGATATATAATGCAGGAGGGAATCCTTTAGATTCTTGGACAGGTTCTGGAAAAAATGCATGTATAGGTCAGACAGGTTGCACTTGAAGAGTACCGTGATCAATGTTCTATTGCAGCAATTGACATTGGGAAGGGTTTAACTAGTTTGACAAGTCAATGGGAAACACGCATTATCACTAACAAAAGAGAAAGAACAGGTGCAAAAAGAAGTGGGAAAGACGACTCGAGTAAGAAATAGTCAGGTAGTAGTGTAAGATGGAGTGCAATGAGGTTTAATTAGATTTGCAACGCATGTGAAAACAGCGTGTGGCAAACAAGGTTAGTCAGCTGCGGGCACAGCCACTTGGGAATATGATGTTTTGACAATAACAGATACCTGACTTTTTCAAAAAAGTACTGGGTACCAAGTATTATTGGATACAGTGTGTTCAGAAGATGGGTGAATTTGCTTGCTCTGCTATTAAACAAAGCCGATTTGTTATTCATTTCTTCCATGACTGTCCTGGCCAGAAAGTTTTAAGTTGTTGTGAAAGTGGATCCCAAGACTTGGATGCTGAGCAATTGGGGGAGGGGGTCTTGGATGAAGGGGAAAGAAATACTGAAGGACAGGCTTTATACCAGTATGTGTGTGTTGGTGGAAAGAGATATTTCACTGCATCTTCTGTCACTAGTGAATATGAAGAGCTAGCTTGAAAACTAGGTGAGTACACAAAATAATAATAGCATGTTTGAAAAAAATGCAGACTTTAATGATTACATGCAGTTGGTAACTATGAACTGAGTTATGTTTTGTCCGAGTTTTCAAACAAAAGCAAAGTATGATGGTTTGTTTTTATTTCCGTTTGAGTTTCTTCTATTTACATTTGCAATAAATATTGATTCTTCTCAATCAATTCCATTTGAAAATAAAACACCTACATTCATTTTTAAGTTCAGATTAATGTATCTTTCGTACATTGAAGTATGGATGATCAAGTGAGGGTGTGCATTAGCTTTCAAAACTCATTGAAAAGTGAAATATCTGTGAACCATTGCTATCTTATGAACTAGTTTGCATGTATTCGCCTTATTGCACTGTTGGACCTTTCAGAAGTCAGTATCCTGACGTGTTAGCAGACAACTGAATATTGATGAAAAAGAATTTTTAAATTGGCAGAAGAAAACCAAAAAATGCTGGAGAGCACTAATATCTTGCAGTTTTTGGAATTCAGATGAGCCTTATTCCCAAGGTTACCTTTTGCCAAGTAGTTAGGAATTTCATTTTAGAAAATGGAATGCAGGCAATTAATATGTGGTAATTTTAGTAAAATATCTTAAATTCCAAATTGAAAGATTTGCAAATAGATACATAATTATAATCTTTGATATTTGTGCTAAGGAAAGAAAATCGTATAAAAATCAACACCAATAGAGAAGGTAATGATACAGCGTGACCCCAACACCTTACAGAGGACTTAGTGAGAATGGAACAAGAATCCTGGCCTCAAAAATCAAGTAGTCCTCAAGAAAATATCTAAGGAGACTAATAAATTTGAGAGCCAAATTTAGAGGGGAAATCAAAAAGAAATGCAAAGCAACATGACAGCATAGAGTCATATAGCACGGAAACAGACCCTTCGGTCCAACCAGTCCATGCTGAAAATGATCCCAAACTAAACTAGTCCCACCTGCCTGATCCTGGCTGATATCCCTCCAAACCTTTCCAATTCATGTACTTATTCAAACGTCTTGTAATAAAATTAATAAAACTTAAATTTAGGAGCAAGTCAACCAAATTTAGAAGCAAGTCAATCAAATTTATTAAATCAAAAGCTTTTGGGAGTGGCAGCGTGCTTCTGACCCTAACTGCGGGACTTGACCACGCTGTCTTTCCCTGAACAACAGGTACAGCTGTTTTTATAGTCTGGGTGATGTGTACGACGAAAGCCCATGAAAGACTGTTTCTTGTGTTCTGCGTATGCGCGTGCAGACATCACTGGTTCCAGGAACGGCATACCACGACGTTGTATTCTGTAAGTATTTCTTCTTTAATTAGTTTCTGTCTTCAGTCCCCCTCCTCCCCCCTCTTCCCTCCACCTTGTGTCCCGAGACATATAGGAACATGACGAACAGACCACCTCCATCCTGTAATCATCAGTCGGGGTGACTCCCAGGCGACTCAAAGTGGAGGCCAGCACACGGCATAATTCTCGCTGTCAAAACTTTACAACATGAGTTAAGGACAGCCATAACAATGAACATGACGTGATTGCATTTATAACAAATAGTCCCCATGGGCATCCCTTCACCTGTGGTGTTTGTGAGGGACAGAGCTGGGGGAGCATGTGGAAGGTTGTAGTGAGGCTGGAACTAACCTTTATAGTTTTGTATGTTATATTCTGCGGTCTCCCAGGTGACCTTATCATTGGCAGCATAGATTGTCGGGTTACGGCCTCGCATGAATGACTTGTGAAATTCTTTGTCAGGTGTACCCCCCCCCCCCCCCCCCCCCCAAAACAATAGATAATTGTGAAGATCGGTCCTGGTCCAACCACCATTCTGATTTATTAAACGGAATAGGTCTCTGGAATTCCCCCACTAGAGTGTACAGGAATTCGAGTGCAGACCCAGCATTTAGAGATATTATTTTGCTGCATGTGCATATAGAGCAAGTATAGGTAACTTAACAGGTATCCTGCGCTTACTCCGGTGAACAGTACCTAGGTTGGCACAATTCCTTCGGTGCTACCCCCCCAGTGGCTACTAGGCAAAGAGTGAAGGCAAAAATAAACAGAAACACTCCACAGCTTACAGACCAGAGTTATACAATGGTCCAAAGGCTATATTGCCTGCACGCAACAGCCTGCACTCTTGGTCTGTTCGCAACAACCGCGCTTACAAATGATGTCAGCAGGCCTCGAGAAGAGTCAAGTCTGAAAAGAAATCAGAGGGTGAGAATCATCAACCAGTGTCTATATATTTCTTCAGTTGTGGCCAATGTTTCAAACCCCCTTCCCTCGTCACTATAGGTACAGTAGCACTGCTAATGATAACCTCATATGGACCATTGCACTTAGGGGCGAAGCCCGGTTTAGCGGATAGATTCTTAATCATAGCCTTACTACCCACTGATGGGACCTCTGGACAATCCTCTAATTGCATCTGTTCAACCAACCCCTCCTGTTTGTCCCTGACTTTTCCACATCTCCTTCAGCTGGGCACTCAGCTCAAGCACACAGCAACGTATTCTATCGCGGAGAAGGCCAACATCGGAACTCCCCATGATGAACTCGGTCAGTTGCATTGCCCTATATGTCGTCAGTTCATAAGGGGTCAAGCCAGACGACCGGCTTGTGGTGGACCGGACTTGCATGCGTATAGTAGGAGGACCTCAGTCCAGCATTTATCAGAAGGTTTTAAGAGTTCTGTTCATTCGCTCCACCATGCCAGAACTTTGTGGGTGATACGGTATGCTAAATTTCTGTTTAATGCCCATCTGCTGACATATGGTTTTTACAACTCTTCCAGTAAAATAGATCCCTAGGTTGGAGTCTCACCTGGGAATCACCACCTCAGCTAAAATCCTTGCCACAGTTTTAGCTGAGCAGTTCCAGGTAGGGTAGACCTCGACCCGCTGAGTGAATTGGTCAGTAATCACAAGGCAATACATCTTCCCGTGGTATTGGGGGAGGAGGTCCTGTAAAATCTATCTGTACATCCTCCAAGGTGCCTTTTGGGCATGGCTGGTGCCCTATTCTAATTTTAATGGGACTGCCTGGGCATATGTGCTGGGCATATGTCACACAGCGGTGACAGAATCAAGCTATATCTGCCCATGCTCTTCCACCACTATTCCTTCCCAATGCTGGCTATCATATCATCACGCCCCACATGGGAAATGCCATGGTGTAATTACGTGGGGGCCAGGACCTTGTCATTTAATCTTCAATTTCTCATCTGGCATGGCCCCCTGCACCTTTCACCTAGCGCATTCACCCTCGGGTATCAAAGTGTCGTTAGGTAATGCTTATGGTGGGGCCATCCTCGGCAAAGATAGCAGACAAAGGATGTCTGTCACGCTGATTAAGCATCTTTGTCAGCAGCCTGGCCTGGTTCCCCTTAAAAATGTGCCACTCAGGGTTCTGTTTATCTGGTTCCTTCTGGTGGGACTTGACCTTCAACACTGCAGCCTTCGCTGGCCTCCAGTAAGGTCTTTATTATCTGCCCATGACAGGGGTGCACCCTGTCGTGACAAAACCCTGTCTCCCCAAATGGTCATGTAATCATGGACAATCCTGAATGCATATCTACTATCAGTGTAAATATTAACTCTCTCCCCTGTCGCTTCCGTGAAGGCATGGGTGAGGGCTGCTAACTCCGCCACCTGGGCTGACAGGCCTCCTTCTATTCTCCCTGCTTGGACAACTTATACACTTAATGGTAAGGTTGTGGGGAGTGTTGCTGAACAAAGAGACCTTGGAGTGCAGATTCATAGCTCCTAGAAAGTGCAGTCGCAGGTAGATAGGATAGTGGAGAAGGCATTTGGTATGCTCTCCTTTATTGGTCAGAGTATTGAGTACAGGAGTTAGGAGGTCATATTGCGGCTGTACAAGACATTGGTTATGCCACTGTTGGAATATTGCATGCAATTCTGGTCTCCCTCCTATCGGAAAAATGTTGTGAAACTAGAAAGGCTTCAGAAAAGATTTACAAGGATGTTGCCAGGTTTGGAGGATTTGAGCTATAGTGAGAGATTAAATATGCTGGGGCTGTTTTCCCTGGAGTGTAGGAGGCTGAGGTGTGACCTTTCCAGAATCATGAGGGGCATGGATAGGATAAATAGACAAAATCTTTTCCCTGGAATGGGGGAGTCCAGAACTAGAGGGCATAGGTTTAGGGTGAAAGCGGAAATATATAAAAGAGACCGAAGGGGCAATGTTTTCATGCAGAGGGTGGTGCGTTTAAGGAATGAGCTGCCAGAGGAAGTGGTGGAGGATAGTACAATTGTAACATTTAAAAGGCATCTGGATGGGTATATGAATAGGAAGAGTTCGGAGAGATATGGGCCAGGTGCTGGCAAATAGGACTAGATTAGGTTGGGATAACTGGTTGGAATGGACGAGTTGGACTGAAGGTCTGTTTCCGTGCTGTACGTCTCTGACTGTATAACTTGTAGTTCTTTGTTCAGTGCTGCCCATCCCATTCGTGGCAAACCACCTACATATTTCCGCGAGCCGTCCACAAACAGGGTCTCGTTTGGTGCCTCCATGGCTACATCCTTTATTCCACTTTCCTCTACTTCATTGACCACATTCCCCCACGTGATTCATCATCTTCTAACATCCCTTCTGCTGGATTTATCCGGGTATCTCGTACAATGATAATGGATTTGTTTGGTAGCAAAAGAACAGCCTCCACTTTGCTCTTTTCATGTTAGAAACCATGCATAATTTTCCCATATTTAACATTTCTACAAGGGTGTGTTTAGTAGTATGCAAGACTATATTCCCTGTCATCACAATAGGCTCACTGACCCTTACTGCCCACACGGCACGGTCTAACGCAGCTATACATCTGAGCAAGCTGTTCACTACGGGACCCTCAGCAATAGTGTAATATCCTATAGGTCACTGTTTATCACCATGGAGTTGTGTAATTACTGCCGAGTAAAAACCTCCCTCTTCGTTGCAGTAAATGTGGAAGTCTTTACTAGCATCTGGTAATCCCAGTCCCAGTGATGACATTAACTCTGCTTTCAGTTTTGTATAGGAGTCATCTTGCTCCGGTTCCCATTCAAGGGGTCTGTTGCAGGTTTACTACCTTTTACCAATCATTGTATGGACTCGACAACTTTGGCAAACTCCGGGATAAAATTCCTGCAGTAATTAAACAAGCCCCAAGACCTTTCTCCCACACGAACTGTCACTGGCCGTGGCATCTGTTACATAGCTGTCTCCCTGTCTGCAGACATTTCTTTCATGCCTTGGGGAAATTAAATGTTCCAAGTAAAGAAGTCTAGTTTTCCTAATTTGAGCTTTCTTTGGGCAGGCTTTTAACCTCTGTCCTGCAAGTGCTTCAGGACAAAGTCCAGTGCTTCCTGATGGTTTGGATTCAGAAGCCATCGATATATTGGAGTATCTTACTATCGTGGGGCAGGTTGATCTCCCTGAGTACCTCACTCATTACATGGTGAAAGATGGCTGGACTATGATGGAATCCCTGGGAAAGTCTGGTCCAGGTATACTGTTTATCTCGGTAAATGCAAACGTATCTTGGGAGTTGTGATAGAGAATGATAGACCAGAATCCATTTGTAATATCCAGTACATTAAAGATTTTGTTGCTCAGGGAAAGCCCATTTAAGATTGTGGATGGATTGGTGACTCTAGGGTGTAATTTAGGAGTGACCCTGTTAAGGGATATATAATTGATTGTGAGACGGTAACTTCCATCAGATTAACTGACTAGCCACATGGGGGAATTAGTAGTGCTCGTAGTGTCTCCGAGAACTCCCCTCTCCACTAATCCTTTTACAATTTCCACAATTGCCTTTCTGGCTTTGGGTTTTATGGGCTATTGAAGGAGCGGCTTGTGTTCCGGACCCTCCACGACTTCGGGGTCAATTTTAATAAAGCCTGTAATTAATTTAGTCTCCGCCCATTACTCTGGGACGGAGGCATAAATGGTCCCAAAGCCATTATCCTCTAGTTGCCAATCCCATAGAGGAGGCGACTTGGACAGTGCTCAGTTGGCTAGCATAAGTCCCCATTCTTTCTTTTCTCCCATCAGAACTGGGCCTGATTACTTCACCCTTCCCGTAGTCTATAAAGGACTTTGTACTCCCTCTTTAAATCATTTCTCATAATAGTTCCTTCGTTATTTTTAAATACAGAAAATCGCATTGGTGAATATAAGTTATCAATTTCTACCAGAGTGGTCTCACTCAAGTACTCAAGAGTCCGTTGTTCATTAATCCCCATCACATAAGTCGTTTTGTCAGTTGTGGGCAGGGCTCCTGTGTCCGCAAGCATCCATACTGTCTGCCCTCTCCCAGTGCCGACATGTAAATCCTTTCCTCCTTATCACCCGTGTCCATGGGGGCTGCCAGATGTCAGTCCGATGTATTCTCAATGTTTGTTGGTTTGCTGTGTTTTTCCCAACAAGTGTCTTCAAAGTGGCCCCTTTTTGCCACTGGACTGACAGACACATAGGCTTCCCGTTGTTCTGTTTCCTCCCTCTACAATCCCAGGCAAGGTGACCCATCTTGCCACAATTGTGACATATGTGTCTGGATTTTATCTTTGTGACAGCACATAGGTTTTCCTGCTTTATGCGCGTGACAGGGTTTTCCTTCTGTGTCTTCCTTGACACCTGTTGCCCATTCTACGAGGGCGTCATAGTCTTGGAGAATAACAACCCCCATTTTTAGGACTGCCTGGTGTGTGGGAGACAGACCATCCTTGAAAGCTTGAATGAATGCCTGGTCAGAACGGTCTGAGTGGGGAATCCCTGAACATTCTTAGTAGATACTAAAAGATCATTCCACATATTCGGAGGTGCCTTCCCCCGTCGGTTGTTTGGTATTTGGCATTTTTGCCCAATTGATGGGCGGTTTTCTCAGAACAAGCTGGATTTCAGCCTTAAATCTGCCGAAGGGAGGATTAGCAGGAGCCCTATCTGTTTTAATTGGGGTACCCTGGGTTCGTCTGCCTCTCCTGTAATTTTGACTTCGTTGCTGTGTGGCAGCGGCTATGCCAGACCCATCAGATACTAGATGCCACTTCTCCTGATGACATGCAGCCTGGACCAGTTGGTGGGTATCCCTTAAATGTAATTGGTGGCCCACCCAGATGATATCTAATTCAGCCCAAAACTTTGCGTTATTACTGTGGGGCTGTAAGCAACCCAGGGAAGCTAAGGTCTGCTGCAATTCGCCTGGTGTAAACGGCTTTATTTTGCATGTGCGTTAACTCCTTCCCCATTGCGAGTTACCCAGGCTGAATTAATTTCCTCGGGAGGGTTGTCTAAATGTTCAGGGCGTGCTACTGGGCCCTCCCGAGCATTATAAGGGGACAGTGATCCCCACTGACTATCCTCTAGGAACTGAGGTTTCTTTTCCAGTTCCCTTAGTCATGATTGAAGCATTTGTTTTTCCTTGCTTAATTTCTTTGTGGATTCCAAAGTCTTACCTACGAGGCAAGCCAATTAATGGACCAAAAGGACACTTATTTTCTTGATCTTATCTTTCTTTTCACCCTCAGCTATTTACACTGTTGATCTCTGGTTTGGGATGGATCCCACCCACTCTTTCTAATGAGTGAATGTCTATCCATCATATACTGGTTAATGAGAGACCCTGGCACTTCCCACTGATCTCCCTGTGCTGCCAAATCACTCAAAGGTTTATACTCTCAGATCCTGTGTCGTTCGATCATGTTAACCCATCGGCCGCATCTCACCCGGAATCGTTCCTATCAGAGTCCGGCGATACCTGTTTTAGGGAGAGATCATTTCCCCATGTCCCACTTATTTAATTGAGGCAGTTATCTCCGGCAGGAACAGTCACACTGACATCTGAATATAACTCAACTCAGAGGCCACACAACAGACATTTTCTCATTCACTCTTACCAGATCAACAGCTTCTGTAGTTTGACCTGCTTTTTTCCAATATCCTGCCCCGACTCCAAGAAGGTGGCCACCCTACCTGGGACCATGAATAGGCCCTGCGTACAGTGCAAATTTGAGCAAGTCCATCAAATTTAGAAGCAAGTCAATCAAAAGCTTTTGGGAGTGGCAGCGTGATTCTGACCCTAACCGCGGGGCTTGACCACACTGTCTCTTCCTGAACAACGGGTACAGCAGTTTTATAGTCTGGATGATGTGTACGACGAAAGCCTGTGAAAGACTGTTTCTTGTGTTGTGTGCATGCAGAGATCACCGTTGTTCCAGGAGCGGCATACCACGAAGTTGTACTCTATACGTATTTCTTCTTGAGTTAGTTTCTGTCTTCAGTCTTTTAAATGTTGTAATTGTGTGCACATCCACCACTTCCTCAGGAAGTTTATTCCACACGTGAACCACTCTGTGTAAAGCAATTCCCCCTCATATCTTTTTTTAATGTCTCACCTCTCACCTTAAAGTTGTGCCACCTACTCTTGAAATCCTCCATCCTAGGGAAAAGACACCTGCCATTAGCTCTATCTACACCCCTCATGATTTTATAAACTTCTATAAGGTCACCTCTCAACCTCCTACACTCCAGTGAAAAAGTCACCGCCTATCCAGCCTTTCTTTATAACTCAAACCTTCCATACCTGGCAATATCCTGGTAATTCTCTTCTGAACCCTCTCCACTTAATATCCATCCTATAACTGGGCGACCAGAATTAGACATCTTATTCCAGAAGAGACCTCATCGACGTCCTGTACAACCTCAACATGACTTCCCAACTCCTAATACTCAAAGAATGAGCAATGAAGGCAAGTGTGCTAAACACCTTTATAAGCATCTTGTTTTTATGTGACACAAACTTTAAAGAAATATGTACCTGAAAGTCTGGGTCCCTCTGTTTCACGAGATCAGAGTGGTGCTGGAAAAGCACAGCAGGTCAGGCAGCATCCGAGGAGCAGGAAAATCTACGTTTCGGGCAAAAGTCCTTCATTCCTAAGGATGCTGTCTGACCTACTGTGCTTTTCCAGCACCACTCTGATCTTGACTTAATCTCCAGCATCTGCAGTACCCACTCCCGTCCTCTGTTTTACAACATTACACAAAGCTCTACTTTTAATTGTATCAGTCCTACTCTTGTTTGTTGTACCGAAATGCAATACCTCGCATTGATCTGGATTGAACTCCACCTGGATTGTCATAAAAGGGAATCTAAAAGTCTTCTATATCAAGTCATTACAAAGCTGAGTTGGATTGAATTGAATTTGCTTTATTGTCACACGTACTCAAATGAGTACAGCAAAAAGTTTATAAATTGTCATTTACGGCAGTATCTTCATGACAAAGATATCTGGGTGCAGACTCTTCAGTAGAAGTTCTTTGGAAAAAATCACTAAGAAAAATAAATAAATAAAAAGTCTAGCATTACAGATTGTAGGAATTAATTAGAAAGTGGGGGAATCAAAATTCCAGATAGTGAAGTAGGAAACTAGACATAATCTTTTTATTTCATAACCAATCTCTTTACAAAATGGAGCATTTTAAATGCTGCCTCCTCCTTAATCACCAGTGTCCCAGCAGTTTTCATTGCACTGTTTTGAAGAACTGAAACAAATTAACTAATTAAACTGTCAAGTCCCACCTGCACCAGAGATGTGTCATAATAGGTTGATTTTTTAAAAAATTGTTTAAAGAGGGCCTGTAGTTGCAGCTGAATGGTTAAGATGGATTTAAGGTTGATGGGGGTCATTCCCTGCTGGTTTGGATCCTGTCCAGTGCACTTCAGAGCCTTCTTCTGGTGCAAAGTACTTATCCCTAGACTGGGAGGCCCTAGTTCAAGTTCCACCTGCTCCAGAGGTGTGTAATAATATCTCTGATTAGAAAAATAGAATATATTTTTTGAAAGAAACTGACATTTAAAAAGTCCTTAAATGGCTGCCACAAGAAAACCAAATTTTTAAAAGAAATTTAAATTCAAAATAAAATTACATTTTGGAGGAGATGATGCACGCTGCCTCCTGCAGTGTCCACCAATCATGGAATCACATCAAGTTTGCAAGCTGATCCCACAAAGATTCTTGTGTACATGATCAGCACTCTTCACCTGTGTATCTTTTTTTTATATAGATATTTTTATTGAAGAAAATGGAAATTTTTTAAACATTTTTTACAAACTTACAAAATAACACAAACAAATATAAACACTAATATACCATTACATATTAAATATTAACCAAAACACAACAAACACAAAAAAAAACCCACTCAACTAAGAACTAATCTAATCTACAAATGACCAAAGCATATGATAGTATATTTTACATTACTCAAAAAAACATAGTAATTAAATAATGAATTACATGCTCAGAATGAATTAACATCAAGTCATGATAAAATCCATATTCATATGGGATTCCTGCCCCGGGGGCCCTCGGACCAGCCAGAACCACTACCACAACTAGATAAAAGCCCTTGACAATATGGCCGAAATATCTGTATGTGTGTGGTTCAGGAAGGGCTGCCATATTTTATAGAATAATTCCATTTTTTGGTGCACCATATTTGTAAGGAAGTCGAGAGGAATACATTCCATGATTAACCTGTGCCAATTCGAAAGTCCTGGAGGACCTTCAGCTACCCAATTTACTAAGATATGTTTCCTTATGCAAAAGGAGAGAATGGAAAATAATTTCCTCCCGTGCATATCCAGGGAGGGCAGGTTCGAGAAGCCCAGGAGAAGAGATACTGGATCTACTCCAATTTCTGCTCCCAAGATTTCTGTCAGTGCATTTGCTACTCTGGTCCAGTATTTACAGATCTTATGACCTGTCCATAAGCAGTGTGAGAGAGTGCCCACTTCTATTTTACATTTAGGACACATTGGAGATGTTCCTGCCCTAAATTTTGCCAACTGTTCCGGTGCTATATGAGTCCTATAGAGTATCTTTAGTTGGATGTGTTGGCTTCTATTACAAATGGAGATCTTTCTGGCTTTTTCCCAGATGTCGTCCCACATTTCTGAAGGGATTTCCAACCCCAACCCCAACCCCAATTCCTGATTCCATGTTTTAAACAATTGTCCCATGTCTTTCAATACTTCGTTCTGTAATGAGTGATAAAGAGTGCTGACTCAGGGTGGACCCATTGGCCATAACACTCTTCTTTCCCTGACCGATTTATAAGAGCTGTCTAATAATATGGTTGTCTTCTGTGTATAATCTCGAATTTGGAAATATCGAAAAAGGTCTCCATTAGGCAGTCCAAATTTCTGGTGCAGCTGTTCAAAAGACATTATAATCTCCCCATCAAACAGATCCCCTAAGCAAGAAATACCCCTGGACCTCCAGATCTTAAATATAGCGTCTGTGTGCCCTGGTTGAAAATCCCATGCTCCCACTGTAGGAGTATAAGGAGAGGTTTTTTGTGAATTACCCTCGTCTTGCCGCATTATCTTCCATGCTTTAATTGTATTTAATACAATAGGGTATTTACAATGGTCTATAATGACTTTCATCTTATCTAAAAATGTGAGTTGAATGAGGGACACTTTGCTTGAGAAGCCTCAACGTCCAGCCAGATTGATTGCGGGTCACATGAGACACAGTCGGCTACGTAACTTAATAGAGAACTCAGCTGGTACTTCATAAGGTCTAGAAAATTCAGTCCTCCCCTTGTTTGTGGGAGCTGCAGCTACTTTAATTTAATAAGGGGCAGTCTATGATTCCAAATGAAAGAACCAAGCCAACCGTGTAGTTTACGCAATGCCGGCCTTGGAAGCATCACAGGGAGCATTCTCATAGGGTGTAAGAGACGAGGCAAAATATTCATTTTAATTAGAGCTATTCTGCCTAACCAAGATATCTGGAGATCCACCCAGCGTTGAAGGTCCTGCCTTATCCTCTCTAATAGGTACACAAAATTGGCTTTATACGGCTGACGAAAAACTGGGGTGATAAAGATCCCTAAATATAAAAAACCCTCCAGAGACCACCGATAGGGAAAGCAAGATCCGTCCGATAAATTAGACATATTAGTGAAGCCACCCATCGGCATGTCCTCCGATTTTGTGAAATTGATTTTGTAACCTGCGAATGCACTGAACAAATTAATTACTTGGATCAAGCGGGGCACGGATATCAAAGGATTACTAAGAAAAAGGAGAATGTTGTCTGCATAAAGGGTAATTTTATGTTTACCTGAACCAACCCTCGGACCCATTATATTAGAATCGGCCCGTATAGCTTCCCGTAGTGGATCAATTATTAACGTGAATGATAATGGTGAGAGAGGACATCCCTGACGACAGCCCCTACCCAAGCTGAAGCTATCTGAACCTAAACCATTGATAATCACGGCTGCTTTGGGGTCATTGCGCAATATTGAGACCCATTTGGCGAATACCTCTCCGATACCAAACTTTTCCAGTGTGTAAAACCGATATGATCATTCAACCCAATCTAATGCCTTCTCCGCATCTAAAGAGACTACTATTCCCGGTATTCTTTCTTGATGACAGACTTGGAAAACATTTAAAACCCTTCTAATATTATTAGATGATCTATGGCCCTTGATAAACCCTGTCTGATCCTCTTTTATAACGTATGGTAAAACCCTCTCCAGCCTTAATGCTAATGTTTTAGAAAGAATTTTAAAATCTACATTTAGCAAAGATATTGGTCTGTATGATGTACAGTCTTCTGGGGCCTTTCCTTTTTTTAAGGATGAGAGAAATATTTGCTTCTCTCATCGAAGGCAGGAGGCAGCCCTGACTATATGAATATCTATACATGTCTATAAGTGGACCAGCCAGTACCCCTATAAACTCTTTGTAGAATTCAGCCTGAAATCCATCTGGGCCAGGTGCCTTTCTGCTCTGAAGCTGTCTGATTGCATCAAGTACTTCCTGGGTTATCGGGAGCATTCAGGATCAACACCTGTTCCGGGGTTAAGTCCAGGACGGCCAGACTTTTAAAAAAGGACTCCATCTTCTTAGCTCTGTCTTCACAATTCTGTGATTTATACAGATCAGAATAAAACTTTCTGAAGGCTGTATTGATCCTTTTGCGGTCATGAGTCAAAGTAACAGCACTTTCCCTCATGGATGTGATAGCTTGAGGGGCCTTTTTTCTCCTTGCGAGATATGCTAGGTATCTACCAGGCTTATCGCCGTATTCATATAGTCTTTGTTTTGCAAATAATATTTCCCTCTTTGCTATTTGGGTGAGTGTGGTATTCAAGTGCCAGGGGCCAATAGCATCATTAGCCATACAGTTTAATTCCTACAGTCTATTATCTTTAGCCTTCTCCGGTGATCCAAAGTTATAAATAGATCCTTTGTGGCTGAATCACAGCATTGCTTGGTAACGCAAGGAATATTGGATGTTTAAGTCTCTCAGACGCTTCTTCACCTCATCAAATGCCCTCCTTTTGCGGACCACAGCTGGAGAAAAATCCTGGAATAGCACAATCCTAGAGTCCTTGTACACCATGGCCTGGGGATCCTTCCCCAGGATTCTAGAAGCTTCCAGGAGCATCTGTTTCTCTCCAGCATTGGAGCCAGAACAGGACTGGGCGGGGGCGCTGGTCCGACCTGGGCCTGCATATAGCAACCTGGTGGGCCCACTCTCCCCGCAACTGGCCTGATCTGGACTCGCTTTAATATTTCAGGGAGCCATTGCTCCAAAAAAAACTGCCAGATGGCCTTCCTCTTCCCGTTCAGGAAGGTCCAGCAACCGAATATTTTTTCGAGAGCCTGGACCCGGCCCACAGCTGATTCAGCGGCATTCTCCGAGGACACAGCCTTTAGCTCCACCTCTCCAACGCAATGTTTGACCTTTTCAATTTCTCGGTCATGCTTTTGCAGCGCGACCGAGAGTGACTCCCACCTGCTCCTGGATTCTTCGATGAAGCCATCGATCCTCTCCTGCAGCTTGTTGATCACGGAGACCAGGCTCGTCTCTACAGGTAAGTCCCCCGAGGCAGCCGCGGACGTCCCCACTGCTGCTGCAGGTGGAGGAGGGGTCCCTGCCTGTTGCGAGCAATTTCCCTTTAGTCATTTTAAGCACCGCACCAAACTGTTCAAGTTTGGTGCAAAATGACTAAATATGCTGGGTAAAAGTTATTTTAAATGGTTTAGAGGATGTGGTGGAGGTGGGTACCCCATTTTGCCTGAGTCTTGCACACAGCACTACAGACTCCGACTTGCTGGGTCGCCGCCACCTTGAATCTCCCCACCTGTGTATCTTTAACCATATCACTAATAATTTATTAGCAAAAGAATGGCAAAAGGAGGAGTGAGACCTTTTGGGAAACTAAATGTAGATTTGTATATACAAGTAGAGTTATGGCCAAGGATCTAAAAGAATACTTTGCAAGCTACTTTACCAAGGAGGAAGATGCTGGTAATTTCACATTGAGAAAGGATATATTTGAAACACAAGATGGACTCCATAAATGATGTGACATTTGTTTTCTTCTCTTACCTTGTGTCTTCCTGAAATCTGTACAATGAGTTTAACTAAGGCCTCTTGTTGCGTTATTATGTTTTAATCTTTTTCTTGCATGTGGTAATAATTGCACTAGCCCCTCACAATTGTCATCATGATTTGTGGTCACAGGATATGAATAGTTAGATCTAAATGATAGAGGAGATATTGATAAAATGGTTGGGCTTAAAGTTCACAACTCTCTAGATGTTGCAGTGATTTAGGGCTCTTGTGGTGCAGTGGTAATGTTCCTACCTGTGGATTTGGAAACCCCAGATTTAAGTCCCATCTGCTCCAGTGGTATGTTGTAACACATCTGAACAGGTTGGTAAAAAAATATAGATTGCAGAGAATTTAGGGTTATTACATGTGGAGACATGTAATAAGATCTGTGAACAGTTTGATTAGAACATATATATTGAAGAGGCACTGGCCACCATCTTGCATTCCTCCTTAGCTACAATGGCAGAAGACTGAAGAATTTCAAAGTTTCACCCTTGATCAAAAAAGGGACACTAGATATGAAGTTCATAGGTCAAACAATGAATTTCAGATGTGGAATCACTTGGTACAATGATATCTGGGTACTTTATATAGCAACAAAAGTTACACTGAACAAGAGAAGACATTCAGTATTCTAGTTAAGATGGTTTTTACTTTTCACTGATTGTGTGCCACCATGCCGCAGTGGGTGGCACGGTGGCACAGTGGTTAGCACTGCTGCCTCACAGCGCCAGAGACCCGGGTTCATTTCCCGCCTCAGGTGACTCTCTGTGTGGAGTTTGCACATTCTCCCCATGTCTGCGTGGGTTTCCTCCGGGTGCTCCGGTTTCCTCCCATAATCCAAAAATGTGCAGGTTAGGTTAATTGGCCATGCTAAATTGCCTGTAGTGTTAGGTGAAGGGGTAAATGTAGGACAATGGGTCTGGGTGAGTTGGGATTCGGTGGGTCGGTGTGGACTTGTTGGGCCGAAGGGCCTATTTCCACACTGTAAGTAATCTAATCTAATCTAATGGTAGTCCATGACTTCTGACATCTGTTCTCTTCTCTTACCTTGTGTCTTACTGATCTGTACAAGTTGAACTAAGGCCTCTTCCTGAGTTATCATATTTTAATCTTTTTCTTTCTTCTATTAATAATTGCACTGACACATCACAATTGTGGTCTTGATTTGTAGTCACAGGATATAAATAGCTAAGCAGCCTATTGATAATTTTCTTGTATAACCATTTGTTGGCTTGATGGCTCCCTATATCCATTTCTTTATAACATCAAAGTCCAAAGATTTGTGGCTCTTACAATGAGGGCCTTCATGTACTTGGATAAATTGGAGAAGCTGGGTTGTTTTTCTTGAAGAGGAAGAAGTTGAGAGGAGATGTGTTAGAGATGTTCAAAATCATGAAGATTTCAGTCAGAATAGATAGAAGTGTTCCCATTGCAGAAAGGTGAAAACGCTGGTTTAAGGTCTTAGGCAAAAAAATCAAGGGTAACGTAGAAAATTCTTTATTTTGACACTGAATGGTAAGGATCTTGACTGTTGCAGTGGATCTCCAAGGTTGGAGGTTGGTATGGTTGATAATGGGGTATTTGAAACAAAGTTGGAGAAGTTTGTGTCATTTAGGGAATGAAGATTTTATGTAAGCCATTTAATAAAAAGATAAAATTGATCTTAATAAAATTATTTTAATTTCCAGGAGTAAATATTGCCTTGTATTAACTATATTGCATTATTGATGGTTTCAGATATTCTCTTCACTGACAACATGTTCAGCTGACATTAAACTTGCTTGCAGTTTGTGCTTTGAAATTGCAACCAGGTTAACAACTAAAAGTAAATTGTATTTCTTCATGAACACTGTGTCCTTTGTTGCAAAAAAACACATTGAATTTGAAGCCAAAGCCTGACCTTTAAAATATAAGCAATTCTACTCCCTTAAACCCAGACTAAAAAAAATTATTTTCAATACAGATGATTTGTTAAATTAAAATTAGGAATTTATTTGGGTTTTGATTTTCTATATCGCCTTTGCACAGGTGAAAATTATTGGTTAAAAATTCTTCACTTTGCAAAGTGAATTTAACCTCTAATTGCAAAGCACTTAAAAATACATAAATTATATCTACGTGACTTTGAGAAGAGATCGAACTAGAAACAACTGTAAAATAAATAAATCATCAAATGGTTGTTTGGTGGTAGAGAATTAGGGTATTGCTTAAAAAAAGTCATAGCATTGTACAGCACAGAAACAGCCCTTCGATCCAACTTGTCCATGCTGATCATGGGCATTAATCTTGTCCCATTTGCCAGCATTTGGCCCATTTCTCTCTCAACCTTTCCTATTCATAAACCCATCCAGATGCCTTTTAAATGTTGTAATTGTACCAACCTCAACAATTTCTTCTGTCAACCCATTCCATACATGCATCACACTCAGTGTGAAAAGGTTGTCCCTTAGGTCCCTTTTAAATCAATCTTCTCTCACCTAAATTGTATGCTGTCTCATTTTGGACACTCACGCCCCTGGGCTATTCACTCTATCCATGCCCCTCATGATTTTATAAACCATGAGGCTGAGGTCACCCCTCAGCCTTTGATGCTCCAGGGAAAACAACCCCAGTCTATTCAGCCTCTCCCAATATATCTTTTCTGAACCTTTTCAAGTTTCACAACATCCTTCCTATAGGAGGGGACCAGAATTGCATGCAGTATTCCAAAAGTGGCCTAACCAATGTCCTGTACAGCTACAACATGACCTCCCAACTCCGATACTCAATGCACTGACCAATAAAGGCAAACATACCAAACAACACCTTCACCATCCTATCTACCTGCGACTTCACTTTCAATGAACTATGAACCTGCACTCCAAAGTCTCTTTGTTCAGCAATTCCTCCCAAAACCTTACCATTATGTGTATAAGTCCTGCCTGATTTGCCTTTCATAAATGCAGCATCTCACATTTATGTAAATTAAACTCCATCTGCCAGTCCATTTGATCAAGGTCCTGTTGTACTGAAGTAACCTTCTTCGCTGTCCTCTTTCCCTCCTGTTTTGGTGTCATCTTCAAACTTACTAACCATTTTTCCTATGTTCACAACCAAATCATTTACATAAATGATAAAAAACAGTGGATCAGCACCAATCCTTGTGGCAAACGGCTGGTCACAGGTCTCCAGTCTGAAAAGCAAACCTCAGCACTATCCATTGTCTTCTACACTCAAGCCAGTTCTATATTCAATTGACTGGTTCACCCTGTATTCCATGTGGTCTAACCTTGCTAACCAATCTACAATGCAGAACCTTGTTGAATGCTTACTGAAGTGCATGTAGATCATGTCTACCGCTCTGCCCTCATAAATCATCTTCGTTACTTCTTCGGAAAACTCAATCAAGTTAGTGAGACGTTATTTCCCATGCACAAAGTCATGTTCACTGTCCCTAATCAGTCCTTGCCTTTCCAAATACATGTACGTCCTGTCCCTCAGGATTCTCTCCAACAATTTGCCCACCATCGATGTCAGGTTCACTGGTCTGTAGTTCCCTGGCTTTTCCTTAGCACCTTTCTTAAATAGTCGCATCACATTACCCAACCCCCAGTCTTCTGGCACCTCACCCGTGACTATCGATGATACAAATATCTCTGCAATCGCTTCTCTTGCTTTCCACACAGTTTTAGCGTATACCTGATCAGGTCCTGGGGATTTATCCACCTTTGTGCTTTTAAGACATCCAGCGCCACCACCTCTGTAATATGGACATTTTTCAAGATGTCACTATTTACTTCCCGAAGTTCTCTAACTTCCATATCCTTCTCCACTGTAAGTGCTGATGTAAAATACATGTTTATAATCTCCCCCATCTCCTACGGTTCCAAACGTAGATGGCCTTGCTGATTGTTACGATGCTGTATTCTCACCCTAGTTACCCTTTTGTCTTTAATATGTTTGTAGAATCCCTTTGGATTCTCCTTAACCCTGTTTGCCAAAGCTTTCTCATTTCCCCTTTTTGCCCTCCTAATTGTACTCCCACTGCCTTTATACTCTTCTAGTGCTTCACAATATCTCTGCTGTCTGTCCTTGACAAATGCTTCCTTCTTATTCTTAACCAAAATCTCAATTTCTGTAGTCATCTAGTAAACCAACTATGAGCCTTGGCTTTCAGCCTAATAGGAACTTACTGTCTCTAGACTCTCGTTATCTCAATTTTGAAGTTTTCCCACTTTCCAGCTGTCCCTTTACCTGTGAACATCTGCACCCAAACAATTTTTGAAAGTTCGTGTCTAATACCATCTAAATTAGCTGTTCTTCAATTTAGAACTTTAACTTTTAGATCCGGTCTATCCTTTTCCATTACTATTTTAAAACTAATAGAATTAAGATCACTGGCCCCAAAGTGCTTCCCGACTGGCATTTCAATCACCTGCCCTGCCTTATTTCCCAAGAGTAGGTCAAAGTTTGCACCTTCTGTAGTAGGTACATCCACATATTGAATCAGAAAATTTTCTTGTACACACTTAACAAATTCCTCTCCATCCAAGCCCTTAAATATGGCAGTCCCAGTCAATGTTTGCAAAGTTAAAATCCCCTACTGTAATAGCTTGACTATTCTTACAGATAAATGCAGTCCCCTTACAAATTTGT
This sequence comes from Chiloscyllium plagiosum, assembly GCF_037043375.1. Taxonomy (NCBI): domain Eukaryota; kingdom Metazoa; phylum Chordata; class Chondrichthyes; order Orectolobiformes; family Hemiscylliidae; genus Chiloscyllium; species Chiloscyllium plagiosum. The sequence continues at coordinate 69,716,407 of NW_028270140.1, forward strand.
TTCTTAATTTCCCTCTGACAGTTGGGGCATCCCTTTCATTGTACAATCCCTTTCTTATTTCTCAGGTCCCCCCAGATAACTTCCCTGGATATGTTCCCAGGAGTATCCTTCCTAAGTGCAGCTGTAATGTTATCCCTTATCAAAAACACCACTTGCCCCCCCCCCCCCCATTATATCCTTCCTATAGTATCTATACCCCGAACATTAAGCTGCCAGTACTGTCCATCCTTGAGCCACATTTCTGTAATTGTTATGATATCCCAGTCCCATGTTCCCAACCATGCCCTGAGTTCATTTGCCTTACTGGTTAGTCCTCTTGCATTGAAATTAATACAGTTTAACTTATCAGTCCTAGTTGGTTCTCTGCTTTGTTCCTGCCTGCTTGACTTGCACCTCTTCCCAACTGCACCAGTCTTGGACTGATCTGTTTCCTCAGTATCTCCCTGGGTTCCAACCACCCCCCTCCTATGAGTTCAAATCATCCAGAGCAGCCCTAGCAAATCTCCCCTCCAATTCAGAAGCAATCTGTCCTCCTTATACAGGTCACGTCTACCCCAGAAGAGATTCCAATAATCCAAAAATGTGAATCCTTCTCCCCTGCATCAATCCTCGGCCACACATTAACCTGCTCTATCCTCCTATTCCTATCCTCACTAGCTCGTGGGACTGGGAATAATGCAGATATTACTGCCACCGAGGACCTCCTTTTTAAATTTTTGCCTGACTTCCTATATTCTCTCGTCCTTTTCTCAAACTGTATCATTAGTTCCAATGTGTTCAACAACCTGGTTCTCTCCCCTTTGAGAATATTGTAAACCCTCTCCAAGATATCCTTGGTCCTGACAGCAGAGAGAGAGCATACATTCTGATGCCTCACTGTAGGCCTCAGAACAACATCTGTCTGTGCTTCTGACTGGAAATTTCAATCAATTGCTTGGAACCTGGCATTTGCCTTGTTACATTAGAGCCAGTCTCAGTATCAAAAACCTGGCTGTCAGTGCTACCTTCCCCTGAAAGTCCTTGTTACATTAGAGCCAGTCTCAGTATCAAAAACCTGGCTGTCAGTGCTACCTTCCCCTGAAAGTCCATCAACCCTTACATTTTCCAAGGCAGCATATTTGTTTCAGATGGGGATAGCCACAGGAGATTCTTGCACTATCTAGATCTATCCCCTACTTTTCCTGGAGATGACCATCTACCTGAGTCTGTCTTCCTGCAATTGCCTTCTATCACATCCCTGGCTTCTGTAAATTCCCCATTGCCTCTAACAGCCACTCCAACTGATCCATTTGATCCAAAAGAATTCACAGCCAAACACACTCCCTGCAGGCATAATCACTAATAATGTGGAAATGCTCCTTAATTATCCGTATCTGACAGGAAGAGCGCATCGATCTATAAAAACCATCTTTGTACCTTAGCAAAGTCTGTTTGCTCTAAAAACACTGCTGCAAGCCAACGTAGTACTTATGTTTTCATATTTTTAAAATTTAATCAAGAGACCGTTCTCAATAAAAACATAATCAAAATAGAATCCACTCTACTCACTACTGGAAACTTCCAAATAAAAACAATAAGTTACACTTAAAAACTAGCCACTTAGCTGCTCTCCTGTTGTGAACTTCCCCACACAGGCTTTTCAAAGGTCAGCTGTGAATTTTGCTGTTTGTTTTTTTTCTTACACAAACTCCGATGTCCAGAGATAATCTAAACCAAACAACAGAGGCAGTTAGCTGTGCAGGTTACTTTTAGGCAGACAGCTGTGTGGTTTATTTCTCTATTTGATTCATTTCCCATGTGGTCACTACCTTTGTGTCTCTTCCTCCTTTTTAAAGTGCCATTGGTTTGATCGTGCACTGTTTTGGAACTTTGTGGAGAAGCAAACAGCTTATAAAACAGTAATTATTGCTCCTAAAATCGGAGGAAATCAGCTCCAACACTGAAACTACCTCAATTATTTCCTGTTTTCCATCTTGGATTGCCCAGATGTTTTGTCAAAGCTTTCTTCTTATTCTCATCAGGACAATTTACAAGAAATTTTCTAGTTTCTAAAATGCACACAATCAATACACCTAACATCACACCAACACTGAAATATGCCACATTACTCACGTATGATGGGGCAAAATTTGTTTTGGACTTGAGAACACCCTGTGAATAAGGAACACGACTGTTGCATAATATCAGCACATTTCTCAAATTTTTTGGAATTCCTTGCTCTTCCGGAGTAAACTGAGGTAAGTTGAGTACTTTTCAGGAACAAAAGTTAATTAGGCCCATTCATCAAGCTTGGCAAATAATATCAGACAGCATATCTCCTTGGCTGTTGGCAATAAACAAGATACTTACCACATCCAACAGGCCTGTGTTTGCAAGACTCTCAGATTAGCATCCAACATTAGATGGTATTCTGAAATTGAACAACATTTGCTCAATAATCCTGAGTGTGTACAGAATTATGCTGACACAATTTGGAATTGTCAGTTAGGCTCACAGTGTAGCACACTTGCATGTAATGGGGACCACATATGTAAGTATACGGTTTGCTTCTTTGTGATCCGAAAAAAACCACTGCATATTTTTAAGCTGAATGAATCGATGATAGCTATTTTCTCCTTCATTTTTCAGGGCCTTGATCTTTCAGAATCAACCTGCCTATTTTAAGATTTAAATTGACAGTTAATTGGCAGTCATTATTAACTGGTGCATTCTGTATAGCAAGCCCTTCACTAATCAGGGTCCACTTGAGAATGCATGTAGGGTAGAAGTATTCAGGGAAAGAGTTAAGTTCTGAGTTTTGTGAAACAAGAGGTTCAGCTGAACATGACTCGGATCAGATAAGAACATGCAGTTAACAATGGGGTGCTGGAGGCAAAGGTAAGGGGTTAATAAGGTGGGAAAGCATTCATTATGTAGAGCTATTTAACAAGATGAGGAAGCAATCCGTATGTAAGGTCAGCTTAACAAGGTGAAAAGTATTCATTATGTGAAGCCAGTCAAGGTTAAGAACATTCATTGTGTAACAGCAGATGGCTTAATCTTCACGATTGACACTTGCTGATTGTAATGGTCACCCAATCAATATGTATGTTGCCTTATCTGGATGCTCCTTCCTGTCCGTGACTATATAGTTCATTAAGAATTGGCTGTTCCAGAGAAGACTGTGAACCCATGTCCCTATGCACATGGGCAATCGTTCTCTCTCCCTCCGGGGCCCGGAATAAAGATGAAGGAGGTAAAACCTACTATGTCTGAGTGTTTTGCTTTGACTTGGGAGGAAGAAACGGGACAACAATATTGGCATCGTTGGCAGGATCCAAACGAATAGGTACGATCGGATGGTGTCAGTGGTCCGGAATCTTGGTGTCTCGAGACAGACGGGTCCACAAAGTCAGCTTTTAAACCTTCCCTCTTGATATTCCGAGACGATCCCCTCGCTTGATTGTTGTCTATTCTATGGTAATTAGTTCAGTCGAGAGAGACAGTTTCGCAAGTGTGCTGACAAAGAGGTTTGAGCCCTCTGCACTGTATTGGGGTTTGAGCCCGTTGGATAGGTGTAATTGAGGTTCGAGTCCTCTGCACAGTATTGGGATTTGAGTCCCCTTGAGGGGTGGGGTGTAATTGAGGTTCGAGTCCCTTGGGTGGGTTAATTGAGGTTCGAGTCCTCCGCGCTGTGCTGGGGTTCGAGCTCTGTGTTTGAGTGGGTTTGAGTCCCCTCATGGCGAAACTTGAGGTTTTGCGAGACTTTGTTCTGGGGAAAGAGAGTGGCTTCGTCTGTGGCGCAATGTGGTCTGCTGTGAGGGCTTTCTCTTTCTAGAAGTGTAATTTCAGTGAGAGGATGCAAAAATAATTAAAATGAGAAATGCTGTAACTAATACTTGGTTTGAAAAAGGAGTGTTTTGGTGTAAATTGTGCCATGCTCAGAGTGTTTGATGTTTAAAATTTTGGGTTGTTAAAATCCAGTTCGAAAGTCCTTTTTAAGTAACTATTTTGTCTTGTTTGAATCAGGATGTCAATTCAACGTGTTTTGTGGGCTATGTAATGGGGCAGATTTTGTTTTTAACATTGAAATTGTACAACATTATGTCCTTTTTAAAATTGTCAAACTTGTAACCTTGGAACAAATTGAGTGCCTTGAGCCCCTGAGTTGTTTAAAATTCTACAATGCCTGTTTAAAAGAAAATTGGGTCAGTGGTCATGCTTTAGCCAGATGAGAGTATTGTTTCATAATATCTTTGCTGCTGTGTTTTTAAAGCAGAGTGTTCACAAAAAAAAGAGTACATTTTTAGTTTGATGTTTTAAGATTATCTGTAGAATATTAGAACTTGAGGCTGAGCTGTTTAAATGCTGTAAATTATTGCTAAGACTTCATTGGCCACCTTCATATTGCACATTCAAAGAGTGTTGATCTCTGACAAAGTTGCCACTGTAATTCCAACTGCTTTATTTGGGAAGTTTCATTTGGAGCACATATTTTAAAATATTCAGCATTTGTTTCCCATAAATGTTTGAGATTTAAATCTGAACTGAAACTGCCTCTTCAGATGCTAAAGCACGGGAAACATTTTGTTGTTTTCTTGCTGTTGCAGACTTTTGAAATACTTTTCTTGATAGCTTTCTCATTAGCCAAGTATCAATTTGTTAAAGGAAAATAATTTTTGAATAACCTGAATGGAGGTACCTGAGGGTTTGATTTTGGGACCATTGCTTGTTGTTTATAATTGACTGAATTGTTTAGGCAGTACAATTTAGAAGTTTATGGATTGTATAAAACTTGATAACGTCATAAGTCGTGACCAGAGTAACAGACTTCAAAGGTTAAATTAGGCAGACATAATTTAGTGTAGTTAAATGAGTGACTGTCTTCATACTGATCACCACCTTGGCAAGGAAGGAGTGAGAGAGGAAATGCAAAGATACTTTCAGCAGCTAACATCTTCTCTAGAGTTTCTCCATTCACAGGTAAAGCCCGTCTTTGGACCACCGCCCACCCCCCCACAACCTGATCCAACGGATTCAATCAGCTCCTCAGTCATAAGCATGAAAAGTGAAGAAGCTAACAACAGTGAAGAGGAGGTCTGTACGCTTTTTGTCAGTGGCCTTCCTATGGACATTAAACCACGTGAGCTTTACCCTCTCTTTCGATCATTTAAGGGATATGAAGGTTCACTGATCAAGCTCACATCAAAACAGCCAGTTGGCTTTGTTACATTTAACAGCAAAGCGGGAGCTGACACAGCGAAGAATGCTGTGTTTACCTAGCCTGTAGCTGCTGCAATGCACACTCAGATGTGCTGGTGTCCTCCATCTGAAGCATCTCCAGAAGGATGGAAGTCTCGTCAGTTTTGTGAAGCATTTAACTGCCCTTATCCAAGAAATCAGATTTCTGAGAGGAATGATGCAAGAACAGACTGAATTTTGTTTTCAGGTTGGACTTTACGGAAGGAGATTTTGGAGAACTGGCTCATTTCAACTCTACTTGGAGGGGATGGAGTGGTCACTAAGGACTGTGCATTTAAGAACATCACTAGTGATTTTTTTTCCACATGGGCAGATTCTTCAAATTCTATTTACTGTAACGGAATAGTAATTTTTGTTGTTATAATCATTGTTTACTGTGTGTCAATAATATGCTTAAAGGCTGTTAGAGTCTTCTGAAAGCTGGTAATGTCTTTGGTTATCATGGAATGATAAAAGGAGGGAATGAGAATGTGTATGGAGTATGACCAGGTAGAGAAAGAGTCAAGATTAGAGTGGTGGTGGAAAAGCATAGCAGGTCAGGCGGAATCCAAGGAGCAGGAAAATCAACATTTTTGGGCAAAAGCTCTTCATCAAGAATGAGGCCTCATTCCTGATGAAGATCTTTTGCCTGAAACATCAATTTTCCTGCTTTTTGGATGCTGTCTGACCTGCTGTGCTTTTCCAGCACCAATCTAATCTTGACTCTCATCTTCAGCGTCTGCAGTACTCACCTCTGTCAGGTAGGGAAAGAGTTAAGTTCTGAGTTATGTGAAACAAGGGGTTCAGCTGAGCATGACTCAGATCAGATAAGAACTTGCAGTTAACAATGGGGTGCTGGAGGCAAGGGTAATGGATTAACAAGATGAAAAAACATTCATTATGTAGAGCCATTTAACAAGATGAGGAAGAATTCAGTATATATGGTTAGCTTCACAAGTGAAAAGTATTCATTATGTGAAGCCAGTTAAGGTTAAGAACATTCATTGTGTAACAGCAGATGGCTTAATCTTGGCTTGACACTTGCTGATTGTAATGGTCACCTAATCAATATGTATGTTGCCTTATCTGGATGTTCCTTCCTGTAAGTGACTATATAATTCATTTAAGAACCTGCTGTTCCAGAGAAGACTGTGAACTCCTGTCTCTGTGCACATGACCGTTCTCTCTCCCTCCAGGGCCCAGAATAAAGATGGAGGTAAAACCATATTGTGTCTCTGAGCGTTTTGCTTCAACTGAGTGGGGGACTGGGACGACACACTTGCCAACCAGTCAGCACTCTCCTCTCATATTACTTGCTGTTTTACATAGATGTTTCTTGTGATTTTCTCAGTGTGTTCAAGACAAACTTCAACAAAATGTATTTTCTTTAGCAATATTCAAATCCTGAGATGGTTTGTCTTTAAAGTCATATTAATCTGGCACAAAGATATATTGATTTTCTTTTTTGATTTTTGCTTCTTTTCAAAGCTAAGAAGTCTAGCCTTTGGAAAAAATGTTTCAAAGTCTTGTTCTGTTGCTAGTCCTGGTGTAAGTACTAGATCATGTCAATCAGACCAATTTCTGAACAATCAGAATCTACCAGTGGCAGAGGGTGAGAAGTGGGAGCAATGGAGAGAAAAGGACGAACAGGTGAGAACTGATGATAAAATTGAATGCATTAACAATATTCCAACCATCCGTCATTAATTATGTTTTTGTCATTTATAATGACTTTACACAAATTGATTTTTATTAACAAACCACTACTGATCCAGATTAAAGGATCATATCTAATCACTGTCTTTTTCGTTGTCATTGGAATATGGGACATGACAACTGAAGAAGATACTTGATACTTTTTATGTTAAAAGAGACCAAGTGAAACTAATATAATTTTATGATATCTAGAGAATTATCTAATCAGTTGATGTTTAATCATTCTCATTGGAACAGTTAAAGTAAGCAGAAGTAAATACTGCCAATAACTTACTTTCATGTCCAGTCGTTTTTAGCAGTATCATTATTCTGTCGTAAAGTCACAAGTTAATGCACTTTGTGTATTTGCTTAATGGCTGTCATCAGCGCAATAGGCTAAATTGTGTCCCACAAATAGCTTATCCAACTATTTCCAGAAGGATCTTGCAGTGCATTGGTTGTGCTAACTACCTCTGGCCCAGAAGGTTCACGTTCCAAGTCCCAGCTTTCCCAAAGGTGTTATAACGTGTCCAAACAAATTGTTTGAAATAAGTACTATCCATAGATAGTGGTTTTGAAAATGCCACATTTTTCTGAAATGCTGGTGGTGATTCAACTGAAACAGTGGAAGTATGGCAGTGTTTATAGTTATAGTCTAGTTAAGCTATAGTTGATGTCTTGCTGTATGTTAGAGGCAAAAGTTAGCCCTGACTGCACCTCTAGGCCGATATCTTAATTTGAAATGTGCCAGTACAGACTTAAAGATAGCATTTAATTCAGCTAGAAATAGTCGAATAGCCCTCCTCCTTATGCTTAAATAGTAAATATGAGGTATTGCTTGAGATGCATGTTGAAACCTGTGAAATAAGTCCCAGCTGGAAATGAATGGCTTCAGGAAACCGAAAATTAATAAGAAAGAGGAAAACAGTTCCAGTTTGTAATCTGTTGCCAGATATTAGTACCTTCCCTTGCCCTACCAAAAGTTCCAAAATGCAAAGAATTCAGCAATGTTGCCACTCAGTTTTTAAATTCTAAGTTGTAAATGCTCAATGCCAAAAGATTATAGGTTTCCATTTTGCAGGAATTGAGAATTTTGAAAATATTTTAAAAATTCAGTCAGCAGAGATGATGTCAATAGCAGCTATGATTTAACTACCACTTCTGGAACTAATACTTCTTCACTGAACTTTATTTTGTTTTGTATGCAGTTAACTAGTGAATTGTATGAAGCAGATCTCCAAGAAGCTTTACTAATCAGCAAGCTGGAATATGAGGAACATAAGAGTGTAAGTAAATATCTGAGAACTAAAAAATAGTTATTTGATTTTAAAAATTGTTATAGTAGAAGATACAGTACATAAGTGCTGAGAGATATAGTTCTACCATGAGTTGCGTTTAAAGTATCCTGCATGGATATGGATGGGAACATACGTAATAGGAGCAGGAATAGACCATTCAGCCCAATGAGCCTGCTCAGCATTCAATATAAACATGGCTGATCATCCAATTCAGTACCTTGTTCCTGCTTTCCATGCATATGCTTTGATCCCTTTAGTCCCAAGAACTATATCTAACTACTTCTTGTTTTGGCTTTAGCTACTTTATGTGGCAGAGAATCCCACAGGCTCACCAGTCTCTAAGTGAAGACATTTCTGCTCATCACCGTCATAAATGACCTACCCAGTACCCTTAAACCATGGCCCCTGGTTCTGTACTCTCCAGTTACCTGGTGTTTACCCTGTCAGGTCATTGTCATTGTTTTATAGGTTCTATTAGATTTTCTCCTTACTCGTTTAGACTCCAGCGGATATAACCTAACCAATCAAGTCTCTCTTTATAATTCAGTCCTGATGTCCCAGGAAACAGTTTGGTAACCCTTTGCTGCACTGTCTCCATAGCCAGAACATCTCTCCTCAGATTAGAAATCCAAAATTGCATACAATACTCTAGGTGTGGTCTCACCAAAACCTTGTACAATTGCAGGAAGATATCCCTGGTGCTGTACTTGCATCTTCTTGCAATGAAAGCCAACATACCATTTGCTTTCTTTATCTGATTTTGCACCTGCATGCTTGCTTTCAGGTCACCCAGATCTCATCCACCTTTCCCAATCTATTGTTATATGGACATTAATCTGCCTTCCTGTTATTGCTGCCAAAGATGATAACCTCACATTTATCCACATTTTATGGCATCTGCCATGCATTTGTCCACTCACTCAGTTTGTCCAGTCACACTGAAGCAGCTCTGCATACTCCTCACATTCAACCGAACACCTTTAGTTCCCTCATCTAAAGTATTAATGTACATTGTGAATAGCCAAGGTCCATGCGCTAATCCTGGTAATACTCCACTATTCACTGCCTGCCACTTGGAAAAAGAGGCATTTATTCCTATTCTGTTTTCAGACTGCCAATGAAATTTCTGTCCATGTGAGTACACTGCCCCCAATCCTATGTACTTTATTTTACTTTCTAATCTCTTGTGAAATCTTATCAAAAGCCTTCTGAATGTCCCAATAAACTACATCCACTGGTTCCACTTTATCAATCCTACAAGTTATATCCTCAAAGAATACTAGTAGATTTGTCAAGCGTAATTTTTCTTTCTTAAATTCATGTTCACTCTATCCAATCATGTCATTGTTTTCCAAGTGGTTTGCTATTAAATCTCCTATAGTGGACTCTAGTCTATAATTCCTTTTGGTCTATGATTCCATTTTCTCTTTATCTAATTTTTTTTCAAATAGTGGGGTTCCATTAGCTACCATCCAATCCACAGGAACTATTCCAGAGTCTGTCAAACCTTGTAAGATGTCCATCAATGCATCCATTATTTCCCAAGCCTTTGGCGAGAGGCATGGCCCTAGTCTCAAAATCAAGTCTACGTCTTTATGAAGTATTCATCATATTTTAATGATCTCCCTCAAGGGGCCTGGCATAGCTAGATTGCCAACTATTTGTTTCTGATGACAGCAATACCCATTTTAAAATGGCCTGTTCCTCAATTTTGATCCAGGAAATACCTCAGGACTTCCTCCTCTATGGTATTATAACTGATTTGATTTGCCCAATCTATATTCAATTAAAGTTGCCCATAATTACAATTGTACCTTTGTTGCGTGCTTCGGTAAATTTCCTGTTTAATGCCTTTCCAAACATTACCACTCCAGTTTGGAATTCTTTATACAAACCCCACAACCCCCATTTTTGGTCGTTGATGTTTCTAAGCTCTAGCCATACAGATTCCACTTCACTGGAGCTAATACCCCTCCTCATTATTCTGTTAATGTACTCTTTAACCCACCTCCTTTTCATTTTTATCGATTCTTCCTACAAACTGAATACATCCAGATATTTAGTTCCCATCCCAGGTCACCTTGCAGACATGTCTCCTTAATCCCAACCAGAGCATATCCGTTTATATCTGTTTGCATGGCTAATTCAACAACTTCGTTGTGAATGCTCCACATATTCAGACAGAAACCTTGTGGCTTGTCCTTTCAGCATACTTAGTCCCATTTGTATTGTTTTACACTTTGACTCTTTCATTTCCTCACTTTTAGATTCCAACTTTCCTGAAATAAAGGCCATCATTTCATTCGTCTTTTTGATTTTTTTATTGGATCTATTCATAAATCTTCTGTAACATGGTCACTTGAGCCCCTTTGTTACTCTTCAGTGCATATTATTTCAATATTAAGAAAATTTTCCAATTTATATTTCTCTTTTGCATATGGATCTCCATCTGGCAGTGTTTTGCCTATTCAGTCTGCCTGTGTCTTTTTCATATTTCCCTGCTTTTAACTGTACAACCGGAATATGCACCTTATGCAAAATTGGGTATACAATTCTTATGTCTGGATAAATGATATATATGGTGTAACATTAAGGCCTAGGTACAAGTCATTCATAAACCTCAACTATCATGTGTCACTTTCCAGCTTGTATACCTTTCTATCCATAATCTGTCTCCACTTAGCTCTTGTTACCTCCAATTACCTGTGATTACATTTATGCTAACAATCTCTTGCCTTATCAAATTAATTCTGGATGTTCATATTGGCATCACCTATGAACAATCAATTTTTCAGCAAGCCAGTGACTTCCCCCTAAGTGTAAAGGTTGCTTAGTCTGATATGATCCACACTTTCCAGATCCATGCTAAATTTCATTATCGATTAAGATCTATGATCTCCGAATGAAGAAATTGCCACAAGGATTTCACTTACAGTACAACTAACACAAATTAGAACCAATGCAAGTAAACATAGAGCAACAGTCAAATGGTAAATCAAAATAAGGTAAATTGCACTTTAAATAGTCGATAAAACAAAGGCTTGTCTCATGCAACCACGAGTATTTCCTTCAGCATGCTTGGCATCATATAGCTATTGAGTTTTACAATGTCTTTTATTACTCTCACATACTATGTCCGGAGTTTCACCTTAGAGTTTCATTAATGAGATTATTGTTTTTAAGGCAGGCTTCTAAAAAACCCTTCTCCCTCACACCATAGCATTCCTGAAGTCATTGCCCTCCAGAATTCCTTCTCAACCAACAATCCAACCAAAAGTAAACAGTTCGTGTCAGGATGCATGTTTGAGCTATTTGCAGTACTATCTAGTATTGAATCATAGAATCCCTACAGTGTGGAGGGGTCATTTGGCCCATCAGATCCGCACCAACCCTCTGAAGAGCATCCCATCCAGACTCATTACGTACCCTATCATTGCAATCCTTCTATGGCTAATCCACCTAACCAACACACCCTGGGCACTATGGGCAATTTAGCATGGCCAGTTCACCTAACCTGCACATCTTTGGACTCTGGGAAGAAACCTCAGGTATGGAGGAAACCCACGGAGACACAGGGAGAGTGTGCAAGCTACACGCAGACAGTTGCTCAAGTATGTAATTGAACCTGGGTCCCTGGCGCTGTCAACTGTGCCACCATACTGTCCAGTATCTTTCTTATTATTAAACATTTGCCTCGAGCCTCTATTTCTTCTTGCTGCCAGACAAAAAACATACCTTTTCAGAGAGGTTTGCTGGCTTCCCTTTAAATGAATTTAGTGCCCTCTTTTCTCTCTCTCATTGTTTTCTCTTAATGTCTATATCAGCGTCGATCACTGTCATTCCCCAGCTCTCCTTTTATTATCTCTTTGTCATTCACAATATTAGCTCCTTTGTCCACCTTTGATTGTAAAACATTTTGAAATTTAACTTCCTTCCTGATGATAGTACTTCCTGATTAATGGTCAACAAGTTGTATGGACTAGTATTTCCCATTGTCCAAGAATATGACTGTTGATTCCTTTACAATTGGTGCAAACTTCTATGTCCTTTACAAACATTCCTAAAAACAAAACCGATTCCACAGATTTTTAAAAAAATTTTCCGAATTTTCCTCACTATATAGCTTGTAGGTTAAATACGTCATAACACATTGTCCAACTACTCAGTCACTCTGTCCCTAATGCGAACTTCTAAAAATATCCCACAACTGACATTCATATCCATTTTGTAAGTTACCAAATTCGGTATCATTTCTTAAACATTTACAATTTGCCAATCTAATTGTAAAGCAATATTGTCATTTGTCGCAGCATTTTTACAATTTTAAATCTACATTACAAAAGTCTCCAATTTCCAGACATCAGCTTATGGACATGATCCAATGCAGGGGTATAATTTTAAAGACGCCAAATATAAAATTTCCTGTACTTACAATAAGCTGCTTTACAATGTCCTGCATTGTACTCCAACTTATGTACAAATCAATTTGTGAACGGGCTCCAAAATGGACCCTGTTTGCAACCCAGGAATTGGGTTCTGCTATTTTAACTTCTGCTATTTTAAATTGTAAACAACTTATCTAATTTTTTGCAGTGTTGTGCAAATAATGCTTCTCTGAAAACAAAAGGATCAAGTAGAAAAGAAAAAAGAAAACACCTCCAGGGAAAGGATAAACCAGCCACAGTTTCATTAAAAGATTTTCAGACAGATGGAAGTACAGGTAGTATTGGGATATGTTGTGTTAACGTTTCCTTTGAATTCTGTGATTGCTGTTGTGAAACAGAGTCTGATATTCATGCACAGGAACTTTTCTCTCTTAAAACTTACAGCTGGTTTGTACATAATATAAAACATTACAGTATGACAAGAGACTATTTTCCTAACTGTGCCATGAATCAAATTGTCTAATCCTACTTTGTAAAATGGTTCCCAAATTCTTTAAAATAAAATATGGCAGGCAGAGGTCATGAAATTATTTAAAAGAAAAGATTAACCTTGGAATAATAAAGCTGGAGGTGACGAAAGCATGACTGGTTATATCAAACAGAGGATGAAGTGAGTGATATAGAGGTCATGTAGGTTCTCATATTGAAGAGAATATAAGATCAAAAGCTCATCTTCAGATTAAGTGATGAAGTTGAGCTTTCTGGTTCTGTTGACACTAGGGATGAAAATGGAATTTTGATGGCCTATATAAACTTTATGTCGTCCTGATTTGGAGAGGACATCGATCAGTAGGGTGTGTCTGACAGTTTTGTGGTGGGCAATTTCACTGACAGAAACTGAGGCCATACTATTTGTGTGTGCTTCAATATTTAAATAACTTTCTTAAAACATTCCCATTCCAAATTTCTCATCTTGCAAGGCTTTGTAAGTACTCATAAAAGCTGACCATGTGATGAGCTCTGCGATCCGACCAACTCCAGCAGATTTCTTCGATGTAACCTTTGTTGCAGGTTTAATGCTTTCTTCTCCATACGAGAATTGGCTGTCGTAACCTTTTAATTTTAATTTTGTATTCTTGGTAAAACTTCGATTTTGGCATTTGAATTATGAAGAGATAATTGGAAATATTGTATATAGTGATGAAAATAGGTTTTGTTTTGGTAGGGGAGAGGGATTCCAAATTTGTAGAATTAATGTCAGAAAGAGAACTTTGAGGGTCCACTAAAAGGAGCTTTGTGCTCTGTTCAATTCATGCTAAGATTCCACAGCCTGTGTAACTTTTCAATTTAGTTCCTTTTCTTTTCCTCCAGTTTCTTTTTTTTTTCTTATTATCTTACAAATTGTCCCCTTCTTTAAGTCACCTCATTATGCTAAATTTAGAGACCTATAAGAGGTCTCTAAACTTTTTGTTCAAGGAACTCCCTTCAGAGATTTGTGTCCCATGTGCAACAGTCTATTCATTGGTGTAAGTCAAGCTGGAAACCTTTTGAGTTCTAATATGAAAGCCAATAAGATCATTAGAACTCAATAACCAGAAAAATTCCTCCGATATTTGTTTATGTTTCATTTTAACTACTTTTTTGGAAGTGTTCAACTCTTTCATGTACAAACCCAAGTTATCACTGTAATTCTGGAAGTAACAACAGAGAACTATGAGCTGATCAGAGGAATGAACGTGGATCTTCTCAGTCGCAGTGTAAGCAGCCTAACTGAAGGGAAATCTACTGACTTTCATCTGCTTGGACTAGAATAGGTCTGTAATCATGTTGTTCAGAGGAACTGGGAAATAATGAATCATTGGTTTGCTTCAGAAGAAATTAAATGCAATTGACCTTTTTTAATGCAGACATGAATTAATAAATCATTAAGTTGTTTCTCAGTTTAAGACACCAAGCAGGCAGCAGTGCAGAATCCGAAAGGGCAGAATAAAACTTAAAAGAAGTTGCAAAGCAATGAGCGATCAAGTAATTTTAAAGCCTTAAAAAGTATTTTACAGATTAAAAAGTTTGGTTTAACATCCCAGAGGCCCAAAGACTCATGAGAGCTTTGATGTATGGATAAATAAAAGACATTTGAAAAAGGTTCAGAATTTGAGGAAAGGATGTTTTTAACATATTTTTAAAGTGGAGAGTCAGGTGAAGAATCATTTACTTGTTGCTGTTTATTTCTTGTTAGTCGGATGCTCAAACCCTTGAACACTTTCAAAAATAAATTTATACTGTTCAGAGCTACAGGCGAAAATGCAGATGTCTTTTAGATTGAGAAATATTTAAAGATCTGTAAACTGAAATGATTTTAGGTAATGCATGTTGTGTGCTGCCAATAGAGAAAATGCAGATTGCAGGTGACACTTGTTTGTGATTAATAGGCAGCGTCCACTTTGCATCTCATTGATAATCTGATTTATATGTACACAGTTTGTCTCTCTCCCTATCTCTCTTTTTCTCTATATCAGCTCCTCACTCCCATCCCAGCAGTCCAAGTATCTTACCAATACTTGCAGTAACATGATGCATTCTCATCAATACTCCATTCTATTTAAAGGCTTCTTGTTTGGATCATTTCTTCATGGAAAATCTTTATGCTGTGCAACTTTGGTAACATTTCTAATTGAGACCTTCGCCCCTCTCACTTTTTCTAACCCTGTGCATCTTTGGTATTGATATGCTAAATTATCTAATTGCCTGATTCAGCAGCAATCAAATTTCAGTATGCTTGTTATGTTTTGATTTTCACACATATACACTTCTCCTCAATGAGGATCTGTTGATTTTCTCTTTCATGGTCTGGAAGCTTTTTCCACTCATTATAGTGGTATGTTTGTTAGGTCAATTGTTTTTCGAATTTTATTGCCTGTGTTTGTTATTGGACAGTATAGGTGATGGATTGTGGGGATACTTGCGCCTCTTCATAAGAGTTTGTTAAACGCACATGGAGAATATCCTAACAGGGTTAGGTGAAGAGGGATGAAAACAGGCTTCAATGGAGTGCAAACAGCCATGACTCTCTGAGGCCAAATGGCCTACTTCATTACTGCAAATGACTGGTACATAAAGAATTTCGTAGTCTCAGTTTAATCAGCCAATAAAAGGAATGGTGCTAGATGATAGTCAGACATGTTTCATGTATGACTTATGCTTTTCTTTAGAATTCCTTACCTAATCTACAGCATTATCAGAATGGAGAGAAATGTTATATCCACGTGATGACCCAGGCATTAACTGTCAATTGCTACTGTCATAATAATTGTTAGGCAGCCCCAAATCTCAAATGTATTAACATCTGAATTATGAGCCAATTTTTGTTTTATTTTGTATATTAAGAGTATTTCTGACAGATGCTTAAAATGCAGCATTTTCAAATCACAAAAATAAGTTTGAGAAAGCTAGTGTGGAATTTTAAAACATGCAAGTGTATAGTTTGAGCCACTTTCCTATTGGTTGTATTAGCCACAAATTACAGCATGAAATGTATTGCCATATATTCATACACCATATTAACTCTCCATTTTCTATCTCTTTAGATCAGACAAACAAAAAATCTGAGGTATGCAACTTGGCCATAAACTAATAACCTTAGTAATTTATGCCAATAATTAACACTAATGTGATTTGTAATCTCTCTTTAAAATTAATTTGATTTTATAATGCCTGGGTTTCTTTAAACCTTTTTAATAAAATAATGGCCAAAGTTTCAGTGTGATTGGCAAAGAAACGAGGAGCCTTTCTATATGTATTGAGTTATAACTTAGAATGCATTGCATGGTGCTGCAAACCAATTCAGCAGTGACTTTGAACAGGGAATGTACTTGAAAAAGGCAGAGAAAATATTTCAGGGCTGTGGGGCAAGTCAGTGGGACTTACTGGATAACTCTTAATGGGCTCTTTGCTTCTGAGAAATATCGAAGATATTCAAAATTGACATTCATTGAAAGAACGAACGCTACCTGCCAACTTGGGCTGACTACTATAATCTTGTCTCCAGGAGCCAAAATCTTTGCATGCAACAACAGAAGAGGATAGTTTCTTTAATAAACTAGAAGAAGATGCAAATAAAATATTGTTGATGGAGAAAAGAAAACAATGCACAAGTTCAAATGGACTGGATATTGCTACGCAAGAAAGTCAAGTATGTATTACCAAAATGATTTTCTTGTGTACTAGCTGGTCCCTATGGTGTTGTCCATTATTTGGGAGTTGAAACGCTATTGTAATATTTAGCTGCTTATTGCCTACTGATTTAAAGCCTCCCTCAGGAATTACCTAAGTAAGTATTGTGGTGAGCCAGACTGGTGACTGCTCAATGGATGAAGAGTACTGACTTAATGACTGTATTCCAAATGACTGGTGTTCCATTTAAGGGTTTGCTTGAGACTGGAGCTTAATACTACAGGGCTGAAAGATCATATGGAAGTTTGGTAATTGTGGGGTTCACATGTGCTTGAAGTAGGACATATTGCTGACTCTTTAACAGTTTAAATTCATGCCACCATGAAAGGAAACAGTAGTATCTTGCACACTTGAGGATTCCATGCAAGCAGTAGCAACTGGGTCTAAATTTGTGTCTCAGATATATTAGCTGACAAACATGATGTTGAACTCATTCTTTAATAGATCAGAGGTCTTGACATTCAAGTTGTAGATTAACATAGAAGATATTGATGCATTGCAGAAAGATGCTGCTCAGAGGTAGCTTGAATTGAGGGAATGCCACAACTGAGCAGACCTCAGGACTTAATCTTTACTTTGGGGAGGCAAGGGAAAGCTCTGAAGAAGCAGGTGAGTACCAAGGCAGGCTGTTTAGAAAATTACCCGCATGCTTTTGAGGCTATTAGGCCAACTAGGTTTCACTCCGTATCTCGCCCACCTATCCACCTTTTCAACTCAAGCCTCCACCTACCACCTGCTCCCTTGTACCACCATGCCACCTCCATTGCTACTCACTAAGTATTCAGCTTGGATAGACCTCAGAGGCTGTCATATACACTTGATTATGAAAAGCTTCTATTCATGAAACCCATTCAGACCTTTTAAATCTGAAGCTGTTAATTAGAGTCATAGAAATGTACAACCGGGAAATGGACCCTTTGGTCCAACTCGTTCATGCCGACCAGATATACTAATCTAATCTAGTCCCATTTGCCAGCACTTTACCCATATCACTCTAAACCCTTCCTATTCATATACCCATCCAGATGTCTTTTAAATGCTATAATTGTACCAGTCTCCACCATTTCCTCTGGCAGCTCATTCCATACACGCACCACCCTATGTGTGAAAAATTACCCCTTACATATCTTTCCCCCTCAACCTAAACCTACGCCCTCTAGACTAGACTCCCCAACCCCAGGGAAAAGACCTGGTCTATTTTTCTTATCCATGCCCCTCCTGATTTTATCAACCTCTATAAGGTCATCCCTCAGCCCCCAAAGCTCCAGGGAAGACAGCCCCAGCCTATTCAACCTCTCCCTATAGCTCAAATCTTCCAACCCTGGCAACATCCTTGTAAATCTTTTCTGAACCCTTTCAGGTTTCATAACATCTTTCCGATAGGAAGACCAGAATTGCACACACCTATTCCAAAGGTTGCCTAATGTAATACTTCTGTATTCAGTAACAACATCAAAGTCACCTGATTCTTAAAAAAAAAACTCTAAAATGTCAAACCATTAACTCAGCAACCCCTGCAATGGTAGTTGTAGCTTTTGAAACTCAGCAAAGTATTTATGGCAGTAGCCACAGTAAATGGTAATTGACAAGGAAAATCCTTTGTAATTCCATAAACTTTTTTTTCTAACCAAAAGCAGATAGTCTGTCATTGTTTAATCCAGCACAAGCTTTTTAAAACTCACCAACAGATTTCTTCAGATTGTGTGAATTAAATCTGATCCACTCTTAAAGAGGATGTATGTTTTCTCTCCGTAATTCGTGACTCCCACACAGCACATTAAGGTCTCTGGCACAGTAGAAATGGGATCTTTTTGAACTGAGCACTGAATTCAAATGGCCCTGCCAAGTTCAGGTTTTTCCCCAAATGAATCAAGTCCTATCCCTTCCCTCTGCCAGCAAAAATTGTATCTATTAGAAATGGAGAAAGGACCTCTGTATTTAGGTTCCCCATCATTTTTAAAGGCCTGCTGATTTGAGAAGTTTCGACAAAACTAAGGTCTAAGTGTGTGCTGAACATGTGATAGTGCAAAATACACACTTCCCTGTGCCAATACTGTGTAATTGCTGCAGGAATGATTAACAGCTATTCCAGATGTCCTGTTGAACTCTTCTCTATATTAAATTGCATCTGGATGAATGTGCTGTTGGCGGGAAACAAGCTATAAACACAATACTTTGTGAAACAACCAGAGTTTGCATTGCTTTGTTTGTATGATGTTCAAATTTCAAAATGGAACCCATTATATTTCATTGCAGTCAAGAGAAATACAGATTTTCATTATTTTTCTGTTATTTACCAGGAAGCTGTTTCCAATAACGCAAGAACTGAACAGTTAAAGGATCAACTGGAAAAGAAAGATATGAAAATTCTTCAATTGAAACAAACTGTTACGCAGTGGGAAGTAAGTCTTGAAGTTTTGCTGTTGTATTTAAAACCTGTTCTTACAGGCATCCGACTGATGTTTTCCAGCTTTCTTCTTTAAATAGGCAAAATACAAAGAAGTAAAGGCTCGAAATGCTCTGCTTTTGAAGATGCTACAAGAAGGTGAAAGTAAGTACATAAATGTTAATATTTGTAAGACCTGAAGATTGCCCAGTGATGTACCATGCTAGGAATATTGAAGTTTCAAGTATACTCTTCCATTAATTTAGGTCATGGTTGAACTACAGATTGACCCCATTTTATTTGTCTGTGCTTCCTATTCCTTGGTACCCTTCACTAAAATCATAATACTTATCCAAGCCTTGAAAGCTATTTGGCACACTGTTGTATTCCAGTACCACTACTGAGTTGTAAAAATTTCATTTAAAAACTTCTTCATATTTAATCACTTCAATTTGTCATATGTAATGGATTTTATTGTACAAGGGTATCTGTTCATTAAATCAATCCGAGCACACTTAAGTCTGTTGTAGTAAGTTGCTGAAAGTACAAGTTGATAACAACGCAGCAAGGGAAACTAAACATTTGGGTCTGGATGAACAATAGCCTTTCTTTAATCAGTGAGACTGAAGAATCAGTGAGACAGAAACACTTGGAAGGAGGGTGAATTAAAGTAGATAAACTCAATGTCAAATAAGGTACAGAAACAGCAATAAAGAGTGGGAATATTGGATTAAGAGTAAAGAAGCAAAGGATAATTTTAAAAATTTATATACTTAACATTTTTAAAATCATTAAAGATCAAAACTACTCGAAAGGCGGAGGTGATGAGAATCTGGATTGCACTGAATAGGAGGGCAGTACTGCAGGAAACCTCACAACCTTTACAAAGTGCATTCATGTTATAGCATTCAAAGCTAGGGGCCAAGTGTTGGAAAGTGAGACTAGTTTAGATAGGTGATGGATCTTGTTTTTTGTCAGTGCAGTTTCAATGGGCTAAATGGCCTGTTCTGTACTGTATGACTCCAAACTTTCTGAGGCTCCACAGTTGTAACAGTTCACTTACAGTCCCAAAGCTGAATTTTTCCCTTTAAGGCAGATATTGCAAGGTGGACCATTTCCCACCGTTGCGGTCTTGTCACCTGAGTGGCCATGCCTGCCCAGCATATTTCTGCCCTCTGAGTTGGGGGAAATGCCCTCACAATGTGGAAGGAGAGGCAGGCACATAGCGAGGCAATTGGGGTTGAAGGTGTAGCTCCATTTGCTGGGAAATTGGCCAAGTTCTACAGATAATTAGAATGCTTCCAATCCCATCCCCGTCTTTCATCATTCATCACCATTCATGCACCATTGATGATTTGCAGAATTCTTTAACTCTATAAGAACATTGAGATGTTTTTGAGTACAGGACCTATTCGGGTTTACCTTAGATGCTTGTGAGAGTTTAGGAAAGTGATTGCTGGGCCCCTTGTAGAGATATTTGTACCATCGAAAGCCTCGTGAGAGGTGCTGGAAGGCTGGAGGTCGGCTAACGTGTCATCATTTAAGAAAGGTGGTAAGGAAAAGCCAGTGAGCCTGATGTCAGTGGTGGGTAAGTTGTTGGAGGGAATTCTATGGGATAGGATTTTCAGGTATTTGGAAAAGATAAGGACTGATTAGGGATAGTCTACATGACTTTGTGCGTGTGAAATAGTGTCTCACTAACTAGATTGAGTTTTTTGAAGAAGTGATTAAGAAGATTGAAGGCAGAGTGGTGACCATTGTCTATGTGGACTTCAGTAAGGTGTGGTAGACTAGTTAGCAAGATTAGACCAAATGGAATACAGGAAGAACCAGGCATTTGGATCCCAAATTAGCTTGAAGCTAGGAGACAGGGTGGTGGTGGAGAGTTATTTTTTGGACTGGAGGCCTGTGCCCAGTGGTATGCCACAAGGATCAGTATTTGCTCAATGCTTTTTGTCATTTACATAAATGATTTGGATGTGAATATAGAAGGTAAGGTTAGTAAGTTTGCAGATAACACCAAAATTTGTGGTGTAATGATCAGTGAAGAAGGTCACCTCAGAATACAACAGGACCAGGACTAAATGTGGAAATGGGCCAACAAGTGACAAGTGGAGTTTAACTTAGATACATGTGAGCTGCTGCATTTGGTAGGGCAAATCAGGGCAGGATTTTGGCACTTAAAGGTCCTGGAGAATGTTGCCAAACAAAGAGACCTTGGAGTGCAGGTTCTTAGTTCTTTGGAAGTGGAGTCGCAGGTAGACAGGGCAGTGAAGAAGGCGTTTGGTGCACTTGCCTTTATTGGTCAGTGCATTGGGAATAGGAGTTGGGACATTATGTAGCAGCTGTACACGACATTGGTTAGGCCACTTTTGGAATACTGGTCTCCCTGCTATTGAAAAGATGTTGTGAAACTTGAAAGAGTTCTAAAGAGATTTACAAGGATGTTGCCACGGTTCGAGGATTTGAGCTATAGGGAGAAGCTGGAAAGGGTGGGGCTACTTTCCCTGGAGCATCAAAGGTTGAGGGGTGATGTTGTAGAAGTTCATAAAATCATTAGGGGCGTGGATAGGGTGAATAGTCTCTCCCAGGATAGGGAAGCCCAAAACTGGTGGGCATGGGTTTAAAGTGAGAGTGGAACAATTTTTTCACGCAGAGAATGGTGTGTATGCAGTGAGCTGCCTGAAGAGGTGATGGACATTAGTATAGTTGCAATATTTGAAAGGCGTCTGGATGGGTATATGAATAGGAAAGATTTCTTGGAATATGGGCCAAATGCTATCAAATGGGACTAGATTAATTTAGAATATGTGGTCAGCATGGATGAGTGGGACCCCAAGGGTCTGTTTCCATGCTGTGTGTCTTTATGATGCTACTCTCTTAGCTGTCAAGATAAGCAAATGCAATTCAAGACCCATTTTTTTTAAAGAGATCTTCTTAAGTAATCTGAAGACAGTCAAGATCAATAAACGTTCAGTCTCCTTTAACAACTATGTCAACAACTCCTGCTGAGCTGAATATATTAGTGAGGCTTAGAGCTCAGCCAAGCACTCATGTTGGGATTCCATTGCCTAGCAGATTAAACAAAGCCTCCAGATTTGAACACTTAAAACCTTTGAAATCAGTGAAAGACTAAAGATATCTATTCAAAATTAAAAACAGGAGTTCAGATATCTGAGCCCTCATTCAGTTAAGAGGTGAAAACACAGGATAGATGACACAGTCAAATCTGAATGTTAATGCTGTACAAGACCACTTTTTCCATTGGATAATGTACTCTGTGTCTGAACACGTTTTAATCCTTTCATAGTGTTGGTTGATGACTGATCTATTGAAAACAGCATAATTATTAATGGCAATATTGAGTATGTTTAACTTAGATTGCATTATAATGTGCATTATGAATACGTTTTGACCTTCCCACCAAAATGTTGCTGACTTCAAATGTGGGAGTCCTACCAAAACGAGGTCAACTCCATGAAAATACTGAGGAATTTAAAATGTCAACCCACACAATGTCACCAAGCAGTGTGAGTGCTGTGCGCAGGCTTGTGACTTATTCCCTTTCTGAATTGGAGATTAATGAACAATTAAAAACTCTATTGGGGAAGTTAAGAAATCTAAATGTGGCTTTATCCTTCACTCTGACTTAACTTCTCTCCATTCTCCAATGTTAGCAATGATCAGTGTTATCTGAGTAGTGTGATAACTCTTTTGAATTACTTTAGTTATAGATTAGTGTATTTAAAGATCTTCTCCTACTGCACCATTCACAAGTACAGTATTTCAAGTTGAGAATGATGTGAACATTTTTGTTGACTGTTTAATTGAATTTTTTTTGTTTTCTCAAGATATGAAGGGATACTTTATTGACTGTCGTGTTTACTTGGAGTCTTTAACATACTTTGTGTCTGATCGCATTTGTAATTAATGATTGGTTAATACTTAATACCAGTGATTAAGCTCATCATTGAAACATTCATTTCATTGACATCCATCAGCTTATTTTTGATTCACTGAATGAACTTATGTTGTCATTACATGAGATGAGCAACAAAATATATTCAGTTTGTCAAAAGAAAATAATGTAAATGCATGTTTTAAACTGCATTGCAAATCTTAAATAAACAAACAGAACTGAAATTTAATCACCAAGGAATTATGTTTATCTTGATTAGGACCCTTGTCTAGATCACTTACCGAGGGATTTCTACCTCCCATTCACGAGCCTCCTTTCTGTTTTTGCCTGTTTAGTTTTTACTATGTGTCTCTTATATCAAAAGGTCATCACCACTTCTTATCTGACAAGTTAATATACGCATTATTCTCCCAAGGCGTCGGAAAAGGTCAAGTGCAGTCTTCAAGTTAAACTGGGTTAGAGAGTGGTGGATAACTAGTCTAGAACACCTAGACATTATTCATCCCCCACTTTTGACAATATTCTATTTTGTTCTTATTTTTATATATTTGTTTTGATAAATCCAAAACACAGCTTGTGGTTAAAGGGATTAGGAAGTGTCTATGCAATGCAGTTTAATGACAGTAAAGAAGCCAAATGTGTAATTAAAGAAATAACTCCACACACACAGTCGCCTGAGGCTGGAATCGAACCCAGGTTCTGGTACGGTGAGGCACCAGTGCTAACCATCATGTCGGCATGTCAGGAACAATTTTAACCCAAGTCTGCTGGCATGATCAGGTTCAATGCCCATTTAATTTCCCACTGATACAAATCCATGTGCAGCTTGATGGTGGCTAATCTAATCACATCAACTTTTCAATGGGTGTGTTTGGATCACCATTGTTCCTGTGACATGTGTTTTATGTAATATCAATAAGAATTGGATCAATATGCCACGAGGAATACTTCAGTTTTGATGTGAAAGCCTTTTTGAAAATATGCAATATAGAGGTATACATTTATATTTTCCCCTGCATTTCAGTGAAAGATAAAGCAGACATACTTTTACAAGTTGATGAACTGTTAACTATCAAGAATGAACTGACCTCACAGGTAAGATCAATGATTACAAACTATTGAACAGTGCCTTGTTAGCTGAGGTTTAATAAACCAGTACACATCAGTGACCTGCTTAAAACAGGAAATGTAAAAACATAGTCTGAGTTTACTATGTTAATGATTATATCCAGTGACACTTCATCTCATTTGGTTGGAGTTTGGGAACTTGATTTAAAGTAGGGAACATGCCTGTGTTGGTTTAAGACGCTTCCATATTTTAAGTGAAAACTAAGTGAGCTGATATCATATAGAGCCGTGGTTCTGAACCTTTTCACTGTCGAGGCACACAGGATACATAAGCGAGCAGAATTCTTTTTTCCTACACACGTGTAGTGACAAATGTCAGCACATACTAGCTTGAAAACCGACACCCTGCGGAGATCAGAAGCATAGACGTGAAAGTTTGATTGATCACATCTCACCTTGTGATGTGCTATGGCACACGGGTTGATATAGGGAACTGTGTTTTACTCTGGTCTCCTGCGTAAGTGTAGAAATTCAACAACAAGTCCTGCTCTTGATCATCATTGATCAACCTCAGAAGTGCAAAATGTCAGCAAGTGTAAGATCAGATTTACCTCTAGGGTATGTTGCAAGTCAAATGGATCAGAGTTTCTAAACTTAGGATCCAGCCTAAGATTTTAAGGCATTCGCCAGTGGCTCCCTGTCTCGCCACACAAACAATTTAAAGAATTTAATGGTGATCCTCAAAGATTACTGTATGAAAAACTGAGTTTTACAAGTCAGTTCAAATCATGGGTTGACACCAGCACTTTAATCATCGGCTGTGTTCAGAATGTGACGAATCAGAAGTGCCACTTGCCACTCTGAATCTCATGGTTATCAGTCCAGTGCCATATTGTTAGGGAGACAGAATTTAGTTGCAGATGGCACATTCTGCTTGTTATATCAATAAAGGATAAGAAAGGAAATGAGAACTGATATATTGTTCAATTCCATCAATTTTATCAGCTTTAATTACATTAACAGCTCCACTGAGAGTCAACCCATTTCAAGAGTAACAAGTGAGCACAAATGAGCCATAAGGAACGAGTATGAAATATGTCTGTCCTTTTTAAAGAAATCACCTTGTTTGAAAGAATTGAAACCCAGCATCATGTTTCACATTAACTCTTGAATTTCCAGATATCAGTGTGTGAGAGCTATTCTCACTTATATACAATAAGGCTGTGATTGTTATATGCCTGCTCATTCAAGATGTTCTTCTCTTTATCTAGGTTACTGGCCTGCATGCAGCTCTCGAACAAGAAAAATCAAAAGTCAAGCTTTTACAAGCAGAGTTAACAAAATTTCAGGTAAAATGCTTATCAAAGTGATATCTGTAATGTTAAAAGATGAGTAACTGTTAACTATTTGAATCATATTGTGATTTATCACCTCCTACATTACAAGACCATATTTGATATTATTATTGCCTTCTAATGCTAGTTATTAGTGAATTGGAAGCAGCAAATTATCTCATGGTACTCTGTACTTCCTGTCCAAATTAGTTATTCTGTCTCTGGAAAAGGTAAAACATGCTGATGGAAATACACCTGCAACATATATCATTTTTTATCTTGACAAAAGGTTGAGAATGAAGCAGAAACAAATACTTAATGGAAGCTTCATGATCACTGCATTAATTATTCCCCTGAGCCTCGTTATAGCCCAAGAAAGAAAAATAAAACACTTCTATGCAGAAGCAAAGCCTCTCCAAAGAGGTAGTTACTGATATACATCCTAGATGTTAAGCTCCAGAAATTGTCTTCAATCAGTACTACTTAAATGAGGGAACAACAATACTCCGTTTTTGTATCACTTTTTGCTTTCAGGCCAAAATGTAGTTGCTGATTTGTCTATAGAAATGTAAACTTAATGCCTTCTACAAAGTTTGATGTGCATGCTTCTTTCCGATACCTGAAATTCTAAAGGCAATAACTTGCATAATACCTGAAGTATAACTGATGATCTGCAAAAGTTTCTTATCAGTACAATCAAAAGTGTAATGACATTCATAGATTGAAAGAAAGAATTTTCACTCTTTTAATGTACAGATGTACACCTTTAATGCCTACATTGCCCAGGAATATCCATTATTTTTATGTCCTGCAAATCTTATTTCCAATACCCTATTTGTCAGTCTTCCGAATTCATCTAAGGAAATGACGTTCAGTGCTGATTGTTTGGAAAAGATCTTTCCATCTGTGAATCGTAAAATCTCAGATTTATCCATGGGAAGGAAATGGAGTGTTGGAGAATAGGTTTACAATTATGGTCATAAAATCAATACACTATCCATGTTGAAAGCCTGAGGTGTGATGTGATGAAATTATTTAACTCTTCAGATGTTATTCAGTAAGGTATTTTTGGTGCCTGAATCATGCTGAAAAATGTGTTGCTGGAAAAGTGCAGCAGGTCAGGCAGCATCCAAGGAGCAGGTGAATCGACGTTTCGGGCATAAGCCCTTCAGGAATGAGGAGAGTGTGCCAAGTAGGCTAAGATAAAAGGTAGGGAGGAGGGACTTGGGGGAGGGGCGTTGGAAATGCAATAGGTGGAAGGAGGTTAAGGTGAGGGTGATAGGCCGGAGAGGGGGTGGGGGTGGAGAGGTCGGGAAGAAGATTGCAGGTCAAGATGGTGGTGCTGAGTCCAAGGGTTGGGACTGAGATAAGGTGGGGGGGAGGGGAAATGAGGAAGCTGGAGAAATCTGCATTCATCCCTTGTGGTTGGAGGATTCCTAGGCGGAAGATGAGGCGCTCTTCCTCCAGGCGTCGTGTGCCATGGTCTGGCAATGGAGGAGGCCACGGACCTGCATGTCCTTGGCGGAGCGGGAGGGGGAGTTAAAGTGTTCAGCCATGGGGAGGTTGGGTTGGTTTGTGCGGGTGTCCCAGAGGTGTTCTCTGAAACGTTCCGCAGGTAGGTGGCCTGTCTCCCCAATGTAGAGGAGGCCACATCGGGTGCAGCGGATGCAGTAAATGATGTGTGTGGAGGTGCAGGTGAATTTGTGATGTATATGGAAGGATCGCTTGGGGCCTTGGAGGAAAGTGAGGGGGGAGGTGTGGGCGCAAGTTTTGCATTTCTTGCGGTTGCAGGGGAAGGTGTCGGGAGTGGAGGTTGGGTTGGTGGGGGGTGTGGGCCTGACGAGGGAGTCGCGGAGGGAGTGGTCTTTCCGGAACACTGAAAGGGGAGGAGAGGGAAATATATCCCTGGTGGTGGGGTCCGTTTGGAGGTGGCAGAAATGACAACAGATGATACGATGTATATGGAGGTTGGTGGGGTGGTAGGTGAGGACCAGTGGGGTTCTGTCTTGGTTGCGATTGGAGGGGCGGGGTTCAAGGGCGGAGGAGCGGGAAGTGGAGGAGATGCGGTGGAGAACATCGTCAACCATGTCTGAGGGAAAATTACAATCTTTGAAGAAGGAGGCCATCTGGGTTGTTCGGTATTGGAATTGGTCCTCCTGGGAGCAGATGCGGTGGAGGCAAAGGAATTGGGAATATGGGATGGCGTTTTTACAGGGGGCAGGGTGGGAGGAGATGTAGTCTAGGTAGCTGTAGGAATCGGTCCCACAAGGAGGTTGAACAGTTCATCAACTTTACCAAAACCTTCCACCCCGACCTCAAATTTACCTGGACTGTCTCAGACTCCTCCCTCCCCTTCCTAGACCTCTCCATTTCTATCTCGGGCGACCGACTCAACACAGACATTTACTATAAACCGACCGACTCCACATACAACATTTACTGCATCCGTTGCACCCGATGTGGCCTCCTCTACACTGGGGAGACAGGTCACCTACTTGCGGAACGTTTCAGAGAACACCTCTGGGACACCCGCACCAACCAACCCAACCACCCCGTGGCTGAACACTTTAACTCCCACTGCCGCTCCGCCAAGGACATGTAGGTCCTTGGCCTCCTCCATCGTCAGACCATGGCAACACGACGCCTGGAGGAAGAGCGCCTCATCTTCTGCCTAGGAACCGTCCAACCACAAGGGATGAATGCAGATTTCTCCAGCTTCCTCATTCCCCTCCCCCCCACCTTATCTCAGTCCCAATCCTCGGACTCAGCACCACCTTCTTGACCTGCAATCTTCTTCCCGACCTCTCCACCCCCACCCCCTCTCCGGCCTATCACCCTCACCCTAACCTCCTTCCACCTATTGCATTTCCAACGCCCCTCCCCCAAGTCCCTCCTCCCTACCTTTTATCTTAGCCTACTTGGTACACCCTCCTCATTCCTGAAGAAGGGCTCATGCCCGAAACTTCGATTCTCCTGCTCCTTGGATGCTGCCTGACCTGCTGCACTTTTCCAGCAACACATTTTCAGCTCTGATCTCCAGCATCTGCAGGCCTGAATCATGCTGACCACTGTGCATTATGCTTTTAGAAAGTTTGTTATGTAGGTGTGTGGTGCATGTTATGTGATGTTTTCAATGATTAAGATATCAACATTGGTGAAACTCCTAGAAATTCAACCACTCTTATAGCCATGTAGCACTTAACTTCCAACCCAGAAGTTTGCCAAGGTGTCAAATTCAGTCAGGAGAGAATAAAATCTGGAGAGGAACACCATTGAAAAAGTATTATTATTATCTTTTTCTCTACCACCTCTCTGCACATGAGAAATTTCTAACTATGACTTGTTCTGCAAAAGAGCTGAAATGCAAAGCAAATTGAAGTTTTGTTCCTCAGCTCAAAAACATTAGATAGTCGTTTTGATGGATGATGTAAAGAGGAACTCGCTGTTTTGTATTGGTATATGTTTTAATCTATTATCGGTTCAATAGGACAGGATAGTCATTCCAGTGTTCCATAAAAGGTGTCAATTTTAAACTTAATTTTTCTCTCTTGGATTCTGTAGGGAGGCAAAAAAGGGAAGAAAATGTCTGAATTGGATCACTGAAGATTGCAACATTTGCGTACTGTGAAGCCCAACGCAAAAAAAATCTCCACAATATAAAGCCTTCCTTCAGGGTGCCATCATGGATATTTCTAGTTCTTGCAAAGCCATTGGATTTTGCCATTAATTTGTTTTGCACTTGTTTAAACTTTTGTGAAAACTTCCCACTCCTCAGACCAAGAGGAAACATCTTATTTTGTTGCACTTCTGACGGAACTGTCATGGTACCAAAAACTGAATGATGTTTGGGTGGTTAACTTCTGCTTTAGTATTACAGAGATTTGAAGTGATGTCTTAAAAAAAAAAAAATTTTTTTGGTTTTCAAAAGTTATTTTTGATTGATTAATGACTGCTTTAGGCAGGATTTATAGCCTGTTAATAAGTGAGTAAGTACATTGTTTACAGCCATCTCATTGACTGTATTTGACAATATACATTGAAACTAAAAAATGTACAAGATGATGTGAGGTTATAATGTATGCTCCAATATTTTCATTTAACTTCACAAGAACCAACTTAGAAAAGGACAGGAGAGATAAGAGGGAAATAAATAATTTCTAGTAACATTAGTTTGTGGGGTTTCAGAGAAGTTTCCATTCATAACTCCATGAGGCATGGAAAGCTGTGTTCATCCAAATAAGGGCAAGGTTGAGCAAGGTTTTCATAATAATGTAAGAACGATTCTCTTTCTTGTGGTCCTGACTATATTTGACTTTCGTGTTAAGTTGGAAAATAGTCAGTTTCCCTACAATCCTTACCGTACTTATGAGCATGTACAAAATAAAAGGGCATCTGTAAGTAACCCAGCCTGTGTTTCTGGAATATGAAGTAGTTCATATTTTGTTGATCAGTACTGAAGCATGTTAAAATGCCAAACTTTTAATACATACCAATAAATTACAATGAAGTTTAATTTACCCAATATTGACATATTTTGTGTGCATATACGTGCATGAGCACACACAAGCACATACACCACTTCTTTTCAAGCACCAATACTGGATCTTGATTACTCACGGTTTTGCAGCTCCTCCTATAGTTATTACTTTGTAGAGATGGGTTAGCTCTTAATTAACTAACCCAAATCCAGTTTTGTTCATTCGTCTTGAGATAGGTCACAACATTTATTTCACAGACTAAAACAGAAAATGTTGCCAAAACACAGCAAGCCTGGCAGTATCTGTGGAGAGAGAAACGGAGTTAATGGTTTGAGTCTGATGAAGGCTCTTCAGAACTGAAAGAGGCTGGAAAATGATGGTTCTGTGGTACTGAAAGGGAGAGGAGGAGCGAGAGAAGCAGAGCTGAGGGTGCCCAGAGAAAAATACAATGGGTGTGCTGATGGTGGGAAGGAAAGACTGGGATCTAAAGTAGGTGAATATACAATAGTTGTGAAAAGGAAAAAAATTGGTCCATTCTGCTGAGAGCAAAGCAACAAGACACGGCTGGGGTGAGTAATAAAATGGAGGATGGAGATCATGCACTGAAGTTGTAGTTATTCACTGTTTATGTTCTCGAGACTGTAAAGTGCATGAGTGGAAAATGAGGTTTTGTTCCTCCAGATGGTGTTATGTTTTGTTGGAAACTGTAGCAGGTCCAGGATGGAAATGTTACATGATAGCAGGATGGTTTATTGAACTGGCAAGCAACTGGAAGGTCAGAGCAAAGATGTTTTGCAAAACAGTCAATTAGTCTGCGTTTTGTTTCATTATATCCATTGCTCCCGTTGCGGTGCCCCTTTACATTGGGGAGACTGGATGCCTTCTCGCAGAGCACTTCAGGAACGTTTCCGGGACACTCGCACCAATTAATCCCACTGCCCCATGGCCGAACATTTCAACTGCCCCCTTTCACTCTTCCGAGGACATGCAGGTCTGGGCCTCCTTTACTACCACTCCCTCACCACCCGACACCTGGGGGAAAGACACCTCATTTTCTGGCTCAGAACACTTGAACACCAGGGCATCAATGTGCACTTCACCAGTTTCCTCATTCCCCTCCGCCCCCCCCCCCCCCCCCCCCCCCCCCCCCACCCCAGTTCCAAACTGCCAGCTCAGCACCCTCATGACCTGTCCTACCCGCCAAACTTCCTTCCCACCTATCCGCTGCACCCCCCTCTCCGACCTATCACCTTCATCTCCACCTCCATCCACCTATTGCACTCTTAGCTACCTTCTCCCCTGCCCCTCCCCCCTCCCATTGATCTCTCCACCCTGGATGCTCCTAGCCTCATTCCTGATGAAGGGCTTTTGCCAGAACGTCAGTTTTCCTGCTTGGATGCTGCCTGACTTGCTGTGCTTTTCCAGCACAACTCTAATCTTGATTCTGATCTCCAGCATCTGCAGTACCTCACTTTCACCTAATGTATAGGAGACCCCATTGTGAGCAAGAAATACCATACACTAAATTGAAAGAAGTAAAAGTAAAATATCATGTCACCGAGAAAGTATGTTTGGGGTCTTGGAAAGAGGAGGTGTGTTATAATTTCTGGAATTGCATGGAAAGATGCCATGGTGGGGATGGGGGCAGAGAGGAATGTTTGGAGTAATACAGGAGTGACCAGGGTGGTGGAGAGGGAATGGTCTCTGTAGAATGCTTACAGAGAAGGGAAAGATGTTTTTGGTGGTAAATACGACTGGAGATAGCAGAAATGGCAGACGATGATCCTTTGAATGCTGGTGTGCGGAGCATGTGCAGAAAATGAGTCGAGCATGGCAGAAGGTCTTATCAACCACCATGGAGAGAAATCCTCAGTTGAGGAACTTTTGGAGGCACCCCAGCAGAAGGTAGCAATGTTAGAACAGATGCGGAGGAGACTGAGAATGTCAGGATGAATGGAATCTTTACAGAAAGCAGGGTATGAGGAAGTGTAAGCATTTGGGAGACAGGAGGTGAGTTACTTCAGAAATTCTAGCCTGTTCTTGTAATCACAGTATTTATATGATTGGTCTGGTTCAGCTTTTCATCAGTGGTAATCCCAATGATGTTGATAGTGGGAGTTGCAGTGATGGTAATGCCATTGAATGTCAAGGATGATGTTTAGATTCTGTCTTGTTGGTGATGGTCCTTCATGTCATACTGGTGGTAAGTAATATTAATTGTCAACTCTGGCTTGGATGTTTGTCTTTTTGCATATGGACAAGAACTGCTTCACTATTGAGTCAGAAATGTGGCTGAATATTGTGCAGTCATCAGCGAATGTTTCCATACTGACCTAACAAGGAAGGGAAGATAATGTAATTTGTTCCTCCTTCAATACTGGTACCTTCTACTTCATATCTGCTGTTATCAACTCCTTCTCAGTTCACACATGGATGCCAGTTTAGTTCCATTCATCCTTTCTCCCTCAACTCTTACCTTCCCACATGACCAAGTTTGAACACCCCTGGTGTGCCCCAAAGATCTATCCTTAGCCCATTCATGTTAATTAAAATATCATCTGAAAATAGTGTCAGATTCCACACATACATTAACGACACTCCGTTGTAATTCACCACCACAAACATGCCATGCAAATTCAGTTTTAACAATGAAACATAATTTATTTATGCTAAATAAATTGATAAAATATAATAAACCAAACTATTTATAAATAACATTTTTAAAGATTTTGAAACAGTGAAAATGCAATCCCATTACAGTCAGTTCTGCTACAACGTAGTAATTCTATTCTTCTGCAACCCCTTGTTATAAGAAAATTGTGTAATAGCACCATTTAAACTGATGGAGTCAGAATTGCATTATAACCAATACATACTTTAAAAGTTCATGCTATAAAAAGTGTCCCTAATTCGTCAATCATGTTATAGTGAATTTTCATTAACAAAAGGCCTGTTACAGCAAAACAACCTGTAATTACAATACCATTATAGTACTCAAAACACTAGTGAGAATTCCTTCTGTATCCCACATAAGATTGACTTAGCTGTGGCTCCAATTCCTCATTGAGAGGATCTAATTGTGTCTTCTTTGATTAATCAAAAGCCTGAGCTTAAGACTTTCTAAGCCTCATAACCCCTTCAGGGTTTTAACTGAACATTTCTGGCCTGGAATTTTTAAATTAAAATCCTTACACTGAGGTTACCTATTCCTTTTCTCAGAAGTAACTGTTTTGCATGCCTAGCTTTGGTCAAGACCTCTGCAACCCTGCCCAAATTGAGACTATAAAGCTTTCTTTCAAACTATGGATGTTTTCCCAAACTCAAAAATCTATTTGAAAGCTAGATGCATTACGCTGCTCACTTTGTTCCCTTGTAAACAAACTACACCACTCTGCAGGAAGACGCTCTAATATACTATTTTAAAAGAAATCACTGGCTACAGAAATAGTATCTAGTTAGCATTAAACCCTTGAGACACAGAAAACTCATATGACAATCATTAAAAATTCAAAAATCCAAAATAAACATATTAAAATACGTATAAGACACACATCTTGCATCTCTCAGGAGAGCAAGTGTGTTTTGGCAAATCAAGCCTGTGCTGGCTGTCTCCAAGTGCAGTTTTGCTAGTCCTACTCTTCCTTTCCCAGTAGGTGTGCATATTTTTCCCCCTTCAGTTCCTTTTGCTTGCTTTTGAAAGCAACAATTAAAGATGTTATATTTTTGTTGTTGACCAGCTACCAGGACGTCAGCGTTGCACTATTGCCATGAGCATTGACTAAAGCTTAAAATTTTCATCAGAACTTCTTTGATAGCTACTGATAATGAGGAATGGTGATACCCAGCATTGAGAAGTCATGGAGGAGTGTGCTGGTGCTTGCAAGTGGTCTTGTAAATTTCTGTCATTGGCATCTCCAAAATCCGCCATTTAAAAATTTTGTCCCCATCTTTGCAGTTAGACTTAAAAAAAAGTGCTGAATCCTTCCGTCATTCAGTGAAACTGGGCACTGACTGTAGACTTGCGATCAAATTAACCGAGAGTTTCAGAGAACTAGAGATGCTTCTCCAATCAGAGATTCTGTTTATCTTCTGCCTGCTACTCCAGCTCTTCTATTCACAGGTTTCCTTCCTCCTGTTCTTGCTGCTTCTCCAGGGACAGAAGTTTATGATTGGGAGAGCAGCAAGGGCAGGAGGGAGGGAACTTGCCCGTAATAATAGCTTAAATCATCAGGTTTTAAAATATCTGTTGGTGAAGAACAAACTACAGGGATGTGGATAGGGTGAAAAGTTAAGTTCATTTTCACAGGGTAGGGGAGTCCAAAGTTAGAGGCCATGTGTTTAAGGTGGGCGGGGAAAGATATAAAAGTGATCTAAGGGGCAAATCTTTCACACACGGTGGGTGTATGGAATGAGCTACCAGAGGAGGTGGTGGGGACTGGTACAACTATAACATTTGAAATGCATCTTGATGAGTATATGAATAGGATGGTTTTAGAGAGATATGGGTCAAATGCTGGCAAATGGGATTAGGTTAATTTATGATATCTGGTTAGTATGGATATGTTGGACCGAAAGGTCCGTTTCTGTGCTGTATAACTCTGACTGAACAGCACTGTGGTCAGATGCACTTTAAGCTGTCTCCACCAAGACAAGTGGTGCTGGGATGAACCAGAAGGATAATCCCAGGGTCTGTTGTGAAGGCTGAAAAAACTTGAACTCTTGAGATTTGAAAGATGTTTTGAGAGGTAATTTTTGAGAGGTATTTAGCAGTTTAACTTTGGTAAAATTTTGATAAATTGTTTGAAATTAAGCTGAGAATAGAAATAGGAACCACGGAATTTGGATAATAAAATACGTTTAGAATTGGTATCAGGAAGTTGTTCACAGTGAGCAATGTGGAATGGACATCCAGGTAGTAATGGAATCAAATCCCCTGATGCCAAATGAAAACTTCAGTGCTGAAGTGGAGTACTTTAGATCACTCAGATATTTATAAATCATAATATGAATATAATTTTGAGCATGCGTCATATAATGTAAAATATATCAATTTTGCTGGTTTGTACCAGGCGGTATTTAAGGCAATTTGAACATTAAATACATGAAAAGAGATGCAACAAAAGACGTTGCTGTATTTCCAAGCAGTTTTTTAATGTCCCTTATTCATAAATACATTATGGCAGAGAGGGGGCCATTCAGCCCATCAAATAATACCATATATCTGTAGAGCAATTCATTCCATTCAAATTGTCCACTGTAACCCCACTCATTCAATTTTTAAAACATCATTCATTGTCTCCATTTTTACCATAGTTGTAGGTGGTATTGCAGACCATTGTCATTCATTGTGTGAAAACAAATTCTTCTTATATCCCTATTTATCTCTTGACCAAAACTTTTTAGGTCTCTTTCTATTTATTTTTGACCTTGTCTACAATTCAGTTGTATCTGTAATTCATTACTTAGCATGACTCATCGCAGGAGAAGAATGTTGCAATCAGTGAATGGAACACTTTGTCCTTTGTAATTTTCTTTTGTCTTGTATTTTATGGGTTCTGTTTAGAGGCATCAACCTCAAAACTGTTTTGTCATTACGTTTTGAAGTTTTGCATGTGGCCCTGTCAAAGGTGTCAGGCAAGCTGTTAATTAAGGATGGGCTCCTATTTTGCCTGTGAGGTATTATGATATAACAGCACTGGTTCTTTGAGTATTGGTTCCGTAAGTCCAATTGCCCACTAGAGTCATCCTCCTGTTAAGAAAGAACTGATGGTTATCACAGATCTCCTGAGTTATTTTGAGAAGACTTGTCGATAGTAGAGTTAATTTTTAAACTTTTTCATCATGGACTGGTGAAATGGCTTCTTAAACAGCAAGACTGTATTCTGAACAGTGAATGGCCTGCTTCTATGCTGTAGGAATTCCATGTTCCTAGAATAGATTTGCTAACATGCATTGGCCTGAAAATGTAGGATATTCTAACAAGCCTTTTGTTTCCAAACAAAGTGAAAAATGGAAACATTTGAAATAATCTTCACCAAGTTACTGAACATTCCAATTCTGGAGACACGAGGAATAGCAAACACCCACAAACTTGAAACTATACATCAGAAAAGTTGGAAATCAGGTGTGAGTACATTGTGATACTTAAAATAATTATCACTACAACTTAATTCACAGGTGATGTTCAAGTTTAAATTGAGATTAAGGATCAGGGATTTGCTCAAACTCTTGTCATTTAGAGTCATAGGGATATGGCGCAGAAAAAGGCCATTGATTAGTCACAGGTCAAAAACAACTACTACCTATTTTCCAGCATTTGGTCTATAATTTTATACACCATGACATCACAAATGTACATCTGAGTACTTGTAAATGTTATGAAGGTTTCTACTTCGACAGGCAGTGTTCCAGATTGGAAGGGATATGAGGAAAATATTTTCACCCAAATTGCCTGTTCTTTACCTTAAACCTATGCCTTTTACCTGGTCGTTGATCCCACCACCCCTTATAAATCTTAATCATATCCCCTTTACAGTTTCCTCCGCTCCAAGAAAAACACCATTCTATCTAATCTCTTCATATTTAAAACACTCCAGCCCAGAAAACATCTTGGTAAATCTCTGCACCCTCGCCAGTGCAAATACAAATAATGTGGATTCCAGAACTTCACACAAAGCTCTAGCTGTGGCCTAACCAATGATTTATATGGCTCCAACGTTACCTTCCTGCTGTAAACTATCTCGCTCAGCTAATAAAGCCAAGTGTCTCAATGCTGCCTTAATCAATTTATCTATCTGTCCTGCTACCTTAAGGGATGAGTGGACATGCACACCAAAGTCCCACTGATCCTCACAGTTTCCCAGGGTCCTACCATTCATCATAAAATCACAAAGATGTACAGCACAGAAACAGATCCTTCAGTCAAATGCGTCCATACGAACCAGACATTCTGAATAAATCTAGTCACATTTGCCAATACCCAGCCCATATCCCTCTAAATCATTCCTGTTTATATAACCATCCAGATGCCTTTTAAATGTTGTAATTATACCAGCGTCCTCCACTTCCTCTGGCAGCTCATTCTGTACATGTACTACCCTCTGCGTAAAATAAGTTGCCCCTTAGGTCCCTTTTGAATCTTTCCCCTCTCATCTTAAATCCATGCCCTCTAGTTCTGGATTCCCCCACCCCAGAGAAAAGACCTTGTCTATTTATCCCATCCATGCCCCTCAGGGTTTCATAAACCTCTATTAAGGTCACCCCTCAGTTTCCGACGCTCCAGGGAAAACAGCCCCAACCTATTCCGCCTCTACCTATAGCACAAATCCTGCAAACCTGGCAACATTCTAGTAAATCATTTTGAACCCTTTCAAGTTTTACAATACAACAGCAAGGGCTCCAAAGTGAATCGTTATGGAACCCACCTTGACCATCAAGCTCTGCTTCCTGCCAATCAGCCAATTGTGGATCCAAATTATCCAAATTTCCTTGGAGCCCATGAGTTCTTACTCTCTCTATCAGTCTTCTACATGGGACTTTTATCAGAAGCTTTGCTGAAGTCCAAGTAAGCCATGTTGAATGTATTACACATAACTATGCACCTGGTTTCCTCTTTGAAAAATTCAGTCAAGTTGGTCAGACACTGACATCCCCTTAACAAAGCCATTCTAACTGTTCTTGATTAATCATTGCCTCTCAAGTGCAGACTAATTTTGTCCCTCAGAATTGTTTCCAATAGTTTCCCCACCATTGAGATTAGACTGATTGGCCTACTGTTTCCTTAACGAGTTTTGAGAAGATTTGTATCTCAGGTTGAGGTTTGGATGTAGGTTTGCTTGCTGAGCTGGAAGGTTCATTTCCAGACCTTTCATCACCCTACTAAGTAACATCTTCAGTGGACCTCAGGCGAAGCACTGCTGAAAATTCCTGCTTTCTATTTATATCTTTGGGTTGGTGATATCATTTCCTGTGGTGATTTATATTTCCTGTGGTGAAGTCACTTCCTGTTCCTTTTCTCGGGGTGGCAGATGGGGTCTACCATGCAATCCAACCGGAACTCTATCAACAAACACATCGAGTTAGACCCCATCTACCACCTCCTGAGAAAAGGAACAGGAAGTGACTTCACCACAAGAAATAACATCACCACAGGAAATGACATCACCAACCCAAAGATATAAATAGAAAGCAGGAATATTCAGCAGTGTTTTGTCTGAGGCTCACTGAAGATGTTACCGAGTAGGGTGACGAAACATCTGGAAATGAACCTTCCAGCTCAGCGAGCAAACCTACATCCACTACTGTTTCCTTGCTTATCACTTGCTCTCTTCTTGAATAACAATGCCACATTGGCTGTCCTCCAGTCCTCTGGCTCCTTTTCTGTGGCCAGACAGGAACTGAAAATTATTGCCAACACCCCGTTATTTCCTCTCTTGCCTCACTGAACAACCTGGGATATATTTCATCCAGCCCTGGATATTTATCTACTTTTAAGTCTGCCAAACCACTTAGAACGTCCTCTCTGTCTCTGTTCATTTCTTTAAATATATCCTGTAGTCCTACTCCCTAATTTCTATGCCAACATCATCCCAGTGACTAGTGAACAGTAAGACAGAATATTCATTTAGAACCCTACCTATATTTTCCATGTACAAGCTACTACTGTGGTCCTTAATGAGTCCTACTCTTTCCTATTTGTCGTTTTAATATACTTGTAAAATTACTTCGGATTATATTCCTGCCATTATTCTTTCATGTCCATTTTTATTCTTAGTTTCCTTTTTATGTTTCCCCTGGATACTCCATACTCTTCTAGGGATTCTGCTGTTTTGAGCCCTTGGTGTCTGCTGTAAGCCTCCATCTTTCTCTTCATCCTTAATATCCTGCCTTGATATCCAGGACCCACAGGATTTGATGGTCCCACCTTTTGTCTTTATTGGAACTTAAATGTGAAAATAGGGTCTCCCTATTTCCTCCTTGAATGCAGTCCATTGCATTAACACAGATTTATGTGAAAGTATCTCTCCCAATCCACTCTGGCCAAATCATATCTGATTCTATTAAAACAGGCCTTCTGTTAAAATACCTCTTCCCACCCAAACTCCTGCAAAAATGCCATCTCATATTCCCAATACCTCTGCCTCCACCGTATCTGCTCCCAGGAGGACCAGTTCCACCACAGAACACACCAGATGGCCTCCTCCTATAGAGACCGCAGTTTCCCTTCCCACATGGTTTAAGATATCCTCCATCGCATCTTATCCACATCCCGCACCTCCACCCTCAAACCCCACCCCTGTAACCATAACAAGGACAGAACCCTCCTGGTGCTCACCTTCCGCCCTACCAACCTTCACATAAACTACATCATCTGATGACATTTCCGCCACCTCCAAACAGACCCCACCATCAGGGATATATCTCCCTCCCCACCCCTTCCGCTTTCCACAAAGACCGTTCCCTCCCTGACTACCTGGTCAGGTCCTCTTTTCCCCCCCCCTACAACCCACTCTCCCATCCAGGCACTTTCCCCTGCCTCTGCAGGAATTGCAAAACCTGCTCCCACACCACCTCCCTCACCTCCATCCAAGGCCCCAAAGGAGCCTTCCATATCCATCAAAGTTTCACCTGCACATCCACCAAAATCATTTATTGTATCCGTTGCTCCCTATGTGGTCTCCTCTACATTGGGGAGACTGGACACCTCCTCGCAGAGCACTTTAGGAAACATCTCCGGGACACCCACACCAATCAACCCCACTGCCCTGTGGACCAACGTTTCAACTCCCCCTCCCACTCAGCTGAGGACATGCAGGTCCTGGACCGCCTCCACCGCCGCTCCCTCACCACCTGACACCTGGAGAAAGAACGCCTCAGAAAACTTCAACCCCAGGGCATCAATGTGGACTTCATCAGATTCCTCATTTCCTCTTCCCCCACCTCACCCCAGTTCCAACCTTCCAGCTCAGCACTGTCCCCATGACCTGTCCTACCTGCCTATCTTCCTTTCCACCTATCCATTCCACCCTCCCCTCTGACCTATCATCTCCATCCCCACCCCCATTCATCTATTGTACTCTATGCTACTTTTTCCCCATCCCCATCCCCCACCCCCCTCTCATTTATCTCTCCCCTCTGGAGGCTTCCTGCCTCTATTCCTGATGAAGGGCTTTTGCCCAAAACGTCGATTTTTCTGCTCCTCGGATGCTGCCTGACCTGCTGTGCTTTTCCAGCACTACTCTAATCTAGATTCTGGTTTCCAGCATCTGCAGTCCTTGTTTATACCTAATAGATTCCCTGATCAATATTGCAATATCCAATCCTCTGTTACCTGCTTTCCTGTCTCACGTGAAGACCCTGTATCCTGGAATCTTAAGCTGCCAATCCTTCCCCTCTCTCAGTTATGTATCTGTCATAGCAACTATGTCATACCCAATGTTTTATATATGCTCTCAACTCATTTGCTTTGTTTGTCAGAGTCCTTGCATTAAAATAAATACCATCCAAACTTGCCAAACTCCCTTGTGCCTTAACTGGCCTATAATTTCTGTGCATTATTGACTCCCTTGATATCTCTTCTAATTTTGGCTTTTCATCTCCCCTGTTGAACCTTCTCTCTGGAACGCAATCTTCTGTCGTTTGGCATTTTCTTAGATTGTGCACAACGAGTGTGTGTGAGAGACGGTGAATGAAACAAGCAACTGAAGTTACTGAACACATTCTGTGATATAATTGCATCAGTTTGATGGCTAACTGGGGTCTCCAGATCTGTTCCTTCTTCTGAAGTCCATCTGCATTTGAAGCTTTCCTTGAGATTAGGAATCTGATATCTATGTCAATCTCTCCAACAGAACTTGCCAAAGCTTTCGTATTTGGGCGACTCTGGAAACTTTTCTGTAGCTACAACATGTATGGTGGATGGGTGGTTTAATGCATTTCTAAGGTGCTCAGCCCTTTAATACTGACCTGCCATTTGGAGAGATTTGCCATCTGCATGGAGTATAGTTGAGTTGCCATAGTTGTGGGAGAAAGTGACGACTGCAGATGCTGGAGATCAGAGCTGAAAATGTGTTGCTGGAAAAGCGCAGCAGGTCAGGCAGCATCCAAGGAGCAGGAGAATCGACGTTTCGGGCATGAGCCCTTCTTCAGGAATGAGGAACGTGTGCCAAGCGGGCTAAGATAAAAGGTAGGGGGGAGGGGCGTTGGAAATGCAATAGGTGGAAGGAGGTTAAGGTGAGGGTGATAGGCCGGAGTGGGTTTGGGGGTGGAGAGGAAGAAGATTGCAGGTTAGGAAGGTGGTGCTGAGTTTGAGGGTTGGGACTGAGATAAGGTGGGGGGAGGGGAAATGAGGAAACTGGAGAAGTCTGAGTTCATCCCTTGTGGTTCGAGGGTTCCTAGGTTGCCATAGTTGTGCAATAATTCTGTCTAGCTTATGGGATTTGTTCTTGTTATTGTCAGGACTAGCTACTGATGGAGGGTATATACTGATTATTATTCATTGTTTAGAATCGGCAAAATGTCCTTGGGAGAGTATTCAAATATTTGGTAATCAAAGTTTGTGTGAAGATTTGTAGCTCGGGTGCTCGTTGTTGTGGTTCTGTTCGCCGAGCTGGGAATTTGTGTTGCAGACGTTTCGTCCCCTGTCTAGGTGACATCCTCAGTACTTGGGAGCCTGCTGTGAAGCGCTTCTGTGATGTTTCCTCCAGCATTTATAGTGGTTTGAATCTGCCCCTTCTGGTTGTCAGTTCCAGCTGTCCGCTGCAGTGGTCGGTATATTGAGTCCAGATCGATGTGCTTATTGATTGAATCTGTGGATGAGTGCCATGCCTCTAGGAATTCCCTGGCTGTTCTCTGTTTGGCTTGTCCTATAATAGTAGTGTTGTCCCAGTCGAATTCATGTTGCTTGTCATCTGCGGGTGTGGCTACTAAGGATAGCTGGTCGTGTCGTTTCGTGGCTAGTTGGTGTCCATGGATGCGGATCGTTAGCTGTCTTCCTATTTGTCCTATGTAGTGTTTTGTGCAGTCCTTGCGTGGGATTTTGGAGACTACATTTGTTTTGCTCATGCTGGGTATCGAGTCCTTCGTTCTGGTGAGTTGTTGTCTGAGAGTGGCTGTTGGTTTGTGTGCTGTTATGAGTCCTAATGGTCGCAGTAGTCTGGCTGTCAGTTTGGAAATGCTCTTGATGTATGGTAGTGTGGCTAGTCCTTTGGGTTGTGGCATGTCCTCGTTCCGTTGTCTTTCCCTTAAGCATCTGTTGATGAAATTGCGTGGGTATCCATTTTTGGTGAATGCATTGTATAGGTGTTCCTCTTCCTCTTTTTGCAGTTCTGGTGTGCTGCAGTGTGTTGTGGCCCTTTTGAATAGTGTCTTGATGCAACTTCTTTTGTGTGTGTTGGGGTGGTTGCTTTCGTAGTTCAGGACTTGGTCTGTGTGTGTGGCTTTCCTGTAAACCTTTGTGGTGAATTCTCCATTTGGTGTTCTCTGTACCATTACACCACAAAGAATTCTTTCTTCAAATGCCTCATTCACCTCATCATAGTTTGACCCTAGCTTTTTCGGGGATCAAAGTCCAAAACAATTCAAATATTTCCGGAGATATTAATGATTCTCTTTAATTGTATGTATAAATACTAATAAAACAAGTACTAATAAGTAAATATTTAAATTTTTAAATAATTCATCAGCCTATGAATATTAAATATGAATACATTCATTCATGCAGCTGTTGGTTGAACATCTTCTACAGTGTGAGGATAAAGTTTAACATCATTGTTTGATAAACAATGCTTGTATGACACACTGTCACATTTACCACACGAGGACTCAGTAGATGGTTTTTAAGGTGCAATTTTCTCAATAGGGGTTTCAGATGATGACTTCGCAATCATTACCATTGCAATTCAGCAAGATTTAGTGTTCAAAACAAGTCTATGAACTGCTGTTAATAATAGTAACAGTAATTTATGGTTACATATACACATTTTACTGTATTTTCATAAATATAAGTTGCCATAAGCCAGCACAACTTTAATTATGTAAATTACAAATAGAATTAAATCAGATAAAGTTAGGGCAAATTTCATGATTTCCTAAGTGGCTACAGAACGTTGCCACACTCTGCAGCCACCAAACCATGTCCTGTGGACTCAACAGCAAGGAAGAAGCAATCCCTGCTGCCACTGAACAGACTCAGAACATTGCCTCTACCAAAGCAGCCTCATCGCTACTGATACTCCAGCTGCTGCCATCACCAGAAGAGTGTCTCAACTCTCGAGGACCAGTCTCCATCTCCACTTTCGTGAACTGGCTAGCCATCCAAATTAACTCCCGACCTAACATCAGAGAGAAGAACAGATCCCAATTCAACGACACAGGAAAAGTTGCTCGATTGCGACCGCCATGGCTGTGAGGAATGGATCAGATCCGCCACGCAACAGCTCCCTGCAACTTCTTTCCACCACTGCAGCCACAGAAAGAAGAAAAAAATGTATTTGATTCAAAAGTGAAATGAAGAAAAATAAAATTAAAAAAAAGGATATGGTTAGTCATGCAAGAGGGACTAGGTGGGCCTGGAGCCCAAACACTACCTACCTTGCTGCCTCCACCATCTTGAATAGATATTTGAAAGAATGGGCAGAATTCAGTGAATGTACACATGAGGAACAGAAACCATTCTATTATCATTACAAAGAGCAGTCATGTATAAGGTGGTATCACCAGAGGAAGGAGCAGCACTCTGAAAGCTTGTGATTTCAAATAAACCAGTTGGACAATAACCTGGTGTTGTGTGACTTGATTTTGTCCACACCAGTCCAACACTGGCACCTCCACATTGAGGTCACAAGGTGGTAGTAGCAAGTTCTTCAAAAGATAACACTTTTATAGAACTTACTGAACACAAAGGAATAAACAGTATGAACTCCATAGCAACAGAACTTATTCATTGGCTAGTTTAGACAGTGATTTAGATATGTTAGTAAGCAAATGTATTATCTGCCATAATTACTGCCCTTCTGCAGTTGTGGTCATTTGAAAATAATTCATGCAGACTTTTGTGAAAAAGAAAATGAAAATTTCTTGATACTTATTAGTAGCTTCTCTAAGTGGATTCAGTAAAGCACAGCATCAACACTGAATGAACCATTACCATCTATTTTTGCTTGTCATGGATTACCTTAAGGTTTTGTTTCAGTGGAAGGTTTTTAATTTGTTCTGTTTCATCCAAATATTGCATGAAACAAAATAATATCAAAGACAGCTTATTCCTGTTTCTAAACTCAAAGATTTGTCAGGATAATAAAAGGTGCACATAATTAAGAAGCAAGTCCTACATACATGGGTGTTCAAGATTTAATATGAAACAATGACTTGATAATTTTCTGCTATAATATATAACAACTGTGCACTATAGACCAACTGTTATAGACAAACACAAAAGCTCAGTCAAAGTTGTCAATACTGTATGACACAGTTTCAGGCAAAATGGACACAGTCATGGTTTGGGTCCACATTTAAGTCATGTAAGTGGGATATGGAAACTGAGCATTTCTCTATACAACGAAGAGATATTTGGCTAAAATTAATGGAAAGGTGTGAAACGTCCGTGTAGATTACATGATCCAGGCAATGGATAAACCAAAAGAATGAGCATGATTTCAACCTCCTGCCAGAACTTGATCCTTCACTGCC
Source organism: Chiloscyllium plagiosum (assembly GCF_037043375.1). Lineage (NCBI taxonomy): Eukaryota > Metazoa > Chordata > Chondrichthyes > Orectolobiformes > Hemiscylliidae > Chiloscyllium > Chiloscyllium plagiosum. Next base: position 69,761,108 of record NW_028270140.1, read on the forward strand.
GAAGTACTGTTTCCAAGAAACAGGATTTTATTTGAGTATTGAACCAAAAGCAAATAGTTCAAAGCCTGACTTCTCATGAAAACCTATAAGATCAGAGAACTAATCTTAATTTGTAGATGTAGTGAGCCTATTGTAATAATGTTAAGGGTGAACATTCATAAGGATCAGAATGAAAACTACGCCATGATTTTTGCAGCCTGCAACACATTATCAATGAGGATGAGCACTTCGCCAAGACCTTCCCCACACCTCCACTCGCCTTTAAACAACCACCAAACCTCAATCATTGTTCATAGCAAACTGCCCGGCTTTCAGGACAACTCCATACAACCCTGTCACGGTAGGCGCTGCAAGACGTGTCAGAGTGTGGACATAGATACCACCATTACATGTGGGGACACCACCCACCATGTACGTGGCAGGTACTCATGTGATTCAGCCAACGTTGTCTATCTCATACGCTGCAGGTAAGGATGCCCTGAGGCATGGTACATTGGTGAAATTGAGCAAAGGCTACGGCAACGGGTGAATGGGCACCGCACAACAACCAACAGACAGGAGGGTTCCCTCCCAGTTGGGGAACACTTCAGTGGTCCAGGACATTCGACCTTGGACTTTCAGGTGACCATCCTCCAAGACGGACTTCGGGACAGGCAGCAGTGAAAAGTGGCCGAGCAGAGGCTGATAGCTAAGTTCGGTACCCATTGGGAAGGCCTCAACTGGGACCTTGATTTCATGTCACACTACAGGTGACCACCATTGCACTATACACACACACAGACAGTCCTACATGTGTGTGCGCGCACACACAGGCACCCCTATACACAGACACTAACACACACTCCTACCGACACTCTCACATGCATCCTCTCACAGACTTAGACACTTTACACTCTCACACACACACTCTCTCTCACAGACACTCACAACCCCCCACCCCAGACACACACACACTCCCACATGCACCCTCTCACAGACTTAGACCACTTTATACTCACACACACATATACACTCTCTCTCTCACAGATACTCACAAACCCCCACCCCAGACACACACACACACACACGCACACATACACATATACATTTGTGGGGTGAATTTGTACTTGCAGAGTTACATTGTACTTTGCTCAAAAACTGCATGAATCCATGTAAGACTCTGTTAATTCACTTTTTAGATTAGAATCAGTCTAAACATTATGGCACAGACAGGGAACACGGGGCTAACACCTTCAATGTCTCAATATCCTATCTGCACTGACACCAATTGTTACAGTTAACCTGAGAATATAACTTTTTTTAAAAAAAGTTTTGTAATGTACATATGAAAGAAGTGAAACTATCATGGTCATTCTAACAGATGAGAGACTTTAAAAGCAATCAAGGTATTTTTCAATGTATAATTTCAGTTACATCACACTCTAAACGTTTGCTATAAATTCTGTGTCTTACAATTGTGTCCTCTACAACCACCTGATGAAGGAGCGGCGCTCCGAAAGCGAGTGCTTCTATTTAAACCTGTTGGACTATAACCTGGTGTTGTGTGATTTTTTAACTAAATTCATAAGGATGAGATTATTTGTATGTGACTGCTGGTCACACAATTAGTGAAACAGGAAATAGTTTAAGGAAGATGGTGAGTGGTGAGCCAGTGAATCTGTTTGAAATCACCACCATCCCTGGCCATCCATCCTCAGTCCTGGGGTGGATGGCTGTCCAAGGGTTTTCTGAATCTTTTGGCCGTCTTATTGTCTCTGTACCTCCTCTATTTATGTTGCCAAATAGCCCACAAACTCCAAAGGGGACCACCAGCAGCTGCGGGCCTGCTTCATCCGAATGGCAGCTGCTCAACTTCAAATTGTAGTTGCCTGAAACAGAGGTTGGCTTTTAGATATTGATGAGGCAAGGAATGTGACTCGGACGTTTTGATTGTTTGTGGTTGTGCATTTCAGCTCCACTGCTAACAGAGTAAATGAGACCCCTGTTTAACTTGTAAGAGTTAAAAGCAAGTCACGTAATGTGTTAAGATGTGAGCTGATAAACGCTCAGCAATCTTAGTTTGGAATGGGATTTAATTATTAATTGTGCAGCTATACTCCAACTTTCCCCTCGCTAAGTAATTTGAGAGGGTAGAATTTTAGAAGCTTTTGGTTACAGTGAAAGTAAATGGACTTCCAATCTCAAAGGAGCACTTATTTAATTTAATACCCAATTGGAAAACAACATCAATGTCATCTACGTGGATCTAATAAAAATGCCATGGGGTTCATGAATGTATGATGGTGATGGTGTGAAGGATTGGGGGAAGATATCTTCCTGATTAAACAAAGTTTTCGCACATAAAATGGGTGAGGATTTACAGAAAATTGGACTGAGGACTGTTGTCTGACCAAAAAATGGGATGGGGTTGGTTGGGAAAAAAAGAGAGGTGAACCAAAGTGTATGTAAACTTTGGAATTTTTAAGGAGCTAGAAGTTACAGAGGAAAGTGGAGTTGAGGATTATCAGATCATTCATTAAATGGTGGAGCAGAATTGTTGGGCTTTAATACATTGTGTTATAGTTGGTGGAATAAGGAGATAGATGGCAGACAAGTTACAATGCATACAAGTGAGGTGATGACTTTTGGTAGGAAGAGTGCGGAAAGGCAATGTAAAATAGGGAGTACAATTCTAATCGGGATGCAGAAGAAGAGGGACCTGAGTGTGTATGTGCACGGGTCATTGGCAGGGCAGGTAGAGGGAATGTTATGGAATATATGCAGTATCATCTGCTTTATTAATAAGTATGTAGAGTACAAGAGCAAGGTTGATGTTGAACTTGTATATGACACTTGTAACACATCAGTATTATGTACAGTTCTGGGTGCCACATCATAGGAACGATGTGATCATTGGCGAGAGTGCAGAATCAGTTTATAAGAATGGTTCCTGGGATGAGAGACCTCAAAGTTTGTGAGAAGATTTGTAGCTCGGGTGCTCGTTGTGGTTCTGTTCGCCGAGCTGGGAACTTGTGTTGCAGACGTTTCGTCCCCTGTCTAGGTGACATCCTCAGTGCTTGGGAGCCTCCTGTGAAGCACTTCTGTGATGTTTCCTCCGGCATTTGTAGTGGTTTGAATCTGCCACTCCAGTTCCAGCTGTCCATTGCAGTGGTCGGTATATGGGGTCCAGGTCAAAGTGCTTATTGATTGAATCTGTGGATGAGCTATCCTTAGTAGCCACACACGCAGATGACAAGCAACATGAATTTGACTGGGACAACACTACTATTATAGGACAAGCCAAACAGAGAACAGCCAGGGAATTCCTAGAGGCATGGCACTCACCCACAGATTCAATCAATAAGTACATCGACCTGGACCCAATATACCGACCACTGCAACGGACAGCTGGAACTGACAACTGGAAGCGGCAGATTCAAACCACAACAAATGCCGGAGGAAAGATCACAGAAGTGCTTCACAGGAGGCTCCCAAGCACTGAGTATGTCACCTAGACAGGGGATGAAACGTCTGCAACACAAATTCCCAGCTCGGCGAATAGAACCACAATAATGAGAGACCTCAATTGTGAGGATAGATTAAAGAAGTTAGGTGTTTTCTCCTTGGAGAGAAAGCAGTAAAGAAGAAATCTGATAGAGGTTTACAAAATTGAAGATAGGGAGAAACTGTTTCCTGTAAAAAGGGACAAAGTATAGATTTTAATTTAATTTGCAAAAAAAGCAAAGACAAACTGTTTTCACTCGGAGTAATTATGGGAGAGAATGCTCTGCCTGGAAGTGTGGTGGAAGCAGGTTCAATTAAGGTATTTAAGTGGACATTGGACAATCATTTGGATAAAAATAATGTGCAGTGGTATGGGGAAAAAGCAGGAGATTGGCGTGCGCTAAGAATGCTATTTAACAATGGCTGAACAGCTTACCTTTGTGCCATAAGATTGTGATTCTGAAGCTCTCACTGATTTAAAAGGAATTTTTTTAGGTGAAAGGATATGTGGTTCAAGTCCGGAGTTCATATGGGAAATGTTCTGACTTCTTTTGCAGAGTCAAATTAGAGGTTTCCAGTTGAAGGCAAATTAATATTGTTTTGCTATCATTTTGTACAGCCCCTCAATAAAGTACCTTTCATAATGTTTACCTCAAGGATCTTGATCAGATGGACCGAGGAGTGGCAGATGGAGTTTAATTTAGGTAAATGTGAGTTGATGCATTTTGGAAAGGCAAATCGGGGTAGGACTTATACACTTATCGGCAGGGTCCTGGGGAGTTTTGCTGAACAAAGAGACCTTGGAGTGCAGGTTCATAGTTCCTTGAAAGTGGAGCCACAGATAGTTGGATAGTGAAGAAGATGTTTGGTATTATGGGCAATTCTGGTCTCCCTCCAATTGGAAGGATGTTGTGAAACTTAAAAGGGTTCAGAAATGATTTTACAAGGATGTTGCTAGGGTTGGAGGATTTGAGCTACAGAGAGAGGCTGAATAGGCTGGGGCTGTTTTCCCTGGAGCGTCGGAGGCTGAGGTTTGACCTTTTAGAGGTTTAAAAAATCATGAGGAGCATGGATAAGATTAATAGCCAAGGTCTTTGCCTTGAGATGGGAGAGTCCAAAACTAGAGGCCATATGTTTAGGGTGAGAGGAGGAAAAATTTACAAGGGACTGAGGGGCAATAGTGGAGGAAATAGTGGAGGCTGGTACAATTACAAACATTTAAAAGGCATCTGGATGAGTATTTGAAAAGGAAGGGTTTAAAGGAATATGGGCCAGGGGCTGGCAAATGGGATGAGAATAATTTAGATATCTGTCAACATGGACAAGTTCGTCCCAAAAGTGTTTCCATGCTGTACATCTCTATGACTAAATATATATTGTTATGGAGACATGCCTTCTTTATGGTAATGCATCAACCAATCATTCCAGTTGCCAACCAGTCAGCACTCTTCTGTCATGTGGCATAAATGTTATTTTCCTTTTGAATTGGTATACTTGTGAATTGTCCTGATGAGTGGACAAGATAAAAAGCATCAAAATAATCCATATTTGGTAATATCCAACCTAATGTAGATAAATTTCATAATTTATCATCTTACTCTTTGGCCATATTACTAGCTGGGTAAAGTGTCTAAATTTAAATTGTGACCAGTCCACATGGTAGGACCAGAAAACAACAGCGCACACTCCAACCTTGGTCATAACAAGTCATTGTCATTTACTTAGAAACATGCGAGAGAATTCAATTACTATTATTTTTAAGTGCAGAACTATGCAGTTGAAACAGAAACTCAAAATATATTAATTAACGTTTCTAAGTATATGAATTGGGATAAAACTTGCAACACTTTACGCGTCTAGGAACGACATTACTTCACAAATCCATTGTTCTTTACAGAACAAACTGCGTTCTGTAAATGTAAAATGATGGAAAGAGTTCTTATACTGAAATAAAACAAATTGAAAAGGAAATAAATTAATGTACAGCTTTAATACATGTGTAAATGGGGTAATGCAGTAAATGTTCAGTTTGCAATGACTCAATAAGATCACATTTGACTGTCTACTCATTAGAATCTCCCCAGCAGCCACACTCCATCTATTTCCGTTTCCGGTTCTAGTAAGTTCCTTTTGCAACGTCATCCCTTAGTGGTGAGACGGGTGTGAAACGCCACAAGTCCGCTGAATAGGTTTTTGAGAAACAAATATTATTTTGAAAATGGTATAGCGACTGTCCGACTCTGAGAGGTATTGCTTCAGTATTTGACGGCCTTCTTGTTTTTTTTTAGGGTGCGAGTGGATTACCCATGGTGCCATGGTGCAATGAGGAAGCGGCCGTTGGTTGACAGACAGCTCGAGGATGGCGGAGAACACGGAGCGGTGTTCTAGAACTGGAGCCAGAACCATCCGGGTTACTGTCAAGACTCCGAAAGACAAAGAGGAGTTCGAGCTGGTGCAGGACTGCACCGTTAAAGAGGCGAGTGCGTTAGGGAGCCGCACCGGCTAACACTGACCCTCACCGCAGTGTGTCAACACGAGTAGGAGCCGGGAAGAAAACCACATCGCGCGGCCCGGCGGCCACCCTTAACGTTGTCAGTGTTATTCCGAGCTTTTCTGGCTGAGCTCAGATACGAGAGGGATGAATCTTCCAAATGTTCAGGCTCTGCTGTGTCACCCCAGACTTTTAAACATCGTGCTTGTCATAGCCCAAGCAGTTTAATTCACCAGTGGTTCCTAGAGTATTCAGCAGATTTAAAGTTAGTTGTGATTTTTGATGTACGCAGCATTTTGAGCAGGACTTCGTGAACATGTCCTGATGTAATGTTAGGCTGGGTGCTGGTTAATGTATTTTAACCTGTTCCAGATTTCAGATCAAACCATAATCACCCATATGTTTTATTCGTGTGTTGTGGTTAGTCTTCTCACAAGCCTCACGTAAATCATTTTTGCTGAGCCATATTAATATATTGGATTTGCTGTGAGACACTTTTTTTTTAAATTTCCAAAGTGTTTCTTATTAATTTAGCTTTGAGAAGTATTTAAGTCTGCAGTCCTGCATTGAGGATCATGAAGGCAGTTGAAAAGAATGATGAAATAAGGGTGACAATAAATTTTCAGGATTTAGGTAGACCAGGCTGCAAAGCGTAAGGACACGGTGGCTAAAAGAATAGTCACCAAAGGCATGACTATGGGAGTGCTGAACACAGTCTTCAGGGTGCATATGTTTTATTATTGTGGCAGCTGCAACTAGGTGTTGTGAGACTGTGGAAGAATTTGGAAGTGACTGTCTTAACTCAGTTCACTTGATCGTCAGAGCCCCTTAGTTGTGGCTTGAAAATGTTTGGAATATTTTGCCTTAGCAGCTATTTGTTCCTCCAGTGTTGGACATTGTAAACAAGCACAACTTGATTTGTTTGTATTTGTAAATTTGTATTGATTATTATGTGGAATGATTTCTCTTTCTCTTGTACAGATGAATCATTCCTTGAAATAATTGGCACCCAAAGGTAGTGAAATATTTGCACTGATTTAAATAGAATTTGCTTCAGCTTTGTTTGCAGTTTTTAATTATGGGCTTTGCTTCCTTTGTAATGAAATCTAGATGGGATATGTCCAATACCTGTAAGGTAAACAGTTACTTTGTTTAATAAGTCACTGGTTAGAACAGTTTGCCATCATTCAGAATTTTCTTCAGACTTTAAGGTGTTTTCCAACTGGAGACCCAGGATACTAGGGATCATAACAGTATCTCAGGAGTTCCTCCAAGATTACCAAAATACTTGGATTTATTGGTGATAACAAAACTTGTATAACCTATTATATATAATAAAGCATTGTGTGTTTTATAATGCTCCTCAAAGGAGCATTATAAAACAGGTATGACATTGAGCCACATAGGAATGATATGTCAAATGGCTAAAGCTAAATCAGAAATGGGTGTTAAGAAGTGTCTTAGGGCTGGAAAGTAAAATGGAGAGGTGTGGGTTTGAATTCTAGAGCTTCTGGCTAAGGCAGTTGAAGGCGTAGCCACTAGTGGTAGCACCATTGTAATTGTGAATACAATAAACCCAGCACACATGTGAAGGACATTAGAGGAGGGGAAAGACTATGAAGGGATTTGAAAATAAGGTTGTAAATTATGAAGTCAAGATGTTTCACTGGAAGCCGCTGTAGGTCATCAAATGAGGGACAAAAGGGCTTACTGCAAATTAAGACACAAGCTGGCATAGATTTGGATGGTCTCCGGCTTACTGAGAATGAAATTTAGAAGGTTAGTCAGCAACGCATTAAGGTATTCCTGATGAGCTTATGTTTGAAATGTTGACTCACCTGCTCCTTGGATGCTGCCTGACTGGCTGTGCTTTTCCAGCACCACACCTTTTGACTCTGATCTTCAGCATCTGCAGTCCTCATTTTCTCCTAGTGTGTTAAGATAGTTGATTCTAGAAGTAAAAATGACATGGAAGAAAATTTCAACAGCAGATGAGCTGAGAAAAACAGGAGAGGAGCATTTTATTTCTCTTTTCTTGTGTTGTTAGAATAGTCATTCTTTAAAACTGTAAATAAATCTGGAATGTTAATATTTAAATGGACAAAAAGAATAGATTGGAAAAGCCCTGCTGGAGGGTGTGAATCAGTGTGTAAAGTTATTGAGTATTGTCACATACAATAAAATTGCTATTGACGTTGTTGTACATTTTGCATTTAACCTTGATTGATTGCAAGTAATATTATTTGATTTCCTAGGAAATATTTATATATTTAATTGAATATCAGATTTAAATGGCAAACATATGTGCTGTTTAGAAGCTGAATGAATCAGTTTGATGGCTGTTCCTTCTGGAGAATTTTCTTATCAGTACAATATATGAAATGATAAAAAAAAATTTTGATACACAACATTTTGCATCCAATAGAATTTATTTTTATTGTAGTTATTATGAAATTTATCTTCAGTTGTGATGGAACCTTGTGTTTTATTGATTTGACATCATTTGATCAATCTTTAGCTTTTTATAATAGCTATAAAATACATTAGTAGTTTTATGATATTTCTGCAACAGAAGAAAGATTCTCCAGCAATTTCAGTTTTTGTTTCAGGTTTTGAGTATCTGCAGTTCGTTCTTTTGTTTTGACATTTTTCTTTTCAAGGTAATGATCCCAAATGCAAATTAATAGTTTTTGTTGTGCAGTATTTTTGGGAATATATCTTTCCTTACTGTGAGATACGCAAACATCTAATGTGGAAATGCACATGAAAATTGTTTTGGGTTTTAAATTACATTGTGTGCCCAGTGTAAAATGTAGTTTGAATTGGATTTATTATTTTGGGGAACATTTTAATTTCTTCAGTTTAAGAATAATATGGATTGTGCTTGTATTTGGGCAGAATCTGAATTTAGTTTGTTAATAAATCAAGTTGTCTTTGATTATTGTTTTAGACCTGTATATTGGGTGCTTTCAAAATACAGTAAATATAAATATGACATTGGTCTAACATCAATCTTAGATTCGTAAATTTATCATTTGGAGCATATGTTTTTATTTCTGAAATAGCAAATTATGCCTGTGGTAAATAAGTGCACTCAGTGCTTGTTCAAATCAGGCAGAAACATTGGGAGATTGTTTTGTTCAATTGGCTAGATGGTTAGTGTGTGATGTGGAATCATTCCAGTGATGAGTGTTCAATCCCTCTGCCAGTTTTGGCACATCATGGAGATCTGCTTCCTCACTTTGCCCCAGAAATGATGCTCCTCAGTCTGTGTATGACTAGTCCTCTCCCTGTGATTGAGAGGGATGTCTATGGTTCTTTTGTGGATTGCAGATCTCAACGTAGGGGTTGTACCCAAGTGCTTACTGTCACAGCAAATTCTTACACTATATAAAGTGAATTAGGCCATACATGCAATTGTGCATTATGCAACATGGGGTTATTCTTGGATCTTTGGTCTGCTGTTACCACAACTGGAAGAATGTTTGTGTTCAAATATAGAAAATAATATGACTTAAAAATAATTCATAATGACATAATTAAGTTAGACTAGTACAAGTACATTTTAATTACTGAAATAGCTGAAGATTCAAACCCTAGCTATCCAAGGCACTTTTTGCTTGCGCATTCATTGTTGGGTTGATTATTATGTCAATAACTGGAATACCAAAAGTAGTTTCACTGACTCAGCTGTTGTCTATATCTAAGAATATAAACAATTACTTAGAGAATATTTGTATGACACCTGTGATCTTCTAAATGATGTGCAGAGTTCTGTGCTATAATTTAAAATTTTAAGTGTGCTCTAAGTATTGTACTTAACCTAATTCCAGATAGGACAGTACTGCAGTTACTTTTCAGTTGGCAGTGTGTGTTTGGTCAAATTTTACAGTTTGACTTGTTTAAGGCTTTCGGCAAACGTGGAGTCCTGAGAATTAGTACTATCAAAAAGGAGTTATTCTTAACAGGAAGAGCTCAGGAACTTTATTTTCAAATTAATTTATTGAAATCCTGTTGACTTTGCAGGAAATATAGAAAATAATTCACCATGTTTTAGAGTATTTGATTGTGGAAGGTTATGAAGGAAAGGAACGAAGTAAAATTACCTTACAGCATCTATACAAATGCAATAAAAAAAAACTTTTGTCTTTGGCACAATTATGTACCAATGTTGAAAAACCCACTTTGCAAGTACAGGTATTCCTAGAATTTGCTTACCGTACAGGAGGGGTGTGTGTGTGTGTGTGGCACAGAGCCTAATCCTACACTTCAGCTCTTGGTTCATTGCCTTGTAATGGCTGTTCAAGTGCACATCCTAATTCTTCTTAAATGGTTTGAGGGTTTTTTCAGGCACTGAGTTATGGATCCCTGTCAACCTCTCTGGATGAAAAACATTTCTTAACAAATCTCCTCTAAACCACTACCCATCAGTCTATTTCTATACTCCCTCATCATGAAACTCTCAAGGGATGCATATGTATGAACACATGATTCAGAAACAGATGTAGGCTATTCGGTTCTTAAACTTGCTCCAATCTCCAATAACGTCATGGCTGATCTGATTGTAACTTTAAATCTATGTTCCTGCCTATCCAGATAACCTTTTGGTTGCTACTTAACAAGAACTTATCCACCTTTGCCTTAAAAATATTCAACCACCACCTTTCTAGGAAGAAAGTTCCAAAGACTCTCAACCCTCAGAAAATATTTTGCCTAATCTTTGTTTTAAATCTCTGCTCTAGATCCTCTCAGAGGAAACATCCTCTCCCTATCTACCTGACAGGCCCCATGGAATTTTGTTTCTCAATCCAGTCTCTTTAGTCAGAGGCGCAGATGTTTCTGCACCTGACAATGAGATCAGAATAGTGTTGCCTCCCTGATGCCAGGATCAAGGATCCCTAGGAGAGGATGCAGAATATTCTCAAAGGGGAGAGGGACCAGCAGGAGGTCATTGTACACATTGGAACTAATGACATAAGAAGAGAAAAGGATAAGATTCTGAGGAGAGAATATAGGAAATTAGGCAAGAATTTAAAAAACAAGGTCCTTGAGGGTAGTAATATCTGGCTTACTCCCAGTGCCATGTGATGGAGAGGGTCAGAATAGGAGGATAGAGCAGGAGGAGCTGGTGCAGTGGACAAGGATTCACACTTCTGGATCATTGGAATCTCTTGGGGTAGAAGTGACCTGTTCCAGAAGGGCAGATTGCACCTGAATTGGAAGGAGAATAATATACTAGTGGGGAGATTTTACTAGAACTGCTCAGGAAGATTTAAACTAGTCAGGGTGGAGTGGGACCCAGGACAATAATGAGGAAAGAGATCAGTCTGAGACTGGTGCAGTTGGGAAAAGGAACAAGGCAGGCAGTAACAAAGCAGAGAACAAGGTGGGAATGATGGAATAAAGGCACTTTTAATGCAAAAGGCCTAACGGGGAAGGCAAATGAACCCTGCATATTTGGGAACATGGGTTTGAGATATCCTAACAATTAGAGAGGTGGCTCAGGAATGGACAGGACTGGCAGCTTAATATTCCAGGGTATAGATGCAATAGGAAGGATAGAAAGTGAGCGGGCAAGAGAGGACAGGGAGTTGCACTTTTGATAACATTACAGCTATACTTAGGATATTCCTGGGGATATGTCTCAGTTCCACCCAAGTAACTTCCCTGGAAATAAGAAAGGGATGATCACCTTATTATACTACAGATGCCCTAACAGTCAGCAGGAAATTAAAGAAACATATTTGTAAGGAGATCTCCAATATCTGTGAGAGCAATAGGGTGGTTATGCTTGGGGATTTTAACTTGCCAAACATAGACTAAGACTGTCATTGTGTTAAGGGCTTGAGTGGAGAGGAATTTAAATGTGTACAAGAAACGTAGAAGATAGGAGCAGGAGGAGGCCATTCTTCATGATCATGGCTGATGATCCAACTCCGTAGCCTAATCTTGCTTTCTCCCCATAATCTTTTATCTCATTCACCCCAAAGTGCTGTATCTAGCTGCCTCTTGAATACATTCAATGTTTTGGCATCAACTACTTCCTGTGGTAATGAATTTGCTAGAACTTTTTTTTCCTTTGGGTGAAGAAATGTCTTCTCATCTCCGTTTTAAATGGTTTACCCCAAATCCTCAGATTGTGACCCCTGGTCCTGGGCACACCCACCATCTGGAATATCCTTCCTGCATCTGCCCTGTCTGGTTCTGTTAGAACTTTATAAGTTGCTGTGAGATTACCCCCTCATTTGTCTGAAATTCAGCAAAAACAGTTGTAACCTAGTAATCAATCTCTCAATCCTGCTATGCCCAGAATCAGCCTAGTAAACCTTTGCTGCACTCCCTCGAGAGCAAGAGATTTCCTCAGAAATGGAGACCAAGACTGCACACCATATTCTAGGTGCAGCCTCACCATGGCCCTGTATAACTGCAACAACACATCCCTGATTCTGTACACAACCTCCCCCTCTTGCCTGATGAAGGGCTCCTGCCCAAAACATTGATTTTCCTGCTCCTTGGATGCTGCTTGACCTGCTGTGCTTTTTCAGCACCACTCTAATCTTGACTCTCACAATGAATGCCAATGTACCATTTGCCACCCATACTGCCTGCTACGCCTGCATGCTTACCTTCAGTGACCAGTGTACAAGGGCACCCAGGTCCCACTGCACACTCTCCTCTCCCAATTTACAGCCATTCAGGTAGTAATCTGCTATCTTGTTTTTGCTTCCAAAGTGAATAACCTAATACTTATCCAAATTATACTGCATCTGCCATTGATTTGTCCACTCGTCCAACCTGTCCAGATCCTGTTGAAGGATCTCTGCATCCTCATTACAGTTCACCCTCCCACCCAACTTGCTATCATCTGCAAACTTTGAGATGTTATGTTTTGTTCCCTTATCCAATTCATTAACATATATTGTGAATAGCTAGGATCCCAGTACCGATCCCTGTGGCACCCCATGAGTTACTGCCTGTCAATTTGGAAAGGACCCATTAATTCCTACTTTTCTTTTTGTTTCCTTTTCGCCAACCAGTTTTCTATCCATCAATATACTTCTCCCAATCCCATGCACTTTAATCTTGCACAATAATCTATCATCCGGGACTATGTCAAACGCTTTCAGAAAGCTCAAGTATACAATATCGACTGGCTCCCCCTTGTCAACTCTACTGTGAACTCTTGTTCATAGAATTCCAACAGATTTGTCAAGCATAATTTCCCCTTCATAAATCCATGCTGACTCTATCTGATCCTGCCACTGTTTTCTAAATACTCCGCTGTAAAGTCCTTGATAGTGGATTTGAGAATATTCCCCACTACTGATTTTAGCCTTCCTGGTCTATAATTCTCTGTTTTCTCTCTATCTCCCTTTTGAATATTGGAGTGATGTTAGCTACCATCCAATCTGCAGGGACTGTTCCCAAGTCTATAGCATTCTGGAAGATGATCACCAATGCATCAACTGTTTCTAGAACCACTTCCTTAAAGTACTCTGGGATGTAGGTTATCAGGCCCCAGGAATTAATTCACCTTCAATACCATCAATTTTCCCAGCACCACTTCTCTGCTAATATTGATCTCCTTCAGTTCTTCCCCCTCAATAAATATTGCATTCTCCAATACATCTGATATCTGATTTATGTCATCTTTCATGTAGATTGAGCTAAAGTATGCATTCAGTTGCTCAGCCATTCCTTTGTCCTCTATTATACATTTCCCCGTTGGTGAATGTAGGTGCACTACAGACGCAATCTTTTTCTCTTGTCATGCCTGTAGAAGCTCTTAGTGCCAGTCTTACCAAAGTAAACTTGCGGGGAACATACTGTATTTTTCTGTTCTTAATCAATCCCTTGGTACATCTTTGCTGAATTCTAAACAACTCCCAATCCTCAGACCTATTATTTTTCGTGGCCAATTTGTATGCTTCTCCCTTGGAATGATACTATCTCTGATTTCCTTTGTAAGCCATGGATCGGTCCTCTTTTTCGTTTTGCTTTAGCGCCAGTCAGCAATAAACAGTTGCAGTTCCCCGTGCATTCCCTGAGTGTTTGTCATTACCTGTCCACTAGGAGAAAGTGAGGACTGCAGATGCTGGAGATCAGAGCTTAAAAATGTGTTGCTGGAAAAGCGCAGCAGGTCAGGCAGCATCAAAGGAGGAGAATCCACTGCCTATCCACTGTCCACTTAAGTAACTCAAATCTGTCAAGGCCAACTCATGCCTCATATCTTCATAGTTTCCTTTAAGAGTAAGCACCCTAATCTCCTGAATCAACTACTTCACTCTCTACCTTGATAGAGTTTCTTGGTTTTTTTTTCATATTATGGTCGCTCATTCCCAAGGGGTCATGCATGGATAGGTTGGCACTGATTCCCTTCTCATTACACAGTACCTAGTCTCAGATGATGTGCTCTCTAGTTGGTTCCTCCACATGTTGGTCCTGGAGTATATATTCCAGGAATTCCTAATCTATGGCATTGTTGCTAATTTGATTTGCCCAGTCTATGTTCAGATTAAAATCACCCCCATGATCACTGATGTGGATACACCTACTACAGAAGGTGCAAAACCTGACTTACTCTTGGGATATAAGATAGGGCAGGTGATGGAGGCGTCAGTGGTGGAACACTTTGGGGCCAGTGACCATAATTCTGTTAGTTTTAAAATAGTGATGGCAAAGAATGGACCAGATCTAAATGTTAAAGTTCTAAACTGGAGGAAAGCCAGTTTTGAGGGTATTAGGCAAGAACTTTCAAAAATATATTTTGGGTTGAATGTTCACAGGTAAAGGGGTGGCTGCAAAGCGGGAAACCTTCAAAAATGAGATAATGAGAGTCCGGAGACAGTGTGTTTCTGTCAGGGTGAGGGGCATGGCTGGTAGGTGTAGAGAGTGTGAGATGACTACAGAAATTGAGGTTTTGATTAAGAAAAAAGAAGAAAGCATATGTCAGGTGTAGACAGCAGAAATCAAGTGAATCCCTAGAAGAGTGCAAAGGTAGTAGGAATATACTTGAAAGGGAGATCAGGAGGGCAAAAAGTGGACAGGTAGTTTTGGCAAATAGCGCTAAGGAGAACCCAAAGGGACTTTGCAAGTATATTAAGGTCAAAAGGGTAACCAGGGAGAGAATAAAGATCAGCAAGGCAGCCTGTGTGTGGAACCACAGGATTTTGGGGAGATATTAAGTGAGTATTTGTATCAGTGTTTACTGTGGACAAAGATATGGAATGTGTGGAAATAACTATCGACATTTTGAAAAATGTCCATGTTGCAGAGAGGTGGTGCTGGTCGTCTTAAAACGCATAAAGGTGGATAAATCCCCAGGATCTGATCCGGTGTACCTGAGAACTCTGTGGGAAGTTTATGAAAGGAATTGCTGGGCCCCTTGCTGAGATATTTGTATCATCAATAGCCACAGGTGAGGTGTCGGAAGACTGGAGGTTGGTTACCGTGTTGCTAATATTTAAGAAAAGCCAGGGAACTATATACCTGTGAGCTTGATATCAGTAGTGGGCAAGTTGTTGGAGAGGATCTTGAGGGACAGGATTTACATGTATATGGAAGGGCAAGGACTGATTTGGGCTAGGCAACTTGACTTTGTGCATGGGAAGTTGTCTCACTATCTTGAGTTTTTTTGGAAGGAGTAATGAAGAGGATTGATGAGGGCAGAGGGGTGGCTTTGATCTATATGCACTTCAGTAAGGCGTTTCCCAAGGTTTCTCATGGTAGAATGGTCAGTGAGGTCAGAACAAATGGAATACAGGGAGAACTAGCCATTTAGATACAGAACTGGCTCAAAGGTAGAAGACAGAGGGTGGTAATGGAGGACTGCTTTTCAAACTGGAGACCTGTGACCAGTGGTGTGCCACAAGGATCGGTGTTGGTCCACTGCTTTTTTGTCATTTATATAAAATGCTTTCGGTGTGAACACAGGAGGTATACTTAGTAAGTTTGCAGATAACACCAAAATTGGAGGTGTAGTGGACAGCAAAGAAGATTATCTCAGAGTAAAACTTGATGTTGATCAGTCAGGCCGAGGAGTGGCATATGGAGTTTAATTTGGATAAATGTGAGGTGCTGCATTTTAAAAAGGCAAATCAGGGCAGGACTTAATGGTAAAGTCCTGGGGAATGTTACTGGGCAAAGGGACCTTTGGAGTACAGGTTCATAGTTCATTGAAAGTGGAGTCACAGGTGGACAGGATTGTGAAGAAGGATTTGGTATGTTTTCCTGTATTGGTCAGAGCATGGAGTAGGGAGATCATGTTGCGGCTGTCCAGGACATTGGTTAGGCCACTTTTGGAATATTGTGTGCAATTCTGGTCTCCCTGCTATAGGAAGGATGTTGTGAAACTTGAAAGGGTTCAGAAAAGGTTTACAAGGATGTTGCCAGGGTTGTAGGGTCTGAACTGTCGGGAGAGGTTGAATAGACTAGGGCTGTTTCCCCTGGAGCGTTGGCAGCTGAGGGTTGACCTTAGAGGTTTATTAAAATCTTGGGGGGCATAGCTCAGATGAATAGACAAGCTATTTTGCCTGGGATTGGGGGGGGGGGGGGCACCAAAACTAGAGAGGGGAAAGATTTAAAAGGGACTCACTGGGCAGATCTATGGAATGAGCTGCCAGAAGAAGTGGTGGAGGCTGTGCAATTGCAGCATTTGAAAGGCATCTGGATGGGTATATGAATAGGAAAGGTTTGGAGGGATATGGGCCAAATGCTGGCAAATGGGACTAGATTAGTTTAGGATATCTGGTCAGTGTGGGCGAGTTGGACCAAAGGGTCTGTTCCCGTGTTGTACGTCTTTGACTATCTGACTTTTAACCTGCTTTCTAAACGCCAACAGATCCTAGACTATCCAACCATTGCCTAACACAACCCACCCTTTACAGATGTTTGTCTGATAAGGGGATCCCCTGCGGCCATTCTCCTCAATAACAAGTATACCATTTTGGATGCTGTTGGGATGGGGTGGGGCACAGCTTACCAGGAGTAAGCCATGGGATACAGGTTTCTGGCACAGAGTTGCTCAGAAAGGAAAGGGAGAGTGGAGTAGAGCATTAGTCATTGGGGATTCCATAGTTAGGGCGACAGGGATTCTGTGAGAGAGACTCGTAGTTGGTGTGTTGCCTCTGAGGTGCCAGGGTCCATGACGTCTTAGATCATGATTTTGGGATCCTTGAGGGGTAGCAGCCACTAGTCATGGTTCACATAGGCACCAATGACATAGGTAGGAAAAGGGATGGGGATGTAAGGCAGAAATTCGAGGAGCTAGGGTGGAGGCTTAGAGCTAGAATAAAGAATATTGCATGCAATTCTGGTCTCCTTCCTGTCGGAAGGATGTTGGGAAACTTGAAAGGGTTCAGAAAAGATTTACAAGGGTAGTTCCAGAGATGTAGACTAAAGGAAAGGATTGTAAAGATGATTCTGGATAGGAGCGAGGGCAACTGGGTAGTTGTTGTGGGGGCTTTAGCTTTCCAGATATTGACTAGAAATCCTATAGTTTGAGTACTTGAGATGGGTCAGTTTTTGTCCAGTATGTGCAGGAAGGTTTCCTGACACCGCACGTAGGCCAACAAGAGGCAAGGCCAAGTTGGATTTGGTACTGGGTAATGAGCCGGGTCTGGTGTTAGATTTGGAGGTAAGTGAGCACTCAGTGATGGTGACCACAATTCGGTTACGTTTACTTGAGCAATCGAAAGGGATATGTATGTTCCGCGGGGCAAGAGTTATAGCTGGGGGAAAGGCAATTATGGCGCAATTAGACAAGATTTAGGATGGGGAAGGAAATTGCAGGGGATGGGCACAATTGAAATGTGGAACTTGTTCCAGAAACAGCTACTGTGTATCCTTGATAAGTATGTACCTGGCAGGCAGGCGGGAACTGTGGCTTACAAAAGAAGTTGAATCTCTTCTCAAGAGGAAGAAGGAGGCTTATGTAAAGAGGAGATGTGATGGCTCAGTTAAAGTGCTTGAGAGTAACAAGTTAACCACGAAGGATCTAAAGAGAAAGCTAGGAAGAGCCAGGAGGGGACATGAGAAGTCTTTGGCAGGTAGGATCAAGGGAAGCCCCTAAAGCTTTCTGTAGGAATAAAAGAATGACTAGGGCCGATCAAGGGCAGTAGTGGGAAGTTGTGCATGGAGACCGAGGAAATTGGAGAGGCACTAAATGAATATTTTTCATCAGTATTCACACAGAACAAAGATAATGTTGAAGAGAATACTAAGATACAGGCTATTAGACTAAACAGGGTTGAGGCTCATGACGTGTTTGGATATTCTGGAAAGTGTAAAACTAGATAAGGCCCCTGGGCTGGATGAGATTTATTCTAGAATTCTTTGGGAAGCCAGGGAAGAGATTGGAAAACCTTTGGCTTTGATCTTTGTCGTTATTGTCTACAGGAATAGTGCCAGAAGACTGGAGGATAGCAACTCTTGTCCCCTTGTTCAAGAAGGAGAGTAGAGACGACCATGCTAATTATAGACCAGTGAGCCTTACTTCGGTTGTGGGTAAAGTATTGAAAAGGATTATAAGAGGAAGGATTTATAATCATCTCGAAAGGAATAGGTTGATTAGGGATAGTCAACACAGTTTTGTGAAGGGTAGATTGTGCCTCTCAAACCTTAGAGTTCTTTGAGAAGGTGACCAAACACGTGGATGAGGGTGAAGTGGTTGATATGGTGTATATGGATTTCAGTAAGGCGTTTGATAAGGTTCCCCACAGTAGGCTATTGCAGAAAATGCGGAGGCATGGAATTGAGGGTGATTTAGTGGTTTGCATCAGAAATTGGCTAGTAGTAAGAAGTCAGAGGGTGGTGGTTGATGGGAAATGTTCAGTTATTAGTGGTGTTCCGCAAGGATCAGTTTTGGGGCTACAGCTGTTTGTCATTTTTATAAATGACCTAGATGAGGATATCGAAGGATGGGTTGGTAAATTTGCAGATGACACTAAGGTTGGTGGAATTGTGGACTGTGTGGAAGGATGTTACAGGTTACAGAGGGACGTGGATAAGCTGCAGAACTGAGCTGAGAGGTGACAAATGGAGTTAATACGAGAAAGTGAGAGGTGATCCACTTTGGAAGGAGTAACTGGAATGCAGACAACTGGACTATAGGTAAGATTCTTGGTTGTGTGGATGAGCAAAGAGATCTGAGTCCATGTGCACAGATCCCTGAAAGTTGCCACCCAGATTGATGGGGTTGCTAAGAAGACGTAAGGTGTGATAGCTTTTATTGGTAGAGGGATTGAGTTTCGGAGCCATGAGGTCAGGTTGCA
The DNA here is from genome assembly GCF_037043375.1 of Chiloscyllium plagiosum. Taxonomy (NCBI): domain Eukaryota; kingdom Metazoa; phylum Chordata; class Chondrichthyes; order Orectolobiformes; family Hemiscylliidae; genus Chiloscyllium; species Chiloscyllium plagiosum. The sequence continues at coordinate 69,780,353 of NW_028270140.1, forward strand.
GCTTTACAAAAATTTGGTGCGGCTGCACGTGGAGTCTTTCCTACAGTTCTGGTTGTCACATTATTGGAAGGATGTGGAAGCATTGGAAAGGGTGCAGAGCAGATTTACCAGGGTATTGCCTGGTCTGGAGGGAAGGTCTTATGAGAAAAGGCTGAGGCACTTGTTGCTTTTTTCGTTAAAGAAAATGTTGAGAGGTGACTTAATAGTTAGGGTGTGAAACGCCCTGACTGCAACAGTAGTTGACTCGCCAACTTTAAGGGCATTTAAACGGTCATTGGATAAACATATGGATGAAAACTGATTAGTGTAGATTAGATGGGCTTCAGATTGGTTTTACAGGTTGTCGCAACATCAAGAGCTGAAGGGTCTGTACTGCGCTGTAAAGCTTCTATCAGGGCATTTATTTCCATCCTTAAATAAGATGACTTGTAGTGTGCATAGTACTTTCTGCAGTCTCTCTCTATCTCACTAGTGACCCCCCTCCACAATATTGTTATAATCTGTAATCCCTTGCAGTCAAGTCCAAATCATTGATCTCTACCACAAAAAGCAAGGAGCCCAACTGGAAACAGCCTTTCAATCACAACATCTGTCAGTGATTGCACTTTATTTCCTGCTGCTGAGATAATCTTGTATCCAATTTATCACCTTGCTATGGCTCCCATGGGCTTTTATTTTTGTGACCAATTTGCCATGTTGGACATTTATTAACCCTGGCCAACATCAGCCCTCCTTTTCACCACAAAAATTCCTGCATGTTAATTGAACTTTACAACAGCAAATTGTTGTTGTTTGGAACTTATTTATCTTTCTAAATCAAGATTCCCTCAGTTTTCAGTGATTTTTCCCACCTGCAAAGGGTGGATTGTAATTATTGTCTTTTCCTTTCTTTTTAAACAATGGCCCAATGCTGGATTCCTAACAGCACTGTGGCAGTACACCATACGGACTGCCATGGTTCAAGAATGTGACTCACTGTTATCTTCCTAGACAATTAAGAGAAAATTAATTGGCCTTTGTCCTGACAATCATATCCATGAAATAGATATGCTGTCCACTAGTCCTCTGACACCACACTTGTTACCAAAGAGGATGAGAAAATTATAATAAGGAGTTTTACTTTGTCTTTTACTTCTCTTCATCTCGAAGGCATTTTATACCCATATGATTTATTAATTTACAATTATGTTAAATCCATTATTACTTTGTTATTTAGTAACAATACAAACATTCTCTGCCTCCATGCACAGATTAACCTTAGGGTCCCTTAATAGCCCTTATTTTCTGTCTTCATCGTCTTGAGCTTTACTATATTCTTAAGATCATTTGTGATCTATCCTAGCCACTAAGATTGTAAGATAAAATCTGATGTTTTTCCTTCTATGTTTTTAACTGCTATGCTTGTTATCTTAGCATGGATATATTAAAAGGGTGATTGGTATATTTTTAACTTCCCCTTATCGGGGGTATGTTATATAGGAGTTTCACTGTGCAGTTGGCTTGCTGTCATGCTTGTTGCTTGCAAATAATTGAAATGTTTACGTGTGTGGTCAAGAGGACAGCATTCTATTTTTGGTCTGGATTCTGTGATATGGGCTCCCAATAGATACTTCTCGCTTTTACCTTCAAGTTTTACAGTTTTTTATATTAGATTTAGAACTCTGGTAAGCAGACATGCTGCTAAATGTATTAGCTAACTCTAGGAACAATGAAATGGAAGGACTGTAGGCTGTTCAGTTTACCAGTCTGTTCTACCAATTATTTTTTATTCAGAATATTTTTTTCTGAATATTTTGAGCTCTCTCATTTTAAATGAGCACCAAACTTTGGAAAAGCTGAAGAAGATCTAACATAGTGTGTCTGTAAAAACTTGATTTTTTTAGTAATTTGCTTAGCAATTTCATTGTGTCCCCAAGTGCTTCACAACTGATTTGTAGTGTAGGGAAATACAGCACCAAGCAAAAGAGAAATAAACATTTTTTTTTCAGAAACAAAAACAGTTATTGGTGGAAAAGCCTAGCAGGTCTGGCAACTTTTATGGAGAGAAATCCGTTAACGATTCTGGTCCAGTGCCCTCCTTCAGAATCAACACATTGTCTACTTTCTCTCCACAGATACTGTCAGACCTGCTGAGTTTTTCCAATAATTTTTGATTTTTTTTTGTTCAGAGATGAGTATTGGCCACTACATTCAGAGAATGTTCTGCTTCCTTTACAGATAGTTTCATGAGATGTTTTACTGATGGAATCCTTTTTAATATCCCATCTGAAAGATGACATCTTCCACATTTAAGCATTTCCTCAGTCCAGCAGTGAAGTGTCTAGTTTATGGTTTTTTTAAAAATTGGTATTGAACTTGAACCCACAATCTTTTGATTCACAAGTGACTGCTGATACTGAAACAAGGCTGACGGTTTATTGTGGCATACACATCAGAAAAAAAGGCACATTTCTAAGATACTTGGTTAACCGTAAAGGGCTTTGGGATGATCTCCTGAGGTCCTGAATGGTGGCATACAAATATATGCCCGCCTGTGCTGCTGTTTTGATTCCAGTATCTTAGTTCTTTTTTTTTGCAGTAATTCATTATATGAAATATTTTGAGGTATGACTGTGTATAAATAGAAACTTTGGTGACAATGGCAAATCAACTAGTGAAATATACTGTTGGATAAGTGTTATTTTTGGCACAATTAAATGTTATTTGTGTAAATTTATGGATGTAAGATTTGTTTTGAACAGTTGTCATGGTATAACTGCTATATCCCACTTTGAACTTTGATATGTTCTTATTATGGTGCAAAGTCCAGATGATGCAAGATTTCAGGATTGAGGCCCCTTTTTTGGAACACTAACCATGTAACCTGTCCCTGACTGAGATGAGTAAATAAATTATAAAATCCAGTATGTGAATCTCTATGCTTAATATGCAGACTTATTAAAAGTACATGGTTTTATGTAAAACACATGAACCTTTGTACCAAATATGAGACCGAGTCTTAAGTTTCTTGATACCATCACCTTCAGGTTTCCCTCCAAGCCGTTCACCATCCTGACTTGGAAATATATTGCGGTTATTTAAATGTCACTGGGTCAAAATCCTGGAATTCCTTCCCTAAGGGTGTTATGGTTCAACTGACAGCATGTGGGCTACTCAAAAAGTTAGGTTTCACCTGTAACGTCAGTGAGTTTTCTCAAGTGACTTATTTGACCAAAAGAAATTACTCCAACAGAATGTATTTCTTAATTTTCCCAATGTCCAAACAGGCATTTTAACAGTCCTGAAATTGGCATCGGCCAACACCATACAGGGTAAAAACTAGGCTGGGCACTTTACCACCTTCTAGAGTGTTGAATTCAACACCTTCAAATTGTGAACCAACTCCCAAATCTTCCCATTCTTTTAGCGTTACTTGTTACGTTCTCTGTCACCATGTCCTTTCTGCCCTCCTCCCATCCTAGTGGGTCTGTCTTCTCTTTCAAGTCTGACAGTTGGATGCACCATTGTTCTGCCATTTTCACATTCCAATCACTTAATCTGCACAATCTGCATCCTTTCTCCACCAGTAGTCTACACCTACCACGTCCCCAACTCCCTTCTCCCCCCCCCCCCCCCCCCCCCCCGCAACTATAGTATAAATGCTGTCCTCTCCACACTTCACTTCAGCTCTGAAGAGTCATTTAGACTTGAAAGGTTTGCTTGCTCTCTCTCTGAACCATTGTGATCTCAAGTAGTTGTTTTTTTTCCCCCCCAGTAAAATCTAGGCCTGTTTTGTGGTTCAATGACTTTATGCAGCAAGTAGTTGAGTCATCAGATAAGAAAGATCTCACTTGTGATGCTTGATCCAGTGGCTCCTGTCCATGGTCTAGATGCTACAGAAAGATATATGTGCGTAAAACCAGCATCGGTGACTAAGACAAACTGACGTTGCTGATGAAATTCTACTCCGCACTGATTCAGACTGGAAACTCTTTCATGTAACATGCAATTAAAGTAATTTTAAAATTTCAAGAATAATATTCAGTTTTAGAACAAAAATAAATAAAATGTTGATATACACACTGGGTTGTAAAGCATCTGTGAAGAAGAAAAAAATGAATGTGTTCATCTTTGTCACTCCTAGAGATGGAGATCTAAACAGGCATTTTAGTGAAATTATGGAAAGAATGTGACGCTTAAGAGAGCAAACTTCCACATTTACCATATGCCCCATAATACTTCTGAGTTAATTAGTACTTTTGAAAACTAATGCTATGGATGTTAGAAACCTGAAACAAAAACATGCTGAAAAAATCTCAGATTCAGCAACATCTCAGATAAGAAACAGTTAATGTTTCATAAGATAGAGGGCTTGATGACATGCTGCAATGATAACCTCTCTCGCAATGTCGGCCAAACGAGAGAACTGATAATTGAGTTCACAAAGAAAGGAGGAGATTGTGCCCTCATCTACATTAGCGGAGCGGGGATTGAGAGTGTCAAGAGCATAAAGTTCCTCAGAGTGATGATAACGACAACCTGTCATGGATTTCCCATGTAGATGTGACACTCAAGAAGGCACAACAACATCTCCTCTTCCTCTAGCTGCTCGGGAAAGTTGGCATGTCCGTAAGAACACTCTCCAACTTTCACAGAAGCACCGTAGAAAGCATTCCGTCCAAGTGCATAATGGCCAGGTATGGCAACTTATCTGTCTAGGACGATCAGAAACTACAGAAGGTTGTGTGCACAGCCCAGATCATCACAGAAGCCAACCTCCCATCAATGGAGCAGAAAGTAAGGACTGCGGATGCTAGAGATCAGACTTGAGAGCATGGTGCTGGAAAAGCACAGCAGGTCACACAGCATCCGAGGAGCAGGAGAATTGATGTTTCAGACATGGGCCCTTCATCTTGATGCTGCCTGACCTGCTGTGCTTTTCTAGCACCACACACTCCACTCCCATCTACGAACTTCATTTATACCTCTTTTTTTGTCAGGGAAAGGCTGCCAACATCATCAAAGACCTATCCCATTCCAGTATGTGCCCCCTCAACCTCTTCTGTCAGAAGTTACAGAAGCTTGAATACATGGACCAGCAGATTCATGAACGGCTTATTCCCTGCTGTTGTTAGACTGCTGAATGAGCTGTCTAACTTCAAATACATAATGCTGATCTTGTTAACGTTGATATTGTCTTGCATCCTGTGAAGTACAACCTGTTTGCTTCATTCTGTCCAAGTTTTTTAACCTAAGATCCATATGTCCTTGCTGACTGTGGTCTGCCTGTACTGCTCGCAAACAAAGCTTATCATTGTACTTGGATACATATGATAGATCAAATGAAATCAAGTTAGTGATCTTTCATCAGAACTGATTAATGACTGGGACAGGGGCCGCTGTTGTGCTGCTGAAGGAGAGATGAGAACTAGTCAACACTTTAAATTAATGGATCTCCCATTTAAGATGGTCAGGATTTTTTGAGGTTTGAGCATCTTTGGACCACTCCTTCCAAGAGAGTTGCATGCTTTTAAGCTAGTGATAGCTCAATTCTTGACTAATGAGGCATTCAGCCCAGCTGGTCCATGCTGTTGTTTATGCTCCCCTCTCGTTTTTCCATTTTTTTTCTCATTGATATCTTCAATTATTGTTTATTTCATCCTTTTCTCAAATGATTACCTATGTTCCCTTTAAGTATGTGCAGAAGTATAGGCAAACAAAAACATAATGGGGAAACAAAGAAGTAGTGAATAGCAGATCTGAAATGCAAAAAGGAAAACAGCACTCTTGTAATTTAAAGTTCTCCTGGATGTGGACAATGCTGGTAAACTATCATTGTTCAACCCAACTATCCTTGAGTGGCAGCTTTCTAGCAATTGTTTTTACAACTGTGACTCGTTTGTCTGCAGAGTGCACTACTTGTTAACCAGGTAGTGCCATTAGCTGGACTGAGCATACAAGCAGAATCCTTAATCCAAAGGAAGTATGTTATCCCTGAAATTCAACTGACTGACCTCTGCTTTGAAGTTGCTTCCCAATCTACTCAGCATTTCCATCTTATATTATTTTTACTCTTCTTTTTTTTTGTGTGTGTATTCAGGATATTAGTGAACCAGTTGGATTTTTTAACAATACTGCATTTTTTTTCTCTGGAGTGAAATCACAAGTCAGACATCAAATTGAACCTCACATCTTGTCATAGTGGAATTTGAACTTGTCTCCTGGATTGTCAGTCTGATACACTGTTGTAGCCTGGATCTGCAAGTGTTGTTAATACTGACCCAAAATCTTCATTCCCATTTTTATTTCTGTTGAATTTCTGCAGTTTGCCTTTCATCAAATTTATGTTCAAAATGTTCATTTGTATAGTTTGAGCTTACTGACCAGTCTCATTCCTAGACAACCTCTTGAGGTTGATCTTGAAATGTTTGAAACAGCCTAGAATTGACCAGATGGGATATTGCACTTGGTTTAAGATAGTACCAGGTCACTATTTATTGACTTGTCCATACTTTGGACAAATTGAAATGATATATGGTGGATTTAAATTTGGAAACTGGTGTGTTTTTATGGAAATGCAAATGATATTATTGTAGGATTCAATGTATAAGAAGAAATGTAAAGAACAAGCTGAAAGCAGTAGATATGTATTTTGTAGTCATAGAGATGTACAGCACGGGAACAGATTCTTCGGTCCAACTTGTCCATACCGACCAGATATATCTCAACCCAATCTCGTGCCACCTGCCAGCACCCGGCCCATATTCCTCCAAACCCTTCCTATTCATATACCCATCTAGTTGCCTTTTAAATGTTGCAATTGTACCAGCCTCCACCACTTCCTCTGGCAGCTCATTCCATACACGTACCACCCTCTGCATAAAAATGTTGCCCCTTTAGGTCTCTTTTGTATCTTTCCCCTCTCACCCTAAACCTATGTCCTCTAGTTCTGGACTCCCCACCCCAGGGAAAAGACCTTGTCTATTTATCCTAGCCATGCTCCTCATGATTTTTATAAATCTCTAGAAGGTCACCCCTCAGCCTCTTACGCTCCAGGGAAAACAGCCCTAGCCTATTCAGCCTCTCTCTATAGTTCAAATCCTCCAACCCTGGCAACATCCTTTAATCACTGGTATATTTCTTTGTTGTGAATCATTAAACTATTCTCTTAAACATCTGCCATTGTTTGCCAACTGTCCTATTTGCTGAACTTCTTTCCCAGTCCACTCCATTCAGGTTTGCCCTCATATCTTTTTAATTACTCAACATACATTTAGCACAGGTATCTTCTAAACAAATTTCTAACTTTCATACTGCATGCTGAATTTCACCGTGTTACGGTCACTATTTCCAAAGGCAGCCTTTACTTTGAGATAATTTATGATACCTGCCTTGTTACACATTACCAGATGCAAAAAAACATTGATCCACGACATATTATTTGAGAACATGTCCTGTATCTGTAACTGGCATATATATCCTCATTTTAAAACCACCTCCCTTTTCTATTTTAAAGTTTTCTCTGCGGCCCTCGTTATTCAATTTGCCAGATTACAGTTTTGGTGAAGCCCATTCCACTGATGCAGCACCCTTCAACCTCAGTACTGATGTAAGTCTCCCATGAACAAATCCATTCCTCCTCTAAGCGCATATGAGTTTACGTACCTTATGCCAGTTTGCCTGTGACTCAAGTCGTACTAGCTTTTATTTATAGATATTTGTCTCACTTGCAAATAGAAAGTGTAGTTAAAAAGGACAGAATGCAGATTTAGAACAGCAGCATGGGAGTAGTTAGATATTTCTTTCAAAGAGCCAACACAGGCAAGATGGACTGACCAAGTTCCTTCAGTGTTGTAAAATTTTTGATTAAGGCAACCTGACCTCTGACTTGCCTTTGATTACTGGTAGTTAACAGAGCAGTGGGGTAGGAGTGATCGCTAATCATTTGCTTCAGATTTACCCCCATCACCAAAGGGCAACACCAGGCATCTGTTCAACACTTCGTGAAATTGTGGTTTTCTTACTCATTCATGGGCTAGAAAGAAGGAGAGGTCGTGCCTGACAAACCTGTTGGAGTTCTTTGAAGAGGTGACAAGTAGGTTAGACCGGGGAAACCCAGTGGATGTGGTCTACCTAGACTTCCAAAAGGCCTTTGATAAAGTGCCACACGGGAGGCTGCTGAGCAAGGTGAGGGCCCATGGTGTTCGAGGTGAGCTACTGGTATGGATTGAGGATTGGCTGTCTGACAGAAGGCAGAGAGTTGGGATAAAAGGTTCTTTTTCGGAATGGCAGCCGGTGACAAGCGGTGTCCCGCAGGGTTCAGTGTTGGGGCCTCAGCTGTTCACATTATATATTAATGATCTGGATGAAGGGACTGGGGGAATTCTAGCGAAGTTTGCCGATGATACAAAGTTAGGTGGACAGGCAGGTAGTACTGAGGAAGTGGGGAGGCTGCAGAAGGATCTAGACAGTTTGGAGGAGTGGTCCAGGAAATGGTTGATGGAATTCAATGTGAGCAAATGCGAGGTCTTGCACTTTGGAAAAAAGAATAGAAGCGTGGGTTACTTTCTAAACGGTGAGAAAATTCGTAAAGCCAAAGTACAGAGGGATCTGGGAGTGCTAGTTGAGGATTCTCTAAAGGTAAACATGCAGGTTGAGTCCGTGATTAAGAAAGCGAATGCAATGTTGTCAATTATCTCAAGAGGGTTGGAATATAAAAGCACTGTTGAGCTACTGAGACTTTATAAAGCTCTGGTTCGGCCCCATTTGGAGTACTGTGTCCAGTTTTGGTCCCCACACCTCAGGAAGGACATACTGGCACTGGAGCGTGTCCAGCAGAGATTCACACGGATGATCCCTGAAATGGTAGGCCTAACATACAAGGAACGGCTGTGGATCCTAGGATTGTATTCATTGGAGTTTAGAAGATTAAGGGGAGATCTAATAGAAACTTACAAGATAATACATGGCTTGGAGAGGGTGGACGCTAGGAAATTGTTTCCGTTAGGTGAGGAGACTAGGACCCGTGGACACAGCCTTAGAGTTAGAGGGGGTAAATTCAGAACATAAATGCGGAGACATTTCTTCAGCCAGAGTGGTGGGCCTGTGGAATTCATTGCCACAGAGTGCAGTGGAGGCTGGGACGCTAAATGTCTTCAAGGCAGAAATTGATAAATTCTTGATGTCACAAGGAATTAAGGGCTACAGGGAGAATGCGGGTAAGTGGAGTAGAAATGCCCATCAGCCATGGTTGAAGGCGAAGTGGACTTGATGGGCTGAATGGCCTTCCTTCCGCTCCTATGTCTTATGGTCTAGAAAAAATGCAAATAGGAGCAGGAGTAGGCAACTCAGTCCTTTCAAGCTGGTTCTCCATTCAATGTGATCACAGCTGATCATCCAACTCAGTACTCTGTTTCTGCCTTCACCCCATACCTTTGATTCCTTTAGCCCTAAGAAATATGTCCTGTCCCACCATCAGGACAGAACCGTAGACAGCTAGCTAATATTGAATCAATATCTGTCTATATTGAATGCAAATTGAAGAAAGTACTGAGGTGGTCTTTACAACCTGGAAAAGATGGATTTAAGACGACTCTGTCTTCTGTGTGTTAACCAGTTCTCAACCCACACTAACACATCACCTCTACCTCTACCATCGGGATGTGGGCATCACTGGCTTAGCCATCCCTAGACCTGGAGAGGGCATCGTGAGCTGTCGTCTTGAATCTCTGCAGTCCATATGGTTTAGGAAAACCCTCAGTGTTGCTTGGAGTTCCAGGACTTTGACCTAGCAACAGTGAAGGAATGGTGATATATTTCCAAGGCTGGGAGGGGAATTTGCCCATGTTTGTGTCTCTACTATTCTTGTCTTTCTAGATGGTCAATCTCACAGGAGGAACCTTGGTGAGTTGCTGCAGTCCATCATGTAGATAGTATAGACTGCTGCCACTATTTGAAGGTGGTTGGGAAATGATTGCTTAAGATGTTAGAGGTAGTCAAGGGGGCTGTTTCTCCTGAACACTGCTCAGCTTCTTTTGTGTTGTATAACTCATCCAGGCAAGTGAAAAGTATTCCATCGCACTCCTTGTTTGTCGATAGTAGGATCGAGGAGTCATGGTATGAGTTCCTTGCCACAATATTCCTCGGCCCTGACCTGTTCTTATAGCCACTGTATTTATATGGCAAGTCCAGTTGAGTTTCTGGTCACTGATAACTCCAGTGTTGATAGCATGATGGTACTAGTAGATGTACATTGTGAACCCAATAACAAGTTGGAAGGAGCACGTTGACAAAGTACTACATCACTGTGCAAGGGCAGAAGGGCAGCCTGATAAAAGATCAACTACTTTCTAGCAGATTAGAAAATCAAACAAGCCATGCATAACAAGAAGGATTTGTGTTCAGAATGATTTTGGTCACAGTAATGGGTAAGAATGCAGAAGATTGTATTTTCATTTGTGTTCCATTGACCCGAGAGCTGTTTTATATTTGTAGAACTGGGTGGGCATTGTAGTTTTATTTGGACTACAGTGAGGGAGGTTTTGATTACTGAGCTGTTTTATGCTGCAATAGATGTGGAATAGTCCAGGCTGCTTGACTGATGTGAACATTTTTTTTTAAGATTACTTAGTGTGGAAACAGGCCCTTTGCCCTAACAAGTCCACACCGACTCGCTGAAGCGTAACCCACCCAGACCCATTCTCCTACATTTACCCCTTCACCTGACACTACGGGCAATTTAGCATGGCCAATTCACCTAACCTCCACATTTTTGGATTGTGGGAGGAAACCCGAGCACCCGGAGGAAACCCACGCAGACACGGAAAGAATGTGCAAACTCCACACAGAGTGTTGCCTGAGGCGGGAATTGAACCTGGGTCTCTGGCGCTGCGAGGCAGCAGTGCTAACCACTGCCACATGTTGCCCATTAATCAATATTTCACCTGTGCACGGTCTACAAACAGTATCTTCCTTATTTTCAGATTTAAAATATTTACTTTGTTTGCATTGCAATGCATAGCTATTCCAATATTCAAGGGTGATTAGACTTTATAGTGTATGTCCTCCCAGCTTTTTATTTGTATTCTGTTTGTGGTAGTGTAAAAGCTTACTAATGTTAATGGCAGTTTTTAGAAAACAATGTCAGTCATCTTTATACTGTACATCATAAGAATGGCTCCTCTTTACCAGAGATTCAGATATTGGCCTTGTCTAATTGGATATTTAATTTACTCATTTCCATTTGTCTTGTTAATTGTATGATATGAAGGAAAGAAAATTGCATTTGCATTAATATTATGTGAAGAACTTTAATCTATTACTTCAAATTGCTTCATCATTGTCATTACTGATTTTCTGCTTAATGCTAATTCCAAATACATTTTAAGTTGTGTTTGGTTTCATTGGGTGCTTTTTAATAGTTAGTGACATAATTCATAAGGTTCATGTGTAAGCACCATGAGCGTGTATCATTCTTTTAAATTATCCTATTTCATTTTTGATGCAAAATAGCAACATCAGACTAGTTTGTGCTAATTTCAAGCCTCTTGTGAGTGTATAATATTCATACTGTGCCCACCCCCAATACAGCACTGAGCTTATAAAGTTTATTTAGCAATTGTCTTTGCTAATCTGTAGCATGCTATATCTCTGTAGTATCCCTTGATAAATAAACTTCAAATCCTAGGTCATGGTGCCAGTAAAAAAGTATATTCTGCAAAAATTAAGATAATATTGATTCTTTGTATCCAGATCCCAGTGAAGGTGATTGCTTTTCTTTCGATTTTGTTTCTTCATTAATTTTAAGTACCAGTTTGTTACAACTATTGTTAAAATGATTGATTCTGTAATTGCACTGACCAGTCCATGTTACATAATAAAAACATACATGATTCTAGTATTATGTTATTTCTTTATTATTCAGTTCACAATTTATTACAAGACTCCAGTTTCATGTTTCTAGCATGACTGTAGCAAGTAGTGCTTTACTGAAAATTCTTGTACTTCCACCAAATATTAAAGCACAATTCTGAACATCACGCACATGAAGCTAGTATAATAACAACATGGACACGAAAATATACTGTACTCCGTTCATCTTACCATCCCAAATCATTTTATTATCACGGTTGGATCGTCCATAATCAGGTCTTAATCATACTTTTTCTCTATAAACGTTGACTCGACCATATTTTTCAGACACTTAAAACAGGACTAAGTGGCCTTCCTTTAACTAGACAAAGTTCTCCTGTTGAACAATACTGAAAGGATTTCCTTGTTATGTGCTCACCTTCCAATAAAAACATGCAATATCACAATATCGATGGTACTTCATGTTCTCATTCCTAGTTAATATCACTGGGCAGTGGTAGGGAGTCACATCTCCATCCTGGCCTCAATGCTGTGGCTGAGATCCACTGCACTTCCAATTTGAGGGAGTGTTTCCTTTCCATTTTTATTAGATGTGTCTGTGCCATGTACCAGGCAGCAACTGAATTGACGTTTTGGGTCTTTTGTAAGTGTAACTCAGAAACAGGCCTGGTTTTCAACATCGCATCTGCAAGTTTGACATGAGAAACTAGCTTTCAGCCTTCGGTTTGAAAACAAGATTAAGATGGGCGGCACGGTGACACAGTGGTTAGCAGTGCTGCCTCACAGCGCCAGAGACCCGGGTTCAATTCCCGCCTCAGGCGACTGACTGTGTGGAGTTTGCACGTTCTCCCCGTGTCTGCATGGGTTTCCTCCGGGTGCTCCGGTTTCTCCCACAGTCCAAAGATGTGCAGGTTCGGTGAATTGGCCATGCTAAATTGCCCGTAGTGTTAGGTAAGGGGTAAATGTAGGGGTATGGGTGGGTTACACTTCGGCGGGTCGGTGTGGACTTGTTGGGCCGAAGGGCCTGTTTCCACACTGTAATGTAATCTAATCTAATCTAATCAGGTGGTTTGTATACTAGCACCAAATTCTCAACTTTAGTGTTTGCCTGGGTAGCAGTTAAAAATCTCGCCCCCTGCAATCTCCCTGTATCCAAGAATGTACTAGGTGTTTTCTAGTCAGCCTGTTCAGAGATGCTGTTATATACCTGCTGGAGCCCAGGCCCCCTGATGAAGAGATAGGGAATTCCCACTGCACCAGAAGTCACATTGATCTTAATTCTCTACTTTGTGAGAAGTAGCTCTGGACTAGTTTGTCTCCCTTCCTTGCTGCCAAGTTTGTCATTTATTGACCAGATTTTACTTGAGCACAAACTGTAAACAGCAGAAATACGCTAATTATTCAATATGTTAAAATACGAACATCGGTCAACATTCTTCATTCCTTTCCTGAAGTGTTCTGAATTTCTGCATCTTGCTGGATAAAATGTTCCCTTTCCCAGTGTTTGTTCTTGTGCTTCTATAATACTACAGATATTGTTTGCACCAAAAACTGCTTACAATGAACCTAGATCCACTGACCATAAATATAGCTTGTGATAAGTATTCTATTTTTAATGTTCTAACAAAGAACTAACTTTCTTCCCCTAATAAGTATAACCTATTGAAACAATCCATTCCAGGTAACAGCTGTTATTAATGCATGCTATTATCCTTAGTAACAATGTTCTGTGAATTTGTAAGGATACAATGTGTCTTATTTTGAAGGCAAAGTCGCAGCAAACTGACCCATTTTCTGCTGAAATTCAATATTGCCATGCTAGATTGTTTGGTGTCCAGGGATGTGCAGTCTAGGTGAATTAGCCCTGGGAAATGCAGGGTCACAAGGATGGGGGTTGAGGTTTCTGAGCAGGTTTCTTTTTTTTTTTGGAGAGTCAGTATGAACTCAATGGACTGAATGGCCTCACACTGTAGGGATTATGTGATTCTATTTCCTCGTACTTACAGATGGCTTTTTTTTTGTCCTGTTGTTCTGACGTGCGTACAAATTGACTTGCTAACTGACTCAAGAATGGAATCAGTTTACATCCCACGGACTGCCTGTACTTGTCTATTAGTGTCTGAAACAACAGCCAGATGTTAAAGATTATTACTTGCAAAGTAATTACTGTCTCTTTTCTTTTTAAAAAAAAAGTTCAAGCAAGATATATCGAAACGATTCAAAGCACAGCCAGAACAACTTGTGCTGATATTTGCTGGAAAAATCCTTAAAGATGTCGACACACTTGCGCAGCATGGAATACAAGATGGACTTACAGTTCATTTAGTTATCAAAACTCAAAACAGGTAAATACCCATTTGCACTGTGAAATTCATATCAAACACCGTGAAAGGGAATTGGCTGGTCAAAGTACAATCCAGGATATCTGAAGACCTGTTTAAGTTAACTAGTATGAACCATTGCAACTGAGAATGCTGCTGAGTATATATGAAGTTGCTTCAGTGTTTGCATCTACTTTTGAGTAGAAGATATAATAGCTGGCGGAAAACCTTTTTATTTGATTCAAAAATACCTGGAGTATCTCGGCCAAGTCACTTCACTGAAATGACAATTTTCCCACTGTGCTTCTGCTGGCTCTAAAGAGACCCAGTTGGCCGTATTGCCCTGTTTCTGTTCTGTAGCTCTGCAAGATTTTCGCTTCAAATGTTTGTCTAATATTTATTTTATAAGTTACTGAATCTGCTTTAACCATCTCCTCTGGTAGGGCATTTGCAGGTCCTAGCAACTTCTGCTTGTATATACAAAATGAAGTTTTTCTTATGTCATCACTTTTTTTTTTGGCAAATATTTAAGTCACTTCCCCCCAGTTAATAATGCTGCTTCTGCTAGAAACTGATGGTATATCTCCTCTAAGTATTTGCAGTGACTCAGCCTTTCCAATTCTCTATGGTAAAGAATTACTAACATTCACTACTCCAAGATAAGGAATTCCTTCATAATCTCTGTTTTAAATGACTATCTGTTTATTCTGTGACTAAATCCTCGTTCAAGCTCTGTCCATTATTGGAAACATCATTTTAACATGACAATGTTAAAAATCTCAATATTGTCTGTTTTAGTAAAATCACCTTCTAAATTGCAAAGGCCTAATCTGGTTGTTTTAAATTATCACCTTTTTATCCCAGTAATCAGTCTACTAAATAATCTGTTAATTGCACTGTATATCAGTTGTGACGAGATGTGTCTTTAAGAGGGTTTTGTTCTGTCCTGTTTCTCTTGAAGAGGCATGTTGTAAACCTGGACTAAGGTATCTGCTCTATGGAAAGCAGAGTGAATAACTTCTGTGTTTTAAAAAATATAGATAAAAGCATGAGTGGGTGGAGTTTTGTTTTCAGTTGTTGAAGCTGGGGTTTTGCAGTTGAGGCTGCTCAATGTAGTTTTCTCTCTGCTGCAAAAAGCTTGAGTTCAATCTTTGCTGCTAGACTCATTGTTTATGGACTGGAGATAGCACATGACCGACTGTGTTTTGCTAAATTTACCTTTGCCAAGGGTGTGTTTATGGTATGCTGCTATATTTGAACAGTTGATGATGACTGGTAGTTTTTAAGTATTATATTGTTTTAAATATTTTGATATGGTTAAAGTTGTGCTTTTTTCCTTTGTATTTTAACCATAGTAAGAATAGAGTGTGTTTTGCTTAAAGCCAAGTAGTTTGACCAATCAAATCATATCTGGAATGCTGTGTCTTATACTTGCTTTTAAGTAATATTACGGTCCAGGCTATATCCTTTTGAGGGGGTTGAATCTGGTCCATAACACAGTACATCCTTTCTTAGGGGGATCAGAACTGTACACAGTGCTCCACGTGTAGACTCAGCAACATGCTGTACAGTTAATAAGATTTATTTGTAAACTCCTAGCAATAAGAGGTCAAACTTCTATTTGTTGTACTTGCAATAGTAATTTTTCTTATGCTTCATATACAAGAGCACCAAGATCCCTGTGCACTTTTTGGAGTCTGTTTAATTAATAGTATGTTCCATCTGCCACAATTTTGCTCATTCACTCAACTTCTAGATGTCCTGTTGCAAATCCCTGATATCCTCATGACAGCATGCCTTTCCATCTATTTTTGTATCAAGTTTGGATACATCGCATACTTGCCCCTCCTCCAAGTCATTAATATAGATGGCAAATAAATGAGGCCATAGGACTGATTGTGTTTTTCCAAGTTGAAAATACCCATTGATCCCAACTTTATCTTCTGTGTTTTTAAAATATCCTCAATCCATCCATTACCCCCAATATCCTGAGTTCCTACCCTGTGCAATAAACCTTTGTGGCATTTTATTGAATGCCCCTGGAAATCCAAATACACTAACCCTAACCTTAGCAATTCCACTTTATGAACTTTGCTACTTACGTGTTGAAACAGCTCTAGCAGATTTGTCAAATGGCAGATGTTAAGCTAACTGACTTGTAGTTTCTTGCTTTCTGTCTCCCTTCTTGAACAGGGATGTCACAATATCAGCTTCTCAATCTACTGGAACCTCCTGGAGTCCAGTGAGTTCTGGAGCATTTCTCACTAATCTTCTTTTGTGTCTCTAGTTGCTTCCTTTAAAACCCTTAAATGCAACTTTCGGGCCTTGAAAAGGGCCATGTTTTGTGCGGGCTGCTGAATGCAAAACCTTCAGCAGTAACTACTTCTTCTGTTTCTTATTCCTCTTCAGAAATATTGAGGTTAAACATAATCGGGGGGGGGGGGGGGGGTTGGAGACAAAACAAGTTTCAGTCATTTGACTTTGGGCATTGTTCTGTCTTTTTGCCACAGAATTGCATTTTATTTCTCCCGTCAGTTACTGTCTTTAGAACAATTTGAAAGATGCAATTGTAGAAAGTTTGAGGCAATATTAATATTTTAATATTTATTACTTTTGGTTGCTCAGTGAGAATGTTTTGGTCAGGTGTGCAATCAGCCTAATGGGATGATGTCCCCTTTTGTTTTTGACATAGTTTGAAATTGGCTATTTGTGTTCAAGTTATTAAGGGCAGTGGTCCTAATATTGATCTTTTGGGGGCACTACTATGCAGTCTGAGAAACAACCTACCTCTGTTCTGTCCCTTAGCCAATTCTGCATCCATGGAGCTGTTGCTCCTTTAATCCCATGCACTTTATTTTCACTGTGGCACTTTCAAGGAGTTTGCTAAAGTCCACATAATAATGTCAATCACCCTCCCTTCTTTAACTTTTGCAAAAAAGTGCTACCTGAACAAAAGATAAGCTAAAAAGCAAGGTCATCTTATGTCCCTTCATTATTTGGAATCGTCTGTAAAGACCTAGAAGTTATGTGTTTAATTTATAATGCACAGTCATTTAAACCTCTAGAATTATGATGGTTAGGAATTCCAGGATTTTGAAAGGAAAATGTAGGGTTCAACTCCATTTCTTAAAACAGTACACCTTACATCTTCAGCTTTGGGTTTAATCCAATATTGACAAACTGGAAGTGTTCTCTGACTGCAGGGGTATTACCAGAAGTGTTGGTGACCATTCATTGACAATTGGGCATGAGCCTGGAGCACATTCTTGCTTAGAAGTTGAGTTTATTTTGATTAAAATCTCTTGAGACCATAGGGTTGCTATTGTTGGAAATAGAATTTTGGTGTAATATATGAACATAAGAAATAGGAGCATCTGGTCCACTGATTCTTCTCTGTCATTCAATAAGATCATGGCTGATCTTTTTATGGACTCCACTGCACTTATCCACCTGCTCACCATAACCCTTAACTCCTTTACTGTTCAAAAATCAATCTATCTTTGCCTTAAAAACATTCAATAAGGTGGCCTCAACTGATTCACTGTGCAGACAATTCCACAGATTTACAACTTTTTGGGTGATGAGGTTTCTCCTCAACTCAGTCTTAAATCTGCTCCTACTTGTTTTGGAGCTATGCCCCTTAGTTCTGGTTTCACCTGCGAGTGGAGACAACTTCCCTGTTTCTATCTTTTATAATTTAAAATGTTCGTATAGGACTTCCCACCCCGCCCCAAACCTCCCTTTCACCTAAATTCCATTGAATATAGTTCCAATCTACTCAATCTCCCAACATATGCTAACCTTCTCGATTCTGGATTCAACTTAGTGAGCCGCCTCTGCACCCCTTCCAGTGCCAGTACATCCTTTCCCCAATAAGGAGACTAGAAGTGTATGTAGTACTCCAGGTGTAGCCTCACCAACACCCTATACTGCTGCAGCATAACCTCCCTTTCTTCTGCCAATGATGGGCAATATTCTATTTGCCTTAATTACCTGCTGCATTTGCAAGCCATCTTTTTTGTGATTCATGCACAAGGACACCCAGGTCCCTCTGCACAGCAGCATGCTGCAATTTTTCACCAATTAATAGCCTAGTTTGCTGTTGTTCATACCAAAATGTGTGGCCTCACATTTGCCAAAATTGTACTCTATCTACCAGACTCTTGCCCACTCACTCAACCTACCTATATCCCTTCCTGGATTTTCAGTGAACTCTGCACACTTGTGCTGTACCACTCATCTTCATGTTATCTGCTAACTTTGACATGCTACACCTAGTCTCAACTCTAAATCATCTGTGTAAATTATAAGCAGTTGTGGCCCCAGCATTGATCCCTTAGGCACGCCACTAGCCAATCAGAAAAACATCTATTTATCCCCACTCTTTGCTTTCTGTTAGTTAACCAGTCTTATATCCATGCTTATACATTATCCATAATGCAGTGTGCACCTTCATCTTATGCAACAGCTTTTTGTGCAGTACCCTGTTTCAATGCCTTCTGGAAATCCAGATATACCACATCTACCAGTTTCCCCATTGTTCACCGTGCTCATAATGTCCTTGAAGAATTTCAGTAAATTAGTTAAACAAGTTAAACTTGTCTTTCATGAACCTATGTTGTGTCTGCTTGATGGAGTAATTTCTATATCAATGCCTTGCTATTTCTTCCTTGATTATAGATTCAAGTATTTTCCTCCCTACAGAGGTTAAGCTAACGGGCTTACAGCTACTCGCTTTTCTCCCACCTCTTTATTTGCGTCAAATTTGCTGTTTTCCAATCTGCCGGAACCACCTCAGGCCAGCAAATTTTGGACATGGTAGGAGATGCTGTTCTGATGTGGACCTAAGGCACAATGTTAAGGGACCTCACTACTAAAGTTTGGGCTTGCTTGAGCTGAGATTAGATGTCTGAGATGTGTAGTTATCCATAACCTCACCAAAAATATACTTGACTGTGATCAACTTGAAAGCATTCACATTCCACAAATTATCAAAACAACATTGTTCTAAAAAGTCTCCCATTGTCTTTAAGGCCTCCGGAGCAACAGAGCCAACCTGACAGCCAAAGCAGTACTGCAACTACTTCAGCAACGTCTGATAGTACAGCCTCAACTACCAGTAGCCTTGGTAAGTCTAATCAAAAGAAAGTTCAATAAGTCTGCAGAAGGCTACCAGCTTATCAGCTTGGTGGCCTGAGCACCAAGAGCCTGTTCAGTACTGTAAGCACTAAATTCACTTCCAAATTATCTCATTATTCATACAAATTTGTTAGATGCGAATGCGTTTACACAGTAAGAGAAAATCCCTTTCATTACCATGATCGTTAGTCTTCATTTGGTAAATATATGTTGCTTTTACAATCCTGTTAGAATTGATGCAGGTTGTATGTGAGATTGGGAAAGAATTAATGTGCAGACAAAGCTAAGAAAACTTGACAAGGACAACGAGTCTGTCAAACATCCCAGATGCTGAAAGTGCATTTTACAAGCACCGTCATATATATTTTGAATAATCAGCAACAATGTGAGGAAAACAGTTTAGGCTACTTTAGGAAGAGCTTTGCAATGTATCTTTTTTACATTTTACATTACATTACAGTGTGGAAACAGGCCCTTCGGCCCAACAAGTCCACACTGACCCACCGAAGCGAAACCCACCCATATCCCTACATTTACCCCTTACCTAACACTACGGGCAATTTAGCATGGCCAATTCATCTCTCAGATCCTTGAATGTAATCAGACAAGCTCCATCTTTTGCTTATGCTTCTGTGCCTTCAGAAGTCTTAATTTTTGTTATTTTGAGGAATGTGGTTTTTCACAATGATCTGCCATTGTGCAACAAATTAAATTTTGCATTGGGGAAAGTAAAGCTGTTTATGTTACTTTACTTATTACTATAGCCAACCTTCCAGCAACAAGTCATGTTAGATGAAAAGTTGGAAGTAGCATGTTGGAACCATGTAAATCACAAGTATATGGACGTACATGGAATAGTGTAGGTTAGGTGAGCTTCAGATTGGTATGACAGGTCAGCACAACATCGAGGGCCGAAGGGCCTCTACGGCACTGTAATGTTCTATGTTCTATCACGATGATAGGGACCTAGTTACTTTTGGCTTCCTGCTACAAAAGTATGTCAGAGGCTACAGTGCAGAACTCACCTCCTGGCTTGTTAAAGCCTGTCCAGTCTACAGGCACAGTTTAGGGGTATAATGGAATGCTCCCCATTTGTCTGGATACTTAAAGCTTTAGCAATACTGAAGAAGCTTGACACCAACCAGGACCAAGCAGCCCACTTCCTTGGCATGATATCCTCAACTGATTACTCCCTCTGCCACTGATGCGCAGAAGCAGCAGCAATGTGCACTATCTACATGATGCACCACAGGACGTCACCATGATTTCTTAGTACTTTACAAACTCTCAACCACCATCATCTAGAACGGCAAGGCCATGGGATGGATAGGAGCATTATCACCTGTACATTTCTCTTCAAGCCACTTACAACCCTGACTTGGAAATATCACCATTCCTTCAATGTTGTTCATTCAGAATTTGAAGCTCCCTCCATAACAGGGTTGTGGGCCTACATAAGGTACATGGACTGCGCAGTTCTAAAGGCAGTTCACCACTACTTTGTCAACAGCAACTAGAGATGGGAAAAACATTCCTGACTCAGTCAGCAACACCAACAGCCCATAAAGAAATTTTTGACCAACTCTTTTTTTTAAAACAACAATTGACAATGGTTTCCCGGTTCCCGTTAGACTAGCTTTTTTATTTACAGGTTTACGAATTGATAGCAAAGCCATTGAACATGCAGTGATGTGGCTAGATTCTCTCTTGAGCAAGGGTATTGCTCTGCATTTGTGTGGCATGAATGTTACTTGCCACCTATAGCCCAAACCTGCATGATGTCCAGGTCTCTGCATGTGCACACTAAATAAATCAGCATCTGACATATCGGAAATGGTGCCAAACATTATTGAATCATGCCTCACTTCTGACCTTTTAATGGCAGAAGGTCATTGACAAAACAACTGAAAGTGGTTGGGCCTAGGAACTTGTACAGGGATGTCCTGTGGCTGAGATAATTAGCCTCCAATAATCTTTGTGTTTGGTATGACTGCAAGCCGATTCCTCTGAAGTTTATTCATTTGTGATTGCATGTGACAGTTGGCTGTAGAGTTCTGTTGAACCTATGATGTTTCCTTTGAAAAAAAACTTGTTTGAAGTATGTGAGTTATATTCCAGCAGTGACCTATTACCTTGTGTGTTCCAGGTGGATTGGGAGGACTTGCAGGTTTGAGCAGCTTGGGACTGAATTCTTCCAACTTCCTGGAATTACAGACTCAGATGCAGCGACAGCTTATGTCAAATCCAGAAATGATGTCTCAGATAATGGAAAACCCATTTGTACAGAATATGCTATCTAACCCAGACATGATGAGACAGTTAATTGTGACTAACCCACAGATGCAGCAGTTGATTCAGCGAAATCCAGAGATTAGTCACATGCTTAATAATCCAGACATAATGAGACAAGTAAGTCGGAATGAGCAAATGGAGAGATCACTTTTTTCCATGTCCTGAAAAAATAATTGTATTGCAAAAGCTACTCTATTCTTTCAGAACCAAGCAAATTAAATTCCCTTTTCACAATGCTGACAGGCTGAGGTGTCCTATGAAAACCTCAAAGAAGGCAAGAGCAGTTCTAATCGCTGAATTGCCTTTCATTGTTCTGCTGTATATCTCCATACTTAGTACAATTTTACTTGCCTCAAATGCCATGGGACTATATTTAATAGAGATTTGCAATAGATGGTCTTTTAAAAATGTTTTCATTGTAGAAAGTGTATTGATGCAAGCATAATTTTCAGTAAGTCTAAATTCTGTGTATCAAGTTACTGTTTTGGCCATATTTTATTTTGTCTTTTTGAACACTTGTGCACTATTGTCCGCCTGGTTAGTTTAACTATCGTTGTTTTTACAACTAGACTTTGGAACTTGCTCGAAATCCAGCTATGATGCAGGAAATGATGCGAAACCAAGACCGAGCACTTAGCAACCTAGAAAGTATCCCAGGTGGTTACAATGCTTTAAGGCGAATGTACACTGACATCCAGGAACCAATGTTAAATGCTGCCCAAGAACAGGCAAGTGAGCAATTATTGTCATTCCTTCAGCAGGAAAAAATATTTTTTTTAAATTTTTGTTCCAGTTCCACATCCTAATTGGGTAGAAATACTGCATTTGTGCCCTAATTTTTCTTTTATAAAGGCAGGTGGCATACATGAATGCTTAACTGCACACTAACCAAATTTTTGTCATACTTGTGTTACAATATGGATTAAAGGATTTGAATGTAATTTTCAGACTGGTACATGGTCCTAAGTTGCATGTTGATAATTTCTTTACATTTCAAGGACATTGATTCCTATGGTTTCTATTTTGGTTATATTTTTGTTTAATTTTTATAATTTTCTTTTAAATTTAAAAAAAATTGGCCCCCCTTCTGTGATCAACAAATGCTGAAGCGTCAATGATTTGTCTTCTGCACTGATTTATTTTGATGTGGAGTTGCTGGTGTTGGACTGGGGTGGACAAAGTTAAAAATCTCTCAACACCAGGTTATAGTCCAACAGGTTTATTTGGAAGTACGAAGTACTTGACAAAGGAGCAGCGCTCCAAAAGCTAGTACTTCCAAATAAACCTGTTGGACTATAACCTGGTGTTTTTATCTCTGATTTTTTTTTAATTTTAAATATTCAGTTGCAGACTTGGATAAATTTGAATTGAGATTAAATAGGCAATTCTGATAGTTTCCAACAATCTTCAAAAAGGTTAATGCTTGGTCTTTTTAAATCCAAGTTGGATGACACTACAAGTTTTAGTATTTCTAATGACGCTTCAAAGAAATATTCTCTTTTCAGAGTTTTTGGTTCCTGTCTGTTCTGTGCACATTACTTGAATAATGGATGAGTCAATACTATTTGTTCACAAACAAAATTGCCTTTAGCCTGAATTGTAAATTGTTTCTCCGCACTGACATCCTCTTTTCCCTCATTCCTGAAACAAAGTATTCGGGTTTTTAAAAATAATATATACCTTTTTTTTGTTAATTGAGTGCTGCTTTATTTAAAGACTGAGGGCAAATGATTTTTTAAAGAAAATTCTTGTGTGGGATGTTGGTGTCATTGGCAAGACCATCTTTTGCTCATCCCTGGCTCTCTTTGAACTGATTGACTGCCTAGACCACTTCATAGGGCAGTTAAGTGCCACAGTGCTGTTGGTCTGGAGTCACGTGTGGACCAAGTCAAGAAAAGACAGCAGATTGCTTTCCCTAAAGGTCATTTGTGGATCAGATGGGTTTTTGCACAATCAACAATGGTTATGTGATTGTCATTGGGCTTTTATTGGATTCAGCTTCCGGTGGGATTCAAACCCGGCTACAAAGTGCATCAGTTTGGGTTCTGGATTACTCGTCAAGTAAAATTACCACTGTACCAGAGCTCCCCAAATAAGCTACAAGAGATTACTGCACATTGAAGAAGATTCATGTAGAAAACTAATTCACTCCAGAACTAGGTGCATCCTTCTTAAGTTTGGGCTGAGGCACATGGATATCATTATTCTGCATCTAGCTGTACAACATCTGACCCTGGTCTTTGCAGTATATGTTCCATTTGTCAATATGCCATAGATTTAATGGGCTAAATGGCTACGTTGTGTGTTATGATTCTAAGATTACATTTCTATGTAAATGCAAAAAGCTAATTGTGTATATATGAAATGTTAACTCTCAAGCAATTCTATAGTTGCTGTAAACCTGAAATAAAGCCAAAAATGCTGTGAATATTCAGGTCAGGCAGCAATTGTGGAGAGATGTACCTGTTCTTTTAACGCACAGGCAGGAAAAAAAGGCAAGACAAGTTGTAATAGTTGTGTGAGAATGGAGGATGGCAATGATAAGGTGACATGAATGATGGTGGAAGACAAAAAGGCAATATGAAATCTAAAGAAACTAGAGATGAGTCTGGAAGAGTTGTCAGAAAAAAACTGAAACTCTCATTGTGATCTGAAATTGTTAACTCATGTTAAAGCTGGAAGATTGTAAAATGCATCTTTTAAAAGATGATATGGCGCTCCTTGAACTTGACTGGACATCTGCAAAGTTGAGGTCTGAAATAGCTAGTGACCAAGAAGTTCAGAGTCATACTTATGGACTCAATGGATACATGAAACAATGAATTCGCCAAATTTGTGTTCGGGGAAGAAACCACGTGTAGTTGATGTTGAACTAGTAGAGACTCCTCATATCTCGATCAACTGAAGGGAATAAATTATTTCAATTGTAGTAATCTACTCCATATTCAATACATGAATACCATAATTTGTTTACTAAATATATCCTGTTGCTCAAACCTCCCAACTATAAGAGCCTGTTGTAAAACCAAAATCCATAAAGCTGTTTTGCAAACAAGTGGCTAAATTATCAAAAGTTTTGAGTTAAATCAAGGAATAAGCAATTTTCCAAATGATATTTTGCCCAAATGATTTGCTAAAAATTTATGTTTGAAAAAGAACATTTTAGTCAGCAAATCATATCTTGTGCATACATGAAATTTGAAACTTTAAAACAAAAATTTGGTAACCCAGTTTTTGAAGTTGTGATGTTTTGTCCCAAAACAAAAGCAGTTTTTTTTTTGTTGGTGGTTAAATTAGCTTCCAAAAGTAAACTGTTGCCACCAGTTTGAAAATTGATTCTCGGGCTTTTTAAGTTTCAAATCTTGAATGGGATGGTACAGGATGTTGGCAACATTTAAATGAAGCTTGAGCTATGTTTTTGATGTCAGTAAGTTGAAATATGATCTTTGTGAGGTCTAAATTGTGTTTCATTTTTACTCTAGTTTGGGGGCAATCCCTTTGCATCCTTAGTAAGTAATCCTGACGGAGGTAATCAGCCATTACGCACAGAGAATCGAGACCCTTTGCCTAATCCCTGGGCTCCCCTGTCAAGTGCACAGACACCTACAAGTACAACCACAAGTGGAACTACCAGTCAATCTACAGCGTCCAGTCTAGGAGCTGGATTGGGAGGTAAAGATCCTTTGTGAGCTCACGAGAGTGTAAGCATTCATTTGGCTCTGTTTCTTTACATTTTTAAAACAATAAATTGCAAAAAATGATAACTTCATTTAATGAATTTATTAAATTGAATACAAGCCAGTACATGCTAGAATTGCATTTGTTTTTTGTTAAATTTGTCTTGCAAAGGAAACTGTATTAACGAGCGACAACTCAATTTTTCAAAAATAGTTTAATATTTTGATGCCTCAAAAGAAAAGGTTCCAAAGGCTTGCAGTGCACTACAAAGAAGTTCTTAATATAACAAATCTTTTTAAAAAGACATTGCATCATCCTTCTTGAGAACTCTCCTCTGCTGTGGCGCAGTGATTGTATGCAGCAGTGCCAAGTGATAATTTGGTATTTCTTAATGGCAGGCATCTCCTGATAAGTATATTTCTTATTCTGTTTCCTTTTCTCTTTCCCTTTCCAGCTGTATCTCTTACATACATGATGTTTTCCTATTTTTTTTATTCCCTCCCTCTTTACCTCTCCCATACCTGCACCACTGGTGTGCTAATCCTGGGAGTAGGAGCTCAGTTCCAGGGGCAACCTACTGGAACATCCATTGCCTACCTACATTTGTGAAGTCCTAAACTTATTAAATGATCTTTTTCACAGCAGGATCTGGTATGTTCAACACACCAGGTATGCAGAGCTTATTGCAGCAGATCACAGAAAACCCACAACTCATGCAGAACATGCTCTCAGCGCCTTACATGAGGAGTATAATGCAATCCTTGAGTCAGAATCCTGACCTTGCAGCACAGGTACAGACCCAGATATCTCTCATTGTATTCTCTATAAATTAACTGTACCAGACAATAACATTTGTATTTTGAAATAATCTGTGACTTACTTAAAGTGCAGCATTTAACAGATAAATGTGATCACCATTCTGCTACAGCAATATTCTATAAACTGCATTAAGATGGACAAATTACTATTTTTCAGTGATAGTTGAGGGAAGAGTCTTGATACTAAAAATTTGGAAAGCTCCCTATTCTACTTTTTAATACAACAGGCTTTTTAATATTAACCTAAAACAGACAAGCTTCAGTTTAATGTCTAATACAAACAAAAGCACAGGTAACAATGTAACACTTGTGCAGTGCCATCTTAAGTGGTGATGTTCTCGATTGGGATTTCAAACCACATTTTCATCTCTTGGTTAGTAAATTGTTACTGTCTGAAATTTGAAGTTACACTGCATTTGAGTTCAAGGTTAACCAGTTACATTTTCAATGTTGGTAACTAATTGGTCACTTAAGACTTTGGTGTTCAAAGGTCCAAACTAATGAACATAAGCATTGAATTGTTTTGCAAATTCATGATATGTAGCCTTGATACCTGTGATTTCAACTGCTATGATTTTGACATGTTCAGCTTGTGACTTTATAATCACTCTTGCTTGCAGCACAATCCACATCAAAAAGTGTTTTTTTTCTCTCAATTTTTTCCCCTTGAAACAATATGGAAACATGATGATTAAATCAAAAAAAATGTCCAAATTTAATGTCAGTCTAGAAATCTCCATGGTTACTTGATTGTGGACTTCGATTACAGCTGAACTTGATCTTGGTCTGATCAAACACTGTGTACACAATTTCTGAAGGGTGTTACTGGATATCCCATTAGATCAGAACCCCTATTTGAAATTTCCTCCATCTCACCTGCCTTAGTAAAAGGGCATTGTGTGCAGGGCATCTGCAGCCTTTGATAGGTTGACTGCATTCTCTTCCTTCAGGATTGCCTTTGAGTTCCATTCATATCTATCTAGTCACAGTCAGGGAATTAACTGTAAAAGCTTATCTTTTTACTCTCACCTGGCTATACTTCTGATGTTTCCCAAAGATAAATCCTTGGCCCCTTCTATTTGTCTGATCACAGTGACAGAAGGCCCAGTGCCAGTTACTACAAATCCATCTCTTCCTCACCATCCAGTGTCTAAACCATTCCTTTGTCTTTAAATTGTCAATTGATGGTCTGACATCCAAATTGGGATAAGCAGAAATTTTCCTCCAACTAAACACTGGGAAAAGTAAAACCATTTTAGTCCTTGTCACGAACTTGTAGTCTCTGAATGACATTATTATCCATGGCAACTCTAGGCTGAACCGAATATTCACAACCTTGGGAGTTATACTTCGCCTCAGAATGAGCTTCTACTACATAATCCATGCCATCACTTAGAGCATCTGTTTCCACTTCACATCTGCTGAAACTCTGGTCAGTGGTACTCCCAATAATTCCAACACACTCTCTTTCCAATGACCCTCAGTTTGCTAATTTAGTGTACTCAATATCTGTGCACAGCCTGTCTCCAAATCGTGTTCCCACTTGCTTGTTGGTCTGTGGTGTCAGCTAATCAGACAACGCCTCTGTTTTAAAATTCTCATTCTTTTCCAATCCTCCTCCTCCTCTATTCTCCTTTAGCCACACACCCCTCTGATATCTATGTTCCTTTAATCCATCATTTTGTAAGTTATGTCATGGGATATGGGTGCTGATGGGAAGGCCCATCCTGAATTACCCTTAAAGTTAATTTTAGGTCTTTAGTCCTGCTTTGGGCTGAATAGAATTCAGGAGATACTGTAAGTGATCAGCCACCGCATATTCCCCATACTGCCATTACCATTACCATCATCATCAAGCCAGAGTATGAACCCTGGTTCAGTGAAGGGTACAGGAGGAGTGCCAGATCTGTCTAAAACTAAGGTATCAACCTCGTGAAGTAACTACACAGGACTGCTTGCATGCTAAATCACAAAAGCTCTATTCAATAGAGAAGGGTAAACAATCCTACAACAAATAGAGTGGAGGCATTCTGCAGTGAGGTAAAGTTTTGCAGTCACCAAGTCTCTGTTTTGTCTCAGCAATGTAATGGAGACCATATTTGTGAGCAGTGAATAAGATAGACTAGATTTAAAGAAGTGCAAGTAAAATGCTGCTTCACCTTTGAATTTGTTTTGGGTTTTGAATGGTGTGGTTACACATGAATGGCTAAGTGTTAGATCTGCGATTTCATGGGCA
This sequence comes from Chiloscyllium plagiosum, assembly GCF_037043375.1. Classification (NCBI taxonomy): domain Eukaryota; kingdom Metazoa; phylum Chordata; class Chondrichthyes; order Orectolobiformes; family Hemiscylliidae; genus Chiloscyllium; species Chiloscyllium plagiosum. The sequence continues at coordinate 69,808,687 of NW_028270140.1, forward strand.
TGCCTCATGGGGAATGAGGAAGTGTGAGGAGTGATGGAAGAGTGGAGCTGGAAATGGTGGAACTGGCGAAATACGTATAGCCCACGTCCATATCCCTCTAAACCTTTCCTGTCCAATATATTTTAAATGTAATTGTACCTGCCTCTACCACCTCATCTGATAACTCATACCATACAGGCATCACCTTCTGAATAAGTTGCTCCTCAGGTCCCTTTTTTAATCTTTGCTGTTCTCCTTTATCTACGCCCCCTCATGATTATATAAACCTCTGAAAGGTCATGCCTCAGCCACCTACGCTCTACAAGCACAAGTCTGAAGTGCAGTGGAATACTGTTCACTCACCTTGAGTGCAACTCTAACAACATAAACTGGACATAAACTTTCAGAGTAATTTCAAAGGAATGTGGACACAGCTAGTTGGAGGACTGGAAGGAAGGACTAGTTGAGCAGCAATGGTAGGTAATTCAGAAAATAGTTAATGGATTGCAGCAAAACATATGTCCCAGTGAGAAGAGGATAAGCCAAGCATAGTTATAGCTTAAAATCAAAAGAAAATGTATTAAATGTGGCAATGATTGTTGGTAAGCCAGAGGATTGGGGAAAGTGTTTTTTAAACCAACAAAAGACCATCCAAACTAATAATAGAGAGAGAGAGAGAGAAGGTAAACTTTGACAGCAAACTTGCAAATAATATCAAGATGGACAGCAAAAGACTATTTAAAAGGAAGAGAATGGCCAATGTTGACACAGGCCCTTTAAAGAGTGAGGCTGGAGAAATAACAATGGGGAACTAAGAAATGGCAAAGGGGTTGAATAAGTACTTTGTAGAAGATGCTAATAGCATTTCACAATTACTAAATAATCAAGGGACAAAAGGAGAAGAGCAAATAAACACCATGATTAACAGTAGAGGAGAATGTACTGGAGAAACGAATGGGGCTAAAGACCCATCAGTCTCCTAGATTTGATGAGCGCAACTTAGGATATAAAAAGAAGTAACTGCACAGATAGTGGATGCACTAGAATTTTTATTTTAAACAGAAGTTCCCAAGAATTGGAAAGTTGGCAATGTAATTTTATAACTTAATTTTATTTATAAAGGGAGAAAAACAAAAAAAAAACGTAGTTAAATGCCTGTAAACTTAACATCCTATTGGAAAAATGTTGGAGACTATAATAAAGGATAGAATCATTTTGAAATTCATAATATGATCAATCTGAATCAGCCTGGCTTCATGAAGGGGGAATCATGCCTAACAAATTTAATGGATCTCTTTGAGGAGGGTACAAACAGGATAGTGAACAAAATGTATACGGAATTTCAGAAGGCAGTTAATTCTTATGGCTACTTAAGAGCCTGTAGTGTTGGAGGTAGCATATTAGCATAGAGGGTTGGCTAACTAATAGAGGATGCCACAGGGATCAATGCTTAGCAACTGTTGATTATTATTGACCTGTCAAGTCAATGTGCTATAATCAGGTTTGTGAATGGCATAAAAATAGATGAAAATGCAGGTGGTGAGGATTAGAGTCTGCAGAGGGATAAAGACAAGTTAAGCAAACGGGCACAAAAACCTGACAGACAGAATATAATGTGGGAAAATATGAGGCTTTGCACTTTGGCAGGAAGAATAGAGGGTCTGAATGTTATTTAAATAGGGAAGGACTACAAAGCCATTGAACTGAAGAATTTGGGAGTCCTCTTGCATATGTGAAAAGTTAGCATGCAAGTTCACCAGAAAATGTGGAAGGAAAATGGAATTTTGGCTTTTACTACTTCAGAGGCCTTACTAAAACTGTACAGGGTGCTAGTCAGCCCACAGCTGGAATTCTTTTTGAGGAAAGGAGGACATTGGAGACAGTACAGAGAAAATCACTGGGCTGATGTCAGGTATGCAGGAACCCTCTTGGAGAAGAAGCTGAGTGGGTTGGGTGTGTACTCATTGTATCTCATTGTTCCTCATTGTTCTAAACTTCAATCTTATTGAAACATAAATAGCTTTCACTGGGGACTTGCCAGTGTAGATGTGAAAAAGTATTCTCCCTTGTGGGAGAGACCAGGATGAGAGGGCTTAATCTTAAAATACAGAGTTCCCATTTAAGGCAGACATGCGGTGAATCTATGCTGTTCTTTACTATAGAGGATTGCTGAGTCAGGGTCATGAAGCATATTCAGGTTGAGTTGGACAGATTTTTAACCAGTAAGTGAATCAAGGGTAGTGGGGAAAGGGTAAAAATTTGTAATTTGGATTATTAGATCAGCCAGGATCTCATTGAATGGCAGAGCAGACATTTTGCAATTAATGGCCAGAAATCTATTCCAGAAATAGATACCATACAAAGTAACCATTTAATTAGCAACCCATACAACACCTTCAACACTCATTTTTTAATCTGGAAAACAGTGGTAGCAGTGCATACCATCTATAGGATGCATTGTGAGACCTTTCCAAAGATCTTGTAACAGGACCTATGAAACTTGCAACCTCTACCTTTTATGAGAACCAGGGTTACAGATGCATGGGAGCGCTACTATCTTCAAGCAACCAACAGCCTGACTTGAACTATATCAATGTTTCTTCAGTGTCTCTGGATCACTATCCTGGAACTCCCTTCCTCAGAATACTGGGTATGCGCTTGCATCATATGGACTGCAGTGGTTGAAGAAGTGAGCTCTTAACCACCTTTTTTCAATGGCAGTTGGGGATGCCCATTTAAAAATGGCTTAGCCAGTGATGTACGTGTCCTATAAGTTTTTTTTTAAAAGTTAAGACTTCACTACAATGGATCTAAAGTCCCATGTAGACCAAACCAGATAATGGTGGCAAATTCCCTTCTGTAAGGAACAACAGTGAATGAGATGAGTTTTTAAACACCCAATCAGTACTAGCTCATTTGGCATCATTATTGATGATTAGGTTCCAATCCAGATTTAATTACTTAATTAAGACTTCACTAGCTTCTGTGGTGGGATTTGAACCTGTAAATCCCAAAGCGTTTATGTGGGCCTCTGGATTATTTGTCCATTGTTGTTATGTGATTTTTGAGAAGATTTGTAGCTCAGATTGAGGTTCAGGTTGTAAGTTTGCTCGCTGAACTGGCAAGTTTGTTTTCAGACATTTTAATCACCAGGTAACATTAGTGAGCCTCTGGTGAAGCGCTGGTGTTCTCTCCCACTTCCTATTTGTGCCTTGGTCTCTTAAGATGGATGATAACATTTCTGTTTTTTTTTCCTGAGGTTGATAAATGAGGTCCAAATCAATGTGTTTATTGATGGAGTTCCACTTGGAATGCCAGGCCTCTAGGAATTCCTGCGCATTTCTCTGTTTAGCCTGTCCTAAAATGGATATGTTTTCCCAGTTGAACTGGTGTCGTCTTTGTCTGTACATAGGATACTGGTAATAGTGGGTCATGTCTTTTGGTGACTAGTTGGTGTTTGTGTATCCTGGTGGCTAATTTTCTGCCTATCTGTCTGATGTAGTGTTTGTTACAGTTTTTGTATGGTATTTTGTAAATAACATTCATTTTGCTGGTGGTTGGTATTGTGGGTCCTTTAGGTTCATCAGTAGCTGTTTCTGTGTCTTAGTAGGTTTGTGGGCTACCCTGATGCCATGGGGTCAGAGTAGTCTAGCAGTCATCTCTAATGTGTTTGTAAAGTATTGTGGCTAGAGTTTCTGGGGTGTTGTCTATTTGTTTGGATTTGTTGATTAAGAATCAGCGGACTGTGTTTATTGTGGACCCGTTCTTCTTGAATATGCTGTATAAGTATTTTTGTTCTGCTGCTCCTAGAGGTCTGGCATTCAAACCAGAACTCCATCAATAAAGACATTAGTTTGGACATCATTTACCAATCTGAGAAAGAGAACTGGAAATGATATCACCCACCACAACAGACCAAGATACATAGAAAGTGGGACAGAACACCAGCACTTCACTGGAGGCTCACTGATGTTACCTAGCATGGTGACGAAACATCTGAAAACAAACCTGGCGGCACAGTGAGCAAACTTACAACCTGAGCTGTTATCACTCAGCCATCATCTCCTACCTGTTTTTAATCACTTTGCCATTATGCCTTCGGCTACCTCAGTCTAAGTTCTTGAATTCTATTCCGAAACATTTCCATTTTTCTCATCTCTTTCCCAGTTGTGGATCTTTTAACATGTACTTATTTCTATCCTAACTTTGTGGAATTGCTTCACTTTGTTTAGATGCAAACTAATGTTTGACTGTGTAGTACTCGTTGGGAGGGAGCAGATACTTCGTAACATTGTCTCATATCGATCATTGAATAACTCAATATGTCTGAGAACTTAATTTGTAGATGCTAGTATCATTTCCAAAGTTGAACAATGGAAATGCGTTCTTTTAATTATAAAATATTTCCATTACAGTTATAAAAGTGTAATCGAAGTTGAAGTGATTTTTTTTCTAGGTTCATGTTTAGCATGAACCACTGCATTATGTCCTTATTGCATGTTCCATGAAGTTAACAAATTGATCAAATTTGTTAACAAGGTTCCATTATAACAGTAATATCAGAAAATAAGATTTTTAAAAAATGAATGAACTGAGGTAGTTCTTTGTATATTGCAGATCATGCTGAACAATCCATTGTTTGCCGGCAACCCTCAGCTACAAGACCAAATGAGGCAACAGATCCCTAACTTTCTCCAGCAGGTAAATCGGTCTGTTTCTGGCTTCATTAATTTCCTCAAGCAGAATTTACTAGTGATTGAGAGCAAGTGGAAGGTATTAAACTATTTCCACCTGTAAATATATGCTGCTGTTGACTTACATATAAATTGTATGAGTGCTCTAGAGTAAAATGATCTGTTACAGATCATCCACATCCAAGATTGGCGATTAATGCATAAAATGGCTTAATCTTTGCGAGAGTGCTTCAATTAAATTACGATTTGGAGGTGCTAGTGTTGGACTGCCATGGACAAAGTTAAAAATCTCAACATCAGGTTATAGTCCAACAGGTTTATCTGGAAGCACTAGCTTTCGGAGTGCTGCTCCTTCATCAGGTGGTTGTGACAGCTATACTTGTTAAATCAACTTCTTAATACTTCTCAAAACATTGTGGTACTGTCTAAAATCCAAGATCCATTTATTGAATGTTTCTCAGTGCAATTCAAATTTGTTCTCAATCTTGTGTGCCCTTTCCCTCCTAAGTTTACTGCTGCGTTGGTGCAATATTCAGTGATCTGTGGTAACTTGCATTTTCTTATATACTCTGGGAGGTTGATTTGACTTAAACATTGATAGAATGTGCAACTGTTGAGTTGATGGCATGCAGATGTGCAGCTGCTAATTCTGTAATGCAACTTAGCACCAAATGTGACTCAGTCATTCGGTGAATTGTTCCTATGCTGCAGTGTGTGCTGGAGTCACTTAAAACTCATGATGCAGAAAATGTTTGAAACTCAAACTTTTCAGCCTTAAGCAAACTACCATGTTCTTGTAATTTCAGATGCAGAACCCTGAAACATTGTCTGCTATGTCAAATCCAAGAGCCATGCAGGCTTTGCTACAGATTCAGCAAGGCCTGCAGACATTGTCGACTGAGGCTCCAGGGCTTCTGCCAGGGTAAGAGCTTTGTTATGGCACAAGTTATTTGCTGCTCCATGAATAAACAAAAAATGTTAGGTTTAAATAATACATTGTTTTGTAAATATAATGAGGCCATATGCCTCTGTAGGTCTATACTTGCATTTGTGGTCCCTCTCAATGTTCTCCCATTCTCTTCTACCTAACCCCATCAACATATTCTTCTCTTCCATTTTTCTTTGTGTCTCCATTCCTACTGGAAAGTTAGCCCTCTTTAATGTATCCAAGTGTACTTGATATTGGGAAATTAATATGGATTAAATATAACTATTGTATGAAACATAGACAATCCAGGTTTGGCTTGTAATCTAGTCTCCTAGTTTCTGAGAATTTACATTATCACAGCTATAGACTTAGACCCCAGTCTAATTGACCTCTAATGCAGGCATTACTTACAATGGTGCCCTGCCACCCTAAACAATGACCTTTCTTCCATCAAAAAAGTCAGATGCAGACTTATGGCTGATGATTGCAGTGCCTGACACTGAAGCAGTCTGTGTTTACAGCCAGCCTGGCAGAGACAACAACCAAGCTTGGGTTGATGTGTGGCTTTGGTGTCACTTGCCATTTAAGTGCAAGACAATAGCAATCTCCAACAAAAGAGAATCTCATCATTGCACCTTGATGTTCAATTCCATTATCATTACTGAATCCCCCACCTTCAACACCTTGAGGGTTACCATTGACCAGAAACTGAATTGGACTAACCACATAAATATCTGGTAACAAGACAAGTTGAACAGTAGACATTCTGCAATGAGCAACTTGCCTCCAGACTCTCCAAAGCTTGTCCACAATCTGCAAGATACAAATCAGTTAAATGATAGAATATTTTCCATTTGTCTAGATAAATTATGACACCAAAATTGGAGGTGTAGTGGACAGCAAAGAAGGTTGCCTCAGATTACAACAGGATCTTGATCAGATGGGCCAATGGGCTGACAACTGGCAGATGGAGTTTAATTCAGATAAATGCCAGGTGCTGCATTTGAGAAAGCAAAATCTTAGCAGGACTAATACACTTAATGGTAAGGTCGTAGGGAGTGTTGCTAAACAAAGACCTTGGAGTGCAGGTTCATAGCTCCTTGAAAATGGAATTGCAGGTAGATAGGTAGTGAAGAAGGCATTTGGTATGCTTTTCCTTATTGGTCAGAGTATTGAGTACAGGAGTTGGGAGATCATGTTGCGGCTGTACAGGACATTGGTTAGGCCACTTTTGGAATATTGCATGCAGTTCTGGTCTCCTTCCTATCGGAAAGATGTTATGAAACTTGAAAGGGTTCAGAAAAGATTTACAAGGATGTTGCCAGGGTTGGAGGATTTGAGCTATAGGGAGAGGTTGAATAGGCTAGGGCTGTTTTCCCTGGAGCATTGGAGGCTGAGGGGTGACCTTATAGAGATTTATAAAATCATGAGGGGCATGGATAGGATAAATAGGCAAAGTCTTTGCCCTGGGGTCGGGGAGTCCAGAACTAGAGGGCATAGGTTTAGGGTGAGAGGGGCAAGATATAAAAGACACCTAAGGGGCAATGTTTTCATGCAGAGGGTGGTACGTGTATGGAATGAGCTGCCAGAGGAAGTGGTGGAGGCTAGTACAATTGCAACATTTAAAAGGCTTCTGGATGGGTATATGAACAGGAAGGGTTTGGGAGGGATATGCACCGGATGCTGGCAGGTGGGACTAGATTGTGTTGGAATATCTGATCGACATGGACAAGTTGGACTGAAGGGTCTATTTCACCCTGTACATCTCTACAATTCTATGATTCTAAATGTTCCTTCAGCAACACAAGCCCAGTGCCATCCAGGACAAAACCTGCTCTTTGGCATCGTATCTACAACCTGTGGCATTCACTCCCTATACAACATCTTGATTTTCAATGATATCACTGGTCCTCCACTGTAGCTGGATCAAAATCCTGAAACCCCCTTTCTAACAAGATTGTCTTGCTGTGTACAAGCTTTTATTTAAAAGTTGATGTGTTCAAACTGCTGTTGTTATACTTTCCTTGATCTGTAATCAGTGCTGCTTCAACTTGAATGAGTGGGCGGCACGGTGGCACAGTGATTAGCACTGCTGCCTCACAGCGCCAGAGACCCGGGTTCAATTCCCGCCTCAGGCGACTGGCTGTGTGGAGTTTGCACGTTCTCCCTGTGTCTGCGTGGGTTTCTTCCGGGTGCTCCGGTTTCCTCCCACAGTCCAAAGATGTGCAGGTTCGGTGAATTGGCCATGCTAAATTGCCCGTAGTGTTAGGTAAGGGGTAAATGTAGGGGTATGGGTGGGTTACACTTCGGCAAGTCGGTGTGGACTTGTTGGGCCGAAGGGCCTGTTTCCACACTGTAATGTAATCTAATCTAAAAAATCATCAGGGCAAATTCCATCTATATTATTTTGCTTGAATATTCTTGTTACAAACATTAGCCTCAAGCTGACTTAATTTCAAGCATGGTGCTTGTGGTGCAGCTTTTGGAAACTTTTCATTTAAACATTGAAGTTAATGTTGTTAATATCTCATTTATTCCCTGTTGGAAGCTTTGATTGAAGTATTCTGTTTAACTTTTCTCCCACAAAGGTATGGCAGTGGTGTTGGAGGAATTGGCACAATTGCACCTGGCACAAATGAGAATGCTGGTGGAGCAGGTGGCACAATGGGAACTGATGGACAACAGCATTTTGTGCAGCAAATGTTGCAAGCATTAGCTGGGGCAAACTCTCAGGTAGTAGAAAATTAAATAAAAATACAATTGATCAAGAATTATGAGAGAACATAATGAGTTTCAGTTTCTCTTAAGGGGGAGGGAGTAGTCCTTGGGGTATGGAATTGAAACTGTGTTCATAAACCATTTGTCATAATTTTCGAAATGTCCTATGATTTTGGAAGGGTGCCAGGTTTTCAGATTGCAATCCTAAATTGTAAATGGGAAATGCCTGATGATGCATTGGGACTTCCCTACAGTTGTTTAATTGAGATCAAATGGGCAATTTTGGGAATAAAACCATTTACTCAGTCACACTGTATGGCACACTTGTGTCTGTGCTCACTGGAGAAGAGAATCCTGTGAATATTACAGTAAAGGGAAAGATATTAGAGAAAATGACTAGGATTAGACTAAAGAGGCAATCAAAAGATTATAAAATTGGAAAAGACACTTTAGGTAGGAACACGGAAATTGTTGAGGCTCTAGTCACAATCTTCCACCACTTAGATACACATCTGGTTTCTGAGGGTTGAAGGAATAAAAATGTTATGCCCTGGTCAGTAAAAAGCAGGAAGGGATACAGGTGGTTATGCTGTAATGTGTGTTTAGTTAATGTGAATTTGTTGTAATGCGATTTGAATTGGGCACATTATTTCTAAAGCACAAACTTTTGAAACGTGTGTTGCCTGTAATGTGATTACATCGCCAACACTTTAAACTCTGTTTCTAAAGCACAATTTTTCCATAATGTGGGGTTGCACAAGAACGCAACCATAGTATTAAAGAAGAACTACCTGTAATTGACTAAATACAGGCAATTGAATCTAAAGATGATAATAGGGAGAAATTTAATTGTCATTTAGGAAAAGCATGATATAATCAATGGCAATCAGTACAGGTTGCTTAAAAAACAAACCAATTTTCACTGAATTAATTTGAGTTCAGTGATTAAAGTAAGGAAAGGATTGACAAGAATAAGGCAGTTGGTGTTTTCACTGTTGTTAAAGCAGTACGTAATAGACTTACTGGCAAAACTGAAATCCATGGGCTTAAAGAAGAATATGGATAAGAAATTGTCATGGGAAAGAAAGTAGACTGGTGACGAATGATTTTTCAGACCAGAGGGAAGTATGCTGTAAATCACTAGTATTAGGTTTGCTGCCTGTTTGATATTTCCTTATGTTTCAAATATATGGGACATAATTAAAGTTTGCAAATTACATGACAACATTGACAACTTTTATAGAATAATAATAATTCAAGAATTGGCTCACCATTACCTTACTCAGGGCAATTAGGGATAGTCAGTAAAGCTGCCCAAGCCAGCAGTGCAGACATCCCATAAGCAAATTTTAAAATAAAATAAATCAAACCTTAGAAATCATCTGGATAGGCCTCATCTGGAGTATTGTGTAGTTTTGAGTCGTTATATCTCTGGAAGAAGGGCAGGTTTGAAAGCGTGCAGGATAGAATTATTGTAATGGTATTAATGAGAGGGGAGCTCCAATTAGGTTGAGAAACTAGACAATCTCAGATTGTTGTCCTTCAAACAGAAAGTTACGTAATAGAAATATTCAGAAAGGTTTGATCAAATAAATAAGGAATAGTTTTTCCAAAAGGAGTAGGATTAGTAACCAGGAGTCACATTTAAAGTGACAAATACAGTGGTGGTGAAAATGAGTTTTTTTAAGTTAAAATGATCTGGAATGCAATGTCTGATAGTGGTGTATGATAGCTTTTTAAAAAGGGAATAAGAAAAATGCTTGCAGGACAATGAAGGAAGCGATGGAAAACTAATGGGATAATGCTGTTGAAGGGCTGAAACAGATGGATAAAATGTGCTGTAAAATCCTGTGATAAACTTGCAATACGATGGCCAGATAATCCATTCTTTTGATGTTGGTTGGGAGTGAGAACTTCCTGTAGCTGCCCTAGCACTATTTTGAATGTCCACCCGGTGGGCAGATTGGCCCTTGGTTTAACATCTTTGAAAGATAACACCCCCAGCACTCAAGCCCTATCTCAGTACTACACTGTAACAGTTAAACCCTTTGCCCAATAAACAGATCTATATAACTAAAGGTACTATCATATATTTGTTTCATTTAATTTATGAATGACAAAACATTAATCTTCAACACTCTTAAAGCAGAGTATTAGCCCCATTTCAAAATTTACTGTAAATGGATGTAATGAGGCCATGTGTCGGTGACTTTTCTAGGCTTGTTCATACCAGATCTTTCAGGCAGTAATGATTTTGCTTTTGTCAAACAAAGTGAAAACATGACATCCATACAATTGTCAATTTTGGTTTTCTTTCTGCTGATTGCAACCTTGTCTAATGATTTATGACAAACCAGTTGTTTGGAAAGCAAAAACAGAAATTGTTGAAGAAACTCAGCAGTTCTGGCAGCATCTCTGAAGAGAGAAAAAAAATTAACTGAGTCCAGTGATTCTTCTTCAGAACAGAGTTGTACTGAGCATTAACTCTGTTTTCTCTCCAAAGATGCTGCCAGACCTGCTGGATTTCTCCAGCAATGTTTTTGTTTCACATTTCTGGCATCTTTAATTCCTTGTTTATTTTAGTTATTTGGATAGTTGGCAAGAGGCTCCATAACTTTCTTACCATTATATTACTTCCTATTATTGTTTTTCTCAAGCCAAATTTTTTTTTAACATAATTTCTTGGTCTTCTCAAGCGACATATTACTTTTCTAGGCTAAACTGAAAGCAGAAAATACTGGAAAGATTCTACAGGTCCTAAACATTTGCTTCTGATGAATGTTTATCAATCCAAAATATTAACTGTTTCTCTCCCCACAAAATGCTTTCCAGTATTTTCTGTTTTCATTTGATTTCCATTATCTTTGATCATTTTTTCCCCTTTTGCTATCAGCAGCCTGCTTGTGTGTTGAAAGCAGCTGGTGAAATGCTTATTTGAAGGGCATCATGAAGGGGGAAGTACATGCCTTTGAAGAAATACTGTGTTGGTTTAACTATTCTGTTCTGCATTATTTTTGTTTTGATCATTCTCTAAGCTAGAGAAATCTGCGGTTTCTAGATGGGACTTGAACCTGCAGTGTTACCACTGAGCTACAGTTCCATGATTACTAGTTGAAAAATCTGTGTTTATATGTGAGTGGAGTCATTCGTTGGCTGAAGACCAGTTTATATTGATTTACTGTGTACTCCCATTGTATAATCTGTCAACACTCATTGTCAATGCTTACTTCTGAAGATAGGCACCTGGAGATCTATGCAATACTCTTCTATTTATTATGAATAGGGAATATCTGGTGACAATTTTTTATTTCTTACCTTTTGCATGTCACTGCTGAGCAGAGTTTCACTCCGAATCCTGAGGTACAGTTTCAGCAGCAACTTGATCAACTCAGTGCAATGGGATTTCTGAATCGTGAAGCCAATCTTCAAGCTCTAATAGCAACAGGTGGAGATGTCAATGCAGCCATTGAACGGCTATTGGGTTCTCAGCCATCTTAGCAAATATTCTGCAGCTTGCAAATAAATTGTAATTTATTTTTGATATAACAGCAGTTAAATCTTTAAAAACAAATGTTCTTTTCAGCTTGACTTTTGAGGTTCAGTCTTGTAGTTGGCGATGGAGAAAATGACATGATAAATGAGTGCACAGAGGCATTTGTACAGTACATAAGTATTGAGATTTTTTTGGTCAGGCCAAGATATTGTGCATGCATAAAAACTTTATTTCGTTTGTAATTTTTAGGAACTTGAGTCATGTGAATAAGTTTTTTGGTCTGACCTGAAAATCTGTTTAAATCTCAAGTCTTACTGTAGTAGCTAGTAACTAGTAGTCACTAGCTAATCAGTAGCCTCTTGATAGCAATTTGTATAGAACAAAGACTTGCAAGAGATGCAGAAGAAACTGATCAAAGCCGCAGTGTCTGACAGCCCTCTGCGTATTGTGATTGAAGCATGCGTTAAGGCAAATAGCATCAAAAAGACTAAATGCAAGATCCCACCAAATCTAATATTTATTACTTTGCTTTATATACAAAATGAAATGCATAAAAATGTACTTCATTGCATATTATTTCACTAAAAAGATTTCAGTACCTTTCTAGTCTTGTTGAATGCAATTGCAGTGTGGTTTTGAGCTTCCTAATTCTGGATGACTTCAAATCTTTGTGCAGCTTTAATGAGCACCTTATTCTAAACTCTGTGCTTACAACTACAGCAGATTGGCTTTGGCCAGTAAAATCCTAGCATACTGTATGTGCATTATAACATGAAGTGTCACTTACTTTCTTGAGTGTCACTTGTAATATTAATCTAATTATTTCTCTGAACTGCCTTGTACAAAATATTTAATCTGTCAGTTTTTATCAGTAGCAATTACTTTATGTGCACACATCATTAAACTGAATTTAAGAAAAAAATTGTTCTGTGCCTTCATTAAAAAGCAAATCATTTAATCTCAACTATTCCTGTTCAGCATTTGTAGTCCAGTAATCCTGTAGCTGTCGTTACTTTGAAATAGCTTTTAAAAATTGCCAGAGAATTAATTATAAAGTAAAAGTGATTATCTGTGGTATCGGGATAATATCTCTAGATTTAACTCTGGTATACATATAAAGGAATGAATAATCTCAAAACATTATGTCCAAATGTAACTACCAACCTCATTTATTCCCTTTTGAAGTCATGTAGGCAAATCAAGTTAGTAAGTACTACTAAACTGATGTCAACAATCAGGGAACATTGTAACATGCATTTTAAGCCTCTAGAGCAGTACTGAGTTGGAACAAATTGTGTTCCAGATCCAGAACAATGTCATTTTTGGCAGTATTGATAGCTTTGTTAGATGGAAGTCTTTCCTTACTCATTCATAGAGTCATAGAGATGTACAGCATGGAAACAGACCCTTTGGTCCAACCCAATCTAGTCTCACCTGCCAGCACCTGGTCCATATCCCTCCAAACCCTCATTCATATACCCATCTAGATGCCTCTTAAATGTTGCAATTGTACCAGCCTCCACCACTTCGTCTGGCAGCTCATTCCATACACGTACCACCATCTGTGTGAAAAAGTTGCCCCTTAGGCCTCTTTTATATCTTGCCCCTCTCTTCCTAAACCTATGCCCTCTAGTTCTAAACTCCCTGACCCCAGGGCAAAGACTTTGCCTATTTACCCTATCCATGCCCCTCATAATTCTGTAAACCTCTATAAGGTCACCCCTCAGCCTCTGACACTCCAGGAAAAACGGCCCCAGTCTGTTCAGCCTCTCCCTATAGTTCAAATCCTCCAACTCTGGCAACATCCTTGTAAATGTTTTCTGAACCCTTCCAAGTTTCACAACATCTTTCCGATAGGACGGAGACCAGAATTGCACGCAGTATTCCAACAGTGGCCTAACCAATGTCCTGTACAACTGCAACATGACCTCCCAACTCTTGTACTCAATACTCTGACCAATAAAGGAAAGCATACCAAACGCCGCCTTCATTATCTTATCTACCTGCAAGTCCATTTTCAAGGAGCTATGAACCTGCACTCCAAGGTCTCTTTGTTCAACAACACTCCCTACGACCTTACCATTAAGCGTATAAGTCCTGCTAAGATTTGCTTTCCCAAAATGCAGCACCTCTCATTTATCTGAATTAAACTCCAGATCCTGTTGTAATCTGAGGTAACCCTCTTCTTTGTCCACTACACCTCCAATTTTAGTGTCATCTGCAAACTTACTAACTGTATCTGTTATGCTCGCATTCAAATCATTTATGTAAATGACAAAATGTAGAGGGTCCAGCACCAATCCTTGTGGCACTCCACTGGTCACAGACCTCTAGTGTGAAAAACAACCCCCCAACACCACCCTCTGTCTTCTACCTTTGAGGTAGTTCTGTATCCAAGTGGCTAGTTCTCCCTGTATTCCGTGAGATCTAACCTTGCTAATCAGTCTCCTGTGGGGAGCCTTGTCGAATGCCTTACTAAAGTCCATATAGATCACATCTACCGCTCTGCCCTCATCAATCCTCTGTTACTTCCTCAAAAAACTCAATCAAGTTTGTGAGATATGAGTTCTCATCCACAAAACCATGTTGACTATCCCTAATCAGTCCTTGCCTTTCCAAATGCATGTACATCCTTCCCTCAGGATTCCCTCCAACAGCTTGCCCACTACCGACGTCAGGCTCATTGGTCTATAGTTCCTTGGCTTGTCCTTACCACCCTTCTTAAACAGTGGCACCACATTAGCCAACCTCCAGTCTTACGGCACCTCACCTGTGACTATCGATGATACAATTATCTCAGCAAAAGACCCAACAATTACTTCTCTAGCTTCCCACAGAGTTCTCGGGTACACCTGATCAGGTCCTGGGGATTTATCCACTTTTATGCGTTTCAAGACATCCACCACTTCCTCCTCTGTCATATGGTCACCATCTATTTCCCTACAGTCTGTATCTTCCATATCCTTTTCCACAGTAAATACTGATGCAAAATACTCATTTAGTATCTTCCCCCACTTTCTGCGGCTCCACACAAAGGCCGCCTTGCTGATCTTTGAGGGGCCCTAGTCTCTCCCTAGTTACCCTTTTGTCCTTAATGTATTTGTAAAAACCCTTTTGGATTCTCCTTAATTCTGTTTGCCAAAGCTATCTCATGTCCCCGTTTTGCCCTCCTGATTTCCCTCTTAAGTATACTCCTACTTTATTTATACTCTTCTAAGGATTCACTTGACCTATCCTGTCTATACCTGACATATGCTTCCTTCTTTTCCCTAACCAAACCTTCAATTTCTTTAGTCATCCAGTATTCCCTATACCTACCAGCCTTCCCTTTCATCCTAACAGGAATATACTTTCTCTGGATTCTCGTTATCTCAGTTCTGAAGGCTTCCCATTTTCCAGCTGTCCCTTTACCTGCGAACTGCTGCCTCCAATCAGCTTTCGAAAGTTCTTGCCTAATTGGCCTTTCTCCAATTTAGATCTTCAACTTTTTGATCTGGTCTATCCTTTTCCATCATTATTTTAAATCTAATAGAACTATGGTCACTGGCCCCAAAGTGCTCCCCTACTGACACCTCGGTCATCTGCCCTGCCTTATTTCCCAAGAGTAAGTCAAGTTTTGCACCTTCTCTAATAGGTACATCCACATACTGAATCAGAAAATTGTTTTGTACACACAACAAATTCCTCTCCATCTAAACCCTTTAACACTATGGCAGTCCCAGTCTATGTTTGGAAAGTTAAAATCCCCTACCATAACCACCCTGTTTTTCTTACAGATAGCTGAGATCTCCTTACAAGTTTGTTTCTCAATTTCCCTCTTGACAGGGGGTCTGTAATACAATCCCAATTAGGTGATCATCCCTTTTTTTATTTCTCAGTTTCACCCAAATAACTTCCCTGGATGTATTTCTAGGAATATCCTCCCTCAGCACAGCTGTAATGCTATCCCTCATCAAAAATGCCACTCCCCCTCCTCTCTCGCCTCCCTTTCTATCCTTCCTGTAGCACATGTATTCTGGAACATTAAGCTGCCAGTCCTGACCATCGCTGAGCCATGTTTCTGTAATTGCTATGACATCCCAGTCCCATGTTCCTAACCATACCCTGAGTTCATCTGTCTTCCCTGTTAGGCCCCTTGCATTGAAATAAATGCAGTTTAATTTATTAGTCTGACCTTGTCCCTGACTGTTTGACTCGCTTCTGTGCTCAACTGTACTAGTCTCAGATTGATCTCTTTCCTCACTATCTCTCTGGGTCCCAACCTTACTAGTTTAAATCCTCCCAAGCAGCTCTAGCAAATTTCCCTGCCAGTATATTAGTCCCCTTCCAATTTAGGTGCAATCCGTCCTTCTTGTACAGGTCACTTCTATTCCAAAAGAGATTCCAATGATCCAAAAATGTGAATCCTTCTCCCATACACCAGCTCCTCAGCAATGCATTCATCTGCTCTATTCTCCTATTCCTGCCCTCACTAGCTCGTAACACTAATCCAGATATTACTACTCTCCATGACCTTTTTAAATTCCTGCCTAACTCTCTAATCTCCCTTCAGACTTTCGACCTTTTCCCTTCCTATGTCATTGGTTCCAATGTGGACAATGACCTCTTGCTGGCCGCTCTTCCCTGTGAGAACCATTTGTTAGCAGATCTCTTTTGGATTTCACAAATTATGGAGTTCCAAGGGTGATAGAATACAAAAGTGGGAAAGCAAATCTCTTGTGGTAAAGTTTGGAAAAACTTCTTTCCAGCAGTGATTTAAGTGTTAATATAATTCATGAAAGGAAAATAAATATTTTTCTTGCAGATAACATATATTCCTTTGCAGTTGCATTTGTAACTCTGATTTGGAGGTTCCTTTGTTGAGCTGGAGTGTACAAAGTTAATAACTTTGTACTTGTAACGAATTCTGTCTAATGTGATCTCTACAATCCATTTGAACAATGGTGAATACAGTCAGTAAGTTGTATGGCATGGAAACAGATCCTTCCGACCAACCTGTCCATGCAATCCAGATATCCTAAATTAATCTCGTCCCATTTGCCAGCACTTGGCCCATATCCCCCTCAACCCTTTCTATTTATGTACCCATAGAGATGCCTTTTAAATGCTGTAATTGTACCAGCCTCCACCACTTCCTCTGGCAGCTTTTTCCACCACCCTCTGCATGACAACATTGCTCCTTTGGTCTCTTTCAAAATTTTTCCCCTCTCACCTTAAACCCATGCCTCTAGGTTTGGCCTCCCATGCCCTGAGAAAAGACCTTGTCTATTTACCCTATCTGTGCCCCTCATGATTTTATAAACCTCTATAATGTGACCCCTCAGCCTCTGGCTCCTCAGAAAATAACCCTAGCCTATTCAGCCTCCCTGTAGCTCAAACCATCCAACCCCAGCAACATTCTTGTAAATCTTTTCTGAACCCTCTCAAGTTTAATAACTCACTTATACATCCACAACATGACCTCTGAACTCCTATACTCAATGCACTGACCAATAAAGACAAATGTACTAAATGCTTCTTTCACTATCCTGTCTACCTGCAACTCCACTTTTAAGGAGCGATGAACCTCCATTCCAAGATTTCTGTCAGCAACACTTCCCTAGCACCCTACTATCAGCTGTGTAAGTCCTGCCCTGGTTTGCCTTAACAAAATGCATCACCTTGCATTTATCTAAATTAAAATCCATCTGCCACTCCACCCATCTGATCAAGGTCCTGTTATACTCTGACAACCACCTTTATTAGGCAAAAGTGAGGACAGCAGATGCTGGAGATTACAGTCGAGAGTGTGGCGCTGGAAAAGCACAGCAGGTCAGGGAGTGTCTGAGGAGCAGGGTAATCGATGAAGGGCTTTTGCCCGAAACATCGATTTTCCTGCTCCTCGGATGCTGCTTGACCTGCTGTGCTTTTCCAGCACCAAGCTCTTGACTCTAACCTCCTTTACCGCCCCACCACACCACCAATATTGGTGTTATCACGCGAACTTACCATTCCTCCTATATGTACAGCCAGATCATTTATGTAAGTGGCAAAAAGCAGGGGATATAGCATTGATCCTTGTGGCACACCATATTTTCCAAATATTAAACAATATCAATGCAAATATTAAATATTTGCAAACTGTATTTAATAAACTAAGACATTTAGATGGCCCTTTTCAGAATTGTCCCACATATTTGCAATATTTCCTTCCATTGTGCTTTGCTACTGTCTATACCAAAAATAGTTAATTTTGCTCCATTACACTCCTGGTCCCATAGGTGCTGTCAGTGGAAAGGTTTGCTGTAAGGCATATAGCACAAACACAAGGGTATTGTAAACATTTGGAATATATTACAGTGTCATAAAGTGTCCTTCTACACTTGAAGTTTTCTCTTGTCCTGGCACCTCTCCAACGCTACACAGTGATAGCACCATTGATACAGACAGAGGCATGTGCTCCACTTGGCTTCCTGAGGTTGATGAGCAGCTCCTTTATTTTGCTGATGTTGAAGGAGAGATTGTTATCTTTACACCATGCCACTATGCACTTTCTGCTTGACGAGAGTGGAGGACCTTCAAAGAAATGTTTCAAGGTGCTCAGCAAAAGTATATTCCAGTGAGAAGGAAGGACTGTAAGAGGAGGGGTAATCTGCCATGGGTGTCAAAGGAAATAAGGCAGGCTATCAAAGTGAAAGAGAAGGCATACAAAGTGGCCAAAAACAACAGGAATCTAGAAGATTGTTGACCTTTAACGTTTCCCAGAAAGCTACAAAAAGAGCTTTAAAGAAGATAAAATGAGAAAAAAAGTAGCACCAAATATAGACATAGCAAAAGTTTCTATAAATATATAAAACAAAGAGTGGCTAAAGTAAATGTTGGTCCTTTAGAGGATAAGAAGGGGCAGTTAGTTATGGGATAAGATGAAATGGCTGAGGCATTGAACAGATACTTTGCATAGGTCTTCATAGTGGAGGATACTAATAACATGCCAGCAAGTGACGAGGGCATGGAAACAAGTATTATGGAAGAGCTAATATTGGTTAAACTAATGGAGCTAAGGATAGGTAAGTCTCCCGGTCATGATGGAATGCATCCTAGGGTACTAAAAGAGATGGTGGGAGAAATAGCAGGTATTGGTGGTAATTTTCCAAAATTCACTGGACTCTGGGACAGTCCTAGCAGATTGGACAATAGCAAATGTGACACCACTGTTTACAAAGGGAAGTAGACAAAAGATGGGTAATTATAGACTGGTGAACTTAACCTCTAGTGGGGAAGATGCTTGTGACTATTATCAAGGAAGAAATCGGGTATTTCGAAAGAAATTTTCCCACTGCACAGACGCAGCATGGGTTCATGAAGGGCAGGTCATGCTTCACAAATCTTTTAGAGTACTATGAATAAGTTTCAAGCAAGGTGGACAATGGGGACCCAGTGGATGTAGTATACCTAAATTTCCAAAAGGCCTTTGATAAGGTGCCGCATATGAGGTTACTGCATAAGATAAAGATGCATGGTATTAGGGTAGAGTATTAGCATGGATAGAGGATTGGTTGACTTACAGGAAACAAAGAGTAGTGATAAATGAGTGCTATTCTGGCTGGCAATTGCTGACTAGTGGTGTACCTCAGGAATTGGTGCTGGGACCACAATTATTTACAATTTACATCGATGATTTGGATTTGGGGACCATGTGTATGGTGTCAAAATTTGCCAATGACACTAAAATGAGTGGCAGAGCAAAGTGTGCAGAGGACTGTGAAACTTTGCAGAGAAACATAGATACATTGAGTGAGTGGGCAAAGGTCTGGCAGATGGAATACAACGTTGGTAAATGTGAAGTCATATTTTGGTAGGAGTAACAGTAAAATAGATTATTAATTGAATGGTAAAATGTTGCAGCATACTGATTTGCAGAGGGACCTGGGTGACCTTGTGCATGAATCACAGAAGGATGGTCTGCAGGTACAACAGGTAATTAAGAAGGCAAATGGAATTTTGTCCTTCATTGCTTGAGAGGTTGAGTTTAAAAGTGGAGAGGTAATGTCACAGCTGTACAAGGTGCTGGTGAGGCCACACCTGGAGTATTGTGTGCAGATTTGGTTTCCTTAAGAAAGAATGTACTGGCACTACAGGTGGGTGTAGAGGAGGTTCACTCGGTTGATTCCAGAGTTGAGGGGGTTGGTTTATGAGGAGAGGCTGAGTAGACTGGGATTATATTCACTGGAATTCAGAAGAATGAGGGGGGGATATTATAGAAACATAAAAAAGTATGAAAGGAATTGATAAAATAGAAATAGATAGGATGTTTCCACTGGTAGGTGAAACTAGGACAAGAGGGCGTGGCCTCAAGGTTAGAGGAAGCAGGTTCAGAAATGAACTGAGAAGGAACTTCTTCACCCAGAGGGTTGTTAATCTATGGAATTCCTTGCCCAGGGAAGTAGTAGTGCTACTTCAGTAATTGCTTTTAAAGCTACGGTAGATACTTTTTTGAAAAATAAAGGAATAAAGGGATATGGTGAAAACGCGGGTAAGTGGAGCTGAGTCCACAAAAAGATTAGCCATGATCTTATTGAGTGGCGCAGCAGGCTCAAAGGGCCAGGCAACTTACGCCTGCTCCTAGTTCTTACCATCTTGTATAAGAACGCTGATCTAACGTCTGCAGCAGTGACTGTGGGTACAGGGGCACCCAAGGCTGTCGGGGCAGGTAACATCATTTCACTGACCTGTTCAAAGCGAGCATAGAATGTGCTCATTGGGGATGCATCGTTGTCAGTGATTCTATTCGATTTTGCTTTGTAGCCCATTATATCTTCTAAGCCTTGTCACAGTCAACGTGTTTGTGTGGTTAGTCTGGGACTGTAGTCTCGTATTGTTTATTAGTGTTCTTGATTGGATTGCGAAGATCGTACTTAGATTTCCTGTATAGATCAGGGTCACCCAACACTTGAATACCTCAAAGCTAGTTTGTAGCAAAATCAAAGCATTCCGTACTATTATTGAGGCCTTATTCAAGTCTGTTTGTAAAATATAAATTGTAGGTGTGACTTTAGGAGCTAATGCTGCAAAAGAACTCGACAAAATTCCATTCTGATAGTTAAATGGCAATAAGATCCATTTCAAGGAGGTGCTGCAAGGCTACTTGTTTTTCATCTACGCCGGTATTAAAAAAAAGCACGCTTGACAGTGGAGCAAGATTTGTGGATAGTCTTCTCATCAATTCTTCTCAGGATCAAAAGATTCTGCATACACTGGCAGGCCCGGGTTTCCCACTAATCTGAGGAGTAAATTTACTCTTATTTTGCGTTGAGACATTGTTTATGAAAGTCAGAGTTGAGCAGATTTTGAAAATGTCTGTGCTTGCAGTTGAAAAAAGTGCATTTGCTGGTGGGTTTAAAATATTAATGCTTGTGATCCTCCTTTAATTTTTTTTGTATGCACTATGTTGCAAATCTCTAGTGAGGCTGTAACCATGGTAAATTCAAGTAAATGTTACATTTTCCAACAATCACTTCAGCTGAAAAAAGTAGATGGAATTACCTCATTGAAGTGAGCCTTGATACTAAAGAAGTTGGAACTGCTGCATCCGATTACACTGTACTGTGATTCTCTGTAAATACTTTAACACCTTTGTTATAAAACAGATCCGCAAATTAACTACTGCTGGATTTTCAAAGTATTGGATTCAATGGACTTACCTTTTAAGTGTGACTTCCTGTTTTTCTTACTAAGTTTATTGAAGTTCACAATTTCATGGAAGCTGCTATGTCATAATCATACAGCACGGAAACAGGTCCTTTTGGCTTAAATTGTCCATGCTGACCAGGTTTCCTAACCTGAATTAGTCCCTGTGTTTGGCCCAAATACCTCTAAAGCTTTATTACCAGGGACCTCTCCAAATCTCTCTCAAATGTTTTAATTGCCACCTCTACCACTTCCTCTGGCAGCTGATTCCATATATGCTGTACTGTCTGTGTGAAAACGTTGCCTTTCAGGTCCCTTTTAAATCTTTGCGCTCCCACCTTAAACCAATGCACGCTAATTTTAGACTCCCTTACCCTGGGAAGTAGACCTTGCTATTCACTTTATCTAGTTCCCTCATGATTTTTATAAATCTTTGTAAGATCACCCCTCAGCCTTGTATGCCCCAGGGGAGAAAGGTCCCAGCCTATTCAGTTTCTCTTTATAATTCTAACCTTCCAGTCTCTGTAACATACTTGTAAATCCTTTTTACACTCTTTCCAGTTTAATAACATCCTTTCAATAGCAGGACCACTAGAATTGTATGCAGTACTCCAAATGTGGCCTTACCAATGTCTTGTACAGCTGTAACATTATCTCAACATTTATACTCAATGCTCAGATTGAAGGCAGGCATGCCAAACCCCATTTTTGAGAAACTGTGTACCTGCACTGTTAGGTCTCTGTTTGGTTTGGGGACATACTCCCCAGGACTCTGCTATCAACTATGTAATTCCTGCTCTGGTTTACCTCATCTACCATTCTTTGGCCCAATTTCTGAGTTGATCAAACTCCTGTTGTACTCTTAGACAATCTTCTTCATGGTCCACTATACTACCAATTTTGGTGTTATCTGCAAACTTAGTAACCATGCCTCCTATATTCTCATCCAAATCATTTATATAAATAAACAACAATGGACCTAGCACAGATCCTTGTTGTACATTGCTAATCACAGGCTTCCAGTCTGATCAACAACCCTCTATCACCATCCTTTGTCTCCTACCATCCAGCCAATTTTGTATACAACTGGCTAGCTCTCCCTGGATCCCATATGATCTAACCCTACTAACCAGTCTGCCATGCAGAGCCTTCTCAAAAGCCTTGCTAAAAGTCCGTGTAGACAACGTCTACCATTCTTGCCTTCAGATAGGTAACCTATCTTGGCCACCCCTTCAAAAGTACTGAATCAAATATGTGAAACATGATTTCCCATGTACAAAACTATGCTGACTATTTCTAATCAGTCCTTGCATTACCAAATGCTTGTAGATCCTGTCTTTCCCTTCATTGACATTAGGTTCCACAGTCTGTAGTCCCCTGGCTTTTCCTTGCAGCTTGCCTTAAATAAAGGCACGACATTAGCCATTCTTCAGTCTTCCAACATTTCACTCATAGCTGTTGACAATGCAAATATCTATGTTAGGGACCCACGCAATTTCTTCCCTTGCTTCCCACAATGCCCTAGGATACATAGAACATTGAACAATACAGCACAGTACAGGCTTTTGGCCCTTGATGTTGTGCCGACCTTTTATCCTGCTCTTTGATCAAACTAACTACATACCCTTCATTTTACTATCATCCATATGTGCCTCTCCAAGAGTCATTTAAATGTCCCTAATGTCTCTGTCTCTACTACCACCACTGGCAGTGCATTCCATGCACCCACCACTCTGTGTAAAGAACCGTCCTCTGACATCTCCCCTAAACCTTCCTCCAATTACTTTAAAGTTATGCCTCCTTGTGATAGCCGTTTTGCCCTGGGAAAAAGTCTCTGACTATTCACTCTATCTATGCCTCTCACCATCTTGTACACCTCTATCAAGTCATCTTTCATCCTCCTTCGCTCCAATGAGAAAAACCTTAAATTGTTCAACCTTTCTTCATAAGAGATGCCCTCCAGTCCAGGCAGCATCCTGGTAAATCTCCTCTGCACCTTCTCTGAAGCTTCTACATCCTTCCTATAATGAGGTGACCAGAACTGAACACAATATTCTAAGTGTGGTATAACCAGGGCTCTATAGAACTGCAGCATAACCTTGCGGCTCTTAAACTCAATTCCCCTGCTAATGAAAGCCGACACACCCATATGCCTTCTTAACAACCCTATCAACTTGGGTGGCAACTTTGAGGGATCAATGGACATGGACCCCAAGATTCTTCTGTTTCTCCCCACACTGCCAAGAATCCTGCCTTTAACACTGTATTACAAAATGAATCACTTCACACTTTTCCAGATTGAACTCCATCTGCCACTTATCAGCCCAGTTCTGCATCCTGTCTTTGTCCTGTTGCAACCTACAATACCCCTCCACACTATCCACCATTCCACCAACCTTTGTGTCATCGGCAAACTTACAAACCATCCTTCCACTTTCTCATACAAGTCATTTATAAAAGTCACAAAGAGCAGAGGTCCCAGAACAGATCCCTGCTGAACACCACTGGTCACCAAGCTCCAGGCTGCATACTTTCCATCCACCACCACCCTCTGTCTTTTATGAGTCAGCCAATTCTATATCCAGGCTGTATCCCATGCCTCCTTACTTTCTGAATGAGCCTACCTTGGGGAACCTTATTAAACACCTTGCTAAAATCCATGTACACCATATCCACTGCTCTACCTGCATCAATGTGTTTTGTCACATCCTCAAATAATTCATTAAGGTTTGTGAGGCATGATCTACCCCTCATAAAGCCATGTCGACTATTTCTAATCAAACTATAGTTTTCCAAGTAATAATAAATTCCATTTGTCAGAACCCTTTCCAATAATTTGCCCACCAGATATGTAAGACTGATGGTCTATAATTCCCAGGATTCTCCCTATTCTCTTTCTTGAACAAGGGAATAACATTTGCCACCCTCCAATCATCTGGCACTACTCCAGTGAACAGTGAGGACATAAAGATCATCGCCAAAGATGCAGCAATCTCTTCTCTTGCTTCCTGTAGAAACCTAGGGTATATCCTGTCTGGCCCAGGGGACTTATCTATCCTTTTGTTTTTCAAAATTTTCAGCATATCCTTCTTAACATCAACCTGTTCAAGCATATCAGCCTATTTCATGCCGTCCTCTCAAACGTCAAGGTCCCTCTCCGTAGTGAATATTGAAGCAAAGTATTCATTAAGGACCACCCCCATCTCCTCTGACTCCAGGCACATGTTCCCTCCACTATCCCTAATCAGCCCCACCCTCACTCTGGCTATCCTCACAAGTGTAGAATCCGTTAGGTTTTTCCTTAATCCTACCTGCTAAAGCTTTTTTATGTCCCCTTCTAGCTCTTCTTAAATAAGCTTCCTTCTTCCTCTTGACTAGATGTTCCACATCCTTTGTCACCCTACCATGCCTTGTCTCAGTGGGACAAACCAATCCAGCACTATCAGCAATTGTCCCAAAACAACCTCCACATTTCTGTCATGCATTTCCCTGAGAACATCTGTTCCCAATTTAGTTGCCCCAATTCCTGCCTAATTCTCCCTCCCCCAATTCAATATTTTCCCATACCGTCTGTTCCTATCGCTCTCCATGACTATAGCAAAGGTCAGGGAGTTGTGATCACTATCACCGAAATGCTCTCCCAGCTGGATCTGACACATGGCCTGGTTCGTTGCCAAGCACCAAATCCAAGATGGCCTCCTCTCTAGTCAGCCTAACATATTGAGTCAAAGAATCCTCCCTGGACACACCTGACAAAAGCTGCTTCATCCAAACTATGTGAACTAAGGACATTCCAATCAATATTAGGGAAATTAAAGTCACCCATGACAACAACCTTATTACTTCTGCACCTTTCCAAAATCTGCCAATCTGCTCCTCTGTGTCTCTATTGATATTGGGTGGGGCGGGGTGACTGTTCCTTTCCTGTATCTGACCTCCATCCATACTGACTCTGTAGACAAACTCTCCTTGATGACCTCCCTTTCTCCAGCTGTGATACTATCCCTGATTAGCAATGCCACTTCTTCACCTCGTTTATCTTCCCCACCTGCATCCCCCCCATTCCTTTTGAAACATCTCAACCCTGGAACATCTAACAACCATTCCTGCTCCTGTGATATCCAAGTCTCCACAATGGCCACAACATTCGTAGCTCCAAGTACTGATCCATGCTCTAAGTTCATCACCCTTCATCCTGATACTTCTTGCATTAAAATAGACACACTTCAAGCCATCACACTGACTGCAACTTTGCCTTATCAACTGTCTATCCCTCCTCACAGACTCTCTGCACACTGTATCTGGCTGTTCACTAGCTACTCCATCCTCAGATCTGTAGCTCCGGTTCCCACCCACCCCCGCTGCCAAACTAGTTTAACCCCTCTCAAAGAGCTTTAGCAAACCTCGTGCCCAGTATATTGGTGCCCCTTCAGTTCAGAGACCTGTCCTTCTTGTACAGGTCTCACCTTCCCCAGAAGGTATCCCAAAGATCCACTTATCTGAAGCCCTCCCTCCTTCACCAGCCCTGTTTATCTGCACCGCTCTCTGTTCCTAGCTCACTAGACCGTGGTACCGGTAGCAATCCTGAGATTACTACTTTGCTTGTCCTGCCTTCGAGCTTGCAAGCTAACTCCCTATATTCTCGATCCGAGACATCCCTGAGCCTGGCACTCAGGAGACAATATACCATCCGGGAGTCTCGTTCGCAACCACAGACTCTCCTGTCTGTTCCTCTCACCACTGAATCTCCAATCACTATCATTCTCCTCAACTCCCCCCTTGCCTTCTGAGCCACAAAGCCATTTGATTAGGTCCTGGGGATTTAGAATCATAGAATCCCTCCTGTGCGGAAGTCAACCCTCTGAAGGGCATCCTACCCAGACCCCTTTCCTACCTCTGTAACCACACATTTCCCATGGCTAATCCAGCTAGCCTGGACACTATGGGCAATTTAGCATGGTCAATCTACCTAAATTGCACACCTTTGGACTGTGGGATGAAACCGGAGCATGCGGAGGAAATCCATGAAGGCACAGGGAGAATGTCCATGTGGAATTTGCAGTCGCCCAAGGACTCAAACCTAGGTGCATGGCACTGTGAGTTGTCACCCAGTTATCTTGCTTTATGCATTTTAAGGCCTCCAGCACCATCACTTCTGTAATGTGGACATTTTTCAAGACATCACTATGTATTTCCCAGAGTTCCCTAGCTTCCATATCTTTCTCCACGGTACATACTGATGAGAATTTGTCGTTTTGGATCTCACCCATTTCCTGTGGTTTCATGCAGACTTATTGGGCCCTATTTTCCTTGTTACTTATTTTGCCCTTAATACACTTGTAGAATCTCCTTTACCCTATCTGTCAAAACTACCTCATGTCCCCTTTTTGCCTTTCTGATTTTCTTTGCAAGTGTACTGCTATACCACCGCACCTCCCCCCCCCCCCCCCCCCGCCACGGACTTGAAGGATTTATTTGATCCCAGCTGTCTATACCTGACATTTGCCTCCTTTTTCTTGACCAGAGAGTCAACATTTGCAGTCATCCAGTGTTCCCTACTCCTGCTAGCCTTACCCTTCACACTAACAGGGACATGCTGGTCCTGAACTCCCCATATTTCACTTTTGAAAGCCTCCCCACTTGCCAGGCATCTCTTTGCAGCTTTTGAAAGATCCTGTCTAATACTATTAAAATTGACGTTGCCCCAATTTAAACTTTGAACTTGTGTTCAGCTTATCCTTGTCTGTAACTATTTTAAAACCAGTAGAATTATGGTCAGTACTCCCTCACTAACACCTCAATCACTGTCCTGCCACATTTCCCAAGGGGAGGTTAAGTTTTGCCACTTCTGTAGTAGGGCCTTCTACTTATTGATTGAGCAAGTTTTCGTGAGCACACTTAAATTTCTTCCATCCAACCCCTTAACACTGTGGGAGTCCTAGTCTATGTTTGGAAACTTAAAATCCCCTACTATACAATCCTACTATTCTTACAGCTGTCTGTGATCTCCCTACATATTTCCTCTTTGAGGGCCTATGATAAAATCCCATCAAAGTGATCATCCCCTTCTTATTTCTCAGTCCATCCACAAAGCCTCACTGGACAATCTCCTAGGACTACCTGCCTAAGTAGTGCCATGGGTTTTCCCCAATAAAAACACAACTCCTCCTCCTCTCTACTCTCCTTTCCTTCCTATAGCATTTGTACCTCAGAACATTGAGCTGCCAGTCCTGTCTCTCCCTCAGCTGTGTTTCTGTAATATCCCAGTTCCCATGTTCCTTTCCATGCCTTGAGTTCATCTGCTTTACCTGTCAGGCTTCTTGCATTGAAATAAATGCAGTTTAATTTCTCAGTCTTCCCTCATTCCCTGCTGTGTTCTTGCCTGCCTTGTCAATTTAACTTGCTTTAACTTCTACACTAGCCTCAACGTTCTTGCTTGTCTCACTGCTGTTTAGCCACACTGCCCCCGCCCCCTCCCTTCACCAGACAGGTTTAAATCCTCCCAAATCGCTCAAGCAAATCTCTCCAGGGGATTTAAGATGGTGGCGACCCAGTAGGCCTGAGTTTACTGAGCTCTGCCCAGGACCCCCCGCCCCGCCACGCAGCAACAGATGCGCCCCCGGCCGTCCCGGAGGACTTACTGGCAGAGGCAAGCCTGGTCTTGGAAATAGTCAAGCTCCGAGAGAGGATCAATGCAGAAGCATGACCGGGAGATCAAGAGCCTCTGGCAGCGTGTCGGAGGGGCAGAGCAAAGGGTTTCAGCCTCCGAGACCACAGGATCCCCAGGCTATGGTGTACAAGGGATCAAGAATAATGCTGTTCCAGGACTTCTCTCCGGTCGTGGTACGCAAGAGAATTTTATGAGGTTAAGAAGTGTCTGAGGGAATTAAAAATTCAGTATTCCATGAGATACCTGAGCAAATCTCTCCAGTTCAGGTGCAGCCCATCCCTCTTGTACAAGTTACCTCTGCTCCAGAAGAGATCCCAAAAATCTGAATCCCTGCCCCCTGTATCTCAGCCACGCATTCATCTGCCTTAATCTCCTATTCCTACTCACAGTAGCATGTGACACTGGGAATAGTCCAGAGCTTGCTTACACTTGAGATCCTGCTTTTTAACTTCATGCCTGGATCTCATCCCTTTTTCTACCTGTCGCTGGTACAAGTGTGTAAAATTACCTCTGGCTGCTCACACTCCCCTATGAGAGTTTGCTGCAACTGCTCCAAGACATCCTTGATCCTGGCACGAGGGAGACAACACACTGTATCCTGAAATCGCGCTTGCAGCTGCAGAGATGCTTATCTGTGCTCTTGACAACACAGTGCCCTATTATAATTGCTCACTTGGAATATACCATAATCCTGTTTTACAGCAGAGCCAGTTGTAGTGCCAAATACTTGGCTGCTGGCTCCTTAGGCCTTATGTTATCTAACTATTTGTTAAATTTTGTTTTATGAACATATGATTTCAGCCAATTACCTTTAAGAATGTTTCACAATGTATATATGTGAAAAAGGAAGAGTGATGCCTGCAATGAGACATGCAACATATGCACTGGGATAGATTACACCTTCCAGCAGTTTTTTGGGTGGTTAGCCAAGTCACTGGATTATGGTATAATAAAATCAGAAAACATGAGAACACAGCAATCTCTTCAGCATCTGTGGAGAGAAACATTTTAGTGTTCCCAGTCATGATGTTTCATCAGAACTAGATAAGCGCAGCTACCCTTTGGGCATTGTTAATCACTGAAATCCCTTGCTATCAATATGCTGGGGTGACCATTGACCAAAGACTGAACTGGACCAACCATATCAATAATACGGCTACAACAGCAGGTCAGACACTTCCTGTCTCACCAAAGCAGGTGTGCTATCTACAAGGCACAAGTCTGGATTGTGATGGAATACTTTTCACTTGCCTGGATGAGTGCAGCTCCAATAACTCTTGAAGCTTGATACCATCAAGGAAAAAGTATCTTGCTTGTTTGGCAGCCTATCCTTCTCCATGTGCTGCCACCATCACCATATCCCACAGTGACAGCTGACACATTGTTTTCTGGAGACACGATTATTTGACCGCTCTCTACACAGCTGATCTCTTCTTCAGCTGCTGTTGTGGATCTATGTTGCACAAACCACAATATACAATAAATCAGCAGACAATTAATTTGTTCAGCATTTAAATGTTTATTGGTCAGACATCTTTGCAGATTAGGAGTTTCAGATTATAGTTTAAGAGCAACTAATCTCCATTGGAAAGTATAGATATTTTACTTTAATTCTTTGTATATTGAAGTTGATTGAGCTTTAATACTTTATAGAGTCATACAGCATGGAAACAGACCCTTTGGTCCAACCAGTCCATGCCGACTATAATCCCAAACTAAACTAGCCTCACCTGCCTGCTCCTGGCCCATATCCCTCCAAACCTTTCCTATTCATGTATCCATCCAAATGTCTTTTAAAAGTTGTAATTGTACCTGCATCCTCCACCTCCTCAGGAAGTTCATTCCATATTTGAATCACCCTCTGTGTAAAAGATTTGCCCCTTATGTCTTTTTAAAATCTCTCTCCTCTCACCTTAAAAATGTGCTATCTTAGGGAAAAGACAATTACCATCAACTCTATATATACCTCTCGTTATTTTATAAACTTACCAGGTCACCTCTCCACCTGCTACGCTCCAGTGAAAAAAGTCCCAGACTATCCAGCCTTTCTTTATAAATCAAACTTTCCATACCCGGCAATATCCTGGTAAATCTCTTCTGAACCCTATCCAGCTTGTTAATATCCTTCCTATAACTGTTTCAAAGTGTGAAAACAAACATAACTGTAATACACTCCAGGTGCTTATTTTTGCATATGCTGATCTCTTGTGCATTTGCTTATAATTAATTTAAGTTTTTTTTCCTTTGTCTTTTCTCTGGGTGTGGAGCATCTTATAGTCTGTGCACATGATATGCTCTTGTTCATTTGAGTGTGGGAATGTGTGGCTTTTTGGAGAGGTGTCAGTTCTCAGGGCCTGGGATTACATTTGTTCAGGGCTATAGTTCATCTGTTTGTTTGCATTTAGTAGTGGAGGAGTGATTGTGAAGTACCTGTTGTTCTTTTATTGCCCTCTCAGGAATGTCATTTATTGCCAAGCTCCAGTGACTTTGTCTTAAGTGATGTTATAATTCATTTTCGAGGGGAATAAAGAGTCCACTACATTGATTTGGGACCAGAGTAGTTAGCATGTCCAAATAAGAACAACCGGTTACTTTCTCAAACAAATATTTATAAATCAATAGGTTTTTTTCTGCATTTGACAGTTATGTGGTTACTTGTACTGCTAGTAGCTTTTATATTTTAAAATCTTTCTTAAACCAAGTGCAGGTAATCCACTTGCAATGTGGGCTCTGAATTCATGTAATCTGGATTTTTAGATTAGTAACATTACGATAGAGTAGGGCAATGTCATGCTTTAGTGCTGTATTTCCTATCATGAAGATTCAAGAGATACAGCAGAAATGGCAAGAAACCTGAGCAATAAGGCCCACTTCTACCTCCTCAAACCAAACTCAATTTCTTCTTCCATCTGCGAGAAGCTAATCCCTTCTGAATGCAGGTTAATGCTAGACATTTGGCTCATTTTGCCAACAGATTTCTAGTTGAGGCATTTCGAAGGCCATGGAAGGTCTCCATGGTCATTCACTTTGAAAAATATATATATTTATCCGTTTCTCTTTTAGTGATCATGTGTTTTGCTTTCAACACTGCTGATAGATCATTTCATGTGCATAAATTATGAATGTAAAAATGAATTCATGTAACTTATTGCACTGGTTGCTAATTCATTTGGTGGAAATGTTCTTTTTATTTATGTATTGTTTTGTGCTTGGTATGCTTAAAATTAAATAGGTGGTTGTTTCCTCGAATACCTTTCACATATAATATTTTTTAATCACATCAAAATAAGATGGGTGGCATTTTGAGAAACAAACTGCTTTTTAATCATTTATGTTCTGTGGCAAGGACTTAAGCAGATTATGATGTGTAATTATCCTTATAGGTGTTTCATGGGTATCTTTGATCTTGAAATGGGTTGATTTTATTACCATTTAGAGTCATAGAGTCATTGTACTGTAAGGCACGGAAACAGACTCTACTGTTCAACTTGTCCTTGTCGACGAGATATTCTAAATTAATCTAGTCCCATTTGTCAGCACTGGGCCCATATCCCTCTAAACCCTTCCTATTCATGTACCCATCAAGATGCCTTTTAAATGTTGTAATTGGACCAACCTCCACCATTTCCTCTGGTAGCCCTTTCCATACGCACATCACTTTCTGTGTGAAAAAGTTGCCCCTTAGGTCCCTTTTAAATCTTTACCCTCTCACCTTAAACCCATGCCCTCTAGTTTTGCAGTCCCCTACCCTTGGGAAAAGACCTTCACTATCCAAACTATCTGTGCCCGTCATGATTTTATAAACCTCTATAAGGTCACCCCTCAATCTCTGATGCTCCAGAGAATACAGCCCCAGCCTATTTAACGTCTCCATATAGCTCAAATCCTCCAAACACGGCACCATCCTTCTAAATCTTTTCTGAACCCTTTCAAATTTTACAACATCCTTCCTAAAGCAGGGGAAATCATAACTGAACACAGTATTCCATAAGTGGCCTAACCAACGTTCTTTACAGCTGCAGCATGACCTCCCAACTCCTATAGTCAATGCACTGACCAAGAAATGCACTGGCTGCAATTACTTCGGCACCACTTCCCACCCGTTCCTCCACTACATTGTTGACTGTATAGGCGCCGCCATTGCTCCCATGAGGAAGTTGAACAGTTTATCAACTTTACCAACATCTTCCAACCTGACCTCAAATTCACCTGGACCATCCCCTTCCCAGATCTCACATGTCTCTGGCAGCCGACTATCCACAGACATGTACTACAAGCCCACCGACTCCCACCCTACCTCCTATAAAAATGCCCTTATTCCCAATTCCTCCGCCTCCACAGCATCTGTTCACAAGATGATCAATTCCACCTCAGAAAGTCTCAGATGGCCTCCTTCTTCCACGATCGCAACTTCCCTCCCCACGTGGTTGACAATGCCCTCCAGTGCATCTCCTCCACTTCACGCATCACCGCCCTTGAACCCCAACTTCCCCAATGCAACAAGGACAGAATGCCCCTGGTCTTCACCTTCCACCCCACCAACCGCTGCATACATTGCATCATCCTCCGCTACATCCGCCACCTCCAAATGAACCCCACCACCGAAGATATATTTCCCTCCCCACCCCTATCAGCATTCCAGAAAGACCATTCCCTTCGCAACTCCCTCATCAGGTCCACACCCCCCATCAGCCCACACCCCACTCCTGGCACCTTTCCCTGCTACAGCAGGTATTGTAAAACCTGCGCCCACACCACTCCCCTCACCTCCATCCAAGGCTCCAAGGGATCCTTCCACATCAGAAATTTACCTGTACTTCTACCAATGTCATCTATTGCATCTGTTGCATCCGGTATGGTCTCCTCTACATCGGGGATACAGGACGCCTTCTTGCGGATCGTTCCAGAGAACATCTCTGGGACACCCACACCCCACCCCACCACTCCATGGCTGGACACTTCAACACCCCCTTCCACTCCATCAAGGACATGGAGGTCCTGGGCCTCCTCCATCGCCAAACCATTACCACCCGATGCCTGGAGGAAGAACCTCCCTCATATTCTACCTTAGGACCCTGCAACCACACGGGATAAATGTGGATTTCAACAGCTTCCTCATTTCCCCTCCACCCACATTATCTCAGTCCCAAGCCTCCAACTTGGCACCTCACTCCAGACCTGTCTATCACTCCCCCCCGACTTATCACCTCCCTCCAATCCCAGCCCCTCCCATTTATCTCTCAGCCCCGATCCACAAGCTTCATTCCTGATGAAGGCCTTATGCCCAAAACGTTGATTCTCCTGCTCCTCGGATGCTGCCTGACCTGCTGTGCTTTTCCAGCAACACACTCTCGACATTGACCAATAAAGGCAAGCATACCAAATGCCTTCTTCACTATCCTATCTACCTGCAACTCGACTTTAAATGAACAATGAATCTGCACTTCAAAGTCTTTTTGTTTAGCAACAGTTCTCAGGAACTTACCATCAAGTGTATGTGTTCTGCCCTGATTTGTTTTTCCAAAACGCAGCACCTCAAATTTATGTAAAGTGAATTCGATCTGCCACTCCTCGGCTCATTGGCCCATCTGATCAAGGTCCTGTTATTCTCTGAGGTAACCTTCTTTGCTGTCCACTACACCTCCAATTTTGGTGTCATCTGCAAACATATTAACTATACCTCATATGTTCACATCCAAAGCATTTATAAACGACAAAAGGTAGTGACCCAGTAGCGATTCTTGTGGCACACCACTGGTCACAGGTCTCCAGTCTGAAAAGCAACCCTCCACCACCACCCTCTGTCTCCTACCTTCAAACCAGTTCTGAATCCAAATGGTGCGTTCTCCCTGTATTCCATGTGATCTAACCTTGCTAACCAGTCTCCCATGGGGAATTTTGTCAAACACCTTACTGAAGTCCATACAGATCACATTCACCTCTCTGCATTCATCAATCTTCTCCAGAAAACTCAGTTGTGAGTGAGACATGATTTCCCAAGCACAAAGCCATGTTGACTAACCCTAATCAGTCCTAACCTTTCCAAATACATGTAAATCCTGGCCCTCAAGATTCCCTCCAACAACTTGCCCACCACCGATGTCAGGCTCACTGGACTATAGTTCCCTGGCTTCTCCTTACCACCTTTCTTAAATAGTGGTATCACGTTAGCCAACCTACAGTTTTCCGGCACATCACCTGTGGCTATCGATGATACAAATATCTCAGCATGATGCCCAGAAATCACTTCCCTAACACAAAGTTCTCAGATACACCTGATCTGGTCCAGGGATTTATCCACTTTTATCCATTTCAAGATGTCCAGCACCACCTCCTCTGTAAAATTGACAGTTTTAAAGATGTCACTATTTATTTCCCCAATTTGTCAAGCTTCCATAGCCTCCTCCACAGTAAATACTGTTGCAAAATACTAATTTGGTATCTCCCTTATCTCCTATAGTTCCACACATAGGCAGCTTTGCTGATTTTTAAGGCCCCTATTCTCTCCCTAGTTACCCTTTTGTCCTTAATATATTTGTAGAATCCCTTTGTATTCTCCCTAACCTTACTTGCCAAAATGCTCTCATGTCCCCCTTTACCCTCCTGATTTCCCTCTCAAGTATACTTCTACTGCCTTTATAATCTTTTAGGGATTCACTTGATCTCTGCTGTCTATACCTGACATATGCTTCCTTGTTTTTCTTGACGAAAGCCTCAATTTCTCTAGTCATCCAGCATTCCCAACACCTACCAGACTTACCCTTCATCCTAACAGGATCATACAGCCTCTGGACTCTCATTATCTAATTTCTGAAGGCTTCCAACTTTCCAGCCGTCCCTTTACCTGCGAACGTCTGCCCCCAATCAACTTTTGAAAGTTCCTGCCTAATACCATCAAAATTGGCTTTCCTCCAATTTAGAACTTTAACTTTTCGATTCGGTCTATCCTTTTCCATCATTGTTTTGAGTCTAATAGAATTAAGATTCCTGGCCCCAAAAGTGCTCCCCCCACTGACACCTCAGTCACCTGCCCTGTCTTATTTCCCAACAGTGGGTCAGGTTTTGCTTTTCACTAGTAGGTACATTCAAGTACTGAATCAGAAAGTTTTTTTTTAAACATAACAGGTTCCTCTCCATTCATGCACTTAACACTCTGGCTGTCCCAGTCTATATTTGGAAAGTTAAAATCCCTTCCATAACCACCCTGTTCTTCTTAGATAACTGAACTGTCCTTACAAATTTGCGCCTCTATTTCCCACTGACTATTGGGAGTTCTATAGAACAAGCCCAACAAGGTGATCATCTCTTGGTGCATTTCAATTAAAATCATTTGTTTAATTTACTGATCCTATCATTGAAGAGGTAAGCATTTAAGACGCTAAACAACATTGATTATCAAAGACACATGGATCATATGATTCACTGGCTTGTGCATTTTTTAAAACAAGTTTTAACTGAAAGAACCAAAAATGTATTTAAAAACAAAACTTATCATTATAAGATGCATTTAGCTCAATCACCTCAAGCAAGTTGTCGCAAAAGAACTTGTCTATTACCATCTGAAGCCAAATCAAATATGCTAAAATATGAAACTATCTGAAACTTTCCGAGTAACTAGTAACAAATAGTGATGATTTTGAACTCTGTAGTAGTATTTGACAATATGCCCCTGTTGGTCTGTTTCTGGATTACCCTTTCTTTAATCATATGGTAGAAAATGTTAGTCTAAAAGTGGGTTCCCTACTAATACAAGGGCAGGAGTTCCTTACTTTAGAAAGTAAGACCGTGATTAATTGTAATGTATTATAGTCCTAGGAATATGAACAAACTTCACCTAGCCTGTATTGATTAATTAAAAACCTTTCCCTCCTGAAGTCAAATTGACATTTGATAAATCTCCATTATTTATGGAGATAAATAAACTAAAATAAACTAATTGCCTTGCACTGAGTCAGAATGCATGTATCAAATGGAGGTCATGTATGTTGAGCTTCAGTCAGAAACGTGAGCAACGTTTGAGGGTTGCATTTTTGTTTAATTTTATATTGGACAGCCTTGTTTTCAGCTGATCTGCTTCCCTTCTGGAGACCTTTTGAATCAGTATTTTTTATTTTGGAATTACTAACATTGCAAACAGTCACTTTCCTGAACAGGATGGTCCCTGTGCCTCAAAGTGCTCTCATAAATAAACTGGTCTAGAATGAGCAACAGGACAAATCAGGTTAAAGTACTTTGAGTCCTTCATCACTCAAGATAGTGCTAACCATTTCATTGATGGATAGTTTTAATCAATCTATTCAGGTTTATTATGAAACACATCTGGAGCACAGCCCCCTGGTTTGAAGGTGGGGACACTCCCACTATGTCACAAGAGCCCTACCTTTTCAATGACTTGGTGACATCTCCGAGTCAAAATGAGTCAATGTTCCTGGTTTTCTCATTGGAATTTGGCAGCTTTTGAAATACAGAAAGAATAATGACTTGAAGGTCATTAGTCTGCTTTCAGTTAGAAGGAATAGGAATTAATTTGATTTGCTGACAGAAACATCTATAGCTTGGAAAGCATTTTGGGTTCTATGCAAAGACATTCTGGTTGAAGCTGGATCCATTGTATCAGCTCTGGAACATACAGTTAGCTCAGAAAGGTAAGGTCAGTGCAAGGATTTTAGTTTGGAAGTTCTAGACCTCAGGTTTTTGGTTAGAACCCTGAAGGAGTTATTTGAAGCTGAGAAAATCTAAGCCAGTTATGTGAGTACCCAAAGACGATGCTGTCAGACCCTCAAGACCAGGAATTGAAATCAACATCTGTCATCACTGCTGCTTCATAATGCCAGGACCTGGGTAGTGTCCAGTGATGCGCTGGCTGGGTTGATAAGCCATTGTAAATGCAGGGTTACAGGGTTGGAGGGGGATACTCTTGAGAGTCAGTGCAGACCCGATGGGCTGAATGGCCTCTTTCCGTAACATAGGGATTTTATATCAACCTAAACTGGAACATTTAGGTGTTTTTGCATATGCTTCAGTATCTGGAGAGTTGTGAATGGTACTGAATGTCATATATTCTCACTTACCACCTTTATAGAGAAGGTCAGACTATGATGATGATGTTTGGACACTACTGAAGAACCCCTGCGTGATATCCTCCAAATGAGATTACTGCTATCAAATAATAACGGCTACCTACCTTTCTGCAAAAGGAGAGTTTTCTCCAATTCCCGGTTGCCTTCAATTTTACTTGGGTTCTATGATGCTATTCCCTGTTATATGTTGTATTTATGTAAGGGATGGGGTAGCATAGTGGCTCAGTGATTAGCACTGTTGCTTCACAGCACCAGGGAGCCAGGCTTGATTCCAGCCTTGGGTGACAGTGTGGAGTCTGCACATTCTCCCTCTGCCTGTGTGGGTTTCCTCCAGTTTCCTCTCTCAGCACAAAGATGGATGGATTGGCTATGCTGAATTTCTCTGTAGTGTCCAGGGATGTGTAGGTTATGTGGTTAGCCATGGTAAATGTGGTGGGGGCTCTGAGTGGGATAGTCTTCAGAAGGCCTGCTTTCACACTGTAGAGATTCCATGAAAGAAAAACAACCAAGTCTTGAATCCAACTCTCTTGTCCATGGTTTGACCAAGCTGTGGAACAGTCAGTGAACATTCAACAACATTGCTGTAGGTTTTGCAGTCGCATGTAGGCCAGACAGGATAAGGACTGTAGAATTTTCCCTAAAGGACAAACGGTAAATTTAATGGGTTTTACAATAATCCAGTAGGCTCTGACCATTATTACTGAGGCTAGTTTTTTTAAATTCTGGATTTTTTGGGGACATGGCAAGATGGCGGTGATTCTGTAGAACTGCTGTGGACGGGTCTGCCTAACAGCCAAGGCATACTGGTGTTTTTTGCCATCCCTGGCCAACTTATGTGATGGAATTATTAGTTTAAAACCTTACAGAACACACATTTGTTAATATTTGGGAGTGGGAAGGATACCAAAGGGAAAAGGAGTGAGCAAACAGCAGCAGGGAGGGCACTCCCCTGCAGCACCTACCACACCATAGACTGCAGCAGCAGCAGCCTCTCCTGAACCCCCCGGGGACCTGACAGACTCACAGGAATTGACTGCTGCGATAGAGAGACTTACCTCGAAGGTTGGGGCTGTGATTGAGGAGATCCGTGGGGAGATTCGTGCCCAGGTCCAACCTATCACATCCATGCTGCAGAAGCATGAACAGGAGATCCAGGGCCTCAGGGAGAGGCTCGAGGAGGTGGAGGGTCGAACTAAGGCCTCGGAAGCTGAGATGGAGTCCTCATGCAGTCGGATCCAGGTGCTGGAGTGAGAGGTGCAGGCCTTGCGAGACCATATCGATGAACTTGAAAATTGAGGTCAGAGGATAAATCTCCGAATTGTTGGGCTCCCTGAAGGTGAGGAAGGTGAGCAGTCAGTCAGCTTCTTTGAAAGCTGGCTGCCGAAGTTTTTTGGATTTCGCAATGAGTCCAGCAGGCTGCAGATTGAAAAGACTTATCGGGTTACAGTGCACAGGTCAGGCCCAGTGCAGCACCCCCCTGCTCAGTGCTAGTGCACTTCCACTCATAAGTACAAGCAAAAAGTCATAGATGCTTCCAGATCCCTGGGAAAAGATCCACAGGCGCTGCTGTACAAGGGGTCAAAAATCATGTTTTCCCAGGATTTCTCTGCAGCTGTAACTTCGATGAAGTTAAAAAGAGGCTGAGAAACCTGGGCATCCAGTACTCCATGAGATACCCCGCAGTGCTCCATTTCAGCCACGAGGACTCAATTTATACACTCGATGCAGCGCATAAAGCTAAAAACTTTGTAGACACTTTAAAATCGACGGATTGGCCTGAAGAATACGGTTAATGTTTGTTCTTTTTTCTATCTTTCCCCCATGTTTTCCCTTCCTTTTTTTATTCCTTTCTTTGTCCCTATTAATTTCCTTTTTGGAAAGAGGGGAAAAGACCTTGGAATAAGTTGTTCCTTTTTTTTAATAACTGGATTTTCTGATGGGAAATTTTGTGGATGTTCTTTGTTGTCTCTCCCCCTTTTTTTTTGTTTGTTCTGTTTCTCTTTTAGTCACAAGTAGGGGTGACATGAAGCCAGGGATGGGTGGAGTATTCATCCTGACTTTGTCTTTTTTCTGTTGTTTTAAGGATCATCTCCTTGTGTTTTTTTCTGGTCTAAGGCTGGGGCACAGTCCGGGTTTGAAGGAGCTATGAAGGAGGGGATGGGTTGGGTGAGTGCCCTCTATGGGTAGGGGGAAAAGTCTTCCAGTCAAGGTTTTATAGTTGGTTTTCTTTGTCGTTTTTTGGTAGTAATAGTTGTTTATAGTTATGATAGAGTAGTTTTTGTATATATAGTTCTTTGACTCTATGAGTCTTTACTTACTTGTGCTCGGTGCTTTGAAAGCAGGGTTCTCCCTCTGAGGGGTTCAAGGGTCTTTGAAAGGGGATATAAGAAGACTACGCTTCTCACTAAGCCCTATCAGCCTGATACAGAGAGGTTATTGCTACGTTCCACAAGCACTCTTTTGGTTAGGGCCCTCTATCGCCTGCTGGGTGGCAAGGCCTAACAGGATATTAACTTGTTACGTGAGGTCTGGGAGCAAGAGTTAGGAGTGGAGAGCTCTTCTGAAACATGGAAGAACATATGGGAGAATACTAGAAAGATCGCAATCTGTAATAGGACATGTGCTACACAGTTAAAAATTCTGCACAGGGTTCATCTGGCACATGACTGTCTGGCGAAGTTTAAAAAAGGGGCATCTTCAGTGTGCCCCAAATGTAAAATAAGTGTAAGTACTCTTACCCATTGCTTCTGGACATGCCACAGACTCAGTGTTTACTGAAGCGCTGTGGCAGGAGAGATACAGAGTGTATTGAGGACTGAAGTCAAAGTAGACCCAATATCTCTCCTCTTAGGTCTACCAAATTTACCATCTTTAGATGGGCATGGGAAGAAATTATTTTCTTGCATACTGTGCACGGAAGAATATTCTGATGAATTGGGTGTCTGAGAACATGCCAGGCTTGCTGGGGTGGCAGAAATTAATTATGGAGCACATTCCCTTGGACTTTATTTTTTACAAACACGGTGCACCACATAACAGATTTTTATAAGACATGGCAGCCCTAATTGAGTTATCTGGAGATAAATTTGTCAGTTATCTTAACAAGGGTGTTTGTTTAACCAGGATGGTTAGATTTGTCAAGCTGTGGGCCCTGGAGGGGGATCTCCTGAGTTAATACGGGTGTTTATACAATGCTCCTGTTCCTTTGTTTGGGAGCTTTGCGTTGAGCATAGCTGTTCTGTATTATGTGTTTTTTTGGGGATTTTTGCATTTTTTTTGGTGTTGCTTTGCACAGTGTTAGGGTTTGTTTTGTATTATAGGGTAGGTTACTAGTTAGTAGACAGTAGCTGTATTGTAACTTTTTTTTATTATACTGATATTTGTTATTGATTGTATTTTTCAATAAGTTTATATGTTTGTAAAGTTAAAATATTTGCTAATAAATATATTTACAAAAAAAATCTGGATTTATTAAGTTTAATTCCACCAATGTTGCCACGATTGCATTTAAACTGATGTCCCCAGAGAATTTGCTTGATTTGCTGAATTTTAGTCCAGTAACATCATTACTGCGCAACGTTTTCTCATCGTGTTCATGGTAGTGGGAAATGTGGATGGTTCTTTTATTTGCTTTATTAAGAGGAGAACTTTGAACTTGTCAGATTTGCAAACCACTGCAGAAGTATTTCATTATATTTAGATAAATTAAGTCTGAACATTAAACAATCTTAAAATCAGGTCATTAATTGATTGTTTAAAACAGAGCAGTCCAAAATTAAATATTACGATTGTGTATAGATGGTATCCAACCAGAATTGCTAACTCCTGTCGATGTCACAAGTATCAATTATCAGTCTGAAGTGTTTGGAGAAGAACTTGTTGACTCTTTTTCCTTCTGCTCACAATCAAACAAACCAAAGGCTAATCTTCCTATGTCAAGACCTTTTTTCATTCAATCACTACTAATACTCCAAAATGCAATGGATTGACTATCAGTTTTGATTTACCAATACTACTGGATGCTGGTCCTGGCTGGAGAATGTGATTTGTATGATATAAGTTAATTGCAAATTCTACTGCCCAGTGAATTACTGAGATGTCTTTAAGGTTTTATGTATGGGAATTTTTTTTAATGCCACTGTACACTCTATTAATTGCATGTCACAATATAACTGGCAATTAGTGATATGGAACATTTATTCCTATCAGTACAGTGCAGCCATTGCTTTCTGTTGACCTCAAACAAAAA
This sequence comes from Chiloscyllium plagiosum, assembly GCF_037043375.1. Taxonomy (NCBI): domain Eukaryota; kingdom Metazoa; phylum Chordata; class Chondrichthyes; order Orectolobiformes; family Hemiscylliidae; genus Chiloscyllium; species Chiloscyllium plagiosum. The sequence continues at coordinate 69,850,164 of NW_028270140.1, forward strand.
ATTTTAACCTAAATGTCTTTCAATCTCAGTCACTATGTCTGAAATGCTGTTCTCAATACTAATATTAATGAAATTCTCAGTACCTTCCGGTGGCTCTAGTGTGGCAAACTGAGATTGTAGCAAAGAAGGTGACATGAAATGTCCTTTTCTACTGTCTAACCTCTTAGTAATCAATTGTATGGGGCCATGAAGATATACAAACAAGATGTTCTTGCTGCAGCCAAGTTGTGATCGCTCCTCGTTCTCTTTTAAAGTTCTGTTGACAGCACTTTGCTCACCAGTCAGAATTCTTCGATACATTCTTTTCAGAGAAGAGCAAGCAAGGATCACGTTTTCTCCAAATGAAATTTCCCTATTGTTAAATATAATTGTTACTCATCATGAATAAATATTCAAATCTACAAATAAATGCAAGATCTACATCCATCACGCTTCACCACATTACAAAATTTCATCAGTACTGAACTAAAGTATTTTGTAATTGAAGCTCAAGCACGAAAAGCTTATTATTAACAGAATTTACTCATCTGATCAGATAACATATGCACAAATTTATGGTTAATGTCTACTTTTGCTCCATTACTTAACTCTAATCTTATTTGACAAAAAAAATTAAAATTTTCAGTTTACCTCATTAATATTTCATGCAAAGTGCACAACCAGGGGATTCGATCCTATGACCAACAGAAACAAGTGTCTTAAAAAATTGGGATGGTACAAGTTTTATTTATACAATTTTCTTTTGAAAAAAAGAAACTTGGGAAATAAATGTTATTTTTCTCTCAATTTCCCATTCAGTGTTTGAGTACAAAATGGTATAGTCAAGTAAAATGGCTCTCCTGAATCACTGCAGTTGGCTCCCAGAAGATGCACAGGGTCAAATCATTCTTGCAATTTTCCCACATTCCAACAAGTTGTCTTTTCTCTGCCAGTTGAGATTTTGAAAACCAGGTGTGCCTTAACACTGTTCCACAATTATGGCACCACTTGAGAAAAGGCTTATGAATAAAAGGGCCGTCATTACATTTGCTCATCAGTTCCAGATATTTACATTAATTCTAATACTTCACTGCAATTAAGCCGTTATGTCTACCATATTACACAAGTCTCAAACATATTGTAGTTTTATAAAGGAAATTTATTTCAAGAAGATTGTAAGCATAAGTCCAGTAAGTAATTACAGTCCAGTCAGTTTAATTTTAGAATTAGTAGCCATACGGGAAAAAGCTTGCTAATTTAGGGACTCTCCGTATGAATATCCAAAAGAGGAAATTGTGGTTTGAATAGATAACTAACAGGGTTGATGAGGGTAATTATGTTGATACGGTACACACAGATTTTCAAAAGATACTTGAAATTGTGCCACATAGTAGGCAAAGTTGCATCTTAAGTGATAGAAGGGGCAGTACCAACTTGGATACAAATTGGCTGAAAAATGGGAAGTAGAAAGAGTCAACAGACATTTTGCATCCTGGAGAGCAGTTTGTCGTTGAGTTTTCCCAGGGGTTAGTATTGGAAACCTTATTTTTTCTTAAACTTAATGAGGTGCAAGAGCACAGGGATTTAGATGAATTATTGAAGGTGGCAAAATAGGTGGGGACATCAGTTAATAAAGCATTCAGTATCCTGGACTTTATCAATAGAAGTTATAGTACAAGAACAAGGAGGTGATACTGATTTTGTATAAGACACTTGTTAGACCTCAGCTACACTATTGTTTACAGTTCATGTGCTACACTATAGGAAAGATGTGAATGCATCAGAAACTTTAAAAACAAAATATGGTTTAAGGACAAACTTTAGTTATGAGGATAGTAAGAAGAGTTTGGGACTGTTCTCCTTGGAGAGAAGGCTAAGACAATCTGAAAGACGTTTTCAGGATCATGAGGTCTGGTTAAAGTAGGTAGGCAAAAACGGAGAAGAAATAAAGGGAAGTATGGGCTGCTTATATTTCAGGCAGATCAAGAGTGGTTCCTTCTCCCAACCCACTGTTTCCCTAACCACTGTTAGAAAATTCCTTCTAACTCTTGGAATTTGTGCCCATGCCTAGAATCAGAAATCACCACTGACCCTACTGCTAACCCAAATTGACGTATTCAACTATAATTGGCCTGTTGCGTTCCTCTGGAGTCTTCTCTGTCTAACAGGAGGCAACCCTATCAATGGGCTTTAAAAACCAATGGCAAAATCTACCTCACTCAAGATGAGACTATTCTGTGTTTTGTATGTAACAACCTTTTAAAAGATAAATACTTTTAAAATCACACTAGTACAGACAGAATCTCTTGCTCCTTTGAAAAAGGCATGGAATCAAAATGTTTTAAATTAGATAGCCATGACTGCATCCTGTAAACAAATGGAAGAAAATAGTGAACAGAGTTGTACGGTGAGTTTGTGCTTTTACTTTCAAATCTTAGACCTAAAAGTTGATAAAAGTTCAGATAAGTGGAAGAAACTACAGCAAATTTAAAATCCCACCAAAAAAAAAGGGCATTAATGTAGCTTCTTGGGAAATCCTTTGACAAGAAAATGCGCAATAACTGCATCAATATTAAGTACAAATTTACAAATTGTAAAGATAAGCAACTGTAATACTTCCACCAATATGTAAAACAGTGATTGGATACAGGTAATTAAATATACCTCATCATCCAGTGGTATTCCGTTCACCATCTTTTCTTTGTTTTCTTTAGGATGGTAGTCATCAGCATCATAAAATTTCCATCCCCGCTATTGAAAAGAAAAACACTTCAGAATACTTATTAATTTCACTTTAAATTTTGAAAGATAGCTACAGATGCATCCATGAACAATGTTATTACTCTACTTCATCAAACAGAACCTAAGCAGTAGTAAAAATGTCATTTGGTCTTGTTTATCTTCTCTCAAGACGTGTGGTACAGTGGTAACATCCCTACCTCTGGGCCAGAAGTCCCAAGTTTGAGCCCCACATTAGGACTTGATGGTTATGAAAGGTGATTGCAACATAGCCAAAAAGGTCGATTATCAGCCTGTAAATTCTTCCAAAATGCTTGATGACAGGTGTTAAGAGCAGGAGAATTTTGTGGTCAGCCGTCATGTAAAAAGCAAAAGCAAACCACTGCACTACTTTGCCCACAAGCGTCGACATATCCAATGGAACTTCAAGTCCTAACGCTGAAATTAGGTCTTAAGAAACAACAAATACAACTTGCAGAGATCAGTAAAATACAAGGGAAATAAGAATTCTGGACTCGAGAGTTTGAACTTGGAAGTTGCAAGAGAACCTACTTTTTTTTGCATTATGGTAAATGGTACAACTTATTTCAAACTTCAAAACAACTTATTGTAGAAATCTGAATGGATACTTTTATATTGAACAGAAACTGGTGGAACACTAATTTAGAGCTGTGAAGTTACCTGTTGGCTTGTTGGAAAATGGATATTAGTTTACAAATTTTGCTAAAGTGCAAATTGAAAAGGAACCGCTATGTGCAAATTAGTTTTTAGGAGGCTGTGGAGATTGATGAATTTCCTTTGAGTATACACCTGAAGGGCAATGTTATTAAACAACTCAATATATGATCTGCTCATTGCAGAATAGCAGAAAAAAAACACCAAAAACGCTGCGATCCAAGATCGTGACGATCTAGGAATATCATGTAGCAGAGCTCCGCACCACAGCGCAAGCAGGACGAACTTTTAACCCACCCTACGTGGACCACTGCAATATCCTGGGACTCTGGAAAGGTCGTGGAGTCCCAGCAAACTGTTAAAAATCAACTTACCCTGGTTTTCGCAATCGAGGAATGCCAAAGAAGGGAGGAGCAGCATCCGAGGCCAGGCACAGGCCAGGCCCAGATCCTCAGACTCTATTTCTTAACAGGCCCTGGTGAAGGAGATCGTGAAACCTCTCAAGATGGTGGGTAAGCAGATAAAGAAGTTGGTCCCAATTTCTATCATGCTGCAGAAGCACAAACAACAGCTGGGAGACCTGGAGAAAAAAGGACGGATGACGTAGAATGCAAAGTCACAGTGGTGGAAGTTGATACTGGTTCCTCCAAGGATAGGATCCAAGCCCTGGAGACACAGGTCCATAAGTTGCTTGACCAAGTTGATAACCTCAAGAACAGGGGCAGGAAAAAAAAAATGCGGATTGTTCGTCTGTTGGAGGGTAGGGAAGGTGAGTGGCCAGTGGAATTTATTGAGGACCGGTTGCCGAAATTTGTTAACGGAGGTTTGAAGATCAAGCGGGCTCACCGGGTCATGCCGCAGAGGTCAGGTTTGGACCAACGTCCTCATCCAATCTTGGAATGGTTTCATCACTATAGAGATAAAGAGAGAATCGTGGAAGCTTCCAGAATCCAAAGCCCCTAATTTATGGGGCTCTAAGATTATGTTTTTCCAGGACTGCTCAGCGGCGGTGATCCATAAAAGAAAATGTTATGATGGTATCAAGAGAAGACTGAGGGAGCTTGGGATCCAGTACTCTCTGGAGGTATCTGGCGGTGCTTCAGATCACCTGAGATGGATCCGTACATTTCTTTGATACGTCAGAGAAGGCAAGAGACTGTATACAAATTAACAATCTGAACAACTTAGTATGTACAAATAGTTATTTGGGTATGTCTCTGTTTTTCTTTTAAAAAAAAAAGGAGGAAGTTCGGTCGGGGCTTTCTTTTCCTTTTATTTTAAATTGGTCTACACTACGTTTGGCGGTGGTTGAGATGTGTACTTTCAATTTCTAAGTTAAATTATACCAAAGGAGGGGTGGGGCACTTATTTTCTTTCTTTCAAATTTTCTTTATTCACATTGTTATTCCATGATTTATTTTCTTTCTCTTCTGCTTGTGTTTGCGGTGCAGCTCTAGCTAGGAGGGGAGAAAATAGTTGAGATGGCAAGATCCTGCTTATGGGCAGTTTATACCTGGTTCAGGTATTTAAATGCCCTGGCTGCAGTATTGGCAGTGTGATGGGAAGTTGGGTTTTGGGATGTGTAGTTGCCCCTTTGAGGCAGGGGGTGAGTTCCCCTATTCAGTGCCGTTAGCGCTTTATATGTTGGTTTGTTTTTTGGTTTTTGTTCTATATAATCTTTGACAGCTTTGAGGGTTGGTTAACTGTAGTGGTTTAGTTTATGTAGATTTTATATTCGATGGATCTTATAACAGTAAGGCTTGGCGATTTGTGGTTTGAGTTCCTCCTCTCTGGAACCTAAATGTTACTGCGGAAGGTTATGGCTAATGAATTGATTAAATGGTGTACCTGGAAAAATTAAGGGGAGTCATTCACCAATTAAGAGGAAGAAGGTACTTTCAAGTCTTAGAAAGAAAAAGATGGATATTGCTTTGTAATAGGAGACAGACTTGGATGATAGGGAGCATCTGAAACTACAGCAGAACAGCTTTCATCGGGTTTACTTTTCATCTTTTAATACCAGAAGTAGGGGAGTGGCTATATTGGTTAGAAAGAATCTCCCATTTAAGTTACTAGGCGTGTTAAAGACACACAGAGGAGGTTTGTAATTCTCAAAGCCTGGATAAACAGGGCAGAATATGGTGTTTTAAATGTTTAATGCCCTCCGGCCTATCCCCTCAAATTTCTGTTAGAAGCATTCTCCAAACTGATCAGTCTCGATTCCCAGCATGTCATTTTAGGAGGAGATTTTAATTGTCTCACGGATCCCACAGTAGACAGGTTACACAAAGGCCCCCTGATACAATCTGTACAAACTAAACAATTAGTGGATGTGTGTGTGGAGATAGGGTTGATGGATGTCTGGAGGTGTCTCCACCCTACAAGGCAGGAATTTTATGTTTTTTCCCAATCCACATGGATATCACACCAGGATTGTTTTTTTTTCTGACCCCTGTGGCAACCCTGGACTTGGTGGCATCTTGCACGATTGGTAATATTACCATTTCTGATCATGCCCCAGTGTACCTGTTGGTTAAGATTAAGAACGTTTCAGGACCCCCCCACCCGAGTCACTGGCGAATGGATCCCTTGTTCCTTAGTTTGTGGAGTACTTCTCTAGGGAATTTTGAGCGTCCTTAGACATTATCTCAGGCTCAGTTAGTAGCCCATCTGTCCTTTGGGAAACTGCCAAAGCCTATGCCGGGGGTTAGTTATTTCCTATTCTGCCAGTAGGAGGCAGAAGGGTGAGCAGCAACGTCTCCTCGAAGCACGGTTGATGACAGCCAAGGAGGTTTCATTTGACAGGCCCTCGTTGGCGAAGTTCTAGAGGATTACGGTGCTGCGGTCTGCATTGAATTCAGTGCTCATGCAGGCAGCAAAGAAGCTTATTTTCTCAAAGCAAAGTTATACGAGCAGGGTGATAGGCTAGGCAAGTACCTAGCATATCTCGCCAGGAAATGGAGTGCCCCACAAGCCATTACGGCGATTAGGGAAGGATCTGGGAACTTAACATTGACTCAAAAAAGATTAATGTGGCATTGCAGAGATTTTACTCTAAGTTATACCAATCTGAGGGTGTGAGGAGGGGCGGGCCAAGATGGAGTCTTTTTTAAGGATCTGAAGCTCCCGGGCGTGACCCCCGAACAAGAGTCTTTTCTCAATGCCCCCTTATCAGAGCAAGAGGTGCAGGAGGCTGTGAAGCAGCTTCAGAACGGAAAGGCACCTGGTCCTGATGGAGTTCTCGAATTCTATAAAGGAATTTATAAGCATATTGTCAGACCCGATGCTCAACATGTTCAATGACTCGTCATGATCATCTCCCACCATCTCTAAGATAGGCTAACATTTTGTTTATTCTTAAGAGAGGGAAGGTCCCAGAGGACTGTGCTTTGTACAGGCCCATTTCAGTATTAAATGTGGACTTCAAAATCCTCTCAAAGACTCTTGCATTAAGACTGGAGACTGTGTTACCTTCTATTGTTACAGAGGATCAGATGGGCTTCATGAAGAGCCGTAGACCCTCCTATAATGTTAGGAGGCTGTTTAAATTCAAGCGTGTCAACAATCAATACAGAAGCTGGTAATTTCTCTAGATGCAGAAAAGGCATTTGACCAAATTGAGTGGCTGTACCTTTTTTATACTCTGGAGCAGTTTGGTTTGGACGAAGCTTTGTAAGATTGGTAAAGATTCTCTACAGTGACTCTCTCGCTGCGGTCATCGCCAATGGGATATGATCAAGCAATTTTAACATTTTAAGGGGCAGCCGATATTGGTGATTGAACCATTGGCAGAGGCCATTTGTAGGGATCCCAATATATCACTGCAGAAGTGGGGTCAAAATTACATAAGATTTTGTTGTACGTGGACGATGTCCTCATTTTTTTGTCAAATCCAGCAGTTTTGGTGCCTCGCCTGATACAATGCATCAGTCCGTTTGGCACCTTTTTGCGGTACAAGATTAATTTTGCAAACTCAGAGGCTATGCCTATGGGTGGTTTTATGAAGGAGCTAGGTCTGGAAGGTGAATATCAATTCCCATTTAAGTGGTCACAGCAGGGATTTGTGTATTTGGGCACATTCATCACTCCAGTTCTTGATCAGTTGTTTAAAGCTAATTTTGTTCAATTATTCAACCAAATCAAACAAGACCTTCAAATATGGGAGGTTCTTCTGGTCTAGTGTTTGGGTCAGACAGCGCTTATGAAGATGAATATTCTCCCCAGTTTGTTGTACCCTATACAGATACTCTGCCTGATCTTCAATAAGCAAACATTTAGGAGACAGAATGGCTGGTTCAGCTCTTTTATTTTGCATCGTAATCGGCCCCTTATTAAATTAGATAAACTACAATTGCCTCACAGATCGGGGCAGGAGGTTGGAGGGGAGTGATCTCCCAGACATTAAAAACCATCAACTAAGCTCGCTTTTATCTTATGAGAGTGATTGGGATTGTGGGGACCCTCCTTCAATATGGTTAGATATCAGGCAGAGTGCCCCCTTACTACCTCGCTGTTTTTGGACAAAATGAGGACGGTTAGGGAATATTGTCATAATCCAATAGTTATCAATACTGTTAAAGCATGGAGGGCAATTCAGCAGACGGAAGGCAATATTGGCAAAACATCTTCTCTTACACCTACAATGGGTATGCCTGGTTTTCAACCGGGGATGATAGATTCAGGATTCAAACATTGGGCAGCTAGAGGTGTGTCTTGTATGAGCGATTTATTTGAGGGAGACACAATATCATTTGATCAGTTAGCATGGAAATACAAGCTATCTAACAGGGACCTCACTTTTTTTTCAAGTTAGGGATTTTATTCAAAAAAAAGACTAAACTTTTGACAGATCCCTATAAATCTGCCAGAGAGGAGGGTGCTCAGTGCTAAGAGTGCACTTTCTGTCAGCACTTTCCATCATCAATTGGGGGTGCCCTCTCAAATGAGTTTGATCGACTCTGCAGGATGTAGGACAGAGCGCTAGGCGTTGAGGTCTCCTCGAAAGCATGGGAGGATATTTGGGAAAATGCAAGATAGATATCAATTTGCAATAGGTCCCACCGCTTTACAGTCAAAGATTCTCCAAAGGCTCCACTTGTCTCTGGATCATCTGTCAAAATTTAAACCAGGGGTATCTTCAGCATGTCCTAAGTGGTATGGGCACTCTTTGGGGCAGCACAGTGCCTCAGTGGTTGGCACTGCTGCCTCTCAGCACCAGGGTGCAAGGTTCGATTCCAGCCTCGGTCGACTGTCTGTGTGGAGTTTGCACATTCTCCCTGTGTCTGCATGGGTGTCCTCCCTGTGCTGGTCAGGTGAATTGGCCATGGTAAATTGCCCATAGTGTTATGTGCAGTAGTCAGAGGGAAATGGGTCTGGGTGGGTTACTCTTCGGAGGGTCGGTATGGACTGGTTGGGCCGAAGGGCCTGTTTCCACACTGTAGGGAATTTAATCTTAGCCATTGTCTCTGGTCCTGTAGTAGGCTTCAAACATACTGGAACTCTGTGGCAGGTGCAATGGAGGGGAATTTGGGTGTAAGGGTGGAGATCTCTCTTCTTGGCCTGCCCAGTGTACTCCCTGTAGATGTGCATGAGAAAAGACTTTTCAACATCCTCACTTTCTGCGCAAGAATATCTTGGGGATCCGAAAATCCCCCGGGCCTGTCGGATTGGCGGAAGATTGTTATGGAGCATATCCCCTTGGATTTTTTCACAAGTATGGTACACCACAAAGCTGAGAATTTTTAAGACATGGCGGCCCTATTTGATTTGGTCGAATAATTGACCAGATTTGTTTGCCACACTAACAAGGGCTTTGCGAGTCCAATAAGCAGACAGGGGAAACTGCTAACGTATGAATATGTTGAAAACTAATGCCCTCGATAGTCGAGAGCGAGTGTTTTGTTTGGCTGAGCAGTGTTATTATTTATTAATTTATATGTTAGTTATTATTTATTTACTTAAGTTGTTAATTGCAGATTTTTTAATTATGTATTTTTCTATACATACTTATACATTTGTATAGAAGGGAGGATTGGATTTTTTTTACATTTTTTGGTTTTTTTTGTATTGTTTTGCATTTGTTGTATTGTTAAAAAATCTATTTTTCAATAAAAATGTATTTAAAACACACTGAAGGTGAGAAAAGACATGTCAAGTAACAAGCAAAAAATTCTGGACTGAGAAAAGGACGGTTTGTCTCCTTTGCAAGTATGCAAAGTGAATACAAGATGCTGTTTCACAGAGAGGGAAAACTGACGGAAGATGCCTCCCTTCAGCACAGGACTGGCAGAAGTGAGGCAACAGGCAATTTATTTAAGTGGTCAAAGTTGAGCAATGCCACGGGTAAGGGATCAAAATTATTCAGAATTAATACAGTGCCCAAATTAATTCTGCTCATACTTGTGTTTGAGATTCTGTAAAAGCAGAAAGATCAGCTACCAGAACAGCTCCAACTTTGCCAGCATCTTGAATTACATAACTGCTATCGTACCATGTGCCAGATACTGTCAAGGATATTTGCCTGATATTTTTCCACCTAACAAGATAATATGCAGCCAAAGCATATTTACTTTGGCCTTCAAACTTTCTAAACATCACAATAATTAACTATTTCCATCATGGTATTATTATTCACTTCTGACCTGACTTCACCAGCGACCACTGAAACCTGCCTGCAATTATCACTTATAGCCCTTCCCTCAATGCGCCCCCTTCAAAACTTAAGAAATTCATCTTTGGTAGACTTAAAATCTGTACAAATTTCTTCAGTCTACATTCCAAGTCCCATTTACCAGTTATCTCTACATTCACATAACCCAGCAATATTCCCTTCACAGAATGCACTGATTTCAACATTCTCTTGTAATCATAGAATCCCTACAGTGTGGAAACACCAACCCTCTGAAGAGTAACCTACCCAGACCCCTACCCTATTATTCTACATTTATCCCTGACTAATGCACTTAACCTACATATCTGTGAACACTATGGGCAATTTAGCATGTCAATTCACCTAACCTGCACATCTTTGGATTGTTTGGCACATCCTCGCTCTTAACTTTTCAACCTCCTTGTGCCCAACATCTAAGCTTAGACCTTTCATTCTTCCAAATTTAGTCAACTTACAACTCTCAACATCGTCCTGCCACCATCCTTTTTGCTATTCCCTTAGCTGTTATGAACTTTGCATTATTCTAGAAACTTCTGTCTTACGACATTGACTCCCATTTTTAACTGCTTCTTCAAAGAATACCCATTGAATTCCACTGATTAAGTTTCCTAGCTTATTGTGTTCATTCCTTTTTTTTGTCAAGTACTTGAAAATCAATAAAGGTCTTGTATCAGTATCAAAGTTATTGCAGAATTCTAATTCCATTATGCCACATGAACTTTAACTTGCAATTACTCAGGTGAAGCAATTTTTTTTTCGAGCAAATCAAATGGAGCTTTCCTTTTCTGTTCACCATCCCAAAATTATCCTTGCTCATTTTAGTAGACAGGAAGACAGAATTATTGAGCAAATCGAATATAGCCATCATGTACAACCTGCATTGTCAGACTATCCTCAACTTATTCAATCTGACTAAGCTGAATACCACAGATAAGGTGCTCTGAATCAACAAAGAACACCATCCTCCATCCAAGTTTTGAAATGCAGTGGGGTGCAAGGTGGGTGGGGGGGGGGGGTGAAGAAAGCAGAGAATTAGCCAAGTAGGACTTTATAATTTTCAACATTTTGCAGTGTTCACAGTAATTTCTGTTTTAAGATCTGTTGGGTTTGCTGCAGGCCTCTTAGACTGATAAAGTGCAGGCCTACATGAGACAACAGCATTCCACTTCACTAGCTACAAAATACGATGTTATGGTGATGGAAAGCTCAACACTTTCAGAAAATCTCAATTTTCTGTATTTTACATTTACTTTGACAGTCTCTAGTTTTTGCTACTGTCTTTTAGTACTTAAGGCATTTTGGAATTAAAATCACAGACCATACGAAATAGGAACAGAAGTAAGCCATTCAGCTCCTTGAGCCTGCTTCAACATTCAACATCCTACCAAAATGGATGACTTCACATTTATTAACATTGTACTCCATCTGCAAGACCTTTGCCCATTCACTTAAACTATGTCCCTTTGCAATGTTTCACATTCCTCTGCACACTAATCTTAGTGTCATCCACAAACTTTGACACAGTACATGTGGTCCCCAACTCCAGATTTATGTAAATTGTGAATAATTGCAGTCCCAACACGATCCCTGAGGCACACTACTGATTGCCAACCAGAAAAGCACTCTGCTTCCTAGTTGTTAACCAATCCTTTATCCATGCAAATACATCTTTGTCTTATGCAGCAGCCTTTGTGCAGTACCTTGTTGAATGCCTTTTGGAAATCTAGATACACCACATCTACTCTGTCCCCGTTGTCCACTGTGCTCGTAATGTCTTCATAGAATTGCAGTGGAATAGTTAAGTATGACCTGCCCCTCATGAACTCATGCTGTGTCTGCCCAACAGGACAATTTCTATCTAGATGCCTTCCTATTTTTCCCTTGATAATAGCCTCAAGCACTTTCCCCACATCAGAAGTTAAGCCAACCAGTCTGTAATTCCCCAGCTTTTATCTACCTCCTTTTTTTTTTAGAAAACAGTGGCATTACATTTGCGTTTTCCAACTGCTCCAGAATCAAGTGAATTTTGGAAAATTACCACAAGTGTATTTGCTATTTCTCCCACCATCTCCTTTATTACCTTGGGATGCATTCCATCAGGGCCAGGAGATTTGTCTCCGCTTAGCTCCATTAGCTTGCCCAACACTACCTCTTTTGTGATAATGATCGTTTCCCAGTCCTCACCTACTTTCATGTCTTTGTCAATTACTGGCATGTTATTCGTGTCCTCCACTGTGAAGACTGACACAAAATACCTGTTCAATGTCTCGGCCATTTCCTCATATCCTACTACTAAAGGGTGGGGTCAGAGGCAAGGTCAGGGTGCAGCTTTTAGAGGTCCATACATCCATGCACGATTGTCTCCAGAATGATGTAATTGGTAGCAACTCAGCCTAACCCAGCAGACAGGTCACCATTTTATTTTTGAGAAAAACATTCTTTTCCTCTAATCAACCTGTTCAGAAATGTTACTTAAGTGCGGCTTGAACTTGGGTCTCTCGGCTCAAGAGCCTGACAGGTCACTATTGTCTTCCAGTTGAAAAACTAACCAAACTTGCTTACCTGTCAGAGAGGAAAGTACTTAGGAAGGTGGTGTGTTATGGCTCTTAACTGTAACACACTGACCATATAAGGGTTTTAATTGGTGGTGGATCAAGAAGGTTCCTTATGGACCATCTCACCTAGAATTTAGTCAGGTAGTGGGAAGTAGGAGAGCTTCTCTCCTGAGCCATGCTGCCCAATTATTTGTCCTGATTGTAATCTCTGGGGAAAGATAAGATGCAGTCTTTGTTATCATATTTGAACATAACCCAAATAGCCTTTAAAGGGACAGCCAAATGCAGCTTAAAAATTGCACTCATGATTTTAAATAACCAGAGTCAGATTAAAGAGATTCATTGCATCTGATCTATACTGGCTACCTGGAAAAGAATTAGGTGATCGCATTGCATATTTTAACATCTTACATATTTAATAAAACATTGTACAATCCAAGAAAACATCAGTCTTTAAGGATATAACAATTAAAATTCCATTCATTTGATACTAAATCTGGCTAAATGGTTTAATTATTTAAAGTAAGGCAGATTAATGGGAATAATACAAACAGCAAGCTTAAGGACCAGAGCTGATTGAGGAGAAGCACATTTGCCTTGTATTCTGTCAGATGCTATCGAAGAGACATTTCAGATTTCTCAGGCATTGTGGAAAGATCATGGGACTATAGCCATAGAGGAATTACGTCTCCATTACAGTTCTAAGTTTGCCATTTATCATTTGATTTTTGTCTTTTTGTTAAGAGTGTCATACTAGGGGTTAACTTGTGTAAGGATTATTTGGAGAGGAGAAAGGTTACAGCACAGAAAGGCACCGTTCAATGATCATTCCTCTGCCACTCATTCTAATCCTACATCCCAGCATCTGGTCAGTTGCCTTAAGGTTACAGCACTTAGTATGTAAATCCTTTTAAACAGTTTGAGGTTTTTCACTCCCATAAAGTTGAGCAGCAAATTGCTTATATCTCCCCATTCTCTGGGTGAAAATATTTTTCGGTATATTCCCTGTAATATTTCTACCATTCACTTTAAAACTGTGTCCCTTGGTAATTGATGTCTCCTCTAGGAGACACAGGTCTTTCCTGTATATCTATGCCCATCATTTTGTGCACCTTAATTAGATCACACTTAGCCTCTTCTATTCCAAGGAAAACAACATAATCTAATCTTCATGGCTGCAATTTTCAAGTCTTTGTTTTGCAGTCTTAGAAATCTCTTCAGTATTTTCTCCACAGTAATTATATCCTTTCTTTAAAATGGCAACCAGAACTGTACATCAAATTCCAGCTATGACCTAATCAATGTTTTACACAGTTCCAGTACTACATTCCTGCTTTTATAGACTATATAGTGTCAAGTAAAAGCATCTATATACTTTCCTTACCATCTAATCTACATCTTGTCCACAGGTCCTTGAGGCAAGGTCTCTCACTTCCTCTACTCCTCTCAATGCCTCCTGTTTACTGTGTATTCTCTTGCTTTGTTTGTCCTCACCAGATATATAACCTCACTCCTCTGGATTGAATTCCACTTGCCACATTCGCACCCACTGATAGTATTCTGGAGTCAACAGTCATCTTCACTATCAATATTTTGTGTCATCTTTGTGCAAATTTCCCCATTAAGCCTCATTCCTGATCAAGGGCTTATGCTTGAAATGTCCATTCTCCTGCTCCTCAGACGCTGCCTGACTGGCTGTGCACTTCCAGCCCCACACTCTGACTCCCACATTTAAGTCAAGATCGTGAGTACAGACTTCAGCAAGAGACCCAAGAAGGAGCTTTTGTTGGAATGCTACTGGAAACCACTTCCCATTTGCAAAGACATGCATCAATTACCTTTTGTTGCCTGCCACTGAGTCAATTTTAGATCAAACTTGCCTAAATTCCTTTCTATCCCATGCAATTTTACTTTCTGATCAGTTTGCCATGTGTGTCCTTGTCAAATGCTTTACCAAAATTCATACCAAAACCTAATACGCGAACAGAAAAAACAAGAGCTATCGGAAAATATGATTTAAACTAATGAGGGAAAAAAGCAAACCATGGAGTGTAGGGGATAGGGTTGGGATTAAGATTATTAAACAGGTAAAGCAGTGCAAAATATCCCCATGATACTGGAAAGATGCATGCAGATAGAGGGATATGAAAAGAAATACGTAACAAGGATAGCATTTTGATGTTCATAAACAAAAGTGAAAATCATTGGAAATTAATCAAGAATCCAGAACACTAATTGAAATGGAGAGACGTTACTAATAAATCTTGGCTTCAACCAAAAAATGATCATTTTCTCCAAGTGGGAAGTTAGTGATGAGAAGTCATTACCTTATAATTGTTATTGAGTGAAGAGGAAAGTTTGGAAAAACGTTAGACAAAATTTGCTGGAGCATGGAATGTTTTGCCATAGGCAAAACACGAGGCAGGCAGCAACAGCAACTTTCAGGGAAAGAGTGGGAAATTGGAAATCGTTTTGGATAGTTCTTGCAAAGAGTTAACAAAGATACAAAGAGCTGAATTACCTCTGGTGTTGTAAATCTCTAGGTACAGGGCGCACATTCTGGGAATTAAATATTTCTTCCTATTAAATTATCAGCAGTGGAAGATAAGGATGGCTTGTGAAATAAAGTAATGACTATAACCATTGAATTTAACTGACAGTCATGAAGTGACAGTCAGACTAGGCTACGTCATACAATTGGCTCTTTGATTGTGCTGTTCAACAATGATCTATGATGATGTTTGCAGCATATTAAGGACTACCAAATAGTCAAGTGGGGGGAAAACACTAGTTTTACTTTTGTTAATCTTTTTTCTTATTATGCATTTGCATTAGGCCACATTTAATGCGAATGCTACCACCTAGTGGCACAAAGAGCAAAGGTGTAATGCTGTCAAGACACGTGTCACAGAAGGAAACGACATTTCTGGAAATGTTAACAATGGCAGGACCCTATCCAGCTCTGACTGGGCCAACCAAAACTCTGGGGCAAGCAGAGAGACAGTGGCTCGACAGGACCTACCATCTCAGTACTCCTCTGCTCCCTGCTCTTGGTGTTGACCTGTGTCCCACTCCAGATGGGGCCCCAGCAACCACCTTGCCTCCTGACTGCTTGACAGCAACACAGTGTCTGATGTTGACATCATGGCACATGGAATGCATCCTGTGGCCAGCTCAGGTCACAGGCGGTAGCCATGTTGTGCTTGGTATTCACTTGGCTTCTATTAAATCACTAATGTGACCTCACCATTTCAGTGAACAATGCAGTTAGTGCACATAATAGAGGATGAAATGAATATTAATAACGGAAGTGATGAATGTGCACTGGAAAGACTGCAGAGGAGATTTATCACGATGATGCCTAGGCTGGAGAGTTTCAGTTATGAAGAGAGATTGGACAGGCTGGAGTTGTTTTCTTTCGAGCAGAAGATTATGAAAGAGGACATAATTGAATTGTATTAAATTATGAAGGGCATAGAAAGAGCAGACAGGAAGAAACTTTTCTCCTTGGCTGGAGGAATCAATGACTGGGCATAGATTTAAGGTAAAGAGCAGCATGTTTAAGAGGAGATGTGAGAGAAAACTTTTTCACGAACATGGTGGTGGAAATCCAGAACACACTGCCTGTAAAAGAGAAAGTGAGGACTGCAAATGCTGGAGATCAGAGTCAAAAAGCGTGGCACTGGAAATGCCCTGCAGGTCAGGCAGCATCTGAGGAGCAGGAGAATCAACATTTCAGGCATAAGCCCTTTATCAGGAATAATGACAGGCTTATGCCCAAAATGTTGATTCTCTTGCTCCTTGGACACCGCCTGACCTGCTGTGCTTATCCAGAGCCACATTTTCATCACTGCCTGTAAGGATGATCGAGGCAGAAACCCTCATAACATTTAAATACTATTTAGAAGATATAAAAGGCTCTGGGCCAAGTGCTGGAAAATTGAATCAAAATAGGTGGTTGTTTTGACCACTGTCCGCATGACGGACTCCAAGGGCCTTTTTCTGTGCTATAGATATCTATGATTATCACTCTAATATGATCTTGCTGGATTATACACGTGCAGTGAAGTAAAACCACCATGATAGGTAGTGCTTCATAAACTATTTTCCAGCATGATTCCATCTTAACTCAACATTACAATCTTGAGGACAATTGAAGGATGGACAAAGATTGTTCTTGCCAGCAGTGCCCAAATTCCACAAAAAGAATAAAAACAAAAACTTGGAAATTAACATGACTCCAAACACCAGCAAAACAAAAGAAAACACCATTAAAAGGACAATTATTAACTTTTGGAATGTTAAAGTTTATGGAAATTATTTTAATATACTGTGACAATATTAATTCATGTATACATTACATGTAGGTTTCAACTCACTCAGCAACCCTTCTCCACAACTGGGATCCCACTCCTTATTAATCACTCTGCAATCCCACTTCCCAAAGCCCCCCCCCATATACACACACACAGCAGTTACTGTTTAATCACCACTCCATCCATACACTCAGCAATCCAACAATAACCTCCCCCCCCCCCCCCCTCCTCTTACAGCAGTTAGTCTACCAAATTCTGAGGTTTCAATACACAGTCAGAAAGCTTGACAGCTGCTGTGAAAGGGAAGAGTAGGGTTACAGAGTGGCAGTCTGTTAAAGGGTTAGGGTTCTGGAATCGTGTAGGATTGGGATGGTGTGGTCAGGGAACTGTGATCGTCAGAAATCTGTGGTATGTTGTAAGGGTTCACGGGAGTTGGAGGTGGGGAGGTTTGTTGATTCTTTTTGGAGGAGACACAGTTTAAGTTGTTACCCAGGAGGCAGACTGGGCTTTCAATCTTCTGACATTTCCTGGGTGAACACTAAATTAATCTGCCTTTAATGGATTCTTTCGAAGTGTTCAGGTGAAGGTGAAGAATCACCTATTTACTGGGCAATTCCCAGAGATTGTTATGTCTAACTCCAGTCCTGCACTGCTCAATTCTGGCCTTCGGAAAATCCAGCTCAACTTATCACTTTCTTTTCTCACTCCAGCAATGTTTGTTGCTTTACAATTGCTCGAGTACTTGCTGACTGAAGAAAGTAAAAGGTGAATTAAAACAACAGCCTTTACAGGAAATAAAACGAAATATATTGTTTAATTCACAAATAATTGACAGTCGTACCTTATTTGCAAGACATGAGCCCACAGCGGTCCTAGGAGAGAATGAACATAATGAAAGCCTGTCACCTTTCCTATCATTCCCATTCCCATTCCCATTCCCATTCCCACTCCCACTCCCACTCCCTCACTTGCCGCTGCCGCTGACCCCCATCAGGATGAGGATCATCTCCCGGGTCCCTCCGCCCGTCGCTGCCTCCTTCCCCGAATCCCCGTTCACATATCACGAGATCTCCGGGACCCAGACTGCACGCTCACGCCTGCGCTGTCCTTCCAGATTGACTTCAGCAATAAATTAACCAGCCCAGCATGCAGCAAGACTCTGTGGATGGCTGTTAGGGAGACAGGAGATATCCCCTCAAGCGATGGCTGCGAATATCAGTGTAAAACCCTTCAACAGAGGGATAGTAGTGCGAAACCAATGCGTGCTCATCTGCAGAGTAACTATCAAGCAGGGTATTTGACTAACTCTGGATTAGTGGTGCTGGAAGAGCACAGCAATTCAGGCAGCATCCGAGGACAGGCAAAATCGACATTTCGGGCAAAAGCCCTTCATCAGGAATAAAGGCAGAGAGCCTGAAGCATGGAGAGATAAGCTAGAGGAGGGTGGGGGTGGGGAGAGAGTAGCATAGAGTACAATAGGTAGGTGGGGAAGGAGATGAAGGTGATAGGTCAGGGAAGAGAGGGTGGAGTGGATAGGTGGAAAAGGAGCTGGGCAGGTCGGACAAGTCCGGACAGGTCGAGTTACTGGAGGTTAGAAACTAGGATGAGGTGGGGGAAGGGGAAATGAGGAAACTGTTGAAATCCACATTCATGCCCTGGGGTTGAAGTGTTCCGAGGCGGAAGATGAGGCGTTCTTCCTCCAGGCGTCTGGTGGTGAGGGAGCGGCGGTGGAGGAGGCCCAGCACCTCCATATCCCCGGCAGAGTGGGAGGGGGAGTTGAAATGTTGAGCCACTGGGCGATTTGGTTGATTGATGCGGGTGTCTCTGAGATGTTCCCTAAAGCGCTCTGCTAGGAGGCGTCCAGTCTCCCCAATGTAGAGGAGACCGCATCGGGAGCAACGGATACAATAGATGATATTAGTGGATGTGCAGGTAAAACTTTGATGGATGTGGAAGGCTCCTTTAGGGCCTTGGATGGAGGTGAGGGAGGAGGTGTGGGCACAGGTTTTACAGTTCCTGCGGTGGCAGGGGAAAGTGCCAGGATGGGAGGGTGGGTCGTAGGGGGGCGTGGACCTGACCAGGTAGTCACGGAGGGAACGGTCTTTGCGGAAGGCGGAGAGGGGTGGGGAGGGAAATATATCCCCGGTGGTGGGGTCTGTTTGGAGGTGGCGGAAATGTCGGCGGATGATTTGGTTTATGCGAAGGTTGGTAGGGTGGAAGGTGAGCACCAGGGGCGTTCTGTCCTTGTTGCAGTTGGAGGGGTTGGGTCTGAGGGCGGAGGTGCGGGATGTGGATGAGATGCGTTGGAGGGCATCTTTAACCACGTGGGAAGGGAAATTGCGGTCTCTAAAGAAGGAGGCCATCTGGTGTGTTCTATGGTGGAACCGCTCCTCCTGGGAGCAGATACGGCAGAGGCGGAGGAATTGGGAATACGGGATGGCATTTTTGCAAGAGGTAGGGTGGGAAGAGGTGTAATCCAGGTAGCTGTGGGAATCGGTGGGTTTGTAAAAAATGTCAGTGTCAAGTCGGTCGTCACTGATGGAGATGGAGAGGTCCAGGAAGGGGAGGGAGGTGTCAGAGATGGTCCAGGTAAATTTAAGGTCAGGGTGGAATGTGTTGGTGAAGTTGATGAATTGCTCAACCTCCTCGCAGGAGCACGAGGTGGCGCCAATGCAGTCATCAATGTAGCGGAGGAAGAGGTGGGGAGTGGTGCCGGTGTAATTACGGAAGATCAACTGCTCTACGTAGCCAACAAAGAGACAGGCATAGCTGGGGCCCATGCGTGTGCCCATGGCTACCCCTTTGGTCTGGAGGAAGTGGGAGGATTCAAAGGAGAAATTGTTAAGGGTGAGGACCAGTTCGGCCAAACGAATGAGAGTGTCGGTGGAGGGGTACTGTTGGGAACGTCTGGAGTGGAAAAAACGGAGGGCTTGGAGGCCCTGGTCATGGCGGATGGAGGTGTAGAGGGATTGGATATCCATGGTGAAGATGAGGCGTTGGGGGCCAGGGAAACGGAAGTCTTCGAGGAGGTGGAGGGCGTGGGTGGTGTCTCGAACGTATGTGGGGCTACGTAGAGCAGTTGATCTTCCATAATTACACCGGCACCACTCCCCACCTCTTCCTCCGCTACATTGATGACTGCATTGGCGCCACCTCGTGCTCCCGCGAGGAGGTTGAGCAATTCATCAACTTCACCAACACATTCCACCCTGACCTTAAATTTACCTGGACCATCTCTGACACCTCCCTCCCCTTCCTGGACCTCTCCATCTCCATCAGTGACGACCGACTTGACACTGACATTTTCTACAAACCCACCGATTCCCACAGCTACCTGGATTACACCTCTTCCCACCCTACCTCTTGCAAAAATGCCATCCCGTATTCCCAATTCCTCCGCCTCCGCCGTATCTGCTCCCAGGAGGAGCGGTTCCACCATAGAACACACCAGATGGCCTCCTTCTTTAGAGACCGCAATTTCCCTTCCCACGTGGTTAAAGATGCCCTCCAACGCATCTCATCCACATCCCGCACCTCCGCCCTCAGACCCAACCCCTCCAACCGCAACAAGGACAGAACGCCCCTGGTGCTCACCTTCCACCCTACCAACCTTCGCATAAACCAAATCATCCGCCGACATTTCCGCCACCTCCAAACAGACCCCACCACCAGGGATATATTTCCCTCCCCACCCCTCTCCGCCTTCCGCAAAGTCCGTTCCCTGCGTGACTACCTGGTCAGGTCCACGCCCCCCTACGACCCACCCTCCCATCCTGGCACTTTCCCCTGCCACCGCAGGAACTGTAAAACCTGTGCCCACACCTCCTCCCTCACCTCCATCCAAGGCCCTAAAGGAGCCTTCCACATCCATCAAAGTTTTACCTGCACATCCACTAATATCATCTATTGTATCCGTTGCTCCCGATGCGGTCCCCTCTACATTGGGGAGACTGGACGCCTCCTAGCAGAGCGCTTTAGGGAACATCTCAGAGACACCCGCACCAATCAACCAAATCGCCCAGTGGCTCAACATTTCAACTCCCCCTCCCACTCTGCCGAGGATATGGAGGTGCTGGGCCTCCTCCACCGCCGCTCCCTCACCACCAGACGCCTGGAGGAAGAACGCCTCATCTTCCGCCTCGGAACACTTCAACCCCAGGGCATGAATGTGGATTTCAACAGTTTCCTCATTTCCCCTTCCCCCACCTCATCCTAGTTTCTAACCTCCAGTAACTCGACCTGTCCGGACTTGTCCGACCTGCCCAGCTCCTTTTTCCACCTATCCACTCCACCCTCTCTTCCCTGACCTATCACCTTCATCTCCTTCCCCACCTACCTATTGTACTCTATGCTACTCTCTCCCCACCCCCACCCTCCTCTAGCTTATCTCTCCATGCTTCAGGCTCTCTGCCTTTATTCCTGATGAAGGGCTTTTGCCCGAAACGTCGATTTTGCCTGTCCTCGGATGCTGCCTGAATTGCTGTGCTCTTCCAGCACCACTAATCCAGAATCTGGTTTCCAGCATCTGCAGTCATTGTTTTTACCTATTTGACTAACTCCTTTATTTGTTCTGTAGGAGCTCTTGGTTGTTTTTTAAGATTAGATTCCCTACAGTGTGGAAACGGGCCCTTCGGCCAAACAAGTCCACACCGACCCTCTGAAGAGCAACCCATCCAGACCCATTCCTCTACATTCACCCCTGACTAATGCACGTAACACTACGGGCAATTTAGCATAGCCAATTCACCTAACTTGCACATCTTTGGACTGTGGGAGGAAGCCAGAGCACCTGAAGGAAACCCACGCAGACACTGGGAGAATGTGCAAAATCCACACAGACAGTTGCCCGAGGTGGGAATTGAACCCAGGTCTCTGGCATTGTGAGGCAGCAGTGCTAACCACTGAGCCACCGTGCTGCCTGGTTCTCCTTCAAAGATTGCTCCAGCTTTTCCTCACCACCGTGTACCAACTAATTCCACTGGTACTCCAAAATCGAGCCTCATTGTTCTGCCTGACTTGTCTACTGAATTCATTAGAGACAAAAAAACCCTGCAGATGCTGGAATCCAAGGTGGACAAGGAGGAGGCTGGAAGAACACAGCAAGGCAGGCAGCAGCAGGAGGTAGGGAAGTCAATGTTTCAGGACAGGGGGTGGTTAAAGGGAAACTGCAGATAAAGGGGTGGGGGAGAGGGTGGTGAGGTGGGGATAGGTGAACACAGGTAGAGGGTACGATCTGGTTGGTGCATGGGAGGAATGAATCCAGTTGGTGGCAAGGAGGAAGAGTCAATGAGAGGAATGGGAGTGGGAGTTGCTAGGAAGGGAGTCAGTGTTGGGAAGGGAGATTATTTGAAATTGGAGAACTCAATGTTCAGTCCTTGGGGATGGAGGCTGCCCAGGCAGAAACTTAGGTATTCTTTCAATTTGCAGTCTGGTTTGTTGTGGCAATGGAGGAGGCCAAGAATGGTCATGTCAGAAGGGGTATGGGAAGGGGGATTAAAATGGGTAGTGATTAGGAGGTCCAAGCAGCCCCTGTAGGCTCGGCTGAGGTGCTCAGCAAAACGTTCCCTTAGTTTATGCTTGGTCTCCCTGATGTAGAGAAGACCTCATTGGGAGTACCGGATACAGTAAACTAGGTTGGAGGAGAGGTAAGTGAATCTTTGTCTCACCTGGAAGAACTGTTTAGGACCCTGGATGGAGGGGCTCTGAGGGTTTGGGGGTGTTGGTGGGGAGAGTAGTGCAAACCAAGGATTAGCGAAGGGAACAGTCCTTGTGAAAGGCAGGGAGGGATGCAAAGGGGAAGATGTTCTTGGTGGTGGGGTCTAGTTGGAGTTGGCAGAACTGTTTAATGATGATGCGTTGGACATGGAGACTGGTGGGGTGGTAGGTGAGGACAAAGGGGACCCTGTCTTTATTGCATTTGGAGGGGGGGTTGGTGTTTAGAGCAGTGGAACGGGGAGGGGAGGCGGTGCTGTAGAGGGCGGTCTGGATGACTGCGGAGGGAAAGCACGTTGTTCAAACTAGGTCGACATCTGGGATGCTTGGGAGTGGAATGTCTCCTCATCTGAGCAGATATGACAGAGGTGGAGGAACTTGGAGAACAGGATGGAGTTCTTGCAAGATACTGGGTGGGAGGAGGTGTAGTCCAGGTAATTGTGAGAGTCTGTGGATTTATAATAAACATGTCACCGGAGATGGAAATGGAGAGGTCAAGAAAGGGAAGGGAGGTAAATTTGAGGGCGGGTGGAAATTGTAGGCGAAGTCAATGAGCTGCTCCAGTTCAACCTGAGTTGCAGGATGCTGTATCAATGCAGTCATAGATGTAACAGTGGAAGAGTTGGGGCACAGTTCCTGTGAAGGTACTGAAGGCGAACTGTTTGTTGTAGCCAACAAAAAGTCGGGCGTAGTTGGGGCCCATTCAAGTGCCCATCTGAGAATCCAGAGGTGTTCGTGGGCACTCAGATGGGCCCCAGCTATGTCTGCCTCTTTGTAAACTACATTGGACAGTCCTGTCTTCAGCTCTTCAGATGCTGTCTGACCTGCTGTGCTTATTCCAGTGCCGCATGATAGTCCTGAAGGACCTCCAGGAGATGGTACTAAATCAAGGGAACATTCTAGAATAATAGAATCATAGAGCATAGTGATAGCTCAGTGGTGAGCATTACTGTCTCATAGCACTATGGACGCAGGTATGATTCCATCCTTGGGTGACTGTCTATGTGGAGTTTGCACACTCTCCTCGTGTCTGCATGGGTTTCCTCCAGATACTCCAGTTTCATCCCACAGTCCAAAGATGTGCAGATTAAGTGGATTGGCTGTGCTAAATTGTCCATAGTGTCCAGGGGTGTGTAGGTTAGGTGGATTAGCCAAGGGGGAATGCAGGGATAGGGTGAGGGGTAAGTCTGGATGGGATGCTCTTCAGAGGGTCAGTGTAGACTCGATGGGCCAAATGGCCTGCTTCCACACTATAGAGATTCTATTCTTATGCTGGTAATATTCTCCGACAACTTCTTCCATCAGGCAGAAGATAACAGAAGTTTGAACACATGCACCAGGAGGTTTAGGAACATCTTCATGCCTCTCAGCGTTTTTTTTCCACCTTGTTTTCTTTATGTCCTTGCTTAACTATCTGCTGCCTGTACTGCTTGTAAACAAAGCTTTTCACTGTACTTAGGTACACGTGACACTAAATAAATCAAATCAGATCAAATTTTCTCAAGTCTATAACCCCAGCCTTTGTTGTTGAGCTGTAGTGTCCAGACAATACTTGTTTTTGCACTCGTTCAGAGACCGAACTCCAAACTATTGATCTGAAGAAGGGTCACTGGATCTGAAGCTGCCAGACCTGCTGAGTTTTTCAAGCAATTTCTGTTGACCTTATAGAGGTTTGTAAAATCATGAGGGGCATGGATAAAGTAAATAGACAAGGTATTTTCCCTGGGGTAGGGGAGTCAGAACTAGAGGGCATAGGTTTAAGGGTGAGAAGGGAATGATTTAAAAGGACCTAAAGGGCAACTTTTTCACACAAATGGTGTGTGTGTGGGATGAGCTGCCAGAGGAATTGGTGGAGACTGGTACAATTACAATATTTAAAAGGCATCTGGATGGGTATATGAATAGGAAGGGTTTAGAGGGACATGGGCCAAGTGCTGGCAAATGGGACTAGATTAGGTTAGGATATCTGGTCGGCATGGATGAGTTGGACCAAAGGGTCTGTTTCCGTGCTGAACATCTCTCTGACTCTATCTGCAGTTCTTTCTTCTTTTTTGTCCAAACTGTTGTTGGTGCATTCACAGAAGCATGCAAGAGAATTGGCTTTAGGCTAAATAGCTGAAAGACAAAAGTCCTCTATCGGTCTTCTCCTACCACTCAATATTGCACTCCTACTATCAAGATTCATGGTGAGGTACTGGAAAATATGGATAATTTCCTCAACCAATGTGCCAGCACAAACTTTGGCCTTTTGGTGATCAGAGTGTTTGATAACAGCAGTTTTACCAGCCCTCCTGTAAATGTTGGAGACATGGGCTATAAACTTCAAATCCATTGTGAAGTATCACCAACAGTATCTCCTCAAAATCCACTGCCAGGCTGCCACTCTAATATCAAGTGTCCTCTCTCAGGTTTCTATTTCCTGCCAATGAGCTGCATTGGATGGGCTACACGTGCTTGACACAAGACCTCTAGAACAAGCTGTGCACTCTGAGCTTCATAGAAATTGTTTACCAGGAGGGCTGAGGTATAATTCAAAGTGTCCTGAAAGCCTACCTGAAAATATGCAATATCCCCACTTACTTGTGTGGGCATTTTTAGCCCAGGGCCACACAAAATGATGGAAAAGCATTCATGAAGGTGCACAGCATTTTCACAGTCTCTAACATGCCCAGACAAAGATCAAGTGCAAACACAACAACGTGCAGAAATGTAAACATCCCACCAATCAACCTTGCTCACCTATGGCCTAGTGTGCAGATCCAGTATTGGACCATTTAATAACCTTAGGATCCATAACGTAGATGTCAGAGAACATCATCCTCAATTCAAAGGGATTGCCTTTGGCCCAAACTAGTCCATGCCAATCAAAATGTCCATCCACGCTAATGCCATTTACCTGTACTTGGCCCATAAACTTCTGAACCTTTCCTAGCCACATACTTTTCCAAATGCCTTTTAAATGCTATTAATGTACCCACCTCTACCACTTCCACTGGCAGCTCTTTCCATTTGCTATTCCCCTCTGTGAAAAGAAAGTTGCCTCTCAGGTTCCATTTTATTCTTTCCCCTCTAACTGCAAACTGATGCACTCTAGTCCTTGATTCCCCAAAACTGGGAAAAAGGCAGTGCATTCACCCTATCCATACCTTTCATGATCTTACAGACTTCTATAAGATCCCAACCCCCCCCCCGCTCAGTTTCCTATGCTCTAAAGAAAAAAGTCCTATCTTGTCCAATCTCGAGTCCTAGCTTATAACCATTCAACATAGAATGGCCTTCTCCAAAATGTTTGCACCCAACAAAGTATTTTTGAACTGCAGTCGCTGTTATAAAGTATGAAATACTACACAAAAAGGCTCAGTTGCACCAGTAAGATGAATGATTAGATAATTAGTTTAAGTGAGGTTCATTATGGGATAAATGTTGTCCAGGACTCAAAAGAAAGTTAAAATGTTCTTCAAATAATATCATGTCTTTTTTAAATTAAATTGTATGATGTGTATGTCACTGGCTGATCATTTATTCCCTGGGCGTTGTTACCCTGGTGAAGGTGGTGGTGAGCTGTCTTCTTGAACAGCCGCAGTCCATGTGCTGCAAGTTGATCCACGATGCTCTTAGGTAGGGAATTCCAGGATTTTGACCCAGTGACAGTGAAGGAACAGCGATATATTTCCAAGTCAGAATGGTGAGTGGCTTAGTGGGGAACTGCAGATAGTAGTGTTCTCATGAATTTGCTGTCCTCTTGCTTCGAAATAGAAGCGGAGCGTTTTCAAGGTGCTGTCTAAGGATCTTTGGCGAATGTTTACAATGTATCTTGTAGATAGTAGATTGTTGCTACTGGAGGGAGTGGATGTCTGTGCATATATTGCTAATCAAATGGGGATTCCTTTGTCCTGGATCATGTCAAGCTCTTTCAATTTTATTGGATCTTACATCCACTTGAGCATGCACTCAGGGTTTTGGTTCGATATTTGTCTAAAAGAGGGCAAGTTTAAAGTACTGCACTCCCTTGGCACTGAAGTATCAGCTCAGTTTTTGTGTTTAAGTCTCTGGAATGTGGCTTATGGGGATATTATCGCTAGCCTATGAATCCAGAGACCCTGATAATGTTCTGGGGACCTGGGTTTGAATCCTGCCATGGGCAGTTTTGTGGAATTTGAATTTAATAAAATATCTGGAATTAGGAGTCTAATGGTGTCCATGAAATCATTGCCAATTGTTGGAAAACCCCTTTTGGTTCACTAGTGTACTTTAGGCAAGGAAACTGCCTTCCTTGCCTAGTCTGACCTACATGTGACCCCAGACCCACAGCAATGCAGTTGACACATATAGGGATGGGTAATAAATACTGGCCTGGCCAGTGACACCCACATCGCATGAAAAAACCCATGATGTTCTGATAGATAGCCACCACTGAGTCAGTGATAACCATATTTTCTGGAGCATTGCTTCCTTTAAATTTTTTGATAATAACCCTATTGTTGTAAAACAGCAGGTCTGACAATTCACTGTAGGCAGTGCCAAATGAGATCTGCAAGCATAAAATCATTAATTTTCCTCCCCTTTAAACCTTCCCTTTGTTAAATTTTTTTCTCCCGTTGCTTTTATCAGAGTGGCTGCAGAACGTTCTCAAGGGGGAGGGGGAGCAGCCAGAAGTCATTGTGCACATTGGCACAATTGACATAGATAGAAATAGGGATGAGGTCCTGCATAGTGATTATTAGAGAGCTAAGAAAAAAGTTACAAACCAGGACCTCACTGGTGATAATCTCTGGATTACTGCCAGTGCCATGTGGTAGTGAGGGTAAGAACAGGAGGATATGGCAGATGAATGTGTGGCTAAAGAATTGGTGCAGGTGGCAGGGATTCAGATTTTTAGATCATTGGGATCTTTTCTGGGGCAAAGGTGATCTGTTCAAGAGGGACAGGTCGAACTAGAGGGGGATGAATATCTTGACGGCCAGGTTTGCTCGTGCTGCAAGGGAGGGTTTAAACTAGATTGACAGGGGTTTGGAATCCTCAACAGCTGGGAGGTAAGTGCAAGACTTGAAGGAAATACAGTAATCAGAAATAATAAGTTGAAGAGACAGGCCAGGCTGGAAAATGACAGGGAGCAAGGAATGCCTGTTGGATAAAATTGCATTTTTTTCAATGCATGAGGGCTGACGGGTAAGGCCGATGAACTCAGGGCGTGGGACTGGGATATCATAGCCATTACAGAAACATGGCTAACGGAGGGACAGGACTGGTAACTTAATGTGCCAGAGTACAGGTGCTTTAGGCGGAACAGAGATGGTTGAAGGAGGGGAGGGAGAGTTGCATTTTTGATAAGACGAGTATCACAGCAGTGGTCAGAGATGAAATAACTGAAGGATCACCCAGTGAGGCTTTGTGGATGGAGCTAAGAAACAAGAAGAGGATAGTGACATTATTGGGATTGTACTATAGGTCCACAAATAGTTAATGGGAATTAGAGGAACAAATATGCAGGGAGACTGGGGAGACTTGCAGGAGCAATAGGGTTGTCAGAGGAGGGGATTTTAATTTACTTAATATAAACTGGGACTGCCAGAGCATTAAGGGCTTAGATGGGGTGGAATTTGTTAAGTGCATTTTCTCAAGCAGTATATAGTGGGTCCTACTTGGGAAGGGACAAAACTCAATCTACTCTTGGGAAATAGGGTAGGACAAGTGTCGGAGGTGACAGTGGTGGAGCACTTTGGTACCAGTGACCATAGTTCTATTAATTTTAAAATAGTTATGGAGAGGGGCAGACATGGTCCACAGGCTCAAGTTCTAAACTGGAGCAAGACAAATTTTGATGGAATTAGACAGGGGATTGCAGGACTTGATTGGGGTAGTTTGTAGGCAAAGGGAGCTCCGTTAAGTGGGATGCCTTTAAAAGTGAGACAGCTAAAGTTCAAGGTTTATAGTTTATAGTGAGAGTGAAGGGCAAGGTAGGCAGGAATAGGGAACCCTGGATGACAAGGTATATTTAGGCTTTGACCAGAAAAAAGGAGGCGTGGCTCAGGTATACGGCAACTGGGATCTAAGGAATCCCTAGAGGTATACAGGAGTTTACTGAAGAAGAAAATCAGGAGGGTGAAAAAGGGGCATAAGATATCCTTGGCTGAGAAGATTAGGTTGAATCCAAAGAGGTACTTTAAATATATTAAAGGAAAAAGAATAACTAGAGAGAGAATAGGGCCCCTCAAGGATGAAAGTGGACATGGGCAAAGTTCTCAATGAATATTTCTCCTCTCTGGTTACTATGGAGAAAGACCTGAAGACTTAGGAACTTGGGGAAGTTAGTGGTGATATCTTGGGGGCAGTATAGGAGGTGCTGGATGTATTAGAATGTATGAAGGTGGATAAATCTCCTGGTCCTGACCAGATATATCCAATAACAATGCAAGAGGCTAGAGAAAAAAATTGGAGGGCCGCTGGCTGATATTTTTGCATCGTCATTAGCCACAGGTGAGATCCCAGAAGACTGGAAGGTAGTGAATGTTGTGCCATTATTCAAGAAGGGCTGCAAAGAAAAGCCTGGGAACTATAGACCAGTAAGCGTAACATCTGTAGTGGGAAAGTTACTTGAGAAGATACTGAGGGATAAGATATACATGCATTTGGAAAGATAGGGTTTGATTAGGAATAGTCAGCATGGCTTTGTGAATGGGAGATCATGCTTAACAAATTTGTTAGCTTTTTGGTGAAGTGACCAAGAACATTGATGAGGGCAGGGTGGGAGATGTAGTCTATGTGGATTTCAGGAAGGCCTTTGATAAGGTTCCATATGGTAGTCTGCTCTGGAAGGTTAGATTGCATGGAATCCAGGGGGAGCTGGATACAAAATTAGCTTGATGGTAGGAAGCAGTGGGTAATAATGGAAGGATGCTTGTCAGACTGGAGGCCTGTGACTAGTGGAGTGTCTCAGGGGTCAGTGGCTGGACCCATTACTATTTGTTATCTATGTCAATGATTTGGATGAGAATGTACAAGGCATGATTAGTAAGTTTGTGATGACACTAAAATACGTGGTATCATGGACAGTGAGGAAGGTTATCAGAAATTGCAGCGGGACCTCGATCAGCTGGGGGAGTGGGCCGAGAAATGGCAAATGGAGTTTAATGTAGACAAGTGTGAGGGCTTGCATTTTGGAAAGTCAAATCAAGGCAGGAGTTTCATGGTGAATGGTAGGGACTTAAGGAGTATAGTTGGACAGAAGGATCTTGGAGTTCAGGTTCGCATTTCTCTGAAAGTGGAGTTACAGGTAGACAGGGCAATAAAGGAACCAAGGACTAGAGGGCATCAGTTTAGAGGGGAAAGAATAAAAGGGAACCTGAGGGTCAACATTTTTACACAGAGGGTGGTACGCAAATGGAATGTGCTGGCAGCAGAAGTGGTTGAGGCAGGTACATAACAACATTTAACAACATTTGGACAAGTACATGGATAGGAAAGGATTAGAAGGACATAGGCCATGTGAAGGGAAATGGCATTAGCGTTGATGGACATTTTGGTCTGCATGGACCAGTTTGGATCAAAGGGGCTGTCTCTGTGCTGTCGGACTCTGACTCTCTCTGATTCTAAATAGAGTATTAATTGCCCATCGTTCATTCAAAGAATCCTAAATAACAACTGCATGTAATTTTGCTACAAAATGCCTCAGGATTTCAAAACACAAGTAAAAAAAAGGTAATCAAGTATTAATTGTATGAATTTGTCTTGCTGATGTGGAGTGCAGCTGATGTCCATGACATTGTACTTGTAAAATCACATCTTTAGTCTAATACTATTCTTTGCATAATTGCCAGCAGTTAAATTAGCTCGGATTTCTCTTATCCAGCTATGAAAGGACATGGTTTTGTAAGCAGTATGAACAATAGCAATAAAAATAATCTGCTTTCACCATTTCTTTTACCAATTCAATACCATATGCATAGTCTTTTTCGAAACATTGGCTAAATCTGGATTATGGTTGTTCTCAAATAAATTGATTGCTTCAATTAAAAAAAAAGCCCTTCTTTTCCGAAACAAGTCTTAGAATGTTCATCACCATTTGCAACTCCGTGGTGGGCAGCACGGTGGCACAATGGTAAGCACTGCTGCCTCACAGTGCCAGAGACCCGGGTTCAATTCCCGACTCAGGCGACTGACTGAGTGGAGTTTGCACGTTCTCCCCGTGTCTGCGTGGGTTTCCTCCGGGTGCTCCGGTTTTCTCCCACAGTCCAAAGATGTGCAGGTCAGGTAAATTGGCCATGCTAAATTGCTTGTAGTGTTAGGTAAGGGGTAAATGTAGGGGTATGGGTGGGTTGCGCTTTGCCAGGTCGGTGTGGACTTGTTGGGCTGAAGGGCCTGTTTCCACACTGTAAGTAATCTGATCTAAAAGTTGAAGTTCTAAATTGGAGAAAGGCCAATTTTGACAGTATCAGGCAAGAACTTTCGAAAACTGATTGGGGGCAGATCTTCGCAGGTAATGGGATGGCTGGAAAATAGGAAACCTTCAGAATTGAGATAATGAGAATCCAGAAAAAGTATGTTCCTGTCAGGGTGAAAGGAAAGGCTGGTAGGTATAGGGAATACTGGATGACTAAAGAAATTGAGGGTTTGGTTAAGAAAAAGAAGGAAGCATATGTAAGGTATAGACAGGATAGATCGAGTGAATCCTTAGAAGAGTATAAAGGAAGTAGGAGTATACTTAAGAGGGAAATCACGAGGGCAAAAAGGGGACATGAGATAGCTTTGGCAAATAGAGTTAAGGAGAATCCAAAGGGTTTTTACAAATACATTAAGGACAAAAGGGTAACTAGGGAGAGACTAGGGCCCCTCAAAGATCAGCAAGGTGGCCTTTGTGTGGAGCCACAGAAAATGGGGGAGATACTAAATGAATATTTTGCATCAGTATTTACTGTGGAAAAGGATATGGAAGATACAGACTGTAGTGAAATAGATGGTAACATCTTGCAAAATGTCCAGATTACAGAGGAGGAAGTGCTGGATGTCTTGAAATGGGTAAAGATGGCTAAATCTCTTGGACCTGATCATGTGTACCCTAGAACTCTGTGGGAAGCGAGAGAAGCGATTGCTGGACCTCTTGCTGAGATATTTGTTTCATCGATAGTCACAGGTGAGGTGCCGGAAGACTGGAGGTTGGCTATTATGGTGCCACTGTTTAAGAAGGGTGGTAGGGACAAGCCAGGAAACTATAGACCAGTGAGCCTGACCTTGGTGGTGGGCAAGTTGTTGGAAGGAATCCTGAGGGACAGGATGTGCATGTATTTGGAAAGGCAAGGACTGATTAGGGATAGTCAACATGGCTTTGTGCATGGGAAATCATGTCTCACAAACTTGATTGAGTTTTTTGAGGAAGTAATAGAGGATTGATGAGGGCAGAGTGGTAGATGTGATCTATATGGACTTCAGTAAGGCATTCGACAAGGTTCCCCATGGGAGACTGATTAACAAGGTTAGATCTCATGGAATACAGGGAGTATTAGCCATTTGGATACAGAACTGGCTCAAAGGTAGAAGACAGAGGGTGGTGGTGGAGGGTTGCTTTTCATATTGGAGGCCTGTGACTAGTGGAGTGCCACAAGTATCGGTGCAGGGTCCTCTACTTTTTGTCATTTACATAAATGATTTGGATGCGAGCATAAGAGGTCCAGTTCGTAAGTTTGCAGATGACACCAAAATTGGAGGTGTAATGGACAGCGAAGAGGGTTACCTCAGATTACAACAGGATCTTGACCAGATGGACCAATGGGCTGAGAAGTGGCAGATGGAGTTTAATTCAGATAAATGTGAGGTGCTGCATTTTGGGAAAGCAAATCTTAGCAGAACTTATACACTTAATGGTAAGGTCCTAGGTAGTGTTGCTGAACAAAGAGACCTTGGAGTGCAGGTTCATAGCTCCTTGAAAGTGGAGTCACAGATAGATAGGATAGTGAACAAGGCGTTTGGTATGCATTCCTTGGTCAGAGTACTGAGTACAGGAGTTGGGAGGTCATGTTGTGGCTGTACAGGACATTGGTTAGGCCACTGTTGGAATATTGTGTGCAATTCTGGTCTCCTTCCTATCGGAAAGATGTTGTGAAACTTGAAACGCTTCAGAAAATATTTACAAGGATGTTGCCAGAGTTGGAGGATTTGAGCTAGAGGGAGAGGCTGAACAGGCTGGGGCTATTTTCCCTGGAGTGTCGGAGGCTGAGGGGTGACCTTATAGAGGTTTACAAAATTATGATGGGCATGGATAGGGTAAATAGGCAAAGTCTTTTTCCTGGGGTGAGGGAGTCCAGAACTAGAGGGCATAGGTTTAGGGTGAGAGGGGAAAGATATAAAAGAGGCCCAAGGGGCAACCTTTTCACACAGAGGGTGGTACAGGTATGGAATGAGCTGCCAGAGGAAGTGGTGGAGGCTGGTACAATTGCAACATTTAAGAGGCATTTGGATGGGTATATGAATAGGAAGGGTTTGGAGGGATATGGGCCGAGTGCTGGCAGGTGGGACTAGATTGGGTTGGGATATCTGGTCAGCATGGACGGGTTGGACCGAAGGGTCAGTTTCTATGCTGTACATCTCTATGACTCTATGTTCATATGCAACAAGATCTTGACAATATCCAGGCTTGGGTTGACATGTAGCAAGTAACATTTGCACCACAGAAATGTCAGGCCATGATCATCATGAATGAGAGACAATCTAACCACAGTCCCTTGACATTCAATGGTGTTACCATCATTAAAATCTCCCACTAGCACTATCCTGAGGGTTACCATTGACCATAAATTTAACTGGACTTTTCACACAAACACAGTGGCTATAAGAACAGGTCAGATGCTGGGAATACTGGGGCGAGTAGCACACCTCCTTAAGTCGTCAAAGTCTGCCCATCATCCGCAAGGCACAAGTCAGGAATGTTATGGAGTACTCCCTATTTGCCTGGATGGATGCAGCTCCAACAACACTTAAGAAGCTTGACACCTTTCAAGACAAAGCAGCCCACTTGATTGGCATCACATCCACAAACATTCACTCTTTCTACCACCAAGTAGCAGCAGTATGTTATACCTACAAGATGCACTGCAGAAATTCATCGAAGATCCTCAGACAGTACTTTACAAAACCATGAGCAGTTCCATCTAGAAGGAGAAGGGCAGCAAATACTTGGGAACACCATCACTTGCAAGTTCCCTTCCAAGCCACTCACCATCCTGATCTGGAGATATATTGATGCTCCTTCACTGTCACTGGGTCAGAATCCTGGAATTCCCTCCCTAAGAGCATTGTAGATGAACCCACAATAGGTAGACTGCAGTTCAAGAAAGCAGCTCACTACCACCATCTCACAGGGCAACGAGACAGTAAATGTTGCCAGCTAGCAACACCTACATCCCACTAATGAATAAAAAAAAGGATTTCAACCCAATCTCCAATCCTTCTTACCTTTTGCATTATTTTCTTATCTTTCCTTCTAGCTTTATTCCTTAGTGAGTATTTACCATTCACTCTCATCTATTTTTTCTACAACAATGTTTCTCGTTTAATTCCTTTTTTTGGCAAAACAACAAGTGCCAAACTTAATGTGATGCTGATCTCAGTTGGTCTCGTTTTGAAAAATCAGCAATAGCTTAGTGATTTCAAAGGAATGTCAGTTCAAGTCTGTTGTGGTATCTATTATAGTTGGTATATTAATATACATTCAAGACACATTTTCAGTTTATTATCATTGTATTTTAGCATGTGACCTGGGAGCATAACGATCTCCAACTCTACCTTACTGAAGATAAATTGCAGCATGGTACACTACTTAAAGCATGCTGTTCTGTGTAACTTAATAGTTTAATGTTAGCCCAAACACTGATGCACATGAAAAGCATAATGTTTGTACATAACTAGTTATAGAGTCATACGGTCATACAGCATGGAAGCAGACTCTTCAGTTCATCTAGTCCACGATGACCATGTTCCCAAACTAAACTCATCCCACTTGCCTGCATTTGGCCTATATACCTCCAAACCTTTCCTTTTCATGAACTTAAATATTGTAACTGTACTTGCATCCACCACTTCCTCTGGAAATTCATTCTACATACAAACCACTCTCTGTGTAAAAAAGTTGCTCCTCATGTCCTTTTTAAAACTTTCTCCTCTTACCTTAAAAATATGCCCCGAGTTTTGAACTCACCCATCCTAGGAAAAAGACACTTGCTATTCAGTGTATCTATACCCCTCATGATTTTATATACCTCAATAAGGTCACCCTTCAACCTCCTCAACTCCAGTGAGAAAAGTCCCAGCCTATCCAGCCTATTTTTATAATTCAAACCCTCCATTCCTGGAAATATCTGGTACATTTTTTTCACCCTTTCCAATTTAATAATGTCCTTTCTATCGCAGGGCACTCAGAACTGCACACAGTACTCCTAAAGAGGCTTCACCAACATACTGTACAATCTGAACATGATGTCCCAACTCCTAGACTCAAAGGTCTAAGCAATGAAGGCAAACATGCTAAACACCTTTTTAACCACCCTGTCTACCTGTAATGCAAATTTCAAAATAAATGTTTGTTTGATTCTTTAATACCACAATATCCATACTTGTTTTCCAGTGAATACAGTTCTAACTGATTCAATCTCTTCTTATACATCAGTCCTGCCATCACACAGTGAAGATTGACCAGACTGATTCCTGGAATGACAGGACTGACATAAGAAGAGAGGCTGAGTCAGTTATGATTGTATTCACTGGAATTCAGAAGAATGAGGCAGATCTCATCAAAACCTATATAATTCTAATGGGATTAAGCAAGTTAGATGCAGGAAAGATGTTTCCAATTGTGAGTGAGTTCAGAACCAGGGGTCATAGTTTATGGACAAGGGGCAAACCTTTATGACTGAGATAAGGAGAAATTTCTTCACCTAGAGAGTGGTGAGTCTGTGGAATTCACTATCACAGAAAGTGGTTGAGGGCAAAACATTGAGTTTTCAAGAAGGAGGTAGATTTACATCTTGCAGCTAAAGAAATAAAGAGACATAGGCGAGGGCAGATTAGGGTATTGAGCTCAGTCATCAGCCATGATCATGTTGAATGGCGGAGCAGGCTTGAGTGGTGAACTGGCCTATTCCTGCCTCTATCTTTTATGCTTCTGTGGATTTTTATTTCATGAGGGACAACATAAGCATTGCTGCATCAGGTAAAATATCTTGCTGGAGGCAAATTCACATCAAAGCCAAACATTAACAACTTCACAATATTACCTAAGCCAATAATTCAGCTCTGTATTGAGGAGTTATCTTGTAGATTGTACGCACTGCTGCTACTTTACAGTCTTTCATGGGTACTTAGCTTGGAGAAGCAACAGCCACTGGGAGACGGGAAAGGACACAGTAACCAATAAGCTGCAGCAATACCATGAGAATCTTCAGTGTGGCTCCTGTTGATATCATAACTTCAAAAGGTGAGAAAAGCTCTGGATTGGTGAGGACTGGGCACCTGTCAATGACTGGTTTTCTTATCCTAACCTTTCGTATCCTAACAGATTTAGAGTAGTGGGCAGTTAGTTGCAGTTAACTTTTTCATAACCTTAGTAATAGAGTAGGAAGTCAAACAAAATAAGACTAATAATTCTAGTCTAAGGCATTAATTGTAAGTTTAAGAGATGTCAGGAGAGGCCAGCTGAGTGGAATGTGTAGCATGTCACATGTGAGGAATCGTGTATGCTGCCAGTTTCTTAGATGACCACATGTGCAGGAAGTGCTCCCAGCAGCAGAAGCTGGAGCTCCAGGTTTCGGAGCTTGAGCAACGTTTGGAAATACTTCATAGTTCATTGAATCCCTGCAGTGTGGAAGCAAGCCATTTGGCCCATCGAGTCCACACCAACCCTCCAAAGACACCCCACCATGCTCCACCTTCCTACCTTATCCCTGTAACCCTGCATTACCCATGGCTTACCCACCTAGTCTGCAGGTACGTCTACAATGGACCAATGGAGCATTTAAAAAGGAACTAGGGAGAGTACAGGTCTAACATATACCCTTTACAGGGAAATGAAGGCGTAATAAGTTCAGAGAAACCTGCATTCTAGGACAATTCTGGACTGGATAAGGAAAGAGCGTAGGACTTTTAGCAAGTCCAAAAGGGACAATTCAACTGCGACCCTAGAGGAATACAAGAATTGCAGGAGTGAATTTAAGAAAGCCATTCGAAGAGCAAAAAGGGGGCTTGAGAGAGGTTTTGTGAGTAAGATTATGGAGAATCCTAATAGATTTTTAAAAATCCATTAAAGTGAAGAAGTTAACCAGGGAAAGAGTAGGACCCATTGGGACAAGGGGGCAACCTGTGTATGAAGCTGCAGGATATTGAGTGGTCTTCGGTTTCATTCTGGAAAAGTAGAACATAAGTACGGAATTCAGGAAAAAGGACTGTGAGGAGCTTGCACAGTTTGACATAGGAAATGGGGAGGTATTGGAAGCTTTGTTCAGCTTAAAAACAGATAAATCCCATGGCCTGGATAAATTGCATCCCAGGCTGCTGTAGGAAGCGAGGCAGGGACTCTGACACAAACGTCTAATTCCTCTATGGCCACGGGGGAAATACTAGAGGACTGGAGAACATCTAAAATAGTTCTAGTTTTTAAGAAGGGTGGTAGAAATGAGCCAGGAAATTACAGACCGGTGAGTCTCATATTAGTGGTAGGGAAACTATTGGAGAAAATACTGAAAGAAGAATTAATACTCACTTGGAGAGGCATAGGTTTATTAGGGAGCATCAGTATGGCTTTGTCTGAGGGAGATCATGCCTAACAAGTAGTTAAAACGTTTTGAAAATGTGATCAGGTGTGTGGATGAGGTAATATTCAGTTTACAGAGGAACCTCGATTATCCGAAGGACACGGGCAGGGAGTATTTTGTTCGATTAATTGAGTTCCAGATAATCGAATGCCAGATAGCATAGTTTAGCTAAACATTGGGACCTTACAGTCCTGCTGGATAATACGATATTTGGATAATCGCATGCTGGATAATTGAGGTTCCTCTGTATATGGATTTTAGTAAAGCCTTTGCCAAGGTCTCACATGAGAATCTGATTGAAAAGATTAAAGCAAATGGAACTGGGAAATTTGGCAAGATGGATCAAAAACTGGCTTAGTATTAGGACACAAAGGGAAGTAGTAGAAGGCTGTTTGAGTGACTGGAGGCAGATGTCCAGTGATGTATCACATGGGTCAGTACTGGGACCTTAATTGTTTGTTATATACATAAATGATATAAATTAAAATGTGAGGGGATTATTAAGTAAATTTGCAGAAGAAACCAAGATTGATAGAGTGGTTAATAATGAAGAACATGGTTGTAGGTTTCAGGAAGATAGAGATGGGTTGGTCAGATGGACAGACCAGTGGCAGATGGTATTTAAACCTGTTAAGTGCAAGGTGATGCACTTTGGAAGAAGAAACTAGATAGAATTGTAGAAAAATGAGGGAGTATTTAATGAATAGCAGAACACTGGATGGCTTAGAGGAATAGAGAGCAGTTGGAATAATTATTCACAGATCTCTGAAGTTGGCAGAACACGGTGAATAGGATAGTTAAGAAGGCATATAGAAGGCATAAACTGCTTTTATCAGTTGTGGCATAGAGTATAAGAGCAAGGAGGTA
Organism: Chiloscyllium plagiosum; assembly: GCF_037043375.1. Classification (NCBI taxonomy): domain Eukaryota; kingdom Metazoa; phylum Chordata; class Chondrichthyes; order Orectolobiformes; family Hemiscylliidae; genus Chiloscyllium; species Chiloscyllium plagiosum. Next base: position 69,888,472 of record NW_028270140.1, read on the forward strand.
ACGTTAGAGTTGTGCAGAGCTTTGGTCCAGCCACAATTGGAGTCCTGCCCATCTCACTACAGGAAGGATGTGTTAGCATTGGAGGAGGTATTGAGGAAGTTAACCAGGACGTTGCCTGGGATGGAGAAATTGAGCTATAAGGAGAGACTTGGTCGGCTGAATTGATTTCTTTGGAGCAGAGAGGATTGAGGTGTACAAGATTACAAAGGGTATAGATAGGGTGAAGAGAGAGCAGCTCTTTCCCTTGGTTGAAGGGTCAATCATGAGAGGCATAGTTTTAGAATAAAGGACAAGAGATTCAGAGGGAATTTGGGAAACAGCTTTTTCACTCAGCAGTTGGTGGAAATCTGGAATACACTGCCTGGGAAGTGTACCACCTTTAAAAGCTATTTGGATGAGCATCTCAAGTACCATAACATGCAAGGATATGGGACAAGTGCAGGAAATTGAATATCTGTAGTGATAGATATGTCAGTGCAAATTTGATGGACCGAAGGGCCTTTTCTACACTGTATAGTCTATGATTCTACTAAGCATTAGTGGTAAATGTGTTGCCAATTATGTGGCCTACTTTGTCCAAGATGGTGTCAAGCTTCTCAAGTAGTATTGGAGCTGTACTCATCCAGGCAAGTGGGGAATCTTCCATCAGACTTCTGACCTGTGCCTTGTACACATGGACAGGCTTTGGGGAGTCAGGAGATGAGTTACCCATCCCAGTACTCATACTCTGACCTGCTCTTGTAATGCCTCGGATATTGATAATGGGGAATTCAGTGAAGGTAATGCCATTGAATGTCAAGGGGCAGTGGTTAGATTGCCTGTTATTGGAGACAGTCATTGTCTAGCATTTGTGCGGCATGAATGTAACTTGCCAGTTTTCAGCCCAAGCCTGGATATTGTCGAGGTCTTGCAACATTCGTGACATTATTGCATTCGTATCTGAGGAGTCACAAATTGCACCGAACATTGTGCAATCATCAGCAAACATTCCTACTTCTGACTTGTGGAGGGAAGGCCATCGATGAAGCAGCTGTTGATAATTGGGCCGAGGACACGAACTATAACTTAAACTATGATTTTTGTATCAATAATTTAGATTAATAGTTTGTATGATTGAGGTTCAAAACTACAAATGGAACTGCAAGTTAGTTAGGAAATCCAATTAACAGAAAATGCTGTCATTGGCAATTAACTGTCAATCAGCTGAAGGCTGTTGCCTAACTGAAGACTAATTACAGTAGCTGGAAGCTGACCTTTAACAGTTGCAATTTGGACATGAGTCATGACCATTTTATGTAACTTGACAATGTTTACTCCTGCACAGAGTGGGGAAGCATGCAGTGATCTAAGAACAGGATGCTATGTCTGGAATGTGGTGCAAGTGACAATTCAATGCAAAGGGTAAAAGGAATGCTTCTCCTTTGTTTGTTTTAAATTCTGTTGCTGGTGAGTAATTTAGTTTCCATGCTAGGAGACTGTAACATGCTATTACTGTAGCTAACTAGTTAATAATTTAGTAAAGTAAATAAGTAAGGTTAGGCAAACATGACTGTAGATGTGGGTGTCTGTAGAATACATTGTAGTCCCAGACAACAATGTCTGCAGCCTTTGTAACTTTAGATCACATTGGTGAGCTACAGTTTGAGCTGCAGACATTGTGGGACATCAGAGTGGAGAAGTCATTAGGCATCTTGTTCCAGGAGACAGTCACATCCTTTGGGTTTAGCTGATCATAAAGTTTAGATTAGATTAGATTGCTTACAGTGTGGAAACAGGCCCTTCGGCCCAACAAGTCCACAACGCCCCGCCGAAGCGCAACCCACCCATACCCCTACATTTACCCCTTACCTAACACTACGGGCAATTTAGCATGGCCAATTCACCTGACCCTGCACATCTTTGGACTGTGGGAGGAAACCGGAGCACCCGGAGGAAACCCACGCAGACACGGGGAGAACGTGCAAACTCCACACAGTCAGTCGCCTGAGGCGGGAATTGAACCCGGGTCTCTGGCGCTGTGAGGCAGCAGTGCTAACCACTGTGCCACCATGCCAAGGATCAACTGTACGTAGAACATAGATAAGTAAAGCACAAGGCAGTATAGGCCCTTGATGCTGACATTTTATCCGACTCTAAAATCAAACTAATCTACATGCCCTTTGTTTTACTATCATCCATGTGCCTCCTATTCAAGAGTCACTTAGAAATCCCTAATGTATCTGATTCTACTACCACCACTGGCAATGCACCACTCTCTATGTAAAGAACCTTTCTCCAGTCACTTTAAAATTATGCCCGCTTATGATAGCCATTTCTCCGTAGGAAAAAGTCTGTGGCTATCCACTCTATCTATGCCTCTCATCATCTTGTACACCTCTATCAAGTCACCTGTCATCCTTCTTTGCTCCAATGAGAAAAGCCCTAGCTCACTCAATCTTTCTTCATAAGACATGCCCTCCAGTCCAGGCAACATCCTGGTAAATCTCTGTACCCTCTCTAAAGCTTCCACATCCTTCCTATAATGAGGTGACCAGAACTGAACACATCATTCGAAGTATGATCAAATCAGGGCTTTATAAAGTTGCAGCATAACCTCGTGGCTCTTAAACTCCATCCCCCTACTAATGAAAGCCAACACACCATACGCCAAATTAACAACCCTATCAACTTGGGTGGCAACTTTCAGGGATCTGTGGATGTGGACCCCAAGATCCCTCTGTTCCTCTACATTGCCAAGAATCCTGCCTTTACCCCTGTAGTCTGCATTCAAATTTGACATTCCAAAATAAATTACTTCATACTTTTCCAGGTTGAACTCCATCTGCCATTTCTCATTCCAGCTCTGCATCCTGTCAATATCCTGGTGCAACCTCCACACTATCCACAACTCCACCAACCTTCATGTCATTGGCAAACTTCCACTTCCTCAACCAAGTCATTTATGAAAATCACAAAGGTGTCTGCAGAACACCACTGGGCACCGTGCTCCAGGCTGAATACTTTCCATCTACTGCCACCCTCTGTCTTCTATGGGCTAGCCAATTTTGTATCCAGACAGCCAACTTTCCCAGTATCCCATGACTCCTTACTTTTGAATGAGCCTACCATGGGAACCTTATCAAATGCCTTCCAAAAGTCCATATACACCATACCAACTGCTCTACCTTCATCAATGTGTTTTGTCACATCCTCAAAGAATTCAATAAGGCTTGTGAGGCACGACCTGCCCCTCACAAAGCCATGCTGACTATCTCTAATCAAACTATGCTTTTCCAAATAATCATAAATCCTGTCTCTCAGAATCTTCTGCAATAATCTGCCCAACACCTACATTAGACTGACTGATCTGTAATTCCCAGGATTATCTCTATTCCCCTTCTTGAACAAGGGAATAACATTTACCACTCTCCAATCATCTGGTAACACTCCAATGGACAGTGAGGACACAAAGATCATTGCCAAAGACACAGCAATCTCTTCTCTTGCTTTCTGCAGTAACTTTGGGTATACTCTGACTGACCCGGGGATTTATCTATCCTCACGTTTTTCAAAATTTCCAGCACATCCTCCTGTGGGAGAATGAGTTAGGCAGGCATTTTGCTCTAGCATCTAGAAATGGAAGAGACAAAACCCCAGCTTTTCAAGTATAGGTAAGATGTTTTTGCTAGCTCACTCATAACTGAGAAAGGACTAAAGGGTGGATGACCAAACTGACTATGACAGCATGGTGCAGGATGCCATTTGAGGTTAGGGAATTAAAACAAGTGTAGTGGTAATGGGAAATAGGTACAGTTCACCACAGTTGTGACTGGGGTTTCTGATGTTTGTGTTCCCAGATTGATGGCAGGGTGAAGGACACTTGGTGGGCTGAAGAAAACTTGGAGTTGGAAGGGGGTAGATCCAGTGACCATGATCCAATTTGGGATTCAATGGCATTGGTAAAATTAGAAATGATCTCCTGCAATGGAAGTGTGCAGTTAGAGTACAAATTAAAGACAGAGCCTCAAATGTAATCTTTGGATTATTATCCAAGTATGCATCATTTAGCTTGGGTCAAGCAAATTAGAGAATTAGTTTCATGGTTCACGGTGCTGTGGGGAAAACGGGGGTTTCAATTTGAGGGGTAACTGTAGTAGTCAGAAATAAAGCTGTTATGTTCACATGGGCTCTACTTAAAGCAAGCTGGGATCGATATCTCCGCGAATTATTTAAGTGGGCTGTGAATGAGCTTTAAACTAAAAAGAAAGTTTGGGGAAAAATACATGAAGGGAGATTTTGAAACCCAATCAGGAAACTGAAGACATTAGAATAGTATATTGATTTGGAATATATGGGAACAGAAATACAATATGCATGAGAAGGATTTGTGCAAATAGTAGGGGGAAAATGAATTTTATCTGAATGCATTGTCTTCACAATGAGGATCAATAAACTAGTATCACAAATGGAAATAAATGGCTTAGATAAAATTACCATTCTAGAAATATGGTTCCAGTGTAACAACAATATTTCAGATTGTACAATGCTTCAAAAACATGGAAGAAGAGTACCTCTGATAATAAAGAAAGAGATGAGGATGGTTGTGGAAAAGGATCTTGGCTCATAAGATCAGGAAGCAGAATCTATTTGGATGGAAATTAGGAATAACAAGTCAAAAAGTGTTGTGGGAAATGATTTGTGGTCCTTCTAATAGTAATTGTATCATTGGTCTGGGTACTATGCAGGAAATAACTGGGTGTATCAAAGTCAGTGTAATAAATGGGAAGACCGTAATCTCCAAATAGCTTTAATTGGACATTCAAGATTAACAGCCAAATCCATGGTCCTGAAGATTAGGTTTCTTGACGCCTTGCTGTGGTTAGTAGTCTAAAGCATCTGTAAGACAAGTCTAGGAAAGCTTGTTATAGCCCCACCCAGCACTACCCAATATACATTGAAATTCTGTCCATAGATATTTTCCTTTGCTAAATTACATTAACAGAATACCTAACTGATGAACTACACAAATTACAAGTTTCACATTTTACATGTAATGAGCATTTACAGATAGTGACATTTAAGAGAAACATTGCTCACACTCAACTGTGAAGATGTTCTGTGGTTTTGATAGAAAGCAGAAGTGTTCAGGGACTAAGTCACTGCCTAAATCAGATCTTCTGTAAGTAATCATGATCAAAAAGGCAGATGCCAAAGCAGGATTGCATCTCGAAGAGCAATTTCATTACTCACATGGTCCAGGTTAATAGTATTAAGATCTGTTTAGCCTGCAATGGAGTTTAATTCAGTTAAATTCAGATAAATGCGAGGTGCTACATTTTAGGAAAGCAAATCTTAGCAGGACTTATACACTTAATGGTAAGGTCCTAGGAAGTGTTGCTGAACAAAGAGACCTTGGAGTGCAGGTTCATAGCTCCTTGAAAGTGGAGTCGCAGGTAGATAGGATAGTGAAGAAGGCATTTGGTATGCTTTCCTTTATTGGTCAGAGTATTGAGTATAGGATTTGGGAGGTCATGTTGCGGCTGTACAGGACATTGGTTAGGCCACTGTTGGAATATTGCGTGCAATTCTGGTCTCCTTCCTATCGGAAGGATGTTGTGAAACTTGAAAGGATTCAGAAAAGATTTACAAGGATGTTGCCAGGGTTGGAGGATCTGAGCACAGGGAGAGGCTGAATAGGCTGGGGCTGTTTTCCCTGGACCGTCGGAGGCTGAGGGGTGACCTTATAGAGGTTTACAAAATTATGAGAGGCATGGATAGGATAAATAGACAAAGTCTTTTCCCTGGGGTCGGGGAGTCCAGAACTAGAGGGCACAGGTTTAGGGTGAGAGGAGAAAGATATAAAAGAGACCTCAGGGGCAACTTTTTCATTTAGAGGGTGGTACGTGTATGGAATGAGCTGGCAGAGGATGTGGTGGAGGCTGGTACAATTGCAACCTTTAAGAGGCATTTGGATGGGTATATGAATAGGAAGGGTTTGGAGGGATATGGGCCAGGTGCTGACTGGTGGGACTAGATTGGGTTGGGATATCTGGTCGGCATGGACGGGTTTGACCGAAGGATCTGTTTCCATGCTGTACATCTCTATGACTCTATGACTCTATAATGCAAAATAAAAATCTAGAAACCATTGCCACACCCTTAAACCACCAATTTGTCTAGCTGAGCCACAAACCAGGCATAAAGCCTGACATCTCTCTGGGCTGAAAGCCCACCATCAGCACCCAGCCCTCCATGTATAACACCCATATCTGCCCATGGCCAGCTCTGTAGGCATAAAGCCTGTCATTAGTCCACTGGATGCCCACCAGCTCACAGGCATAAAGCCTATCAGTGACCCTTTGGCTGTCCCCAGCTTATCAGGCATAAAGCCCATCCCCAGCTGAGCCCCAAGTTCTCCTAGGCATAAAGCCCATCATCAGCACCAACCCCACATTTCAGGCATAAAGCCCATCAAAATCGTAAGATTAAAATTTCATTCTTGAATGGAAATGGTCCCTATATTGCAGGCATAAAGCCCAGAAGATTTAATCTTGGATCACAATATCCCCAAATAAACAGTTACTCGCCAATTTTAAATTACCAGAGCTAATAGGCATAAAGCCTAAAGGAGCAGCCCAATTGCAATTTTCGCTATAAAGCTCCCAAACAGACTAGTAAAACCACTTAACCCAAGGAACCTTCCAAGGAATTCTAACCAGTCATCACCCAGTCAACAAGCAACTGAAGGCTCATGACAATTAATGAAGTCCAAACAGGCACTTAGCTGTTGTGAGGTGAACGTTAATTGGAGCCACATCTTTCAAATACAGATTTGCAACTAATATTGAACCTCAACCTATTGGCAAGACAGAGAAAGTACGAAGAGCAAAGCAACAACTTTCCAGTTTGGAACTGCATATCAGCATTTGCTAAGACAGCCATGTCATCTTGCTGCAGGAAGCTGGATTTGCTTTTTGAATGAAATGCCTGAAAGATAAAACGAGACAATGTTGCCCACCCAAATAATCTCTTGCAGACAGAATTACCAGAACCAGATCAAACCAAACATTACGATCTCAATTTTATTACTGGATGATCAATATACAAACCAGGTTCAATCCATCTTCCTCTGCTCTTATCTGACTTGTTCCAGAAGACTCCAGCCCTGAAAAACTTTCTTCAATTCCACGACTGCCTCATCAGCCCCTCTGCTCTCAACTTCTGTACTGGCTAGCTCATTCTGCATTGTTAGTGATCTCTTCCTACCCAAATCCCTTCCTCTCGAAGATCTTCAATCTTATCCTGCGTGTTGTTCCATCTCTTCATTCTGGTCGACTTTCATGCCAGTCCACTACTCACATCAGTCCTTCACAACTTCACATCAAATACTTTATTTTGAAGTGAACGCTGCACCTTCTGCGTAAACAAAGTCTGTCATCTAAAAAGTGGTCCAATGCCAGATTTTGCTTTATTCTGCATCACACGTAAAACACTTAGATTAGCAGGTATAAAAACATACAGTCATGCAGACAATAGTTGCAGCACCACATCTTCAGCCTTCCAACAAATTGCAACAACTTAAAATCTTCGCATCTTCAGTGTTTGATCAAAACACATTTAACAAACTCTCAACGTTTCAGATGTTTGTGAACTTTGCCACTTATTCCCCATTTGGAAATACACCAACACGTAACTCAGATTAACATGTGCAGGAGAAGTTCACAGGTGACCATCACACCCACACAGCACTCCATTCTTGCCCACTATTTCAAAGCATAAAGACTGCTTGCCATCCGTCCCAGATATAGAAGAGTGCTCTCGACTGAGAAAAATCATATATAGACTCTACAAGTCAGTGAGCCTTGATATCTAAACAACACCCCCTAACCCCCATCACTCTTTTACCACAAAACAGGGGCAGCACAGTGGCTTTGGGGGGGGGTGGCACTGCTGCCTCACAACACCAGGGACCCGGGTTCAATTCCCGACTCAGGCAACTGTCTGTGTGGAGTTTGCACATTCTCCCTGTGTCTGTGTGGGTTTCTCTCGGTGCTCCATTTCCTCCCACAGTCCAAAGATGTGCAGGTCAGGTGAATTGGCCATGCTAAATTGCCCGTAAGGTTGGGTGCATTAGTCAGGGGTGAATGTAGAGGAATGGGTCTGGGTGGGTTGCTCTGTGGAGGGTCAGTGTTTACCTGTTGGGCCGAAGGGCCTGTTTCCACACTGGAGGGAATCTAATCTAATCTTCTCATAGATCATACCAGTGTCAAAGATGAGTTTGTTTAATGTTTTCAATACTTTTTCTTATGTAGATAACTCTTCTTCTGAGGTGAAGTAAAGTGTGGAGGGGACAGCATTTATTCTATAACTTAGGAGGTGCTAGGGGTAGTGGATGTAGAGGGCAGATGAAGAAAAAATGTTGATGGTTCAGACTAAGTAATCAGAATGTGAGAGTGGTAGAACAATAGTGTGTCACCTGCTAGACTTGAAAGGACAGTAAGTGGGATGGTGGCGGGTCATGATAACAAGCTAAAAGGGGAAGAAGTGTTATCATGTTCTCTCCTCCCCCAATCCTACTTACTGTCCATTCAAGTCCTCAGGTGACGCACCATTGTTCTACCGTTCTCACATTCCAATAACTTAGTCTGAACTATTAATATCTTTTCTTCACCAGCAACCTACACCCACTACTCCAGAACACCCCACACACCCCCCAATAAACTATAACATAAAGGCTGTTCCCTCCACACTTTACTTCAGCTCTGGTGAGGAGACATACAGACTCAAAATGTTAGCTTGCTGTCTGTCCTCAGTTGTCTGACCCACTGTGATCGCCATCATTTGTTGTTTTCAGTACAGATTCCAGCATCTGAAGTAATTTGTTCCTATCATTTTTCTGGTGCATTGTGGAACCAACTAGGGATAAAGCTATTTCAGAATTAGAATTATGCAAAGAGGTAGACCCATTAGTAATCTCGTACTAATAGATCTTGTAGGAAAAATGATTATCATATAATTGAATTTGACGTTAATTTTTCAAACAAGATATCTGAACTTGAAGAAACCTATCACATAGCTAAATTGATGATACAAAGCTAGGTGGGACTGTACGGTGTGAGGAGGTTAATACTTAAGATAAGCGCTTATAGAGTCAGGAGGGAAGAAAGAGAATGGATATAATATTGGTTAGTGGACCCAAAGCAAACAGTAAAGTTAAATAGATTTTTTTTCAGTTGGCAGGTTTTGACTAGTAGACTGTTGCAGGGATCAGTTCTTGGGTTGCCAATATTTAGAATCTATATTGGGTTGGGATATCTGGTTGGCATGGATGAGTTGGACCGAAGGGTTTGTTTCCGTGCTATATATCTCTATGACTCTATTACTCTATTTAAAGAACGTTTGAGGACTCTGGTTTTATACTCTTTGATAAATAGACTTTGATGAATAGACAGCTGGCAATGTATCTAAATTTATTGATAATACATGTCAAGTATGCAAAGGGCACAAAGAGGCTGCATGGAGATATAGATAGGTTAAGTGATTAGACCATAAGAGCATAAGGCACAGGAGCAGAAATTAGGCCATTGAGTCTGCTTCAACATTCAATCATGGCTGATAAGTTTCTCAACCCCATTCTCCTGTTTTCTGCCCATAACCCTTGATCCCCTTGATACTCAAGAACCTATCTGTCTCAGTCTTAAATATACTCAATGACCTGGCCTCCACAGCCTTCTGTGACGATGACTTCCATACATTCACCACTCTCAGGCTGGAGAGGTTTCTGCTCATCTCCGTTCTAAAAGGTCTTCCCTTTACTCCAAGAGTCCAAGTCTCTCCTACCAATGGAAGCACCTTCCCAGCATCCATTCTGTCCAAGCCATTCAGTATTGTGTATGTTTCAATTAGATACCCCCATTATCCTTCTAAACACCATACAGTATAAAACCAGAGTCCTCAAACGTTCCTTTAATAGAGTAATAGAGTCATAGAGATATATAGCATGGAAACAAACCTTTCGGTCCAACTCATCCATGCCAACCAGATATCCCAACCCAATCTAATCTGACCTGCCAGCATCCGGCCCATATCCCTCCAAGCCCTTCCTTTTTATATACCCATCTAGATGCCTTTTAAATGTTGCAATTGTACTAGCCTCCACCATTTCCTCTGGCAGCTCATTCCATACATGTACTACCCTCTGCATGAAAAAGTTGCCCCTTAGGTCTTTTTTATATCCCACCCCACAAAGCTATGCCCTCTAGTTCTGGACTTCCTCACCCCAGGGAAAAGACTTTGTCTATTTATCCTATCCATGCCCTTCATGATTTTATAAACCTCTATAATGTCACCCCTCAGCCTCCAATGCTCCAGGCAAACCAGCCCCAGCCTATTCAGCCTCTCACTATAGCTCAAATCCTCCAACCCTAGCAACATCCTTGCAAATCTTTTCTGAACCCTTTCAAGTTTCACAACATCCTTCCGATAGGAAGGAGACCAGAATTGCATGCAATATTTCAAAATTGGCAGAGCCAATGTCCTGTACAGCCGCAACATGACCTCCCAACTCCTGTACTCAATAATCTGACCAATAAAGGAAAGCATACCAAACGCCTTCTTCACTATCCTATCTACCTGCAACTCTACTTTCAATGAGCTATAAACCTGCACCCTCCAAGGTCTCTTTGTTCAGCAACACTCCCTAGAACCTAACCATTAAGTGCATGTCCTGCTAAGATTTGCTTTCCCAAAATGCAGCACCTCATACTTATCTAAATTAAACTCCATCTGCCACTCCTCAGCCCATTGGCCCATCTGATCAAGACCCCATTGTAATCTGAAATAACCTTCTTTGCTGTCTACTACACCTCCAATTTTGGTATCATCTGCAAACTTACTAACTATATCTCTTATGCTCACATCCAAATCATTAATATAAAAGATGAAAAGTCGTGGACCCAGCACCGATCCTTGTGGCACTCCACTGGTCACAGGCCTCCAGTCTGAAAAGCAACCTCCACCACCATCCTCTGTCTTCTACCTTTGAGCCAGTTCTGCATCCAAATGGCTGGTTCTCCATGAGGTCTAACTTTGCTAACTAGTCTCCCATGGGGAACCTTGTTGAACGCCTTACTGAAGTCCATATAGATCACATCAACCACTCTGCCCTCATCAATCCTCTTTGATACTTCTTCAAAAAACCCAATCAAGTTTGTGAGACATGATTTCCCACGCATAAAGCCATGTTGACTATCCCTAATCAGTCCTTGCCTTTCCAAATACATGTATGTCCTGTCCCTCAGGATTCCCTCCAACAATTTGCCCACCACCGACATCAAGCTCACCGGTCTATAGTACCCTGGCTTGTCCTTACCACCTTTCTTAAATAGTGGCACCACATTAGCCAACCTGCAGTCTTCTGGCACCTTACCTGTGACTATTGATGATACAAATATCTCAGCAAGGGGCCCAGCAATCATGTCTCTAGCTTCCCACAGAGTTCTAGGGTACAACTGATCAGGTCCTGGGGATTTATCCACTTTTATATGTTTCAAGACATCCAGTACTTCCTCTGTAAAATGGACATTTTGCAAGATGTTACCATCTATTTCCCTATATTCTATATCTTCCATGTCCTTTTCCACAGTAAACACTGATTCAAAATATTCATTTAGTATCTCTCCCATCTCCTGTGGCTCCACACAAAGGTTGCCTTGCTGATCTTTGAGGGGCCCTAGTCTCTCCCTAGTTACCCTTTTGTCCTTAATGTATTTGTAAAAACTCTTTTGGATTCTCCTTAATTCTATTTGCCAAAGCTATCTCATGTTCCCTTTTTGCCCTCTTGATTTCCCTCTTAAGTATACTCTTACTTGCTTTATACTCTTCTAAGGATTCACTCGATCTATCCTGTCTACACCTGACATATGCTTCCTTCGTTTTCTTAACCAAACCCTCAATTTCTTTAGTCATCCAGCATCCCTACACCTACCAGCCTTTCTTTTCACCATGACAGGAATATACTTTCTCTGGATTCTTGTTATCTCATTTCTGAAGACTTCCCATTTTCCAGCCATCCCTTTACCTGCGAACATCTGCCCCCAATCAGCTTTTGAAAGTTCTTGCCTAATAACATCAAAATCAGCCTTCCTTCAATTTAGAACTTCAACTTTTCGATCTGGTCTATCCTTTTCCATCACTATTTTAAAACTAATAGAATTATGGTCGCTGGCCCCAAAGCGCTCCCCCACTTACATCTCAATCACCTGCCCTGCCTTATTTCCTAAGAGTAGGTCAAGTTTTCAACCTTTTCAAGTAGGTACATCTACACCCCGAATCAGAAAATTTTCTTGTACACTAAACAAATTCCTCTCCATCTAAACCCTTAACACTATGGCAGTCCCAGTCGATGTTTGGAAAGTTAAAATCCCCTACCATAACCACCCTATCATTCTGACAGATAACTGACATCTGCTTACAAATTTGCTTCTCAATTTCCCTCTGACTATTAGGGGATCTATAATACAATCCCAATAAGGTGATCATCCCTTTATTATTTCTCAGTTCAACCCAAATAACTTCCTGGATGTATTTCCGGTATGTTAAACTTTTCATTCCCGTGACCTTTCTTGTGAACCTCCTCTGAACACTGTCCCAGGGCCATCACATACTTCCTGAGATTATGGGGCCCAAAACTATGAACAATACTCCAAAATGTGGTCTGACCAGAGCCTTATAGAACCTCAGAATTACATCCCTGCTTTTGTATTTGTAGGAAAAGATTTGCTAACCCATGATAGGCCCACAAAAGCAAAGTTGGCCAAACTGTATCAAATCACCCAGAATTCCCAAGCAGCTCACAAGCCGAATCAGACAGCACGCAGACAAGGGAATACGCTTTAAGCTCCCATGAACAATGACAGAGCACCACAGATATCTTAAAGCCCCAAGGGCATTTTCAGAACCCAGCAATACCAAAGCCACACAAAAAGCAGGTTTGACAGACAGGCACCAGCAAGGATGTGCTCCAGGAACAGGACAATGGAAGCACCTCACCACTTCCGAGGAGACATTCACCCCTACCTATGAAGAGGAATGGAACCATTGATACTGTCAATTGTTGCATTGTGTAAAGGAACAGGACATTTATCCGATATTTGTTTTCCAATTAGCTTGCTTGCAACTAGATTACTCCATTTCCAGATACAATGTAGTTTCCCATTTCTTAATCAGTGTCATTGTGCAGCATTACTATAAACCTGGTCTCACCCTCAGCTCTGGGAAGAGAAATCTGATCTACCTGTACAGACTGTCAGTTCTGTATCAGCTGGTCTGTTTCTCTTCCAGTGATATCGCTTGCAATAAACTGTTTGTCAATTTCACTTTGAGCTGTGTTTTGTGATCTCTAACCTATTGGGCAAATTTCTCCGGCAATATTCAAGTCCTCACAAGATAAATGTCATCATTGCATTTGCCGACTTACTCAACCTGCAAGCTTACCTTGAGAGAATCCTGCACTAGAAACTCCCAAGTCTCTTTGCACTTTAGACTTCTGAATTTTCTTCCCATTTATTCTTGTGACCAAAGTGCATGACCTCACACTTTCCCACATTGTACTCCACCTGCCACTTCTTTGCCCACTCTCCTAACCTGTCCAAATCCTTCTGCAGCCTCCCTGATTCCTCAATGCTACCTGTTCCTCTACCTCTCTTTGTATTGTCTGCAAACATAATCAGAATGCCCTCAGTTCCTTCATCTAGATCGTTAATGTATGATTTAAAGTTGTGGTCCCAACACTGAGCCTTGTGGAACACCACTTGTCACCGGCTGCCATCCTGAGTAGGACCCTTTTATCCCCACTCTCTGCTTTCTGCAAGACAGCCAAGCTTTATTTCCATGTTTGCACCTTGCCTCTGACACCTTTGGCCCTTATCTTACTCAGTAGTTTCCTGTGCTGCACCTTGTCAAAGGCCTTCTTGATGTCCAAGTGGATAACATCCATGGATCTCCTTGGTCTAACCTGCTATGTACTTCCTCTAAGAATTCTAGCAGATTTGTCAGGCATGACGTCCCCTTGATGAAACCATGCTGACTTTGCCCTATTTTACCATACACTTTCAAGTATTCAGAAATCTCATCCTTCACAGGACTTTACCCCCAACCAAGGTTAGGCCAATTGATCTGTAAGTTTCCATCTTTTGCCTTACTCCCTTTTTAAACAGGGATGTCACATTAGCAATTTTCCAGTCCTCTGGGACCCTCCCTGATTCTAGCAATTCCTGAAAGGTCACCACTAATGCCTCAATTATCTCTTCAGCTATTTTCCTTAGAACTCTGGGGTGTAGTCCATCTGGTCCAGGTGATTTATCCACCTTCAGGCCATTCAGTTTTTCTATCACCTTCTCCTTGGTGCTGGCAACTATACTCAGCTCTGTCCCCTCACTCTCTTGAATTTTTGGGATATTACTCATGTCTTCCACTGTGAAGACTGACACGAAGTAATTATTCAGTTCCTCAGCCATTTTCTTGTCCCCCACTACTATCTCTCCAGTGTCATTTTCCAGTGGCCCACTGTCCACTTCTGCCTCTCTTTTGCCCTTTATATATCTAAAGAAACTCTTACATTCTTCCTTTATATTACTGGCTAAATTATATAGTTAAGGTGGACTAAGGTAGAGTATAATATGGAGAAGTAGGAGGTCATTTGCTTTCTTTTTAAGAACAGAGAAACAGAATAATCTCAAAGTGAGAAAGTTATAAATATTGATCTTCAGAAGGACTTCAATGTACTTCCACAAGAAAATCAAAGCTACCATACAAGAAATTAGGAAGTAATTTAGCCTTCTCTTGCAAGGAAATTCGAGTACAAAAGTTAAGTAATTTTATTTTACAGCCATGATGTAGAGGAGCCAGTGTTGGACTGGGGTGGACAAAGTTAAAAAAAATCACACAACACCAGGGTATATTCTAACAGGTTTATTTGGAAACACTAGCTTTCTGAACGCTGCTCCTTCATCAGGTGTCACAACCACAACCACAACCACCTGATGAAGGAGCAGTGCTCTGAAAGCTAGTGCTTCCAAATAAACCCTTTGGACTACAACCTGGTGTTGTGTGATTTTTTAATGTTATTTTACAGGATTGTGGTGAGACCACACCAAGAGCACTTTGTGCAATTTCAGTCTCTACATTTAAAGATTATTCTTACATTTGAGGCAGAGCAGCAAAGATTCAATACATTGTTTCTTAGGATGAGCAGGCTGTCCTTTTTTGAGTGAGTAAATTGGCCAATACGCTGGAATTTTGAAACATACTAGGTGAAGAAATGTACAAGGTGATAAAGGGGTTTATTAGAATATACAGAGACATATACAGAGACAGTAAAGATTATTTCTTCTGGCTGGGGAATCTAGAACATAGTTGCATTGTTTCAGGAAAAGAGACTGTTAATTTGGACTCGGGATAAGAAGAACTTTCTTCCAAGATTATGAATTCTCTACCCCAGAGGGCAGCTCCATTTAACATGTTTAAGGTTGATATGGACAGCTTTTTGGTATCTCAGGAAATAAAAGGATATCAGGATTGGGTGGGAAAATGGAGTTGAAGGCAAAGGTCAGGCAGTATAGTATTACATGGTGGAACATGTTCGATTGGCTGTGTGGTCTACTCCTACTCTACTCCCTTTTCATGGCACATTGGCATCGGTTTTGGAACCAGGGAATCTGTACTGATGGGACAGACTCCACTGAACCAATTAGGAAGTAGTGTTCTAGCAAAAAGGATAAATAGGGTAGTCACTAGGACTTTAAACTTGTGAGTTGGGGGGAACAGAAAGGGAAAGCGACAGGGTGTATGGAGTCAGGTAGAAAGATAAGCAGGAGGTTAGCATGTACGCAGGGTTTAAGTTCAAGGCAAACTAGGAATGGAGCAAAAAGGGAGGATAACTTAGGACATATTACTAGAGATATTGGAAATCATGAGGATAAGAAAATTAGCATTAAGGTGCTTTACTTGAATGCTCATAACATTTGTAACAAAATAGATGAATTAACAGCACAAATCATCGTGAACAATTAGTATGTGGTAGGCATCACAGAGATGTGGTTGCAGGGGGTTCAGGACTGGCAGTTAAACATGCAAGGATTTACAACTTACCGAAAAAACAGGGAGGTAGGCAGAGGGGGCGGGATGCCTTGTAGTTAAGAATGAAATTAAATCTATGGCACTGAATAACATAGGGTCAGATAATGTGGAGTCTATGTGGGTGGAGTTGAGGAACTACAAAAGTGACAAAAAACCATAATGGGAGCTATGTACAGACCTCCTAACAGTGGTCAGGACCAGGGCCACAAGATGTACCGAGAAATAGATAAGGCATGTCAGAAAGGCAAGGTCACGGTGATCATGGGGGCCTACAATATGCAGGTGGACTTGGTGAATAATGTTGCTGGTAGATCCAAAGAAAGGGAATTTGTGGAATGCTTACAGGATGGTTTTCTTTGGAACAGTTGTGATGGAACCCACAAGGAGCAGGCTATTCTGGACTTAGTGCTCTGTAATGAGCCAGACTTTATAAAAGATCATAAAGTAAGGGAACACTTAGGAGGCAATGATCATAGTATGGTAGACTTCAGTCTGCAGTTTGAAAGAGAGAAGGCAAAATCGGATGTAATGGTGTTACCGTTAAATAAAAGTATTTACAGGGGCATAAGAGAGGAACTGACGAAAATTGACTGGAAGCAGGGCCTAGTGGGGAAAACAGTAGAGCAACAATGGCAGGAGTTTCTGGGTGTAATTGAGAACACAGTACAGAGGTTCATCCCAAAGAAAAGAAAGATCATCCAAGGACAGGAGCGGGGATGGGGGTGGGGGGATGGGGGGGAGAGGCAGCTACTAAACAGCCATGACTGACAAAGGAAGTCAGGAAATATATCAAAGAAAAAGAGAGAGCCTATAAAGTGGCCAAGAGCACTGGGAAATCAGAAGATTGGGAAGGCTACAAAAACAAGCAGAGGATAACAAAGAGAGAAATAAGGAAGGAGAGGATCAAATATGAAAGTAGACTAGCCAATAATATTAGAAATGATAGTAAAAGTTTATTTCAATACATAAGAAATAAACGAGAGGCAAAAGTAGACATTGGGCCGCATCAAATTGATGCAAGAAGGCAAATGCTGGGAGATAAGGAAATAGATGAAGAACTTAATAAGTACTTTACGTCATTCTTCACAGTGGAAGACTGGAGTAATATCCCAACAATTAAGGAGAGTCGGGGGCAGTGTTGAGAAGCCATTACAAAAGGGAAAGTGCTGGAAAAGCTAAAAGGTCTAAAAATTGATAAATCTCCTGGCCCCGATGGGCTACATCCTAGAGTTCTGAGGGAGGTGGCTGAGGAAATAGTGGAAGCGTGGATTGTAATCTTTCAAAAGTCACTGGAGTCTGGGAAAATCCCAGATGATTGTAAAATCGCTGTTGTAACCCCCTTGTTCAAGAAAGGATCAAGACAAAAGATGGCAAATTATAGGCCGATTGGCCTAACTTCAGTTGTTGGTAAAATTCTAGAATCCATCGTTAAGGATGAGATTTCTAAATTATTGGAAGTGCAGGGTCGGAAAGAAGAGGTCAGCATGGATTTAATAAGGGGAAGTTGTGCCTGACAAACCTGTTAGAATTCTTTGAAGAGGTAATAAGTAGGTTAGACCAGGGAAACCCAGTGGATGTTATCTATCTAGACTTCCAAAAGGCCTTTGATAAGGTGTCTCACGGGATGCTGCTGAATAAGGTGAGGGCCCATGGTGTTCAAGGTGAGCTACTGGCATGAATTGACAGAAGGCAGAGAGTTGGGATAAAAGGTTCTTTTTCGAAATAGTAGCTGGTGACAAGTGGTGTCCTGTAGCATTCAGTGTTGGGGCCGCAGCTGTTCACTATATATATCATTGATCTGGTTGAAGGGACAGGGGGCATTCTGGCAAAGTTAGCCAATGATACAAAGTTAGCTGGACAGGCAGGTAGTACTGAGGAGGTGGGGAGGCTGCTTTATTTAGACAGTTTAGGACAGTGGTCCAGGAAATGGCTGATGAAATTCAATGTGAGCAAATGTGAGGTCTTGCACTTTGGAAAAAAGAATACAGACATGGACTATTTTCTAAATGGTGAGAAAATTCATCAATCCAAAGTACAAAGGGATCTGGGAGTGCTAGTCCAGGATTCTCTAAAGGTTAACTTGCAAGTTGAATCCCGTGATTAAGAAAGTGAATGTAATGTTGTTATTTATCTCAAGAGGGTTGAAATATAAAAGCCGCGATGTGCTTCTGAGACTTTATAAAGCTCTAGTTAGGCCCCATTTAGAATACTGTATCCAATTTTGGGCCCCACACCTCAAGAAGGACGTACAGGCACTGGAGCATGTCCACACGGATGATCCCGGGAATGGTAGGCCTAATATAAGATTGTATTCATTAGAGTTTAGAAGGTTGAGGGGAGATCTAATAGAAACTTACAAGATAATGCATGGCTTAGAAAGAATGGACTCTGGGAAGTTGTTTCCATTAGGCGGGGAGACTTGGACCCATGAGCATAGCCTTAGAATTAGAGGGGGCCAATTTAGGATGGAAATGAGAAGACATTTCTTCAGCCAGAGAGTGGTGGGTCTGTGGAATTCATTGCCATGGAGTGCACTGGAGGTTGGGAAATTAAATGTCTTCAAGGTAGAGATTGATAAATTCTTGATCTTGCAAGGAATTAAGAGCTATGGGAAGTGTGCGGGTAAATGAAGTTGAAATGCCTATCAGCCATGAATAAATGGTGGAGTGGACTTGATGGGCAGAATGGCCTTACTTCCACTCCTTGGTCTTATGGTCTTACTCCTATTTCTATTGTTCTTGGTTTCTTCATTTAGGCATTCAAAGTTTTATTTACTCTGAAAATTCAGATGAAAGATTTTCAGAACATTTTCTGCAATTTGTACAGAATGGAGAATGCAGTGTGTCCTGCTGACTAGATTAAATAATTACAATATTTGTGTATATGTAATTTGCATTATAAATGAGGAAATATAAAATAATAATGCAATAAGTTTATTCAAAGCTGTATTAAGAATTAAAGCTTTGTGAGCAAGAACTGTAGTTTACCGATGAAGAGAACTTTACCAAAGTTATGTTACATATGGAGGTTGGAAGAACAGTGGGTGATATATAAATTGTTGAAGAGGACTAGAAAAGCTGATTCATTTCGAGATTGTACACCACCTAATCTGGAGAAATGAATTCTAGGATTTCTGAAGGAAACAAGGGTAGAAGTTGTGGAAATGCTAATCACAAATTTGCAATCCTGCTTGGTCACATCATTAGTGCCAGTGAACTCAGAACTGCAAATATAACACCCTTATTCAGGATAGGTGAAAATATAAACCTAACCAATAGACTGGTCAGTTTAACATTCCTTGTCGGAGAAAGTTTTTGGTTCATATTCCAAGAAAAAATTAACAGATATCCAGACTAGTGAGAACTAATATCAAGCAGCCAGCACAAACTTGTTTAGGGCAAATTGTATTTGACTAATTGACTGGATACATATTTGAGGGAAAAAACAAAAATATAAAGGAAAGGTAGTGTATGAAATTAATTGGATTGCACAAAAGAGCTGACCCAGATTTAATGAGCTGAATGACCTTCTTCTGTGATGCACCATTCCATGATCCCAAATCCAAATGTCTTGAACTAAATTTTATGGTCAGTGGCAAAGCAAGAGTATTCATAGTTTATTGAGAAGTAAATTTAGCAGCCTCTTTAATAAATATTTCACCATTATCACTGAAGTGATGCTGCTTCTGAGTGCAATGCTTTTTATTACTGGACATGCTCAGCTTTAAGCTGGAATGATAGAATAGACTGTAAAATTATGATTAGATTCCTTACAATATAGAAATAGGCCCTTCGGCCCAACAAATCCATACTGATCCTCCGAAGAGTAACCCACTCAGACCCATTCCCCATATTAAACCTGACTACGGGAAATTTTTAATGACCAATTCACCTAACCTGCACATCTTTGGATTGTGGGAGGAAACCAGAACACCTGGAGAAATTCATGCAGACATGGGGAGAATGTGCAAACTCTGCACAGTCAGTTACCTGAGACAGGAATTGAACCTGGGTCCCTGGTGCTGTGAGGCAGCAGTGCTAACCACTGAGCCCATGCCAATCATATGTAAAGATTTTCACAGATTCTGCAGCCATCCCCTCCCACTCTCTATCATTAGGAACAAAGAATTGATAAACACATTTTTAAAACATTTTTACATGGAGCACGTTAAAGATAGGGTACACATGGGAGTGAATATAGAAGATAAACTGATTTTTTAATAAAATTAGCTTAAAAATCTACCAATTAAACATTGAATAGCACATCATGATTATGAATATTATTTTAAGAGCCAATTCTGTTGTTCATCAAATCTCATTTAATCACATTGCTGTTTAAAGCTCAGTTAAATTGAACAAGGTGTAAATTTTTTAAGGGTTATCAAAATGACAATCTCAGCAAAGAAATGTGAAATCCTCTTAGTGCTGAATTAATACAATAATTAATTAACAGAACAATCATGCCACCATTTTCTTTAGCTTTCTGTCATTCAGATTAATCCAATATTTTTCCAAATTATGATCTCAGCCTTGGTCACCTTTCCAACCATTGTTGTGTGAGTCCCACATGACCTTTAATTCCTCTCTCCTAAGTGCCAATTTGACTGTAAATTTATGGAGCTCCTATAAGTTAACGTGTTATTTTGTGAGCTTAAAATGTTGATATTTTTAATAATTCGCTGTTACATGCACTTTTCAAAGAGATGGTTTGAGGAGTTTGTCAGAGACATTTTTAAAGAATGATTCGGAGATGCCGGTGTTGGACTGGGGTGTACAAAGTTAAAAATCACACAACACCAGGTTATAGTCCAATAGGTTTAATTGGAAGCACACTAGCTTTCGGAGCGACGCTCCTTCATCAGGTGATTTTTAAAGAAAAAATACATTTTGGGAGGATATTTGGTCTAGTTGGCTGTGTCTGAATTGGGATCAGAACAACTTAAGAACTAGGAGCAGGAATAGGAGTAGGTAATTCAGCCCCTTGAGCTTGCTTCACTCTTTATAGGATCTTGGGTGATATCATCTCAGTCTCAACTCCCCTTTCTTTCCCAGCCTCCATACTCCTTCAACCCATTACTATAAAACTCTGTCTATCTCTTTCTTAAATTTACCCATTGTCCTGGCATCCATCAAACTCTCGGTAATGAATTCCATAGATTCACAACCTTTTGAAAGAAGTAATTTCTCCTTAATTCTGTTTTAAATATGCTAACCCTTAACCTAAAGCTGTGATATCTTGCTCTAGATTACCCCATGAGAGGAAACATGCTCTGTACGAGTACTTTGGTAATCCCCTTTAGAATATCATATACCTCAAATAAATCTCTTCTCATTCTTCTAAACTTGAGAGAGTATAGGCCTAAACAACTCAATCCTTCTTCCTGAAACAAACCCGGAATCAATCTAGTGAACCCCCTCTGAACTGCCTCCAATGCAACTGCATCCCTTCTCAAGTAAGGAAACCAAAACTGTATGCAATGCTCCCTTTGGCAATAAATGTCAAAATTCCATTTCCTTTCCTTATTTTCTACTGTACCTGCATTCTAGTTTTTCATGTACAAAGGCACCCATATTCCTCTGCATTCTGAAGTTTCTCATCATTTAGTTAATAAGTTGCCTGTTCTTCTGACAAAAATGGAAAATGTCATTCTTAACCACATTAAACTCAATCTGCCAAATTTTGGCCCATTTACCTAAGTTATCCATATTCATTTGTAAATTTCTTGTTTCTTTGTTGTAATATACATTCCCATCATTTTTAGTGTCAGCTGCAAATTTGTGTACTATACCTTCCATCCCTGCTTCCAAGCCATAAATATAGATTGTAAATAGTTGGGCCCGAAGGACCAATTCCTGCAGCAATTCATTAATTATATCTTGCCAATCAGAAGAAAAGACAATTTTTATACTGACTCTCTGCTTTTTGTTAGTTGTCAAATCCTCTATCCACGCTAATAAGTTTCCCTTAAACCATATGATCTTACCTTGTTTATTAACCTTTTGTGTGGCACCCTATCAAATGCCTTCTGGAAATCCAGATATATAACATCTACAGGATCCCCATTATCCACATTGCTTATTACATGTTCAAAGAACTCTAGCAAATTAATCAAACATGACTTACCCTTCATAAAACGATGCTGACTCTGATAGATTACAAAAAATCAAATATCCAATCTTTGAGTTAGCTTCCAGGCTCCCCTGAAAAAAACTGTCTATTGTTTCTGTGTCTGTGAATTTGAATGAAGTTATCATGAAGACACCAGTGCATCATCTCCAGCTGGCTCTGAGCAGGTACCTGGCATCTGGCAGTCATGAGTGCTAACAATCTGGGGAATTTCTTCTTCAGCCAGCTGCAGAGACATGGCAATATTGGAATGTGGCTAATATACGCCTGGAACCTTAGTATCTGAGCTGGTGAAAGGGTATAGAAGGTAGCCTTGAGGATCTAAATATTTGAATTTAGGCTGTTGTCAGAAGCAACAAGTATATGTACATTTTTATTAACCACAAAATGGCTTTTCAATTTAAAATAACACAACAAAGTGACTGAAAGTAATGATTTGACTCTGTGAACTTGTGCTGCTGCTTTGCTGAGTTAAGCTAAATAAGGGAATACAATGGAGTTTTCATAATATGAATTATAAGACAGTGATTTGGTATTTGAACGAACCTTGAGCAAGCAAACATGGGGTGATTCTGTGCATATAACAATTTCTTTCGCAGGAAATATCATTGGTTTAGCCTGTTGTCAATCATGTCACCTTATTACAGTTGATTGGACTTTTCTTGTAATTAAGAACCCTCTCCCAGGAAATATCTTTGGATTAACTTGCTGTAAATCATGTCACTTTATTAAAATAATTCTGGGTAATCCAAGATGGAGGAAGGGAAATATTTCTGGCTGTAACAGCTGCTCCTTTTTTGAGGTATTTTAGGTGTTGGAGGTGATTTCCTCGAATTCTAGGAGCAGCAATTACTGTTTCATATGCTGTTGCATTGTTTTGGAACTTTGGAAAAAAAGTCAGAACAACAGCAGTTTTAAAAGGGAGAATAACAGACAAAGGAAGCACATGGTGAGGACAGTGCAGGAGAGAGAGAGAGAGAGAGAGAGAACTTGCACAGTTAGTGCCTTTGCTGTTTTGAATTCATGTATCGCTGGACATCGGAATGCGTCTGAGAAAATTAACAAACAGTGAAATTCACAACTAATCTTGGAGGAACCTGTTTGGGCAAAGTTCGCAGCACAGAATCAGATAAGTTAAATGTTGTTTTAAGTGTGTCCAATAGAAAGGCTGCGGTAGTGAGTAGAGTGGGTTCTTTCTTGATTATATGTTTTTGGAGACATATCGCTTGATTAAGCTTAAAATACAAGCCATAACTCTTAATTTAACCCGGAGCAGTGTCTTGTAGAGGAATAAGATGGTGTTATTTTCAAGGCCTGTAGATTGTGAAGTAGCAAAAACGGCTTTTAGTACAGTGATATGTACTTCTTGTCAGATGTTGGAGTTTAAAGAGTGTCTAAGGGTTACTGCGGATTATATCTGCCATAAATGCTGTTGGATGCGAATTTTATCAGATTGCATGGATCAGTTGGAGAGACAGTTAGAAGCAATGAGCAATTTGCAACAGCAACAGTATGTGATGGATGGCAGTTATAGGAAGGGGGGAAAGTCTCAGATACAGTCACATAAATGGGTTGACTCCAGGAAAGGTAAGAAAGGTAGGCACCTAGGGCAGGAGTCTTTTGTGGATATACCCATTTCAAACAGGTATGCTGATTTGGAAAATGTAGGGGGTGATGGATTCTCAGGGGAATGTAGCACGAACAGCCAAGTTTCTGGTATTGAGACTGGCTCTAATGCAACAAGGGGTACATTGGCTTCCAAGAGATCAATTGTGTTAGGGGATTCTGTAGTCTGAGGTACAGATAGGCGTTTCTGTGGCCAGCAGTGAAAAAGCAGAATGGTGTGTTGTTTCCCTGGTGCCAGGATCAAGGATGTCTCAGAGAGGGTGCAGAATGTTCTCACAGGGGAGAGGGGCCAGCAAGAGGTCATTGTCCACATTGGAACCAACGACATAGGAAGGGAGAAGGTTGAGATTCTGAAGGGAGATTACAGAGAGTTAGGCAGGAATTTAAAAAGGAGGTCCTTGAGAGTAGTAATATCTGGATTACTCCCAGTGCTATGAGCTAGTGAGGGCAGGAATAGGAGGATAGAGCAGATGAATGCATGGCTGAGAAGCTGGTGTATGGGAGAAGGGTTCACATTTTTGGATCATTAGAATCTCTTTTGGGGTAGAAGTGACCTGTACAAGAAGGATGGATTGCACCTAAGTTGGAAGGGGACTAATATACTGGCAAAGAGATTTGCTAGAGCTGCTCAGGAGGATTTAAACTAGTAAGATGGAGGGGTGGGACCCAGGGAAATAGTGAGGAAAAACATCAATCTGAGACTGGTACAGTTGAGAACAGAAGAGAGTCATACAGTCAGGGCAGGCAGGAACAAGGTTGGACTAATAAATTAAACTGCATTTATTTCAATGCAAGGGGCCTAACAGTGAAGGCAGATGAACTCAGGGCATGGTTAGGAACATGGTACTGGGATATCATAGCAATTACAGAAACATGGCTCAGGGATGGGCAGGACTGGCAGTTTAATGTTCCAGGATACAAATGCTACAGGAAGGATAGAAAGGGAGGCAAGAGAGGAGGGGGAGTGGCATTTTTGATAAGGATAGCATTACAGCTGTGCTGAAGGAGGATATTCCCAGAAATACATCCAGGAACGTTATTTGGGTGAAACTGAGAAATAAGAAAGGGATAGACCCCTTAGTAGTCAGAGGGAAATTGAAAGGAAACTTGTAAGGAGATCTCAGCTATCTGTAAGAATAACAGGGTGGTTATGGTCGGGGATTTTAACTTTCCAAACACAGACTGGGACTGCCACAGTGTTAAAGGTTTAGATGGAGAGGAATTTGTTAAGTGCATACAAGACTATTTTCTGATTAAGTATGTGGATGTACCGACGAGAGAAGGTGCAAAACTTGACCTACTCTTGGGAATTAAGGCAGGGCAGGTGCCTGAGGTGTCAGTGGGGGAGCACTTTGGGGCCAGGAACCATAATTCTATTCGATTTAAAATAGTGATGGAAAAGGATAGACCAGATCGAAAAGTTGAAGTTCTAAATTGGAGAAAGGCCAATTTTGACAGTATTAGGCAAGAACTTTCAAAAGCTGATTGGGGGCAGATATTCGCAGGTAAAGGGACGGCTGGAAAATGGGAAGCCTTCAGAAATGAGATAACGAGAATCCAGAGAAAGTATATTCCTGTCAGGGTGAAAGGAAAGACTGGTAGGTATAGGGAATGCTGGATGACTAAAGAAATTGAGGGTTTGATTAAGAAAAAGAAGGAAGCATATGTAAGGTATAGACAGGATAGATTGAGTGAATCCTTAGAAGAGTATAAAGGAAGTAAGAGTATACTTAAGAGGGAAATCAGGAGGGCAAAAAGGGGACAAGAGATGGCGTTGCCAAATAGAACTAAGGAGAATCCAAAGTGTTTTTACAAATACATTAAGGACAAAAGGATAACTAGGGAGAGAATAGGGCCCCTCAAATATCAGCAAGATGGCCTTTGTGTGGAGATGCAGAAAATGTGGGAGATACTAAATGAATATTTTGCATCAGTATTTACTGTGGAAAAGGATATGGAAGATATAGACTGTCGTGAAATAGATGGTGACATCTTGCAAAATGTCCAGATTACAGAGGAGGAAGTGCTGGATGCCTTGAAATGGTTAAAGGTGGATAAATCCCCAGGACCTGATCAGGTGTACCCGAGAATTCTGTGGGAAGCGAGAGAAGTTGATTGCTGGGCCCCATGCTGAGATATTTGTATCATCAATAGTCACAGGTGAGGTGCCGGAAGACTGGAGGTTGGCTAACGTGGTTCCACTGTTTAAGAAGGGTGATGAGGACAAGCCAGGGTACTATAGACCGGTGAGCCTGATGTCAGTGGTGGACAAATTGTTGGAGGGAATCCTGAGTGACAGGATGCACACGTATGTGGAAAGGCAAGGACAGATTAGGGATAGTTAACATGGCTTTATGTGTGGGAAATCATGTCTCACAAACTTGATTGAGTTTTTTGAAGAAGTAACAAAGATGATTGATGAGGACAGAATGGTAGATGTGATCTAAATGAACTTCAGTAAGGCGTATGACAAGGTTCCCATGGGAGACTGATCAGCAAGGTTGGATCTCATGGAATACAGGGAGTATTAGCCATTTGAATACAGAACTGGCTCAAAGGTAGAAGACAGAGGGTGGTGGTGGAGGGTTGTTTTTCACACTGGAAGCCTATGACCAGTGGAGTGCCACAAGGATCGGTGCTGGGTCCTCTACTTTTTGTCACTTACATAAATGATTTGGATGTGAGCATAAGAGGTACAGTTAGTAAGTTTGCAGATGATACCAAAATTGGAGGTGTAATGGACCGCTAAGAGGATTACCTCAGATTACAACAGGATCTTGACCAGATGGGCCAATGGGCTGAGAAGTGGCAAATGGAGTTTAATTCAGATAAATGCGAGGTGCTGCATTTTGGGAAAGCAAATCTTAGCAGGACTTATACACTTAATGGGAAGGTCCTAGGGATTGTTGCTGAACAAAGAGACCTTGGAGTGCAGGTTCATAGCTCCTTGAAAGTGGAGTCATAGGTAGATAGGATAGTGAAGAAGGCGTTTGGTATGCTTTCCTTTATTGGTCAGAGTATTGAGTTGAAAGGTCATGTTGCGGCTGTGCAGAACATTGGTTAGGCCACTGTTGGAATATTGTGTGCAATTCTGGTCTCCTTCCTATTGGAAAGTGAAACTTGAAAGGGTTCAGAAAAGATTTGCAAGGATGTTGCCAAGGTTGGAGGATTTGAGCTATAGGGAGAGGCTGAACAGGCCGGGGCTGTTTTCCCTGGAGCGTCGGAGGCTGAGGGGTGACCTTATAGAGGCATACAAAATTATGAGAGGCATGGATAGGGTAAATAGGCAAAGTATTTTCCCTGGGGTCGGGGAGTCCAGAACTAGAGGCCATAGGTTTAGGGTGAGAGGGGAAATATATAAAAGAGACCTAAGTGGCAACTTTTTCACACAGAAGTAACAAAGATGATTGATGAGGACAGAGTGGTCGATGTGACCTGTATGGACTTCAGTAAGGCATTTGACAAGGTTCCCCATGGGAGACTGATTCCTGAAGAAGGGCTTATGCCCGAAACGTCGATTCTCGTGTTCCTTGGATGCTGCCTGACCTGCTGCGCTTTTCCAGCAACACATTTTCAGCTCTGATCTCCAGCATCTGCAGTCCTCACTTTCTCCTTTAAACAGACTGTACTCCTCGTGATTCTTTTTGACCGATCCTGAGACCGAGAGGCCCTGCAAGAGGGGTCTGGATCTTCAGCCTCACTCTGAGGGAGCTGTGGCTTCTTACTTGAATTAGATTACAGTGTGGAAACAGACGTTCAGCCCAACAAGTCCACACCGACCCGCCGAAGTGCAACCCACCCACACCCCTACATCCACCCCCACCCCCCACCCAACACTACGGTGCGTGAAGGAAGAGATTGCTTCTTCATGACAGATGGTGTGCAGATGCTACTGGTGCCTGCAGGAGACAGAGATAATGAGTTGTGAAATAAGGACAACATGCTTGGACATGGTAAGAACATGCTCACAGTGGTGGTAATTGGTAAACAGCCAACATTTGACAATGAAGTTTATTTAATTCTTGGGACATGGCTATTTTGTTTTGACGATGATTGCTTATAGTCCTCTCCTCTTCAGGCAAGGATTCCCTCCTCATACAAGGTGACATGACAAATGTTAGGTATCCCCATTACCTGACTTGGCTCTCGTTGCCCTATTTTGGCGACAGGAAGGGACTGAGTAATATTATAGTGGTTGGCACAACTTTTGTGCTGGTACAGGTGGGAGAATGTTGGTGAGTTTCTGAGTAGGAAATGGAGAAATTAGATTACTTACTTACAGTGTGGAAACAGGCCCTTCAGCCCAACAAGTCCACACCGACCCGCCAAAGCACAACCCACCCAGAACCATTCCCCTACATTTACCCCTTCACCTAACACTACGGGCAATTTAGCATGGCCAATTCACCTAACCTGCACATTTTTGGATTGTGGGAGGAAACCGGAGCACCCGGAGGAAACCCCCCTCATGTGGAGTTCGTCTGTGGTTGAGATGGATAGGAGCAATGGAGGGAAGCAATTGATGAGTGGTAAATCCATGGCAGGAAGTGGTGCAGTGGCAGAGCTAGAAAGAATGTGAGTTAATAGAGGGAAGATGACTTGCAGAAGCTGGAGGGTCTTTAACTTTCTTCTTCTATTGCTGGGCATTCCTTTAGATTGTGAAGACAGTACTGACCAGGGTGGAGACTTTGGACCAAGTCAGCAAGGTCTGGTGTTGTAGTCACCTCTGGCAGTACCAAGGAAACGACACTATCCCGGGGTGCCAACTTGCCCCTGTTGGACGTCTCCGGGGCATTCTTCTAACATTGCAACGGTGAAGGCCAGTTACTGGCTTGCAGCGATTGGCCTGGTGCGCAGCTGCTGAGTGTCTCAGCTGATTTTTGGTCGTTTTCACCGGAAGATATTCGTATTGGGACAGCGTCCAGAAGGAAAGTAATACGAGAGAAAGGTCAGGCCAGAACGATGAGCGGAGCGAGAAGGAAAAAGTCATGCCGGATAGCACCCCTAACAATTCAGCGCAGCTGGGTTCTCACCCAACTTGTAATCATCCACAAAGATTCTCTTCAGCAGAAAACAATGGTTGCAATCTGTATCTAATTGACTTGTTTGGGGGAAGGGGTGGGGGGAGGTGGGAATCAATGCGAACAATATTGCATTCAACTGGTAAATAATGCACCATTTTACTTAAATAAATCTCCCGTTGTGGAAATAAAGTAACATTGCAATGATGACAGAAAAATGTCAGAAGTATGTATCTAAATGCAGAAATAACATCGAATGGCAATGTGCAAGCAGACAGTATAGCCGTGTATTCACATGAATCGGAGATGCTGTGTACCATCCTCGGACGGCTCTTTGTTCCTACGACGGCCCGCTCCGCGCGCACCTGCTGCGCGTAACCGCGAGGAGAGCACGGAGCGCTGTGATTGGCTGAGCCTTGACTTCTGGCGCGGCGCGGCGTGCCCGCCCTCTGAGTGAGGAGGAGCTGGATCAATGCATCAGAGAAGCATCATTGAAGCAGGCACCGTGAGCTCCAGCTACCATATACTGTACATCGAACAGGTGTTTGACTTCCAGCCTGTTCTTATCCAGCAACGGAAAGAATACTTTCTGGTTTAAAATTCTATTGTTGGAGTTTCCACCCTGCTGCTTATGTTCTTCTTGCCGTACAAATGTCTACGAAATCTTGAGTGAACATCTGAGATAGACTCCGCTTGACGCAGTCAGTGTTCTTCTCCATGTGGTAGTGTTTTCTTCATAATACGATACACGCCCAAGGCGTTTTCAGTTCAGTCGGGAGATGTTTGTTTTTGAGGTTGACGGCTTCTATGATTAATTAAGAGAAATTAGAACAGAATGAAAATGCTCCGCTTTCGCAGTTCAAGTATCAAGTCCTTAAGCCAAGAGATCAAATGTACAATCAGACTGCTGGATGACACTGAACTACCCTGTATTATCCAGGTACAGTAATGGGGTTGATAGGTTTAACATTTTAAAATCTAGCCGCAAATAAACTACTTCGAAGATTCTTACATGAATTGAGAGTTTTCTCTTTGAAGCACGAGTATTTATTTGGTTGCTGTCAAAAACCTTTTGTTAATTTTCTTTTGGTAATATTGTTCTAAAATAGATTATAAACTAAAAGTACATGATGCATGTTTATTACCATATTATTGAAATACACGCATAGTTCCCCCGCCCTCGCGTATCGTACTACGAAGTGATAATGACAAAATTATCACAACCATGTTGCCATTGGAATGATAACGATTAATTATAGCTTTTGATTTTCAGTTGATATCTTATGTGATTGGATACATTTACTGATCTGATTCCAGTTGTTGCTCCTTCTGAAAATTTGTTTTTTTAAAAATAAATGGACAAAGTAAATATGTGTTGTATGAACGCACACATGGGTTTCAGTGTATTTATCGTGGATATCCAATTTTTAAAAATTATTTTACACCTCTTGACTTCTGCTCGCTGGTAGAGTGGTTAGTTATGAAGAGTTGCGTTCATCTTTGTCTTTGTGCTTTATTTGCAATACGTGAATTTTCTTCCAGCGCACTGATGCATTTGATGAGTTTAAGATCAATACATTACTCTATACCAGTACCGTGGAATCATAATAATAATGAAGCTGTTTTCACTTAGGCTAACACCACATTAAATATAGAGGAAAACATTTCAGAAGTGTTTTTTTTTTACATTTCAATAACATTATTTAAAGCATTTAGGTGTATATTTACAATTTTTTATTCAAGATGTGAATTACTGTATTTGGGCAACATTGATGAGTTGATATTATTAGTATTCCATTTTGTAGACAATTGTCCTAACTGAATGAAACAGTTCTACATATTTTGATAAGGATATGTATTTTGAATCCATGCCTGCTAACATATTATATATAATGTCATGTTCATTTATTTGAAGTAATAGCCTAGCTATTGGCAATAACTAACCCTGGAATAATTGATTTATCAAACATCTTATGTCTTGTTGTTGCAAATTAGTTTAATTGTTAGTCAAAGTTCGAGAATGTTTTCTCTAATATGGTTTTTTGGTCAATCATAGCAACCATTGTAGCTACCTTTTATAAATTATATAATTGGTCTTCCAGCGGTAGTATGAATCATTGAATACACTATAGAAGAGGCCCTTCGGTCCATTGAGTCTGCTACAACAAAATGACTCTTGTCTAAATCTACACTCATCCCACTTTCTAGTACTTGTCCCATAACTTTGAATGTTATGACATTTCAAATGCTTATTCAAGTACTCTTTAAGGGTTGTTTCTACCTCAACTACCTTCCCAACAGTGCATTCCAGATTCCCACCATCCTCTGGGTGAAAAGGAATTTCTTCACATCTCCTTTAAACATCCTGCCTTTTACCTTTAAAATTATGACCCCTTGCTATTGACTGTTCAACTAAGGGCAACAGCTGCTTTCCATGCACTCTCTTCATGCCCTCATAATTTTATGCAACTCAATTAGGTCCCCTCTCAACCTTCTGTGCTTTAAGAAAACAATCCAACCTCTCTTCACAGCTAGTGTTCAATTCCAGACAAAACCCTAGTGAATCTCTTCAGTACCCCCTCTAGTTCAATCTCGTTGTTCCTCGAGTCTCATGACCAGAACTGCCAGCAGCACTCCAACTGTGGCACAACCAAAGATTTATAAATCGCCAACATAACCTTCCTGCTCTTATAAATCATGTCATGACTGATATATGCAAGTGTTCCATATGTCTTCAGAACTATGTTATTAATCTGTCTTGCCACCATCAGGGATCTCTGGACAAGCACCCTGAGATCCATTTATTCCTCTCTGCTTCTTAGTGTCCTACCATTTGCTGAGTATTGCCTTATTCCAAATGCATCACCTCACAATTTTCAGGGCTAAATTCCACTCTGTCACCGATCTGTCCATTGGATTAATCCATTTATGTTCTTCCATAATCTAACACCTTCTTCATTGTCAACCATCCAGCCATTCTTTGTCATATCTGCAAACGTAATTACTCACTGCTCACCCAAACAACATTCTCATCTATGTTGTTTATATGTATCACAAACAGTAAGGGATGCAGCACTGACCTCTCTGGTATGCCACTGGACACCAGCCTCCAGTCACACAAACAGCCTTCTACCATCAGCCTTTGTCTCCTACCATTAAGCCAATTTTGCACCCAACTTGCCAAATTACACCAGATCCCATGAGCTTTTAACTTCTTTATCAGTCTCCCATGTGGGACCTTGTTAAAGGCTTTGCTGAAATTCATGCAAATTATATCAACTGCACTAACTTCATCTACAGACCTGGTAATCTTCTCAAAAAATGTTCGAACAAATTAGTTAGGTCTCCCTCTGACAAAGTCATGCTGACTACTCCTAATCAAACCTTGCCTGTCCAACTGGTGATTAATTCTCTCCTTCAGAATTTTCTCCAGTAGTTTCCCTACCACTGATGTAAGATTCACTTGTCTAATTTTCTGGTTTCCTGCTTGAAAAATTGAACCACATTATCTGTTCTCTCGAACTCTGGCACCTTCCCTATGGCCAGAGAGGAATTAAAATTTGGGTCAGAGCTCCTGAAATTTCCTCCCTCATCTCCTACAGCAGCCTGCGATGCAACTCATCCAGACCTGGGGATTTGTTGACTTTTAATCCCATCAAAACCTCCATTACCTCCTCACTCCATATGTCAATGTTCAAGAAGCTCCAGTCTCTTTTCCCAAATTTTGTACATGCATCCTCCTTCTCCCACGTGTAGAAAAATGTAAAGTACTCATTTAATATCCTACCAATGTCATCCAGCTCCACACACAGATGGCCTCCTTTGTTCCTAATGGGCACTCCCCTTAGATTAGATTACTTACAGTGTGGATAACCTTAGTTATCCTCTGGCCCTTGATATGCTTATAGAGTATCTTGTCTTTTTCTCAATCCTACCCACCAGTTTATTTTCATTCTTTCATGGGAAAGTGGGCACTGCTGGCTGGCCAGCATTTATTGCCCATCCCTAGTTGCCCCTGAGAAGCTGCCTTCTTGAACCACTGCAGTCCATGTGGTGTAGGTAGACCCGCAATATCATTAAGGTGGGAATTCCAGGATATTGACTCAGTGACAGCGAAGGGAGAGCAATGTATTTCTGAGTCAGAATGGTATGTGGCTTGAATGGGTAATCGCAAGTAATGGTGTTCCCATGTACTGTATCTGCTGCTCTTGTTCGAGATGCAAGTGGTTATGGTTTGGAAGGTGCTATTTAAGGATCTTTGGTGGATTTTTGCAGTGCATCTCATAGACAGTACACACTGCTGCTATTGAGCTTTGGTGGTAGAGGAAGTGAATTTTTGCATCTGTGATCAGTCAAGCAGGTTGCCTTGCCCTAGACTGTGAGAATGTTCTTGAGTGTTGCTGGAGCTGCACTCATCCGGTCAAATGGGGACTATTCCATCAAACTCCTGACTTGTGCTATTTATATACTGGAAAAGCTTTGAGGAGTCAGGAGATGAGTTACTTGTCACAGTATTCCTACCTCTGACCTGCTCTTGTAGCCACTGTATCTACATAATGAGTCCAGTTGAGCTTCTGGTCAATGGTAACCCTCAAGATGTTAATAGTGGGGTGTTTATGGATGGTAACACCACTGAATGTCAAGACCATAAGACCATAAGACATAGGAGTGGAAGTAAGGCCATTCGGCCCATCGAGTCCACTCCGCCATTCAATCATGGCTGATGCGCATTTCAGCTCCACTTACCAGCGTTCTCCCCGTAGCCCTTAATTCCTCTAGACAACAAGAATCTATCAATTTCGGCCTTGAAGACATTTAGCGTCCCGGCTTCCACTGCACTCCGTGGCAATGAATTCCACAGGCCCACCACTCTCTGGCTGAAGAAATGTCTCCGCATTTCTGTTCTGAAATGACCCCCTCTAATTCTAAGGCTGTGTCCACGGGTCCTCGTCTCCTCGTCTAACGGAAACAATTTCCTAGCATCCACCTTTTCCAAGCCATGTATTATTTTGTACGTCTCTATTAAGTCTCCCCTTAATCTTCTAAACTCCAACGAATACAATCCCAGTAGTGGTTATTGGAAACATATCACATTTACATTGTGTAACTGTTACTTGCCACTTGTCATCCCAAAACTGGGTATTGTCCAAGTCTTGTTGCAGTTGAACATGGGAAACCTCAGTATCTGAGGAATCGTGAATGATATTGAACATTATGCAGTCATTGGCGAGCATCCCCACTTCTGACCTTGTGATGGGGGGAAGGTCATTGATGAAGCAGCTGAAGATGGTTGGGCCGAGGAGGCTACCCTGAGGAACTTCTGCAAAGATATCTTGGAGCTGAAATGACTGACCTCCAACAACCAGAACCATCTTCCTATGTGACAGAGAGTTTGCCCCCGATTACTGTTGATTCCAGTTTTGTTAAGGCTCCTTGATGCCACACACAGTTAAATGCAGCCTTGATGTCACTGTTGCCTTACCTCTGAATTCAGCTGTTTGAACCAAGACTGTAATGAGATTAGGAGCTGAGTGGCCCTGGCAGATCACAAACTAAGTGTCTGTGAACAGTTTGTTACTGAGAACTTGCTGCTTTGCAGCACTGTGGATGATCCCTTCAACTACTTTACTGATCATTGAGAGTAGAGTGATGCGGCAGTAATTGTCAGGCTGGATTTGTCATTCCTTTCGTATGCAGGACATACTTGGGCAATTTTCCACATTGCTGAGTAGATGCCAGTGTTGTAGCTATACTGGATTAGCTTGGCTAGGGGTGCGTCAAGTTCTGGAGCACACGTCTTCAGTACTATTACTGGAATGTTGTCAGGGCTCACAGCATTTGTAGTATCTTGTGCTCTGACCATTTCTTGATGTCACATGGAGTGAATTAAAGACTGGCAACTGTGATGCTGGAAACCACTGGAGGAGGCAGAGATGGACCATCCACTCAGTACTTCTGCTGGAAGATTGTTGCAAAGACCAATATTTTCTCATGACCCCTCTTTGCTCTAAGGAAATTAACTGGGGTCAATAACTTGTATTCTAATACATGAATGCTAATCTCAAAATGATCAAGATTCCATTTCTTAGTATCATTCAGCTGAGAAAACTATTATCTCAACTGGGTTTTGAATTTGGATTCCACTGGGAAGTATTTTCTAATTCTCACTTGGATCTAAGATGGATATGCTTTTCTTAACAGGGCAGAAGTGGGTACTGCAGATGCTGGAGGTTAGAATCAAGATTAGAGTGGTGCTGGAAAAGCACAGCAGGTCAGGCAGCATTTTAGGAGCAGGAAAATTGATGTTTCGGTCCTGTTGTACTTTTCCTGCTTTTCACACAATAACACCACTTGACTGAAGGAAGTATTTTGAAAGATCTGAACTGATAATTTCTTTGCACTACGGAATTTTATTTTCATGCACTCACACCAAATAGCAATTGTATGTAATGACACAATGGGCGAGGAGAGCTATAATGTACTAAAATTACAAGTTTTTCCTTATAATTCATTCTTGGTCTTTGGGGATTGCTGGCAAAGCTAGTGTTTATTACTCACATCTGATTGCTCTGAGAAGATGATGTATCTTCTTGAACCACAGCAGTCCTTTTAACCTTTGTAAGTAGTTTGATACAATGGAGAGGTTTCGTAGGCCATTTCAGAGAACAGTTAGTGTCAGCTTCTTTGTTGTAGAACTAGAGTCACAGGGAGGCTGGACTAAGTAAAGACTGTATATTTCCAACTTTAAAGGACACAGTGAAGTTGTTATGTCTATAACATATACCCAGGAGACAAAGGCATAGTGATATTTTCACTTGACTGTTAATCCAGAGACCGAGGTAATGTTCTGGGGATCTGGGTTCAAATCCCGCCACAGCAGATAGTGGAATTTGAACTCAATAAATGTGACCAGGATGAAATATGGCGATGAAACAGACTACTGATGGGAGGTGGAAGACCTGGAAAATGGAGCACTGAGAACAACCTAGCTCTCAATGCCAGTAAAACCAAGGAACTCATTATTGACTTTTGGCAGTATGTTACTCATGCTCCTCTACACGTAACAGCACAGAGGTGGAATGGGTGCAGAGTGTCACGCTCTTAGGAGTGGTCATCCACAACAAGCTTTCTTGGACTCTTCATGTGGATGCACTGTTTACAAAATCTCAACAACATGTCTTCTTCCTCAGGCAGCTGAGAAAATTTGGCACGATGGCAATACCCTTGCTAACATTTATAGGTGTGCTATTGAGAGCATTCTGACTGGATATATCACTACCTGGTATGGCAACTGTACCATTCAAGATCGGAGACGTGGTGAACTTGACCCAGACAATCATAAAGGCCAACCTCCCATCTATAGAATCCATTTACCAGGCCTGCTGTCAAGGAAACGCTGCCAGCATTCTCAAAGTTCTATCCCACCTTGGCAATGTTTTTCTACAATCTCTACCATCGGGGAGAAGGTACAGAAGCCTGAACACATGCACCAGCCGGTTTCGAAACAGTTTCTATCCTAGTGTTGTTAGAATGCTGAATGGACTCACAAACTTTTAACATTTGTCTGTATTTGTGTTTTGGTTTTTGCTACTGTTTACCTATTATTTACTATCTATGCTACTTAACTCTGTGATCTGCCTGCTCGCAAGACAAAGCTTTTCACTGTGCCTCGGTACGCGTGACAATAAATTCAATTCAATTCATTCAGGTATCCATTGCTGATTGTTGGAAAAACCCATCTGGTTTACCTGCCCTTTAGGGAAAGAAACTGCCATTTTTACTTGGTCTGGCCGACATGTGACTTCAGTCCCACAGCTATATGGTTGACTCTTAACTGCCCTCTGGGCAATTAGGCAATGGGCAATAAATGCTAGCAAGTCAGTGACGCCGTCATTTCGTGAATGAATAAAAGTAATATAACAGGCACAATACAGATAATGGATATTTGGACCGATTTCAAAACTCTAACAGCATTCAGATTAACTTGTAAATAATTGTTTAATGGATAATGTACTGCATCTGCTTGTATCTCTATCCATTCATACTATTAAAAAATCATAAGCCATATAGACCAAGACGGTTCCATGTTTGTATGCTGTTGGATGTTAAGTTGCCAAATTTCAATTTGGAGGAACTATGGGCGCTACAATTGCCTTTAATTTTTATCAACTAGAGAAACAGAAAAAAATGTTCATGATCAATAGAGTGACTGTGACAGATATTATCAGCTAAATACCATATCAGAATCTAACAGATATTGTCAGAAAGGCTCAACAGGTCTGGCAGAATCTGTGGAGAGAAATCAGAATTAATGTTTTAGGTACAGTAACTCAGAACTGATGTTAGCTAAGAAAAAGTTGTTTTTTGTATTGGAGATAAGGTGGGGAGATGGGGGTAAGGTATACATAATAAGTGGAGATAGAACCTAAAGTGAGAGAAAGACAGTTGGACAGACAAAGGAGTAGATAATGGTCAGGCAAGGTGGAAGAATAGCTAATAATGGGGACTGTTAGTGGTTAACAATGGATAGTGTGATAAAGCAGACCATGTGAGGACTATATCTGGAGTGCAGGGGTTGGGGGTAAGGACATGGGAGAATATCAGAACTGACTGTAATGTTCCCTTCAGTCAAGTAGCCTATTGGTACTTAATGTGCAATCTTACACATTAAAATAACAAGCTTTTTGAGTGACTGCTGACACCCTGAGCACCATCCCAATATCCCATCATAGGCAAAGAGAGAGAGAGAAAATTTGAAAAGGGAAGAAGGTTGCAGGAGGCTGGAATCTGAATTTGTGCTAGTGATTAGAAATGACTTAAGTTGCAATAAACACTGAATGCATTTTTTTTCAACAGTTCGTTATCACTTAAGAAGTGTGAAGCATTTGCGTCAGCGCACCTAACAGTCCTCTTGCAATCTTAATACTATGCAGTAGAAAATTATGATTTCTGGCAGGTTATAGCATTAAGATTAGATTCCCTACAGTGTGGAAACAGGCCCTTCGGCCCAACAAGTCCACACCGACCCACTGAAGAGCAACCCACCCAGACCCATTCCCCTACATTTACCCCTGACTAACCCACCTAACACTACGGGCAATTTAGCATGACCAATTCACCTAACTTGCACATCTTTGGACTGTGGGAGGAAACCGGAGCACACAGATACAGGGAGAATGCGCAAGCTCCACACAGACAGTTGCCTGAGGTGGGAATTGAACCCAGGTCCCTGGTGCTGTGAGGCAGAAGTGCTAACCATTGAGCCACCGTGCCACCCTGTGTTCCCACAAAATTGGTGACGTGACCCTCCTGTTAGCTGCTATTGTGAATGATTATTTTTCCTCAGGTGCTGACCTTTTTTAAAATTAACCATATACCCTGAGGGTTTTTGTGACACAATGGTAGTGTCTCTACCTCTGAGCCAGGAGGCCTAGGTTCAGGTCCCACCTGCTCCAGAAGTGTGTATTAATATTTCTGAATCGTTGATTAAAAAAATTTAACCATATATTGTACTAAAAAAATCTTTGAACATACTGTCCTTGCAAACTTCCACTCTATTTCCAACTGCGCTTGCTTCTCAAATCTTTGGAAGTGCTGATGCCTCCCAAATTTTCCCAGAACTCCATGTTTGAATTTCTCCCATCAGGTTCTAGGCCCTGCTACAATACTGAATCTGTTTTTTAATCACACTGGCCTTCTATGTGATTATGATAAAAGTAAACTATCCCTCCTTATGCTTCTCATCAGCTCTGCAGCTAACACATGGTTGACCACACCACAGTTGTTCATCTGGATGGGACTGCTTTCAACTGGTTCTATTCTTATATAATAAAAGTAGATTAGTGTGGATGCCAATATCAAACTGGCTGCATGGTGTGTCCAGCCCCTGGAAAGTGCCTCAACAGAAAATGAGTTGCTGTTCTCTAACTTGTTTTGGGCTTCACTGGAGCACTGCAGCAGGCCTGGGACAGAAATGTAAGCAGGACAGAAGATGATGTATTGAAATGGAGTGCACTTGCAAGTTTGAATTCATTCTTGCAGACTGCTCAGTGATGCAAAGTGGTCAAGCAGTCTGTGTTTAGTCTCCCCAGTGTGGAGGTGACCACATTGTGAGTAGTGGTAGCAGTAGACTAGATTGTAAAAAGTACAATTAAAATGCTACTTCACAAAGAAGGAATGTGTGAGGCCTTGGACTGTGAGGAAGGAAGAGGTAAAGTGTTGCATCTTTTACAATTTCATGGTAAAATGTTGGGATGTGGAATAACATTTTGGGTTAATGGAAGAATAGACCAAGGTGTTGCAGAGGGAACAGCTTCAATAGAATGCTGACAGAGAAGGGGAGTATCTGTTAAGTGGCATTATGCTGGACCTGGTGGAAATGTTAGAAGATCTACATTTGAATGCCAATGCTGCTGATGTGGAAATAGAGGAGTGGGGAATTCTAATCTGGTCCTTGAGGTAGGGGAAGGGATGAGATCAGAAGTGCAATTTATCTTTTTGCCATTGGATGCTATATGTGCTTTCTGATCCTGATCTTCCGATTGCCAGCTAGTAACCATTTTGTTATTGGAGGACTGCTGGTAGGCAAAAGAAGTTGCGGAAAGATGCTTAAAATCTGTTGTGGCATCTCATGGGTAGGATGGCTGTTGTCAATCTCTCTCAGTTTCCCTCCTGGGAGCTGAAATCCAGTGTACAATGTTGGCTTCTAACCAGGTAATGTGTCATTTGTCACTCAGTGAAGCTATGACATTTATAGATCCTGCAGAATACAACATGAGTAGCTTAATGTATTTATACAGTGGTATGTTTTTGTTTGCTAATTTAGTTCCCATTCTCTTCCTTGACTACCCCCACCCTCCAGTCCCTCCCCTCCCCTCCCCTCCCCAAACCTAGCCATCCCCACTTCTGTTCTGAAGGTGTTGATTCTTTCCTCAGTGAGATACTTGCTGTTTGTTGATATGTTATTCATATCATCTCAAAAGGGTTATAGCAAAGGATAGTTATGACTTAATGAAAGAGTTAGTTGCGCTCAAAGTTAGTGTCCCTACTTCTGAGCCATGTCGACCAGGGCTTAAGTCCCACCTGCTCCAGATGTGTGTAAAACATCTCTGAACAGGTCGATTAAAGAAAAAAATAGTGACTTAATGGAATAAGGGAACAGATGATGGATAAACTAATTAAGGGTTATTTGGGTACGAATTGGAGAAGTCAGTAAGTGGGACATGAGTTTTCTGGAGTATGGCTAACAGAAATAAAGCTCTCATTTAAAAAGGTGAAGTTAAAGTAGTGTTTTAAATCAACTATTCAGACATATTACAACACAGTTCTGGAGCAGGTGGGACTTGAACCCAAATCTTGTGGCCCAAGGGTAGGACACTACCACTGTACCATGAAAGCCCTCCAGATGTGAACTTAAATACTGTTTAAATATAATTATCTTTTGGTGTATTCATTGAGTGTTGACCAGTTATTTGTGAGCAGCATCTCAATCCAACCAGATTCTGCCTTTTACTGATATGATCATACACTCCTGCCCATTTAATTAGAGCTGCAGCTTGTTAGTTAGAATCTTTTGTTTTACTCCCTAACCTGTGGACAATGAAGTCAAGTTCTACGTCTGTATTGCTGTCCTTGATTACATCAACTAATGCAGCAGTGGCCAAATTTTATATTGGGTTACTTGGTTAATCTGACTTAAATATTCACTGGGCAAATTTATTGAATTACTGGAAAAGTGGAGTATATACCTTTTTTAAGGGAAATTGGCAAAAAATCTTGCAGGATCCAGATAGTATTTCCACCATCTCTGTTAGGCATCATGGACTATACTTCACTTCTCAGTTGAGAGCTTGGGCTAGCCACAATGAACAATGTTTTATTTTTTCCAATTAAAGCAGTAGAAGGAATAGATCTATCTGGAATTGTTCTGCAATTATTTTTCTTCATTACACAGTTTTACCCTAATGTAATACAATGATGGAAATCTTATATTGTGGTAACCCAAGGGACTGCAATAACTGAACCAATAACTGCTGTATTGAAATATATGACAAAAGCCCTGTTTCATTAACAATGATTTGACTGGCTGATTTAAAAATTCAATTAGACTTGATGTATACATTTTATTGTTACAGTAAAGTTCCTATCACTAGCTGGTACTGCATTCAGTCCAACAGTAATCATCTCAGTAGTGTCTTGATTTGGAAAATAAACGCAATTCACATTTGAGTTTTGCTCCTTTGTTGCCGTTGGCATCAAGAAAGTATATGTTGGGTGTTTATGCTTTCATTGGCATTTCTGAATCACACTTTTAAATAAAACTCATTTATTAAAATGTTATGAATACATTTACTCAACAAATTAATGGTTGCCTTTATACTTTCAAGCACTGATTCTAAACTATAATTGGAATTCATACGTTGCCAGTATTTTGAAATGATAACTTCATCCACTCATGCGGTGTCATAGCATTTGAAAATTCCTAAGGGTTATCAAATTGCAAATGGTTTGAAATAAAAATGCTGAGACTTACATAAATCTTTTCAATGAAATTGTTCATGTTTCTGCTTAAAACATTTCATTTTACTTCATTGTGGTTTGAAGCACTGTATATATTTGAATAACATCTAATCTTGTGTGATGGTTTTTTTTTAGCCAAGAAGCTTATTTTTCATATACCTTGTACAAAATTCAATCTGAGTTTCTTAAAGATCAAACCATATTGCAATTATTAATTATTTACTGGTGATCATTATTGTTCATTAGTTTAAATTTACTATGGCAACCTCCACCAATCCTAATGGCAATCTTCAAGCCAATTGACAAGATTAATGTGTATCATGTGATATATCCTGATTAGAGAAAGAAAAACAATTACGTGGCTCAATTTAAACAGGAAAAAATAGTGTCAAAATGGTTAAATGAATATCGGCAAAATAGCCATATTATCACATGGAGAACCATACGATCAGTGAGAAACAGTAATGACCTCCTCAAAAGACAGACAGGGATGCGACCGAAAGGGCACCCTTCTTTGTCCAGTACTTACCAGGAGTGGAGAAACTACGCCATGTTCTTCACAGCCTGCAGCACAATATCAGTGAGAATGAGCACCTCACCAAGACCTTCCCTATGCCTCCACTTCTCACCTTTAAACAACAGCCAAACCTTAAACACACCATCATTCGCAGCAAATTGCCCATCTTTAGGGTAACATCGACCACAACACCACACAACTGTCAGGGCAACCACTGCAAGATGTGTCAGAGTATCGATATGGATACAACCATTACAAGTGGGGACACCACCTACCATGTACGAGGCAGGTTCTCATGTGACTCGGTCAACATTGTCTATCTCATATGCTGCAGGAAAGGATGCCCCGAGGTATGGTACATTGGCGAGATCAAGCAGAAACTGCGAAAATGGATGAATGGAAAACGTGCAACAATTGCCAGACAGGAATGTTCCCTTCCAGTTGGGGAACACTTCAGTGGTCAGGGACATTGGGCCTCGGATCTTCGGATGACTGTCTTTGGGATATGCAACAACGCAGAGTGGCTGAGCAGAGGCTGATAGCCAAGTTCAGTACCCAAGAGGATGGTCTCAACCGGGACCCTGGATTCATGTCACACTACAGGTTTGATCCCACTTCACTATACACTTTCGCATTCTCTCACTCACTCACTCACTCACTCACTCACTCACTCACTCACACTCTCTCTCTCTCTCTTTCTCTCTTTCTCTCTCTTTCCTCCCCCCCTCCCACATGCATGCACACACATAAGTCTATGGGATGAATTTGCATTTGCAGAATTATAATTGCAGATACATTCTATTTTGTTCAAAAAGCACACAATCTGCATGTAGTCAATGTAAGCAGTCAATCCATGTGACATTTTATAAATTCATACTTTGGAAATAGAACCAGCCTGACTCAAGATTGGGATATACCTGTAGACAGACTCTAACTTCACACCTTTAATGCATTGTCTGAACGGAGATGTCACCTTTTTTTAATAAAACCTTAAGTTATCTCAAGAATGTGACTTGAAAGAAGTTCTGGGATTTACATATTAATTAATTGAAATCTGCAGCCCATTTTAAAAGAGGAAAGACAACAGCAATCTAGGTTTGTTCAGTATATTGTATCAGTTGCATGCATGACACTGTGATCTTCTGCTATAAATTCTATGTCTTATGATCCTGCTCCACAGCTACATGATGAAGGAGCAGTGTTTGGAAAGCTAGTACTCCCAAATAAACCTGTTGGACTATAATCTGGTGTTGTATGATTTTTAACTATATGTTCAGAGAAGTGAAGGAAGATGGTATTTCACAATTCGGGTACCAGGTAGTACTTAAGATTTAAAATAAAATATTTAATTTATAACTTAATTGAGAAACAAACAAATCACAGCCTTTGCCATGTGAATTAATAAATTTCTACAGTATTTAAGTTAGCTCACTGAGCTTGAAGGTTTGTTTTCAGACATTTCATCACCATACTAGGTAACATCATCACCTCCGGTGAAGCGCTGGTGATATGTCCTACCTCTCTATTTATAGGTCTTGGTTTCTTAAGGTGGGTGATGCCATTTCTGGTTCTTTTTTCCAAGGGAAGGTAGATAGGATCTAAAACGACGTGTATATTGATGGAGTTCTGGTTAGACTGCCATGCCTCTAAGAATTCTCATGCATGTCTTTGTTTCACTTGTTCTAGGATGTATGTGTTGTCCCAGTCAAAGTGGTGTCCTTCTTTGTATGTATGTATAGAAACTAGTGATAGTGCGTCTTGTCTTTCCATTTAGATTAGATTAGATTACATTACATTACAATGTGGAAACAGGCCCTTCAGCCCAACAAGTCCACACTGACCCGCCACCCACCCATACCCCTACATTTACCCCTTACCTAACACTACGGGCAATTTTAGCATGGCCAATTCACCTAACCTGCACATCTTTGGACTGTGGGAGGA
Source organism: Chiloscyllium plagiosum (assembly GCF_037043375.1). NCBI lineage: Eukaryota > Metazoa > Chordata > Chondrichthyes > Orectolobiformes > Hemiscylliidae > Chiloscyllium > Chiloscyllium plagiosum. The sequence continues at coordinate 69,932,341 of NW_028270140.1, forward strand.
AACCGGAGCACCCGGAGGAAACCCACGCAGACACGGGGAGAACGTGCAAACTCCACACAGTCAGTTGCCTGAGGTGGGAATTGAACCCGGGTCTCTGGCGCTGTGAGGCAGTAATGCTAACCACTCTGCCACCGTGCCGCCATCTACCTTCCCTTGAAAAAAAGAACCAGAAATTACATCACCCACCTTAAGAAACCAAGACCTATAAATAGAGAGGTAAGACATACCACCAGCATTTCACCGGAGACTCTCACTGATGATGTTACCTAGTATGGTGACGAAACGTCTGAAAACAAAGTTCAAGATCAGTGAGATAGCTTACATACTTACCATCTACCTGAGCTACAAGCCGCCTTAAAAATCACTATTCTATGGTATTGTCGTCAGATATCAAAAAAGAATGTGTAACTATTGGTCTGCAAAGGAAATATGATTGACTTGCTCTCTTGCTCTCCCCTGCGCGCTCTCACTGTGTTGCCAGTTTTTCACAATCACACTTACTTTGAAACAGTTAAATGGAGCATCGCTTCATAGAATGCAGGTCAGGCACATGTAAAAAGATGCAGACACTTTGGGTTGAATTTACCAGAAACTGGCTGTGTCCATTTCAGGGACTTGCATGGAAGGTTTCTCTCCTTGAACACTACCAAGTTATCTCATACAGTTCTCTGCATCCTACCCCATAACCAGTGCACCATGCCTCCATAGCATCCCACTCATGCTATTGTGCACTCAGCAACAGCGGAAGTACTCACCACTGCCAGGACTTTTCTGGCTCCCTGGTGCTTGTGCCATTCTAAAACTCTGCTGTGCGCCAGGTCAATCGCTGCCAGCTAGAAGTAGCTTTCACGGTACTTGTTGTGGAAGGGAAATGAAAGATATTTTTGAGGGAACTTGGCTGAGACATTGTTGCAAATACAAGCTCACATTCACAAGTATGTTTGCCATTTTACACCATCACTCATCTGATCGACAGTCATTGCAACAGCGCCTATGAGAACCCAGCTACTCAAGTTACCTATTCGTGGAGTCATCTGACTTTAGAACTCTGTCTAAGGGGATGCTACTCTTGCTTTAACACCCAGTGTAGCACAACATTTTCTCATTGTTTAATGTGAGAGCATCATGCACTGGAAAATATTAAATTTTTATTTATAAAAAGCAAAATGAAGAAATGTCAAAGAAAAGCTCCATCTACTTCTGGCAGTAGGGACAAACTGCTCAGCCTTTGATAAACAGCACATTTACAGTCTATGAAGCATCACTGCACCTAGCTCATACCTATTGGAGCCGGGTCTCAATTAAGACTTGTGGCTGGGCCTGATACTACAGCACTCTATCATACAGAAGGTGATATTTCTCCTGTTTAATGTCCTCACTTTCCTCCTTGGAAAATTGCTGCTACTGTCCCAGCTTTTCAGCATCCATCACATCTCTTCTTTGATCCCGCCAGTTGTGCAGAGTTTTGCAGCATACTAGGATTATGTGGCACACTCTGTCTGAAGTGTAGTCAGGGCCTCCCCTCCAAAAGAAAATCCCCAATAAATCGATCAAGTGTGTAATCTGTTGTCTGCTGCAGGATGGGTCTTGTTGAAGAATGTGGTGCATTGAATTACACTCAACCTGTCATGAGGTTGCAAAATCTTCCATGGTTGAAAAGGGTACCCCTTGTTTCCCAGTAACTATCATTGTAAAGCATCCAGCCCTTGAAGTGAAGCAGTACCTGAGAAATCATGAGAATGTAGGCATCATAGTGTATTTGGCATAGACTTCTTAGATGTACCAATGATCACAGATGAATTGTATATTGATGAATTAGAACCTGTTGATGCAGTCAGCTGCTTTATGAAATAGTGCTTTCAGTGTGACTTGTGTATAGTCTGTAGTATCCTAGACCGAGGTAGGGCAACCAGCTTTGTAGCTGAGCTGACTGCCTGAGCTGCAGCATTGCTCCCATCATGGGGAAATGAATGAAGCAGTGTGACATGGCACAATTTACATTGGTAATACGTTTTGGAATATTTATGGGTTCAAGACTTGCAAGATCTCACACGGAGGCTCAGTGGACCGTTGGGAACAGCCAGTTGCACAAACATTTAGCGCAGTTATCACCTTAATGGCTCCAAGATAGGATGACTACCCACCCCTACAGGTTGCAGGTGCCACTTCAGCAGATAACATAATTCTGCGACTGTGACCTAGGAATCTGCAATCTGTGGCAAAACTGCGCCCTCACTCTTCTGGAGGGAATGGCATTGAGGACAATTGATTCTGAGTTTTCTGAAGGAACTTTCAGCTTCTTCATGTAGAGGTATGTCAGTAGCCACCGGAGTGGGTACAGGCAGTTACTGCCCATTGAGCATATCTGAGATGCTAGTGACTGCTGGCCAAGGTGGAGATTTATAGGAGTAAGTGGTGAACTGGATCTGCTAGCTATCCCCTCAGCCTTTCATGTCAGGAATTGTCACCATCTCTTATCTTTATTTTTAAAATATAGCAAGTTACACAGCCCCCAATATTGCACAGTAACAAAAACAAACATCAGAATGAGTAATGGAAGCTTATCTAAACTAATTTCCAGTGTCACCTCTGGAGGTGGTGATATAGATCAGCCCCTGTAGAGACCACCAGTCCCTGTCGATCTGCATCATGCTTGTGGATTCTGCATGTTCCTTTTCCAAGGACACCTGTGCGGCTTAACCACGGAAGAAGGACAGACAACCGGGTGCTAAACCCCGTCCACATCCCAGTGCATTGACCTGTAGATGACTATCTTGATGGATAGGAGGCATAGAGCTGAAGTACAGTCAAAAAATTAAAAACAAAACTAAACAAGGTCTACTAACAAAAAAAAATCCAAGGAAATGTGGAAAACTGCTTCCTCCAGGCTTGCACCCACTGAACCGCATTAACGTTTTATTGCCTGGGACTGCAGCATGCAACACTCTCCACCTCAAAGCCCCAGTGCAAAGAGGGAGGACCTCCTTATGTCACATGGGATCTTCACCACCAGAAGGTACAGTAACATGCCAACGGTTTTTTTTTTGGTCAGTGGACAAGGATGAAGAAGTGGAGAATGTGTATCTGTAGACCATACAGGAAACTCCTCCATGTTGTTTTGAAGGGAATTTCCTCAGTGGTTCAAATTGTTGGGTGGGAGATCCTGAGGGATGGTTTGGCATCTAGGGTCAATGACAAATTGGGGTCACTTTCTCTAAAAGGTCACTGCATACCTGAGCTGCCTCAATCCCATGTGCATTTTCAGGGTTGAGTATTATAGTCATCAGACTTTGTATAACTTTAGCCAAGTAGCAGATATTGGCTGACACTGTAAGGATTAATTGTGTCAGGACCATCTAGTGTCCACCATCCCCAAGGCTGGTGAGCCCAGCATTTCAAGCCCTATCCTTCACCAACCACCCAAAACTCTGCTGATAGACACCTGTGCGACAGAATTCAGAATCTTGCTGAATCCAGATGGGATCTCTGGAGGTTGTGTGCAATTGGCTGTTCAGGAACCAGTGGCTGGAGCTGTGAATGGACTCACTATGTATTCCATGAGGCTGAGACCATTGTGGATAACACATTTAGTGAGCTGGTAACATCATAAGTAAGGGCTACACAGAAAGAAGAATGTTGGGTGACCATCAGGAAGACCAGTAAACTTAGGTAGGCAATGCACGAGTCCTCTGTGGCCATTCCCCTGTCAACTCCCCGGGTTTTGGATATTGGTGGGGGGGTGGGGGGGTGGTGGGGTGGTGGGGGGTGGTCGGGGCGCAAGTTACCTATTGGGGGAAATCAACAGTAACAGCTAGATCAATGGTACCGCAATTGGTCTGTTATACAGCAGGGAGGGTTGAAGTAGAGGCAAATGGTGGTGATGGGGTCTCAACAGTCATGGACATAGGCTTTTCAGTGGCAATGAATGAGGCTCCAGGATGGTTTGTTGCATTTCTGGTGCCAACGTGAAAGATGTCACTGAGCGGGCACAGGATATTCTGAAGGGGCAGGATGAACAGCCAGAGGTATTGGGCCATATTGTTACTAACAACACAGGCAGAAGTGGAGATGAGGTCCTGTAGAAGGAATTTAGGTACTTAGGTAAGAAATTGAAAAGCAGGACTTCTAGGGTTGTTATCTCAGGATTGTGCCATGTGGTAGAGAAGCCAGAAATAGGAAGCATTTGACAAGGTCCTCATGTTAAGTTGGTCCAGAAGATTAAGTCACATGGCATCCACGTTGAGTTGGTAAGTTTGATACAAAATTGGTTTGGTATAAAGTACAATCAGTAGTTGTAGAGAAATGTTTTTCTGATGTGAGATCTTTGACCAGTGTTCTGCAAGGATCAGTGCTGATCCTGTTTGTAATGTTTGTAAAGTGTGTATATACATAAATGATTTGGATGAAAATGTAGGCAGCCTGATTAGTAAGTTTGCAGATAACACAAAAGTTGGTGGAGTTGTGGATAGTGAGGATACAGAAGAATGTAGGTTAGTTGGAAAGTTGGACAGAGCAATGGCAGATGGAATTTAATCCAGACAAGTGTGAGGTGATGTATTTTGGGAGGTCAAATGCCAGAGGAAGGTATACAATTGATGGCAGGTTCCTCAGCAATGTTGACACATAGAAGGATCTTCGGGTCTAAGTCCATAGTTCTTTGCAAGTGGCAATGTAAGTAGATGAGATGGTAAAGAAGGCATCGGTCGGGGCATTGAGTATAAAAATTGGCAAGTCATGTTGCAGCTGTATAAGACCACATTTGGAGTACTGTGTTCAATTCTGGCTGCCACACTATAGGAAGGATGTGGAGGCTTTGGAATGTGTGCAAAAGAGGTTTACCAGGATGCTGCCTGGACTGGAAATGTATTAGCTATAAAGAGAGGTTGGACAAAATTGTTTTCACTTGAGCGTCGGAAGTTGAGGGGAGGCCTGAAAGAAGCATAAAGAATTATGAGAGGCGTGGGTAGGATGGATAGTCAGTCTTTTTTCCAAGGTGGAAATGTGACATACTCTGGGGGATAGGTTCAAGGTGAGAGTGGAAAAATTTAAAGGAGATGTGCGAGGAAAGTCTTTTACACTGAGGATGTAGCTGCCTGGAATGCACTGCAAGGGGAAAGGCTAGAAGGAATTGTTTACAAAGTTTAACAGGCACACAAACAGACAGGAAATAGAGGTATATGGACATTGTGCAAGGAGATGGAATTTAGTTTAGAATTGTATTGTACTTGGCACAGACATGGTGGGTCAAAGGGCCTGTTCCTGTGCTGTACTGTTTTAGAGGAAAATTTTGATCTTTTATAAGCTGCAATCTAAGCGACAGCCAACACCCATGTCCCAAACCTTGATTAATAAAAGACAAACAATTCCTGGAAGAGGACAGAATTCAATAAGGAGAAACTGCATGTCTTAATTGAGGTATGCACTTGACAGCGCACTGCCTTGGAAGAAATTCAGGATCAAGGTCTGCAGTTTAGTTTCAAACCTACACGTGGATGATTTAGAAAATGCATATCAAAGAGGTGAGATTCAATACTAATAACAGACAATTGCATGCAAATAGGCATATCACCATGCACTAGTGAGATTGTCACGTCACTGTTCAAAATTTGGTCGTAGAATCAGATGTCTTCCCTTGACATTGAGAATCTCTTTTCTTTCGATGTCGCCATATTTTCCTGACTGACACACCATTACCCAAGTTGTTCAAGGGGCTGGGAAGATTGTTTTCAAATTTTCCACTGTCTCATTCTCCTTAGCTCTGCAATTTGCCTAACCCCTACAACTCTGAGATTTCTGTACTCTTCCACCTCTGGTCTCTTGCTGATTTGTGATTTTAATAGATTCACAATTCAGAGCTATGCCTTGAGCTGTCTAAGTCCTGAGTTTTTGAATTTCTTTTCTAAACCTGTTTGCTTTTCCATCTTTCTCCTCTAATACATTCCTTAAAACTCACCTGTTGATCAAGTTTCTCATCATCCATGATTGTATCTTCTTATGCGACTTGGTGTTAATTTACAGTTAATAAACGTACTGTGAAGTGATTTGGGACATTAAATTCTGTTCAAGAGGTAAGATAAATGCAGACTTAATAGGAGGTCATTTTTGGCTGAACTTTTGCTTTGGGTTTAAAACAAGAGTTGGAATTGTGTCTGAATCTTGAACTCACAGTGAGCAGGTGATAGTCACTTGATGAGATTTTGACTGGCGTATCCTATTATTAGCAAAGAGAATTGAGGGTTTAATTGAGGGTTCCTGAAACTGATGGATATGCTTACTAGCAGCTTTGCTTTTTAATATCAATGTAAAAGCCCATGGTAAAAGAAGCATTAGATATGCAAAATGGAGTCACAATTGGAAGACAATTGATGAAGATAGTGTCATTCTCAGATGTTAAGCTTTACTAACTAGCATAGAAGAAAATAGACCGATGTTAACAGTTGAATAAATAAAGTGGTAAAAGCTTGTGGAATGAAATTTAAAATAAAAACTGATGAATATTGTGAAGATTGGAATAAGTAATGGTAGAATATAGTGGTTAAGTTAAATAGTGAACAGGTATCTTGTCTGAAGATGATTACGCTTTCAAGAAATCAGAGCTTCAGCAATAGCAAACAATGCATTCTCTAAACATAAAGAATCGTTCCACATGAAAATGATTTGATCCCTTAAAATCAGAATTATCAGTGCTGTGACTTAGAGTGTCTTGATGTACAGGACTGACATGGACCATGAGGTAAGTAGACATCCAAAATCCAAGATCAGTCCCTAGCTATGCTGCACTCTTGGTACAAGAATATTTGTGAGCCTAATAAATTGAAAAAAACTCTCAAAATTACAGCCTTCAGAGACACAACTAAACTATTGAAAACTGTGAAAAATTGATGGTTTGGTTTTCATGTTGGTGATTGCATTCCTGACAATTCAGACAATTTCATTAGAAATGTCCTCATGTCACTCAAATAGGAGTGAATGTTAGAAAATGTTTCAATGTGATTTTTGAAATATGCACATTCCGTTTGCCAGACTTTCAACATTGTCAGGTCACCACTGCTCCAAGCAATTGATGGAGAGCTGCATTTCATTGACAGTGTGTCTTTTTAAAAAACAATAATATAATGCAAATCTTAATACAAACTAGGAGCAGTAGTAGTTCATTTAGTTCCTCAAATTTACTCTGTGATTCAAGATGATCATAGCTGATCTGATTGTACGACTTCACAACTTGCTTTCTCATCTATCTTCGTGTCATCAGCAATTTCGACAACCAAAACTCTGACTCTTCATCCTAGCACTTACATCAGTTATAAATAGTTGAGAAACCCCAGCATTGATCTCTGTGGTATACCAGTTGCAAACTTGAAAATAAATGAGAGTGTATCTCATAAAATACTATAAAATTCAAACAGGACTAGACATGGTAAATGCCAGAAAGATGTTGCTAATGACCAGGAAGACCAGAACCATGTGTCACAGTGTAAGGATATGGATAAGCCACTTAGAGTTGAGAAATCTCTTCACCCAGTGAGAGGTTGAGGCCAAAACATTGAAGTTTTCAGGAGGGACATAGATATAATTCTTAGGGGCAAAGAGTGTGGGACAAAAGTGGGAATAGGTATTGAACTAGATGTATGGCAATGATCATATTGATAGGATCAGGTTTGAAGGGCTGAATGGCCTACTCCTGTTCCTGTTTTGTATGTTTCTATGTTTACAAACAGAGAAGTCTAACCTGTTCTGTCAATTTACACATGGTTCAGGTAATAATTCAGAGAATATAAGCTTTGGAGTTCTGCATCTTAATTTTGTTTAGCTCCTCATTAACTATACAGGACCTCTTTCTTTGTCCCGTCTATGTTGTTGATGCCTGCAAAGATTATAATGACTGGATCTTCCCCATTTCACTATAAGTTGCTGTCCAGCCCTGAGCAGGTATCCTGAATCCTGGCACTGGGAGGCGTCAAAGCTGTCTGGACTGACTATCTTTGCTGCAGATAGTGGTGTTGATTCCCCTTGCAAAATTGTTCCCCACTACCTCTACCACTACCACCCCTTGCCTTAATGGTTTCCTGTTCCAGTTTGTACATTCATCCTGCAGCCCCCACTCTCACTGAAAATAATCTTATGTTCTTCAACTCAAACCACTTGAACAGTTGGAAAGGCTCAGGCTGCTTCTGTCCTGTCTTCCGGATCTCCTTACCCTACTTTTCTCATGGTTACACTGTCTCTGAACACTGACCAAATCAGAGGAGCCTGTCTTGAGAGGTGTGACTGCCTCCTGTTACACATAATACAGGAGACTTGCCAACTGTCTGATGAATGTGTACCTGTTTCATCTTCGAGCTCATAAACTGTAAGTTGAACTCTAAGCTCATAAATTCTAAAATTCAAGCATTTACCACAGATGTGTTTGCTTTGGATCACATTGTCATCTAGGAGCTCCCACATGCTACAACTCTGACACATCATCTGCTCTGCTTCGCTTTGTGTGTTTGACATAGCAACTTAATTACTCTATTCAGTCATATACTTACTTTTTAAATGTGTGTAGTTACTGCCACCAGTAACTATATTATTTTGAGCCTTAGGAATAGAATACACTTACTATATACTCACCAGATAACTAGCTTTTATTCCTATACCAGTAAAAGAACCAATTCCTGGAAGCTGAAAAGTTAACAAAAACAAAGAAGCACTTCCTTCCCTTCCTCCCCCAACTCTCTTAATTATTAACTCTCAGCGATCAGCTTAACTCACCATTAGATATTAAGTTGCACATTTTGACTATTTTTCTACATTCCCAGTTCAAAAGCTAGCTGATGTAACTAACAGAGCGAACCTGTTTCAGTTGCTTCTTTAATTAACTCAACCCAAGTGCTCTTCCACTGGGACCTTGTTAAAACTCTGCTGCAGGTGAGCAACTTTACAATTAAAGTAGTTAGGCTCTTGTGACACAATCGTAATATCCATGTCTGTGAGTAGGAGGGTTCAGGGTCGTGTACCACTTGGGCCAGAAATGTGTCACTAAATGTCCGAATTGATTGATTCAAAATGCTTAACTTTTATCTTACAGTTTTAAATGCTAACCAGAAACAAAATTAGGCACGTGGCAAAAAAGAGATTTTGACTCTCTTAACAATGACCTGCCAGCGTTCACTCTGAGCTTGATACAATACCATTCATTATATATTAGTTAGTATTAGCTAGACTCAGAACAAATTACTACACTGTTAAAAAAAATTATCAAAAGAGGAAGCTGGGAAAAGAACTAAGGAAAGATCAAACTTGTAACTCTTTATCATTTCAGTGTTACCTAACTATTGTAATGAACAGCAGCAACCAAAGAGAGTGATGAAGTTCAAAGTATGTGTAAAGATTTGTAGCTTGGTTGCTGGTTTCGGTAGTTGTGGGTATGTTCACCGAGCTGAGAAGTTGGTTTGCAGACATTTTGTCCCCGTTCTGGGTGACATCCTCGGTGTTGTGGAGCGTCCTGTGAAGCACTGCTGTACTGAGTTGGTTGGGATTTATATGGTTTTGATTCCACTGCTTCCAGTTGCCATACCACTGCAACGAACAACTGGAACTGGCAACCGGAACCAGTGGGAGCTAAACCTTATAAATTCCAACTGACATAGTACAACAGTATTTCACAGGAGTCTCCACAATACTGAGGACATTACCTAGAAAGGAAACAAAACATCTGCAAACCAAATTCCCAGCTCAGTGAACATACCTACAACAACTGCAAGAGTAATGAACTATTCATATCATTGCGTAAAATCTATATAGTTCTAGCTGTCAGAATCTGGAAAATGAAAGAAAAGAACAATCGATTGAAGATCATACGAAAATAACTCATTCTTTGCTTTCTGCTGTGCTAAGTTATCAGTTGGATGGCTCTCTGTGTTGTTTAAAAAATGGCAAGCAGAGCAATTCGCACATTTTAAAAAAAAGTCTCGATACTTATTATGTTTAGAAATATTGCCATTATTTTAGTTGAGCAGTTTAGTGATTGAATATTATCTGATGATTTCTTTTATCTGAAATATGTCTTTGGAGAATTGTAGAGGCTTCTTTTAAAGTGAAGCATTACTTAAAACATAGGTACAGCTAAAACTCACTGGAGTTACTGTCCAATTTTGAAATGTTCACCATTATTTTTATTCTCATTATTTTCTCAGAGCTGCTCTCACAATGCTACAGCCAGTCACGGAAAGTAGCCCTACTTTCTGATAATTCCATACCATGCATTTTGATTTGCCTGATATGCAATGTACTCCTTAGCCTGTCAAGAGAATATCTGGTTTATTGAAATTCAGATATTGTAGACTGACAAAATCTAAGCCTTGGGATCTCATAAATTTTGAAAGGAGTTCTGTTGGAGTCAGATCAGCTATAACTATGCATCCTAGCTGGTGAGCTCTTCACTTCTTGTTTAGTCAGTATAACCCTGCTCATTACGATATTCATACAGATTTATTTGGAGAGTTTTGTAGTGCTGTGGTAGTGTTCCTACTTTTGAGTTCAAGTCCAGTCTCAGGATGTGATAGACAAGGTGGTGTGCCATAATGTGTTGTTATGATCCCAGTTATGATAATACTGGACAAGTTATATACCAGAATGAAACCTGGCTTGTTAGATAAAATGTTTAGGGTCTTGTGGCACAAACCCCCACCTTGGAAGCCCTTGGTTCAAGATTCACCTGCGCCTGTGCTGTGCCATAACATTCTGAGCAGGTTGATTAAAAAGATTTAGTTTGGGCTAATTAGGAAGAATCCCAGCTTCCAGATTCAGTACTGAGCCAGGTTAATTGGCCAATTTCCAACATTGGTCTAAATACTGAATATGCTACAGTTATATTTACACTGATGTTGGGTGTAAGGAACAATTAATTATTTTGGATGCAATCCCAAATCCCAATGAAAGCTTTGAAGTACGGAAATCAACCAATTGCTTAAAATGAATATATTTAGGGAATTTAGATTACAATTGATTTTTATTGGAGTTCAGTTATTTTAGTTTGGTATAATACTTTTTCTTAGAATATTATGATTTGCTTTCCAGGATCTGGTGTTTTTACTACTATTACAATGGAAAGATTAATTGTAAATGAAACTTAACAGCAACAAATATAGCTGAACTTTGTATGTGAATTTAGAATTCAGTAATAAAATTGGAAAATGTTGGAAATACTCAGGTAGAGGCAGAAAGAGTTAATCATTTAGGTCAAACACCATTGGTCAGATCACTTGTGATCTGATGAAATGTTGTTGACGTGAAATGTTAACTTTGTTATCCTCTCCACATATGCTGCTAGACATGCTGAGTGTTTCCAATTCTTTCTGTTTTATTTCAGATTTCCAGCATCTGCAGTATACAGGTCTTAGAATTCAGTGCTTTCACAAACTGAAAACTCTACTTGAGTTGCATGAGAAGATGATTGATAAATTGCTTGTATACCAATTGCTTGTGGTTTGTAATATATTTGATAGTTTAGTGAAAATATGATTCTCTACATTACTTTTATAAACTGAATGTATAACATCCTCTTCTTTAATATTGACTGTTCACTTTATTTCACTGCTTTAAGGATATGGTCCTTAGATCTAGGCAAAGTAGTACTAGAAAGTTTATATGCTTAGAATGGTTTTATTTCCAAATTTTTAATTGAAATGTTTATGGTTTGAGCAGCATTGATTTCTATTAGAACAATGGTTTTTGGTTTGAGACCTGAGCAGAAGTAAGTCATAGAGTCATAGAGATGTACAGCATGGAAACAGGTCCTTCGGTCCAACCCGTCCATGCCGACCAGATATCCCAACCCAATCTAGTCCCACCTGCCAGCACCTGGCCCATATCCCTCCAACCTTTCCTATTCATACACCCATCCAGATGCCTTTTAAATGTTGCAATTGTACTAGCCTCCACCACTTCCTCTGGCAGCTCATTTCACACACACACACCACCCTTTGCGTGAAAATTTTGCCCCTTAGGTCTCTTTTATATCTTTCCCCTCTCACCCTAAACTATGCCATCTAGTTCTGGACTCTCTCACCCTAGGGAAAAGACCTTGTCTAGTTACTCTATCCATGTCCCTCATGATTTCATAAACCTCTATAAGGTCACCAGTCAGCCTCTGACGCTCCAGGGAAAACAGCCCTAGTCTATTCAACCTCTCCCTATAGCTCCAATCCTTCCAAGACTAATGGATAAAATTTGCTGTTCCCTTACTGCAGTACTTCTATACATTTTCCTGGTGTGACCCCATTTTAATGGCATGGATTTCATTTAATCCAAGAGAAAATTTTGGATCACAGAAACTTTTCAGCAGACATGGAAGAGGCATCAGTTACTGAAAGGATGGAGGTGGCTTCACTTGCTGTGGAGTAGCCAGCGAAGGCTTTCGTTCTGGACATGAGGGACTGTGGTGGAGACAACAGGAGTTGACCATTTGTGGAAGATGAAAAGTTAGAGTTTCTACACCAAAAAAAAACACTTTTTCACAGGCTTTTTTTCAGCAGCAATAATCAGGCAACAGAGAGCATTCCATTAGGCCACATATTCAAACAGAAATGAAGGCGAGGATTTAAAGAGGTCTTTCAGCATTTGGAAATCAATCTGAGTTATACAGTAACTATTGCTGCCTTAGAGCTTGTGACCCCAAAGTCTTGTCTTACTGCCTTAATGTTGAAGTTTATACATTTCAATTCTTTGAAGATCAACTATTGTGAACCTCTGCAGAGTAGTCTTTATCAGCTTATAGGAATTGAATAAAGTACAGAATGGCAATTACTGTGTAAATCTTGTTTTTGTTAGTCGTTTACGCAGTGATTGCTGTTAGGGGAAGAAGACAAAAAAAAAGATAAGTCATAATAAAAAAGACCCCAGAAAATACTGGAAAAATTCAGTAGGTCTTGCAGCATCTATGGTGAAGAAAACTGACATTTCAAATCGCAATATGATTGTCTTTCAATGAGTGGTAGAAATGTGATGGGTTTCAGTGCTGTTGAGAAAGTGGGCAGAGAGATAAGTGGAGAAACAAGAAAGGTCAGGGATAGGTTAATGTGCAGGAGGGATTAAAAGTGTCATGGACCACAGAATTGTTATAGCACAAGAGGAAGCCCTTTGTCCTATTGTGTCTTTATTGGCTCCCCAAATGAGTATTATACATTACTCTTCCTTTTCTAACACTGCAAGTTGTTTCTTTTCAATTCTCTTTTGACAGTCTTAATTGAACATACCTCCATCTCACACTCAGGCAGTGGAAACACTTTTTCTTCATCACTTTTGCTTATTTTATTAATTACTTTTAATCCTCCTCATTCTCAATCTTTTGTTTAGTTTTTCTAATAAATAATTGTAGGATGTGAGTGTCGCTGGCTGGCCAGCATTTATTGCCGATCTCTGCTTGCTCTTGAGAAGGTGGTGGTGAGCTGCTTTCTTAAACTGTTGTAGTTCACTTGCTGTGGGTTGACCCACCATGCCATTAGGGAGAGAATTCCAGGTCTTTGACCCAGTGACAGTGAAGGAATGGTGATACATTTCCATGTTTGCTGCTCTTGTCCTTTAAGATGGAAGTGATTGTGGGTTTGGAAGGAGCTGTCTGAGGATCTTTGGTGAATTTCTGCAGTGCATTGTGTAGATAATGCACACTGCTGCTACTGAGCATCGGTGGTGGAGGAAGTGGATGCTTGTGGATGCAGTGCCAATCAAGTGGGCTGCTTTGTCCTGAATGGTGTCAAGCTCCTTGAGTATTGTTAGGTCTGTACTCATCCAGGCAAGTGGGGAGTATTCCATCATACTCCTGACTTGTGCCTTGGAGATAGTGGACAGGCTTTGGGGAGTCAGGAGATGAGTGACTTGTTGCAGTATTCTTAACCTCTCACCTGCTGTTGTAGCCACCAAGTTTATGTGATGAGTCCAGTTGAGTTTCTGGTCAATGATAACCCCCAGCATATTGATAGTGGAGGAATCAGTGATGGTAACACTATTGAATGTCAAGGGGCAAAGATTGGATTGTCTCTTATTGGTGATGGTCATTGCCTGGCATTTATGTGGTGTGAATGTTACTTGCCACTTTTCAGCCTAAGCCTAGATATTGTCCAGGTTGTGCTACATTTGGACATGGACTGCTTCAGTATCTGAGGGGTTGCAAATGGTGCTGAACATTGTCCAATTGTTGTCAAACATCCCCACTTCTGATCTTATGATGGAGTGAAGGTTATTGATGAAGAAGCTGAAGGTGGTTGGGCTGAGAACACTAACCTGAGGAACTCCTGCAGACATGTCTTGGAGCTAAGCTGACTGATCTCCAATTATTTTCCTATGTGTCAAGTGTGACTCCAGCCACCGGAGAATTTGCCTCCTGATATCCATTGATTTCAGTTTTGCTCGGGCTTTTATGTATAGGACAGACCTGAACAATTTTCCACATTATTGTGTAGATGCCAGTGTTGTAACTGTACTGGAATAGCTTGGCTAGGGGAGCAGCAAGTCCTGGAGCACATGCCTTCAGTACTATTGTCGTAATGTTGTCTGGGCCTGTAGCCTTTGCAGTATCCGGTGTCTCCAACCGTCTCTTGATATCACGTGGAATGAATCAAATTGGCTGAAGACTGATATTTGTAATTCTGGGGACCACTGGAGGAGGTCAAGATGGATCATGCACTTGACACTTCTATCTGAAGATTGCTGCGAGAGCTTCAGCCTTATCTTTTGCATTGATGTGCTGGGCTCTTCCATCATTGAGGATAGGGATATTTGTGGAGTTAAAAACAATGACTGCAGATGCTGGAAACCAGATTCTGCATCAGTGGTGTTGGAAGAGCACAGCAATTCAGGCAGCATCCGAAGACAGGCAAAATCGACGTTTCGGGCAAAAGACCTTCATCAGGAATGGCTTCCTGATGAAGGGCTTTTGCCTGAAACGTCGATTTTGCCTGTCTTCGGATGCTGCCTGAATTGCTGCGCTCTTCCAGCACCACTGATCCGATATTTGTGGAGTTGCTTCATTGCCCACCATCATTCACAACTGGATGTGGCAGGACTGCAGAACTTAGATCTGCTGTTTGTGGGATAACTTAACTCTTTCTATCACTTGCTGCTTAAGTTATTTGGCTTGCAATTAGTCCTGTTTGGTGGCTTCACCAGGTTGACACTTCATCTTCAGATATACCTGGTGCTGCTCCTGGCAAGCCCTCCTGCACTCTCCATTGAACCAGGGTTGATCCCCTGGCTTGATGGTTGAGTAGGGGATATACCAGGCCATGAGGTGACAGATTGTGCTGGAGTATGATTCTGCTGCTGTGGATGATCCACAGTGCCTCATGGATGCCCAATCTTGAGTTGCCAAATCTGTTCGAAATCTGTCCCATTTAACACAGTGATAGTGCCACACAGCATGATGGACATTATTCTCATAGTGGAGATGGAATGTTGTCTCCTCAAAGACTTTGTAGTTGTCGCTCTTAGCAATACAATAATGGATAGATGCACCTGCAGCTGCAGCTGCAGCTGGCAGATTGGTAAGGAAGAGGTCAAGTATGTTTTTCCCTCTTGTTGGTTCCTTCACCACCCAGATTCTTAATTCCAGATTTTAAAAATTAAATCCAAATTCCACCAATTGCCATGGCAAGATTCCAACCTGGGTCCCCAGAAAATTAGTTGAGTTTCTGGATTAATAGTGTAGCAGTAATACCAGTAGGTCATCACCTTCCCACATGGCAACACTTTTTCATATTCATGGAACAAAAGACAGAGGGAGTGGTGGTGGTAGTGTTAAAGAAATAAAGCATTGGTCCAGAGCAAAAATAGAAATTGTTGGGGAAACTAGCATGTTTTGTAGTATCTGTGGAGATAAAACAGAGTTAACATTTTGAGTCCAATGACCCTTCTTCAGGATTTCAGCAATTTCTGCTTTTGTTTTAGATTTCCAGCATCCACAGTTCTGTGTTTTATGAAATTGGCCTAGAGCATGTGTGAGTAAAAGAATAAAGGTAACCTCTTGGAAATTAGACACATTTGGAGCATGAGGTGGTCTGGCTGTTTGAATGGAAATGGGAATGGAATGTAGAAACAGGAAAAGCCAGATCACAGACATCTAATGGATGTTAAAAGCATGTCTAATAAATGTAATATATATCTGGTAGAGTTAGTATGCTTTTGAGAGCTGAACTGACACACACTGCATATTCTGAGTCATTTTGGACTCACTAGTTGGTAATGACAATTGATCTTCTTTACAGCCAACAACATAAACTAGTCCTTTAATGTTTTTATTGATATTGCACTTTCACATCAGTACAAGAATGGATGAAAGGAATAAGAGGACATGATTATTAATACAAATCTGATCTATGCATTCTAATGGTGAGATGCCAACCTAACACCTCAATCAACTTAAATATCTTGGAATAGGCTTCAGTACAGAAGAAGTTGATTTGCCGTGTTTTATAAAATTCCTACAGTGTGGAAAGAAGCCATTCAACTCATCGAGGTCATACCGACCCTCCGAAGAGTATCCCACCCAGACCCACCCCATCCCTATAACCCTGCATTTCCCGTCGCAAATCTACTTAGTTTACACATTCCTGGACACTATGGGCAATTTAGCATGACCAATCCACTTAACCTGCACATCTTTAGACTGTGGGAGGAAACTGGAGCACCTGGAGAATACCCACACAGACGTGGAGAATGTGCAAACTCCACACAAACTTCCATCCCTGTGGGTGGAATTGATCCTGAATCCCTGCTGCTGTGAGGCAGCAGTGCTAACCACTGAGCTACCATTCCATGTCCATTTTCTAAGCTTCCCTTCATTTATATAGTTCGAGTCAGCACTTACTCAATTTAAAGCGCATAGGAATATGGGAGCAGGAGCAGTCAATCGGTTCCTTGAGTTTGCTCTGCCATGCGAGATCATGCTGTCTGTGTAAAACATTGCCCCTCATGTTTTCTTTAAACTTTTCTCTTCTCACATGAAAAATATGCCCGCTTAAAATCCTGCACACTGGGGAAAAGGCTCCTGCCATTCACCTTATCCATGCCCCTCATGATTTTATAAACCTCTATAAGGTTGCCCCTCAACCTCCTACGCTCAGTGAAAGAAGTCCCAGCCTAACCAGTTCTCCTTAGAAGTCAAATCTCTTTTGAACCCTCTCCAGCTTAATAACATACTTCTTACAACAAGGCGACACATTAGTTCAGAAAAGACCTCATCAATGTCCTGTGCAACCTCAATGTACTGTCCCAACTCCGATACTCAGAGGTCTGAGCAATATAGGCAAGCATGCTAAACACCTTCTTAACCACCCTATTTAAGCGTGATGCAAACTTTGAAGAATTATGTACCTGAACCCCTAGGTTTCTCTGTTCTACAACACCACCCAAGGCCCTACTTCTAAGTGTACAAGTCTTGCACTTGTTTGCTTGCTATACCTCACATTTATCCAAATTAAACTTCATCTGCCACTCTTCAGCCCATTGACCCAATTGATCAAGATCTCTTTGTAATGTTTGATAACATTCGTCACTGTCCACAAAACCATAAATTATCCACAAACTTATGAACCATGACTTCCATATTCTTATTTAAATCCTTTATGTAAATGACAAATAATAGTGGACCCAACACCAATTCCTGTAGAACACCGCTGGTCACAAGCCTCCAGACTGAAAAACAACCTCCAATTGGCAAGCTCACCACAGCCTAAGTATCTTAAAAGATGTTTAAGGAAAGTACTTATTCTTGCTTCTCTTGTTTTCGAAGTCGGTGATCTGTAACCATTTGCAAGAGGGAAATCTGTATTGTAACCATAGATCATTATGTATAAATTGACCTCATTTCTTTGGTGCATAAAGTCATGCTTTTGAATATACAGAATGCTCTACTTGTATTAATAGTCTCAATTTTTCATATTAGAAATGCTTGTATTACTCAGCTTATGATGTATGTGGGCACATGGGATCAAATAGGTGATAAGGGATATGTTGTGCGAATTTGTGTAGGTGTTAAGGCATGTCCACACAAACCAGATTGTATATATCATGGCAAATAATGAACAAAGCTTAGTCCTCTAGCAAAATATATTAAACAAAACGTATGGAAAACGTAGCAGCTCTTGCAACATCTGTTGAGAGAAAAACAGAGTTAGCTTTTCAAATCCAGTAATCCTTCAGGACTACACTCAAAACATGAGTTCTCTTTTGCTCTCAACGCATGTTGCGAGACCAGTTGTTTCTCAGGCACTCGCTGCTTTTGTTTCAGATTTCCCGCAACTGTAAATTAAACATGATGTTGCTTTCAAGCCAAAAGTTGTAACACTTGCTCGCTCATCAATTAATTGTGCTGCAGTGAGGGAATTTGATGTTAGTGAAGACCGGTGTGAGAATGAAACATGATGCTGAAAGCCAAATATGCCATCGGAACAGGGGCTAGCTACTGATCTGATCTTGACAAATACATATTGGAGAGATTCCTCAAAAATTGTGAAATAAGTTACCTCATCATCAGAAATGAAATGAGTATTTGTAGGCCAAATCAACTCCTGACTCCAATGAAAATTTCAAATCAACAATTAGTTGCTATAACTGTCTTGTCTAAGTATTGTTGCAGAAGACCAAGATTGATCAGAGTCTATCAAAGACTTTGAAGCTAAAATTACCAGTTTCTAATGAATCATCATAACACAGCAGCAAGAACTTGAGTATACATTAGGTCATATAGGCGACATGAATCAAAAGTGCATCAATTTGCTCAACAACCAAACCATGGAATAAATATAATTCTCATGAAAATAACTGGACATGAAAGAACAGACTCACAGAAGTACAGGTCTTCATTGCTGACAGAATGCATTAAAAGCCTATGGTAATTTTTAAATGTAAAACCATGCTGAACATTAAGTTTTCTGCATGGTTATTTATTTATGTCTATGATATTGGTGGGATTCATGAGGATGGAGTGAGATTATAGATCAATGATATATGTAATAGATACCCTGGTGGTTTCTTGTGAGGAATGCAACATATCAGTATAGGAGATGTGCAGATCCTAAATAATCAATGATATCAAGAAATGCTTGCAAAGAAGCAACACCCACACCATAGTTTTACCTAGACTGTAGATCAACCTCAACCAGTAGAAATCTAAGAAGGAAACAACACCAACATTGCTCATGGAACTTCAATATGCAAATGACAATGTCATCTCTGCTGTCTTTGAAGAACTTTGCTTAAAGTTTTTATGGATGCGTACTGAAGAATTGGTCTCAGCCTCAACCGCAAGAAGACTCAAGTTCCAGGTCTATTCCTCCATTAAGATCAATGGAGAAATCCTCCCAAATGTGGAACATTTCCACTACCAGGGAAGCTACCTCTCATCTAGGGCTGGCATTGATGCAGGAATCCAACATTGCATCCAATCTTTGAGCACTACCTTTGGAAGCTTAAGATTGAGAATCTTCTACTGATAGAAGATTCTTGTGCATGAGGCAGTTATCCATCTGATTCTTCTATATGGCTCTGAAACTTGGACCACATATGGATACCACTTCAAGACTCTGTAGCAGTACCATAAGTGCTGCTCGAGATGGATTCTATGCATCAGTTAGAAAGGCATTTTACTAACATCAGCATGGTTGAAGCAGCAACGGCACCAATATTGAAGCCATGGTCATCAAAAACAACTCAGCTGGGCTTTAGGATGCCTGAGTTCTGACTACCAAGGTTGAAAAGTGCAGTGCTGCAACAGCACAGCAGGTCATGCAGCTTCTGAGGAGCAGGAGAGTTGATGTTTCGGGCATAAGCCCTTCATCAGGAGTGTGGAGCGGGAAGGGGGCTGAGTGATAAATGGGTGGGGTGGGAATGGGGGGAAGGATGCTAGGAAGGCGATAGGTGGATGCAGATGGTGGGTAATTGTGATAGGTCGGTGGGGCTTGGAGTGGATAGATGTGAAGGAAGATGGAGGGGTAGGACAGGTCAAGAGGTTGGAGGTTGGTTATGGGATGAGGTGGGCGGGGATGTTTGGAAACTAGTGAAGTCGATGTTGATGCCATGTGGTTGAAGGGTGCCAAGCCGGAAGATGAGGCGTTCTTCCTCCAGTTATGGCTTGGATTTGGCGATGAAGGAGGCCCAGGATTTGCACATCCTTGGGGGAGTGGGAGAAGGAGTTGAAGACTACCAAGGCAAATCTTCTTTGCCCAACTCAAGGAAGGCACTCAAATGAGAGGAGGACCAAGGGAATGGCTAAAAGTCTTCCTGAAGGCTTACCTCTAAAAATGAAACATAGGTGTCAATAAATGTCAATGCAATGGAGAGCCTCGCTCAGGAGAAACTGACTGGGTGGGAAGGTGGACATAGGAAGCGACACTATTCTTTGCGAACACCTGTTGGCAAGAGAGAGTCTGGAAAAGGGACCTGAGAAGGGAATGCCAGGGATCTCAAGGCCAAGAACAATTTCCACTTTTCAGAAACACCTGTCAAATGTGTGGCCAGTGATACGGCTCTGGTATTGGGCTCATCAACCACACAACCTTTCACAGAACCCATGACCAGTGACATGGAATTTGCCAGGTGATTGCCAATGATGATGTTCAAACTTTGAATATACTCACCGAACCATTCAAGGATTATGTGTGCACCAAAAGAAAGAAGTGAATGGTTGATGGAGGAAACCTTTCCTAAGAAGTGGAAATATGAGTGCTACCCCAACTGATGTTTTGTGTGGTTTCGCTCTTAAATCATGCAATACTATTTGTGTACCAATTGTCACTAGATCATAAAAAAATGCAGAATATCTAATTCAGTGAATGGGGAGGAAGATGACTTGTTGTTGAGGACTGACTCTGAAAACAAAAGCTTCACATCTGATCCAAATTGGGATCCTTAAGATGATGCTGCAGTCAAAATCATTGAGAATGAATTTGATGAAGCTGTTGTGTAAAATGCTGAAGGGAATGAATTTGACAGTTTTAAAAGTATCTTTATACAATTAATTCATTCATTAAACTGTGCCACTTTAATATGAATTTCTATTTTACAAGGAGCTGAAATTTTTCAGCAGCCTGGGAATGAGCTAAGAAATGGGTGTTCTTGTGAATGGTCAGAAAGGGGAATGACTTGTTATTTTCCTGCTGTCAGGTCAACTTGCCCCAGCAGAAAAGGTAACAGAAGACCCTTCTGCAGTTGCTTACTGAGCCACAAGTCCCCACATAAGGTTGTGTTCCTGCTGCTCGTGGTTTTCCAGATGGCTGGCAACCTTTCTCTTTGGGCTGCCTGACCTCACCATCGGCCTTCTATTAACTCCCGGTGCTTTCTTGACTGGCTTTGATGGCATCAAACTGCAACTTCTTTTTGGCTCAATGGTTTTATCACAAACCTATGAATCCAGAAACTCAA
Source organism: Chiloscyllium plagiosum (assembly GCF_037043375.1). NCBI lineage: Eukaryota > Metazoa > Chordata > Chondrichthyes > Orectolobiformes > Hemiscylliidae > Chiloscyllium > Chiloscyllium plagiosum. The sequence continues at coordinate 69,953,737 of NW_028270140.1, forward strand.
CTAATGTTCTGGGGACCTGGGTTCAAATCCCATCATGGCAGCTAGTGGAATTTGAATTCAATAAACATCAGGAATTAAGAGACTAATGACCAATGTCAATTGTCAGAAAACCCATCTGAGTGACAAATGTTCTTCAGGGAAGGAAATCTACTATCCTTATCTGGTCTGGCCTACATGTGACTCCAGACCCATAGCAATGTCATTGACTTTTAACTGCCCTTTGAAATGGCCTGGTAAACTACTCAGTTATAGCCATCGCTATGAAGTCTCAAAAAAGAAATGAACCTGAATTGATCACCTGGCATAATCCTAGGCACCAGAAATGGCAAGAGCAAAAACAGCTCTGTTAACCCTGCAAAGACCTCCTTACTAACATATGGGGGCAAGTGCCATAATTGGGAGAGCTGTCTCTCAGACTAGACAAGCAACGTACTGTGTTCTGAAGAAGGATCACTAGACCTGAAATGTTACCTCTGCTTTCTCTCCACAGATGCTGCCAGACTCACTGAGTTTCTCCAGAAATTTCTTAATTTGCACCTGACATAGTCACACCACAGAATCTTACCTCACAACCAATGCTTCACATACAAGTGTCACCATCCCTGGATGTGTCCTGTCCCCACCAACAGGACAGACCCAGCAGAGTTGGAGGCACAGTGGTATAGATTTGAGAGAAGGTGCCCTGGGAGACCTCAACATTTACTCCAGACACCATGAAGTTTCATGACATCAGGTCAAACATGGGCAAGGAATCCTCTTGCTGATTACCATGTATTATTCTCCCTCAACTGATGACTGTGTTCCTCCATGTTGAACAACGCTTGGAGGAAACACTGAGGATGACAAGGGTACAAAATGTAGGGAATTTCAACGTCCATCACCAAGCGAGGTTTGGCAGCAAAACTACTGGTTCAGCTGGTCATGTCCTAAAGGACATAGCTGCTCAACTGGGTTTGCAGCAGATGGTGAGGAAACCAGCAAGAGGGATAAAATACTTGACCTCATCCTCATGAATATGTCTGCCACAGTTCCATCTGCCCATGAGAGTATTCGTAAGACTGACCATTGTAGAGTCCTTGTGGAGACAAAGTCCCACTTTCACATTGATAACACCTTTCCCGTTTTCACACCGATAGTGCTTTACAGTGTTGTGTAGCATTATCACTGTCCTAAATAGGACAGACTTTAAACAGATCTAGCAACTCAAGACTGGTACCTATGAGGCACTATGGTCTGTCAGCAGTAGCAGAATCATACTCCAATACAATTTATCACCACATGGCTCAGCATATCCCACTCTCTTCCATTGCTATCAAGCCAGGAATCAGCCCTGGTCCTCTGAACAGTGCAGGAGGACATGCCAGGAATAACACCAGGCATATCTAAAACTGAAGTGTTGACTTGGTGAAACTATCAAACAAGACTACTTGTGTGCCAAACAGCATTAGCACAAATGATAGTCAGGGCTAAATGATCCCACAATCAATGGATCTAAACTCTGCAGTCCTGCCCCTTCAGTTGTGAATGGTAGTGGACAATTAAACAACTCACTGGAGGAGGAGCCTCTGCAAATACTCTGGTGCCCAATGATGGGAGAGCAGAGCAGATTAGTGCAAAAGATAAGGCTGACATAATCGCAGCTATCTTCAGCCAGAAGTGCTGAGTAGATGATCCAGTATAAGAGAGGCCACTTTTCAGCTAATTCAATTCCTGCATGTGATATCAAGAAACAATTGGAGGCACTAGATACTGGAAAATCTATGGGCCATGGCAACATTCCAGCAACAGTACTGAAGACTTGTGGTTCAGAACTTGTTGCACCCCTAGTCAAGCTTCCAGTGTAGCTCCAAGACTGTCAACCTGACAATATGAAAAATTGCCCAGGTATGTCTTGTTCACAAAAAGCTGGACAAATCCAACCCAACCATCAATCTATTCTCAGTCATCAGTAAAGTGACTGAAGGTGTCATCAGTGGTGCTAAAAAGCAGCCCTAGCTCAGCAATAATATGCACACTGATGCCAGTTTGGATTCCCTGAGGCCCTGTCAGATTCTGACCTCGTTACACTTTTGGTTCAAGCACCAGAGATGAGGTGAGAGTGACAGCCCTTGACATCAAGGCCACATTCAACTGAGTGTGGTATCAAGGAGGCCTAGCAAAAGTGGAGTCACTGGTAATCAGGAGACAACTTTCTGGTGGTTGGAGTCATGTCTGGCACATGGGAAGATGGTTGTAGTTGTTGCATGTCAGTCATCTCAGCTGCAAGGTGTATCTGCAGAAGTTCATCAGGGTAGTTTCCAAGGCTTATCTTCAGTTGCTTTACCAATGAACTTTCCTCCATCATAAGGTCAGAAGTGGGGATGGTCATTGATGATTGAACAATGTTCAGAACCATTTGGTACTTCTCAGATATTAAAGCATTTCATGTTCAAATGTAGTAAGACCTGAACAACATCCAGCCTTGGACTGAAAAGTAGTAAGTAATATTCACACCACACAAATCCAGGCAATGGCTATCTCCAATAAGATACAATCTAACCATTGCTCCTTGACACTCAATGGTGTTACCATTGCTGAATTCCCCCACTATCAATATCCTGGAGGTTACTATTGACCAGAAACTCAACTGGATTTGTATTATAAATCTAGTGCCTACAAGAGCAGGTCAGAAGTTAGGAATATTGTGTGAGTAACTCCCTTCCTCGCTCCCCAAAGCCTGTCCATCATTTTCAAGGCACAAGTCAAAGATGTAATGGAATATTCCTCACCTGCCTCACACTCACACACACATTTTACCAAGCTTACACACATGCAAACACACACTCTCTCATGCACTCACAAGCACACACAGTCACTCTGTCTCTCTCTCTCTCTCTCTCTCTGTCTCGTGCACGCGCACACACATATAAGTCTATGGGGTGGATCTGTATTTGCAGAATTATATTTGCAGATACATTCTAATTTGCTCAAACAATGCACAATCTGCAGCCAGTCAATGCAGGCAGTCAAACAATGTAATATTTTGTAAATTCCACTTAGGAAATAGAACCAGTCTGACTCAAGATTGGGATACAGACAGACTCTGACCTCACACCTTTATTGCATTGTCTGAGCTGAGAGGTCACTTTTTTACAAAAATAACGTTTTTTTTGTTTAGATTAGATTACTTACAGTGTGGAAACAGGCCCTTCAGCCTAACAAGTCCAGTTCTGGGATTTACATATTAATGAACCGAACCTGCAACTCATTCTAAAAGACTTAACAACAATCTAGGTTTGTTCAATATATAATTTTCAGTTGCATGACTCTGCAGTATTTTGCTATATATTCTGTGTCTTATGGTCCTGCTCCACAACTGGTGGTGGGCGGCACGGTGGCACTGCTGCCTCACAGCGCCAGAGACCCGGGTTCAATTCCCGACTAGGTTTGTTCAATATATCATTTCAGTTGCATGACTCTGCAGTATTTTGCTATATATTCTGTGTCTTATGGTCCTGCTCCACAACTGGTGGTGGGCGGCACGGTTAGCACTGCTGCCTCACAGCGCCAGAGACCCGGGTTCAATTCCCGACTCAGGTGACTGACTGTGTGGAGTTTGCACATTCTCTCCGTGTCTGCGTGGGTTTCCTCCGGGTGCTCCGGTTTCCTCCCACAGTCCAAAGATGTGCAGGTCAGGTGAATTGGCTATGCTAAATTGCCCGTAGTGTTAGATAAAAGGGGCAAATGTAGGGCAATGGGTGGGTTGCGCTTTGGCGGATCGGTGTGGACTTGTTGGGCCGAAGGGCCTGCTTCCACACTGTAAGTAATCTAATCTAATCTAACTACCTGATGAACTACCTCTGAAAGCTAGTGCTTCCAAATAAACCTGTTGGACTATAACCTGGTGTTGTGTGATTTTTAATTCTGTCTGGATGAATACAGCACTAGAAACATTCAAGAAGCTTGACACCATCTAGGGCAAAGAACTTGCTTGATTGGTACCATATCTACATTTAGTTACTCCATCACCTATGCTCAAATCTATAACATGCATTCAGAAATTCACCAAAAATCCTTAGACTGCACCTTCCAAACTCACCATCACTTCCATCTAGAAGGACAAGGGCAGCAGATATATGAGAACACCACCACCACCTCCAAGTTCCTGTCCATCCTGACTTGAAAACGTATTGCTGATCCTTCACTGTCAGTGGATCAAAATCCTGGAAATCCCTTCTTTAGTGCATCGTGGGTCTACCCTATATCACATGGGCTACAGCGATTCAAGGATGCCACTCACACTACCTTCTGAAGGGCAGCTAAGGATCGGCAGAAAATGCTGGTCAGCCCGTGAGGCCCATGTCCCATATGTGAATGAAAAATAAATTTAGCTGTGAGGGCGCGTGATGTGTCTTACTTCATAAGGTGCTGCCTCTACAGCAACTGTCACTTCTCGTGTCACTTCTGATTTATCAGTCTTCTGACTGGCGTCTCTTAAGAGTGGGCATTGTCCTTAAAAAGGATTACTACTCTGGTGGTTGCTGTCCAGAGTGCCCCTGGAATCCTACTGCATGCATTAAGTTCTGGCCGTAGAACATAATATGCTCACCTGTACTGTGTGGAGAAAGTGAGGTCTGCAGATGCTGGAGATCAGAGCTGAAAATGTGTTGCTGAAAAAGCGCAGCAGGTCAGGCAGCATCCAGGGAACAGGAGAATCAACGTTTCGGGCATAAGCCCTTCTTCAGGAATGAGGAAGGTTTGTCCAGCAGGCTAAGATAAAAGGTAGGGAGGAGGGACTTGGGGGAGGGGGGTCGGAAATGCGATAGGTGGAAAGAGGTCAAGGTGAGGGTGATAGGTCAGACTGGGGTGGGGGCGGAGAGGTCAGGAAGAAGATTGCAGGTTAGGAAGGCGGTGCTGAGTTTGATGGATTTGACTGAGACAAGGTGGGGGGAGGGGAAATGAGGAAACTGGTGAAATCCGAGTTCATTCCTTGTGGTTGGAGGGTTCCTAGGTGGAAGATGAGGCACTCTTCCTCCAACCGTCGTATTGTTGTGGTCTGGCGATGGAGGAGTCCAAAGACCTGCATATCCTTGGTGGAGTGGGAGGGGGAGTTGAAGCGTTGAGCCACAGGGTGGTTGGGTTGGTTGGTCCGGGTGTCCCAGAGGTGTTCTCTGAAACGTTCCGCAAGTAGGCGGCCTGTCTCCCCAATATAGAGGAGGCCACATCGGGTGCAGAGGATGCAATAGATGATGTGTGTGGAGGTGCAGGTGAATCTGTGGCGGATATGGAAGTTTCCTTTGGGGCCTTGGAGGGAGGTGAGGGAGGAGGTGTGGGCACAAGTCTTGCACTTCCTGCGGTTGCAGGGGAAGGTGCCGGGAGTGGAGGTTGGGTTGGTGGGGGGTGTGGATCTGAGGAGGGAGTCACAGAGGGAGTGGTCTTTACGGAATGCTGATGGGGAGGGGAGGGAAATATATCCTTGGTGGTGGGGTCCGTTTGGAGGTGGCGGAAATGACGGCGGATGATGCGCTGTACATGGAGATTGGTGGGGTGATAGGTGAGGACCAGTGGGGTTCTGTCCTGGTGGCGGTTGGAGGGGCGGGGCTCAAGGGCAGAGGAGTGGGAAGTGGAAGAGATGCGGTGGAGGGCATCGTCGACCACGTCGGGGGGGAAATTGCGGTCCTTGAAGAAGGAGGCCATCTGGGTTGTGCGTTTTTGGAACTGGTCCTCCTGGGAGCAGATGCGGCGGAGACGAAGGAATTGGGAGAATGGGATGGCGTTTTTACAGGTGGCAGGGTGGGAGGAGGTGTAGTCCAGGTAGCTGTGGGAGTCGGTCGGTTTGTAGTAGATGTCCGTGTTGATTCGGTCGCCTGAGATAGAAATAGAAAGGTCGAGGAAGGGGAGGGAGAAATCTGAGACTGGCCAGGTGAATTTGAGGTCGGGGTGGAAGGTGTTGGTGAAGTGGATGAACTGTTCAACCTCCTAGTGGGAGCACGAGATGGCGCTGATACAGTCATCGATGTAGCGGAGGAAAAGGTGGGGTGTGGGGCCAGTGTAGTTCACCTGCACCTCCACACACATCATCTATTGCATCCTCTGCACCCGATGTGGCCTCCTCTATATTGGGGAGACAGGCCGCCTACTTGCAGAGCGTTTCAGAGAACACCTCTGAGACACCCGGACCAACCAACCCAACCACCCTGTGGCTCAACACTTCAACTCCCCCTCCCACTCCACCAAGGATATGCAGGTCTTTGGACTCCTCCATCGCCAGACCACAACAATATGACGGTTGGAGGAAGAGTGCCTCATCTTCCGCCTGGGAACCCTCCAACCACAAGGGATTTCACCAGTTTCCTCATTTCCCCTCCCCCCACCTTGTCTCAGTCAAATCCATCGAACTCAGCACCGCCTTCCTAACCTGCAATCTTCTTCCTGACCTCTCCGCCCCCACCCCAGTCTGACCTATCACCCTCACCTTGACCTCTTTCCACCTATCGCATTTCCGATGCCCCTCCCCCAAGTCCCTCCTCCCTACCTTTTATCTTAGCCTGCTGGACAAACTTTCCTCATTCCTGAAGAAGGGCTTATGCCCGAAACGTCGATTCTCCTGTTCCCTGGATGCTGCCTGACCTGCTGCGCTTTTCCAGCAACACATTTTCAGCACCTGTACTGTGTATCTACTGTCAATGTTAGTAATTCTAATTGGCAAAATAATAGTGGAAACTCACTAGTATTGGATTTTTCCCTCTTATAATTCTTGGTTTTCTAGATTTTGCTGATTTAATACCAGAAGATTGAAAAAAAGGACTCGTTTAAATAATTGTTGGCACCTTTGGGTCATTTACATAATCAAATAAGAACATCTTAATAGTGACACAGGTGGATGTGAAGTTATCACACAAACCACATTAAGTGCAAAGATTTACAGGTATTTAAATCCTGTACAGTTTTGACATTTTTCTTTCTCACAAAAACAGTGTGGAGATACAAGTAGAAGCAGACAAAGTGCCTTGATATATTTGTGGAGAGCACCCTACCAGTTGATTTGCAGTATCTGGTTATTGCAATTACAATACACATGTGATCCAATTTAGTGCTTTATGCTTTCTCTTTAACAGTTATAAAAGAATTGTGTGAATGCATATGATGCATATTAATACAGTCTGTTAAATCTTGTGCAGATTACAACACAGAAACTGAAAGTTACTTTCCATCTTGAAAATTTATAAGTATTTAGAATGCTCCATTTACCAAAATTTATGCCTTTGACTGACTAATGATTTTTAAATGGAAATTTCAGTTTGGACATTACTTCAGGAGCCACTTCCACTAATTGGATTTAATTTACACTGCTACAGTTCTGCTAATTCTGACAGCTGGGTCTGTGTTGCTATATAAAGATTAGGTGGGAAAATGTTTTGAAATGGCACAATGTATTTGCATAAACATTACCTTGCCATCTGACATTTCAAATTTATCACTAATTAACTGTGTGTTTTATTTAGAATTAGTTTTGTGCAGACTTCAACTGGCTTTTCTTTGGAAGGTGGTTAGATATTGTACGTTTATTGACACAATTATGTCAAATTATGCATCCACTAGTCAGATCAGGGATTGAGCCCCATGCTATTGGCACTAATCTGAACTATATGCTAGCTGTCTAGCCAACAAAGTGACTGCCCCCAGATCTAAGCATTATGGGATAAAAATTATTCAGGTATTTCTTGGCTTAATTGCAAAATTTCAGTTGGAAGGGTGGGAGACACATTTTTGTGTCCTGAGCAATCTCAAATTGGTGTACTTGGTAAGTCAGGATTGGCTGGGACTCAGGATTTATCTACAAAATTGTGGATGTCCATTGGGCCCATTAGAGGTAGATGCTGTCCCTTTGAGTTTGTATATTTTAGCTGGCCAATAATGGAGCTCCTGGGCAAGTCAGTAAGTGTCAGGATTGCTGATCTGTGTATTTTCATCACTAATTTATTGATATTGACTTTGTCAAATTTGGAAATTGTACTGAATATGCTATTATAGGAAGAATGTTGATGCTGATTGTCTGTTGCATTTGATTGAATGTAAGTGTTGGGTATTAATAGAGATTTAATATGAGTAGTTATGAAGAGATGCTTACTGAAACTAGAGGCGTAGTTGAGTTAGGAGGTTTGTGCCTGTAATCTTGCATTTCTTGTGTGCCAAACAATGCTAATACTGGACAAGTCAGATTCCAGATTGAAACCTTGATTGTTAGGCCAGTAGTTACTGTGGTGATTGGTCACTGAATGAATGTATTCCATGCACATTTAACAGAAGAAAATTACATTTAATGCACCAAAGAGAAACTTCATATGTGTATATATGACAATTTTAAAAGAGCTGATAATAAATAGTAAAAATAATGATTTACTTTTCTTTCCCTGCAAGCTTATTTACAGTCACTCATCCCAGATAGTTCTTATCTTTACTTGAAAACATCACAGCTGAAAATGTATTGCTGGAAAAGCGCAGCAGGTCAAGCAGCATCCAGGGAACAGGAGAATCGACGTTTCGGGCATAGGCCCTTCTTCAGGAAGGGCCTATGCCCGAAACGTCGATTCTCCTGTTCCTTGGATGCTGCCTGACCTGCTGCGCTTTTCCAGCAACACATTTTCAGCTCTGATCTCCAGCATCTGCAGACCTCACTTTCTCCTTGAAAACATCACATTCAACTGACAAAGTCACAAGTATTTCTGTTCAACAACTTTCTACATATTAACTCGGTGTGATTCTTTCTATCTTTTCCAGAGAGAAAGACACTGGCTAACTCACTGACTTCTCTTACTGAACTCTACAAAAGGCTCAGGGCATTTTCCAGCCTGTCTACTTAGAGGGTGAAAACAGCTTAAGGCTTCCTTCCAGCCTTGGTAGCATCACACTGCCAAATCTAAACTGTCCTTCTGCTGGTATAGATTTTCTTTGTCTTCTGAACTGAACCTGCTTGTGGCCCTTGTAGGTCCTAAAGGCTCAACTTTGTGAACACTTGAACAATTATCCAACCAGGTAACTTATTTACTAATTTAGCTTAAGTGTGGCTAACATTTAAGGAGGTAGTTCATGGCGCTAAGCAAAAACCAATCCCTGTAAGGAGGAAAGAACTAAGATAGGGATAAACCAACCATGGCTAACCAAGAAAGCTAAGGAGAATGTTAAGTTGAATGGAAAAGCATATAAGAAGACAAAAGTCAGTGATAGTCACAAAGACTGGGAAAAAATCAAATTCTGGCAAAGGAGGACTAAAAAGATAATAGAGAGAAACTAAACTGTGAGGGCAGACTAGTGAAGAATACAAATACTGACAACAAGAACTTCATTAAATATATAAAACACAGAGAAATCAAAGTGAACATAGGCCCCTAAGAAAATGAACATAGTGAGTGACGATTATGTGGAATAAGGAAATGCCAGAGAAATTAAACAGATATTTTACATCAGTTTTTACAGTGCAAGATACTTTGAACATTCTATTCATACTAAAGAATGCAGGGGAGGAATTAAGTACCATCACCATCACAAGCTAAATAGTATGAGACAAACTAATGGGACTAAAGACAGATAAATCCCCTGACCCTGATGGCTTCCATTCTAGAATCATAAGAAGAAATAGCTGCAGAGATGCTGGGTGCATTGGTTGTAATTTTCCAAAGTTCCTTGGTATTTCTTTTAACTTAATATTCACCTTAACATTTTTGGTTGGCCATTGTTAGTTTATCCCTCTCGTGGAATCTTTCCTCTTTTCTGGAATGTACTTCTGCTGAGAAACATGCATTCTCTATTTAAGTGTCTGTCACCCCTAAGATAAATTAATACATCTCTGGAGAAGTATTAGAGGATTGGAACACAGCCAATGTGACACTGATTTAAAAAGGGAAAGAGGCAAAAAGGGGTGACTATAAGCAAATTAGCCCAACATCTATAGTTGGAAAAATATTGGAATAAATTATTAATGAAGTTAAAGCAGAATGTTTGGAAAATCATATTCTTCTCAAGCAGAGTCAGCATGACTTCATGGAAGGGAAATTGTGTTGACTAATTTATTAGAGTCTTTTGAGAAAGTCTAAACCAGAAGATGGAGGGGAACCAGTGGATGTGTTGTATTTGGACCTCCAGAAGGAGTTTGACAAGGTACCCTATGAAAGGTTAAGTCATAAGATAAGAGTCCATGGTGTTGAGGTAGTATATTGTGATGGACAAAGAAATGACTAATAGGCAGGAAACAGCGAGTAGGGAGTAAGGGGTTCTTTTTCACCTTACCGACCTGAACCAAGGATCATAGTTGTTTACAAATATACATGAATGACTTGGACGAAAGAAGTGAATGCACTGTAGCCAAATCTTTAGATGACACAGAAATATTTAGAAAGACAGGTTGTGAGGCAGGTAGAATAAGTTTACAGAGAGATATTGATAAGTTAAATAAGTGGACACAAATTGGTAAATGGAATATAATGTGAGAAAATGTGAAGTTGTGCAATTTCAGAGGAAGAACAAAAGGACAGAATGTTATTTAAATGGAGAAAAACTGCAGAAAGCTGCAACACAAAGGGACTTGGGGATACTTGAGTATGAAACACAAAAAACTAGCACTTAGATGCAGCAGGTGATCAGGAAGGTTAATGGAATGTTGGCCCTTATTTCAAGAAGGTTGAAGTATAAGAATAGGGAAGTCTTAATGCAACTGTTCAAGGTACTAGTGAGACTATAACTGAGTACTGTGAGCAGTTTTGGTCCTCTTAATTAAGGAAATATATAATTTCATTGCCGGCAGCTCTGAGAAGGCTCTCTCGGATGATCACTGATCTGGAGGGCATTTTCTTATGAGCAAAAGGTAAGCAGGATGAGATACTATTCACTGAAATTTAGAAGACTGAGAGGTGATCTCATTGTAACATATAAGATTGTTAAGGGGCTGGTAGGCTAAATGCTGAGATGATATTTTTCCTCTTGGGAGAGTCTAGGACCAGAGATCATGGTTTCAGAATAATGGGATGCCAATTTAAGACTGTGATGACAAGGAATTTCTTCTCTCCAAGGGTCATCAGGTTTGGAATGAGGTTTGGAACTCCTTGCCACGGACATCTCTGTGGCCAGATTCCTTGAGTATATTTAAAGCTGTGATAAATTCTTGATCAGTAGGTGATTTTGAGAGCTATGGGGAAGGTGCTGGAATGTGGATGTGAGGAATGTTGGATCTGCCATGATCCTGTTGAATGGTGGAGCAGGCTTGAAAAGGCCTACTCCTGTTCCGATTTCTTATGGGCTTAAGTCACAAGATTTTTTGGAAATGCTGTTTTTTGTTTAACGTTCAAAATGACTTTCTGAATTCCCCAAATAATTACAAGTCCTCTTTACAGAACTAAAACCAAAAGCTAATTCCCCTCTCTTTAGAATCCATGTCTTTAATAATAATAGTATTTTATGAACCTTCAGTCGGTGGGGCGGGATGTGTAATGTGATGGTTGAAACCTAAAAAAAATCAGAAGAAAGACTATGATCCTAATAGCCCCATGATTGCAGTGGCAGACAGCAACTGTGTGTAGTTTTGATATTATTTGCTATTATTATGAATCTTTGATTTGTCTCAAGAGTTTGAATATTATGACCAGTGGATATACAGACATGAATGACATCCTTACCATCAAGGAAACAAAGTAGGGCCTCAGTATTATCACTTGTCACCAGAAGTCAAATCAGAAATAAAGTAATTTCTTTATTTGGTCTTTGATGTGGGTGACACTGGCTATGGTAGAATTTATTGTCCTTCACTAATTTTCCTTGAGAAGGCCATGCTAGTTGTATTTTCAGATGATGCAACTGACAGAATGTTACTAAGGGGGATGGCTAAAGCATATCAAGGGAACAATCAGGCTACAAGCTGTTGAAATGGCAATGTGAAAAAGACCTAAGGGAGGCACAGAAATAAAACAGACTAACTGTAGTGGTTTCCACAAAGATTACTATTTCTACAGGCCATTTAAAATTACATCTCAGTGACTTAATGCAGCTACACTTTCTGTCTGGAATTTAAATAGAGCAACAGTGCTGTTTCATTAATGTCAACTTGATTTACATATGCCAGTCCACATATGTGGCTCAACTGTTGAGAAAATATAGGCAAAGTGGAGCATTGCAGAAGCACATTCCTAACCAGTTTCTTAATCACATTAAAACAAAGTTGGCAGACACCAGAAGGAAAAATGTTGCTGTCTTGCTTTTGTGGCTTTTTTTGCTTTCTTTGGCCAGTTTTCACTTATCTAAAATGCTATGTTTCCTTAATTACTTCGGTTTTTTGGTGTGAAGAGTTTTAGTTTCAGTGTAGAGCTTTGGTACAATTAGAGTCATAGAGTCTTAGAGATGTATAGCATGGAAACAGGCAACTTTTTGACGCAGAGGGTGGTGCGTGTATAGAATGAGTTACCAGAGGAGGTGATGTGGGCTGGAACAATTACAACACTTTAAAAACATCTATATGGGTATATGAATAGGGAGGGTTTGGAGGGATATGGGCTAAATGTTGGCAAATGGGATTAGATAAGGTTAGGATATTTAGTTGGCAATATACATATAAAAGGTGGGACAACATTTTAACAAAAAGAACAGTTTCGTATAATACATTTAATTATGACCTGTGCACTGGGTTCCTTTGAAACTGAATTTTCTAGCATGAAATCTCATTTAACTGCTTTTATAGCAGTTGCTTGTTTTCTCCAAACATAAACAATTTTCAATAAACAAGAGAAATGCAAGTGACAATAAAAGCCACTATGTTTAATAGGCTGATGCCAAAGAACTCTATGGCACCATATGTAGCCTGCAATTAATGCAGTGTTTAGAAAAAGTAGTGTTTTTTGTTTCCAAAAAGGATGATAATTAACCATCAAATGAAGGTGGGCAGCAGAGAATGTTTATCCTGACAACTTGAGTACCTGTCTCGAGTCCATGGGCTAGAAGGATTCAAAAGGATGACTGACACAAATTAAAACACCAGCCGCTAGAAGTAGGGTAATCAACAAGACCAGTCGTTGTCAGTCAGTCCTTGTAGAGGTGAATCCTCAACAGGAAACTTTTTTTTTCAAAGGAATGTGATCAGAAAGGATTGAGCAAAGACCCAAGGAAAAATTCTAACACTTCGACAGGGTACTGCCTTTGCAACTTCAATGAAATTGACCCACTCCATATCACTGCCTGTTTGTCCTCTGATATCAGTGAACCATTCTCAATTGTCACATGTTTTATGTTTTTTGTCTAATTAACTGAAGTATCAATTCTAAACTGCTTCTTCGCAAACCAAAATAAACTGTTTGAAAATTTCTTATGAATGATCAACTACCTGTGGTAGGTAACTGTGATCACAAACTTCCAAAAGTCTAATCATTATCCTCTTTGAGTTCTATGTTCTTTTTATTAATTGTTTATATGAATTAAATTAAGCATATTTGATAAGGTGACTGAACTGGTGAATGGGCAGGAAGCAGAAAGAGGCTAAATGGGGCATTTTTAAGTGACTGGGCTACAACTAGTGGGGCCACAAGAATGAGTGCTGGGGCCTCATCTATTTATAATGTACATTTATGAGATGGATGAAAAGATAGAGAGTAATGTAAGTTTGCTGATGATATAAAGTTGCATGAGAATGTAAGCTGTGAGGAGGGCAGAAACAGGCTGTAAAGCAATGTAGATAGGTTAAATGAGTGGGCAGCAAAACAGTAGATGAAGTATAATGTGGGGAAGCGTGATGTTATTCACTTCATAGCATAACAATACTAAAATGCATTGTTTTTTAAAAGGTGTAGAACTTGTAAATCTTGTACCCATTGAGATTTGGATATACTTGTATAAGGAACACATGCAAGTACAACAAGCATAAGGAAAACAAATAGCGTGGTGATCTTAATTGAAAGGGGATTGGAATCGAAAATTAAGGAAATCTTGCTATAATTGCACAGGACTTTGGTGAGACTTATGGGAGACTGTGCAATTTTGGTTTCCATATTTCAGAAAGGATATACATGCTTGAAGGCATTACAGCAAAAGTTCACTAGATTAGTCCTTGGGATGAGATGGATATGCTAAGAGCCTGAGTAAATTGGCTCTATATTCTCTGGAGTTTAGAAGAATGATGGTTTCAATTAGATCACCATTCAAGGTTATGGTAGCTATGACAGAGTAGATACTGAGAAACTGGTTCCTCTGGCTGGAGACTCCAAAACAAGGGGATACAGTTTCACAATAATGGGCTGATCATTCAAGATTGAAATAATGAGAAATTTCTTTGTTCAAAATATTGACACACTGGAATTGTCTACCTCTGAGAGATGTAAATTCTTTTGCATTTGTTTATACGATATGGATGTCACTGGCTTGGCCAGCATTTCTTGCCCATCCCGAGTTGCCATTGAGAAGGTAGAAGTGAGCTACCTCCTTAAAATGCTGCATTGCAGTTTGTGCAAGTTGATCTATAATGCTGGTAGGAAGGGAGTTCTTTCATTCCACAGTGCATCATTATTAAACATATTTAAGGCCGAAAGAAACATTTTTCTGGTGTCTTAAGGAATCAAGGGATATGGGATAGTAGGTAGGAACGTGAGATTGAATCCCACATAGGCTTGATAGACTGTATGGTATTTTGCTATTCCTATTTTTTATGTTGTTATGCTTGTACTTCAGAAAAAAAAATAGATATAGTGTTGAAAAGAGCACTCACATGAAAGATGAAGTTTAATCCACAAAAGTAATAAGTGACGCATTTTGGGAAATTTGGGACAGTACCAATGATATAATTTCAAAGGTTTGGAAAAAAATGAATGTGATATGACTCTCCCTCAGAACTTTTGCTATTATTTTATGGAAAGCAGATGGGATGAAAGGAGGATTTGTGGAGAGAAACATACAATTAAAACTTCAAGTCACTTCAGAAATCACTTATGTCAGGTTTATGAAACTGTTAAATGTGGTGTCACTTTAATGGCACATCTTATTGGTTCATGTGGCAGTGTGGTGTGTTCTGTGGTGAACCATAACACCATATATTAACCATAGATCCATGTTTGCAATTTACACAAAACAAATTACTGATTTGAGACTGTATCAATTATAAATGGTGCTTACAGATGCCAGAGTGAAAATTACTCACTTCACCCACTCTTTTTCAGAGTGAAATAAATTAGGAAAAT
This sequence comes from Chiloscyllium plagiosum, assembly GCF_037043375.1. Classification (NCBI taxonomy): domain Eukaryota; kingdom Metazoa; phylum Chordata; class Chondrichthyes; order Orectolobiformes; family Hemiscylliidae; genus Chiloscyllium; species Chiloscyllium plagiosum. Next base: position 69,968,922 of record NW_028270140.1, read on the forward strand.
TAAGAGAACTTGGACTGAATTTTTGCTGGATCTAATAAAATTAATCACAAGGGGGTATTCTGTAGACTCCTTGAGGCCCACTCCCACTTCTAGGATTTTCCACCGTAAATGACAGAAGTTTACTTTAATCAACTTAGCATAGATAAATGTATTCAAATGATATGCTGTAAATGGAGAATGCAGTAAATGTTTGTCATATCATGAATTCCATAGCAGTGTTGTGCATTGTGTTCCCATTGTTATGGCTGATGGATGGAGACTTTAAATCAATATTGCTTCTCTCCTCCCAAGTGGAGTGAAATCCCTTCAAGTCCCTCTGTTAGCAATTTGAAAATTGAGAAAAAACATAAACCTGTGGAATTCCTTCCTACAGAAAGCATTTGGGGCTAGTTTATTAGATATATTCAAGAGAAAGCTGGAGGTGACCCTTGCAGCTAAAGGTATCAAGGGATTTGGAGAGAAAGCAGGAGTGGGAAAGCAAGTGAGAATATTTACAATGTGCAATTTTGCTTCGGGTTTATTTTGTACACACCTGTTGGATTTGCATTTTAGTTTTTTTATCTACTATGTACTGTGGGAAATTATACCCTTGAGTATAATCAGTGCCTTGACAACCCTTAGATGTTGCTCGGCACATCATCACATCTGTCAGCTGGGAGATTTTACATTTATTTATGTTTATGTTTATTTATATACATGTGTGCGATGTTTTCTAGCAGTTTGATACTAGCATAAATAATGTTTTCTGGATGAAGTACTGACTGCACAGTGAACAGATCCTGCTTGTTGCGGCTTATTTAGGTTAGTACCTTGCAAATTTTAACTGTCTTTGCCAGATGAATTAATATATTTAGTAGGTTTCTTTCTTACCACGGTGGCTCAGTGGTTAGCACTGCTGCCTCACAGCACCAGGGACCGGGGTTCGATTCCAGCCTCGGGCAACTGTCTGTTTGGAGTTTGCACATTCTCCCTGTGTCTGCGTGGGTTTCCTCTGGGTGCTCTGGTTTCCTCCCACAATCCAAAGATGTGCAGGTTAGGTGAATTGGCCATGCTAAATTGTCCGTAGTGTTAGGTGCATTAGGCAAGGGGAAATATAGGGTTGGGGTGTGTTACTCCGGAGGGTTGGTGTGGACTTATTGGGCCGAAGGGCCTGTTTCCTAATCTAATCTAAAGCAGCATCAGTAATCCTAAAGGACAAAATGGAACTTTCTACATGTTTGTGCTAAACAACTTCATTTACAATTGAAATTACAATGATGTTAATTGCACAGACACTTTAAAAAAATTATTTTGTTTAATTTCTTGTCCCTAAAAAGTCTTTTTAAATTCCATTCATTTGAGTGAAATGGAATAATAACAGAAGTTTTCATTGATTTATTGAATTCCAGCCCTTTTACAAAATGGTCAGTTTTTGTTTGCTCCAGGGATAATGTCATTCAATAATGAAGAAGGGCCAGGAAAGAAAGTGCAAATTGATTATTTGAAGAGCAAGATGAAGGCTAGATTGAGAGTAAAGGACGCCTCATTACTTAAATGCCCTCATCTTCAATCAGTATAACTTAAAATGTTGAATAGACTATATGATTAAAGTACAAATCATATAACACCAGGTTATAGTCCAACAGGTTTATTAAGTACAAGCTTTCGGAGCACTGCTCCTTTGTCAGATAGCTAGTGGAGCAGGATCATAGGACACAGAATTTATAGCAAAAGGTCATAGTATCATACAAATAATGCAATATATTGATCAAACCTAGATTACCATTAAGTCTTTCATCTTTTAGAATAGGTTGCAGGTTTTGATTCATTAATATGTACATCCCAGAACTTCTTTCAAGTCACATTCCTGAGATAACTTAAGGTTTTATAAAACAAATTGTGACATCTCAGCTCAGACAGTGCATTAGAGGTGTAAGGTTAGAGTCTGTATGTATTCCAGTCTTGAGTCAGACTGGTTCTATTTCGAAAGTAAGAATTTATAAAATGTCACATGGATTGACTCTCTACAGATTGTGTGCTTTTTGAACAAAATAGCACGCATCTGCAAATACAATTCTGCAAATGCAAATTCACCCCATAAACTTGTATGCATGCGTGTGTGTGTGTGTGTGTGTGTGTGTGTGTGTGTGTGTGGGAGAGAGAGAGAGTGTGTGTCTGTGTGCGTGCGTGCTTGATAGAGTGTGTGCGTGAGTGTGATGGAGTATATGCCTGAGAGAGAGAGCATGTGTTTGAGAGAGAAATACATACAGACTCTAATCTTGCACCTTTAGTGCATTGTCTGAACTGAGATACAAGTTTTTTATAAAACCTTAAGCTATCTTTTACATATTAATGAATTGAAACCTGCAGCCCATTCTACAAGATGAAAGACTTAGCAGCAATCTAGGTTTGTTCAATATATCGCACCAGTTGTATGACCAGTTGTATGACCAGTTGTATGCTATAAATTCTGTGTCTATGATTCTGCTCCACTAGCTACTTGACAAAGGAGCAGTACTCTGAAAGCTTGTAAATCCAAATAAACCTGTTGGACTATAACCTGGTGTTGTGTGATTTTTAACTTTGTCCACACCAGTCCAACACCAGCACCTCCACATCATATTTAAAGTACATTCATTTAAAATGCTTCAAGCTCTCTTGTGACCAGGATGCAGACTGAGTTCTCTGGTGAGGTGCAGTTATGAATATAACAGTCGGGATACTGGATGGTCCTGATAGCTGATGTTTTCTCTCCAATTTCATAGCAAATACTTTTCTACATCAATTGCTTGCTACTTTTCAAGCTACATTTCCAAGTTGTAACAGTTGAGGGTAAAGTTGGCTGGGAATGTTCAGTGGCAGTTTCTGGTTTTGTTTCTAAATTTAATTGCTGCAAAAACTATTACTAATGCTGACTCCAACTTCTTCTTTCCACCAACTTTCTCACTCCTTTCGGTGGGCACTGTGTCTGTACAGGTTTTAAAATATAAGATTTTGTATGGTTAGATCATCTGCATGACTTAGTCACACCATTTACAGAGTCTTGCAATTGAGGCCCATGCCACTAATACATTTACAGTTGTAGATCGTTCAGGATCACACTGGTTCCTGGTCAAGGGATGATTTACCAGAATTTGGAGAGCAACTCAGCTACCTCTTCAGGGTGGTCTTCCTTTCCCATCTGCTGCCTAATACGCTACAATTACTGGTGGCCCAGGTATACTCCATAATGTCAGCTTTCTTGATCATCTTGTCATGATCGGCATTTATTAGTCTATGAAGCAATGTGTTTCTGTGAGAATTTTCATTGTGGACAAATTAATAGCATGATTTTCTTAGAAATGTATACAACAAGTAAAATAATTTATCATGGCATAATATTTTACAGAAGGATATGCTTGAAAAGTATTTCTAATTGGCTTGATGGTTCTATACTTTTCACTTGATGTTTTATGCACATTTATTATTGGACAATACCAGAATCCGAAGAATAGAGAAATAGAAACACAGAAATAGGAACAGAATAGGCTATTTGATCTTTTGAGCCTGCTCTTTCATTCAATGTGATCATGGCTGTTCATTCCAAATCAGTACTCTATTCCTGCTTTCACTCCATACCCTTTGATCTCTTTAGTCTTTGAACTATACTTACTCCTTTTTGAAATGATTTAATGTTCTGATCTTAACCACTTTCTGTAGCAGAGAATTCCATAGACACACCGCTTTCTGGGTGAAGAAATATCTCCTAATCTCAATCCAAAATGGCCTTCTAATATCCGTAGACTGTGATCTGATTGTGGATTGTCTGGTCATTGGGAACATCCTTCCTACATTTATCCCGTCTGGTTCTCTTTGAATTTAATAGGTTTCCACAAGATTCCCTCTTTATTCTTAAAAATTCAATTCATAACTGATTCCAGTGTCTCCTCGTTCATCCATCCTGCCATCCCAGAAATCAGTCTGATAAGCCTTCGTTGCTCTCCTACCATAACCAGAACATCCTTCCTCAGGTAATGACGTAAAACTACACACAGTGTTCGAAGTGTCAACAAGGCCCAGTTCAATTGCAGCAAGACACCCCTGCTTCTGTACTCAAATCCTCTCACTATGAAGACCAGCTACAATTTGCCTTATTCTTTACCTGCTGCACCTGCATACTTACTTTCAGTGATTGGTGTACAAGGACACTCAGGTCTCATTGCACCTCCACCTTTCCTGATTTATTACCATTTAGATAATAATCTATCTTCCTGTTTTTGCTAACAAAGAGGATATCCTCACAATAATCCACATTATGCTGCAAGCATTTGCCCAGTCACTCTCTCAGCTTGCCCAAATCACAGTGAAGTATTTCTGCATCTTCCTCACAGTTCACCCTCCCATCAAAGTTTGTGTAATTTTCAAACTTGGATGATTGTAAGACTGTAACTTCTTCAGGGAACTCAAGACTTCTGTGGCGTGTTAGCTTGTTTGTAATCAAAGTAAGGAATTAGCTAAAGGAAATAAAGCAGCAGTTACTGTGAGGATAGGTGATGTCATGGTGGTACATTTACAAACCCATATTAATTAATTTGCAGCTATTAGCAAGTGAAGGACAGTCATTTGGAGGTGAGAACCTCCCAGTGAGTTAAATAATACCTGCAACTGGAGTTAAGTGCAAATCCAAGGAATAGTAGATGTCACAAGCGGAGTATGGATTAGCAGGAATAGCAAGTAGTAAAGAAGGAAGGGAAATAGGCATAATAACAGAGTCAGCAATTAACCTGTCTCATCAAGTCCTGGAATTTTTGGAGAACTCTGCACCTTCCCAACTTTTTTTGCGGTGTCTATCAACATAAGATGCCTTTTGTGTTTTCACTATAAGTTGTAATGCCAACAATTCAGTCATAGGTTCTGTTGAAATTCTGTAGGCTTGATTTCCTTGGTTTATAATGCTGTCAGCTTTCTGTTATCCTGCTTGTTTCTATCATAATATTATTCATTCTATGTGAGAACTGTCACATTCAGTACTTTATCATTCACTAACAGCTTGAGTCTAATCAGTATAAGCTCTTAAAATGTGCATACTCTCTTGTGTTTTGTTGCAGTAAAATTCCAATCTTGTAAGTATTACTTTTTCATATCACAGTGCACTTTAAGAAATCTCTTCATGTAAATTCTGTACCAGCACTTAAATAAAAAAAGTCTGCTTGCCCAGTTAAGAATGTAATGAATTATTATACTTTTTAAGCCTCCACACAATTTCTGCTGCAAATACCTAAAGGACAATTCAAAGTACAGAAAGTGTGAAATTAATTTTTATATTCTTTTTGCATAAAAAGTAGAATCTTTTTCTCTAGCCCCTCAATCCTCATATCTGGAGTGCACAGAATCCAAAGTAATTTCAGTTTCATAAATAACCATGGTGATAGCTTATGTTTTGTTAGACATGTCTGTTCAGTTGAAGAAGAGTCAAAAGGAATCTAATTTATTTGATCTTGTAATCAGCAACTTTAAAGTTGATATAAATAAAAGCTATGAGGAGAGAGTGAGGTCTGCAGATGCTGGAGATCAGAGCTGAAAATGTGTTGCTGGAAAAGCGCAGCAGGTCAGGCAGCATCCAGGGAACAGGAGAATCGACGTTTCGGGCATAAGCCCTTCTTCAGGAATCATCACCTCAGCTGATCTCCCATCCTCAGCCTCCAACCTCATAGTTCTCCAATCCTGCACCACCTGGTTCTATCACTTACCAAAATCCCCAAACCTGACCGATTATCTTCACCTGCTCCTGCCCTACCAAACTCATCTCTGCTTATCTTGACTCCATCCTCTCCCACTTGGTTCAGAGATTCGTCACATAAGTTCAAGACACCACCCATGCCCTCCACCTCCTCCATGACTTCCAATTCTCTGGCTCCCAACACCTCATCTTTGCCATGGACATCCAGTCCCTCTACATCTGTATCCTTCATAAAGAAGGCCTAAAAACCCTCCATTTCTTCCTCTCCCGCTGACTCACCCAGTCCCCCTCCATGGATACTCTCATTTGATTGGTGGAACTGGTCCTCACCCTAACCAATTTCTCCTTTCAATCCTCCCCCTTCAAGTCCTGATGAAGGGTTAAGTCTGAAATATCAACTCTCTTGCTCCTCAAATGCTGACTGACCTGCTGTGCTTTTTCCTACACCACACTTTATTGACTCTGTAGCCAAGAACAAATGAATTTTGGCAGAGTTTTTCTACAAAGGACACAAGGCTCCTCTGGTAAAGAAAACAAAATACTCAATAGAAGTATGCTAATTTATACTAATTATTCTGGTATCCATAATTTTATGAACATCCTTTTACTAGCTGAATAATTTTTAATAGGCACCTGAACACATCGGAACATTTTCTTTGCTATGATTAGTTCTTACCAGAAGATTTTTATGCACCCGTTAATGCTGATTGACAGTCAGATACAAACATACAAAAAAAGGACAAAAATAGATCATTTGTCCCCCTGAGCCATTCATTAGTTTCATGGCTGAACTATGTTTGAATTTAACATGTTCCCCTTCCCCCCCCAACAATCCTCGATTTCCATGCCGAAAAGAATCTATCTATGTTTGTCTTAGAAATATTCAATGACCCTGCCTCCACCACCATGAGGGAGAGAGTTACAAGGTCATATATCCCTCTGAGTGAAAAATAAATGACCATGTCTTACCTCAAAGGATGATCTCTAATTTTAAAACAGTGCCTTGTAGTTCTGGGACTGACACACATAAAGGAAATATCCTTTCCACATTCACCTTCTCAATATCATTCAGGATCTTCTACACGTCAATCAAATTATCCCTTACTCTTCTGAACTCTAGTGGAAACAAACCCAGCCTATCGAACATATCTTAATAAACAACTCACTCATTCCAGATATCGATCAAGTAAACTTCCTTTGAGCTACCACTAATGCATTTACACCCTTCCTTAAGTGAAAAAAGAAACAAAACTGCACACAGAGAAGTGGTCTTACCAATGCCTGTGTAACTGAAACATTACATCCTTTAATGTTCAATTCCTTGTGATAAGGGATAACATACCATTAGCTTTCTCAATTAATTTGTTACAAATCACACCAGGCTTATGCTGAGATAAATAAGGTACAGTAATTCATTATTTTAAAAATAACTCTCTATTAATAATCTATTCACAATATTCAAATACCTTTAACTAATTAATCATTTATGCAAACAATTAATTGTATTCATTGTCCCAGTCCAGGATTTTACAAATGTTTGGAGCTGTCAATCAAACTGTGACAGACAGGAACCCCACTATGATAATGGTAGTATTTGAATTCTGTCACACAGCACAAACCTTTAAATGATAACTATCAAGCTTATGTAAGGAGACAGAGTGAAATAGAAAGCATGGATTTTGTTTAATTTTCTTTCAAAAACTTTAAAGGTCAGGAGATTTAAATCCTTCGGTTGCCTGACATTTCCAGTTTGCTTGGTGGTTCCCTTGACAGTTTCAATTGGCTTGACAGCTCAAATACATTCCAGTTAGATTACCCACTGTACACATATTCACATCTACTTTTAACAATCTCAAATGACACTTGACCTCTCCCAAAGAATAGCTGACCTCTCCCAAAGCATCCTTCAACCTATCTAAATGGATACCTTACCTTTTGAAAAGGGTATCCTATCACTCTGTAGGACATTGGCATTTTTGATCTTCTCCTGAAAAGCTTAATCCAACATCCCAGTTGGACATCCCAGTTAGAACATGTACAAATCATTACAACATATATTACATTAGCTACTGTTTTCCAACAGTGCTGAAGACCAACCAGAAGGAGGGTGATACTGTTCCTGCTGAGAGAGAGCTGTTAGCAATATCAGCTCACAAGGCCAGGAATGGAAGTTGGCTGTTCAGTGAAGGCAGGTTCCTCTGTGTGCCACAGATGTACACAATGCAATTTACCCTGTTGCCCCAGTGAAACTGACGGGTGCTGTGTTTGATGCCAGGACTTCTGGAATCTACATCCATCATCACTTTTACTATTATGAAACTTATGATCAGAATAGCTAATCATTTCCTATATCCTTCCGATTAACATCCCTCCTCTTATAAACTCTTTTCTTCTGTGCCCACTTCAGGTAAAAATAAAACTGTCCTACAAAACTCTTTCGAATTCCCAACTGTGAGGTCTTTTTATTTCTATTTACTACAACATTTCAGCAGCTATTGTTTTCTCAATTATAGTTGCATCTCCATGTTTAATGTTTTTCTACATATTAATTCTATTACTGTTTTGTTTGCTTGAATGGCACACATCCAAAACGTAGACTTGAAAGTCATTGCCAATTAGGTTGGGTTCGATTCTAGTCTTGGGTGACTGTCTGTTTGGAGTTTGTGCATTCTCCTGTGTCTGTGTGGGTTTCCTTCAGTGCTCCGGTTTCCTCCCAGCAGTCCAAATATGTGTAGGTTAGGTGAATTGGCTGTGCTAAATTAGCCATATTGTTTCAGGGATATATAGGTTAGGTGCATGAGTTGGGGGTAAATGAAGGGGAATAGGTTTGGGTGGGATGCTCTTTGGAGGGTCGGTGTGGACTTGTTGCGCCGAAGGGCCTGTTTCCACACAGTAGGAATTCTAATTGTAATCTATGTATATTGTTTTAGGGTCCTGCTGTCCTCGTTCAAATCTGCCTAGTATTCCATAATCATCTGGAATACAATGATTACCTCAGACTTCTCTTCACTACAGACTATCTTTTAAAACTCATCTCCCCATCCTCTTCCACTCTCACTTTCAGCAAGTGCAAATAGCTCAGGGTTCCTATATCATTAAAGTTGAAACTGCCTGTTCAGCTGCCTCTGTCATTTCCTTCCTCTGTCCTTAAGTACCAAGCTTAACTTTCTGACAGAATTCACATGTCCTAAACTTTCATATTTTTCCAGCTTCTCTCCTATCATGCCCACTCTGAACTAATCTTATCCATAAAATCCATTGCCCGCTCCCTTGACCCAATTCCTGCCAAACCACTGAACACCCAACTTCCATTCTTCACCTTGTCAGCTGATATTGCTCATAGTTCTCTCTCAGCACGTACTGTACCCCTCCCCTTTCAGTCTGCTTTTAGCACCACATCTTCACCTCTGGGAAAACAGTGGCTAATGTAAGATACCTGGACAAAGAAGTGTGTGAATTGTAACGTTTTGTATAAAGCTTGGAGGTGTAAAGCAGAGTAGATTAGATTCCCTACAGTGTGGAAACAGGCCCTTCGGCCCAACAAGTCCACACTGACCCTCCAAAGAGCAACCCACCCAGATCCATTCCCCTACAATTACCCCTGACTAATGCACCTAACACTACGGGCCAATTCACCTAACCTGCACATCTTTGGACTGTGGGAGGAAACCAGAGCACCCAGAGGAAACCCACGCAGACACGGGGAGAATGTGCAAACTCCACACAGACTGTCGCCCGAGGCTGGAATCGAACATGGGACCCTGGTGCTGTGATGCAACAGTGCTAACCACTGAGCCACCGAGCCACCGTGCTTCTCCTGAGTAGTTGGACACTTCTTGATGATAAGACTAGTTTTCCTTGCATATGCATGAAAATAATTGATTGTTTGACCTGATCCCTGACTCCTTTGTAAACTTATTAAGTTGTATGACAACAGTCCTGATCAGAGTCACAAATGATATACTGTGTGATTTATATAGTGTTAAACTATTCCTCCTTTATTCTTGTTGGTCTGTTTGCAGTCTTTGAAATAGCTGACCATACATTATACTTTATTCTCTTGTACTATTTTGATCACTCTGTCTGGTCACTATCTGAGGCTGAGTAAGACTATTTGCAATATTGGTGTTCCTTTTGATTCAGAGTGAAATTTCCAGCTGAATGTTCTGCCTGACACCAAAACTGTTCTTTTTTTGCCTGCAATATTACCAATTTATACATTTGTCTCAGCTTACCTGGGTGAAATAATGACCTGAATACAACACTTGCAATATCTTTGATCAAGAATTTGTTCACTCATTTGTTTCCTTTTGTGGTCTTGATATTGTGTAAAATATTGTGCCAAATTTGATTTGATGGCATCCCTATGAAACATTGTCAGATATTTGTCCATGTTAAAGGTGCTAGACAAAATTGTCACTAATTTGCCATTATTTCCCTGGACTACCTGTTGGAAGATATTGGTAACCTAGTGCAATTGGACAGAAAGGACACAGTGGAATTCTTCTGTCCCTTGAACCTGATTCCCAGGTACTTAACATTTTTTGGTCTCTGCTGAGGCTCACGATGTTTGGAGCTTTCTTCTTTGGGCCTGTTTTGTCTGCTGTTACATCAGGTGCACTAGTGCTGACTTCGACCATTGCATTATGATGTTCCTTGATAATGCTGGAGGCATTTTGGTCAATCCTTTTGGTGGCAATCATCATGCTTCAGGCTGTGGGATTGTTGAAGGAGTGGATAGAGATATCACACAGTTTATGATGTGTTTGATGTTTCTGTTGGTCATCATCTTTCACTTCATGTTTCCTTTAGGTACTTTAAATTAATCAATATTTAACTTGCGTATCAAGCTAACTCTTCTGAAATATATCAGTGATGATTTTTATGTGATCATTTAGACCTAAATAAAATGAAATAAGTAAATTAGCACTTTGTCCTGAGCTGCTTCAAAGAATTAATTGCACTTCTGAGAATGGAGCCCCTTCATTACTGTACTAAGGGCTTCAATGAAGATGATATGCTCAAATTCTGATGTGGGTTTTGGAGTCCCAACCATCTGACTTTATGGCAAAAGTACTAACTGAACCAGGGAATTACTATCTCAGAATATTGCCTTAAACCTCTAAAACTTCAGCTACATTTTCTGTAGAGTTGGGCTGACATTCTTAGAAGCTATCTGTTTGCTATATTTAGAGATGAACTTGAAATGAGAGTGCGTTTGAACTCCTGAATTTTCCTTGATTTGACCACTTTGGTGTTTGGGTTTGCTGATTGCTGAAAGATAAGTGGGACTGCACAGAATAGTTCTTTGTAAATACACACGCCTTTTTTTCAAATGTCACAATAAACATCTGTTTCCAAAGGCCTCCATTTGTTGTCTGTCATGTGATCCATATCACAAAAGCATGTTTGTTATAAAAACAAAAGGTCTTATGGTATGAATAGTGTCAGATAACTAAATCTGAATAAATAGTGTATTTTTTCCACCAGTATTAAATTTTGCATAGGGACTTCTGACTGCTCATTTAATTTGTCCATCTTGTAACTGCCTTCTGATTAGGATAAGGGAACATTGTGGTGATGGTAGGGATAAGTTTAGATACCACGTAAGAGTTAAGAAACTTTCATGACCCTCTTGTCTCTGTTGTTTGTTCATTTCTTCCTTTAGATTTTTTATATCTGTCATTGGCTGTAGCTATTATTAGTCATTTGAAAGCATGGTTCTGTTTAATGTTTTAATTCCTTTATCTTGTAGGGTTAGATGAGCTCCCCAACCTTTGATAATATTGTTCTATTTCTTAAAGCATGCTTTATTCAGATTATATATTCAAAGTCCCTTCCCAAACTGAAGTACAAATAGCACCTGACCCTTTTTTTGAGAAATTAGCAACTTCGCAGCATTATCATTTATCTTGTATGTTAGCTGTATCACCAGAATGTGTGAATTTGCTTCTTCTTATTTCCAACTATAAATGCAAAGAGAATTCAATTAAAGATTTATTGACAACAAAGTGAGATATCTTTATTGTTATACATTGTGTTAATCCATTCACTTTACCATTTTGTCACCATGATAAGGTTTGTTTCAAGTGCTTGCAATCAACTTTAAGAATGATCCACAACTGGAAAGTAATAGTAGAAAGCTTCAGGAGGAATTAAACATGAAAAAGACTAATGGTTGAGAATAGAGTCCTATGAAATTGAACGTTAGCTTTAAATATTTTCTAAACTTGTGCAGATTAGTTAGGTCTTGATTGTTCTTTGATACTGAAGCAGTCTGTACCAATATGCAGCTAGATCTGGACAATATTCAAGCTTGGGCTGATAGTGGCAAATATTATTTGCACCACATTAGTGCCAGGCAATGGTTATCTTTATCAGGAGAGAATCTAATCACCACCCCTTTACATTACATAAGATTACCACCTTTGAATCCCTCAAGGTCAACACCTTGGGAGTTAACATGGACCAGAAACTGAATGGAAACAAAATATTATCAATACTGTGGCTATGAAAGCTGAGCTACAAGTCAGAGGTTGAGAACTCTGTGGCAAGTGACTTGCTTCATGACTCGCCAAAGTCCATCCATCACTTACAGGGTTCAAGTCAAGAGTGTGATGGAGCCCACCTGAAGGAGTGGAGTTCCAGCACACTAAAGACACTTGACACCAGGTAGAACAAAGTCGCCCACTTCCTTGGTATTCTACCCACAACATTAAACATTCATTTCTGCAGCAGTGATGCATTATTGTAGCAGTGTGTACCATTTACAAATTGCACTGTGGCAATGTATTTAGGCTCGTTTGACAGCCTCTTCCAAACCTGCAACCTCTGCCACCTAAAATGACAAAGGCAACAAATGTATAAAAATACCAGTTCCTCTGTAAGGCAAACACTATCCTGACCTGGCACTATAATTGCTGTGCCTTCATTGTAGTTGAACCAAAATCCTGGAACTCCCTTCCAACAGCAATGTACCTGAACCAGATGGAATCCATTAGTTTCTTTTGGCAATTAAACATGGGCAACAAATGCTGACCTTGCCAGTGATGCCCACATCTAATAAAGGAAAACCAAAACAAAATGATAATCATGCACATGGTAATACCATTTAGATAGTTTTGTTTCTATGGTGGAATTCTGCAGCACAGAAGAAGACCATCTCCATAACTCTCTGGGGTGGAGAATTTCAAACATTCACTACTCTCTGGGAGAAGAAATACCTTTGCATTTCAGTTTTAAATGAATTCTCCTTAATCAGTAACTATGACCCTTAGTTCAGGACTCCCCCATTACTGGACAAAGAAGGGTACCCTATTGGTTGCATCCTGAGGAGGTCACTACAGTCGCTCACATTTGCAGAATTATATGTGCAGATACATTCTATTTTTGTTCAAACAGCATACAGCCTGCAGGCAGTCAATGTAGGCCATCAATCCATATACAATTTAAAAAATTTGTACTTTGGAAATAGAACCAGTCTGACTCAAGGTTGGGATACAGACGGACTCTGATCTCATACCTTTAATACATTGTCTGAGCTGAGATTTTTTTTTAATAAAACCGTAAGTTACCTTGAAAATGTGACTTAAAAATAGTTCTAGGATTTACATTTTAAGAACCGAAACCTGCAACCCTTCCTAAAAGATGAAAGACTTAACAGCAATCTAGATTTGTTCAATATGTCGTTTTAATTGCATGGCACTGTGATCTTTTGCTATAGCTTCTGTGTCTTATGATCCTGCCTCATTAGGTGCCTGATGAAGGAGCAGCGCTCTGAAAGCTAGTACTTTCAAATAAACCTGTTGGACTATAACCTGGTGTTGTCTGATTTTTAACATTGCCTTTATAAATGCTTTACAAACAGTCAACACACTTAGTCACCTGCAGAGACTTATTATCTGATGCTCCACTCACACCAGTTGTATGATCTTTTGATTTCTCAGATCTTGATCTCCTTGCCCATAAACTCTGTGTCTGTATTGCCCTACTTTCTCACTGCAGCTGATGAAAGGGCTGCTCTCCAAAAGCTTGTGTGATTTCAAATAAACCTGTTGGACTATAACCTGATGTTGTGTGACTTCTGACTAAATCACAACTTGGACATTCTTCAAACGAAGTGTAGCACCAAATTATATGCAAAAACTGTATAGTTATAAGTCATTTTGGCTATAGAACATGACAAAATGACAAAAAGGTGGGGGTGGGGGGTGGGCGACAGGAAAATGGGAAGCCTTCAGAAATTAGATAACGAGAAGCCAGAGACAGTATATTCCTGTTAGGGTGAAGGGCAAGGCTGGTAAGTGTAGGGAATGCTGGATGACAAGAGAAGTTGAGGTTTTGATCAAGAAAAAGAATAAAGCATATGTCAGCAGAGATCAAGTGAATCCCTAGAAGAGTATAAAGGCAGTAGAAGTATACTTAAGAGGGAAATCGGGAGGGTAAAAAGAGGACATGAGATACCTTTGGTAATTAGGGTTAAGGAGAATCCAAAGAGATTCTACAAATACATTAAGGACAAAAGGGTAACAAGGGAGAGAAAAGGACCCCTCAAAGATCAGCAAGGCTGCCTAAGTGTGGAACCGTAGGAGATGGAGAAGATACTAAACGAGTATTTTGCATCAGTGTTTACTGTGTAGAAGAATATAGACGATATAGAATGTGGAGAAATAAATAGTGACATCCTGAAAAATGTCCATATTGCAGAAAAGGAGATGCTGGAGTCTTAAAACACACAAAGGTGGCTAAATCCCCGGGACCCGATCAGGTGTACCCTTGAATTCTGTGGGAAGCTAGGGAAGTAATTGCTGAGCCCTTTGAGATATTTGTATCATCGATAGCCACAGGTGAAGTGCCGGAAGACTGGAGGTTGGCTAACGTGATACCACTGTTTAAGAATGGTGGAAAGGAAAAGTCAGGGAACTACGGACTAGTGAACCTGATGTCGGTGGTGAGCAAGGTTTTGTAGGGAATCCTGAGGGACAGGATTTACACCTATTTGGAAAGGCAAGGACTGATTAGGGATAGTCAACATGGTTTTGTGCATGGGAAATCATGTCTCACTAACTTGATTGAGTTTTTTGAAGATGTAATGAAGAGGATTATTGAAGGCAGAGCGATGGATGTGATCGATATGGACTTCAGTAAGGTGTTCAACAAGGTTCCTCATGGTAGACTGGATAACAAGATTAGATCACATGGAATACAGAGAGAACTAGCCATTTGGATACAGAACTGGCTCCAAGGTAGAGGACAGAGTGCTACCTTTCAGACTGGAGGCCTGCGACCAGCAGTGTGCCACAAGGATTGGTGCTGGGTCCACTGCTTTTTGTCATTTGTATAAATGTGATTGTGAACATAGAAGGTGTGGCTAATAAGTTTGCAGATGGCACTAAAATTGGAGGTGTAGTGGATAGCGAAGAAGGTTACCTCAGATTACAGCGGGATCTTGATCAGATGGGCCAATAGGCTGAGGGGTGTTAGATGGAGTTTAGTTTAAATAAATGTGAGGTGCTGCACTTTGGAAAAGAAAATCAGAGCAGGACTTATACACTTAATGGCAAGATCCTGTGGAGTGTTGCTGAACAAAGACACCTTGGATTGCAGGTTCATTGTTCCTTAAAAGTGGAGTCTTAGGTAGATAGGATAGTGAAGAAGGCATTTAGTTTCCTTTACTGGTCAGAGCATCGAGTATAGGAGTTGGGAGGTCATGTTGTGGCTGTACAGGACAATGGTTTGGCCACTTTTAGAGTATTTTGTGTAATTTTGGTCTCCCTCCTACTGGAAGGATGTTGTGAAACTTGAAAGAGTTCAGAAAAGAATTACACGGAGGGTTGGAGGGTTTGAGCTTTGAGGAGAGGCTGAACAGGCTGGGGCTATTTTCCCTGGAGTGTCGGAAGCTAAAGGGCTACCTTATAGAGGTCTATAAAATCATGAAGGACATGGATAGGGTAAATAGACAAGGTATTTTACCCAGGGTGGGGGAGTTCAAAACTAGAGGGCAAAGATTTAAGGTAAGAAGGGAAAGACATAAAAGGGACCTAAGGGGCAACGTTTTCATGTAGAGGGTGGTGCATCTCTGGAATGAGCTACCAGAGGAAATAGTGGAGATTGATACAATTACAATATTTAAAAGGTATCTGGATGGGTATATGAATAGGAAGGGCTTCGAGGAATGTGGGCCAAATGCTGGCAAATGGGACGAGATTTATATTGGATATCTGGTTGGCATGCACGAGTTGGACTGAAGGGTCTGTTTCCGTGCTGTCTATCTCTATGACTCTAAATGACAAAGGTAATCCCTGTCCCAAGTTCAGATTATTATTTTTTTAATGTATGAAATTCCGGAATTAAATGCATCTTAAACATGAAATTGACATTTTAAAGCAATTCAAAGCATGCGTAATCAGCAAATTGGCGATTGACTGCTTACTAATTAAAGGATACACATGTTTTTAGTTTTTGTGGGGAAAGGGACATGTATAAGTCTTGGCAAGACTAAATAAATTTAAATAAATCAGTATCAACTTCCAGCCAGAATTCACAATAAATAAATTTAACATCCTGGTTGAAAGATTCATGTGACTTGTGTAAAACCATGATCATTTAATTGCTGGCTGCTTTCAGAATGGAAGCCCAATGAAAACACACCATGCCACTAACAGTGGGCCCTATGCAAAGCTAACTTTCTATAGATGATTTAACACATTATTACAGCAATAAGTGCAATAAATTCTTGAGTCTTATGGGGAATTTGCTGTGTTGCAGTTTTTACTCGATTGATAGTAGCCCAACAATTAGTGGCAATTCATGACCCCTGACAAATCACATCATTACACGAATTTCGAAAGTTTTGATATACTTAAATCATCAGTATTTTGACAACATGTTTGGGCCCATTCTGTTGATTCATGTTGCATAAGCCCTATTTGAACTAAAAATTCTTCCAAGTTAACAGTTTCATTTAAACTAGGACATTGTACCATTAAATATTGGTGCTTATAAAACCAACTAGTCAAGCAGTACACCAAACCACGTAAAATAAATGTTCACAGAAATGATGCTCATATTGAACTTATGTATTGACACAATTTCTTTCATCACGTTACAATTTGGGACTTTAGTGAGATTTCAAGTAAATCAACTAATCCTTCAAGCAAAAATATAATGTAATCTAATAAGAATTGAGACCAAAGATTATGCACGAGAATAGCTCATTCTAACAAATGTTTGGTGAAGGATTCCTAGAGTGATATTCACCACATAAATTGAGTCATGAGAATAAGTGTTATTCCCTAGTTTTTCTCACGCACATTGTTACTTTTGACAATCAGAGTACTTAATAAAGTTGGCTTTAATAAAGCTGTTTAAAACACATGCTGTCAAAATTAGGAATATTAGTTGGGCTTGTACTGGAAGCTGCATATATTAATACAGAGAGCCCTGTTCTTTGAAGACAGAAACAATCTGTATGCACACTGCACCTGTTTCAATTCAACAAATAGGTGACAGCTGTTTGATGTTTCATTTCTAAGGGTAATGCTCTGACAATCAAAGACAATCTGCCTGGTTTAAAATTTAAACAAAACTGTCAATCAGCAGTAATGGCAGTAGTCTCCATGGCAATGCCTCTCTCTGTCAAAGTCCATTTGCCACATAATCAGCACCCCCCACTTATGCTGTATTAATGTTGGTTTTCCCCTTGAACTGGTAATCTTGTGAAATGTCCTGATGACTGAGAGACCAAAAATGTTTGGACAAAATATACCTTTCCTCAGCAATAAATTAAATGAGTAAAGCATAATGGATTTCTTTCTTCCTCCTCATTCTTAAGTTTTTGAAAATGAGCATTTCAACTTTTACTATAGTTGCACTGAGAGCTAGTTTCATGTATCCATGTGTATCAGTCCGCACTCCATGCTACATTTGTTTTAAATCATTTTCTGTTTTCCCTTGGAAAATATCTTGCTCTGTTCTTTAAAATCTCGTAGGGTTAACATTTTTATTTCTTGTCTCCTGTCAGGTTATTCAATAATTTAAAACATGAACAGACAGGCATGGTTAACAATTATTCACTTTTTTCCCCCAAAACTTATAGAAAATTGCATAGAGTTCTGTTTTTAAAAATTAAAATTTTACTGTTGTATGGTATAAGAGAAACGAAATATAATATTTCTGCCTACAGCAATATAAAAGTTGCAGTTTGAAATTCAGGATTGGAGGCAGTCCATAAAAGGTTCACAAGATTGATAGGAGGTTTCAAGGGACTGTTTATGAGGAAAAGTTGGGTAGGGTGGGCCTGTGTTCGTTGGAATACAGAAGAATGAGAGGTGATCTTATTGACACATTAAAGATTCTGAGGGGATTGACAGGGTAGATGCGGAAAGGCTATTCCCCTGCGGAAGAGTGAGACCAGAGGACATAATCTCAGGACAAGGGGTCACCCCTAAGACAGAAGTGAGGAAGAATTTTGTCTCTCAGAGGGTAGTGAATCTGTGGAATTATTTACCACGGTTTTGTTGAGGCTGTGTTAAGCATCTTCAAGACTGAGACAGATTTTTAATCAATAGATTTGAGGCTTATAGCAAAAGACAGGACTACGGAGTTGAGAATGATCAGATCACCCATAATCTTATTGAATGTTGGAGCTGACTAAATGGGCTGAATAGCCTTCTTCAGCTCCTATGTCTTATGGTTTTAAGATGTGTTTGCTTGCTCAATTAAGGTAAGGCGTATTCTTAGTTCCATGTTATTATGACCGATGCCAAAGGTGGCTGTTGCTAAGATCTATGAAATATTCATCTGTTGCTGCACTGATCATAGCTTTTTGCTTGTGATACATATTTAATGGATTGTTAAATGCTTGGTTGTTAATCTAATTTGACATCTTGCATACTTAATTTATAATCTGCAGGATCTTCTATTTCTCTATTCAGTTCTTCTCTTATGAGTTGACAAAGAACCGGCTTATTCTCTGATCTGAAGGTTTTAATGCCTTTGTTGTTTGGTGTTTGGCTGCATTCTATGGATATATTATAAAACAAGGACAGCATTTTATCACAGAATAGCTAGTACTCTTTGACTGTCAAATCCTTGATTTTCTGACAGGCTGAGTTTTACAAATTTATGATTGACAGTGTGAGGAGGTGCAAATAGATTACTACAGTGGTTATGCGTTGTGAATTGTCAGCTATTTAAATTGATAGTCAGCTTTTCACCTTGTGCTGAGTTATCAGTATTTTGTATATGAAAATACATTTTATATTAGGAATTTGAGGTTGTTGGTAAGAAGTGTTGATCAAGTACAGTGTGTAGTTCCTGGAGGCTATTGGATCCAATCAGCTTGGTTGGAATATAACTTTGAAAGCTAATGAACAATATTATTCCCATTGTTGTTTGCACATACGTTTAAGGCAGAAACATTTAATAATGAATCGATGCTTCCTTAGATTGAAATTGGATTTTGCAGCACAAAACCACATACTTATGTTCATTGGCAAATGATTTTCTACCCCCACCAATGAGACAGCTTGCCTGATTAAGCTCCAATCAGTTTGCTAAGAGCTGAGAGGTGAGTTTCTCCATGAGTCGCAGGCATTGACTTTGAGGTTCCGCCTCACCAGCTAATCAGAGGTCAGCAAATTCTGGGTCCGAGAGGTCATTGCTTGACGCTAGTCTTCAGGGCTTCCCATGGTGAGAAGACAAGTATTTTTCTTTTGGGCCTTGCAGGGTAGGGATGACAGGGAAATTGGGTGGTCAGAGAGGCAAGGGCTGTGGAGTCTTTCATGCCTCATGCATGAGGTAGCCACGGTAAAGTCAATGTCTTAATCTCTGCTCAACACATAATCACATTCTTTGGGAGATTTGCTGGATTATATGAAAAGTTGAACTGTCCCCTATTGCCTCTCATCCCTATCACCCGATTGGCCTCAGATTTCCAAATGTGACAGAACTGGTCAGGTCTCCCTGGTTTTCCAATTGGGGAAGGCATGGAATCAAGTTGGAAGAGAGTTGAAGCCCTTAATTATGTACAATTTCACCACTTGAGGACTATAACTGCTGATGAGTCAAAGAGGTCCCCATTGAACCTTCTAGCCCAGCACTGAATTGCTGAAATATTGAGAAGGGCGAACTCACTCAATTATTTGTCCTTCCCATCACCTCTAGAGAAGGAAAATTGCATCCATAGATTCTGAGGAACAGGTGACTTTATTTAAAAGCAATACTGCTGGAAATCTGAAGAAGAACAGAAAGTGCTGGAGAAACTCAGCATTATCTGTGGAATGACAACCAGAATTAAAATTTGAGTCTGATATGACATTTCTTCAAATGAAGTTAATGAAGGTATTTTTAAAGCAATAATGTAATCTTTTAAATTCCTTTTTTTAGTTATGTTGATTTGTAGTGTTCTTAATCTATGATGCCAAAGTGTTCATCGAATCAACAGCAAATAGGAGCTATATAATAAAGATATTGATAGTGTCCACTCTATTACCTACGTTTCTACTTTCACTCCTTCCTGTCCATGCTTGGAGTCATTATTGGGTTATCTCAGGCCTCAACTTCATTTCATGGGTTTCCACATTGAAACTATTCTTCACTATTACCTTCATCTTCAGAGTTATGCCAACACCAAGTATACCTGTACCTCTTCCCATTTCAGCTTTCAAAGGACCATTCCTTCCATGACACTCTTGTTTACCTTTTTGTTCACTCCAAAAATTCCTTCCCCTTTTGCAAATGATCTCCTTATGCAAATGCATGAAATGCAAGGCTTGTACTTATACTAATTCCCTTCCCACAGTTCAGGGGTAACAACAACTTTCTTGCACTTCTTTCAACTAATATACCCATTTGTTGTTAATAATGTGTCCCCACTCCACCAGGAAGACCAAACCTTCTGTTCATTCCCTGAGTATGATCCCAAGCTACTGCCATGTTAATTCTTTGCTCACTCCTACTTTGATCACTTTGTTCTCAACCTCTGCCTTTCATATAAGTTTAATGAGAAACACCTTTAAATTAGGCCCTTTACAGCCTCCTGGACCCAACATTGTGTTTACCAAATTCAGATAAAAAACCCTCCTGCTATTTTTGTGGACAACACATATTAGTAGAGTTTTTAATATTCCCAGTTACCCTCTTGATCCATTTTTATCTGTTGATTTATTTTTATCTGTTCCTTTGCTGTTCTTTTTCCTTCATATCATCATTTTAAAGGTTTTGTGCTTTAGATTTCCTAGTTTGCTTGGGAACCTCCCCAAATAGTAGGATCTTGATTCTTAGGGTGAAAGTGGGGTGGGCTGTTGTCTGGCCTCTTGACCTCCAATGCTGATCAGACTCAGCCACTGACACTGATGAGTAACAAGGCAGTCTAATTAAAGGGCTTGCCTCAGTTTTCTGTGACTTCATCAAATATGAGTGTTTGCTCATATTTTAGACCATTTAATTTTCACTCTCTATGCCTATTCATAGCCCCTGCCCCATTCATGCCAAATCTAGTTTCCCCTTCAGCCTACAATGGTCCCTCATCCTTTTCTGTGCAAATGCATGCTCCCCACCCCACTTCTAATGGCCCTTCCTTCCCTCTGTGCCAACAAATGGATTCTACTCTCCCCCAATAGCTCCTCATACTCATCATGCTGAATTCGTGATTTTGTCAGGTGTGAGTCATGCCCCCTTGCATCTATCATCATAAATGGGATGTTTCAAATGAATCCTGGTCCCAGCCACCATTTTAGAAGGTTTCCCAATCTCCATGACTCTTTGAAAATTTCTATAATCTCATTAACACAGACCTCCCTTTTTGTTCTTTTTTCCCTTCCCTCTTTCCTGGGCCTGTACTTGGTTTATAGCTGTTTTTAACCAACCTGATTAGAGGTCACCAACTGAAAGTGTTAACTTTGTTTCTTTATCTACTAACAGTGCTGAACCTGATGTGTTTTTCTAATATTTTCCGATTTCCAGTATCTAATTTATTTTGCTTTACTCTTTGGATAAACAATATAAAATTCATTCAGAAGCATGATTTATTTTGTCACTTAGCCTCTAAAGGTATGAACTATAAAGTTTTCAAAATTGTTCAATCACTGTTATAATATTGTGGCCATTTGAACAGCCATTGAATAGAACTCATCGTTCATATCCTCAGTCAATTTTCAAATGATTTAATCTTAGCCCAGGTAGGAATAATCTGAAGCTATTTATTCAATCATAGAGTGAATATAACAAAATTGCAGCCCTATTATTTTAGCAATATGCTGGTAATAGCAAACTGTTCTGGGAATCTTTTATTGATTGGAAGTAATTTAATGGCCTGCATGTTGTCAGAAAGGTTGACCACGAAATGCAAATATAATAAATTAATAATGTGTGAAATGATGATAACACCCATTAATGCTTATTTGAGAGGAACACTGTTCTTTTTGTTTTGCAGAGAGACACCAAAGGTCAATTCCTCATTGATCATGTTTGCAACCATTTCAGCTTGTTGGAAAAGGATTACTTTGGCATTAGATATGTTGATCCAGAAAAACAAAGGGTATGTATTAATGATCTTTAATCAAATGGAGATGAAAAACTCTTTTACTTTCTTATAAGGCAATACGAAATAGGAGCAAGAGTAAGGCTGTTCCACCATTCAGTAGGATCATGGCTGATCTGACATTCGTAATATCCACTTTCCTACATTTTCCCCATAACCCTTGCTTCTCCTACTGATCAAGAATCTATCTATTTCAGCCTTAAATATGCAAGGACTCTGCCCCACAGCTCTCTGGGAAAGAGTTGCAAAGACTCACAACTCTCTGAGAGAAAAATATCCTCATCTCAGTCTTAAACTGGCACCCCTTTATTCTGAGATTACACCCTCTTGTCGCGGACTCTCCCCTGAGGGCGGGAAATTATTCTCTCAGTATTTACTCTGTCGAACCCCTTAAGTATCTGATGTTTATGTGAGATCACTTCTTATTCTTTGAAACTGCAGTAAGTAGAATCCCAACCTGTTTAGCCTTCGCTCATAAGACCTCCTTACTGGGGAGCATACTTGTGAACATTCTCTTATCTGTCTCCAATAAAATGATATATTTCTTTAAATAAAGGGACCAAAACTGCTTACAGCACTCCAGATGTGGTCTCACCAGCACCTTGTACAGTTGCAGTGAAACTTTCCTCCCATTCTACTTCACGCCCCTTGAAATAAGGGCCAACATTCCATTACCTTTCCTGATTACCTGTTGTACCTGCCTGCTAGCTCTCTGTGTTTCATGCACAAGTACTCCCAAATCTCTTTGTGTTGAAGCTTTCTGCAGTTTTTCTCTCTTTAAGTAATATTCTGTTCTTTTGTTCTCCCTTCCAAAATGAACAATTTCACACTTCCCCACATTATCTCATCTCTCTCTAAACTGTTTGTAGCGCTCTTGCAATCTGCCTTTCCAACTACCTTTATGACGTCTGCGAGTTTGGTTTCAGTACATTTGCCTTGATCTCTGTCGAACCCCATTGATCACAGGTCACCAACCTTATACCCTCTCGCTGTTTCCTGCCCATTAGTCAATTCTCTGACCATGACAACATATTACGTCCAACACTGTGGGATTTTATCTTATGACTTAATCTTTTTTGAGATACCTCGTTGAAGCCTTCTGGAAATCCAAATACAGCACATCCACGGGTATCCCTCTATCCACTCTGGTCAAGACATCCTTGAAGGGCTCTAATAAATTAGTCAGATACAATTTCCCTTTCGTGAAGTCATGCCTTCTGCATGATTAGGTTATGATTTTCTAAATGGGTTGCTATTACTTCTTTGATAATTAATTCCTCTGCTGTTTCCAACAGTAGATGTTAGGATAATTGACCTGTAGTTACCTGTTTTTTGTCTGTTTTACTTTTTGAACTGGAGTGTTACATTAGCAGTTTTCTAATCCTCTGATACTTCTCCAGAATTCAAGGATTTTTTGAAAGCTACAATGAATGCATCCACTATCTCTGTAGCTACCTCTTTTACTATCCTAGGATACAAGCCATCATGGCCAGGGGACTTAGCTGCCTTTAGCTCTATTAGTTTGACTTGCACTATTTCTGCAGTGATGGTGATAGTATTTAATTTATCTCTCATATTCTTTAGTATTAATGGGATGTTTGAAGTACCTTTCACTGTGAAGACTGATGCAAAATATCTGTTTAACTCCTCTACCATTTGCTTGTTTCCCCATAACCAGCTTTCCAGGTTCATTTTCGAAGAACTTAGGTTCACTTTGACCTCTCTTTTTTTCATATATTTGAAGAAGCCCTTACTGTCAATTTTTATAATACTTGTTAGTTTGGCCTCATAGTTTATTTTCTCTTCCTTTATTATCTCTTTATTGTCTGTGCTTGGTGGCACAGTTGTTAGCATAAGTGCCTCATAGTGCCAGGGATATGGATTCAATTCTAGTCTTGGGTGACTGTCTCTGTGGAGTTTGCACATTCTCCCTTTGTGTGCATTAGTGTCTGCTGGGTGCTTTGGTTTCCACGTACAGTCCAAAGGTGGATTGGCCATGCTAAGAATTGCCCTGTGGTGTCCAGGGGTATGCAGGCTAGTTGGATTAGCCATGGTAAATATGGGGTTATGGGGATAGGGTGGAGCTGTGGTGGGTCTGTTTGAGGTGCTCTTTGGAGCTTTGCTACAGACTCAATGAGCCAAATGGTCTCTATATGCACTGTTGAGATTCTACAATCATAGTCCTCCTTTGCTGAATTCTGAATTTATTCCAGTCTTTGGAGCTGTCACTGACTTTGGCTTCCTTGTATGCTTTTTCTTTGAACTTAATACTTTCCATTAACGTCCTTGGTTAGCCATGGTTGGTTTGTGCTTCTCTTTGAATCTTTCTTGTTTACTGGGATATCTTCATGCTAAGAGTCATGAATTACCTCCTTAAATGTCTGCCACTGATTACTTACTTAGGGACAAAAAAATCTGCAGATGCCCCAGTTCTGAAGAAGGGTTACACCTGAAACGTTGTCTTCTCTACCTCCTGATGCTGCCTGGCTTGCTGTGTTCTTCCAGCCTCCTGCCTGTCTACTTCTGATTACTACTGTCATTTATGCTAACTTATCCACCAAGTTTATTATAGCTAATTCTTTCCTCATTTCATTGTAGTTCTTATTATGCAAGTTATTTTCCCCTCCTTCTGAATACATAACTTGTACTGAGGTGTTGTGCCATGGATTCTGCCAACATTCTCATATCGTGTTATCTTCACTTGCAAAGATAGGCAGAGAACATCAGTTGTTCATTAGATCATCATTAAGCTTAATTCCAGCCTTGTTTGATGCTCCCATATGTGAACTTCAAATTAAGTCAGTGGATTATCATTAAGTCTCAGAGTTAATATTTTTACTCAGCAAATTGTTGATGCTCAAATGAGCTTAGGTCTTTCCATTGTTACCTTTTCTGATGTCTCAGTAAAACTGGAGACATTTTGTTATAGACTGCTGTGTATTTGCATCAACACCTTTAAGCAGAGAGTTAAAAGTATTGCAGGATCAATGCAACAGCAGATTTACATAGCTCAGAAATGTAAAGAGCATGCACAACAGAACAGGGTTAAACTTAGGGAAACACTTACATTAAAACTACCTATTATATATAAAGAAAACGTAGTTGTTAGACATGCTTCAGCTTTATCTGACTACAGCTTATGATGCCTTTAGGTTGTGCTGTCAGTTGCTGCCTCCTGATGAATACTGTTCCTGTATTACTAGCCATGTTGAGGAACCAACATTGACAATACTGATACTAAAATATATACTCCATCACATTAACACACACACTTTGCCGAGCAT
Organism: Chiloscyllium plagiosum; assembly: GCF_037043375.1. Classification (NCBI taxonomy): domain Eukaryota; kingdom Metazoa; phylum Chordata; class Chondrichthyes; order Orectolobiformes; family Hemiscylliidae; genus Chiloscyllium; species Chiloscyllium plagiosum. The sequence continues at coordinate 69,994,447 of NW_028270140.1, forward strand.
GCACACATACAAACGTACACTCTCTCACGCGCACTCACACTCATGCACACACTCATTTGTACATGCTCACACTCTCTTTCTCTCTCATGCACACACACACACACGGGGTGAATTTGCATTTGCAGAATTATATGTGCAGATGCATTCTATTTTGCTCAAAAAGAATACAACCTGCAGGCAGTCAATGCAGGCAGTCAATCCATGTAATATTTTATAAATCCCTACTTTGGAAATAGAACCAGTCTGGCTCAAGATTGAGATACAGACAGACTCTAACCTCACACCTTTAATATATCGTCTGAGCTGAGATGTCACCTTTTTTTATAAAACCTTAAGTTATCTTGAGAATGTGACTTAAAAGAAGTTCTGGAATTTACATATTAATGAACTGAAACCTGCGACTTATTCTAAAAGATGAAAGACTTCACAGCAATCTAGGTTTGTTCAATATATCATTTCAGTTGCATGACACTGTAATCTTTTGCTACAAAACCTGTGTCTAATGATCTTGATCCACAGCTACAGATGGAGGAACAGTACTTCGAAAGCTAGTGCTTCCAAATGAACCTGTTGGACTATAGCCTGGTTTTGTGTGATTTTTTTAACTTTGTCCACTCCAGTCCAACACTGGCTCATCCGCATCATGACTAAAATATATAGGTGACCTCACCTATTTGATCCCTGTTGAAATAATTTCATAAGCTTTTCTTCCTCATCATTCCCCAATCCAAAATCTCTTGCCAGCAAGAGCATTGATTACTGTGTTAACACTTTAAAAGTGTTATTCCTTTAAAATGCTTAATTTGTAGATAAGCCAAATAGCTGGATATCATCGCATGACTTGAGGCCATGGCCACTCTGCATTGTAGAACCCTAGACAAACGATGTCTCTAGAAATTATTGTGAGTGTTTGTTGTTTCAACTGTAAACAAGCGCACTAGAGATCTTAAAGCAAATGGAATCCATGTATCTTTTTTTTGCATGTGGATAGCAATTATGGTATGCAGTGGCCATTGTCTCTTTAAATAAAGCAGAACAAAGAACACAGCAATGCAGCTTGAAAACTGTGGGAGAAAAAAAAAAACAGGCAAGATTCAGAAGTACTCCAGAAATTCCTGCTGTATACAGAACAGAAGAAAATAAACACAGAAAGCGGAACACAGACACAATAGTATGGCAAAAATGTGAAGAGTGCACCATAGACTTATGTAAACACAAACCAATGCACATAATTCAGTCAGACACACCCAAGACAATTGGAGCAGCTTCAACCATAAGATGGCCAGACTTTCAACATTGTGAAAGTAACACATTGCATAGGAGAAGTCAGACAATTATAAGATTTTGTTTGAACCAATGTCATATCCCCAATGAAAATTGGCAAGCACATTCTCAAAACTAAAATTGACAGACCAGGCAGTGCAAGTACATACTAACGGTCCTCATTTTGAAAGCATGTTCCAGGATCATTGGAAATCAATGGGACATGCAACAACCATGAAATTAATTGGATACAATGGATTACGTATTCCTTGCATTGATAAGTTAACAATGCAATACAGCTATAGCAAGTCAGCATCAAAACCACACATAATTTACTTGGTAGGCTTGAGCAAACTAACAGTGGCAGGACAACCAGTGTGTAAGGATCTCAAAATTGTGGCTGTCCACAAGATCACCAAAATACTCATGGCAACAGAAAAGACCATGCATACTTGCATTGAGTCAGCTGAGACATTATAATAATTGTTCCTGCAGACGTTTACTGCGATCGGCAGTTTCAAATGTGAAGCTATCTTACACTTCAAAGAAGATACCATTCTTTCAATTGATATCCCAGAAAGTGCAGTGTTCACAAAAAAGAAAAATCTAAGTGCAGTCTAGATGATGTGGAATGCAATGGGATAATTCCTGTATAGGAGACCAGACAAATTAGTACAGTTCAATAATGTGCATTCTAAAGAAGGATGGCATATTCAGAATACATCTAAATCTGAGACATAGAAACCTTACTATAAAAAGATGTCCAAAGAAAATCAAGTTTGAAGAATTGAATACCGGGATCATTGGAGGTAAATTTTTGTAAAACCTGGCAGCCAAACATGGATATTGATTGATGCACTTAGCCAGGGAATCTCAGGAAGTCATGACCTTTCAGTTTATCTGTCAGTTATACCTCTTTCAAAAGCATATAGATAGAGTTGCATGAAACATTCCTGTATACAAATGCATTGCTGATGGTATTGTGGTAATGGAAAAAAACCAAAGAAGAGTAAGATTGGTTAAAAACGAAATACTGCAAATGCTGGAAATCTAAAATAAAACCAGAAAGCAATGGAGAAAGTCAGCAGATCTGTTCAACATCTGTAGAGAGAGAAACAGAGTTAATGTTTTGAGTCCAGTCTGACTCTCCTTTGGAACTCTTTTTACTTAAGAGCACAATTGGAACCTTTACACCGTGATGGTGGTTTTTCACAAGAAGGACTCTTGTTCAACAGCAAGACCTGCCAACTGATTGTAAGTCAGATCAATTCTTTATGGGTCTGTATATTCAGGTTGTGAAATCTTCCCCAAGCCAGGCAAAGGTACAGATATAAGATGCATGCTGTTCCCCCAAACCAAAGAAAACCTAAAGAGATGCTGTGGATTCTTCAACTTGTCTTTATGAATTCTGAACTTCTCTGACAAAGCATCTTTGTTGAGAAAGCTCATAAGAATGGTGTGACCATATGTATGGCAGAAGGGCCATATTTGAATCCCTTAAACAACATTGTCAGCAGAAAACTGTACTTTGAAGTACTATGATCCACAATTCTGTACCCTGATGTTTGTCCTTTTCCAATGTGAAGACTAACATAAAGTATTCTTTGTGGACTGTACTGGCATCTTCTGTGTCCACACACAGATTACCTCCTTTATGGGCCCTACTCTTTCCCTAGTTACTTTCTGTGTTTCCTTTTATTTTACCCATCAGTGCTTTCTTATGAACTATCATGGCTTTCCAAATTTTCTTTTTAAGTTATCCCCTGCACTTTTTATGTTACTGTAAGCACTCTGCTGTATTGAAAACCTGGTAGCTGTCGTAAGCTTCTCTTTCTTTGTCCGAGTGGTTGCATTCTTTAAGTTCCTCGGGTTCTCAGGTCTTCATCCAGCCTTTGTCCTTATGGAAATACATTTACCCTGGACTTTAGTTATTTCCTCTTGAATGCCTCCCACTGCTCTGATACAGTTTCATCTATAACTTCCTAGTCCATTTGGACTATTATATCTTATTAAAATTACTGAAATTAGCTTTTCCCCAGTTTAGAACTTTTATTCTTGACCTAGTCCCATACTTTTCAATAACTGTTAGAAATCAAACTGACTTCCAGTCACCATTTCCAAACTGTTCCCTGACAGAAATGCATTCTACCTGCCCAGGCTCATATTGGAGCCAGAATTGCACCCTTCTTTTTTGACCTTTTTACAAGGCTAAAAATGGTCTCTTAGATGCAATTTAAGAATTTTCTCCCTCCTTACTATTCATACTAAAACTATCTTAGTTAATATTTGCGTTGTTAAAATCCTCTAATATTTATGATTCCACTTTAATGAAATTTGTTTGTATGTTTGATCTCTAACTCTCCCTGACTGTTCAGGGACTCAACCATGTGTTGAATCCAAGATCAGCTGCTAAAATTAACTAGGCACCCCTAATTCAGCTGTTAATCTTGAACTGTTCATCTATCACAGGGTGACATTTCCACTCAAGTCTTAAAGTTACCCATATTGTTTCAGGGTAAGACATGGTTTAAATACTGGCTCCAGGCATTGACATGTTTAATGAACAAGACAGAAATTTTGTTTAAGAAGATGATGTTCAAAATCAGATGTGTTCAAATCCTGTTTGCATGCTCCAATTCCTCTATTCCTCTTTGAACATTGTCCCCTTTTCAGTGACACTGGCCTGGATTATCTTCATGGTCAAACACCAGCTTTCCTGCCCTCCATGGATTGGCAAGATGTCTGTCAATGTTTTCTCAACCTTAATAGCTTCCCGTGTGCCTTAAATGAGATCCTTGCATTAAAATGGATGGAATGGACTCTTTGTCATCTCCCTCATTTATGTACAGAATAATCAAATATCTCAAACTCATTATGTTCACTTTATATAATGCAGAACTAACCAATTTTGAAAAATAAAACATTTACTTTTCTGCTTCCAAGTTTTTGGATATTTTTATCAGAAATACCAAAGTTACATTATTGGGAAAAGAAATTAGCCTTTTTTCTACGTAGGTGGAGTCATGTGACCAGACCATAGATTCAAATACAATTGCTAATATTGTTTAAGCATTCCATCTTCACTAGTGCTCTGTTTCCTGACTCCAGCCATCCTCTCTGATTTCGTGCATATTTCACATTTGCTCTGGGTATTCAACTGAGTCCTGTTAATGTATGATTATAGCACTAAAACCTTTTTTAAAAAATAGTACTGTAATTAGGAGGCAGTGATTACTTAATAATGTTCTTTCTGATTCCTCCACAAACATAACAAGAAATTCTATTGTTTAGTTCCATTTGAAATTTGGTGTATGATTGGTATATACACAGTCAATGCTGACCAAATACTTCTTTGTTTTGTAGATTCACATTCCTAATCTACTCAACTGAACATTTGAAATTAATTGGCAGCTATATTGCACAACACAAAGTGATTTGTATGTGTGAGAAGAGAGAGAGAAACAAAATTTAAAAAAAGATATATAATATTGTCTAATTGTTGATCATCGTTTTCTTTCATAGCATTGGCTGGAACCCAACAAGTCAGTTGTGAAGCAAATGAAATGTAAGTTTTGACATTTGTTTTTCCTTTGTAAATACACATTTAAAATTATTGACAGTTTTAAAATTTATTTTTTAATCAGTCTGGTCAGATATGTTATGACATAACTCTAGGACTGCTGGGGCTTGAACCCAAACCTGCTGGCCCAGAGGTAGGGACACTATCATTTTCTTGGCAATTCCACATGGATCAGGCTTATACTATATTATGGTATTAACAGTCAGTTGAGAAAAATGCTGAAAAATTCAGGTTGAGTTGTATCACAAATTCAGTTATATTACTATTTGATGATGAATCATTTACGAATAACTGCCACTCTGTGTTGGTCACTTGCATTTTCATATCCTATATGTTTTCATCCTGTGTATTTTAGTTAGTTATTGATTTTCTACTGCCCCTTTGACATGATTCTAATTAATAAATAAGACAATTAAGTGCTGTTTAGTGACATCCATAGTTGCTGATGCTTTGAATATTCATAACAAGAAGATCTTAAGACATCTACACTGATCTAGTAATCATATTTTGACTGGATAATATGTGTTGCTACTGTTTCTGGCATAAAGTAGTTAAAGTATCTGCCAAACATGCCCAAAACCAGATACTTGAGTCTTGTTAGAAATTGATTCTTGGTCAATGGGCATTCTAATGCAGCTTTTCAAACAGGGGTCCTGTCATGCTGGAGGTCTAAGATGGAGAGCCATCCCACTGATAGATCCATACAGGAAATGGGAAAGGGGAGTTAAATAGAGTGACAGCTGGCACGACCAATCATATTGCCGGGTAATCAGAAAAAACTTAGATGGTCCTCAGCAGTCCCTTTGGTCATTTTAAGGTCTGCCAGATAAACTTGGAAAACCAAGGGAAGTATGCATTTTTTACTTCAAGTCTGTAATAGCTCTGACAGCAAATGCCAAAGCACCTGTACTGAAAATGACCCCTTGGGATGGATTTTATAGGGCCAGCTTAGCAATCTCGCAAACAGTCCGAGTGACTGGGAACTCTGTGTCCCAGCAGGACCATGTTTGATATCTTAGTGAGGCCTGGCTGTCTCCTAGCATGGGGACTGGAGACTAGCACTCGCGGGGGTGGGGGAGCAAAGTTTAAGATGGTGTTAGGGAGGCATAAAGATAGTATATAATCTTGGAGGAGGGAATGCCTCAGACCGGCAAAGAAAATGCCCCCAGAGGAGGTCCCAAAACTTGTTAGTTATCATTAGCTCTTCTAAGAAAGATTGCTGGCTACTTTCTATGTGCTAAATAGAGGCAGGGGCAGGATGAGACTCTTAAATGACTTATGAATTAGCTGGCATAACACTCCCCACACCCCCTCAGATTTCAATATTGTAGAGATGTTAGATCTGACATTTTTCATATGTAATAGTAAGACCATGGATGGAATCTTGCTTTCTTGAGACTCAGTATGCCAGTGAGACTAAATGTTTGGGGATGGAGTTGGGATTTCATAGAATCACAGAATCCCTACAGATAGAGGCCATTCAGCTCACTGAGTCTGCACCAACTCTCTGAAGTGATTCCATCCTATCCCCGTGACCTTGCATTTATCATGGCTAATCCACTTAGCCTGCATATCCCTGGATGCTACAGGGAAATTTAGCCTGGTCAATCCACCTAACCTGTACAATGAAGTTATTCTCAGCTCATTGTCTATTCATTGTCTAAACATCAAACTTTACAAACAGGCAGGAGGAGGTTCCACCCACACCTGGCATTTCCTGAGTTCCAACTTGTGGACACCATTTTTAAAAGGCATCTGGACAGCAGATGGTTTCACTCTCTGCAGCCCAGGAACATCACCCACCCTCTACTAATCAGCTCCACCCACCCATGGAAATGTTAGTGACCAGATAAAAAACTATGCCATGCTCTACCAATGCCTTACTAGAGGCTCTCTTGAAGGCTGTTCAGGAAATAAAGGAAGTGCTTTTCCCTGGGGATGGCAAAAGGATGCCATCTTGACTGATGAAGAGAGCCTGGACAGACATGGCTGCGGAGGTCAGTGCTTATTAGTGGCTCAAGAGATCCTGCTACAGTGCCACAAGAGGGAAAATGATCTGCTGCACTTAGCTAGGGTATGTGCTATAGTCTTCAATGCATCACACCACCACAAATTTTAGTTGGTATTGTAAAAACACTGTCACACATAAGATTTGTGTGACAGGAATTTCCATCAGTTGTCTCATGTGCAATCAGTTTATATAAGGGTTTTGCAGCTACCAATGTAGCACAACTTGCACCATAGTGCTAATGGCTCTTTAAACAGCGAAGGAACTGCAATACTTAACAGCTGTTAGATCATTGACATTTCTTCATTTGAATCTACTCTTCAACAACACTATCATTCAGAACCATTAAATTCCTAACTTACTAATACCACATTCTGCTTACTAGTAATACACATAATCACAACTTTGGGGATTGACACCTCTATCTGTATCTGTCAATGCAGGCAAAGTATACAAGTATCTGTGCTAGTACCCACATACCCTCCACAATTTGAGGGTGAAGGCAATTAGTTCCCCAAGGTTATCACAATAAAGGCCCTCTTTTAGACATTGTGATTCTGTATAAGTCTGTCCAAAAGTAATTGGCCTTATTGCTTTTATGCAATATACCTTTTTGTTATCTAGGAATAGTGCCTCTTCTTCAGATTCTGTACAGAGTTATATCCTCTAACACTAATCGATGGATTGGCCGAAGACTCAAATAATACTTAACCATTATCACTTATCATTATGACATACACTGCAAGGTGGAAGCAGTGTTCATCTGGGAAAATACCACAGTACCCTTCTTGTCAAAAGCTCGTGAATGATGAGACATGGTCAAGATGTTGATGTTTGGAATTGTCAGAGCTTATTCACTCTATATTGCAATGAGTGTTTTCCTTTGCTGAAAAGCTCTTAGTTGTCTGCTGATATAATAATATTTTTCAGTTTATGTTTCAATTCCCTCAGTTAGATGTGTTTGCACTATGCAGGAATACATGTAAACAGATCCATCCACCATACTTTGCTTTGTGCATTCGCTAATCCTTGTTTAGAAAAGTGATTTCTGGAAAGATGGTGATGGTAAACCTTTCCTTCGAGTTATTCACTCTCTAACCTCTCCCTCTCCCTCTCCCTTTAGAGTGCACTCTTCCCTCCACCCCGCCTTAAGAGTAGATGGCCTTAATATGCTGTGGTATCCAACTATCCATCTTCAGTTGCCCCACACACCCCACCTAATGATTGTCAGCCCATTCACTGTCTCCCTTCATATTCCTGCTCATCACTCAATCCCACTTCCTTCCCAAATCTCATTCCAGTCTTATTCTTACACTATCCATCATTCAATGTGCTGTTCTCCTTCTACCCCCTTATATTCCCTACCTTTTTGTATACTCTTCCTTGTCAATGTGTTTCTATTGCTGCCATTCTCTCCTTTATTCTATTTTGCTATCATCCATTCCCTAGTGCTTCCAGTACCCCAAACAAATATACCCTTACAGTTCCATTCACTACTGTTCCTTTCCACCAAGTCCACCTTTCTCCGAATCTTTTTCAGTTTCATTTAAGATCCAATTTTAAGTTGAGTGCTGCTTTCCTGCCCTGGTCAAGTTTACTGATGGAAATCAGCTTGGCTACTTTTTTTACTCAGGCTAGTGGGCCTGGCCAACCTTCCACCATTACACCATAGCCATCAAACTACAACAGGCAACACCACATCTAATTGAAACTCATAAGCTAGTTGATCTGGTTAGGCTTCACCTCTTATACTATAAGTGATCAAGAAATCCAGATCATTAATGGGTGAGACTTGTTGGAGGGGCTTTATGGCTTATACGAGTGTTTAGAAACCTGAAGCAAGACTGCATATGACTGAGATTTTCATTAGCTGGTTGGCGCACACAGGCTTCACCACTTATGTTGTGAGCATTTGTGTAAGGACCAGCATGGTTTATAGGAGCAAAGTAATGGAAGAAGTTTGTACTTATTGGAGCTTAGGTGAAGAAGAAAATTGCGGTAGGTATATGCCTCATATCATTGGGTTTGTGAACATATGTATTTCCAGTTTTGGCTTACAAGATGGCTTCTGTGAATGCAATTCCATCTGGCTGGGATGCTAATGAGTATTTGTGGAATGCTAATGTACGCAGATGTGATCCTTCTAAAAGCTGAGTTGCCTGAAAAGCTCATACCAAAACGTGAACCTGCTGTTGTAAAACTGAGTCTTTGTGACACACCCAATTAAGTTCCCCTGCCCACCCTTTTAAAAGGCCCATATTAGCCCAGAAGATTTTGGCTTTTATGTCTCAGAAGCATCGTGCTGTTGGTGAAAGGCATATTGGTTATTATTAAACTTCAGAAGTGATCCATAGATACTGAAGTGAGCTATGTTGAGGATGTATATAAATACAAGGTACTTATTTCTCACCTAACCCTTTATTAGTAATCTACTCCTACCAATGCACAATAGCCCTCTTTAAATGCGCATAATTTTCTATTTAAAAAAAACTCCAGTGGGCCCAGTTGCACATTAGGGTGTATGTGAACAACCACCTGACTCCTCAATCACTTAAACTGGCCTTGAACTAAAAATATGCAACTTCTGTCAATGTGTAATCCTTATATTATGTTCATTGTGTTTTCCTGCTGTTTCTCCTTCGAGTGAAAGTATATGGCGTGTCTTGTATTGGATAAGCTGTGCTGCTTTTATGTGCTGCCTTATTGGATGAAGGGAATATGTGGATGTCTGCTGGGTTTCAATATTTGCCTGTAGGGATTAAGGTGATCCAATCCCCCTTTGAACTGGTTATGAACTTTAAACTGCATGTGTTAGCACCATAGATGAGTGGAACAATGTGAAATGTTTGCACCCACAAATCACAAATAGATCCTGACCCATAGAGAATAACAAGATATTGCTAGGTGCTAAGTAATGGCTGCATTGTTTGCTGAAAAGCCACATGACACATCCTCTTGGTTACCTGAAAGATTAGAATGAGAACACAATTTTCAATGCTTGACAGTAAAACAAAACCCTTGAATGCTACTTTAGGGAGATTTTCAAAGGTTGACATATATTGGATAACCTGCATACATTGCAAGTCGATAAATAGGACAGGTTGTAGCATAATGTCTGCAAAGGAGCCCATCTGATTTTGCTTTGTTAACTTAAATGGAAAACAAAATTAGATAGATTCCTTTATAGACTGTGGTTTTCTGTTGCCTAATGGCTTGGATTCAGATCCAGCAATGTGTCTCCTGGAAGTTGATTGTGGTCAGTCAGACCAAAATGCTGGAGTGTAACATGAATTAATAAATAAGGAGGCATGCAGTGAGAAACAAAGAAGATTAAACTTGAAATACACCATTTATCAAGCCCTCTATTGCTTTAATGCAAAGAGGTGAACTGGTCATGTGGACAATTAGGAAATTTCTTGAGTGCGCCACAAAGTTGTTACAAAACTCCCTACTGTCATTGCCCTGTCTTTTCTCTTGGGAATCCAGCGGGACATCTACCCTATCAGGACAACCAGTGAAACACTGCCCATTTTGTGCAACCTTCATGTCCTCCGTTCATAAGAAGTGAAATGTGCTAAGGACTCCTGAAAGATGAGTTCATAGTCTCTTTCTGACTGTTGGGTGTCAACCTGCTGCAATTAAATCAGCCTCATTTTGGTCACCAGTCCTGCAAATGCAGAAACAATTTATGGTTGGATCTGAACTGTGGAGAGCCACCTGCAGAGGAAGTGGGAATTGGGGCCTGATGATGTACGTTACCTGACTGGTACCTGAAACTGTTTCCTGTCTGCCTTGCCTGACCCTTACCTTGTGTTGAAATTCCTTGTTGCCTGTTCTGAGTCTGACACTGCTGCATCATTCTGGTCTCTGAAGTTGCTTCCTGCTCGGATGTTGATGCTGTTGACTGTGCTTTTTTTATATAGATGATATCTCTATTAATTTATAGTGTTACTAGTACATGTATTAATAGTTATCCTCAATAGTAATTCATAGTGTCACTGAAAATCGCTCTATGTTCTTAAATTGAGGACTATTTGCTGCCATAGTACATGCATGTTAACCTGAATGGAAATCCCTGGTAGGCACTTGTGCAGTTTGTGATTTATTTCCTTGCAATTTGTGGTAATACATGTGAGCCAATTGTGGATTCGGTGTTGCTTTAATCTCAGTAGTGATTTGTGGCTTCCTAACAGATGCCGTACTGTGATTCATGCTTCGGGCAAGACAAACTGCAAGCAGCTTCACTATTTACAGGCTTCAAGTTTCAGTTAAGCCAGAGAAAGAAGTTTGTTTCAGATAGAAAGGATAACAAAGCATCGTTTCCTTTGCATCCTGTTCTCTGAAGTCTGGGTATATACCTGGGTGCATGTGCAGCTTTGGAGGTAATGGCTGATATTCCTTGCAATCACTGTGTCCAATTTTAGCAAGTTTTTGGCTGTGGAACTGTTAATCAAAATAGAATATTCCTCAGAAACCTATCTCATTCATCAACCCCACAAACTATATCTTGCTTTGGTAAATATGGTTTTCTGTATATTGAGACAAGAGGCACAACTGATAACTGGTAGGACTGTTGAAAAAAATTATCTTGTCAAGAGTTTTCAGATGCATTATGACAGTTTTTGTAAAATACTTTGAACTAGATGAGATTTTTCAGCAAGTCATACATTTTTATTAAACCTTTTGATTTTTAAATATTTGTCTCTTGATTTAATAGATGGTGTAGGTGATGGGGTTGACTTGTCTGGCATTCTTTTGGACCCCACAAAAATAGTGTGTGCTGCTGCTGTCCCAGCCACATCTCTGCACACCCACCACCCCCTGTTGCCTCACCGAAGCAACTTCCAACCTACCCTTTTTCCACCGGAGAGGCCATCCCAGCATTGCATCACTTAAGTGAGCTATACTGAGATACCCTTTTTAACACAGGCAAATCATTGGCTTTATTTAAATGAGGTCCAAGACTTAAAACAGCTCAGGTCTCTTTGCTGAGAAACTGAACAAGTGATTAGCCATAAAAAAATGCTGAATATATGAAAATCTAGAACTTCATATCCGAACCTCTATGGATCTTCATCTGATTTTCAAGACGATTTTCGTTAGATTCTGAACATAACTGCAAATGGACAAATGCATGTGTGCAATTATGAGTTGGCTGATGAATATACTATGCAATATAGCCACAAAGGAACCAAGTTATTTTATCAAAATATAACGTATTATGAAAGAAAAAGATTGGCAAATGTTTCAAGTTCACGTTTCATTGGCGACTCAATGAATGGCCACACACAAGGCAATCTTTTACTTTCAACTGGTTGTGAAGTTCTAATATTTTCTGATGGCCTTTCAAATTTCCAACATTTGTTGTTTATTAATTTATATCTTTAACACTCACATAAGAGATTAAGAAAGATGTCCATTGTGCACTCTGCTCTAACTATTAGGCATATATTTAGGTATTTACTTCGATGATCGATGTTTTGTATTTCATTTTTACTGAGTGTAGATGTGCTAAAGATGTTATTCAAATGGAATGGTAATGTCTAGTTTACAACCAGTAGTAGGAAAATAGCTTCAAATCAAATTGATCATAAAATGCTAAACATCAAGGTAGTACAAAGGTAGAGGAAATGCTAGACAGTGAGTGGGTTATTTTTGTAGTTTTTTTAATAATCCGTATTATCTTGAACTTGCTTCTTCAACATATGTATGCGCTACAAGAACCAAGAAGTGTCACCAGAGTTGCCTTTTGCCAGGTGGGTGTGCTGGTGAAATATGCACAATATTACTTATATTTTGGATAGTAGCATGTTACCTCAGAGCATTAGCTTCTTACTCAATCTTGCACTGTTGATGGCTTGTTTCATGCAGTTAAAGTTATTAAACAGGTGAATTCTTATATGTCAGAAACAAGCAATAGTTTTAGACCAGATTATTTTAAGCTAAAATGTAATTACTGTGCTATTTTAAGTAATCTAGGCATTACCATTTTAATATACAAAGTAAATAATATTTACTTCTCATGAGCATTAGCAATAAAATTAAATGTATTATATCAAAGTAATCTCTGATCCAGAAATTTACAATTCTTTCCTGCATTTTGCTTGACTACCTCCAGCAAAATATGAAAAAAAATATTATTTAAGTGTGGGCTTTAGGTTCCTTTTTCTTTTCTATGCCAAAATGGAGGGGAGCTTACTTTTAGCTCATAATGATCAAATGCTCCTCTGTTTATTAGAGGCTTAGTAGGTTGTGCAATCAGTATTCCAGGCCAGTTTACATAGTGTCTCATTGGTGCTACATTTGCTTATAGTTGACAGATAAGGAGACAGAGAGCAGTAGATATGATACAATATAAACGTTAACAAGGGTATAGTTTGATATGTTCTGATGGATCTGTGGCACCTGGCCTAACTGCAATCCTTATTTAGGAGAACATGCAAAATATGGCACGGAAGCTGGTCAATTGATCCAACCAAACCATACTATTGGAACACTCTGGTTGATCTACTTTTTCTCATTTAAATTTAACTTTGTAAGCATATGTTTACTTCTCCCTCACTGACTTCAAGCTTCCCCGAAAATATATCTGTACTATTTGCTTCAACTGTGGCAGCACATTCCACACTGTCATCACTCTTTGGTTAATAAAGCTTCTTTTGATTACTATATTGGATTTCTTGGTGATTATCTTAAGTTGATGGCTTCTAGATACCCTTTTTTCCACAAGAGAATACATTGTTTCTGTATCTACTTATATCAAAACCATTCAGGATTTACAAAAAAGACTTTAACTGTGTTATGCCTCCATGTTTTTTTTCCAAGTGCAAAAAACATCCACCCTGTCATCCATTCCAGATACAGTTAATTATAGATTTTTGTTTTCATCCTTGAACATTTTCTGTGCCTTCTGTACTGCCTTTGTAAAATACTTTGAACTAGATGAGATTTTAAAAAAAACACCAATGAGATTTTTGAGCAAGTGACCAGAATATTGTAATATTCCAAATATGGTCTAATCAAGGTTTGAACATAGAACTTAGAACATAGAAGAATACAGCGCAGTACAGGCCCTTCGGCCCTCGATGTTGCACCGATCCAAGCCCACCGACCTACACTAGCCCACTATCCTCCATATGCCTATCCAATGCCCGCTTAAATGCCCATAATGAGGGAGAGTCCACCACTGCTACTGGCAGGGCATTCCATGAACTCACGACTCGCTGAGTAAAGAACCTACCCCTAACATCTGTCCTATACCTACCCCCCCTTAATTTAAAGCTATGCCCCCTTGTAATAGCTGACTCCAGACGTGGAAAAAGATTCTCACTGTCAACCCTACCTAACCCCTAATCATCTTGTACACCTCTATCAAGTCACCCCTAAACCTTCTTTTCTCCAATGAAAACAACCCCAAGTGCCTCAGCCTTTCCTCATACGATCTTCCTACCATACCAGGCAACATCCTGGTAAACCTCCTCTGCACCCGTTCCAGTGCCTCCACATCCTTCCTATAGTATGGCGACCAAAACTGCACACAATACTCCAGATGTGGCCGCACCAGAGTCTTATACAACTGCAACATGACCTCAGGACTCCGGAACTCAATTCCTCTACCAATAAAAGCCAGTACGCCATATGCCTTCTTCACCGCACTATTTACCTGGGTGGCAACTTTCAAAGATCTGTGTACATGGACACCAAGATCCCTCTGCTCATCCACACTACCAAGTATCTGATCATTAACCCAGTACCCCATCTTTTTGTTACTCTTACCAAAGTGAATCACCTCACACTAAGCTACATTGAACTCCATTTGCCACCTTTCTGCCCAGCTCTGCAGCTTATCTATATCCCGCTGTAACCTGCCACATCCTTCCTCACTGTCTATAACTCCTCCGACTTTCATATCATCTGCAAACTTGCTCACCCAACCTTCTAGCCCCTCCTCCAGGTCATTTATAAAAATGACAAACAGCAATGGTCCCAAAACAGATCCTTGCGGAACATCGCTAGTGACGGCACTCCAAGATGAACCTTTGCCATCAACTACTACCCTCTGTCTTCTTCCAGCCAGCCAACTCCTAATCCAAACCTCCAACTCACCCTCAATGCCATATCTCCGTATTTTTTGCAGTAGTCTACCATGGGGAACCTTATCAAACGCCTTACTAAAATCTATATACACCACATCTACCGCTTTCCCCTCATCCACCTCCTTAGTCACCTTCTCAAAGAATTCAATAAGGTTTGTGAGGCATGACCTGCCCTTCACAAAACCATGCTGACTATCCTTGATCATATTATTCCTATCCAGATGTTCATAAGTCCTATCCCTTACAATTCTCTCTAAGACTTTGCCCACAACAGAAGTGAGACTCACCGGCCTATAGTTACTAGGGTTATCCCTACTCCCCTTCTTGAACAAGGGAACCACATTTGCTAGCCTCCAATCTTCTGGCACTACTCCTGTAGACAACGAGGACATAAAAATCAAGACCAATGGCTCTGCAATCTCCTCCCTTGCTTCCCAGAGAATCCTAGGATAAATGCCATCAGGCCCAGGGGACGTATCTATTTTCACCCTTTCCAGAATTTCCAACACCTCTTCTCTACATACCTCAAAGCCATCCATTCTACTTAATTGTGACTCAGTATTCACATCGACCACAATGTCCTGTTCCTGAGTGAATACTGATGAAAAGTATTCATTCAGTGTCTCCCCAATCTCTTCAGCCTCCACACGCAACTTCCCACTACTATCCTTGACTGGACCTATTCCTACCCTAGTCATTCTTTTATTCCTGACATCCCGCACCTCCGCCCTCAGACCCAACCCCTCCAACCGCAACAAGGACAGAACGCCCCTGGTGCTCACCTTCCACCCTACCAACCTTCGCATAAACCAAATCATCCGCCGACATTTCCGCCACCTCCAAACAGACCCCACCACCAGGGATATATTTCCCTCCCCACCCCTCTCCGCCTTCCGCAAAGACCGTTCCCTCCGTGACTACCTGGTCAGGTCCACGCCTCCCTACGACCCACCCTCCCATCCTGGCACTTTCCCCTGCCACCGCAGGAACTGTAAAACCTGCGCCCACACCTCCTCCCTCACCTCTATCCAAGGCCCCAAAGGAGCTTTCCACATCCGTCAAAGTTTTACCTGCACATCCACTAATATCATCTATTGTATCCGTTGCTCCCGATGCAGTCTCCTCTACATTGGGGAGACTGGGCGCCTCCTAGCAGAGCGCTTTAGGGAACATCTCCGAGACACCCGCACCAATCAACCAAATCGCCCAGTGGCTCAACATTTCAACTCCCCCTCCCACTCTGCCGAGGATATGGAGGTGCTGGGCCTCCTCCACCGCCACTCCCTCACCACCAGACGCCTGGAGGAAGAACGCCTCATCTTCTGCCTCGGAACACTTCAACCCCAGGGCATCAATGTGGATTTCAACAGTTTCCTCATTTCCCCTTCCCCCACCTCATCCTAGCTTCTAACCTCCAGAAACTCGATCCCCTGACCTGTCCGGACTTGTCCGACCTGCCCAGCTCCTTTTCCACCTATCCACTCCACCCTCTCCTCCCTGACCTATCACCTTCATCTCCTTCCCCACTGACCTATTGTACTCTATGCCACTCTCTCCCCTCCCCCACCCTCCTCTAGCTTATCTCTCCACGCTTCAGGCTCTCTGCCTTTATTCCTGATGAAGGGCTTTTGCCCGAAACGTCGATTTTGCCTGTCCTCGGATGCTGCCTGAATTGCTGTGCTCTTCCAGCACCACTGATCCAGAATCTGGTTTCCAGCATCTGCAGTCATTGTTTTTACCACCTTTATACCTATAGAAAGCCTTAGCATTTTCCTTAATCCTACCAACTAAGGACCTTTCATGTCCCCTCCTTGCTGCTCTTAGCTCTCTCTTCAGGTCCTTCCTGGCTACCTTATAACTCTCAATCGCCCCAATTGAACCTTCACACCTCATCTTTACATAGGCCGCCCTCTTTCATTTAACAAGGGATTCCAATTCCTTATTAAACCACGGCTCCCTCACACGACCCTTTCCTCCCTGCCTGACGGGTACATACTTATCAAGGACACTCAATAGTTGCTCCTTGAACAAGCTCCACATATCAATTACGCCCTTGCCTTGAAGCTTATTTTTCCAAGCCACACATCCTAAGTCATGCCTCACCGCATCATAATTTCCCTGCCCCCAGCTATAACTCTTGCCCTGTAGTGCACACTTATCCCTCTCCATCACTAGAGTAAAAGTCACCGAATTGTGGTCACTGTCCCCAAAGTGCTCACCTACCTCTAATTCTAACACCTGGCCTGGTTCGTTACCCAGAACCAAATCCAGTATGGCCTCACCTCTTGTTGGCCTATCTACATATTGTGTCAGGAAACCCTCCTGCACACATTGGACAAACACTGACCCATCTAACGAACTTGAGCTATAGCTTTCCCAATCAATATCAGGAAAGTTAAAGTCTCCCATAACAACCACCCTATTACTTTCACACTTCTCTTGAATCATACTCGCAATCCTTTCTTCTACGATCCTAGGACTATTAGGAGGCCTGTAAACGACTCCTAACAGGGTGAGCTCACCTTTCCTATTCCTAACCTCAGCCCAAACTACCTCAGATGGCGAGTCTTCATCCATCGTCCTTTGCACAGCTGTAATACTATCTTTGACAAGCAATGCCACACCTCCCCCTCTTTTACCCCCACCTCTGACCCTACTAAAACATTTAAACCCTGGGACCTGCAACAGCCAATCCTGTCCCTGTTCTACCCTTGTCTCCGTAATAGCCACAACATTGAAGTCCCAGGTACCAACCCACGCTGCAAGTTCACCTACCTTATTTCATATACTTCTTACATTGAAGTATACACACTTCAAGCCACTTTCCTGTTTACATCACCCTCCTTTGAAATTGATGCCATGTTCCTAACCTCCCTACACTCCAGGTCCTGCACCCTAAAGCTACAGTCTGGGTTCCCATGCCCCTGGAGAGTTAGTTTAAACCACCCCCCAAGAGCACTAGCAAACCTCCCACCAAGGATACTGGTGCCCCTCAGGTTCAGGTGCAGACCATCCTGTTTATAGAGGTCCCACCTCCCCAGAAAGAACCCCAGTTATCCAAATACCGGAATCCCTCCCTCCTGCACCATCCCTGTAGCCACGCATTTAACTGTTCTCTCTCCCTATTCCTCAACTCTCTATCATGTGGCACGGGTAACAAACCAGAGACAACAACTCTGTTCGTTCTAACTCTGAGCTTCCAACCTAGCTCCCTGAAAGCCTGCCTAACATCCTCAGCCCTCCTCCTACCTATGTCATTGGTGCCAATGTGGACCACGACTTCGGGCTGCTCCCCCTCCCCCTTAAGGACCCGGAAAACACGATCAGAGACATCATGTACCCTTGCACCTGGGAGGCAACATACCAAACGTGAGTCTCTCTCGTTCCCACAAAACTGCCTATCTGTGCCCCGAACTATCGCGTCCCCAATTACTATTGCTCTGTTCTTCTCCACCCTTCCCTTCTGAGTAACGGGGACAGGCTCCGTGCCAGAGGCCTGAGCCCCGTTACTTACCCCTGGTAAGTCGTCCCCCCCACAAGTATCCAAAACGGTATACTTGTTCTTGAGGGGAATGGCCGCAGGGGGTCCCTGCACTGGCTGCTTCCTCCCAGTCCCCCTCACTGTCACCTATCTATCTGCCATCTTTGGAGTTACTACTTCCCTAAAGCTCCGATCTATGACCCCCTCTGCCTCCCGAATGATCCTAAGTTCATCCAACTCCAGCTCCAGTTCCCTAACACGGTCTTGGAGGAGCTGGAGATGGGTGCACTTCCTGC
Organism: Chiloscyllium plagiosum; assembly: GCF_037043375.1. Taxonomy (NCBI): domain Eukaryota; kingdom Metazoa; phylum Chordata; class Chondrichthyes; order Orectolobiformes; family Hemiscylliidae; genus Chiloscyllium; species Chiloscyllium plagiosum. Next base: position 70,013,171 of record NW_028270140.1, read on the forward strand.
AAGTTTGATATAGTTTTAGCTATAATTTTTCAATTCTATTCCACCAGAAGTAACGCTTAATACTTGCATTGCTCTAACTATGACCTTGAATGCATGTAACATAATATGTAATGATTGCTGGCTTTCTATTCTGAGATTCCTTTGTTCCTCTGCCCAACCTAGTCCAGTATCTTTAAATAAAAAGTGATTTTCTTCTTGTTATTAAAATGAATTTATTTGCCAATTATTCCCCATCCATAAATTTTGTTAATGTATTCCTGCAATTTGCTGTGGACTTCTTCAATATTGAATATTCCTCCATTTAGAATTACTTGTAAATTGAACAGTTGTGTTTTTGATTCCAAAGTCCAAATTGTTAATGTAAATTGCAAACAATTGTAGTCCCTGAACCTTTCCTTGTTGAAAACCACTTCCGACCTTCAGTTGTTCTCATTCTGTCTTTTGTCTTGCTAATGGTTTATTTTGCCGCCTGTCCCATGACTCCATATTCTCTAACATTTTAATTGATCTGTTTATCCATAGACTATAACCAGGGTTCAGGTTGTTCTTTCATTTTAATGAAACATATATTTCCCCACACTCAGTTGAACACTGCTTTAAATGTTCCCCTCATTGCTTTGCAGTTTTATTTGCCAGTATAGCTCCCTATTTTACTTCACCAAGATCTATCCTAAATCCCTTAAAATCAACATTTCTCTAAATTACTAACTTGATTTTCATCATACTTTTGCCTTTCTCTATTATGATCTGAAAACATACTATGGTCACTATTGCCTAGCAGTTCCTTTACTTCTACCTCTTTTAATTTGGCATTAATGGAACTGAAGTGGGAGTTCAGTCACCCAGTTCACTTGCAGTGATCAGACAAGACAAGTTATTTCTTCATCGGTTTATTTAAACATATGCATTGGGTGTTGAATATATCTGATGATGATGCACAAGGTCCTCCAATCAGTTACACTTTGTTACTATTATACATATCCAGTTATTGTAGTTCATTTGTTTCTACCAATCGCAGATTAATAGTTTTTACTGCTCCATGATTATTCAATGAACTCCAGAGACACATAGAGTAATGATACTACTTGTCACAACTGAGCATAGCTTTAGTAGATTAGGAATTTGTCCTTATCCTAGAAGGAACATCTTATGATTTATCAAATACTCCTACTCTGCTTGTTCTGCATTGACAGCTGCATTCCAGTTTTAACAATACGTTTGAGCCACAGTTCCTGTCTCCTTGAATACTCCTCCATCAGAATCAAGTGTAAAACTTTCACTTTTGAGCTTTTCATGTCCTGGGTTAGAAAGGAATCCTGTACATATTGTAGGAATTTCATTCTCTTATCTCTTTTTGTGTACTTCTTCAGCCTAATTAAAACTTGGGAATTTAAAATCCTCATGATTATTATTTGGTGCTTTTTACTCAAATCCCTAATTTTTACATATCTTCCTCCACCTCCCTCCACAACTCAATGGTCTGTAGACTGGATCTTTTAGATTGATTGATCCTTTACTATCATGTATCTCTGTTCAAAAAGTTCTGAAAGCTGAGTTCTATTGGTGTTACGTTAACCAGAATAAGTACAACTTTCCATTTCTCTATAATTTCTAAATATTTCCTTTTAATGTTAAGTCCTGATTTTTTTTCTGTATCCTCATCTCAGTAATCCTTGCTATGTTTTGTTCCTCTTTGCCATCAGTTGTTTCACCTCCCCTGTTTACTTATGAGCATTGTGTGCATTGCTGTACTGAAATCTTAACTCAGTTTTGGTAGGGGTTCCTCTCATGTCATATTAAAATATCTCATGATATTCCCATTATGTATCTTTACTTATTCCCTTGCCATGAAAATTCCTCCCTTATTCTTTCCTATTTAACACTGTGTGTTTACATTTAGGCTGCTTGTGTATCTTGTACATTGATTTCTCCCGCAGAATAGTTTAAAGCCACCTCCATTTTTGTCAAGGATATGGTTCTCATCCTGGTTCTTTGGGTCTCATCCCATTGGTACAGCTCTTGCTTGTCCCAGAATTGGTCTAATCCAACAAGTAAAACAAGTCTTTCTCACATCAAACCTTCATTTTAGCACATGACTCATGCAATTATCTCAAGATTATTTCCCTTAATATCCTGAATTTTAAATTTAGAGCCTGCAAGTGAACTGGGTGACTGAACTCCCACTTCAGTTCCATTAATGCCAAATTAAGAGAGGTAGAAGTAAAGGAACTGCTAGGACATTCTTTCAGCAGGATCTTCTTCCTCTTCCCATTTATGTCACATAGGTCCACAAGCGAATGTGTATAACACTGGATAGTAATGCTATACATTATTTTCTCCCCCACGAAGACAAGAGAACGCATATAAAGTTATTGCTAATTAAAGCAAGCTTTTGAATCATTTTGGATTGACCATCTTAAAAAAAGATTCACCTCTATCACCATTGATGAAAATTATTAAATTCAGAGTAGATCAGAATGTAATATAGGGGATTTGTTAGCTCAGTTAGCTGATTGCGATGCAAAGTGATGCCAACAGTGCAGGTTCAATTTGTGTACCAAATGAGGTTACCATGAAGAACTTTCCTTCTCAACCTCTCCCCTCACCTGTGGCGTTGTGACCCTCAAGTTAAACTACCACAGTAATCCCTCTCTAATCAGAGAGCGGACCTTTGATCTGGTAGGACTACGGTGACTTTACATTTATATTGATTGCAGTTCTGAAGAAGAGTCATTGGACTCAGAATGTTAACTCTGCTTTTCTCCCCACAGATGCTACCCGATCTGTTGAGTTTCTCCAACACTTTCTGCTTTTATTTCACATCTCTGGCATTTAAATATTTTGCTTTCATTTCAGTGTTGTACCATTAGACCAAGGGAGTAACACAAAAATTGCATTGCCAAATGAGGCTTAAGTTTCAAATGTTTTAATGCAGTAAGTATCATGAGAAGTAAATGTTATGTATATTTTATTTATTGACATGCACTCTGCTTTGAAGCTGCCTTTTCATTGCACCTTCATCCCATTTTTATAAATGAGCTTTCTTGTTCACAGCAGTGGTATGCCTGAAATTACAGAGCTCATTATCGCATGAGGTAATGTTTGGCTAAGAACAAATTTTGAGTTAATATCTGGTTTACTGCAGTCATATAAAACATATATTTTCTACTGCTTTCACTTATTTCTTTGTGATATTGCAGCTCAGCCTCCGTATACCATGTGTTTTAGAGTGAAGTTCTATCCTAGTGAACCAGTCAAGGTTAAAGAGGAGCTCACCAGGTACTTCTGTTCTCTTATAAAAATGAAACTGTAGAATTTGAGAAAGTACATGGTTATTTTTAAATTAATCGTTCGAACTTGGGTTGCTGAAATGTGGCTAATGTTATGTATATGGACTTTCAAAAGGCTTTTGATGAAGTACCAGATAATAGACTTGTCATAATGTCCATTGTATAGGCTAGCAGCCACTCTCCCCGTCTGGAAAATTGTAACCTCCAGGCTTTCCTCCCTGCGTGGACTTTAAAACCCTGCCAAAGGTCAGCCAATGCCTTTGACTTCACTGGATCCCTTGAGGAATGGAAGTCCCACCTTATACTAATTTATCCCACCCACAGCACACCATGGCTGTGTGCAGGCTTCTTTCTAGGCCTTTGGGCTAACTGTTGACTTTCTTTCTGGGGGGTCAATCCAAACATTATAACCCTTTCTTCCTTCACCTCACCAAAGTTGTAAATTTCAGTCCTGGACATACATAGAACATAGAAGAATACAGCGCAGTACAGGCCCTTCAGCCCTCGATGTTGCACCGATCCAAGCCCACCAACCTACACTAGCCCACTATCCTCCATATGCCTATCCAATGCCCGCTTAAATGCCCATAATGAGGGAGAGTCCACCACTGCTACTGGCAGGGCATTCCATGAACTCACGACTCACTGAGTAAAGGACCTACCCCTAACATCTGTCCTATACCTACCCCCCCCTTAATTTAAAGCTATGCCCCCTTGTAATAGCTGACTCCATACGTGGAAAAAGATTCTCACTGTCAACCCTATCTAAACCCCTAATCATCTTGTACACCTCTATCAAGTCACCCCTAAACCTTCTTTTCTCCAATGAAAACAACCCCAAGTGCCTCAGCCTTTCCTCATACGATCTTCCTACCATACCAGGCAACATCCTGGTAAACCTCCTCTGCACCTGTTCCAGTGCCTCCACATCCTTCCTATAGTATGGCGACCAAAACTGCACACAATAATCCAGATGTGGCCGCACCAGAGTCTTATACAACTGCAACATGACCTCAGGACTCCGGAACTCAATTCCTCTACCAATAAAAGCCAGTACGCCATATGCCTTCTTCACCGCACTATTTAGTGCACTTTCAAAGTCTGTAGGTGAGATGGATCTTAGAAATGTAATTAACAGAGAGGAGGATAATACACTTTAGGACGACATGCTAGATGAATTTCAATGCAGAGAAGTGATACAATTTGATACCAGGAATGAGGACAGACAACATGAATAGGTGGTCCAATTTTAAAGAGGCTACAGGAGAAGGGCCATCGTTTATGAATAAGTCTCTGAAGATGATACAGCAAATTCAGACTGGTCTTTGAAAGTACACCCAGGATTCTTGACGCTATTGGGCCAGGTATATAATTTTGGAGGCAGAAATCAGGAGGCAGGCAATTTCCAATGTTTTGATTCTGTCTCCTCCCTAATAATGCCCATACTATTTGTATGGTGGAGCAGCAGAGGGGATTGAAATTAGGGCCACTGTCCCGAGAAGGAGGCAGTTGCTGCCCATCCATCAACATGAGTTCAGTTGACCCTTCTTGCTAACCTGAGTTAGATGAGGAGCAATTTGAGATTCTAGTTATTTTATCTATCTCACTGGCTACTTTACATAGTTCACACTCAGAATCACTGATTGTATTACTAGGTCTTGCTTTTTATTACTGATCCCAGTCTCTCGATAGAGATGGTCATATGTTCAGAAGAGAGAGAGATTGTTTGATCTGTATCATCTCAACTATCATTCCTACTGTATATATACATCCTCAGGAATCTCTGATAGATCTTCATGCACCTCTCGCTGACCATTAAATATCAGCAGCCTTAAGGATGACTCCAGAGTCTTGTCATCTGCCTGGTGCTTTGCAACTACTTGGTCTATGACAATTCCCTGAAGATCAGAGGTCTAGATTGCCACAGTCTCTGACAATGATGGAAATGTGTTGCTGGAAAAGCGCAGCAGGTCAGGCAGCATCTAGGGAACAGGAGAATCGACGTTTCGGGCATTAGCCCTTCTTCAGGAATGCCCGAAACGTCGATTCTCCTGTTCCCTAGATGCTGCCTGACCTGCTGCGCTTTTCCAGCAACACATTTCCATCTCTGATCTCCAGCATCTGCAGACCTCACTTTCTCCTCACAGTCTCTGACAACTCTGGCAATTATTGGTAATTGGTATTATCAGTCTGATTATTCATGTATACTTACTGAAGTACCAGTCTCTGAGCTGGTGCTAAATATGTAGAAAGGATGTAATGATGCATTCTCTGAGATCTTGATCTGTTCTTGAGAGATCAATGCCTATATGTTAGAAATAGTACCTGTTGGGACTGTGAACTGAATTGCTAAGGGAATAACTCACATGAATGCAACTCAATATTGCATGAATACTATACAAAAATCATTGCATCTTCAAAAGAAATGTGTAAGATATAAAGCTTGTCACAGAAGTAGACATTTGTTCCCATTGAAACTCAAAAGCTCATCCCATCCCTGTTTAATTCAATTACTGCCACCACATTGCCAAGAGAGAGTAACCAGGACATCCACAATCCTCAATACTAACTCCATGTTGCCTCTTCCAACTGACCTGACACTCTGTCTAGCCAGATCCAAGATGTTCTCCTTGAGGCCAGTGCCAAGTTTGAGATGACTCCACTTGTCATTGGTCTTTAACGGACATTGTGGGTTCTTTCTCCTGTAATAGCAGTTTGATGATGTATGAATTCCACAGGATTTTCTGTTGCTTTTGTACTGCATGGCATAATACTGCTTCCTTCACAGTTACCCTTCCCAAGAATCACATCCCAGCCCTCAGAGATTTAGTGGATGCCAAGACTCCCTGACCTAGATGATGGGCATCTTGAGACCATTTATCCACTCCCCTGGTGGAGATCTGCTTACTCATAGCACATACACAACATTTCATAGTTGTGAACACATTTTTAGCTAAAGGATTCTTACTCACTCTTGCAACAGCACATCAAAGTTTGTTTAATTTTGTTTTGGCAGAATGAATGAACCCATTACTACTGACTTCCCCTGCTATCTCCATCCAAGGCTTCCTACAGACTGGAGAAGGGCACACAAGGTGTCATCATTAAACAATGGGACCAGCCACGATAATGCCACTGCCACTGGTGACAGGGTGTTAGGTCGTCTTTCTTTAAGTCATGTAGTGCTTCAAAATTGATCTTAGTGACCCGTGCTTTTAAGTTCTTCTTGATGACTGGGGCTGTCATGTAGCTCCTGTGGCTCCAGCTGACTGCCAGTGCCTGCTCCACACTCCTCAGGCTCTCCCTTGCACTCATATTCATTGCTGACCTCCAGAAACTGTTCTACTCTTAAAACAACAGACTTTAATGGATTAAACAGCCCCTTGTGGGGCACTGTAATCTGTGCAGTCACCCCTTTCGCTGCCTGCAATTGCCTGGAGTCCCATTGGTTGGACATTAATTGGCCAGCAGCATTAAAATGTTATGAGACCACATGATTGGATGGGACCAGGTGAGCCACTTGTGCCCACACCACCTTCTTGTTTTCCTTTTATTCACACAAGGAATGTTGACATCACTGACTGAACCAGTATTTATTGCCTATCCCCAGTTGCATTTGATAAGTTGATGGTGAGCTACCTTCTTAAACTGCTGCCGTTCATGTGCTTTAGCTAGATTCGCAATGCCTTTTGGGAGGGAATTCCAAGATTTTGACCCAATAAACTGAAGGAATGGTGATATGTTTCCAAGTCAGGTTGATGAAAGGTTGGAGAGGATTATGCGGGTGATGGTGTATCTGCTGTCCTTTTCCTTGTAGATAATAGCGGTAATGAGTTTGGAAGGTACTGTCAAAGGATTGTTGTTGAATTTCTGCACTGTATCTTATAGTTAGTACACACTGCTGCTATTGAGAGAGTGGATGTTTATGGATGTAAGCTGCTTTTAAATATGAAATTCTGCTGAATGGATTGGATTTTCCTGGTTGCAGTGGTTTAAAGTGATTTGTAGAGGTGGGAAAATAGCCGGGAGGAGCATTGGATAGATTCTTGATTTATTCCTGAACCCAGGGAACATTGAAATTGTTGGTCTAGTAGCTAGTTTTACTGCCTACTCTAGACTGGCTGGCAGGCAATTTCTGTGGTAATTTTATGTATTGGAGGAACATTCCCACCAGTGGAATGTTCCCCACATCAACAGAGCAGCAGATCATTGAGATGGCCTCTCTGTGGCAAACTAATGGGATATTGGAGTCAGAGTCTCCATTCCCCAATGATAAGATGGATTATGGATAATATGGATTAAATGCTGCAACTGTGGTCATACTGAGAGGCTTTCCATTCACTTCAATGATGATACTGGCTTTGAGAGTGTTCTGTGCTGACTTATTGAGGCACTTTGCAGCTCTTAATCAGCCTCAACAGCACCCACACCTCCTGGTGAGGCTACTGAAACTTCAAAGCTGCTGGCCATCTGATTGGCTAACTAGTGCTGCCAGGCCAATGAGAAGACTTGCGTTCTAGCTGGAGAATTGTGCCACTGAACTTGCTGCTGGCATGTGTGGGATTGGAACCCTATTTACTCTTAAAATCAGGGTCCTGCTGCATGTGAGAAAACTGAACCTTATCATGGACCATATATTGCTTGCTGTGACACTTCATGATTATCTCCACTCCCTGTCTCTGACACCACTTGCAGCTCTCCATCCACCAAGGTATGTGTACCTTTATGATTCTAAGGATATTGCTTTTCTTCATACATCACTGGGCATTCCTCCAGATAACTGAGACTGCTTCTGTATGGGTGGCATTCTCAGACAATGTTGGCATTGTCTGGTGTGTGGTCTCCACTGCTACTCCTGAGGGAAGACAGCATCCTGCTGTGCACCGTCCCATCCACCATCAATTTCCTCCTGTTGCCATGTCTGGGATAAATATCAGGAACCATGCAAGGCAGCTCTTAACTAACCATGCTTGTCCAGGTGCACAAAGGCCATTTAAATATGGCGTCATCACCAAGGATATTGGTCAATCCTGGGATCTCTGCTGGGGATTGGTGAGTGTTAAATGGGGTGGAAATAGTGTGTGATTCTCGCCATGAGATGCAAACTGCAATTAAAGTGGTGAGTTTGGTAAAATACAATGAGGAAACCTACTCAGCCTTGCAGCAAGAATCACTCCACCAAATCTGACTCAGCCTGCACTTTGCCAAAAAAAGGTAAGATTCCACCCATAGCCTTTCCACCCGTAGGAATGATAGTTGAGATGATACAGATCAAACAATCTCTCTCTCTTCTGAACACATGGGTGGAATCTTAATCCAGACTTGGTCTTCCCCATTACCCTCTTCAACAACTCTTTCTTCATCTTGTTCCTGTGGTGGCTGGCTTGCTTGATCCTTCAAAATGTCCTCATTGCCTAGCATACAGCAGGCCACCATACATCTAAAGACTTATCCAGGACAATACAGTAGGACTTGGCTGGGTTCATCCAGGCAATGGAATATTTATAGGAAGTTTTTGGTTGGTTGAGTTACTCCCCAAAGTTGAGTTTGATTCTCCTCTCAGTGCAGCCTTTGTGCCAGGAAGTGGAGTTAATGTTAAAATCAGGTCTGTTGTGCAGGCTTTTTAATAATGATTTTGTGAAATAATTATTTGTTTAAATATATTGCTTTACAGGTATTTATTGTATCTTCAAATTAAAAGGGACATATTTCATGGACGGCTTCTTTGCTCTTTGTCAGATGCAGCTTCTCTGGGTGCATATACTTTACAAGGTAAGTCAGCAAATACAATGTGATGCAGTTACACACATTATTAGAATTCACGTACATTACAATCTTGTAAAAGTGGTTTTTAAACCGAATGTCACCCATCTAATTAAATTGATCAAATATTCTAAAGTGATATTTATCCTTTTTATTTGTCTTTTAATTGCAACAATAGTTTGCATTTTATGCACCTATTTATTTGTCGAATATTGTTGAATATGAAAATAATGGATGAATTGATGTATGCTGTTTCCACTACTGCCGCAAGGACATAAGTACAAATAACCAAATCATTCAAAAAATAAGAGTAATGCCAATGCAAAAATTTCCATTGCATAAGTTTTACACTCCAGTAAATTAAAATGATACAATAGTTACAAAGCAGAAGGAAATCACTTTGATGATTAAATTCTTACTAAATCTCTGCAATTTAGCTAGTTCCAATGCCCTGCTTTTCCTCCATATCCCTGAATTCATTCCCCCACCACTTCCCCATCTTCCTCCTGGTAATTATCCAATTCCATTTTTCATTTCATTTTGAAAGCCACAATTAAATGTGTAAAAGCATTTCAATGGTGAATGCACTAGTTTCTATTGTCTGACAATTAACAGCTAAGCTTGTTTAAATCTTGCAAAATGCAGATTAACTATGATTCATCAAGGTATTCCCCTAAGGAATGAACAAGAGAACGTCTGTCACCTATTTTGTTAAAAACCATATAACACCAAGTTATAGTCCAACAGGTTTACAGGGGAACCTCGATTATCTGAACGAGATGGGCGGGCACTATTTCGTTTGGATAATTGATTATTCGGTTAATTGATTAAATGCCTTTCCTCTGGGGCTCGGAGTTTTTAAAGTCTGCTCCCCATTCAGGAGACTGCAGCAGCACACAGCATGTGCGCCGGGCCCCCAACACTACCCCCATCCAACACTGTCCCCCTGCCCTCCACCCCATCCAACTCCGCCCCCCCTCCTGCCAACTCTGCCCCTCCCCCAACCCGTCCAACTCCGCCCCCCTCCCGTCTCCGTTCAACACCACACCTGTCCCTCAACCCCGTCCAACTCCGCCCCCCACCCCCAAACCTGTCCAACTCCACCCCGTCCCGTCCCCGTCCAACACTGTCCCCCTGTCTCCTACCCCCATCCAATACTGCCCCCATTCCCGTTCAACACCGTTCCTGCCCCCAACCCTGTCCAACTCCGCCCCCACCCCGCCCCCAAACCCTGTCCACCCCTGCCCCCCATCCCCTCTTCAGGGCAGCCAGACTGGACGCCAACAACAAGACTGCTGCTGCAGTTGCCTTTGTGGGGTGTCTCCAAATAGCGTGCGAGTACACACACACACACACACACACACACACACACACACACACACACACACACACACACACACACACACACACACACACACACACACACACACACACACACACTTTTACTGCAACTTTTCGAGAGGCTCCATGTTTGCCCTGTATAGGACAATGTTAGAGAGATTCCCTGGGGAAGTGGGTGGAGGGGTTTTGGGTACACCTCTCTATAGAACTCCAGGGAAAGTGTGGGGAGAGAGAGGGGGCGGGAGGTCAGTCATTTGGAGCCGGTGCCTGTTTAATCACTGTAAACAAAAGATGTGATCACAGTTGGAAACATGTCTTTGATGTAATGTTTCTATCGGGATCTCGAGATCTCTTTCGGATAATTGGTATTTGGATAAGCGAGGTTCCTCTGTATTTGGAAGTACTAGCTTTTGGAACGTAGCTCCTTTCATCAGGTAGCTGTGGAGCAGGATCATAGGACACAGAATTTAAAGCAAAATATCAGTGTCATACAACTGATGCGATATATTGAACAAACCTAGATTTCTGTTATGTCTTTCATCTTACCCAGACTTAACAGCAAGATATTGATGTTGTATGACACTGATATTTTGCTATAAATTCTGTGTCCTATGATCCTGCTCCACAGCTACCTGATGAAGGAGCAGAGCTTCATAAACTTGTGATTTTCAAATAAACCTGTTGGATTATAACCTGGTGTTGTGATTTTTAACTTCGTCCACCCCAGTTCTACACTGGTACCTCAACACCTATTTTGTTGGCATTGAAACAGGCCCAATGACATTAAAAGTACAACATTTGCTCCATAATCTTGTGGTTATTTTTATTCTTTTATGATACAGGCATTGCTAGCCATGCCAGCATTTAGTGGCCATCCCTAATTACGTAGAACCAGAGGTCTCACAACACAAGGTCATAGTCAAACAGGTTTATTTGAAATCACAAGTTTATGAAGCTCTGCTCTTTCATTGGTTGAAGTCACAAGAAAGCTTGTGATTTCAAATAAACCTATTGGACTATAACCTGGTGTCATGTGACTCCAGACTTTTTCTGTCCCAGTCCAACACCAGCACCTCCACATCATAATTATCTAGAGGGCAGAGGAATTATGCTGATAACCAATGTAGGATTGCTGGTCTACTGGAAGCTAAATATATCAGTTAGTAGGGCACTGTTCTTTCTCACGGAAAGAACATGTGTGTAATGTTAGTGATACTAAACAGCTTTTCTGTGTGAGGCAGCAACGCACCTTCATTGGGTTAAAACTTTTGTGGAGCCCTTAGAGAGTCTGAGCAACATTTTCACTTCCTTCTGATGGGAACTTACAGTGAGAGAGCGGTGAGTGATGAAGTTGCTGACAGTTTTTTTAATCTGCTCACTGAGGCACTGAGACACTGACCATGAGGCACAAGAAATAACTAAAGTTTGTGGATTCAGGAGGTGATTCAGTCAGCTCACAATTAATTAATTTATGTTTGGAACATTTAAAATTTTAATTTCTGTTATTTTGCAGAAAATATTTTCACTTGTGGGTGAGTTCAGAATAGTGGTGTGGGTAGTATGGGATATAACAATCAGTAATAGATCCATGGAAGAAATGCATCTATACATAGAAAATGCTGACAGTGTGGAATGCACTGTTGAATGGAATGGCACAACACCACTCATTTGGCTTGATAAGTTATATGACAGAAGGGACTGGAGCGGGAGGAGGCAGAGTGTAGAGATGTAATTGGAGTTGTAAGAGGTTATTTGAATTGGTAGAAGAAAATTAAAGAGCAGATTGTAGCTATTTTTCTGTCATTCTGCCTGCAAAGGCCACTTCCAGTCATTCCAACAGAAGTGACATCAGGCATAAAGTTGCAACGGAGAAATATGAGGGTGTATTATTATAATGAGAGGCAGTCGGTAGGCATACTTTGTACAATGTCTTAGGCTGAATCTTCATCTGAACTTGGGTGCTACCCACACTGAGGGTTAGCTGGCCAAGCTTCAGTCAATCAGCTGTATCGGTCCTTCTTCCCTGAACTCAGGATCCTGCCTCTGCAATAATTGTTCCTAGGTTATGCTGATGATCTTTTCCAAGCACTTATTTTTATATGTTTTTCTCTTGCAAATTCCAGAAAGTTTGATTCCCTCACAGGACCCTATAAGGTAATCCATCTGAGGTTCTGACAGGCAAGATACACCTGTTTCATTGTCTTGCCTTCTGTCCTTAATTTAGTAGCCTTGACAGCCATGATGGTCAAGTAGCCTTTTAGCAGTCCTTACCTTGAGAATCCTGCTTAATGAGCAATGTTTGGTTCTGCCTTGTACAGTGGGCTATTGTTCTTGTGAAGTTGGTCACTTTTTCTCATCATCTCATCATCCTTGTTAACCATTTTTGTGCAGTGTAGGAATTGAGATTAGATTAGATTACATTACAGTGTGGAAACAGGCCCTTCGGCCCAACAAGTCCACACCGCCCCGCCGAAGCGCAACCCACCCATACCCCTACATGTACCCCTTACCTAACACTACAGGCAATTTAGCATGGCCAATTCACCTGACCTGCACATCTTTGGACTGTGGGAGGAAACCGGAGCACCCGGAGGAAAACCACGCAGACACGGGGAGAACGTGCAAACTCCACACAGTCAGTCGCCTGAGGCGGGAATTGAACCCGGGTCTCTGGCGCTGTGAGGCAGCAGTGCTAACCACTGTGCCACCGTGCCGCCCACTAAGATGCAATCATTCAGCTACACATGCAATAACATAGAAATTAGAAGCAGGAATAGGCCATTCGACCTTTTGAGCCTGCTCCACAACTCAATATGACCATGGCCGAATCTCCATTTCAATGCCACATTCCTGCTTTCTCGCTATACCACTTAATGTCTTTAAATCTAAAAGAAAAATGTCTACTTCTAGAATGTATTTAGTGACTTGGCCTCTACAACCTTTTACAGTAGAGAATTCCATAGATTCATTACCCTTTGAGTGAAGAAATGTTTTGTCATCTGAGACCTAAATAGTCTACCTTGTATCCTGCAACCGTGTCCCTGGACTCTAGACTCCTCAGTCAAGGAAAACATCCTCCCTGCATTTAATCTGTCTAGCCCTGTTACAATTTTATGTTTCTGTCAGATCCCCTCTCATCCTTCTAAACTCTAAACTGTAATGAACATCGGCCTAGTTGAGAGTGTGGTGCTGGAAAAGCACAGCTGGTCAGGCAGCATCTGAGAAGCAGGGGAATCAACGTTTCGGGCAAAAACCCTTGATCAAGAAACCCAAAACATTGATTCTGCTGTTCCTCGGATGCTGCCTGACTGGCTGTGCTTTTCCAGCATCACACCTTTGACTCTAATCTCCAGTATCTACAGTCCTCACTTTCGCATAGGCCGAGTTGAGCCAATCTCTCCTTGTAGGAGAGTCCTACGATTCCTGGTATCGGCCTGTAAACTTCCACTGCACTCATTTTTTGGCAAGTATGTCCTTTTTAAGTAGGGAGACTAAAACTGTAGGCAATATCCTAGATGTTGTCTCACCAAGGTCCTGTAAAACTGTAATAATCATCCCTCCTTCTGAACTCAAATTCTCTTGGTATGAGGGTCAATATTCTATTTGCCTTCCTAATTGATTGGTGTAGCTGCCTGTCTACTTTCATTGATTTGCTGCTATTTATCTCCGGCATTCCTTGGGGAAGAAAATAAGTCTTTCACCTCTGGTGATGAGGTGCCTTCTTGAACCACTACAGTCCATTTGCTGTAGGTAGACTCACAAAGCCATTTGTGAGGGAGGTCCCAGATTTTGATCCAGTGAGATGAGGGAGCAGCAATATATTTCCAGTCCGGATGTTAAATGGCTTGTTCGGGAAACTGGATGTGATGGTGTTCCCATTGTATCTGCTGTCCTTGTTCTTCTAGATAGTGGTGGTCATGGAGTTGGAAGATACTGGTTATACTAAGTTCCCCTTACTATGTTCGCTTTTATAAATCTCATAGTGTTTGTTTGGACAATCTTAAGGAAGTGTCCAGCATTTCAAGCCTCTAATATTGATATTTTGGTTATTTGTCTGCTTGCTGTTCCTACAATGTATAAAGTTGTCAATTTAAAAAAAAACGGATATTTGCGAATGGATGTTGTCTTGCCATTGTTATTAGATGGTTTATTAGTTATGCAAATCGAACATATTAAGTAAATGGACATGGAATCTTCTAATACAACTGGGACAAAGTTCCAGAGTGCTAGAGTGGGTTTTCTAACCAACCTGCCTCAACATTCTTTAGCCTTGTGGCCACCAACATCTACATCTGGAGTCAGCCAGCTTGGCTGTACCTGTTCCCAGAAATCTCACCCCCCCCCATCCCTTGGAGCAGAAGTTGGTTTTAATTTATACTGAGGTAAATTTGGGGAATTGGGAAATTTTTGTCTATGAACAACATACCATGGTAGCTAAAACCTGGCTCGAGGTGTTCCCAGTCAGCAGAAGTGCAGGTTGGTCCTCAAGAATTCAGAAGAAAAGTAGATTTCCATGAAAAATAAATTAATGGCTATTAACACCCCAAATTATGCCTCAATATCCAAATTGAATTTAAACTTTTGCAGTAATTCTCTCAATTACATGCCAATATATTTGGCCACTTTTGCATGGTGTGGAGGGGAGAAGTGAGTATTGATTTCCTGCAAATAAAGAAAAACACTAACCTAATACAGGTGAGGAAGTGCTGCAGAGGATGCATTGAAAGAGGATTACAACCTGGGGTCAGATGATCTGTATAGAAGGCAATGTAATTTTGATTTTGTGCAATAATATACTGTGAGCATTACATATGTCACTAGATTTTCAGTCCCATCGATCTCAACAATGAAAATATAAATTATGTATTTCTCTGGGAGCTTTTCGAGTGACTCCTTTAAGGGAGCATTTGGAATGGCCAACAGATGGAAATAAATCACATGGTAAGTTTAGATGATGGTACTGTTTACAGTTTGACATTAATGGATAAACAAGCACCAGATGGCAGAGAATAATGGTAAGGCTGTGGTATTTATGGTCAGACCAGTGGTGACTATTGTCTGATTGAGCATGCAGTTTTAATGGAAACTGTCCTTGCTACTGCAATTTTAGAAATCTTCAAGCAGAAAGAATGTTGGTTCAGCTTATTATTTTGTATTGTTGGTGGCAAAACATTTCTCCATGGATCATGCAAACTTTATGGAAAAGTTAGGTTGTTTTCAAATGCATACTGAAAATGATTGCAGTAATTAGTAGAACACTTACAGGCATATAGTGCTATGAGGTTTATTTCTGGAATGTCAATGCGGTTTACAGTGGAATGAACAAAATATTAGCTTTACAGTGCACTGGAATTCATTTATGAAAAACGGATAAAACAATTGTTATAACATGCATATTTCTTTAGAAATGTTCAACAATTACAATTCAATTGACATATTTTTCTCTTGGCAGCTGAGTTGGGTGATTATGAACCAGGTGAACACCCAGAGGGATATGTTAGTGAAATTAAATTGTTTCCCAAGCAAACTCAAAAACTGGAAAGAAAAATGGAGCAGATTCACAAAAATGAACTAAGGTATCTTATGATGCTTTGGGTCTTTAATAGCCTTTTCCTTGGTAACTAAATTTCTGTATTTTGGATTGTTCTGATATTTATTATTAAAATAAAAATGATTCTCAAACATTCTTAACTTTTTACTGTGTATTTTAAGAGGGTAGCTTTTTTATTAATTGTGGTATGGTTGGCAGTGATACTGAATAGAGAATGATTCTTTAACAGTTTCCTTGTGATTTCATCTGTCCTGTGCCTGGAAGAAGAATTTTCCTCATACCTGCATATAGTATCAGAAAATTGGATTAATTTCAGACTTATTGTTTCAGGAAATATCTTAATCAATAATAACCACACATATGTACAATAGTTATATTTTTCTCACCTTGAAAGGATTTTTTTTTTCACAAATTCTATGCTAATCTATTATTGTGACCAGACCCTAGGCAAGGTTCCCCAGGTTATAACAGGTCCAGATTGGATACCCCAAATTGTTAAGCCTCCAGGTGAGGAAGAAAGACCTGGCCCCTCTTCTTTATTCACCCATGCCTTGGTTGATTTCAATGAAGTCAGTTTAAAAAAGATCCCTCCCCTGTGGATGCCTATCTTCCAGACCAAATGAATCTATGTTTTAAAAGAACCCAACTTGACCATGCTTTCTTAAAGAAAGAGTGAATATTTTCGTTACTAAGCATGAAAACAAATAGTAACATAATACACAAACACATAGATCAGGAATAAGAATGGAGTCCAAAGAAAGAAAGAGGTTAGAAGATATATGGATTAGATTCTCTAAGTGGTCTATGAAAAATAGTTATTAGAATGTTAATAGTTGAAGAGTTGATTTTGTGATTCTTGGCTTTTTCAAATTAGTTAAAATCCTTTTGTCCTGTTTCCTTTTGGCAGTGGTTGGTTGGCAACAGTCAGAGCAAGACAGTCTTTCTATTGTCCCAGTTCTTTTTGACTCGTTAGCTAACTAGCTGTCTTCCAGCATTCAGTGTTAGAGACTTTTTTTTCTTGCAATGCATGGATTAACGGCATACCCACTGACTAATGGGTGAGTTGTTGAATTTCACCTTCACAGCACACACTAAGTGTCTCAGTTCACTCCTTCCACTAGCACACCTCCTTCCATTAGTGCACACAAATGAGGGTTACAGTGAATTTTAACCTGTTTCTTTTGTATGTTCCCAGAAGGGCAAAATGCAAAGAATATCTGCAGGAGGTTGGTTTCTGCTACAAAGGGGAAATAGTAGAAAGTGAGGCCTGCAGATGCTGGAGGTCAGAGTTGAGAGTGTGGTGCTGGAAAAGCACAGCTGGTCAGGCAGCATCCGAGGAGCAGGAGAATCAACATTTTGGGCATAAGCCCTTCATCAGGAAAGTAGGAAATGGGACAGAGTCATTTTCTCCTGTTACATTAATCTCTGATTTTAGTTGCCCTGATACTGTACAGGTGTGATATTCCATAGATTCCACACAAGACTTTGCCAGCCAGTGTTTGAATTTGCATTTGTAGTTTTTTTTAAATCCATAACAACCCACTTTTGAAAAAACACATTTCAGAATTAAAATCTAAAAGTGTCCATCATACTTTGGGATTCTGAAGTGTTGTCATGACACCTTTACGCTGTGTGTTAGCATTATAGAAGCAGTTATCTACTTCAGAAAAAATAATGGTTTATTTCTCTTAATTACACTATGATTTCCATAGAATCCCTCCACTGTGGAAACAGGCCCTTTGGCCCAACAAGTCCACATTAACCCTCCGAAGAGTAATCCACCCAGACCCATTCCCCTACATTTACCCATAACCTACACACTATGGACAATTTAGCATGGCCAATTCGCCTAACCTGTACATCTTTGAAATGTGAGAGGAAACCGGAGCACCTGGAGGAAACTCACACAGACACATGGAGAATGTGCAAACTCCACACAGACAGTTGCCTGAGGCTGGATTCGAACCCGGGTCCCTGGCGTTATGAGGTAGCAGTGCTAACCTCTAAGCCACTGTACCTGCCCCTACTGAGCCACCATGCTGCCCCATTGCAATTGGTGGCAAAGGTACATCTAGCTGCAGCAGTAAAGGATTAACAACAGAAGAGTGAATAACTCCCCAAAAGGTATGAATTGCAAAAGAAGACCATTTAAAGTCAGATTAAACAAATGCATCAATTAGAATTCGTTTTTTAGACAGAAGCCTACATTATCCATAGACAACTGTGAACAGATTAAGATAAAAAGGGCATGTTTACATGATTTGTCCGATCCCGAGCTAGCAAAAAGAATTGTTGAATTAATGATCACAGCCATTCATCACCCGTTCAGGCTACATCTATTATTCAAACTTTAAAAAAAAATCCCTCACCAGCTGTTTACTTCAGTGGCTTTGGAGCAGATTGTTCATCACCTCTGTCTCAATTTTTCATCATTAAAAAAAAACAAAATATACCTCTTTAAGAGGTGTATTTTGTTCTTTGTTTGAATGCACTTTCATCGTAAGTCTTTAGGGGATAGCTCCTCTCAGCTTACAAAGGTGAATGAGGAACTAAAATAAAAAGAAAAGAAGCAGTCTAAAACTGAAGCTTTATATCGAAAGAAAATACCCCAGTTTACAGGGAGCTGTGGAGCACATCAATGAGATCAGGTTTAGCAGGACTAACTGTAGAAACTAGTATGGTTCACTTACAGTATGGTCCTGTTCTTTAGTGTTATACTTCAGAGCACACCAGCACCTTTCATTTGTAATGTTGCTGCAAGGGATGCTTTACAAGCAGGGACATTCTCATGGTTTCAACCAAAGTGCAGCTCAGGGCTTGCTTGCTTGTTCTCTTCGTGCTTGCTCACTTTGTACTGACTTCAGAACATCGCTGTGTTGCTGTTTTATGACCCCTCAGCCACTCCTTAAAGGCTTACAGTACTTTTGTCTTGACTTGCCTTTTAGCAGACACAAAGCCAGGTGGCTTGTCATGGTTGTCAAGAGCCAGGGGTGTGGACATGTTATTGCACGGTGCAGTCAATCTCACTACAGCATGTGCCAGCTGCAAGGACGCGACATGTGCTTTAACCAGATGGCCATATTCCAAAATCACAGGGACTTGTCAAGTCCTCAGTCCAGTAAAGGTCGAAAGATGTCAGTAAGTGGGTCCCAAATGGTCAGTCAAGGGCTTGGGCATGGTTAGTCATTCTGCTTAGGGCAATTCGGGTCAGGTTGTCCACCTAACTACAATTTAGGGAGTGGACCATGGTCAGTCCTGCAGTCTGAAAATACATGGTGGCTGGCAATAGGTCGGGGATCAGGACTGTCCAGAAAGTTCCAGTAGAAAGAGGCTTGGAGGTTTGTAGGGGTGGGAGGGGTTCTTGCTTACCAAGCTGAGCCTGCAGTTCATCATACAAAGTGCAACCTGCGTGGCTTTCCATGTTCTCTCACCACCTAAATGCAGATTTTGAATGGAAAATGGTTGCAAACACATCTGGAATGGACGGATTCAGTGTTTGTTTTCTGTTTCACATGTTGGCTTCACCTTGTATGGATGGGAGGCCCATCAAGATGCAATATCATCAATCATGCACTGCAGGGTACAGATTGTAATCATGTCACTGGTGTATGCAGTATACAGCGGTGTAGGGGTGGAAATGCTGGTCAGAAGCAATCTTGGCCATGTCATTGATCATTACAGATTGAAGACATCCATCTCTAGGAAGCTTAAGTAATCACTGGTGATTTTAAAAGTGAAACCCTGAAGGCCATAAAGTGCAAAGATAAGGCAAGACCACAAGCTGCAGGACATGGAACTGATTTCCTATCATCTTGAACTGTGAGTATAATGTAACCTGCTCCTATATATAACGATGGCTTTCATAGATGATGTAGGACTTGGAGGACGAGGTCTAGTACGCATGCAGGAAATACAATCTTGCACTGTGTCTTTGTGACATAACAGCTGATACATGCATAAAAATACAGTGCAATGTCAAAGTACCATGGAGAGACATTCCATGTCCCTCTATGCCAAAGTGTTCTATGTCCCATTATTTGGAACAGTATTATAAATTGTCATTATAAGTGATGTGTATGCTGACTCTTCATATTACTTAGGACCTCTTCTGTTTCTTATGTTCCTTACAAAGGTTCATTGCAAAGATGACTGATGGATACAGACACAGCAAGAGTTACCATCACTGTAGCTACAAAGCAACAAAGATGCAGAAAGATGGAGGAGCAACAGATCCATTGGCAAACCCAGGATTAGCAGCAACCTCCATAAGAAGAGGGCACAACTGAAGTTACCTTTGGGTTATGATGGAGGTACATGATGCCCAAAGACTTCAGTCCTCCATAATATTTTCTCCAGATGAGTGAGATACAATTTTTGTGCTGACTGCAGATGTCCTGGGACAGCCATAGAAATGAGAGGTTCCGGAGTGGGTCCTGCAACATGAACAAATGAGTGGTGATCCTTTCTGGCTGGCCATCAAGTGACAGTTGCATTGAAATTTTATGCAACTGGTGTTTTTTAAGGAACCGCTAAGGACCTGTGTGGAACTTCTCAATTGTCCACCAATAAATGTATCAAGGCTGATACTGATAGCATTTGTGCCAGGTCACACTGCTTCATCTCATTTCCCTGTGATGAGGTCAGTGCTACTGCCTGGGTAACAGGCTTTACCAACAGAGCTGGCTTCTCCCAGGTGCAAGGCATAGGAGACTGCGCACACATTGTAATGAGAGGGCCATATCATCACACACTTCCGTTCATCAGTAAAAAAGGGCTGCGTTCCATCAATGTGTAACTCATCTGTGATCATTAGTTCCGCATCTTGGATGTGTACACCAGGTATCGTGAGAGCTGCCATGATGCCTGTATTTTTGACAACTCTCGTGTTTCTTCGAGACAGTCCTGATGAAGTGTCCCGATCTGAAACGTTGACTTTTCTGCTCCTTCGATGCTGTCTGATCTGCTGTGCTTCTCCAGCTCCACATCTATTAACTCTAATTTTTCTGCTGTATTTGAAGGCCAGATGCCTTGCAAAGATAGCTACTGGGAGACAAGGACTACCCTTTGGAACCAACACTGATGACTCCATTATAAAACCCCTTTACTGAAGCTGAGCATTGATACAGTGTTGCCCATCCATCAACCACAACTCCAGTTTAGCAGAATGTAGCGTTTGAATTTGTCTAAGATACTTACAGTACAGGGGGGAGGTGATGGCCTAGTGGTATCGTCAGTGGACTGTTAACCTAGAGACCCAAGTAATGTTCTTGGGACTGGGTTCAAATCCTGCCATGACAGATGGTGGCATTTGAATTCTTTTAAAAATAATCTGGAATTAAGAGTCTAATAATTACTATGAAATCATTGTTGACTGTTGGAAAAACCCATCTGGTTCACTAATGTCCTTTAGGGAAGGAAACTGCCATCCTTATCTGGACTGGACTAAATGTGATTCCAGATCCACAACAATGTGGTTGACTCTTAACTGCCCAGTGGGATGGACAATAAATGCTGGCCTAGCCAGTGGCACTGTCATCCATGAATAACAAAAACAACGTCGGGACACAGTGTGCTGCATTATCTGAGCATGCTCTGGTCTGAACAATTAGATCAGTCAAAGGGGTTTACTGATGCATATTAATGAGCTGAATGAGTGGGAGTAGTCTCCTGAGGAGAAGGTGAACACATTGACCAGCAGGAATATAATCTTAACTCACAAGATCAGATGAAATGTGTAAATCTACAATAGTGAGTAGAGTTGGTTCTTTCTTGATTATACATTTTATTGATTAAATTTTAAACGTAAAAAACATAGGTTCTAAGTTTGCTTGCAGCATTGTTTTTTAGAGCAGGAAGACTGTGCTATTTTCTAGGTCTGTAGATTGTTAAGGAGTAAAATAGTATTTAGTAGAGTGATGTGCTCTTCCCGTCGGATGTGGGAGTTTAGGGAGAGTTTCCATGTTACTGATGATTTATGGCTGCAGTAAGTGTGTTTGGTTACAATCTGATAGGATTCGCATGATCAGTTGGAGCGGTAGTTAGAGATAATGAGAAATTTTCAGGAGCTGTGGAGTGTGACGGATGGCAGTTATAGGAAAGGAGAAAAGCTGCAGTTACAGTCAGATAGATGGGTTACCTCCAGATAAGTTGGGAGAGGGAGGCAGGTAGTGCAGGAGTCTCCTGTGGCTATCCCCATTTCAAACAAGTATGCTATTTTGGAAAATGTATGGGATGATGGACTCTTAGAAGAATGTAGCACAAACAGCCAAGTGTCTGGTACTGAAACTGGCTCTAATGTAATGAAGGGTGCGTCACATTCCAAGCAATCGATTGAGATAGGGCACTCTTCAGTCAGAGGCACAGACAGATGTTTCTGTGGTCAGCAGTGAGAAATCAGAATGGTTTGTTGCCTTCTTGGTGCCAGGATCAAGGATATCTCAGAGGTTACAGAATATTCTTAAAGCGGAGAGGGACCAGCACGAGGTCGTTGTACACATTGGAACTAATGACGTAGGAAGGGTAAAGGATGAGATTCTGAGGGGAGAATATTGAAAGTTATACTGGAACTTAAAAAGCAGGTTCTCGAGGATAGTAATATCTGCATTAGTCCCGGTGCTATGAGCTAGCGAGGGTAGGACTAGGAGGATAGAGCAGGGAATGCGTTGCTGAGGAGCTGGGGCAGAGGAGTGTTCTGGAGGTGAGGCCTGGAGTTTGCATTTTTGGATCATTGGACTTTGTTCTGGAGTAAAAGGATGGATTGCATCTGAATTGGAAGGGGACCAATATACTGACAGGGAGATTTGCTGGAGCTGCTCGGGATGATTTAAACTAATGAGGTGAGGGGATGGGACCCAGGGAGATAGTGAGGAAATAGATCAATCTGAGACTGGTACAGTTGTGAAAAGGAATGAGTCAAACAATCAGGGCAGGCAGAGAACAAGGTCGGACTGATAAATTAAACTGCATTTAATTTAATGCAAGAGGACTAACAGGGAAGGCAGTGAACCCAGGGCATAGTTATGAACATGGGAGTGGGATATCATAGCAATTACAGAGATGTGGCTCAGGGATGGACAGGACTGGCAGCTTAATGTTCCAGGATAAAAAAGCTATAGGAAGAGTAGAAAGCTATAGGAAGAGTAGCAAGAGAGGAGTAGCATTTTTGATAAGGGATAGTGTTACGGCTGTACTTAGGGAGGATATGCATGGGAATATATCCAGAGACGTTATTTGGGTGGAACTGAGAAATAAGAAAGGTATGATCACCTTAATGGGATTGTACTACAGACCCCCCAATAGTCAGCGGGAAATTGAGAAACAAATTTGTAAGGAGGTATCCCCAGGACCTGATCAGGCGTGCCCTAGAACTCTATAGGAAGCTAAAGAAGTGATTGCTGAGCATAAGAGGTATCGTTAGTAAGTTTGCAGATGACACCAAAATTGGAGGTGTAGTGGACAACGAAGAAGATTACCTCAGATTACAATGGGATCTTGACCAGGTGGGCCAATGGGAAGAGGAATGGCAGATGGAGTTTAATTTAGACAAATGCGAGGTGCTGCATTTTGGGAAAGCAAATCTTAGCAGGACTAATACACTTAATGCTAAGGTCCTAGAGAGTGTTGCTGAACAAAGAGACCTGGAGTGCAAGTTCATAGCTCCTAGAAAGTAGAGTCACAGGTAGATAGGATCGTGAAGAAGGCGTTTGGTATTGGTCAGAATACTGAGTACAGGAGTCGGGAGGTCATGTTGTGGCTGTAAAGGACATTGGTTAGGCCACTTTTGGAATATTGCATGCAGTTGTAGTCTCCTTCCTAGGAAGGATGTTGTGAAACTTGAAAGGGTTCAGAAAAGATTTACAAGCATGTTGCCAGGGTTGGAGGATTTGAGCTATAGGGAGAGGTTGAATAGGCTGGGACTGTTTTCCTTGGAACATTGGAGGCCGAGGGGTCACCTTATTGAGGTTTATAAAATCATAAGGGGCATGGATAGTTGTAAATAGACAAAGTCTTTTCCCTGGGTTGGGGGAGTCCAGAACTAGAGGGCATAGGTTTAGGGTGAGAGGAGCAAGATATAAAAGAGACTGAAGGGGCAAGATTTTCACTCAGAGGATGGTACATATATGGAATGAGCTGCCAGAGGAAGTTGCGGCGTCTAGTACAATTGCAACATTTAAAAGGCATCTGGATGAGTATTTGTATAGGAAAGGTTTGGAGAGATATGGGCAGGGTGCTAGATTGGGTTGGGATCTTTGGTCGGCATGGACGAGTTGGACCAAAATGTCTATTTTCGTGCTTTATATCTCTATGACTCTAATTTTCAAAATTTGTTTGGGGGCAGATGTTCACAGGTAAATGGACCGCTGGAAAATGAGCCTTCAAAAATGAAATAAAGTGAGTCCAGAGATGGTATATTCCTATAATGGTGAGTGGAAAGGCTGGTAGGTTTAGGGAATGCTGGATCACTAGAGAAATTGAGGTTTTGGTTAAGAAAAGGAAAGAAGCATATGTCAAGTATAGACAGCAGAGATTGAGTGAATCCTTGGAGTATAAAGTCAGTAGGAGTATTCTTAAGAGGGAAGTCAGGAAGGCAAAAAGGGGACATGAGATGGTTTTGGCAAACAGGGTTAAAGAGAATCCAAAGGGATTCCATAAATACATTAAGGACAAAAAAGTAACTAGGGAGAGAATAGGGCCCCTCAAAGACCAACAAGGCAGCCTATGTGTGGGACAACAGGAGATAGGGGAGATACTAAACAAATATTTTGCATCAGTGTTTGCTGTGGAGAAAGACATGGAAGATATAGAATACGGGGAAATAGTTAGTGACATCTTGAAAAATGTCCACATTGCAGAGGCGGAGGTGCTGGATGTCTTGAAAAGAATAAGGTGGATAAATCCCCAGGACCTGATCAGGTTTACCCTAGAACTCTGTGGGAAGTGAGGGAAGCAATTGCTGGGCCTCTTGCTGAGATATTTGTATCGTCGATAGTCACACGTGAGATGCTGGAAGATTGAAGTTGGCTAATGTGGTGCCATTATTTAAGAAAAGTGGTAAGGAAAAGCCAAAGAGCTATAGACTGGTGAGCCTGATGTGGGTGGAGGGCAAGTTGTTGGAGGGAATCCTGAGGGACAGGATTTACAAGGCAAAGATTGATTAGGGATAGTCAACATGGCTTTGTGCATTGGAAATCATGTCTCACAAACTTGAATGAGGTTTTTGAAGAAGTAACAAAGAGAATTGATGAGGCCAAAGCAGTGGGTGTGATCTATATGTATTTTAGTAAGGCGTTCGACAAGGGTCCGCATGGTAGACTGGTTCGCAAGGTTAGATCTCATGGAATACAGGGAGAACTAACCATTTGGATACAGAACTGGCTCGAAGATAGAAGACAGAGAATGGTGGTGGAGAGTTGCCTTTCAGACTGGGAAGTCTGTGATTGGTAGTGTGCCACAAGGATCGATGCTGGGTCATTGATTTTTTTTGTTATTTATGTAAATGAGTTGGATGTGAACATAGCAGGTATAGTTAGTAAGTTTGCAGATGACATCAAAATTGGAGATGTACTGGACAGTGAAGAATGTTGCCTCAGAGTGCAACAGTACCTTGATCAGATGAGCCAGATGGGTTGAGGAGTGGCAGATGGAGTTTAATTAGATAAATGTGAGGTGTTGCATTTTGGGAAAGACAAATCAGAGCCAGACCTATGCACTGAATGGTAAGGTACTGGGGAGTGTTGCTGAATAAAAAGACCTTGGAGTGCAGGTTCATAGTTCCTTGAAAGTGGAGTCACAGTTTGATATGATTGTGAAATAGGTGTTTGGTATGCTTTCCTTTATTGGTCAGAGCATCGAGTATAGGAGTTGGGAGGTCATGTTGCGGCTGTACAGGTCATTGGTTAGGCCACTTTTGGAATATTGTGTGCATTTCTAGTCTCCCTCCTATAGGAAGAAGACCATAATTGCACACAATTTTCCAAAAGTGGCCTAACCAATGTTGTGAAAAGGTTCAGAAAAGATTTACAAGCATGTTGCCAGGGTTGGAGAACTTGAGCTATAGAGGGAGGCTGAATAGGCTGGGGCTGCTTTCCCTGGAGCAGTGGAGACTGAGGGGTGACTTTATAGAGGTTTATAAAATCATGAGGGGCATGGATAGAGTAAATTGACAAGGTATTTTCCCTGGGGTGGGGGAATCCAGAACTAGAGGGCATAGGTTTAGGGTGAGAGGGAAAAAACTTAAAAGGGACCTAAGGGTCAACTTTTTCATGCAAAGGGTGGTGTGTGTGCGGAATGAGCTGCTGGAGGAAGTGGCATTTAAAAAGTCATCTGGGATGGGTATATGAATAGTAAGTGTTTGAAGAGATATGGGCCAAGTACTAGCAAATGGGACTAGATTAGGTTAGGATATCTGGTCAACATGGACGATATGGACTGAAGGGTCAGTTTCCATGCTGTACATCTCTATGACTCTGTGACTATTTGAAGCTTTACCTGTATGCAATGGTCCCACACTAAATGATAAGACGCTAGGCTACATTTGGTATCGGGTAAAGAGTAGCAGTGACTTAGAGAGGGATAGACCTAAAACATCACAGCATAGGAACAGGCCGTTCAGTGCACTATGTCTGTGCCAACCATGATGCCATTCTGAAGTAATCCCATGTGCCTTCACATGGTCCATATCCATCTTTTCCTGCCAGTTCATGCATCTGTCTAACTGCCTGTTAACCATTGTCAACATATTTGCTTCTACCTCATCCCCTGGCAGTGCATTGCTGACACCTATCACACTCTGTGTAAAAAAAAAAGTTGTCTTGTACATCTCCTTTAAACTTACCCCCTCTCACTGTAAAACTGTGCCCAGCAATATTTGACACTTCCACCCTGGGAAAAAGACTCTTCACCCTATCCATGCCTCTCATTTTATATATTTCTGTCAGGATGCAAGAAGGGATGTGGCTAAGTATAGTTAAGCTGTGTGGTTTAGTGCTTAAACAGCAATAGATGTAGAAAGTGCAGTTGTACTTGAATGAACTATTAGTTGTGTCACCACACTGCCCTAAGAACCATGGTTTATGGTTGCTCTCCCACTAAGTGCATGGTGAAGGTCAATTCTTGACTGTAAACAATTGACTGGATACGTGGCTAAACTTCAAACATGGCACGATCATCAGTGATCCTGGAATATCTTGGCAGTAGTGAATGCTTTTGCCTATGGCGAGTGGGAAAATCAACCTAACATCAGGCGAGTGAGGTGTTATAGCGACAATGTATCTTGTTATTGAGGTGAGTTTGGGAGATAGCATAAGAAAACTCAATAGGCCTTATAGAAAGAACCATGATGAAAATTACACAGCAGATTTCTGGTAAGTTTCAGCCCATTATAATTGGACAAAATCAGGGGATGACTCACAGTGCACACAATAGGGAGCTCCAGATATCACCCATGAGACTTTCAGAAACAAATGCAAGCAGCGATGCTCTCATGAAAGAATTCCAACAGGATATAGATGAAAACGATCACTGAAGTAGAATTGGAAGAGGTCCAGGCTTTAAAGAAAGCCAGAAGTAAAAATGTGTTGAAGAGCCTAAACAGTTGTTAAAGCACATTAAGAAAACACACATGAACTGAACCAAAAACAGCTAAACCTTTACTTAGAATACAGCGTGTAAAACCGGAAGCTTCAAAATTCAAGTTCTTATGGAACAAAACAGAAATGAGGAATACGATTAATCAGTAGTTAATCTGCAACAAATCTTACCTGTCGTGCATTCGGACAAACAAATTCTGGAACAATAACTGCAGTCTGTGGAAGAAAGATTTGTTAACATGAACTGGACTGATAGTCATTATCACTGATGATTGGGCACCTCCAGACAAAATTACTATCATAATTCTGGGTTTATCAGAAAATTACTTGTATGCTGGAGAGACTCATAGACTTACTTGTTATTATACATCATTAAACTTTCATTTTGGAAGGAAAAAAAAATACGTATGTGTACCCTTGCCTTGAAAAATGTTCACTTTTAAGGAATCCATATGGTTTGAGTATACAATATTGCAACAGTGCCTAGCAGTCAGTCTGCTTTGCATTTGCAAGCTGTATAGATGGAAATCAGTTGATTTGTTGTAATTTCTGCTTTGTAACAGGCAATCTGTTTTACCATTTTATATAAATTAACCCAGGAAGTTAATCAATCCTTGAAGGATGTTTGATTATAAGACTGTTATCATTAATGTGTCAATAGGAGCTATGCAAATGCAAGTCATTCTTGGAACAGTGACTATATTTAAAAAATGTCATTGGCTGCAAAGCACTTTGGAACTTCCTCAGAAAATATTCTATAAAAATGCATGCTCTTTCTTTAAAATAAACAACGAACTGTGGATACTAGGAATGTGAAACTGCTGGAGAAACTCAGTAGGTCTTGCAGCACTTGTGAAAGAGAAAGCAGAGTTGTGAAGGGTCACTGCACTCTGTTTTGTTAACTCTGCTTTGTCTCCACAAATTCTGCAAGACCTGCTGAGTTTCTCCAGCAGTTTCACATTCCTAATATCCACAGTTTTTTGCTTTATTTTAAAGAAAGAGCAGGCATATTTATAGAATATTTCCGTGGGAAGTTCCAAAGTGCTTTACAGCCAATGGTGTATTTTTTTTAGAATTTGCCAGAATTTGTGGAGACAAAGCAGAGTTAACATTTTGAGTGCAGTGACACTTCTTCAGAACTCTGCTTTCTCTTTCACAAATACTACAAGTTCTATTGAGTTTCTCCAGCGATTGCGGTTTTTGGTTTCAGCTTTTTCTTTGTTTGCTTCTTCTTCGAGATGAGATTTTAATTTCAATGACCCTTAGCTCTTTTTCAGTTAATCCACATGAATGGTTTTTGAATTTACATTAATGCTCGAATAATTAAGGATCAATTTAATTATCCTTTTAGGGGACAGACAGCAGCTGTTGCGGAACTGAATCTGCTGCAGAAAGCTCATACTTTAGAAACCTATGGTGTTGATCCCCATCCATGCAAGGTAACAAGAAACTGTTTATCTGCATTTGAATTATAGATTTCACTTTTGATTTCCTTTTAGTATCAAGACATATATCGTGAAAACATTATCAAAATAGAAATAAAAGGAAAAACTGGACAAATACTGAAAATCTGAAATAAAGGAAAGCATGCAAGTGTAAGATAGCCTAACATTAACATTATATCAGAATCCATTCTATTTTTGTCATTTATATAAATGATTTGGATGTGAATATAGGAGACATAGTCAGTAGGTTTGCAGATGACACCAAAATAGGTGGTGCAGTGGACAGTGAAGATTATCTTAGAGTACAATGGAACCTTGATCAGATGGGTCAATGGTCCAAGGAGTGGCAGATGGAGTTCAGATAAATGTGAGGTGTTACATTTTAGTGAGACAACCAGGGTAGGACTTATATAGTTAATGGTAAGGCCTTGGTGAGTGTTGCCAAACAAAGAGACCAAAGGGTGCAGGTGCTAAGTTCCTTAAAAGTGGAGTCGCAGTAGACAGGGTGGTGAAGAAGGCGTTTGGAGTGCTTGCCTTCATCGGTCAGAACATTGAGTATCAGAATTGGGCTATTATGTTGCGGCTGTACAGGACATTGGGAAGCCACTTCCAGAATACGCAAGGGTACAGAAAATATTTGCAAGGATATTGCTGGGAATGGAGGATTTCAGTTATAAGGAGAGACTGAATAGGCTGGGGCTTTTTTGCAGAGCATCGGAGGCTGAGAGATCATCTTATAGAGGTTTATAAAGTCGTGAGGGGCATGAATAGGGTGAATAGCAAAGATCTTTTTTCTAGGGTGGGAGTCCAAAACTAGAGGACATAGGTATAAGGTTAGAGGGGTAAGATTTAAAAACACCTGAGGGGTAACTTTTTCATGCAGAGGGTAGTGCGTAACAGAACGAACTGCCACAGGAAGTGGTGGAGGTGGGTACAATTACAACATTTAAAAAGGTATCTGGATGGATCTATGAAGAGGAAGGAATTAGAGGAATATGGGCAAATGCTGGCAAATGGACCTACGTCAGATTGGGATATCTGGTTGGTCCATGGGTATAATCCTCCAACTCTAATATGACATGTCTCACTTAAAATTTCAGTCGTCTTGTCGTCTTCAAATAAAACTGAGCCACTATTGAATTCCAATATCTGCGTTAATTTGATTTCTTCTTTAACTATGAATTATTACTGCTTTTAGTTTAGTAATTTACTCTCGTAAATCAAGTATTGCTGGAAAGTTATCTCAATGTAATTGTACAAATTATCCCTGCTAAGATCATTTTTGTCCTCATGAGAAAGTCTTTTATATTTTTAAAATGCTTTTGGTATTTCAAAACAAATTATTAAACAAATTGGCTCACTAAATGACTGATTATAGCTGCTGTAGTCATACTTCGCAGACTTAAAATAGAATACATAAGTCAAATTCTTATTATTCACAAAAATGCTGGAAATGCTCAGCAGGTCAGGCAGGGTCTGTGGAGAAAGAGATAGTTAATGGGCAAAATCTTTTAGGGTGCTGAATGACATGGTCTGTGGAAAGAAACATGGCAGAATTGTGTAAGAGATCTGATGAGGTCTATCTCGACATTGGGAGCATCTCATTGCATCTTTTTACTAACATCTTGGGGTCAAGTAAAGATTCATAGTAGGCAGCAGCAAGTTGCCTATTAACAAGGGTTATTGCTTGTTAATGACTTTATTAATTGTACATCTCACCTTATTAATATGCTGCTTTTTATCCTACCACCCAAAACAAGCAAACTAGTCACTGAGAATGTTTGAAATGGAAGTCAGAGTGGGTACTTTGCTTCAGTTCATCCCCTGATTGAGGAGATTCCTTGTAACCTGGCGACAGCATCTCTGGACACAATCTCCAGGCACCAGCTGCACACATTTCTCGTCCAGGGATAGTAGCATCTAGTAATTGCCAGCTTCTTAGAATCCTCATGGCACATCTCCAATCCACTTGCAAAATGCTAAGGAAATTGAGAGCTGCACTGGCAGCTTGCATTAAAAGGCTGTTGCAGTGACACTTTGGCAACGGGGACAGGGTGCCAGCTCATGGATTAGACGAGGCCACATTTCAGGACTGCTTGCTTACTGTCCTAGAACTCGCCTCGTTTAGGATGTAACTGCATGCTTGCAGAATTCCTGCTTTACCTTGCTTATAGTGCTTATTAACAATGTTGCACCCAGGCATCTTCCTATGACAGTCAGTTTTCTCAGTCAAGGAAGCTTACATCTTGCTATATGACAGTGTGCGATGTAAATTTCACACCTGCTCCATGTGTGAGCAGCTGACGTGGCAAACACAGTGCATGTGCAGCAAGCAGGCAGCCATGTCATAAGAATTTCTCCTTACTGAAATCCATGGAGGCACTTGTCTGTCAGGATTCCCAACATAGAAAGCCAAGGGCAATGTCCAGAGGATTGACCATGTTCAGGTTTCCAGTTTGTGTTCTCTGTTTGGAGAACCTCTGTATCCAGAAAGTGGGCTGTTGCAGCCAATCTGATGAGGAGGGAAGGTTGAGGAGCTAAAGTTGTCAGAGAGAAATCCAACTGTCAGGGTTCTGAACACGCCTTGTCCAGGGTTGTCCAGCTATGTCTGTCAAGATGCACAGCTGGTCTGTTGGGACTGAGAGCAAGGGGTTCTGCTGGAACCTGTGTGTGGGGATTGGGAGCTCCAGGCTGTGGAGAAAGGTGTGGTGATGATTCTGAAGGTGTGCCATGCTAAAGCATGAATTGGAATGGCGTAAAGAAGGAGGGTGTTTGTCTGTGGTTAGGAGCACGCTAGCTTCAAGGAGGGGATCAGTGTATGACCACACTTGAAGGGACCTGGGATTGAGTAAAGTCTGAGAAGTTAATAGGAAGGCTACCAAGAAGGTGATCTGGATGTATGAGGCCTCACTAATACTTAGAGGTGGAAACTAGAAACTATGTCCAAAATGAATTTACTGTCACCTTCCATCATGCTGCAAATCAAAAGTACAAATGGGAAAGAAAATGACTGTGACCACAGCCGAGGTGAATGTGTGTCTCAACTTGCGAATGAGGCGATGCAAGGCCTGTCAATGTGATGCCCTTTAGAGGGCAAGAAATTTATACTCAGACCTAAGCTCAGTACAGGATATAGACCTGTGGCTCTCTAATTCCTACCCATCCCAAAGCAATGTCTCACTGTGTGCAAGGAGAAAATGGGGACTGCAGATGCTGGAGATCAGAGTCAAAGTGTGTGGTGCTGGAAAAGCACAGCAGGTCAGGCAGCATCCAAGGAGCAGGAGATTTGACATTTTAGGCATAAGCCCTCCACCAGGGATGAGGCTTGTGTGTCAGGTCTGAAAGATAAATGGGGGGGGGGGGGGGGGGGGGTGGTGGGGTTGGGGCATCAGGTAGTGGTTTGGTGGTGGAGGAGGACCACGACCTGCATATACTTGACAGAGTGGGAAGGGGAGTTGAAGTGTTCACCCATGGGGTGGTGGGGTTGGTGGGTGCGGGTGTCCCAGAGATTTTTTCTGTAATGATCCGCAAGAAGGCGTCCTGTCTCCCCGATGTAGAAGAGACCACACCAGGTGTAACAGGTGCAGTAGATGACATTGGTAGAGGTACAGGTAAATTTCTGATGAATGTGGAAGGATCCCTTGGGGTGTTGGATTGAGGTGAGAGGAGTGGTGCGGGTGCAGGTTTTGCACTTCCTGAAGTGGCAGGGAAAGGTGCCAGGAGTGGGGTGTAGATTGGTGGGGGGTGTGGACCTGACGAAGGGAGTCACGCAGGGAATGGTCTTTTCGGAACGCTGATAGGGGTGGGGAGGGAAATAAATCCCTGGTGGTGCTGTACACCTCCCTGCCCCACATATTGCTAACCACTTTATTTAACACCAAGTTTTTCACAAAGAGGCCAGGGAAAGAATAGGGTTGTTTGATCAAGAGGGACAATGTGCAAACAGAACCCGTTGCCCTTTCTAATATTTATTCACATTGTTTACATATGCCACAGCATGCTCTCAACAGTAGACATCGATCCATGGTCCCCAGCTTCGGTCAAAAGCATACTGCACAGTTGTGTCCTGCATTTCTGATTGCTGCATCTCTTCCTCCCGTGCATTTGGACAAAGTCCCTGATTTCTGACACCACAGGATCCCCTCCTGCCTGGGCTGACCATGTGCCTGGCCTTTGGCAGCCTCTACATGTCAGAGGTCAGGTGCATTTCTTTCTCAGCCAGCTGCAGAGTGACTGCAGTGAGGTTCTCACCAGTTTTTGTTCTATATGTTCTAAACCTGATGTTTCCACTGAGTTGTCTGTATCTGAGCTTGTGGGGTATGTCAGAGGCACTTTTGCTGATGCTTCCTCTCATTTCTCTGAATCCTCTTCCTTGGACGTCGAGGAGGTGCCTTCCAGCAGAACAGGCCATTTCTCTGTGTGGTCTTACTCCAAGTCACAAGAAAGGTGGCATGGTGGCACAGTGGTTAGCACTGCTGCCTCACAGCACCAGAGACCTGGGTTCAATTCCCACCTCAGGCGACTGACTGACTGTGTGGAGTTTGCACATTCTCCCCCTGTCTGCGTGCATTTCCTCCGGGTGGTCCGGTTTCCTCCCACAGTCCAAAAATGTGCAGGTTAGGTGAATTGGCCATGCCAAATTGGCTGTAGTGTTAGGTGAAGGGGTAAATGTAGGGGAATGGGTCTGGGTGGGTTGCGCTTCGGCGGGTTGGTATGGACTTGTTGGGCTGAAGGGCCTGTTTCCACACTGTAAGTAATCTAATCTAAAGAGAAGGCGTCACAGCCAATTGTTAGAATCAGTGTGTTATGAATGACACTAACAGCTGGGTTGCTTTGAGAGACCCGGTGCAGTGAAAAGTGGTACTTACTCAGTTGGCAGGACATCGATATTTTAACATTACAAGGAGTGATCCATTACCTTCACTGATGTGAACTGGGATTTTGTCCTCATAGTAGGTGAGATGCCTGATGTCAGGCTCCCCTGCACCTACCCTGACGTTTAGCGTCTGTTATGGGCTGTTTTCTCCTGGAGTGAGAGAGCAGGTAGGATAGAGTGAGTGGGTGATAGAGAGATGTGGGTGCCATGGCTATTCGTGCTGTTACAGGTAGTCAAAATTGAATTGAATTTATTGCCACGTGTGCCAAGGCACAGTGAAAAACTTTGTCTTACGAGCATTACATGCAGATCACATAGTTAAATAGCAGGGATAGTAAGTAATAGGTAAACAGCGGTAAAAACAAAAACACAGGTACAGACGAATGTTAAGAGTTTGTGAGTCCTTTCAGTATTCTAACAGCAGTAGGGTAGGAACTGTTATGAAACTGGCTGGTGTTTGTGTTCAGGCTTCTGTACTTTCTCCTCGATGGTAGAGGTTGTAGAAAAACATTGCCAGGGTGAGATGGATCTTTGAGAATGCTGGCGGCCTTTCTGTGACCGCGGGCCTGGTAGATTGATTCTATAGATGGGAGGTTGGCCTTTGTGATTGTCCGGGTGAGATATGCTGAAGTGATGAGTATGCAATTTAGAGTGAATTCAGGGTTAGTGATGTGGGTAGTTGTGGGGGAATGAGATTGAGTGAGGGAAGATGTTGTGTGCAGTAGTGAGAGTGGCAGGATGTGAGCCTTGATGGATGGTAAGTGCACTAGAGCAGAGAGAATGAGCGTGAGGTAGCTGACAGGAGAATGTACACTTAACCTCGTGCAGTGGAAAACATATTGCAGCACTGCTGGCTGTTGTTCTGGACCATGCATATGGCACTGGACCTGAGTGACAACCTTGGAGCAAATTGCCAGGATCTCCTTATGTGGTCTCCTTGCCATTCCTCCTCTGGACCGCCTTGTCCATCAGGACCTCCAAGTGCCTGTCAGTAAATCATGTTGCAATTTTACCCTTCACAGGCTTCTTTGGAAAGACTGTCCCAATTTCAAAATGCCAGTGCTCGTTTCGTACACAGCAAGCATCTAAATATAGTATGGGTTCCAGTTATGCTGGACCTGTCATGGATATATGGTGAATGGAAAGTTGTTTCTGGAATGGTGAGTGGTAGGATGGGTCTAGAATTGGGTGAGAAGGTGTGGGTGGAGTGGATAATTAATGAGGCAAATTCAGTAAAATACGGCAAGAGATCGTGCTGGTTTCATGGAGAGGAGAGAATCCCTCTGAAACTCAATGAAGCTGACTGTTGGCCAAAAACATTAAGATCCAACCCAACAATCTCTGCATTTAGATGCATGGCAATTGACCTGAAACATTAAATCTGTTTTACTCTCTTAGCAGATGCTGTTGCACTTGAAGAATATTTGCAGCAGTTTTTGTTTTCTATTTCCAGCTTCTGTTGTATTTTGTTTCTATGATTCCATTGGTTAGGTCGATGATGTATACAAATAAGCCTTTGATATCATAGAATTTTCTGAAGTGATGGAGGTTTATCTTTAATTCTCCCTTAGTGGTGAAGGTGCTTTTTAAATTGCTGTCATGTTCTAGCCTGAATTGACAACCATTGCTGTGGCTGCTGTCTGTGCATGGCATTAACAAATGAGGGGATCTTCATGTTCAGGATAAAAGGAGGACAGAAATTTGTGATAAGAGGGAAAAGATTGGTGACTAAACTTTTGCTACTTCTGAGGACTTTTTTGTCGACATTACCACTTTTTACACTTAATGGAACTGTTCCAGTCTTGCTGAATCTGCCAAGTTGCTGCTCATTATCTTCAAAGATCTCCTAATGATTGCCAAACTCCATGAAAATCTTGGGAGGTCAGAAGGTGAGCTCTTTTCCAGTTCCCTAATGTCTAGTTCAAAAATAAGGGTGGCATGGTAGCACAGTGGTTAGCACTGCTGCCTCACAATGACTGGGATCCAGGTTTGATTCCAATCTTAGGTGACTGTCTGTGTGAAGTTTACATGTTCTCCATGTATCTGCATGGGTTTCTGCCGGGGGCTCTGGTTTCCTCCCACTGTTCAAAGATGTACAGGTTAGGTGGATTGGCCATGGTAAATGTAGGATTACAGTACAGGGTGGGGGGCTGTGTCTGGGTGGATGCTGTTTGGAGGGTCAGTGCTGACATAGTGGCAGAACGGCCTCTTTCCCTGCGGTAGAGATTCTCAGCTTCTAAAGTGTCTGCAAACTGCCTGCTTAATGAGTAGCAAATTAACCTGTTCATTGTTCTATGCTTTGGAAAATCATTAGAGTCAGGAATAGAGGTGGTAGACATCCTTGCAGGTTGCAGCTGCTATTTTACCCTTGTTTATTGCTTCTGTTCTGTTCTGTTCCATTTGCTGCAGATATATTTAGAAAAAAGAAATTCTACTTGCCAGATGTTGTTGTATTATTGCATAGACCCCAGAACAAGACACACAGTGTAGCTTTAAGATAGTTAGATGGCATCACAACATATGATGATCTATAACAGAGGACATCTTCAGAAGCAGTCGTCTTCTTGGAGTTATTGTATAATTGCATGCAGATTATGTGTAAGTCTTAGGTGTTATTAACAGTGTAATAGTTAATGTTGTCAATAAATTTCAAGATATTTGTCTCAACAGTCTTATGGTACATATTAGTCTTAAAGAGAACAATCTGACTAAATCATACTGGCAGTGGTGTTTTACCCAGAAACCACATCACCAGAGTAGTGGAAAAGACATTTGCTGTGTTCAAAAATTAAACATCAATGATTAAGTTAAATATAAATAAAGCTGATGTCATATGCGAACTGAATTTTGCTAAATATTAACAACAAAATTTGACAGTGCAGAGAAATTTCTTTGACCATTAACTTAACTTCATAATAGTTTGGATTGTATCAACATTAGTGAGCATTAGTAAATGTGATACATGAAAGGGAAGTGAATCATAGCTACATATCAAGAATAAAAGAATGACGAAAGAAAGATTATGATCAACCTAGGATAGTAGTGGGAAGTAATCCCACATTTACCATGGCCAATCCACCTAACCTGTACATCTTTGAACAGTGGGAGGAAACCAGAGCCCCCGGCAGAAACCCATGCAGATACATGGAGAACATGTAAACTCCACACAGACAGTCACCTAAGATTGGAATCAAACCTGGATCCCAGTCATTGTGCGTGGAGTCTGGGGAAATAGGGAAAGCACTAAATGAATATTTTTCCTCAGAATTCACTCTAAAAAGACAGTGTTATCAAGGAGATTACTGAGATATAGGCTACAAGACGAGACAAGATTGAAGTTCACAAGGCGGAGGTGTTAGCAATTCTGGAGAGTGTGAAAATAAATAAGACCCCTGGGCTGGATGGGATTTAGCCTCTGGGAAGCCAAGGAGGAGATTGCATAGTCTTTTGCTTTGATCTTTATGTCGGCATTGTCTACAGGAATATTGCCAAACGACTGGAGGATTGCAAATGGTGCCCCCTTGTTCAAAAAAATGAGTAGAAACAACCCTGGTAATTATAGGCCAGTGAGCCTTATTTTGGTTGTGGGTAAAGTGTTGGAAAATGTTATACGAGATAGGATTTATAATCATCTAGAAAGGAATAAGTTGATTAAGGATAGTCAACACAGCTTTGTGAAGAGTAGGTCATGCCTCACAAACCTATTGAGTTCTTTGAGATGGTCTTCAAACAGGTGGATGAGAGTAAAGTGATTGATGTGGTGTATATGGATTTCAGTAAGGCATTTGATAAGTTTTCCCACGGTAGGCTACTGCACAAAATACAGAGGCATGTGATTGAGGATGATTTAATGGTTTGGATCAGAAATTGGCTAGCTGGAAGAAGACAAGAGCGTGGCAGTTGATGGGAAATATTCATGCTGGAGTTCAGTTACCAGTGGTGTACTGCAAGAATCTATTTTGGGGCCACTGCTGTTTGTCATTTTTATAAATGACCTAGATGAGGGCCTGGAATGATGGGTTAGTAAATTTGCAGATGACACTAAGATTGATGGAGTTGTGGATAGTGCTGAAGGATGTTGCAGATTACAGAGGGACAAAGATACATTGCAGAGCTCGGCTGAGAGGTGGCAAATGAAGTTTAATGAGTAAAAGTGTATGGTGATTCACTTTGGAAGGAGTAACAGGAATAAAGAATACTGGGTTAATGGTAAGAATTTTGGTCGTGTAGAAGAGCAGAGAGATCTCTGTGTCCATGTCCCTGAAAGTTGTCATGCAGATTGATAGTGTTGTTAAGAGGGCATACGGTGTGTTAGCTTTTATTGGTAGAGGAATTGAATTTCAAAGCTGCGAGGTCATGCTGCAGTTGTACAAAACTCTGCTGCGGCCATATTTGGAGTATTGTGTATAGTTCTGTTCACTGCATTATAGATTGGATGTGGAAGCTTTGGAAGGGGCTCAGAGGAGATTTACTGGGCAATAGCCAGTAAGGAAAGGCTGAGGGACATGAGGCTGTTTTCGTTAGAGAGAAGAAGGTTGAGAGGTGACTTAATTGAGACATATAAGATAATCAGAGGGTTAGATAGGGTAGACAGTGACAGCCTTTTTCCTCAGGCGGTGATGGCTAGCACAAGGGGACATTGTTATAAATTGAGGGATGATAGGTATAGGACAGATGTCAGAGGTAGTTTTTTTACTCAGAGTAGTAGGGGCATGGAAGGCACAGCCTGCAACAGTAGTAGACTCGCCAAGTTTAAGGGCATTCAAATAGTCATTGGATAAAAATGTGGATGAAAATTTAATAGTGTAGGATAGTTAGGCTTCAGATCGGCGCAACATTGAGGGCCAAAGGGCCTGTACTATGCTGTGATGTTCTATGTTCTGTGTTCTAATAATTGGATATTAATGTATTCAAATGAACTTCAATTTTAAGATAGGTATTTATAGTTTCAATTGATTTTAAAATTTATTTTACACTGCTTCAAAAGCTCAGGTTGTCAGATCATTTTGAGAACACAGCATGAAATTTCAACCTTCGAGAAGCTCAGTAATTTATCTAGATAATGTTAGGCTGCTGATAAAATAAAGATGTGAATTGTTTATTGCAATGTACCTGTTTATATTGACTGGTTTAACATTTAATGCTATCTTGTTCATTGTTATCAAAACCTATTGATTTAGAATCTACTCACACCATTTACATTTGCAAGAAATTTGCTACCATTACAAATAGCATTATCTTATCTTTATTGAACTTCTAAGGCATTTTGCACATATCCAATAAGCATTTACCTCAGCTTTGCCTTTTCTGTTAATTATAGTGTCCACCATTCATTACAATTATGTCTTCTCTATGAAAAAATCTTTCCATTGTCATTCTAATCGCCATTCTAACCTTATAATTGTAATTACCAGGTCACAACACTGAATTCATCGGGTCTAATTTTCAACAGCTTTCTGACATTGTCCTGTCTAAGAAACAAAAATCAGAGGGAATATTTCGTTGCCCCTTGGTGAA
The DNA here is from genome assembly GCF_037043375.1 of Chiloscyllium plagiosum. Classification (NCBI taxonomy): domain Eukaryota; kingdom Metazoa; phylum Chordata; class Chondrichthyes; order Orectolobiformes; family Hemiscylliidae; genus Chiloscyllium; species Chiloscyllium plagiosum. The sequence goes on from NW_028270140.1 coordinate 70,052,542, forward strand.
AGTTCCATCTATTGGAACTTTCAAGCACATCTCCATATCTGCCTATTTTTGAACTGGAGGTTATTGAAATATACGAACATCGGATCCTACATCCATTTTTTCACACAATGAGTAACGTAACCAGTGATCCATAAAGTAATTTTTGGCAATCAATCTGCAATGGAGACCAGAACCACTTTATATTTTGTTTTTATAGAGCCATTTTAGTTTGCATGCAAACATGTGACATGCTATGAATCTTGTCTACTTGACCACATTGTAAAACCTCTACTGGTTTTCCCATCCCTAACAGTTTTGACAAATATTTTAATAAAGTTTTTGTTCCTTGTGTTTGTTCACATTTGATGTCACATCATACTTATTGCTATTTTAAGAATGGTTGTCAGACATATACAGATTTTGTGTGAATCCTTAGGATTATTATACTCCCCACTTGGATCTGCTTTATAACTATTGGAAACTTGTTTCCATCCTTAAATTCTTTTACCCTGACATTTAAATCATAGACAAATATCAGAATGAATTAACTAATAATGTTTAATCAATAACTAACTTGGTCACTCAGTGTCATTAAATCCACTCCAAACTAAAAGTCAGTGTACTCTCCCATCCATAACCCATTTTCCCTTTACTCCTAATCCCAGCCAGTGTTTACGTGCAAACAGGCTGCCGTAACTTCTCCAGAAGTACGGCGGAGAGGGAGCAGCTCCGAGGAACTATCCAGCCAATGTTTTCAATACTATGTAAGTTATTGTTTAAAATTTAGGTTGCACATTTTATCAAATGTACGTCATCTTTTCAGAACATGGTTCATTGCATTCCCATGCAACAAAGGCACTTCTAGGGACAGCATAAGGCCAATAATTATAACAAGTTGAACGCATTATAGAACAAAGATTTACTGTGACCTGCCTGCCTCCTCAAATAATTTAATTCTTTTTCATTCTCAGAATATGAGCTTCAATGGAATTAGCCCAGCTTCTCTAAATTTGATGCAATTGACTGTCTTCAAATATGTGCCAGTGGAACTAGTTTACTTTCAGGGAATTAATTAAGCACCATTTACTTTTAAACTGAGTTCAACTTCTCAATCTGCCATGGTGGGTTTAAATTCATATTCCATTGGGATTATTAGTTAAGAAACTTTAAATTATTAACCTAGTGACACAGAGCTAAGTCTTGTGAAGGAAAATAGAGTCTTGACAACTAGCTGGGGGCTGGAGAGAGTCCTATTGCATCTCTTTTAGAGAGAGCCCATTTCCTCTTCCACTCAGGTATATGTCAAACAAGTGGCCAACGGGCCTATAATCTTGAACCCACTTAGCCCGACTGCCTAACTGCCTAATATGGTTTATTTTCCATGTTCGTGTCTTAATTTATTAACTTCTACTTCAATTCTTAATAAACTAGCACAATAACATTTTAGTTAGGCTGTTTGGAAAACTCTCCTTGCAATCGAAGACAAGTTCAAATGTGTTAATCTTAAGTCATACCAGCAGTAGTCCACATGGCCTTATGCCATCTGTGCCGCTTAATAACTTTGTGGCTCATCATCAAAATCACTTTTTTGCCCTATCCCTAGATCCCTACATTCCTTTAGCGTCTGATAATATTGCAGATCATGTGTCTGTGCAATTATCAAATATCTATCTTTTCTGATCCCATTTTCCAGCGTTTGGCCTGTAGCCCGTTTTTGCTATGGTGTTTGAAGTACTCATCTCAATACTTCTTAAATGTTCCTGCTTCTATCACCCTTTAGATAGTGAGTTCCAGAAACCCACTGTCCTCTGAGTGAAAAGAATTCCTCAAATCTTCACAAAACCTCCTGTTCCTTATCTTAAATCTGTGTCCCCAGTTATTGATATTTGAACATCTTGGTGCATGAAACACAATACTAGTGGTAGAGCAATGCTTAGGAAGTCAAACTGAATATTGTTCTTTCAATGGCAATGGAATACAAAAGTAGGGATATTTTGCTATAGAGACACACGTGTTAGGTGGGATCACATCTGGAATATTGTGTTGAGTTTTGATCTTCTCAATTAAGAAAATATATAAATGCCTTGTAAGCAGCCCAGAGAAGGTTTATTTGACTGATACCTGAGAAGTGGGAGTTTTCACATAAAGAAAGGTTGGTCAGGTTGAGTTCAGAAGAATAAGCAGTGATTTTATTGAAACGTTTCAGATCCTGAGAGCGCTTGACAAGGTTTTCCCCCTTGTTGGAAAAACCGAAACTAGGTGGCATAGTTAGAAGGTTTCCATTTAAGATAAGAATGACCACATCTTTATCTGAGGAGTTTCAATTATCTGTTAACAATTCTCTTCCCAAAGTGTGGCGGAAGTGGGACATTGAGTAATTTTAAAACAAAAGCAAGTGGGATGGCCTTCTGATCCAGTGTTCTTGGAAGAGACTGTTCCTTCTGTCAAAAATCTCAGTGAGCATCATTCTAAGCGCAGCATAAGTAAAACAGGGAGCCATCATAGCATTTAGGCTGACATTTCTGGGCTTCTGTAGGACAAGGGGAAATTCCTAATTTGCAGCACCAAACATTAAATCAAGCTGGCCTTTTAGTATGGTGTCAGAACCTTCGTCAGAACCTTTGATTGCCGAAGGTGCCATCATTCCTGTGAACTTGTGGTTCATTTGCTGCATGATTTGTTGTGTAGCTGATGCAACATCATGCTTTTGCAGATAATGAGCTGAGAGGTTTGTGATCACGCAAGATAATGTGCCCGAGGTAATGGCAGATATGCTAGAATCCAACATGCTCAAGGCCATAGCTTTTAGAAAATATTTTGAAAGCTTCAAAGTGGAAGACACACTTAACATCCAAGGTACTGGATTTGTTTGATTCCAGTACCATTGCTTCCTGCAGTACTACTACTTGTTCTAATTCCTTTAAATTTTTCATTCTCTGGACTCTTGGCTTGCCATTTATATCTGGGCTGTCTTTTGTGTCTTACATGATGAAAGCAGATATGAAGAATTTGCTCAGTGTCTGTTTCGTTTCTTTATTGTAATTTCATTGTAATTTCTACTGTCTAATATTACCATATTTATTGATCTCTTCCTTTCTACACATATATAGAAACTTTCACAATCTAGTTTTATGTTATGTTTATTTACTCTACCTTCTCTTTCTTTAGTCATTTCTTAATCATTCTATATGCATTCTAAAATCCTCCCAATGCTCTGGTCCTTTAATCCAATGTTATATTTAACTGCTTTAATTAGCAATGATTACATTTTTACTGTTTTTATTTTTATTCCTTCTTGGAATGTATATTTGTTAAATCTAATTATTTACACATTTGCTATTGTTTAATTACCATCATATTTTAATGTGATTGGCCAACTCACCTGACTTGTTAACGTAGTTTGATTTTTCAGATTTAAGTCCCTAGTTTCAAGCTTAACTTAAATCTCTTTCATGACTTGTAGGTGCCGGTGTTGATCCAGGGTGGACAAAGTTAAAAATCACACAACACTAGCTTATAGTCCAACAGGTTTATTTTGGAAGCATTAGCTTTTGGAGTGCTGCTCCTTTATCAGGTAGTTGTGGAGGTTAATATCATACTCACAGAATTTATGGCCAACGGAGTCCAGGGTCGTGGAGATGTGATACAGCAAACAATCATAGATTAAAACTTTCAACTTTTATAATGGAATATGCTGGTCTCTGTTCTTTGATATGTAAATCCCAGAGCTTCTTTTAATTTACATTCTCAAGATATCTCAACTTTTTAAACAATAGATGTGACATCTGTCTGTGTCCCAATGCTATATTAGACTGACAAGCCCTCTGTTCAGTTTTACAGAGTTTACAGAGCATGATGCATAAGGTATACTCCAAATTATGATCACTCTACCCTGGAGGCCTGTTCACTGCAAGATTATAAATTATTCCTTAGTATTTTTGTGGTGCAATGGTTGTGTGCCTATATTTTAAGCTAAGGGGTCTGGGTTCAAGCCCCATCTATCCAGCGCATGTAATTACTTCTCTTATCAGGTTGATTAGAAAATGTCCATAAATTACCCTATTTTATTGTCCAATATTTCAATCTGAAATAGTCAGTTCCTTCACATACTGGTCTGGAAATCTTTGATACAAGTACTGAATGATTCAATGTGTCAAAGATCCACACACATCTGAATAAAGAAATTCCTCCTCTTCTCAGTTGCAAGTGGTTGGATTCTTGTCTTTAAATAGATTGCTATGAAATTTGGTCCTTTATCATTTTCTGGTGTTGATGCTTCAGAATCCCGATTTCAGGAGATGGAAGTCAATCCACACAACTATCCTGATTTACAAATCTCTTGATAGGTTTGTTTTCTGTGAGTGCTGAAAGCTTGTAGAATGAGTAGACCATGATGTCAAACAGCCTCCAGTGCTAATTTGGTGCACAATTTATTGTCTTGGATTGCCCATGTCCATTTAACACTCTCTCTGAAAACTGTCCCAGCTGAAAGTGTTTTCAGTATCACAACTGACTACCTTCTGGCATTATTTAAAGAGTTAACCTTTAAGGGTGCATTTGCTAAGTTGGCTACATGGCTGATTTGTGACAGTGACATGAGCAGTGCTCTGTCCTGCCTTCTAAATCTTGCATCTCACTTGAGCATGGTTATCCTGAGGTTAAACTCACCACCTGCCATCTTTGTTTAAAGAGAGAACAGCCCTATGGTCCTTTGGGTCGACAGCAAAATTACCTAAGCAGAAATACTGTATTCACCATTATGGGTGGGAGTAGTAAACGTACTAGGAATTTCAAGGGAGTGGTGCTGAATTTTAACAAAGTGGTCAATGGATTAATTGATCTGTCAAGAAAAAGTCAATAATTGGAACTGTAATTGCAGATTATTTCAGACAACAGCATGAATTGGAAATGAACTCAAAAAGCAGAGGGGAAAGTTTTGTGGACAGGGAAAAGGAGGAGGGTGCTCGCAATTGGAGACTGTCTGCTAAAAGTCTTTGAGAGGCACTTCTCCTACTTCTACCTAGGTTCAGTGAAAAGTTTTGTTTTATGAGCAGTACGGGCAGATCAGGCAGTGCAGTGCTTAGACGGAGCGAGGCAAATAAGGTAATAGCTGCACAGGAGGTGCACAAAGCAAGATCAACATTAGATTGAAAGTACGGAGGCCCATTCATATCCTAACAGTGGGAAAGAAGCTGCTCTTGAACCTGTTGGTGCGTGTTTTCAAGCTTCTGTATCTTCTGCCTGACATTCTGCCTCTTTCACAACATGACAAGGCCAGTGCGATCACTGGTCCTCGGGTCACTGTGACCCAAAACTTCTATTCCTGTGGACCCTTCCAGGTGGGAACAGGTGACATGAACAACAACTGAGTTCATTTCCCAACACTGGATCAGGGAGTTTCAGAGACACTGTATGGAAGGACTTTATCGTCTTTTCACTCTCACTGAACAAAGAGAGAGCTTGTAGATTTAAGCTTTCGAGTACTACAAGTTACTATCAACTGCACACATGTCTTTGCTGGCAACACATGTCAATGAGCAAATACTCCTTAACCCTAAGGCTATCCTTCTATTAACATCCAGCTGTTATGAAAGTGTACATACCAGATCTTTGCGGTGAGTACTCACTATCTTGACAGCAGTCATGACATTTCCATTCTATGCTAATGAGCTCTTCCATTTCTGTTGAATATACAGAAATGTTTGTGGATGTAGGTTTGCTTGCTGATCTGAAAGGTTCATTTCCAGACGTTTCATTACCTTACTAGGTATCATCTTCAGTGGACCTCATGCGAAGCAGTGCTGAAACTTCCTGCTTTCTATATATATGTTTGGGTTTCTTTGAGTTGGTGATGTCATTTCCTGTGGTGATGTTATTTCCTGTGGTGAAGTCACTCTCTCTTCCTTTTCACAGGGGGTGGTGGATCGGGTCTAACTCGATGTGTTTGTTGATAGAATTCTGTTTGGAATGCCATGCTTCTAGGAATCCTCGTGCATGTCTTTGTTTGGCTTGTACTAGGATGGATGTATTGTCCCAGTCGAAGTGGTGTCCTTCCTCATCTGTATGTGAGGATACTAGTGAGAGAGGATCATGTCTTTTTGTGGCTAGTTGGTGTCCATGTATCCTGGTGGCTAGTTTTCTGCCTGTTTGTCCAATGTATTGTTTGTTACAGTCCTTGCACGGTATTTTGTAAATGACGTTAGTTTTGCTCATTGTCTGTACAGGGTCTTTCAAGTTCATTAGCTGCTGTTTTAGTGTGTTGGTGGGTTTGTGGGCTACCATGATGCCAAGGGGTCTGAGTAGTCATTTCCGAGATGTCTTTGATGTAGGGGAGAGTGGCTAGGGTTTCTGGACGTGTTTTGTCTGCTTGTTTGGGTTTGTTGCTGAGAAATCGGCGGACTGTGTTCATTGGGTATCCATTCTTTTTGAACACAGTGTAGGTGATTTTCCTCTGCTCTGTGTAGTTCCTTTGTGCTGCAGTGTGTGTTGGCTCATTGAAATAATGTTCTGATGCAGCTTCGTTTGTGGGTGTTGGGATGATTGCTTCTGTAGTTTAATATTTGGTCTGTATGTTTTTCTGTAGACGCTGGTTTGAATGTCCCCATTGGCTAGAAGTATGGCATTCTTAGAATTCCTAGAAGAATGGCATTCTAACCAAAGCTCTATCAACCAACACATCGAGTTAGAACCCATCTACCACCCCCTAAGAAAAGGAACAGGAAGTGACTTCACCACAGGAAATAACATCACTACTGGAAATGACATCACCAACCCAAAGAAACCCAAACATATAAATAGAAAGCAGGAAGTTTCAGCATTGCTTTGCATAAGGTCCACTGAAGATGTTACCTAGTAAGGTAATGAAACGTCTGGAAATGAACCTTTCAGATCAGCGAGCAAACCTACATCCAAAATCTCAACCTGAGCTACAAATCTTCTCAAAACTCAGTAAGAAATTAGATTAGATTACTTACAGTGTGCAAACAGTCCCTTCGGCCCAACAAGTCCACACCGACCCGCCGAAGCATAACCCACCTAGACCCATCCTTTACCCCTTCACCTAACACTACAGGCAATTTAGCATGGCCAATTCACCTAACCTGCACATTTTTTGATTGTGGGAGGAAACCGGAGCACCCGGAGGAAACCCACGCAGACACGGGGAGAATGTGCAAACTCCACACAGAGAGTCGCCTGAGACGGGAATTGAACCCGGGTCTCTGGCGCTGTGAGGCAGCAGTGCTAACCACTGTGCCACCGTGCTGCCCACAAATGTTTACGTTCGCACCACAAAAAAATTAGATATTTGAAATTAGATGTGATAGAAATGTCACAAGTGTTTGAGCAACATAGGCAAATGAATCACGAATTGAAAATTAAAGACTTTAAACAAGTGAGAAGAAAATGGGATCAAAGGGGCATGTACTTATGAATCAGGTCAGAGTTGATGGGAGAAGAAAGTCGAACATCAGAGGGAAAATAAACTGTATGGTTATTCCTATGGTTGGAATGCATTGATAATACTTTGCCATTTACTTCATACAAAATTACATTGAATGTGCAATATAGAACTGTCGAATCAACCTAATTGATCTGCTTATGCACACACAATCCTCTTCACATCTGACTTGATCTCACCCTGTGTTCATGTGGTTCTGTTTCTTTTCCACCCAAGTTATTATTCTACATCCCCTTAAAGGGATCTTTACTATCCTCTCCTACTACACCGCGTAATAGTAAGTTTCACATTCAAGCCAAAATTTCTTCCACTGTCTTTGGATTTAGTGGTGACTATGTTATATTTATGATGTCAAGTGTTGAACTCGCCTACAAGAGGAAATATTTTCTATGTCTACCCTATTAAAACCCTTTGTAGTTTCAAGACGCCTCTTAGATAATCCATCAGTCCAGCTCCAGCCTGTTGAGATCTTCCTGTATTATCCTGTAAATTATTTTTACACCTTCTCCAGTACCTCTATCCATTTTGAGGTATTAAGAGTTGAACAGTGTACAATATGTATAAGTGTGATCTAACCAAGATTCTACATAAGCTTAACAGAAGTCTCCTTTTCAATTTTAGCTCTAAAACAGAACTGCTTTGTGCAGATTTTTATGACCTTGAAAACTCACATCACTACTTTTAATGACTTGTTACTCTATCCCATTTAGCCTCTTATTTTCAAAGGCATATGCAAACTTCTTATTCATTTGATCTTATAGTGATTTTGATTCATCAAAAAGTAGACTCAAATCCCAAATCTCTTCAACCTTTTCATAATTCCTTGCTGATGGTTCTTACCATATGATTGGCCGCAAAATTTGATTTCGTTTCGCATTGGATCTGTGCACATCTTTACAATTAGCCACAGAGTTGGAGATGGGACTGCATGTTAGGCCAATTGGAAAGTCATATAATGGGAACACACACACATTCTGTCTCCATGGAATGACTATTTGATTAGGATGGTATAATATAAATAAACTGTATAAACCATCTAAGCTCAACTGATTAAGACATCTTAAAACAGGGTGGAGAAAAATGCGCTATAGAAGTATTAAGAATTGACTAGCCTATTTCTAGGTTGCAGTGCATTGAAAGTATTCTAAATTTTATCTTTTTCTTCTAAGGATTCATCAGGAGCTACAACTTTCATTGGATTCACTGCCACAGGTTTTGTTGTGTTCCAAGGGAATAAAAGGATTCATCTCCTAAAATGGTAAATTTGCTTATGTTCACCGTGCATTTGATGAGCATTTAAATGCAAAAAGAATGTGTCTGAATATGAGTTTAAGATTGTGCTGCATTTGATACAGATGAGGTGCATCAAAATTGGCTTTGATATGTAATTGTGGTTTATATCATGATTAATGTTTAAACTGTGATAGAATAACCGATCTCAAAGCCATAACCTGTTATTTAATCAAGGAGCTCAGAATACGTCATGAACCATTTAAAAACAAAAAAATCCTGGAAAAGCTCAGCATATCAGGTTTCATCTGAGAAGCATAATTGGTAGGCACAATCCTGTGAGCAGGAAGCTTGGCATCTTGATTTTATGGAAGCACAAAAATCATCACCCGCATTCGGAAAAAAATTAGGGGATTAAATGTTCTCAGAATTTTGACTGCAAATTGCAGTGCTGTGTCATCTATGCTCATTAAATGGCAATCTTGCTAGAATTAATAATGTTTTATTTCAATTGAGTTATCTGTGAATGAGATACACATGCCTTCAGATTTACGACTGCATACAAGTGGCATGCAGCAGGAAGGCAGTCTAATTGTTTGAGTAAACAGCAGCTGCTTTTAACTCTGTGGGGAGCAACATTCAACAGCGCACAATTATTGAGATCAGTTTGAGGCAGGCAAAAAGCAATGGGGCATGGCTAACCAACTGGGAGAGGGAGGTGGCAGTCTAACAGGAAGAGGGTATGGCTGACCAAAGGCATGAGAGAAAAAGAGAGATGACGATTTAAGAGGAATGGGACAGGGATTACTGACAAAGGAAGGAAAACAAAAGGAAGGTGCAAGGACATGGGAGCTAAAGGCTCAGGGATGTAGTTTTGGGGGTTCTTCCTAAAAAGTGATTATTCTTCAATATTCATGTCCCAATCTAATCATTTGCTGCATGTCTCTTTCATGGCTATCAGATTATACTTACTTCCATTTGTGCAACCACTTCATTTGTGTTTTGAATGCGATGTGCATTCAGATACAGAACCTTTAGTTTTGTCTCTGCTATTATCTTTATATTCTTAAATTTGTACTTCCTGTTACTGTCTGCTTTTTATTTCACATATTAATGCCATTCTATCTCGTCTCTACTCTTAGATTTACCTTGCATCAGGTTTAGAAATTGTGCTAGATAGAGGGAGGAGGGCAGACCATTCAGGGAAGGGCAATGTCAGGAGACTGTAGAAGAAAACATAATTGTGGGCAGCGAAGTGGTGCAGAGAAATGGTATCCATTTCCAGAATCTTTGTTTCAGCGTCCATGCACATGATTGCATCAACAGGAAGAAATCTCAGCAATGAACCTCCCATATTCTATTGAATATGGTGGAATGAGTGGTGGCTAGGTGACTGTCATGGTGTGTATAGGGCTTTGCTTGGGGGATTCTGGGTAATCCAAGATGGAGGACAGGAAACATTTCTGGCTGTAATAAGCTGCTCCTTTTTTTGAGGTATTTTAGGTATTGGAGGTGATTTCCTCTAATTCCAGGGGCAGCAATTACTGTTTTATATGCTGTTTGCATTGTTTTTGAAGTTTGGAGAAAAAAAATCAAAACAACATCACTTTTAAAAGGAAGAGGAACAGACAAAGGCAGCACATGGTGAGGTCAGTGCAGGAGAGAGAGAGAGCGCGCGAGCAAGAGACAAAGAAACCCACACTGCTAACTGACACAGCAGTGAACCTGTGCAGTTACTGCCATTGCTGTTTGAATTCATGTATCGCTGGACATCAGAGTGCATCTGGGAAAATTAACAAACAGTGAAATTCACAACTAATCTTGGAGGACAAAGTTAAAAATCACACAACACCAGGTTATAGTCCAACAGCTTTAATTGGAAGCACACTAGCTTTCAGAGGGACGCTCCTTCATCAGGTGATTGTGGAGGGCTCGATCGTAACACAGAATTTATAGCAAAAATTTGCAGTGTGATGTAACTGAAATTATACGTTGAAGAATTGATTGTCTGTTAAGCCTTTCATCTGTTAGAATACAGTGATAGTTTCACTTCTTTCATGTGTAAATCACAAAACCCTTTTTTTTAAAGTTGCATTCTCGGGTTAGCTGTTAACAATGGTGATAGCTAGACAATATGTTGAAGGTGTTAGCCCTCTGTGTTCTCTGTCTATGACCTGATGTTTAGATTGATTCCAATCTAAAAAGTGAGATAAGAGTTTTACATAAATTCATGCAGTTTTTGAGCTCAGAGTTCTACATGAATGTATGTGGTTTTTGAGCAAAGTGCAATGTAACTCTGAAAGTACCAAAACAATTCACCACACAAAATATATGTGTGCAGGTGGGTCTTTGTCTGTCTGTGTGTGTGTCTGTCTGGGGTGGGGGTTGTGAGTGTGAGAAAGTGTGTGTGTGTGTGTGTGTATAGTGAGTGCAGAGTGTCTTAAGTCTGTGAGGGGGTGCATGTGTGGAAGTCTGTGTGTCTATAAGGGTGTGTGTGTGTGTGTGTCTGTGTGCGCGTCTATGTGTATCTGTGTCCGTGTGTATGTGAGAGTGTGTGTGTGTGTAGGAATATCTGTGTGTGTGTAGTGCAGTGCAGTGCAGTGGTGATCACCTGTAATGTGACATGAACCCATCAAAAATGGCCTTTAGTAGAGTGATATGCTCTTGTTGAATGTGGGAGTTTAGAGAGCATTTGTGTTACTGATGATTATACCTGCAATAAATGCCATTGATTGCTTATCCTATCAGATCAAATGGATCGGTTGGAGAGACAGTTAGAGGCAATGAGGAAATTACAAGAGCAAGGGGATGTGATGGATGGCAGTTATAGGAAGGGAGAAAAGTTGCAGTTACAGTCACATAAATGGGTTAACTCCAGGAAAGGTGAGAGAGGTAGGCAGGTAGGGCAGGAGCCTTCTGTGGCTAACTCCATTTCAAACAAGTATGCTGTTTTGGAAAATGTAGGGGGTGATGGATTCTGAGGGAAATGTAGCACGAACAGCCAAATTTCTGGTATCGAGACTGGCTCTAATGCAGTGAGGGGTACGTTGGGTTCCATGAGATCAATTGTGTTAGGGGACTCTAGTCCGAGGCACAGGCAGATGTTTCAGTGGCCAGCAGCGAAAAATCGGAATGGTGTGTTGCCTCCCTGGTGCCAGGATCAAGGATGTCTCAGAGGGTGCAGAATGTTCTCACGGGGGAGAGGGCCCAGCAGGAGGCCATTGTCCACATTGGAACCAACGACATAGGAAGGGAAAAGGTTGAAATTCTGAAGGGAGATTACAGAGAGTTAGGCAGGGATTTAAAAAGGAGGTCCTCGAGAGTAGTAATATCTGGATTACTTCTGGTGCTATGAGCTAGTGAGGTTGGTAATAAGAGGATAGAACAGATGAATGCATGGCTGAGGAGCTGGCATATGGGAGAAGGATTCACATTTTGGATCATTGGAACGGATTGCACCTGAATTGGAGGGAGACCAATATACTGGCAGGGAAATTTGCTCGAGCAGCTCAGGATGATTTAAACTAGTAAGGTGGGGTGTGGGACCCAGGGAGATAGTGAGGAAAGATATCAATCTGACACTGGTACTATTGAGAAAAGAAGTGAGTCAAACAGTCAGGGCAGGCAGGGACAAAGCAGAGAACAAGGTAGGACTGATAAATTAAACTGCATTTATTTCAAGGCAAGAGGCCTAACAGGGAAGGCAGATGAACTCAGGGCATTGTTAGAAATATGGAAATGGGATATCATGTGGCTCAGGGATGGACAGGACTGGTGGATTAATGTTCCAGGATGCAAGTGCTACAGGAAGGACATAAAGGGAGGCAAGAGAAGAGGGGGAGAGGTGTTTTTGATAAGGAATAGCATTACAGCTGTACTAAGGGAGGATATTCCTGGAAATACATCCAGGGAAGTTGTTTGGGTTGAACTGAAATAAGAAAGGGATGACCACCTCATTGGGATTATACTATAGACCCCCTTATAGTCAGAGGGAAATTGAGAAACAAATTTGCCAGGAGATCTCAGTTATCTGTAAGAATAATAGGATGGTTATGGTAGGGGATTTTAACTTTCCAAACGTAGATTGAGACTGCCATAGTGTTAAGAGTTTAGATGGAGAGGAATTTGTTAAGTGTGCACAAGAAAATTTTCTGATTCAATATGTGGATGTACCTACTAGAGAAGGTGCAACAACATGACCTACTCTTGGGAAATAAGGTCGGGCAGGTGACTGAGGTGTCAGTCGAGCACTTTGGGGCCAGCAGATAGACCAGACCTAAAAGTTGAAATTCTATATTGGAGGAAGGCTAATTTTGATGTATTAGGCAAGAACTTTCATAAGCTGATTGGGGGCAGATGTTCGCAGGTAAAGGGATGGCTGGAAAATGGGAAGCCTTCAGGAATGAGACAACGAGAATCCAGAGAAAGTATATTCCTGTTGGAGTGAAAGGAAAGGCTGGTGGGTATAGGGAATGCTGCATGACTAAAGAAATTGAGGGTTTGGTTAAGAAAAAGAAGCAAACATATATGTAAGGTATAGACAAGATAGATCAAATGAATCTATCAAGTGAGTATAATTGCGGAAGGACTATTCTTAGGAGGGAAATCAGGAGGGCAAAAAGGGGACATGAGACAGCTTTGGCAAATAGAATTAAGGAGAATCCAAAAGGTTTCTATGAATACATTAAGGACAAAAGAGTAACTAGGGAGAGAATAGGGCCCCTCAAAGATCAGCAAGGCAGCCTTTGTATGGAGCCGCAGGAGATGGGGGAGATACTAAACAAATATTTTGCATCAGTGTTTACTGTGGAAAAGGACATAGAAGATATAGAATATGAGGAAACATCTTACAAAATGACCATATTACAGAGAAGGAAGTGCTGGATGTCTTGAAACACATAAAAGTGGATAAATCCCCAGGACCTGATCAGGTATACCCTAGAACTCTGTGGGAAGCTCGGGAAGTGATTGCTGAGCCCCTTGATGAGATCTTTGTATTATCAATAGTCTCAGGTGAGGTGCCGGAAGACTGGGGGTTGGCTAATATGGTGCCACTGTTTAAGAAGGGTGGTAAGGACAAGCCAGGGTTCTATAGACCAGTGAGCCTGATGTTGGTGGTGGGCAAGTTCTTGAAGGGAATCCTGAGGGACAGGATGTGCATGTATTTGGAAAGGCAAGGACTGATTACAGGTAGTCAACATGGCTTTGTGCGTGGAAAATTATGTCTCACAGCCTTGATTGAATTTTTGGAAGAAGTAACAAAGAAGTTTGATGAGGGCAGAGTGGTCGATGTGATTTATATGGACTTCAGTAAGACATTCGACAAGGTTCCCCATGGGAGACTGTTTAGCAAGGTTTGATCTCATGGAATAAAGGGAGAACTAGCTATTTGGATACAGAGGGGCTCAAAGGTAGAAGACAGAGGGTCTTGGTGGGTGTTTGTTTTTCAGACTGGAGGCCTGTGACCAGTGGAGTGCCACAAGGATCGGTGCTGGGTGTACTACTTTTCGTCATTTATATAAATGATTTGGATGTGAGTATAAGAGGTATACAGAGGAACCTTGATTATCCGAACGAGATTGGCGGGCACTATTTCGGTCAGATAATTGATAATTCAGTTAATTGATTTCCTCTGGGGCTCGGAGTTTTCTGTGAAGGTTGCTCCCCGTTCAGGAGACCCTGCCCCCCCCCCCACTCTCTACCCCACAATCCTCCCATCAACCCTACCCCACCCCAGCCCCGCAACCCCGCCCCCAATCTCTGCCTGCCCACCCTGCCCTCAACCTTGGTGCGTTCCCAAGTCCATCACCCCCATCTTGCCCCAACCCCACCCCTGCCTCTGCCCCCCCAACCCCTGTCTGCCCCAAATCTCTGACTGCCCCCCGCCCCACCCAATGCCATCTGCCCCATCCCCGCCATGCCAGCCCCACTCCCAGCCCTGCCCCAACCCCATTCCCCCAACCCCATCCACCCCGACCTCGCCCCACCACCAACCCCTGCCTGCTTCCAACCCTGCCCCCAACACCTGCCCACCCCAACCCCAACCCCACCCCCAACCCCTGCCCACCCCTAATCCCAGTCCTCCCTCACCCAACCCCAAACAACTCCTTCCCATATTCACCCTGCTCCACCAACTCAGTTTCCCACCCCCCCCTTCCCCCCGTGCCCCTGTCTGCTGCCCACCCCCCCAGCCACTGGGGCAGCTGGACTGGACACCAATATTAAGACTGCTGCTGCCTTTGTGGGGTAAGCAAATAGCACACACACACACACACACACAACTTTTTACTGCAACTGTCTGACATGTTCCACCTTTGCCCTGTATAGGACAATGTTGGAGAGATTATCTGGGGAAGGGGGGTTTAGGGGACACCACTATTAGAACTCCAGGGAAAGTGTGGGGAGAGAGAGAGAGGGCAGGAGGTCAGTCATTTAGAGACGGTACCTGGACTGTCCAATACTGTGCTCGGCAGCATTTCAGTGAGCCGAGTTCACTTTTAATCATTGTACCTGTAAACAAAAGATGCGATCAGGGTTGAAACAGCGCTTTGACGTAATGTTTCTATTGGGACCTTGAGATCCCATTCCAATAATCCGACATTCGGATAATTGATATTCAGATAATCTAAGTTCCTTTGTAGTTAGTAAGTTTGCAGATGACACCAAAATTGGAGGTGTAGTGGGCAATGAAGAACGTTGACTCGGGTTACAATGGGATCTTGATCAGATGGGCCAATGGGCTGAGAAGTGGCAGATGGAGTTTAATTTAGATAAATGCGAGGTACTGCATTTTGGGAAACCAAATCTTAGCAGGATTTATACACTTAATGGTAAGGTCTTCGGGAGTGTTGCTGAACAAAGAGACCTTGGAGTGCAGGTTCATAGTTCCTTGAAAGTAGAGTTGCAGGTAGATAGGATAGTGAAGAAGGCATTTGGTATGCTTTCCTTTCTTGATCAGAGCATTGAGTGCATGAGTTGAGAGGTCATGTTGCGGCTGTACAGGACATTGGTTAGGCCACTTTTGGAAAATTATGTGCAATTCTGGTCTCCTTTCTATTGGAAAGATTTTGGGAAACTTGAAAGGGTTCAGAAAAGATTTACAAGCATGTTGCCAGGGTTGGAGGATTTGAGCTATAGGAGAGGTTGAATATGCTGGGGCTGTTTTCCCTGAAGCATTGGAGGCTGAGGGGTGACCTTTATAGAGGTTTATAAAATTATGAGGAGCATGGATAGGATAAATAGACCAAGTCTCTTCCCTGGGGTGGGCAGTCCAGAACTGGAGGGTATAGGTTTAGGGTGAGAGGGGAAAAATTTAAAAGAGACCTAAGGGGCAAAATTTTGACACAGAGGATGGTATGTGTATGGAATGAGCTGCCAGAGGAAGTGGTGGAGGCTAGTACAATTGCAACATTTAAAAGGCACCTGGATGGATATATGAATAGGAAGGGTTTGGAGGGATATGGGCCAGTTGCTGGGAGGTGGGACTAGATTGGGTTGGGATAGCTGGTTGGCATGGATGAGTTCCATGCTGTACATCTCTATGACTCTCTGACTTTGTGCTCAGGACAGGAGGAAAGGTCTTGAAGTCTCTGCTGACCACATTGTTCCCTGCAATTTGTTCACAGATTATCTCAGGCAGGCAAGATGATGAGTGAAGTACACTCATTCTTTCTTCTAACTGGTAAATTGGTGCAGCTGTCGAGAAATCTGTAGAGGGTGGTCCATGACCAGCTAGAGCAGAGACCACGACAGTCACAAGGAGTGACAGTAAGTGGTCAAACAGTGCAGGATGCTGGGTAACCAAGATCATGTGTGACATTGAGCTATTGAATATCTCACAGCCAGTACAGCTAGCTTCAACTATCAGAGTGGCATTGCCAGAGTTGGCTGAGAATATTACAGGATGTCATCACTCCCCTTTGACCATTCCTTCAGGAAGTTCTATGAACTCTTGGATTGGTAAGCAATACACACTGTCAATGACGCCATCACCTGCAGTGTCTTGATGAAGGGTTATGCCTAAAACATTGACCCTCTTGCTCCTCAGATGCTGCCTGACCTGCTGTGCTTTTTCCAGCCCCACTCTTTATAGACTCTGACTTCTCAAGCATCTGCAGTTCTCATTATCTCCCACCTTCAGGTTTTTCCAGGGTTGCACTGAGGATGTGTGGTATATCACAGTTTGCCACACATAACTGCATTCAGGAAGTAACACTTTTCAAAGAATGAATGAATTTATTAGGTTGTTCAAAGAATAAACAGAAAGCCAACGTTATTCACTGCCATTGCTGGATTTCCACAAGTGCAGGAGAAAATGACTACACATAAAAATTGAATGAACTACAGATGCTGTAAATCAGAGACAAAAATAGAAATTGCTGGAAAAACACAGCAAGTCTGGCAGCATCTGTGGAGAGAAATCAGAGTTAATGTTTCAGGTTGAGTGACCCTCCTTGAAAACTATGCACATGTAGCACCCGGCCCTCCCTGGTTACCATCTGAAAAAAAACAAGATTAATGGACACGTGGACAATTGTGGGTTATTAAGTAACCAGCATGGATTTCTTAAGGGAAAGTCATATTTAACTAACTTGCTGGAGTTTTTGAAGAGATAACATAGAGGGTTGGTGAGTGCAGTGCTGTTGATGTAAGAGTTTGAACTTTCAAAAGGCTGTTGATATAGTGTTGCACAGCAGACTTGTGAGCAAAATTAGAACTCATGAAATAAGATGAATAGTCATAGTATAGATTTTTTAAAAATAGCTAAGTGACAGGAAACAGACAGAAATTGTTAATAGTTGATTCTTTGGATTGGTTGCAGTTGAGTTCCCATGAATCGGTATTAAGATCTTTGCTTTTCTGGATTATATATTAATAGACGTTGGTGTCCAGGGCAAATTTTCACAACTTGTGATTAATATGAAACATGAAAGCATTTTAAACTATGAAAAGGTTAGTGAAAACTTTAGAAGGACATAGGCAAGTTGATGAAGTCCGATTCAGTGGAGGAGAGTGAGATGTGTGTTGGTAGGAAGAACATGGACAGACAATAAAGCATAAAATGTATAACTCTAAAGTGCAGAAACAGAGAGACCTCAGTTTATATGTGCATAAGTTATTTAAAGTGGCAAAACAGGTTCGGACAGTAGGTGTTTCTTTGCTTGTTGGTTGAAGTAGTCATTGAGTGCTTTTGTTACTTCCTTCTCCATAGCTTTTTTAGCATCTAACATTTGCCTGAGTAGGATATTGTCTGCATAGGTACCCATTCTATATAATATTGTATTGACTTGCATTGTGCTCGGTTTTTAGCGAAGCTGGCATGTGTAATAATTGTAAATCATCTCACCCACTCAGCACACATCTGCAGGACCTGTGACCTGTTTGCAGCATTTTGACAATGACTTAGACCTTTCTAATTTGTTCTTTCACTCACTGCCACCAAGTAATATTCTTAGTCTTGCTGTGCTGCAAACAAAAAATTGAGAGTGCTTGAAGTAAGGAAAACATTAATGTTATTGAAGAAACATCTCTGTGACTGTATTTTGCTACAAGGGAGAGCAAGATCAAATGACATTGCATCATGACCTTTGATAATGCATACTATCTCATTGGCATATTGAACAGTCTTAACCTGTTATTGTAATATGGGTTTAATGCAAAATGTCTTAAATGTTGTTCTATATTATGTTGTGTACTTCTATGTTGTGAACCTGTATTCCTCACCACTAGCAACACATTTGGAACTCCTAAAGTGACATCTATACTCACATTTTTATGTGGTGTTATTTAAATAGCTACAGTATTAGCATAAAACTCACAGCAAGTTTTTGGTAAACCTTATCAAGGAGTTAGTTCATCTATTGCAAGAAAACTGAAGAAACTTGTGCAAAATAGGATGGTTTCATAGAAAGCTCTGGATATAAGAAATAAAGAAAAATAAATCAGTTGCATTTGTAGTTCCTTTGATTTCCTTAGGAAATCCCAAAGTGCAACCAATTAAGTACTTTTGACATGTTGTTCTCATTTTTAGCTTCCAAACAATGAAGCAAACAGTGTGCTCATCTGAGAAGGACAGTAGCCAGGCAAGTTGACCAATTTTAACAGCCTCCTGCCTATTTCCAGACCTGGGAAACAGGCAGTGAATGATTGCCTGGCCACTGAAATCAGATAGGATAAGGATGTCACTGGGGACCAAAGGAACTAAGCCCTGAAACAAAAGGATATTAAAGCTAAAATACTATTTGGTGGAGTCAGGAGAGAATAATGCTTTTCTAGGAGAGAACAAATGGTCTTCATCTCCAAATTTTAATTTCAGGGATCGTAATAGTTTGCACATGAAGAATAGAGAAAATCTACAACTCTGTCCTTCAAAAGCTGTTGTGGCTAGGTTAATTGAAAATATCAGAACTGAGATTGGTCGATTTTTGTTTGATAGTCTATTAACACTTATGGTATCAGGTTGTGTAGCTGGAAATAAGATAGATATCCAACCTAATTTAATTGAATGGCTGAACAGACGGAAAAGAGTGAATAGCCTCCTCTTATTTCTATATTCTTTTTTGGCTTGATATTTTTCTAAACTGATCATATTTTTACATTTCCCATGTGTGGAGAGTAACACATTTGATTAATTTTCCATTATTGTCATGCTTCTCATGTGTCGAGAGTGTGTTGCTGGAAAAGCATCTGAGAAGCAGGAGAATCGACGTTTCGGGCATAAACCCTTCATCAGGAATGAGGCTTGTAGACCAGGAGGCTGAAAGGTAAATGGGAGTGGGAGGGTGGGATTGGGGGGAAGATAGCTGAGAATTTGATAGGTAGATGAAGGTGGGGGAGAAGGTGATAGGTCGGAGAGGAGGGTGGGGTGGATAGATGATAGACAGGTCAAGAGGGCGGCGCCGAGTTGAAGGCTTGAGACTGGGACAATGTGGGGGGGAAGGGAAATGAGGAAACTGGTGAAATCCACATTGATTCTGTGTGGTTACAGGGTCCCAAGGTGGAATATGATGTTCTCTGACACCCGCACCAACCAACCCCATCACCCCATGGCTAAACCCTTCAACTGCCCCTCCTTCTCTGCCAAGGATGTGCAGATCCTGGGCCTCCTCCATTACCAAACCCTTATCACCCGACGCCTGGAGGAAGAACACCACCCTCTTGACCTGTCCATCACCTTTCCCATCTGTCCGCTTCACCCTCCTCTCCGACCTATCACCTTCTCCCCCACCTTCATGTACCTATCACATTCTCAGCTACCTTCCCCCCCCAACCCCACCCCCTCCCATTTATCTCAGTCTCCTGGCCCACAAGCCTCATTCCTGATGAAGGGCCTATGCCGGAAATGTTGATTCTCTTGCTCCTCGGATGCTACCTTACCTTCTGTGCTTTTCTAGCACCACACTCTCGACTGATCTCTAGTATCTGCAGTCCTCATTTTCTCCTAAGCTCCTCATGTGTTTTTTTCCTTTTTTTCCAGGTCTGATGTCAGCAAATTGAAATTCGATGGGAAGACATTTTATGTTCATGGTGTTCAGAAAGAGGTTAGATACTATATTGTCAGTGCACAATAACATGGAAAAGACAGGAAAAAAAACGATAAAGATCTAAAAGCCAACAAACTTGACTAACAAACTTGTTCTGTGCATGTCTTCTAGCATACATTGCAAATAACATTTTGTGTGTGAATATATGGGCATGTTTTCTCTCCATTAGGAACAATTATTAAAGTCAGCCTGTTTCTGTGGACTAAACCTCCAGATGCATGTCAGTATTTCCATCAGAAACATGTTTCAGAAATGTGTTTTCACGAGGCAGAAACTGACACCAAGGACTGTGTCTGCATTCATTCTCATTTTCACACTTGAAGCTGTTGATGAGCTGCTTAAGCACCAGTACTGCCAAACAAATCATAGCTATGTCAAGCAGAACAACTTTTTATCACAATCTCACAATCTTTCTTGATTAGAAACAAGATCAGAACATAAGGTCTTACAGAGCTATGTTTTACAAGGTGGGGGTGGTGGTGGGGGACAGTGTACTGCTCTCCTCCCCAGTTCCCATGACACACATTACAAAAGATCATTCCGCAGCAATAACATACGTAGGTAGCCTTAATCGAGAATGGGACTTCCATCCCTCAGAGAAAGAAAGTATTACTCTTGCAATCTGCTAGCTAATCTGATTTGTGGCTAAGGAGAGGAGTGGTGAGTGAAAACTGACAAAGGCAGGGAGTTGGGTGGTAACATCTTTGAGGGATGCTCCTGATGCACACAGAGCACCCCTGAAGTATGTATGCCCCCTTCCTTCCTATCTTTCAATAGTCTAATTAAAAAAAACCTACTCACTCATCTTCCCATGCCAACCACATTATGTTCACAGCATAAGATTAAGTACATTTTATTATGAAACTCAATTGCTGTTAATTATCATTTTAAATATGATATAGAGGGTGCTGATTTTGATGTTTTCCTGGCTTCATTTTTATAGGGAAGGTTCAGGGACAAGCAGGAAGGCAATAGGCTGGTCATTGCCCTATGTTATGTGTTCTCATTGAAAACCTCTCACAGGGTCCCATAGTATTGCGATGATGAAATAAAAGCAGGAGTCGGCCAGTGAGCCCATTGTGAAGTTTGACATTCAGCAAGCTCATGGCTAATATTCAAAACCAATTCTAGTTGCTTGCACTCTCCTCAGATCCACTCTTCATCTGGGGGACTTAGCTGCATATTGTCAGAGAAGTTGGATATTTGACAGTCTGCCCCCTCACCTTAGTCATTACTATAGATTGTAAATAGTTGAGGCCTAAGTATACCATACTAATTATATCAGAAAGTATTATATTTATTTCTACTCTTTGCTTTCTATCAATTAAATAATCCTTATTCCATGCTTATACATTACTCCCAATCCCTTGTGACATAATTAGATATCATAAACTTTTTTGCATGACAACTCATTAAGTGCTTTTGAAAATCTGAATACATTTCATTCATTGGTTCTCTTTTATCCAATCTGCTAGTTACATCCTCAAAGAATTCTTATCAAATTTGTCAAATTAAATTTATCGTTCATAAACTGACGTTAACTCTGCTTGAATATATTCCGATTTTCTAAGGGCTCCAATTATTCATAATTGATTATCTCACTAATGATGTTAGGTTCACTGACCTTTAGAACTCCATTTCCTCTCTTCATTCTTTCTTAAAGAACAGGGTTATGTTTGCTGCCTTTTAATTCTTGGAAACTCTTCTGGAATCTAAAATTCTGGAAAATCAAAAGCAATGCATCCAATTTTTAGGTTATGACTTTTTTTTTGGATCATAAGATGCAGATCATCAGGTCCATGCCACTTAGACTCATTAATTTCTCTAGGGCAAAAGTGAGGACTGCAGATGCTGGAGATTAGAGTCGGGAGTGTGGTGCTGGAAGAGCACAGCAGGACAGGCAGCGCCCGAGGAGTAGGAGAGTCAATGTTTCAGGCAAAAGCCCTTCATCAGGAATGAGCCCTTCCTGATGAAGGGCTTTTGCCTGAAATATTGACCCTCCTCCTCCTCATTAATTTCTCCAGTCAAGTTTTTTTACACTGATTTCTTTAAGCTCATTCCTTCTAGACTCTGTCTTCCTCATGACTTCTGGTATTTGTTTTGGCTTCAATAGACATAAAAATATGAAGTTTCATTCAAGAGGCAATTAATGGGAGTTGGGTGAATTTCCTGCTTTGTGCCTTTGCCTCTGGAGAAAGTGACTTCATTCCTGGAGGGTGGAAGCCATCTGCAGTCAGGGCAGCCAACTTGGACAAGAGGTTGGAGACAGCAAATGGACCGTTTGCTATAGTATTAGGCTGCTTAAAGAATTTTCATCAGTGCTGTGGGATTTGTTCTCTTCAGTTTTCATAAAAACTCTCGTCCTCACCCCTGACATCCTGTCACCACCTACCTCATTTAAGTTTGAGGAGGAGGAATTTCTTCACTTGGAGGATAGTGAATCCTTGGCATTCTCTACTCCAGTGGTTTTTAACTGGTGGCCAAGGTAAGAAGAATGCCGCAAAAAGTTTGCATCTGAGCTACCAACTCCTCCAAATCCTTGGTATATATTACTGAAGCTGGAAAATGTGTTGCTGGAAAAGCGCAGCAGGTCAGCAGCATCAAAGGAGCAGGAGAATTGACGTTTCGGGCATATTACTGAAGGCCGTGTCTGCTGAAATTTGTCACCATGCATGTTAAGGAGAATGGAAATCTACTTAGTCATGCAGCACGAGTCTTCATCTGAAAAGGCTGGGAACCAGTGCTCTACTCTTGAGGGCTATGGAAACTGAATCATTGAGTGGGTTTAGGATAGAAATCAATAGGTTTCTGTGATTAACAACATTAAAGGATATGGAGATAGTGGCATTGAGAAGATCAACATCTAGAATAGAAGGACAGACTTGCTCTAATCTAGACTCTGAATTCCAGCATCTGCAGTACCCACTTTTGCCTTGCTGGACTGAATGACCTACTTCTACTCCTATGGTCTAAATAAACATTATATACTTGACAAGATGGAACAGAAAGCCAGAATTGTTAATCAAGCAATGTTTCCTTTGGGTCTCATCCATTTCAGCACTCCAATGGATATTTGGGCTCTCAGCCAAGCCTCATTTATGGTATTGACACTTTAAAGAGCCTGGATGATTGACCTTTTATTGGCTTGCAGAAAGAAGAAAGTAGTGAACGAATGACTCGTTTTTATAAAAATCTTTTTTTACATGTCTTATTGTTGCTGCAGATTTCATTG
Source organism: Chiloscyllium plagiosum (assembly GCF_037043375.1). Taxonomy (NCBI): domain Eukaryota; kingdom Metazoa; phylum Chordata; class Chondrichthyes; order Orectolobiformes; family Hemiscylliidae; genus Chiloscyllium; species Chiloscyllium plagiosum. The sequence goes on from NW_028270140.1 coordinate 70,075,985, forward strand.
TTTCTATAGATTGTATCGTGATTTGATCTGATAATCCTCAACTCCAGTTTCCTGTCTTTTCCACATAGCCCTTGATGCTCTTACTTATTAATGATCTGTCTATCTCAGCCTTGGCTATACTTAACAACCTCGCCTCTGCAGTAAAAAAATTCAACAGATTCATTATCCTCTGATAAAGAAATTCTTTCTCATTTCTGTCTTACATGGTAATCCCAACTCTGAGGTTATACTCTCTGGCCACAGACTTTCCTGCAAAGGGAAATAACCTGTCCACATCTACCCTGTCAAGTCCCCTAATAAATCTGTATGTTTCAGTAAGGTCTCCTCTCATTCTATTAAACTTCAATGAGTACAAGTCCAACCTGCTAAAACTTTCCTCATAAGAAAATCCCTCCATGCCCAACCTTCTCTGGACTGCCACCAATGTAAGTATATATTACTTTAAATAAGAGGACAAAAACTGTTCACAAAATTCAGGATGTGGTATGACCAGGTTCTTGTATAGCTTTGACAAGATTTTCATATTTTGATACTTCATTCTCTTTGAAATAAAGGTCAACATTCCATTTGCCGTTCCTATTACAAACTAACCTTGGATGCTACTTTTTGTCATTTTCTGTGTGGCTGCTTTGTGTAGTGTGTCTCCATTTAAATAATATTTGTTATTTATACAAAGTTACAAGAACACAAATGCTTGAAAATTTTGCTGTGGAAAGTAATGAACAAATAACTTCTTATGAAAAGATTTTCTTGCACATTTCATTGTCACTGTTTGGTTCATTATTCGATATGTTGTGTTGTGGGCAATGAAGTGCCATAGCCTAATATGGGGGTATGAGAAACCATGGGATTTGATTGAAGGGGGCATAGGTTGGCTTGGGGACATGAGGAACCATGATGAGTGATGAGGGAAGGTCAGAACATGGCTTGTGGACAGAGTGAGCATCATGATCCATAAGCCCTATAGAAACTGGCCCAACTCCATCAAAATTGCAAAGTTGTAGGCCATGCCTGTCTCTGCACTAAACCCGGCAAGGTTGGAGACCAGGTTGCCTGTTCATGCCATTAAACCAGCCTGCACCTTTGAATAGCCCTGGTGGAAATTGGAAACCCTGGGAATGGGATCAGGAAGCTTGAAATGAGACCCAATTGCCATTTTTAAAAAGGTTCCAAGTCTTCTGGCTCAGCAAAACTCCAGGCCTATATATTTGGTTAGTATCTCTGCCATTTCGTTATTCTCTGCTACAAATTCACCTGTCTCTGCCTCTAATGGACCAAAGTTTATTTTCACTAAGCTCTTATTTACATACTAATAGAAACAATCATAAGTTGTTTCTTTGTCTTTAGGTAGTCTACTGTCATTTTGTTCTTCTCTTACCTCATCAATTTCTTTCCTCTTCTTTGCTGAAACTTTGGGGATTCTTGTGTGCAGGGCTTATAAAGCAAGAACAAAAATATGAACATAGCTAGTATTAAAGAGATTTCTACTTGCATGTAATCTGCAGCTGCATGATCATTTTGATTCTATTAAAAATAGTTAATGTAACATACTGTATTGGCTTCTGATAATAAGAATTCCTAGTAATAAATTCAGTGTCCTTAATCTGTATCCATAATTTTCAACAGGAACTGATTTCACTTGTGACTTTTGCTGTCTGCTTATGCAGTATTATTACTGCATTACTACATGTTCTGATTATGCAGAGTGTCTCATCTATCAATTTAATTATGGATTTCATTTGATAACTGAACTAGTTTTATTAGTGACAATCAACACTGACAGTTGCTATAAATAATGAACTCTGTGTAGTCTTAGCAATTAGCCCATAATCCACAATGTGTCAATGCAATGATTCATATTGAAGTCATTTTGTGCTTTGATGACTAGAGTTCACTTTAATTTAATACATTATTTTGTAGCTTATGGAACAATACTATTTAAAAATAATTTGTAATGTACAGCATTTTAGAAGATGTATAGTTGTTTCCTGCAGTTGTAGTAGAATCTTTTAAAATGATGAATGTACTGTTCTATTCAACGAGTATTTAACAAGTTTACACCTATTACTCCATCTTTGCATCCTGTCAAGATGAGTGAGTTGAGACCAAAGAGGGAGGGATAAATGCTTGGGACTGCTTTGTTGCAATTCCTGTCTACTAGTTTTAGAATAATATTGATGCAGAGGTGCTAGTAATGAATTAATAAAATAAAACTAGAATTTAATTCCCTTTAAAAATGAGCACCAGAAATGCTTAGTCTGAAAATCAATAAGAGGCTATCCCTGCATGTGGAATTCCCACCTCCGTTTTTGTCATCAACATTTTAACTGGTGTGAGGAAGGAATAGAGTCATGACCTGATATGTATGGTGAGTGACATTAGAACTTCCTTTGTAGTCTTCTCAGGATTATCTTGTTTGAGTAAGGAATTATATTTCCTACTTTTTCAAATCTTCACAGTTATTGCATAAACCAAAAAATTTACTGTGGAATTGTATCAGATAGTTTCTCTATTTCCATACTAAAGATTGTAATGTATAAATAAACTATTGGAGATGTAGAGATGGAAGCCATATGACTGTGGCAGTCTAAGACGGTAATTTGTACATGATAGCATTTCAATCCAAATCCAAAAAAAAAGAAGCATATAACTGTAAGGCTTGAAGACCCTAATGACCACCATTGACAACACTGAACATTCCATCAATAGTTCAACATGCAGCTAGGTTAAACTGTAGTGGCAAATGCCACCAGCACCCTCCGTCATTCAACACTGCCATTCCACAAGATCTGCATCAGACTATTCCCAAGGATGCCATCTCCCGCTGTGGGATGACATGGTGGCTTAGTGGTTAGCACTGCTGCCTCACAGCACCAGGGATCCGGTCTGATTCCAGCCTCTGGCGACTGGCCGTGTGGAGCTTGCATGTTCTCCCTGTCTCTGTGTGGGTTTCCTCTCGGTGCTCTGATTTCCTCCCACAATCAAACATGTGGATTGGCCATGCTAAATTGCCCAAAGTGTCCATGGATGTGCAGGCTAGGTGGGTTATCCATGGGAAATACAGGATTATAGGGTAGGGGGTCTGGGTAGGATGCTCTTCAGAGTGTGGACCTGATTTGTCGAATGGCCAGTTTCCACACTGCAAGGAATGTATGATTCCATAACCTTTATACCTGAATGGGGTATTAGCTGTCAACCAGATGCTTAATAGATGGAATACTTGTGATCTCCTTTTGCATTCTCCTCCACAGCTTATCTGGCCCTCAGCAATGCAGTCCCACTTCCTCTTCCTCTTTTGTGCATCCTGTGAGAACGAGGGAAAGGGTAATGAAGCAGCTCTGTGTTGCACAGCACAGGGATTTTCCGCTGGGATTGAATTTGATTTCCCTGTTTGGTTGATGCTATCTCAATGACTTGGGCACATATTTCTCCAAGGGTGAGAAACATCATGCACCTTGTGACCCCAAGTGCTTTATATGTCTATGATCCACAGGGAGCTCTTGGTGAAAATCTTGCTTGTCTTACCAGTATGCAGCAAATCATGAAAATGTTTCTGGCACTGCACCCATGTACATCAGTGACCAGCTGACCACCTTCACAATCCCCATTCATACCTTCTTTGCTATGATTGGGGCAACCTATGGCCTGGAGGATAAGTATGACCCACCTGTCTTCACCTATGCACTAAAATCTTGAGCTCTCTATTGATGAACTGAAGGACTGGTATGTCCCTGTTTTCATGGCTGCTTCCATTTTCAGCCATCCTGGGATTGGGGCTGATGAATTCCATTTATTCGTATGTATGTCGCATTATTAACTTGGCATGATGGTAACTGATAGTCTTTTGTGTTCAGAATGTCAGTATTTTTGCCTTGTAGAGGTTTGGTAACCTCACTGTTACTGTATGGGTATCAGGGTGGGATGCATTGTGACTGAGCAGCAACATTTTAAGGGGACAGAGTTCCTTGAGGGGTACACATGCCTTGGTATCAGGTCAAACTTGGATAAATCAAGGAATTGCTCAGTTTCTCACCTCCTCTGCTGAGGTGCCAGAGACCAGGTAGTTGTAAAGAATTGTAGGATTGTAAAGAACTGTATAAAACCTGAGCTGAGCTGCTGTACCCACCAGTCGAAACTGAGGACTGCAGATGCTGGAGATTAGAGTGAAGATTAGAGTGGTGCTGGAAAAGCACAGTAGGTCAGGCAGCATCTGAGGAGCAGGAAAATCAACATTTCGGGCATGAGCCCTTCATCAGGAATCTCTGCTGTGTCCACTAGCACAGTTGTGTCTATTTGACAGGAGGAAGTCAGTTGAAGAGCGAGCAGCTAAAGACTGCTCTCAAGAAATCTGTGTTTCAGCTTCAAAGATAACAGATTAGTCAAGCACTGGGTTGGGAGTTCATTTAAAGTTTTTTCATACTATACCAACTTTTAAAGGGCAGCAGTAGATTACCGAATGAGCTAATCAGCAATGGGGCTCACAGTTGTCTCTCGGTGAGCTGTCTCCTCACAGAACATCGTACAATTTTTTTCAGCACTAAGATGGCACTGCTTGTGAGTCTTTTATCAGTCATGGGACAGAATGGATTCATCTGTGCCCAACCCAATGTCTACCCTCATTTACTTCCCCCAATGCTTCAGGAAGTGAGAGCCTTGACTCCAGGTTTTTTTACAGGAACAGCTACTCAAGAGGTGGTCAGAAACAGCTACTCAAGGTAGTATCATGATATTGGTTAATTGCCCAACTCCCCAATTCCTGGCTTCAGGACCACCAAGGTGAAAATCTTCTGAGGAAGGGTCACTGGACCCGAAAGTTAACTCTGATTTCTCTTCATAGATGCTGCTAGATCCGCTGAGATTTTCCCGAAACTTCCGTTTTTGTTTCTGATTTACAGCATCCACAGTTCTTTCAGTTGAAAATCTACATCCTGTTTCATTGGTGGTGGAGGCATAGATAGCAAATGCTGGTAGTTATGTTTTTTTTCTTGAGCATCCTACTATGCAGAGTTGAAAACCTACAGCTTTTTGTACAATCAGCATTAATTATGTTTGACAACTTTACCTCAAATCTTTTAATTTGCTTTCCTCCTGATTGTACATTCTCCTACCTTCCGTAAATGTAGCAACATTAACTTTGTAAAATTCCATTTCAATCTGAGCAATTCTGCTTTATTTTATTTTTCTCCACACTTGTGACCTTTTACAATTGTTTAGGCGATAAGACATTAGAGTAGAAATAGGTCACTTAGCCCATTGAATCTGTTCTGCCATTTAATGAGTTCATGGTGGATCGGATAATCCTCAACTCTGCTTTTCTACCTTTTTCACCATGACAACAGAGACTTTGTATTCATAGGTTTACTTCACTAAGCTCAAAAATAATGTGTTTATTATAAACAAATATATTCTTACAAGGCAAAACTCTGTATCAATAAAGCAGCTGCTAGGAGGTAAACTTTGCCCCCTTAAACATGCACAATCACGTGACAGACAAGACAGAACAACTCTATAGCGAGTAAGGGCAAATGGGAAAATACCCCAGTGGGGCCAAGGGTTCAATGTCAAAGAAAAAAAAGACTTTTCATAAGTCAGTCAGCTTCCTGTCATTGAAATCACAATTCTGACAGTTGTACAATCAGTGTGATCATCAAATCAGATGAAAGTCAACTAGAAATCCTGATATTTAAGTTTATCAGATTTTTATAATATTTTAGCCAAGAGAGATTTTGACAGTGGTTTCTGGTTTAGAACAAAATAGAGTAGAACAGCAATTTATTGTAATGTGTATTTTGACAAAACAAAGTGAAAAGTTTTATAAGTTACCAAACTATGGCACCTAAATTAATGATAGAAGTTATAAATAAGAAGAAACACATGCAACAGTCCATTACAGTTCAGTTAAAAAATCCTGGGTTTGGGGTACATTAGAAAACCAGACCAAAACAGCCATGCTTGACCAGGCCAAGACTACCACGCTAGGCCGAAACCGTCTTGCCACACCGAGACAAGCTCTCCATGCCAGGACTAGACCTCCCCACTGGACCATTGGAGATCCAGAAGCTGCCTCTGAAACAAGGATGAGACTTCTACGCTAAGATGAGACCTCTGCACCAGAACTAGACCTTCATGCCAGGCTGCTCGAATACCCAGAAGCCACTGAAGAAGACCACCATGATGGGACAGGACTTCCACACTGGGACAAAAATGCCACTTGAGGTTGAGGCCGTCCTTCCTGGACAAGACCTGTCACATTGGGAGACTGCCTAGCCAGGCACCAGGCCTAAATTGCCATTCTGGGCCATAAGAAGCCACTTGGTCTCTAGGCCTGGGATAGGGGAAGACACCTTCCAATAAAGTTGCGAGATGAAGGTAAAATATGATGGAAAAAATAGCAACTGCAGTCTACAGAATAATGATAGACAAGAAAGTCAGGGCTTCCAAGTCAGGACCCCTTAAAACAGTTTGTTGAATCTCATCTTTTATCTGTTCTGAAAAGTTTTGCTTCTCCAAAATCACTTGATTTGTTGTAAACAATGAACGAACTATAGCAGACTATAATCCCTTCAGTACTTATTGCAGAATATAACTCCCAGAAACTATACGGTAAACATCTTTTTTAATATGAAATGTCCAAACAGTTCCGTATTCCAGTTCATCACAGTCCTTATGTGTATATGTATTTCTAACCCACTGCATTCCCATGGGAATTGGTCACCCAACAAGACATTATATATGTGAATTTTCACAGCAAGTCATAAAGTTTTCGAGATGTACAGCACAGAAATGGACCCTTCGGTCCAACTTTTCCATGCTGACCAGATTTCCTAACCTAACCTACTCCCATTTGCTAGTCCTTGGCCCAAGTCCTAGCAGGATACTTGAGGATATTGAGACCAACTGAACCCATCCTCCCTCCCTCCCTCTCTCATGTCTTCCAGCTGTACAACAGCAATATATTGATATTCAACACAATGAATCATTCAAAATGCTTCACTGGAGCATTAAAACAAAGTATGTTACCAAGCTAAATGAGGCACTGTTGGTTGGATGACCAGTTGGTCAAAGTGGTAGATTTTATATTAGATTACTTACAGTGTGGAAACAGGCCCTTCGGCCAACAAGTCCACACCGACCAACCGAAGCGCAACCCACCCAGACCCATTCCCCTACTTTTACCCCTGCCCCTAATACTACGGGCAATTTGGCATGGTCAATTCACCTAACCTGCACATTTTTGGACTGTGGGAGGAAACCGGAGCATCCGGAGGAAACCCACGCAGACACTGGGAGAATGTGCAAACTTCACACAGTTAGTCAGTCGCCTGAGGCGGGAATTGAACCCGGGTCTCTGGCGCTGTGAGGCAGCAGTGCTAACTACTGTGCCACTGTGCCGCCCATAAATGTCTTAAAAGTGTCTTAAAGGAGGAAAATTAGGTAGAGGCAGAGAAATATAGACTGGGACGTCAAGATCTTGAAACCAAGCAATTGAATGCAAGGCCACTGACAATGGAACACTAATGATTAGGAGTGCACAAGAGTCCTGAATCAGAGGATCACAGATATTGCGGATGTTGTCGGCCTTGTGGAGATTACAGAGATAAGGACGTGAAACAAGAACGAGAATTTGAAAATCAAGATGTTGTTTTGGAGTCAATGCAAGTCAACAAAGACAGAGCTGATAGAATAGGATTTACTATGTGATAAGACTCAGACAACATGTTTTGGATGACCTCAAGTTTAGAGAAAAAAGAATTGGGCAGACCAACCAGGACAGCGTTGGAATAGACATCAGGAGGTTATGAAGGCATGGATGAAGGTTTCAGATAAGCTGAAACAGGAAGTCAAGCAACATTATAGAGGTGAAAACAGGTGTTCTTGGAAACAGTACAAAGATGACGTGGAAGCTCAACTCAGGATCAAACATGACACCAATGTTGTGAACAGAACAGGTTTATCTTAGGTTTGCTAGTGAAAAGGATGGGACAACTGAAAACAATGGCTTCCTTTTCACCAATATTTAATTAGAGACGATTTCTGCTTATCCAGCACTGGATGTTTGTTAAGCAGTCTGGTAAACTTTTGAAAAATGTATTTCTCCAACTCTGGGGTCAAATTCATCCAGAGAGTTATTTGGATAGCATGTTTATAGATGTGTATGGAATGAGCTGCCAGAAGAAGTGGTGGAGGGTGGTACAATTTCAATATTTAAAAGGCATCTGAATGGGTGTATGAATAGAAGGGTTGAGAGGGTTATGGGCCAAGTGCTGAAAAATGGGACTAGATTAATTTAGGATATCTGGTCGGCATGAACGATTTGGACCGAAGGGTCTGTTTCCGTGCTGCACGTCTCTATGATTCTATGGTCAACAACAGCTTAAGAATATGTTGAGAGAGGGAATGGGTGACTACTAAACAGTCACAAAGGACCAGGCAGATAATGCAGGAATACCCTGAATGGATCTAGCTCCAACCACTTCTAAATACTGATGAGGGTGATATTTAATCTCAGGAGTCGGGCGGGGGTGGCAAACATGAACAGCCAATACTCCACAGCAGAACCAATATAGGGAGAAAGAGGATGTGGTCCTGAGGTCAGAATTTAGGGAACTAAGGTGAAAATGATCAATCAGGGTCTTAAAAGTAGCAGTCTCTGATTCACTCCCATGCATAAGTGCCAAGAACAAGTGTGTACAGTAAAAAGGGAAATAAGGCGATTGAATGGGTGGGTGGAAATTTGGAGCAACGGGTATGGCTTTGGATTCTTTGGATATTGGGACCAGCTTTGAGGCAGATGGCACCTGTACAGACAATATGGGTTACACCTAAACAGAGCTGGGACCTGGAGTTCATTGTGAGTTGTTTTGGTGCTGTTAGGGAGGGTTTTAATTAAGTTGATAGGGAGGTAGAGATCTGAGGATAGATTCAATTGGGACAAAATCAGAAATAAAAATAGAAGGGAGGCAATTAGTGGATAATGATAGCTCAGTGTTACTGCTTACAGACTTTTAAGATACAGATGGGGAGAGGTTTACAAAAGAAGGGAGCTGACAGTTTTGGATCAATAAACAATTGCAGCTGTGAGAAGGGATGTTGTGTCAGAAGGATCGTCAAACGAAGCCATATGGATTGACCGAAGGAACTGAAAAAGGACAGTCATATTGCTGAGGTTATATTATCCAGCCCAAATTAGCCTGAGAGCAAAGATATAGGCATATCTCTGATAGGTTCAACAAAATGGCAGTAAAATAACAGAATTTTAAATATCCTGATATTAACGTATAGTTTTGGCGTGAAAGGAATGGAGGAAGCTGTATTCTTGAGGTGCAACCAGAAGGACTTTTTTGTATAAACTACTTTGTAACATATAGTAAGTCCAACAGGAGAAGGGCAGTTTTGGACTTCTAGTAAGGAAATGAAGCTGGGAAGGTGGAAGGAGGGGCACTGGCAAAGTATTTTGATGATAGTGATCATAATTCAGTTAGTTTTAATATAATTATGGAAAAAGATGCATAAAAGAAGAGGTTGAATTCTCAATTGGAGCAAGGCCAATTTTATTAGGCTGATTGAGCAAACATTGGCTAGAAACGTCTACTTAAAAGTAAGTCAGTGTCCGATCTCAGTAGAGATTCAAGGGGATCAAAGTAAACATGTTCCCACAAAGAAAAAAGGTGGGACAGCCAAATCTAGAGTTCACTGGATGTCAAGGATCTTACAGGAAATTAGGAAAGGAAAGAGAGGGTATTAAATAATATTGACAAGTAAAATCAAGGTGAACTCAAAACGTTTTATCAATACATTAAGCATAAGATGATAATTATGGAAAGAATAGGGCCCATAAAAGACTGAAAAGATACCCAATGTGTAGAGTGTAAGCTGCTCCTATGGTTCTTAAAGAATGCTTTGTGTTTATTAATAAAAAGAAGAGTGGTGCAGATATTGTATTTGAAGAGGGGTTAAAGTATTGGGTGTGATAAAGGTTAGGAGAGGGGAATTATTAATGGAATTAGCATCCTTGAAAGTGGATAAATCATAGGTCCAGATGAAATGTTAAAAGAAGTTAGAGAAGAAAGGCAGAAGGCCTGAACATCTCTTTCCTATCCTCACTGGATATAGGTTGGAGGTTTGGAATACTGCTGGTGTTTTATGTTTGTTTAAAAAGGGAGCAAGGGATAGACCAAATAATCACAGACCAGTCAGGCAGAATAACCAATCATTTAGAAGGACATGGATTAGTTAAGGAATGTTAGTATGGATTCATGGAAAATTGTATCTATCTAATTTGATTGAATTCTTGAAGAAGGAGTACTGATGAGAGGAGTGCAGTTGAGGTGGTCAATGTTTACTTCGCAAGGCCTTTGACAAGATATCACATGACAGATTTGTAAAAAAATTTAAACTCAAGTGGGATCCATGAGAATGTAACAAGCAAGCTAGGTATAAAGTAGGCTCAGTGACAGGAAACAAGGGGTGATTATTGGTAAATGTCTTTTCAACTGGAAGGCTGTTTCCAGTGATGTCCTGCAGGGCGCATTACTAGTAAATGTTTCTTGTGCTGTGTGTTAATAATTTAGATATAAATGCACAGAGCATGATCAAGAAATGTGCAGATGAGAAAAAAAATAGCTACATGGTTGTTAGTGAGGAGGATAGTCTTAGACAGTGGAAAGATATCAATGGACTGGTCAGGTGGGTAGAAAAGCACAAATAGAACTTAATCCAGAAATGTTTGAGGTCAAGCTGAACAAGGCAAAGGAATCTATAATTAATAGGGAGTGTTGAAGTGAGAGACATTGGAGTGAATATCCACAGGCCCCTAATGATTGTAAGATAGGTTGATAAGTTAGTTAAGAAATATGGAATTTTTGCATTTTGTTTAAACAAAATACCTTTATGTGTAGAACATTTCAGAGTTAGATTAGATTAGATTATTTACAGTGTGGAAACAGGCCCTTCCACACCGCCCCGCCGAAGCGCAACCCACCCATATCCCTACATTCCTGAAGAAGGGCTTATGCCCGAAACGTCGATTCTCCTGTTCCCTGGATGCTGCCTGACCTGCTGCGCTTTTCCAGCAACACATTTTCAGCTCCCTACATTTACCCCTTACCTAACACTGTGGGCAATTTAGCATGGCCAATTCACCTGACCTGCACATCTTTGGACTGTGGGAGGAAACCGGAGCACCCGGAGGAAACCCACGCAGACACGAGGAGAACGTGCAAACTCCACACAGTCAGTCGCCTGAGGCGGGAATTGAATCCGGGTCTCTGGCGCTGGGAGGCAGCTGTGCTAACCACTGTGCCACCCACAAGTTTATTTCTCACTGATTTGTTATGGCATGCTCCAGATGATATCAGGATCACCAGGATGAATGATAGTCAGTGTGCACACTCTGTAGTATTTACCACAAACTATACCTAGTTAAATGTTGTTGCTACTGTAATGGTACATGCCAGTCTTGGCTAACAGCATAATACTGAATCTTCATCTTCCTCAAGACTGAACAGTTATCGACAAGAATATTCAGCTTGGCTTTGGTTTGATGAGTCATCTTCAAAATCTTTTTGTAGCTTAGCACATATTTGTGATGTTTCATAATCAGCTGGAGTTGATGGACTCCAAGACTTTTTTGTCTACTTGGCTGACAACATCTTTGTCTGCCTGGCTGCCCACTTGCCTGTTTTTTGCTAAGCCCAAGGGACAGTGTGTGAGGAGGAGGAGGAGAGGGGAGATTTGATTGAGATATACAAAATTGTAAGGAAATGGATAGGATGGATGGGAAGGGCCTATTCACTTGAGGCCTAGACTTAAAGTGATGGCATCATGAGCCAATTGGCCCTTTTCTGAACCATAAACATTCTATGATTCTGTGAAGTCTTGATCATTCTCCACTTCTCTCAGTTTTGATGGTTGTGCCTTCAGTTGTCTAGGTCCTAACTCCTTCAAGTCATTCTTAAGCTTCCTTATTGTTTTATTTTGCTGTCCTCCTTTAAAGTCGTCTGTAAAACTTACATTTATGATCAATGTCTTTCCAGCTCAAATTATGCTCCTGTGAAGCATCTTAGATAGTTTTTGTAATTGCCAATAGCAATTATGGATTTATGGAAGAATATGTAAAAGATAATGTTGCCTGAGACTCAACATAGGCCAGATACAATACTTGCTCCAGAGCAGTTAGGGTTGGGAAATAATGATACTCTCACCCTATGAATGAACAAAAAAACTTACCTACTAAGTAGGAAACAAAAATGAAAGAATGTGCATTTTGGTAGAATTTCTCAGATCCCCATGACATCTCAAGTGATCAACTACAGCCAATTAAGTACTTTTTGAAGAGTAGTCACTGTTGTAGGCAAGCAGAGCAACCAGTTTATACATATCAAAATGTTTTCACAAGCAACATTAATGTACGTGACCAGTTAATCTGTTTATTAGTGATGTTTGACTGAGGGCCAGGGCACTGCAATAATTTTTTGCTTTGGGATAGTGTTTTGGGAATTTTTTTACTTATACCACAGGAGGATCGTAGAACTTTGATTTACTGCCTCATCCAGAGGAGGTCCATGCCATTGATAGCTTACAGTTCTTCAGAGAACTTTTATGCAAAGTTTAAAACTTCAAGGGAATGTTAAAAATGGAGGCTCATATTATTTTGCTAATAAACATATTGTTGATTATTGCATTGTACTTAAACAACCCCAGATATGGGAAGATGATAAACATAACCTAATAATTGTAAATAGACAAATCCTTTAAAGATTATCTTAGCTGGCTTCTTGTTTCTTTTTAATTGTTCTTTTTCTCTTCCTCTACTGTTCCATATATATTTATTGCTCCTGTTCCTCTATCAATAGTTTCTGAATGAAGCCCTCTCTGGTTTAATGTTCCTTCTCTTCATGAGTGTGATATTTTGCCCTTAACTTACTGATCTGCTCTTATTAATTTTCACCAGATTTGCATTGTTGCAGTGATATGTACCTGTGTTCTGTCTTTCCCAACTGGCTTCAGAGTCTGTTAGCAGGAGAAAAATATAAGCAAACTATGTCAATTCTAATCACTATAGATGTGACCCTGCTGGAGAGTACAGGTGTAAATATTTGGTTGAGTACATACCTTCAGTCCCACATGATCAAATAGCAAACAAGAACTTGAATGAAGCATCAATACTTTGAAAGATGACCATGGTAATAGTTAGTAATTTTGCTCATTTTTAAAAATTTCCTTATGGAGCGTGGGCATCACTGGTTGGCCAGCATTTACTGCCAATCCCCAGTTGCTCTTCAGAACATAGTGGTGAGATGCTTTCTCGAACTGCTGCAGTTCACGTGCTGTAGGTAAACCCACAATACAATTCTATTTGCCTTAATATTTTTATTACATGTATTTTTAGACACCAGTTTAATAATGGTTGTCATTTCACATTCTTAGAAGAAAACAGTACTGACTTATCATACATCAACTCCAGCTGCTTGCAAGCATCTTTGGAAATGTGGTGTGGAGAACCAAGCTTTTTACAAGTGAGTTTATGAATACTGAGATGTTTTTGTGGAAAAGTGATGAAAGTGATATAAAAACTGAAAATGTTGGAAATACTCAGCAGGTCTAGCAGTATCTCTGGAGAGAGTAAAGAGTTATTATTTCATGTTTGTGATCTTTCATCAGATGGTTGTTGACCTGAAACATTAACTGTGTTTCTAATTTCAGGCTTGCTGCCAGACCTACTGAATAGTTGGTGTATTATTTGTCTTTATTTCAGGTTTCGAGCATCTGCAGTATATTACTTTTATATGGATTAATGTGATAGATTTTTCTCAATTTATTTACATATTGTCCCATACATTTCCTCCCTCTCAATTTATCATGATTACTTACAATTTAAAATAATGCACATAATTTTAAACATAGGCACTTAAATTATTTTTCAATGTTCAATTTTAACAGTTTGATTTTCTAATAGTGTGATGAATATTTAAATATACAATGCATTTGCCAGTTTTGATATTTCTTTCAATATAATACATCGAGGAAGGGAGGGATTTGATGAAGTACAGTTATGTTGAATGCTTTCATTTGATGTTAACTCAAAATAGCTAAAAGAATTGGTCATAGAAATAACACAATCATAAAAATAAATGAATTAGGAACAGAAGTAGATCAACTGGCCTTTCAAGCCTGCTCCATCTTTCAATAAGACCATGACTGATCTGATTACTCCATGATCCTGCCTACCCTTGATAAACCTTCACTTCTTCTTTATCAAGAATCTACTCATCTCTGTATTTAAAATACTCTCAGACTCTGCTTCCACTGCATTTAGAAAGCAAGAGAGTTCCATAGACTCAAGACACTCGGTGAGAAAAATGTTATCATTTCTGTCATAGATAGGCAATCCTTTTTTCAAAAAACAGTGATCCCTGATTCTATATTCTTCCACAAGAATAAACATCTTTTTCCAATCTATGCTGTCACAACTCCTCAGGATTTTTAACACTTCAATCAAGTTACTCCTTGCTTTTCTAAACTCCAGCAGATACAAGTTGAACCTGTCTAATCTTCCTCATAAAATAATCCACCCATTCTAGATATTAGTCTAGTAAATCCTTCCTTATGTAACATGACTAATGTTGTACACAATACTCCAAATGTGATTTCATCAATGCATTGTGTAACCGAAACATAATCTCATTTGCCATATCCTTATTTTTCGTTATTAATTCCCCAGACTCACTCCTTTAGGATTGATGCTTTCTTTATTGACTCTGCTTTTTAGATTACCTGTAGAAACACCAACTATCTGTTTATAAATTTCCTAGTTAGCTTTCTCACGTATTCTAGTTTTTCTTTTCCTATTAATATTTTAGTTAATTTCTTTTTAATAATATTCTATCCAATCTTATGAGCTACCACCCAATTTTATGTAATTATGGGTTTTGTTTTTAAATTTTATTAATCACAGATGATGGGTCCACTCTTGGAATTTTTTTTATCATTTATATGAAAGTGTAAAAAGGACAACCTTGATCCTTGTGGCACATCAGTCATTACATCTTGTCAACCAGAATATAAGCCTTTACATCTGTATGATTTACATATACTTGTACTGTATTCTGAGTTGTTCCCTTGTCTGCTGCTGTATCTCTACTGACCTATCGTTTAACCTAATTTTTCAGTTGACTTTAGCTAGCTCTGCTTTCATGCCCTTATAATTGCCCTAATTTACATTTGAAATACTAATCTTTCCCTCTAAGTGAATGTGAAATTCTTCATATTATGATTACAAATATTTGGAAATGTAATCTCAAACAAAAAAAACAACAGTCCAATGTTTATGACCTAAACAGTATGTGGACCTTCATTAGTATTATTCTTCTATAAATTTTTGTTTAGCAGATGTGAACTAAATCATAAACATGTCTCTCTGGCACAGAAGACTAGAATCTCTCAAAGCTGCTGTTTTAGATTCTGCTTTAGAAATTCAGGCATACTAGCATTCCGTAGTGGTATTCCATTCTGAAGAAGTCATATCAGACTCAAATGGTAAATCTGTTTCTCTCTCTGCAGAAGCAGCTGGATCTGCTGAGGTACACCAGCACTTTGTTTTTAATTCAGATTTCCAGTATCCAAAGTGTTTTGTTTTAATTAGATTAGCATCTGTATCTCTGAATTGAGCATTTGGCTTGCCCAACTTCTGACAAAAGCAGAATTAGTAAATCTTAGCCAGGAAGTAATATCTAATAATTTGGGTGGATTTTTTTCCTTTGTAGTCCTTTAATCAAAATGCTAGTTGCACCAAATACTATATTTTTCATATTTTTAGGTATGAAAAATCCAGTCAGATCAAGACTGTGTCCAGCAGCAACATTTTTTTCAAAGGCAGGAGATTTCGTTTCAGGTGGGTTTTTCTGTCAAAGGATTCTGTGCCTTATTATTTTGCCTAAAGCTTATAAATTCAATAAGCAATTTATTTTATGTAATAACTTAGAGACTAGCTGTAAATGCAGTAGCTAAACCACTTACATTCTAATTCTGACCATGAAGTACAAATTCCTGAGTTGCATGAGAACAGAATCTACAGATATGTCTTAACATCCGATTATTCAGTTTGCTCTTAAGTAACTAGTTCACATGTTTACACAACTTGTAAGGTTCACATTTAGGAACCACAGCTTAACCTGAAAAGGGAATCAAGTTTGAAAGTGATTTAAAGTAGTTTTGTAAGAATCAATGTGTAAAAACTTATGCACAACTAATGACCCATGACAGTTGAGAACAGTTTAATGGCCCTGAAGGACAAATGAACAGATTGTACAGAGTGGGTGTTGATATCCATAGTCAGTGGTGGGAGCCTTCTGCTGCCAGTATTAGGATGTTCTTACTCTGGTCTTCCATTACAAACCTTTTTGCAGTCAAAGAATACCCAACCAAAAATACTCTCTGTTTCTTATCCTTCAGCCAATTTTGTATCCATGTTGCATTTTACTCTCTGACCAATCACTTTCCTCACACGTTTGTTTTGGTAGTGAATGCCTTTTTGAAGATGCATGTACATCACCAGTCCCATGTAAGCCTTCCCCTTATTAACCCTCTTTGTCACCTCTCCAAAAAACTGTGAGCAAGTTAGAGATGACTTTTCCTTGACAAGTCCATGCTGACATTTCTGAATCAATCCATATTTTGTCATGTGGCTACCTCCCTATAGTGCCAGGATTAAGGACACCTCAAAATGATTGCAGCATATAGTCAGTTCTGCTATAACTCGTGTTTCTTCAACGCAAATTGGCTTTAATGCAATCGAAGAATTTCATCTGTTATTTGTAGAATGCAAACTTTTCTTACCTGTATTAGCTATAACATGTTTCTGGCTCCATTATTTTAAATGGTGTGGCTATTGCACTATTTTCTTATAATGCGAGATTACACGAGAACGGAACTATCATGTTATATCAGAACTGACTGTGTTGTCAAAGGGGAGAGTGAAAAGCCGGAAGCTGTTGTACATATTGGTAAGAACGACAAAATTAAGGAGAGTGTTAAGGCTTTGCAGAGTGAATATAGGAAATTAGGTGGAAGCTTAAAAAGTGGAACCTCAAAGGTAGTAATCTCTGGATTTCTCTCAATGCTATGTGTTAGTGAGAGTAGGAAAAAGAAGCTAGGGCAGATAAAATAATGGCTGAGGAGATGGTGCAGTGGGCAAGGATTCAGATTTTTGGATCATAGGGATGGGTTGCACCTGAACTGAAAAGGACCAAATTCCTGGTGGGAAGATTTGATGGAGCTATTTGTATGGATTTAAAGTAGTCTGGCGGTGGGAGGGCCCAAAGTAGTGGTGAGAATGGAAAGACAGATGAAGATGGTTCTCAATTGAAAAACCAGCAAGTTAATAAGAAAAGGCGGGCAAGAGCAAGTGAGAAAATGAGGTTACTGAAGAATTAAACTGCATTTATTTCAATACATGGATCTTGTAGAAAAGGCAGATGAATTCAGGACATATATGGGAAAATGGGACTGGGACATCATAGCTATTATAGAGACATGGCTGAGGTAGGAATAGAACTGACATCTCAATTTTCTGGGTTTTAGATGCTATAGAAACGTTAGAAAGGGAGGCAAGAGAGGAGGGGGAGTGGCATTTTTCATTAAGGAAAACGTTACTGCTGTACTTAGAGGATATTTCTGAGGGATTGTGTAATGAAGCTGTACGGGTATAACTCAGAAATAAGAAGGGGATGATTACCTTGATGGGATTGTAGTATAGACCCCCCCAAGAGTCGGGGGAAATTGAGAAGCAAATACGTAGAGAAATCTTAGATATATGTAAAAAAAAGGTTGTAAAAGTAGAGGATTTTAACTTTCCATAAATAGACCAGGACTGCTATCGTGTTAAGGGCTTGGATGGTGAGAAATTTGTTCAATGTGTTCAAGAAAATTTTCTTCATCAATATGTAAATGTACTTACTGGAGAAGGAGCAAAACTTGACCTTGTCTTGGGAAATAAGACAGAGCAAATGACTGAAGTGTTAGTGGGGAGCACTTTGAGACCTGTGACCATAACGCTATTAGTTTTAAAATAGTTATGGAAAAGGATAGGACTTGTATAAAAGTTAAAGTCTTATTTGGAGTAAGGTAACTTTTGATGGTATTAAACAGGAACTTTCAAGAATTGATTGGAGTAGACTGTTCACAGGTAAATAAATGACTGGCAATTGGGAGACTTTCAAAAGTGAGATAACAAGAGTTCAGAAGCATTATCTTCCTGTTAAGAGTGCAGGGTAACACTGGTAAGAGTAGGACACAATGGATGAATAAAGATATGGTGCTCTGGTCAAGAATAAGAAGGATTCATGTAATAGGTATACACAACTGAGATCAAATGAATCTCTTGAAGAGGATAAGGGGTGCAGGGGTATTCTTAAGAGTGAAATCAGGAGGACAAGAAGAGGATACAAGAGAGACTTGGCAGATAAGATTAAGGATAACCCAATTCTACAAGTACATTAAGAGCAAAAGAGCAGATCCCCTCAAAGATCAACAAGGTGGTCTAACTGTGGAACCGCAGGAGATGGGAGAGATACTACAAAAATAAAGTTTGTGTCAGTTTTTACTGTGGAGAAAGAAACGGAGGCTAGGGAACTCTGTGAAATAACTATTGATGTCTTGAAAACAGTCCACATTACAGAAGAGGAAGTGCTGGAGGTCTTAAAAAACTTAAAGGTGGATAAATCTACAGATTATGACTAAGTGTATACTAGGATGTTGCAGGAAGTTAAGGAGGAAATTGCAGGGTCCCAAGGAAAGATATTTGTATCATCTACAGCTATGGATGATATGCCAGAGAACTGGAGGGTGTGTAATGTTGTGCCTTTATTTAAGAAAGGCTGTAAGGAGAAGCCTGGGATCTATAGACCGGTGAGTCTGACATCAGTGGCGGTTAAGTTGTTGGAGGGGATTCTGACAGATAGGATTTACTTGCATTTGGAGAGTCAGAGACTGATTAGGGATAGTCAGCATGGTTCTTTGCTTGAGAAATCATGTCTCACCAGCTTGATTGAGTTTTTTGACCAAAAAGATTGAGGGTAGAGCAGTAGACATTGTCTACATGGACTTCAGCACAGCCTTTGACAAGATTCCGCATGGTAGACTAATTGTTAAAATTAGATCACATGGGATTCAGAAAGGGTTTGCCAATTTGATACAAAATTGGTTTGATGGTAGAAGACAAAGGGTGGTGTTGGGGGATTGTTTCTCGGGCTGGAGGCCTGAGACCAGTGGTATTCCGCAGGGATCGGTGATAGGTCCACTTTTGTTTGTCATTTATCTAAACAATTTGGATGAGGATTTAGGAGGCATGGTTAATAAATTTGTGGATGATGCCAAAATTGCTGGCATAGTTGACAGTGAAGAAGGTTATCTAAGATTACACAGGGATCTTGATCAATTGGACCAATGGGCTAAGGAGTGGCAGATAGAATTTTAATTTGGATGTATGTGAGGTATTGCAGTTGGTAAAACAAACAAGGGCAGAAATCATCCAGTTAATGATAGGCCCTGGGTAGTGTTGTTAAACAGAGAGACATAGCAGTTCAGGCACATAGTTCTTTGAAAGTTGCATCATAGGTAGACATTGTGTTTAAGAAGGCATTTAGCATGCCTGTCTTCACTGCTCGGACCATTGACTACAGGATTGGGACATCCTGTTGGGATTGTACAGGATATGGTAAAGCCACTTTTGGAGTACTGTGTACAGGTCTTGTCACCCTGCTATAGGAAGGATATTATGAAATTGAAAAGATTTCAGAAAAAGATTTATCAGGATGTTGCTGAACCTGGAGGTTTTGTGTTATAAGGAGAGGCTGGGACTTTTTGTAAGTTGAATGTAGGAGGTTGAAGAGTGTCCTTCTAGAGGTTTATAAAATCATGAGGGGCATAGATAAAATGAAGAGCAAAGCTCTTTTCCTTAGGGTGGGGGAGTTCAAATCTAGGGGGCATATTTTTAAGGTGAGAGGAGAAAGATTTAAATGGGACCTGAGGAGCAACATTTTTATCATAAAGTGGATTGCATTTGGAATAATCTGCCATAAGAAGTGGTAAATGGAGGTGCAGTTAGCATATTTAAAAGACCTTTGGATAGGTACATGAATAGGAAAGGCTTAGAGGGTTATTGGCCAAATCCAGGCAAATGAGACTGGTTTAGTTTGGGAATCTTGGTCAGCATGGACAAGTTGGATCGCAGAGTCTGTTTCCATGCTGTATGATTCTATGACTCTAAGACTGTAAGACTTTAAATGATACTTTCTAAAAGTACTCCCCACCATGAAAAATTCTTCTTTTCGGACTGGGCTGCCTCTAATTTGCTCCTTTGTTGTTTTAATTTTGGCTTTGCGCCAGTCCCAAGTCTGTGACCTCAGTCTGTGACCTTTGTGGCCCTTGATTTGCCATGCTGTAATTATGCCTCATTTTATCCCCCAGCTATGGTGGTAATTGTTAATGAGGAGATAAGTACTACTTTCCAGCCTGTGTTCTGTGTTGTTCTGTAAGGTTTTTAAGGTTATTCCTTACCCATTGGAGATCTTAACTTTGCTGATGGAGCCTGTAGTAACTGTTTACTCCCCGATAAATCTTGACCACCAGCAGACAATGCAGTTTGCATTTGTTTTAGGAATTACTAGTTCTCCTGCTCCATTGAGTTCCTAACTAACCACTTCTTTTATGCATTCATGAGACATAGGCATAGCTGGCTGGCCAGCATTTATTGCCCGTCCTTTGTTGGCTTTGAGAAGGTGGTGGTGAGCTGCCTTCTTTAACTGCTGCAGTTCACATGCTGTAGGTAGATGCCTAATGCCATTAGGGAGGAAATGCTAGGATTTTGACCCAGTTAAAATGAAGGAACGATGATCTATTTCCATGTCAGGATGATCAGTGGTTTGGATGGGAACCTGCAGTGGTAGTGTTCCCATGTGTATGCTGCCCTTGTCCTTCTAGATGGAAATGAATGTGGATTTGTCCTGGATGGTGTCAAGCTTCTTGAGTTTGTTGATGCTGCATCTATTCAGGAAAGTTGGGAGTATTCTATCACACTCCTGACTTGTGCCTTGTAGATAGTGGACAGGTTTGGGGAGTCAGGAGGTGAGTATACTCATTGCAGTTTTCCTAACCTCTGACCTGCTCCTGTAGCCACTGCGTTTATGTGATTAGTTCAGTTTAGTTCTGGTCAATGGTAACCCCAACGATATTGATAGTGGGAGATTCTGTGATGGTAACATTCAATGGCAAGGGACGGTGATTAAACTGATGGTCATTGCTTGGCATTTGTGCAATGCAAATGTTACTTGCTATTTGTCAGCCCAAGTCTCGATATTGTCCAGATCTTGTTGCATTTGAACATGGATTTCTTCAGTATCTGAGGAGTCCCTATTGGTGCTGAACATTGTGCAAACTTCAGTGAACATCCCCACTTCCTACTTTATAAGGGAAGGAAGTTCAATGATGAAACAGCTGAAGATGGTTGGGCCTAAGATACTATCCTGAGGAACTCCTGCAGACATGTTCTGGAGCTAAGATGACTGACCTCCAGCAACCACAACCATCTTCTTACATGCCAGGTGTGACTCCAATCAGTGGAAAATTTGCCCCTATATCCATTGCTTCCAGTTTTGCTAGGGCTCCATGATGCCACTCTCAGTTGAATGTGACCTTGATGTCAAGGGCTGTCACTTTCGCCTCACCTCTGGAATTCTGCTTTTTTGTCCATGTTTGAACCAAGACTGCAATCATGTAAGGAACTGAGTGGCCCTGGTGGAACCCAAACTGGGTATCAGTGAGCAGGTGCTGCTTGTTAGCACTGTTGATGATACTTTTCACCACTTTACCGATAATTGAGTGTAGACTAATGGAACGGTAATTGGCTCAGTTGGATTTGTTCTACTTTTTATGTTCAAGACATATCTGGCAATTTTCCACATTGTTAGGTAGATGCTATTGTTGTAACTGGACTGGAATGGTTTGGCTAAGGGTTGTCAAATAATGCAGTACAAGTCTTCTGTACTATTGTTGGAATGTTTTCAGGGCCTATAGAAGTATCCAATACCTCCAGCTGCTTTTGATATCATGTGGCGTTAATCAAATTGGCTGAAGACTGCTATCTTGATGTTGGGGACCACTATATGCGACTGAAAAGGATCTTCCACTCACCACTTCTGGCTAAAGATTGCTGCAATTGCTTCGCCTTATCTTTTGCACCGATGCGTTGGTCTCTTCCCTTATTCATGATGGGGATATTTGTGCAATCTTCTCCTCCAGTGAGTTGTTTACTTGTCCACCACCATTCATGACTGTACGTGGCAGATTAGCAGTGCTTAAACCTGACCCGTTGTTTCTGGGATCACTTAGCTCTGTCTGTCACTTGCTACTTATCCTGTTTGGCATACACATAATGGAGAAAGTGAGTACTGCATATGCTGGGGATCAGATTCGAGAGTGTGGTGATGGAAAGGCACACCAGGTCAGGCAGCATCTGAGGAGCAGGAGAATTGACATTTCAGGCATAAGCCCATCATCAGGATGTTGTGTTTGGTAGCCTTATTATCAGGTATGCCTGGTGTTGCTCCTGACATGCCCTCCTGCACTCTCCATTGAACCAGGGTTGATCCCCTGGCTTGATGTTAATGATTGACTGGAGCATATGAGGTTGCTGATTGTGCTGAAGCACAATTCTGCAGCTGTTGATGGCCCACGGCACTTCACGAATGGCCAATCTTGAGTTGCTAGATCTGTTTGAAGACTGTCCCATTTAGCATGGTGCTAATGCCACACAACATGATGGAGCGTATTCTCAATGTGAAGGTGTGACTTCATCTCCACAAGAACTGGTCACTTTTACTGATATTGTCATGGATAGATGCATCTGCAATTTGCAGATGGGTAAGGATGAGATCAATTTTATCTTAACTTCTAGACTGAAGAAGAGGGAAAGTCCTTTAGGACCCAACCAGCTTTCTCAGTAGCTCCTGCAGCAAATCTCTCACCATGTCTAAAATACTTTTACCATTGACTGGATTTCTTCCTTGTGGAACCTTCCCACAAGAGTTTCTTCTGTGGGATGACAGAATTTTCAGTTCTTCCCTGCTGCTGATTGATTGCCAGTGCACCATGAATTAAGATGAGTCTGATGATCTCACATCATGACTCATCATTTTGTATATGAAGTCAAAACAAGTCTGTCTCTCACCATGTGGCAAGGTTGCTGCTTCTACTCTCTTTTAAGTGTGGATGTGCACAGGTCCTGCTTCGTCTGGTGTGGGTTAAGGAAAATCACTTCTTGGTTTAATTAAAAGAGGGGTTTATATTGACCAAGTAGTTGATGTTAGCAACTAGTTACAGATTACACTGATATGATAAACATTTTACAAGAACTATGAGAAAGTGCCTCATGTTAGTTCTGACTCTTTTGAGACCTTAAGCTGTTCTGTCCACAAATCTATCCTTAATATGAACCCTTTGGGATCCTTAGGGCCTGTTACAACAGAGATTACATGGACTATTAAAATCTGGACACAATGTGACTCATTGCATTGTGAGGTTTCTCTTCAGTAAAATCTTTCCCACTCTAACTTAGATAGCCTTTCTCTAACCACAGACTTAATACCAACAAAAATCAAAGAAGTCCAACAAGTAAGTTTTTCAGTGAACAAATTTACCCAAGAGCATATCAGTCGTTCTTGTGAACCTCAATAGGGCCTTACTAACAGCTGTCTTCCTGGTGCTCCTCCACAATGCTACCTCAATGGACACAACATGGCTGGTGAAAGATTGCTAACTTCCATTCAGGGAGCTATCTGATGCCTTGGACTGCCCTGGAAATCATGGACCCAGTTTCAAACTACACCATCTAAGCATGGATGACAGCAATCTGGTTGAGACAAAAGCTAGGACACTGGCTGGAGCTATGAATGCAGTCATCCTGAGAGATGACAGTAGGTTTGTGCTCTCTAGTACCATTACCACACATGTGGGCGGGATCATAGCAGTCCACTTAATCAGCTAGGATACAAACTATTGGACTATCAGGAATTTGCAAGCCCGATGAACATTGAAAGCAACAGCCATGATGGTAGAGCTACATGTTAGCAACCATGCATCTCATGATCTCCATCTGAACTTTGAATGCAACAATTGACATTAGGAGGCCTCTACTAATCTGCTCCTGGCTGATCACCTTACATTCCCAAGCCTTTGGGCTGATATTGAAGACTGCCTTTGACTTACTGTGCCAGGATCCCATACTGAAGAGAGTCTTCCTGGACTTTACTCCCCATAGGACTACTCCACTTAGACTTTGAGACACGAGTTGGTTGATACATATGCATATACATTGATGTGTATATGGTATGTGTGTGGCTGGCACATGGAGCAGGTATGAGATTGACATAAGACAATGCCTTGCAATAAAATATGCACTCACTCCCTCTTGATAGTTGATTGCTGACCAGCATGACAGCTGTTTGGCATTATGTCTGCAGTAAAGTGCAATGCAGGACAAAGTACTGTGAGCCTTTAAGATGCAGCTGAAGGCAAAAAGGCAAGACAAGACCAGGCAGGATGCTGTGAATATTTAAATAGGCATAAAGTGATTGAGTGCTCAGAGATTAGCTTGGTCCAGTCAGTGAGTTAGGTGCCTATTCCTGAGGACAAAGTGTTCGTGCAACAGCATTACAATCAGTGGTGCCAATGCCCTCCAAATTACAACATTGATGTTCAGAAGTGTACTGTAAGAGGAACAGTGATGTGCCATGATAATGCAGAAAACGGCACATGTCAGCTGCAATGGACATGAATTGCACGTAACTGCTGCCCATGAACATGCCTGAGATGCTGGGTGTCCAAGATGGAGCTCCAGAGAAGCAAGTGGTGAGGAGTTGCTCAGGTATATGCTCAGATTTTCATGTCAGGAATTCTCAATGTCTAGTTTCAGTCGAATGAGTGGGAGAATGGGAACCTGCATTTAATAAGGATGATAATGAGTGATCACTCACTAGTGAGAATCTTGTCTCACCATCCAGGATTTGGTTGGAAAATGCAAGCTGTCAGTCTCAATGTTGAGAAAAGCCTCACCCTATTTTCCTAAATTTCTGACCACAGTCATAACATTCAGGGTCCGAGAAGATTTTACCCATTATTTTCATAAGGTTAAACTAGAAATTTGTAAAAAAAAATAACATTTGTGTTGTTGCTTGTAGTGGAAGAGTTGCAAAAGAGGTTATTGAAGCAAGCACCAAGATTCAGCGCACCCCTCCTGAAGTTCATAGGTAAGATGAAAAATATATACACTTCAAGCTCTTAACACTCAGCAATCCAGCATCCATAGTGAGATTTAGGTCAGAAAACATTCAACATTAGGGGGAAAAAAACCTGTTTACATTTTGTCAGGAGTCATTCTTGGGAGACGATGAGATTTTCAGAATTCATTTCCTCCCTCAAATCCTTCTTGGATCTCCCTATGCCATCCACCAACCTTGGGTAACATACATTTGTTGATGTCGGCCTGAATCTAGATCTACTATGTTAGTGAGTGTAAGAGTTTATCTCCCATAATTGGGTAAGTGATTGCACCATACTGCTTCCTCCTACCAGCATATGATCTCAGCAAATGTGTGTGAAAACAAAAAGACCTGACAGTTGTTCAATCCAGATGAGGAGACATCATCAGTTCTCTTTTTAAACCCTATCTTGGTCCTTTGCAACAATCTTTTTTAAGCATATAGCTTCAATTAAATTTAGTTATTCTGATCCAAAATGGAAAAGCACCAATTCCAAGGTCTTCTTGAGTAAAAGAATAAAGTTTTATTATGTAATAAACCAGAGAAAAATAAGGAAAAGTGACAGAAAATGGCATGCACACAAAATATTAGAATATTGTATATTCCTGGTCAAGGGATGGAATCCGTATCAGCTTAGCCTGTGTGGCTAAATACCAAGTCAGGTATTTAACCACCAGTTACTAGGAAATATGAGAAACAGGCCATTCTTCCTAATAAGATTGTATTAATTTGTACTTTGCTATGCCCTTTGTTTTGTGTGTTTGTAATATTTTTCTCTCATAAATTGACTTTTCCCTGCCCTCCTGAAGCAGGAACCAATATTCTGTCCAAGTGGTCATTAGTCACATCTTAGTCTAGCCAGGAATGTTGGCAAAGTATTTGATCAGAGTGTAGCATTGACCAAACTAATTTTGCTCCTCGGATGCTGCCTGAACTGCTGTGCTCTTCCAGCACCACTAATCCAGAAAATAATTTTGCTGTCAGCCAACTGAGGAAAGACATGTCAGTAGTTGGGTTTGAACCTCTGTCAAGTGATGTTTACTGGTATACTAAATTTCAGCTTAAACATTTTGAAAACTCAAAAATAACACACACAGTAGTTACTATAGAACAATAATGAAAAATCAACACATTTAACATTGCAAATGGTTTTAAAAAAACTAATGGTTGCAGAAGACAGGTTGCTTATGACGATGTATCTAGAAAGGAGAAAACTAAGAATTTGAGTCAGTCTCATACTTAGAATTGTGCAAAGCAAAATTTCAATCTTTTTAACTCTGACATTGTACTTTTAGGTCCACACTTGCCCAGAGTCGGAGTTACAATTCTTTATCCAAGCAGTTGATATTAAGCACTGAGACAACAAAATCATGGCTTCCATCTCCTGATGAATCTGAAGAGCAATCTGCCATGGATGGTGAGAATTCATATTGACTCTCAACTTGATCAGCTTTGTAATTCTAAAAGCAGATACAAAACCTGTATAGATTGAAATCGAATTGGAAACCAGGCCCTTAATCATCCTAATACTTTATTCTGGCTTCATTAGTTTTTGAATGAGCAATATTCAGACTGGTGATACTTGCATGTTCACATCCATGCGAAAGTAATTAAACCAGCTTATATGAGGCAGTACCACAGGAGAAAATAATAACCATTCACAGCCCTCAGTAAGGTAATGGAAGGTTATCAGCACTGTTGAAAATTGTAAACAAGCAGAAATTAAAGAAAAGAAAGTGAATACTATGTGATGTTTTGATAATTTTTGTTTATTAATTCATGGGATGTGGGCAGCGCAGGCCAGGCCAACATTTATTGCCCATCCCTAATTGCCCAGAGGGCAGTTAAGAGTCAACCACATCACTGTGGGTCTGATGTCACATGTGGGCCCAACTAGGTAAGGATGACAGATTCAATCCCTAAAGGACATTAGTGAACCAGATGGGTATATCCTGACAATTGACAATGGATTCATGGCCATCATTAGACTCTTAATCTTGATTTTTATTGAATTCAAATTCTACCATCTGCAGGATTGGGAACCCAGGTACCAGAACATTTCATGTGCCTCTGGATTAACAGCCTAGCAATAATACCACTTGACCGTTGCCTCCCCAAATACAATGGAATCTACCTGTAGTCAATTTCCGCTTTATTATTTGAGCTAGTTGTGTACAGTCACATTGTTCAAGTCAAATAAGTTAGCAAGTGAGAATGAAGGCCCTTGAGTGTTTATTTTAATTTAGTTAACCAATTTTTTTAATCAACCTGTTCAGAGATCTTATTACACACATCTGGAACAAGTGGCACTTGAACCTTGGTCTCTCAATCCAGGGGTAGGGACACTACCACTACACCATAAGAGGGCCCTAAGTTTCATATCACTAAAGCTAAAGTGAAATATATATAATTGCTATGTGTGTGTAACATTTGTTAATAAAATAAGGCAAACATTAATTTTTATACAAGTTTATTAACACACTGTACTGTTTGGTCTGCCTGCTTGAGCATAAAATAGTTTAATCATAAGAATGTGCTACATTTCTACACATAGGTTTCCCTTGTCCCACTGCTACCCATTTTCTGTCCTTACTGTCCCACTTGATTCAATGACCTAAGTCAATTCAATTAGACAGATTTCTGATGAGTAAATCCAGATTTCTGGTCAACAGGCAGGAAAGTGGAGTGAAGGCCATAATTAGATCATCTATGATCATATTGAATTAGGATATAGGTTTGATGGCTGAATGTCCTGCTGCAGATCATGTTTCATCTGATCTTATTTTGAATGGGCTCCACTCAATGGTGGTTGAAAAATGGAAAGTCAGCTATGACAGCATGGGTGCAGTCATGTTTACACTTAACAAAGGCATGGAAAACTGTTTCAACAGCACACAATCTAAGGCAGAGTCAGGAGGGGCAATATTGTGGAGCTAATCCTGCAGATGTGGAGTTGGCATATTATCTCAGGGTTCAAAAGCAAATCAAAGTTGCAAGTTAATTGATTCAGTGCAATAATGACCACAGAGACAAATGGAGTTGTTGGCTAAAAAATAGAATTTGTGCTCTGAACAAAGACAATGGTTTCAACCTTCCCACTATTTAGTTGGGGGAAATTCCTTTTCCTGTAGTACTGAATGTTGAACAGTGTGACAGATCAAAGAGTAGCAGGGTTGAGCATAGTAATGGTCACTTAGAGCTGGTGTTGTCAGCATACATGGGGTACCAGATGTTTGTTTTTGGATGGTGTTATTGTCACTAATGCAGAACAGAAATAAGAGAGGGCCAGGGAAGAATTCTTGGTGAACTTTAGTGCTACTTATGTGAGAGTGAGAAGTGAAGACATTGCAGATATTTATCGCCTGTGATCAGACAGTTAGGAAAAGAACCAGATGAGTCTAGTCCTAACCAGCTGGAGAATAGAAGAGAAGAATGGGGGAGCATAATGCGATCAATCATGTCAAAGGTTGCAGACAGGCCCAGCAAATACACTGTCGTGGAGGTTTCTCTAAACACTATGGAAGCCTACCTGCATTACAGCACTGGATATTGTACCTATTGTGGAGGAGTTTAGCAAAGCTATTGACTTGCTTGTCACAGGCAAAGCTCCAGATGCTGATGTTTAAGTGCCTGAATTTGTCAACCATAGGATATCAACTCCTAAAGTATCCAAATAAATTTCTTGGTATTTTTTGGAGGGAGCAAGCCCCAGCATAGGCATGATGTAAAGGTTTAACTGTGTACAAGAATAAGGGCAACTGCAGTAATTGCAACAACTGCTGAAGTAACTCCCTGCTCGGCATTTTAGAAAAGTATATGCCAATACTGCCATGTAGATCGGACCATAGAATTCCAGTGTGGTTTCTGACTGGAAGATCTACACCTGATGTGATCTTCTCAGTCCAGAAATTGTATGAGAAATGCCATGAAGAAAAGAAATAATTACATATTGTGTTTATCAATCACACAAGGAATTTGACTGTGTGAGCAGAGGCTCTCTATTTTAGCCCCTGGAGAAAATTGCCTGTTGAAGCTACTCAATGTGATCTCCTTTCTCTACAAGAACATGATGGTAAGATCAGCTTTGTCAAGGCAATATCGGGATCTTTTGAGTTGTATGGGATCAAAAAAGTTTTGTTGTGGCATTAACACATGATATTTTTCTCTTTGCTGCTGTTATATGCCTTCAAGCCATCCACAGGGGGTATGCTCACTTACACACCAGAACTGACAGAAAGCTGTTCGGACTTGCCTAACATACAAATCCAAATTAGAGTGTGGCTATACATTAACAATGTCACACTAATGTTGCATATTGAGAAACACATGTACTGGAAAATGGACAGACTCTATCATGACTGTGAAGAGTTCTGTTTGATGATCATCACCAGGAAGACAAATGTCATAGTCCATGAAATTGCCATACTGCCAACTGTCAGTATTGTCAAATGATGCTGGAGTTATTGCCAACTTTGAGAAAGTCAGGACTGCATTTGTTGGAGATCAGAGGTGAGAGTGTGGTGCTAGAAAAGCACAGCAGGTCAGGGAGCATCCAAGGAGCAGGAGAATCGATGTTTCGGGCATAAGCCCTTCATCAGGAATCCTAATGAAGGGCTTATGACCAAAACGTCAATTCTCCTGCTCCTCGGATGCTGCCTGACCTGCTGTACTTTTCCAGCACCACACTCTCTTACTGACAACTTTGCATATTTAGGTTCCACAATCACTAGCAATCTGTCACTTGATGCTGAAGCTAACACCTATATAGCAAAATCTGCAGCTGTTATGTCCAAGCTGGGTAAGAGAGTGTGAAACAGTAGCATCAATACCTCTGTAACATGGGTGCCTATAATGCAGAAGGAAAAGACAAGTAAAATTTGCAAATGATGAATATTGACCTGGCCCAACCTTAAAATGGAGCTCCTGTACAATTAGTCTTTTAATTTCCATGTATTATGTTTTTATTGATTCTTCCCACTGGGAAGCAAGATACAAAGATGGTGGATATTGACACTGACAACTGGGCAACAGTTACTGAGAGCCATGAACTCTGCAGGTTGACTGTTTGGAAGGCATTGGAAAAAGAAGCAGAAGCAAAACGCTCAACTGGCTAAGAAGGTCAAGGGCCCAGAAAAATCAGAGGCCAGTAAGTCATGAACCTTCTTAGCTCACTGTCTCGTTCTGCAGCAAATGCAGTAGGTACTACCATGCTAGATTGGGACTTCTGAACGGTACCAGACAATGCTTAACATAATTGACTACCACAATGCAAAGCATTGTTGTACAAGATGGGAAATTGCTATGTGACCAAAAACGTGACTGTGTTTGACTACATTTGAAACATTTAGTGGACAGAAAAGTAATTAATAAGTTGGTGTGCAAACAAGTTTCTCAGAGTTGCAAAGCCATAATGAATAAAACATATAATATTCCCTTTTAATATCTTTATCCTTTTAAATGTACAATAATGGTTTAGACTGCCCTGGTGGGATTCCGTAATTTAAAAATGAAAAGATTCATGGAAGTTAACAAACAGAGACTTATCAAAATTAAATAAAAATATCATTACTAAGGTGATAATGCACTCCTGCCCTTGTGGTACCCACCAGTCACTAAAGGCATCTTTTGGTCTGATGGACACTGTATGATCCTCTCCATGGACACCCAAGCATGGTTTTGGCCTGAAATGTCAGCTTTCCTGTTCCTCGGATGCTGTCTGACATGGTGTGCTCTTCCACCGTCGCAGCTATTGGCTATGACCACTTCCACTGCCCACTGCCTGGACCTGTTGATGGCAACCTTGGTCAGGCCCAGGAACAGGTCCACGAAGAAACTACCCACTCTCCTCAGCACAGATTGCCCATGCATCAGGTGCATTGGGCTAAAGTACAAATAAAAATGTAAAAGCAGCCTCTTTAAGAAACTAAATAAGGGCTGCAAATGAAAACATTCAGCATAAACATGAAACACAGCTTTCTCCAGGCCACAAAAAACTGCACATGGCCTGGCACCCAATGAATCTATTTAAACACTTATTGCATAGGACCATCGTATGCAATACTCTCTACTGGAGATCACTAATCTTAATGTTTACCCGTCGATACTCATGTAGCTATGCGTTGATACAAGCTGAGACTGTTACACAGTGACACTTGGTGGCTGGAGCTTGCAATTGTAGACAGTCACAAACGTTCTTTATGAATTTCCAAAATATAACTTTCTCTTAGTTCTGTAGCTAAAGTTATGTGGCATTTAACAATGAAAAGTTTTAATATCATTTCACCTGTAAGTGTAACATATATGGTCAAATTATGACAATTTAATATATTATTCTGTGTAAAAGTAGTATCATATTAGACAAAACAGTCTCCTGTGCTGTGTGATTCTGTAACATGGCACCGTTCAAGGCAATTTGAAATGAAATGCAGTAACCACTCAGCAATAATTAGTCAATATGTGGCCATGTTGCAGACAAGCAGTCAAACTAGGGATTGATAATGGAGGAGAAGGGGACAAGGAGATAAGGGGAGGAAAAACCAAGCAGGGGAGAGGAAAAGTGAGAAGAAGGAAAGGCAAAAGGGGAAGCCAAAGAGAAGTGAGAGGAATATAATTTTGATGATGAAGGGAGAGCAAAGAGTAGAAGAAAGCAGAGAAACCAATCAGTAGGCAAGGGGAATAATAGCTCATGGAAAATGTATTGGGAATGGGTGGGGGTTGAGTAATAAGGATAATAGCAGTTGGCAGTGTTGAAAGAAGTAAAACAACAGATGGGAAGCCAATGAGGAGCAAATTCAGTCAGCGGAAAGAAAGGGATTAACAGCTAGCTCAGAGGTGCAAAGGAAAATTACAGTTAATGAGGACTTGTTTATTGGGAGAGTAATTTTCAACTTTGTCTTAATTTCCTTTGTTAATTGCATGCTTAAATGCTAGTGCTTCAATTTCTACTTCTAGATTTGAGTTAACCAATTATTAATTTTATAATAAAATTAATAATAATTGGTTAACTCAAATCTAGAAGTAGAAATTGAAGCACTAGCATTTATTATTATTCAGTAAAGTATTATTACTGAAAATAATGATATTTTCAGTATTACCTAAATGGAAATAAAACTGAAAATAGCATAACTTTCCAAACCTCTCTTCAAAACAAAAATTTCTCAATCTTTTCATCATCTTATGAAATCATCTTCTTAATAACTTTGACACCCTTCTAATAGTAGTACCCAAAATCCAGACACAATATTCTGAATGTTATTTACAAATAATTTTTATGGGGCTGAATGTAACATTTCCTACTTGTGCTTATGGGTCATTAAAGCACAAGGAGGCTATTTGCCTGTCAAGTCAATGCTGGCTCTCTGGAGAACATGCCAGTGTGTCCCTTGTGAGGCGCTTTCGGTCATGGCTGACCATGAGTTGCATCTTTGTTGTTCTAGCTTTCTGCTTCCCTGAAGCAACGTCGTTTGTGACTGAAGAGACCAATGCTGGCATGACAGGCCCGGTCGCAGAGGTCACATCTATATGTGTTCGTTGATCTGCTAGAGCTGCTGCACTCTTTCCTGCGTATCTGCTTGTCTGCTACAGCGCTCATCAGCTTCTTTTCCTCTGTTTTGTGGTGTTGGTTCAGGGTGCTTCTTCATCTCATGTGGTCAGCTGCAAGCCTTTCCCAGGACTCCGTAATGATAGCAAGCGCCTTCATGTCCATCATGCAGATGTCCTTGTAGCACAGCTGGGAACACCCTGTGGGTCTCCATAGACGATATCCTTTGGGATGCAGCCATCCTCTATGCGTGTTCCAGCCAATGCAGTCCCCCCTGCCTGAACAGAGTGTACATGCTTGGAAGCCCAGCACAAAATAGGACTGCTGCATTGGACACTCTGTCTTGCCAGGATATGCCCAGGATACATCAGATATTCCTCAAGTGAAAGGTTGTCAGTCTTCTCTCCTGTCTGGCATATGTGATCCACATTTCACTGCCATACAGCAGTGTGCGTATGACGCAGGCGTTGAAGACTGACATTTTTGTCTTCACTGTCAGCTTGGGATTTGTCCATATTCGAGTCGTGAGATGAGCAAGAGTTGAGGCTGCTTTTCCAATCCTCTTGTTAATCTCTGTGTCCAAGGAGAGGTTGTCAGTGTTGGTAGAACCAAGGTACGTAAACTGATGGATGTTGTTGAGTACATAGTCGTTGATGGTGATGACCAGCGGTGCCCCTGTGTCCTGTCCCAGGATGCTAATGTTCTTCAGAAATACTTGCAAGTGTGGGTGAAGTGATCTATCATGATTGAAGTTCTGGCTCGGTGTGTGTTGCAACTGCAGCAGCATTGGCAAACAGCACATCCCTAATGTGTGCCACATGTACTTTTGTCTTGCCTCTGAGGCAGGCCAGGTTTGCTTATGCCCGAAACATCGATTCTCTTGCTCCTTGGTTGCAGTTTGGCCAGCTGTGCTTTTCTAGCACCACACTTTCGACTCTGATCTCCAACATCTGCAGTCCTTGCTTTCTCTAGGTTGAAGAGCCTGCCATCTGATCTAGTGCGTAGGTAAATCCCCTCCGTTGTGGTGCCAAAGGCATGTTTCAGGAACACAGCAAAAAATCCCAAAGAGTGTGGGAGTGAGGACACAATCTTTTTTGACACTGCTGTGGATGTCGAAGGGCTCAGAAGAGCTGCCGTTGAACTGCATTGTCCCTTTCATGTGACCGTGGAAGGATTCTATCATGTCCCATTCCCTACAAATTTAATTTTCTCAAATGCCTATCCAGTTTCCTTTTGAAATATTGATTGTCTTAGCTTCAACCATCTTTGTAGGTAGAAAGTTCCAGGTTATGACTGAGTTCTCCAACACACATCCCTACCTATCTTTAATTAGGGTTCACTAATCATTGCACAATCAGCTAATTGGAACAAATTTCATTGTCTACCTGAACTAAGCTTGCCACGATTGTGTCAGTTTTGTCAAGTTTTCCTTTAATTTCTTTTACTCTAAGGAAAACAGCCCAGTTTCTCTAACTCAACCTTGTACCTAAAACCTGTCATCCTGGAACCATTCTGGTAAATCTCCTTTGCATATTCTCAAGGACCCTCACAGTCTTCCAAAAATATGGTGACCAGGCTGGTTGCAATACCCTATTTATGGCTTAACACTTTATAAGGGTTTAATGTCATTTTCTTGTTTTCGTACTAACTCGCTGTATTTTTCAAGCCCAAGATCCCAAAAGGTTTGTTATTTGCTCTCTCATTTTGTCCTGCACCCAAAAGGATCTAAGCACAAATGTCTGGGTCCTTCTTTCCCTGGACAGTCTTTAGACTTGTACTATTAAATTTATACTCCCTCTTCATATCCTCAAAGTGTATCACATCACATTTTTCTAATTCAAATTATATCTGCTACTTGTCTACCCATTCTGCTAGCCTATCTATGATCTGCTGCAATGGTTTAGATTCAGATGTAGACTTTATTATCATATGTATTCAAATACAAAAGTACAGGAGTACAGTGAATGGTTTTTCAATGTCACCACACATGACGCCATCTTAGGTACAAGTACCTAGGCATAAAAACTTAAGAACTAAGTTATTTATATTGCACGTTGGGGAAGACCACTGTCTACCTCCTTTCAGTTAGGAAATGCTTTACTATTTCCTATCTTTAAGCTTTTGTTTATCCAAACTAACAGTGACCCTCCTAATCAACAAGATCAAGAAAGGTTCGCCTTTTATAATTCCGTGCTGGCCTTTCTTGGTGAATGCTCCCAAAACGAAACACTCTGAGAAAGGGTCACTCAAGCAGAAGCGTTAACTCTGATTTCTCTCCACAGATGCTGCTAGACCTGCTGAGCTTTCCCAGCAATTTCTATTGTTGTCTTTGATTTGCAGCATCTAAGTTCTTTCAGTTTTTAAATCAAATTAATTAAGTATTCTTGTTTTGCCCTCTGTCTCAAAATATACAATACAGGTAGTTCTTCTATAATGCGATAGTTGCATTCTTCTGCAACCCTGTGTTATAGAAAAATCACACTTTAGAAACCATGTTCAAAGAGTTGGCAATGTAATTGTGTTACAACCAACAGATGTTTTAAAAGTTTGTGCTTCAGAAAGTGTCCTCATTTCATCAATAGCATTATAGTGCATTTGTGTCAACGAAACGCATGTTATAGCAGAATGACCTGCACCCCTTACATCTTTAATGGAACCTATTACACTTCTTCCACCCCATTATTCTTTATCTCCTCATTATTACAACTCAGGTGGGAGGAAATCAAGTCCCATTTCTCCACAAGGAACTGCAAAAGTATAAGAATCATAATCGATCACGAACAAGATCGATTTGTTTCTGTTTATCACTGTTAATTAGAAGAAAGACTTTCACTAAACTTTTTAATCAGCAAAAAAATACAAGTTTATTCGAGGAAAACAAATTCCTCAAGCAAGTGATAAAACTGGTTATCAAACTACCGTACAAATTAACCCTTTAATTCTTCTTTTTAATTCCAAGCACACATACATTTATACACAAGGCAAAGGCATGGCTGACGCAGCTCTGCAGGACAATTATGAATAGAAAAGATATGGAAACCCTATGGATAAAGATTTCAAACTGAAAGAGTAAAATGAAGTAACTTTCTCATAGTTCCCTTGGATTCTTGTCAACAGGCTCAAGATGGAAAATCTTCAGAGCAGATTTCAGATACAGATGAAAAATGGAAGACCTTATATTTGAAACTGAATCAGTTTTTGTTTCAAACTATTCTGTTAAAACATAATAGAGTCCTGCTTTCAGCTTCAAGTTCTGACTTTTACAAACTATGAGAGACAGTACACCATCCCAGTAAACCTCTCCAGCAACTATCTACAGCTTTTCAGTGTGTACTGATAAAACACACATTATATCAGTCCAGAGACTATTACTGGATGACAACAGCAGTGACCCATTCAGGTTTTTCAGGTATGTTTGCTCAACAATTAAAGCAATAAAACTCCACCCTTATCACTCTCTAAAATATTGCTGGAGACTGCCTTCCAAAGTCACCTTTTCTTTTGTAAATAGCAAATACACCATAGTTTCCTTTAACGTGTTAACCTCAGTTCCGGGAAAATCACATGATAAATTCTTTGCAATCCAGAAATGTTCAAAGTCCATTTTCCAGTTCACATAATTCATAATCTCATAATCCCTGCAACATCTATTTGTCTAATCTAACAGTTTGCTTGTCAAGTCACACAGAGTTAAATATACTTTCTCTTCTAATGTCATTTGCAAATTTTTGTATGATACCAAAGTCCAGATTGTGAATGCAGATAACACATTAACACTGATTCTGTCGAATACTTTATTCATCAATCCTCTAGTCTGAAAAGCATCCATTAATCCTTCTGTTTCTTGTCCATTTTCCAACAGATGCAGTTTCATTTGGACAAGTGTGATGTATTACATTTTGGTAAAACAAACAGAGGCAGGTCTTATACAGTTAATGGTAGGGCCTAGGTAATGCTGAAAAGTTTGGCACTGGAACACAGGAGGTTGAGGGGCGACCTTTACAGAGGTTTGTAAAATCATGAGGGGTATAGATAAGCTGAATAGCAAAGCTCTTTTCCCTAAAGCGGGGAAGTTCAAAACTAGGTGGCATATTTTTAAGGTAACTTTCCCTTTATGAATCTGTATTGATGGTCTTAATCAACCAATATCTTTAAGTAGGTTATTAGATAAATTAATTTTGTCCTGGTCTTAAGAACGTACACACAACTGATTTGCATTTTGCAAATCTATATTAACTGTCCTTAATTGAATCATATTTTTCTTAGTCAGCATTAATTTTATTATATTTTATACTTGCAAGGGAACTAACCATTGCCAGGTAACATATTCAGTTTTTTTTCCTTTTCCTGTTTCTTGAACAAACACTTTGCATTTTTTGCAGTCCTTTGAAAGTACTCCCAACTTTCAACATTTTGGAATGTTTGAACAGTTCAGCTGGGAGTCCCTGCTGTTATTTCTCTGATTTTTCTTGGTGTTCCGGAATAACATCAGCACATAGTGCCTGTACTACTTCAAATGGAGAGATGCTTGTGTAATGTTTATGTCACTGTTATAGTAATCCAGCAGCCCAAGCTAATGAGACATTAAATGGGACAAAACCCAACTGGAAGCTGATGAATTTAAATTCAGTTAGTAAAATCTAAAATAATCTGTGTGACACCTTAACAAATATCTTTTGAAAACTGTGGACAGAACACACTTCATTTCCCTAATCAAAAGACTACATTATTTTCTCAATTTGTCTGTTATAGATCCATGTTAATTGCTCTGAGTTAATCCATATGTTATAAGTAGATTTCATGCTCTGAACCATTTGGAGTGCATCTTTCAGTATTGCCCAATGTGTAGTAAAATAATGGCATGACTAAGGGATTGTAACTGTGAATACGTTCAACACACGTCAGCTACTAGATCATTGTTTGCATCATTATATATACCCTGCTTCCTTAAAGCAGGCTAATTAGCACCCTGTCAAGAAACTGCTAAATTTGAAACCAATAACTTTATTGTCATGAAGTATCTGGATGAACACTGTATAGTTTGAACAATAAAGACAATCAATTTCCTGTAGTGCTATAAGCAAATAAAAGGTAATAAAGTTAACACCTTGTTCATCTCTAGCTATAGTCCATTTTTTACTTAAACTACTCTGAAACTAGCTGCTCTAGATGTTAAGGACTAGCAATTCATAGGTTCTACATTTGTTTCATTGGAATAAAATAGGTTTCTGAAGATACTTCACAACATGGGCTTGTGCACATTCTGTACTGCCATAATATGAAGGCCCCAGCACATAGCTGTCCATGGTCTACTGCTGGAACAGAATTAGGGATGGAGAGCATAAGCAATGGGGAACTTAACATCTATTGTAGGATGCCATAACAAAATTAGGCTGCCACAAATGAAGCTGACACCATAGATAACCCTGCTGCAGTAAGTGATTACAGACTTTGAGGTTAAAGTTGAGCTTGGTTATATCAATTTTTGGGATACCATGTGCCCTTTAAGAATCCAACGTGGTAGCTAACCTCTGTAGGGATAGTGCAGAAGGGGCAGATCAAAATGGATTTGCTGCCTCTCAGACTGCTATTGCTAAAAAGGGGTTTCAGCAGCATGAAGGACTTCTACCACCACCCCAACTTCCGTGTTGCAATAGCAACATTTAGAATCAGTATTGTGGGTACTATGGCCAGACTGAAATAATCATTTTGAGAAATTCTGAGATCATTGATTCTTGTGGTTTCCAGCTCCATTGCTTCGACCAATGCTTGAATTGTCCATTGGACAGCCATGAGTAAATTATGTTAGAAATAATTACCACACAATTTACTACAGTAGCATATGAAATAATCATTCTAAATAATGCTGTTCCCAGAAATAAATTTTGGAATCGTGGTGGGAGGAAGGGGAAGGAAGTGGGATCTGGAAAGTCAAGTCTCCACCATCCATGGAATGCCATTGTGGGGCCATGGAGATACATACACAGTGACAGAGGCACATGTTATTTTCTGGCTGGCCTGATCCAGGCAACTACCTGGGTTTGTGGCCTATGAATCTTTGGGGTTGGTGCTTTCAGGAATGGATAAATAAAATTTACAGAAATCTTCCAACTGTTATCAAAGTATAAAAATTATATAAACACTTCCAATAAACATCTTCTGTTTAATAACAGTCATTAGTTAGTAAATTTTAATGAAAAAGCTTTGGACTAAAAACAACTACTAACTGAGACAGTTTGTGACTAATAAACTGATGTGGAGCCATTGGATGAAAATAGTTTCAGTGTTAAGCAATGTTAGTATCTTATCAACAAGAGGGTATTCCTCAAAATCTGGGACTTTTTCATACTGTTACAACTAGTATGTAAATTTTATAGATATTCACTAGATTGTATGTATCATTGCAAAGTGTCATAAGGCACTTCACACAAGAGTGTTATCAAACAAAACTTGACATCACATTATTGTAGCTATATGATTTAAATATGTAATAACATCAGTCCCTCAAACCACAGATCTAACAGGTGTTTGCCAAGGGAGGCAATCAATCATCTTCTGAATTCAGCCCAACAGCTGACACTGCTCCCAGGCTTTCCTAATAGTCCCTGTGGTATTTAAAATTCTAATCATAAAGCTACTTATCTGTTATTGATCAGGGAAATTATGCTGAGGATCAGCTTGGAAGCATTATTAAGATCATGAAAGCTGGACACATCGTTCTGTCTCTCAATCTCAGTTAAAATTGGTTCCAATGATTTCAAGTTCAGGATGAAGAAAAGATAATGTATTTTATGCTTAATGGACAGGATCAAGAGAATCTCACACTTCAGAATATTAAACTGTACGATCATGAGATGCCATCTACTCAGATCACATTCTTAATGCAAACTGGTTATTTATATAACATCAAATAGTTGTATTATCCACAGAACACAAACAGACTATTTGTCCTAGTTGTTCATACAAGCATCCTTTTGTGCCTCAATGTCTAACTCAAAAACATATCCTGCTGTTCCTTCCTGTTTGTATTTATGTATTTTTTTTTAAATGCATTTAAGCTGTTCATTCAACTACTTCTGGTGGTGCACATTCAAGATTCATATCACTTTTCAGTAAGTTTCTCCTTAATTGTTCACTAGATTTGTGGTGATTAAATAATATATGACCACAAGTTTTAAATGCCTTTACAAGTGTAAACAATAGGCACGTATTCTCATGACTGGAGTAGTGAAATCTGGACTTCAGTCTGTAATGTGCATTGGGATTCTGAGTACATACTTGTGCTGGAATTGCCTGGCAAGTTTAAATTTGCAGTGGGCTTCCCATTAGCTCCTGGCTGAATATTTGACATGACTGAAAGCAAATATGACTAACCCACCCCAACCTGACTTGATTCACCACCCCAATTTGATCACAGTCCTGACCAGATGGCCCATTCTCCTAATCATTCACCCACTCACTCTCATACTCAGTTCCCATTCACTCATCCACTTACTCATTTCCCTAGTCATTCATCTACATACTTAGCCACATCACTCACCTACCCTACTCACCCAATAAAATCACTCCACTCTCTCACTTGATCATATCACACACCTCACTCACATGCTTGCTCACTCATCCATTCACTAACCTACAATCATTCATTAGAAGAAGTGAGCCTTAAAATACATACCTAAATAAGGTAGCTACTATTATATAAAGGGGATGTGTCCACTCTTTCCTTTGACTTCCTTTTGTGTTCTGGGCCTACACTGGAAGCTTTGCCCTGACTTAATTTTGCTTCAGCTGAGATCACATGGACAGCTCTGACTGGAGGATCTGGGCAAATTTCTCTGTTCTGACCCTGTCAGAGGCCTTCATCACATCTTGAGCCTTTTCTTTTGTAGAGAGCCTGAACTCTTTAACCTTTCCAGGTTTGTGTAACCTCGCAGTTTTAGTTTTGTTCTTGTGAGTCTTTTCATCCTGTTTAGAATATGGAGACCAGAACAGTTCACATTACTTCAAGTCCTCTTCCATTCAAGCTTTTTGTAACTTTTGTTTGTTAATTTGATGAATAAAGCTGCAACAGTACAAACACAATTCAGAACAAAGCTTGATAGGCATCCTATTCCTACCTTCCACAGTGAACAACATTTAAAAGGCATCCGGATAGGTATATGAATTGGGAGGGTTTAGAGGGATATGGACCAAATGCTGGCAAATAGGACTAGATTAATATAGGATAGCTGGTCGACATGGATGAGTTGGACCAAAGGATCTGTTTCTGTGCTGTACATCTCTATGACTCTATGACTTCCTTCACTATGAATGCATAGCGGTGACAGTGTGCAGCTTGTACAAGATGCTCTGTAGCAACCTACTCAGGCTCATCTGACGCATCTTTCAAATCCGTGACCTCTACAACTTAGAAGGTCAAAGGCGTCAGATGCATGGGAACACCACCAGCTTCTAGCTCCTCTCCAAATCACACATAATCCTACTGAATAATATTGTCATTCCTTCACTCTCCACTGAAGATCTAAATCCTAGAACTCCCTTGTTAACAGCACTGTGTGTCCATTCATCGTGTGGACTGAAGCTGTTAATAAGGCAGCTCATTCCTGAGGGCAATAAGGAATGGACCATAAATGCTGTTCTTCATCCTGTGGGTAAAAAGTTAAAAATTGTCTGGTTATGATTTGATAGCTAAGTGTGAAATCAAACATGAGCTGGACAACCCAGAAGATGTATTAGAGGGGATAGTGTGATTTGCTAAACTAATATCAGAATCAAGGAAGGCAGAATATTAGTTGGGTGACCACTAAATGTAATTGAGAAAGGTTGAGTTTGAAGTTGCTATTCCAGAAAATGCAAGAGAAACCAGAAAAAGTCCGGATTCAGGTCTGGTTAGAACAAAAACAAAACGTTTGAACTTTAAAATTCTTCTCTTGACCACAGAACATCCCAAAATACTTTTCAACCAATGAATTACTATTAAAATACTGCAATAATGTCGCAAAAAAGCAAGTAATTTGCATACAATAGGCATCTACAAACACATATTTCACCATGATCAGATATTTTCTTTCTGTGAGTTTGAGAATAAGTATGTAACTCACTTGCTCTTCCTTAAGAAGGTGCCATGAGATCTTTCACATCCATCTGATCCTTGTGACATCTAATCCATAAGACAGAACCTCCAAAAATGCAGCACTTCCTCAGTATTGCCCTGGAACAGTAGCAGGGATTTTTATGCTCCTATCTCTAGTGGGAGTTGAATTCAGGTACGAGAAGACTGCCAAATGAGCTTCAACTAACAAAAAATATGGAGCAGAAAGTGAGGCATGCAGATGTTGGAGATCAGAGTCGAAAAGTGTGGCACTGCAAAAGCACAGTAGGTCAGGCAGCATCTGAGGAGCAGGAGAGTCGATGTTTCGGACATAAGCTTTTCATCTAAGGCTCGACTCTCCTGCTCCTCGGATGCTGCCTGACCTGCTATGCTTTTCCAGTGCCACATTTTTCAACATAAATAGGGAACACAGGAAAAGTAACTTTCTCAAGGAGACTTTGATTTTAAAGCTGTTTGTATGTAAATTTCCAATTTCAGAGGCAGCCTGAATTTTCTAACTTACCCTGCAAAACCAGTGTCAGACAAGTTGGGATGTTTGTGGCATGATTTTCTTGGCAAGGCCACTAAATAAGTAATAGGGCAGCACCCTCAGTGATAAAAGATGGCAGTCAGACTGAGAACATGGGTGGTAAAAACAATGACTGCAGATGCTGGAAACCAGATTTTCGATTAGTGGTGCTGGAAGAGCACAGCAGTTCAGGCAGCATCCGAGGAGCAGCAAAATCGATGTTTCGGGCAAAAGCCCTTCAACATGGGTGGCCAATTAGAGCACTCAAAGTAAATGATGGCCATCAAACCCACTGTGACTGCTGTGTGCTATTGAGGTGCATGGAGAAGGACAGGTGGGAAGCTTTCTGAGGCATAGAGAGCAGTTACATCCTAAGGGAC
Source organism: Chiloscyllium plagiosum (assembly GCF_037043375.1). NCBI lineage: Eukaryota > Metazoa > Chordata > Chondrichthyes > Orectolobiformes > Hemiscylliidae > Chiloscyllium > Chiloscyllium plagiosum. Next base: position 70,118,838 of record NW_028270140.1, read on the forward strand.
ATTGCAGGTATCTACATTAGAAAGAAAGTTGGGGAAGAAGGTTATCCACAGCGGTTGGTATGAAGGAAAGTTCTCTAAGGGACTGAAACTTCCATGGAGGAAGGTTTGGAGGGAAGTTTTCCAATTTAGGGAGCGAAAACAGGGGTATAGAGATATCTGGAACAGAGAACAGATTAGTGTTTTGAGTGTTGTGGTTCTGTTGTTGGGTGCTTGAAGGGCTCTCTGGGCAAGATGATGGAGAAAATGGTCCTAAAGGGCAGGATCAATGGTGGAGTCATAGTATAACTGATGGTACTGGACAGTGGAGGATGCAGTCGTAGTGAGGGGGAGTAAAATGTGGTACATTGGAAGATGAAGCATCACAAGGCCTGACAGCAGGAAGTCATGGAATCTATCAGAATTGGTGACATGGATATAACAAGAGGTGTCAGGTTAGTGTGAGCATGGTTGACTGTATTGGGTGTGGGCTGAGGGTGGAGAAAAGGACGTGGATGGTTCTTGGTTTAATTTCAAGGATAATGGAGAGGAAAGGAATTGTTATATTGGGTGGGTCAAGGATGATGGAGGTAAACTGGTAGGTTACTGTGGTGGAGGGTTGGAAAGTGGAAAGAGACTAGAATGTGAAGCACAACATTTTAAAAATGTCTTCATAATGTACTCACTCTGAAAGTGCAATCCTTTGAAGGTGAAGGAAGATTGTTATTGTTGAATGGAGTTAAAATTGGGCACAACTGGCCAACTTAATGGACACTTTAATAAATACTGAAGAGATTTTCTAATGTTCAGAGATGTTATTTGACACCTCTGGAGAAGGTGGGATCTGAATCTGGGCCTTCTAGTCCAGCGGGCTAATAATCCTAAACTAAATAAATGAGAAGCATTGCTAGGTACGTTTTCATCTCTAATGTAACTCACCGAATGCAGTCACATTGCTGCCTGATGAATGGCTCTCATTCAAAAGAGATCTCAGAAAGGTCAGGAGAAGGAGAGAAGGATGCTCTGAAGGTCAGCTCCTGCTGACAGAATGAATGTGGAATATGATATTCTTACGATCTCTCGTGGGACACAGTGGAAGGATACTGGAGCATACAGGAAATTTCAATGATGGAACATGTAGTTTGGAGGGTAAGGGTTATACTAGGAGGGTTAATCTAGAAGTCCTGAGAGTTGAGGGAAACTGTGGGAAGCTCAAGAATGATAGGGAAAGTGCCAAGGATGATGGAATGCAGATTACAGACAGAAAATGTACTATCGGTGGAATCCCAAGGTGCATGGCTATTAAGTGGCTGTGTGGAACCTACCTGAGGGTGAGGCAAGAGTGATGGGCTGAGGCTTTATGGTAGAAAATGCATTAATGATCATGGGAGGGTGAACAATCAGTCTTTCATATCCAGGATCCATCCATGTGAAGAAGAATAACAGAATCAATAAGAAATTATGTCAGCATTCGATGAAGCTCAAGGCTGGAGTTAATCAGGTTTATGTTTATTCATTCGGGGGATGTGGGTGGTGTGGCTGTGCAAGCAATAATTGCCCAAACATAGTTGCCCTTGAGAAGGTAGTGGTGTGCTGTCTTTTTGATAATCCGTTTGCTTTAGGTAGACCCACAATGTTGTTAGATAAAGAGTAGCAGGATTCTGACCCCGCTATGCTTAAGGAACAGCATTATATTTCCAAGGCAGGATGGAGAATAGCTTGGAGGGGAACTTGCAGGTGAATGGTAGTAGTGGTGTTCCCATCTATTTGCAGCTTTTGTCCTTCTAGATGGTAGGGTTGAGGGTTTAGATTAGATTACTTAGATTACATTACAGTGTAGAAACAGGCCCTTCGGCCCAACAAGTCCACACCGACCCGCCGAAGCGAAACCCACCCATACCCCTACATTTACCCCTTACCTAACACTACGGGCAATTTAGCATGGCCAATTCACCTGACCCTGCACATCTTTTGGACTGTGGGAGGAAACCGGAGCACCCGGAGGAAACCCACGCAGACACGGGGAGAATGTGCAAACTCCACACAGTCAGTCGCCTGAGGCGGGAATTGAACCCGGGTCTCAGGCGCTGTGAGGCAGCAGTGCTAACCACTGTGCCACCGTGCCGCCCACTAGACAGTGCTGTGTAAGGAGTTTTAGTGAATTTCTGCAGTGCATCTTGTATTATACTACTAAAGATAACTATATTTAAACAGAATTCAAGTCAAATCTTTTATGTGAAAATTTTATTTGAGTTAAACACAATTCAGCACAAGAATTAGTTTATTTTTATGCACACTTCCTTTCTCTCTAGAGTTTTGGGCATTGGTCCAGTATGTTCACTTGTCAGCACCAGACTTGAGGTGTTCTTACCAGATTGCTAAACAACTCTAGTTTCTCCATTTATGAAGGCATGGTTCTACTTGGCTGCTTCCACAGCCTCATTCTCAGCAGCAGTCAGGATTCATGTGCCCAAGAAACCTCCACCACTTTTGGGCGCTTCTGCCTATTACAGGCAGTTTTCACTAGCTCACAGCCATCCAAATGGCCACGTAAGCATGTTACGGCCATGCACACCATGACAGGTCCTGAGCCTTCCCAGTTAGTGTTCCAACCCCTCATTCTCCTGCAACTGGTGCAACATTTGCAGCATGAAGTGGCTCCCGTACATTCTGTCCATGTGTTCTATCTGCTGCTGAGGTCTGCAAACCAAACTTCTATGAAACATTCCTCTGCACCAACACACTTACACTGCTTGATGCCCCTCTGAATGTCACATTTCATGAACATCACACAGTGCCACTTATCCTTGTGGAGCACAGCGGATTGTTCATCCTCTTCCTGCACTGGATCGATGTTCTACTCAGCACATGGCTGCTAACCTGGATTGCCTCCTCCGCCCAGAACATCTTGATTGCTGGGAGGATCCCTTGCTACCATCCCTTGGAAACAAGACCTACTGCCTTTTCTGAAGCCTGAAGGAGAGCCTACAGTGAGGAATTGCTAGACCATGGGGCTACATATTGTCTTCTCAAAGAGATCACCCTGGTAGCAGCAGTTGGTTTTCTCCAGGAGTGTAAGATCAAAGCATCCCAACACTATACTGTCAAAGTCTCCAGTAACAGTCACACTGATGCTGTTGTCTTGAAGCCACAACACTCTAGAGCAGAGAATTCCAAGACTCATAACCTTCTAAGGGACAAAAAAGCTCCTCACTTTAGTCCTAAATTGCCAACTCCCTAACCTGAGACAATGCTCCTTACCAGGGAAATAAACTCTGCCAAAGCCCTTCAGAATCTTACATGTTTCAATGAGATCACCTCATTCTTTGAAACTCCAGTATTGTTTTACACTCTGAGTGCAGGAGTTTGGCACTAGATAATGATGCTCATTTGAAGAGATAGTGCAGGCATGGTGGGCTGAATGGCCTCATGTGTTGTAACAGTACTATGATTCTGTAAAGACATCCCATTATTCATCAAGCAAGTTGCAACCCAGCAACCAAAAATGGGCAAGACTTGCAAGTAATGAATTTTATGTGATTCTCCCAAAAAACAAAAAATTCATAATATAAGTTTTTCTCACATGCACATGTGCCCACACTTGTGCAGCTTATAACATTTTGTGATTTATTTTCCTATCATACCTGCATTCCTTCAGTAGAGGTAGGACAGGCTGCTTAAATTTATGCGCTAAGTGTTGACAACCCTTGGTTAATAACAACAAACCCAGACTATGTATCTCTTGAACCTTGATGCTTGAAAAAGAATGAGGCTAGGGCACCTAGAAATTACGATTCTCAAAAATTTTACATTATAGGCAAATAGAAAGACAATAGTATTCAGTTAAAACTTTCCTACAAGTCTTTTTAGTCCAATGTTAACAGTTGATTCACGTAAGCAGTTTATAAATAACTGTAATCTTAGTCTTCAGTTCCCTCATGGCCTTTTCCGAAGCCCTTTCACACATTTGACATTTAATCTAACTTTAATTCTGTATGCTATATTGACAACTCTGTAAAGACTAGATTAGGGAAGAAAGTGACTGATTTATAGTGTTTTCAGACGAATTTGAAAGGAGTAGACATGCTGAAAGGCTTGCTAAAGATCCAGACAAGGACACGCATTTATTTTCGGATTGTGAATTACTGCTGCAGGGATTATTTTTGAATCACAGGGACTAACTGATTGAATTGGTCACGGGGAAAAATTACAGATTAACAAACTGATTTATTTAATTCAATCTGTGCTTTAAACAACATCAAAAAAGTGTTACCACTGAATTTGAGATAATAAATACACAAGCAGCACTAATATGAAAGATATGAACAGTCATAGTTGATGCTGTTATATAATAAAGTCTAGTAATATAAATGAGCTGTGATTACCACTTTCTGTGCTCTCCAGGCAGAGATTTTAGTCCAAGAGAAAAATGAATGAATGGGGTAATTTATGGGAATTGTATTCCAGTTGTGACACTAATTACCATGCTTTCTCAAATTACTATTGCTGAAGTTGTTTTTTTCTGTTATAGCAAAGGTAACAATTCCAGCTGCATCTAAGTTCTGCAAGATATTGACACACAAAATCCATGTGCTGTTATGAAATTATTTGACAAAAGAAGACCCAGAGAACTCTGGATGCTGGAAATCAGAAACAAAAACAGAAATTACTGGAAAAAAATATCAGCCGGTCTGGCAGCAGAGTTAATGTTTTAAGTCCAGTGACCCTTCTTTAGATTTGATTTTAGCTCGGTACATGCTGAAGATGGTGTGGGTGGATGGGGGTAGAAGTAAACAGTAAGTGAAAATGGTTCCCAGAGAGAGAGAAAAAGACAGTTGGACAGACATAGGAATGAGTAAAAATCAGACTGGGAGAATTAATAGCTGATAATTGGGACCAGTAGTTGCTGAAAATTTGTTGTTTGTGGTAGCAACCCATGTGATGACAAAATCTGGTGTGTAGGGGTTGGGATAAAGACATAGGAGAAGATACTCAGGCCATAAAATTATTGAACTCTATATTGAGTCTGGAAGGCTGCAGAGTTCCCAAGCAGAAATTGAGATGTGGTTCTTCCAGCTTGCACTGAGCTTCATTAGAGCACCGCAGCAAGCCTGACACAGAGATTTTGGCCAGGGAACACAGTGTTATGTTGAAGTGGCAGGCAACAGGAAGCTCAGGGTCATTTTTACGGACAGAACTTAGGTGTTCTGCAACGGAGTTGCCCACTTTGCACTTCGCCTCCCTATGCAGAGGAGGTCACATTGTGAGCAGCGAATACAGTAGAATCGATTAAGTAAAGCACAAACAAGTTGCTGCTTCACCTGGAAGGAGTGTCTGGGACCTTGGATAGTGAGGAGGGAGGAAGCAGTTGTTACACCTTCTGTGATTGCATGCAGAGGTGGTGTGGATTGTGGGAAGAACTAAACATTCAGGGCTACCTGATATTTCAAAAGGACCATCAGTAAAGCATGAAGGTGGGGTAGCTATGTTAGTACAACACAAGTAAGTACAATACCATGAAATAATCTTGGATCAGAAAATGTAGAATCTTATGGGTAAAGGTAAGAAATAAGAGTGGGTGAAAGACCAGTTGTCAGTTTCTACCATAAATTGGAGGCCCATTACATAATTTGAATGACATAATCTACCTATGTTGCTTTTAAAGTTTCCTTTTCATTTGTTGCATATTGTTGTTTTGACTTAGTTAACCTCCAGTACTACTGCAGACCTATCTGTTGCTATTAAGGTCAGTAGATGCAGATGATCATGTGATAGAATCTTTGATGAGATCAGAACTTGCTTGATTTTGTTAAACGGTGTTTTCTGTTCAACATTTCAACATCATTGTTGATCCCTGCAAAGTAGTTATCTCGAAGACTCATTATAATGTATCACAGCAGTGAAAGTTCTTCAGTTACTTTGGTTTTCTATGGGTCTCTTATGATTTCTACGAGGGGTTGGTTAGCTCAGTTGACTAGATGGCTGGTTTGCAATGCAGAGCAATGCCAACAGCATGAGTTTAATTCCCCAGTCAGCTGAGGTTATCATAAAGGATACTTCTTCTCAACCTCACTCATCTCCTGAGGTATAGTGAACTTCCTGTTAAACCGCCACCAGTCATCTCTCCCTAATGAGAGAGCAGATCCACAATCCAGTGGGACTATAAACAATTTTATCTTTACTGTGAGTTTAGTCCCTTTGATTATGTGCCCAAGAAATGTTATTATTGGCTGTGAAAATGTAACTATTCTCATTTAACATTGGACTTGCATTCTGAATCACTTTTATGTCTGTTTTAACTCTTTGATCATTATTTTCCTTTATAGCTCCATCATGTCATTCATGTGACATGTTACCCCCTCAATACCTGACAATGTGTTTGATATTGTTCTTTGGAAAACCTCTGCTTTTTCAAAGGGTAGCCTGTTAAAGTAATAATGCTCAAAAGGGTTAATAAAGGTCATCAACGAAAGTCTTCAAATACAGGTAACTGCCAGAGTTCACTGTTCACATCCAGTTTGATGAACAGGGTCAAATACAAACAAAAACTGAAATTGCTGGAAAATTTCAGCAGATCTGACAGCATCTGTGGAGAGAGATCAGAGTTAATGTTCTGGGTGCAGATTGATGAATAGGGTATTCTTAGCTGGTTTTGCTAGACTATTCATCCAATTAAGTCATAGAGTGAATTGCACATTCCATCGCTTTATTCATTTGAGTTTGATCCAAAAAGATTCTTGCTAAACCTTTATGCACAGTAACCATTTATACCATCCCATCAATACTGAAACAAATTAAACTACTCCTTATCTGCGTGTAGAACCTATTTCTATGTCCAAGTGTGGGTATGGCACCCTCTTGATGTGTACAAGCTTATTAGTTTTGCTTTATCCCTAATGTAGCTATCTGTACCAATTTACTCAAACCTGTAATCTTGGGAATTCTTTTTAAAATTAATTTCCTTTGTTTTGCATATGCAATCTCATCAATTTTTGAATTAATTTATGCATTCCTGATAGTAGAGAACATTCTTGATTCTAGATGATATATAGAGATTCTGTGATCTGGATGAGAATGTAAGAGGATTGGTTAATAATTTTGTGGATGACACCAAATTTGTGGCATAGTCAACAGTAAGGAAGATTACCTAAGATTAAAAAGGGATCTTGATCAACTGGGGCCAATGTGCTGAGAAGTGGCAAATGGAGTTTAATTTGGATAAACGTGAGGTATAGCATTTTGTTAAAGTGAACAGGGGCAGGACATATACAGTCAATAGATTCATATAGCAGAACCAACACTTTGGCTTATTGAGTCTGCACTGACATAATTACTACGAAAATTGTGCTAATCCCAATTTCCTGCACTTGTCCCATATCCTTGTTCTGATGTTCTGATATTTGAAGTACTCATTCAAAATTTTTTTTTAAGGTTTCCAGCATCTACAATGTTCCCAGGCAGTGCACTCCAGATTCCCACCACCTGCTGAGTGTAAAAGTTTTTTTTTCCCAAATCCTTTTTGAATCTCTTACCCGTTACCCTAAAACTATGCCCTCTGATGATTGACTCCTCTACCAATAGAAACAACAGCTCTCTATTCACCCTGTCCATACTTCTCATAATCTTCTACACCTCAATCACATCCATCCTCAGTCTTCTCTGCTCAGAAGAAAACAATCTCAGCCTATATAGTCTGTCCTTTTAGCTCAACATCTCCATCCTAGGCTACATCCTGGTGAATCTCCTCTGTACTCTGCCAGTGTTAACACATCCTTCTTGTAGTGAGGTGACCAGAACTGCACACAGTATTCCAGTTGTGGCCTGACTAATACTCTGTACAACTCCAACTTTATCTCTTTGCTCTTATACTCTATGCTGTGGCTGGTAAAAGCAAGTATCCCATATCCCTTCTTAACTAGCCTATTGATGTGTTCTGCCGACTTCAGGGATCTGGGAATAATTACCCCAAAATCCCTCAGTTCCTCTAAGCTAACCAGTGTCCTGCCATTCATTAAATACTCTCTCATCTTGTTTCTTTTTCCAAAGTGCATCACCTCTCACTTATTAGGATTAAATATCATCTGCCACTTGTCTGCCTGTAACAGACAACCATCTTTTTCATTATTAACCACTCTACCAATCTTGGTGTCATCTGCAAATTTGCTGAACATTCCCCCCACATTTTCATCTATATCATTAATGTTTATAACAACAATTAGGGTCCCAGTACTGATCGTTGTGGTACACCACTGGATACCGGCCTCAGTCACTCAGACAACATTCCAGCAGTACCCTCAGTATCATATTACTAAGCCAGTTTCTGATCCATCTTGCCGAGTTTCCCTGAATTACACATACTTTAACCATCACAATCAGTCTCTTATGTGGGACCTTGTCAAAAGCTTTGCTAAAATCCATATAAACTACATCGACTGAACTTCCCTCATCCACACACTTGATCACAAAAATTTGAAACAATTCTAACAAATTTGTTTGGCATAATCTCCTTTGAACAGGAACACTCTGACTATCCCTCATTAACCCATACCTTTTCAAATGGCTATTAATTTGTTATAGAACATAGAACATACAGGCCCTTCAGCCCTCGATGTTGCGCCGCTCTGTCATACTAATCTGAAGCCCATCCCACCTACATTATTCCATGTACGTCCATTTGCCTGTCCAATGACAACTTAAATGCACTTAAACTTGGCGAATCTACCACCGATGCAGGCAAAGCATTCCATACCCTTACTACTCTCTGAGTTTCATAGTTTCATAGAACATTACAGTGCAGTACAGGCCCTTCGGCCCTCAATGTTGCGCTGACCTGTGGAACCAATCTGAAGCACATCTAACCTACACTTTTCAATTCTCGTCCATATGCCTATCGCAATGACCATTTAAATGCCCTTAAAGGTGGCAAGTCTACTCCTGTTGCAGGCAGTGCCTTCCATGTCCCTGCTACTCTCTGAGTAAAGGAACTACCTCTGACATCTGTCCTATATCTATCACCCCTCAACTTAAAGCTATGTCCTCTAATGCTAGCCATCGCCATCCAAGGGAAAAGGCTGTCACTGTCTAACCAATCTAACTCTCTGATAGTTTTATATGTCTCAATTAAGTCACTTCTCAACTTTCTTGTCTCTAATGAAAACAGCCTCAAGTCCCTCATACGACCTTCCCTCCATACCAGTCAACATCACAGTAAATCTCCTCTGAACCCTTTCCAAAGCTTCCACATCCTTACTATAATGTGCTGACCAGAACTGTATGCAATACTCCAAATGTGGCCATACCAGAGGTTTGTACAGCTGCAGCATGATCTCATGGTTCTGAAACACAATCCCTCTGCCAATGAAAGCTAACACACCGTATGCCTTCTTAACAACCTTAGCAACCTGGGTGGCAACTTTCAAAGATTTATATACCTGAACACCAAAATCTCTCTGCTCATCTACACTACAAGAATCTTACCATTAGCCCAGTACTCTGCATTCCTGTTACTCCTTCCAAAGTGAATCACACACACTTTTCTGCATTAAAGTCCACTTGCCACCTCTCAGCCCAGCTCTGCAGCTTATCTATGACCCTCTGTAACCTATAACATGCTTCGTCACTATTCACAACCCTACCAACCTTCGTGTCATCTGCAAAGTTACTAACCCATCCTTCTATGCCCTCAACCAGGTCATTTATAAAAATGACAAACAATAGCGGACCCAAAACAGATCCTTGTGGTACCCCACTCGAAACTGAACTCCAGGATGAATATTTCCCATCAACTACAATCCTCTGTCTTCTTACAGCTAGCCAATTTCTGATCCAAACCACAAAGCACCCTCAATCCCATGCTTCTGTATTTTTTGCAATAGCCTACCATGTGGAACCTTATCAAATGCCTTACTGAAATCCATATATACCACATCAACTGCTTTGCCATCATCCACCTGTTTGGTCACCTTCTCAAAGAACTCAATAAAGTTTGTGAGGCACGACCTACCTTTGACAAAACCGTGTTGACTATCCCTAATCAACTTATTCCTTTCTAGCTGATTATAAATCCTATCTCTTATAACCCTTTCCACTACTTTACTCACAATGGAAGTAAGGCTCACATGTCTGTAATTTCCAGGATTGTACCTACTCCCCTTCTTGAACAAGGGAACAACATTTGCAATCCTTCAGTCTTCTGGCACTATTCGTGTAGTCAATGACGACATAAAGATCAAAGCCAAAGGATCGGCAATCTCCTCCCTGGCTTCCCAAAGAGTCCTAGGATAAATCCCATCTGGCCCAGGACTTAATTATTTTTACACTTTCAGAATTGCTAACATCTCCTTCTTATTCACTTCAATCCCATCTAGTCTAGTAATCTGTATCTCAGTATTCTTCTCGACCACATTACCTTTTTCTAGAGTGAATACTAATGAAAAGTATTCATTTAGCACTTTCCTGTCACCTCTGACACCATGCACAACTTCCCACTACTATGCTTGATTGGCCCTAATTATACTCTAGTCATTCTTTTGTTCCTGATATAGCTATAGAAAGCCTTAGGGTTTTCCTTGATATTATCTGCTAACAACTTTTCATGTCCCCTCCTAGCTTTTTGTAGCTCTCTCTTTAGGTCTTTCCTGGCTAACTTGTAACTCTCAAGTGCCCTGAGCCATGACATCTCATCCTAACATAAGCCTTCTTCTTCCTCATGACAAGAGATTCAACTTCCTTAGTAAACCATGGCTCCCGCGCTGGACAACTTCCGCCCTGCCTGACAGGTACATACTTATAAAGGACCCGCAGTAGCTGGTCCTTGAATAAGCTCCAATTTCAATTATGCCCATCCCCTGCAGTTTCCTTCCCCATCCTATGCATCCTAAATCCTGCATGATCACATCGTAATTGCCTTTCCCCAAGCGATAACTTCTGCCCTGCTTTCCATCACTAAAGTAAACATAACCGAATTGTGGTCATTATCACCAAAGTGCTCACCTACCTCCAAATCTAACACCTGGCTGGGTTCATTACCCAGTATTAAATCTAATGTGGCTTCACCCCTTCTTGGTCTGTATACATTCTGTGTCAGGAAATCCTCCCGCACACATTAGACAAAAACTGACCCATCTGAAGTACTTGAACTATAATATTCCCAGTCAATATGTGGAAAGTTAAAGTCCCTTATAACAACAACCCTGTCACTCTGGCTCCTATCGAAGATCATCTTTGCTAAACTATCCTCTACATCTATGGAACTACTTGGAGGCCTATAGAAAACTCTCAACAGGGTAACCTCTCCTTTCCTGTTTCTAGTCACAGTCCATTCCACCTGCGTAGATGGATCCTCAAACGTCCTCTCTGCAACCGTAATACTGTCCTTGACTAACAGTGCCACATCACCCCCTCTTTTACCATTTTCTCTGTTCTTACTGAACCACTGATGTGAGACTCACCAGTCTGGAATTTCCTGGTTCATCTCTACCATCCCTCTTAAAAAGTGGAACCATTTTAGCCATCCTCCAGCCCTTGCCACTTTCCCTGTGGTCAGCCAGGAATTAAAAATTTGTGTCAAAGCCCATGTAAGTTCCTGCCTCACCTCCCACAGTAGCCTGGGATGCAATTCATCTGGCTCATGGCATTTGGCTGTTTTTAAGTCCCAACAGAGCCTCCAAACACCTGCCCCTTCCCTATGTCAAACTGTGCATGTTCCTCACAGCCTCTTTTCTGGAATCTGTACCTACATTCTCCTTTTCCAGAGTGAAGACTGAAGAGAAGTATTCATTCAACACCCTTCTAATATCCTGTGGCTTCACATACAGGTAGCCCCCTTGGTCCCTAATGGGCAAAACTCTTCCCCTGGTTAACCTCTTCCCTTCAATATATTTATAAAATGATAGGTCCCTTGGTTATGTTGTCAAAGAGGGAGACCTAAGGGTTCAGGTACATAATTCTTTGGAAGTTGGATGACAGGTAGACAAGCTGATTAAGATGATGTTTAGCACTCTTGCCTTCATTGCTCAGACCATTGAGTAAAGGAGTTGGGACATCATGCTGAGTTTGTACGGTGTTGACGAGGTGCTACAGGAAGGATATTATTAAATTAGAGAGGGTTCAGAAAATATTTACCAGCATGTTGCCATGTCTAGAGGATTTCAGTTATAAAGAGAGGCTGGATAGGCTGGGATGCTTTTCACTGGAGCATAGGAGGTTGACCGATGACCTTACAGAGTTTTAGAAAGTCACGAGGGGCATAGCTAAGGTGAATAGCAAAGATCATTTCCCTAGGGTTGGGGAGTTCAAAACTAGGGGGCAGAGGTTTTCATTGGGAAGGGAAAGATTTAAAAGGGACTTGAGGGGCAACCTTATTACATAGAATGTGTGTGGAATAATAACAGTAAAACTTACAAATGACACATACTGGTCTGAGTGATCGTGTATACTTCAAAATGGAGCTCCAGTATGACCAGTGCATTCATTTCCCAGTATTTACTGGGTTGTTAAACTGGTTTCCCCTCAATTGGCCAAACATTTTCATAGCAGTCATTTCCACTCTAGTGAAAACTGAAAGAACTGCAGATGCGGTGAATCAGAAACAAAAACAAAAGTTGCTCGAAAAGCTCAGCAGGTCTGGCAGCACCTGTGAAGAGAAATCAAAGTTAATGTTTCAGGTCCAGTGACCCTTCCTCAGAACTGATGGCAGCTAGGAATGTGTTGGTTTATGTGCAGAAGATAGGATTAGGGGAGGGTAAATGATAGATAGAGATAGAGCCCAAAGAGAGAGATGAACAGTTGAACAGACAAAGAAGTCGGTAACGATCTGGCTGGGAGGATGAATAGCTTTAATGGAGACTGTTAGTCGCTAACAATAGGTAGTGTGTAATTGCAGGCTATGTGATAACAAGGCCTGGTGTGTGTGGTAGGGGGCTAGGACATTGGGCAGTTCAGGCCCTAAAATAATTGAACTCGATGTTGAGTCCGGAGGGCTGCAGGGTTCCCAAGCAGAAAATGAGTTGTTGTTCTTCTAGCTTGCATTGAGCTTTGCTGGAGCACTGCAGCAAGCCTGAGTCACAGATGTTGGCTGGGGAACAGGGTAGTGTGTTAAAGTGGCAGGCAGCTGGAAGCTCAGGGTATTTTTTTGGGTAAAACTTAGATATTCTGCAAAGCGGTCACCAGTCTACACTTCGTTTCCCCATCATAGAGGAGACCACACTGTGAGCAGTGAATGCATTAGACTAGATTGTGAGAAGCACAGGTAAAGCACTGCTTTACCTGAAAGGTATGTTCGGGCCCTTGGATAATGAGGGGGGTGGAAGTAAATGGGCAGTGTTACACCTTTGGTGGTTGCTGGGGAAGGTGCTGTGGGCTATAGGGGTGGTGTTGAGAGTGAAGGAAGAGTAGACAAGGGTGTCCAAGAGAGAGCAGTCCCTGTGAGAGGTGGATAAGGGAGGGGAGGTGAATATATGTCTGATAGTGGCAACTCACTGGAGGTGGCGGAAATGGTTTTTGATGATCTTCTAGGTGTAGATGGTGGTGGGATGGTAGGCAAGGACAAGGGAGAGGAAAAAGTAAGGACTGCAGATGCTGGAGGTCAGTCAAAAGGTGTAGCGCTGAGAAAACACAGCAGGTCAGGCAGCATCTGAGGAGCAGGAGAGTCAACGTTTCGGGCATTCCTCATTAAGGACTTATGTCTGAAACATCAACTCTGCTGCTCCTCGGATGCTGCTTGACCTGCTGTGCTTTTCCAGCACCACACTTTTTGACAAGGATAAGGGAAACACTATCTCTGTTGCGAGAGAGAAGAGGGGGATGAGGATGAAGGTGCAGGAGATGAGTTGGACCTGATTGAAGCTCTATGGTGCTGGGGAATCCTTGGTTGAGAAAGAAGGTGGACATTTTGGAGGTTCCCTTTTGAAGTTGGCCTCACTGGGAAATGTGCTATCCCTGTGTTCAGCAATCTGTCTGTTTTCTCTCGTACCAAATCCTTTTTGACTGGTAAAAGCTCTGAGAAAACCTCATGTGAAACTCCAGATTACATTCAGGTTGCAAATTAATTCTGCCTTCAATCCCTCCTCGTTTGCTGCTAGCAGGTAAAGGTCACTTATGAACAAATCCATGCTTTCCTTATGTCTCTGTTTTCCCTGATTACACTTCACATGTTCTTTAAATTCTTAAAGTTAAAGAACTTAAAATTCTTTCATGTTATTAAATTTCTGCTGACGGTGAAGTAGCATGAAATGCCCTCAATACGTCTTTGTTTGATTCTGTATTTTCGCCAAAATCTGTTCTGCAACTACATCATTCACAATAGTCTCCATCACGTACAGGTCTTGTCCTTTTTCCCTTTAATTCTGAAGCTGTTCTAAACTTCATAAATCTTTTCTTCCAAACTTCCCACTTCTGAGTCTGTTTCAGTCCCTTGGTCACCTGGAAGTGGCAAGGTTGACTCTATGACTCTCTGGACCTGCAGTTTTGACTGTGACCCTGGTTATTCTGCCAGCTACTGTTTTGGGTCTGTGCTCATTGATGCCTGGTCTTTGAGTGTGTTTCTAAGTTCTCAGCTACCTTTGATAACTCTGACATCTTAGATAATTCTTGAAAACCTTTCTTTCTTCTTTCTTGACCATGAGGTTCACTAAATAAAATCATCATTACCGTGCTCTTTCATTAGAGAGAGATGACTGGTGGGGTTTTAAGCTGAGGGTCACCACTCTTCAAGTAAGGGGAGAAGTTGAGAAAGTGGGGCCTTCATGATAAACTCAATGGTGCAGGATTTTAAGCCATACTGTTGGTGTTACTCTGCATTGCAAACCAGCATGTAGCCAACTGAGCTAAACTAGCCACTTAAATGACTGCATTTGACACATATTTTAGTTTATCAGAACTCTTCATTTACAACATTGCAGATATACACATTTCTGAAGACTCTAATAGAGCTTCAGATCACTCTACATAATCATGTGGTACTGACATCAACTTTACATCATTATACATCATCATCATTGTGTATTCTGCTCAGGTCTCATTGCTCTAAAGGAGATGTTTCAATCCACTGTGCATGTATAGATTCTTTGAGATAACAATCTGATTAATCAGACTGCTTTCCCTTTTCCCCGTAATCATGTAGATTTATTTCCTTCACATATTTAGCCAGTTCTCATTTGAATATGACCACTGAATCTCTGTTTACTACTTTTTCAGCAATACATTCTGATCACGACAACTCACTTCATAAAAAATAAGTTTCTTTACGTTGCTTCTGGCTCTTTTGAGAGACACCTTGAATCAATGCTCTCTGATTATCAACTCTTTTGCCACTGGAAACAGATTCCCATTATTTAGTCAGTCAAAATCCTTCATAATTTTAAATACCTCTGTCAAATCTTTTCTTGTCCCTTCCTCGACCAAGAACAACCCAAGTTACTGCAGTTTCTCCTCATCCTAAGTTAAATGATAGTAAATCTATTTTCAACTCTGTCTAATACCTTGACATTTTTCCTAAAGTGTAGGGCCCAGAACTGAACACAGTATTCCAGTTGATTCTATTTGGATATTGATCATTTAAAAATTTATGCTAAATAGTGGAAGTTGTACATGTATGGACAGCAAAATGATAGCATGAGACCAATCTGTGTAATTTTACTGAAACGTATCATGTTCAGATTCACTTGCTTAAACTCCGTGCTGAATGTTATCAAGTGTAGTAATCAAAATCACTTTTCTAAGTCCAGTACAATCTATGCCCTTTCAGCAGTCAGATTGTGTTTTGTCAGAGAAAATAGCAAATGATCAGTGACCATCTTCCAATTGGATAATTAGGTCCATGTTTCTCAGATGACTTGAGAAAATTGCTTTTAAGATAATAAGGTGTAATTAGACAAAGTTAGAAAGCTTAATGTAGGAGACAAGTTTGGACCTGCAGTCTCTCACACATTGCCTTAGGTTCAACAGGAAGAGAAAGATTGTGAAATGTCATGTTAAGATCTTTAACTGTTCTTGTACTTTTCAGGTGGAGAGTTGTTGGTGTTGAATGATGAATCTCCTTCTGAAGCAGAAAAGGAGAAGGAGCCACAGAGTGAGAAAGGAGAGATGAGTGAATTCAAATGTGAGAACAAAGAGGAAAACAGTGATGAAGCTTTAACCATATCAGAATTAGTGTATAATCCAAGTGCCAGTGTCCTGCCTACTCCTGTAGAAGATGGTGGGATTGACTTGCTCTTTAATAGTCACCCATTTGGAAATCAGAGGGATGAAGGAAATTTGTATGATGAGCTAGATGCAAATGAAACCACACCGCTGATTGCTGAAGAAGAAGAATTAAAGGATGTAAAGCGAGTACTCACCAGCAGCTTTGAATTGTTAACAAGCAACAAACATCTGAACGCACTCGCAAAAAGCTTTGTGAAACTTCTTCTGGTGGGGTTGGGCTTGATGCTGTTTGCTTTCCCACTTCTTTTGGTCTTGCTGGAATCCGACATTGATGCTTCTTTTCTGAGAGAAATCCGGCAGACACCAGAGTTTGAGCAGTTTCACAGTGAATACTACTGTCCGCTTAGAGAGTGGTTGGCATGTAAAGTACATTATATCTTTGATAAGCTAGGCAGCACCTGAAACCACACCAGTGTCCAGCTGGACAAACAGTAACAACTTATGACAACTTCGTCTCTGAGCAAAACTTATTTCTGCTGTTTTTACTGTTTTTATGTTTTGTACCTTTTTAATGTGGTTTAAAAAGTATTTCAGGAAATTTTATTCATTTTTTGAAGTGAAAATTGCTCATGAAATGATTGAATTGTAATGCACAAAGTAATAAGTGTGGCATGATGGAGTATTTTCTGATATTCCATGGTTGTTGTATTTGTGTATGCATATACAGCATTTTGTTTCCATCTTTTTCAAGATGGATGCAAGATTCCAAATGGTCTATACAGATGAATAACTGTTATGGCAATGGACCTTTCTTGTGTATTTGCATAAAATGTGTTGACTGGGTTACATGTGGTAAAATGCATGAATTTGGAGGGTGGGCACTTGGTATTTTCATAGGGTCCAAAATCAAAACAACATTTTATTTAATTATTTATTAGAAATTATTTATAATAATTGGAAACACCAAGCTCATTTGGGGTAAATTTCCATGGAGGTGCTTCCACTTCTCTATTGTAACTGGAGGAAAAGTACAACAGAATGCCTCCAGTCCATGGAAATACACCCTCTTGTAATTAAATTCTACATAAACTGAAGATGTTTTCAAATAGGTGGATTCATGAAATGATGAATGTTTTTGCAGTATAAAAGGAGACAAGAGTTGCCAATGTTAGACAAGCTGCAAGAAAATGATGTGTTTGAGTAAATTGAGATTGCAAATTATAAACAAAGGAAAATTGGCTCAACTCTTCAGGTTTATAGCATGCATTCACTTCATTCACATCATTATGCAAACTGAAAGATTATCACAAGATGTCTTTAAAACACAGGATTCCACAAGGCTTCAAATTGCTATACATATGTTAACATATGTAATGTAAATAGCTTAGCAACTTCTAACACAAATGGACCAGGAGAAAATTATTTAATTTAGGTTGATTCTCTGAGGTAGTAAACATGGTAGGCTGCTACCTTCACAGCAATCTTCAGTGATATCAAGGAAGAACTGGGCACACTCCATTGGAATTGAAGTCATGACGTGGAGGTGCTGGTGTTGAACTGGGTGGATATGTGGAACAGTCCATCTTCCGCAGCTACACTGGCACTACCCCCCACTTTTTCCTCCGCTACATCGATGAATGTATCGGCGCTGCCTCGTGCTCCCACGAGGAAGTTGAACAGTTCATCCACTTTACCAACACCTTCCACCCCGACCTCAAATTCACCTGGACCGTCTCAGACTCTTCCCTCCCCTTCCGAGACCTTTCCAATTCTATCTCGGGCGACCGAATCAACACGGACATTTACTATAATCCGACCGACTCCCACAGGTACCTAGACTACACCTCCTCCCACCCTGCCCCCTGTAAAAACGCTATCCCATATTCCCAATCCCTTCTTCTCCTCCAGGAGGACCAGTTCCAAATCCGTACAACCCAGATGGCCTCCTTCTTCAAGGACTGCAATTTCCCCCCAGACGTGGTCGACGATGCCCTCCACCGCATCTCTTGCACTTCCCGCTCCTCCGCCCTTGAGCCCCGCCCCTCCAACCGCCACCAGGACAGAACCCCACTAGTCCTCACCTACCACCCCACCAACCTCCATGTACAGCGGATCATCCGCCGTCATTTCCGCCACCTCCAAACGGACCCCACCACCAGGGATATATTTCCCTCCCCTCCCCTATCAGCGTTCCGAAAAGACCTCTCCCTCCGTGACTCCCTCATCAGGTCCACACCCCCACCAACCCAACCTCCACTCCCGGCAACTTCCCCTGCAACCGCAAGAAATGCAAAACTTGCGCCCACACCTCCCCCCCTTACTTCCCTCCAAGGCCCCAAGGGATACTTCCATATCCGCCACAAATTCACCTGCACCTCCACATACAACATTTACTGCATCCCCTGCACCCGATGTGGCCTCCTCTATATTGGGGAGACAGGTCGCCTACTTGCGGAACGGTTCAGAGAACACCTCTGGGACACCTGGACCAACCAACCCAACCACCCCGTGGCTCAACACTTCAACTCCCCCTCCCACTCCACCAAGGACATGCAGGTCTTTGGACTCCTCTATCGCCAGACCAAAGCAACACGACGGTTGGAGGAAGAGCGCCTCATCTTCCGCCTGGGAACCCTCCAACCACTAGGGATGAACTCAGATTTCTCCAGTTTCCTCATTTCCCCTCCCCCCACCTTGTCTCAGTCAAATCCCTCGAACTCAGCACCGCCTTCCTAACCTGCAATCTTCTTCCTGACCTCTCCGCACCCACCCCACTCCGGCCTATCACCCTCACCTTGACCTCCTTCCACCTATCGCATTTCCAACGCCCCTCCCCCAAATCCCTCCTCCCTACCTTTTATCGTAGCCTGCTGGGGACACTTTCCTCATTCCTGAAGAAGGGCTTATGCCCAAAACGTCGATTCTCCTGTTCCCTGGATGCTGCCTGACCTGCTGCGCTTTTCCAGCAACACATTTTCAGCTCTGATCTCCAGCATCTGCAGTCCTCACTTTCTCCTTGAACTGGGTGGACAAAGTTAAAAATCACACTGTACCAGGTTATAGTCCAATAGGTTTATTTGGAAGTACAAGCTTTCGGAGCGCTGATTCTTTGTCAGATAGCTAGTGGGGCAGGATCATAGGAATTGAATGGTAGTGACAAACTACTTGCCAATATCCTTAACCTGCACAGAAATATCAGCTAGTTTCTGTGTACAGGGGCAAGTGAAACTTCATGGTGGTTGAAGACAACATTAAAAGCATTGATTAAATTCCCATTTCAGCTGAAGCAGACCTGGACCTTGCCCTACCCTGTAGTGAGTGGAAAAACAATGGCAAATCACCTTTGAAAGGAAACAACTATAGAAAAAAATCAGGATGAAGCATTAACAGGCAATGAGCTGAGAATTTGTCTTCTGGCAGAATACACATCACTCATTCAAACTCCTACGTAGTTTCAAATTTCATGAATTGAACCAACAGGGTCAAACAGTAAAGCTGTTACCTTGCAATGAAAAGAAAGATTGTTTCAAGTTAGAAGCTAAAAACTATTGCAGAAAATAACAAGAAGTGTAAGTATAACCAAATCTGCTTCAGCTGAAATGGAAATTGAACCCATGCTTTTAATGTTGTTTTTGACCACTCTTAAGGTGAATAGTCCATGTATATCCAAAACCATGTGATATATCTGGGCAGATTAAGGATATTGGTGAGAATTTGCTCACTACCACAATTCTCATGCAGCGTGCCCGGTTCTTCCTTGATATCACTGAAGAGTGCTGTGTGGTTAGCAGTCCACAGTGTTTACTGCCTCAGGGAATCAACCAAAATCAAACAATTATTTTCCAGATTTCATAATTAAGATTTTCAAATTACTACTTCTCAAATTTGGTTGGGAAAACAACTTTTGACAATTGTTAATGCTTAATTAATTGACTATAATCACTGTTGTTAAAGCTATAAACAAGAAATTTCACTATTAGCCATTTTGATAACACTTGCAGTGAGATCTTTTGGCAAAAACTTTTAAGTAATATTTGGAAATATATACAAGAGAAGCTCGAGATATCATTTCTGAATGTACCTAGGATGGAGGGTATTGCTTATCACTCACCCTAATTGCTTTCAAGAAAGTGATAGTGAATACTAAATGAACTGCTGCAATCAATATGATGTAGTGTACCCACTATGCTATGAGGGTGTTTTTGAGTCAGATGGCATATTGCTTGAAGTGCATGTTGCAGGTGGTGATGTTGTATGCACTTGGTATCATTGATTTTCTAAATGATTGAGATTGCAGATCTAGAAAAAAACTGTTGAAATAGACTTCACAAATCACTGCAGTGCATCTTGCGAATAATATGAACTGCAGTAACGGTCGGTCGGTGGTGGAGGGAGTGTTTAGGGTGGTGGGTGGAGTGCCAGTCAAGTAGATTGCTTTATCATGGATGTTGTTGGACCTTGTGTGGTTTTTGGAGTTGCACTTATCCAGGCAACAGTCCTGACTTATGCTTTTTAAATTGTGGACATGTTTTAGGGAATCACAAGATAAAATACTAGATACATAATACCAAGCATCTGAATTGACTTGCTAACAGGGTTTATGAGGGTTGTGAAATTAAGCTCTGATTTTGATGGTGTCATTTTCAGAGATTTGTAATATGAAGAGGAAGTGGTTAGATTCTTTCTTGTTGAAGCTGGTCATTGCCTGGCAACCATGTGGCATTAGCATTATTTGCTGCTTATCAGCATAATTTTGAATATTGTTCAGGTAGTATTTTCCCATTGTAGTAGTATCACACTTCAAAAAAAAACACTCCCCTCATTTTTATTGCAAATGCATGGCAGAGGTCTTAGGATTTACAAGTGGAAGACACCTTTCTTGCAGTCAGACATTAACTGTTCTATCCAAATAACTAAAACACAGCAGCTACTTGATCTGAATTATGGAAACAAGATATTTAATGGTACTCATGAATTATGATTCATGAATAGGCTGTGAATTTTGCAAAATCAGGAGTGCATAGGCTGTGATTTACTGTTTGTTAAAAAGAATGGACAAATAATTAGTAAGTTCTTGGCAATGATTCTCCCAGATGCGTTCTTTTGAATGTCATTCCCTATTAAGATATGAACATGAAGTCACCCTTATCATATTTTAGTATAATCTTAAATAAATTTCAGAAAAAAATCGATCCCCCTTCTGTACATTGTAATCCTGTGTTGTGAATCAGCTAAGAAATAGTCCAAGTAGTAAGTATAATCCAGTCACAGGGAATCTGAAGCTATAACATTGACCACTTGATTTTACTTTCTAATTATGTAAGATTGTGTGATTTTCAGAATTTCCTATCAATCCATTCATGTCAGTTTCCTGCTAGTTGAATTACGTTACCATTGTTCACTGGTGTCCAGTGAAAAAATATCAGACAGTGTATCTATTCAGGGAGCAAACAATTGGTTATCCCTAAGCTCCATTTCTTACTTGTTAAAAAATAGAATTAAAGAGTTTATTCAGCCCTGTATACGGCAGCTTCATGGCTGTGCTAAGAGAGAAGGAAAATGACCTGATCCTGGATGCCAGACCCAGTACAATTAGAAATATGTTTTCCTGATGAATGTCAGAAATTACCAATGCTTTTGCCAGTTAAAATACAATTTGAGTATAATAAAAAAAAGAGTTAAATTGTGTATAAATGCATTGAACACATATGAACTTCCTACTACTTTAGGGAATGTGTCTGGCGAGTAGCTGAACTACACAGGCCAGAATTCTTGGCTATTGCTGATTAAATTATTCTAAGAGGTGGAGCAACCGGTGTTGGAATTGGGTGGACAAAGTTAAAAATCACACAACACCAGGTTACAGTCCAACATGTTTATTTGGAAGCACCAGCTTTCGGAGCACTGCTCCTTCATCAGGTAACCTGGTGTTGTATGATTTTTAATTATTTCAGGATAGGTTGGCAGATTGACTGCTACAATTGACTTTAATCTTGCAGGAGAAATTTGGCTGTGTTTCTGTTCTTGATTGTTACACACTGACCCATACCGGAGATTAGCAACACTTGTACAGCTGAGGAAAGGATCCTGCATGGCTATGATCTCTTTTTGCATAATTGAAATAGCGTTGGAGGGTTCCACCTGGAGAACCATAGTCCATCATTAAATCAATTAAATTGACAAAGAAGAAATTATTCTGCCAGAGGGTCATTGATAATAAAGCTTTCTAATTTAATAATTTATGATGTCCAGGAACAGAGGAAATATCATCTTAACCACTGAATCAGGTTACAGTTTTATAGTTAATTCTTTGGAATTTACAGTTTTGCTTAAAAGTATAGAGAATTGAAAGTAAACCTTTAAAGTTTCGTTATTGATAACAATAACAAATTACATTTGTATAGCACCTATAACAAAGTAGCACTTTCCAGGGTCATTATTAAACAAGTTTGACACCAGGATACCCAAAAGCTTGGTCAAATGGTAGATTTTATGGACTAACATAAAAGGAAAGAGAGGTGGACAAGTTGAGGGAGTGAATTTCAGAGCTTAGAATCTAGGCAGCTGCTGATATGACTATTAAGCATGCATCTATTAAAGTGAAGAAGTGCATGGAAAACTGAAGAGGTGCAGAGATTGTGGTGGGCTGAAGGGCTGCAAGAAATTAGAGAAAAGGAAGAACGAGACTTTGGATGAATTTGAACATTGCAATAAGAATTATGAAATTGAGACAATGACAGACTGGAAGCTAAAATAGGTCAGCAAGCACAGGACTTAGAGGTTAGAGCTGAATAAGACTTGATGTAAGTAAGCAGGTAGGCAGCAGAATATTGGCTTATCTTCATTTGCTGATGATGAAAGGAAGGAGGCTGGTCTAGAAAACTTAGATTAAAGACTAATTAGTATTTCTTCTTGTACAATTTTTAAAATTCAGAATTCAAACATTGTCTCATTATTCTTTTGGCTGCAATTGAATGACCATGATTTTATTAGGTTGCTTGTGAGGTACACTGACTGTTTGAGAGAATTGCCTGCTGAGAGAAGGGAATTAATGGAAACCAATAAGTCAATATCAAAGAATGAAATAAATAGAAATAACAAAATTGCTATTGTCAGACTACAATCTGTCCTTGACCATCCCTATACATCTTGGTGACAGAAGATCTTAAGCGAGACTATTTCAGTGTTGCACTCAACTGACCTTAATCTACAAATAAAATTACTTCATTAATTACTGAGGGATCCAATAGGAATGAATCAGTTGTGATAAAAGAGTAGAACTAGGCCGAGTGGCGCAGCGGGAGCGTGCTGGGCCCATAACCCAGAGATTGATGGATCGAAACCATCCTCTGCTATTGTTCAGTGTCACTTCAAGCTGCTTCCCTTTGGATCGGTGCTCTCTTCTGCAAGCTGTGGAGGAGGATCATAAGACACAGAATATATAAGAAAAGATTATAGTGTCATGTAACATTTAACCCACCAATTCTGCTCTACTGTTCAATCATGGCTGATTGGTTTTTCAAACCCATTCTCCTATCTTCTCCCCATAAGCCTTGATCCCCTTACTAATCAAGAACCTACGCATCAATGTCTTAAATTCACTCAATAGCTTGGCCTCCACAGCCTAATGTGGCAATGAGTTTCAAAGTCACCACCCTTTTACTGATTAAATTCCTCTTCATCTCAGGTTTAAAGGGTTGTCCCTTCACCCTGAGGTTGTGCCCCTAGGTCCTAGCTGTTCCTCCCAGTGGAAATATTTTATCCATGTACACTCTATCCAGGCCTCTCAGTATCCTGTAAGATTCAATCAGGGCGCCTCTCATCCTTCTAAACTCCATTTTGTACAGAGCCAGAGTCCTCAACCGCTTCTCATCCTCCAGATGATTCTTGTAATCTCTTCTGGACACTCTCCAATGCCAGCACATTTTGCCTTAGACACAGTGTCCAAAACTACTCACAATATTCTAAATGTGGTCTGACCAGAGCCTTATACTATTTTGGCAGTATATCCCTGAATTTGTTTTCTAGCCCTCTTGAAATGAATGCCAACATTGTATTTGACTTTCTAATCATCACCTGAATCTGCATGTTAACCTTAAGAGATTCCTGAACTAAGACTTTCAAATCGCTTTGCGCTTCAAAATTCAGAAGTCTTTCCCTGTTTATAAAATAGTCTACACCTCTATTCTTCCTTCCAAAACATGTATGCACACACTTTTTCACATCTGCCACTTTGCCCACTCGCTTAGCATGTCCAAATCTTTCTTCAAGGCGAAAGTGAGGACTACAAATGCTGGAGATCAGAGTCAAGATGAGAGCGGTGCTGGAAAAGCACAGCAGGTTAGGCAGCATCTGAGGAGCAGGGAAAGCGAAGTTTCGGGCAGGAGACCTTCCTGATGAAGGGCTGCTGCCCGAAAAGTCAATTTTCCTGCTCCACGGATGCTGCCTGACCTGCAGTGCTTTTCCAGCACCACTCTAATCTCAAATCTTTCTGCAGCCTCCCCACTTCCTCAATGTTACCTGACCCTCCACCTATCTTTGTGTCATCTGCAAACTTAGCAACAATGCCCTGAGTTCCTTTAACCAGATTGTTAATGTATAATGTGATTAGTTGTGGTCCCAACACAACACTATGTCGTTGTCAATCAAACAACAACCTTTAGCATTGTAGAACATCATAAGGGACTTCACAGGAGTACTGTAATATTTATCACTGTGAGGTATTAAGTCAGTTAACCAAAAGCTTGATCAATGATGTATGTTTTATGGTCTGCGTTAGAAGAGTTAAGTGAGGTTGAAAGGCAAAGAAGTGTCAGACTTAACCGACTGAATATGCTGCCAGCAGTGATGGAGCAATTAAAACCAGAAATGCTGATGCGGCCGGAATTAGATGAGAATTGTGGGGCGGGAGGAGATTATGGAGCTACAAATGGATGGCTCATGATGGAACTGTAAACAAGAATGAGAATGTTAAAAACAATATGTTAATTTTATGGATTCAATGTAAGTCTGTGAGCATCGTGATGATGGATGATTGGGACTCATCGTTTGCTTTTGATATTGAAAAATGGTTGGTTAAGAATAGATATTACTGAAGCCTGTTAGAATATATTTATGCTATACCTTGCTTTTTCAACAATTTAGACATAATGGTTGAGTAGAACTTACAAGTTCACTTTGCCAGTGACTCTAGTTCTGACTTGATTTGATTTATTTATTATCACGTGTAGCTTAGTATAGTGAAAAGCTTTGGTTACGAGCAGTACAGGCAGATCATAGTGTAAGTAAGCAAGTACATACAGATTATAGGGTGAGGAAAAAAACCTAGAGGCATGCAGGTTAGGTCACACACGGTGTGCGCTAGGCAAGATCAACATTAGTAAGATCAGCATTAGCAAGATCAGCATTATTTGAAGTTAGAGAATCCATTCATCAGTCTAATAATGGGCGTGAAGAAGCTGTTCCTGAACCTGTTGGTACATGTGTTCAAGCTTCTGTTTTTTCTGCCTGACGGAGAGCAGTAACAGGGTGCGACTGATGTTTGCAACCTTTCCACTGCAACCAGGCATGTAAACAGAATCCATGGATGGAAGGTTGTCTTCCGTGATGGTCTGTGCTGTGCACACAACTTTCTGTAGTTTCTTATGGTCCTGGGCAGAGTATTTGCCTACCAGGCCATTATGCACCAGGACTGTATGTTTTCAATGGTGCATCTGTAAACGTTGGTAACAGTCCTAATGAATATGCCAAATTTCATGAGCCGCCTGAGGAAGCTGCCTGTGGTGCCTTCTTGACTGTCTCAACTGCGTGGGACGCCTAGGACAGGTTGTCAGTTATCGTCACTCCTCGGAACTTGACACTTGCCACCCTCTCAACCTTTGCTTCGTTGATGTAGATGGAGGCATGTTCTCCTCCTTTCTTTCTGACATCAATGATCAGTTCTTTCATTTTGCTAATGTTAAGAGAGAGCTTGTTCTCACTGCACCACATCACCAATCTGTGTTCTGACACGTCATTGTAGGATACCCGTCCTACCACGGTGGTGTCATCAGCAAATTTGTAGATGGCATTCATTCAGAATTTGGCAACACAATAGCGGATATATAGGGAGTACAGTAGGGGGCTGAGGCTGAAACCTGGGGGCGGGGTGCTTCAGTGTTGAGTGTTATCATGGAGGAGGTGCTGTTGTCTATCTTCACTGATTGCAGTCTGTGGGTCAGGAAGCTGAGTATCCAATTGCAGAAGGCAGAGCTGAGACCAAGGTCTCAGAGTTCTGAGATCAGTCTGGACAGGATAATGGAATGTAGTCAGTGAGCAGAATTCTGACGTAGGTGACTTTGTTGTCCAGATGTTCCAGGGATGAGTGCAGGGCTAAGGAACTGGTATCTGATGTGGATCTGTTGTGTCAGTAGAATTGTAGGAAATTAAGACAGGCTGGGAGACTAGATTTGATGTGAACCATGATCAGCCTCTCAAAGCACTTCATGATTATGGAGGTCAGAGCCACTGGGCGGTAGTCATTAAGGCACATTGCAAGTGCTTTCTTACGTACTGGGATGGTGATGGTCTTCTTGAAGCAGGTGGGAACTTCGGCTTATAAGAGAGAGAGGTTGAAGATGTTTGTGAATACCTCTGCCGGTTGGTCCTCACAGGATCTAAGTGCTTATCTGGGGACTCTGTCTGGGCTCGTCATTTTCCTTGGGTTGACTCCCAGGAAGACTGACTTGTCTGCTAATGCTTCACTAGTCCTCAAGAATATTTTTCATAGAAATCATGTTGGACGTTTCAACAGAGCCGGACAGGCAGTTGAAGTGTCTGGTTTGACCAGGAGTATCTCTGATAATCACACACCAAATCCTATTGACAAGTAGGGATACATGAATTTCTTTGTTTTGAGTTCCCATCTGTGCCTTCACAGTCGGACGTTTGGGATTAGAAGAGCTTCCAACCCCAAATGCCCAGTCTATACTGATCGGGAGCTCTTACATATGCTTAATTAATTGAGGGAATGATTCACATAGCTCTATACTGAATCAAAGATGTCTTCAATTCCCACTCAAGTGCCTAATTGATATCAGTATATATCAGAATGGTAGGTGACTTATCCCACATGTTAATTATTCTAAACATAAAAAAGTTACTCTTCATGTACTGTTTATACTTCAATGTTTATAATATGAAGGCTGAGAGCAATAGCAATGCAATTCATGCTTCCAGCCAGAAGATTATGCTTGCCAGAAGCATGACCATGAATGAGGATGACAAAACTATATCGATTTTTCTGACTCATAATAATTATTTCATGGATACCGGCTTTGATTCTGTTTGTAAAATACAAAATGTCTCTTGGCATTCAATTTGTCTATTTCCTCCTATTTGTTTAAAAATTTTATTCATGTTTCCCATCCAACAATTCCATAGACTGAACTTTATTCTCTGCATAAAAATGAATTCCATCTGAATCTCATTCTAATCAAATGATATCTTGCCACACCTTCATCTTTTCTTGACTGTGATAACACAACTGTAACACTGTTGATGCTTTTGTACAAGATCAGTGTCACTCACTTTGATTATATTCTTCAGACCTGCTTACTTGTTCACAATTATATTTGTCTAATACCTGTATTGACACTTGCAATCTTTGGCTCCCTATTGCACCTATCTTATTCTTGGCTCAACATACTGCTGTGCTCTTCCAGCACCACTAATCCAGAATCAACATATTTACTGACATAGCCTGCATTTTGTAATCAAATTTACTACTTTCTTCCCTTATACACATGTTATTGCACCTTCCACAATAGCGTGTGTTTTACCTTTCACTTATCGAGCTGTAGTATCTGCAGAGACCGCTGAATCTTATTTCTCTTTTGCTTCACTTTTCTACTGAAGATATAAATCTAAAGAATAAAAAACCTACATCATATTTCTGATCTTTATTTAAAAAAGACAACCTATTGTTCATCTGCTTCCACACTTGAATTTCTTGTGGAATTAAATCTTTTTATCACAGAAGCCAGTATTTTTATTGCTTTGATTAGATTAGATGATTAGATTCCCTACAGTGTGGAAACAGGCCCTTCGGCCCAACAAGTCCACACCGACCTTCCGAAGGAGCAACGCACCCAAACCCATTCCCTTACATTTACCCCTGACTAATGCACCTAACACTAAGGGCAATTTAGCATGGCCAATTCACCTAACCTGCACATCTTTAGACTGTGGGATGAAACTGGAACACCCGGAGGAAATCCACGCAGACACGGCGAGAATGTGCAAACTCCACACAGACAGTTGCCTGAGGCGGGAATTGAACCCGGGTCCCTGGCACTATGAAGCAGCAGTGCTAACCACTGAGCCACCGTGCCGCTGATTTTTTTAAAAAAAGATTAATTTCCCAGAAACTGATGGGAAGAACTGAGGGAGAAGAGATAATTTTGTAAGACTGTTATTGTAACATACTAGAATCAAAATGTATTAAACAATACTTAACAGATTTAAAAAATACTTGTTAAAAATACATTAAATGAAAGAAAAAGTACTTCCATCACTATCACCAAAAGGTACTTCTGCATTTTGGAAGATGTGTAGCATTATAGGAACCAACCCCTGCCACACCAAGCTGAAACTTGTATTCCTTGACAATTATTTCATTCCCGGTCTTAGTTTTCCCAACCTGGTTATCACCAACAAGGCACACCTTGGTGACTCTCCATTCAGTTGTCAAGAAACTCATTTGTTCTGTTTCTTTTTTTCCGAACAGAATCAGAACCACAACAGCATCCTGCTTAGTCGATAGCACAAAACAGTCCATCTGCTTTCCCATATTAGTAGCTTCTTCATTTCTATATCTCAAAAACTGCTGTGAATAACTGTTAAAACTGATTCCTGCCACTTCAATGGGTCTTTCTGTTTGAGATTGCCTCCAGTGTTTTTGTAGATAGCAATTCCAAGACTAAAGCAGTTAATCAGGAAATGGATGCTCTCAACATCACAAACTAATTTAGAGTATATTAAGGGGAAAAGGAAGGTGGTGAATGGGGAGGTAGTAAAATATAGAGTTCCTTGTTGCTCAACCTAACTTTTACAAATATATTTAAGATTCCATAGAATTCTATCAGGAAATTATCCAATAGAATAATTTAGTTCAATCCTAAACAAAACATACTCAAGACATGGCTCAATGATGATTATTTTAAAGGTATCAATAATAAATTATTATAAAGTTAACTTAAGAAATTTATTTATAGATTTGTTTCTAGATTGAATTACTTGGTAGAGTAATAAAAGAGAAATACTTGTCAAACTTTACTGAGTTTCAAAGCCACATTTGCAACATCTAATTTGATGGCAAAGACACTATCTATCTTAATATAATGACTGAAGGGATCAATTCATGTGAATTATCATCATCTGTAATACTGTAATGACAATAAATATTTTAAAAACCTTCTGTATTAATCCAGTGCCCTTGTCCGCTTTCACTTCCATTTCATAAATCTTTAATATTAAATGGACTTAGTTATGCACAGACTGATTAAATGGTTGTTCCTATTGATGGATTGCTGTAATAAAATTTCAATTGTCCTTAAATGACTTAGTTAAATTAAATAATTAAAGAAAATCAATTGGCAAGTCAAACTTTATAAATACTTTAACAGTTTCACAAGATGCTTAATTATTATATCTTCTTTTGTGCTTGTATATGAAGAAGAAAAAGCAATAAATGCTTTACTTTAGAAGGCAGGAGAGGCAAATTAAGAAAACAAAACATTTTCATTCACAACATATTCTGCTCTTTACACCATCTTTTGTTTCAAGTGAAATTATAAAATATACCAAAAATCTTGCTTACAAATGTAACACTATTATTGCATTCATCATGGATTGTTTCCCCTTGAAATTTTGATAGGATTGTAATTTAATCATACACTAACTCATATCATTAATGGAAGTTAAATGAATTGTTGAATATACATACATGGGGTATCATTTATGTGAAATTGTTAAGAACTGTGTTGGATAGCAGAGATAGAATGCGTATTCTATGTTCACATTGTGATGTTTTTGCTGTGATTTGCAGTGTAAGTAGGCGTAGTTCATCATTAACCATTGTTTTGCTTGCTTTTATAAACACAGCTCTGGGAAAGATGGAAGATATTTACCACAAATACATTCAATCAAACAGGAATAAGCACATGTAACTTTAGGCTACTAAACTTTGAGAAGGTTGGCATTTCATATTTATATGGAAATACTGACTGGATTGTTTTATATGTAATTACACCCATAACAAATCAACAATAAAAGTAAATTCAAATAAAAGCTGTTTTAATTGTTTCTTTTCTTTGTTTCTCTCTTTTCTCATTTTTTTTCTCTTTTGTTTTACGTACCTGTTGTTGAAGAGTTCAGTTGTGACAACAACATCAGCGATGGCGAGTGGGCCCAGTGCAGACATGAGTGAGCCCAGTAAGGACTCATAATATTGGTGTTGGAGATGAGTTTGTGTTCTTGGCACTTATCTATCGATGAGGTGGTCCTAGTGTGAACTGTTGCAGTGGAGGTGAGTTTGAGTTCCCGCTGATGTCTGCGTCCAGTGCAGATTCATGGAGATGGCCACAGACACATGTTTGGGCCCAGTACTACAGCATTGGTAGCAACTGAGTGGAGAGGATTCATTGTGGTGTCAGCAGAGGTTAAATGGTGCTGAAGAGGAGCCACTTTGATTTCAGTATTGGCACAGTGAAGGGACTTGTGTCAGGCCACCAGGTGCATGACCCACAGTGGAGCACTTAACAAGAAAAATTGTAAAGTTGAATACTTTTTCTTTATTTCTTTAATTTTCTGTCTTTGTTGTTTTGGTTTATTTGGTGCTTTTAAGATGGCACCAGAGAATGGTGACATTACACAACATTACTATTCAATGTATTTTGTAACAGAATACGCATGGCTATTCCTGATGAAGGACTTTTGCCCGAAATGTCGATTTTCCTGCTCCTCGGATGCTGCCTGACCTGCTGTGTATTTCCAGCACCACTCTGATCATAAATCAAATCAAATCAAATCAAATGTTGAAATAATTAAATTTCCCTTTTCTTTGAGTTTTTAAATTCCAATGGATAACATTGAAATTGAAAACAAACTCACAAATATTTACTTATCAGTATAGGTCTGTATTTTCCTCCTGTAAAAGCAGTTTTATCTGGAACGTTTATCTCAACAAGAGAAAAAAATTAACTATAATGCAGCCTCAAATTAAGAATAACTTTGACAGTAGATAGTATTAGTTCACACTTTTAGAGTTTTAAGAATATTTCATTTCTTGGCATTAGAATGCCAGTATTTTTTTAAAAAGTGAAAGGCTAATTACTGCACAGTTCCAATGATATCCTGACTGATTTCCCACATCTTCCACTTTCTGTGAATTACAGCTCTTCCAAATCTTTGCTACCTGTACCCTAAAATGCACCAAATCCTGCTCACGTATTATTAAACTCCACAGGTCCTTTGCAAAAAAAGTGCCTCAAATTTGAAGTTGTCATTTTTACATTCAAATTTCTTGATAACTTAAATTCGTACTTTTGTAACCAACTCCAAGCCCTTGCAATCAGCAATCTCTACATTAGTCCAATTCTGGCTTCTTGTGACTTTCGAACTTAGTTTGATCCATCATTTGCAACCTGCCTTCAGCTGCCTATGCCCTAAATTCCTGTCTGAACTGTTCCATCACTCTTCCTTTAAGATGCTCTTTGACCTAGATTTTGGTCACCTGTGAAGGTGACCAAAATCATTATGTGATATAGCCTCATATGTTGTTTGATCCTGTTCGCTGCTTCATGGCAATTGTAGGGGTGGCCTGTCCCCTGAGAGTGCAGTGACTACTTCATAACCTTCATTAAGAGGGACCTGGCTAATACAGCACTGTGGAGCCATTCAAAGGAGGATTTCTGATACTTTATTTAGTCTTGCGGCCTGATACAGTTGTAACCAGACTTGCTCATTTTTTAAACTCCAACTCCTTGAAATGAAGGCCAAATTCCTCTTGCCTCGTTAATTATTTGCTGCACCTGCACATTGCGTTTCATATACAAGAAATCCCTGTTCCTGTGGGTGACCCACATTTTTGGAGTTTACCTTTTTGGAAAAGAGGCAAGAAACCCATACAAATGTGCTGATGGCACAGAACCTATCCACTTTAAGATTCAGCCCCTGTACCAATGGTAAGAATTTTATCTTAATTTCTAGTCATTATACATACATTGCCTCATCCAAAACCATGCCTGCTAATTCCCAGCCCTCTTACCCAGCTGACATTGAAGCACAGATTGTACTATTTGAGAAACATTTCCTTCTGCCTTTGATTCATGGACCTGACTCTAGAATCAGAGAATCCCAATGGCTGAAAGAAACCATTCAAAGGGACCCTCCAAAAAGCATCTCACCCAGACCTCCCCATCCTATCTCTGCATTTACCATAGCTAATCCACCCAGCTTGCACATCACTGGATACAACAGTATAATTTAGTGTGGCCAATCTTCCAAACATGCACATCTTTAGACTGTGGGAGAAAACCAGAACACGCAGCGGAAATCCATACAAATGTGCGGAGGACATGCAAATTCCACAGAGACAGTCTGTCCCAAGGCTGAAATTGAAGCCAGGTCCCTTGCACTGTGAGGAAGCATTGCTGACCATGAGTCACCATGCTGCCCTTTCTATGGCCTGTTGGCAAGTCAGGGTGTGAACTGTTTTATAAACACTGATAATAATGTTAGAAATTATTTGGTCGTGTTCACTTCACTTGTAACTGTTGATTTTGATAATGCTGAACTTTTTACATTTGATTAGTTTGTTATTTCCTGGTATAAATCGCACCGTCAATGTCATGTTTAACCTCACAAGATAGGCCCAACAGACCAGAGTTGGAAGGTTCATTTTCAGATATTTCGTCACCATACATCTTTAGTAAGCCTCCGGACGAAGACCAGAGTTCCAGAACTAAACTATTGCACCAAAAGTTTTGTTTTGATTGTTCACCACAGTTAATTTACCTAATGGAAGTGTATTTACATTGAAATCTGCAAAAATGTCACTATCAACACTTAACCAGATTGACCTGCAAGTCTCTCTAATCTTTTTATATTTCTAAATATATATTTTTAATGTTTGAAAGTATTCCCATTTCTATTGCACAGTTTCTTTATCTACACCATGGCATTCTCTAATATTTATCACCTCCATGCACCTCATTTGGTATCACCCACTCTCACATGCTCTGTTACTTCTTCAATATATTTCTGCATCCAATCATTCCATGTTAGTGATTTGCAAATACTCCTCTACTTATTTTGATTTCCCCATTCAAGTTTATCATCTTTCTCTATATAGAATATATGAAATGCCCTGTTTACATAAACTGCCTTGTTTTTGCTATTATGAATGTGGATCAGAGAATGTACAGGAAATATAACTAAACACAAAATGTACCACCATAAAATTGGATATGGTTTTTATCTGCTGGACTTGGGATAGCCAACTTCATCTCAAGATTGCTCCAATTATTTTAGCAGATAGCTTATCAAAGGGGTTATGGTAGCAGTGTGGCTACATTAGTCCAACTTTTAGGCACTAGGAATGATCCAGTTACATATCTCACCAAGGCAGCCTAAAAAATTAAAATTCAGTTTTTCTATTTGGGAATGATGATGGTCGTGCAATGTCACTGCACAATCAGAGGCCAGGCCAATGCTCTGGGGACACAGGTTCTATTTCCACAATGCCAGCTTGTAAAGTTTGTATTAAATTCATAGTCTGAAATATAAAGCTCATCCCTGTAATGGTGACCATGAATATATCATTGTTTGTTGTAAACACATCTGCTTGGTCTGGCCTACATGTGACTCCAGACTCACAGCAATGGGGTTGGCTTTAACTGGACTCTGAAGTGCTCTTGTATCCTAGAAAGTTGATCTTATTACTTTTACAATGCCAATTATTAATACACAATATTTGGTTTTATTTTTTCATGCTATGTGTTGCTGGTAACACCTAAGGTGGGGATGCTAGTATCCAGTTCTAACTTTTTGCTGAATGATACCCAGTAGGATGTTGATGGTGTGGAGTTCAGCAATTGTAATATTGTTGAAGGTTGGGGGAAATGGGTAGATTTTCTGTTGCTCTCCTTTGCAAGCAATGTTTGTACCTATGAATGAATTTATCCAAAAATTGTGTAGCTCAGAAAATTATCTTGTCATTTTCCTCCACGTCTTGAGATGTAACAAGCAGGATCGATCAAGGGAATCAGTTCATATAGATTGCATGACAAGATAAATAGTCACGTTTTTGGCAGCAGAGGTAAAGAACGGACACAGAACGTAAAGAAATAGAATAAATGATCAGTTTTTGGGATGGTGAACTGTTCCTATCTGGATGCATCACAGTGTGGTTTGGCAACTGCTCTTTCTAAGACTGAAAGAAACTAAAGAGAGTTGAGAACACAGCCCTCTCCATCAAGCAAACCAGCCTTCCATCCATTGAATCCATTTTACTTGTCACTGCCTCAGGAAAACACCCAACATAATCAAAGAACCATCTCTTACACCCTCTTCCGTTGGGCAGAGGAGATAGTACCTGCCACGACAGTAGGCAAGGAATCAAGGCAGGCTAGGTAATTAGAATAGATGTGAGCCATGACTAACCTCATGAAGCACTTTATAATTTTGGAGGTCAGAGCCACCGGACAGTAGTCAATGAGATACGCTGCATGAGTTTTCTTTACCACTGGCATGATAGTGGTCTTCTTGAAGCAGGTAGGGACTTCAGGTCGTAACCAGGAGAGGTTAAAGATTTCAGTGAATACTCCTGCCAGCTGGTACACACAGGATCTGAGTGCATGGCCGTGGACTCCATCCAGGCCAATCATTTTCCACGGATTCACTCTCAAAAGGACTAATCTAATGGCTGCAATGTAACTGAGGGAACAGATGAACCTGAGGCTATCGGGGACAGTGACACCATTTCACTGACTGAATAAAAGCCTTTATTGGAAGGAGAAAATAGAGTATAACTGTAGGGGTGTATTGTGACCACAGATCATAATCCTGAATCCCTTATGAAACTTTGAACAATTTGAACTTTTAATTGATTTTGTTTTTACTTCAGAGATACAGCCAAGAGATGATTGTAGATGTAAATACAGTGCCTGTATGGAGAGGAATGTTGGATACCTGAGGATGTCAGAGATCTGATAGTATCTCATGATCTATGCTGTTCAGCTAGCTCAGAACCAATAACATAACTGGAGTAGTGAGAACATGGACTGGGGGGGCTGCCAGGAAGGTAAACTTTCCTGTTCATTACTTACCTCGTGAATAGGCGGGGCTCAGGCTGAACAGGAGTGGATGCAGACATGGGGATTATTGGGCAAATGAACTGATATATTCAGGCTATGGCTAAACCTGAAACACTACACGTGTAGTGTCTCCCACCCCACTCCTCCTCGAACCAAAAACATAACACCATGTATGGTGGGTTAGTAAGGTAAAGCTTTTTTTTCATTTATTCAAACTGTCTTGGCAAGTTAGAGCAGAGGGAATGGAGGCTAGGGCAGTTGCATGCTCCTCTTGCAGGATGTGGGAGGTAAGGGTCACCACTTGTGTCCCTGCTGACTTCACGTTAGGGAACCGGAGCTGGAGCTGGATGAATTTTGGATCATTCAGGAGGCTGAGAAGGTGATAGAGAGGAGTTATAGGGAAGTAATCACACCTAAATTACAGGATAAAGGTAGCTGACCAATAGGAGAGGGAAAGGGAAAAGGCAGATAGTGCAGGGACCCCTGTGGCTGTTCCCCTCAATAATAAGTATACTGCTTTGGATAGCGTTGGGGAGGACCCACTGCGGAAAGCCTCATTGACCAGGTTTCTGGCACTGAGCCTGGTTTTGTGGCTCAGAAGGGAAGGTGGGGAGAATAGGAGATCAATTATGAGAGGAATAGACAGGAGATTTTGTGGGCACGAGCAAGACTCCCGGATGGTATGTTGTCTCCCGAGTGCCAGGCTCAGAGATGTCTTGAATCGAGTCTACAGGATTCTTAAGGGGGAGGGAGAGCAGCTAGAAGTCATGGTACACATCAGTACCAGTGACATAGGTAGGGAAAGGGAGGAGGACCTGAAAAGTGAATATAAGGAGTTAGGTTGCAAGCTAGAAGGCAGGACACGCAGAGTAGTAATCTCAGGATTGCTACTGGTGCCACGTGCTAGTGAGGCTAGGAATAGAGAGCAAGCGCAAATGAACACGTAGCTGCGGGGTTGGTGTAGGACGGAGGGCTTCAGAAATGTGGATCATTGGGATACCTTCAGGGGAAGGTGAGACCTGTACAAGAAGGACGGGTTGCACCTGAACTGAAGTGGCACCAATATCCTGAGCGGGAGGTTTGCTAGAGCTCTTCGGGAGGGTTTAAACTAGTTTGGCAGGGAGTGGGAACCAGAACTACTGATCAGATAGTGGAGTAGGTAGTGAACAGCCAGATACACCTTGTAGAGTCTGTGAGGAGGGATAGGCACTTGATTAGGCAAAGATGCAGTCAGTGTGATGGGTTGAAGTGTGTCTATTATTGCAAGAAGTATCAGGAATAAAGGTGACAAATTTAGAGCATGGATCAATACTTGGAACTATGATGTTGTGGCCATTACAGAGATTTGGATATCACAGGAGAGGAATGGTTGTTGGATGTTTCAAAAGGAATAGGGAAACAGGTAAAAGAGGGGGAGGAGTGGCATTGCTAATCAGGGATAGCAGAGGAGGTCGTTGAGGAGGGTTTGTCTACAGAGGCAGTATGGGTGGAAGTCAGAAACAGGAAAGGAACAATTAATTTATTAGGAGTTTTCTACAGACTCCCAATAGCAACAGAGATGCAGAGGAGCAGACTGGGAGCAGATTTTGGAAAGGTGCAGAAGTAAAATGTTGTTGTCATGGGTGACTTTAATATTGATTGGAACCTCCATAGTTCAAATAATTTAGATGGAGCAATTTTTGTCAGATGTGTCCAGAAAGGGTTCCTGACTCAATATGAGATAGGTTGACTAGAGGGGATGCCGTATTAGATTTGGTGCTTGGCAACGAACCATGCCAGATGTCAGATCTCTTGGTGGGAGAGCATTTTGGTGATAGTCTTCACAACTCCCTGACCTTTACTATACTACTGGAGAGGGATAGTAACAGATGGTATGGGAAAGTATTTAATTGGGGGGGGGAAGAGGAATTACAATGCTATTAGGTAGGAACTGGGCACCTAAATTGGGAACAGATGTTTTCAGGGAAATGCATGACAGAAATGTGGAGGTTGTTTTGGGAGCAATTGCTGATGGTGCTGGACAAATTTGTCCCACTGAGACAAGGGATGTGGAATATCTAGTCAAGAGGAAGAAGAAAGCTTACTTAAGTTTGAGGAGGCTAGGACTAGAGAGGGCTCTAGAGGGTTACAAGGTAGCCAGGAAAGAACTGGCTTAGGAGAGCTAGAAGTGAGCATGAAAAAGCTTTAGCAGGTCGATTATGGAAAACCCTAAGCTGTTCAACACTTATTTGAGTAACATGAGGATGGCCAGAGTGAGGGTAGGGCTGATCAGAGATAGTGGAGGGAACGTGCACCTGGAGTCGGAGGAGGTAGTGAAGGTCCTTAATGGATACTTTGCTTCAGTATTCACTACTGAGAGAGACCTCAATGTTTCTGAGGACAGTGTGAAACAACATGATATGCTCAAACAGGTTGATATTAAGAAGGATGTACTGAAAATTTTGAAATTCATGAGGATAGATAAATCCCCTGGGTCAGATGGGGAAGCAAGGGAAGAGATTGCTGCACCTTTGGTGATGATCGTTTCATCCTCACTGTCTATTGGAGTCGTGCCAGATGATTGGAGAGTGGCAAATGTTATTCCCCTGTTCAAGAAAGGGAATAGAAAGAATCCTGGGAATTACAGACCAGTCAGTCTCACGTCTGTGGTGGGTAAAGTATTGGAGAGGATTCTGAGAGACAGGATTTATGATTACTTGAAAAATCATACTTTCATTAGAGATAGTCAGGATGGCTTTGTAAGGGGCAGGTCATGCCTTACAAACCTTATTGAATTCTTTGAGGATGTGACAAAAACACATTGATGAAGATAGAGAAGTGGATGTGGTGTACATGGATTTTAGCAAGGCATTTGATAAGGTTTCCCATGGTAGGCTCATTGAGAATGTAAGGAGGCATGGGATACAGGGCAATCTGGCTGTCTGGATCCAGAATTGGCTGGCCCATAGAAGGTGTTGGTAGATGGAAATTATTCAGCCTGGAGCTTGCTGACCAGTGGTGTTCCACAGGGATTGATTCTGGGACCCCTGCTCTTTGTGATTTTTATAAATGACTTGGATGAAGAAGTGGAAGGGTGGGTTAGTAAGTTTGTCAATGACATGAAGGTTGGTGGAGTGGTGGATAGTATGGAGGGGTGTTGTAGGTTGCAACAAGACATTGATAGGATACAGAGCTGGTCTGAGAAGTGGCAGATGGAATTCAACCTGGAAAAGTGAAGTGATTCACTTAGAAGGTCGAATTTGAATGCAGAATACAGGGTTAAAGGCAAGATTCTTGGCAGCATGGAGCAACAGGGGGATCTTGGGGTCCATGTCAATAGATCCCTCCAAGCTGCCAGCTAAGTTGAGAGGGTTGTCAAGAAAGCGTATAGTGTGTTGGCTTTCATTAGTAGGCATGATTTGGAGATACCGGTGTTAGACTGGGGTATACAAAGTTAAAAATCACACAACACCAGGTTATAGTCCGACAGGTTTATTTGGAAGCACTAGCTTTTGGAGTGTTGCTCCTTCATCAGGTGATTGTGGAGAATAAGATTATAAGACACAGAACTTGCTAAAGATTCTGTGTCTTACAATCTTATTCTCCACAATCAACTAATGAAGGAGCAACGCTCCAAAAGCTAGTGCTTCCAAATAAACCTGTCGGACTATAACCTGCTGTTGTGTGATTTTTAACTTCAGTAGCAGGGGCATTGAGTTTAAGAACTGTGAGGTTATGCTGCAGGTCTGTAGAGCCCTAATTAGACCACACTTGGAATATTGTGTTCACTTCTGGTCGTCTCTTTGTGGAGAGGGTGCAGAGGAGATTTGCCAGGATGCTGCCTGGACTGGAGGGCATATCTTATGAAGAAAGGTTGAGGGAGCTGAGGCTTTTCTCATTGGAGCAAAGAAGGATGAGACGTTACTTGATAGAGGTGTACAAAATGATGAGAGGTATAGATCGAGTGGATGGCCAGAGAGTTTTTCCCAGGGTGGAAATGGCTATCATGAGGGGGCATAATTTTAAGGTGATTGGTGGAAGGTTTAAGGGAGATGTCAGTTCAATCGGTTCTTTATACAGAGAGGGGTGGGTGCGTGAAATGCACTGCCAGCAGTGGTAATGGAATAAGATACATTAGGGACGTATAAGCAGCTCTTGGATAGACACATGGAAGATAGGTTAATCTGATTTTAGAGTTGGATAAAAGGTCGGTACAACATTGAGGGTCGAAGGGCCTGTATTGTGCTGTACTATTCTAAAAATGCCATCCCATATTCCCAATTCCTTCGACTCCGCCGCATCTGCTCCCAGGAGGACCAATTCCAATACCGAACAACCCAGATGGCCTCCTTCTTCAAAGACCGCAATTTCCCCTCAGACATGGTTGACGATGCTCTCCACCGCATCTCCTCCACTTCCCGCTCCTCCTTGAACCCCACCCCTCCAATCGCCAACAGGACAGAACCCCACTGGTCCTCATCTACCACCCCACCAACCTCCAGATACATTGTATCATCCATTGTCATTTTTGCCACCTCCAAACAGATACTACCACCAAGGATATATTTCCCTCCCCTCCCCTATCAGCGTTCCGGAAAGACCACTTCCTCCGCGACTCCCTCGTCAGGTCCACACCCCCCCCCCCCCAACCCAACCTCCACTCCCGGCACCTTCCCCTGCAACCGCAAGAAATGCAAAACTTGCACCCATACCTTCCCCCTCACTTCCCTCCAAAGCCCCAAGGGATCCTTCCATATCCGTCACAAATTCACCTGCACCTCCACACACATCATTTACTGCATCCGCTGCACCCGATGTGGCCTCCTCTACACTGGGGAGACAGGCTGCCTACTTGCGGAATGTTTCAGAGAACACCTCTGGGACACCCGCACCAACCAACCCAACCGCCCCGTGGCTGAACACTTTAACTCGTCCCACTCCGCCAAGGACATGCAGGTCCTTGGCCTCCTCCATCGCCAGATCATGGCAACACGACGCCTGGAGGAAGAGCGCCTCATCTTCCACCTAGGAACCCTCCAACCACAAGGGACGAATGTAGATTTCTCCAGCTTCCTCATTTCCCCTCCCCCCACCTTATCTCAGTCCCAACCCTCGGACTCAGCACCACCTTCTTGACCTGCAATCTTCTTCCCGACCTCTCCACCCCCACCCCCTCTCCGGCCTATCACCCTCACCTTAACCTCCTTCCACCTATCGCATTTCCAACGCCCCTCCCCCAAGTCCCTCCTCCCTACCTTTTATCTTAGCCTGCTTGGCACACCTTCCTCATTCCTGAAGAAAGGCTTATGCCCGAAACGTCGATTCTCCTGCTCCTTGGATGCTGCCTGACCTGCTGCGCTTTTCCAGCTCTGTACTATTCTATGACTGTTGCCAGACAGAAGGCCTTTGCGATCACTAACCGGTGACTTGTCCACAAATTAATTACCCCCCGTTACTGGCCGAACATCCATTTGGGTACACCCTTGATTCCAGCTCATCTACATCTCTCCTGCTACTGCTTGAACTAGCAACAGTTCTTACAATGAATGTCCACACAGCAAGAAGCAAAACTTCAGCAGCCAGCAAAAACGAGGAGGATTCACAGGCTAAGGCTCCCCCCTATGCACGTTCTCATTTCCTCACACTCAGCTCCACTAACTCACAGGTACCCTGTCATCCCCTCTCAGCTTCTCAATATCCCCCTCGCCCAGCATACTGGTCTGTAAATCTAGGCGTCGCTTTGTTATAGTTGCCTCGTCTTCCTTGTTCCAACATCTAGAAAAGTATGTACTCTTGGAAATAGCAGATTTGGCTTCTGGAGCCTACCTGGTGAGGCAAATCAAC
This sequence comes from Chiloscyllium plagiosum, assembly GCF_037043375.1. Lineage (NCBI taxonomy): Eukaryota > Metazoa > Chordata > Chondrichthyes > Orectolobiformes > Hemiscylliidae > Chiloscyllium > Chiloscyllium plagiosum. The sequence goes on from NW_028270140.1 coordinate 70,160,135, forward strand.
AGTAATGGCCCTGGCCGAGTCCTCTGTGCTTGAATAGCCCTGTTCAGGTAAGTATAACGGTCAGTTCTAGGGAATGAGCAGTGTCTGTTCCAGCAGAGTAATTATCGCTGGGGAGAGGCTCACTGGGGTAAGTCGAGCCGACGGTGATTTGAGAAGAATAAGTCATGTTAAACCGAATGATATTGGATGCACACAGATTATCAGCCACCGTTTATTACTCTGAAACAATGGCTGACTATGAGATAACTGCATTTAACTCCTATAGACAACAGATTACACACTGGTGATCATTTTATTGTCAGGAGGCGGCGAGCCCAGCTCCTCACCTCCTGGAATAAACTCTTTTATCGAAAGGGAACACCTTACCTAATGAAGAGCCGTAATAAAGAGATAGCAGCTTCCCCGCCCCTTCACGGAACTCCCGGGGGGTACCACGTGCCCGCAGCCATGGAAACGGCTGGATACACAGGGTCACGTGGAGCCGGTAGCGTGTCTCGCTGCGGGGTGCTGTGCAGAGAGGGACTCCTGCTCTCTCCCTGATATGTGTATTCAAGAGCCAGGCTTCGGTGTACAGGGCACGGGTTCCGCGTTTGCAGGTAACACCACACTTGGAACTGTGAGGTGGATGGTGTAGAGCTTCAAAAGGATCACAGCGGGGAAGTGGTGGCTGAAGGTTCATTCGGAGAACACGGCGTTAGAGATCCGGGTTCAATTCCCGCCTCACTGTGTGGAGTTTGCACATTCTCCCCGTGTCTGCGTGGGTTTCCTCCCACAGTCCAAAAATGTGCAGGTTAGGTGAATTGGCCATGCTAAATTGCCCTAGTATTAGGTGAAGGGGTAAATGTAGGGAATGGTTCTGGGTGGGTTGCGCTTCGGCGGGTCGGTGTGGATTTGTTGGGCCGAAGGGCCTGTTTCCACACTGTAACTGATAATCTAATCAAGACTAGGATTCAGTTTGATAGGAAGGTGCCAGCATGACCATATGAAAGGAAGTGCAGGAGAGTGACTTGAGTGTACACTAATGTAGAAATGGCTTAGCACATAACTGAACTTTTTTTGTATAGTAAAGTTGTAGACAATGTTTTATATAAATCAGAGGTGGGGAAGGATGGAAGAGGAGAAATGTAGATTTTAAAAGCAAGAATTATGGCAGAATTACAGGACAGCTATTTGGATAATAAAACCAAAGTAGGACAAGTAGGGAGAAAGTATGTAAACTGAGTGGTAATTAGAGTCAAAGTGGGGAGGGGGGAAGGAATGATAAGACAAAATTAATGCCTCTTTTCTTGAATGTATGTGGTGTTCAGAATAAAATTGATGAATTAACTGTTCACCTGCAGCTTACTGGGTATAATCTTAAAGCCATTTGGAGACTTGGTTTCAAGAAAATCAAAGCTGGGAACCAAATGTTTGGGGCCTATGACTTTTCAAAAGGACAGGCAGGAAGAAAAGGGTGATGGAGTTGTTGTTAATGCAGGTTGGAATAAGTGTAATGGCAAAAATGATCTTGAATCAGAAGATGTAGAATCTGTACAGTGGAGGTAAGAAATTAAAAAGAGAAGGAAGACACTGGTAGAAGTAGCCTCCAAACAGTAGGTATATGATGGGACTGAATCTAAATCAGGAGACAATGAGAGCATGTAATAAAGGCAGTACTTTAATCTTTGTATAGATTGGGATAATCAGATTGCAGAGGAAGTCATGAGTAACCACCTATAGATTGTATCTGAGACCGTTTCCCAGAATAATATGTTGTGGATCCAACTAGGGATCAGGCTAATTTTGCATCTGGTAATATGTAATGAGGCAATTTTAATGAATGATGTCACCCTCAAATAGTGGTGGAATTTAGTGTTCAGTTTTGAAGGGAGGAACATGGGTTGGAAACAACTGAGCTCAACTTAAGTCAGAACAATTGATAGAGTTGGCTGGAATGGACTGGAGAAAGTGAGGACTGCAGATGCTGGAGATCAGAGCTGAAAATGTGTTGCTGGAAAAGTGCAGTAGGTCAGGCAGCATCCAAGGAACAGGAGAATCGACGTTTTGGGCATAAGCCCTTCTTCAGGAATCATTCCTGAAGAAGGGCTTATGCCCGAAACGTCAATTCTCCTGTTCCTTGGATGCTGCCTGACCTGCTGCACTTTTCCAGCAACACATTTTCAGCTGGAATGGACTGGGGCAGGAGGTTGGCAGCAAAGCTGGTTGAGGAACAATGACAGATGTTTAAGAAAATAGTTCATGGCTCACAGGAAATATGTTTTCCAGTGAGGAGGAAGGGTTCGAACAATGGCAAGGGTTAACCATCACTATCTAAGCAAGTTAAGGATAACAAAAATGGAACATGCTGGAGAAACTCAGCAGGTCTGGCAATATTTGTGGAGAGAGAAACAGAGTTAATGTTTTGAATCTGGCATGATTGTCTTTTAGGATTGAAAAGTGTTGGAAAAATGTTTCTTTTTTATACTTTTGACTGAGGCAGAGGAGGATCAAGAGGGCAGATAGTGTAGATGGGCCCAGTGCAAAAGACATAGGGACTGTTAATAATGGAGAAAGAAGAGAGAGAGAGAGAGAGAAACTGGGTGTAAATTTAATGTGCAAGAGGGAAATAATTAGTCCTTTCTACCGAGTGCAAAATAAACAAGGGACAAGTCAGGAGTGTTCTGAAAAACAGTTATACTGGATTCAATTCATTAACTCTGTTTCTGTTCTCCTCAGGTGCTGCCACACCTACTGAGTTTCTTAAGCCTGATTAGGTGTGGGGGAGTCAGGCCTTGTTTGGCTGGTGGGTGGCGGGGTGGGTGGGAAGGTGGGGAAGAGGAGTCACAAGTGCTACACAAATGCCAGGCAATCACTATCTAAATTAAAAGACAATCTAACTGTCTCCCCTTAACATTTACCATTGCTGAATCCCCCACTATCAACATTCTGAGGATTACTATTGACAAGAAACCGAACTGGACTAGCCATATAAATAGAGGTTCAGCTGCCTCTCCTCCAACCTAGTTTACTGTATTCTGTGCTCTCGATGTGGTCTTCTCTACATTGGGGAGACCAAATGTAAGCTAAGGAGCATTTCACCAAGCATCTCAGCTGGGTCTGCAGGGGCCAACTTAACCTCCCAGTCTCTGCCACTTAAATCCCCTTCCCATTCCCTTTCCAACATGACCATCCTTGGCCTCTTCCATTGCCACAATGAATCAGACCACAAACTGGAGGAACAACATTTCATCTTTCGCCTGGGCAGCCTACAGCCCAGAGGGCAGCATGTTGGCACAGTGGTTAGCACTGCTACCTCACAGCACCAGAGACCCAGGTTCAATTCCAGCCTCAGGCTGTCTGTGTGAAGTTTGCATATTCTCCCCATGTCTGCGTGGGTTTCCTTCACAGTCCAAAAATGTATAGGTTAGGTCAATTGGCCATGCTAAATTGCCAGTAGTGTTAGGTGAAGGGAATGGGTCTGGATGGGTTGCTCTTTGGAGGGTCGGTGTGGATTTGTTGGGCCGAAGGGCCTGTTTCCACACTAAGTAATCCAATCTAGTAAAGTGTCACCATTGAGTTCTCCAATTTCAAATAACCTCCCTTCCCAGCACCTGACTCCTTTCATACCCTCTCCCCCTCTCTTCCATTCCTCTCATCGACCCTTCCTTCCAGCCACCAACCTGATTTATTCCTTCCATTGACCAACCAGGTCGTACCCTCTATCTGTATTCATCTATCCCCACCTCACCACCCTGGCCCCCCCAACCCCCTTTATCTAGCTCCCCTTACACCCACCCCAGTCTTGAAGAAGGCTTACACCTGAAACATTGACTTCTCCACTTCCCGATGCTGCCTGGCTTGCTGTGTTCTCCCAGCCTCCACCTCGTCTACTTTGGATTCCAGCATTTGCAGTTTTTTTTTGTCTGTATATAAATACAGTGGCAGAACAGCAGGTCAAAGGCTAGGAATACTGCAGTGGACAACTCACCTCCTGACTCCCCAAAACCTGTCCACCATCTACAAGGCAGAAGTCAGAGTATGATGAAATACGTCCTGTTTGCCTCAGTGAGTGCAGCTCCAAAACCACTCGAGCTTGACACCATATAGAACAAAGAAGCCTGCTTGACTAACACCACATCCACAAACATCTACTCCCTCCACCACCAGAAGTTGTTGAACATGAATCCAGAAGGCTATAAAGATCTTAAGCAGAAAATGAGGTGGTGTTGCTGTGGCTTGCTTTGTGTTTCACTGGAACAATGCAGGACAGAAATATGAGCATTACACAAGATGATGTATTAAATGACAACTGACCAGAAGGCCAAGATTATGCTGAGTGGAGTGTTTGGCAAAATGCTCAACCAGTTTTACTTTATCAGTGTTGAAGAACTACATTGGGAACAGTGAATACAGTAAACCATATTGATCGAAGTACAAGTAAATTGCTGCTTCATCTGGAAGTGGTGTTTGGGCACTTGAACAGTGAGGATGGTGGAGGTAAAATGGCAATTATTACAGCTCGTACAATCAAATGGAAAGGTACCACCAAATATACTTTCCTCTGTCAGTATTCTGAAGGGACAGTTCCCTCTGGAATATCCTTGCCCATTCCTCTATCACCCCGACATCACATTCCTCTCCCATGATACAATTTTAATTCTAAACACCTACTTAAGGTGTTAAAAGAAAACAAGACTGTGTAAAAATAAAATTATTGAATTTCAAACTGTCCAGGCTAATACTTTATGAATTTCTGTTTGAGGTTATGACAGACGTGGACCTTATCATAGCATTAACCTCCATTTGTTTTGACAAACTTACTCAACCATTCTCCAAGGTGAGGAGGGAGGTGTGGGCACAGGGATGGAGGTAAGTGGGGAGATGTGGGCATAGGGATGGAGGTGAGGGTGGTGCTGTGGGCACAGGGACAAAGGTGAGATCGGTTACATCGACTATAACAAGGAAGTGAGTCTGCACCTCTACAAATCATTCATTAGATGATATTTGGTGTATTGTGTTCAGTTCTGGGTACCTCATTTAAAGAAGTGTCAATGGTAGTCATGATTTGGAGATGCCGGTGTTGGACTGGAGTGTACAAAGTTAAAAAGCACACAATGCCAGGTTTTAGTCCAATAGGTTTAATTGGAAGCACTAGCTTTCGGAGCGCTGCTTGATGAAGGAGCAGGGCTCTGAAAGCTAGTGCTTCCAATTAAATCTGTTGGACTATAACCTGGTGTTGTGATTTTTAACATCATTTAAAGAAGCCCTGGAGAGTATGCAAAAAAAAATTACTAGAATGATACCAGGAATTAGGGATTTTAGATACAAGGTAAGGGACAGTAGTCTGATTTGTGTGTTACTGTGGTGACTGAGATACTTCTTCAGATTATTTTTGAAGTTGCAGTAGTTGTTAATACACCACATAAGTCAGCTGTTTCCAACTTTAAAACATGAAGTATGATGCCTGATGATTCCCTCTTGGTATCTTAATACTTTATGCTGTCTTCTTTCTGTAGCATTAAATTTGGTATTCATTTCTGTTTCACTCAATCTTCGCCAACAGTGGTTTTATGTCAGATGCTGAATTTGTGAATGCAGTAAGAGGATAAAATGCTACAGTCACTGTGCACTGAAGGATCTCAATCATTAAACTCTAAACCATCGGTAAGATGTGTTTGTCTTTTTCAGCTCCTTGATTCATAAAAGCACTTGGTTAATAATTATTGCTTGTTACTTTCTGAATGCAGATTAGCATTACAAGTAGTTGTTAAACTGATTTCTTCACTGTTTGTGAATTTTCAATGTGATAGACTTATGAACTCTCAGGAAATAGAGAGGGTGAGAAAGTGCAATCAAAACCCAAGGTCACGTATTCAGTGGTAGAACAGGCTCGATGGGACCATATGATCAACTTTTGCTGGATTTTTTTTGTGTACAAAATGTACAATCAGAAGATACCCGTCGCACTTCACAGGTTCTCCAACATAGCTGCAGAGTAACAGGACTGTGTGCACACTCCTGAGTCCAGGGCTCGTATACTCCCATCTGCTTTCTAAAAATACTTTCGCTGTTTTTTCTTTTCTTTAGCCTTTTGCAGTAGGTTAATGAGCAGCTTCAGCACGGCATGAGAAGGGGCCATGTGCTGAATAATAGCAGCCTCCTGTCGATTGCAGGCAGCCAACGCAGCTCCTCCAGTGATTGCTTCGAGACAGGCTGGTTGGCCTAGACTTCAGGCCATGGCTCGGCCTGGGTCCTTGCATCAGTGGCTGAGCGTTTCAAACACCTTTATGGAGTTAGACATAGATTTTAAGATCTTTACCTTGTTAGCTTTTGGCTTTCTTTTATTTCTGCTGCTTTTTCTTGGTCTTGTAACAAAGATGGAGCCGGAGAATGGCAATTTATACACTCTTCTCTGTACTCCTATATTCCAATACTTGAAGGGAATTTAATTCAATTGAATTTGTCATGTGTATCGAGGCACAGTGAAAAGCTTTGTCTTGTGAGCAACACAGGCAGATCAGAGTTAAGTAGCATAGATAGTAGATAATAGGTAAACAGTGGCAAAAACAAAAACACAGGTACAGGTGAATGTTAAGAGTTTGAGAGTCCATTCAGTATTCTAACAACAGTGGGGTAGAAACTGTTACTAAACCGGCTGGTGCTTCAGGCTTCTGTACTTTCTCACCAATGATGGAGGTTGTAGAAAAACATTGCCAGGGTGGGATAGGTCTTTAAGAATACTGGCAGCCTTTCCTTGACAGCGGGCCTGGTAGATAGATTCTATAGATGGGAGGTTGGCCTTTGTGATTGTCCGGGCTGAGTTCACCACTCTCTGTAACCGTCTCCGATCTTGAACGGTACAGTTGCCATACCAGGTAGTGATACAGCCAGACAGAATACATGACAATAAAATCTAATTCTAATATGAAATGGTGCCCCAAATAGTAAAGGAAATTAACACATGAGCACTACCATGTGGATAAGTAAACTACTCACTGGAGGAGGAGGCTTCACAAATGTTCCCATCCTCAATACTGAGGGAGCCCAGGTCATCATAGAGTCATAGAAATTTGCAGTGCAAAAGGGATTGTTTAACCCATCTTGTCTGTACCGGCTCCTGATAGAGCTACCCAGCTCACACAATTCTCTACCCCTATTCAAAGTTTGTGCGAAGATTTGTAGCTCGGGTGCTCGTTGTTGTGGTTCTGTTCGCCGAGCTGGGAATTTGTGTTGCAGACGTTTCGTCCCCTGTCTAGGTGACATCCTCAGTGCTTGGGAGCCTACTGTGAAGCGCTTCTGTGATGTTTCCTCCGCCATTTATAGTGGTTATGCCGGAGGAAAGATCACAGAAGCGCTTCACAGGGGGCTCCCAAGCACTGAGGATGTCACCTAGACGGAACGAAACGTCTGCAGCACAAATTCTCTACCCCTATCTCTGTAACTCTCTAACTTCACTTTCAAATATACATCCAGCTCTCTTTTGTAACCAACTATTGACTCTGCTTCCATCATTCTCCCAGGCAGTGTATTTCAAATCCTAACTACTGAGTGAAGAAGATTTTTCTCATTTCACTTCTTCTCACTCTCTTGCCGACAGTCTTGAAATTGTGACCCCTAGACATGCACCTACCAACTAGTGGAAACAAAATATCCTCTTTTATCCTGTCAAAATTGTTCGTAATATTTAAATACTTTAATAAGGTCACCTCTTTATCTTCTCTGTTCCAAGGAGAATAAGCATAGTTTATCGAATTTTGCCTTCTATCTAAAATCCCTAATTCCGGGTATCATTCTAGTAAATATTCTTTGCAAACTCTCCAGGGCTGCTTTAAATGAGGTATTCAGAACTAAACACAATACTCCAAATGTGATCTAATGAATGATTTGTAGAGGTGCAGCATCACCTCCTTGTTATACTTGATGTAACAGACCTCCGTCCCTGCACCCACACCCTCCCCCCTCTTCCCCCCCCCCCCCCCCCCCACCTCCATCCCTGTGCCCACAGCTCACCTCTCACCTCTGTCCTTGTGCCCACAACTCCACTTTCACCTCTCATCTCTGTCCCTGCACTCACATCATTTTCCCCCCCCCATCTCCATCCCTGCAATCACACCTCACCCCTTACCTGTGCCCACACCTCAGCCCTCACTTCCGTCCAAAGCCTCAAAGGATCCTTCCATATCTGACAGAGATATACCTGTACTGTACACATACATCACCTGCTATATCCATTATCTCGATGTGGTCTCCTCTACTTTGGCTAGACAGGATGCCAACTTGCGGAACATTTCAGAGAACATCTCTGGGATACATGCACTAAACAACCCCACTGTCATGTAGCCAAACACTTTACCTCCCCCTCCCACTCTGCCAAGTCCTGGGCCGCCTCCACTGTCAAAATCTAGCCACCTACGCCTGGAGGAAATACACCTCATCTTCTGTCTTGGAACCCTCAAACCACACGGAATCAATGTGGATTTCACCAGTTTCATCATTTTCCCTCCCCCCACCTCATCCCAGACCCAGCCTTCCAACTTGGCACCGGCATCTTGAACTGTTCTACCCGCCCACCTTCCTCCCCACCTATCTGCTCCACCCTCCTCTCTGACCTATCGCCATCACCTCCCACCTTCATCTACCTATCGCATTTCCAGCTGTTCCCCCAGCCCCTCTTTTTTTTTTTCTCCCCCCCCCCCCCCCCCCCACCCCATTTATCTCTCAATCCCCTTGGGCCACCCCCTCATTCCTGATAAAGAACTCATGCTTGAAACATCAATTCTCCTACTTCTCGGATGCTGCCTGACCTGCTGTGCTTTTCCAACACCACACCTTTTGACTCTGGTCTCCAGCATCTGCAGTCCTCACTTTTTCTCAGAACTTTCTAACCAACTTGCTATGTGACACCATATCAAATGCTTTCTGAAAGTCCAAATAGACAACAACTGTCGCGCTACCCTCATCCACTGCCCATGTCACCTTATCAAAGAACTCAATTAAATTTGGCAGATATAACCTGCACTTGCCAAAGCCATGTTGATTTTCCAATATAAGCTTAATTTTCTCTAAGGTGTATGTTTATCTTCTCCCATATTACAGCCTCCATCAATTTTCCCGCAATTGAGTCAGACAGACAGGTCTATCATTTCCTGGATTACCTTTTGCCTTAAACAACGGCAGTACATTTGGAAATCTTCATGCCCTTGGGATGAATCCTGACTTTAGAGAGACCTGGAAAGTTTCTGCTATCAGTTCTGCAATTTGCTCCCTTACCCTTCTCAGTAATCTAGGATGCATCCCAGCTGAGCCTGGCGATTTCTCTACTTGGAGTGCAACCAGTGTTTTTAAGCACCTCTTCTTCATCTATCACTACACTGCTGTTACTCAACACCCACGTTTTCAACTGGGCCATTGTCACCATTTTCTAATTTGGAAAAGACAGAAGCAAAGTATTCATTTAGTACCTCTATCATACCCTTGGCTTCAGGTAGCAGCTTACTCTTCCTGTTCCTTATGAGGCTCCACTCTATTCTTTGCTAATCTTTTGCTATTAATATGTTTGAAGAAAATGTTATTATTTGTTTTAGTGCAGCTTGCCATCCTTTCCTCCTGCTTCCAATCAGCTATCTTATTCCAGTCTTAGCCTTTTGCCTGATTTGAGATACTTTCCTGATTTCTATTGCTGTTGTTATTCAGTGCAAAAGATAAGGCTTAAACATTTGCAGCAATCTTCAGCCAGAATTGCTGAGTGGATAATCCATTTCATTTCCTGCAGAGGGGGATCTGGTATCACAGATCCCAGTATTCAGCCAAATAGATTCACTCTATCTGAAATTAACAAATATCTGGAGGCACTGGATACTGCCATGACTGTGGATTCTGACAACATTTTTAAACTTCATTTGTGGGATGTGGGCATTGCTGGCTGGCCAACCCTTTTTGCCTATCTATGATTGACCTTGAGAATGTGGTGGTGAGCTGCCTTCTTGAATCACTGCAGGCCATGCACTGCATTTAACCCACAATGCTGTTAGGGAGCAATTTCAGGGTTTTGATCTAGTGACAGTGAAGAAAAGGCAATATCTTTCCGAGCCAGGATGGTAAATGACTTGGAGGGGAGCTTGCAGGTTGTGAGGACCTCCAATATCTGCTTCCTTTTAGATGATTGTAAGTTTGGAAGGTGCTTTCTAAGGATCTTTGGATTTCTGCCATGCATTTGTAGGTAGTACACACTGCTGCTGTTGAGGATGAAGTTAAAAATTACACAACACCAGGTTAAAGCCCAGCAGGTTTATTTCGAAGTACAGGTTTTCAGATTGCTGCTCCCTGGTCAGGTAGCTAGCTAGCATGCCAAAAGCTGTTCTTCCAAGTAAACCTGTTTGACTATAACCTGGTGTTGTGATTTTTTTTTAAACTGTGTCCCCCAGTCCAACAATGGTACCTCCACACCATGGCTGTTGAGGATGGTAGAGGGTGTGGATGTGGTGCCAAACAAGCAGGCTGCTTTGTCCTGGATATTATCAATCTACTTGAGTGATGTTGCAGCTGCACCAGTCCAGGCAAATGGGGAGCATTCTGTCACGCTTCTGACTTGGGCCTTGTAGATGATGGAATTCAGCTGGTGAGATGAAAGTGAAATCTCTTGACTTCAAACCTGCATTTGACAGAGTGTGACATCAAAGAGTCTTATGAAAACTGGAATCAATGAAAATCAGGGGGAAAACACTCTGCTTGATTAGAGTCATACCTGGCATGTAGGAAAATGGTTGTGATTGCTGGAGGGTCTGTCATCTCATCTCCAGAACATCTCTGCAGGAGTTCCTCAAGGTACAGTCCTGGGCTCAACCAACTTCAGTTGCTTCAGTAATGACTTTCCCTCCATTGTAAGGTTAGAAATAGCAATGATTGCACCATGTTCATCTGCATTTGTGATTCCTCAGATACTAAATCATTCCAAGTCCAAATGCAGCAAGTCCTGGAAAATGTCCAGGCTTGGTCTGACATGTCCAGGCAAGTGGCAAGTAACATTCATGTGACATAAATTCCCCAGGCAATGGCATCTAAAATAAGTGCCAATGAAACCATTGCCCCTTGACATTCAATGGTATTACCATTATTGGAGTCCTCCACTATCAACATCCTGGGGGTTTCCTGTTTACCAGAAGCTCAACTGGACTAGTCAGAAAAATGTATTTGTTACAATAGAATGTCAAGGCTGAGATTACTGCATTGAGTAACTCACTTCCTGACTGCCCAGTGTGTCTCCACCATCTAAAAGGCACAAGCCAGGTCTGTAATCGAACATACCCCACTTGTTGGAGTTGTATTCATACAGACAACACTCCAGAACCTTGACACCATCAAGGACAATGCAGCCCACTTGATTGGCACCACATGCACTCCCTCCACTAACCACACTCAGTAGCAGAAGTATGTGCCATCTAGAAGATGCACTGCAGAAATTCACCAAGACTCCTCAGACAGCATCTTACAAACCTACGGCCACTTCCATCTTGAAGGACAAGGGCAGTAGATACATGGAGCACCACGACGTACAAGCTATCATCCAAGCCACCTTGTTGATTTAGAAATATATCACCATTACTTGAGTGTCATTGGGTCAAAGTCCTGCAATTCCTTCTCTAACGACATTCTGGGTCAGCCTACAGCACATGGACTCCAGTGGTTCAAGAAGGCAACTCACCATCTCAGGGTAAACTAGAGATAAACAATAAAAACTGGGTCAGCTAGAGATGGGCATATCGCAATTGAGCATTCAAACAACTAGGAGTGGTATTTGTTATTAATACTTACCTCCCTCTGTGTATTCTTGTTGTTATTTACCATATGCAATAATATTATTTCTCATATATTGCAGAATATGTTTACAGCTACAAGAACATCAAAGCATTTAAATGCTGAGACCATCCTAAAAACAGACACTCCTCGCACACGCGAACTGAAGACACTTCGAGCAAAACGTTTGGCTTACTTTGTAGGCCCTAATCATGACTGCACAAATATATCTGCAGCTGATAGCAGTTCAGAAGCTATTGACATACAAGAAAGTTTTGAACATAACGTGAGTTATCCACCAAAAGAAAATTTGCCAAATGCTGAGGACAAAATAAAAATATTTGGTTGTAATGAATCAGTTCAACATACAAGAATTCAGGATAAAGAAAAGGACCATCATAGTGATTTAGAACCATCATTGGCACTCTCTAGGAATGACAAAGCAATTATTTGCTTGCCAAAACCAGACTATAATTTGCTGCAAAATCCAACTGTATCAGAGATCCAAAAGCTCAGGCATATTCTAAGCTGGGCTCAGAAAATCCTAAAAAATAGTGAGAAAGATATGACCATCCCAATATTTCAAAACACTTGTGCATTAAATGAAAAAGATTTTGTGAGCCACATAGATTCTGAAACTAAACAGTCAAGTACTTTTCATTATTCTCAGGATACTGATCAAAGTATCCACACCAACTCTTCCACTGAAAGATTGGGTGGGTCTCATTACTCTGCAGATGCTTCCAGATCTTCTGATAGCTGTAGCTCACTTGACTTATTAAGAACTCGTAGGACATTAGTTCAGAATTCCTCCTTAGTTACAAGACTGGTTGAAGAACAACATAATTCAACAGATTCTGATTTTTCAAGCAAGGGTCATACTTTTGATAATTCTTGGAAAGGATTTTTTTCTGAAGAAGAAAATGCACATGGAGATAATGCTTCAAAGAATAACTGGAAAATTAGAGGTGTAGAAGAAGGTAAGGTGCCTGAAACTCCATTAGAATTGCTGGCAAATAAAAACCACCACTTTATGATTGGTGATATGAGTGCACTAAATCGGGATAAATACTTCTGGTCTCCTCTTGAAAGCAACTCAGATGAAGATAATGTCAGTGGAAGTAGTGAAAGAATGGAGTCAACTAGAGCAATAACACTCAAAAAGTTGTCTGCAGCATGTTGTTACACCTCCAATCAATTAACAAGTCCTGAATCAATTAATCAACTGAACACCACAGAACACAGCGCATCAAGTCTTTGTGACAACGAAAAATGTAATTTTACATGGGAGCTTCTTGAGTCAAAAGAATATTTATCAGCTGGTAATCATAAGGTGTCAACAGAAGATTCAGCAACTGCAGGATTCACTGAAGTTTTATTAAATCTTGAAAATGCTAGATTTGAATCTCAACCAGCTATTCCAAAACTAGATCTTTCAACCATATGCAAAGGAACAACTGTAATCCCAAATGAAGCAACATCAGCAAATGACGTAAGTGAAGGAACAAAAATAGTTAGTAATTTCCAAGAAGGACTGTGGGTTGAACAGTTCTCTGAAGAATCTAGAAATTTAAATTTTACAAATGGAAGTGAAGCATTGCTTTTGAATTCATCAGTGTGTCCAAAATGTGTCAGTGGCAAAATATTGGACAAAAGAGTGACACAAAATCTTCTAGCTTTGAGAAGTGATCCATTAAAAAAAGAAACAAACCATAATCATGATGAAAATGAAATAAGGCAAAAAATAATTGATTATCAGCCACCTAGTACTTTGATGTCATCTCCATCCTCTTTGCTATTATCCTCTGATTCCAGTTACTCTCAAGAATCCAATCCACGATTTATAACAGAGCAGACTAATGGAGGAGAGAAAGACCAAATCATGGATGAATATACTGAATCTCTCTCTCCTGTAAGTAATCTGGTCAAATTCTGCCCAACATGTGCAAGTGGTAATTGTTCAACTGATAACTGGTGCATGGAATGTGGATGTGTTCTGATTGGAATAACACCACAGTTTAATTCAATCGCCAGTAATGTTGATGAAATATCATCATGGAATCACAGAGATAGTTCTATGCAAAATAAATCAGACATGTTGCTAGCAAAAGCAATTGCTGGTTCAAATGAATATTCTGACACTGTGGACTCTGACCAAATAAATAGTTGGAAATATTCCATAGTTTCCTCAAAGACCAGTGATCCTCATCTGAATACTTATGATAAATATCTTCGGTATATGGAACACCTACAGAAAATTCGAGGTCAACATCAAGCTAAAGAACAGCAGCCAACAGATGTGCTTTTAGTAAAAGAAAATGGAAATCAGAAAGAAGTGGATGAAACCATTAACTGTTGTGGGAAACAGGAAATGGCAAAATATAATACTGTCTCATTCAAAGCATCTGCATGTTTCTCTGGCTTTCCTGACAAAAACCAATTTGACGATGGGCAAGACTCTGAAGGCATGCCTATGATTAAGCCAGACATAGGAGCATTATGGTCAGAAGAAATCTGTATTGCACCAGAAGCTTCAGTATTACATTGTACTCTAGAGAGGAAAGATATTCAGCAAATAAACCATGTAGAAACAGCCAAAAACATTGAACAAAGAGTATTTTTGAAGCGTAGTATTGGATCTGAGCAGGCAAAAAAAATTTCTACAGAGGGTGAAAACAAAAAAATAACTTCTAAAGGTAATTATTAAATAGTTCACAATTCATCTTTTTTCCCCTTGTTTCTTGCAAATTCTATGTATATACTTTGCTCTGTTACATACTAAACTGATATTTACATTTTGAAAGTTCAAGATGTAAATATTGAATGATTATATTCATGAAACTACTCAGATTTGTGATTTCCCAAATAGATTTTATCAAAGAATAATGCATTATATAGCCATGTTAACTTGAGCCAGTCCTGACAGGATATCTCAGACTGCATTCTTGCAGTGCAGTGTATGCATCAGGGCTTGCAAGGTTCTGGAGTTGCTGAGTTTGATAAAGTAAATGCACAGTGCAGTTCAGGTTCACGTTATGGGTAAGCAGCCAAGGGTGTACTTTGACAGACAGTTCAGCGCTCAAATCATTTGAAAAAGGTTCTGGAACTTTGTTCTGTTATTCCACCTGTTCGCTCAAATATCAGAGCTGGTTACATAGTATAAGTGTGTAGATAAGCTAAGTGAAAACATCTTTGTTATCTATTCTCACAAAAGAAAGAGTGTATCTTCTCATTTTTAGGATGTCCCAAAGCACTTCCAGCCAATTAAATACCTTGAAGTGTCTCTGCTGCTGTTATGCTGGAAACTGTGGCACCCAGTATGTGCACAAGGTCTCAGAAACCGCAAATTAAGAATGATGAAATGATCTATGATGTTTGTTTACACGGTCGTATAATTGTTGTTAAGTGTGGATCAAAACCAGTGCTAGGATCTTTTGTGTATTAGGTGTAAATTGTGTTTGTTCTGAATTCCATCAATTGTTTGTAAAAGTAGTAGGAGGGGGAGAAGGTGGCAAACTGATAATGTCACTGGACAAATTAACCAGAGGCACAAGCTCATGCTTGGGAATATGATTTCACATTCAATAAGCCTTACCTGATGAATAGGATAAAAAGCCACAGTAACATTTTTCTTTTCAGGAATGTTCAAATGGTATTTCATAACTTCCAGAAATCCCAGCAGCACTTCATTTCAAATGAGCTGTTTTTGAAATGTAGGAGAAGGCAACAGCTAATTTGAATGCAACCTGACAAACAATAATGATGTTAGTGACCAAATACCTAGTTTCACTTATGCTAGGTGTCAGATAAATATTGTTTTGGATGCTCAGAGACTATTCTACAGTTGGATTAATAGAGTGGGACTTTTTATATGCATTTGAGAGAGCCAATCATTTCATGAGAAATAATTGTAAAAATTTGTTCAGGGAATGTGGGCTTCACTGGCAGAGAAGCTTTATTGCCCATCCATAATCGCTTTTGAGAATGCAAACTGGTGAGCTAACTTTATTGAATTGTGCCACAGTCTATTTGGTGTAAATATAGCCACAGTTCTGTTAGAGAGGTGTTGTCAGGGTTTGACTCAGCCCCAGTAATGAATGGTGATATATTTGCTAATCAGAATCGCAAGTGGCTTAGAAGGAACCTTGCAGGTGATGGTATTCCCATTATTCTGGTACCCTTGTCTTTTTTGATGTTATTCGTTGTGGATTGATAAGTGCTCTCTGAGGAGATTTGGTGAATATCTACAGTGTGTCATTAGATAGTGTACACTACTGCTACTGGGTGTCAGTGGTGGAGGGAGTGAATGTGGTTTTAGACAAGCATGCTGTTTTGTCCTGGGTGGTGTCAAGCTTCTTGTGTAGTTGGAGCTGCACTCATCCAGACAAGAGGAGACTATGCTATTACTCTCCTGACTTGTGTCATGTAGATGGTGGATAGGGTTTGGGGATTCAGAAGCATGTTACTTGCTATGCAATTTCAAGCCTTTTCAGCTGTTCTTTTAGTCACTGTATTTATATGACTACTGCAAACCACTTTGGTTTCTGTTTAATGCTGAGCAATAGGATCTTCATAGTTGTACAATCATGATGCCTTTGAATGTCAGGTAGAAATGCTCAATATCTGGCACTTATGTAGCATGAATGGCAGTTGGTGCTATGCAAAGAGCTCAGGAGATCTGTGCAGCTGGAAAGAAAATTAGAGGGAACACTGGTTCCAAGGTATGATCCTACAAGTATGACTACTCTGAGACAACTCTCCCAATTTTAGCACAAGCCACCAGATGTTGGTAAGGAAGACTAAGCAGGGTCAGCAGGGCGAGGTTTGCTGTTAACATTTCCAAAGTCAAGGTTGATTTTGGGTGATCTGTCTGGTTTCATTCCTTTCAGGTCTTTTAGCAGTTCTGGTGCAACTGAGTGGCTTGCTAGGCCATTCCACGGGGCAATTCAGAGTCAACATGACAAAATTCCTTTTGTTTCCTTCCTAAAAAAACATTAGTCAACCACATCAACAATGTTTTATTCGTCATCATTAGGCTTTTAAATCCAGTTGTTTATTGCAATCAATTTTATCTTCTATTCTGGTGGGATTTGAACCAAAGAACATGTGTACCTGGTTAACTAGTCCAGTAACAATACCACTATTCAATTGCCTGCCCTAGACACTACGCTTCGATAGTACATCACTTCCTCAGCTAAAATGCCAGCCTGCATTTTGTGCTGAAGTGTTTAGAATGGATTTTGAACAAAAATGACTAATTTTAGCTTTATTAGCATTAAGATTCTAAGAATTAGGAAAAGCTGAGGATGGCAATGAATTCCATTTGATTTCATTTCTTAAGGCAGCTACAGTCAGTGCAGGAGATGGTGCATTAAGTTTTATATTCATAAATGATAAACTTTTTTTTTTGAATGCCTTTTTGTTCGTCATGACTTAATTCATCATGGGCATGATGTCAGACTATTTAAATGTCTGAATGAAATACTGTATATATATCCATTTTAAGAATGTTGTAGTGAAAACTCCATGGCATTTGTAGGTTGCTGGATTAACTGCAGAGATGCACTTTGTGGAATCTGTCCTGCTGCAATCAAAGGAATCTCTCTGCTGAAAAACTACTGACCTAATATTGAATAATGGAGCAGCAAATATGGATCGATATTGTGTTATTGTACTTGACGATCTGGGTTAGGTGTTCATGAGGAATAATGGGGAAACAAAAGAACATCCTTCCTTTATTAAGCTGAGTAAGTGGAAAGTGAAATTGAAGAGCTTAATAGCCTTCCTATGTTCCAATTACTTTATTTCTTAAGAATATTTAAAAAATAGAAGCGGGAGTAGACCATGATAGACCTGGAGCCAACTCTGCAATTCAGTATGATCATAGTTAATCAGTGGCCTCACTTCCACTTTCCAGCCAAGTCACCTTATCCCTTGGTTCCCTGAGAGGCCAAAAATCTGTCTATCTTGGTTTCTTTTTACATTCAATGGTAATGTATCCAGAACCTTCTGCTACTGGGGTAGACTATTCCAAACATTCGCAATTCTTTCAGTGAGGAAAGTTTTCGGCACTTAGTCCTAAATTATCAGCCCCTTATCCTAAGGCTATACCCCTAATTTCTAGATGATCCTGCCAGTGTCTCTAAGTATCTATCCAGCCAAGAGTCTTGGGCGTATGCTGAGAAAATGTGTTTCTGGGAAAATAACAAAACACTACTATGTAATCAGATTTGTTAATTAAAATTCTGTCATTTTTTAACATCATAATTTCAATGCAGGATATCTGAACCAGACTCTTAAATTTAAAACATAAATCAAAAATCTATTTTATTTTTAAGATGCAGATGTAAAGCCCAGAAGGCGGGCAAGTATCCAATCACGTTTGAATCAATATAAAAGGTGCTGGGAGAAATCCAGCATTGCATGGTCATCTTATGCATATGGAGCATTAAAGCCAAGGTATAGTATTTGGTTACACTTGATTAATACTGAGTCTCAAGTTGTTTGATTTCTGCCTTAAATTTATCACCTCTGCTCTTGCATGCACCTGAGTTCCTCAAGCTTGGATAACTATCATTGACTAATATTGACAGAAGGAGAATGTTCAACTCATTGTGTCTGCACCAGCACTCTGAGCACTTTGTCTTGGTGTCAATCTCCTCCCTTTTTTCCAATAGACCTACACATCATTTCTATTTAAATAATTATATAATCTCCTCATGAAAACCTTAATTAAGTCTGCATCACACTTCCAGACAAGGCATTCCAGAATCTAGCTACTTGCAGTGTACAAAAGATTTTTTTTCCCTTGCGTTTGTTTCTTTTGTAAAACACTTTACATTTGTTCCCAAGGGTTCTTGATCCTCTTATAATTGGGAACTGTTTCTCCTCAACTATCTACATTGTCAAGAGCCCTTATGACTTTGAAAACTTCTGCAAATTCTCCTCTCAACCTTCTCCTCTCCAAGGAAAACAGTCCCAATTTCTCCAATCTCCTCTCATAAACTAAAGTTTCTCATCCATAAAGCCATTCTTATAAACCAATATTGTACAATTTCTTTGCTGAGATCACCTGTTCTGCAAATGAACTAAAATTCTGCATCATTCAGTTTGATGGAACAGATTACATTTAAGAAACAAAACACTTGGAGCTTGGTCTGATTTCATTGTCAAGTGATCTTTGCTAACACTGTAAGGTGAGAATGGGCTGAGAGATACTTGTTAGCAATTTTGTTCTCAAAATGAGAAGTGTTTCACAGCTTTTGATGGAAGAATGTTGGGTGATGTGTGTTACTGAGTGACCACAAATGACACAAGTATATGTTTGAGTTTCAAGAGTTGGTGACTACAATTGATAAATTCTCACTTCATCTGACTTTAGTCCTGTACATATACTGGTTTTGCAAAAGTAATTGAATCACCCTAAAGACTTGCTTTCAAATTTGATGTTACTTATGAACATTAATGAACTCAATTGTTATAACATGACACTTTGTTTTTATTTCACCTGTGTAGCTGCATATAAAGTAAATGCTGATGCAGTTTGAAGCTGAGGAGCTAGAATGGTACACTGTCACTCTCATGAGAAATTGAGTTAACACTTTGAAATTACTTCAGTAGAGAAGAAAAATAAAATCAATCTTAAAATCACCTTAAAATAAACTATCTATAATGTTTTCAAGATATTTAGGATTTCTTTTAGCTGAACCTATATATTAATCTTCCCACAATGTGTTTGGGTTTGAACTGGTATTTGTACCTGTCAGGTGCCTGAAATGTACTCTAATCTGCCAGAATGCACCCATCTCCACTTTTTATGGAGGTGGATGTTAGAATTTCTGAATATCCTGTTGTCCCTTGAACTGGACTCCTACAACCCAATTGTGAGCCCAATTCTTTGAATGCTGCAGAAGTTTTCCTAAGGTTAGCAAACTAACCCAAGGCTAGTTTGAATGGCACTTTATCAAGATGGTTACCGTTCAGGAGGCCGGAACTGAATAAGACTTTAATGTCAAAACTTTAAAGTTTTCACCCTTTCTTTTGAGAAATGGTTTGGTAATAGTATTTATTGTAAGGATTTACTTGTATTGTTTTCAGATGTTTACACGAAGGACATTGGGAGCTGTTTGAGTAAATGCGTTTTTAAGCTATGGCTTATAGCTTCTACTGTTGGTATACATAGCTTCACCATGTCTTTGCCTCATTTTTAGGTATGGCTGGTGCTGCTCCTCGCATGTGTCCCTACGTTCTTCATTGAACCAGGATTGATTCTCTGGTTTTGATAGTGGTAGAGTGGGAGATGTACTGGGCCATAAGGTTACAGGTTGTGTACAATTCTGCTGCTGATGTCCTGTAGTACCTCATGTCAAGTCTTGAGTTGCCAAATCTGTCTCAAGTCTATTCCGTGTAACACAATGATGATGCTATACTGTTATGAAGAGGTGGGTATAACTTTGAGAGTTAAAAGCAGCAGAACTACCAGACCCATCACCAAGTGTACTCAAAAATGGTAACAATGTAACACTGGGTCGAACCACTCAATTAGTTCATTGCTTGGAGACTTTGGCCAAATTTAAATTTGTGGCAGATCTCCTCTCAACTGTTCAATTTTCCCTGGTCTTATATTCTGAGCATCGGATTGTGTTATTGGCTTTTAAGATTGTCAATATACTCAATTCAAACTTGATTGGGGTTTGTTATGTTTCAGGTATAGTTTTAACTGATTGGCCAAATTTAAATTTGGCCAATCAGTTAAAACTATACCTGAAACATAACAAACCCCAATCAAGTTTGAATTGAGTATATTGACAATCTTAAAAGCCAATAACACAATCCGATGCTCAGAATATAAGACCAGGGAAAATTGAACAGTTGAGAGGAGATCTGCCACACCCTAGCATGTAAGAGACTGCTTGAAAAAGTATCTTTCTTAAAAGTCCCTTTTTGATCAGTAACCTGTAACACAGAAATTCCTAACAAGGAGAAAAGAAGACACAGGAAGATCTGAAGACAAAAACCTACAGCTGCCTGGTTTTGAGATAAGAAGTTTTTAGATTAGATTACTTACAGTGTGGAAACAGGCCCTTCGGCCCAACAAGTCCACACCGCCCCGCCGAAGCGCAACCCACCCACACCCTTACGTTTACCCCTTACCTAACACTACAGGCAATTTAGCATGGCCAATTCACCTGACCTGCACATCTTTGGACTTTGGGAGGAAACCGGAGCACCCAGAGGAAACCCACGCAGACACAGGGAGAACGTGCAAACTCCAAACAGTTAGTCCTGAGGTGGGAATTGAACCCGGGTCTCTGGCGCTGTGAGGCAGCAGTGCTAACCACTGTGCCGCCCACGCAAGTTTTGTTTTGTAAATTTTAATTGGCCATGATATCAGACTAATATTATAGAAGGGAAACTAAAAGACCGGTTAGGGAAAGAAATTGTAAATAGTGGTTAGTTAATTATTCCCTGTTATACTTTAAGAAATAAAGTTGTTAATTTTTACTTTAAATAGTTCTTGGCCATTCAATTTTTACAGATTACTGCACAGATAAATCTTTTCAGCGTTGCTTTTTTTAAATTAAGCAGGAGAGCTTATCCTGTGTCGTAACAGTTTGGAGGCACAGGTCTGTGATTTGAACTGGTTTATACAGATTTGAATAAGTTTATGTGTACGAAATTTCCCAGCAGATTTAAACACTTGCAGGTTAGTGTCCTAGATCTTTAACTAAAATGTAGGTCAGACAGTTTGTTTAATTTGGGTGACTTGTGGTTGATTAAATTAAAAGTGAGAGAAATGGCTCTTAAAATTGCTAAAGACATTCTGGGATTTGAGATGATTCTCAAATTTGCCAAGAAAGTATAGAAGGAAAGAAAAGGCCATACTTTTAGAATTAGCAAATACATTAGATTTGGGTTTAACCAAGGACAAAAGTAAGGATTGTAAGGGAGATATTCAAATACTTAGGTGTGTCAGAGAAACAGACAAGTGCAGTAGAGGTAGAATTCTGCTGCTGATGTCCTGTAGTGTCTCATGTCAAATCTTGAGTTGCCAAATCTGTTTCAAGTCTATTCCATTTAACAGAATGGTGATGCTACACAACATGATGGAGGGACTTGGTCTCCATAAGAACTGAAAGTTGGTAAATTGTTCATGCTGTCATGGACATGTACATCTGTGGCTAGCATATTAGACAGGATTAGTCAAAATATATTTTCCCCTCTTGTTGGTTCCCTCATCTTCTGCAATCCCAGTCTCGCAGCTACATCCTTTAGGATTTCATGAGTTTGGTCAGTAGTGCTGCCAAGCCATTCTTTGTGAGGGACATTTGAAGTCACCCACCCAGAGTACATTCTGTGCCCTTGCCAACTTTATTAGTCCCTCCTGTTAGTACTCAACATAGATGAGTATTGATTCATTAGTTGAGGGAGGGAGGGAAATACGTGGTAATCAGTAGGAAGTTTCCTTGTCCATAATTGACCTGATTCTATGGGACGACTTGGAGCCCAGAGTAAATGTTCAACACTCCCAGGGCAATTCTTTCCTGAGTGTTTACCATTGTGCACACCTTTGCTGGGTCTGTCCTGTTGGTGGGCCAGTATTCATACTGTAAAAATGACATTATCAGGCTGTTTCTGACTTGTCTGGGGACAGCGCTCTCAGTTTTGGTACAGATGACTTTGTAGAGTTGATGGGACTGAGTTTGCTGTTGACCTTTTCAGTGGCTTATTTTTGTCAGGTAGTCTGTCTGCTTTCTTCCCTTATTGAGATGATCTAGTGGTTGATATAATTGAATTGCTTGCTAGGCCATTTTCAGAGCGTAGTTAAAAGTCAATCACATTGCTGTGTGGCTGGAGTCACATGTAAACCAGATAGCTAAGGCAAGTAATTTTTCTTCTGTGAAGGATATTAGTAAACCAGACAGGTTGTTATGACCGTCAACAATGGTTTATGGTCCTCTTTAGGCTTTTTATTAAATTCAAATTCCCTAATCATTAAAAAAAATCCAACTGATGATGGATTCATGGTCACCATTAGACTCTTAATTCCAGATCTTTTAATTGATTGTAGGGCAGTGGAATGTTCCTCCTGCAGAATGTGGGAAGTAAGGGTCACCACTAGTGTCCCTGCTAACTACATCTGTGGGAAGTACACCCAACACCGCGTTAGGGAACTGGAGCTGGAGTTGGATGAACTTCGGATCATTAGGGAGGCAGAGGGGGTTATTGACAGGACTTACAGAGAGGTAGTCGCTCCCCAGATAAAAGAAAAAGACAGATGGGTGACAGTTAGGGGACAGAAAGGGAACCGGCAGGCAGTGCAGGAATCCCCTGTGGCCATTCCCCTCAACAATAAGTATATCGATTTGGATATTGTTGGAGGGGATGACTTAGCAGGGGAAAGCAGTGGGGCACCTCCTGCTCAGAAGGGAAGGGGGAAGAGGAGCAGAGCAGTAGTCATTGGGGACTCAATAGTTAGGGGGACAGATAGGAGATACTGTGGGGACGAGAAAGACTCACGGTTGGTCTGTTATCTCCCGGGTGCCAGTGTCCGTGATGTCTCTGTGATTTTGGGATCCTTCGGCGGGGGGGGGAGGGAGGGAGGGAGAGCAGCCCCAACTCCTGGTCCACATTGGCGCCAACGACATAGGTCGGAAGACAGATGGGAACTTGAGGCAGAAATTCAGGGAGCTAGGATGGAAGCTTAGAGCTAGGACAAACAGAGTTGTTTTCACTGGTTTGCTGCCCGTGCCACATGCTAGTGAGGTGAGGAATAGGGAGAGAAAGGAGTTGAACACGTGGCTACAGGGATGGTGCAGGAGGGAGGGTTTCGGGCTTTTGGATAATTGGAGCTCTTTCTAGGGTAGGTGGGACCTCTATAAACAGGGTGGTCTTCATCTAAACCAGAGGGGTACCAATATCCTGGGTGGGAAATTCACTAAAGCTTTAAAGGTGGATTTAAACTAACACAGCAGGGGGATGGGAACCAAAATTGTTGGACAGGTACAGAAGAGGATGAGAGTAGGGAGTTCCCAAATCAAGTATCTGACACTGGCAAGTGAGAACCTGGTTTGAAGTGTGTGTACTTCAACGCGAGGAACATCCGAAATAAAGTGGGTGAACTGGCAGCGTGGGTTGGTACCTGGGACTTCGATGTTGTGGCCATTATGGAGAAATGGATAGAGCAGGGACAGGAATGGCTGTTGCAGGTTCCGGGATTCAGATGTTTCAGTAAGAACAGCGAAGATGGTAAGAGGGGGAAGTGTGGCGTTGTTGATCAGGGACAATATTACAGTTGTAGAAAGGATGTTTGGGGACTTGTTAACTGAGGTAGTATGGGATAAGGTTAGAAACAGGAAAGGAGAAGTCACCATGCTGGGAGTTTTCTATAGGCCTCCGAATAGTCCCAGAGATGTAGAGGAAAGGATAGCAAAGATGATTCTCGATAGGAGTGAGAGAGGCAGTGTAGTTGTCATGGGGGACTTCAACTATCCAAATATTGACTGGGATCACTACAGTACGAGTACTATAGATGGGTCAGTTTTTGTCCAGTGTGTGCAGGAGGGCTTCCTGACACATTATGTAGACAGGCCTACAAGGGGCGAAGCCACTTTAGATTTAGTTCTGGCTAACGAGCCTGGCCAGATGTTAGATTTGGAAGTAGGTGAGCACTTTGGAGACAGCGATCACAATTCTGTCAGGTTTACTTTAGTGATGGAAAGGAATAGGTGTACTCCACCAAGCAAGAGTTACAGCTGGGGGAAGGGAAATTACAATGCAATTAGGAAAGATTTAGGAAGCGTAGAATGGGGAAGGAAACTGCAGGGGATGAGCACATTAAAAATGTGGAGCTTATTCAAGGAAAAGCTCCTGTGTGTCCTAGATAAGTATATACCTGTCAGGCAGGGAGGAAGATATAGAATGCGTGAGCCCCGGTTTACTAAGGAAGTGGAATCGCTGGTCAAGAAGAAGAAGGCTTATGTTAGGACAAAATGTGAAAACTGTTAGGGCGCTTGAGGGTTACAAGGAAGTCAGGAAAGACCTAAAAAGAGAGGTCAGAAGAGCCAGGAGGGGACATGAAAAGTTGTTGGTGGATAGGATCAGTGTTAACCCTAAGGCTTTCCATAGGTATGTCAGGAATAAAAGAATGACGAGAGTTAAATTAGGACCAATCAAGGATAATAATGGGAAGTTGTGTGTGGAGTCAGAGGAGATAGGGGAAGCACTAAATAAAACATTTTTCGACAGTGTTCACTGTAGAAAATGAAAATGTTGGCGAGGAAGATACAGAGATACTTGCATCTAGACTAGAAGAAATTGAGGTTCACAAGGAAGAGGTATTAGAAATACTGCAGCATGTGAAAGTAGACAAGTCCCCTGGGCCGGATGGGATCTATCCTAGGATCCTCTGGGAAGCAAGGGAAGAGATTGCCAAGCCTTTGGCATTGATCTTCAAATCATCATTGTCTACAGGAATAGTGCCTGAGGACTGGAGGATAGCAAATGTGGTTCCCTTGTTCAAAAAGGGTAGTAGAGACAACCCTGGTAATTACAGACCAGTGAGTCTCACTTCAGTTGTTGGTAAAGTTTTGGAAAAGGTTATAAGAGATAGGATTTATAACCATCTAGAAAAGAATAATCTGATCAGGGACCGTCAGCACGGTTTTGTGAAGGGAGGGTCATGCCTAACGAATCTTATTGACTTTTTTGACTAAATGACCAAACAGGTAGATGAGAGTAAACCGGTTGATGTGGTGTATATGGATTTCAGCAAGGCGTTCAATAAGGTTCCCCACAGTAGGCTATTATACAAAATGCGGAGGAATGTGATTGTGGGAGACTTAGCAGTTTGGATCAGTAATTGGCTTGCTGAAAGAAAACAGAGGGTTGTAGTTGATGGAACATGTTCATCCTGGTGTCCAGTTACTAGTGGTGTACCACAGGGGTCAGTGTTGGGTCCACTGCTGTTCATCATTTTTATAAATGGACTGGATGAGGGCTTAGAAGGGTGGGTTAGTAAATTTGCGGATGACACTAAGGTCAGTGGAGTTGTGGATAGTGACGAAGGATGTTGTAGGTTGCAGAGACACACGGATAGGATGCAGAGCTGGGCTGAGAGGTGGCAAATGGAGTTTAATGTGGACAAATGTGAGGTGATACACTTTGGCGGAGTAATCGGAATGCAAAGTACTGGGCTAATGGTAGGATTCTTGGGAGTGCAGATGAGCAGAGAGATCTCAGTGTCCATGTACACAGATCCCGAAAGTTGCCAACCAGATTGATAGGGTTGTTAAGAAGGCATACAGTGTTTTGGCCTTTATTAATAGAGGGATTGAGTTCCGGAACCAGGAGGTTATGCTGCAGCTGTACAAAGCTCTGGTACGGCCACACTTGGAGTATTGTGTGCAGTTCTGGTCACCGCATTATAAGAAGGATGTGGAAGCTTTGGAAAGGGTGCAGAGGAGATTTACTAGGATGTTGCCTGGTATAGAAGGAATGTCTTACGAGGAAAGACTGAGGACCTTGAGGCTGTTCTCGTTAGAGAGAAGAAGGTTGAGAGGTGACTTAATAGAGACATACAAGATAATCAGAGGGTTAGATAGGGTGAACAGGGAGAGCCTTTTTCCAAGTATGGGGACGGCAAACACGAGGGGATACAACTTTAAAGTGAGGGGAGATAGGTATAAGACAGATGTCAGAGGTAGTTTCTTTACTCAGAGAGTAGTAAGGGTATGCAATGCTTTGAGGAGAAAGTGAGGTCTGCAGATGCTGGAGATCAGAGCTGAAAATGTGTTGCTGGAAAAGCGCAGCAGGTCAGGCAGCATCTAGGGAACAGGAGAATCGACGTTTCTGAAGAAGGGCTTATGCCCGAAACTTCGATTCTCCTGTTCCCTGGATGCTGCCTGACCTGCTGCGCTTTTCCAGCAACACATTTTCAGCTATGGAATGCTTTGTCTGCATTGGTAGTAGATTCGCCAAGTTTAAGTGCATTTAAGTCGTCATTGGACAGGCAAATGGACATACATGGAATAGTGTAGGTGGGATGGGCTTCAGATTAGTATGACAGGGCAGCGCAACATCGAGGGCCGAAGGGCCTGTACTGAGCTGTAATGTTCTATGTTCTATGATTTAAAATTTCACCATCTACCATGGGAGGATGTGAATTTGGGTCCCCAGAACATTATTTGGGTCTCAGGATTAACAATTTTTCAATTGTGTGAAATACACACCTGGTTCACTCATGTCTTTTAAGAAAGGAAACTGCCATCATTACCTGGTCTGGCCTACATGTGACTCCAGACCCATAGAAATGTGGTTGACTCTCAATTACCCTCTGGGTATTTAGGGATGGACAACAAATGCTGGCCTAGCCATTGGTGCCATCATCCCCATGAATGAATTTTTAAAAAATAGATTTCTTTGTTAAGATGGAGAGTGATATAGTCGAATCCTAAAGCTGGGTCATGAATCTAAATAAAGGGAACTATGAAGAAGCACAAATTGACCAGGATAGATTGTGGAACCTTACTAAATAGTGTGATGATAGATAGACTAATGTTTAAAGAATGTGTGCACTGATTGCAATGATAATTAATTTCTATCTGTCACAAAAATAAGATAAAGGTGGCTCAATAATGGTTTACAAATGTAATTAGTGATAATATTAGATCCAAAGAGGAAATATTGCCAGAAAAAGCACAAACCTGAGAATTGGGAGCAAAAGAGGGAAAATGTTTGATAAGAGGGGAAAAAATAGAGTAAAATTGTAGGGGACACAAAAACTGACAGGAACCACTTTTACAAATACGTGAGAGAAAAATCAAATGTTGGTCCCTTACAGTCAGAAACCAGGGAAATTATAATGGGGAGCATAGGAAAGGCAGAAAAATTGAACATGTACTTTGGTTTTGTTTTCACAGAAGAGGGCACTAATATCCTTCGAGAGATGTTAGGAACCCAAGCATCTAATGAGAGGGAGAAATTGAAGAAAATCAGTATTTGTAAGAAAATGGTGCTGGCGCAATTAATAGTGTTAAAAGCTGATAACTTACATCCCAGAAAACTAAAGAAAGTGGCCCTGGAAATAATGGATATATTGGTTTTCATTTTCCAAAATTATGTATACCCTGGAGCAGTTCATACAGATTGGAAGCTGACAAATGTAACTGCTGTATCTAAAAAGGGAGAGAAAAAAGTACAGATTCCAGACTAGTTAATGTAACATCAGGTGTGGGGAAAATGCTATATTTATCATAAAAGATATGATAACAACAGTTGAAAAGCATTAAAGGGATTGGGCAAACCCAGCATGGATTTATGAAAGGAAAGTCCTGCTAAACAACCTTTTGGAAGTTTTTTGAAGATGTAATTTGGAGAATGGATCAGGGGGAACCAGTGCATTTGGATTTTAACAAGGCTTTTGGTAAAGTCCCACAAGAGACATTAGTGGGCAAAATTAAAACACAAGGCATTGATCAAGTGAAATAATATATTGGCATGAATAGAGAATTAGTCGGCAGGCAGGAAACCGAGTGGAAATACATTATTTCCAGATTCACTGATGACACAAAATTGGATAAGATTGTGTGCTGTGAGAAGGATACAAAGAGGCTTCAAGATCATTTAGACATGTTGAGTGAGTGGACAAACAGTTGGCAGATGCAATACGTTGTGGCTAAATGTGAAGCTATGCACTTTGGTCTTAAAAACAGAAAACAGAGTAATATTTAAATGGTGATATATTAGGAAATAAAGATTTATAAAATAATCTGGGTGTCCTTGTACATCAGTCAACGAAATTTGGGTGGAGAAATGACAGATGCAATTTAATCTGGACAAATGTGAGATGATGCATCATGGAAGACCTACTGTAGGAGGGAAGTCTACAGTAAATGGTAGAAACCTTAGTAGCATAACCATACAGAGGGACTCAGGTGTACAGGTCCACAGTTCCCTGAAATTGGCAACACAAGTGGATAATGTGGTTAAGAAGACATATAGCATGTTTGCCTTCATTGGTCGGGGAATAGAGTATACAAAAATGACACGTCATATTGCAACTATGTAGAACTTTAGTTAGGACACATTTGGAATATTGTGTACACTTCTGGTCACCACAAGATGGATGTGAGGCTTCGGAAGGGGTACAGAAATGGTTTACTGAGATGTTGCCTGGTTTGGGGCATATTAACTATGCGGAGAGATTGGACAAACTTGGTTTGTTTTCACGTAAACACTGAAGGATGAGGAGCGACCTGATGGAAACGTACAAAATTTTGAGAAGCATGGATAAAATGAATAGTGGACTTTTTTTTTGTTTGCTCCCCCAGTATAGAAATGTCAGTCATTAGTGAACATGGGTTTAAGATAAAAGGGAGTAACTTTAAAGGAGAGCTAAGAAGTAAGATTTTTACACAGAGGGAAATCCACTGCCAGAGGTACTAGCAATAACAATGTTTAAGATGCATCTTGACAGAAAGATGAATAGATAGGGAATGGATGTATGTGGACTGTGTAGAGGCAAAACATTTTTAGCTCATAAAGGCATTATGTCTCTTGGTGAACCAAAAGGCCTGTTCCTGTGCTGTAACTGTTCTTTGCTCTTTCAAAATAGTGAGGCACCTCCAGCAAGTAATTGGGATGGCAAAAGGTTTGTTGGCCTTCTTTGTAAGAGGATTAGTAATCAGAATAGTAATGTCTTACTGCAATTATACAGGGCCTTGATGAGACCACACCCGGAATAGTGTATACAGTTTTGGTCTCCTTACCTAAGAGAGGATAGAGTTGCCACAGAGAGAGGACAACAGAGGTTCACCAGATTGATACTGGGGATGGCAGGACTATGAGGAGAGATTGGTTTGACTGGACCTGTATTCACTAGAGTTTAGAAGGATGAAAGGGGATCTCATTGAAACTTTTTAAATTCTAGCAGGGCTGGACAGCATCGAAAGGGGGGATGTTTTCCCTGAATGGGCAGTCTAAAATCCAGGGATGCAGTCTCAGAATATGGGGTAGACTATTTAGGACTGAAATGAAGAAAAGATTTTTCACTCAAAGGGTAATGAGTCTGTTGAATTGTCTACCACAGAAGACTGTGGAAACTAAGTCACTGAATAAATTCAAGAATAATATGGATTTTTTTAAAAAATTATGAAATGCATCAAGGGGTATTGGGAGAAAGCAGGGATATAGCATTGAGATGAAGGATCAACCATGTTAATCTTGAATTGTGGAGCAGGCTTGAAGGGCCACACGGCCCAGTACTTATCCAAGTTTCTATGTCATGTTCAATTAATTTGGAATTAAATACCAATCTTACTAATAATAATGATCAATAGATGTTTTGGATTGTTCTAGATGCCCACTCCCTTTCACTAATGTTTTTAGGGAAGGAAATCTGCCATCTTTATCCAGCCTGGACTGTATGTTATTCCCAACCTACAATAATGTGCTTGACTCTATCATTTGCTGAACTGGCCTAGAACATCACTCAGTTTCTAGAGTAATTAGGTGACAAATGCTAGCCTTAGCAGTAATGCTCACACCACAGGAATGAATAATAAAAAACACTTGGAACAGAATTAAATGCCCCTTCTTGAGATGTGTTTGGAAGCAGGGTGCAGGTGATTGGGAGGGAAGGTGCCAATTGTGATCTTGCTGTCTTCCCAATCCTTGCAAAATGGGAATGCTTTCAAGACCAATTAAGGGTTTCATCCTAGTGGGGCTGTGCCACTGACCCTACAGTTAAGGGAATGCTGGTGCAAAGATCTGGGGGCTGGGCAGTTGCCAGTGTGAACAGAGTGAACTGGTATAAGACCTACCTTTGCACTTTCAAATTGATCCCCTCAGCCCCCACTGGGTCAACCCTGGCTACTCCCTAGTGAATCTGCCAGACTGATCTTGCTGTTGCCTGTCCAGTGATCGTCCATGGTATAAGCTTCGCTGCAGAATGCTGAGAATCACTGACCTCTTGCTGCTGATCCATTTCTTGCCTCAATCCTCTGTGCCCTCAGCCAGATTACTTATTTCTAGCCTGTGTTGCTCTGCAAATCTGGGGCTCCATTGAATGTTTTTCCTGCAGCATACTAACTGTCCACTGTGGCACGACTGAGCATGAGCTGTTGGCATCCTGGTATCCTTTCTCTTCCCTAGTGTTCCATTTAAGTTCCTTTTAAATTAATTTAGTGCAGTATCCTGTGACAGGGATACCCATAACCATAAGAAATGCAGACTGGATGAGTCAAAGACTACAGGCAGCATGACAAGGAAGCTAGCAGTGAGGGACCATGTAGTCAGACCGACGAGGGGAGAAGCCATTTTGGATTTGGTGTTTGGCAATAAACTAGAACAGGTATCAGATCTTGCAGTGGGAGAACACTTTGGTGACAGTGATCACAACTGCCTCACATTCTCTGTAGCCTTGGAGAGGGAAAGGAGCAGTTACCGAGGGAAGATATTTAATTGGGGGAAAGGAAATTATGCTACTATCAGACAGGAGTTGGGAAGAACAGACTGGAAGCAAGTGTTCCACAGAAAGGGCACAGCAGACAGGTGGAGACTATTTAAGGAGTAGTTGTTTGAATGATGCACAAATTTGTTCCTC
Source organism: Chiloscyllium plagiosum (assembly GCF_037043375.1). NCBI lineage: Eukaryota > Metazoa > Chordata > Chondrichthyes > Orectolobiformes > Hemiscylliidae > Chiloscyllium > Chiloscyllium plagiosum. Next base: position 70,191,510 of record NW_028270140.1, read on the forward strand.
CGAGACAGGTAAGAAAGGGTAAGATTAAGAAACCTTGGATGACGAGAACAGAGGAGCTTCTCGTCAAATGGAAGAAGGCAGCTTACGTAAGGTGGAGGAAGCAAGGATCTAGCACAGCTTTAGAGGATTACAGACTTGCTAGGAAGGAGCTCAGAAATGGACTGAGGAGAGCCAGGAGGGGACACGAAAAAGGCTTGGCCAGAAGGATTAGAAAGAACCCAAAGGCATTTTACTCGTACATGAGGAATAAGGGAATGCTCAGGGAGAAGGTAGGGCCGATCAGGGATAGCGTAGGGAACTTGTGCGTGAAGGCTGAGCAGATAGGGGAAGCCATAAATGAGCTTTTTGCTTCGATTTTCACTAAGGAAAGGGACCTTGTTGTGAATAAGAACTTTGAGGAGCTGGGATACAGTCTTGACAAGATCAAAATTGATGAAGTTGATGTGCTGGAGATTTTGGAAAACATTAAGATTGATAAGTCCCCAGGGCCAGGCCAGATTTATCCTAGGCTGCTCCAGGAAGCAAGAAAGGATGTTGCTAAGCCATTGACTAAGATCTTTGCCTCCTCACTCTCCACAGGAGCCGTACCGGAGGACTGGAAGAAGGCGAATGTTTTTCCTCTTTTCAAGAAGGGTAATAGGGACATCCCTGGCCATTACAGAGCAGTCAGTCTTACGTCTGTGGTCAGCAAAGTTTTGGAAAGAATTCTGAGGGATAGGATTTATGACTATTTGGCAAAGCATAGCGTGATTGAAGGCAGTCAGCATGGCTTTGTGAGGGGTGGTCATGCCTAACAAATCTTATTGAGTACTTTGAGGAGGTGAGGAGACAGGTCTATGAAGGTAGAACAGTGGATGTGGTGTATATGGACTTCAGCAAGGCATTTGATAAGGTTACCCATGATAGGGCCATTCATAAAGTCAGGAAGTATGGGATACCGGGAGATTTGGCGATCTGGATTCAGAGTTGGTTGGCTGACAGAAGACAGAGTGGTTGTAGATGGAAAGTATTCTGCCTGGAGGACAATGTTGAGTGGGGTCCTGCAGGGCTCTGTTCTTGGGCCTCTGCTCTTTGTAGTTTTTATAAATGACTTGATTGAGGGGTGGATTAGTAAATTTGCAGATACACAAAGGTTGGAAGTGTCGTTGATAGTGTAGAGGGCTACTGCAGGCTGCAGCATGACATAGGCAGGATGCAGAGCTGGGCTGAGAAATGGCAGAAGGAGTTCAACCTGGATAAATGTGAAGTGATGCATTTTGGAAGGTCGAACCCGAATGCTGAATATAGGATTAAAGACAGGACTGATTAAATTGGATTAGATTTCCTACAGTGTGGAAACAGGCCCTTCGACCCAACAAGTCCACACCGACTCTCCAAAGAGTAACCCACCCCACTCTGACTAATGCACCTAACAATTATGGACAATTTAGCATGGCCAATTCACCTGACCTGCATATCGTTTAAAATGTGGGAGGAAACCGGAGCACCTGGAGGAAACCCACGCAGACACAGGGAGAATGTGCAAACCCCACAGACAGTCGCCCAAGGCTGGAATTGAACCTGGAACCCTGGTGCTGTGAGGCAGCAGAGCTAACCACGATTCTTGGCAGTGTGGAGGAACAGCGGGATCTTGGTGTGCAAGTATATAGTTCCCTCAAAGTTGCCAACCAACCGGATAGGGTTGTTTTAAAAAAAAAAAAGCCTATGGTGTTTTGGCTTTCATTAACAGGGTGATCGAGTTCAAAAGCCACAAGGTTTTGCTACAGCTCTACAATTCCCTGGTGAGATCACACTTGGAATATTGTGTCCAGTTCTGGTCACCCTACTATAGGAAAGATACAGAGGCTTTGGAGAGGGTGCAAAGAAGGTTTACCAGGATGCTGCCTTGACTGGAAGGCTTGCTTTATGAAGAGAGATTGAATAAGCTTGGACTTTTCTCTCTGGAGAGAAGGAGGAAGAGAGGTGACCTGATCAAGGTATACAAGATAATGAAGAGGAATGCTTAGAGTCAATAGTCAGAGACTTTTCACCAAGGCAGGATTGACTGTTATGAGGGTTCATAGTTTTAAGTTATTAGGAGAAAGGCATAGAGGGGATGTCAGAGGAAGGTTCTTTTCACAGAGTTGTGAATGCATGGAATGCGCTGCTAGCGGTGGTGGTGGAAGCAGAGTCATTAGGGATATTTAAGCGACTGCTGGACATGCACATGCATAGCACTGAATTGAGGGGTGCGTAGGTTAAGTTATTTTATTTTACATTAGGATTAACCCTCAGCACAACATCGTGGGCCAAAGGGCCTGTTCTGCGCTGTACGTTTTTATATTCTATGACTAGCTTAGCCCACAGTAGAACCAGGAAACTGAGGTTGGAAAACTTGTGTGCTGTCCACATCCTGATGGATCTGGCACCTGTATGGTGTGAATTGCAACCTCTGCACTAAAAAGGAGCAGATGATTTTTTTTATCTCCACATAGCCAATGAAACACATGCAAAATTTGTTCCATACCATTTTCCTGCAAGTCCTTCTTATTCATTTCCATTATGACAGATAGGAGAGATCCAGGAATCTCAATCCATGGCTGCCTGTTAACTAACCAGAGTGGTTTCCTGGATTAAAACTCAACTCAAAGTAAAAAAGTACATTACAATTTCTGTTTTAGCTAATTTATTTGTAAGTGTAGCGATGGATAAATAATGAATTCACTACTATTCAGCTTTTCTTCACTAACCTTCTATAAGATGAACTTTTACTCATGTTTTTACAGCATTTATTGAGAGCCATCTGAATTTAATGTTTTTTTAATCCCATGTTTATTGACCTTTTTTAAATAAAGCCTTGAAAACAGTAAAGTAATCTCTGACAGAGAATAAATGTTGCATTTTTCATTTCAAGATTTCTAGAATGATCCATCATGAAATTGGCAGTGTGTTCCAGTATCTGCGTGTCTAACCAAATTATTTAAGTCTCTGCATGCTTAATCATGATTTGAGCTTGTCAATGTTAAGGTGGACTTAGTTCTATATTAGAAGAGTAATGCATTGAGTGTTACGATGTTTATAAGTTCTATCTTTGTAAACAAACAGCCTTTCAACTGACATATCATGAGCAATACTATGAGAAATTCCTTGTTTCATATTTTGAGCAGTTCTATGTTATGAAAACAATTCTCTGTTATTCATTTGTGTGCTATAAACATTGCTAGTATTTATTAGCAATCCATAAATAACTTTGTGGAAATGGCGGTGAGCCTGCAGTCCATGTTTTGTGGTTGGTACACCAAGAGTGCTGTTAGAGAGGGACTACCAGACGTTTGACCTAATGATAGTGAGTAGTAATAGGGTTACAAGTCAGGATGATGTGTGACTTGGAGAATAATTTGCAGGTGTTGGTATTCTTATGCATTTGCTACTCTTGTTCTTTTATGTGGTATTTGTCATGGGTTAGAGGTGATATCAAAGGAGCCTTGGTGTGATCTTGTAGTTTATCTTTTGGCTGGTGCACACTGCTATCATTGTGTGCCACATGTGAAGTGCATGAAGTCTATCTAAGGAACAAGAATGTGGTCCTGGTCAAGTATGCCAAGCTGCTTGAGTGCAAATGCGGCTGTACTCAACCAGGAATGGAGAAATATTCTGTTACATTCCTAGCTTCTATCTTGTAGATGGTAGACAGGTTTTAGAGAATCAGGCAATGAGATGCATGCTGCAGCATTCCAAAGCTCTGATATACAATTGTAGTCACAGTATTTATACGGCTGATCTCATTAAGATTCTGGTCAGTGGTGTTCTCCAGAATGAATATAGTGGAATTGTTCTGCAATAGTACTTTATTTGAATGTCAAAAGGAGATGATTAGATTCTTTCTCGTTGAAGTTGGTCATAGCTGGGCCCATGTGCAGTGGGAATGTTACTTGCTACTTATCAGACAAAACCTAAATGTTATTAAGGTCTTGCTGCGTGGGGATGCAAACTGCTTCAGTATCTCAGGAATTGCAAATGGCCCTGATTTTTGTAATTATCAACAAGCATCCCCATCTCTGGTTGCGTTTTGAAGAGACACTGTCATGAAAATATGCACTCTTATTACAAATACTGATAGCTGATGTAATACTTAGGACCTCTGTTAAAAGGAAAACAACTTTTCATGAAATGGGTCACTGAATTTTAAAATGGGTGCCGAAGGTAACTGTGGAAGAGAGGCCAAGTTTCTAAAAATGAACAGCTCTTACGTGGGTCAACAGATATGTCTTGGTAGTTTCCCTGCGGTATTCCATACTTGCAATTGTTCAAACTGTCTGGCAAAAACCTCAGAACAATGAGCAACAGCCACCTCCATCTGCAGAAAGTACCAGCAACAGTGGAAACCTGTTAAAACCAGTTATGGAAAAATATGGAAAAATTACTTAATGGGACAAATGCCTAGTTCTGCTCCTGTTACCTACGGTGACATTTGCCCTCGATTTCTTTACAGATCAGTTTTGCTTGATCCTTGATGTCACACTAGTAATGATGTGCCCTTGATGTCAAGGGTCTCATTTCATGTCTGAAATGGATTTCACATCTAAGTTTTAACCAAGGGCTGTAATAGGGTCTGTTGTTGCGGTAAGCCTTGTAGAATACAAATGCGCTTTGGGGAACATCATTGCTGAGCCAGTGTTGCTTGACAGCACTGTCAATGACACCTTAAATACTCTGCTAATGATAGATAGCAGACTGATAGGGTGTGAAATAGTCACATTCAATTGTGCTTTTTTTGTAGACCTGACATAACTGGATAGTTTTCCACATTGTCAGGTAAATAGTAATGTTGCAGCTGTACTGGAACAGATTGGCTAGTTCAGAAGACTTGTGCTGTATTACTATTGCTTAAATTATGCTAGGGCCCATAGCTTTTGTAATGTCCTGTGGCTTTAGTCATTGAGAGCATGTGGAATTTTTAAATTGGCTGAAGACTGATGTCTGTGATACTAGGCCATTTAGGAGGAGTTTAAAATGGATCACTCACCCAACCCTTCTAGCTGAAGATTTTATAGGTTCGTCTTTCAAAAGTGTTGAGTTTCCCATTGTTGAGGTCAAAATCAATTCTAAAATCAATTGAGTGCATTGTGAATGACATAATCCATCGTGTTGCTGATAATTGAGAATAGAATGATGGAATGGTAATTGGCTAAATAGGATTGTTCTATTTTGTCTGGACAGGACATAGCAGTTGCACTGGAGAGTAACTGATCTTATTAGGTGAGTGGTTTGGTCCAGTTTTGCTCTGTATCTCCAGAGAGTGTAAATACACAGGTCTCTGTGCGGCTTGTAGGCAGAGACAGATTTCAAGGAGGGTGCGTTTGGTGAAGTACTTGGCTCTTTCTTTGGTGTAACAGAAGGAATTGTTGCTGAGTAAATGGTAGACTATACTGTTTGTAATAAATGGTCAGGTCAGTTAAACTATGTCAGGACACCTTGGCTGAATGGAATGTACAGCATATGGAATGTGTGGAATGGTGGGCCCTCCATGCGATTGAGATGAGCATGTATCTAGGAAGTGTTTGTGCAAGCTTGATTTATTGGTTTTGGAAATGAAGCAGCTGCAAGAGTCACTGTTATGTATCTGCAAGGTGATGGGAATATAGGGGTAGCAGGAAGATGATGACCCCACTGCTTAGGTGTGTGCAACAGATAAGGAATGGATGATCTCCAAACAGTGTCAAGAGAACCAGCTGCTGGAGCAGTCAGACTCTGAGACAGTCTCATTTGAAACTCTCTGTTATCTGCTTTGGATACTGGTGAGGGTGATGGTTCCTCAGAGCACTGCAGACCGAGCCAAATCAGTGGCACCACAGTTGGCTTAGTTACACAGATCGGGAGGCAGAAGAGTGAAAGAGCAGTACTGATAGTCAGTACTTTAGTTCTTTAGTCAGGAGAACATCGGTATTTCTGTATCTAATTTTTTTTTAATACTATTTCTTTCTTCTTTCATTATCCAATCATGGAAGGACTGTTATTCTAAACTTGTTATTTCTTTATTTTTCTACATTTTTCCCCAAGAATTTGTACTCCAGAATCTGTACCTCGGCATCTTTGTACCTAAGATGGTGTGGTAAGTGGTGACTTGTAAACTTTTCACATACTGATATGAGTATGTGGTGATAATAAAGCTAATTTGATTCAAAATATCACTCCAGAATTTATGCTACCTCCCTGGTGCCAGGGTGAAGGATATCAGAAAATGGCTGCAGCACATTTTTCAGAGGAGGGTATGTTGATGCTGTCACTTTAAAAAGGTTGTTTTGTCCTGGGTTTTTTTGAAGAGAAGTTGTAAAGACAGAGGTGCTGGGAAATCGAGAGAGCTAGAAAGCTAAAACAGTTTAACAATGGAAAGGGAATGGCCAGTTATCCCAGTTCAGGGTTTTCTAGTTTGTTGTAGCTGTAAGCATCACAAGATGTGAGTACCAGAAGAGTTGCAAGCTTCAGTAAATGATTTCTAACTGTCTATCTCTGATATTTCTCTTGTTGTTCCCTCCCAGATTGGACTTCTGCCTATAAGAATCTGTGTTTGAATTTACTTTTTTGCCAAGGAATATGTTTATGGGATGTTACTGTATTGGAACAGTTAATTAGTTAAGTTGCTGTATCGGGTCAGTTAAGTTTTCCAGTAGTTAGGTTAAATTCTGCTTTCTTTTGTTCATGTTTCAACTGTAGTGTTTAAATAAAATTCTGCTTTGTTTATAGCCAAGTGATTTGAGTAGTTGCATCACACCTGGAACACCCACTTCACATCTGTCTTTAAATTAAGATAAAGTTAGGGTCTGGGCAACCTTCTTAAAATATTTTGTGGGGGTCTGACCTTGTCCACAAGAAGGATGAGCAACTGGAAATTATGGGCCCTATCAGTGCCAGTGACTCGGGTAAGAGGGATGAAGTCCTGAAAACTGACTTTGAGCAGTTAGGAAGGAGATTGAAAAGCAGTACCTCCTAATTTGTAATTGTAAGGTTACTTCCAGTCTTGCATGTTTCTGATCATCGAAATAGGAGAATTGAACAACTGTTCACATGGCTGGTAATCTGGTGTAGGAGGAGGGGCATCAGATTTCTGAGGAATTGGGACAGGTTCTGAGGAAGGTCAGGTTGTATCTCTGCAGGACGAGGAATAAGTTCCTCATGGGGAGATTCTAGTAGGGCAGGGAACTTATGAGGGAGCTCAGATTCAAGAAAAGCACATTTAGGAAAAAGAAGCAGAAAAATAGTAAGCTATAACAAAATGCAGATGAGTCAATGGCGAACATCATGTAGAACGATAATGGAGAATGATGTTAATGTGGTTGAATTAAAGGTACTCTCTTTGTGTGTAGCATTCACAAAAAAGATGTATGTTTTGAATGCACATATTGTAATTAATGGATGTGATTTTATTGCCATTATAGAGATGTCTCTTTAGCTTCACCAAGTTTGGAAAGTGAACATTCAAGGTATTCTACATTTAGAGGAATAGATGAAAAGGAGGTATGTCAATGCACCCAATTAAGGATAACATCAGTAAAAGAGGATCCTTGATCAAAGTGTCACACTGTCAAATCAGTTTGGGAGGAATTAAGAAATAGCATGGAGAAGCTGACATTGTTTATAGAACACCAAAGTGTAACATTAATGTTGAGCAAGCTTTGAATCAGTAAGTTAGAGATGCACATTATGTGAGTAATACAATAATAATGGTTATCTTTAGTTTCCATATAGACTAATCAGCACTAATATTGTGCAGAATGAATTCCTGGAGTATGTACAGGATGGTTTCTGGGACAGTTTATTGAGGAGCCAACTCAAGATCAGGCTATTCTGGATTTGGTATTGTGTGATGAGGAAAAGCTAATTAATAACCCTGCTGTAAAACAACCTTTTTGAAATGGTGAAGTATGAATATTACATTTTTTATCCTGAAGCTTGGATCTTAAATCTGAGCAAAGAAAACCAAGAGTATGAAGGGCAAGTTGGCTAGGTTGGATTGGGAAAAGAACTAATAGTAGACAGGCAATACTATAAGGTCTGCAATAGATATATGTTCTTCTCAGGCACGGATTCTGAAAGAGCAAGCTGATTAGCCATGGTTAATACAGGAAGTCAAAAATCTATTAAATCAATGGAAGTGACTTATAAGATTGTCAGAAATAGTGGTAAGCTTAAGATTTGGGAGCAATTTATGACCCAGCAAAGGAAGGAAAAAAATTAAAAAGGTCAGGCATAAAAAATATGAATCTAAGCCAGTGAAGAAAATAAAGACGAACTGTAAAAAGCATCCATCAATGTGCAAAGAAAAAGATTAGCAATGATAAATGTGGGCCCATTACAGATGGGGAGAGGAGACTATATATGGAGAGCAGGGAAGTGACAGAGAAACTAAACAGTTCCTTTGCATCTGTGCAGGAAATCTCCCAGAAATACTAGGCAACCAAGCGACATGTAAAACCGAAGAGCTAAAAATATGTAATATTAATAAAAAGGTAGTACTTGAATAATTTGCTGGATTGAAGGTAGATAAATCTGATACATCAGGTGCGTTTCTTGCAGAGTGTCAATGTAAGTCATAGTGGAGGTAGTGGATGCATTGGCGATTATCTTTTGTAATTCTATATATTCCAGAAAGGTTCTTGTTGACTGAAGGCAACAATTTAACTCCACTGTTGAAAAAGGGAGAAAGAGATTGAATGGAGAACTAAAGACCTATTAGCTTGATGTCAGCAATAGGATAAACATCAGAATTTAGAAAAAAAATGTAAAAGTAGGCAGAGTTGACACAGATTTATGAAATTGTGTTTGTCAAACATGTTAAAGTTCTCTTTTGAGGATGTTATTTGCAGCTTAGATATAGGAGAACCAATGGATGTGGTGTATTTAAATTTTTGGAAGGCTTTTGATAAGGTCCAACATAGGAGGTTAGTGAAGTAAGTAGAGCACGTGAAATTGAAGAAGGTGATGGATAAATTAGTATTGAGAACTGTTTAATAGACAAAAACAAAAGAGTAAGAATAAATGGGTTTTTCTCAGGACTAACAAATACTGAAAGGGGAAATGCTAGGTCCATGACTATTCACAATCTACATTGCGATGTAGGGACCGTGCATAATATTTCCAAACTTGATGATGACACCAAACTGGGTGGAATTCCAGGAGACTTCAAGAGAATTGGAATGGGCTTGAATGTGGCAGTTGGAGTATAAAGTAAATAAATGTGAAAATATTCATTTTGGTGGATAAAACAGAAATGCAGAGCATTTCGAAAATGGACAGAGGCTGGGAACTGTGGGTGTCCAAAGGGATCTGGCATCTTTGTCCATGAGCCATTTAAAGCTAGGATTCAACAAGCAATTAAGGCAAATAGTATGCAGTTATTCCTTTCAAGACAATTTTAATATCAAAGTAAAGATGTCTGGTTGTGGTTATATGGAGCCTTGGTAAGACTACACCCAGAATATTGTGTACAGTTTTGGAAGGAAGGAAGTACTTGCCATAGAAGGAATGCAATGGAGATTCATCAGATTAACCCCTAGGATGGCAAATTTGTTTTATGAGGAGAGATTGGGAAAACTGAGTCTCTAGAATTTTGAAGAATGAGAGATGATCTTATTGAAACTTACAAAGTTCTTATATTAGCAGAAAAAATGTGGATACAGACAGGATATTTCCATTTACTAGTGACTTGAGAACAAGGGGACATAATCTCAGGATTGATGAAGCTATTTAACACTGAGATACAGCATCAGTATTTAAACTGCAAGATATGTGTTTGTGACATTGCTGAGATATTACTTAAACTCTATAGAAGAAAATTATATAACAGTTATCAAAAATTTTAAAGATAGTGTTTAAATGTAATTTTTATTTCTTAAAAATATTTTATGATATTGCTATTTAAAAGGTAGGCGTGTGGGCTTGGGGAATTGGGTTAGGACAGTTAATCGGAGGTCAAGACTGGGGAACTCTATATAAAACAGAATGCAAGAGCAAAAAGAAAACTGCTATGGGAATGTGTCCTGTGAATTTCAACTCCCGACCTTGGTTGAGGTTCCAAGCTGTGATCCTAGAGGGTGGCCCAGTCCTGTGACCATTCAGTCTCTAAAGCCTGCAGATTCTTTAGGGAGATGGAATGCCAACAGCGGGGAAATGGATAACAGCAGAATGAGGTGGCGAACAGTCTTGCTGCTCCTGGTCCACTAGCAATACTGTAGGGGATATTTCCTTTGCTCTCATTCTTGTACTTGTCTTCCTTGGCTGCCAAATTTTCTGATGGCTGTAAAATTCAACTGTAGTTCGAGACAAAAAAAATCCTAATGCTAACCCATTCCTGAAGAAGGGTTATACCAGGCTGGCTGGCTTGCTATGCTCCTCTAGCCTCCTGCTTATCTACTGTGAAATTCAATTGGTCAGGCTCCAACTTTTGAAACAGAGAATATAATTGTTATTTTTTTTTAAACTTCCAAAGAACAATTCCTCTACTACTCGTGACAGATCTATCCAATTTCTCCTAGTTACTTAGGAATGTCAGATGATTTAAAACCTGGTCTAATGCCTGGGTAATGATCCCCTGCCGCACCCCCAAATCCCAAGCCACCCCTCCATTCCTTCCAATTATCCTCTGACAATCTAACCAAAACCAGATCCCTGGCTCAACCTGTCTGCTCCAACCACCTAACTACCCTGATCCTTGATTATCCAACCAATTACCTCCCCAGCTGCTCATTCTATGCACCTACCTTTTCAGTCATGCAATCTTATTCATTAGCACATTGCAGCCTTTAAGGAGTTACCCAAATACAGCAACTGATATTGTAGAAAGGTGGCACGTGATCCTTTTTGCAGGTCTCTCTGTGGATTCCTACATTGAGGGATTCCTTCTGTATCCTGCATTGAATATTTAGCATTTTTAAACATAACTAGGAGAGAACATAAGGCCAGATTTTCTGAAGATTGACAATTGCATACATAATGCATTCTGCACTCTGCACCTTCTTTGTTATGAAATGAGTGAACTCCACATTTTTGACTGGAGATTCTGATCAGGGCTCTTTTTCAGAAATTGGAGCCACATGTCCATTCTGAAAGGGTACATTTGTAAGCTAAGTGTGAGGTTCGTGTGTTAGGTAGGGCAAGATGCCAAAGTGGATAGGGTGGCAGGGAGGTGAAGTGGTACCTGATTAGGGGTATTAGGGAATTCCAGATATGAATGCTGCCTGTACTTTGGACACTTTGGCTGGCTGATGTATTAAAAACATTGGTGGACAAAGGGACACCATTTGGTTTGGGATTCAATTCTGTTTTATTAACAAAATCTTCCATGTGAGTATTTCCCAAATTCCCACAGTATTTATTCGCTATCTAACTCTATCTGTCTGAGAAAGGATATTACCCACAGTGATCCATGTGTTCGACCTGGGCCGTTGGAATCTCCTTCCTCTCTGGGTAGGGCTGGCTGTCTCCATGAAGGTAGGTCCTGCAGGTCAGGGCAGATCTTCCCCTGGATCACTACATATTCTTCTGCCATATTCACAGATTACTGTGAATCTTTTCTGAGTCCTTGCTGATTCTTCACTGAGGGCACAATGTCCAGTGTATGCTTATCCCCACTTCACTGCTAAACTTCCAGAATGTTACATGACCTTTGGCCAATGGGGTCGTGAGCTGGGTTCAAAGACGACACTGTTATAAAGTGAAGATATAAAGTGCACAAACTGAGGCAGTCAGGGTGACATTTTTTCAGTACACTGTCCACAGGCTGGTTATAACTAGCTCCCTCTGAACCTTTGTGACTTATTTGACCTTGGTTTCCACTGTTCTCTGTAGTCAAGAGCTGCTGGCTGATGTTAAATTTAGTTTGGCCAATTTTCTATCAAGCCCGATGACTTCACTGGTGGGTCAATATAGAATGTCCAGGTTTGGGCCTGTAGTCACGTGAATGCCAAGTAGGATGCCAAATGAGTGCCCGGGAGAAGGGTGGCAGGTGGATAGGGTGCTGGAGACAGGGGATAAGGTACTGGGACACAATGTGGTCACTCCAGATGAATGGAGTATTTAAGGCATGTTGTGGTGAGGGGACATTTTGGGTCCATAGGTAGAGGGGATGTGGGATGGGGAGTGGTATTGCTAGATTCCAGGGTTGGGGGCTGGGTGAGATGGAGGGCTGCAGAGTACAGAATGGGGCGGTGAGGAATAGATCGTAATGCTGGATCCGGCGGTGGGAGGATGCATAGTGTCTGGGAGAAGAAGGTGTATGGAGTCCTCAGTTATGAATGGACTTTGAAAGGTCAGGGTCCAAAGGGTTTAAATTGTTTGGGGAAAGTTGTTGGGGGGGGTGGGGTGCTCTGAAGTAATTTGTTGTTCTGACCAATTGGTACTCTGAAGTTAGTCTCGCTGTTTAATAATCTAACCTTTCCTGAGTTGCTATTTACTTAACTTCAGCAGAACTCTGAATTTTCCAGTTTCAAATGTTACTTTCAGAGGATTCCAAGTGCAGGGGAATTCCCCAGTGGAATCTTCAATTTCCGAGGCAATTCCCTCTGTCTTTTGTGATGGGAAATCTGCAGAGTGCTAATATGCAATTCTCATCTGCGCTGCAGAGTGATTACCTGGCCATTGAAACATCCAGACCATAATTTTCTGTCTGATCAGCATCAGATACCATGGTTCTGATTGGCTAGGAAGGTTTGAGCCAATATTTATTTTTGATACAACATCTATTTATGCCTCAGTAGAGATTTTACAAATTTTGTTCCAGTTTTATTTTGTGGAGCAGTGCATTTCTGCCTCAGTCTCATGGATTGGTACTTAAATTTAAAACTCTTATCTGGAGCTCATAAGAAACAGTAGCGTAGAAGATGCAATGGTTTCCAAAAATAATATGACATACATTCTGCAGGCATGCAGATTTTCCACATGAAAGCTCCAATACTTGTTTTGGACAGCATAAATTGTGTCTCTGAAAACTGCCATTAGAGTAAGTTTAAGAATAAAGATATTATTTTATTTCTGTAGGTCAACAAATACAAATCGACCACGATCAGCTGATGACTGTCAGAAATTCAGAAAGGATACAGCCTTGCACAATGGCTCTTCAGCTGGTATGAGCTTACAAAAATGCTAATTCTAACTCCTTGTTGTTACTTTAGTATTTCCAGAGCTTCCCATGGGAAGCAAGGCAAGACAAGTGCTTGTTTGCATAATTAGAGAAAATTCCTAGGGCACTGATTTAATTTTCTGTGATCGTGCACAAAGGATTACTTTTTCTGGTTGTGCTTTCAAAAGCTGGTGGGAACTTTGTTCTTGGAAACTGTGGCAAGTTGGAAATATTCAGACAGTCAGTTATTACCATGGAAATGCATGTGGCCTCCTTTTTATTGCAAAATCCACTGTGCTTTCAGATCTTGAACCAGAAGCTTAGAAGCCATGGATGGGCTGATCCCACAAACATCTATAATTGAACATAGTAATTGCACTTTCTTTCTACCCCTAAGTTTTGGCACAGTGGGTAGTCCAATGCTTGATAAGCAACTGGCCTCTGTTCATGAGCACTACTAAAATCAAGCTTAGTTTGTTCCCCACACACACATTCTCCAGGAAAATTGTAATTATCATTTGTAATTATCAATTACTTGTTTGTGCATGAGCATTCGGAGCAGATTAACACAATAAAGAGGAAAGAGGAACTGTTACAGTAAGGTGAAAATATTGGAAGTTCCTTAAGAAAATTAATGTAAATAGTATTAAATTTCTGTTCCTCACCCAGCGTGGCTGCTCTTTCCCTACTGAAAATAGCACCAATCTGTGAAAGTTCTAGACTGAAATATTCAGAAAATGTTTGAGCATTATGAAATGTTTGTAGGGAAAAAGTGAGGACTGCAGATGCTGGTGGTCAGAGCTGAAAATGTGTTGCTGGATAAGCGCAGGTCAGGCAGCATCCAAGGAGCAGGAGAATCGACGTTTCGGACATGAGCCCTTCCTCAGGATTCCTGAAGAAGGGCTCATGCCCGAAACGTCGATTCTCCTGCTCCTTCGATGCTGCCTGACCTGCGCTTTTCCAGCAACACATTTTCAGATTCTTCCTGTGCTTACAAACATTTCTATGAAAAGCTTTCGGAGCCATAGAGTCATAGAGATGTACAGCATGGAAACAGACCCTTCGGTCCAACCCGTCCATGCCGACCAGATATCTTAACCCAATCTAGTCCCACCTGCCAGCACCCGACCCATATCTCTCCAAACCCTTCCTATTCATATACCCATCCAAATGCCTCTTAAATGTTGCAATTGTACCAGCCTCCACCACATCCCCTGGCAGCTCATTCCATATACGTACCACACTCTGCATGAAAAAGTTTCCCCGTAGGTCTCTTATATATCTTTCCCCTCTCATCCTAAATCTATGCCTTCTAGTTCTGGACTCCCCGACCCCAGGGAAAAGACTTTGTCTATTTATTATCCATGCCCCTCATAATTTTGTAAACCTCTCTAAGGTCACCCCTCAGCCACCGACGCTCCAGGGAAAACAGCCCCAGCCCGTTCAGCCTCTCCCTGTAGCTCAGATCCTCCAACCTTGGCGACATCCTTGTAAATCTTTTCTGAACCCTTTCAAGTTTCAAAACATCTTTCCGATAGGAAGGAGACCAGAATTGCACGCAATATTGCAAATTGGCCTAACTAATGTCCTGTACAGCCGCAACATGACTTCCCAACTCCTGTACTCAATACTCTGACCAATAAAGGAAAGCATACCAAACGCCTTTTTCACTATCCTATCTACCTGCGACTCCACTTTCAAGGAGCTATAAACCTGCACTCCAAGGTCTCTTTGTATAGCAACTGTTGGGCTTTGGCTCAATCTACCAATTTAAATTTACTTTCTTCTATGTGTGAGCCAAGTCCTGCGTGTTCTTTTAAATGAAGCAATAGGAGAAGATATTCGGTCTCACACTCTTAATTTTATTTTACACAGTAAGTGAACAAAGCATTCAGAGCTCTGGGTCTAAACCTCTTTGTCCCTGACAAACTACAAAGTGTATCAGTTCAAAAAGTAAGACCTCGTTTTGTCCCTGCCTCAGTCTTTTATACAATAAAAAATGTCATATAAACACTGAGGTAGAATTATCTTCTGATTGGGTGTTAGTCTGACTCCATTCCCCGCCTCCTCGCATTCCTAGCTATCCGATCCCATGTGACCTTCTTTGCCCGCGAAATGGAGCATCACGTGACCTCCTCGACCCACTTCCGAGGCGCGAAACGGAACATCACGTGATCGCCCGCCCTCTTCCGGGGCGCGAAACGGAACATCACATGATCGCCCGCCCTCTTCCGGGGCGCGAAACGGGACGTCACGTGACCGCCCCGCGCTCTTCTGGGCGCGAAACGGGCACGCCACGTGACCGGCCCCGCACTCTTCCGGGTGCGAGATGGGGACGTCACGTGACCACCCCCCCCTGCTTGGGTTACAGAGTCACCACAGGGTTTTGAGTGCTGAATCCATCCAGAGTCACAGCCAGCCTTCTGTTTTTAAAGTAAGGGCGGCACGGTGGCACAGTGGTTAGCACTGCTACCTCACAGCGCTGGAGACCCGGGTTCAATTCCCGACTCAGGCGACTGACTGTGTGGAGTTTGCACATTCTCCCCGTGTCTGTGTGGGTTTCCTCCGGGTGCTCCGGTTTCCTCCCACAGTCCAAAGATGTGCAGGTCAGGTGAATTAGCCATGCTAAATTGCCCGTAGTGTTAGGTAAAGGGGTAAATGTAGGGGTATGGGTGGGTTACGCTTCGGCGGGTCGATGTGGACTTGTTGGGCCGAAGGGCCTGTTTCCACACTGTAAGTAATCTAATCTAATCTAATATTTACAAGTCCCCCTTTTGGGACTTGTAAAGGAACCAACCAGTTCTATACATCATATTCGCTCTCTGATGCATAGTCCTCCCTCCTTGGTAAAGCCATGGTTTCCGTCTCCATCTGTGACATCTGGTAAGACGGGGGGAGCCTTCCCTTCAATTGCTGTAATAATTACCCTGTTTAACAAAGATCTAATACAGGGAATACAACAACATCCGCACAACACTAACACAATAATCATACCTCCGAGGGACATAAACACAGAGGCAATTAATCCTTTCCATTTCCCAAACCATGAATCGAACAGTCCTCCTAGAGGGTTGTAAATACCCGAGTGTTCATGCATTTCTTCAGACAAAATTCTTAGTCCTTCCAAGGCTCTGGTGACCGAACCATCAGGTGCCGTATTGTTGGAGATGAACGTACAACATTGATCTCCAAACATAGAGCACACTCCCCCCTTTTCTGCTAGCAACATATCTAAGGCCATTCTATTTTGAACTGTCATCAATGAGGTCGCTGCCAATTGTTCAGAAAGTCCCGCCACCGCATCTCTAGTTCTATTGGCGAGCCTAAGTACATTGTAATGTACATAATTAATTCGGTCAACGTTTTTATTCGGCGTAACTGGGAATAAAACCCCGATAATTGGGAGATTCTCAAACCCTGCTGCTATCTGGTCTGCCAATTTATATTCATCAGGTACACCACGGGGAACACCTATTGCATCTATGTAAGTGGTTGAGCCAGTAGTGACATCAAACAAATCCCTACGAATTCGTGTATATGGATTTATTCCCTGTCGCGTTCTCCCAAAAGGAATAAGGGTACCCCTAACCTAACCATTGCGCAGGTTCCAGACCAATCTGGAGGTAGACTAATATGCAGTGTTCTATCTCCACAGTACCAAAAAAGATCAGCTCTGGCCCAAACCATTGTGCTAGCGTTCTGCCAGCCCGTTACATTAATTGTGTCCTGACACCAGTCAGCGGGCATGTCTCCCAAGACAATATTTGACTTTCGAGCAAAACAAGTGTAATTATTGGCTCTTGGTGTAAACACTGGAGGCAACATAGAATTCTTTACAGGTGGGAAAATAGCACTTAATGTGGTACAATTTGGAGGGTCCGCTTGCATAGTGAGGGCCATCATACAGTGAAATTCGATTGGGTCTATGTTAGGGAACAATGGGGCCGGGGTAGTAAATAGGGTTGGCCTTGCCGAAGAACACGCGACGCAATTACTCATATTCATTGAGGTTACAGTCGCTGTCATCCAGTCCAGCCATAAGTTCTTGTCCCCATACCCGGTAGCTAATTTAATAATGTCCCTTCTCGTAAGATTATTGTGGTCTATTACCACAACTCCTGAACTTGGTTCTACCTCCATACTTGTGCTTTCAGTTTGTGGCTGGCTCATAGGAGGGTCCACTAAGGTTACCTTTAATAATCCCATATTATCCACTCCAGATTGATCTACACCTATTACAAGATAAAAGCTTCTGTCATCACTCTCACAGTAACTCTGTACCTCCTTTGGACTAGGATTAATATCAAATTTTGTCAGGGTTAACAAAAGTGGATTTTTTAACTCTGAAGAATGATCAAGTTGCCCCTTTGTCAGGCTCACATGGTCTCGAATGTTCCATCTATTATCCAAGGGTGATGACCTCTTGGGGGTCCATTGTACCCCAATCCATTTTAATACATTATCCCACGACGGGCATGGGTCATAGTAAATGGCATAAAAACAAAGGTATACATCATACTCCCTCCAGCTCCCTATATCTTTGCCACAATCAATTACTTCGCATAAATCAAACTGATATGTTGTACCATGATTTCTATCATGTCTGATGTGTACCTGGCTCCTCGTCTCCCTTAAACATTTATCCGCCTCTTGCCCTACTACTCTTTTGTTCCTGGAACTTCCTCCCTCGCCTGTGTGTTTGTCCCTCGTGGTTAATACTCCTATTAACAGCAGCATAACACTTATACATAAGACAATAGCAAAGACTCTCAATCTCCACAGCCTAAGGTAATGTGGGCTGCTTACAGAGATAAACATTATATTCTTTACACAGCTTTGCTTAGACATCTTGAGAACCTCTCCCCCTTTTTCCAAAACCTCCTTCGTACAAACATTAAACATTTAGGACCCTTCTACTCGTTTTCTGTTCTGATTTGTTCTAAAGTTCTTGTTGGTGGTTCCGTGGCTGCACACTGGCTCCAATGGTACTAGCTTTCTCCTTTCCCCTGTAGTCTAACCGCATGAGATGTCCTCTCCACCACCTTATAAGGTCCTGTCCACCTCGGCTCCGACCACTTCCGTTTGATCACCTTCAGCAGGACCCAGTCTGTAGTAGATGGCGCCTGGCTCTGTAGTTCCCCCTTTTCCGGTCCAACCTGTTTGGAGAAAGCTGACACCAAAGCTGTTAGTTGGTCATAGTAAGGTTTGTACCTTAGAGAGGCTCCTCCTCCCTCTAACATCTGTATTCCAGCTCCTGGTCCCGGGAACTGCTGCCCTGTTGTCAGCTCATACGGGGTGAACCCTGTGATAGAGTTTACTGAGCTTCTAATGGACATTAAAGCTAAAGGTAGGGCATCCACCCAGCTTAACTTTGTTTGTGCACACACTTTTCCTATTTTTCCTTTTATGGACTGATTCATTCTTTCCACTTTTCTCTGTGACTGAGGATGGTACACTATTCCAAATGCATGTTTCAGTCCTAAAGCTGCTTCAACTTCTTGCAGGTCTTTATTCTTAAAATGTGTGCCATTATCTGACCTGACTTTCTTTGGAAACCCATACGTTGGAATAGATTGGTTTATCAAGAATTTGATCACTGTCTTTGCATCTTCCTTTTTCGCAGGTATTGCTTCTGGCCAACCAGTGTATACATCCACTGCTACCAGAAGGTACCGATAACCGTTTACTCTCTCTATCATATCAGTGTAGTCAATCACTATTTCCTGACCTGGCATTCTTGGGAGAGGGAATTTTCCCTCGTGTGGTTTCACTGTTGCTCTCACGTTGTATTCTGTACATGTCCTACATTCCCTGATATAATTTTCAATCATCGCTGGCAAGAACGGATGCCACCAATGTATCAGATACCTCTGCATCTGTGTTTTTCCACAATGTGTGAGCCCATGTGCCTCCTGAAGCATAGAAGCTATCAAACCTGGGGGTAGCACTGGTCTACCATCCGGTGACCTCCAAATCCCTTCTGACTCTGTGGCCCCTCTCTCTCTCTGCATACTGTCAGTTCATGAGGAGAGGCTTTCTGCTGCTCTTTTATTAACACATTCGCATCGCAAGCGGGCAGCAGGTCATACACTGTTCTCTCTGTTTGTACCATTATATACTGTGGTGTATACCGTGCTGCTTTCTTCGCTGCTGAGTCTGCTTCCTGATTACCCTTCGCTACTACTGTATCTGCTTTATCATGTCCTCAACATTTGACCACTGCCACATCTGCAGGTTTCATCAGGGCCTCCGCTAATCTTTTCATATCTTTTTCATGTTTAATTGGGGTTTTTGCTGCTGTTAAGAATCCTGCCCTGATCCATTGACTAAGTTCTACCTGTATAGCTCCTGCCGCATATGCAGAGTCGGTATAGATATTTACTCTTTTTCCCTCTGACCATTCTAACGCAGCTATCATTGCCTGTAGTTCAGCCAACTGGGCTGATTCTTTACCTGTCACTTTTCCTGTCAACAGTTCCTCAAATCCCTCACTTCTCTGTCGCACCACTGCATAGGCTGCTTTAAGTCCTTCAATTGGATGTCTATAACAGCAACCATCTGTGAACAGCACTTCTTCTGGGTCTACTAATGGAATTGCCTGTAAATCTGCCCTTACTTTGGAATCTCTCTGTACCCTTTCCTCACAGATGTGTGGCTCTCCTTCTCCCATATTATCAGCCATGTTAATTCCTTCATGTGTAAAAATTATATGTGGTGCATTCAAGATTTTCTCTAACCTAGTTTGCCGCAATGACATCATTGTAAAAGCTGTTGAGTTCACATAGGCCACTATACTATGTGTCGTCAGTACTGTTAATGAATGGCCCATGACTATATGTGCTACCTTTTGGAGAATTTTTGCTACCCCTGCTGCATGTCTTGTACATGGCGGGTGTCTGTCCTCCACTGGGTCAAGAGTAACACTTACGTACATCAACGCCTGCCTGCCTCCCCCTTTTTTCTGAAAAAGAACACCATTTATTGTGTGTAATCTTTCAGAAATATCGAGGAAAAATGGCTCTTTGTAATCTGGGACCGCTAAATCAGCAGCCCGCGTTAAAGCCTGTTTAAGAGATATGAAACTTTCGTCTGCCTCCGTAGTCCACTGCAAATGGGCTGACAAATTTCTCATACCTTGCTCATTTACCATGGCCCTTAAAGGGAAAGTGAGCTCCCCGTATGATGCAATAAATTGTCTACTGTATCCTGCCAACCCAAGAAATGAGAGCATGTCTTTTACAGTGACTGGTTTGGTATGATGCAGAATGGAGGATTATGGGACGGAGACACACCTGTTCCCTTAGCAGAAATAATTCTACCCAGAAAAGACACCGTTTGTCTGCAGCATTGCAATTTAACCCGTGAAACTTTAAAACCGACACTATACAGGTGAAACAGCAACGACTTTGTGGCTTCCAAACAAGAAACATGATCAGGTGCTGCCAAAAGAATGTCATCCACATACTGGATCAATACCACCCCCTTTGGGAGCGTCAGATCCTTCAGTGCTGTTTCAGTACCTGATTAAACACCCCAGGTGACAAAATAAACCCTTGAGGGACCCTTGTATAACGTAATTGTTGGCCTTTATAGGTAAACGAAAAAATGTCCCTCAAATGATCAGCTAAGGGCAAACAAAAGAACGCGTTGGCGAGATCAATGCACGAGAACCACTTATGGTCAGGGGTCAGCACAGACATTGCAGTGTAGGGGTTTGGAACCGGAACTGTTGGAGTAGAAACGACACTATTAATCCGTCAAAGATCATGCGCCATCCTATATCTGCCTGTATTCTGCTTCTCTACAGGTAAGATAGGGGTGTTCCAAGCTGACTGGGAGGGTTCTAGCACCCCTGCTGCTAACAATCCTTCGATTGTGTCGGCAATGCCGGCTTCAGGCTCTGGTTTGTGTGAATATTGTCTCTGCCAAATCGGAGTGTGGTCTATTAAATCAAATGTGATTGGTGTGACGTGTTCGCAGTACCCAACGTCCGTTGAACTTGCTGACCACAAGGTATCTGGTAGAGAGTCAAGCATCGCCGCAGCCTGTGGATGGTCTGTTTTCTCCCTACCATGAAACCGTTCAATCTGCCTATGGTCCAGCAGTACCTTGTCAGTTGTCCTGCACATAATTCTATAGGCTTCCTCCGATGGTGAATATTGTAAACCGGGTAACTGAGTCCACACCCAGTCCGTTAACACCATCAAGCGTTTGCACATAGGTCCCAGATCCTTGGCCTGATATTCAGCATGCAGGGCCAATGTGACATGAGGTATAGCTTCTTCAGACATCTCATACCATTCCAACTGTTCTGCAGTTAATTAAACAACACCTGCCACACCTTCGTTTCCAAGCAGAATGCAACTGGAAGAAATGTCCCATTGCGTCCCTTCTAGGTGCTGATAGAATGCATGCTGATAAATTTCATTATCATCTCTATCATAATATAAAGTAACATGAAGGGGATCTGCAGGAGGAGCATAGGGATGCAACATCTGAACCCAGGGTCGCCATTGACTGTATAAAGACTGTATGCCGTTGTTTTGCCTGTCTTCGGGTTCGAGAAGTCCCCAGTATATATCTGCCCACAGCCCTTCTGCCGTTGGTGATGTGTCCGGTGATAATATCATTTGGGATCCAGAGTGAATCATTGTCATAGAACAGTTGATGGAATGGCCATTTGGAAAGGTCACCACCAGTCCGTCTGGTCCGCACAAAACCGAAACCCCGCATCTCACCAGCAAGTCACGTCCCATCAAATTCACGGGGCATGCAGATGATGAAATATACTGGTGACGAAAGGTCTGTCCGGCCACTGATGTAATCAGTGGCGATGTCAAAGGCAGATTTTCTGGTTTACCCGAGAACCCTACTAACTGGATGCGAGAGGATGACATGCTTGACTGAGGTATATCACAAGTGATGGTAGAAAATCTTGCACCCGTGTCAACCAAAAAAGACAGATTCTTATCCATTACCCTCATTTGCATATAGGGGTCTGGCAACCCCACATGCCCCTGGGTTCTCAGGCCCCGTCAATATTCATACCCCTGTCCTTCCAGCATAGTTTGGGGGTACTGTCCTTGCACCGGGGCTGCAGCTGCATTTGGGACTTGATAAGGCTGAACAGCCTGTTGAAAAGGAGGCTGACTTGCACAGAGATACCGTCCTCGGATCAATCCCTGGCCTCCCTGGGTTCCCCACAACATGGGACAATCCCTTCTCCAATGCCCGGGTTGGCCACATTCAAAACAGGTGTTGAGTGGCTGACCTCTGAGTCCTCCGCGGCCCCTTCCTCTACCACGCATTCCTCCCGGTACACCTATTGGTCTGCCCCCATATTGGGGGTAGGGTGGCATCCAATCAGGTGTTGGATCTAAACTTGGCAGTTTGTCTTGTGGCAACGGCCGCTGAACCATCTGATTAGTCGTCGTTTGGGAGGCCTTCTTTGTATCATTAGCCTTCCTTCTAGCCTCATCGAGCTGTAACTTCAGCAACTGCACTTTATCTGACTCATTACTCTGTTTATCCTCATCCTGTTTTGTCCTGTAACGCTTCATGTGATGCGTCAAATGTTTTTCCCACTGTTCTGTAGAACAACCTGGGATGTCAGGATTACTCTCCATTGCCTCTTTTACTTCCTTTGGCATCCCTGTCATGACGGCATTCCTAAATAACGTGGTCTGTAGCTGACCTGACCCTGGATGGCTCCCCGCAGTATCTGCCCACGTGTTCTTACACCTAGCCAAAAAAGACAGACATATCCTCACCCTCCTTCATTGTGAAGGTGAGTGAGTGCATCGCTCCCGGTGGAATCAGAAACCTATCCCTCATTGTTCTTCCCACACTGGTGGCATGCTGCACAAACTGTTCCGAATCAGGTAATAAGGTGGTCCCCGCAGACGCTTCAATCTGCTGTATTTCCCACATATTCAATTGCTTACCCAGCAATGCTCTCCAATCGCCCATGGCTAACTTGTACCCTAGTGTATATTGAGAAAACTTTACCATCAAGGGCCCACCCCCCTCCATGGGTGGGGGCATTTTATCCAGGATACAGTTCATGTCAGTAAATGTAAAAGGCTGATAGACATTCCCCAGATAAGAGCCTCTGTAAATTAATGGCATTTGGTGGTGCTGATACTTTATAGGTTGTCGTAATGTGTCTCTTTGACGCAAGTCGTAACTTAGTTCAGGGAGGGGCTTCAGTGGAGGGCCATGTTCAGTCTGCATTGTGAGTGAGCCTTTCAAGGTGACCGGGTAGGTGTTTGGATCATTGTCTGTCAGGGATTCTTCGTCCTCAATATCTATACTACTTTTAGACTCCTCCTCATCCAATTTCTCTCTATCCTGTTCTTCCCTCAAATCTCTCCTCCTTCTGTCTGAGAACCTATCATCCAATAACTGACCTGAATCATGTAATCTTCCCCTCTTTTCATTCTCAGCACTATATGGTGTTGAATGAACATCTGGCTCCTGTACTGGAACACATCTCCCCTGTTTTAGCTGTTCTTTATTCCTACTGTGCATCATTGTCACCCTATTTGCTTCCTCCGCTTCCTTAACCCTCTGATCAACTTCTAATAATTTTTCTACTTTTCTAATGCTTTCTTCTACAGCCTCCGCCAGTCTCTGTTTTACTACATTGTACTCTCTTGTTCCTACTTCTTGCATGTCTAACACCCATACATAAGTGGCATTTGTATTACAGGATATGGAGGCGGTGATTGTACCACAGGCAATTTAGGATATAATGGCGCAGATGGTCCTGCCTTTCCTATCTCCTTTGTCAAATCTGTTGTAAAGGTACCACCTACTCCCTGTTGTAATGTTTCTACCGCCATACAGGCTAACGTCATGTTGTGCAGATGAATCCTCCTCTCTTCTTTCTCCCCGCCTTCTTTTGTCCACTTTCTTCTAACTAATATTGACCCTTTCTTTCCCTTCATGTGCTCTTCTACTTCTAATTTAGCTTGCTCTTCTGCTTTTCCTAAAAACAGTGACAATTTCTTCTTCTCCTCATCTTTAGGGACTTTGCCTTGTTTCTGTAATTCCTCCCAAATCTTATCATATTTCTCCATCATTGCTTTTTGTTTATTCTTTGCAAGCCCACTGACTAACTGACTTCTGACTTTACCCCACTGCTGTTTTTACGGGCAACATTAAATCGGAAGAACATCCTCCATATTCTTCACACTCTTTATCAAACTCCCCTTCCATTTTATGTATTTTATTTTAATCCTCCTGTCCAGTAGTCAGTTAGTTTAGATATAAATATAACCAAACAACCAACCCAATCAAAGACAAAGCCGGTGGCTGGTCAGTTTGGATGAAATACACCCAAGCAACTGATCCTTTCAGCGAGATTTATCAGCAGTTTTGTTGTCACCGTTAGGTTTCCACTTCCAACTCTCTCTCACTGAAACACCACCGTCTTGGTCTTCAAAACGCTACTGGTTTTTTTTCCACCCTCCGTACATTGCCCAATATAATTTCTAAAACTTACAAAACATCAATCATGCATCAAAATTTGTGAGCATTGCTTTTATGAGATCCTGCTCAATGGACTTTAAACCTCCTCACATTTACGTACCTTGTTGCTTTTATGGGGACTCTAAGGAGAAAGTGAGGTCTGCAGATGCTGGAGATCAAAGTTGAAACTTTATTGCTGGAACAGCACAGCAGCACAGCATTTCAACTCCCCCTCCCACTCCACCGAGGATATGCAGGTCATTGGACTCATCCACCGCCAAACCACAACAACCCGACGGTCGGAGGAGGAGCGTCTTATCTTCCGACTGGGAACCCTCCAACCGAAGGGGATGAACTTGGACTTCACCAGTTTCTTCATCCCCCCTCCCCCCACCTTGTCTCAGCCGGATCCTTCCAGCCCGGCACCGCCTTCCTGACCTGCAGTCTTCTTCTTGACCTCTCCGCCTCCACCCTACTCCGACCTATCACCCTCACCTTGACCTCTTTCCACCTATCACATTTCCAACTCCCCTCCTCCAAGTCCCTCCTCCCTACCTTTTATCTTCTCCTGCTGAACACTCTCTGCTCATTCCTGAAGAAGGGCCTGTGCCCGAAACGTCGAATCTCCTGTTCCCTGGATGCTGCCTGACCTGCTGTGCTGTTCCAGCAATAAAGTTTCAACTGGGGACTCTAACCCCGAGGGACTTTAAACCCTAATGTACCTTAGCAATGCTTTGTCCACTTACTGTTACTAGGACACTTGCAGTATAATGACAACAATCAATTTAGTATCTCCAATTGCAGAACTTTGATGTAAACAGGCGTCTGCTCACTTTTTTTTATGTGGCGCCGCTTGTTGTTGTCATCAAACGTCAGTTGTCTGTTGTTTCTATTTTTCTCTCTTTCCATCACTTCTCCGTCTTCATCACGTCAGGGTCACCAAATTGTTGGACTTTGGCTCAATCTACCAATTTAAATTTACTTTCTTCTATGTGTGAGCCAAGTCCTGCGTATTCTTTTAAATGAAGCAATAGGAGAAGATATTCGGTCTCACACTCTTAATTTTATTTTACACAGTAAGTGAACAAAGCATTCAGAGCTCTGGGTCTAAACCTCTTTGTCCCTGACAAACTACAAAGTGTATCAGTTCAAAAAGTAAGATCTCGTTTTGTCCCTGCCCCAGTCTTTTATACAATAAAAAACGTCATATAAACACTGAGGTAGAATTATCTTCTGATTGGGTGTTAGTCTGACTCCATTCCCCGCCTCCTCTCATTCCTAGCTGTCCGACTCCACGTGACCTTCTTTGCCCGCGAAATGGAGTATCACGTGACCTCTACCCACTTCCGAGGCGCGAAACGGAACATCACGTGATCGCCCGCCCTCTTCCGGGGCGCGAAATGGGACGTCACGTGACCGCTCCGCGCTCTTCCGGGCGCGAAACGGGACGCCACGTGACCGCCCCGCACTCTTCCGGGTGCGAGATGGGGACGTCACGTGACCGCCCCCCACAGGGTTTTGAGTGCTGAATCCATCCAGAGTCACAGCCAGCCTTCTGTTTTTAAAGTAAGGAATATATTTACACAACACTCCCTAGGACCTTACCATTAAGTGTATAAGTGCTAAGATTTGCTTTCCCAAAATGCAGCACCTCGCATTTATCTGAATTAAACTCCATTTAATAATTTCTTGTGTTGTCTATTTCAATACTGGAATGATATCTACATCAACTTTCTTCAGACTTCCGTAAGCTTTCAATTGGAAAGTGTGTACTCATTTAATCTCTCCAGTGTTACGTTCTTCTATTTGTTGTAAATGTATGAATCATACAGCAGAATTGCTGGAACAAAAATGTGTTGTTTATTTGAAGGTAAGAGCATATACATATTTGTAACTTTTCTCCTTTTAGGGAGTTATGGATGTAGGTTTGCTTGCTGAGCTGGAAGGTTCATTTTCATGAAAATGAATCTTCCAGCTCAGCGAGAAAACCTACATCCAGAACCTCATCCTGAGCTACAAATCTTCTCAAAACTCGCTAGGGAGTTATAAACAATATATCAAATGCATTCAAGACAAACCATAAAATGTAGAAGCAGAAGTGGACCATTTAGCCCATTCCGCTCTTCATGGCTTACCTGATAATCTTCAACTCTAAATCCAGTTTCCTACCTTTTCTCCATAGTCCTTGATTTCCTTGATTATTAAAAATCTGCTTTCTCAGTCTTGAATGTAATTAACTACCTAACCCAATAGCTTTCTGTGGTAAAGAGTTCCATAGATTCAATACATTCTGAAAGAAAACAATCCTCTTCATTTCTGTTTTAAAAGTGAGATTCTTTAATCTAAATTATACCTTCTGGTCCGAGACTCTTTTCACATCTATCCTGTCAAGCTCTGTATGAATCTTGTATGTTTCAATAAGGCCACTTCTCATTCTTCTATATTCCAATGAGTACAGGCCCAACCTGCTCAACCTCTCCTCATAAGACAGTTCTTCCATACGTGGTATCAATCTTCTGTGAACAACCTTCAATGCCAGTGGAATTTCCTTTGATAAGAGGACCAAAATTGTTCATGTATTCTTTCTTTGCTCAGGCTAGTGCCTTGTATAGCAAAGCCTCCCTACTTTTATATTGAATTCAGTTTGATATAAATGTCAATATTCCATTTGTCTTCCCCATTACCTGCTGAACTTGAATGCTAGCATTTTGTGATTTTTGCACCAGGAATCCCAAATCATCCTCCTGTAGCTTTCTGCAGCACTTCTCCATTTTAATAATATCAACTCAGTTCTTCCTGCCAAAATGTATAACCTCACATTTTCCTCCAGTGTTATTCCATTGGCTAAGATTATTCCTACCAGCATTCTTTGAGTTATCCTCCTTCCCACTTATTTTTGTCATCTACAAATTTGGCTATAATACATTCATTTTCCTAATTCAAGTCATTCATATATAGTGCAAATAATTGTGGCTTCCCCAGCACTGAATCACTGTAACACTTCATAGTTACAGTTGCCATCCTTAAAATGCCCCTCTTATCCAAATCCTCTGACTTCTAATGTTTAACCAGTCCTCTATCTATGCTAATATACTGCCCCCAATGTCACAGGCTCCTATTAAGTAGGTTAATGTGAAGTACCTTAGCAAATGCCTTCTAAAGATCCAAATATATTCCAGTTACTGCTTCCCCTTTATTTTGTTTGTTCCATCCCCAAAGAATTCTAATAAATTTGTCAGGCATCATATCCCCTTCATGAAGCTATGCTGACTTTGCTTGATCATATTATGTATTTCTAAATGCTCTATTATATCCTTTTGTAATGGACTTCCCAATAACTGACGTTAAGGTAACTGGCCTATGGTTACCTTTGTCTTTGTCTCCTTCCCATTTTGAATGCAGGCATTATCTTGGCGGTTTTCTAATCCTCTGGGACTTTTCCAGAATCTGTCTCTGTAGCTACTTTAAAGGCTCCTTACTGAATGAAGGATATACTCGGCAAAGAGAGAGTGAATGAAGATTCATCAACTGATCCTCGGGATATTGGAATTGCTCAGTGAGGAGAAATTGAGTCTGTATCAATATTCTTCAGAGTCTAGAAGAATGAGAGGTGATCTCATTCAGTACACAACATTTTTACAGGTTTCTACAGGGTAGATACAAGAAGGGTGTTTCCCTTTGCCTGGGAGCCTAAAACTAAGAGGACAAGCTCAGATCAAGAAGTAGGCTGTTTCGGACTGAGGTGAGAAAGTATTTCTTCAGTAACAGGCTGTTGAATCTTTGGAATTCTCTACTCTGGAAGGCTGCAGAGGCTGTGTCATTGAGTATATTCAAGACAGAGATGGATAGATTTCTGATATTAAAGTGTTTGAGCGATGAGGAGATGCTGTAAGAAAATGGTATTCAATTAGATCCAGTTGAATGGTGGAACTGGCTTCGGGGGCTGAATGGCCTACTTCTGCTGCTATTTCCTATATTGCAAGGAAGAATATTCAAGAAAGCTGGTATTGTATGGTGTGGCATAACTGTGAAAGTTATTTTTGGGAATTTGAAGTAATTTCTTTATTAAAAAAGGGTAAAGCCATGTCTTTCTCTCTATGCCTTTAGGGCTGACAACAACGAACAAGGTGTCATCCAGGCAGCTGACCAAACGGCCTGTAAGTGCTAAGGTTCTAAATAGCAAACAAGTACCACAAGAAACATCAAGATCCAAAACAGTGCTTCAAAATCCAGCAGTGACTTCATTGGCAACAATGAAATCAGGTAAGTTTAAAACAGTGAACACTTCCTTCAAATGCAGTTTAACTTTTGAATTTTGGAATGAATATTCAGGTCCTATCTATTAAAATTTTGAGTTGTTTTTCAGGGTGAATTATTAATGGCATATAATCATAATCGATTAAAGTATTTTATGTATTAGGGCATGCTGCGGAAAATGATTTTTAGGCACATTTTGGTGTTTCCTTTCTCACTTTTTTCTCTTATAAACGTTTCACTGCTTTTACTGGCACGCAGCGTGAGAGAGATCTCTAAGGCCCCTTTGAAAATGAATCTGGGAAGATTGGTATGGGGAACAAGGAAATGACAAAGAGTTAAACAGATATTTTGTGCCAATCTTTATTAAGGGTAGACATTTTGAACATCTCATTAACAGTAAAGAATATAAGGGGAGAAATTTAGTACCATCACCATCACTGTGAAGTAGTAATAGACAAACTATTGGGGCTAAGGCAGATAAATCCCCTGACCCTGATGGCTTGCATTCTAGGATCCTAAAAGAAGTAGCTACAGTGATAGCAGATGCATTGGTTGTAATTTTCCAAAAAAAAACCCTTGGAATTGGAGAACTACTGGAGGATTAGAAAACTGCCAAATTGCCCCCATTTTCCAAAAAGAAAGCAAGGCAAAAAGTGGTAACTATAGGCTGATTAGTCTAACTCAATTGTTGGAAAAATTCTAGAGTCAATTATTAAAGGAACAATAACAGAACATTTAGGAAGTTAAAGTCTAATCAAGCAGAGTCAACATGACTTTGTGAAAGGAAGATCATGTCTGACTAATTTATTAGTTTTTCAAGGAAGTATGGATAGAGGGGTACCAGTCGATGTGTTGTACTTGGACTTGTGGAAAGCTTTTGACAAGGTACCTGGCAAAAGGTTAAGTCATGAGATAAGAGCCCATGATGTTGGAGGTAGTATATTGGCCTGGATAGAGAATTGGCCCATGGGCAGGAAACAGTGAGGGGGATAAGGGGTTCTTTTTCAGGTTGGTGATCTGCATTTAGTGAGTTTCCACTGGGATCAGTACTGGAACTGCAACTGTTTACAATAGATATTAATGACATGGAAGAAGGAACCAAATATACTGCAGCTAAATTTGCACATGATACAAAAATATTTGGAAATGCCACCTTTGAGAGGGATACAAACTGAGAGATATGAAAGGTTGTGTAGGTGGGCAAAAAGTTGGCAAATTGAGTATAATATGGGAAAATGTGAAGCTGTTTAATTTTGAAGGAAGATAAAAACAGAATATTATTTAAATGGAGAAAAATGCAGAATATTATTTAAATGGTGAAAAATGCAGAAAAATAAAACATAAAGGGTCTTGGGTGTATTTGTGCACAAAAAACACAGGAAGCTAACACAAGGTGCAGCAACTAATCAGAAAGACTAACGGAGATCTCATTCCAAGGTGGTTGGAGTATAAGAGTAAGTAAGAACAGCTTGATTAACAATAGAAAGATAAAAGTGACTCATTGCAGTTCCACATAAGAAAGGAATTTTTAAAATGTGAGGAAGACTAGAGTGAAATGGGTACTGAGGTCAAGCAAGTATATCTGGCAATTTGGTTCCAAGTGGGAATTTGATGCAAAGAGGGTAAAAGGCGCTTGAAGTAAGTTTTGTTGTAGTAAATAAAATGTGCTGAGTGGGGAGTATGGTGAAAAGAAGAGGTGCTATTTCTGTTGACTGTTTTTCTAAACTTCAATTGTTCTACACTTTTCAGTATGTTCATTGGTTGATAAGAAACCACGCTCCGGGGCTGACTTAATTGCTGTGTATTTGAAAAGTGTTTATTTTTTGGAGAAGTATTAAGAAGTAGCTTTACTTTGATTTAATGGAGAAACACAAAAACTAAAGGATACTTAGGGCAAGTATAATAATGTAATATAAGTTACCCAAAACAGAAAAAAAATTAATGTAAACGAAGTAAAGTTAAGACATGACAGCACAGCTCAGTCAAGTGGAATATGTAACCTGTAATTTGTAGGATGTCATGAACCCTACCGGTGCCCTGGACCAACTATGCAGAAAGTTGAGTTCCAGGTTTCAGAGCTGGAGCAATGGCTGGAGTCACAGTGGTCCATCTGCAAGGCTGAGTGTTATGTCATTGCCAAGTTCAGAGAGGTGGTCACAGCACAGCTTAAGGGCCTGGAGGCAGAAAAGGTATGGATGACTACAAGGCAATCCAAGAGAAACAGGTAGGTAGTGCAGGAGACCCTTGGGGTCCTGCTCACAAATCTATTTTCAGTTTTAGAAACTGATGAGGGTACTATTCCTCAAGGGGGTGCAGTCAGTGTGTGGTTTATGGCACCACGAGCAGCTTGGCTGTAGCAGAGGGGAAGACAAACAGTAGTGAAAGGGGATTCATTCAGTAAGGGAACAGACCAGTGGTTCTGAGAATGTAGATGTCACTCCAAGGTAGTATGTTGTTTTCCTGGTGCCAGCACAGAGTAACTGTCGGACATTCTTCTGGAGGAGGGTGAAAAGCCAGAGGCCATGGTCCACATTTGTATTTAAAGCTTAGGTAAGGTAGGGATGTGGTTCTGCAATCGGAATTTGGGGATCCAGGTAGAAAATTAGCGAGCAGGACCTCAAATGTAGTTATCTCAAGATTGCACTCCGTGCCATGTGTAAATGAGTGCAGAAATAGGAAGATAAGTTATGTCAATTCGTGGCTGGAAAGCTGGTGCGTGATGGTTGCCATTAGATTTTAAGGATACTGGGACTGGCTCTGGGGAAGATGGCACCTGTACAAGCTGATCACGTTGCATTTGAGCAGAGCTGGTACTGTTCCTTGTGGGAAGTTTTTCATTAATGCTGTCGAGAGGGCTTTGACACTGAAACAGAGAGAATGTCTGAGAAGAGGTTTCACAAAATACTTGGACAGATAGCACCAGGGTAAAGGATGGTAAGTTAATAGATAAAGTCATAGTGAGGGAGAAGTAATTAAGTCGAAATCAGGATTACTGTGCATGTATGTAACAGTATGCAGTATAGTAAATAAAACTGCAATGTTTTTGGGACAAATTGCTATTTAGAATTAAGGTGTTGCAATAATAAGACAGGCCTAGCTCAAAGAATGGCCAGACTGGGTGTTCAGTATTCTTGGGTACACATTGTTTAGAAAAGACAGGAATGGAAGATGGATGGCTATATTGATAAGGAGGGCATTGCAGTGCTGGAGGAAAAAGGCTATTCCAGAAGGTTGAGAAGAATCAATTTGGCTAGAGCTAAAAAAACCAAAAAAAAAAATTCCATTGCTCAGTGTTGTCTATAAACCAACAACTAATAAGAAGGGTGTGGAGGAACAAATCTGCAGGGAGATTAGAGACATGGCAACATTTTACAGTAGTTATATGGCAGACTTCAATTATCCAAATATAGACTGGGCTACGGGTAGAGTGAGGGGAAAATATTTCCAGTTTATGTTCAGGAGAATTTCCTTTGCAGTGTCCAGACCAACAAGGTAAAACTAATAGTGAACTTTGGAAAGGAGGTGGGCCAGTTGGATCAAATTTCAGTTGGGGAGTTTTTGGGTGTAGTGATCATTATATCATAAAGTTCAAGATAGTAGTAGTGAATTACATTAGCCAATCCAGAATATGAATAATCAGTTGGTGGGGAAGCGACTTTATTGGGGCAAGAATGGAGCTGGGCCAGATAGATTGGAATGAAAGGTAGGTGGGAAATCTGTAACTGTGCAATGGACTATCTTCAAAAAGAAACAATCAAGGTATGTTCCCTCAAAAAGGACAAGCCAATCCATTGCTCCTTGGATGAAAAATGAAGAGATATTAGTGAAAATAAAGAAGAAAGTGTGCTTCTGGCAGGTGTCAGGTAGAAAATACAAATTGATACAAGAAGGAAAGTGAAATACAAGAAGGAAAGTGAAAAAGCATATTAGGGAAGCAAGGAGGAATAATGAGAAAAGACCGGGCAACGTGTAGGACAACCCCAAAGTGTTATAGACTTCTAACTGGTGAAAGAGTGAGAAATGGGGGACCAAAAAGAGGGTTAAAGCAAGCAGGTAAGCTAAGGTATTAAATGAATTCTGCCACTAGAGTGGTTCATAAGTGAAGAAGGTAGATGTGTTGGATAGTCTTAAAGTACTTAAGGTTAACAAGGGGACGCAACTGGATGAGATGCATCCAAGGATATTAAAGGAGTGAGAGTGGAAATTTCAGGGACACTGACCATAATCTTTCAGTCTTCCCTAGAATCATGGGAGATGCCAGAAACTTGGAGAATTGCAAACATTACCCCCCAAGAAAGGTTGTAAGGATAAGCCCATCAATTACAGACTAGTCTGTTTAAATTCAGTGGTGGGAACCTTTTAGAAACAATTATTCAGGTTAGAGTAAGTAGTTATATGGAAAAGGGAGGCGATTAGGAAGAGCAAGTATTGCTTTCTAAAGAGAAAGTCTTGTTTAATTAACTTGCTGGAGCTTTTCAAAGAGGTGTCAGGGAGGGTCCAAGATGAGGACAAGGCTGTTGATGCAGTGGATGTGGGCCTCCAGAAAGTATTCAAAATAGTATCACCTAGCAGACTTGTAAAGGGCGTTATAGGTAATGGAATAAAAGGGACAGGAGCAACATGAATACAAAATTGGTTGAGTGATAGGAAACAGAGTTATGGTCCATGGATATTATTTCAGGCTGGAGGAAGGTTTCTAGTGGAATTCCCTAGCTGTTGGTATTGGAAGCCTTGTTTTTCCTGATGTATGTTCGTGATTTATACTTTGGAGTGCAAGGGGATAATTTCAAAGTTAATGGATGATGTGAAACTTGGAAGTGTTGGAATCAGTGAGGAAGCGAGTATAGAGTTTCAAAAAGACAAGTTAGTCAAATGGGAGGAGAGGTGGAAGATGTAGGTCAATGCAGAAAAATTAGGTGATATATTTTAGTAGGAAGACATGAATAGACAATACAAAATAAAGGATGCATTACATGAGCAATTGGAGAGGTTATGGGTGCATGGTATTATTACTAGACTATTAATCTGGAGACTCAGGAAATGTTCTGGGGACTCGGGTTCAAGTCCTTCATGGCAGATGGTGAAATTTGAATTCAATAAAAATCTAGAAATAAGGGTCTAATGATGTCTATGAAATCATTGTTGATTATCGGGAAAAGTAGAGAAGATACAAAAGAACTATTCCGACTTGTACAAGGAACAAGAATGAGAGGGCACAACTTTAAAATTATTTGATGAAAAAGCAAAAGCGATGTGAGAAAAATCATCTTCACATGATGAATAGTTTGGGTCTAGAATGCACTGCCTCACAGTATGGTGGTGGCAGGTTCAATAGAGGGATTGCATGCAGACACAATGACCTAATTTGTGCCGTAATACCTCTATGATTCTTTGAAAAGCATAGGTCAAGTAAATATGAAGTCACCATAATCCCGAAGGATCATTGGGCTGCTGTCTCATTGGAGACAGGTGATTAGTGGTGAGTTTAACCTGAGAGCCACCACACCTCAGGCAAGGGTGAGAAAGTGTGACCATAAGGGTAACCTCAGCCAGCGCAGGAATCGGAACCATATTGTTGGTGTCACTCTGCATTGCAAACCAGTCATCCAGCTAATTAACTTAATATCTGTAAAGAAATTTCTCCTCATCTCAATCCTAAATCAATTCCTTATCCTGATGTTGTTTCCCCATATTCTGAATTCCTCAGCCAATCTCTCATTGTCTACCTTATCAAGTCACTTAAGACTTTTGAGTGTTCCATTGTCATCATCTCTCATTCATCAAATCCCAGAGAGTATAGGCCCAGTTTATTTATCTTCTCATCAAAGAGCTACCTATCATCTTATGGACAAGTCTACTGAAGTTTTGCTGCTCTGCATTCAAAGTAAATGTATATTTCCTTAAATATGGAATCTAAACCAGCTGCAATACTGCTGGTGTCGTCACACCAAAGCCCCATATAATTATAACAACTTCTTTCATCTTGGACTCCAGTTTCCTGGTAATGTTCTGTTGCTTTCCTGATTACTTGTTATACCTGCTTATTAACTTCATGTTTCTTATACAAGTATGCTGAAATATTTCTGAATATCATTTGTAAATGTGCCTTGTAAAAAATGTGTTTTTGTCATTACCACTGAAGTGAAAAACTTCAAACTTCCTCACATTATGTTCCATCTTCTGCTTTGTTGCCCACTCATTTACCCTGTTTGTATTTCTTGGCAGCATCTCTGTCTTCCTCAGAGCTTACCTTCCACCTAAATTTGTATCCTCAGAAAACAGATATGTTTCTCTTAGACACTTTGTTTAGATCATTAATGTGGATTATGTAAAAGAAGACTCAGTAGCTGAGTAATTGGCCTCCTTCTTTCTCCTATTTCCTCTCCTCACTCCCCTTTCCTCTTACTCATCCAAGCCCTAATATGGTCACAATGGGTCTGGTGAGAAGGTTGACTTCAGCATAGCAGAGTTGTGGTGGATAAGCAGACTACCACAAATCATGTGGCATATATTGGTGAGTATTGGAGAACTCCTCCAATGCAGTGTAGGCAACAAACCAATTGTTTCAGCTCAGGTATGCTCCATGATGTACAATTTCTTTTGTGGAAGTGCTGTCACGTATGGATGGGTGGCAAAACAGAACCACAATCCATATTTAGAATAATAAGCTGTTGTTGCTTCATGAGAGCCTGACAACTTTTCTATGCTAACTTGCCCCATAGCCCCCTCATGCAGAGGGCTTCAAGTTTCCTTCCTCTCCTTGCGAAGGTCCAGCATTACTGTACCTTTCCAACTCTGCAGCTGCAAAGGAAAATCTGAAGTACTTCATCTGAAATGTATTTATTCACTTAAAGCATTAGTTGGCTGGTGTTTGGGGTGGGAGGAGTGTGTGGGGTGGCAGGCAGGGGGAGAGTTTGTCTCCTATTCAGCTAAAAGCATGTTCGGCACTGACTGTTTAAGATAGGCCATTGCTATAAACCCACAAAGTCCAAATAAGGAAGTTGAGTGTCAAATCAGCACTAAGGGGTATGTTGACTGCCTGCTGTGCAAGTTGCTAGTACATGGACTGTCTGTGTGATCATCGTTTATCATTTCTAACATGGCAATTGGTACAAGTTGTGCCGGCAATCATTGGGAGTGGACCCCTGTTATTTTTCAACAGAGCTATGTTTTGCAGCTCATTTATTTTAATTAAACATACATAATATTTAGTTTACCAACCTCGCTTATTTTATGTTAATAGTCAACTTATGGTTTCACAATTTGTGTTGGTGGCTAAAGCACAGCATGGATTTAAACTCTCCGTGATTCCTGTAGTTGCTTGATATGTTACCAATGGATAGGCAGAAAATGTAAATGATTCGTAAGTGAGCATTTATGATTTGAGTGATGGCACTATGGTATTCTTTTTATAAGTTTCAGACAAAGTGGTTAAGGAGTAGTGCAGTTTTCTGTTGGGCCATTTAATCTCATCATTGTTGTTTAAAATACAAATTTATTCCTATGTTTGAATTTTAATTGTGCTTTGTTTTCACAAGCTGGAAGCAATATTTAAAGCCATCACACCGTGCCTGGTATTTCATTGTACAACACGTGAGATCTTTGAAGAGTCAATATCTTGCAGTTAATAACAACCTGTAGCTGGAGACCACCCCACCCCATTTCTTCACTTCTATACTTTTCCAGCTAGGCCATAAAATTTAGCCTGCCCACTGTTTAGTCTGTGCACGTTAGTCATATTTTGGTGTGTTCAGCATATTATCCAGGTTAATATGTTTGATAATCTAATAGATCATTACTTATGAAATATGGTGAGTGGTTGGTTGATTTTGGCACCTGCCCACTTAGCGTATAGTAGGGGTCATCCTGAAAGTATGGTGGTGGGCTAGCTGCCTATTTTACATGTTCCCACCCACCTGCCAAAGGAGCCATTTAAAATCCACCTTTGTATTTTTGCATTTTGTGCCCTTAGATATAAAACCAAAGGCTACCTTTTGATGATTTTATATCTGTTTGTGCTGCTGTCTATAATGAACTGTTTCTGCATGCTGAAATCCTTTTACTCCTATTTTGGATCTCACAACTTAAGGTGTATTTTCTTTCTTCTTTGTTACATGTGAGATATTCTGCATCACATTTCATACATTAAACTGTCCCTGCTACCTGTCTTTCCAGCCTTCCAGCTATCTATGTTTTTCATAATCCTTATATGGTGCTCCCGTATATATTCTTGATTTTCTTATACTTTATTAATTACAAAATGGTGTGAAATGTATTGTTTTGTTCTTAGGTGAAGTCAGTGAAAGTTTGAACAATGCCTTGCAGCCCTATGACAAGCTGGCAAGTATTTTATCCTCATTTATATTGCATTACAAACCTAGAATACCAAAGCTTCAGGAAATGTTTGTTTGAGCCACAAATACCAAGTATTTGTCAGTTTCACATCCATTCTGTGCTGAGTTAGCTGACCTCACTCCAGGGTAAAGATTGTCCTTGGCACATCTTTAAGGAAGAGCATTCTGATTCTTGTCTGGTGATGTCTGTTCCAAATTCCCTAAGTGAAAATATTGAGAAGGCGTTGGCTACTTAGAGACTTGAAAACAAAATTTACTCTATTGCAGGATTAGGCAGTACCATTTTTCAAATCAGATATTAAACAGAGGCCTCGATTGTCCCCTCAAGTGGATGTGAACATCCAATTATATTGTTTGAAGGGCAGGGAATTTCTCCCTTGTATTTTTCCCAGTAATATCCCAAAAGCAATAACTAAACCAGATTACATGATCGGTTGTAACTCCTAAACCAGATTCTGATCATTATCACCTTGCTGTTTATGGATTCTTACGGTGCACAAATTAGTTTTCATGTTTATTATATTACAATGTTAAGAAATACTTAATTGATTATGAAGTATTTGGGATGGCCTGTGGTCCTTTTTGTTAATGTAGGATTAGATTTGGCTGTAAAGTAGTGTTTTATGACTCTGTGCCAAATGGCTCCTGAAATGGAAATAAACTGAGCGTCGTTCTTCGGCCATCATTTGCATTTCTTTCTTGTTTGCAGAGAAGCCTTACGAAAATCTAACAACTGATTACTTCCTTGTTATTTTGGCTTTAAGTGATACAGGAGTGGGTAAAAGAAAGAAATGCAAAAGTAGGTGGAGTTTTATCGGTAACTTGCTTCACAAACCATTCCACAATCTATTTTCTGCATTGTTTGACACCACTAGTGGAAAATGGATCACCCATAAATGAAAATATTCAAAGGCCTTGAATTATGAAAGCCATATGGGTTACTGTCTTACATATATGAATTGTTTAAAATTTGATCTCCTTTCAAGCAGTGTGATTTCATTGGAAAAGTAGTTCAAATTGCCCTAGTTTTTTTCTATGCACATTGATGACAGCTGTATCAATTGTCCACTAGATGGTATTGTGTGATTCCACTGCGCAGAGTATCAAACACTAATGATCACGATCTTTTGTTTGTGTTATCTTAACCTAGATTGGTAAAGGGGCTGATGATAATTTACTATGGCTTTATCTTCCTGATGAGATCTGGATTCGGATTTTAACCCTCTTATCACACCAGGACCTCTGTCAAGTTGCCCAAGTCTGTCACTGCTTCTATCGCCTGGCAAATGATGAAACGTTATGTGAGTTTTCATTTAACAAGTAATTTATCTCATAGCTATCTTAAAAAAGTGATTATTTTTGAAAGTGCTTTCATTTGTTGCACTATTTAAAATCTATTTTCTTCCTAAAATAATCAACAAATTAGTGAAATCCGACTGAAAGATTTTTTAGAAGATAATAAATGCTGGTAATCTGAAATAAAAGCGGAAAATACACAGCTTGTCTAGATAATTGGTCAAAATCTGAAAGAGTTAATTTCAAATACTGATTCTATTGGGTAGATGTAGATTTTGAATGATATGACAGGATCACATGCTGTACTCTGCATGGTGTTGAGCACTTGAGGATTGCCATTCCTCTCATCCAAGTGAGTAGTGAATATTCTCTTAGTCTCAGAATAAATCTTGTAAAACTTGGATAGGTTATTTTTTCAGTCGCTTTTTCAAATTATCTTACAACTACTATGTTGTACCTGCTTCAATTAATCTTCTAGTAATTAATGGCTTTGATGATATTGATACAGGGATTTGGCTGCATCTAATCCCTCAGTGCCAAGAATACAAAATGATTGAAAATCCCGTATTTTGAAACAATGATGCCCAAAGTGAAACATTGCTAGAGTGACAACTCTTTCTCTTAGATCCATTTTTCTATTGCTGTGATGTATTTAAATAAGATAAAGGTAGCAAGTGCTTGCAATTTCTACTTTTGGTCCTTTAAAGGCCTAGTTGATTTGATATTTTGAGAAGGCTACAGTAAAAGCAATACTTTTAAGAAAATTATGAATAAATTACTTCTTGAAACAATATTTTCATATCGTGGTTCTATGCCTCTGTGTACTGGATAAATAATTGACTTGGATGTGGGCTGAAAATATGTTGCTGGAAAAGCGCAGCAGGTCAGGCAGCATCCAAGGAAAAGGAGAATCGACGTTTCGGGCATAAGCCCTTCTTCAGGAAAGGCTTGGATGTGGGACCATGTTGTAATATTTACAAGTTTGCAGATGATAGAAACTTTTTGGAAATGGGAGTTGTGAGGAGGTTGCAGAGAGGCTCAATGCTAATGTTTTAGAAAGGATTTTAAAATCTATATTTAGCAAGAATATTAGTCTGTATGATGTGCAATCTTCTGGGTCCTTTCCTTTTTTAAGGATAAGAGAGATATTTGCCTCTTTCAACGAAGGCAGGAGACAGACCTGACTGTATGCGTAGTTATACATGTCCATAATTGGACCAGCCAATATTCCTGTAAATTCTTTATAGAATTCAGCTTGAAAGCCGTCTGGGCCAGGTGCCTTACCGCTCTGAAGTTGCCTGATTGCGTCAAGTATTTCTTGTACCGTTAGGGGAGCATTTAAGACCGATACCTGTTCCGGAGTTAGGTCCGGAAAGGTCAAATTTTTAAAAAATGATTGCATCCTCCTAGTCCTGTCTTCACAATCCTGCGATTTATATAAATCAGAATAAAATTTTCTAAAGATTGCGTTAATCCTTTTATGGTCATGAGTCCAAATACCCATACTTTCCTTGATAGGCGTGATAGTTTGAGGGGCCTTTTTTTTCCTTGCAAGAAATACTAAGTTTGTCGCCAACTTCATATAACCTTTGTTTTGCAAATAATATTTCCCTCTTAGCCGTTTGGGTAAGCATGGTATTTAGAGCTGTCCTCAGGGTCATAATCCTTTGCAATTTGATAATAGAAGGTCTATCGGCGTATGCTGTTTCAGCTGCTTTTAAGCGAGCTTCGAGCAGACGCTGTTGTTCTCCCTTTAATTTTTTCTGGGTCGCTGAGTATGAGATGATCAAACCTCGCACGTAAGCTTTGATGGTCTCCCACATCATTGATGGGTTGCTAGTTGTACCTAAATTAATTTCTAAAAATTCTTGAGAGAAGTACTTTACAAATTTACTATCTTTCATCAGGAAGGGGTCCATACGCCAATGCTGAGGGGATGTCCCATTGTTCCTCGCCTTGATTTCCATCTATACAGCAGCATGATCGGAAATTGCTATGCTACCTATTTTACAGGATGATATGGAATTTTAAAAAATTGAGGGGGCAAAATACATATCAATTCTGGTATGACATTTATGTGGATTGGAGTAAAAAGAAAAATCTCTGCCCTGTGGATGAAGACATCTCCATACATCTACTAATCCTATTTCTTTGTTCAAATCCACCAATTGTCTAGATCTGGGAGATACTCCTGCAGTACTCTTGGGAGTCCTGTCTATTTCCGGATCCATAATACAATTAAAGTCTTCCCCTATAATTATATGACGGGCATCGAGAGCCATCAATTTTGAGAAGGCTTCCGTGATAAATTTTAAAAGGATGTGCCGGGGGGACAATACAAATTTAAAATCCCATATTCCTCTCCATTTATAAGGGCTTTAGTCAGAATATATCGCCCAGATTTGTCTTTTATCTGATTTAGGATTTTGAAAGGGAAATTCTTCCGAATAAGAATAACTACTCCCCTGCTTTTTGAGCTAAAAGAAGAAAAAAAGGCCTGATCAAATCCACCCTGTCGTAATTTCAAGTGTTCTTTATCCAATAAGTGTGTCTCCTGTAGGAGAGCTATATCAACCCTTTCTTTCTTGAGATTTGATAATATTTTCTTCCTTTTGACTGGCAAATTACTCCCCTTGACATCCCAGGTGCACCACTTAACCGACTGATCAACCATAATCGTTCGGGCAAATCCGAGACCCCTCGGGAGGGGAAACCCTATCCAGAACATCCCGAGCATAGAGCATACAAAATTCACAAAAATAAAGGCTCTCTAATACACTTACAACAGTATAATAAAAAAACTATTTCTAAATTTTAAAAAAATATAAAACGTATTTAAATGGAGATTTTCCCCTTTGTTCCAGGGGGTGTCACTTCCTTTCCAAAGGTCCATCATATCCTCTCCCAACCAGTGCCCCACCCTTGACCCAGGCGCTCCTCAATAGGATGAGAAAAATTCAAATATACTACAGAGCTAGAGTTAACAGTGAGCACCCTACCCCTACCCCCCCACCCACACCAACACCTGGATATATTTGGTAATGTTAATACCATGTATAAACATATATAACTATAAAATTACAACCTCAACCAGTAATAATTAAATATAATAATACAAAATAACAAGGGAAAACAACCCCGCTCCTAGAGACAGACGCCCCAGGGCATCAATGTGGACCTCAACAGTTTCCTCATTTCCCCTTCCCCCACCTCACCCCAGTTCCAAATTTCCAGCTCAGCACTGTCCCCCTGACTTGTCCTACCTGCCTATCTTCTTTTCCACCTGTCCACTCCACCCTCCTCCCTGACCTATCACCTTCATCCCCTCCCCCACTCACCTATTGTACTCTACGCTACTTTCTCCCCACCCCCACCCTCCTCTCATTTATCTCTCCATACTCTGCCTGTATTCCTGATGAAGGGCTTTTGCCCGAAGCATCAATTTTACTGCTCCTCAGATGCTGCCTGAACTGCTGTGCTTTTCCACCACCACTAATCCAGAATCTGGTTTCCAGCATCTGCAGTCATTGTTTTTACCTATTTTAATGATTCACCCCAACCCTGTTTTTCCCACACGCCCCGTCATTTCTGTTGCAGGATTTTCTAAAACACAAGGTCACACAAGAATGTAATCATCATGCTATAGCAGAACAGACTGTAGTCAGTATAATATAGTTTTCCATATTTAAGGATGGATATCTTTGTATTGTACTGAAGGCAGTACAATGAAGGTGCATGGAATCCCTACAGAGTAGAAGCAGTTTGATGAAGGGAATATTGAAATGGTATGACGTTATTGGAACTGGCCGCCTTAAATTGGGTGTGAAACATGTTTGGATGTAGATGTACCACATGGCTCCTTTCAGAAGAACACAATGTCCCTCTGCTAACCTCCTTATTGCCTTCTGCTGCAATATTAACTGCTCATTTGTCCCTTTATTGTTTCTGAATCTTCCTCTTGCTGTGCACAACTGTGAGTCACATTTTCCAAGAAAGACAGCCGGGCCCGCGTATTGCGACCCGGTAGGCCCATTCCACCTTTACCTGGCCTGATCCAGCCTCCAGATTTAACAGCTGTGGAAGCCACTGTTCAAGGAACCTTGTAAGCTGGCCTTCCTCTTCCTGTTCGGGAAGGCCCAGCAAACGAATATTTTTACAATGACCTCTATTCTCCAGGTCGTCAGTGTGGTTCTCTAAGGTCCGGACTTGCCGTTCGAGAGTCCGGACCCGATCCACGGCCGATTGTGCTGTAGTTTCGGAGTTTGCGGCCTTTAGCTCCGCCCCTCCGACTAGGCGCTCGATTTCCTTAATGTCTCAGTCGTGCTTTTGCAGCGCAGCCGAGAGTGAGTCCCATCGACTTCGGGATTCTTCAATAAAAGCATTGATCTTCGCATCCAGTTTGGAGATGATTTCCACAAGGCTCGCCGTGGTAGGTAAGTCCCCCGGGGCGGCTGCGGACACCTCTGCTGCAGCTGGAGAGGGTGGGGGAGGGGTTGCTGCCTGCTGAGAGCTGCGGGCTCCCTTCCCTTTAGTCATTTTTACTGAAGATTAAATTGTTTAAATTCAATACTAAACTTTTTTTTATTTCAAAAATATACTTTATTCATAAAATAATTTGATGGTCTGTACAGTTGGTCATGCCATACATATGTAAACATGTACATACAGAGATCAGAATTTATCATTTTTATACAGGTCTGTATATTTTTCAGTCATATGCCCATATAATTAGCTGAGGCGTCAGCAGAGCCCAAGTGACTGCATGGGCCCCCTGTTCTTCGTTAGGCAGGCAGACTTTACACAGTGGTCTTTCCCCACCGCGCCTTGGCGGCAGCTGCCCCAAGCTTCAGCGCGTCCCTCAACACGTAGTCCTGGACCTTGGAATGTGCCAGTCTGCAGCACTCAGTCGGGGTCAACTCCTTCAGCTGGAAGATCAGCAGGTTTCGGACCGCCCAGAGAGCGTCCTTCACCGAGTTGATGATCCTCCAGGCACAGTTGATGTTCGTCTCTGTGTGCGTCCCGGGGAACAGACTGTAGAGCACGGAGTCCCGCGTCACGTCGCTGCTCGGGACGAACCTCGACAAACACAACTGCATTCCTCTCCAGACTTCCTCTGCATAGGCACATTCCAGAAGGAGGTGTGTGACAGTCTCGTCCCCCCCGCAGCCGCTTCGAGGGCAGCGTGCGGTGCGGCTGAGAGTCCGGGCGTGCATAAAGGATCTCATAGACAGAGCCCTTCTCACCACCA
The DNA here is from genome assembly GCF_037043375.1 of Chiloscyllium plagiosum. Taxonomy (NCBI): domain Eukaryota; kingdom Metazoa; phylum Chordata; class Chondrichthyes; order Orectolobiformes; family Hemiscylliidae; genus Chiloscyllium; species Chiloscyllium plagiosum. The sequence goes on from NW_028270140.1 coordinate 70,235,230, forward strand.
GCCACGCCATCTCTTGGTGCTTGTTGGAAAGTTCTGGCAATGAGGCATTCTGCCAAATGGCTTTGACAGTCTGCTCAGGGAACCGCTCGATAGGATCCGCCCTCTCCTTTTCCCGAAGGGTCTCAAGGACACTACGTGCTGACCACTTCCTGATGAACTTGTGGTCAAAGGTGTTTTTCTTCATAAACTTCTCCACGAAGGACAGGTGATACGGAACGGTCCAACTACTCGGAGCGTTCCGCGGCAGCGAGGCTAGGGCCATCCTTCGCAACACCGGGGACAGGTAGAACCTCAGTACGTAGTGACACTTGGTGTTTGCGTACCGGGGATCCACGCATAGCTTGATGCAGCCACACACAAAGGTGGCCATCAGGGTGAGGGTGGCATTGGGTGTATTTTTTTCCCCCGTTGCCCAGATCTTTGTACAGCGAGTCCCTTCGGACCCGGTCCATCTTTGACCTCCATATGAACTGGAAGATGGCCCGGGTGACTGCAGCGGCACAGGTTCTGGGAATAGGCCAGACCTGTGCCATGTATAATAGCAAAGACAGTGCCTCACACCTGATGACCAGGTTTTTTCCCGCGATGGAGAGCGACCGAAGCGTCCATCTGCCCAGTTTCTGCCTCACTTTGCTGATACGCTCCTCCCAAGACTTGGCGCACGCCCCAGCCCCCCCGAACCAAATACCCAGCACCTTCAGGTGGTCGGTCCTGACGGTGAAGGGGATCGAGGATTGGTCGACCCAGTTCCCAAAGAGCATGGCCTCGCTCTTGCCTCGGTTTACCTTGGCCCCGAGGCCCGTTCGAACTGGTCACATATGCACATGAGTCTGCGCATGGACAGCGGATCCGAGCAGAAAACGGCGACGTCATCCATGTACAGGGAGGCCTTAACCTGCATGCCCCCGCTGCCAGGAATAGTCACTCCTCTCAGGCTCGCATCCTTCCTGATGGACTCGGCAAATGGCTCTATGCAGCACACAAACAAGGCAGGAAAGAGAGGGCAGCCCTGCCTGACCCCAGATCTGACTGGGAAGCTATCTGATTCCCACCCATTGATTGGGACTGCACTAACAATGTTGGTGTAGAGCAGTCTGATCCAATTGCAGATTCCCTCCCCAAAGCCCATTTTGGAGAGAACATCTCTCATCAACTAATTAAATTAAACAACTATTTTAAATGATTTGGTGAGTGTGGTGGGGGTGGGTGACCCACTTTGCCCAAGTCTTGGGAGGAGCACTGTAGACTCAGACTTGCTGGGTCGCCGCCATCTTGGATCCCCCCTAAGTACATTCTTAGGCCTCCCAATTTTGGAGAAAACATATTGCAATCTCCTAACAAAGGTTAAAAACCTTTCCTGCATTTTTAAGAGATTGAATTCGTAAGCATTTGTAAGTTTAGGAATGCAAACAATTTCTTGACCAATAGCATCAGATATTCCAATTATCCTTGTAATGGGTAAAAGAATGCACACACAGGTGCATGTGTGGTTGCCAAAATTCATTATACTCCTCCTGAAAATAAATCATTATTGTGAAATACTCTAGATGTTCAGTAGATTGTACATACTCATTTATTTTAAAGAAGCGATTTGGCTAGGATTCAGGGCTGATGTAATCAAAGATCAAATATTCATCATATTAGACTTACTACTGTACAATAAGTGATATTTTTGTCTTAGAAAGGTATTTTCATTTGATACTAGCCTTCTGTCATCTCTTTCAGCCTAATTTGATCTGTGCATTCTTTGAACTTGGCAAAATAATTAATTTTCCAAAACTTCAAAACATTGATTGTAGAACATACATGCCCTCTGATAGCTAAATGCATAAACATTCCATTTCTTTTTGCAATACTTGGAAATTTGTATGTTCATGGAATGATTCTACATGAGTACTAATGTATGTTAACAAAACTTAAATGATGTCTAAATTAGATAACTCATAAAATGGGGCATGTGATTGCTGTATGTAATTGACCCATGTTGGATATTTGTTCAGCTACATTGATGCTATTTGTTGATTGCAATAGTTCCTGCATAAAGGCAGCATTGTCCACACTGTATATTGGATGGTTGCACAGGCAAAAGAATTGATTATTGCAAATGTCTAGCATCACTTAGAGGTAGTTTGCTCCTCTTAAAGAGCAACTGCATTGTGGCTACATAAAAAGGGCAGAAGTCCATTGAAAACTGAAATATGATGCTTTGAAGAATGACTATACATGTGAGCAAAAATTCACCAAGCTTTTTTAATTATGCATTGCACAATTTGGTGAAAAATGTGGAGAGAAGAGACATCCTGTATGTACCAGAATGACAGGTCTCTATGAGGACAAATGCTCAAGATGAAATAGGAAGTTAAAGTGGTAGAACTCAATTAGGACCTAAAGCGCAATGTTTTCACGCAGAGGGTGATGCGTGTAGGGTGGTGCTGCCAGAGGATGTGGTGGAGGCTGGTACAGTTAGAACATTTAAAAGCCATCTGGATGGGTATATGAATAGGAAGGGTTTAGAGGAATATAGGCCAAGTGCTGGAAAATGGAACTAGATTAGTTAGGATATCTGGGTTAGCATGGATGAATGAAGTCTGTTTCCGTGCTGTACATCTCTATAACTCAATAACATGAATGTTGTGCAGGAAGTAGTCCAAGAAAACGTCTCATGATGTGACACAAGGTGCAAGTAGTATCTCATCAATTTCACCTCTAGTCCATCCACTGTTCAAGTCATGGCACCTCCATTATCCATTTACCAATAGTTTCCTCAATCAGTACCCCAATCTAAAATTCATATGGTTTACCTCAGACCTCACATATAGGACTATTGTATGCCTCCCATCATAAATCACAGATTTTCACACAGTGGCAACCAATGAATTCCACATCTGCAAATACTGTGGGACATTCACTGATGCACTTCCTTCCTCTTTGCAGGAGAAAATGGCATACAACAGGAGACAGCAGGAAGGAATAGGAAGAGAACAAGTGGACTGACATGTTTTGACAATCTTGGAGTAGACAGTGTTGACCATGATACGAAGATGTATTGCTGAGGCTGTGGCGATTGCTGGGTGGGCACAGAAGGTTGATGATTAACAACTGTGTATTTAAGCCTCCTAGTCTGTTCTAGGCAGTCATATGCTGTAATCATGTAATCCTTTCTTCCTTCTCTCACCAGACCACAACCCAATGCTTACCGATTTGTATAAGCTCCTTGTTGATGTCAGCTGGAGTATTGCAGACAGTTCTGGCTATCACACTGTAGACTCAATGTGAATGCATTGGAGAACATGCAGAAGAGATTTAGAAGTCATTCCAGGAATAAGAAACTTCAGTTATGATGACATTTGGGGAGGTTGGGATTGTTCTTGAAGAGATGAGGAGATCTGATTAGCGTCCTCAAAAATCATGAGGGAGCTGGATATCGTAGATACTGAGAAACAGTTAACATCCCTTATGATCAGAAATGAGCAGACATAAAGTTAACGTGAATTGCAAAAGAAGCACAACTGATGAGGGAAAAAATACTATCAAACAATGAATGGGTCAGGTCTAAAATGGACTGCCTGGAAGTGTGGTGGATGCAGGTTCAATCGAGGTATTCAAGAGATGATTAGATGTGCAAGATATTGGGGAAAAAAGCAGGGAAATGACTTTGAGCCATAAATTTCACTTGGAGAGTGACTGCAGTTACAATTGGCCAAATGGTTCCTCCCACACTCTGACAATTATAGAGTCATAGAGATGTACAGCATGGAAACAGACCCTTCGGTCCAACCTGTCCATGCTGACCAGATATCCCAACCCAATCTAGTCCTGTGATTTTATTTTTTTATTCATTCATTTGCAAAGATCTGGAAGCTTCCAAGAGTAAAGTGCGTATTTAGAAGCTGGAGGAGGGATTGGCACATGAGACAATGGACACACAGGATGAAGGGTAGGAGGAAAGGATAATGCAAGTTCCAGCCTGCTGAAAAGCTGCCTTACATTTTAATTATGCCGTAGAGGAGTTTGATGAAGATTGCAATGAGCCAGCCTGAAGAAAAAAGCTCATTAGTGTATACAAGCAAATGTTTAGGACAGCAGGAGGCCTGTCATAAAACTTGTGTACAATGTCAAGGAGCATGGCATAGTCTACCTCCCAAGTCCTCCCCAGCTGTGAATAGGTCTTGGAAACCTTACTTTCAAACATAACGTGAATAATTACCTCCATTGCTTCTCCTGTGCAATCCACAATTAATTATGCAGCATCTGATGATGAATAGTAGAACTTTTGGTGAAGGCTTGATTGGAATCTCAGACTATTGCTGTTTTGACTCACACTAAACCTATGCCCTCTAGTTCTGGACTCCCCCACCCCAGGGAAAAGACTTTGTCTATTTATCCTATCCATGCCACTCATGATTTCGCAAACCTCTACAAGGTCACCCTTCAGCCTCCAACACTCCAGGTAAAACAGCCCCAGCCTGTTCAGCCTCTCATTATAGCTCAAATCCTCCAACCCTGACAACATCCTTGTAAATCTTTTCTGAACCCTTTCAAGTTTCACAACACCTTTCCGACAGGGAGGAGACCAGAATTGCACGCAATATTCCAACAGTGGCCTAACCAATGTCCGCAACATGACCTCCCAATTCCTGTACTCAATGGCTCAATCAGCCGATTCCAGACAGCACCGGAGTTGATCCTCTGCCTCCTCTGGCCAGCACTGGACCTGTATCCAAGAGGGGGTCTCCTGCTTGAGCTTTTGCCTGTAAGCCGGAGAAGAAGCATGGCATTGTGGTCGGAGTTCCCGAAGTGAAGGGGGAATGGAGCGGTAGGCATCCTTCACAGAGGTGTAGCAGTAGTCTAAAATGTTCAGGCCCCTGGTGGGGCAGGTAATGTTCTGGTGCTAATTGGGCAACACCTTCCTTAGATTGGCTTGATTGAAATTGCCAGTCACAATAAACACTGCCTCTGTCTCCAGGGTGTTAGTGGTGTGTACAGCACATCCAGAGCTTCCTCAACCTTTGCTTGTGGTGGTATGTACACAGCTCCCTAATATTGATTGGAACCTCCATAGTTCGAACAGTTTGAATGGAGCAGTTTTTGTTAGGTGCACCCAGGAAGGGTTCCTGATGCAATATATGGATCAGCCGACTAGAGGGGAGGTGATATTGGATTTGGTACTTGACAATGAACCATGCCAGATGTCAGATATCTTGGTGGGAGAACATTTTAGTGATAATGATCACAACTCCCTGACCTTTACTGAACTCCTGGAGAGGGATAGGAGCAGATGGTTTGGGAAAGTATTTAATTGGGGGAGGGGGAATGACGATGCTATTAAGCAGGAACTGGGGTGCCTAAACTGAGAACAGATTGCACAACAGAAATGTGAAGGTTGTTTAGGAAGCACCTGATAGTGCTGGACAGGTTTGTCCCACTAAGGCATGGACGGGATAGTTGGTTGAAAGAACCTTGAGTGACAAGGGTTGTGGAACATCTAGCCAAGAGGAAGAAGGAAGCTTACGTAAGGTTAAGGAGGCAAGGACCAGACAGGGCTCTAGAAGGTTACAAGGTAGCCAAGAAGGATCTTAAGAATGGACTTAAGAGAGCTAGTAGGGGGCATGAAAATGCTTCCACGGGTAGGAATACGGAAAGCCCTCAGCAGTTCTACACTTATTTAAGGAACAAGAGGATGGCCAGAGTGAGGGTAGGCCTGATCAGGGATAGTGGAGGGAACTTGTGCCTGGCGTTGAAGGTTGTAGGGGAGGTCATTAATGAGTACTTTGCTTCAGTATTCACTACTCAGAGGGACCTTTGAAATTTCTGAGAACAGTGTGAAACAGACTGATACGCTGGTGTAGGTTGATGTTAGGGAGGAGGATGTGCTGAAAATTTTGAAAATCATAAGAATAGATAAATCCCCTTTGCCGGTAGGTATATACCTTAGGTTACTACAGGAAGTGAGGGAAGAGATTGCTGCACCTTTGGTAATGATCTTTTCATGCTCGCTCTCCACTGGAGTAGTGCCAGATGATTGGAGAGTGGCAAATGTTATTCCCTATTCAAGAAGGGGAATAGGGATAATCCTGGGAATTACAGACCAGTCAGTCTTACATCAGAAGTGGGCAAAGTACTGGAGAGCATTCTGCGAGACAGGATTTAGGATTACTTGGAAAACCATAGTTTGATTAGAGATAGTCAGCATGGCTTTGTGAGGGGCAGGTCATGCCTCACAAGCCTTACTGAATTCTTTGAGGATGTGGCAAAACACATTGATGAAGGTAGAGCAGTGGATGTGGTATACATGGATTTTAGCAAGGTGTTTGATAGGATTCCCCATGGTAAACTCATTCAGAAAGTAAGGAGGCATGGAATTCAGGGAAACCTGTTTGGCTGGACACAGAATTGTCTGGCCCATAGAAGACAGAGGGTGTTGGTAGATGGAAAGTATTCAGCCTGGAGCTTGGTGACAATGATGTTCTGCAGGAATTGGTTCTGGGGCTTCTGCTCTTTGTGACTTTTATAAATGACTTGGCTGAGGAAGTGGAAGGGTGGGTTAGTAAGTTTGCCAATGGCACGAAGGTTGGTGGTGTTGTGGATAGTGTGGAGGGATGTTGCAGGTTCCAACTGGACAGGATGCAGAACTGGGCTGGTAGATGGAGTTCAACCTGGAAAAGTATGAAGTGATTTACTTTGGAAGGATGAATTTGAATGCAGAATACAGGATTAAAGGCAGGTTTCTTGGCAGTGTGGAGGAACAGAGGACCTTGGGGTCCAAGTCCATAGATCCCTCAAAGTTGCCACTCCGGTTGATAGGGTTGTTAAGAATAGGTATGATGTATTTTATTAGCAGGGGGATTGAATTTAATAGCTGCAAGGTTATGCTGCAGGTCTGTAGAGCCCTGGTTAGACCACACTTGGAATATTGTATTCATTCTGGTCACCTCATTGTAGGAAGGGTGTGGAAATTTTAGAGATGATGTAGAGGAGATTTACCCGGATGCTGCCTAGACTGGAGGGCATGTCTGATGAAGAAAGGGTGAAAGGAGCTGAGGCTTTTCTCATTGGAGCGAAGAAGGATGAGAGGTGACTTAGTAGAGGTGTACAAGATGCTGAGAGCCATAGATGGAGTGGATAGCCAGAGATTTTTTTCCCATGGTGGATATGTCTATCACAAGGGTGCATAATTTAAGGTAATTGGAGGAAGATTTAGGGGAGATGTCAGAGGTTGGTTCTTTACACAGTGGTGGGTGCGTGGAATGCAGTCAGATACATTAGGGACATTTAAGCGACTCTTGGATAGGCACATGGAAGTTAGTACAATGAAGGATATGTTGGTTAGTCTGATCTTCGAGTCGGATAAAAGGCCGGCACCACATCGAGGGCTGAAGGGCCTGTACTGTTCTATGTTCTAATGAGAGACCAGCCCGATAGTCCAGTAGTACTATTGACTTTACCTTTTGGTTAATTACCATGATTCAAATGGAGTTCCAGGACATAGCAGCAATCTAGTAATATGTTCAAGAGCAGATACGTAGGGTTGTTATGGCACTTTCCAGAGAGTGTGACAGTAGCTCCATGGAAGAAGAACCTGTGTGCTCTCCTTTGATGCTATTGCTGTTGCTTGTTGATAATCCACTTTGCCAGTCCTCTTTTAGAATGAACTCCATGTCAGGCACAGATGCTGCTCATTGAGGGGCCAAGGCTGGAGGTCAGGCTTTGACATTAATATCAGTTGACAGTGCAGCAGGTTCTGGGACTGTATTTAAAGGCCTGCCAACCCTGTATGCAGTGTTGCCTGAAGGAAGAAGTCCTTTCAGTGACTGCTACCTTCAACCATTCTGTCGTTGCTACACCTCAGGTACTACTTTCAATAAACCTAGGGGCTAACTGGAAAGCTACAGCAAGAATGACAGAACGAAAAGCCCAGATGGCTCACCTCTGTGGTTCATCTCCTTGAAGGTTCTCCTCTCAGCTGCAAGGACAAAGCTGGAGCTCCTCTTCCTCAGGGGTGAAATGAGAAGACAGCCTGAGTGTCAGCCCACATGCAAATCATAGAGGTTGAATTTTCTGGCTAGAAGCCAGGAATTTTTGTGACTTTCAAATTGTTGTAATTTCTCATCAATTTGTTTGTGTGTGTGTAACTTCAGAATAAACCATCTTTGGATATGTAAATGCAGTGCGAGCATTTTGAAATCCTGAGAGTTGCTGAATTGGTACCATACTGAGAATGCCAATTAAAAATACACTTCTGACTTTTAAGAATTCTTTGTGTCCAGAATCAGGGTGGTATTGCAGGTTGGTGGGGGGAGGGTGGTGCTCATAATGCAACATTCTTCTGCACCTTACTGCCTAATTTCACAGCAATCATTTTGAAAATTAGGAAGGGGGTTGCATGCCTACATTTTGGCCAATGCTTATATGAACTGAGTAGGAAACTAAAATGAAGCATGGGTAGAATAAACTTAAAAATACAGCAAGATCCCTACTCTGCAAAGAAATGTAACTATTTTTCTGAATTCTGGACCTCGAAGGGCAAAAGAAGAGTCACACTGGAGTCATAGAGATGTACAGCGCAGAAACAGACCCTTCGGTCCAACCCGTCCATGCCAACCAGATATTTCAACCCAATCTAGCCCAACCTGCCAGCACCCGGCCCATATCCTGACTTTTATTCTCTTTTTTGCTCCACATGTGCTGCCAGACCTGTTGAATTTCTCCAACATTTTCTGCTATTATTTATTTCAGATTTCCAGCAACCGCAGCATTTTTAAATTATAGCTGATTTTATTTATGTTTTTATGTGATCAGAACTTTGAAGTTCAGTACTTCTCTTCCAGGGAAGATTATTCAGATTGAAAATTGCAGTTGTTTGAATGATAACAGGCTAGCAAACATTGGACGACATCACCCACAAAGCCTCAGACTTTATCGATGCAATAACAGGAGAAAGTGCATTAGTACCTCTGGAATAAAGAAGCTGTTCAGCCATTGTAAGGACTCACTTCAGGTACAGTGAATTAATTTAACTTTCTGACAAATGCGTGTATTTTCCTGCATTAAACCCTAAGAACTAGGAGCAGCAGTAGGCTATTCAATCCATCGAACTTGCTATACCATTCCACAAGACTGTGGTTGCTTTTTTGACTGCCCCCCTTAACCTTTGATTCCCTTGTAAATCAAAAAACTGTCTTGCACAGCATTGACTATAGTCAATAATTCAACTTCTTCTGCTCTCTGTGAAGAAGAATTCCAAAGACCATAAAGTGTTTGAGAAGAAGTTGCTGGTCATCTTCATTGTAAATGGGTGACCCTATATTTTTAAACAGTGTCACCAGGTTTTGGATTGCTGCACAAGGGGAAGCAAAGCACTCAGCATTTGCTCCATCAAGCAAGCTCACAATCTTATGTTTCAGGAATCACTTCTCTTTCTTCTAAATTCAGATGATTAAAGGCAACCACTTGATTTAAAAATATGTCATGGAATTTGAGCATCACTAGCAATGGCATTTGTTGCAAATCCCTAACTACCCTGGAACTGAGTGGCTGAGCCACTTCAGAGGACAGTGAAGAGCCAAGCACATAACAGTGGATGTGGAGCCATATATAGGCCAGACCAGGTGAGAATGGGAGATTTATTTTCCCAAAAGGTATTAATGAACAAGGCAGATTTTCATGACCCCGTGACTAAAACTAGCTTTCAACTCAACATTGTTTAACTTAAACTATACCAGCTACCGTGGTGAGATGTGAACACATGCCCCCATTTGTCTGGACCTCATTACCACGATGCTACTGCCTCCCCTACATTCCAGAATCAGCCTCCCAAACCTCTGCTGACTGATTGCAATGTCAGTAAATCACTTCTTAAGTAAGAAAATCAACTTTACACAAATGCTCTTTGTGCAGTCTCATTGATACAGTTGTAACTAGATTTCCTAATTTCACATTACACCCCGAAGCTGCTGCTGCACATGGACCTCAAAAGTTATACACAGTGGAGAAAAAATTAAAGCGAATGTAGTGTTGAATTTACAACAAGTTTTTATCTAGTGTGCTTCAGAGATGTTCAACTGGTGCCAGGAGCTCCCACACCAGAGGCAGTCCCACCTGAGAATAAGTGCCTTATTTTGTTATAGTATATTCGGAGTAACAACAAGAAATAGTTATAATTAGAGAAATTATATTCTATTCTTTTATGCTTTTCATGCGAAATAAAGCAATTTGTTATATACAGTACTTGTCACTATTTTGACAACTGACCCTACTCCTCAGTAGATCAGTTGCCTGTTCTTCAATCCACCTTCATTCAAATTGGATATTACTGGGTTGCATTTAGGCATCACATGCTTTTTTATTATCACTAGATGGATGTAAAGTATTTGCACATTTATCCTCAACCTTGCTATTAAAAAAGATGAATTATTTGTTATGTTGTTGATGTGATTTAGCTGTGATCAAATTGGCTGACACTGCAGAAAAAATGTAACCCCGTGGCTAATACTAACTCTGCGGTGCTCGTGATATGAGAGTGCGGTAGAATCCCTACAACATGCATCGAATCCATACTGATCCTCTGAAGAGCATCCCACCCAGATCCAGGTAATCAGCACATCTTTGGACTGTGGGAGGAAACCCATACAGACACTGGGAGAATGTGCAAACTGTACACAGACAGTCACCCAAAAGTGGAATCAAACTGAGCCCCTGGCACTGAGGCAGCAGTTCTAACCATTGAGCCATCATGCCACCCTGGAAATGCTAGCTATTTTCTTTCTATCATCAGCAAGCAAAATTCAACCTTAAACTGCTCTAATTTGCTGATTTGCAGAGGTTCTTTGATTATAGAGTTTAGCACAGATAGAGTAAGTGAAAGGTAAGGATTTCAATTTTTATAGCCCCTTTTATGGCCCCATGCTACAACAGGGTGCTTTTATTTGACATAGCTGTTAAGTTATATGGGCAGATACTGTAGCTAAATTACGTATAATACAATCCCACATTAAGTCCAAATGAATAACCAGATAATTTTTTAAAAATGTATTTTTATTGAAATAGATTTTTAAAATATTACATTTAAACTAAAAACAATACAAATCACAACAATGCAAAAAGAGAACTACACTCGTGTAAGAAAATCCAGAAGGATATGCTCCAGGACTAACTTCTGCCAACCCGACAGACCCAGGGTGTTTTCAGACAACCAACATAGCAAAACGGTTTTTCTTGCACACAAAGTAAGGATATTGAAAAGTTTTTTTCATATTCGTGGGTAAAGGAAGGACACTGAGCAGACTCAGGAGAAGAGAGACCGGGTTCATCTCCAATTCTGTCCCCAAGATCCCCTCTATTGCACTTACCACAGTGCTGCAGGATATCCGGAGCTTGCAGCAGGACCAAAGACAATGAGTGAAAGTGCCTGTACTTATGTTGCATTTGGAACATGTTGAAGATTACCCCCCTTTTGAATTTTGAGAGGCGATCTGGGGCCAGATGGGCCCTGTGGAGAATCTTCAGCTGTAGGGCACAGGTCCTGTTACAAATCGCTGTCTTTCTTGTGTTTTCCCAAATGTCCTCCCATGTCTCAGTGGAGATCTCAACTCCCAGCTCTCTCTCCCAGACCTTAAACAGCCGCACGACCTTGTCTGAAGGGCCACTTCCCACCCCCAACCAGGTGATAGAAAGTCCTGACAGAAAGTGTGTTCTTAGCGCAAAGCACCGTCTTCCCTTTGTCAGATCTATTAGGGTCAGTTAGAAATGTAGTTCTCTTTTGAACAAAATCCCTGATTTGGAAAAAATGGAAGATGTCTCTGCTAGATAGTCTGTACTTCTAAGTCAGTTGATCAAAGGACATCATGTCTCCTCCTTAAAAAAGTCACCCAGGAAAGAGACATCCCTAGTTCCCCAGAGTTTAAACTGGAATCCATTATACCTGGTTGGAGACCTAGTATACCAATTATAGGGGATAAAAATGATGCTTTGGCTGTTACCCTCACTCTGCCGCATTGCCCTCCATGCGTTAATGGTATTGGTAATTATTGGATTTTGGCAATATTCCTTAACTGTCCTCATTTTGTCTAGGAACAGCAGTCTATTGAGGGGGCACTTCGATGTCTAACCTTATTGAAGCTGAATTCCCACAGGCCCAGTCACTCACATAAACTAATATTTAATTTGTCGTTTTTAATATCCAGGAGGTCATTCTCCTCAGTTTGTGGGGCAGTTACAATTTGGTTAATTTGATAAGGGGTTGTTTTTATGGTGCCAGATGAAAGAGCTGAACCAGCCATTTCAGTTTCCTGAATGTTTGTCTAGTGAAGATCAAAGGAAGCATTCACATCAGGTATAATATATGAGGGAGGATATTCACTATAATAAGTGCTATGATCTCCTAAGGCCAGGATATTAGATGCGTCTTCCATCTTTGAAAGTCATGCTTGATTTTTGTCAAATAAGTGGGCAAAGTTAGCCTTAAGTAGCTGATCAAAGATGGGAACGATCAATATACCTAAATAAAGAACCCACACCCCACCCCTTCCCTTCCCCCCAGCCCCACCATGACTATTTAAAAGGAAATCGAGGTTCATTTTCAACGACAAGTATTTTTTGGAGACCCTCCCCCATAGGCATGGCCTATAATTTTGTAAAATTAATTTTGTGGCCTGAAAAAGCACCAAACAAATTAATACATTGTATCAGATGAGATACCAAAACTGTTGGTTTTGACAGAAAGATAAGGACATCATCTGCATATGATGTAATCTTGTATGATTTTCGTCCCACTTCTGAGGCAAATATGCTGGGTTCCTATGAATGGCCTCTGCCAGCGACTCAATCGTCGAAGTAAAAAGCAATGGTGAGAGGAGACAGCCTTGTTGACTGCCCTAGTGGATACTAAAATTACTTGATTGTACACCATTGGTGAGAATATCGCCATTGCCCAGAGCATCGCTATAAAGGACCTTTACCCACCCAACAGAGGCTTTGCCAAAGCCAAACCGTTCTAGAGTATAGAAGAGGTACAGCTACTCAATACGATCAAATGTCTTCTCTGCATCTAGTGAGATCGCTAATCCCTGTATACCTTGTTGTTGGCACGCTTGGATCATATTGAGCAATCTCCTAACATTGTTGGAAGATTTGCAGCCCTTTCGAAAGCTGGTCTGGTCCTCTTTGATGATGGAAGGCAGCACAGTTTCAAGCCTTAGTGCAAGGGTCTTAGACAGGATTGTGAAATCGACATTTAAAAATGAGATGGGCCTATAGGAGGCACAGTCCTCTTGGGTCTTCCCTTTCCTAAGAATAAGAGTCGTTAGCCTCTCAAGGATGTTGGGAGGCAGTTGTGACTGTATGAGTGATTGAACATGTTAAGCATTGGTCTTGATAGTATGTTTATAAATTCTTTATAAAATTCACTCGGAAGTCTGTCAGGACTGGGTGCCTTTCTGCTCTGGAGCTGCTTCACCGCCTCCTGCATTGATAATAGGGTGTTAAAGAAAGTCTCTTGCTCAGGGGTTACACCTGGAAGATCCAGGTTCTTGAAAAAAAATCCTATGTGATCTGCCTGTATTGCTCACAAGACAAAGCTTTTCACTGTGCCTCAGTACACGTGACAATAAATTAAATTCAGTTCATTCTAACCCTCCCATCCTCACAGCATTCAAACTGATATAATTTGGAGCAAAATCTCAGAAATACTGCATTCATCTTTTTAGAATTGCAAGTAAGGGTTCCAGTCCCTTCCCTGATTGAGGTATTGGCTTGGTCGGCACTCTTTTTCCTGGCAAAATATGCTAAATACTTACCTGGTTTATCACCGTGCTCAAACAACCTTTGTTTCACAAAAGTGAGTTCCTTCTTGGTTGTCTGTGTGAGCATGGAGTTCAGTGTATACCGAAGCGCTCTGACTCTCTGTAGCTTAGCCATCGTGGGTCTTATAAAGTCTGCCTTCAGCCGTATTTCAAGCAAGCATTGCTGCTCTCCCTTCTGCTGATGCTTACTGGCAGAATAGGAACTAATTATCCCCCGCATTAACTTTAGCAGTTTCCCAGAGGATGGATTGGTCACTGGCTGAGTCTGAATTAATGGCTAGGAAAGCTCTGAATTCATTAGAGAAATACTCAATGAACTTACTATCCTTAAGAATGAAGGAATCCATTCGCCAGTGCCCTGGAGCTGTTATATTGCCCTGAAATTTACCTAATAGGTATACTGCTGCACGATCAGAGATGGTAATATCCCCAGTTGTACAGGACTCTACCAAATCTAGGAATGCAGTGGGGGTTAGAAAGAGATCAATACTGGTGTGGCACCTGTGTTGGTTGAAGAAGAATGTAAAATCCCTGCTTGTGTGGTGGAGACGCTTCCAGACATCCACCAGTCCTAGTTCTGCACAAAGATCCACCAGTTACTTAGATTGTAGAGAAGGTACTCGGGCGGGAGGGCTTCTGAGCATTCTGTCTACCGTGGGATCCATAAGACAGTTAAAATCTCTCCCTATAATAATATGCCGCGATGAAAGACTAATCAGTTTGGAAAATGCATCTACCGGAAATTTTAAGGGGATAGGCTTGGGGACAGTAATCATTTAAAGTACTGTATTCTTCATATGTCGTGGCTTTGAGGATTATGAACCTCCTCTACACATTTTTAATACAATCCAGTAACTGAAATGAGAGGTTCTTCCGAACAAGTATGGCCATTCCCCCACTCCTACTATTAAAAGAAGTAAACCTGATCAAATCCACTCTGTTGTAATTTCAAATGTTCCCTATGATCAAGATGTGTCTCCTGTTGTAGGGCAATATCCACCCTCTCCCTTTTAAGACTGGAAAGTACCTTTTTCCCCTTGACTGGTGAGTGGCTCCCCTTGATGTTCTAGATACACATTTAAGTATGTCATCTAGCAGTTTCCCAGAGGATGGATTGGTTACTGGCCGAGTCTGAATTAATGGCTAGGAAAGCTCTGAATTCATTGGAGAAATACTCAATGAACTTACTATCCTTAAGAATGAAGGAATCCATTCGCCAATGCCCTGGAGCTGTTATATTGCCCTGAAATTTAACTAATAGGTATAACAATCTGTAGCAACATTTGGACTCCAGTCTTCTAGAATAGAATAGAATCCTTACAGTGTGGCAACAGGCCCTTCAGCCCAATAAATCCACACTGACCCTCTATGGAGTATCCCACCCATTCCCCTACTCTAACCTAGACATCCCTGAACACTATTGGCAATTTAGCATGGCCACTTCATCTAGCCTGCACATCTTTGGATTGTGAGAGGAAACTGGAGCACCTGGAGAAAACCCATGCAGATGCTGGGAGAATGTGTAAACTCCACACATATAGTCACCCAAGGCTGGAATTGAACCAGGGTCCCTGGCTCTGTGATGCAGCAGTGCTAACCATTGAGCCACTATGCCACCCAGAAAAGAGGAAGAATTCGAATCACAAATCACTGAGCCTCAATGTAAGCAAATCCTCAAAACATGAAAACTACAGTCTAAAAAACTACAACTAACAAATCTTCAAAATTTTCAAAAACTATGTACAACAAGAACCAAAAAACAAAACAAAATACAAAGAGCCAATGGTGCTGAATAGGGGAATTTACCCCCTCTCCCCCGCCCAAAGGGGGTATCTACACATCCCAAAACCTTGTCTTCTGACCCATTGCCAATATGGTAACCAGGGCAATTTATACAAAAACCAGGCTTGAAGTGCCTGTAGATAGACAGTTAGCCATTGCAGACACCTTCCTAACTCCTAGCTACAGCCGCACCACAGACACAAGCAAAAATAGAAAAAAAAGTAGAATTAACAAAGGTGTTAAAAGTTAGTACTCTAACTATCCCCAAGTATATTTTAACACTGGTTAGTACCTGAAAAAAACCCAACAACACTTTCTTTGGAAAGAAAAAAACATTATTATCTATCTATTAAATTGACCAGTCTAATTTAAAGTGTCCACAAAGTTTTTTGCTTTCTCTGGAGAGTCGAATGAGTGTGCGGATCCATTGAAAGCAAACTGAAGCACTGCTGGGTACCTTAAAGAGTACTGGATCCCAAGATCCCTTTATGTTTTCTTGACATCATCGAAAGATTTTCTTTTGTGGATTACTGCCGCTGAGAAATCCTGAAAAAACATGTTCCTGGAGTCCTTGTGAACTAAGTCCTTCAGATCTTACCCCTAGGTTCTGGAGACTATTCATTTGTACCTGTAGCTGTGAAATCACATGAGGATAGGGCGAGGTGCTGGTCTGAACCTGACCTGCGTGCCATAACCTGGTGAGCGCTTTCAATTTTCACCCATTTCGACATCTTAAGTTGAGAAATCGCAGCTACCAGTTCTCGAAAGATTTCACTGGCTAACCACCTTCCGTTCCCTCTGGCAGACCAACAATACTGCCTCTATTCTCGAGATTGTCAACTTGATCAGTTAAACTACGGGCCTGCTTTTCAAGGGCTTGGATCCGATCTTTGGATCATCAATCTCGGTCTCTGTCACTGTGGTTCAGCGCTCGACCTCACCCGCTCTCTTCCCGAGGTTTTCAAGCTGCTGATCATGTTTTTTGAATTATGACAGGGAGCAGGCCCAACTTACTGTTAAACCTTTCTTTGACCTTGTCTTCAAGCTTTTTGCACAACTGTGCTTGCTCTGCGACAAGGGCCTAGTGAGTAATCAGGTCTATCGAGCTGGGAGGGTGCTGCAGGGCCTAGACCGTGGACGAACTAGGTGCCTCTGGCAGGGGCCCCACCTGTTGAGATTTAGTCGATCCTTTTCCGTGTTTTGTCATTTCCGCTTGGAGGTAAAAAAGAGGTTTAATAGAGATTCTATAACTATTGCAGCATTGGAATTTAGCGAAATCATTTGAGTGGGGATGGTTAAAGCACTGCTTTGCTTGTGCTGTGATGCAGAGTCCAGCAAAGCAGTCTTTTCAGATTGCTGCCATCTTGGATTCCCCAACCATTTGCAAGTGATATTTGCAAGACTTCTCTTTTTTTTTTCCATTCTTCTGAACAGAAAGGTGAAACCTCAGTTTAGATTAGACTAGATTCCCTACAGTGTGGAAACAGGCCCTTCAGCCCAACAAGTCCACACCAACCCTCCGAAGAGTAACCCACCCGGACACATTTCCCTCTGACTAATGCACCTAACACTATGGGCAATTTAGCATAGCCAATTCATCTGACCTGCATATCTTTGGACTGTGGGAGGAAACCAGAGCACCCGGAGGAAACCCACACAGACATGGGGAGAATGTGCAAACTCCACACAGACAGTTGCCCATGATTGGAATTGAACCCGGGACCCTAGTGCTGTGAGGCAGCAGTGCTAACCACTGAGCCACTATGCCGTTTAATGTCAAATGTGAATGGCAACACTTCTCAACAGTGCAATTGTGCAAAGGAAGGTGGTTGTAGTTATTAGCGGTCAGTTGTCTCAGTTCCAGGACATCTCTGCTAGAGTTCCTCAAGGTTGTGTCCGAGGCCCAATCATTCAACTGCTTCAACGGTGATCTTCCCATCATCATAAGGTTAGAAGTGCAGCTGTTTGCTGATGATCGTATCAAGTTCAGCACCATTCATGACTGTAAACCAGTCTAAATGCAGTAAAATTGGACAATATTCAGATTGAGATTGAGATTGAGGTTGATAAGTGATAAACAACATTCACACTATGCAAGTGCCTGACAGTGACCATCTCCAACCTATCCATTTTCTGTTGATGTTCAATGTCATTACATCATTGATTTTTTTTTCCCACTACCAAGATCTTGGAAGTTGTCAATAACCAGAAACTTAGCTGACTAACCACACAAATACAGTGCTTACTGAAACAGGATACAGTCTGGCCGTTCTGCACAAGTAACTCACCGCTTGATTTTGCAAACCCTGCCATATCTACAAAGCACAAGTCAGGACTGTGATGGAATGCCTGGATAAGTGCAGCTCTAACAATCTGCTTTAACAGCATTCAAGGCAAAACAGCCTGCTTAATCAGCATTCTGTTAACTCCCTTAAACAATCACTCCGTCCACCCATCAGCACATTAGCAAAATCCAGAAGATACACTATAGCAACTTAATAAGGATCCTCTGACAGCATCCTTCAAACCCAGGAAGCCAACAAAACAGAAGAAGAAGGGCATCAGATCCATGGAAGCACAATGGTCCCCAAGAGTCATTCCATGTCTCTCACCACCCTGATTTGGAACAATGACACTATTCCTTCAGAACTGTGGGTTTATCTACCATACTGGGTCAACACTAGTCTTCACCCACAAATCAATCCATGGCCCTATCTCAACAGGCATTTCTAGTCTTGCATCTTGTCTCTTAATCTGTAGTCCTCTGGCATTTTGTTTTATAGGTACATCTTTGGTTCAGTTGGGCCTCATCTCTGTAACTCTGTTCCTAAACTCCTGCTCTTCACTACGTTTCCCTCACCATCTTGTATAGCTTTCAGAAAGGCTGACTTTGATCAAGCTTTTGGTCAGTTTCAGCATCTATTCCATCCCCCCCCCATTTAAAGCATCTAAAATAGAATCTCTCTATGTTAAAAGGCGTTATAGAAATCAAGGATTTTATCATTTAGTAGAGATGACTCAAAATAGTTACACATGGAAAGTTAACACAACAGATAGTTAACATTATTAGACAATTAACCTTTTCTTATCCCTTGCTTGCCCATTAGTCATCAGAATAATTATGGTATAGAATTGAGAGAAATCTGGGAACAGATTAGCTGCTGATGATGAGGAAAGGCTAGACATGAAGTTTCAGAGAATAGACCCAGAGACACACAGTTTAAGTAGATATCTTATTTCCAGAAAGAGAGGTTTTGGCAGATTTAGTGCTTGCCAATTTGAGATTTGGAGTGCTAAAAGGAACATGTCATCATTACCATTTTTTTTCCTTGGGAGATGAGCACTTCTGGCAGTCCCAGCATTTATTGCCCATCCCAAATTGCCTTGGGAAGGTGATCGTGAACTATCTTCTTGAACACTGCAGTCCATTTAGTAGAGACAAACCCACTGTGCCTGTTGCATCTACTGAATATTTACCTGGAAATCAACATAGCTAAATGCTAATTTTGTCCATCTCACTTACACCTCTTCTTGAGGCAATGACTTCTTACTGCAGTATGGTTTTATATGTATATGTTGCTATTAATGTGTTAACTGATCACACCTTTAGTTATTTGATGCATCAGAAAATTACTTATTGAATTATTTTAGTCTACAATTTTAGTGGAGATGACGTTAAGAGGAGTACTTATATGATGGGTTGAATGGCCTTATTCTGTTCCGTATGATTCTATGAATAGGATTCTTAATCATTTCCCAATAGTATTAATGTCAGAAAAAGTACTTAACTATACATGGCTGGTATTTCATGATGACACCATGATATGAGCTCTTTTAAATATTGTGTCAATTTGAAACCACTCTTGAGTCCTCAGAAATCTTTAAAAAATCCATGTTTACTGTTGGAAAATTCCAGGCAGATTAACAACAAGGAACTTATTTAATATTTGGTAACAGGGCTCACTGCTTAAGGCTTTCATTATCTTGGAACTGTTAAATTATATCCTGGATCAAAGGTTGGTAGGTAAATAGAGTGAGACAAATTCTAATGCTACTATAAATGACACACCTCTATCAGGTGACTGAAGTAAATTAATGATGACTATGCTTGTCAACTGCTTCTTATAGTGTTAAGAAAGAGCATTAGAGAAAGATAAATAATGTGTATGAAGGATGAGGGAATTAAATTTTATGCTTATTTAACACTGACGAATAGAATGGCATTGCTGCAATCAAATATGATAAAAAGTTAGAGGGCTTTTGAAAGAAAGGTGATTCCCATAACGTTTTGAATGCGTTTAGAATAGCCATTTTTAGGATTCTTCTGTAAGTTTAAACTAAAAGCCGCAGTTGTTGCAGAAGCATCTTGAAAGAATTATTCAATTTTTACTTGTTTTGGTAGCTTTGTCAAGTTAGTATTTTGTCTTTCCAAGTTTCATTGCTAAATAGAGTGTGTAAATGATTGACTGTAGTATCTTATTGAGCTGTCATGAACATCTGGTTGTAATAGCATGTGTTAATCAAAGACCACGTAGGAAAAGGAATAAAAAAAGAATTCTCATTTCTCAAAACTGGCTTTGAGAGTGGGCTCCATGAGAAGCAGCTACAGTGCACAGATTTAGGGCCAGAAAAATATGTTATATTTTGGTTGCAGTATTGAAAAATCAATAGACTTTGTTTAAGGCCACAAGGGGGAAAAGTGTTAAACACAGAAAAATATGTCTAATGGAAGAAGAAAGTTAGAAGAATTTTAAGACTTATGGAAAGTTAGGATGCTCAGAATTAGGGCTGTAATTGTACAAAGGGATAAGTTTTGTGACTGAGCAATGAAAAGCTGGCAGTCATCTTTTTATCCAGAAGAAGCAGAAAGGCCCTACTTTGGCTATAAATGGTGTGACCTCCATCTCACCTTTTTGTGTAAAATGGACCCAATAAAATGAATGATTGGATATCTTATAAGAAATAAATCTTAAGATACAGCACTGCATCAAAATGAAATACTAATCTGAACAAGTTTAGACATTATTGCCTTCAGCAGGCTGATTGATACTAAGAATCACAGTCGGTATTATAGAACAGCAACATCTCACATGTATAGCCATGATGATATAATAAAATACCTGTAGAATGGAGGTTGTTTGTAGAAGAAAAATGCCCAAGTAAGATACATTGTTGCATTGAGGAACTCCAGCAAAACTAGAGTCAATGGAAATGGTAAGGGGCAAGTGGCAGGGAAGCTCTCCATTTGTCAGAGTCACCTTTGATGCAAGAGCAGGTGGTTTTGCCGGTTGAGTTCAATCATCTCACTTGCAGGACATCTCCGCAGGAGCTCCTCAGGATATTGTCTCAGACCCAAACATATTCAGATACTTCATCAAAAACCTTCCATCGATTATGAGGTCAGAATTGGGACTATTTGGTGATGATTGCACTATGTTCAGCAGCATGTGTAACTGTGGTCCAAGACCAAATGCAGCAAGACCTGGGCAATATGCATGCTGAGGCTGAAAAGTGACAAGTAAGATTCACATCTCACAAATGCCAGACAATGAGCATCTCCAACGTAAGACAATCTAGCCATCATTCCTTGACATTCATAAGAATATAAGAACTAGGAGTAGGCCATCTGGCTGTTCGAGCCTGCTCCGCCATTCAATAAGATCATGGCTGATCTTTTCGTGACCTCAGCTCCACTAACCTGCCCTCTCACCATCACCCTTAATTCCTTTACTGTTCAATTCACTGGAATTACCATCACTGAATCCCCCACTATTAATATTGACCAGAAACTAAACTAGGCTAGTCATATAAATACAATGGCTACAAGAGCAGGTCAGAGGCTGGGGCTCCTGCAGTATCCTCTCCTGACTCCCCTCAGCCTGTCCACCATCTCCAAGGCACAAGTCAAGAACATGGTTGAATATTCCCCACTTGCCTGATATCATCCAGGACAAAGCAGTTTATTTGATTAGCAACATATCCATAAACATCCACTCCCTCCACCACCAACATTCAGTAGCAGCAATGTGTACTATCTACAAGATGTATCACATAAATTGCCAAAGCTTCTTAGAAGGGCAAGGGCAGCAGATACATGGGAACACCACCATCTTCAAGTTTCCCTCTAATATGAAAATGCACCTTGAGGAACAAGTGGTTACCTCAACAAGGACAGCAGCTGGAAGACAAAGGATTATGAACTAACTCATACACCTTTGAGTCACAGCATATCATACTGTCTATATAAACAGGGATAAGAGAAAAGGAGGACAGTGGAAAAGAAAATCGATCCTAAGGGAAAGAAAATGTGAAAAGTCATGCCAGACTTCTACACTGAATGTAGAATATAGAGTTGCAAGACCATCCATGTTTGTTTAAATTATGGTAAATCATGAAAAACCATTGCTAACATACAAAGAAAGCCACAGGTGACCTTCCAACACACATCAGTTATCACTAAAGTTGTAATGCTTTGTGCAAATATGAAGGAAGGAGCAGAAACTTAATAGGATTTCATGTGTAACGGGAAAATAACCCTAGCAGGGGCCAGGGAGAAAACACTGAGGAAATGTTCATGTCTACAAGCAAAAATAATGTTGGTGTCCTTTGAGTTCACCTGAGTGAGTTGAAGATGATGGCTGGCAGTAACTAGAATTCAGTGTTTCCGTGTTCTGAATGATGGTTGATGGAGAAAAGCTCTCGGATAAATGAGAGTTGGTTAGGAGTGATGGGAATCATGTCAAGTGTCATTGAAGGTAAGCTAGGTAACGGAGTGAGACACCAGGCAGGCTTGTGAATCTCGGCTCCAGTCAAAATGAGGCCTGTGCAAGACTTCCATCTTGTATAAATGTAAGCAGATCTAGAGAATATAAACTCTCAAGGGTCATACTGAAACAAACAGAGGAAATACTACTAGTGTTAATGTTCCAAGTCCATTATGACTTTTCTTCAGAAGAGAAAGGTATTGGAAAACAGAAGTGAAGGAAGGATGAGAAGAACAGGGAGAATGAAAGCTTAATACAGATGAAAAAAGAGTTATTCATTGTGTTGAAAGAACAATAGAAATGTGAAATGGAGAAAAAGGATCTTCTCTACAAAGAGCACAATAACAATAAATACAAGACAAGACCAAGGGTGAGGACAAGAACATAAGAAAAATGGAGAACAGATGTCATATGGTCAGGCTTTGAAGTTGTGAAATTTGATATTTGTGTTTTACAGGCTGTAAAGTGCCTAATTAGAAAATGATGCGATGGTCCATGAGTTTTTGCAGTGATTCATTAGAACTTTCCATTAGGTCTGGGAGAGAATTGTTAGCCTGAGAGCAAGACCGGTTTTCAAAATTGTAAGCTACTGCAAATTTGGAGTGATTCCTACAGATAAGCAGAGGTGTTCTGCAAAGCGATCAACCAGTCTGTGTTTGGTCCTGCCAATGTAAATTACACCACATTGTGAGCAGTGAATCCAGTAGACTAGATTGAAAGAGTATAAGTAAAGTGCTGCTTGGCCTAGAAGGTGCATTTGGAACTTTGAACAATAAGAATATAAAAGGTGAATGGCAAATGTTGCATCTTCCGTGATTGCATGTAAAGGTGCTGTGAGGAAGTGTCAGGAGTGATGAAGGAGTGGACCACAGTATTAGGCTGATCTTGCTGAGTGGAGAAAGTGAGGTCTGCAGATGCTGGAGATCAGAGCTGAAAATGTGTTGCTGGAAAAGCGCAGCAGGTCAGGCAGCATCCAGGGAACAAGAGAATCGACGTTTCGGGCATAAGCCCTTCTTCAGGATTCCTGAAGAAGGGCTTATGCCCAAAACGTCGATTCTCCTGTTCCCTGGATGCTGCCTGACCTGCTGCGCTTTTCCAGCAACACATTTTCAGCTCTGATCTTGCTGAGTGGCAAGGAATGGATTTCTTTCCAGAAGGCATTCAAATGTGGTACTCAGACATTCAACCCTTTGAGTTAATGGTGGGGCTGGCAACCTCCTGCCACCCCTCCTGCTTGCTTGGCTGTGGCACTTGCTCTGCTTATGCAATTGGCTACACCAGCGGTTGCAGGTGGCAGCTCACTAGCAGAAGAGCAATTCCGTCAGGGCCCTCAATGTGAGACAAAGATATTGCCGTAATGTGAAGTAAAATTGCTCATGACAGTTAAGATTGGTTGATAGAAACAAAATATTTTGTAGAAGGTTGCCCTTCTATGTCATTCAGTCAAACAAAATAGTGTTCATTTAAACTCTGCTGATGGGTCAGATAAACAGTTTTACCTAACCAGTACAGTATGCAGAATATTATGATTCTTCTGGTTTTATAAATTGTTGTGCCCTCTACATTATTAGCAATGCACTAACTTCGCTCAGAAAGATACCTATGGCAGCAAAACAAATTGGCATATTTTGAATACCAAGGTAAACTAATTCAGGTTCCTATTTGAAAAGCAACATTTCTCAAAATACAGGAGCTGAATGTTACAAGCTGCAGTGGACCAGTGGTGACAGGGGACACAATTCTACTCTGTGCAAGCGCAGTTTGTCTCAAGTTAACTTCAGTGGATGTCAGTTGGACAGCAGCTACCAGCAGAGGCATCATAGCACTTGCTCAAGCTTCCTCAAGGTACAGACCTTGCTCTGAATTCTATTAACTCTTCTAGTGTTCGGTGGAAATAGAATTTATTTCTAACTAGTTTCGCAATCAGGTTTCGGATAGAAACATTCCAGAAAAGATTGCTAAAATCTGAGTGTTTGTTTGTAAAACCCCACCCAAAATAGAAATTTTCCTGTAGTTTTTGATAAACAACAGAATGCTATATGTTGGCTTGTCTCAGATTACTTTTCTCCTGCTGCTTCTGAGACTAGAGTACAAAAACAGGTTTAGGTGTTTACCCTTTGCACTCATGCTTGCAAGAGAACATACAAAATTGAAATTTTTGTCCATTATATTTAAAAATAATTATTTGACTTTTTTCCCAAATGGTTGAATAAGTTTATTGATTATTATGAAAAAGGCACTGAGTCCTAATGAAGTTTATGTCAAAATCTCAACTTCCCTAGTCTTGTGTATAATTGTACCCTAATTAGCACTTATGTTTGACAGGTAAATACTCTAGTTGGGCTTCAGCACATTTTGGAATCAAATCCAAAACACCCTTCACAGCTTACTTTAGACTGCTTACCTTCATATTACAAATTAACAAAACTAAAATAACCCAGGTTTTAAATATAACATTAAAAGATATTTTAACCATGTTTTAAATTAGCATTAAATATTGGAAGATTATTTCAGCATGGACTCCTTGTTCAAATAATTGCAAAGATAAAATCAATTATTTTGCGCTTTCTAGATTTCTCTTTAAAGTGTGTTTATTGTTTTCTTGAAATTCAAAGGAATGGTTCTGTGGCGTATGCTCTGCCTTCCTCTTTCAACACTTATAGAAAAATAACAGGCATCTGTAGTTCAGCTAAAAGAATAACAGGGTTGGGTAACTCCAGATTCTGGCCCTTGATGTCCACATCCCATGAAAGTATTAAAAATAGCCAATAATTGTTATTTCTTATACTGTTTATAGTTTCCAAATAGCAACAAATGTTCTGTTTTGTATGTGCACAAATGTCATTCAGGATATAAGTCATGTGCTTGTTGTAGTCTTCGCAGACTCCTTGTTAATGGATGCCAGCTCACTGATGAAAGCATTAAGGTATTGACTGAAAAGCACAAGACAAGGTAATGCTTCTTCTTTATTGTTCATATTGAAATGTGATAATGTCTTCTGGAGAAAATTGAGGTTCTAGAATAAATATAGAGGGAAAGATATATCTTCCAGACAAGAACAAATTGAGCTGAGACATTGGAAGAGACTTTTCACTTATTACACTTAGATCTATAGGATTACTTGTGATTAGCTGATGTATCAAGATGAGCTGAAAAGATTAAACACCCATACAAAGCTTCATAGTTTTTTTAAAAAAAAATGTTGATCACATGTTGAGTGATCTCAATTAGTGGCATCAAATGCTCCACAGTTAGTTCCCTTATGTATATTGGACATATATAAATCAATCATTTGAACACCTGGAGTACGAAATTTTTATAAAGAAGGAAACAAGGTTGGTTGCATTTTGGCATCCTTACAAATGAATGTTCATTATATTTTACTCAGACATGCTAATTTATAACATTATTAGAATCTGTTGAAAGCTCTACTGTTAAATCTGTTCCCTCAACTATCTCCTAGTCTCTCTTGTGAAATAGGCATTTTGAGCCATACCAATTTGATTGTGTTGGTTGAGAAACATTGCCCATGCTGTGAATGCCTAAGCTCCAAACCAGATTGCCTATGCACATCTCATTTCTCATGTTCTCATTACTTAATGACGTGAACCTATTTTTGCATATTTTTACAAGATTGCTGCTGAGGTTAATTTTGTAGTACATGAAGTTATACGAATCCCACTGTGGACATTGTATGGTGAAAGTAGGCTTGTTGTAGACTATAGTAGAAAAAAATGAGCAAATTTTTAAATAGCAACTGAAGGCGTGTTAAAGTGTTATTCATAATTCATCTCAAAAGTGAATTTCAGCACAGAATGTAAAAGTAAAGGTAAAGTATCTATATTCCCAGAGGACCATAGGGCTACTCCCTCAGTAGAGAGAGAGAGAGAGACAACTGGCGATAGTTTATCCTGAGGGTTATCATGCCAGGCGAAGGGAGACATTGAAAAGGAAGGATCTTCATACTAATCTCAGCTGGTGTGGGAATTGAACCAGTGTTATTGATTCACTTAGTATCACAAACCAGCCATCCCACCCACTGACATAACTGAACATTGAGGTATGCAAGGCAGGTTCAAAAATTATGAAAGTATAATTTGCATATCAAAATGCATGTGGTAGGAGGCTACTGTCATTATATTGAAAATGCATTTCTCATGGAAACTGATGAAAATGTTAACGAACACTAGATCTTGAGGAGATCCCATGCCTACACCATCCATTTATGCAAATATAGTGCCAATGAACTTACTAACAGCAGCCTTTTCTCCTGTGATATAACATGTCGTGATTGTTTGATATTTGGCTTTCTTGTTTTTGTCCTGATAAGTGCAAGATGGAAAAAGATTGGAAATTTATCTCATTTATCAACATATTGAAGTTCTGCATTAGCATATTGTGTCTCTGAATAGACAGAATAAGAATGTTATCATTTGTATACAATCCCAACATGTAGACATCTCAGCCATTGCAATTTGTCATTGCTAGGCACACATGTTTGGATACCTGTGATTTATTTTGGAGGCAGTCTGAACTAAATTAGTTTTTTGTTACAAATAAAATGTTTATCTAGGTCAGCAAGAAACCAAAGTCTCTTCAAAGCCGACTGCAGTTTTAAGTAACTTTATATCCTGAATATGATCTTCTCATTTGATACGTTAGCATTTGATGCAGACGCAACAATTGGTGAAGCAACAATATGGTTCTTAATTTGAGGATAAAAACTCTCAAAGATAATGTTCACTGGGAGGATATAGGGCATATGTATGACTTCTGTCTAGCTACTGTAGAGCTTAGCTCCAGAATTGTCAGCCAATATAGTGCATCATCTCAATGTGTAATGATTGACAGCAGTTCAAGATATGTTTACCCAAAGGTGTATGCATATTATATCCCAGCCTGCCCCTTTTGTTCTAAACAAAATGTTTACCCATAAAGAATCAGTCTATACATGAAAGCAAAAAGAAATAACATTGTGTTTGAATGTACTTTACTGCAAATAAATAAATTGTGGTAAACATATTGGTGTTTTTCTTTATTTGTCCAACATTAGTTATGTGATATTTGTTGTAGGCTGATGTATTCAGAGTGCTGTTAAGACTTACTTTGTGTTATATCATGCTCTAGACACAATAGGGTTACTCAGTGTTTCTGATGTCCCGTTTTGGCATGTTTTGTTACATTGCTATGCCATTTGCTGTTTGAACTTAATACAGTCATGGTTGTGGCAAATGCTGATTATTTCTGTTGAATTCTGTGTGCTATCATTTGGATGTTGTACTCAAACTTTCCATTCAAAGTTAACTTTGCGTAATTCATTATGCAGCTCATGGACATCATTCACCTTTCAATGTTTTTCAAGTAAAACATCACATAGTTCTTGTCAAATCAATGAATGATGACTGTTGATGTTCTTCTGCATTTGTCGGACAAATTTGTGGGCGACACGGTGGCACAGTGGTTAGCACTGCTGCCTCACAGCGCCAGAGACCCGGGTTCAATTCCCGCCTCAGGCAACTGACTGTGTGGAGTTTGCACGTTCTCCCCGTGTCTGCGTGGGTTTCCTCCGGGTGCTCCGGTTTCCTCCCACAATCCAAAAGATGTGCAGGGTCAGGTGAATTGGCCGTACTAAATTGCCCGTAGTGTTAGATAAGGGGTAAATGTAGGGGTATGGGTGGGTTTCGCTTCGGCGGGTCGGTGTGGACTTGTTGGGCCGAAGGGCCTGTTTCCACACTGTAATCTAATCTAAAAATAGCCATTTTGTATTGGTTCTACATATGAAGTTTGCACATTCAGAATAGTTGTACATCTTCAGGTCAAGTTGTATTATAGTCTGTTGGTTGATGACATACATGAATGTTTCAATGATGAGAGTACAAATGGAAATAGTGGATGTGTTGGTGGTTAGCTTCCAATACTCTGTAGATTCTAGAACAGTCCCAGAAGATTGATGTTAGAAAAAAAGAGAAAGAGAAAACTGGTAACCGGTTAGCTTAATATCAGTAATAGGGAAAATTCTTTCATCTATTACAAGGGATGTGATAACAAGACACTTAGAAAATGCTAAACAAACTACACAAAGTCAACACAAATCTTTAAAAGAGAAATCACATTTGACCAACCTGCTAGAGAGCTTTTTTGAAGATGTGATGAGGAAGAACCCATGAATGTATTGTATTTATATTTTCAGAAAGCTTTATGATAAAATTTTACGTAAGAGGTTGAGAAAAATCAAGGCACTTGGGACCGGTAGTAATATACTGGTCTGGATTGAGACTTAGTTAGCAGATAGGAAATAGACAGTTGGGGGAAAAAAAGGGTCATTTTGAGAGTGGAAGGCAGTGACAAGTTACTGCTTATGTTTAAGAAATAAACAGACGAATGTCTAGAGAGGATAAGGAGAGAGAGAGTATATGGCATTGAGGTAGAGGAACAGTCATGATCATGCTAAATGATGGAGAGCACACAATAGGCTGAATGACCTACTCCTGCTCCTATTTTATCTTTCTTTGATCTTCTCCCAGATGAAGTGCAAGTGAAATGGTGTTCCTTGCTGTCTGTGGATCTTGTCATTGCCTTGACCATACCCTGGATGGGTATCCAAGGACTTGTCTTTGTATGCCAGTAGGCCTGCACCCACTTAGACCCCCAGTGTCCATAACAAAAGATATTGGTGACCAAACTTAATTTTTTACGGTGAAATTTAATTGTGATGGATCCTAGGGATGAAATTTTCATCTCGCTCTTCATGGTGAGTTTGACATTGGTTAGTCAAATCATCATTTGTCACAATGTATGTACTTACAGAAGTGGAAGGATGATCATAGCTGCATTGAGAGCCAATTTTATATATAGAGTATGTTGACCCTTCATCTGTGGGCATATTGTCTAGATGGTGGCAAAAGCTGTGATTAGTACTATTGCACCAATGCAGATTTTTGATAGCCATTGTGCTGAATGTCAGCTCACTTTACCTGTCAATTGTCTAGTATCCTCAAAATCTGACCATCATACTTGACTAGATTTTGTCTTCATGCCATTGGCTCACTCTCTCATTTGGTTATTATGCTGTTCTTGTCTAGCCTCTGGATTCTCATAATATTGCACCACTTATTTGACCTTTTGTTTCTAGACTGAAGTTTTCAGTGTTTTACATGGCTTGCAAACCATGTTTAAAAGCTGGACATACCTTTTAGACCCCAGCGCCTGCATTATTTGCTCGGCTTGCCTGCATTAGAGTCATAGAGATGTACAGCATGGAAACATACCCTTTGGTCCAACTCGTCAATGCCAAGCAGATATCCTAAATTGACATAGTCCCATTTGCCAGCACTTGGCATATATCCCTCTAAACCCTTCCTATTCATATACCCATCCAGTTGCCTTTTAAATGGTGTAATTGTACCAGCCTCCACCATTTCCTCTGGCAGCTTGTTCCATACACGCACCACCCTCTACGTGAAAAAGTTGCCCCTTAGGTCCCTTTTAAATCTTTCCCCTCTCACCCTAAACCTACGTCCTCTAGTTCTGAACTCCCACACCCCAGGTAAAGTATCTTGGCTATTTACCCTGTCCATGCCCCTCATGATTTCATAAACCTCTAGAAGGTCACCTGTCAGGCTCTGACGTTCCAGGGAAAACAGCTCCAGCCTATTCAGTCTCTCCTGATATCTCAAACCCTGCAACCCTGGCAACATCCTTGTAAATTGTTTCTGAACTGTTTTAAATTTCACAACATCCTTCCTATAGAAGGAAGACCAGAATTGCACACAATATTCTAAAAGATGCCTAACAAATGTCCTGTACAACCACAACATGATCTGCCAACTCATTTTCACAATGCTCTGACCAGTAAAGGAAAGCGTAGTAAATGTCTTCTTCACTATCCTATCTATTTGAGACTCCACTTTCAAGGAACTGTGACCTTGCACTCCAAGGTCTCTTTGTTCAGCAACACTCCCCAGGACTTTACCTTTAAGTGTATAAGTCCTGCCCTGATTTGCCTTTCCAAAATGCAGCACCTCACATTTATCTAACTTAAACTCCATCTGCCACTCCTCGGCCCATTGGACAATCTGATCAAGATCCCGTTGTACTCTGAGGTAACCGTCTTCACTGTCCACAACTCCGCCAATTTTGACATCATCTGCAAACTTACGAACTATATCTCCTATGTACACATCCAAATTATTTATATAAATGACAGAAAGCAGTGGACCCAGCAGTGATCCTTGTGGCACCCCACTGGTCTCAGGCCTCCAGTCTGAAAAGCAACCCTCCACCGTTAGTTATCATGTAAATGGCAGATGAATCACTCATAGCTTGCAGGCTTCGTCTTCCTATCAGTATTGATCTACTGCTCGTTATACATTTTCCAAAGCAGATAAAGGGAGTCAGTTTGTCTGCTATCACGATTTATTTGCATTTCATAGACCAATACTTAATATACTTAATGATAGGTCCTGGGGAGTGTTGCTCAACAAAGACAACTTTGGGTACAGGTACATAATTCCTTGAAAGTGAGGTAACTGGTAGATAGGATAGTGAAGAGGTGTTTGGTATGTTTGCCTTTATTTGTCAGTGCACTGAGTACTGGAGTTGGGAGGTCATGTTGTGGCTATACAAGACATTGGTTAGGCAACTTTTGGAATACTGTGTGCAATTCTGGTCTCCCTCCTACAGGAAAGATGTTAAATTTGACAGCGTTTTGAGAAGAATTACAAGGATGTTGCTGAGGTTGGAGGGTTTGAGCTGTAGGAGAGGTTGAATAGGCTGGAGCTATTTTCCCTGCAGCATCGGAGGCTGAGGGGTGACCTTATAGAGGGTAATTAAATCATGAGGTGAATAGTCAAAATCTTTTTCCCAAGGTGGTGGAGTCCAAAACTAGAGGCGCAGCATTAAGGTGATGGGGAAGGATTTAAAAGGGACCTAAGGGGCAACTCTTTCATGCAGAGGGTGGTGTGTGTATGTAATATAATCCCCACCCCACCCCCTTGCTGTGTCCACTTCCTAATCAATTCCTCTTCCTGCTTCAATGAGTATCAACTGCTGTTTACAGTCTCTGGACCATGTCTTGTTCATTCTTAAAGAGGTCATCATTTGTAAAATTGTCAATTATTGCTTCATATTTGCACCTACTTTGCAGTGGTTTAAAACAATATAAACTTTCCATTTGTCGAAGGTGTTTTTTTGGAATGCTTCTATTGCAGCAGATATTGTCACAAGCTCAATTATTCTGTTGTCTAGTTTTATTGCTGTAAAATTATAAGCATGCCCACTGACTCTGCATCTGCTTAAGAATGAATTAATGATCTATTTCAGTTGTTGCATAAAAGGCCTGAAGTTGAACTTTACATGTAATTCAAGTGTTGACCATGCTTTTTTTCTGTATTTTAAGGTGGCCACTTGACAGACCTGAAATATACAGTCTGTAGGGGACTTTATTGGCTCGCAATTTTAACTTTAATGTCAGAAACAGAAAAAGAAGTTGCTGGAAAAGTTAGCAGGTCTGGCAACATCTGTGGAGAGAAATCAGAGTGAATGTTTCGAGTTGAATCTCCCTTCCTCAGGGTCTTTTCCAGCTATTTCAGTTTTTGTTTATGATTTATAGCATCTGCAGTTTTTTCACTTCTATCTTTAAAGTATTGTTGACTGGTTCACAGATGGTGAGATGCGCAAACATAACTCATTATGTTTTTGAAATGAAGCAATCTCAGTTGGGAGTTCTGAAGAAGGATTTTTGAACCCAAAATGTTAACACTGCTTTCTCTGCACAGATGCTGCCAGACCTGATAAGTTTCTCCAGCAATTTCCATCTTTGTTTCAATTAGGAGATCTGATAGTTTCCAATTGAGTGTCGAGAATTTTGTGCTCATCCTTTAACTTTTTCTCAGGATTTTTCATGCTCTGTGGAGCTTTTGATAGCTATGCAGGTTTCTTAGAAAACTAAGGTTAAGTTAGATGAGTTGCTTTAGTGGCCTTTGCCCTAGCTGGTCATAGATTATTGCTTGACTACAATACTGGCACTGTTGAGTTCTTCCTGACTTTTCCCAATGTAACTCTAAACTTTACTCATAAAGCAATGAGTTTAGAGGAAAAAATGGCTGCAGGATTTCCAAAATGAAAGCAAATGTGAAATGTAATATAATAAGACAGGACCTTGCAAAGTTTACTTGGAGCAGCTACCTGCAGGAAAATGCATATCAGATAATGGGGAAAAAGATCAAAAGGGTAGTAGTGAGAATGCTAGGCCAACGTGTTCCTGTAAAGGTGAAGGGTAAGACCAACAAATGGAGAGATCTCTGGATGTCAAAGGGTGTACAGGACTAGATAAGCAATCTAAAGGATCTTATGACAGATTCCAAGGGCTCAAAACAGAGGATGTGCAAGAGGGGTATAGTAAATGTAGGGATTGCTTAAAAAAAATTAAATGTGCGAAGAGGAGACCTGAGAAAACACTAACAGCAGCATTAAGGAAAATCCAAAGGCATTATTTAATTATATTAGTGACATAATTATAGCCTGGGAAAGTGTAGCCAGGAGGGGGCACGAAAAAGGCTTGGCAAGACGGATTAGGGAGAACCCAAAGGCATTTTACTCATATGTGAGGGTCCATTTGAGACCAAAGTGGCAATGTGTGGGTGAAGTCATAAGAGATGACTGAGGTTTTAAACAAGGTATTTTGCATATGTATTCACTGCACAGAAAGATGATGGAGGAATATAAATCAGGGAGAGGGACTGGGATATACTTGAACAAATGTAGACATTATGTAGACAGACCGACGAGGGGAGAGGCCATTTTGGATTTGGTGCTCGGCAACGAGCCAGGACAGGTGTCAGATCTCACGGTGGGAGAGCACTTTGGTGAAAGTGATCACAACTGCCTCACATTTAGCATAGCCTTGGAGAGTGAAAGGAGCAGTTACCAAGGGAAGATATTTAATTGGGGAAAAGGAAATTATGATGCTATCAGACAGGATTTGGGAAGTACAGACTGGGAGCAATTGTTCCACAGAAAGAGCACAGCAGACATGTGGAGACTATTTAAGGAGCAGTTGTTGCGAGTGATGCACAAATTTGTTCCTCTGAGACAAGTAAGAAGGGTTAAGATTAAGGAATCTTGGATGGCGAGAACAGAGGAACTTCTTGTCAAAAGGAAGAAGGCAGCTTACGTAAGGTGGAGGAAGCAAGGATCTAGCACAGCTTTAGAGGATTACAGGCTTGCTAGAAAGGAGCTCAGAAATGGACTGAGGAGAGCCAGGAGGGGGCACGAAAAAGGCTTGGCAAGACGGATTAGGGAGAACCCAAAGGCATTTTACTCATATGTGAGGAATAAGGGAATGCTCAGGGAGAAGGTAGGGCCGATCAGGGATAGCGGAGGGAACTTGTGCGTGGAGTCTGAGCAGATAGGGGAAGTCCTAAATGAGTTTTTTGCTTCAGTTTTCACCAAGGAAAGGGAACTTCTAAATGAAAACTTAGAGGAACTGGGATACAGTCTTGACCAGATCAAGATTGATGAAGTTGATGTGCTAGAAATTTTGGAAAACATTAAGATTGATAAGTCCCCAGGGCCAGACCAGATTTATCCTAGGCTGCTCCAGGAAGTGAGAAAGGATGTTGCTAAGCCGTTGGCGAGGATATTTGCCTCCTCGCTCTCCACAGGAGTCGTACCGGAGGATTGGAAGGAGGCGAATGACGTTCCACTTTTCAAGAAGGGTAATAGGGAAATCCCTGGCAATTACAGAGCAGTCAGTCTTACGTCTGTGGTCAGCAAAGTTGTGCAAAGAATTCTGAGGGATAGGATGTATGACTATTTGGCAAAGCATAGTGTGATTAAAGGCAGTCAGCATGGCTTTGTGAGGGGCAGGTCATGCCTCACAAATTTTATTGAGTTCTCTGAGGAGGTATCAAGACAGGTTGACGACAGTAGAGCAGTGGATGTGGTATATGTAGATTTCAGCAAAGCATTTTTTATGGTTCCCCATGGTAGGCTCATTCATAAAGTCAGGAAGTATGGGATACAGGGATATTTGGCTATCTGCATTCAGAATTGGCTGGCTGACAGAAGGCAGAGAGTGGTTGTAGATGGAAAATATTCTGCCTGGAGGACACTGTTGAGTGGGGTCCCGCAGGGCTCTGTTCTTGGGCCTCTGCTCTTTGTAGTTTTTATAAATGACTTGGATGAGGAGGTTGAGGGGTGGATTAGTAAATTTGCCGATGACACAAAGATTGGAGGTGTCATTGATAGTATAGAGGGCTACTGCAGGCTGCAGCACGACATAGACAGGATGCAGAGCTGGGCTGAGAAATGGCAGATGGAGACCAACCTGGATAAGTGCGAAGTGATGCATTTTGGAAAGTCGAACTTGAATGCTGAATATAGGATTAAAGACAAGATTCGTGGCAGAGTGGAGGAACAGAGGGATCTGAGTGTGCAAGTACATAGATCCCTCAAAGTTGCCACCCAAGTGCATAGAGTAGTGCTGGAAAAGCACAGCAGGTCAGGCAGCATCCGAGGAGCAGGAAAATCGACGTTTCGGGCAACAGCCCATGATCAGGAATTTGCCCGAAACGTCGATTTTCCTGCTCCTCGGATGCTGCCTGACCTGTTGTGCTTTTCCAGCACCACTCTAATCTAGACTCTGGTTTCCAGTCCTTGTTTTTACCCAAGTGGATAGGGTTATTAAGAAAGCATATGATGTTTTGGCTTTCATTAACAGGGGTATTGAGTTTAAGAACCGCGAGGTTTTGCTGCAGCTCTACAAGTTCCTGGTGAGACCACACTTGGAATATTGTGTCCAGTTCTGGTCACCCTACTATAGGAAAGATACAAAGGCTTTGGAGAAGGTGCAAAGAAACTTTACCAGGATGCTGCCTGGACTGGAGGGCTTGCCGTATGAAGAAAGGTTGAATAAGCTCAGACTTTTCTCTCTGGAAAGAAGGAGGAAGAGAGGAGACCTGATCGAGGTGTACAAAATAATGAGAGGAATAGATAGCGTCAATAGCCAGAGACTTTTCCCCAGGGCAGCATTGACTGGTACGAGAAGTCATAGTTTGAAGATATTAGGAGGAAGGTATAAAGGAGACATCAGAGGTAGGTTCTTTACACAGAGAGTTGTGACTGCATTGCCAGTTGAGGTGGTGGAAGCATTGGGGACATTTAAGCGACTGCTGGACATGCACATGGATAGCAGTGAGTTGAGGGGTGCATAGGTTAAGTTACTATATTTTACATTAGGATTAAGTCTCGGCACAACATTGTGGGCCTAAGGGCCTATTCTGTGCTGTACTTTTCTATGTTCTATGTTCTAAATCGGTATTGTGAGGGAGGAGGTGTTAGGCGTTATAACAGGCTTGAAAATGGATAAGTCTCTGGACCCAAATAAGATTATTCCCAGGCTGTTGTGGGAGGCAAGGAAGATGATTTCAGAGGTTCTGACATTAATTTTCAAATCCTCTTTGGCTACAGGAAAGGAAACAGAGGATGGGAGGACCATTGTTAAAGAAGGATGGTAAAGGTAAACCAGGAAACTGCAGGCCAGTGAGTCTAACATCTGTGGCAGGGAAAATACTGAAATAATTCTAAGGGGTAGAATTAATCTCCAGTTGGACAGACAAGGATTCATTAAGGATAGTCAATGTGGTGAATCAGGGGAAGATAATGTCTCAAGTTGGATTTTATTTTTGAGGGAGGTGATTAAATGTTGTGGGAGTCTGGTTAAGAAGCAAAGAGTCCATGGGATCCAGGGCAGATTTGCAAATGGATTCAAAATTGACTTAGTGGCAGGGAGCAAAGGCTGATGGTTAGAGGGTCTTTTTGTGACTGGAAGCCTCTGTTCACTGCCTTTTCACAGATCTGGTGCTAAGACCTTTCTGTTTGTTGTGTACAATAATGATCTATGAGTGAGATTGGGAGGTATCATCATACATGAAACAATAGTTGGTAGTGTAGTAAATAGTGAGGAGGAAAAGTTTAGATTAAAGGACAATATAGACCGGCTGGTCAGATGGTGTGAACAATGGCAAATGGAATTTAATCCTGAAAGGTGTGAGATGTTGGATTTTGGGACAACTTAAAGAGCAAGGAAGTTCACGTTGCTTGGCAGAATTCAAGGAAGTACTGAGGATCAGAGGAACCTTGATATGCACAGAGTTCCTTAAACAACAAGATAGATAGTAAGATGGTTCAAAACATTTCTGGGATAATTGTCTTTACTAGTCAAGACATTGAAAAGAAAGGAGGTTGTGTTGGACTTGTGTATAATGTTAGTCATGCCACAGCGAGAATGTCATGTGCAGTTCTGCTCGCCACACTATAGCAAGAACATGATTGCACTGAAGAGTGTGCAGAGGAGATTCATGAGCATACTGCCTGGGTTGGAGCAATTCAGTTGTGAAAAGGAATGAGAGAGGCTGGGTCATTTTATTTAGGGCAGAGAAGATTAAAGGGGGACCTGATTGAGTTGTATAAAGTTATGTGGGGCAAAAAAAGGTGGATAAAGAGAAATCTTTCCCCTTGGTAGAAGAGTCAATACTCAGTGGACATGATTTCAAGTTAAGGAGTAGGAGGTCTAAAGAAGGTTTGAGGGAAGATATTTTTCACCTAAAGAGGAAACCCATCTTTCATCATCTGGTTGCCTTTTACTTCTGCTTGAACTTTGCAGAAGGAAAGCTCTTACTATGAAGTTCCTCCCAATTTAAATCTTAATGGGACCCAATACTTGCTGATTCTAAAGTATGAACTTTCGGACAGAAGTGTGCTCTGTTAAGATTCCTACAGAGCTACGGATTTTTGTACAGATGATCAGGCTTGCAGTTGATTTCATAACAATTATTTTCCTTTGATGTGTGTGAAGAATTGGGATTGTAATTCTGCTTAGTCAAATTTTCAAAACTAGGCCATCACCCTGCCTTTATATTATGTTGTGCTCTAAATGTAAATGTACCATTCAAACACCAGAATTGGCAAAGCAATAATTTATTTGAAGATAAGACCGTTTGCAGATAATGTTCAATAGAATACCGTGAGGCACATGTCTCACGGTATTCTATTGAATACCGTGCTGCTGCTTACGTACTAGCTACAGGTCATGGGACTAGTACACCATATCCTGTTCAGGTATGTAATCATTGATAGCAGTTGACTTTTAAAGCTAAATATAGGTACTATCACAATATGTGACACAGGTATATTTTCAAGATATGCCTTTG
The DNA here is from genome assembly GCF_037043375.1 of Chiloscyllium plagiosum. Classification (NCBI taxonomy): domain Eukaryota; kingdom Metazoa; phylum Chordata; class Chondrichthyes; order Orectolobiformes; family Hemiscylliidae; genus Chiloscyllium; species Chiloscyllium plagiosum. The sequence continues at coordinate 70,272,787 of NW_028270140.1, forward strand.
GAATCTGCAGTATATTGATTTGAACACAATTTTTGATTTTGGTTTTTGTAATATTGTTTATTTCTTATTAACATTCTCATTATTTTCACAAGAGCAACTGTGATTAAAACTCATCATTAAATCTACAGAAAGTGAAAGGATGCAGCAAAGAATGTAGAATGTTTCACCATGTGCAAAGTGTAATTCAGTCACACTAAATTGAATCGAGCATTGCCCAAATCATCATCATCATCCTAAGATGGTCATCCCTTCAGCTCCAAAACAGCAGTGGTTCCAACAAAAGGTCAACACTTTAAGCAGCACTCTACTGAGGTGTTTAGATTTCCAACAAGTGATACTGTTGGAGTTAAGCAATGCTTGAAATGTTTGCATTGAAGAATGGCCTCCATGTGGGGTCTGGTTGGTTCAAACATGGACAAGTGAGCTGAATTCCAGATGTGAGGTAAAAGTGACAACCCTTGACATCAAGACTGCATTTGATCAAGTGTTGCATTAGGAGCCTTAGCAAAACTGGAATCAATGGGTATCAGGAACAAACTCTCCGTTAGTTGAAGTAAACCTAATACATAGGAACCGAAAGAACTGCGGATGCTGTAAATCAGAAATAAAACAGAAATTGCGGGAAAAGCTCAGCTGGTCTGATAGAGAAGGGAAATCAGAGGGAACCTTTTGGGTCAGTTCTGAGGAAGGGTCACTAAACCCAAAACATTAACTCTGATTTCTCTTCACAGATGCTGCCAGTCCTGCTGAGTTTTTGCAGCAATTTCTGTTTTAGGAAATGGTTGAGGTTGTTGGAGGTCAATCATCTCAGCTCCAGGCCATATCCACAGGAGTTCTTCAGGCTTGTGTCCCAGGCTCAAGCATCTTCAGCTGCTTCATCAATTACCTTTTCTCAATTATAAGGTCAGAGGGGGGTTATTCGTCGATGTTAGCATCATGTTCAGCACCATTCGCGACACCTCAGATACTGAAACAATTCATGTTCAAATGCAACAAACCTTGGACAATATCCAGGCTTGGGTTGACAAGTGGCAAGTAAAGTTCACACCAACAATGACCATATTCAATAAGAGACAATCTAACTACCATCCTTTGACTTTTAATGGTATTGCCATCACTGAATCCCCTACTATCAACATCTGGAAGTTACCATTGACCAGAAGCTCAGCTGGATTTGTCACATGAACGCAGTGGCTACAAAAGTCGTTCAGAGGCTAGGAATACTGCTGAGTAATTCCCCAACTCACTCCCCAAAGCCTTGTCTACCATCTACAAGGCACAAGTCAGGAGTGTGATGGAATATTGCTGAATTGTCTGGATGGGTGTGGCTGCAACTTAAGAATCTTGACAGCATCCAGGACGAAGCAGCCTGCTTGATTGCCACCACATCCACTCCCACCACTACTGACGCTCAGTAGCAGCAGTGCACACTATCTACGAGAAGTATTATAGGAATTCACCAATGATCCTTAGACAGCACCTTTCAACCACTTCCATCTCGAAGGATAAGGGCAGCAGATACAGAGCAGCACCACAAACTGCAAGTTCCTCTGCAAGCCACTAATAATCCTTTCTTGGAAATATATCGCCATTCTTTCATTGTTGCTGAGTCAAAATCATGAAATTCTCTCCATATGGGCATTGTGGGTCTACTTAAATACAGCATGTGGATTGAGGCAGTTCAAGAAGGTAACTCACCATCACATTCTCAAGGGCACCTAGAGGTGGGCAATTAAATGCTGGCCAGCCAGCAATACCCGCATTCCATGAATGACAAATAAAAAATTAACTTTAGATATAAAAAAAATGCCGATCACTAATCCAAACCTACAATAAATTGTATTAAATATATATAATATATAGAAAAATCATACTGTCTATATCACATCAGGAAAATATTTATAAATTACATAGCTAATGGATTGTGAAGAAAGACAGAGAAAGAAAAGAAAACAGAAGTAGAATGTGTTAGTGCCATTTTTATATCCCATGCACCCGATATGGCAAAGTGCTGCTTCTTGTTTTTAATTGTGTTTATTCTTGCAGTGTGAGTTGATGGTTAAGTGATACTTTATGAAATCATCCACCTAACAACTTTGTATTTCAATAGTGCCTTGAATACCATAAAACATCCCAAAGTGTTTAATTAGTGGATGGAAAGTTTTAACCATTATACCATTGAATTCTTGATCTGTAGTTCTGGCCTGAATTGCCCCCCGCCAAGGGTGCCCATTCATGTTTCACATTAAGGCATCTGAATCAACATGGCAGATTTTACACCTACATCTTGTGTTGTCTTGATGACTTTTTATCATACAAGCATAAAACATATGAAGGTTAAATAGTTCCCAAAATTAATAAAGGACACATCTAACTCTTGTGTATGGTTACAAGTGGCTGTTTCATCATATTTGGAGCCTAGTGTTGTCACGGTGAAGGGAGTTTTTTAATAAAGGTTCAGAACAAAAGAAACAAAATACATACTTCAGGTGTGATTGACAATTCACATCAAGGCTGTGCTTTCTCTGTTAAAAATGAACTATTAATTTCCTAAGAACTTTGGACATGCAAAACAGCCGTCATGCTGACTGAACATAAACAATAAACCATGTGCTCCTGTCACTGTACTGCTTGTACAGTACATCTTGTAAAGCAAGTCAGCTCAAAGCTCTCCTCTTGAGGAATTTAAATTCAACACAGGAAGTGTAGTGAACTGATCACTTTCAAGTGTTCTGTGGATAGATTTTACAAATTGACACTTTTTTATCATGAGGTTCAAACAAAGGGGAGCAGGCGAGAGAGAGCGGAGCGAGCGAGAGAGAGAGGGGAGGCGGCGAGAGAGAGAGGGGAGGGAGCGGAAGAGAGAGGGGAGGGAGCGAGAGAGAAAGGGGGAGCGGGCGAGAGGGAGAGAGAGGTGTATATTTGTGTCATATCATAAATAGGATGTTTGAGACTGAATTCTGGAGATGAAAAGAGGAAGCCACTTTGTTTGTATGTGTTGCTACAAAAATTTTGAAAAATAAAGTATTAATGTCATGTAAGGTAATATAAAACCCTCTTTTAAAATTCCGTATTACCCAGTGCTAACTTGTGGTATTTTCTCCGTGTATCTGCCTGCCCGTTGTAGCTTAGACTTTAGATCTGGTTTAAGTGCTGCTTTTTTTAACTGTTCAGTATGTTATGTTACTCTATAAAAGTTGTCTGGTGAGCTGATATCTATGTGAACCCATTCTCCTACCCTGGCTGCCTGCCACGTGTACCTGGTGACTTATTGCATTCTGATCCCGTCTCTGTGCTGCCCTCTAAAGAGGATATAATGCCAGTATGTACCTTGACACTATTATTTATCAGAAAAGGCTTTTGCCCGAAACATCGATTTTCCTGCACCTTGAATGCTGCCTGACCGGTTGTGCTTTTCCAGCACTACTCTAATCTAGACTCTGATTTCCAGCATCTGCAGTCCTCACTTTTGCCACACTATTATTTATCACTACACTGCTGCTGTTGGCCTTCACACTCTTGTACCAGCTGTGGCTGAATAATTGGCAGTTCTTGAGAATCTGAAAAGAGAAATGCAAAAGGGTAAGGGAGAGAAGTGGAAGTTAATAGATGGACATGGTGAAAGAGGCATATACATTGTCTGTAACCTGTATTTAAAAAATGCAGTGGAGATTGTTGGATGATGGGAATGAGAGTAAAACTGTGGATTGCATCAATACCTGGTGTGCTTTTCTATGGTCTTATTCTTGCTGCTGGCCATTGCCTCAGTGACTGGCATCTCCTTTGAGGATGAGGATATGTGGCTTTGCCTGAACCCTAACAGCTAATGGCTGCTGCCTCTGATTTTGTGCCACATGGTCCTGGAAGATAGATGACAGTGAATGTGGAGCAGTCTAATTGAGTGATATGACTATCACAAATGAATAGTTAGCAGGGTATCCAAGCTATGAAAAGTGAGTATTAAGATTGTAACAATGCTAAGTGTATGAGGTTGAGGTGAGGCTACAATTGTGAGCTATGTGTCGTGATTGATTAAGGTGTTGATAGGTGAGTAACTTTTATAGAGTAACATAACATACTGAACAGTTAAAAAAACCAGCATTTAAACCAGATCTAAAGTCTAAGCTACAACGGGCAGGCAGATACATGGAGAAAATACCACAAGTTAGCACTGGGTAATACAGAATTTTAAAAGAGGGTTTTATATTACCTTACATGACATTAATACTTTATTTTTCAAAATTTTTGTAGCAACACATACAAACAAAGTGGCTTCCTCTTTTCATCTCCAGAATGGAAAGCTTATGATGTTTAATGATGAATTCACTGTGTTGGGCAACATGTGTGGTCACTAAACAACATGGGACACCATATTCACGACTGCATGGTGACATAACTCACACTGACCTATGTGGCTATTTGCTCCCATTCCTTTCTCACTACTTGTGTGGAAGGCCTCCTACATCTTAACTTCTCTCCAGCCCATGCAACAAGGTCTCAGGTGCAAATCTAGGAATCATGTGCTCTGGCATATTGTGCCATCTTTATCCTTCCTGTAGGTCAGGTGCACTTCTACAATGATTTCCAGTATTTTCTGCAGCTAGAATGCATCTTGATTTTAAAAGGTATAGTCTGGATTTAAATGGGGTTAGCCTCATATACACTTGGGCCCTTTGCCAATGCATGAAGCCCGTCAACATTATTTAAATTGTCAAGCGACATGATGCCTGATTACTTTGATTATTGAGCATCATGTTACCTATGTCCATTTTTGATAAGCTATCAAAGTTTTAGCTCCATAAATAGAGTCATTGAATTTTACATCACAGAGACAGACCCTTCTGTCAATATGTCCATGCCAACCAGGTATCCTAAACTGAATTAGTCTCGATTCCCTCATTTGGCCCTTTTCTGTCTAAACCTTTCCTATTCATGTAACCGTCCAAATGTCTTTTAAATGTTGTAATTGTACCTGACTCTACCACTATCTCTGGCAGCTCATTCCATATTCCCTCCACCCACTGTGTGTTAAAGTTGCCCCTCAGGTCCCTTCCAAATCTCTTCCCTCTCAAGTTAAACCTATGCACTCTAATTCTAGATGCCCCCATCCTGGGAAAAAGACCTTGACTATTCATCTTATCTATGCCACTAATGATTTTATAAACCTCTATAAAGTTATCCCTCAGCCTCCAATGCTCCAGGGAAAAAGGTCCTCTATTAATATGTGCTCCATTACTTCCTGTATGTAAACAGTTAGTTTTTGAAAACTGTTCATGTAGATGCTTTCTTATTGCACTCCATAATGATGACAGTGAGTGTCAAAAGAGTAAAAACAAATTTACATGCACCCCTCTTTCCATGAGTTACAGCTAATAAAGAAACTTCAACATGTACTTTCAACAAAACAAACAAAACATGAAAAGTTAGTCATGATTTGGAGGTGCTGGTGTTGGACTGGGATGTACAAAGTTAAAAATCACACAACCACCTGATGAAGGAGCAGTGCTCCGAAAAGCTAGTGCTTCCAAATAAACCTGTTGGACTATAATCTGGCGATGTGTGATTTTTAACTATGAAAAGCTAAATTATACCATCTTTCCTTTGTAGATAAGGGGCACCAATTGCTGTGATGCTGAACAACCATGAAAAGACTCAAGGTACCAGTGGACACTGCATGCTCCCTGTCCAAGGCCATCCAAATGCAGCCAAGACCATGTGTCCATTCTGGCCAGGTTCAGAAGACCAATAAGAGTGTCATCTAATTTGTCTGCCTCCACATTTCCCCCATCCACATGCCAGTCATCAGGAACATTGCATAAATGTTTAAATATTGAAAAACTTCTCACTTTAAATGTGTTGGTATTCTAACAAAAAAAAGGCATTTTAGAAACAGGATCCACAAAATATTTTCAGAAGCTGTTCAATCAAAACACAAATGTATGACAAAGTGAATTTACAATTTTGCTTTCAAAATAATCCCTATTCTAAACATCTATTAATTTGTAGCTGCAGAAAAAGTCAATGAGCTTTTAAGTATTTCAGCAGACTTTTTAGTCACAAAGATGTAAATGTTTGGTGGATTGGCCATGCTAAGTTACACATCGTGTTCAGGAATCTGCAGGCTTGGTACATTAACCATGAGAAATGCAGAGTTACAGGGATGGGGTAGGGAATGTGTCTTGGTGGGATGCTCTTTGGAGCGTTGGTGTGGACTTGGGCCAAATGGCCTATTTCCACACTGTAAGGATTCTAAGAAAATGCTGAAACTCCATTTACTATTATGTATCACATTTTAAAAGAGATTCAGTCCTGTTTTTGAACTAGTTATTATCATATTTTCTGGGTAGATTCCTTCCCTAAATCTATTACAGTCTCGCTGCTGTGAAGACACTAATGTATATTTCATGATATGTTAAAGTTTCTATTCTACAATTGCTCTTTCCTGTAATTTATAAAGACCATGCACTTAGTTTGCCAACCTTCTAGATTCAATAATATATATAGCTCAAAAATATGAACTGCTTTCATCAAATACCTTGCGGGAATGAAAATCGAAAACTTTGATTTCCAAACTTTACAGGGGAGTGTATGAAAGTTAGTATTAAAATGAGGCTACAATAATACACATTGTAAACCTTACTCATTATTTTCACTACCACCAGTGATTAAAATAATTTTGTAAAAGCTGCAGAATCTATTTCAGAGCAGGTGTTTATATTGCTAGATCTATTCCTATATCAGTGAGGCATTTTAAATTAAATGGTTGCACTTTCCCAAGGGTTTAGGTCAACAGATTTCTCATTTTTATGGGCAGATCAGAATTATGTAGAAGACGGTGTCAAATGGACACAAAGTAGAACATACTTCAAATATCATGACGTGATGTGGCTACCAACATTTCATAGTAAATTAGATTACATTACAGTGTGGAAACAGGCCCTTCGGCCCAACAAGTCCACACCGACCCGCCGAAGCGAAACCCACCCATACCCCTACATTTACCCCTTACCTAACACTACGGGCAATTTAGCATGGCCAATTCACCTGGCCCTGCACATCTTTTGGACTGTAGGAGGAAACCGGAGCACCCGGAGGAAACCCACGCAGACACGGGGAGAACGTGCAAACTCCACACAGTCAGTCGCCTGAGGCGGGAATTGAACCCGGGTCTCAGGCGCTGTGAGGCAGCAGTGCTAACCACTGTGCCACCGGGCCGCCCACTATAAAATCTATAAAACTGATGTATGAAAAATAATGAGGAGGTCATCCACGACTTCCTGATATTTGCTTCTGGCAGGTAGCCTCTCTACTGGAGCACTAAATCATAAAATTAGCTCTTGCTTTTTCTCAAGATTTAATTATTATGCAAGGAACAGTTGTGTTTTAGCTGGTCATTATCTTAGACATTTTGTTTTCAGCTTTATTCAAGAGAAGAAAAAGCAAGCTCACATCATTTCTACTGAAAAAAGAATCTCTGGCACTAAAATAGCTAATTGTTCTCTTTGTTTTGTCACTCAGTCTGAAAGAGTTGGAAGTGTTTGGATGTCATGAACTAAGTGCACATTGTTTGAGCTTTATGGCGCAGGTGTGTTCAAACCTACAGAATCTGAACATTGGCAGAATACCAAACATTACAACCACTTGTCTGATTCAGATGGTGACCAGCTTGCAGCATCTAAATGTTTTGAACTTATCAGGACTGAATGCGGTAAGACTAGAAAGAAATCTGATGCTTAGATAAGTTTGCAAATTGAGACAGTAATTCTGTGGACAGCAGCTCACATGCATTTTATGAACTATAATTGTGCTCCCTGCCATATTGATAAAAGAATTGATATATATGGTGCTGAAACCTGAAGCAGGACTGGACCTTTACATTTGCAATCAGGAGGTGTGTTTGAGTCTCTCATTGGTTGGTTTTCTCTTAGGCCAACTGCAGAAATAAAAACTAGGCATAAATGCATCATGTCAAATTCTTCAAGAAGCCGTTTATTATGCTGCAGTTGACAAACCAATTGTTTAAAATGTACTTAACGTGCAGCTCCTTAAATGTTCCAGTCTGACGCAATATCCAATTGACTACCTCATTCCCAAGATCCAGCAATGATGCCTCCTCATAGGCCAGAAGTGGAGTGCTGAAGAAAACTTTCCTGAACAAATTTCAGAAACACACCTCTCTTCCCTTTACAGTATTATTTTCTAAATCTATGTTATGATGAGATATCCACCATTATCTTTACCTTGTAGTACTTTTGGTAGGTATTAAGGATTTGGAATGATTTGTGGGATTGGAAAAGTGTGATTTGGAGGAAGATAGGTGTAGGGAGTGAACTCCAGAGAAGGAATGACCAAACGGGGCTGTACAAGAGATTGGTATTACAGGAGCACAGATCTCTTGGAGGGGTGTGGTGCTGTCAGAAAGAGGAATGCGAGAAACTATGAGGATATTGAAAACCAGGATTGTAAAAATAAAACCTTGGATTAATAAAAGCATTATCCCCAGCATCCTAGGCAACAGTGTGAGCAGTTGAGTATGCATCATCTCAATGATCATGCTCCTCCTCCTTTGCTTCTTTCTTCCCCAGTCTGAATCATTTGAGGACAATCTTAGCCTTTATCCTCATAAAGGTTCAAGCCTTGCTGTTGTGGAATGCACAGCAAGCTGTGACCATTCTGTAGGAATTGTCTGCTGTGTATTGCAGGGCCCTCCAAATCTGTGCAGGATAATGCTTTTACTGAATTGCATCTTCAATATGCTAATGATCTGTTCACACTTTGGGTGATTACATGGTGTTCATTGTCAAGCTTCATCATTTTGATATATTATTGCACGTTGCTCAGCAACTATCCTTTAAGTCAGCTTTAAAGTTCAAAGAGATCATTGAGCTGTGGTGCTGCAGGACAAAAACATTATGGCAGCTCTCTGGGAATCTCATTGACACCTACAAAAGATTTTCCATTGGGTGCTCATTTGCTGTGTGTTGTTGGAATGGGCATCCATGGATGGAAAGTTAACTGAAGCTGTCAAGCTGAGTGTGCACTCACTTTGAACAATATAATTACAAGCAAAGTTGACAAAATTGCCATTTCTGGCAAACGATCCATCAGAAACATACTTCATTTGGTCTCAACCAATAAGATCCTGAATATGTTTATGGCAGGCCTCTTTAAGGAGCTGGAACAAAAATGCTGAAATCATTGCTAACTTTCAACAGGTCTGATAATGCATGACCATCAAAACCCAGCAGGCAACGGATCTTCTAGCAGGTTATAGATGTCTGCTCCCATCTGATAGGAACATGAGGTGGAGTAGGCCATGCAGTACCTTGAGCCTGTTGCGCCATTTGAGATCATGACTGATTATCAACCTCAATGCCACATATGTGTGCTATCCCAGTAACATTTGGTGTCATGAACAACTATCAATTTCTGTCTTGAACTTACTTAATGATTGAGCTTCCATAAACTACGGGATAGAAAATTCCAAAGACTCCTTATCATTCACATTCCCATCATGTTTTGGATCATTTGCTAACTTTTAAAAATATTAAATTGATCATTACGTTCCAAATCTTATGAAAAGCTGGGACGCAAGCACAAATCCTAGTGGTACTTCACCGGTCACAGTTTATCAACTTGAGAATGTTCCATTTATTCTTTTATTCTTACTGTCTCTGCTTTCAGCTTGTTAACCAATCCTCAATCCATGCTGGTTTCTTACCCCAATTCAATGTATTAATTTTGTTTACTAACCTCCTGTGTCGAACTTTATCAAAAGCTTTCCAATACTTCCTATATCCACTGGTTCCCCCCTATTTACTCGATCAATAACATCATCAAAAATCACTATCAGATTTGTTACAGGATTTTCCCTCCATTAATCCATGTTGACTCTGTCCAATCTGATGTATTTCTATACCAAATATCCAATTGTCACACTCATTATAATAGCATCTAGTATTTTCTCCAGGACTGACTTCAGCTTAATAGGTTTGTAATTCTGTTTTCTCTGTCATTCCTTTCTTAAACAGTGGGGTTATAATTGTAACCTTTCAATCAGCAGAGATCAATATAGAATTTGTGGAAATTTGAAAGATGATCCAATACATTCACTGTCTGTCTGAGACATCTTTTTTAAAACTCCAGGATGATGGTCATCAGATTCCAAGGATTTGAAAATTTTCAGTCCCATTAACTTCTTCAATACTGATGTTTAATATTAATTTCTTTCAGTTCCATGCACTCTCAGTTGACCCTTGGATCTTAATTATTTCAGGAAGATATTTTAGTATTTCTTTCGCTTAAAGCCATAGAGATATACAACACAGAAATAGACCCTCTGATCTAACTCGTCCGTGCTGACCCGGTATCCTAAATTAATCTAGTCCTATTTGCCAACATTTGGCCCATATCCCACTAAACCTTCCTATTCATATACCCATCCAGATGCCTTTTAAATGCTGTAACTGTATCAGTCTCCACCACTTCCTGTGGCAGCTCATTCCATATATGCACCATTCGCTACGTGAAAAAACTGCGCCTTAGCTCTCTTTTAAATCTTTCCTCTCTCATCTTAAACCTATGCCATCTTGTTTTGGACTTCCCCCACCCCAGGGAAAAAAACCTTGGCTAATCACCCCATGTGTGCCTCTCATGATCTTATAAACCTCTGTAAGGTCACCCCTCAGTCTTCGAAGCTCCAGGGAAAATAGCCCCAGCCTTTCAGGCTCTCTCCATAGCTCCAACCCTCCAACCTTGGCAACATCCTTGTAAATCTTTTCTGAACCCTTTCAATTTTTACAACATCCTTCCCACAGCTGGGAGATGAGAATTGAACATCATATTCCAATAGTGGCCTAACCAATGTCCTGTACAGCCACACCATGACCTCCCAACTCCTATACGCAATGCACTGATCAATAAAGGCAAGCATACCAAACACTGCCTTCTCTATTTCCGAATCTTTGCCTGTAATGCATCCACCTTTGTCTTTACTAATGTTATCCTTCTTATATATCTGTAGAACCTTTTACAGTTGTTTTATGTTTCTTGCTATGACCTTTCATATTCTGTTCTCTATCAGTTACATCAAACTCCAATTTTTTTCAACAGTTCTGGCAGGATCTATGGAGAGGAATCAGAGTTAGTGTTTCAGGTCCAGTGACCCTCCCTCAAATGGGAAGGGTCTCTGGACCCTACAGGATAACTCTGACTTCTCTCCACAGAGTCGAGAGTATGGTACTGGAAAAGCACAGCAGGTCAGGCAGCATCCGAGAAGCAGGAGAATCAATGTTTTGAGCATAAGTCCTTCATCAGGATTCCTGACTTTCTCCTTCTCTCTACAGATCCTGCCAAGATTTTTTCCAGCAATTTCTGTTTTTGTTTCAGATTTCCAGCATCCATAGGTCTTTTGGTTTTTATTTACAATTTTTTTAAAGCTTTGTAGAAAATCTATTACTCAAGAATGCTAATTAGGCCTTTCTAATTTCATAAGTCAAGATTTAAAGCAACAGGTGCCCTAGTTGATAACTCAATATGTTGTTTGGAAAACACTCAAACATGTTCTAGCAAATCTTCTTTCGTACCATTGGTGTTCATTGGATTTACCCCATCTAAATGTACATTGAAATCACCCATGATTACTAGGTTTCCCTTACTACTTACACTTCTAATTTCCTGATTTATACCACTTCATGGGACATACAGAATATGCTTGGTAAAAGGAAAATAGGGTGAGGTTAGAACAGAAACCTCATATTCCATTACCTACTCATACAAAATGACAGGAGTTCAAAACGTATTTAAAAATCCAATTGGCAGAGAGATGAGCACTAAAATAATGTTTTACATGTCTGTTGATTTTACTAATTGAGGAAAATTAGGGTTGACGAGGGTGCCATATTGTCATTTTTATAGGTTCATGATCGTGTGGTGCATCACATTGTTAGACAGTGCCCAAAAATGGACCGCCTCACTCTCAGCTTTTGCCCTCAACTGACAGATGTCAGCCTGTTTGAAATAGGCACCTACTTGCCCACCATAAGGTAAGAAACAAAAGAAAATCTATTGATAATCAATACAATGATTCCCTGGCATTTTGGTATGCTGCTTTATGGACAGGTAGGATAAAGCTTTACATCTTTGGATCTCCATTTTATTGATTTCAATCATAAGTAAACAAAATTTATCTACAGGAAAAGAAGCAAAATGAGAGATAAAACAAAAAGTTCCAGAAATACTCATTAGGTCTGGTGGCATCTGTAGAACGAGAGAAAGAGACTTAACACACAGCATTAACATGCACCTAAGGGTGAGCCAATAAGTTCCTGCTATGTTGGTCTCCCAGTATGGCCTCCCCTCTGAGCCAATCTTTGCAGGCAGGACTGTGGTTGGAGAGTGGTGGCTGTTTAAAGTAGAGTGGGGCCTATTAACATCACTTTGCAGGGGCTGGAATTTTCTAATCAACATGCATTGAGGCTGAATCATGGCAAAGAAATAAATGCAAAGTCCTGGTGGCAGACGAAAGTTGGAGGGGTAGGCTCCCCACAATTATGGCACGGCAGCTGTGGCCTTTTTGAATTATTAGAAGATAAAAAAAGCTCTTCAAGCTGAAGCCCTCTCTTTTATCCATCTGTGATGGTGGAGCTGTTGATGAAGAATAGTTGTACATTTTGTTTTCTACTAATGGAAACATCAAGAAAAATGCAGATAAAATTTTGTCCACTCTGACCTTTCACAGTCAAAAGAATAGGAAACATGGTAAATAGTTACCTTTATGTAAATAGATTTGCAGTCTCTAAAATTAATGGAGCTTCAACCCACTCCATATCCATTAATTTATATTTATAAAATTACTTCTGTTGCACTTGTGGTGAAATTATCTTGACAGAATGGGAGCAGCTTGAAGAAATTCTGTGCCAATGATTCGATTGACATTAAGTCAACATATTTAAAATTGTGTAACTTATTGACTGTGTACACATGCTCAATGTTTTAAATGCCATAAGATAATGTTATTTACACATAATGTGGCTGTCATGGAAACAAAGGTGAATACAGTTTAAACTATGCCTAATAGTAAATAGAAAAATGCCATCACAAAACTTGATGATAAATCCTGAGTTATTTGCATATTGATGCTGAATACTTTCAGGCTCCAGTGGAGGTGTGGGTGTGTGCCCAGACTGGTGACAGGTATGAATTGCCTGACATCAGGTGCACAAAATTCCCAGATTGTGGAAGGAGTAGATAAGATTGCAACAATTTTGTTTTGATTTTGTGTTACTTAGATTGATACTACCTCTGCAAAATACTGTGAAATGGCTTTGCATTTCAATCCAACATTCAAATTGTTGTGGTTATAGAAGTACAAGACTAGTTCAAGGAAGTAATTTATTTCAAACTAGATCTTATGCAGAATTGTGTCAATTTGGAGAAAACATTACCTGGTACATGTGCCATGTGTACAAAATAAGCATATCAAAAATACTGGGGGTTACGCTGTTCAAGGGAGTTTCTTAAAAGAATATTAAGAAATGAGTGGATATTTCTTATAAAGGATCAGCCCTCCTTTTAGGTTACGTTCTGCAACTATAGGTCCTTAGCCATTCAAGAATCTACTTAACAGGATGCAGCGGATCAGATTAGTCATCTTGGAATTTGATTGCTGTTAGCTATTGTGTAAGGCAACTGTTCTGAAAGGGTTAATGTTTGAGACTGCGTAAAGTTCCAACCAATCTGATAATGTCATATTAGCTTGGATAGGGATAAGACAGACCATCTCAGCATCTTGTGGAGTGAAGACCAATATCCACAGGTGTAATCACAGTCTTATTAACCACTTCTAATGCTCAGATGTAATTTGTATTGAATTCCTGTCATGCAGTGAACTACATCTTGTTATGACAAAAGCCTCTTGTTGTTAAGACTCACTATCACTGTAAACCAAATAGGTTCTTAGACCCAGTCAGGGAAAGAGAGTTGGTGGCAGAAAACATCAATGCACAAATTTGATGTCAACTGCAGCCTGTACCATGCAGCTTTTATATCTTGGAAGAGTACGAATAAAGGACAGAGGTTCAAATAACACTTCTCTAGATGTGCAACAAAATAATAATTTGCATAGCCTGAGAAGACAAATCAGCAAAATTGAAATGCATAGCTACCATTCTCTTAATACTTGTATATTGTAAAATCTGAGAACTCATAGATTGGTTATACTGCCCAATCTGCTGAGAATATGTAGATAGAGCTGGTCCAGTCAAAGTTGCTTCCAATTGAGCATGTTGTACTCTGCGCAATACACAACAGAAAAATAGCGATGAGGCTCCGAAGGAAATCTTTTTACATTCATTTGAGGAAATTATGAACTGGAGAACATTATAACATACTTGCTGGAAATTCACAATTTAATTTTGAGGGATTTTGAGCAAGTTAAAAGTGGATTTGTGTTTGCTTACTGTGTTCAGGTACACACTGAGTAAAAGCAACATCTGTAATTTGAAACATAGCACTGCTGACCTAATAGAGGAATTCAACCCTGACAAAGAATAATAATAATTAAAGCTTGCAAATTTGGCTGAAAATGAACAAAATAGGAAATGAAGTTGAAATAAATGTTTTCTTCACCATGAAGGAGCCAAATGCTTCTGAAGTGGTGACAAACCAACTGTGTCCACATCACCTCAATATTATGGATTATTCTGAAATTAATTAAATTCTGTACATTATTGACATGTCTAATAATAGGATTGCACTGAAAGCTATGCTTTATCAAAGGGTGCAATTGCTAAGTGAAACTATTGCAGATTACATTTTTAAGACATTGGACTTAGGAGCAGATGTAGGAAATCAAGCCCATCGAGTTTGTTCTGCCATTCAATGAGATCATGACTAATTGGACAATGCTTAACTTTCTTGTATTTTTTCCCGATAATCCTTGATTCCTCTCTTCACTTAATAAAACTCTGCCAGGTTGGAGGTATGGTGTGAACTTAAACAGCGGCAATACAGACACATTGTAGGTTGCCTAAAGAACCATAAAATTCAAGCCAAGCTGTAAAGACAATAGGTTAATGTGTGAGGAGCCTTGCCATGAAGCCAAAGCCATAGAAATGGCAGAAAGAGAGAGTTGGAAATTGCAAGGGAGTTCTGTTCCTGAGCTTGTAGTTGAGATCCTCCTGAGTTCAGTGGGATCCAGGCCACAGCAGCTAAGTTCACTCTCTGAATCAGAAATTATAGCCACCAGACATTTAACTGTGTCCCCCTTCCACTCAAAGTTTGTGTCTGTGAGAAAGTTAGTCATATCAAGATGACATGTAGGAGTAGAGGAAAAAAGACAGGTCATGGTCAGCTGCAGATTAGACTCTTAACCTATTGATTTGGTAATGTTCTAGGACCTGGGTTCAAATCCCATTATGGCAGATGATATTTGAATTTGATAAAAATTTGGAATTAAGGGTCTAATGATGGTTATGAAACTGTGGTAAATTGTTAGAAAAACACATCTGGTTCATTAATGCCCTTTAGGGAAAGAAACTATCATCCATATCTCGTCTGGCCTACATGTGACTCCAGACCCAGAGCAATATGGTTGACTCTTAACTGCCCTCTGGGATGGGCAATAAATACTGGTCCAGTCAGTGATGCCCACATCTGTGAATTAATGATAAAATGGTTTTAGCCATAAACTAAGCTAAGGTCACAGTAGATCTAAAGCTAGATATAGATCAGAAGTTGATGTATTGAACAGGCAGATCAGGAGTTTTATTTAGTCAGAGAGCAAGAAAACCAATATGCGAAATATGACAGTCGGGGCTGAAGACAAGGATTGTTGTACCCCCAATAGCTATGCAAGTCAGACAGTCAGTTCTGCTATACTGCCATAGTCCTTTTGGTCAACTTTAATGGAATAATACTAATGTTAAAAAGCCCAAGAGTTACTTCATGATGACAAGTCATAGAATCCCTACAGTAAGCAAAGAGGCGATTTGACCCATTGAGTCTGCACTGACCCTGCGAAGATCATTGCACCAAGACCCAGCTCATCACCCTATTCCCATATTTACCATGGCTAATCCATCTAGCCTGCACATCCCTGGACACCACAGGATAATTTAGCATGGCCAATTCACCTAATTTGCACATCTTGGAACTGTGGGAGGAAAACGGAGCACACAATGGAAACCCATGTCGATTCCGGGAGAACATGCAAACTCCACACAGTCACTTGAGGCTGGAATCTAATCCGGATCCCTGGCACTGTGCAGCAACCGTGCTAACCACTGAGCCTTCATTCAACATGTAACACACTAAGATCACCAATAAATGCTGACAGTACCCAACCAATGCAAGATTTGAAAATAAAGAGGTCAGAGATTACAGAAGAGCTTAGAACATTCACAGGAATTGATGCATATCATTTAAGTTAGTTCCTGATTTAGCTAATATGTTCGCAACATTGTACAGTTGCTCATCGATTGGATGGATGGGGATTTGACTGTGGAGTGTTAGAAGGCATTTGAAGAAATGAAGGAAGCAGTGATCAGTCGTGATGATATTTTGATTCACTGTACCCAGGAAATTACTCGATTTAGTGTATGATGTCTCGCCGTAAATGTAATATATTTCTCAACTCATGGAAGATGATTAGAGAATCCCGTAGCATATGTTTCATGTATTTTACTGAAGTGAGGGCAAAATTACTCCCAAGTCGAGAAACAGGCATTTATGATTATACATGCATGTGGCATTACTAAACTTCACAAATACTCTTATAGTAGGAGGTTCATGTTGTTTGTTGACTGTCAAGCCCACATGACCATCTTTGACTCAAACAAAGTAGCACCATCCCTGTCATCACAGCTTCAGAGTTGTACATTTTGTTGGTCCATCACCATCAGTACAAAATCAAATGTTAGCAGATCTGCAAATGCGAGCATTTTTTGAGATTTCCCCTGAAGACTGATTTATATCTAGCCATAGCAAAATAATTCACAAATAACCAATACGTGAATAATATGCTGGTGTCTGCAAGAGAAGTTAATGAAGAAACTAACAATTGTGTGGTTCTCAGTACTCAATTATGTCACCAGTGATAATGAGAAATTGCAGAAAGATTTCACACATAGAAGTGAACTGAGCGTAGGTCAAGGCTGGCTCCTGTGAGGTTTGAGTTACTTTTTGTCCAAAGTTGAGGGAAATTGTTATAGAGACTTGAACAAGAGCACACATGGATAGTCAATATGATAGCAGTAACAAAAAGTTTTTAAGAGTATCCAAAGGTAGAGATATCAAAGACTTGACGAAAAGTTGTGTGTAGTTTTTCTCAGAATAAGAAATTAGCTCATCAAGGTTCATTTCACTCCATGGTCAAATACAGAAATCCATGGAATTGAGTACATGTCAATTTCTTTTAAGTGGAAAAGAAAGAGTGACCTGTTTAGGTTGACAGCTTTAACAAGTGGAATAATATTGATTTTATATATCAATTGCTACATGTACCAAAACTGTTGAGATTTAGAAAAGTTTTTTTTTAAATTTATGGGTTCCTGGAGATGCTGGTGTTAGATAATGATCCACTGTGTACATCAGGAGACTATAAATACATTTCTGAATACGAGTAAAGCACATTCTGCATTACCATGTCACCAAGCATCAAATAGTGCTGCAGAAATAAGTGTGCAGGCTGTGAGGAGGGCTTCATAGAAATACTTGCAAGGTGACAAGTGAGGCAGTTATTTCCATGTTTCTCTTCAACACATAGTTTTCTAATGTCTTGTAGAACAGCCCCATAGTCTGCAACAGATTGTTCCCCTTATGAAATGGTGTTAAAGTGTGCTGCTTGGATTTTGTTTGTTTCACATCAATAGCAGAGTAAGAGAAAAACAAGACAAAGTGAAGTTGAGTCACTCTCTCTTCAAGCAGAAATCAGTTTACTTTAGTGAGATAAAACACTCTAGTTAGTCTAATCTCACTGAGGTTCATTTTCTTTTTTATCAACAGGTACCTTGATGTCAGTGGCTGCAAGAAAATAACAGATACAGGTGTGCAGGCCTTAGCCATGAGCTGCCACAAGCTACAATATCTTGACCTCAGCTCCACAACAACCAGCAAAATAGGGTAAATGTTCACCAGATCATGATGAATCTTTTGCTGCGTTCTGTACGTTGTCCGATGTTTTCTTTATTGTTTAGATACAGATCTGGAAAATTATTCTAGTAAGTATGCAAATGCTTAGTACATTCATGTCATATTCCCATGTCCCCTATCTCAACAGAAATGTTCATTTCAGTTATTTGAACTACTCCCAGGGTGGTCAGAAAAGTTAAAAATTTTATTAAATTACTCATAATCACCAACTTGGTTGGTAAATCCAGGTTGAAAGAAAACACTGACCAGGTTTATGTACCTAACAAATTCTATTGTTTATTATTACAAAATCAATTCTAATCAGAGGCAAGCAAAATATATCTTGTCAACTTACAAATCTTTAACTTAAAAAGTGCCCTTTCTTAAGCCATTACACACATGTAGGCAGACACTGAGAGAAGCATGTTGATTGTGGAGGGGAGGAAAGTTAGAGGGACACCGTTTAATAGCACCAGTCCACAGGATTTAGTGAGATGTCTTTTTGTTTCTTCTGACTCCTTCTAATCTCCAGTCTCCAACTCTGAAGATACAGTTGGGGAGTGGGGGTGGGGGGTTGGGGTGGGGGGTGGGGGGGGGGGGGTGATGCTGGCATGCTAATTGTTCAGTCTATCGGTAACAAGTTAGAAGAAATGACTTACAGGCAAATTATGAGAAAGACTAGCTCGATATATTCTAATTCTTTATTACTAATCTACAAGGAATCTTTTTAACAGCTCAGGGATTTTCCCCAATGTATTGTTCAGGCTGTCTACATGCCGCAGAGAGTTGTTGTCATGCTGAGTAATACTGATGTACAAAAATTATACTGTTTGAAAAACCAATACTCACTTGCTCACTCACTCACTCATTCGTATTAATAAAACTCAGAATATGTTCTAGTAAATCATTTAAAACAGCAAGGTCTCTTGCCTTAATCCTTGGTTTAGAGTAGTATTCTTTAGCCATTTTGGTCCACAATTCAAAATAGAAATGAAAAGATGTGGACCTTATAAAAGACATGTCATACAACACATTTTTACTATAATATTAAGCAGCTTGATTTGAAAGCTAATGAAATCAGTACAAAGGGAGATAAAGGAGAGATGGTGTATAACATTTGTAATGCTCACGCTCTGGAATTATCATTCTATAATTTAACTTGCCACATTACGCAGAACATAATTAGGTTAGGTGGATCAGATATTTAATGTTGGCTGTCAGATCTTCATCTCGATGATCTTTTACTTGCAAGTACAGTGTCCCCTGATTTTTATCAAAATATTTTTCTGTTTAGGAACCGGAAATACTAATATACTTTAATCCTCTAATATAACATGTTTGAAAGCACTAGAACTTTAACACTTACTAATGATAAGATGGATGGTGATAGCAAGCTGAATAGATCAGTATGTACAAAGAGAAGATACTGTCTGTTAATAATGGCAATCTCGATGATTTCTAATTTCTGCTGTTTGTTGCATAGGATTCTGCAGTCTTCACGCTTGAAGGGGGGTCTTTTATGCTTCACTCCTTCAAGTGGAGAAACAGGGAAATCTGTTTTACTAAATAGTTTACAAAATACTAATGCTTCCTTGATCCATATAATGTAGCAGTATGTGAATGTCATCACACCTGATATGAGTTGCTGACCCCTTGGCATCACCATGATGACAATTGCAACCTCTTATCTCAGCTGCTTGGGTAATTTCATGATTATTTTGGCTCAATACATTGCTAATTAGAAAACTATCTCAAAGATCAAGTAGCTTATTTTTATCTTGCTGCTGCCAGATTAAACCTGTGAAGAGAATCACTGCTGAAGATCCACTTATGAAGATATTAAGCTTCTTCGCAATTTCAAGTGGTCAGTGCTCTAACAGAGAAGTATCAATGGCCAAGTACTGCAAATGGGATTAGCGTAAATAGGTAGGCACAGAGTCAATGGGCTGAAGGGCTTTTCTCTGCTTTTTGACTCCACGACTTCAGACATGCAAATTGGATCAATCAGGACTGTCACTATACTTTATCAATCTTCCCACAGATTAGAGGCAATAATGCAGGTAATGAGATAACATTTACAGTATTGTTTGAAAGGTTGACCTTTACATTGCAACTTTTCAGAAGACGTTAATTGGCTGTCAAGCATTTTGCAATGCTCTGAGCGATGAAAGATGTTTCATAAGTGCAAGTCTGTCTTATTTTCCTCTGATTTAGAACACTGCAAATGTTTAGTTAAAGTTTTGCTGGTAATTTAGATTAAGCAGCTTCAGGTACCTATTGATTTTAGGGGATTGTGATCACAGTTACCCCATATAGGCAGTCATAGAGCCACAGAGTCATACAGACGTACAGCACCCTTCTGTCCAATTGGTCCTTGCTGACCTGATATCCCAACCCAATCTAGACCCACGTGCCAGCACCCAGCTCATTTCCCTCCAAACCCTTCCTATTCATATACCCATCCAGATACCTTTTAAATGTTGCAATTGTACTAGCCGCCACCACTTCTTCTAGTAGCTTATTCCATACCCTCTGTATGAAAAGGTTGACCCTTAGGGGTCTTTCATATCTTTCCCCTCTCACCCTAAACCTATGCCCTCTAGTTCTGGATTCCCCGACCCCAGGGAAAAGATTTAGTCTATTTATCCTATCCATGCCCCTCATGATTTTATAAACCTCTATAAGGTCACCCTCAATCTCTGATGCTCTAGGGAATGCTCCAGCCTATTCAACCTCTCCCTCTAATTCACATCCTCCAACCCTGGCAACATCCTTGCAAATCTTTTCTGAACCCTTTCAAGTTTCACAACATCTTTCCGATATGAAGGAGACCAGAATTGCACGCAATATTCCAACAGTGGCCAAATCAATACCCTCCCAACTCCTGTAATCAAAACTCTGACCAATAAAGGAAAGCATACCAAATGTTGTCTTCACTATCCTATCTACCTACAACTCCACTTTCAAGGAGCTATGAACCTGCACTCCAAGGTCTATTTATTCAGCAACACTCCCTAGGACCATACAATTAAGTGTATAAGTTCTGCTAAGATTTGCTTTCCCAAAATGCAGCACCTCACATTTATCTAAATTAAAATTCAACTGCCACTTCTCAGCCCATTGGCCCATCTGATCAAGAGCCCATTGTATTCTGAGGTAACCTTCTTCGCTGTCCACTACACCTCCAATTTTGGTGTCATCTGCAAGCTTACTAACTATACCTCTTATGCTCACATCCAAAACATTTGTATAAATGACAAAAAGTAATGGATCCAGCACCGATCCTTGTGGCACTCCACTGGTCACAGGCCTCCAGTCAGAAAAAACAAACCTCCATCACCACCCTCTGTCTCTACCTTTGAGCCAGTTCTGTATCCAAATGGCTAGTTCTCCCTATATTCCATGAGATCTAACCTTGCTAACCAGTCTCCCATGGGGAACCTTGTCGAACGCCTTACTGAAGTCCATATAGATCACGTCCACCGCTCTGCCCTCATCAATCTTCTTTGTTACTTCTCAATCAAGTTTGTGAGACATGATTTCCCATACACAAAGCCACGTTGACTATCCCCAATCAGTCTTTGCCCTTCCAAATACATATACATCCCGCCTCTCAAGATTCCCTCCAACAACTTGCCCACCACCAATGTCAGGCTCACTGGTGCTTACCACCCTTCTTAAACAGTGGCACTATGTTAGCCAACCTCCAGTCTTCCGGCACCTCACCTGTAACTATCGATAATACAAATATCTCAGTAAGAGGCCCAGCAATCATTTGCCTAGCTTCCCACAGAATTCTAGGGTACACCTGATCAGGTCCTGGTGATTTATCCACTTTTATATGTTTCAAGACATCCAGAGTTTTCCAGATGTCACCATCTATTTCCCCACATTCTACACCTTCCATGTCCTTTTCCACAGTAAATACTGATGCAAAATACTCGTTTAGTATCTCTTCCATCTCCTGTGGTTCCACACAAAGGCTGCCTTGCTGATCTTTGAGGATCCCTGTTACCCTGTTTCCTGAGTTACCCTTTTGTCCTTAATGTATTTGTAAAATCCCTTTGGATTCTCTTTAACTCTATTTGCCAAAGCTATCTCATAGTCCCCTTTTTGCCCTCCTGATTTCCCTCTTAAGTATACTCTTACTGCCTTTATACTCTTCAAAGGATTCATTCGATCTATCTTATCTATACCTGACATATACATACTTCTTTTTCTGAACCAAACGCTCTATTTCTTTAGTCATCCAGCATTCTCTACACCTACCAGCCTTTCCTTTAACCCTAACAGAAATATACTGTCTCTGGACTCTTGTTATCTCATTTCTGAAGGCTTCCCATTTTTCAGCTGTCCCTTTACCTGTGAACATCAGCCCCCAATCAGCTTTTGAAAGCTCTTGCCTAATACTGTCAAAATTAGCCTTCCTCCAATATAGAACTTCAACTTTTAGATCTGGTCTATTCTTTTCCATCACGATTTTAAATCTAATAGAATTATGGTCGCTGGCCTCAAAGTGCTCTCCCACTGATACCTCAGTCACCTGACCAGCCTTATTTCCCAAGAGTAGGTCAAGTTTTGCACCTTCTCTAGTAGTTACATTCACATATTGAATCAGAAAAGTTTCTTATACACACTGAACAAATTCCTGTCCTTCCTGTAGCATTTGTATCCTGGAACATTAAGCTGCCAGTCCTGTCCATCCCTGAGCCACGTTTGTGTAGATGCAATGATATCCCAGTCCCATGTTCCTAACCATGCCCTGAGTTCATCTGCCTTCCCTGTTAGGCCTCTTGCAGTTTAATTTATCAGTCCTACTGTGTTCTCTGCTTTGTCCCTACCTGCCCTGACAGTTTGACTCGCTTCTTTTCTCAACTATACCAGTCTCAGGTTGATATCATTCCTCACTATCTCCCGGGGTGACACTGTCACCCACACAGACACAACCCCCCCCGCCACTTCACTAGTTTAAATCCTCCCGAGCTGCTCTAGCAAATCCCCTGCCAGTATATTAGTCCTCTTCCAATTCAGGGGAAATCTGTCCTTCTTGTACAGGTCACTTCTACCCCAGAAGAAATTCCAATGATCCAAAAATGTGAATCCTTCTCCCATAGACGTGCTCCTCGACCATGCATTCATCTGCTCTAACCTCCTATTTCTATCCTCACAAGCACACAGCACCGGGAGTTACTACTCTCGAGTATCTCCTTTTTAAATTCCTGCCTAACTCTCTATATTCTCCCTTCAAAATCTCGACCTTTTCCCTTCCTATGTCATTAGTTCCAATATGTACAATGTCCTCCTACTGGTCTCTCTCCCCTTGGGGAGAAAGTGAGGTCTGCAGATGCTGGAGATCAGAGATGGAAATGTGTTGCTGGAAAGGCGCAGCAGGTCAGGCAGCATCTAGGGAACAGGAGAATCGACGTTTCGGGCATTAGCCCTTCTTCAGGAATGAGGAATGTTGGTCCAGCAGGCTAAGATAAAAGATAGGGAGGAGGGATTTGGGGGAGGGGCGTCGGAAATGTGATAGGTGGAAAGAGGTCAAGGTGAGGGTGATAGGTCAGACTGGGGTGGGGGCGGAGAGGTCAGGAAGAAGATTGCAGGTTAGGAAGGCGGTGCTGAATTCAGCACAGCCTTCCTAACCTGCAATCTTCTTCCCGACCTCTCCGCCCCCACCCCATTCTGACCTATCACCCTCACCTTGACCTCTTTCCACCTATCACATTTCCGACGCCCCTCCCCAAGTCCCTCCTCCCTATCTTTTATCTTAGCCTGCTGGACCAACTTTCCTCATTCCTGAAGAAGGGCTAATGCCCGAAACGTCGATTCTCCTGTTCCCTAGATGCTGCCTGACCTGCTGCGCTTTTCCAGCAACACATTTCCATCTCTCCCCTTGGGAACATTCTGCACCCTTTCTGAGACATCCTCGATCCTGGCACCAGGGAGGTGAGACACCATTCTGATTTTTTTACTGCTGGCCACAGAAACGTCTGTGCCTCAGACTAGAGAGTTACCTAACATAATTGATCTCTAGGAACCTGATGTACCCCTCATTGCATTGGAGCCAGTCCTGATACCAAAAATTTGGCTGTTCGTGCTCCTTTCCCCTGAGAATCCATCACCCCCTACATTTTCCAAAACAGCACACTTATTTGAAATGGGGATAGCCACAGAAGATCCTGCATTACCTGCCTACCTCTCTAACCTTTCCTGGAGTTAACCCATCTATGTGACTGTAACTGCAACTTTTCTCCCTTCCTATAACTGCCATCCATCACATCCCCTTGCTCTTGTAATTTCCTCATTGCCTCTAACTGTCTCTCCAACTGATTCATTCAGTCTGATAGGATTTGCAACCAATGGCATTTATTGCAGATAAAATCCTCAGTAACACGTAAACTCTCCCTAAATTCTCACATTCAACAAGAAGAGCATATCACTCTACTAAAGCTTTTTCTTCTTTCATTCTACACACCCAGAATTCTTATTCCCCTATAAAACACTGCTCCAGGCTAACTTAATACTTATGGCTTATATTTTTAAGTTTATTGAAGAGACATATCTCAAGAAACAACCCACTGTACTCACTACTGCAGATTTACTGTATGGCCAGACTTAGAAATATTCACTTATCTGTTTCTGTGCAGTGACCTCTCCCAAACAGGTTCCTGCAAGATCAGTTGTGACTTTCACCGTTTGTTAGTTTTCCCAGATGCACTCCGATGTCCAGCGATACATGAATTCAAACAGCAAAGGCAGTAACTGCGCTGGTTCACTGCTGTGTCAGTTAGCAGTGTGGGTTTTTCTCTCTCTCTCTCTCTCCTCCACTGACCTCACCATGTGCTGCCTTTGTCTGTTCCTCTTCCGTTTAAAACTGCTGTTGTTTTGACTATTGTTTTCCCAAAGTTCCAAAACAATGCAACAGCATAGAAAACAGTCATTGCTGCTCCTGGAATTCAAGGAAATCTATTCCAACATCTAAAATACATCAAAAAAGGAGCAGCCTGTTACAGCCAGAAATTTTTCCTGCCCTCCATCTTGAATTACCCAGAATTCTCAGCCAATGACTTATTGCAATTTTCTGATATTAGAGAAGTCATACAGATATGGTATATTAGTCAATTAGGCAAAGAAAGGAAATGTATAATCTGTGACAGAAGCAAGAATACTTAACTGATCCAGGAGCTGTTCTATAGAATTAAGGAGCAGAGGCAGTGCACAAGTCCTTGTGCTCCTACACCATTTTGTAGTGGTCTTTGGTAGTCTTTGCTGTCTCAGTGCCGGTCTTTGTTCTTCCCTCGGGCTGATGTTAGGGAGCTCCTGCTCATCCCCAAGAAGAGTATACTTCATATTTTCCTCATCATAATGTACCAATTCACCATAATGTATCACTCCACTACCACTTCAAATCTAGCTTCATTGTTTTGTCTGACTTGCCTTCTCCTGCCATTCTGTCTGAATGCAATGATAGTCCTGAAGGACTTCCAGGAAGATGCTACTAAATTGAAGGAACATCCTAGAATAATGAGTCTTTGTCTTCTGCTTTCCTGCTTCAACCATTTATCTCGAAACCAGTTACCATAATAATGTCTGCTTCACTGCTCTCAACCTGCAACACACCTCCTTCATCACTGCTAATTGAATGGTGACCACACACAATGATTATTCATTGGCCTGCTAGCTGGTGCCTGACATGGAGGACAGACATGGATGTTGTTTTCAAATCCCAGATGAGGTCCCCAAGTTATTCAATTTTAGATACCCCAAATTAATGAATGGGCTTCCATTTTTTTAATGCACCCCACCCATATTCCACCACAATTGGTTGCAATAAGTTTTTTTTAAAAAACCATCTCTTCTTTGAAGAAGTCTTTCTCCCAGACCAAATGAATTTTGTTTCCAAAGGAGCCAATTTGACAAGGCTTTTTTGACTGAACAGAAATCTGAATTCATTCATTACTAAATGCAAAATGAAATAGTAACACAACGCATAGATTAGGAATAAGAAGTGAATCCAGAAAGTAAAACATTAAAGATATATGGATCAGTTTCTCTGGGTGATACTTGAAAAATAAATAGTAGAACATTGATAGCTTAATAGAAAATAGTACATTCTACACTGTAGGGATTCTACGATACACATAACAAGAACAGGGCCCTTTAGCCCATGATATCTGTGTTGACCATAATGCCTTTCTAAACTAATCCCATCTCCTTGCACATGGTCCATATCCCTCTACTTCTTGTCTGGTCATGTGTCTGTCTAAATGCCTCTCAAACATTGCTATTGTATCTGCTTCTACCACCTTCCCTGATTCCAGGCATTTACCACTGTCTAGGTAAAAAGCTTGTCTCTCACATCTCCTTTAAATTCTTCCCCTCTCACCCTAATATTTGACATTTCTGTGCTGGGAAAAGGACTCCAACTATACACGCTATCCGTGCCACTCATAATTTTAAGATATGTCTATTAGGTCATCCCGCGGTCTCCATTATTTAAAAAAATACAATTGAAATTTGTCCAATAGCTGATATGCTCCAAAGTAGCAACATCCAGGTAAACCTCTTTTGTACCTTCTGCAAAGCCTCCATATCCTTCCTACAGTGTGGCAGCCAGAACTGCACACATTACTCCAAATGTGGCCTAACTAAACTTCTATAAAGCTACAACATGATTGGCAACGTTTATACTCAATACCCTAACTGATGAAGACAGCATGCCGAAAACCTTTTTTTTTTAACCCCTCATCCACTTCTGTTGCTACTTTCAGGGAGTTATAGACTTGCACCCCAAGATCCCTTTGAAGACCAGTGCTCCTAAGGGTTTGCCATTTACTGTATACTTTCTGCTTGCATTTGACTTCTCAAAATGCATCACACTTGTCTGGATTAAACACTGTCCGCTGTTTCTCTGCCCAACTTTCCAATTGATCTATTTCCATTGATAATACTTCCTCACTATCCACAACTCCAGCAATTTTCTTGTCATCTGCAAACTTCCAAATCAGACCTCTTACATTTGCATCAAAATTGTCTTGAATAACAGAGATCCTGGCATGGATCTTGAAGAACATCACTGATGACAGACCTTCAGTCAGAAAAACATCTCTCCACAATTACCCTCTGTCATGTATGACCAAGCTAATTTTGTATCCAATTTATTTTGGATCCCATATTAAAATCTTCTGGACCAACCTACCATGGGGGACCTTGTCAAATGCTTTACTAAAGTCTATGTAGACTGTATCCACTGCCCAACCCTCATCTTTGTCACTTTCTCAAAAAGTTCAATCAAGACCTCCCCCACATAAAGCCATGCTGACCACTCCTAATAAATCTTTTCCAAATGCAAGTAAATCCAGTTGCAAAAAACTTTATCTGATAATTTCCCTACCACTGATATAAGCCTCTCAAGCCTATAATTTCCTAGACTATCCCTATTGCCCTTTTTAAACAAAGGAACAATGTTGGCTATTCTCCAGTCTTCTGGGATCTTTCCTATCAAGGCCTTGGCAATCTCCTCCCTTGTCTCCCTCAGTATCCTAGGATAGATCAAATCAGGCTCAAGGTACTTGTATAGGAGAAAGTGAGGACTGCAGATGCTGGAGATCAGAGTCGAGAGTGTGCACAGCAGGTCAGGCAGCATCCGAGGAGCAGAGAATCAATGTTTCGAGCATCCGATTCCTGATGAAGGGCTTAGCCCATAACATCGATTCTCCTGCTCCTCGGATGCTGCCTGGCTTGCTGTGCTATTCCAGCATCACACTCTCGACTCTAGGTACCTGCATACCTTAATGTTTTTTTAAGACATTCAACACCTCTTCCTTAGAGTCATAGTCATAGAGTCTTACAACACAAAAACAGGCCCTTTGGCTCATTCATCCATGCCAAACAGGTTTCCTACACTGAACTAGTCCCATTTGCCTGAATTTGGCCCATATTCCTCTAAATCTTTCTTATCCATGTACCTGTCCAAGTGTCTTTTAAATGTTGTAATTGTACCTGGCTCTACCATTTCCTCTGGCAGCTTGTTCCATAATTGCATCATCCTCTGTGTGAAAAAGTTGCTTCTCAGGTCCCTTTTTAATCTTGCCCCTGTCACCTTAAACCTATGCCGTCTAGTTTTGGACTCCCAACCTTTAGGTAAAAGCCTTGGCTAGTCACCTTATCTATGCCCTTCATTAATCTATAAACCTCTATAAGGTCATCTGTCAGCATCCTACGCTGCAGCAAAAAAAAAGCCACAATCTATACAGCCTCTCCTCATAACTCAGGGAAAAAGTGAGGTCTGCAGATGCTGGAGATCAGAGCTGAAAATGTGTTGCTGGAAAAGCGCAGCAGGTCAGGCAGCATCCAAGGAACAGGAGAATCGATGTTTCAGGCATGAGCCCTTCTTCAGGAGCCCTTCTTCATTTCCTGAAGAAGGGCTCATGCCCGAAACGTCAATTTTCCTGCTCCTTGGATGTTGCCTGACCTGCTGCGCTTTTCCAGCAACACATTTTCAGGCCTGTAGTATAACCCCATCATAGTGATTTGCAACTTCCTTATTCTTGAGTTCTTTCCATACAATCTCACTGGATGAGCCTACCATGATGTCCCCTCTTAGTGTAGCTATGACATTCTTCTTAATTAGTAATGCAATCTCCCACCCCTTTTTGCGTCCCTCTCTATCTTGCCTGAAATATCCAAACGCTAGAACTGAACTGCCTGACCTGTCTTCTCTCAACCAAGTTTCTGTCATGACTACAGCATTGTATTCCCATGTACTAATCCAGGTTGAGTTCATGCTAACCACCACCTACTGCTGTGTTCATTAATCTGATCCAGCCTGCTTTTCCTGTCAGACTCACTTGATTTAACCTCTACCTTCTACTCAATCATTCCATGTGTTGACCTACTGTTCTGGATCCCACACCCACCATCCTAGCTGATTTCAGGGTGTTTGATTTAGTTAAGATCCTTTGTTGTTCTTTTGATGTTGGTTGGTAAAATGGTCAATCTATTTTCCTATTTCCTTTTGACTGACTTCTTGGCTAGCTTGTGTCTTGCACTGAGAGCCAAAGAATCCTTTTACCTGCAATGTAGGGGTGACCAGTAAATGGTTCTTTAATTGTGACCTTCACAGTGCACCAACACTCAAATCCAGGTTAGTCCTCATTTCACTAGTATGTCTTTTTCCATTAGCCCACCTTTTTTTTCCACTAACACAAACAGATCAAGACTACAGTCAGTTTTTTAAAACTTTGTGTTTTGCTCTTATGTCACCTTTTTTATAAAACCTTAAGTTATCTTGGGAATGTGACTTAAAGTAAGTTATTTACATATTAATGAACCAGAACCTGCAACTCATTCTAAAAGATGAAAGACTTAACAGCAATCTAGATTTGTTCAACATATCATTTCAGTTGCATGACATTGAGACCTTTTGCTATAAATTCTATGCCCTATAGTCCTGCTCCACAGTTGCCTCATGAAGGAGCAGTGCTCTGAAAGCTAGTGCTTCCAAATAAACCTGTTGGACTATAACCTGGTGTTGTGTGATTTTTTTTAACTTTGTCAAAGGAGATAGGTGAGTTATCCACTGAGTAATATCTATCCCTGGATTAACATAATTTAAACAGAAATGCAGAGCAGCAAAGCACAGAAACGTACAAGTGGTACAGCAATTTAAATGTGATTACCAATTACTATGGTAGATCTAGGCCAAAAATACCAATTGTGTATTTTTGAGTATCTCAGTGTAGTTAGAAGTGGACAATTACAAGCTTAATTTTTTTCTCATATATTGAGTACCAAGATGGAACATGTTATTGCCAATTCTTTGAAGCTTAAAGAGAAGCACAGAGGGTTATTTTTGTAAAAGGACATTGAATGAGTATAATGAGTACAAGAAACATCAAAATCAAAGCCTGGCTTCAGCTCTCAATTTTGCAGCTCATTGATGACTCATGATTTAAACATGACACTGGTTTAGCACCCAGCCATTGTTTAGAAGCAATTTCCAGGGTTGTGGGTGGCAAGGTGGGTGAGGTGTATCATTAATCAGTAGATTATTTTAAAATAGAATATTTTAAAAACCAGAAAACATCTTTTAAAAAATGGGTGTACTTTAGATCACTCATAGCTATATGATAGTATTTCTACTGCCACATTTAATGAGGGAGCACTCTTTTCAACATCATCGCATTTGTTCAGTTCTTGGTCAATCTCGGAGGAGCCTGCTAATTAAAATATGATCAACTAACGAACCGGAGCTTTCTGTCTATTTCTGTTTCCATTTCTCGTTTGCAGTGCTTTTGAATTTGAAACAGAAACTTCAGTGTCGTCATGACAACTACTCATTTGTTCTTCACAGGAGATATGTTGCAGAGCATCTCTCAGCAACATTTACTTCAATCTCTGATTCAAAAGTGATGTACTCAGTTTAAAGGGCCTTGTTACACTCAACTCGTGCTCCAGGTGATATGGGGTGGGAAAGAGTCAGGGCTGTGGGCATTGGACGCAGATTGCAGGTAGCCACGAAAGTGGCAGATATGGAGGTGGGCTTATTAGAAGACCTGTTTCAGTTCTCTGCCTCACAATCACATTTGTTTTAGAACCTGTTAGGCTTTTTGGTCCTTTCTACTCAAATTCCTCACCCTCCCAGCATGCCACATGCCCCCTCCATCCTAATCCATGCCTGTCAGTAACATGCATGCCTCCTTAGTAGGTTCAGACCAATTTAAGGCCTACAATTCAAATTATGTTTTCTTATGCCCCACAGTCAGACTCCATATCCCCTCTATGACACCTCATATTCCCATTCCAGTTGCCTTGTCATGCTTGCTTGCTTTTGGCAGTTAGCACAGTCTGCAAGCTGGCCATGCACATCTTGTTGTACATCACGATGTCCCAGTGCTCCTCTAGCACCTACACCATATGGCCAAAGTGTTTCCTCCAAACATCTAGCACTGCAGCAAGCTGTGGGGCATATCTGAGAGTCCTAGGGGAATAGTCCATAGTGAAGTCCATGGGGGCAACTGTCAGACAGTAGGTTTCAGCATGGTAGCCAAAGACAACCTCACATCCCAGTCCTGGGCTTTGCCCCATGTTCAGGTGAGCTAGCGTGGCATTGTGTGGGGGCTGGTTGGGGGATTGGGGAGGGGAGAGATCTGATCCATGCCTCTGAGCTACAAAGAGTGATTCATGGTCAATCCTTTTTTTGCCATAAGGGCTGGTCCATGGGAGGACTGTCATAGTAGAAGACATGTCTTTCCATAAGCCAGGTTTCTGGGCAGGTGTGAGTCAGTGTTGGCAGATCAGGTGGCTCAAGGTGATGAGAAGTGAGCCAATGCCATGTACATGCATGGCTTCACATTTGGCACTTGTCCACCTGTAATCATTGCACCTTATTACTGTCCAGGAGTAATGTATCATTTGTCCCATGTAGATAGGGACAACTAAATGAATGGTGCAATGTGATGTTTTATGAAATGTTTCAACTATTTATGTAATGTTATCATTGAAAGAAACTTTAGACATAAAATTGTTTTCTCAATAAACTGTGCACATTACATCATATGGTAAACTAAGTATTTAAACCAGATATAACAATCAACAAACTATGTAAAAGTTTTCCAGCTTTCAGAGCTGAAAATGTGTTGCTGGAAAAGCGCAGCAGGTCAGGCAGCATCTAGGGAACAGGAGAATCGACGTTTCGGGCATTAGCCCTTCTTCAGGCTAATGCCCGAAACGTCGATTCTCCTGTTCCCTAGATGCTGCCTGACCTGCTGCGCTTTTCCAGCAACACATTTTCAGCTCTGATCTCCAGCATCTGCAGACCTCACTTTCTCCTTTTCCAGCTTTCAACCATGTGTGACATTTGTACAATTTTCTCCTCCTCTCCCTCCCACTGTGACACACTGAGCTCCTCTACTTTGCAGATGGAGTGGAGGGAGTCTCCTCTGTAGTGGAGCATGATGGCTCTGGAGGTTTCGTTAGGTAACCCTGCACATTTTATAAGTTGGACCTCCTTGTTTGGAGCTTCCAAAGATCAGATAGGTCCAGGAATGGTAGAGGTGTAGGGCCCAGCTACTTTCACGATCTCCTCAGTGGAGACTGTCAAAGGGTGTCAGGTGGCTCGACCTTCAGCTGGTACCTCCTAGCACTGCCCTGTCTCCTTGTGAATAGCAGCACCTGGAGCAGGCTCAAGGCTCCATGTCCCACTGTCACCCTGCCTTCAGTCCTGAGGACCAATGCATGGGGCAATGAAGTGCATATGTTGTTGACTTTCCAGCAGTCTCTGGACTGGGGCTCGATCTCCATGGCAACTGCCAACTTCTCCATGGAGCAGAGAGATGGTTACTGGACTGGCTGCAATTCTGCAGAACTGAGGTCTTGCTGCATCACCCGAGCTCCTCAGCAATGTCGACAAGTACCCCTGCTGCTGTTCCTTGTACATTTGGACAAAGTCCTTCATCAGCAAGACTATAGAGGCATTTCCTGTCAAGTACTCAGCAGGTGCCTGGTCTCTGCAGTCCTCTGATTGCTAGTGGCCTGGAGTGTTTTTCTCTCTCTCTCACTCTCTCTCTGAGCCCGGTAAGATGCCATTGTCTATGCTGTTGAGGGATCCGGGAGGCAGATGATGACCCCGCCAGTGTGACTGAATGATCATCAAGGGATGTTGGGGATATTTCCTCTGTGGGACATGGGCTGGACTTTGCAAGGCATGTTTCACCAACTTGATTGAGTTTTTTGAAGAAGTAACTAAGAAGATTGATGAGGGCAGAACTGTAGATGTGGTCTATATGGACTTCAGTGAGGCGTTTGACAAGGTTTCCCATGGGAGACTGATTAACAAGGTTAGATCTCATGGAATACAGGGAGAACTAGCCATTTGGATACAGAACTGGCTCAAGGGTAGAAGACAGAGGGTGGTGGTGGAAGGTTGTTTTTCTGACTGGAGGCCTGTGACCAGTGGAGTGCCACAAGGATTGGTGCTGGGTCCTCTACTTCTTGTCGTTTACATAAATGATTTCGATGCGAGCATAAGAGGTATAGTTAGTAAGTTTGCAGATGACACCAAAATTGGAGGTGTAGTGGACAGCGAAGAGGGTTACCTCAGGTTACAACAGGATCTTGACCAGATGGGCCAATGGGCTGAGAAGTGGCAGATGGAGTTTAATTCAGATAAATGTGAGGTGCTGCATTTTGGGAAAGCAAATCTTAGTGGGACTTATACACTTAAAGGTAAGGTTGTAGGGAGTGATGCTGAACAAAGAGACCTTGGAGGCATGTTCATAGCTCCTTGAAAGTGGAGTCGTAGGTAGATAGGATAGTGAAGAAGGCGTTTGGTATGCTTTCCTTTATTGGTCAGAGTATTGAGTACAGGAGTTGGGAGGTCATGGTGCGGCTGTACAGGACATTGGTTAGGCCACTGTTGGAATATTGCATGCAATTCTGGTCTCCTTCCTATCAGAAAGATGTTGTGAAACTTGAAAGGGTTCAGAAAAGATTTACAAGGATGTTGCCAGGGTTGGAGGATCTGAGCTACAGGGAGAGGCTAAACAGGCTGGGCTGTTTTCCCTGAAGCGTCGGAGGCTGAGGGGTGACCTTTTGGGGTTTACAAAATTATGAGGGGCATGGATAGGGTAAATAGGCAAAGTCTTTTCCCTGGGGTCAGGGAGTCCAGAACTAGAGGGCATACGTTTAGGGTGAGAGGGGAAAGATATAAAAGAGACCTAAGGGGCAACTTTTTATCACAGAGGGTGGTACGTGTGATTGGATGAGCTGCCAGAGGATGTGGTACAATTGCAACATTTAAGAGGCATTTGGATGGGTATATGAATAGGAACGGTTTGGAGGGATATGGGCCGGGTGCTGGCAGGTGGGACTAGATTAGGTTGTGATATCTGGTCGGCGTGGACGGGTTGGACCGAAGGGTCTGCTTCCATGCTGTACATCTCTATGACTCTGTAAGTCCACCTGTAGAGACAGAAGAGGCAGATGATGTTGCAGCCAATGGTTGGTTATGATGTTTGACATCTGGTTAATGTGACTTTGTGTGGATTGACAAGGGTTACTAACTTGGATGTTGGGGCATGGATGCCCCTGGATCTCTACAGGAGCAGACCCTGTCTTCTCCTGCCAAGGCAAGAACAATTTCCTCTGAGACAATGAGGACACGTCTTTCCAGTACCCGACGACTGTCTGAAATTGGTCTGCCATGTTATGGGATGTCTTCTGCTGCAATGACATAAAGCTGGTGAATGAGTAAGACAGAAGTGGATATTACTGCTGGTGCATGTGCGGGAATAGGTGTTGAGGTATACTAAAGGACTGAAAAGGCAGTGTGCTGGGGGTGCAGGGTTAGTGATATGGGAGTTTGTGGGACATGAGGTGGTATAAAGTCTAAGTGAGAAAAGCTGTTAATGCAAGAGAGGGGGTGTCAGAGCATATGCATTGGTGGGAGGTGGGTGTGGTGGACAGAGTATGAGATAGCAGAGTATTACACTTACCCTGGTGGAGCAGAGAAGATCATTGACCTTCTTCCTGCACTATTGACAGTCCTCATCACCCTGGAGATGGCACTGATCTGGCAGAGGAGGCCATGCCAACATGCAATGTCAATATCTGACCATACTGGCATAACATGTTGGCATGCCCCCCCACCCCGCCAGTCCTCCAAGAAGTAGACTCCTCTCCTCCCTAGCACCACATTCACAAGGACCTCCTGGTCATATTCTTCTTCTCTGCCATCTCTACTGTTGCCTAACAGAGAGCAGCAGAACTTCTGGATGGCAGCATTTCTGTAGGCGCACTCAGTGCTTCGAATGATGGCGTGACCCCAAGGGATGCTGGTCTTGTAGAAGACCTCTGCTGAGCAGTGCATTCCTACTGAATGATGAAGATAGGATGTGAGTTTTGCCATGAGAGTTCAAATGACAATTAATACAGCATGTTTGCAAAGATAGGGTGACAAAACTCATTTGGCCTCTTGTCAGGAATTACTCCATACCATATAGCCATGGCACACACTTAGCCAAAAGAATGGTAAAATTCAGCCAATGGTATTAGAATCGTGGATTCCATAATAAAGTGCAAACTGTGGCAATGTAGTGGCATTCCATGAATTTGGTATCACCACAAGTTACTAGACAATTGGTAGCTAGTCTGCTATTTATGAAGTCATACTAAACTATTCCATGGTGTTGATGTTTGCTTAAATTTTGCCAGTCACTGCTTCAATATAAATTGCAGATTATACAGGACAAAATTACCTTTGGCTGCTTCCATCGTGCTGTGTAAATTAGAATAATAGAGGTCTACAGCATGGAAACAGGCCTTTTGGCCCAACTTACCCACGCCACCCAGTTTTCACAATTAAGGTAGCCCCATTTGCCTGCGTTTGATTCAAATTTCTCCATAACTATTCCATCCATGCATCTATCTAAATGTTTCTTCAATCACAAAATTATACTTGCTCCCACCACTACCTCTTGGAGCCTGTTCCAGACACTGATCACCCTGCTCCGCGGGACCCTTTTGTATCTTTCCCCTCTTGTCTTAAATAGATTAAGAGGACTGATGCATAATGTTATAACAGCCTAGAATAGACAATCCAGTGAAATCAATTGATAGCAGACTATTTTCACCCAATATTGGGCAGCATACCAGCAGAAATAGCAGGAAAACAAACATTGTTTTAGCAGCCTCTCCCCCAATAACCTTACCGAGGCAATATATAAATTTTTTATTTCAAAAAAATACTGTCTTCATAACAATCTTTATATACATACATAGTCACGACACTGTGTAAATATCTGCATCATCACAGCCTGTAACTGCCAGTCCCCAGGGCTGCACATTGTTGAAAGTTTTGTTAAACAGAGGTTGATGACATAAATGACATGAGTCTATAAATAAGGGTTTTGTATTAAGCTGTTCCTTGTCCATTCAGATAGTCACCTCTTAGCCCTCACATCACCTAAGAATTAAAAACTAAACCTAATTTTTTCTCTTCAGGGATTTTTCAATTCCTTTAACTGACTTCTATTATTAGAGATGTCCGCATATGGTATTTGAGTTGCTAGGATCTTCATTGGGAGGATTTGCTGCCTATGACCTGTCTTGTAAAATTTGTTTATTGGGGCTGACTAGTATTAATTGATGAAGGACTAACCAGTAGTAAGTCTTCAATAGATGAGGCACATACTTGAGTAACGTAAACTATTTTAATGCATAATAGCAAGATAGTACGATATATTAGACAAAGACTAGTTAACTATATTTACATTGGGTAAGAGACATTATTGTTTGCTAAGATATAATACCTGCGTATATGCCACATGGCTGTAGACAATAAGAACTGATAAGCAAGTAACAATAAGAGAGAACAATTACTTAGAAATGTCTAGCTCCTTCCAAAGACTACCATTTAAATCAACGGGAGGAACTATCTTGTTTACACTGAGGCCAATGGTTGTAAAGTCGACAGGCCCTTTAGCTCAAACTGGTCCAAAGTGTCCACCTACGCTAACCCCATTTCCCTGAATTTGGCCCATATCCTTCTAAACCTTTCCTATCCATGTATTTGTCCAAATGCCTTTTAAAGGTTGTTCATGTACTGGCCTCAACCATATCTGCTGGCAACCATCCATATGCATAGCACCCTCTGTGTAAAAAAAATTTGCCTCTCAGGTTCCCTTTTATTCTTTCCCCTCTAACCTTAAACTGATGCCCGCTAGTGCTCGATTCCCCAACTCCTGGAAAAAGACTGAGTGCATTCACCCTATCCATGCCTCTCTGACTTCTGTCATATCCCATCTCAGTCTCCGACACTCAAAAAGAAAATGTCCTAGCTTGTCCAACCTCTCCCTATAACTCAGACCTTTGAGTCCTGGCAATATCTTTGTAAATTTCTTCTGCATTCTTTTCAGTTCAACAACATCCTTCCTATAGCAAGGTGACCAAAACTGAGCACAATACTCTTCAGTGCGGACTCATCAACGTCCTGTATAACTACAACATAACTTCCCAATTTCTATACTCAATGCACAGACTGATGAAGGCCAATTTTCCAAAAGCCTTCTTCACTGCCCTGTTTACCTGTGACTCCACTTTCAGAGAACTATGAATCTGAACTCCAAGGTCCCTATGTACCTCTACACTCGTTAAGGCCTTCCCATTCACCATGAAACTCTTACCTTAATTTGACTTTCCAAAATGCAAGACCTCACACTTATCTATATTAAACTCCAATAAATGAACTTCTTTAGACTCTTGGCTTGAGATTGCTGCAGCGCCCTGTGTGTTGGCAGAGATCTTATTGGGAACTTATTCATGAATGATCCCATTCATAGGATAATGGGTTAGGGTGCTGCTAATTTTAGATGGATGGGAGAACATCTTACCTCATTGCTATCCCACCACTAGAAAGAAAGTGTCATTCTTGAAGTCAGGCAGTTATTAACACTCAGAATCAGGAAATTGGATCGCTGCTTTGAATGCATGACAAGATACTACTTATTTGTTATATTATATTATCAATTGTTGAATTTGAAATATTAGTTATTTATAATCATGTGGTGTGAATTCTTAATATACATAGTATCATATGGCATTATGAATTTAACTCTAACTTCACACTATTAATACTAGATTTTCTAGGATTGCATATACACTGCTAATATCCTAAACTGGCAAAATGTCATTGGGTTGACTTTAACCTTTTGCCGAGAGTCAACCTCACCCAATAAATGAATTATAATGAGTAACTCAAGTATATTATCATCAATAAGCCAATGCATTTTATTTTAATTTGGACATTATTGTTATGAAAGTGTAAGGGGTACTTTACCTTTAAGACAGTGGAAGAGCTAGCAAGGACTTAGAGAAGCACAGAGAGTCCAGAAGAAGATAACAACATAACACTTGGTTGAACAGCTAGAGTGGAAAGTGAGGACTGCAGATGCTGGAGATCAGAGCTGAAAATGTGTTGCTGGAAAAGCGCAGCAGGTCAGGCAGCATCCAAGGAACAGGAGAATCGACGTTTCGGGCATACGCCCTTCTTCATTCCTGAAGAAGGGCTTATGCCCGAAACGTCGATTCTCCTGTTCCTTGGATGCTGCCTGACCTGCTGCACTTTTCCAGCAACACATGAACAGCTAGAGTAGCTGGCTTGCCTGGATACAAAACCAAATTCAAATTCGGCCAATCAGTTTAAATTATGCCCCAAGATAGGAAACTCCAATCAAGTTTGAAATTAGTATTTTGACAATATTAAAACCAATGAAACAATCTGATGTTTTGGGGCATAAATATCAGACATTTTGAACAGTTACCCAGAGTAGCTAGTACCAACAGCTATTGATTGCAGAAAGATTTGCTCTCTTAAAGGTACCTTTAGCTATCTAAGACCTGTGAAGTAAATTCCCTAAAAAGAAGAAAAGAAGACAGAGGAAAATCTACAAAGGACGCTCGGCAAAGCTGACTGGATTTGAAATGTGACTTTTTTTTTGTAAATCGTAATTGGGATTTTATTGGACCAGTATTGTAGAGGGCAAGGTAAAAATTAGGTTGAGAGAAAGGAGTTGGAAATAGTTGTTAATTAATTATTCTCTGTTAGACTTTAAAAAAAGTTGTTAAGTTTTACTTTAAACACTGACTTTTGAGATAGTTCTTTGATGCTCTAGTCTTAACAAATTACAGCACGGAGTGAACCTTTTCTGTAAGGGAGGTTTAAATTAACAGAGGGGTTTACCCTGTGTCGTAACATCATAAACTGCTTTATTAGCTGCTGAAGTTCATTGTGTCAAGGCCTTCAGTTTAGTTAATTGGCTCCCAGCTCTCTTGGACATGCATGCAATCAACTGTATAAATTAATTTCTAGACAATTAAACATATTGACTGCACTGGTACATTTTCATCCTTTTACCCAACCTAGGATTTGTCTACTGGCTGTTTACTGCAATCAAAACTTAGAATGTGTGAAACTCAGTTTTTGCAAAGAAATTACTGAAGATACCATTAAAAAGTTATGTAAAAACTGCAGACGGTAAGTATGAAAATTTTAATTAAATAATTTTGCTTAGAATTTATCTTCATAACATGCTGTTATTTAAACATCCCAAAAATAATGAGGGTGGTGCAGCACATGTGTTATAACCTATTGTGCTACTGTGTGATAGAATCCAGATTTGCAGCCATAATTTTTGTTGTTCATCCCCAATGACATCCACGCCTATAGGAGAAGGTGATGATCATAGATATTCTTGATTTGGAGATGCCGGTGTTGGACTGGGGTGTACAATCACCTGATGAAGGAGAGTCGCTCCAAAAGCTAGTGTGCTTCCAATTAAACCTGTTGGACTATAACCTGGTGTTGTGTGACTTTTAACATCATAGATATTGGGTTTCATGAAACATAATCCTGGCCAGCTGTTATGCAATTGCTATTCACCTGATCAGGTCCAATCTTGTAGATGGACATTGTTATCTGAACCCCTAAAGGGGAGGAAAGGTATAATGCCTTAACTTAAAAATTGGAAGAAGTGTAATGCTGCATAGTTTCACCTCTGTTTTGTTTATTACTTTTAGGATCATTTACTGTAATTTTCCTGCTCAGAATCAGTTCTATTTGTGATGGAACTGAAAGTGAAAGCCAAAGTTTGAAAATGTGAACAGTTTCTTTTGAGGCTCAGGCTTCCATTTAGGCCTGATCCCTGGAATTTCTTGTATTTGCATTAGACATCATATTACACAAGGATTCCAGTTCATTGTTTTAATGAATAAACATGTTGTCATTGAGTTGATTTTGATAGTATCAGTCTGAGTTTAATCACTGTAAACACAGTTTATTCATATGTATTTAATGCCATATTTTGCATATCCTTTTTCATTGTTTTTAGACTGAAGTTGCTTCATCTGTACGGCTGCCACTCTATCCATAATCTGAAGGCTATTCAAGATGTGAACAAACAAGTGAAACTGCACCACGATTTTCCACTTAGTACTGTCACAAATTGAGGATGCTGAAAATAAAAAGTTTCCTTTGTTAGTTGCGATTTCTACCGTGCTATACTTTATGAATTCTACCGTGCTATACTTTATGAATTCTCACTTCCTAATGTGGGAGTTAACATTTATCAGATTGTGACTCAGGACATCAACGTTAGGCTCCACCACTACTTTTTTTTACAATGACATGACCTATAATATTTCCATTCGAGGAGGTACCAATGTTGCAATTTTGCATTTTAGAATTGGCTTGATGTTACTGTGAGTAATGAATGGGATTTCAGCCATTCATTATACTTCTTGTTCATAAATTTCAATAAGACTTTGTGCTGATACTTGCTGTAATTATAGAGCAAAAGTGGTGTTCATTGGAGCATCTCAGGCCTGTGTGGATAGCACAAGCAATTTATATCTTTCTGATTGAAGAAGCAGTAATGGGCAATGCAGAGTCCAAACATGAAAATGTAAATTGGAAAAGTGAATTCAATGTCAAGATAGGTCTTGAAAAGATAGTTTGTATTGAGAGAGACATAGAAAAAATAAAATTAAATTTCTGAACAATTGAGACTTGTAAATGTTCATTTTCAGTATTAGCAAGATCATTCAACAATCATAAAGAATTATCATGATGTTAAAAGTTAAAACTTACATTGTATGGACAAATCCAATATTTTTCTGATGTGTTTAGTTCCTATATCTAAGCGAAGCACAACATCATGATTTTCACTGTATTTGGCTAGTAAAATGGCAAGATACCTTAATACCACAGCTTTGCAGCAACATAGCATCTCAGGCTATAACTTTCATTGGGAGGTAAAACAAAATGCTGACTGAAAAAAAAAACAGAAATTGCTGAAGAAACTCAGCAGGTCTGGGAAGAAGGCAGAGTTAGTGTTTTGAGTCTGGTAAGTCTTCTGTCACTGGTCTCAAACCATCAACTCTGCTTTCTTCCGACAGATGCTGCCAGACCTGCTAGGCTTCTCCAGCAATTTCTGTTTTGTTTCGGATCCCAGCATCCACAGTCATAGAATCATACAGCACGAAAACTGATCCTTCAGTCCAACCTGTCTATGCCAATTGGATGTCCCAATCTTACCTCGTCCCATTTGGCAGCACTTGGTCCATATCCCTCTAAACC
The DNA here is from genome assembly GCF_037043375.1 of Chiloscyllium plagiosum. NCBI lineage: Eukaryota > Metazoa > Chordata > Chondrichthyes > Orectolobiformes > Hemiscylliidae > Chiloscyllium > Chiloscyllium plagiosum. Next base: position 70,314,050 of record NW_028270140.1, read on the forward strand.
TTTCCTATTCATATACCCATCCAGAGGCCTTTTAAATGTTCTAATTGTACCCGCCTCCACCATTTCCCCTGTTTGCTGGTTCCACACACACACCACCTTCTGCATAAAAAAGTTACCCTCAGGTCATTTTAAATCTTTCCCCTGTCACCTTAAACCCATGCCCTCTAGTTTTGGACTCCCTACCATTGGAAAAAGTCCTTGGCAATTCATCCTAACCATGTCCCACATAGTTTAATTAACCTCTATAAGGTCACCCCTCAGCCTCCAGTGCTGCAGGGAAAAATGTCCCATCCTATTCAGCCTCTCCCTATAACTCAAACCTTCCAGTCCAGGCAACATTCTTGTAAATCTTTTCTGTACCCTCTCCTTCCCATAGAAAGGCAACCAAAACTGTATGCAGTATTTTGAAAGTGGTCTTGCATAGCAGATGTCTGGGTGGAGCCAGATGCATAGAAATTCAGTGTTACACTGATACTCGTGGCTTTGACTGCCCACCAGGTCCATCAACCGCACGTTGTCCAGCAGCATTGTGTGGGAACTGGTGATGGCCTCCCTCAATGGACACAGTCTTTTCCTCACTAGCTCCCAGACATCTTGCATGGAAGATGGTGGCGTAGCATTAATCCAGAGCACCAGGCTACTACTTTAGGGAAATAGGTTCAAATCTCATGATGGCAACTTGTAGAATGTAACTTCAATGAATAAATCTGAAATATAAAGCTAGTCTCAGAAATGGTGACTATGAGAAATATCACTGACTGTTGCAAAATCTCATCTGGTTCATTAATTCCCCTGACCCTCTATGTGTGGCTCCAGACCCATACTAATATAGTTGACTCTTAACTGACCTCAAATGACCTAGCAGATACTCCGTTCAAAAGCAGTTTTTTTGATGAACAACAACTAGGCTTGCCAGTGCTTCACAAGCCCCGATGAGTGAATTAAGAAATCTGTCTTGCTACCATTCTCTAAGGCATCATTCTATGGCTCGCACGTCTTTCTGTGCTCCGCCGACATGCGTTCCCAAAACTTTCAAAACCTGACTTGCCCACTGAGGGAGTCATTATCTGAACTGGTGAACGGTGCAGGAGGCAACCTTGTCAGCGCTTCCTCCCAGCTCTCAGAAATCTGAGGTTGTGTAGGTAACATCTGTTACCTTGCAAGGCTCTTGGACATCCATGGTGGCATAGTGGTTAGCACTGTTGCCTCACAGCACCAGGGAATCTTGGTTTGATTCCAACCTCAGGCAATTCCCCTGTTGACAATTGATCTCCTTCTTCTATGTCATTTCCAACAACTAGGTTCAACATTTTAATTTTTTTAGTTGGACTGCACGCATATCACTTTAGGAAATTTTCCTGAACACAATCTAGTAACATTTGCCCCTCTCTCACCTTAATACCACCAATGCCATGTCTATATTTGGATAGATAAAGTCCCCAGTTCAACTACTCCATAACAGTAGTATTTCTCTATAGTTTACCTGCAGATTGATCCTCTACATCTTCCCAATAGTTTATCATCTTCAGATAGCAATGGTACTGTCAAAACAAAGTGGTCAACTTATGAATCACAGAGAAAGCCTGATGCCATCCTTACACGGTCTGGTTACATGTTTCCAAACAACAATAGAGTTGACTCTTAACTGCTCTACCATTCAGTTCAAGGGTAATTAAGGATTGGATGACAAATACTAACTTTGCTAGCGATACCTACAATCTATGAAACAATATAGGAAAGAAATTGGAAGCTTTACAGCCTAAATCAGTGCAAAAGTCAATATTTCTAAACTAAGGTTAATGGGGTTTGCATAGGTTTACAGTTATCTTGCAATTTAGCTGAGTCTCAAAATTTAATGTTCGGTCATGCATTTGCAATCATTTTGACCTGCACATGGGGAAATCCTTCGAACTACCTGAAGAAGAAGTTGAAGACGCCAAAAAAGAGCAAAGGCCATTAATATTCTTGTGTGCTAGAACAGTAAATCAGCAAATCATCAAGGAAGACTGGTTGAAGTGATTAAAATTGCAGACTTACAAGAGGGCAGAATTAGTGGGTACTGAGTAACTCAAAGGACCAATAAGGTTGGAGGAAATTATAGAGATAGGGAGCAGGCAGTCAAAGAAGGATTTGGAAATAAAGATAAGGAATTTTAAAATTATGGTATTGCTCATCCAAACGCCAGTAAACCTATTGGTGATAAATTCGGATACAGGCTGCACAACTTTGGATGATTTCAAGTTTACAGACCATTGATCAACCTGGAATGCGTTCGAATTGTCAAGTCTGCAGGTAGTAAGAGCATGAATGAATGGTTCAATTGCAGATAAGATGAGGTAATGGGGAAGTTAGGCAGTTATGGAGGCTAAACGAACAATTTTAGTGACATTGTGGAAATATAGTTGAAAGCTTAACTTGAGCCTCTTCGCAGTGGTTAGTGCCACTCTCAGGATTTTGTTTTTAGCACTCTCACTGTTCTGTATGAAAACAAAGTTTTGATGTTCAAACATAAGAATAAGAACAAGTGCTGAAAATTGGGATTATATGAGGTGCTTGTTTTTGATCAGCACAGATGTGATGGGATGAAAGGCCTTTTTCTGTGCTGACTATTTCTAATACTCTACGACTTTAATTTGACATCAAAAATCTAACTTTTCCAATCTAGTCACATTCTCACAATGACGCCCTACTAACAACATTGATCAGGGGTTGAGAAAATCCACCCTACGCAATAACCATATCAAATGACTTTAAAAATAGTGTGACAATTTGAATATGTAGGCATAGGTCAGTTATATACTTAATTAAACAATCTTTTCCCAATGTGAAAGGCTATTTAGGTAGTTTTTATGCAGTCCTTATGCAGGCATTTTTATCTGTGCATCGTTTGGCCAGAACTTTTTGTGGTTTTGTTCAACCTGACATTTTCAAAGTATCACGCTGTGTGTTATATTAACATTTTAATCCACAACTGTGGGAAAACACATACTTTTCTTTCTTGGTGCCAACATGAATGACGTACAGTTTGGACACACACAAATGGTTCACTTCTGAAAGTTAATTAATAATACCTACAGCTTGCCCTGGTATTTAAAGGGGCAGCAACATTGTCAAACTGTTGTATGACTAAGTTTGTTTTGCCTATTTACTATCACATAACATACCAAGATGCTAATTGTACAAAACAACATTGAACTGAATTTTCTCTCCCAAGGTAGCAAAAGATTTCTGTAAACACCTGTTCCTAAAAACAATATCATTTAATTTATATCCTTAAAGTCTGTACACTTTGTAAAGCATTAACTCAAATTGTTTGAAGTTGAAGGCATATTAACTATGTTGACACTTTAAAGACCTGGAATGTTCTTAATCTGTTTCCGTGCATGGTTGTGTACAGGACATGCTCTTCTCTGTCTTAGATCTCTAGGATGTGGCTTTCAATTTGTTACTATGGCTTCACTCACTTGTTTCACAACTATTACCATGGTGATACTATCTTTGGTTCTAGGGTGGCTCAAACTATTTGCATTCCTGCAATCAAAATGTTGTTAAGCTCTGCTACATGGTTTACTATTTATAAGTAATTTTATTAACCCTTCATGATCTATCAATGAAAAACGAGAATTTCTCTCTCACACACACACAACACATACACACACACACACCCTCTCACGGACATATACTCCATCACACTATCAAGAACACACGCAGTCTCTCTCTCTCCTCCATGCACACACACACTCTCTCTCCCACACACACATACACAAACACATGCACTCTCTCTCCCTCACATGTACGCACACAGGCATATGAGGTGAATTTGCATTTGTATGTACATTCTATTTTGTTCAAAATGCATACAATCCGTAGACAGTCAGTCAATGTGACAATTTATAAATTCCTACTTTGGAAATAGAACCAGTCTGACTCAAAGTTGGCATACAGACAGATTCTAACCTTATAACTTTAAAGCATCGTCTGAGCTGAGATGTCACCTTTCTTTCAAAAAACCTTAAATTATCTCGGGACTGTGATTTGAAAGAAGTTCTGGGATTTACATATTAATTAATCGAAACCTGCATCCTCATTCTAAGTGATTAAATACTTAACAGCAATCTAGGTTTGTTCAATACATTACATCAGTTGTATGACACTTTGATCTTTTACTATAAATTCTGTGTCCTATGATTGTGCCCCACTAGCCACCTGTTGAAGGAGCAGTGCTCCAAAAGTTTGTAGTTGCAAATAAACCTGTTAGATTATAACCTGGTGGTGTTGTATGATTTTTTTAAACTTTGTCCACCCAGTCCAACACTGGCACCTGCACATCAGAACAGGCAAGGCAAGGCTCATACTCACAAATCTGTTAGTCCCTCTTCAGCACTGCACTACTTGTAGCACCAGCACAAACAGACCTTCCACCCTCTGTTTTTTATCACTCGCTTCCAAAGAATGCAACACTTAATTGAACCTCCTTCTGTTGATACTAGAATGCACTATTCTGACTTCTGACCACATAATTACACCTCTCATGTCTGTGCTGAATTTATGCATAAACTAAGTAAGCTACAGCTTCAGATGTCCCATTATGAGGGACCACTAAATATGAAAATGGAGTTAGTAAATTTTGAGTTTAATTTGTTGAAAAATAAAAGAGATGGGAAAATTGATTCTCTAAACCATCATTTAATTCTGATATGACAAATATGCACTTATCTGGTTCAACAATTATTAAATGGCTCCAAAATTGTTATATGAAACAGTCCTGCTTGAATATTAAACATAATCAGAAATTTTTGATTTGCTCCCAGCCTCCATTCAAGAAACGCTGCTGCACTCAATCTTCCAGGCTTCTGTGTCACACACTGATAAATAGCAGTGCATCTCCATGGTGCTATGCCTTTCCTTTGACCCACAACAGTCATAACATCCATTTAGACACTTCAATTACTAACTATAAGTGCCTTATATAGCTTTTTCAGACAATAATAGATACAAAAAAAGTTTGAATTTTGAAACATTTTCGTTTTTAAGTACCAAATGGATTTTCTAAAAACTTAAAATGTGAAAAACCCACTCCCTTCTCTCTTTGACACCAAGAATATACATGTTATTGAAATGTATGCATTATATTATTTCACTTTTAATTTATTTGTAAATGTAACAGATTGAGTTCAAATAGATTGTCCATGGTTTTTGTTTCTAATTATTATCGAGAGGCCAATTAGAAATGAAGATAAAATGTTGAAGTGGATGATCAGAGAAGTAAAAAGAAACTGCTGCTTGAAGAGTGATTAAAATAATGACCAAAGGTTGATAAATATTTCATTGTAATATAGCATTAACATTGGAACAGCCTGTGTGAGAAATCAAAATGCTCATTCAGAAACCAAATTGGTAAAAAATTCCACAGACTCAATCTCTTTGGACAGAAGAAATTCCACTTCACCTCTGTTTTAAATGGGTGATCCTTCCCTCTGAAATAACTTAACTCTCCCACAAGTGGAAACAATCTTTCTGCATTCACCTGGTAAAACCCCCTCAGGATCTTAAATATTTCAATACAACCGTCTCTTATTCTTCTAAACTCTAATGAATACAAGTTCAGCCTACTGAATCTCTCACAATAAGAAAATACTTCCATACTCAAAATCAACTGAGTGAACATTCTCTAGCCTCAAATGCTAGTGTATCTGTCCTTTGATATGGGAGTCAAAACAGTTCACCTTATTCTGGGTGCAGTTCCGCTAGTGCCTTGTATTTTTTTTAGCAAGATGTCCCTATTCTTATACTCCATTACCGCTGAAATAAAAGCTAACACTCTATTTGCCTTCCCTATTAGCCACCAAGTTTGTATTAATGTATGAGCACTCCCTCTGTGTTGCAGTACAGTCTTTCTCGATTTAAATAATAATCAATTCCTCTACTCTTTCTGCCAAAATACATAACCTCGCATTTTCCTAATTTCTTTTTCCATTGTCCAAATTTTTGTCCTACGAACTTTACCTAGCTTTGTTCTTTTCTAAACTTTTTGTATTATCCTCAACACATGCCTTTGCACCTATTTTTGTGTCATCTACAACCCTGACGATAGCAAAATCACTTCCCTCATCTAAGATATTGACATATGTTGTAAATAATTGTGGCCTGAGCATTGATCCCTGTGTCACTCCTCAAGTTACAAGTTGTCATCCTGAAAACTCCCCCTTAACCCAACACTTTGTCTTCTACTTGTTAGTCAATCCTCTGTACATGCTAGTATACTACTGACAACACCATGGACTCTGAACTTATTAAGTAGCCTCATGTGTGGTACCTTATCGAATGCCTTTTCAAAATCCAAACATATTATATTTACCGGTTTGCTTATGACTATCAAGTCCTGAATATCTGCAGTAAGACTTCCTTGCTCCTGTACTCAAACCCTCATATAATAAAGGCCAATATGCCAATTGGCTTCTGTACTGCTTGCTGCATCTGCATGCTTCTTTCAGCAATCTGTTCATAAAGCCACTCAGGTCCCCATAAATATCAATGTTTCCCATTCTATCATTCTTTACAGAATAATCTACCATTCTGTTTTGCCCACTAAGATGGACCACTTCACACTTATCCACTTTATACTGCATTTGCAATGTGCATGCCCACCCACTGAACTTGTCTAAATGGCCTTGAAGCCTCTTTAAATTTTCTTCACCTTGTCACCATTCACAATTCTCCCTAGTTTTGTGTGGTCAGCTAACTTGGAAAAATTACATTTGATTCCCTCAGCCAAATCATTGATATATATTGTGTATGGCTGAGACCCAATCATTGATCCCCAATCATCAATACTATTATCCCCTTGAGACTGATTATTAAACTTAGTGATCTCGGACTACACCACACTCTCTGCAACTTGATCCTGCCTTTTACCTATTATTTACTTATCAATGCTACTTAACTCAGTGATCTGTGTGTATTACTCGCGAGACAAAGCTTTTCACTGTGTCTCGGTACACGTGACAATAAATTCAATTCAATTCAATTCCCCACAGTGTCCCCACGTTCACCAGCTTCCACATCAAAACAGAGCCATTTATTTCTACTTTCAGAGTTCTAACTGCAAACCAATTCTCCAGCTATTTCAGTATATTATCACCAATTCATGTACTTTAATCTTGCGCATTTTTTCTAAAGCTTCCTTTTCATTATGTGATTTTCCTTTTATAAATCACTTTGATTTTGTGCATTCCAATTAGTATTTTCTGCAAACATGAGGCTTTATATAGAGTGTTCAAATATCCCATTGCTGTGCTGCAAACCACCAAGTAGATATGGAATATTAACAAGGGAAAAGGAATCTGAGTGGTAACAGGTTATGATTTTGAAAGTGGATGCGTCATTCTCAGGAACGATCTTCAGAAGATTTCGATTTGAATCTGGGATTGAATGGATGAAAGCATCAAATTCACAGTGAGGAAGATCTCATAATTATGCACCTATTACAAGTGCATTTATAAATTTACTTTCCTATTTTAGAATATCGTGAAGCTTGTTTTTTCAGCCAATGAAGTAACCTTCAAGTATAGAACTATATTGGAGACATGGAATAAAAGAAGAGACTCTCCAGAGATTTAATGCAAGCAACATTTATTACTCAAACTCCATTGTTTAAAGTTGCAGATGTCCTTGTTAAGTTGAAGTTTTTAGGTTAGATTAGATTACTTACAGTGTGGAAACAGGCCCTTCCGCCCAACAAGTCCACACTGACCCTCCGAAGAGCAACCAACCCAAACCCATTCCCCTACGTTTACCCCTTCACCTAACACTATGGGCAATTTAGCATGGCCAATTCACCTGACCTGTACATCTTTAGACTGTGGGAGGAAACCGGAGCACCCAGAGGAAACCCACGCAGACACGGGGAGAATGTACAAACTCCACACAGACAGTTGCCCGAGGCGGGATTTGAACCCAGGTCTCTGGCGCTGTGAGGCAGCAGTGTGCCACCATGCCGCCCCGGTGCAAGTTCTTGCATTGATGTTATGTTGGAAATTTCAGAATGATAATGAGAGAATTGTTATATTTCCTGGGATCTAATTGTGTGGACTTGAAATGGAATTTGAAGTGGAATATATTCCTGCAATATTGTTGAATGCTAGTGGTCATGGATCAGAGTGGTGTTGTTAACACCTTGGTGAGCTGGTACATTTTCTAAACCCATGACTATCATCAAAATTGACAAAGGGAACAGATAGATAGGAACTAGACTTGATCTTTTACAAGATTTTTATAATCACATATTTTGCTTGAAATTGTACTGCTGTGTCTTCATCATTGCTGGATCAAAAGCCTGGAACACTCTCAAATTCACCACAACTTTATTAAAGACAATAGAATTGGGTAATAAATATTGGCCTCAGTGATATTCACATCCAATGAAAGAGTAAGAAATGCACAGTCAGCTGAATAGTGAGGATTACAGCATACACCTGAGGTAAATAGACATTTACGATTTCAGGAATGAGCCACTCATTGTTGATCAACCAGCATTTGTCAACTTATTGCTAGAGTCCAGGGGATGTTTTATAACAAATTAAGATTATCAAAATTAGATGGAAATATAGTAATTTAAAAGCTAATTGATGAGAGAACTGTGAACTTATTATAGTTGTTACACTTTTAATTCGTCATTTAGATTATATTGTATTATCATATTCATGAAATACAGAATGTCACCAATATAGAATAAACTCCAGACTCTGACTGATAGAATTTCATGCTTATATGCTTAGCTTTTACTAAGCTAGTTAGAATAAGGAGTTACATTCTTTTCACTATTCATTCCATTATAAAAATGTGTACATACCTGTGCCAAGCAGCTAGTGCATTCAGGAAAGCTTTAGGCATGCTCCCCAAAAACTGTCAGCTACTGAATGTTACGTAATGGATACGTAGCTGAATACTGCAAGCCTTGTTTGTACTCAGCCAAGGAACATTATGAACAGAACTAGAACTGTTATTGCAGAATACAACTGCTGAAGATTGTAATCACAGTTTTGTTCCCTAGTTCAGTGTTGGGCACATAAGCCATATAGAAAGGGAAAACCTGACCTCCACCTGCAATGCAAGATTTGTTAATAATAATGGTAATATGAAAGAAACGAAATTGAGACAGAACATATTGAATATTTCCTTTTTGTACCAAGAATTACACCTAAAAAAAATAAAACAACCTTTAACAGAGTCTAATGATGTTTGGGCTAGTTGTAGAAACAAATTATTAATCTTTAGCTAATATTTAAAGAATTAATGAACAGACTAATTATATTGAGAGTGAGGCCTATTTCTAAAAGGGCTGATGTTGTATTACTATACTAATTGTTATGAGTGTATACATCCCAGGGTGCTACAAATTACTGCCACACTGCAGTCATGTGCCAAGTTACAATGCCTATCAGTCAACCAGCTACTTGGAGACTTAAAATCAATTCACTTCATGTAGCTTCAGCATTTTGAGTCAAATGAGTGCATGGAACATATTATGGGAACCAAGAGATATAACACCATTTATCTCATTAAACAACTCTGTTGTTAAAATAAAAACAAAGAACTACGGAAGCTGGAAACCTGAAATCTGAACACAAAGTGTCAGAAAAACTCAGATGCTATAATAATTTGCTTTTAGAGTGAAACTGAGCACCTTTAGAGTCTGTTAAAGCTTGTTTTATTTTCTCTAATATTATTCTCAGTATAATTTCATCGATAAGCATGTGCCTCCATCTTGTAGATTTGGTATTCATCACTTACAGTGATGACTCAGCACCCTGCAAAGGCGATGCTGTGTGTTAATCCAGGTGCTGTAGGAGTCTTACTTCATGTTATTAATGTTGTGTCACTTGTTGATTTTGCTCTGTTGGTGATGCTGTTGATGCTATCAGAGTCATCTTGACATGAAATGTTCGCGTGCTCTCTCTCCACGGATGCTGCCTGACCAGCTGTGATTTCCAGCATCTTTTGTTTTCAGTATAGATTCCAGCATCTGTAGTCATTTGCTCCTGCATTATGACTCCAAAGTCATGGATTCAATACCAACTTTCAATGTTTAGGAGCGAATTACTGCAGTTGCTGGAATCTGTACTGAAAACAACAAATGCTGGAGATCACAGCAGGTCAGATGGTGTCCATGGAGAGACAGCAAGTTAACATTTCAAGTACAGGTGTCCCTTCATCAGGGCTGAAGTAAGAGTTATCTGGACTTGCTGTCTCTCCGTGGATGCTATCTGACCCACTGTGATCATCAGCATTTGTTATTTTTAGTGACTATTAACTTCTACTGGCTTCTAGGTTTTCATGATTGGATGCTACACCAGGACTCAAAACATTTTTTTTGTGATGGCTCCTCTGGAGATTTTTCTAAAGCTACGTTTTGATTTTCAGGGTGACTTTTTCAGCCTCACTAACCCTTTCATTAGGTGATGCAGTCACTTAGCAACAGTAAATTCTGTGTTTGTGTTGGTTTATAGGGGATCTGGACTCACACAAATACAAAAGTAGACTTCATCAAAACCCCCAACAACTAGCCTTGCTCCCCAGCCCAGCTACTTCACTTCCCATTCCTGCTTCCTCTGGCCTTATTAACTCATGTCAGTCTGCCAACCTTAGGCTGATTCTCTCTCACATTTGATGCTGATAGGTTCATTGTGAGCTTATCAATAATGCACACATTAATAAATTAGCCTTTGATTGGAGGAGCATCTCCTCACGTATTCCTCAGAGGTTATGCCTCTGAGTGGATTTTTCAGGGTTGTCTAGGGACCTTGGGGAGGATCTGCCTTCTTCCCTCATATTTTGAGTATAGTCCTATACATGCCCAAATTTCCTCTTTTAACAGCTCAAACAGGGAGTTAGTGTGTTTATTCAAATATTAACTTCCTTTAAATCAGCATGTTGTGGTCTTACTTCCTCCTGACCACTTGGAGCAAGTACCTTAATTGGTAGAATTGCCTTATTCTTTCTTCCAGTCACCAGCTCTGCAGGTAATTTCATGCAGGCTTGAGACATGCAGATTGGAATGAGAATAAGGTTGGCATTTCATGAGGTTTCTCTTGACCAATTAGCTGTTTATTTCTATGAAACCATATTCATTTGTGTACCGTTGTGATGAGGCGATAATTTTAAATTCATAGTCTTCAGTGAATCCTTTAACTTCTGTGGAAACAAATTGCTGCATATAACTCTTTAGGAAATCCCTTTCTCGACAAATAGAAGTCATTACTAATAAGTTGATAGTTGTAGCTGTTAAAGCTTTCAACTAAACAGAACTTTGAGTAATGTTAGGATACCATTCGTGATAGTGTGTTGACTCCTATTTCAGTGCTGTCATCTCTTTCTGCTGTGTATTTCTGTACTCCTGGCATATATTGCACATAGACATCATTTTTTCACAATCTTTGTAGATACCACAAGTACCCAGTACCCAGCTGTACTGGTCCTGAGATACATTTCTCCATTCCAACATAGTTTTAATGTATCTTCTGGAGAAGTTCTACTTTCATTGTTTTGGGTATGGATCATTCAGGATCCAGTGAGCAAAATGCCAACTTTTGATGAGATGCCATCTCTGAATGACCAGTACTGCCTTGCTGCTGGCTGTGCCTGTTGTATCTTATCAGACTGTCCTGAATCACTTACTGAATGGACATTAATAATTTATCACTATTCTATCTCATCTCATCAATTTGGCTCAGTTTTGATGGTTTTACATTCACTAGGTTCTGGATCTTCATAATTAGACCCATGTTTAACTGAAATAAACTGCAGTTGCAACTGTGTTTTTCAATCTTGTTATGAATTGAACAACGTACTTGACTGATTCAGGCCATTAAATTCATGTTGGTAAGGCTGATGATTTGATTTGGAGTAAGAAATACATGCTAAATTTTTCTGCAAGTTTGTGTGTCCTCTACATTGAAGATACAGATGCTGATGAAATGATGCTGCCTTTCCTGGAAGCAGAGAAGACTGTAAGAGACATTCTGTTTGTGGGGCAATTGGATTGGATTGTAGTATCTAATTGCAACTTGGTGCTGTGATCCTGAACCTCATAACTCCAGAGGTAATACATTGATTGTAAAGTGCCTTAAATCATCCAGAGATCGTAAAAGCTGATAAATAAAACAATTTTTTTATTCTATATCTGCATCCTCTGCCTTTGCTGTGTTGCTTATGCCTCCCATTATCTGTATCCTCTTGAATAAAACTACAGAGTGCTTGGGAAAGGGAGAAGGACAAGGTCGGAGAGTGGATGATGAATAAGAAGTAGAGGATAAAATAGTGGCATGTTCTGCAACAATCTCCACAATTGTAAATACTTTTAATGAACCGTTTGGACATGTTATGACACTTCGGCTTGACAGCTTTATATCCTAACTTCCAACTTCCAGAGAGATTGATGTACGAGTGCCTTAAAGTCCCTTTCTTTTAATGAGCTCCATAGGGAACAATATCATTCAACAATTCATCCAATCATCGATTGTCTCTGCTTCAAGCACCCCTGTAGGCAACGAGTTCCAGGTCATTGCTACTTGCTGTGTTAACACAGCCTTCCTCACATTTCAATTCATTTCTTGCCGAAAACCTTACATCTATACCTTTAGTATTTGTACCATCCGCTAACAAAGCCAGCTTTTCTTTGTCCACTTTATCTAACCTTATCACACTTCTTTTAAATCTTCCCTCAATCTCCTTTGTTCCAAGGTGGAAGTCCCCAGATTTTCTATCCCAGTCTTGTACCTAGAATTGTGATAAATTTCCTTTCCACTTTCTCAAAGTCTTATATTCTTCCTAAGCTGTGGTGATCGGATGGGATATTCTAATTGTGGCCTAATCAGAGCTTCATCAAAGTTTAGCACCCTCTTTTCATATTCAATGTCTCTATTTATGAAGCCCATGATCTAATATTCAGCGGTCCAAATCTATTGAACAGAATCCTATTTCCCATCCTGATCAGACAAAAAGTGTACACTTATCTTGATCCAATTTTTCGTCGCAATCCTCTGATGGAGGATCTTTCAGAATTGATTCACAGCAGGATCCTTAGAGCAAGCACAGCAGAAAATCGATGCAGAAGCCACCAGCCTATTTTAACAATACCATCTCCAGTATTCTTCTGGAAAGTAAGGAGTTTAAATGTCCCAAAGCTGCTTTGAAAAGCTACAGCGAGAAGGTAAAATGTGTAAGTGGATAGGATTGTAAAGGGTAAAGGGTAAGTAAGGAAATAGCACGGGTAAGGAAAGTGGGTAAGGTGGTTAGGTTAGGTAAAGTTGGATGAGGGGGAAGATTGTATGAGGTAAGTGAGTAAAATATAGGGCGATATAATTGGTGAATAAGGAAGTAGGGTGGGTACTTCAGGTGAGTAAGAAGGTATGGTGGATAAGGGAGACAGGTGGATTGGTTGGGTTGGCAGATGGGAAGGGTGGCAGGTGGATCAATGGTTAGGTCAGGAGGGAAGTAATGTTGGGTTGGAAACCAGTCAGGTTGGTTCAGGAGTAATTAGGAAGTGTAGGTATTGGTGTTTGTTCATAGGGGCTGGTTAGGTCAGTGAGTGGTGAGTTGGGTTGTCTCAGGAGTCAAAAATCAGCCCATTCTGCTGGCCTATTTATCCCTGCTGCAGTGGGTTGATATCCTCACCATCTGCCTTCCATAATTTGTTACCATTGGCAAATTTTGGTACTTGTAACCCTTTCTCAACCAGCCCTGCTATCTTCAATAACTTGCTTTTTTGAAAATTTGTGCTTGGATGACAGCATTGCTGGGTCGGGCCAGCATTTGCTTTCTCTCCATACCCTTGTGACATGTGGTGATCTATCTTCTTGAAGCTGTACCACAATACTGTTAGGGAGAACCAAGTTGATAAAAGTGTACCTTGTAGGTCATACACACTGCTGCTGCTGTGTTGGTGCTGCAAGGAGTGAATGTTGACAATAATGTTTGGGGTGTTGATCAAGGAGGCTCTTTTACCATGGACGATATTAATGTCTTGAGTGTGGATGAAACAAAAACTGAAAATTTTGGAAATGTTACATTTCAATTCTGTTGAAAGGTCAGCAATTTGAAATAATAGCTCTGTTTTGCTCTATAGAGTAACCTGAATATTTCCAACATGTTCTGTTTTTATTTCCGGTGTCTAGGATCTGTAGTATTGACTTCTGTCTGTCTGGAGTTGCACTCATGAAAGTATTCCATTACACTTCTGACACTTCTGGTCCATTGTAGATGGTAGATAGCATCTGGGGAGTCAGTAGATGAGTTATTTGTTCCATTCTCTGACCTGGTCTTGCAACCATATAGTATTTATATGGCTGGTTTAGTGAAGTGTCTGAACTATAAAATCCCCATCATCTGATTCAGAGATGGTAATGCCATTAGACATCAGAAAGGAATGGAGATGGCCATTGTCTGAAACTTGCATTGACCAGATCTTTCTTATCACTTATCATCCCAAAGTTGCAAAATACTGCAGATACTGAAAAGCCATCATTGAAACAGAATATTCTTGAAGCCTTGCAGTTACTGTGGAGAAAAGAAGGCACTATTACTATCATAGGGATAGGATGACCTTGTGTTGTTATTGCTGGACTAATGATCGAGCTACTGTTCTGTAGACCCAGGTTCAAATTCCACCATGACAGATGGTGGAATCTGAGTTCAATAAAAATCTGAATCAAGGGTTTAATGAGGTCATGAAATCATTGTCAATATTCAGAAAAACACATCTGTCATTCCCTAATGGGTTCACTAATGTCCTTACCTGGTCTGGCCGATGTATGCCTCCAGATCCACAGCAATGTGATTGACTCTTAACTGGACTCAGGGCAATTAGGGACAGGTAATTAATGCTGGCTTAGTCAGTGACACCAATGTCTTATGAATTAGTTTAAAAAATATATTTTTGGTCTGTGATTCTTCACTAGATATTTTTAATCTTAACTACTGATACATCACTGCGGAGGGTAATGCTGTGTATGAATCTTCGAATGACTCTATACTGCCAAAATGTTAGGTTGTAGTGATTAAAAAAACACTCTTTCCTTTTCTTGTCTTTTTTTTAACTCTCCTTCTTCTTATGTTACTTATGTTAGAGTATAAATCTGTAGTTCTTGGCAACTCACTACTACTTCTTCTGAAAGACCATTCTTGTCCCATTTTGTCATGAGATACATTAAACTATTCAACAATGCTCAGTCATAGCTGCCCTCATTAAATACTCAGACACGTGCATAACACACTATATTGTGATCAGAAATGTAAATCCTAGGTGATATTTCTTTTTTCCAGCCTGGTGAGCAGGAATTCCTTCATTATCTTGCCATCCAAGATGGACTGAATAAGAATAGATGGATTTCAAGCCTATGATCATTCTGATCAGTACAGTTTAGGATAACTCCATGGATGAAGTTATCCACTGACTTTTTATTAAATTTGCACTATAATTTGAAAGTTGTGTTTATATGTAAGTGGATGGAGTTGACTATCTAAGCCGTTATTGCATTGTAAGTAATATGTGCCCTGTGCATTGAGAAGGTTTACAGCCTCAAATTGCTTCTGGAAATGAAAAGCAACAAACTGTAAATGCTGTAACTCTGATACATGCAACATGGAACAAACAATGTTGGGTGATTAAAATGAGTTTGGTTAAGATAGCCTGTTTGAAAATATCCAAAAATGTGTTTAATTTCACCCATGTGTGACTGGTGAAACAAATGAGATACTTCTCCATTCTGAAAGCATAATTTTGTAGATCATATAACCCATTCATCAGTGACTGTAAATATAAATAAACAGAATTGAAATTAGTCTTTGGTGTTTTTGATGTTGCAAATCAATTTGATCTACGCTCCATGTGATTTTGTTTTTCACTGATTGTCTATTGACTATTGTATACAATGTTCTTTTGGCCTTAATACATCAACCCAGTTTGAGAAATCTTCGCACAAAATGAAGTTTTCAAACAAATGTCAACATTGAAAGGAATGCAGCAGTAACAACTTGTTCTTTCTTTTCAAAAGAGAAATAAAGATCAGAAATAGATCCAGACATGAAGCATGATTTTAAAAAAAATCAATTAGTTTTATTTTTGAACCATGATAGCAGAATGGGAACAGAATGGATATTGCTGGAAGATCTCAGCAGGTCTGGCAACATCCGTGGAGAGAAATAAGAGTTAACATTTCAGGTCCAGTGACCCTTCTTCAGAAGAAGCTCAAAAATGGAAGTTGCATATGTCTGAAAGAAGGAATGGCAGTGAAGATGGGAATGAGATGGTGTGTAATTTTTTTAAAAAAGTATGAGTGGCAGAGAGTGGGAAGAGGGAAAAAGTCATAGTGGATTGATGAGAAAAACGAATGGGGAAAGTAAAAATTCCATGAAGGTCATGGCATGGAAAACAAGAGACAGTAAATTGAAAACTGTAATAGGTATTTTAAACTATTGGAAGAGACAGAAAGGTGACAGATTTTGTGCCACACATATCATGTCATCCAATCTGGGGGAATTTAAGGATAAGGAGAGTTATCACGTCAAAGGTGGGAATGCAGCTGAATGGAAATCTAAAATACCAGTGATGGGTGGAATGCCAGTTTCTCAATGCCATTCCTGAAGCTGGTTATTTTCATAGTAGGTGGGCATTGGGCAGCCTCTCAATGCCAGATTAAGGCCATTTTAACTGGCTAAGGATAAAAGCAAATTACTGTGGATGCTGGAATCTGAAACCAAAAGAGAAAATGCTGGAAAATCTCAGCAGGTCTGGCAGCATCTGTAAGGAGAGAAAAGCGCTGACATTTCGAGTCTAACTGACATTTTGTCAAAGCTTTGACAAAGGGTCAGTTAGACTCGAAATGTCAGCTCTTTTCTCTCTTTACAGATGCTGCCAGACCTGCTGAGATTTTCCAACATTTTCTCTTTTGGTTAACTGGCTAAGGACTTGAGCCAATGCTCACAAATGGGGGGTACTGTGTTTCTTTTGCAATGACACTGCCTGGTGCTGTCCAGATTAAAGGAAGTAGATACACAATGGAGGACTGGTGATGGCTTGTGCCCCGTAAACTTGGCCATTACCCAAGTGATGACCAGCACCCTTGGCATGCAAAAATGTTGGGTAGAGTGGACAAACAGAATCAGGCTGTGTAGAAGATTGTGACTCTTCCACATTATGGGACCATAAGAGTAGGGGGAAGACAACCAAAGGCAGTTGGGTGGTTACCCGATTACTAGGGTGGAGCAATTCTGAGATCTTGGACAGCATGGGAATGAGAGGCAATAGGAAGGACAAAGCTCCAGGTTTTAAGAGATCAGATGAGAGAACCAGGGCAGGAAGGACATGTATGATCTACCAGTGCAACTATTTGCAAATGACTAGTGCTGAAGGAGACTACAACTGGCAAGGCAGATGGTCATAGACATCTGAGCTGTTTTCACTGAAGAACTCACATCTTGCAGCACTGGTCAAGATGCCCTTCCTGTAGCTGTTAGAACCATTATGGTCTTAAACGTTTTCACTTTTAGCTCTTTCAAGGATCAATTGGGATTTTGGAGGTATCTCACAATGTACTGTGTGCCACTATATCTCATAGTCTCAATGATGCCCTCTTTTTCATTAGTGATCCCTCGCAGATGAGAATGACTCTTTTTCACTCTCGGGGTGAGTCTGTAGTGGCTACGTAGACAAATGCGGCTACCACAGGCTCTGTTACACTTGGGGCAGATGGTGGTGCATTGGTATGGTATCACGTTCCTTTTGCTGTTGTCGCCTGGCTTCCGCTTTTTCCCGCTGGCAAGTCTCAAGATGCTCAATGCCTTCCCGCATGCTCCTCCACCACTTTGGATGGTCTTGGACCAGTAATTCCCACTTCACCAGTGAGGCATCAAGGGTATCACTGAAGCATTTCCTCTCTCCACCTGAGGCTTGCCTGCTGTTTTGAAGCTGGGAGGGCAGCAACTGCTTGGGGGTGGGGGGGTCACATGTTGGTCATGTGGATGATGTGCCCAGCCCATCGCAACCAATCAAGGGTGGTAGGGATGTTGGCCTGGTTCAGGATGCTGGTGTGGTGCATCTTTCTTCCCAGCGGATTCACAGGTTCTTGCACAGGCAGCATTGGTGGTATTGCTTTAGTGCCTTGAGGGATCTGCTGTAGACAGTCCATATCTCAGAGCCACCAACCACAGGGTTGGTGTTGACCTGAAACCCTTTTCCTCAGGCCTTAGAGAATATTGACCACTTCCAATACCTGGTGAGTATCCTAACAGCCTGCCCTCTTTACCCCAGAACTGGACAATACATCCCTTTTATAACACACACAGCTTCACAGACACAAAAAGCAGAAATTTCAGCATTATCACTGGATTTCCTTCAAGTGCAAGGCAACATTGGTTGTACCCTTGTGGATATCAAGGCACAGGAAACTCTTCCACTTCCTCAAAGTGCAGCTGCTCTGTGACTACTGCAAGACATTGGATGGAATGGAGCATTTCATCTATGAGGTTGGATAAGCTCAAGTTGTTTTCTTTGAAGCAAAAATGGTTGAAGGGGTCCTAATAGAGAGTTATGGGGGCATGGACAGGATGATTAGAAAGCAGCTGTTCCCCTTAGTTGAAGAGTCAACATCAAGAGGACATAATGTTGAAGTGAAAGGCAAGACATTTAGAGAGGATTTGAGGAAGATCTTTCTCACCCAGCATGGGGGTCTGGAATGCATGGTCGGGGGGAATACTTCAGGAGGGAAACTTCACAACCTTAATAAAGTACTCAGATGAGCACTTAAAGTGTCATAACATTTAAGGCTATGGACCTAGTACAGGAAAGTGAGACTACTGTCGATAGTGAGATTTTTTTGATGGTTTTGATGGGCTGAAGGGCCTCTTCTGTAACTGTGTGATTCTATAATCTCCACCAGTTCCATTTTCCTTACTAGAGTCACTTTGTCTATACCTGTGTGAGGGCCAATTGAGGTAGCTATATTCTCACTGGTGGAAGGTGCCCTTGGCAGGTGTGACGAGTTTTTCAAATCTTTGCTGGTCATCTTTGATTAGTGGTGGAGAGAGAGAGGAATAAAGTTTCTTTGGGTGGAATACTTACTGGAAGATATCACAAAACCTAACTTTGGTGAACTGAATTCTCTACAGTGCCAGAGCTTCCTAATGCAACCGAGTGCTTTGCATGATTTTAGAAAGAATGGAATGCAATGCTCCTCTTAACGAGCACTCTGTAATCACCATCTCTACTGTCAGTTCCCATCACCAGATCTGACTTCCACATGATCTGCAATCTTAGCTACTTCTATCACTCTGATAATCTGAGTCAGAAGTCACACAGCACCAGGTTATAATTTAACTGGTTTATTTGAAATCACAAGCTTTCGGAGCAACGCTCCTTTGTCAGGTGAAGTGGAGGGAAGTCACAGAATTTAAATGCAGAGAGATAATTGCAAGATAAGGCAGAGCTTTAATTATTTGGATCATATATCACATTCCTTCACTTGTTATTCAGCTGTTGACACTTTACTCACACCATTTGATACTTTTGATCATCTGCAAAGAGTTAGATTAGATTAGATTAGATTGTTTACAGTGTGGAAACAGGCCCTTCAGCCCAACAAGTCCACACCGACCCGCCGAAGCGCAACCCACCCATACCCCTACATTTACCCCTTACCTAACACTACGGGCAATTTAGCATGGCCAATTCACCTGACCTTGACATCTTTGGACTGTGGGAGGAAACCAGAGCACCTGGAGGAAACCCACGCAGACATGGGGAGAATGTGCAAACTCCACACAGTCAGTCGCCTGAGGCGGGAATTGAACCCGGGTCTCTGGTGCTGTGAGGCAGCAGTGCTAACCACTGTGCCACCGTGCCGCCCACGGAGTTGTTTTTGTTATTCAGCCTGTCGATACTCCAATTGCACTATCTTTTGACACTCCTAATTACCTGGAATCATCTTGCCATTATCTCTCTGCATGTAAATTCTGTACTTGTGCACTTCCCTCTACTTCACCTGATGGAGTAGTGCTCCCAAAGTTTGTGCTTTCAAATAAACCTGTTGGACTGTAACTTGGTGTCATGTGACTTCTGACTTTGTCCACCCCAGTCCACACCTGCACCTCCATTTCTGACAATGTGAAAGTAGGGGACCAATCCATCTCTCTTTGCACTCCCTTCAACATTCTGCTCAAAAGGCAAAAATGACTGTGAGAAAGCACTGCTGCCCTCCGTGGCCAGTAACAGCTGCACCAACTCACTGAAGGTTACATTTTTTCAGTCCTGGCAGGTTCTCAATAACACTTTGTCTTTGAGGGTAAGTAAGTGCCCTGCAAACATAATCATCGCATGTTCACATTACATCCGGAGGTTCCTCAGATGTCTGTTAGAGGGTAAATATCTTTTCTGAGGGCATGGGGGTAGCACTTACATTGCTGGAGTGTTTCAGATTTTTGAAACATTTCCTCCATAAGATCTAAATTCTTCTGACCACCCTGCTTCTGCTGATTGTGGTAGTGATGACCATCCACGCCTGTCCATTCTTTGTGTCTTCCTGCCATGTTCTTCTGGGAAGGGGCCTTCCCTTATGTTTCACAGCATCATCTCCAGGTCCACAGCTGAAAACTGAAGGGTTGTCTTCCTCTGGTACCACTTTCCAGGCCTTTGGTCCTGCTGAGACATCACAGAAGTGAATGTTTTCTGATTCTTCAGGTGGCACTCACAACAGTGAAACAATAGACTCAGTAATGACAGTTATGATCAATTTAAATGAGAACTGCTCCACATAGGACTATAGGGACCATTTAAATGTTACACTGCTTTTCTAACCTTCCTGCCAAAGTTGGCGAATTCACGTTTTTCCACATTATACTCTATCTGCAATTTTGATGAAGAATCATTTAAACTCGAAATATGAGCTTGCTTTCTCTCCATGGATGCTGCTCAACTTGTTGTGATTTCCAGTTTTGTTTTGCTTTTAGTTCTTTTACTCACTCGCTTAATTTGTCCTTATTCCTTGGCAGACTCTCGACTTAATCTTGACAACTTTCTTTCCTACATATCTTGGTGTTATTGGTCAATTTCACTACCATACATTTACCCATTCATCAAACTCATTGAGATAGATTGTTATTAGTTGGCCCTCTGCCATCTCACTAGTTACCATCCTGTAAAAAATAACTATTTTCCCTACTCTTTGCATCCTGTTAGTTAGCTAAACCTTCGTCAATGCTAATATGTTACCCGTACACCCTATAGTAATCTTTGTGCAGTACCTTGGATGTGGAAAAGAACAGCATGTCAGGCAGCATCCGATGAGCAGGAAAACAGATGTTTCGAGCAAAAGCCCTTCATCAGAATGAAGGCCTTCATTCCTGATGAAGGGCTGTTGCCCTAAACTCCGATTTTCTGCTCCTCGGATGCTACCTGACTGGCTGTACTTTTCCAGCACCACTCTAATCTAGACTCTGATCTCCAGCATCTGCAGTCCTCACTTTTGCCTTGTACCTTGGATGTAGCAACTTGAAAAAACCTAAAGGTGTTATGTTTACTATTTTTCTGAATTCCTTCCAGAATCTAAGGAATTTTGGAAGATTGTAACCTATGACTCTGTAATATCTTGTTTTAAGTCTCTAGCATTCAAACCATCTGATGCTCGGGACTTCTTGGTCTCATCGGTTTTCCAGCACTCTTCCACTAGTAATGTTGAATGTTTGGAGTTTCTAGGTGAAAGTGAGGATTGAAGATGCTGGAGATCAGAGTCTAGGTTAGAGTGGTGCTGGAAAAGCACAGCAGGTCAGGCAGCATCCGAGGAGCAGGAAAATTGGTGTTTCGGGCAAAAGCCCTTCACTAGGCTGATTCCTGATGAAGGGCTTTTGCCCGAAACGTCGATTTTCCTGCTTCTCAGGTGCTGCCTGACCTGCTGTGCTTTTCCAGCACCACTCTAATCTTGTTTGGTGTTTCTCCCTTCTGTTCACCTCTTGAGGTGTAAGTATCTTTAGGATGTCATCTAAGTCTTCTACTATGAAGAGAGACACAAATATCTCTGCCATTTTCTTGTTTTCCATTATCAATACTCCAGGCATTGGATGCAGTCACTAGGCTGATAACAGGTATGGAGGGACTGTCTTATGAGGAGAGGTTGAGTGGGTTGGGGCTGTGCTTGTTGGAATGTAGAAGAATGAGAAGTGATCTTATTAAAATTACAAGATTCTTAAAAGACTTGACAGGGTAAAGGCAGAAAGGTTGTTTCCTTTTGTGGGAGAGTCTATGTCTAAAGGACATAATCTCAGAATAAGGGGCCACATATTTAAGAAAGAGGTAAGGAGGAATTTCTTCTTTCAGATTTTGGTAATCTTTGGAATTCTTTACCACAGAGGACTGTTGAGGTTGTGTTGTTAAGTAAATTCAAGGCTGAGATAGATAAAATTTTAATTTGTAAGGGCAATCAAGGGTTAGGGGGAAAAGGCAAGAAGAGTAGAATTCAGGATTATCAGATCCACCATGATCTAATTGAATGGTGGAGTGACTCAATGGATTGAATGGCTTATTTCTGTTCCTATATCTTATGGTTTTATGGACTCACTCTTGACTAACACTACCTTTAGTTAATAATTTCCTACTTAAACATTCATAGAAACACCATCTGTTTTATATTAAAAGCTAGTTTTCTCTTATACCCTCCTTTTTGTTTCACCTTTTTTTTTTCTATTTCTTAAAATCTGACTAGTTTTCTGAACAGCCACCATTGTTTTTCAAACTTGCGCAGTATTTTTTAAAATTCTATTCTTAACTTCCTTCTTTAGTCACAGATGATGCATTTTTCTCAAAGAATCCTTGTTTCTTCCTGGATAAATATTTGTCAAGAGTTTTTAAATATTTCCTTAAAAGTCTGCCACTAAATTTCTACTGTCCTAACTTTCAATCTAGTTTCCTAGTTCACTTAGCTCTGCATTCACACCCTTAAACCTGTACTCCGGTTTGAAACAGCAGGTTTAGAAACATATTTTGCCTTTTAACTGAACAGGAAATTCTATCGTGTTATGATTACTGCCACATGGAAGGTTCCTTTGCCATGATATTATTGATTGTCTTATTGTTTATTATTAGAGGAGAAAGTGAGGTCTGCAGACGCTGGAGATCAAAGCTGAAACTTTATTGCTGGAACAGCACAGCAGGTCAGGCAGCATCTAGGGAACAGAAGATTCGACGTTTCAGGCACATGCCCTTCTTCAGGAAGGGCATGTGCCCGAAACGTCGAATCTTCTGTTCCCTAGATGCTGCCTGACCTGCTGTGCTGTTCCAGCAATAAAGTTTCAGCTTGTTTATTATTAGGTCTAGAATAGTCTAATCGCTGGTTGACTATAAAATGAAGTGTTCTAAAAAATTGGGCCAACTACACTCTGGAGTTATTTTTTCAAGCTGCCTTTGATTCACCAATCTCCATGAAGATTAAAGTCACCCATAATTATTGCCATGCATTTCTTACATGTCCCATTTATTGCTTCTATACTCTGTCTTATAATGTAAAAGCAGTTAGAGTGACTAAAACTGTTCAAACAAGTGACCTATATATATTTTTAAACTGTTCATAAGATGTAATTGTTACTGGCTAAGCCAGAATTTACAGTACTTTCCTAATTGCCTTTGAGAAGGTGATCATAAGCTGCTTTCTTAAACTTTCTTGAGGGGGTAGGCACACCACAGAGCTGTTATAGGATGTTCTGCTATAATGTTTTGTCAACGTGAATTGGCTATAATGCGATTGATGAATTGTGAATGTTGTTTGGATAACCTGAATGGATATAGTGATTTTGTAAGAGTGATGTTCTTCAGTGTGATTTTCTGTAGCCGCTTTTCATAGCGCGATTTTCTATAGCGCGAGATTGCAAAAGAACATAACTATCGTGTTATAGCAGGATGACCTGTACTTAAACTGATTCTATACCTTGCTCTTTTGAGCTAAGATCATTACTGTACTAACCACATTGTTAAATAATGCAGTGAACCCACCACAAGTTCCTAGTTTCCTGCCTTTTCAAAACAATAAATACTTTCAATATTCAGGCAGCAACCTTAATCACCCTGCAACTAACAATAGAATCTCCTTCTGAAGCAGTTCAGAGACAGGATCTTCCAAGAGTAGCTGGGACAGGTTTTCTTGTGTGATTACATAATTTTCAGCTAATGATGTACAAAGAGCAGAGGTATACAATATTACTGAAGAAGCAGGCAGAATGTCTGTGTCCTACCCTTTGCTCACAGTGTCAAAGGGCTGGTGCCATGTTTAAAGGGATTTAGTGATTCATTGTCAACCAAAGGCGTCAATGTGGCTATAATCAGAGGTGTTGATAATTGCACAAACCTGTGGAAATCCTACAGCTGTAAACATTATGATGTCCCAGAGCAGACAATGAGTGGCCTCTTGGTGCAGTGATGCCTTGCTGCAGGCTTTTCTCTAGGCCATCTGGAAAGGTCCAGTTTCCAAGAGATGGCAACAGGAGGCACTTCCATCGAACCAAGATGGCCTGAATGGAGGTCAAAGGCAGTAAGACCTCACTATTGATCCTGAATCCAGTGTATGAAGAGGGTGAATGCTGTGCTCTGCGTGGGTAAGTGGCATTGTTTAGTCACTGCAAATTTACAACCATATGAGCAACAGACCGTGTAAATGTGTTCATACAGGAAGATGTCAAACAAGTGTTTGGGCCTCAACAGCAATTGGAAGGTGTGGGCTGAGTGTATAGGAGTCACCTTATTATCTGAAAGTTATATCAATTGCAAGACAGTGTGAGTCTCTGGCCCTCACTGGGATGGGTTCAAGAACTACTAAAGGCATGTATGGAATGACACTCAATCATTCTGTTAACCTGTCTGCAGATGAATGCTCAACAATCATTGGGAGCAGAGTCTGATAGGAGGAGGTATCTCCAACAGCTCCTCATCCTCTTTGAGGAGGGAATTGTGGAGGTGGAACAGGACTGAGCCTGCACGGATGGAGACACCAGAAACTTGCAGTAATCTATTGAGGATGCCTCCAGTCTGCTGTGGCTTAATGGACATACAGGACTGAGGCCTGAAGTATTGTTGAGAAAAAAGATTTGCATAACCATCAGTCAATGATTTTTGTTTTTTGCTGCAGTTTAGCAGCAAGATCATGCAGAAGAGACCGCATTTGCCCTTGAACACCACCTCTAATGATGACGGCTTTGAGAACAGACTGAAAGTTCAATCACAGCATCCCCTGCACTCCCCATCAATGCAAACATGGTAAGCATATCAAAGACATGTGCTCAGTGCTGACAGAGGATGTGTGGACCAAGATCTCTGACACGTGGAGGGCTGCAGGCCACTGCTGATCCTCATACAATTGATAAGCCTTTGGATGTTTCTGTAGGAGATGAGAGGTGCAGAGAGAGAGAGACAGGGGAACATCAGACAAAAATGCCAGAGGCCATGTGTTGATTTAAACAATGCCTGGAGACTCTGGCCATGTTATGAGTCATGTCATATAAGCTCTTAGCTTCATCTGTGAAGAGGGTGTCAACCGGCTTGAAGGATCTGATCAAGTACTTAGTGGCTGCCAGATCTGCACTCAGATCTGTGCTTCATCACTGCAATGCAGCAATGACGAGGCAAAGGCAATGAGGTGTCTTCACCTCCCACCAGCATCACTTTTCCCTCAAGGAGTCAGAGAGGTGCCTGCATGCAATTACAGTGGGGAGATGCTCCAACAAAGCACCTTGGGGACTTTATCCTAGGACATTACTAAGGGATCCTATCTTTCAATCTCTGTTCTGCCAGTGACCCCATTATCTCAGCAGGTCAACACAATGAGGATGCACCTGCAACAGTGCAGTGAGCTGGAGCCCTACTGCAGGTTGGAGCACTCTTGGGCTTGGACCACCAGAGGACAGCTACCACCGTCATCCCAAGCAAATGCATGTAGCAGTTTGCAGACTGCCTCCAACTCAGTTGTGGACATCAGGGCTGCATCTGGACATAGTGTTCAGAAAAAGAAAGATGAAGACATTATAAGGGCAGTAATGGTACACAGGGATTTAATCACTACATAAATATGTAACACATTTCACTTTAATCATGTATTTGAGTACTTTTGTCATGCTTGTCTGGATTTATGGGCTTTGCATATTGTTCCCAATTAGTCTTGGAGGACGTGGGCTTAAGGGTACACCATTTATTGTGTTCCATCATCAGTAGTGACATCTCTGAGTATCCTGACATGTACAATTGAATCTTGGGCATCATTTGTAAAGTTGAGTCCATGGATACATTTGCCAATCCATGAGGTAATGGTCACCCATTTATCATCCCTGTGAGGTCACTGTCAGGGTAGCAACAGCAGAGAAGTCTGCAGCCAAATCCATATAACAGTGTTCTTTGGAAGTCCCAATTTGGAGAATGTTAGTGAGATATGATTGTATTTCTGTGACATTAAGATTGCCTCATTCTTATCTAATTTATTCATGATTATTAGTGCTCCTTTTGTCAGCCATTGTTTTCAGCTTTAACTTCATCCACCTGAAGTGACCTTACTCCCAATTCATTGGACTACACTTTCATGTAGAGAATACAATATGGTATATGTTACCTTTCAAACATGATCCACCACCTTCTATTCTTTTCCGGTAACCCACCAAACTCTCCATTCAGACTTGACTCACCAAGTGTAACAAGTCCACTCCTTGTTACCCTTGAAACCTTACTTAGCCCACTTTATTACTGTTCCCATGTGTGTCTCTGTCCTGATTCTTCCTGCTGTCTGCACTATTTGTTTCCCCTATTTCTGTGAACCCTCTCCCCTACCATGAGACAATATGCAACCTAAAAATATCTCTGCCAATCCAAAGCATCATACTTTCCCCGTCACTGATCTCTCTGCTGCCCACGTTCCCTCAATTCAATCCCTAGGATCCCACCATACATTTACTTCACCCTTTAGGACCATCTTTCTCACACCATCCCTGCTTGAAGACTGCACCTCCAGCTTTTATGTGATCCCAACATTCAAACACATGGCCCTTGCCTCTATCTGATCTTCCTGCACCCTTGCCTTCCTGCCATACCTCCCTCTCTTGGCCAGTCTCCCTCATCTGTGCACCTCAGAGTATCTTTCCTGATCTCAAGCATCACCTCCAGTCACTGATGAATACTGTCCCAGGAGGAAAACTGTGCACTGCACATCACTGATACATAGTTGGGAACTGGAAGGTGAGTAATGCTTGCTTGTTAACAACTTAGTTGAGAAGATTAGATTAGATTGGATTACTTAGAGTGTGAAAACAGGCCTTTCAGCCCAATAGGCCCACACCAACCCTCCGAAAAGTAACCCATCTAGACCCATTCCCCTACATTTACCCCTGACTAACGTACCTCACACTATGGGCAATTTAGCATAGCCAATTCAGCTGACCTGCACATCTTTGGATTATGGGAGGAAACCGGAGCACCCGGAGGAAACCCACGCAAACATGGGGAGAATGTGCAAACTCCACACAGACAGTCGCCTGAGGCAGGAATCGAACCCGGGTTCCTGGTGCTGTGAGGCAGCAATGCTAACCACTGAGTAAGGGGTACTTAATTTTAGCGAGATTGCCCTTTAATGAGCATGCATGAACTAAAAATAGGTTTCCCGAACTTGTGCTAAGGAGTTTCAAATGTTGCTGAACTTAATTACTTTGCTTCATCCCAGGAATTTTATTTTTAGCCTCATGCCCAATTAAGGTTCCTTGCCCACCAAGCTTCCTGCTCCTTGAAGCAGCTCAACATTCTGCAGATGGCCTGTCTCTGGACTGGCTATCAAATCAGAAATATACCAGCTAGCCCACCTTCACTCCTGACTGTTACTGACCTTCCCTATCAGTTCAGTGGTTGCCTCTGTGAAACTTGAAGTACAGTACGTTTTTGGATTGCCCTTCAGCGTTTGGTTGGGAGCCTGAAATGGTGGTGACTGTTTCTCACCCTCCCGTCCAACATTCAATCCCTCCAAGACCTAAGCACTTTCCCCCTCTAACAGCCTGTGACGCCGGACTATAAATAATTTCTTTCATCAAACTATTCAAACGTGTAATGACACACCTCTGCAACAGGTAGGACTTGAACCCATGCCTATCAATCTCAGAGCTGAAAATGTGTTGCTGGAAAAGCACAGCAGGTCAGGCAGCATCCAAGGAACAGGAGAATCGACGTTTCGGGCATGAGCCCTTCTTCAGGAATCCTATCAATCTCAGAGGCAGGGGCACTACACTTCCTGAAGAAGGGCTTATGCCCGAAACGTCGATTCTCCTGCTCCTTCGATGCTGTCTGACCTGCTGCGTTTTTCCAGCAACACATTTTTCAGCTCTGATCTCCAGCATCTGCAGTCCTCACTTTCTCCTACACTACACTTCACCACAGGATCCTTCCTGCCTTTACAGTAATAATGCTCATCAAACTTTGACGGTGGGGAATATCCCCTCAACGTTCCTAACGTGCAGAAGTAGGTGGTATCGGTGGGTCGAGGGAGACTGTTTAAAGTGAAGTGAACCTGTTGTTTTTCTGGATGACAGGGAACGCCCTGCAGCAGTCATTCAGCTGTCCCGTTTCCACCTCTTGGGTCAATAACGTGCGCACTGCACGTAAAGAGAGCGAGAAAGAACACAAATCAACCTGAAACACATACATTGGAGAGGTAGGTCCGGTTGTGAGGCTGACGTCAAAGCGGACTGCCCGTTCCCGTTCTGATGTAGGGGAGACACACTGAGGTGAGACCCAGCCCTCGCTGGGTGCAGCCTGACTTAGCCCAGCCCAGCCAGGACAGGACAAAGACCAGGCCAGCAGCACCAATCTCCCCAGCTTCCCCCACCCCAACTCCCTCAACCTGAACTAACTCCATCAAAGTGCTTCAAGCCGCTTTAATTTCAGCTGCTTTGCCTAGCAAATCTGATCCGCAACCAAAACAAAACAATAATGAGCAGAGGTGCAGCACTGAGAGGGGGAGTTCCTGACAAGATGGTCATCGCCTCACCGCATCCTTTGCATCAAGGGAGGTGCTGAGAGGGTGGGGAGCTCAGCTGTTGGATTCTGCTTCTTTTTTTTTGCATCTTATCTCCCAACCCCCCTCCCTCCCTCTATTTCCGGATGGAAGAAAAGGAGCCGAGACTGCGCGCACTTTTCCACGCCTGTGATATTAACCGTTCCGGTCAGATCGAGTATGAGGAATTTTTCACAGTCTGCCGGGAGCTACAAGTACACGAGTCCCACATCGACACGATCTTCCACAAGCTAGACTCGAACAGGGACGGCTGCATCAACTTCCACGAATTCACCGAAGGCTTTCACGAAGTTTCGAAGATGAGCAACTTGGGAGCTGTGGGTGCTGACCCTGACTGGGATGAGTTCCAGCAAAGACTGGGGGACGAAGCTAAGTTCATCCCAAGGTGAAATCTGACCCTTATTTGAAACCAAATTCTTTGACGGAGTTTTGTTTTAATGTGCTGTGATATTTTTTTTTAAACTTTAGGATTTATTGGTAGGATCTGCTGTTTTTGTGCAAGGGGGACGTGTTGGTGCTGGAGTCCTGGGCAGGAGGGGTGGCCAGGCAGGGTAAGGCTAAGCAGTGGTTCAGCTGGCGGAACCGGCTGCTCTTGGCCAGTCTTCCCCCAGCTCCTGGCCAGCGCTCTGCAGCTCCGCGTCATTGTGTCTGCCTTTGGCCAAATCCCTCTCTCTCTCCCTCTCTCTCTCTCTCCCTCTGCCTCGTTCACTTCTTCGCAGTTACGCACATGAGATTCTGATCGAGGGTCACATGTCGACTTTAAGCTGATTTTAAACAAATGAACAAAATCCACTTTGCTTGTCAGCGCTACAGCTGACCGATTTGCGAGAAAATAATGCCGTATTTGACTGCCCAGAGCGTGCCTTTAGAGTTTTTTTTTAACTTGTCAGTTCCGCATCATAAAACAGCAGTCTATTCATGAGAAAAGTCGGACTTTTTAAAAGATTAACAAGACGTTCCGATCTAACGCGAGTGAAAATCCAGGATGTGTACAGCGGCTTGCTGTCACTGGTTGGGAAATAGACTTTTTGTCTTTTCTGGTGTCAGTGCAGGGAACATCCTCGCCTTTATCATCTTCCCTAAAATAACCCGGGATGCCTTTCCAAATACAGTGGATTTCAGGAGTTAGTTTTACGGCATGCAAATACAATTATCTGTTTTCAACGCGTGTTTTTTTTTGTAGGATAGACAGTGAAGCTTAGAAATGAATGTTAATATCCACGGTTAACAGATTGCTTTGCACAAATGAAAGAAAACATATTATAGATGCTGGAGAAATTCAGCATCTGTTGAGAGTTCGCAGTTCGCAATCCTGCGTGACTTCTTCATGTTGGGTTCTGAAGTCATGTTGGATTGAGACGTTAGTTCTGTTTCTCTGTTGAATAGTGCTCGCAGTTTTTAAGCAGCCCCGAGGGAGTTCTCACTCCAGCCCTGTGTACTGTATATGGAATGGCCGCTCAACTCATGGTGTGGTCATCTCACTTCGAGCCATAGTGTTGTACAGCACGGAAACAGGCTCTTCGGGCCAACGTGCTCCCGCGGACCACATATCCTAAACTATTCCAGTCCCATTTTCCAGCGCTTGACCAATATCCCTCCAAACCCTTCCTATTCACATACCCATTCAGATACCTTTGAAATGCTGTAAATGTACCAGCCTCCATTCTTCCATTCTGGCAGCTCATTCCACACACGTACCACCCTCTGCATGAAAAGGTTGCCCCTTAGGTCCCTTTTATATCTTTCCCCTCTCACCCTAAACCTATGCCCTCTAGTTCTGGACTCCCACACCCCAGGGAAAAGACTTTGTCTATTTACCCTATCCATGCCCCTCATAATTTTGTAAACCTCTATAAGGTCACCCCTTAGCCTCCGACACTCCAGGGAAAACAGCCCCAGCCTGTTCAGCCTCTCCTTATAGCTCAAATCCTCCAACCCTGGCAACATCCTTGTAAATCTTTTCTGAACCCTTTCAAGTTTCACAACATCCTTCCGATAGGAAGGAGACCAGAACTGCATGCAATATTCCAACAGTGGCCTAACCAATTCCCTGTACAGCTGCAAAATGACCTCCTAACTCCTGTATTCAATACTCTGATCAGTAAAGGAAAGCATACCAAACACCTTCTTCACTATCCTATCTACCTGTGACTCTACTTCCAAGGAACCATGAACCTGCACTCTCTTTATTCAACAACACTCCCCAGGACCTTATTTTTTTTTAGTGAACAGGAGGTCTGACACTCCTGTTTTTATTCTTTATTTTTGTGTGTGCAGGTGTGAGACACAGTGAAAGACACAAGGAGCACAAATCTTTATTCAGTTTCCACCACCAGGAAGAAAGGAAACACCCAAGTGGCCAGTGACAAGCACTGCCCTTCACATCAAAGGGCAATGCTGTATGATCAAGCAGTGAAGGGGAGGGCAGGGATTAAATCAAAATAGAATTGGAGGGAGAAATAATGCGAAATAATCCCTGCAGTGCCCACCTCTCCCTGAACAGCTCCAGGGTGATGGTGGACACCGAATGCTCCCTGTCCAGAGACACCCGGGCTCTAACGTAACCACGGAAGAGGGGCAGGCAGTCGGACCTAACGGCCCGCTGCCTGGACCTGTTTATGGCCAGTTTGGCCAGGCCCAGGAGAAGACCCATGAGGAGGTCTTCAGACCGGCCCTCCCTCCTCCGTACCAGGTGCCTGAAGATCAGGAGCGTGGGACTGAAGTGCAAACAAAAACAACGAAGAAGGTTTTTTAGAAAATCAAAAAAGTAGTGCAAGTGCCCACACCCAATATATACATGGTCCACGGACTCCACAGCACTGCAGAACAAGCAGTTGGGCTGGGTGTCCGTGAACCACCACAATTTGCGGTTACACGGGACTGCTGCGTGCAGCACCCTCCACCCCAGATCCCCGAGATAAAGGGGGAGGACTCCCCGCATAGAGAGCTCTCCACTGGGGATCCCCACCGCCCAGTGGTGAATGGGCACGCCAAGGCGTGTCCGGACAGTGGATGAGGGCGAGGAGGTGGACGGTGTGCAGCAGCAGTCGATACAGGGCCCGCCATGATACTTCCTTAAAATGGACAAAATTAAAATTCCGGAGGCGGCTCAGGTTGTGGGGCACAGGTTTCAGGGGGAAGTACAGGACCTTGGGGCCAATGTAAAATTTTGTCCGGGCAGGGGTGAGTGCAGACGGGATCCCACCGTACACCTGAGCATCCTCCAACTGGTGCACTCCGAGCACCGCCATTTTGAGGCGCAGGACCTTACCATTAAGTGTATAAATCTGGGTTCTGATTTGCTTTTCCAAAATGCATCACCTCGCATTTATCTAAACTCCTCAGCCTATTGGCTCATCTGATCAAGATTCCATTGTACTCTGTGGTAACCTTCTTAGCTGTCCACCACACCTCCAATTTTGGTGTCATCTGCAAACTTACTAACTATACCTCTTATGCTCACATCCAAATCATTTATATAAATGATGAAAAGTAGTGGACCCAGCACCGATCCTTGTGACACTCCACTGGCCACAGGCCTCCAGTCTGAAAAGCAACTCCCATCACCACCTGTTTTCTACTTTTGAGCCAGTTCTGTATCCAAATGGCT
Organism: Chiloscyllium plagiosum; assembly: GCF_037043375.1. Classification (NCBI taxonomy): domain Eukaryota; kingdom Metazoa; phylum Chordata; class Chondrichthyes; order Orectolobiformes; family Hemiscylliidae; genus Chiloscyllium; species Chiloscyllium plagiosum. The sequence goes on from NW_028270140.1 coordinate 70,346,732, forward strand.
GGTTCTCCGTTTGTTCCATTAGATCTAACTTTGCTAACCAGTCTACCATGAGGAACCTTGTCAAACGCCTTATTAAAGTCCATATAGATCATGTCTACCCTCTGCCCTCATCAATCACCTTTGTTACTTCTTCAAAAAACTCAATCAAGTTCATGAGACATGATTTTCCATGCACAAAGCCATGCTGACTATTCCTAGCCTTGCCTTTCCAAATACATATAAATCCTGTCCCTCAGGATTCCCTCCAACAATTTGGCTATCACCGATGTCAGGCTCACCGGTCTCTAGTTCCCTGGGTTTTCCTTACCATCTTTCTTAAATAGTGGCATGGGAGGAAAGCTGCTAACACCAGAGCGAAGCGACCTGCCCAGACAGTACTACAAATCAAAAATGGCAACCCCCTGCCTCCAACTCCCCATTTGTCTCCATGTTTCTAAACTTACTAATGTGTGGAATGGCCGATATGTGACACAGATGCTTATAAAATGGCGTGAAGAGCAGTCCAGGAAAGGATAGTTCAGGACCAAATTAATATCACTTGGTCAGATAATGAAGGAAAGCCAGTATAGATTTGTTGGGGGAAATTTACATTAAACTAACTTGTTTTTTTGATGAGATATCAAAGGGCTGATGTGGGCAATGCGGCTAATGTGATGTATGTGAACTTTAACAGGTATTCGATAAGTTACAGCTCATAGAATAAGATACTATAGACAAAAGAATACAAAATTGGCACAATGTCAGGAAAGAGTAGTGGTTAATGAGTATCTTTTCACTAAGGAACACTCACTCCTCTCTCTTCCTTCCCCTGCCCAACCCAAGGAAATTCTGCTCTTGGGTGTCCATGAGTACCTTCAATAGATGAACATTTATTAATTTCTATGCTATGTTGAGAATAATTGGCTTGATTGCTACCTTTTGCTTCTTTCATGAGTCACTCATGGTTAGGTCACCCTAAGTCACTTTAAAGTACATTTTCATGTTTAGTATCAGAATTATTTTTCTGTAATTAATTCAGTATTTTATAATCTATTAATCGGATGTCTGCTGGAGGTGTACATTTTCTTTTGCTTTTACTACTAGTCCATCACCATTCACCAAGTGGGGGGGGGGGGAGAAAAGGAAGCTTCTCTACACTTTATAGTCACCTACAGTTCTTGTTAATCCTTCAAAATGTGAACATTTTCATTTTGTCATGTGGGTTGTTGAACTCTTACTGTGGCTGGCAGATTTGTGCAGGAACATCCATAAACTGGTATGGATGTCCTCTGACAAGATAGTTCAAAGAAAGATTGATCATCTTGATGGTGTAGGGCAGGCAGTTACTTTCGATATGCAATAATGGTATTCTGCTGCTTCAGTTGAATTTTATACACAGGTGATTGTGTGGCAAAAGAGGACTTTTGTTTTCTAGTTAACACATTGATTTTGTAATGCCCCCTGTTGGCAGTTGGAAGGCCTGTACGGTCTACAGCTTCCTTTCACTGCCAATGGCACAACAATGTGAATTACTTGTTTTACAGTGTGTACTGCAGGACAGCACAAATTAATTAGCCCACTCCAGTATTAACCACCTTTCAGATCCTAAACCTTATTACACACACTTCTTCAACTTTCCTTGATGAAGCAGAACCTTCGGCAATGTTATCTGCACAAACCAGTGATTTTCTTATGCTGGCCTTACCATTCTGATGTAATATTAATGGAAAATGACCTCAGCACACATTTTTCCAGGATGGGAATAAATAGCATGATAGTTATGTTATTATAAATTAGTTCAAATCCCACTATGGCAGCTGGAAATTTAAATTCAGTTAATAAGTCTAGAATGTTAAAAAAACTGATATCAATAATGATAGTCATTGGACTACTAGATTATTGTTAAAATCCCTTAGGGAAAGAAACCTGCTGTCTTTACCAATACGTCTAGAATTTGTTTTGTATTGCAGGTGATATATTTCAGTGCTTAGTCCCTTTTATATTATTTTGGGCATGTCCTGTGATTTAAAGGGGCCAATTGTGCACTGGGACTTCTGCTTTAGTGTGCTATTTGTAGGGAGCATTAGTATATGCCCGGTTTTACCAATTTGTCATGCTTGACTCAGAAATATGATTGATTATCAATTACCTGATGAAAGGCTTATGCCCGAAATATCGATTCTCCTGCTCCTTGGATGCGACCTGCTGTGTTTTTCCAGCACCACACTCTTGACTCTGATCTGCAGTCCTCACTTTCTCCTGATTGTCAACTACCCCTTGAAATGGCTTAGCAAGCCACCTAATTGCATTCAAAAGGTGGGCTACTAATGTCTTCTCATAGATGATTTGGAATGGGTAAGAAAAGCTGGCCTTGCTATCGACACACACATCCTGTGATTGAATCAAAAGTAAATTAAACCTCTGTACGGTGATGGTTTACTAACACAGGCAACTCTTGTATTCCATTCTTACTGCTAACTTAACACATGAATCAACATATTTTCTTTAATGTGTGTCCATATGGAAAAACTGTTCATACCTCCTAACTGTTCATTAAGCTCTTTGCTGCATTTTAGCAAAACTCTCACATATATTCCATAGATCCATTTTAAACAGAAACTCATGAAGCAATGGAGGATAATTTTCTGACTCATTTTCCAACCAGATTAGTTATTAATACTCTTTTGCTGATAAGCTTTACACAAGTAGGAGTGCTGAAGAATATTTTGTAGGTTTGCATACATGTCCATCAGATCATCTGAGCACAACAGATCTCAAAAAAAAATTAGATACCTCTAACTGATAAAAGAATCTATCCATTTTCTTCCATTTTAAATTATAGGAAACTATTTCCTGTAAAAGCTAACTCATTGAATTTCCAAATATTCATTCAGCTCTGGTAATCTATTACACTTGGGTTCAGACTCGGGAAGGTCATACCCTAAGGGCAGAATATTTCCACACTGTGAAGGTTGTGGACTACGATAAGATGAGTAGAATCAGGTGAGAGGGTCATTATGGTGTCAAGATCATCTCGCTGCAATGTCCCCTCCCACTCGTTTGTTCATAATGGTGTGGCAAAGTTCTCACCAGGGAGCAGTGAGTTCCCAGTTGGTGCTTTTCATTACTTGTTAAACAGCTTGCTAACAGCCCAATTCACTATGGGTAGCAATCTTGCCAAACCCACCATACAAAGTAGCCATGAGCAAAACCCATCAGTAAAACCAGAGCAGGTAATTCTGCTTCTCCATGAGTCCATGTTAGCCATGGAGAAACTAGAGAGCAGGGCACAATCAGTCAGCACCAGCTGCACATACCCTTCTACTATAAATGTTGACATTCACTTTCAGGTATGTCAGCCACCATGCTGACATACTCCAATTCACTGGCACTGTGAAAGGGCAAACTGGTCTAGCATGGCACACCGGTACCCAGCAGCTTACGGCTGCATTGGGTTCAGGGTACTGCATGGGCAAGGAATCCATTGCATGACTTTAACTAAGCCATCCATGAAGACTGCTCATTTGCACATTCACCTGGGTAACTATTGGCGTATCACAGTATACTTGCCTTGCAGTGCCTTATTGGCAACTGGCACAGTCTATCCACCCCACCCCCAACCTGTGTGGTAATTCTCAACTCTGTTATGGGATGCCTTCTGTAATGATGTAAATGGGATGAATGAGTAAGATGCAAGTGGCTGGCAAGGCTTTTAGGGATGGTGAGTGTTGGGGGAAAGGTGTTTGGGGTATTGCAAGGGAGTGAGGATGCAGCATGGAGGGTTAACAATGTTGGAAGATGGGAGTGAAGAGTATGAGTGAGGGAAGATGTTGCATGCAATAGAGGGGTGTCAAACATGAGGCAGCAGAAAAAAGTATACTACAAAATATTACTACCTTGGCGGAGTGGAGTAGATCATTAGATTAGATTAGGTTAGATTCCCTACAGTATAGAAATAGGCCCTTCGGCCCAACAAGTCCACACCGATCCTCCGAAGAGTAACCCATCCAGACCCATTCCCGTACCCTATATTTATCCCTGACTAATGCACCTAACACCATGGGCAATTTAGTATGGCCAGTTCACCTAACCTGCACACCTTTTGGATTGTGGGAGGAAACCGGAGCACCCGGAAGAAACCCACGCAGAATATGCAAACTCCACACAGACAGTCACCCAAGGTGACAATAAGACAATTATTGACCACCTTCCTGCACATGAGTCCAGTCTTCCTCACCCTAAAGATGGCACTAATTCAGTGGCAATATCTGGTCAGACTAACCATGGTGTGATTTACTCTGCTGACTCCTCTCCACTACCCGGTTCACAAGAACCTCTCCAAGGTCCCTCTCCAAGAAACATGGTGCCAGTTTATCCTGTCTCGGTTGTCTCTCCTGATGCCTAACAAAGCCAAGCAGCACAACTTACAGAGAGCAGCATTCCTGTTGGTGTGTAGTAGCCTTTGAAAGGTGGTGTGGCCCCAAGGGTTGCTGGTCTTAGGGAGGACCTCTTAGTGGCAAATTCTTCTATGAAATATGCATGGCAAAATGGGGTGGAGATAGGATACGATTCTTGCTGCAAGGCCTCGAAGATAATTAAAGCATTGAGTTTGGAAAGATAATGTAAGAAAAATCACTCGACCTCACAATGAAAATCACTCCATAGAAATAGATGTGACTTGCACTTTGCCAAAAAATGTTAGGGTTCCTCCTTTAGTGTTTGAAAATGTCAGACTTTGTTGAAAGAAATTACTTGCAAACCTGTTGAAAATGGGTAGAAGTTCTACAGTACAAAATTAAGTAATGATACGTTTTAACAACATGATCTTACAGATCACCCATTCATCATGGTGTCATATTTCTGAATGCTGTGAATTTACTAAAGGATTATATAGTTCCAAGATCACTGTCATGTGAGCTTTAACATTGTATCTTCTGAAAACTGTTCTTACAATTTGTATTTACACACATTTTGTGAAGTCATTGCATACTTTCATTATATATTGATTATACAACGAGTGCATTGAGGAATTCTGTTTACTTCTATGACAGTTTTTGTGCTGGAGGCAATTTACGTCAAGCTTATTTCACTTTAAGGATAGATAAATCTGAGGATTGATTAATCTCAGGTAATTGCCCTCCACGATCATAGTCTCTGCATTGGGGTGATTTGTTTGTGTTGAATGATCTTCAGTTTTGTGGAGATTATCATAAATTTCAAGTAAGAAAGTGCCCACCAGCTGTTATATTGATGAATTGGTGTCAAGGCAAAGAAATATTGATGGAAAGAACCTTACTATTGCCAAACAGGAAATTATATTTGAAAGTGATCTGACTGATCTCCAACCTCGAGTAACTCTAGATGTGAAATGACAGTAGCATACGGGTCAGAAAGACTGTACATTGCATGAGCTAACACAAAAGATGTTAAAGAGTTTAACACAAAGAAAATCATTAGGCGTATTTGAGAAATTGCTCTAAGGTTACATTTTCCTATTTAGTGCTCCTGGCACATCGGTTAGCTTGATTGCAGAACAGGATTAGGCAGGAGAGTGATTTTCAAATTGCCTGTGAACTGTAATCATGTTACTACCTACTAGAGCTGAAGGGGAACTTCTAATTTATTAGAAAATTACATTCACTATAACTACCCAAAGTGAAGAAAAGAATGAGATCTGCAATTCCAGGAGATTTATAATTGTTTGAATGGTTCTTGGAATTTTTTCTTTGGGGAATCTAAAATAATAGGCAAGTTATGTCTAGTGGAGTACCGCTGCTGAAAAATGTGTTGCTAGAAAAGCGCAGCAGGTCAGGCAGCATCCAAGGAGCAGGAGAATCGACGTGTCAGGCATAAGCCCTTCTCCTGCTCCTAGGATGCTGCCTGATCTGCTGCGCTTTTCCAGCAACACATTTTTCAGCTCTGATCTCCAGCATCTGCAGTCCACACTTTCTTCTAGTGGGGTACCACAAGGATCAGTATATGGGTCCTAGTTGTTCATAATTGTTCCACCCCACTGGGTAACACATTGGAAATCCCCATATTTCTTGTACTCATTATAAAATTTAAAGGTTTAACAAAAGTACACACAATTTCCTGATATACCCTTAAGATCCAGGTTGGCAGAAAGCAAGGACCTTGTTTCTGTATTGACAACAATTATGATTTATTACAAATAATTAGATTCTCATTCAAGATGAGCAATTATGAACCATTGATATATAACTCTACTGGTTAAAATTCTAACCCACTTATAACATTCCCTCCATACACACACATATACAGGCAGCCAGAAACTCAAAAACCATAGGTGTAATAGGCAGAGGGAAAGACTGGGAAAGGTACATGTTCACAGGTTTGCTGAGATGATCATTTCAGCTTAGCTACAGTTTCTTCTCAATCTTCCTTTTTCAAGTATTTCACTCACTTGCAGGAAGCATTGGACAATTGGTCACACGTATTCATTAGAAGTCACAGCTTACAGCAACTGATGAAGGAAAATAAACTGGTCTTCTTCAGGCTTATTGCAAGAAACTTTGAGTACAACAGTAGTGTGTCTCACATCAATTATTAAGGAGCTTAGTTAGATCAGAGTACTGTATGCAGTTTTGGTCTTGTATTGGATGTAGGTTTGCTCGCTGAGCTGAAAGGTCCATTTCCAGATGTTTCATTACCTTACTAGGTAATATCTTCAGTGGACCTCATGTGAAGCAATGCTGAAACTTCTTGCTTTCTATTTATATGTTTGGGTTTCTTTGGGTTGGTGATGTCATTTCCTGTGGTGAAGTCACTTCCTATTCCTTTTCACAGGGGGTGGTAGATGGGGTCTAACTCGATGTGTTTGTTGATAGAGTTCTGTTTGAAATGCCATGCTTCTAGGAATCCTCATGCATGTCTTTGTTTGGCTTGTACTAGGATGGATGTATTGTCCCAGTCAAAGTGGTGTCCTTCCTCATCTGTATGTAAGGATGCTAGTGAGAGAGGGTCTGTCTTTTTGTGGCTAGTTGGTGTTCATGTATCCTGGTGGCTAGTTTTCTGCCTGTTTGTCCAATGTGTTGTTTGTTAGTGTTGTACCCCATCTACCCCCTCAGTGAAAAGGAACAGGAAGTGACTTCACCACAGGAAATTACATCACCAACCCAAAGAAACCCAAACATATAAATAGAAAGCAGGAAGTTTCAGCATTGCTTCACGTGAAATCCACTGAAGATGTTACCTAGTAAGGTAATGAAACGTCTGGAAATGAACCTTTCAGCTCAGTGAGCAAACCTACATCCAAAACCTCAACCTGAGCCACAAATCTTCTCTAAACTTGCTTGGTTTTGTTATCTCAGGAAGGATTTTATTGCAATAGAGGAAATGCAGCAAAGGTTCACCTGACTTGCTTCAGGGATGGCAGGACTGTCCTTTGGAAAGAGATTGGGCAAACTGATTCTGTATCCTCTAGAGATTCAAAGAATCAAGAATTCAAAGAATCTCTAAAGGATAAAGTGCGATGTGATCTCATTGAAACTTAGAAAATATGAAGAGGGATGGACAGGTTAGATGCAGTGAATAGTTTTGAAACAGGGAACACAATTTAAAAAGAGGAGAATTATTTTTACTTAGTGTGTTGTGAACCTTTGAAACTCTACAAAGAGGACTGTTGAACCTCAGTATTTGAGTATGTTTAAGGTAAGGATTTCTGAATACCAGTGGTGGACAGGATTATTGAGATAGAGAGGTTAAAAATAATTGAGGTGTTCGACCAGTTATGAATATAATGAATGTTGGGGCAGGCTTGATAGGCTGAATGGCCTACTCCATTCCTGTGTTCCTATGTAACTTTAGTTGAGATGTTGCTCCCCTGGAAATTGCCATTACAGCCCTTCGATCAGTAATCTGATGTTAAATAATATATATTAAATGGATTTTTTGAATGATTTTGGTTTTATAAATGTGTGAACTGCTTCAAGGCACAATACAGAACACTTTTTATTTGTAAGCAAAAGTCTGAAAACTGTCTTTCATAGACAAGAAAGCATCTCAAGGTGTATCATTGTGCTGTTCTAAAACAAAATATGACAGAGCAAAGAGGTATTAGATGAGACGACCTAAGGGTTGGTCAGAAGTAAGCTTTGAAGAATTTCTTAAAAGTGCAAGGTAAAGAAGCAGAGGGGTATAGAGAGAACATTCCAGGACTTACGGTCAAGGTATCTGAAGGCTTTGCTATTGTTGATGGAGCACTTGAAACCAGCAATGCTCAAATGTGGATTAGAGGAGAAGATATCCTAGACAGATATCTGGGGGAGGTTAGTGGCAGGGAGGGATATAGTGTGATTTGACAAGAAGGATGAGAGTTTCAAAATCAAGATGTTGCTTGACTGAGTACCAATGTATGTCAGTAAGCACAGGCCTGATGGATGAAAGGAACCTGGTGTGATTTAAGATACAACAGAGTTTCGATAACTTTAAGTTTTCAGAGGGTAGAATTTGACAGGCCAACCAGGAGTCTGTCACAGTAGTTACATCAAGCTGAACAAAGAGGGGTTCAATGGCAGATGAGCTAAGACAGGTTGAAGTTGCCTCACCTTGGGGTCAAATGTCACACCAAGGTTTCAGACACAGTGACTGATGTAATCTCCAAATGTTCTTAGGAGAAAGATAAAGTCGGTACCTAGGGAACAGAGTTTGGAGTAGTATAATGCGGATGTAAGATGAGAAGTCTGACAATGTAGTAATATTGGAGGAATGAAGAGAAGAAAGATGAGATAGAATTCTGCGGCTAACATGTGAAAATTAATTCTTTGCTTACAGATGGTGTTGTTGAGGGGCAGCATGTAGATGAGAAACAAGAACGGTGTTCTTGAATAGATTCTTGGGGGCTGTGAGGAATACGTTGCATAGTCTTGCATTGGCAGGATGAGAAAGCATTTGGCTAGGATTAGATAGACATGAATGGAATCAGTGAAAGCAGTCCCACTGAGCTAGATAATAGTCACGCAGAGGCATTGAGAAGGATATTGTGGTTAGTGTGTCAAAAGGTAAGTGGAGGTGGAAAAGAATGAGGAGATAAACTTTATCTTTGTCACAGTCACATATATGACATTGATTAAGGATATTTCAGTACTCTGGCATGCATGGAAACTTGATTTTGGAGAGATTCAATGTGGAATTCTGAGAAAGGTAGGTACAAATTTGGGAGGTGACAACATTACCAAAAACTTTCATTTTAGATGTGTGAAGAATTTTTGCTTTTTTTTTAACTTGCTCTTGCATGTAATTTTTACAATTAAGACAATTCCATTATTTCTGTTGGAATAATCTAGGGAATAAAGCTAGAATTTGAGTAAGATTCTGGTTTATGACAGTCAATGAACATTCACCCAAACGTTTAAGCATTGCTAAAAAAAAGACTGTTAAACTTCTCATTTTATTACTGAAGATCTTCAACTTGGCAAAACTGTGTTTATATCTGAGGGCACTAGTTAGCATCGTTGACACTTCACTGCAAGTAGAAGTTCATATTCATAACCGTATTGCCATTTTACATCATCACTCATCTGATAAACTGCCATTGTTACGTACATACAAGAATCGATCACCATAGGCTCCACATCCTTAGTGCATACTGTATTTGGATCTTGTTTACTCTTTCACTAAGGCCCAAGTAGCATATCATCTTGTCATTGTTTTGGGATTGCCAATGACCACCTCGGTAACTGAATTGGAGGGACAGCCATGACTCTTCCACTTAGATTTAAAACGTGGCCATTTGATTGAAGCATGTGCAGTGTGTTTGCTGTGTAGGCTGCTTGCATATGCTGCAGGAGTGACATTGATATAGTATGGTACCATAAAGCAATATGTCCACCCTGCCCCTCCTATCACTTGACTAATCACTGCTATTAACTGACAAGCTGTCTGGCCATATGTCTGTGCTCAAATAGAAGACAAGAGAATTAATGAGAGTCTGTAAATTCTGAATGAGGCAACATTGTGCAAAAAGGGTACACAGAGATGTGATGAGCATCCAAGTTGGTGCAGAGTATGTGAGCACTAAGGGATAATTTGGAGGTGCCGGTGTTGGACTGGGGTTTACAAAGTTAAAAATCACACAACACCAGGTTATAGTCCAATAGGTCTAATTGGAAGCACAGGCTTTCGGAGCACTGCTCCTTCATCAGGTGGTTGTGGAGGACACAATGTATAATTTCAGTTACATCTCACTGTAAACTTTTGCTATAAATTCTGTGTCTTACAATTGTGTCCTCCACAACCACCTGATGAAGGAGCGGCGTTCCGAAAGCTAGTGTTTCCGATTAAACCTGTTGGACTGTAACCTGGAGTCGTGTGATTTTTAACTTAGCACTAATAGAGTAAGCTAAGAGCCCAGTGATGCAGCCTGTTCTGATGAATGAAATGATTGCCTGCCCATGTGTGTATAGCAGCCTGGCAGCAATTTGGCAATGTAAGGTGTCAGTGCGCTCCAAATTGCTGCATCCAAGTGTTGAACTGTACTCCAAGTTAGTCCGAAATCAGCCTTGATGATGTAGTGAGCCTGGTGCGCATTTGATTTCAACCTCCATCACTGAGGAACTGTGTTTGATCACTGCTCGGTGTGTACTCGTGACGTTCGGGATTGCTGGCCAAGATGGAGGAGCAAGTGGTGAGCAGGAGCCGCCAGGTACCTGCTCTGCTCTTCATGTTAGGACAATTGCCATTGAGTTTCTCTCTGCCATGTGGAAGAGTTGAAATTGCATTTAACTGAAGTAAGTTTGGTTTTCATGAGATGCCTACTGCTGCTCACTAGTGAGATTTTCAACTTGCTGTTCAAACTCTGGATGGAAAATCAGACTCTTTTCTCCAGGCTGAGAACCTAATTTTTCTGATCTCCTCATATTTTCTCAACTCAATTGCCCCCATCATTCAGGGGCTGGGAAAATTCAATTGATTTGGATTTAGTTCACACCTGCTACTCTGTATTTTCATTGAAATAATCAGGTTTAGAGTTGCTTCCAAACTGACGTCAGAAAGAAAAATCTGCAGTAAACTACTCACTGTAAAAAATAACCAACATTTTGTAAAACCTAAAATAAGGCTTTTGAACATCTCATTGTTTTTTGCTGTTTGACTGGTCTGTGGCAGATCATGGAAATTCTTCATTCAACTATGAGCAAAAGCTGTCTCTGATGCCCCCTTGTGTTTACAGGGATAAGCAGTCAGTGCCATCAATCACCTATGATAAAATGAATGTAGGATTTAACATTAAGTTGAGATGGATATGGCTGATACTTCAGACTTTTTCAGAGAAAGAATGCGTTAGGATTAGTGTTAGGGTTTTGCGAATGTGGTACAAGAATGTTATACAGTATTTAAGAACGGGAAACACAATTTTATATTAAGATGATTTCAGAACATGAAATAATGATCATTGGCACTTAGACGTGTTGCTCCTTTGATAGATACACCTTTCCGTGTTGCTAGGCAGTCTGCCAGAAGCATGGCAATGTGTGAATGTCAGTACTGCAACCTATTGTTGCCTCAACCATTGTGGATAAATTGTTCCGAATATTTTGTTAATGACCACCTTTTATTGAATAGATTTATTGCTCTTTGCATTTCAGAAATCTTCAGAATTTTGGATAATAGGGGCGGCATGGTGGCTCAGTGGTTTGCACTGCAGCCTCACAGTACCAGGGTCCCAGGTTCAATTCCAGCCTCGGGTGACTGTCTGTGTGGAGTTTGCACATTCTCCCCGTGTCTGCGTGGGTTTCCTCCGGGTGCTCCGGTTTCCTCCCACAGTCCAAAGATGTGCAGGTCAGGTGGATTGGCCATGCTAAATTGCCCATAGTGGTAGGTGCATTAATCAAAGGGAAATGGGTCTGGGTGGGTTACTCTTCGGAGGGTCGGTGTGGACTTGTTGGGCCGAAGGGCCTGTTTCCACACTGTAGGGAATCTAATCTAAACGTATATTTGTTCTGATAGTGTGGAGGAATTGAGTTAATGTCAAATTTGAGGCAGTTCTACTTTTGGGTTTCTATCTATTTCATTTAATGCTAATTAAGTGTCTTAATGGTCAGGGTCCCTCCATCTACTTAAGGTAATTCTTTTGAAAGAAATTGCTCAGACTTTGCAGATGTAATAAAAACAAAACTGTCTATGTTTGCATCATTATTCTTTGAAATGGACAACAACTTCTGGCATTGACACTTGCAAAGTTCTCACATAGAAATCCAGATGTTTCAGTCAGCCATTCCTCCACACACTATTGAAGACCTCACATATGGAAATCGAAGAAATCATTTTCACATGAACCTTCACTTTTTATGATGCTCATCTTGCTGAAGGAACTCTTAACAGTCCTCTGTGGTAAAGAATTCCACAGATTTACTGCCATCTGAGAGAATAAATTCCTTCTCATCTGTCTTAAAAAGGTGACCCCTTACTCTGAGATTTTTGACTCTCATTATAGACTCTCCCACATGGGAATTAGGTTCTGCATTTACGCTGTCAAGTCCTTTAAGAACCTTGTATGTTTCAGTAAGAATGCCTCTCATTCTTCTAAACCCTAACGAATAGAGGTGCAAGGATCAGCCCAATGCACCAATACCAATACGTTTTCCCTTGGGTAAAAGGGTCAAAACTGTTCATAGCGTTCAAGGTGTGGTCTATATAGTGCCTTGGGTGGCTAACTAGGCGTTGGGTGGCTAGAGTTTGGCAGTGGAGGAGGCCGAGGACTTGCGTGTCCTTGGCAGAGTTGGGGTGGGGGGGTGTTAAAGTCTTTGGCCTCAGGGTGGTGGGGTTGTTTAGTATATGTGTTCCAGAGATGTTCCCTGAAATGTTGTACAAGTAGGCGTTTTGTCTCCCTAGTGTAGAGGGGACCACATCAAGAGCAACTGACACAGTAGATGACGTGTGTGGAAGTACAGGTAAATCTCTGTCGGATGTGGAAGGATCCTTTGATGCCTTAGACGAAGGTGAGGGAGGAGGTGTGGGACCAGATTTTGCAGTTCTTGTGGTGGCGGAGATGATGCTGGGAGGGGAGGGTGGGTTGGTGGAGGTGTGGACCTACAAGGGAGCCATGGACAGAATGGTCTCTTGGGACTCAGATAGGGGTAGGGAGGGAAATATCTCCCTGATGGTGGGGTCTTTTTGTAGGTGGCAGAAATGGTGGAGGGTGATGCAATGTATCTGGAGGTTGGTGGGGACATATGTTGGGGACACCACCCATGCCCTCCATGACTTTTTCTTTCCCCAACCCCCAACTTGGCACCACCTTCTTGAACTGTCCTACTTGTCCATCTTCCTCTCCAATCTATCACCTTCACCCCTACCCAACTACTTTCCCCCCAGCTGCATGCCACTCCCATTTATCTCTCAGCCCCCTTTGGCCACCCCCTCATTTCTGATGAAGAGCTTATGCCTGAAACATCAATTCTCCTGCTCCTCGAATGCTGTCTGACCAGCTGTGTTGTTCAAGCACTACACTCTTCAACTCTGATCTCCATCATCTGCAGTCCTCACTTTCTCCTAACTAATGCCTTGCATAGTTTTAGCAAGACTTTCCTACTTTTATACTTCATATCCTTTGAAATAAAGGTCAACATCCCCTTTGCTTCCTCTATGATCGGTTGAACTTGTTTGCTAGTTTTTGTGATTTATGGAATAGCTTTCTCCGTTTAAGTAATAGTCAGTGCACTTTTGTTTCAAGCCAAAGTGTGTAACCTCACATCTCCTCACATTCCATTCCACCAACCAGGTTTTTGTCCACTTGCTTCACTTGTTTTGTACCCCTTTGCAGATTCATTGTATTGTCCTCAGTACTTGATTTCTTATCTATTTTCATGTTATTCACAAACTTGCCCAAAGTACATTCACATTCCTCATCCAAGTCATTCATGTATTTTGTAAATGATGTGGCCCAGCAATGATTCATGCGGCAGTCCACTAGCTACAGGTTGCTTTCGTATAAATTTCTTCTTATCCTAACTCTTCTATTTGTTAGCCAAATCATGGGGTTTTAACATATTACATGGCCTAACATGCAGTACTTTATCAAAACCTTCTGGAAATTTAAATATATACATGAGCACTATTTCTCCTTTATCCTGCTTGTTACATTTGCAACGAATTCCAGTAAATTTATTCGGCATGACTTTGCTTGACCATATTATGTATTCCTAAGTACTGTCCTCTTATATCCTTTTATAATAGATTCTTAACATTTTCCCAATAACCCTATAGTTGTGTTTTTTATCTCCTTCCCATTTTAAATAAGGCTGTTACATTGGCAATTTTCCAATTGTCTGGCACTTTTCCAGAATCGAGGGATTCTTAGAAGATTGCTACCAGCGCATCAACTGTGTCTCCAGCTACTTCCTTTAATATTCTAGGGTGTATCCTGACTTTGTCTTTTTTTCACCATCTTCTTCCTTAACAGAATGTAACTTATTGACAGTTTATATAATATTTGCATGTAGCATGCTCAAACAAAAATGTAAACACAGTGGTAACCTGCAACGGAAACTGGGTATTTCCACTAATCTTTATTTACTTTTCCATGGTGAGCATGATAACAATTCTAGATCATGGAATTCGGAAAATTCTGAACTTACTCCAGTGGAAAATGGCATGGTTTGAGATACATTTGTCCTGTTTAACACCTTTCTATCTTATTAATTATTGACATTTGGCATTATTTAATTTGCTGTGTTTAAGGTTTGTGTGAAGGGATGTGTGTTTGGTGCTTGGTGAGAATCCTCCAAATGTTGGACACAAACAAAAAAATCTTTAAGAGATTAAGACGCAGGCGGCAGTGTGTAAAGAGATCCCACACATTGTTGGAATGTGTAAAATGTGCATGACGAGACTGCAGATAACAGTGACAACGTCACCATCTGACAGTACTCTGGGATGCTGCTTATTATGCCTCATCCCTCATTTATTATATTTTCACACAGACCTGCACAAGTTGCTGCCCTTTACGAGAACCTGACAACAGCAGAACCCAGGCTGATTCTCCAGTTTGAATCTGTGATCATGAACTTCATTCGAGATTCCATGTTGCAAAATACAGAATTGGAAAAACTAGCCCACTGTGTGAAAAGGTAAGAACAATTTACAATGGATGTTACTGAATATATTTTCCTTTGTTGTGAATGGATTTAATTAAGAGGCATATATAGAGGAAAGACAGACTGGAAGAATTGCAACTCGACGATGGAGATCTCCTAACTTTCAACCAGTTCGTTTGGATAGATGGAAAAATTGGGCAGAATCCATGATTGGCATTTCTCCCGGTTTTGATTTTACCTGCACATTTTCCTTGTGCTCAGGTGCAAAAGAAGAAAAGTTGCCTCTTATAGAATGAACAAGTAAGGTTTTGTTCCAGAGTTTACAGCATTGAACTCAGAAACGTCAAGGTCCAATTCTCATCTGTACTTTTAAAATTTTTTTTCATGAAGTATGGGCATTGCTATTGTTCGTCCCTAGTTGGCGTTGAACTGAGTGCCTTGTGGGACCACTTCAAAGTGTTGGTCTTTGTCCACTAAAAGGTCAACCACAGTGTTGTGCTTCTATAGTCACACCGGGTGAGGATGATAGATTTCCTCCACTCAAGGTTATTCATGAACTAGACGCGTTTTAAAGGACAGTTGACAGTGATTACATGGTCATGATTAGGTTAGCTCTTTTTTTTAATAATTACAGATTTTTAAAATTGAATTCAAAGTTCACCATCAGCTATGTTGGGGTTTGAACCTACACACCTGTTGAGGATAATAAGCTGTAATAATTTTGAGCTGACCACTATTTATGTACTAATATCCAAACACAATATTAAACATTAGGAGGTCCAAAAACGTCTCTGGTTTCCACCATATACCTTATCATCTGTAACGTTTACATTGATTTCATCCCCATCTCTGGCCACTCTTTGACTGAAGCACATTGTTGGCGAAGTCACCATTTTGTTCAATGTGAAGCTGAGCTTATGATTCTATCCTGAAGAAGGGCTTATGCCCGAAACGTCGATTCTCCTGTTCCCTGGATGCTGCCTGACCTGCTGCGCTTTTCCAGCAACACATTTCCAGCTCTGATCTGCAGCCCTCACTTTCTCCTTATGATTCTATATCATACTTAAATTGTCAGTGTTATCAGCCACATCTACTCCTTCCACTGTCTTTCTGCTGAAACATTCATCCTTGCTTTCAGTTTCTCGAGAATCAACAGGCTGGCTTAAATGGAGAAGACAGGATCTCAGCTGGAGCCCGGCAATGCCTCCTGTAGGGAAGGCTTGCTAACTTAAGTGCGACTCAAGATCATAACTGGAAAGCATATGATTTTCCTGAGATTAAAGGACCCAGTATCACTGCTGTATCCTAGGACACAGGTGACCAATGGAAAGATGGAGTTGAGGAACACTGAGGAGTGTTGGCATCAAGGCAGTGGTGGATGCTGGTAGGCTCCTCCTTCCTGATGCCAGGTCATACAGTCATAGAGTCATAGAGATGTACAGCATGCAAACCCATTGATCAAGCACTAAATAGCTTTGAACCTGCGAATCCCATGAGCCCTCTGCCAGCTGCTTGGTTAGTACCAGCAGCAACAGAATGAGATCCATCAGGTATTAATTTCCACTTTAGGGTCTCAGTTGGTGATGGGGCATAAAGGCCTTCTTGTCCATGACTTAACTGGGGTAAGAAAGGCAAGATTGTTGTCCTCAGATGGGGCATTAAATTCCAAAGTTTCTTGACCATTCTCCCACTTGAAACTTCAATCATCTGAACCCAAGTTGAAATTTCCTTCCTAAAGCAATTCATGGTTCCACCTCTTGCTCCCCAAAATCTACCTCTTCTTCCATGCTTTTAGTTAAACATTCAGACATGGCAATTATTTATATTTTCACTTAACTGTGCACTTCTCCTGTGTCAAGTTCTGTGCAAATGGAAGTTGTTGCTGCTGACCTGAACAGATTAAACCGGTTCAGTGTTTTAGCTGAAATGCAGCATTCCATCAGTACTGTGCTGAGTGCCAGTTTATGTGTTCAGTCTCTTGTCTCCAGAATATTCTGACCTGGAGGCAAGAGGTGTAATCTCGAATAAAACTGCAGGTCTTATTAGGAACTGTTCAAAAGGAACATGGATCAGAGAATTGCTGCTCTAGTGTTCTAGCTCTGCCTCTGATCTTTTGAAGAATAACTCACTGCTAGGGATGTGGGATAGGTGAATATATCCATAAATTAATTTTTAAAACATTTACCATTACTCAATCTGTAAATGCTATATTTACCCAGCTAAGATGCTGGTTGTCAACTTGCCTCAGCATGTTTCCAGTCTTACTTTAGGACAACCACTGAGGAATGGCCAGAGGTGATTCAAGGTGATTTGCCATCTATTTCCTCTCTCTTTTGTCTCTAGAATAGCCTTTGCTAATTTCTTCTTATTATGATGCTATTGATATGTCGGATACCAAAATATAAAGGATCTCAAATCCACCTGTTTCATGTGCAGTGCATTGGGACTTACCAATCACCTAGTGATTAGAAATATTTCATCAACCTTTTCAGAGATGCTGACACCTCTAGAGCAGGTTGGACTTGAACTTTCTAGCTCAGACGCAGGGACACTACCACTGCAGCACATGATCCCTTTCTCATGTTTAAATTAACAGAATAATTTGTTACACATTTTTGTTTGGCTTATATACTTCTAGTTCTGACATGAAGAAATAGTATAATTATCAAAATGAAGTCTCCACCTGCGTGACAGCATGAAATGTCTCTATTAATATCACGTCTTGTGATAAGCTACAATTCTTAATGACTGTCTTGTTATGCTGATTTTCATAATTGAAAAATATTATTGCTCAAATGTTTTGTTCCCCTGTGCACAATACATTTGATATCACATCACAGTTAAAGTTACGGTGTGGTTGAAAAAACTGCTACCTTTTGAACAGTATGCCCTTTATGTCAGAAATAAAATGATAATGCTTGAAAAACATTCAACAGGCCTTTGTATTCAGAGAAATTTGATCATTTTAATTATATTTGGCCATGTCTACCAAACAAAAGAAGTCTTTGAGCTATTTTCAATGCCATTGAAGTCATTGATATTGAGTTTTTTTTTAAAGAAGAAATTACTGTCAGTTCTGAAAGTTTTCAGAACAATCAATGTTGTTCCTTCATGACACTATGTAAAAGAAAGGACCATTTTTCTCATGCCAACAAATCTGAATGGTTTTTATTTATTAAATTGATTCTAAATATTTTAAGAGCATTTCATACTTTGCTCATGACTTATAAGCCATTCTGCTTTACATTTATTCACATAACACATTTAGTGTCACATCACACTATTATTAATGAACTATTCAATGATCAATAACAATGTACTGACTGTAAATGAACAAGAGGCTGACGTATAGCTGTCCATATTTATAAACAACAATATCCATCACATTAAGAGGAGCGAATAGTTGCTGTTTACAACAAAGTAGCATTTGACTGAGTATGGTACCATCTGCCATGACCATCCATCTAGGGGGCCAAACCTTCATCAATGGAGAGTGCAGACGTATATGCCAGGCACTCCTAAAAGTGAGGTGTCAATCTGGTGACAGGGCTACTTATATGCCAAAAAAATGGAAGGAGCATGAAATAGACAAGGCTAAGTGATCCCACTATCAACTGGTTAGGCCTAGGTTCTATGGTCCTGCTACATCCGGTCATGAACAGTGGTGGAAATTATAGGTGTGGCCCTATTCAGTTCTAACTCCATTTACAAATTTGCTGATGATGTTTCTTTCGTGGATCAGATCTCAAACAACAATAAATCAGATTATGGAAAGGAGATAGATAGCTCAATGGCCTGGTGTAATGATAGTATCCATAGTATTCCTATAGTGTGGAAGCAGACCATTCAGTCCATTGAGACCCCACTAACATTCTGACCCCCAATCCTCTACCCTGTCCCTGTAACCCTATATCTCCCATGGCTAATCCAGCTAGCCTCTACATCCCTGAACACCATGGGTAATTTAGCATGGTAAATCTACTTCATCAGCACATCTTTGGACTGTGGGAGGAAACCCATACAGATATGGGGAGAATGTACAAACTGTACACAGACAGTTTCCTGAGGGGGGAATTGAACCTGAGCCCTTGGTGCTGTAAGGCAGCAGTGCTAACTTCTGAGCCACTGTGCCACCAGTAGACAACAATCTCTGCCTCAATGTCAGCTAAACGACGCAGCTGGTCATAGACTTCTGGAAGGGGAGTGGTAGACATGTCCCTGTCTGTATCAATGGTGCTGAGGTCAAGGTGCTCGAGAACTTCAATTCCTAGGAGTAAATATCACCAATGACCTATCCTGCTCCATCTTGGTCGATTCTACAGGCAAAAAAGCACACAAATGCTTTTGCTTGCTCAGAAGGCCCAGGACGTTCAGGATGTCTAAAATGACTCTTAATGATTTTTATAGATGACAATGGAAAGATGACAACGACATGCAGATGCATCATAGCTGGGCGTGGCAACTACTCTGCCCAAGACCGCAAGAAATTATAGAGTGTTGTGAATGCAGCCCAGTCCATAATGAAAACCAGCCTTCCTTCCATTGACTCCGTCTACACTTTTCGCTGCCTCAGGAAAGCAGCCAACATAATCAAAGACACTTCCTTCCCTGTTTATACTCTCTTCCACCATCTTCCACTGGGGAGAAGATACAAAAGTTGAAAAACACATGCCAACAGAATTAAGAACAGCTTTTTTCCCGCTGTTATCAGACTTACAGACCTCTGCTACATTAGAGTTGATCTTTCTCTGCACCTTCTCTGTAGCTTAACACTATATTCTGCATTCTGTTGTACAACCCTGACGTACTTATGCAAGGTATGATTTGTCTGGCTAGCATGCAAACAATACTTTTCACTGTATCTCGCTACATGTGACAATAATAATTCAAATCAAAGTAAGTAACATCCCCACCTTCAATGGTGGGGGACCCCAGCCCAACAGTGCAAAAGCCAAGGCTGAAGTGTCTGCATCCATCTTCAGTGGTGAAGTGCTGAGTGGGTGATTCATCTTGGCCTCCTCGGGGGGGTTCCTCATGGCCATAAATGCCAGTCTTTAGCCAATTTGATTGAGTCCATGTGATATCAAGACATTGCTGAATACATTAGAACTTCTGAAGGCTATAGGGCCTGATAACATTATGGCATTAGTACTGTGCTCCAGAATTAGCTATACCCCTAACCAAGCAGTTTCAGTTCAGCCATAACATTGGCATCTACCTGACAATATGAATAATTGCCTTGGTATTCCACTACAAAAAAGAGGACAAATCCACTTGTCCAATTACTGCTTTATTTGTCTACTCTTGATCATCTGCAAAGTGATGAAAGGGATCATTGACAATGCTATCAAGGGACAGTTAGACAGCAATGACCTGCTGACTGACACTCAGTTTCAATGCTGTTGGGGCTACTTGGCTTTTGACTGCATTACAGCCTCTGTGCCAACATGGAGAAAAGAGCTGAACTCCAGAGGTGATGTGGGAGTGAAATTGGTGGAAAATTTTGGAGGTCACTCATCTCAGCCAAATATATCACTCCAGGAGAGTTTCAGGTGGATGTTTTTATTCAAACTGTTCAAAGATGTTACTTTACACCTCTGGAGCAGATGGAACTTGAACACGCGCCTCCTGATAAAGAAGGTAGGCATACCTGCACTGTGTCAGAAGAGCCCTTGACAAAATCTTCAGGGTATTTACGGCAGGATTCCTAGCCTTTGACCTGCTCTTGAATCTGCAGAATTAAAATGGTTGGTCCAATTTACTTTCTAGTCATGGTAGTCCTCAGGATCTGAATAGTGGGGATTCAATGATGGTAATGCTGTTGACTGTCATGGAGTAGTGGTGAGGTTCTCTCTTTTTGGAAATGGTCATTGCTTGACACTTATGTGACACAAATGTTCCTTGCGACTTATCAGGCCAAACTGGGAAGTAGTCCGTTTCTAACCATGCCACAAATATTATCTTCTTTAAGATGATGACTTTCTGCTCCTGGTCTTTCTAAGCATCTGTGCAGCCTTTGACATAAGGCTGATGCTTGTTCTCCATCATGCTGTTCAATATGACTGCTTTTGTTTGGTTCAAACCATAGCCAGAGCATGCCCAGAAATGAAAACAGGAGTCTGGTGCTTTACTCCATGTGGTTTTCCTACCCACCCTAATTTTACTAATATAAGTTAATTAAACCATACAAAAAGTAAAAGCTGCTATACGTTAATGAGAACACATTACTAATACTTGCACTGTAAATTAGTCAGATTCTACTGACATCAAAGCAGTCCATTGATAGTTTGTTGATACTAAAGTCTAAAATTCTGAAGACTACCTTTCTTTCCAGAGCTTGCCAACTTTAAATTCATTCTTGAATTGCAACTTTTTCATTCTGTTGCAAGTGGAATCTTGGTTGAGTATTTTTATACTTTCTGTTCAGCTTCTCAGAGGAAGCATCTCCTGCAATAGCTGTTGATCCCAGCCCTGGACTATTACTTGAAATTCTCCGACACGTATTCTTGTCCCCTTCCTCCTCTTGGTTCAAATGCTTCCCTATAATTTTCCATAGAGAAATTCTAGATTGCTTTACAACACTGTTCTGAAGTGTTACATTGTCTGTTGTATGAATGATTTTGTAACTTGTAGTCTCACAGTATTTTCCTCCATTGCCGTTTTGAACTTCAAAGTCATAAACTTTGCTTGCCCTTCCCACAATCTCCAAATGCTTGCCATCGATTCGTTTCACTCCCAGGGCTTTCTTGAGTCAAATTAAATGTTTTGCAATCTTTATTATTTACTTGACTTGAACACAGCTCCTAAGTCTATATCTTCCCCATCACAGGAACGCCTGTTGCACTTCCAAAGCATTGCCTGCTTCTGCCTTTTCGTTGGCCTGTACTTTGCTAAAGTCCACATAGAAGCCCCACGTTAATTATATCAATACTCTCATGTTAATTGTATCAATACTATCCTGGCTGACCTCTCATCCCTTTGGTATTTACATGTTTAAGCACTTCCAAAGTCTGGATTTGGAACTGCTATCCCTTTTTATATCCTACATCTATCCTGCTTACTAACTTTGCATTCCTTGTTGGCCCACAGTGCTTGCCAACCTCCCACAAGTCCAGTTTTAATTCTTATCTCCGTGTTTAAATCTTTCTATAACATCTTGTCCGTCACTTCCTTTAACCCCATATGTTTTTAGAACTCTTCATTCTTTCTGCTCTGTTCACTTGGGCATCCTTCACTTGCACTACCTCGTCATCAGTGACCACTACACTCCACCTATTTTATCTCCTGTGTTTCATATCCAACTCCTTTAATGACCCTCATTAATACTCACTTTCCTGATTGAGCTTTTGGTCACCCAACCTAATTTGCTCTCTGTAGATTATCACTTGGGCATCCTTCACTTGCACTACCTCGTCATCAGTGACCACTACACTCCACCTATTTTATCTCCTGTGTTTCATATCCAACTCCTTTAATGACCCTCATTAATACTCACTTTCCTGATTGAGCTTTTGGTCACCCAACCTAATTTGCTCTCTGTAGATTAGCATCTTATTTTTTTCTGGTTTTGTTATCCATGAATGGTGTCACCAATGCCAACTATTTATTAAAAATAGACAACTGTTGGTATCAGCTTATCTTAAAAATGGTCCAGGTGAAACCAGTTGATATCTAGACAGAAGTGCAAATGAATGTAAGCAGACACTTTGCACTTGCTACAATAATCTCTAGATTGAGGTGAAGCAGACTGTACAGTGTAAGACTCAAATTACTCTTTTTTTGTTTGTTTCAGGACACAGGATGAGGCTGCACAACAAGTGACTGAGCTCGAGGAGGATATAGATCAGCGAATAAAGGTTGCAGTCCAGGCTTGCCAAAAAGAGGTGAGATTGTAAAACAAGTTCCATCTCTTCTTGAGTAATTGTTTTGACCTTGTAGCTCAAAAACATAGCTGAAAGCACAGATAATACTGTGGGATTATTTTTCTTTATCAACTAAATGTAGATTCCAGTCATGTCGAGGGTAATTTTGAACTTCACTACTTGCCTATTGTAGAACCTGCCTGATTTTATCTCATAACCAGTCGCTTTACTGGGATGTTGCTCAGATGTGAATTTGAACATAATCCCTTTTGCTACCTAAATATCTTGATTTCAGGTTGGTATGAATACAAATAGTTTGCCAGTAGATTTTAACTCTATATTGCAGTGCACCCTGAAATTACAGCATGATATTTCAAATGAAGCATTACAGAAAGAAATTTCAGGAAACATTTGTGTTTATTCCCACGGTAGAACATCAGAACTTGTTACTGTGTTTAGCTATGCAATGTCTATTTAGAAGTGATTTATTGACACTTGAAAGCCTGAAATGGAAAAAAAAAATCCATTTCTGAGTGCCAATGCCTTTCGCCTTCAATGAGCCTGAAATTCAGCACACATGGCAGATTCTTCAAAGGAACATTGTATTTGCTGCAGTTTGCATTGCCATGGATTTAGCTTTCCACAACATGTATGGAAAGGGCAACAATTTCTACAACAATATTTCACACCTTATTTTGATCTCCTTTATGTTATAATTGTCTGCAGGTGCTAGAGGAAAGGCAATGCTGATAACATAAAGCATCAAGTGTATTGTGATTGTTAAATATTTACTTTCTTATTTATGACCTTCATTTGAAGTTGTTAATTCAAATGTGCACTTGTGTTCAGATCCCAGCTGTAATATTACTAGATGCAGTAACCACACTCATCATTCCTGTCACTCTCTTACCTATAATCGATATATACAATTCTACATTTTTCCTGAAAACCTTTGGCTTCAGTTGGGAGGCTGACTGTAACTCAGAGCAACAGGTTCATTTCACAGATCAAAACTGAAAATATTTCATAGAGGTGCACTGAGTATGATATTCGTATTTATCAGTTTTTTGATTTCAAGATACGTTAATGTCTTTTGCTCTGTAATATTTTCCATGCTTTATAAATATAACCTGAAATATCACCATGTAATCACTGTTTAAATAAATACTTAATAATTTAAAAACAATTTTTGAATAGTTTTCAAATCAGTAAGGTAAATAGAATTAGTGCTTCTAAATTACATTTCTGACTTGTAAAGGAGCATGCATGTAGTTTTAGTCTGGAGCAAATATCGTTATGGTTTTGAAAAGATGTGCCTGATGTCAGATTTTGGGCTCAAGTGCTTTAGAAGGAGTTTATGCATTTAAAACCTAGTGGGTCAGAACAACTTACAGCTTTTTAAAAAACTTACTGGTTTTTTTTTTAGATTTGGGGGTATAGGTCACTTCACATTTTAGTGGAGTAGCCATGTTGCTACAGCAACAAATTATCATTCCAAAACATATAATTGTGTTTGATGTGGAGATGCTGGAGTTGGACTGGTGTGGACAATGTCAAAAATCAAATGACACCAGGTTATAGTCCAAAAGGTTTATTTAAAATTGCAAGCTTTTGGAGCTCAGCTCCTTCCTCAGGCATGGTATGATAGAGAGGTACAAGACATGGTATTTATAAGCAAAACGTTAACAACGTCAAAATTAGCTGCTCTCAAATACACACACGCACACTCTCACTCTCACAAAAATACACACACACACACACACATGCAGGCACGGACACACAAACAGATGTACACAGGTGAGCGCACACGCACATGCGCACATTGGGGGGAATTATTTCATTCAAGATTCTTCTCAGTCAAAACAAAACCTGACCTCAGCTTAAAACAGACATTCAAAGTTTGGGTGAAGATTTGTAGGTCGGGTGCTTGTTGTTGTGGTTCTGTTCGCCGAGCTGGAAATTTTTGTTGCAAACGTTTTGTCCCCTGTCTAGGTGACATCCTCAGTGCTTGGGAGCCTCCTGTGAAGCGCCTCTGTGGTGTTTCCTCCAGCATTTATAGTGGCCTGTCCCTGCCGCTTCCGGTTGTCAGTTTCAGCTGTCTGCTGTAGTGGCCGGTATATTGGGTCCAGGTCGATGTGTTTGTTGATGGAGTTTGTGGATGAGTGCCATGCTTCTAGGAATTCCCTGGCTGTTCTTTGTCACACGCAGACGACAAGCAACATGAATTCGACTGGGACAACACTACCATTATAGGGCAAGCCAAACAACGAACAGCCAGGGAATTCCTAGAAGCATGGCACTCATCCACAAACTCCATCAACAAACACATCGACCTGGACCCAATATACCGGCCACTACAGCAAACAGCTGAAACTGACAACCGGAAGCGGCAGGGACAGGCCACTATAAACACCGGAGGAAACACCACAGGAGGCTCCCAAGCACTGAGGATGTCACCTAGACAGGGGACGAAACGTTTGCAACAAAGAATTCCAGCTCAGCGATTAAAACAGACATATTTGCAGCAGGACCTCACACCTAAACTGCATTGTCAAAGTTGAGATATCACCTCTTGTACATTGATAAAAGCTTTATCTTGGGACTAAGACTTGAAGGGAATTTGGATTTTTCTTATTAGTCAGCAGTCTACCTCCTAACCGATTAAAGAGTTCACGGAGGGCAGCTAATTTTAGATTAGATTAGATTACATACAGTGTGGAAACAGGCCCTTCGGCCCAACAAGTCCACACCGCCCCGCCGAAGCGCAACCCACCCATACCCCTACATTTACCCCTTACCTAACACTACGGGCAATTTAGCATGGCCAATTCACCTGACCTGCACATCTTTGGACTGTGGGAGGAAACTGGAGCCGAAACCCACGCAGACACGGGGAGAACGTGCAAACTCCACACAGTCAGTCGCCTGAGTCGGGAATTGAACCCGGGTCTCTGGCGCTGTGAGGCAGCAGTGCTAACCACTATGCCACTGTGCCGCCCGAACATTTTGCTAAAAATATTGTCTTACATCTCTCTATCATACCATCCCTGAAGAAGGAGCTGAGCTCTGAAAGCTTACAAATTCAAATAAACCGGTTGGACTGTAACTTGGTGTCGTATAATTATCTTGAAGTTGGGTGGCACAGTATGTCAGCACTGGACCTTTACGAATCTGACCTCTGCTTTTCAATAAAGTCTGACTCAGAAATGCAAGTCTTTTTCTGACTGTAGGTTTTGTCTGAATTGGATTTAGACAAACTCAATTTAATTGCAGACTCAATTTAATTCTTCTTTGCCATTGCTGATAAAAATTTGATTATATGTTTCAGTAATACTCAGGAGCAGAGACCTAATGTGAGTCTTCTAACTATGGTCCTTGAGAGTCTGAGATTTAGAAGTTCTTCTAAGGCTTCTGACATTGCTCAAAGGTGTCTTCACATTCTTGCCATTTGAAATATAATTAATCATTACCCACTCATTTGTAGAAAAGTGGAGTATTATGGCAGAAGTGCAAATTATTTGGGGTGTCAGTTGTGTTGCTGATCGTGTAAAATAGGATATTAACTCAAATTACACTGTATTTGTACTTTGAATCAGCAATATTTTTGTTGTGTTATACAATTTGCTTTTATATAGCTCAAACTATCTGGCTTTATGATTACAGGAACAAAGAAAAGCTGAGTTTGCTTTCAGTAACCTAAAACATCAATATGATGGTAATGTAAATGAACTCCAGATAACAGTTACAAAACTGAAAAAGGTAAGGTTTGTCTCCAAAGCTGATTTTAAAATAGCATGAGAGTGCAATCTGAAGGGATTTTGATTTATTTTGCTCAAAATCAGCATCAGTTTAATTTTAGAAACTGCAGAGGCACGTGGAGTTAACTTTGCCAAAAGTCAAGAATCCATTTTAGTATATTTACCTCTCATGCTTGCTCATTAGAAGCCTAGCTCAGCAGAGTTAATTTCCATTTCTCAGTGAGGTTCTCTGTAGGCGAGCCAATCCTGACTGCATACAATAAAAAGCAGGCAAGTATCTGCTGCTTTGTCCTCTTAGGCAAAGTTTGTCTCTGCCATGCCATGATTGAGATCAGGTGGCAAAGGTCAATGTTGCTGAGAAGGCAGGAAGGAGATTGCACTGTATTGGCCTCTGGGGTGAAGGTCTGTCCAGTCGTCGGCGATAGGCAGACCAAGGCAGGGTGGAAGGGACTCTATGTTTCAATGCAACCATCCACTTTTAGAGCCTAAGTGATGCTCTTGGCTTGCAGTGCATGAACGCCTGTCCTAATGCCCTTTAGAATGGTGCCAGAATCATTGACACCACAGGGTAAAGGTAGGGATGCTAACTTCTTACTGTATTACTTACAAAATTCACCAGTCTACTCACATCTGATTCTGTACTGACTTGAGAACCATATAATCACATTAGAAAAGCCAACCTGCTCCCAAGTGGAAGTGATGCTTAAGTGTTGCCTGATGCTGAACTTAGTCAAACAGTGTGGTGCTGGAAAAGCACAGCCGGTCAGGCAGCATCTGTGGAGCAGGAAAATCGACATTTTATGCATAAGCTCTTCATCAGGAATGATTTTACTTTCCTGTTCCTCGGATGCTACCGACTGGCAGTGCTTTTCCAGCATCACGTTCTTCGACTCCGATCTCCAGCATCTGTGGTCATCACTTTCTCCTCCTTGATGCTGAATTTAGGCTGCATATCGGAAAGTTTTACCCATTGTAATTTTGTACAAAAATGTTTTTCCTGATTTGCTTTCATTCAACCTTGTGGAAAATGTAGAAACACTTACTTTTCCTCTTACAGTTAGAAGAACAATACAGATCATTTAGTCCAAAGGAGGAGACTGTTGCATTGAAAAGAAAAATAAATGATTTTACTTTGGTAAGAAAACACAAATGTGCATATGTTCCAACACTGGGATTTTACTAAATCTCTTGAAATGCAGACAACATTCAACAAGTAGAAGTAAATCTGGTTTTGCAATTAAGTATAATTATAACTATGTTCTGTTAAAATTTCTGGGCACATTTCTTGTGTGCTTTTTCAACACCTTTTCGATATATAAACAAATTTAAGGATGCTTGTAAATGAAACTAATTTGCCAAAATAAAATTAGGCCATGAAAGGTAAAATTGGGTGCAGTGTATACAGTATGGCTGATCTGTTCCTGCCTGTTTTTTGCTATGTAGATTATGTTAAAACTGTTCTGTTACTTACAGTACAGCAGTAGCTTTGTAAGAAAACTGTAGGTTTGGATGCAAGGAAATCTGAAGAATCTCCAGTTATGTGAGAATCATTATTTTGATCTTGGCAATAAAGTTTTCAACTTTTTGAATATGGAAAATCCTAATGTTCCAGATACATTATCATGTGGCCATGTAGTTAATTTACTTACTATACTTTTTATTTTGCAAGATTGTATAAACTGTAATAGTACATCCTGCCACAGAAAGTGAGTCTTTGAAATTTGCTGAGAGCTGTCACATTGCATTAAATTTGAGTTTTATCATTTAGGCGTGAAGATTCTAGATTTTTCATTCATTTGTTTGAAGTTGTTGAGCAGCATTGTGCATAAAGTGTAAAATCATGAAGTGAATCCAATGCTCTCATTACTATTACCCACATCTGAAAGCAGTTGTTCAAATTCAGCATTCTTTTCATTGACTAATCCACAAACATTCATCTGTGTACAGTCTTTTTAAAACAATTTATCCAATGGCATCATGACTTTTATCTAGTGAAAAACTGAATGTGAGAATGTGCAACTACAACCCCAATTACTGCTGAGTTAGCAGTGAAGACATTAGAATTAGCTTCTGCTGCTGCTCATTATTGGGGAAAGGTGAATGATTTGGCCAGACTCCCACACCTGCTTGCTTTGCTGTAATCTGGAAGTGTGCTTTATGGATGTTGATGAGGACAAAATCAAGCATTACAGTGTTGCATCCTACATCTATATTTCTTAAAAGTTCATTGTGTATTGTTCTATTGTTGGAATTCTGTACAATTACACCAGGAAGGGAAGTACTCCTTAAGAACAGATAGAAGGGGAAAAGTCGGGAGTATGGAACTATTTTGCAGTTTTATTCTCTTCATTCTCCCATTGTATACTCTCAGTGGTCCAAAGACGGTGTGTAACTTGCTTCCAGTCTACACAGAGATCTGTTCCCTCACTGATGTATCTTCTCAGAACATGTACAAAAGTAACATGAGAGTGTCTTGTACTAGCTAATTCCTTCATTTTCCTCCTTCTGGGTTCATTTTCCTCCTTCTGGGACAAATACTTGACCTACATATGGTATCTGGGGTCATTTAGTTGGCTGAATGACTGGTATGCAATGCAGATTGATGCTAACAGTGCAGGTTCAAATTCTGTACCAGCTAAAGTTTTCAGAGAAATCCCTCCCTTCCCAATCTTTGGCACTTAACATGAGGGTCATGGAGCCTCAGGTAAATGTACCACCAGTCATTTCAATCTAGTGAGAGAGCAGCCTGTGGTCAGCTTGGAAGTAAGTGACTTCACCCTTTTTACTTGGCTCAGACGAGTTTATGTAAAAATTTGCATTATTTTGTTATAAAATCTGTTGTCAATTTAAAATAGTATATAAATGAAATCTATGAACAAGGGTGTTGAGGCTCACAAACAGAATTCAGCAACGTTAATGCTCTCTTTTTGGCTTCTTTTACAGGAAAATGATAAACTGAGGAAAGAACTACTTGAAGCACAGACAAACATAATGCTGCTGCAAAGCGAAATAGATACTTTGAAAAGTGACTATGCAGATCAAAGTTTGAATTTAGAACGGTAAAATAAATAGAATAAGGATTTCAAGTTAAGTTGTGTTCATTTTTATTGCTTTGTATAAAAAATGCACTTTTTAACCTCAATTCTGTTTTACATATATTGCAGGAATCATGAAATGGTCAGAGGATATACGGATGATAGGGACAGCCTAACACATCAGATTGAAATGCTTCAGTAAGTATCTTTACTTTAAACTGATCAATAACACTTTACACTGGTAAATAATCTCTTGTCTATGTGTTGTTTCTGAATACTTTGATCCTTTATAGGCTGGTGAATTTATATTTCCACAACATGGTGTGTACACTTGAAATGATAATGGATGCAGCAACACTACATATTGATTTATAGCATGAGACATGCTGCTGTTTAATCTCCAGGCAGTATGAGCCAGCTGAAATGTTTCAGAAGGGTGTGATCCTGTATGAACACGAGTAGCCAAGATACTGCTGGTATTATTCAACACACTAAAATCAATGTACCAAAATTAATCAATCAAAGTGCAGGGCATGCCTTTTTTATTCACAACTGAAACAAAGACTTTCGGAAACAAAGTGAAGTATGTTCTTAGGCTACTTAAAGGGCAACTATGTATACTGTGGCTGAGGTGTTTTTGATTTGTGTTCATGTAAACTTGGTGAAGCACTGTTGAGAAGTACGAGAGCAACTTGGAAGTTTTAGCTGAGCGGGGACAGTAGTTGCAATGTCATATTCTACAACATGAGAAGTACATGCAGAGGGTGACACAGACAGGAGAAATAGGGTTCTCCTCAAGAGGTGTGAACCCACACCAAGAACTCAATCACTGAGCACTTGTTACCCTGGCAATACCCAGGGAAGGTGATGGCTTAGGATATAATCACTAGACTATTAATCCAGAGACCTGCTAATGCTGTGTGAATTTGGGTTCAAATCCTACCATGGCAGGATTTGAATTCAACAAACCTGGAATTAAGTAAGAGTCTAATGGTGACCATGAAACTGTTGATAGGCAAAAAAAATCTGGTTCACCAATGTGCTTTTGGGAGGGAAACTGCTGTCCTACATCTGACGGCAGATCCACACTTTTGTGTTTGATTCTCTATTGCCCTCTGGGAAATTATGGATGGACAACAAATCCTGCTTTTTCAATTGCCAGACACATCCTGTGAATGAATAAAACACCCACTGTGCTTTTTAATTTCACAACAATCAGAAAATTCCACTCTTTTCAAGGCAGACAACAGGATGTCTGCTATATATGACCCATGATCGCCTTCCACCATCTAACTGTGTGAGGCCTTCAATCAAGCCACTCAACAACATCCTACTGCAAGCCATCAGAATCCTGGAAGAGATTTTACTGTTTAGATTAAGTGGGGTTTGTTGACAGTTCCTATCTGAATGGGTATCTGTTTATGCAAGGGTGCTCTGTCTTTTGTGACCTTGCAGTTATGAGGGCCTGGCTCCTTGTGCTTGGGATTTCAATGCAGAGGAACAGGAGGAAAATGAAGGGAGATCATCTGCACCAAGTGCAACTGGATGAATTGAAAAGGACCATAATGAAGTTTTTAATTCAGTAATCCTAAAATTTGCTGGGTCAGCGAAAATGAGTCCCCATACCAAACAATTCAGGTGATTGAATTTCATGTCAATAATCTATCAAACTACTGTTACTAACTTGGGACTCTCCCTTGGTCTGGTGATAAAGTTGCTTGTTTAGCTGCTCATATAACTGAGGAGAAGAGATTCCCCTAATACTATGCTTAAAATGCACTTACTGTTTCCCTCTCCCCTCAGAAATGCAGCTTTAATGAGGGTCTGATCACACTTAAAGCTATTTTTGCAAAAAGGAGAGCAGTTCTGGGAGGTATTGGAGTCTTCTCACTGTTTCCAGAAACTATTTGAAAAAGCAATCCTTTTCATTGCTGCTCAGTTCTTAATGTGCCATCTCTCATCTCGATGGAACAGTGTAAATCATTGAAATTAGCAAACTATTTGTTCATTTTCCAGGCGTGTCTGTTAAATATCTGTTGTAAAATATTACGGTCTGGATTTTGTGGAAGCAATTTTGCTGTGACTGTCATCCTCATTATTTCTCTGAAACTGACAGCAATTCCTGCAGTTTGCACATGTACAATTAGACATGTAAATTTTCGTCAATGGTTGTTTCACCATATGCTGCATTGTTTAGGATCCTGTAGGCTGCAATCAAGTAGAAGTCATGGAAAATTTGCGATATTTTATGCTGTTAAAATTTCTTAAAATGTTAAATCTATTGAATGAGATGTAACTGGTTTTTAAAAGCACACTCTCAGAACAATTAATTTTATACCCAGAATATGATCCCAATACAGGAGATGGTGTCTACGATTTTTTATGGACTCTGATCCATCTGCACATGCGTCTTTTGTATATAGGCTACATTTAAACACATTCTGTTTGTAGTATAAGGGAGAGTTGTCACTGGAAAAGTAAATTCTAAAAATGACCACTTCCAAAAGGTGGAAGTCTGGGGTTTATTACCACTTAAGTCTTTTACGAAAACGATTTCAAAGATGAGAAATTTTAGTTAGAAGGATAGATTGGAGAGGTTGGGAGTGTGTTTTTTTTTTACTGGAGAGAAAGCCAATAGGAGATCTGACAGAAGTTTTAAAATCATATGGTCACTTGCCAAGGTAAATGGAGTGAAACTGTTCTTGTTTATAAGACAATTGAACACCAGAGGGCATAATTTTAAAAAATATTATGTCAAATGTGGGCTAGGAGAAAAAAATTTTTCACAGTGATTAGTTAGCGTTTGGAATTCACTGCCCGAAAGAGTGTTGGAAGCAGGTATAATTGTGATATTCAAGAAGGATGATTATTTAAACAGGAACTAAATGATGTGTTACATGGAAAGGCAGGAGTTTAACACTAAAATGC
The DNA here is from genome assembly GCF_037043375.1 of Chiloscyllium plagiosum. Classification (NCBI taxonomy): domain Eukaryota; kingdom Metazoa; phylum Chordata; class Chondrichthyes; order Orectolobiformes; family Hemiscylliidae; genus Chiloscyllium; species Chiloscyllium plagiosum. The sequence goes on from NW_028270140.1 coordinate 70,379,347, forward strand.
TCAAGAGAGCTGACGCAGATATGATTAACTTAAAGTTGTTCCAGTGCAGAAAAAGCCTGTGAACTTGTGTGAAGTGCCAGGGAGAGCTGATTGCTTTTTGTGGAGGGAATGTGAGTAGCCAGATCATGTTTATTGCTGAGAAAATGTTAAGCTGGTGTTCTACACCATGAAGATTGATTTCTTCAAGGTCCATTGCAAGTACTGTCACTTTGTCATTGAGTGTAAAATCCAGATCTATGAGAAGTATAAAACCAATGCCCCTGAATAGTCTGATGAAAGGGTTTGAATTTCTCTCTCTTGGCATATAATGTTACATCCTTCTTGAAGAAGTTAGTTTTCTTTGAAATCCAAGTGTGATATCTGTTCTTCCCCTGTCCTTTTATAGGTCAGCTAACAGAAAGCTACATGATAGCAATGATGGTTTACGATCGGCCCTGGAAAACAGTTTCAGCAAATATAAAACGTCTTTGGTAAGTGTACAACTGAAATATGCCATTGTCATGTAAGTGGATTATGCTTGTAATGTGAAGCACATTCTCTTGCTTATTGACAGAACATGTTACATTATTTATTTAAAATCTATATGCACATCATTGTAGTATGAGCTCTTTTACACTCCAATGTGAGGTGACAAGTTTTACTTCCAAATCTTTCTCCTAGACTTGATCATGCAACACCAAAGAGAAAGTATGTTTAAAATGAGTCATTGTGTTTAAACTTTAGCTGCTAGCTCAGGATGCAAAATATCTCATGGGATTATTCAGCAAAAAGTGGGAGAGTTCTGTTGGTGTCCAGGTAAATATTTAACCAGCCAATACTGCCAAATACCATATGTTTTATTTTACTGCAAGTATTACCTCACTGAACAAAAGTGATGACAGTTCAAAATGTACTCCATTGAGGGAAAAGGCATCTCAAAAATGGGGCTTGTAGCAAGTAACATTCACACCACAAATGCCAGTTCACACCATCTCCAACGAGAGAATCCCACCATCTTTCCTTGACATTCAGTGGCATTACCATCACTGATTCTCCATTGTCAATGTCTTTTGGGTACTGATGACCAGAAACTAAATGGAACCAACTGTGTAAATACTCTGAAGAAAAGAGCAAGCCAGACTTGGAATTCTGTGGAGAGTAGCTCATCTCCCAACTCCCAAAGCTGTCATCTACAAGGAACAAGTCAGAAATGTGAATAATATTCCCCACTTGCAGTTTCAACAATAATCAAGAAGCTTACCCCCATCTAGGACAAAGTAGCTCACTTGATAGCACTCCATTCACCATCTTCATCATTCACTCCCACTAATATTGCCACATGGTACACACTGCTGCCACTAACTACAAAATGTACTGTAACAATGACTTCTACCACACAGAAGGGCAAGTGCTATGGATGCATGGGGGCATCACCACTTGGAAGGTTCCCCCAAGTCACACAGCAATCTTACTTAGAAATCACTGTTCCTTACTGTCACTGGGTCAAAATCCTGGAGCTCCCTCCCTAGTCACACTGTAGTGTACCTACCTTTCCATGGACTGCAGTAATTCAAGAAGGCAGGTCACCACCACTTTTTAAAAGGGCAGTTCAATGAAATGCAGTACATGGGGGCCTAACCAGTAACACCCACATCCCACAAATGAATGAAAGGGAGAAAGGTGTTACTCCATTCATATGTTTTATACATTAGCTAATGATTCTGTAATATTTAATTAAACAACTGGTTTGATGCCAGTGATATTGTTGTGCAATGCTAAGTACAGGGAAAACAGACCGACAGAGTAAGTGCAACAAAATGCACTTAAGTCTTTACAGCTACAGAGGAGATCATTTAAATTTAAGACCTAATGGGAGCTGTGTAAAAGTCACAACTATCCTTTGTCCTCCACCAACAACTTTCTAAAGAAGGAGATTTGGACTTTTAAACACAAAATATTGTTATGTACAAATAATTGGATTTTTTTTGTAATATTGCAGCATGCAACAAGTTCCTCACCAGGAAGTGCCATGTTTAGAAGTAGCCCAAAGCATTCTGGATACCAGAGTCCTCAGATTTTACCATATGATAGGCAAGTAATTTTTTTGTCCATCTTCACAAAATCAGTACAATTTCTGTTAAGCAACCACGTGGTCTGTGCTGAGTAAAAAGTAATGTTCAGATGATCCCAAAATAGTGATCAGGCAAAATTGATGGCCTTATTATGTCTGCTGAAATAATGAAGTGTGAACAATTTGATTATCAATAGTTTATAATTTTTCAGCATTCTGTACTCATTCATTTTCAGAAAGACAACCAGATTTCAGAATGCATTGTCGGTCAGTGGTACAGGCACAAGATAATTGGGAAGAAATATGAATAATTTGAGATTCACATTCTGGAATGTACTGACTGAAAAGATGGTAGTAACCACTAAGTGATCAGGATATATATCCAAAAATTAGGGCAGAGGTGACATTTCCACAGGGTGGGGAAAGACCTGCCTTTCAAAGTGAATGGGAGCAGGTTGCCTGAAAGGTCATGGGGTCTTGGATGAGGTCATAGAGTCATACAGCATGGAAACAGACCATTCGGTCCAACTTGTCCAAACTAAACCACTTGCCTGCCATATTCCTTCAAACCTTTCCTATTCATGTACTTATCCAAATGTCTTTTAAATGTTTGTACTATACCTGTACTCACCACTTCCTCTGGCAGTTCATTCCACACTCTTTGTATAGAGGTTGCCCCTTGTCCTTTTTAAGACTGTCTCCTCTCACCTTAACAATATGCCCCCTAGCTTTGAACTCTCCCACCTTAGGGAAAAGACCCTGGTTATTCATTTTATTTATGTCCCTCATGATTTTATAAACCTCTATAAGGTCATGCCTCAACCTCCAATGCTTCAGTGAAAAAGGACCCAGTCTTTCCAGCCTCTAATATCTGAAACCCTTCATTCCTGGGAACATCCTGGTAATTATTTTCTGAACCATCTCCACCTTAATACTATCCTTCCTATACTACAGTGACCAGAATTGGACACGGTACTCCAGAAGAGGCCTCACCTGTACAAGCCCTAGCTCCTTTCCTCAAAGATCTGAAAGCATGTTAATCACCCTGTCTACCTGTGATGCAAATTTCAAGGAATTATGTACCTGAATCCCAGGTCTTTGTTCTACAACACTATCCAGGGCCTGACCATTAATTGTATAAGTTCTGTCCTTGTTTGTTTTCCAAAATGCAATATCTCACATTTGTCCAAATTAAGCTTCATCTGCCACTCCTCAGACCATTGACCTAATTGATCAAAATCTCTTTGTAATCTCAGATAACCTTCTTCACTGTCCACTATACCACCAGTTTTGCTGTCATCCACGAACTTACTAACTATGCCTTAAATAAATGACAAACAAAAAAATGGATCCAGTACTGATCCCTGTGGAATACTACTGGTCACAAAGCTCCAGTTGGAAAAACAACCCTCCACCACCATCCTCTGTCTCTGACCATAATTGTATCCAATTGAAAAGCTCACCCTGAATCCCATGTGATCTAACTTTAATAATTAGTCTACCATGTGGAATCTTGTCAAAGGCTTTACTAAAGTCCACACAAAACCACATCTACTGCTCTGCCCTCAATCTCTCGAGTTTGAAAGAATTAAAATCATGCTGTTTATCCCTAAACAGCCCTTGCCTCTCCAAATGCTTGTGAGTCCTATCCTTCAGAATCATCTCCAATAACTTACTCACCACTGATGTCAGACTCACAGGTCTATGTAGTGCCAGAAAAATGTTTAACATTCTCATAGTGGTGATCATGTTCAGTGAATACATTTTAAAATGCTATCTCCTACCTAAGCACCACTAGTCTCACACACTAACCCCATTAGTAATCAGGGCAGCCTAATTTTCAGATGCTGAATTCAATTGCATCCGACCCTCACATGCTCAGCAATACTTACCAGCCTCCCATCTCTTTGTTTTCACATTTTTACAACCATTGAGATAAGGTAAGCCGTCACCCACAGCACATTATGAGATTTGTTTCTTTATATGAATGGTGACTACAGTTAAAAGAAAAAGCTGTCAATCACTGTAGGAGTTGATGTGCAGTTCAGAGTCAACCACATTGCTGTGGGTCTGGAGTCAGTTGTAGGCTAGACCAGGTCAGGATGGCAATTTCCTTCAGCAAAGGACGTTAGTGAACCTAATTTTTTTTTTGTGACAGTCAATTATGGATTCATGGTAATCATTAGAATCTTTATTCCAGATTTTTTTAAATAAGTGAATTCAAATTCCACTATCAGCAAAATGGGATTCAAACCCAGGTCCCCAGAACATTCCCTGGGTCTCTTGTTTAACAATCCAGTGATAATATCATTAGGTTGTTGCCTCCTCTGGAGATAGTGTAGAAGAAAAGAATCTAGATTATGTTCTGTACTGATTTTCTTCACATTTATGTGATATGGGTTTTGCTGGCAACACTTGCGATTGTTGCCCATCCCCAATTGCCTCTTCAGAGGGCAGTTAAAAACAACCACATGGAGTCACATGTAGACAAGACCAGGTAAAGATAAGCAGAAGTTTCCTTTTCTTTAAAAAGGACCCAGTGAACCAGGTTGTTGTTAAGAACTAAGGATAGACCCACATTTTGTTTTGTTAATTGGCTTCAAATTGTATTAGCTGCCATTATGAGATTTGAACTCATGTCACTAGAGCCTAGGGCTGTGGATTACTAATCCAGTCACATTACTACTACTCCTCTACGTAAACCAAATGTAGTTAAAATGTTAACCTGCCTTTTTTTCAGCATCCTTCACTTAATTTTATTTTCCTAATTGATCCAACATCATTATGCCAAATATAACACATTGTTTTTCCTATCTGCTGAGCTAGCTTGTTACTCAAGATATTTTAACAAATTCAGATTTCACTATCTGCCATGGTCAGATTTGAACACACATATTAACCTTAGGTTCTGGATTACCAGTCCAATTATATTACCACTATGTCATTGCCTTGTCCTTTGTTATCATTTATTACTGAGACAAGCTATCCAACAAAAAATTAAAAATTGATTCAGAACATAATTTAACAACAATCCTACTGGCCACACTTCACTCCTCAGTACTTCCATTTTGCAATTTGACAAAATTGTTTAAGAGACTTCTCTCTAGATGGTTTCCACACAATTACGACTGCCTGGCAGATGGATACCATTTAATAATGATGTAAAGGGCAGAAAAAGCTCCAGTGTGTAAGAAGAATCGGTTAAAGTTTTTGTTAATGCAATACAACAAACTATTATCTCTTTTCCTGGTCTCAGTCTGTGTTCACATCCCAACGTTTATTGTGAACATATTCTCTGTTTGCAGTTCTCAAAATGAGATTTTTTATTCATTCACAAGATGAGGATGTCATTAGCTAGGTCCAGAGGGCAGTTAAGAGTTTATCACATTGTTGTGGGTCAGGAATCACATGTAGGGAAGACCAGGTAACCGACAGTTTCCTTCCCCAAAAGATATATTAGTGAAGGAGATGGTTTTTTCCCCCAACGATTGACTCATGGTCATCATTAGACTCTTAATTCCAGATATTTATTGAATTCAAATTCCACCATCTGCCATGGCAGGATTTGAACCTGGATCCCCAGGACATTACCTGGGTCTCTGGATTAATAACCCAGCAATAATACCACTCCGATATTGCCTCTCCTACCTTTTTTACTCAGTTTATGATTGGCATTTAAGCGCAAAAGATTGCAGTCAATGCACTTATTGTAACAGGATTTTCAGTACCGGTTCTGTCTCCAAGATGTCTATCTTTCTTATTTTTAAGTTTGGCTTGGATCAGAATAGACTTGCAATCCCCTTTCTGAATTCACCATGGTACAGACAAAATATGGTCAGCCCTGTAACTACTACAGGTTCATTAATACCCATTCGGGAAGGAGACGTGTCCTGTTTACCGAGTTAGGCAAGCAGATGATTCCAAACCCACAGTAATGTGGCTGATTTATAACTGCCCTGAGGGTAATTAGGGGTGGGAAATAAATGTTGGCCGGCAGGTGACTCTCACATTCTATGAATGAATAAAAAAGATAAGTGTTATTTATAGATAGTGAGATTCAGAACCCTATTTTCTACTTTGTGTGCTTTTAGCAAATGACAAAAATGGGTTTCTTGTTTAGCTTTTTCATTTCGCAGAAGCAAAAAATGGTAGATGAAGCAAAATCTTCAGTCTTGCTAGATAAGTTATACAGATGATTCCTGTTAGATTCGGTGTGGTGGAAGGGAAGGCATTTTGCTGCAGGATTTTATTCTCACAGGAATGTTCTCAAAACAGTTGCTGTCACTTTGAGGCACATCTTGAAATCTAACTTAAGTGAATGAAACATTTTATGTTGTCACTTTCCCTGAACTTACGTAATATGGTGAAAAGCCTAATAGAATCTAATTGAGAATAGAGTGTAATTAGAATGGAAGTGGGAGGGAGAGAATTGTAATCTGACAATATTTAATTACCTAAATATATATTCATAGATGAGCAAAGTGACAAGTACAAATGTTTCCAGATAAAACATCTTTTCCGTTGTTGCTCACCTGAAATAAATGTAAACATGTTTTTAAAAATTCATCATGTAATTTTATTGGGCCAGGCTGCAATATTTTACAAATATCTAGATCGAAAAGGTGCATATAAATTCTGTGCCTGTGCATGTCCCTCCACTTCATAGAATCATAGAGATGTACAGCATGGAAACAAACCCTTTGGTCCAACCTGTCCATGCCGACCAGATATCCCAACCCAATCTAGTCCCACCTGCCAGCACCCGGCCCGTATCCCTCCAAACCCTTCCTATTCATATACCCATCCAAATGCCTCTTAAATGTTGCAATTGTACCAGCCTCCGCCACTTCCTCTGGCAGCTCATTCTATACACTTACCACCCTCTGCGTGAAAAGTTGCCCCTTAGGTCTCTTTTATATCTTTCCCCTCTCACCCTAAACCTATGCCCTCTAGTTCTGGACTCCCCCACCCCAGGGAAAAGACTTTGCCTATTTACCCTAGCAATGCCCCTCATAATTTTGTAAACCTCTATAAGGTCACCCCTCAGCCTCTGACGCTCCAGGGAAAACAGCCCCAGCCTGTTCAGCCTCTCCCTATAGCTCAAATCCTCCAACCCTGGCAACATCCTTGTAAATCTTTTCTGAACCCTTTCAAGTTTCACAACATCTTTCTGATAGGAAGGAGACCAGAATTGCATGCAGTATTCCAACAGTGGCCTAACCAATGTCCTGTAGAGCTGCAACATGACCTCCCAACTCCTGTACTCAATACTCTGACCAATAAAGGAAAGCATACCAAACACCTTCTTCACTATCCTATCTACCTATGACTCCACTTTCAAGGAGCTATGAACCTGCACTCCAAGGTCTCTTTGTTCAACAACATTCCTGAGGACCTTACCATTAAGTGTGTAAGTCCTACTAAGATTTGCTTTCCCAAAATGGAGCACCTCGCATTTTTCTGAATTAAACTCCATCTGCCACTTCTCAGCCCATTTTCCCATCTGGTAAAGGTCCTATTGTAATCTGAGGTAACCCTCTTCGCTGTCCACTACACCTCCAATTTTGGTGTCATCTGCAAACTTACTAACTGTACCTCTTATGCTCGGATCCAAATAATTTATGTAAATGACAAAAAGTAGAGGACCCAGCACCGATCCTTGTGGCACTCCACTGGTCACAGGCCTCCAGTCTGAAAAACAACCCTCCACCACCACCCTCTGTCTTCTACCTTTGAGCCAGTTCTGTATCCAAATGGCTAGTTCTCCCTGTATTCCGTGAGATCTAACCTTGTTAATCAGTCTCCCATGGGCAACCTTGTCGAATGCCTTACTGAAGTCCATATAGATCACATCTACCACTCTGCCCTCATCAATCCTCTTTGTTACTTCTTCAAAATACCCAATCACGTTTGTGAGACATGATTTCCCACGCACAAAGCCCTATCCCTAATCAGTCCTTGCCTTTCCAAATACATGTACATCCTGTCCCTTAGGATTCCCTCCAACAACTTGCCCACCACTGAGGTCAGGCTCACTTGTCTATAGTTCCCTGGATTGTCCTTACCTCCCTTCTTAACCAGTGGAACCATGTTAGCCAACCTCCAGTCTTCCGGCACCTCAGCTGTGACTATTGATGATACAAATATCTCAGCAAGAGGCCCACCAATCACTTCCCTAGCTTCCCACAGAGTTCTAGGGTACACCTGATCAGGTCCTGGGAATTTATCCACTTTTATGTGTTTCAAGACATCCAGCACTTCCTCCTCTGTAATATGGACATTTTGCAAGATGTCACCATCTATTTCCCTACAGTCTATATCTTCCATATCCTTTTCCACAGTAAATACTGATGGAAAATACTCATTTAGTATCTCCCCCATTTTCTGCGGCTCCACACAAAGGCCGCCTTGCTGATCTTTGAGGGGCCCTATTCTCTCCTTGGTTACCCTTTTGTCCTTAATGTATTTGTGAAAACTCTTTGGATTCTCCTTAATTCTATTTGCCAAAGCTATCTCATGTCTCCTTTTTGCCCTCCTGATTTCCCTCTTAAGTATACTCCTACTGCCTTTATACTCTTCTAAGGATTCACTCGATCTATCCTGTCTATACCTGACATATGCTTCCTTCTTTTTCTTAACCAAACCCTCAATTTCTTTAATCATCCAGCATTCCCTATACCTACCGAGCAATGCTCTGAAAGCTTGTAATTTCTAATAAACCAGTTGGACTATAGCCTGTTGTCGTGTGATTTGAAATGCAGCTTCTTTCCCCTCTCACTCCTTATATATTAAAAAAAGTCTTATGCCTCAATGCTCAACAGCCTTTAAGTGCACTTCTTCTCCCTCAATAGAAACTTAGGAGAGCTTCAAGTCAAAGTTTCAATGAGACAAAACTAAAATGTTTCTGTAATGTCCTCGCATGGAAACATGGAAAACTGACCACTATTGGTTTTGATGATTCCTTCAGTTGAAGGGGATTACCTTACATTTATAGGATCTCATTTCTTTGACTCCAAACTTCAACAGCACTGATAAACTAAAGTGTTGGATTTTCATTGTTGTTTCCAATAGGTCATCCAGATCTTCTTACTTAGATGAAGACATGGAGTCACTTGCTGTATGTGACCCAATGCGCAGAGCAAGTTGTGAAGTTGAAAGCTTAACTGAAAGCTGTTTTGACAGTGGCATGTCCACAATGAGAGATTCAAATGAATATGATTCTGAGGGTGAATTCAAACATCACAGACATTTTGAAAGAGCACATTGTGCACAAGAAGCCTTTGGAGAAGATGCTTCTGACACCGATGTAAGGAACCAAACAAGCTGTGTGACATTTTGATGCAAATCTTTGCTACACTATGAACTACATTTATTGATCTGCAAAGAAATGACTGATTCCTCTTTGGAGAAATAGATTGTAAATGAATTCCGGGGTCTGTATTTTTGGTCAGGTCTAAAACAATTAACCATATAAGTGATTAATTTTACAATAATTTAAATGTTTGACTATCTGGTTACTAAATGCCAGATCGATTGTTACAGTTAGAGAATATTCTGTTATGTTTGTATACTTCACCTGCAACAATTGCATTTGGTTTGAGCATTTGGGGTGTGCCCTCCCAACAGAGCAGAGCTTGTCCACCATTATAGAAGGAAAGAGAATGGAGGATTGCCACATCTGAAAGAATGCTAATAATGTAATGCTACTAGGCTGAGATCTTTTGAATACAATTAAATGCATGGGGCGATTAGCAATTGGAATTTTAAAAATTGTTACGGCACAATGGTTGACACAATGAGTACAGAGTCAAGCACAGCAGGTGTGAGAAAGTGAGTATTTCAGATGCTGGAGATCAGAGTTGAGAGTGTGTTGCAGGAAAAGCACAGCAAGTCAGACAGCATCCGAGGAGCAGGAGAATCAAAGTTTTGGGCATAAGCCCTTCACCTGCTGTGCTTTTCCAGCACCACACTCTCGTCGCTGATCTCCAGCATATGCAGTTCTCACTTCCACCACAAAGAGTACAGAGCCTCAAATTAGTTAGTTAAAAATCACACAACACCAGGTTATAGTCCAACAGGTTTAATACTGCTTCCAATTAAACCTGTTGGACTATAACCTGGTGTTGTGTGATTTTTAACTTTGTACACCCCAGTCCAATACCGGCATCTCTGAATCAAATTAGTTACTTGGTGATTTTCAGCCTAAGAATAAAGGGTAAGCCATTCAGGACTGAGATGAGGAAGAATTTCTTCACTCGGAGTTGTGAACCTGTGGAATTCTCTCCCACAGAAAGCTGTTGGGGCCAGTTCGTTAGATATATTGAAGACGGAGCTAAGAATGGCCCTTGCGGCTAAGCAGATCAAGAGGTATGGAGAGAAAGCGGGAGTGGGAATTGAAATTGCATGAACAGCCATGATCACATTGATTGGTGATGCAGGCTCGAAGGGCCGAATGGCCTACTCCCATACCTCTTTTCTATGTTTCCACGTTTCTACATTTTTTTTTCAATAATGAGATTTAGCAATGCCAGCCTTCTACTGGCTTTGTAAGTTTAAATCTATTTGTGATTTCTCTGTAGGTGCCTGAAATTCGTGATGAAGTAGCTTTTAGCCAAGACAGTCCAGGCACGGTTCTGGAGTGGAAACCATCCCAAGCAGTGAGCCGGAGCAGTTCTGGAGCCTCTTCATCACATGGCTATAATACTGCATTTTCAAATCAGGTAGCTTCTGTTACAAATTTTTAAATAGTACTTTGCTTCTGTGAGTTCACATTTTTGTTGTTTATGTAAATCAGATTGTTATATTGTATTGTAGAATTGAATATATGAATTACGAACAGAATGAGGCTATTCAGCCTCTCAAGTCTGGTCTGCCATTTAGTTTCATAATTTCATAGTAATAGAAGCAGGAGTAAGCCATTTGGCCTGTTGAGCCTGCTGCACTGTTCATTAAGGTCATGGCTGATCTTTCCATTGTCTCAGCTCCACCTATCTGCAATATCCCCATAACCCTTAATTCCCCAACCATGCAAAAGCTCATCCAACTGTGTCTTGAGTCTATTTAATGAAGCTGCCTCTACTGTTTCCTTGGGCAGAGAATTCCATAGATTCACTACTGTCCGGGAAAAGCAGTTCCTCATCATCTCTGTCCTAAATCTACTCCCCCTAATCTGAGGTCATGTCCCGTAGTCCTAGTCTCACCCACCAGCGAAAACAACTTGCCTGCCTCTATCTTATCTGTCCCTTTCATCATTTTATATGTATCTATAAGATTCCCTCTCATTCTTCTAAATTCTAGTGAGAACAGTCCCAGGTGGCTCAACCTCTCCTCATAGCGTAACCCCGTCATCTCCAGAATCAGCCTGGTGAATCTACTCTGCACCAGCTCCAAAGCCAATATATCCTTCCTCAAGTGAGGAGACCAGAACTGTGCATAATGATCCAGGTGCAGCTTCACCAACACCTTGTGCGATTGCAGCAGTACCTACCTGCTCTTAAATTCAGTCCCTTGAGCAATGAAAGCCAATATTCCATTTACCTGTTGCATCTGCAAATCAACTTTTAGTGATTTATGTATGCACACTTCTAAGTCCCTCTGCACAACAGCATGCTGCAATCTGTCACCATTTAAGTATACTCTGACCCACTACTTTTACTTCCAAAATGGATAACTTCACATTTACCAACATTATACTCCATTTGCCAGACCCTTGTCCACTTACTTAACCCATTTAAATCTCTCTGAAGACCCACCATGTCCTCTACACAGTTTGTCTTTCCACTCAATTTAGTGTCATCTGCAAACTCGGATATGTTACACTTGGTCTCCTCTTCCAAATCATTTATGTACATCGTGAACAGTTGCAGGCCCAATGCTGACCTCTGTGGTACCCTGCTCACCACTGATCTCCAACCCCTAATATTGATCTGAATGTGGCCTCAGCTCCTTGTTCATTCCTAACCCCGGTAACTATTGATTTCCTTGCTAGTTCAGATCTATTCTGCCTTAAAAGTATTAAGTGACCTGTCTTAAATGCTGAATGGTGAAGACCATTGCAAAGTCTCATGACTCTGAGTGAATATTCACTGAATCACTTCTATTGCGTTTATCTTCTTTCTTATATAAGGAGACCAAAGCTGTGCACAATACTGCAGGTGTAGTCTCACCGAAACCCTGTAGAACTGTGCAAAGCATCTGTTTTAATATTAATGATAAAGGCTTATTCAATCAGTCACACAACAGGGATTGATTAACTCTATGGGTGTGTATATTTAAAACCGTAAAACATGTTATAAGATCTGAAGCAGACATTATAGCGAACCAGAGTTTCTCTTTGTGCAACTTGCTGACCCAGAGCAGACTAACTGCCAGTTGCAGTATTGTATACACCTAATACATGAAACCCTTTAAAAGTGCACTGTCCAAAGGCAAGGTGTAAGCACAACTTTCGACTCCTTTCCACAAGGAAGTTTAAGTCTTTACATTTACAAGTAAGCCTATGAGTCTTTGTAATATGTAAAGTAATGCTTCCAGATCTTGTCTGGAGTAGTAAATGATTTCCTATTGTCAGCAGTGACCTGTTTGGTGTCTTTATACATGATGCAACAATACTGGGACAGACCCGATTTGTCCTCTGTTTCATCTCAATATAGTTGTGTCATGTGTACAACCTTACAGGAACTTTGTTCTGAATACATTCTCGTCACTTTGACTTTTTCCATAACCTTGCTGTGGGATTCTGGATGCCTACCTAATGTCCCACTTGCAAAGTTGGCAACTCTGTACTCACATTTTTTATCATGCACATTAGTCACCTGCTCTTGTAGTTTTACAGTCTGCTCTTGAGTTTCAGAAAGAATTATTAATGAGCCAGTAAATTGATTATTACTGGTCTGCCATTCAGGAGCTCTGGCGGTGATGGAATAGTTGCACTCTGTGTTGCTCTTAAATGTAACATTGCAATAGGTTGGCCTTCCTTGGTTTGCCAGTTCTGTATGTGAAGTTTAGATTTTTGACTGTGCAAATTGTGCATTCTGCTAGTCTGTTCCACTTGAGATAATGTGCAGAAGTAGTATGATCAAGAGGAGTTTAGAGCATTTGACATTTCATGTGACTGACAAATCATGGAGTAATTGATAAGGCAGTCAACTTTATGACAATGTAGTCATTCCCATGAACACGAAAAAAGGACAGTTGCAGTTTTGGATCGAGGATGGGCATGGATCACATAGGGTGTTATTGGTTCTTATCCAAACTTGTCATATCCTCTTGACAAGCCTCTCAGTCCATAAAAAGGATTTCAATGCTGCAACCTGGCCAATGTACTGAATACAGTCATAGAGTCATAGAGATGTACAACACAGAAACAAACCCTTTTGTCCAACTCGTCCATGCTGACCAGATATCCCAACCTAATCTAGTCCCACTTGCCAGCATCTGGCCCATATCCCTTCAAATCCTTCCTATTCATATACCCATCCAGATGCCTTGTAATTATACCAGCCTTCACCACTTCCTCTGGCAGCTCATTCCATATATGTGCCATGCTCTGTGTGAAAAAGTTGCCCCTTAGATCTCTTTTGTATCTTTCCCCTCTCACCCTAAACCTATATCGTTTAGTTCTGGACTCCCACACTCCAGGGAAAATACTTTGTCTACTCATCCTATCATGCCCTTCATGATTTTATAAACCTCTATAAGATCATCCCTCAGCCTCCGATGTCTCCAAGGAAAACAGCCCCTGTCTACTCAAAGTCTCCCTATAGCTCAAATCCTCCAACCCTGGCAATATCCTTGTAAATCTTTTCTGAAACCTTTCAAGTTTCATAACATCCTTCCTATAGGAAGGAGACCAGAATTGTTTGCAATATTCCACAAGTGGTCTAACAAAATCATTTATATAAATGATGAAAAGTAGTGGACCAAGCACCGATCCTTGTGCACTCCACTGGTCACAGGCCTTCAGTCTGAAAAGCAACCCTCTGCCACCACCTGCTGCCTTCTACCTCCAAGCCAGTTCTCCATCCAAATGGCTAGTTCTCCCTGTATTCCATGAGATCTAACCTTGCTAACCAAACTCCCATAGGGAACCTTGTCGAAGGCATTACTGAAGTCCATATAGATCACTTCTACCACTCTGCCCTCACCAATCCTCTTTCTTACTTCTTCAAAAAATCTCTTGCAATTTTTCTCATCTGACCTACGCTCTTGTACATAATAAATCTGAAATGATGACTTGCCTTTCTTTAAAAATGTCTCCTTAGGAGATGTCTAGTTCATCCCAAAAAGGCCAATGTGATCTGACTTAGCATCATACAGCACAAAGAAAGGCCTTCGGCCAATCAAATCTGAGTTGATCTATCTACGCTCATCCCACTTTCCATCGCTTAGCCCATAGCCTTGAAGATTATGTCATGTGAAGTGCTCATCCACAGAGTTTTTAAAGCTTGTAAGAGTTCCTGCCTCCCAGGCAGTACAGTCCAGATTCCCAACACTCTGGGTCTTTCTCAAACCCACTATGATGTTGCGCCCTGATCATTGACCCTTCAACTAAGGCATTGCCTGGAGGAAGAACGCCATATTTTCCACCTTGGGACCCTCCAACCACATGGCATCAACATCGACTTCACCCGTTTCCTCATCTCCCCTCCCGCCACCTCATCCAAGATCCAACTCTCCAACTCAACACTGCCCTCTTGAACTGTCCTACGTGTCCATCTTCCTTCCCACCTATCCATTCCACCTTCCCCTCCAACCTATCACCATCGCCCCTCACTTCCATCTACCTATTGCCTTCCCAGATGCCTGCCCCCCCAGCCCCACCCCCACCCTTCTACTTACCTTTCAGCCCCCACCTCCCACCCCCCCCACCCCAACCACCACCATTCCTGATGATGGGCTTACGCCCGAACCATCGATTCTCATGCTCCTCAGATGCTACCTGACTGGCTGTGCTTTTACAGCACCTCGCTTTGTGTACTCCAGCTGTAGCCTAACCAAAGTTTTGTACAACACCAACATGACCTCCCTGCTCTTATAATCTATGCAAGTGTCCCATTTGCTTTCTTAACTACTGTCTTGTCATCTCCAGGGATCCGTGGACAAGCATCCAAAGATTACCATGCTCCTTTGAGCTTCCTAGTGCTCTGCCATTCATTGAGTGCTCCCTTGTTACATCATCCAAAGTGCAACACCTCACACTTTTAAGGGTTAAATTCTATCTGCCACTGGTCTATACATCTGATCAATCTGTCTATATCTTCCTTTAAGCTAAGACCTTCTTCCTCACTATTAGCCATTCAGACACCTTCATGTCATCTGCAATCTTACTTATCATCCCCCCACATTCTCAGATATATTTCATGAACAACAAGGGGCTCAGCACTTATCCCCGTGAGACTCAACTGGACACCGGCCTCTAATCAAGCAAACTGTCATCTTCCACCACCCTGTGTCTCCTACCACTAAGCCAATTTTGGATTCATCTTTCAAACTTACCCTGGATTCCATGTACTTTTACCTTCTTTATCAATGACCCATGTGGGACCTTGTCTCATTTCCCCTCCCGCTGAAACCTATAAGAACTAAATCAGCAGCATTACCCTGATCTAAATATCTGGTCATCACCTTGAAAAGTCAGATTTGTAAGGCATGATCTCCCATGCTGACTATCCCTGATCAAACCTTGTCTCTCCAAACGGAGATTAATTTTCTCCAGAATGTTCTCCTTAGTTTCCCTACCACTGATGGTCACTGGTCTGAAATTCCCTTGTTTATCCCAACCATTCTTCTTGAAAAGGAACCACATTAGCTGTGCTCCAGTCCTCTGGAACACATCTTGTTTATGAATATGCTGAACTGAATCATTCCTTAAGTAATGTTTTACCATAATTTCTGTAGTTTGGAATCTTTTGGTTCTTACATTGTGCGCAATGTATCAAGTAAATTTGGAAAACATCTTCAAGTTCAATGCCAATGAAGTCAACTTACAGATCCAAAGGTATATCTTCTTGTTAGCCGAGCTAAGATAGCTGTGATAATCAGGTTACCTGTTTTGAACCAAATTTCATAGTCATTACTTTGGCTTTTTATTGGTGAACAGTGTAATCTTGGCAGTGGTTTTCGCAATCACCTGCAGTGATTTGTGGTCAGTCTCCACCACAGATCTTTTATTGAATAGATAGGCATGAAAATGTATGATTCCACAAACTCAGGCAAATGTTTCCAACTCATTGTTTGAGTAGCTGAATTGCACTGCAGACAGAACTTCCAGAGCAAATGCAATTGTCCAGTTTTTGTTGATTAGGTAGGCTCTTCAATGTTTTTGTGAGGCATCTATTTCCTTGAAATTCACTTTTATCAAAAAGTTCTGGTTATTTATGTTAAGTTTTGAATTGAAATGGAATGCAAAGTTTCTGATCTTGGTTTGTCATCTGATGTCTGACTAATTTCATGAATGATGACCAGGGTTAGGTCAGAGCATGCTGATATATCTGCCATTGCTGGTCCAGCAGTCGTCAATGATGGAGAATAACTAACATCCAGGTAGATTGATTGTACTTACACACCGCCATTATTGATCTTCCACATGGAACTGATGAATCGTTGCATGCTGAAAATTTTATATTTGCTGGTTTCATCATGGCTTTCCATGTTTGGCACAAGTTTTTAAAAAAGATTCAGAGTTAGTATATTGACAATTAACTTGGTGTTACTCTTATCCAGTAACTAATAGTCACCAGTTTCTTAGGGCAGACAGCATGAATTTTTGCAAACATTTCAGATAGAGTGATGACATTAATTTTTCCATGAGAGATGTATTCAGCATGCTTTGTTTTATTATATATATTGTCAGATTCTGGTTTATTGGTCACTTTCTGTATACACCTCTGATAGGATACCTGATGGTCTTTTGTACTTTGAAGATACTCCTTGTGCTTGGTGTATTTAAGGTTGGTGCACAACTCTTTGCAGCTGCATCAGTCTTTAATCGAATACACTGTCTCTGTGAATGGCCTTTCTGCAACACACCTGTCAAAATTGTTTGAAAGCTTGGTATTTCTTTATTGCCTAAAGAAGGCCACACAATCTTTGACACTTTATGACACAATACATTTTTAGTTTTTCTAGCAAATCTTTCTGGAAAGGTTCTATAAAGATGACCGTGATTACCAACTGAATAATTCTGTTGGGTATCTTTTATCTGAAGAGTCGCAAAATGAGCCCTTTTCACTGTATATGATCATGGTTCTGTGGACTTTCGTCTGAATGACATAAATTCTAATCCTGAATATAGACGTTTACTTTATCTCTAATTTGGTCTTCTATTGCATTCCAGATCTTTTGGGGATCTTTTAGCTGTTAGTTCTGACATATTAAATCTGTGTAGAACTTTGTTCCCAGTTGCTAAGAAAATTTTATTGGTTTGTTTGCATTGTACACACTGAATCTAGAAGCCATAGTTCTGAGTGCTACTCAAATGTGTTGATTTTTGTTAGTTCTGCTTTGTTCCAATATAAGCTAGGGAATTTTACTGCCATTCTGACAATATGCCTTTAACCTGCATTTTCTTGATATTGATCCAGCATGCACTCTGATCATTTGCCTTTCTCAGTTAGTTGTTAAACAGGTGTCTCCACTAAGACTGGTCTGCTTAGAAGGAATCTACATTTTCAAACTCTATGACACTGTACTGAACAAAGACTTTGAGCTCTGTCACATGTATTTTAGTCTGATTTAAGTCTGTTGACCATGTGTTTTGCCCGTAGATTAAATTGCTTGCTGACATTATAGGCCTTATCAGCATGATGTTTTGCATTATTGTTCAGCATGTCATGTTAATGATAATGGTCTAATATCAATTTATCATCAGTGACTGATCAACTGTGGATTAGTTTATTTAAAACATTAAAACACACCATGTGTTCTGAACAGACATTACAGCAAACCAAATTATTTCTGTGTGCAGCTTCCAAAATCAAGAGCAGACTAACTTTCTCTACATACAACAGACAGAGTTCTTAAAGACAAGATATACATCCAGCGGTCCCTATTTTACAATTCTCCTTGCAATAAACAACAATGTGCCATTGACTTGTTAATCACTTGCTCTACCTCTGTGTATTTTTGTGATTCATGTAAAAGGACTCTCTGAACCCTCTCTAACCACTGCATTCTGCAATCTCTTACCATTTAAAGAATATGTGATTTTTTTTTTGGTCTTCCTACCAAAGCAGCCACTTTACTCCCTTGAAGGTTGGTGATGGCCTTGTAGCATTATAACTAGACTATTAATCCAGAGATGCAGATAATTCAGTGGGGATTTGCATTCGAATCCTGCCTTAGCAGATGGTGAAATTTGAATTCAGTAAAAACTTGGAATTAAGAGTCTAACTGTAGCTGTAAAACTGTTGTCAATTGTCAGGAAAAACTCATCTGGTTCATTGATGCCCTTTAGGAATGGAGACAACCATCCGTATCTAGTCTGGCCTACATGTAACTCCAGCAATGTGATTGACTCTTTGCTGCCCCCTAAGGCATGAGCAATAAGTACACCCATATCCTGTGAATGAATGTGAATCCTGTGAAAAATAGCTCTCTGCCAGTTTTTTTGCTTACTCATTTTACTTACTTGTAGACTCCTTTTGTCCTTTTTCCAATTTACGTTTTTACTTATGTTTGTCTCATGAGTAAATTTAGCTACTGTATGTTTGTTTCCATTATCCATGTTGTTGAGACAATTTGTAACTAGTTGAACCCACATCAGTGATCATTATGACACATCACCTATCACATCTTGCCAACCTCAAAATCAATCTGTTTCCTGTTAGGTGAACCATTTCTCTTAGCCCCTAAACTGCATGCACTTATTTTACATAGCAACCTTAGATGTGGCATTTTGCCTTCTGCAAATCTAAGTACAGCATATCCACAAGATTCCCCTTTATCCATGTTGTGTTTAATTAGAAGCTGGAGGGTAAAATACTGTGTATCTACTTGTGCAGATACAGATTCAGGTGGAGAATCCAGCATGAGGAGCGCAATCTTAAAACAGCAGGAAAAGAAGTTAAATCAGGAAGTAGCTTTTTTGCACAAAAGATGGTAGAAATAAGGAAAAAAACATATCCAAAAAACTTTGAGACTGTGATCAAAAGACTTCTGTTAGGTCAAGGTATCGAGGGACATAGAACAAAAGCCAGTAAATAGAGTCAAGATACAGATTAGCAGTAACTTAATTAAATTGTGAAATGGCCTCAAGGAACTGCATAGCATGCTCCTCTTATCTTTCTAAGCTTCATTTTCTTCGAGTATTGAGAAAGTATGTCATGCATAATAGAACTGAACTATTTTGGAATTGAACAATTTACAGCACAGATTTCCAAGGATCTTTTGTACTCATAATTTACTCTATGGAAACTGGCTGCAAAGTACCGTAATGATAACTAACCCATTTTTGACCCCACGTTCATAACGTTATTAGATTGTCCACACTTAATTAAAATGTACCTTTCTGTTTGCTTTATCCTTTTGCCTACTCTATACTGCCCCATTTCTTTGTGCTTGAAGGACAGGCTGGTGATCTGCTTTCAGATTGCTAACAAAACCACATTTCAGAGCTCAGTGGTACCTCAAATATCCCTCTGATCCTCTTCTGTTACCTATCTCACTGGTTGCTATTGATTGAGATTATTATCTTACTCTGAGGAATCACAGGCTTTGTACTACTCAATGGATGCAGTACATTAAGGGCAAATTTATCAGCACATGTACACCTAACAAGGCACACAATCAATAGCGAGATAAATAAAGCAGTTATCCATTAGGATAGAGTTGAATGTGCATTGAATATTGGTGGGAGAATTGAATCAATTTACACTGTTTTTTTGAGTGTTGGAACAAGATTTCTTTACGTGCACTAATAAAAGACAGACATGTCCTCTCTTTAATATTTCATCTGAAAAACTGCAAGAGTGAGAATGCGAGCATCCCCTCAGCACTCTATTCTGTATGCGCCGTCATGCTATTAAGAGGATGGCTACTAGATTGAAACATCTGGAATGAAATTAAGGGTAAAAAGCTCATCAGATGTCGGTCTTGGCACATGGTAGTGCTTTAACCTCTGAGACTGTGGACTTGAACCACACTCCAAGACTTTAACACATTGCAAAGGCTGAGGCTTCAATGCTGTCCTGTCAAAAGTGCTGTTTGTTTTTTTAGATAAACACTTTATACACAGGATCCATCTACTCTTCTGGTCGAAGTAAAAGATCCTGTGCTATGATTTGATGAAAAATGGTGCAGTTTTCTTGGTGTCCTAGCTAATAGATTTTGTTAACTAATTTCATAAAAATGAATTGCTATTTCTCTTATTGTTTGCCTAGAGGCGGTTGCTGGAGTAGTTACTGATGATTATTGTTAGAGTCAGTGGAGGTGGTCTACTACTTTTAGCTCTTGTGGGTTACAGCATATTTGCGAATTCTTTGTAGGTGCTCGACACGCAGGATGAGATGGCTTTTAGCCAGGACAGTACAAACACTGTTTTGGACTGGAAACCCTCGCAAGCAGTGAGTCGGAGCAATTCTGGAGTCTCCTCTTCACGGCGCTGTATCTCTGCATTTTCACCACAGGTAATACTTGTTACGTATTTCTGAAAAACACTTTACCTCTGTTAGTTCCATTTTTTAAAATGTTAATGCAAATCAAGTGGTTGTTGATTTGTATTTATTTAGACTTTATTTATAACCCTGATTTAAAAAAGAATGCTGAATTCCCAGTGTCATCAGGGATAATTCAAATCAGTCTGTTACTAGTATTGACTTAGCTAATATCAATGAGACTTAGCATAGTTGTCTCCTGGGTATGTAATCTCTCTACTTTCATGTCCAATTTGCAGTGACTGCAGCTGGTGGGTGAAGTAAGTCCAGGGGTGGGCGTGAAATTTAAGATTCTCTTTCATCCCTTTATCCCCACTCCCAACCCTTTCTCTTTCTATGGTTAAGTTTCCCGTAGATGACCGTACCACTAACTTCTGTCGACCTCCTTTACACTGTCATAAATTCAGGAAGAGTCCTGTAGAAGCACTGAAGCAAAAGACAAAAACAGAAGTTTTGGCCAGTGCTGAAGAATATTGGTCATGTAAATTCAACTCTTTCACTCCCATTCATGTATGAACAATATCTGTTTTGATAAATGTGCCAAATGAGAGTAATAGAAATGAAAACACATGTCAGTAGAAATGAATGGTCTCAGAAAGAGGGAGGAAAATAAATCCATAACATTGATACTTAAATTCTCGCTGGTGGCTATTAAATACTATTCGCAATAGCACTATTTAAGAGCTGGTTTTATTTTTTCCATTAGGTCACTAAACCTCATTTAAATGGAAGTACATGACATAATTTGAATTTAATACTTTTCTTTAAAACAACTTGAAATATAGAAAAATATATTTTCCAATCAGACTGTCCAATCACCTGAGTAGATGTGAGCAACATGTGAATTAGCGAGCAGACTAATTAATTGATTTGCCTGACAGTAAAAAGTACTTATTTTGCTCGGTTCAGGACTCATAAATGTGTTTTGAATTGAACAAAGTGGTTTCTGATTGAAACATTTCCTTTATTCAGCCTACTAGCACAGCTGGGAACTTCAAATATCCTCAGTCAGAAAAGACTTTCAAGATAGTGCTTGCTGGGGATGCAGCTGTGGGCAAATCAAGCTTTCTGCTACGACTCTGCAAGAATGAGTTTCGTGGGAACACCAGTGCCACTTTAGGTATGTTTCATCAGTTTAAATACCTTGCTTCCTTTTACTTTTTCCTATCTTTATTCCACTGTCAGTCAGCTTCATTAGCATTTCAGTGGCTGCCTGTTTTAGACACATCTGCCAGAATGGCCAGTGATTCAGTTTCTACTTGTTTATATTGTTCATATGCTTTTGATTTCTATGAAATTTGCTGGCTCAACCTTCTCAAGTTGATGTTGAACCACACCCCCAGCTTTGGGAAGAGCTAAGTCATAGAGACATACAACATGGAACAGACCCTTTGACCCTGAAGATCCACAAAAACCAATGGAATTAATTAGCAGATGATGACCCATCTTTTGCAGTGTTAATGACAAGGAAAATGTTAATATTTGCTATAATATTCCACTGGGCCAACATCTTGGAAGTTTGCATGTGCACAAATAAGTTGAAAACCCAGAAGTTATTGACAGTGAATCTCCATTGCTCCAAATGTTTGAAATGTTGAGGAGACACCACCTCTCCCATCTCAAATGCTGCAGTCAGTGGGTAGTCTTTGAACTGATGAAAATGCCTACTTTTTTACTTTTTTTGATGATGTCATGCGGGCATCACTGGATAATCCAAAATTTATTGACTATCCATAATTGCCCTGCAACAGAATGGTTTGCTGGGTCATTTCAGAGATTGGTAAAGAGTTGACCACCTTGCTTTGTATCTGGTCTCATATGCAGGTCTGGACAAGTAAAGATGGCAGATTTCTTTGCTTCGAAGATATTAAGGGACAGATGGATTTTTATGACAATTAATAGTGGTTGCCATTAAGCTGTCCTCCATTTACAAATCTTAGTGATTTGAAATTTCATGATGTGCTTTGATGGGATTTGAAACCATGTCCCCAGTGCAGTCGCGGATTTTGGATTACTGGACCAGTGACATTACCATTCTGCACCTGTCTCCCTAAGTGCTGTTTGTCTCACTGTAAAAGCTCTTGAATGAGTTCTGAACATACCATCAAAGAATAAGAGTAGGCCACTCGGTCCTTTGAGCTTGCTCCACCATTCAATAAATTCATGGTTGATCTGATTATAATCTCAACTCTGCATTTCTGCATATCCACGATAATCTTTCATCTTGCACTTAACTTTCCTTGCAATAAACCGTAACATTCTATGAGCTTTTCCGATTACTTGATGTACCTGCACAACCTGTTATGATTCATGCACGAGAACACTCTGATCTCTCAGCGTCTTAGAGCTCTGCAAGCTCTCACCATTTCGATAGTATGCGTTTTTATTTCTTCTGCCAAAATGGACAGTTTCTCACTGTTTCATATTATACTCCATTTGTCAGATGATTGTCCACTCACTAAAGCTGTATCTATGTCAGCTCCTATGTCTGCTTCACAATTCATTTTCCTAACCATTTTTGTGTCATCAATAAATTTAGTCACCATTCCATTGGTCTCTTCATTCTAAATCCTTTCTGTAAATTGTGAAGAGTTGAGGCCCCAGCACCAATGGTCAGCCATGTATTTAATGATATTGGGTGATGGATGTTATTGACCAAGCCAGCAAGAGAACTTCTATGGTCTTCTTTGAATAGAGTCATGAATCCTGTACATCTACCTCAGAGAGGAGAGGCTGGCTAAACAGTCTCAGATTAAAGACATCACTGCTGGATATTGCAGTCCTCCCCCTGCAGAGCACTGAAATGTTAATCCGATTTATGAATCTACACGGATACCTAAAGCTGATACTAAATTTACAGCCGAATGATATATTGAATTTAGGTTTACAGTTTACATATTCAATAATATTGCTCCCCATGGTTGTTAAAATGTTTACAGTATTTTTATAGAGAAAATATTTTTGTCTTGTACAATTCACGGACTTCAGAACATAACGGTTATTCAATTATAGGATAATAGACAAAGAAATCTCATTATTGCATCTGTAGATTTCAAATTCAGATGTGAAATGAAGAGTTGAGGCAGCTAATGGGTTTGTCATCAGTGGTACAGTCCAAGAGAGGAGGCAGGCTTGGGTTTATGAAACAAAGAGTGAAGGAAGGACTTAAGGCTGGAGGGTGCAGATGCAGAGTGAGTGAAAATGAGCAAGAGAATGAAAATTTTGAATTAAATGTGATGGATGACTCAGACTGCATTGACCAGTGGGGGACGATATGAGGTGTGCAATAGGATGCAGTCAGCTGTGTTTTGGGCACATTGGAATATATGCAGCTATACACAGTGGAAGAATGATGTTTGAATCGACTGTAGAGGTAAGGAATGTGCAGATACAAAATGTCACTGTGGTAAACAATCTTCTGGAGGTAGATAGTAGTAATCTTGATGATGATCTTGTGATTTTAAAACATAATTCATAGTCAGAATACCAGAGCATTTTCATACTTGATTCAGCCTGTGTAACGAGCCAAGGACAGTTTGGAGTCAGTGGCGAGGGAACAGATTTAGAAAATAAAGCATAGAACTATAGATGCTGAAAGAATCCAGAACTTTCGGATTTTGAATAGGTTTTGATGGTGAGAATCAAAAGCAATGGATTTAATCTTCCAAGTGATCAGTTGAACCAGATTTTAAAGCACCCATAATTTGATATTAGACAGGCAATCTGATAGTATAGAAATGCCTGAGTTTTAAAATTTGGTCACGATATGAGCATCACTGGCTAGTCCAGCATTTATTGCCCATCCCTAATTGCCCTGAGAGCAGTAAAGAGTCAACTATGTTGCTGAGGATTTGGTGTCACACGAGGTCAGACCAGGTAAGGACAGCAGATTTCTTTTCCTTAAGGACATTAATGAATCAAATGGGCTTTTATGAGAATTGACAGTGATCACCATTGGGCCTGCATTTTATTCCAGATTTTATTAAAATTTAAATTTCACCATCTGCTATGTCTCCAGAACATTAACCCAGAATTCTGGATTGCGAGTCCATTAATGTTACCACTATGTCAACATTGCCTCCCTTGTATTGAGAATATATGACTGTAGCTGGGTATTATCAGGACGTGAGCAAAAAACTGCCTGTCACTGAGAGCAGCATGCACTTATCTCCATGTCCTTCTTATTTTTCAAACAGGAGTTGATTTTCAGATGAAAACTTTAATTGTTGATGGAGAACGAACAGTGTTGCAGTTATGGGATACTGCAGGTCAAGAGAGGTAAAATAGAAATGAGCAAGTTTTAAACTGACAAAATTACACATACATTAAAACCAAGTGTATATGTTGCGTGTACGTTTTATCATCTGTTAATTAGCTTTTGAGCAGGATAACAATTTAAGGTATTGAAAACAAAAGAGGGTTAATTACAACCTGAAACACACTCTCCTGCCTTGTCAGTAAGCAGAAGTGTGTTGGGATGCTACATGTAAGTGATAATTTAAGAAAAAAACCTTTTATCTACTTAACTTTATCTGAAAGTAACACCACTCCCATGCTAGTGAGTTCAGTAGGCATAAACACACTGTTTTTCAATGCATTTGTATTTTATCTGTTCATTTACTTGTGTTGTCTGCAAAACGTGTGCAGTCACTGACAGCCCCTACACAATGAGAGAAGACCGCTGTCCTGCCAAAGCTACATGCGTGCTCTGCCTGCTTTTCTCTGGTCTGAGAGGACACAATGTACTCACGTCTACAGGTGTAAAGAGAGTTTGCCTTTCCCCTGAATGTTCATAGTCATCAAGCTAGGAGATGTTGATCTAAAAACAAAAGTGTTGAACACATTCAGCAGCTCAGGCAGCATCTATGAAGGGAAAGATCATTAATGTTTCAGCTCAATGAATATATAATAGATATTGAATAAGTGGAAGGGGGTGCGGGGAAGGAGAGCAAATGTAAATGTCTGTGATAGGGTGAATGGCAGAAGAGATTAAATGACAAGATTTCATGCTGCAAAGGCCAAATGGGACAGGTAGAGAAAGAAAGGATGTGGCCAGATGAGGTGGGAATAACCGAATAACAACTGTCCAGGTGCCATGTGAAGTAAGATTAAAAAAAAACACATGAACAAAAGAAACAAAACAAGTGGACTCAGAGGTTGTGATCTGAAGTTGTTGAACTCATTCCCAAGCCCTCTGTTCAGTCCACAAGCATGGCTGTGAGTGTCCTGTCACTTGTCATTTTAATTCCCCACCTTACTCTCACTCCAACTGTTCTATTCTTGGTACACTGTAGCTCAATGCATGTTTGAGAAATGTCACCTCACGTTTTAACTTGCAACTCTGCAGCTTTCTTGACTCAACATTGAATTCAAAGATTTTTGATTATAAATGCTGCCTCCATTTTGTTCCTTTTTGCTGATGACTTTATTTAATCTCTTTCATTATTCCTTCACTTTGCATAATTTAATCTCTCTTGCCATCCATCCAATCACACAGCTGCCCTTTTGTATTTCTTTCTCTTCCTCATTTACTTAGACCGCACTGCAGTTCAATAGTTCCTTTCTGATGACGGGTCATCATCCCGAAATATGAACCCTGTTTCTCTGCACAGACCTGACCGGCTGAGTATCTTTAGCACTTTGTTTGTTTTGCACTCCAACATCTGCAGTTTTTACTTTTGCATTTGTGTGGGAGAAGTTAAAAGGTGACACTTTCTCTACACTGGGAGGATCCCAATGCTAAGAAGTTCATTGCCATGCTTCATCTTCATAGCTAACGGTGCCAATGTCACTATGCTCTGAGGTTACTGTTTTGCCTGAAAAGGTGGCAGATTTCCATAAGCACCTATCTTGTGAAGCAAAAACACCACACTTGGTTTAGATTTTCACCTTTGAAGCAGGTAGCAGGTTGATAAATTTCTTGTTTCAACATGATTGCCTCAGGAGAAAATGTGAGAAATGTGGGGCTTTTGTTTAAGTGTGATAATGCTGTTCCTTTAACAAGGTTAAGTTGTCCTTAGTTTCTTTTTCAGAGGGATCATAAACACATAGATTCTGATCTGTCTGGTTTGTATGGGTTAGGACCAATTTGATTGTAGCTAACAGATACTGCCTTAGGTAAAAGGCTTTCAAATTTTGAAAACAAAAGACTTGTACAATGAAAGGGGAGTGGTCATTTCTCCCAGCTCAGCTTTTCTCTGGTTTGGTTTAGTTTGGTTTGAGCAAGCAGTCAATATTTGAGGTTGCTGTTCAAGGAAACAGCTCCATGCTGGTTCTCTCTCTCTCTCTCTCTCTCTCTCTCTGACATCTCTCCGAAGAACCTGTGTTTAATTTTACCATTTTTTGCCAATGGGTTGTTTATGGGGATGTTTGCAAGTATTTGGAACAGCTTCATTAAGTTGCAATAGAGTCAATTGGCTTTTTAAATAGTTAAGTTATTCTATATTCTGTTCTCTTTTGTTTGAGATTCATTTGCAAGATAAATTCTGTTTTGTTTAAAACTAAGTGGTTGGGTCAGCTACATCACTCCTAGAATATCCACATTACACCTGCTTAAAACAACTAAAATAATTAGGGTCTGAGCTACCTTCTTGAAACGTTTTATGGGGGTCTGGCCTGGTCCATAACACAAGGTCACGGATGCTTGCTTGAGTTGGCTCTGCTACCCCCAGAAATAGTTTCGAGTGAACAACGGAGACTACAACGTGCTGAGGAGGTTTGGGTAAATGACCTGCCTCAGTGCTCTGGGACTCTGTGACAGGTCCCACACCGTTCCAGTTCCCACAAACTCTCCATGCCATCTTATTCCCCCACCCTCCATGTCATGCTTTGCCCAACACTTGAACCATTGTCAGAGGCTTGAGATCTGAGCCAACTTGTCCCATTAATCTTCACTGTTGAAAATTGGAGACAACGGGTAGGGAATCCTGCAAATGAGTCCCATGGAATTCACGTGTGAATTGAGTCCCATGAAATCTCTCCAACTCTATGAAAATCCAGTTGTGCTCTCCCTGTGCATTCTTGGTCCTCTCTCAGTAAGCAGCTTTTCTTCTTTTCTGCTCTCTCTGCTCCACCTCCCTTATATGCTACAGCTCAAGGATACTTGTAATTATAGATTCCATGACTAGACTCCACCTTAATATCCTTTTAATTGTCCTTGGTGTTGAACCGTGGTTCATTTGATGTACATAAGTACATTCTTTTGCCCCCTTTCAAATAGTACTGACTGAATGCATGTTTGGTGGTGCTTGTTTGAGAGGGCATTAGCTGGAGCACAGAGGTCAATAATGGCATTGCTGGCATCAGAGCAGCAGTACACTCTGATTCCTCTCCCAGTCTGCTGACTCCATGTACTTCTGAAAATTCTCCTAATGTCCAGCATCAAAATGTTACCTGAGGTAGTTCCTGCAGCATTGTGCGCGCATGCAGTATCTAAAGTGCTGAAACTATAGGCACTGCCGAGCTGAAGTTTGCAGTGGAGGTTCTGAAATTAGTTTACAAGTCTTCTCCTTAATGAACATAAACAATTGCCAAAGAAAAGAAAATGTAATTATTGATTATGTGTTAATGGTTCTAGAAACATATTTAGCAATGTACTACTTTTTAAGAAAATGAAATGTTTAGCTGTGAAGTGGATGCCATGGTCATGTTGTTTATTTTTCAGATTTCGGAGTATTGCCAAATCCTATTTTAGACGCGCCGATGGTGTTTTATTGCTGTATGATATCACGTGTGAAAAGAGTTTCCTCAATGTACGAGAATGGGTTGACATGATTGAGGTGAATAATCTTGTTTCCATATTAAGTAGATTTGTGCTTATTAGATAGTAACTACAAGGTAGTGTAACCTCATGAGAGGAAAAACAAATTGTTCTGTCAATATTGAGCCTTCTTGTCCTGTGGCACGTTTCATCAAATTGTTTCACAGTCCCCACAATATTTAATCTATTAAAAGCATGCTTGGAGCATAATTTAGGAACATTATTTTGATATTGCGATGCCCAGTGTGTAATGTCCACTGCATCATTCTCCTGTTCTTATGCCATTTTACTATTCTTGTTCTTCACAGGGCAGACAATTTCTTCTTGCCATCTATAGGGAAAATAACTTGTGGGCAGCCTTCAGGAAAATCTCAAGGGCGGCTTTGCTAATGTGTGGTGCCATTTTTTGCCTGGTCTCTGGTTTCTCCAGGAAAGATTGGGGTGATGAGAGGCTAAGGGATGCTCCTGGGTTGCAGAGAATGAAGTGCTGTCCAGGTGACTGTTAAACAGGGTGTCTGGATGTTGGAGCCTGGAAGGTCCTGGCAGAGGAAAGAATTTTCTGCCCATTAAATGTGGTGATCTACCCATGCATGAATGTGTGATGAGATGAGAAGAACATAATCACATGGGAAAACGTGACCTAACCTCAAGCACATGTCCTCCTGCTTTTATGCATTGTTCCACATTAAGTTTGGAAAAAATACTCCAACCAAAGTGGCATTTCATTGTCACCAAGACGAGGTTCAGTTTGGGAATGCCTTATGCAAAGAAATCATACTGCGAAATACAACATACTGAAAGCCAACATACAGCATTAGAACATAGAACATTACAGAGCAGTACAGGCCCTTTGGCCCTAGATGTTGTGCCAACCTGTGGAACCAATTATTCCTCACTTTTATGCTCAGTACTATATCTATTCAAGCAACTATGCTGATTCAGAATAGAGTCATGAGACTAACTTTGAGAGTCATTAGGCAGATCTTTTACTATATAACTGTTTTTTGCCCACTGTGAGGTGAACCAGCAGCTGGTCAGGAACCCAAAAGCTTGCAGAGGGCATTTTCCCTTGGCTTATAACTCAAACATGATATTGGCATCATGCGTTATGGTTTTCCAATCAATCAGAGCAGGTAGGCTTGATGATGACCTGCACTTGACAGTTGAAAATTTTAAATTTAAAGGAACCAAAGGTTACAGGGCCATTTCAGACCAATGAGAAAAGAGAAGGAAAGTATAATGCTGGAGTGTTGGACCAACTCCAGAGACCTTTATAAATGGCCTGGATGTCTCTAACTGGATGTGGAGGTTCCACCCAGATTTCTGACATTACATTCTTCCTGTCATGAAGTGGACAGGATATGAATCACAAAGTCAGGAAGGCCAACCTCAGCAGGACCATTTGAAATTATTGCTGAGTTCAAACCAAGCTCATTTTCATTATTCCAAGGGCAACTTGCAATGTGAGATTCACAATTTTATTGAGTTGACAGAAGACTCTTGAAGATTATATAAACTTGGTTTACATGTCATGATGTGAAGTTCTTTTAATTCCTTGTCCTTTAAATATTAAAATAAACAGACTGAAGCTAATAGTGTTAGCAGTTTCAATAGAGTTTTTGTTCATATTTCTTAAGTATGTTCTTGCAGCTGGATCATTGTGAATGCTTGGCTGAGTTTCAGATACTAGAAATGCACCTGTGTAATTAACAGTGACTGAGTTTAAAATTTGATCACCGGCTTGAAGAGTTGTTAAAGGACTAGCAATTTTTGATGTGTTATTGACTAGAAGTTTTTATATTACAAATTCAACACTGATTGGGTTTTTAAAATTTTAGAATTTATTAATGAGAGTTATTTTCAGTTTTGTGTCAGAGTGAGGGGTCTATTAAATTTTGCTATTAACTTCATCTCCATCTGGCTCCATAGATCTGGCCATACTGAATACTGGATGAGTAACTATAGATATAATATGGAGGGATTCTGAGGGCAAAGGGTAAATTGAGAGTATGAGTTGGCATGGAGGTGATGAGTGATGGTTAGGTAGACCTTTTAATCAGCCCACCTGGCACTCATGTGCTTACCTGCACTTATAACCACCTATGGTTAGAGGGCCAGACTCTAATCCACCCTTGCATCCTAGAGCATTGAGCATTCAAGCAACACCATGGGGATTATGGTTCAATTTTTAAAATTATATTTAGAAAGAGTGTCAGTTAAATGAATTAAGAGAAAAACAGCTATAAATACATAAAATAACTATTAGACCCACACTGCACTTGAGTAACATCTAAAACGGCTAAATGCTTCATCTGGGAGAGAATCGGAGTCAAGATAAAAAATAAAAGCTGAAAGAAGAAAGAGTTCATTAATTTCAAAATATCCTGTTTGCGGTCATAAAGGATAATTATATTAGCAACATCACATCACCTACATATAACATTGGCAAAATTATAATGCTGTTTCAGGTTCCAATTTCATTCAATACCAGATTTTACAAAAAAGGTGGCTTTCAATGAACAGATTCAGGGAAAACATAGTGATAATTTATCTGAGATTATAAAGAAATGTTATGATAATATTATTCATTTTTGCTTAACTTAAAGGATTCAACCAATGAGAATATTCCTATTATGTTGGTGGGGAACAAGGCAGATCTAAGAAACAGAGCATCTCAAGAAATACAGAAATCAGTCCCCACAAGCTATGGGGAGAAACTGGCCATGGTGAGAATCAAAGAACTGAATCAATCATTAGCACTGGAATGCAAGAAACCAAACTTTGAAAGGGAAGGGGAAGACATCTCAAAATGTTTGAACAACAGGTGAAGCCAGATGTTACTTTGCAGTAGACACATGAGTGGTATTATTCTCCACTAACAAGTTTACTGTCATCAAGCCAAAAGACATTCTGCCTACTACACAAACCAGTAATGTGCTTTCTGAGTTTTAGTGTCAGTGTTATGCTAGATACATAAGCTGTATACTTCAAGACAGGCAGACAACATATCCCTTTGACTGAATGTGGTGGGGAGCTTGCTGACTGTGCTCGTCTAACCTGTGCTTGCAAAACTCAAAGCTTAGACTCTAACACTAGATTTCATTCTGCAATTGGACTGCATTTTACCAGATATCTAGACTGTGATAAGAATGACATCAGAAACCAGTTTAAGGTTATAACGGACTTATTTCTGTGAATTAGAAACTACAAATATTAACAAACAGGACCATGTTCTGTGTAACAAAAGGACTTTATGCATATTCTGCATCTTTTTCATTGAGAAAGGATTATGGAAGCTACCTTCCCCATGGCAGTGCCCTAACTGAGTTTAATCAGCGTGCTAAAATTGATCATTAGCAGAACAACCTGTATTTCCATTTCAAATAATTAGCAGTCTCTTTGGAAGTGTTCTGAATTATGGTTCCCTTTCAAAGTTTGGTTTCACATGTCAGCCCTGAGGAGTACAAGGCAAAAAACATTTGAATTTTGTCTCTTTTCCTAGCAATGTTTGAGTGTTGTATTACCAAGCAATTAGCTGAGACAGTAAGAATATTTTTGTTTTAAATTTGGAGAGTGGGTGTGTAAAGTCAAAAGTTGTGATTTATTTCTTATTTGTTATTATAATGTTTCCATTAAGGATACTAAATATAAGAGTGAGTCTTTTTCATTTTTTTGTTTTCTTACAGACATACAATGCGCTATTTTGTGAAACAAGTGCCAAAGATGGCTCAAATATTATTGAAGCAGTGCTTCACCTTGCTCGGTAAGTATTGGTTTTATTATCCAGCTCAGCAGGCCACTGGAAACATTCAGTATTTCGAGGAAAACGTCAAAGGCACTTTGATAGAATGTGTAGATAATGGTGCATCCAAACTCTGACTAATGTCCCTGGCTAATGAGCTGTTTGTTTTTTGGCTCAGGTGGCAAAGGGAGAATTTTACATTATACTTCTATTGAGAGTGATTTAAAAAGAGACCTAAAGTATTTGGCCTGGATGTACTTGAGCAAAAAAAATGATACGGATTTACTGGGATAGTTTTAATTGGCCAAATGTAAATTTCTCTTTGGTATCTCATTAGGTAAGGCCAATGTGGATGTAAATATGTTAGGGACTAAAGTTACAAGTCAACAAGTAGGATTGGATTGGGAGGCTGAGCAGAGACAAACAAAGCTAATGTAGTCACGTCTGAGAGGAAGCAGTGATAATTGACTTTCCTACCCTCACCACTTATGAACAGTTACAGGGAATTCAAAATAAGAATAATATATTCATCTCCTGTTACCAAAAACACTGCACTGTGATTCTGGGTTCTATACTGCTGTAAACATTATACTTCACGCTATAACACCAGTGGGGATCCTTACTTATCTGGCAAGCAAATTGCAAAACTATACATACCTCAATGGGTTTTCAACTAATATTTCAAAATAATTAATTGAAAAATGGTTTGAAATAACATGTAGTAGCTATGTGAGTTTATAACAAACTCCTTCAGTGAATGATGAGAGGAATGTAAAATGTGCAAATTTCTTTCATAAGTTGAACCATTGTCCTGCATTTTAAACTTTGGTTTGCATAGAATGTTATTATAATCCAGGTGGGTATCATCCAGCTGTAACATGGCTGTTATTTGTTGAGTGCAATATCAATATCTAAAAAAAATTGCTATTTACCATATGGACACTGCTAGTCTTGTCAACATGAAGATATGATGAAATCATTTCATGTCTTGCAATGATTTAACAGGGATCTGAGAAATTTGATGTCATATAAGGATCGTGTTACTCTGGGCATAATCTCAAATACATATTCTTCAACTTACTGGTCCCCACTTTTATGTTAAGATATTTTTGCTATTTCTATTTTACATTGAATGTGTTGAAAAAGGGGCTGGACAGATGACTGTTCTATCTGTATTTGGTAGGTGGTTTACAAGAATAATCTTGAGCAATTCATCCTGCACTTTTTTCATCAGCCTTTTAGGAAGCTGCTTGGTTTATACTCATTGTGTTCCAATATAGTCATGGCAGAAATTGAACTCCAGCATAATTGAGCATGAATATAAAACAATCCTCCTTTGTGCTACCTGCTTCTTCACGCTCAACTCTGAATAGCGATTTCCTCTGCTGTTTTCTGATTATTTGTATCTTTTGTTATATAGAGATATAGAAAAAATAATTATATTTTTAATGTTAAATGTTCCGAATAATTGATGTGAAAAAGCAGAGAATGATTTTTTGTTATTTCTGCATCAGATAAATTGTATATAAGAATGACCATCTTGTATCCCATTGTATTGAAGAATTCTATGCATCTCTATTTTTCTGAATATGTGTAGGTTGCTTGGGTGAATGAGATAGAGATTGAATTTTGCTATTACTAAAAAACAATTTAGTATTATTCCAGTTCATTTACTTTTGGGCAGGTTTGCAAATTTTTGTATATTCTCAGAGCTGTTCAGGCCCAAAATGTACATGGATGAAAGAAAGAGAGAGACAGAAAATATTTCTAGTAATAATAACAGAACATTTTTATTTAAAGAGTCCTTTGCTCAGCAATTTTCCATTGGGGGCAGCTTTTTTTTTTAAGAAAGATCGTTTGATTTGTGAGGTAGGTATAATTTAGGCATAGATTTTCATTCTGTTAAAATGACTCCAAGGCCATTTAAAAACTGTAGTCAAGACTCAATAGCATAATGTTCAGCAGTGCATGAAGAAGCAGGCTGGAAGAAGACAGAGGGTAGTAGTTGATGGTAAAGGTTCATCTTGGAGTGCAGTTACTAGCGGTGTTCCACAAGGGTCTGTTTTGGGACCATTGCTGTTTGTCATTTTTATAAATGACCTGGAGGAGGTGCTAGAAGGTTGGGTGAGCAAGTTTGCGGATGATACGAAAGTCGGTGGAGTTGTTGACAGTGAGGAAGGATGTGTCAGGTTACAGCGGGATATAGATAAGCTGCAGAGCTGGGCAGAAAGGTGGCAAATGGAGTTCAATGTAGGTAACTGTGAGGTGATTCACTTTGGTAAGAGTAACAAAAAGATGGGGTACTGGGCTAATGGTCGGATACTTGGTAGTATGGATGAGCAGAGGGATCTTGGTGTCCATGTACACAGATCTCTGAAAGTTGCCACCCAAGTAAATAGTGCGGTGAAGAAGGCATATGGCTACTGGCTTTTATTGGTAGAGGAATTGAGTTCTGGAGTCCTGAGGTCATGTTGCAGTTGTATAGGACTCTGGTGCGGCCGCATCTGGAGTATTGTGTGCAGTTTTGGTCGCCATACTATAGGAAGGATGTGGAGGCACTGGAACGGGTGCAGAGGAGGTTTACCAGGATGTTGCCTGGTATGGTAGGAAGATCGTATGAGGAAAGGCTGAGGCACTTGGGGCTGTTTTCATTGGAGAGAAGAAGGTTTAGGGGTGACTTGATAGAGGTGTACAAGATGATTAGGCGTTTAGATAGGGTTGACCATGAGAACGTTTTTCCACGTATGGAGTCAGCTATTACGAGGGGGCATAGCTTTAAATTGAGGGGTGGTAGGTATAGGACAGATTTTAGGGGTAGATTCTTTACTCAGCAAGTCATGAGTTCATGGAATGCCCTGCCAGTAGCAGTGGTGGACTCTCCCTCTTTATGGGCAATTAAACGGGCATTGGATAGGCATATGGAGGATAGTGGGCTAGTGTAGGTTAGGTGGGCTTGGATCGGCACAACATCAAGGGCCAAAGGGCCTGTACTGCGCTGTATTTTTCTATATTCTATGTTCTATGATAAGCATGCAATTAGAAAGCCTGGCTGATACCATTGTGAGGTTGGACTTGCCCAGTTCCCCATAGTTTTGGTGCAGCCAGGCTAACTTGTCCATGACTCATGGTTCACAACCAATCAGGAATTGGTTTTTGCGGAGGGGGAATCTGTACCAGATGGATGGGTTAAATCTGAACAGGAACAGGCCCAATATCCTCATGGGGAAGTTGCTAACACTGTTGGGATGGTTTGTCAGGAGATTGGGGTCTTGACAGGAGGATTGGGATGAAAGGTAGTGGCAGTCACACCATTGATCAAAGAATCAATTGTACAAGTGAGGAAGGATGATTTCTTGGCAAGATCAGGTCATGTTGCGGCTGTACAGGACATTGGTTAGGCCACTGTTGGAATATTGCATGCAATTCTGGTCTCCTTCCTATCGGAAAGATGTTGTGAAACTTGAAAAGGTTCAGAAAAGATTTACAAGGATGTTGCCAGGGTTGGAGGATTTGAGCTACAGCGAGAGGCTGAACAGGCTAGGGCTGTTTTCCCTGGAGCGTCGGAGGCTGAGGGGTGACCTTATAGAGGTTTACAAAATTATGAGAGGCATGGATAGGATAAATAGTCAAAGTCTTTTCCCTGGGGTGGGGAGTCCAGAACTAGAGGACATAGGTTTAGGGTGAGAGGGGAAAGATATAAAAGAGACATAAGGGGCAACTTTTTCATGCAGAAGGTGGTACGTGTATGGAATGAGCTGCCAGAGAAATTGGTGGAGGCTGGTACAATTGCAACATTTAAGAGGCATTTGGATGGGTATATGAATAGGAAGGGTTTGGAGGGATATGGGCTGGGTGCTGGCAGGTGGGACTAGATTGGGTTGGGATATCTGGCTTGCGTGGACAGGTTGGTCCGAAGATTCTGTTTCCATGCTGTACATCTCTATGACTTTAAGTAACAAAAACAAAAAGGGGCAAGCATGTTGTTTGATGTGTACTGTAGGGAGTAATAGTAAGGGATTTTAACTCCCCAAATATTAGCAGGGATAGTTCTAATGTACAAGGTAGGAGGGAACAAAAATCTTAAATGCATCAGGTGAACCTTTTGTAGCTGAAATGTGGAAAGCCGAACCAGAGAGGTGAGCAGTTTTGAACCTAATATTCAGAAATGAGCTTGCCAGATGTACATTGTATCAGCAGGAGGACACTATGGTGGTTGTGACCATCACTCAATTATATTTAGGATCATTCTGGAAAAAGGTAAGGATGGGCTATGAATAAAAGTTCCAAATTAGGGAAAGGATAAGGTAAAGATGTGATTGGTAAATGTTCACTGGGAGCAGCTACGTGCAGATAAACTGTGTCAGAGCAGTGGGAGGCATTCAAGAAAGGAATGGTAAGAGTACAGAGCAAAGATGTTTGTATAAAGACAAAGGGTGTAAGCAAGACCAGAAAACCCTGGATGTCAAAGGTTGGGATTGGAGGGGAAAAAAAATTATCTTATGGTAGATACAAAGGGCTCAATATGGCAGGGGTAACTTGAAAAGGGAAGTTAGAAAGCTAAGAGAATGCATAAGAATGCACTGATTGGTAAAGTAAAGGAAAATCCAAAGGGTTGATTTCAATATATGAAGTGTGACAAAATAAATAGGCAAAGAATAAGGCCCATTAGGATTCATAAAGGTAGCCTGGGTGTGGATCTGGAAGATGTGAGTATAGTTCTTGATGAGCACTTTATATGGGTATTCACAATTGAAAAGGATGACACAACTATACACATCCGTGTGAAGCATTGTGAAATATGTTAAGGCCCTCACGGGTTTAGTGGCTTTAAAAATGAATACAAGCACAGCTATAAATGAGATGTTTCCAGGCAATTGAGGGAAGCAAGGGAGGACGTATATTTTATCTCTCCATCCTGGAGGCTTCCTGCTCTATTCCTGATGAAGGGCTTTTGCCCAAAACGTCAATTTTCCTGCTCCTTGGATGCTGTGCTTTTCCAGCACCACTATGATCTAAACCCCAGAATCAAGAACCTAGGCTGTAACGTTCAAATTTTTTCTGGTCACGGTATGGTGCTGGAGGACTGGAGAACTGCCATTTATAGCTGTGCTTGTATTCATTTTTAAAGCCACTAAACCCGTGAGGGCCTTAACATATTTCACAATGCTTCACACGGATGTGTATAGTTGTGTCATCCTTTTCAATTGTGAATACCCATATAAAGTGCTCATCAAGAACTATACTCACATCTTCCAGATCCACACCCAGGCTACCTTTATGAATCCTAATGGGCCTGATTCTTTGCCTATTTATTTTGTCACACTTCATATATTGAAATCAACCCTTTGGATTTTCCTTTACTCTACCAATCAGTGCATTATTAGACAAGAGTGGAAGAGAAGAGTAAGAACTTACAGATCAGTCAGTCTAGGTTCAGTGGTGGGGGAAATCATTAGAAATATTCTGTCCCTCAGAATTCTGTCTGCACCTGGAGGGACAAGTTAATCAGGGATAGTCAGCATGAATCTATTAAGGGTGTTTGATGAATTTGATTTTGTTTACAATGATAGCAGTGAGTTTTAATGAGAGTAATGCATTTGGTGTTGGTTTACATGTACTTTAGTAAGGCTTTTGATAAGTCCCTGATGACAGGCTGGTCAAAAAAGTAGGACCCCATGAATTCAAGGCAAAGTAGCG
This sequence comes from Chiloscyllium plagiosum, assembly GCF_037043375.1. Classification (NCBI taxonomy): domain Eukaryota; kingdom Metazoa; phylum Chordata; class Chondrichthyes; order Orectolobiformes; family Hemiscylliidae; genus Chiloscyllium; species Chiloscyllium plagiosum. The sequence goes on from NW_028270140.1 coordinate 70,417,248, forward strand.
CACTGGATCCAAAATTGACATGTGGGAAGCAGAGGATGATGGTAGAACAATTTCTGTGACTGGAAGTCTGTTTTTAGTGGGGTTCAGCAAGACTCCATGCTGGGGCCCTTGCAGTGTGTTGTATACATTAATGATTTGGACATAAATGTACAGATATGATCAAGAAGTTTGCAGATGTGACAATAATTGGTAAATAGTGAGAAGGATAGCATAAACTGCTGGAGATATCACTGGGCTGGTCAGCTGTGCAGAGCAGTGGGAAATGGAATTCATCCCAGTTGTGTCATCTTTTTTCCATTAGTGGTGAGTCAACTTTTATTCCTGATGAAGGGCTTTTGCCCGAAATGTCGATTTTGCCTGTCCTCGGATGCTGCCTGAATTGCTGTGCTCTTCCAGCACCACTGATCCAGAATCTGGTTTCCAGCATCTGCAGTCATTGTTTTTACCAATAATGAGTGAGCATAGATTTAGGTGAAGTGGTAGAATGCAAGAGGAGAATTTTTCAACCAGAGTGTGATGGGAGTCTGGAATTCTGTAAGGGTAGTTGAGTCTAAAACTTCTGGAACATTTAAGCAGTATATAAATATTTACTTGTGTTGCCATAACCTCCTGGGTTATGGGCCAAAAGCTGGAAAATGGGATGAGTGTAGTTATGTTTTTGACTGATACAGGCATGATGAGCCAAATGATCTCCTTCCATGCTATAATGTCTGGGTCTGTGGCCTCAGACCATTAGTCTGGATTCCACATTCCTAATCCAATGACATTATCACTATGCCACTGCCTCCTCTAATTCATTCTTGGCTCAGTTTATATGCAAGAGTATTGACAAGCTCTCCACCATTAAAGCATCATAAAGCTCAGCATTTTCACTCAATATCAACTGGCCTGGATTTACTGATAGGGGCTTCTTGAAAGTATTCAGCATCAAGAACTTATGTTTGCTTTTTCATTGATTCAAGGCTGCTGAAGTTAATTGTAATCTTTCTCTTGCTGCGCTAGCTAACACATGATTGAAATTGAGACTTTCTGATGGCCTTGTCCATGAATTGCTAACAGTATCAGAAGCTAACTTTGCAAATGCTTTTATTTTAACACTGCCATATTAGATCTTCTGACCATGATCTAAATTTCACCAAGTTGCACATTGAGTGAAAACATTTCTTGTAGTTATGATTTAAGACTTTTCTGTTCTTCTTGATTATATCACATTTCTGAGTAATAGTTAAATGACAGTGGTAGTTGTTTGTCAATTGGCTATCTATCCAAATGATTTTCTTCTGTGCTTATAAAGGCAAAAGATATTTGTGTTGTGGACAGGAATGCTCTTCCCTTTTAGGCACTCAGACTAAACATTAGTCACTGATAATTTAAGTGTACCATAATTAGATACAAAACAAAGATATCATATCTTTTTGGTTACTGTGGTATTGTGCCAGAGTTCCAAATTCTTAAGTATCATTGAAACCAATAGAAGATTTTCCTTCTCCTTATAATGCACAATAATTCCAAACTTCAGTCCATGCCTTTTCACTGTAAGTTAGTATTATTATAACTTTAACTATATTTGATATATCTGCCCTTTTGTTTACATTGACTGTCGATTCCATTCCACAGGGAAGTGAGGAAAAGACTGGATGAAGAAACAGACGAGGATTCTGTAACTAGTTTGTCCAGCACACACTTGAACAAAAAGTTGGCCATGAAAAATTGCTGTACTACATAATTATGAAGAATAATCATTGAATTGACCTGTTCTGCATTTTTGCATACATCTTATGATCAATACATTGTTTAGTGCCTTAGAAAATACTGAATGATGGAGATTACAGTGATGAAGAAGTCAAAATATGAAGGATTGAGCAAATTAAAAGACTGGTGAAAGAGCACGATGAAATGAGAAATTTAAATAAAAGTTAGTTGTGTTTGTACTTCACTTATTTCATTTTTCCTCAGTGTTGCCGAAGCGTCAGCCAACAAGATGGCTGTCTGAAACAAAAGTGTATTAGTCTCCTTAATTATTTGTATATAGTGGTCATATTTACATTTCAAATTTAAAGGATGTTTCCGAGAAATAATGCTGCTTTATAATGTTTTATCTCCTGTTACCTCCATAAATGTATTTATTTTTTAAAAAAAACAAGATTAAGGTAAAAGCAGTCTTTACACAGCATCTAGAAATGTAATTAAATTATTTTTATGTGATTGAAGTGGAAGGATATATAGGTATTCTGTAATGTTAGTGAAATATATTAAATGGTGCATTCCATTTTATTATGTATTGTGAATCCAAAGTAGTTTCCTTCTTAAAAGTAGTGGATCAGTCTCCTGTGCATTCCACAGAGAAGATTATGGCATTTGTTGCCTGTTTTTGATGTCTTGATGTCGCTTTTTCTCTTACCTCTCCCTTTCTGCTTTTTTATTATATTGTCTGTTTGTGCTTCTCTCCCGTTTAGGTGGAAGTTAGTAAATAGTATGCTGTGGTAAGGAGCCAAAAACTACAGCAAACTGGATTTGGCAGGAGTAGAAAGGAGAGGCTGACAGGCAATGTGACCCATAGCAGCTTCCTTACCATCTCCACTTCCAATCAATTGTTCTTTCTCACCATCATGAACTTGAGTACTTGCAGCATGAACTGCCAAATCGGCTATGATCGTGCCATTGAAAGGAGTAAGTGAGGACTGCAAATGCCAGAGATTAGAGAGCATGGTGCTGGAAAAGCACAGCAGCTCAGGCAGTATCCGAGGAGCAGGAGAATTGACGTTTCGGACATAAGCTCTTCATCAGGAATGAGGCTTGTTGGCTGGGGGTGCTGACAGATAAATGGGAAGGGGGTGTGGGGTAAGGTAGCTGAGAATGCAATAGGTAGATGAAAGGGGAGATGGTGATAGGTCAGAGAGGAGGGTTGAGCGGATGGATGGGACATTCCTAATTTGGACCTATGTGATGGAGGGAAAGCTATTGATGAAGCAGCTGGTGATTGGTGGGCGTAGGCCACAACACTGAAGAACTACTGCAGAGATGTCCTGAGGCAGAGATAGAGTCATAGAGCTGTACAGTGTGGAAACAGACCCTTTTGGTCCAACTCATCCATGCCAACCAGATATCCTAAATTAATCTAGTCCCATTTGCCAGCATTTTGCCCATATCCCCCAAACCCTTCCTCTTCTTATACCCATCTAGATGAATGTTGTAGTTGTACCAGCCTCCACCACTTCCTCTGGCAGCTTATTCCATACAAGCACCACTCTGTGTGAAAAACAACTGCCCCTTAGGTCCCTTTTAAATCTTTCCTCTCTTGCAGTAAACCTGTGCCATCTATTTTTAGACTCTACCCCTCCAACTCCCCCCCCCCCCCACCTCCTCAGGAAATGACCTTGGCTACACATTTGTGATTGTAGAAACCTCAATCAGGTCACCCCTCAGCCTCCAATGCTCCAGGGAAAATAGCCCAGCCTATTCAGCCTCTCCCTATAGCTCAAACCGTCCAACCCTGGCAACATCCTTATAATTTTTTTTCTGAATTCTTTCAAGTTTTGCATCAAAGTTCCGATAGCAGGGAGACCAGATTTGCATGCAGTATATTAAAAGTGGTCTAACCGATGTTCTGTACAGCTGCAACATGATCTCCCAACTCATAAACTCAATGCTCTGCCTAATAAAGGGAAGCATACCAAACATATTCTTTACTATCCTGTCTACCTGCGACTCCATTTTCAAGGAACTATGAGCCTGCACTCCAATGTTTCTTTGTTCAGCAACATTCCCTAGGACCCTACCATTAAGTGTATAAGTTCTGCCCTTATTTGCCTTTCCAAAATACAGCACCTCGCATTTATCTAAATAAGCTCTATATGCCACTCCTTGGCCTGTTGGCCCATCTGACCAAGGTCCCGTCACTTGGAGGTAACCTTTCTTGCTGTCACCTGTACCTCCAATTTTTGTGTCACCTACAAACTTATTAACCACCCCTCTACATTCACATTCAAATTATTTACTTAAATGACGAAAAACAGTGGACCCAGCACCGATCCTTGTGGCACACTGCTGGTCACAGGCCTCCAGTCTGAAAAGCAACCCTCCACACCACCCTCTGTCTTCTACTTTTGAGCCAGTTCTGTATCCAAATGGCTAGTTGTCCCTATATTCCATGAGATCTAACCTTGCCAACCAATATACCTTGGGGAACCTCATCGAATACCTTGCTGAAGTCCATTTCGATTATGTCCACTGCTCTGCCCTCATCAGTCCTCTTCATTACTTTTTCAATAAACTCAATTAAGTTAGACATGATTTCCCATGCAAAAAGCCATGTTGACTATCCCTAATCAGTCCTTGCCTTTCCAAATATAAATCCTGTCCGTCAGGATTCCCTCCAACAACGTCTTGATTGTCTTCCAATAGCCACAAACCATCTTGTTTGCCAGGTATGACTAACCAGTGGAGATTGTTTCCCTGAATCCCATTGACTTCAGTTTTGTTAGGACATCATGATTCCAAACTCAGTCAACACTACCTTTAATGTTAAAAGCAGTCAATCTCATCTCTGCTCTGGAGTTAAGCTCTTTTGTCCATGCTTGGATCTGCAATGATGCCAGGAGCTGAGTGGCACTGGTGAAATCTAAGCTGTGCCTCAAGGAGCAGGTGATTGCTATTGCTGCTTGCTTGTATTTTGACAACTACTTCTATCACTTGCCTGATGTTTGAGAGTAGACTGATGGTCAGCATAGGAGTAAATCTTTCCAGAGATAAGCTCAGGAGACAGCAGAGCTTGAGGCATGTGGCAAATTTATTCAAGTATTCCACTGGTGTAATACAAGGAGAGGACAAAGACTTCCCCCGATCTGGTCTTTACGAGAGGGTTTAATTACCCTTTTAATCTGCAGCTCAGATTGGAACAAAAGTCAAAGATACTCTGATTTCAACTTCAATTAAATTGTCTTTTATACAATTTTCTTGTAATGTTAACATGGCGGCACACTTCCTCCTCATGTATACTATTTGTTAATTAATGCTGGATTGTTCAACTAAGATTAGGTTCATTCAATTTGTAATCTTGTTACTATGACCTGAATGGCCCCTTTTAGTATGTGGGAAACCGAACTTTCCATGATTGCTTGTGACCTCTTATCTCTCAACAATGACAGATAAGGAAGGCCCCTTTATAACTAATTTAAACCTTTCTAATATTTTATTGATTAATATATATCTTTCTATAGCACCTCAGAATCTACATCTATAATTATCTTGATGAATATTAATTAAAAGCTACTTGTAGTAATATAACTAAGTGATTACAAAAAGACTTAAAAGAAATAACTAATTGGAACGAACTGTTCTTATCTTTAGGATAGCAAAGTATGCTGCACATTGTATCTTACTTTCCATGTCTCAAAAACGTTTGCCTAATAAACTTCCAAATGGCAATCATGGTACAGAGTTAAAATAGCAGCTTTGACTTGGCTACCAAATGAAGAATAACACTAAATGTAGCATTTCATCAACAATAAGTGTGCACATTCAAAAGTCAAAAATCACACAACACCAGGGTATAGTCCAACAGGTGTATTTGGAAGCAGTAGCTTTTGGAGCACCTATCCTTCCTTTGAAAGCTAGTGCTTCCAAATAAACCTGTTGGACTATAACCTGGTGTTGTGCGATTTTTAACTTTGTTCACCCCAGTCCAACACCAGCTCCTCCACATCATGTATTCAAAAGTCAGCAGAGAATGGAACATTCTAGTACTTAACAATTGCATTCATTTATGAAATGTTTGTGATTCATATATCAATATTACAGGAGATATTCTTAGATGACAACTTTTATGTAAAACCTCCCCTGTTAACACGTACCAAAAATTGTGGTTATAAGTGGGAAGTGACTTTTAAAAACTCAGATGATCAACTGTTCTATTTATTATTTTTCTATTTTTTAACAAATACTCTGACACTTTGGGAAAAATGTTCAATTAAAGCATTTTTTTTTCCCTGTGGTTTACCAACTCTGATCAAATGAAAGATTTTTCTTGGGCCACTTGAGAGAATGTACTTGTCAAAGTCAAGTTGTATTTCCACAGATGTGACAACTTAATGACAGAATGGCAACTTCAGAGAATAAAAATGTTTATTAAAAGAAATATTTTATGAATCTACTTCTCATGTTGTAAACAGAAAATATGGCCAACGACATATCATAAATAACCTCGGTTAGGAGGTGATGATCATAACCATTTGAAAGCATAATCAACGCATTACAAGTTCCATCACAGAAATACATTATTATTAATTCATTTTTAATTCCTTTGCTAAGTGTTGTGATATTAATTTTAAAAGCTTTTTTGGACTATTTCATCTGCAGTGAAAAGCAGAAAACATGAGAAAGACATTTTCTTTTATTTCTGGTTATGAAAAGCACATTAACTGAATCATTCAAAGAACTCTCAAGTGCAACAGAATAAAGGTTCCTGTGCTCAAGATAAACATAGGGAATTAAAAAGGTACAGAGGTTGTAGAAAGACAGGTCTTTTAAATTGATTGGAACATAGTATTGTTGGGGAACAAAATGTAACAACAGTTATTTATATAATCGATATAGCAACAAGGGATGAGATGGCTGAAGCATTAGGGGTGGAAATAAATATAAGAACAAAATAATAATTTTATGCAAAGTGAGAATCTTAACTTTTCAGTTTACTTTGTCCCATAGCTCATTAAGATTATTTTCTGGAACTTGACAACTGCACATTAAGAGACAGTATTGGCTTTGTGGGCATGGACTGCAGTGGCTCACCAACACCTTTTCAAGGACAACTAAGCACTGGCAATAAATTCTGGCCAGCGAGCAATACCCATATTCCATGAGTGAATGAAAAAAAAGGATCAATGTCCAGAACCTGGGATACCAAGCTGTTATTCAGAGAGAACCACACTGTGAGCTGTTCTGACCATTTTCTATTATTGATTTTTGTGGAATGTGGGCATTGTTGACTGGCCAGCATTTATTGCCCATCCCTAGTTGCTCTTGAGAAAGTAGTGGTGAGCTGCCTCCTTGAACAGCTGCAGTCCACATACTGTGGGTTGACCCACAGTGCCATTAGGGAGAGAATTCAGGATTTTGACCCAGTAACAGTGAATGAGTAGCGATATATTTCCAAGTCAGGATGGTGAGTAGCTTGGAGGGGAACTTGCTGGTAGTAGTGAGTACGTATCTGCTGCCGTTGTCCTTTTAGATGGACACGATCATTAGTTTTGGAATGTGCTACCCAAGGATCATTAGTGAATTTCTGCAGTGCATCCTGTAGATAGTACACACTACTGCTACTGAATATCGATGCAGGATGCAGTGTCAATCAAGCATGCTGCTTTGGCCGAGACAGTATCAAGCTTCTTGAGTGTTGTTGGAGCTGCATCCATCCAGACAAGTGGGGAGTATTCTGTCAAATTCCTGACTTATGCCTTGTAGATGGTGGGCAGACTTTGAATGATCAGGAGGTGAGTTTATCGCTGCAGTATTGCTAGCTTCTGATCTACTTTTGTAGCAACTGTATTTATGTGATGAGTTTCCCACCAATGGTAAACCCCAGATGTTAATAGTGATGGCAACAACATTGAATGTCAAGGGACAGTGTTTAGGTTATCTCCTATTGGTGATGGTCATTGCTTGCCACTTGCAAAGCATGAATGTTATTTGCCACTTGTCAGCCCAAGCCTGGATACTGTCCAGATCTTGTTGCATTTGAACATGGAGTGCCTGAGTATTTGAGAAATTATGAATGGTGCTGAACATTGTGCAATCTTCGCCGAACATTCCAACTTCTGACCGTATGATGGAGGGAAGATCATTGATAAAGCATTTGAAGATAATTGGGCCTAGGACACTACCCTGAGGAATTCCTGCAGAGATGTCCTGGTGCTGAGATGACTAACCTCCAACAACCATGACCATCTTCCTATGTATGATTCAGGTATGACTCCAACTAACAGAGAGGTTGCCCCTTGTTTCCCATTGATTGCAGTTTTGCTCGGGTTCTTTGATGCCACACTCAGTTGAATGCAACCTTGATGCCACTCTCGCCTCAGCTCTAGAATTCAGATCTTCTGTCCATTTTTGAACCAAGGCTGTAATGAGGTCAGGAGCTGAGTGGCCCTGGTGGAACCCAAATTGGACATCACTGAACAGGTTATTGCTGAGCAGGTCCTGCTTGATAGCACTATTGATGGCACCTTTCATCGCTTTACTAATGATCTAGAGTAGAGTCATGGCACAGTAATTGGCCAGTTTGGATTTGTCCTGCTATTTATGTATAGGACATAGCTGGGCAATTTTCCACATTGTTGGGTAGATGCCAATGTTGTAACTGTACTGGAAAAGCTTGGTTAGGAGAGCAGCACGTTCTGGCACACTGGTCTTCAGTACTATTTCCAGAATGTTGTCAGGGCCCATACCCTTTGCAGTAGCCAGAGTCTCCACTATTTCTTGATATCACATGGGGTGAGTCAAATTGGCTGTAGTGCTGGGGACCACCGGAGGGGGCTGAGATAGATTATCCACTTGACAATTCTGGCTGAAGATTGCTGTGAATATTTCAGCCTTATCTTTTGCATTGACGTGTTGGGCTCTTCCATCGTTGAGGATGGGAATATTTGTGGAGCTTCCTCCACCACTGAGGAGTTTAATTGCTCACCACCTTTCAAAACTGGTTGTGGCAGGACTGCAGAGCTTAGATGTGATCCATTGGTTGGGGGATCACTTAGCTCTGTCTATCACTTACCGCTTATGCTGTTTGTCATGCAAATGATTCTGTTTGGTAGTTTCACCAGGTTGGTGTCTCTATTTGGGGAATGCCTGGTGCTGCTTCTTGATGGGAATGATTAACTCAGGGACATGCCAGGCTATGAGGTGACAGATTGTGCTGAGGGACAATTCTGCTGCTGTTGATGGCCCATAGCACCTCATGGATGCCCAGTCTTGAGTTGCTTGATCTGTTCTAAGTGATAGCGCCACACAACATGATGGAGGGTATTCTCAATGTAAAGACAGGACTTCGCCTCCACAAGGACTGTACAGTGGTCGCTTTTACCAATATTGTCATGGATAGATGAATTTGCTGCTGGCAGGTTGGTAAAGATGAGGTCAAGTATGATTTTCCCTCTTGTCGGTTCCCTCACCACCTGCTGCAGACTCAGTCTATCAGATATGTTCTTTAGGACCTGACTGGCTTGATCAGTAATGCTACTGCGAGCTACTCTTGGTGGTGGACATTGAAATCCCCCATCCAGACTACATTTTGTTCCCTTGCCAATGGAGGAGTACTGATTTATTAGCCAAGGGAGGAGGTTATATGGTAATTAGTAGGATATTTCCTTGTCCATGTTTAACCCAAAGCCACAAGACTTTGTGGGGCTGGAGTAAATATGAGGACTCCCAGACTAATTTCCCCCCAATTGTATACCCTTGTGCCTCCACCTCTGCTCGGTCTATCCTGCTGGTGGGACCGGACATATTCAGAGATGGTGATAGTGGTGTCTGGGACATCGCCTGTTAGGTACGATTCTGTATGTATGACTATACACGTAGCCCCATGCTACATGCCGTTTCTCTGAACTCTTTAAAATTGTTCTTTTCTTTTCAAAAAAGGTCTTTTTGGAAGGCTACCACTGATTCTGCTTTCACTACAGTTTCTGAAATGACAGATAGACCTTTGGTCTTCAGTTTACTTTATCAGAGCAAAATGAAAATTGTATTTTAAAAATATGGCCAATATCACAAATATTTGGCTGTGTTAAATATGCCTGAGAATTATTAAAGTAATACACTTAAATTTAAAATGCATGTTGTGACAATACTATGGATTTAAGAGATGCATTTTGTCCTTTTTTTAATGAAGAGTGGTTAAGACAGAGGTGTCAAGCAGCCTGTTTCAAGCCAATAAAGTAAACAGCTTCTGCAACCTTAGGGCTTTTTAAAAAGTTGGAACAATGGACGAAGCATGAAGGTGTAGGTCAAGCTCACACAGAAACACAATTTTTAGTTTCATTTTCAATAGCTTTTGATGTTTGCATCTCTCCCTGCTACAGTAAAACACTTGAGTTCTCTCTGTCAAAGTTTTCTCCTGATGTTTTTTCCTCCTGGTCTGGAGAATTACATGTGAGACAATCTACTGAATTTGCCTTTGCCAAGGGTGTGTTTATCATATGTTACTGTATTGGAACAGTTGGTATTTAGTAGTTTATTAATCTATTATTGTGTACTTCAAGCCTGGTAGTTTGACCAATTGAATTGCATCCACAACACAATGCTTTACACTTGTCTTAAAGGTGGGGTCTAGGCTATCCAGTTTGGGTTTAGGATTATTGGACTCAAAGACAGGTATTGCGTATGGTTGGTTTACATAGGGTTGGCCTTGTGTAGTAATGCGGGTGGAAGAAGTCACTTTGGGAGGTTTACAGAGAGTGAGCAAGGCAAAGCTTTTGGCACTGGCAGACAAGCTGGAGCTGGGGTTGCCTTTGTGCAAAAAGGGGAAGTAATTGCAGTAATAGCTCGACATTCATGATTTCCAAAAAAGATATTGGAATCTTTGGAAATGGCTAAAATTCAATTGTAAACGAAGCAGCTTGAATTAGAGGCAAAAAGAAAGAAAGAAAGAGAAAAGGAAATGAAACAGTTTGAATTATGTTTGAAGATCAAAGAAACTCAGAAAGATAGAATAGCACTAGCAGAGGAAAAAGAGAAGAAAAGGAAGGCCCTAGCAGAGGAAGGGGAGATGGAGAGAGGTTTTGAACTTCGGAGGTTGAAATTGAAAACGCAAAGTTGACTTAAAAAAGCGGAGGTACGGGTGAAAAATAGGAATAATGATGAGGACAGTGATGAGCAATCCCATCCTAGCCACAGGCCCAGTGAGGATCGGTTTAAATATGTCCCAGCATTACCTAAGTTTGACAAGAAAGATGTAAAAGCCTTCTTCATTTCATTTGAGAAGATGGCTAAACTAATGAAATGGCCAAAGACCATGTGGGTAGTTTTGAGCCAAACAAATTTGGTAGGTAGAGCTACTGAGGTATTTTCGTCTCTATCAGAGGATATATCTGGGGAGTATGAAGAAGTGAAAAAAAGGCATCTTAAGTACATATGAGCTAGTACCAGAAACCTACAGATGTTTTAGGAATCTTAGAAAGGGAACCTGGTCAAATGTACATTGAGTATGAAAAGATCAAACAAAGTAATTCTGATTGGTGGATAAGGGCATTGGAAATAGATCAAACACATGATGCTCTTAGATTATTATTTTGGACGAGTTCAAAAATTCCCTTCCTGATGTTGTGAGAACTCATGGGAATAGCAAAGAGTTAAGACTGCATGATTAGCAGATGATTATGAGTTGGTTCATAAATCAAAGTTTGGCTTCCGACATCAATTTCAATCAATGGCGATAGAAATTGGGGAAAGGAGAAATCCTCAGGTGGTAAGGGAAAAGGAGATTTCATTGAGGGTAGTAAAGATAGTTTACCACAGAGTAAAAAGGAAACCCATAAGAGGGAAAGAGAAATAAAAAAAGCTCAGTTGTTTTCATTGCAATAAATTAAGCCACATGAAATTGCATTGTTGGTGGTTTAGAAAAAGCCCTGGGAAGACAGATGTGGGAAAACAATATAAGTCAGTGAGTCCTGTTGAACTGGTAAAGGAAAGCATAATGGAAGCTAAAAAGCAGCAAAAAAATGTACAACCTGATCAGGGGTTGTTGAGAAGAAAGTTCCAGATCTCTTTAAAGAATTTACTTACGTGGGTAAGGTTTTCTTATGTATGTCAGGAGGAGCAGATAAAGAAATTAAAATTTTAAGAGATACAGAAGCAAATCAATGTTTGATGATGAAAGATGATGAGAAATGCAATTCCGGAGTATTGCCAGAAAAGGTGGTAACATATAGAATTCATGGTGAAAAGAGCAGTGTTCCATTACATAAAGTGAGATTGGTCAGTCCAGTGAAGAGTGGTGAAGTGGTGGTAGGAATAACAGGTAAATTCTCAGTTCCAGAAGTACAGTTTATCCTTGGGAATTATGTAATTAGATCACAGGTAGAAGTGATGCCTACTGTGGTTGAAAAACCAGTGGAAAATCAGACCACTGATGTGTTACAGCAAGTATATCCTGGGATTTTTCCTGACTGTGTGGTAACAAGGTCACAAAGCTACAAGTTGAAACAGGAGAAATCAAGGAGTAAGAGTAGGGAAGTTGAATTTCAATTAACAGAAACTATGTTTGATAAAATAGTTGGAAAAAAGCAAGAACAGGTGGGGAGCAAAGTGGATATTTTTAGTTCAGAGAAATTAGCTGAATTACAACTGAAAGATGAAAAACTAAAGCAGTGTACCAAAAAGCATATACAGAAAAAGAGTCTGAGTGTATCCCATAATATTGCTATCTTAAAAATGAAGTCTTGATGAGGAAATGGAGACCACCACATATTCAGGTGGATAAAAAGTGGGCAGAAGTTCGTAAAGTTGTATCACCAATGGGTTATAAAAAGGTGTTGTGAGTAGCACATGAATTACCAATAGGAGGTTATTTCCAAATAAGGAAAACTCAAGCCAAAATACAAAAATCATTTTTTTTGGCCTGGACTACATAAGGATATGGTTGACTTTTGCTGGACGTATCATATGTGTCAGGTAATTGGAAAACCTCAGGCAGTGATACAACCAGCACCTTTAATAACCATTCACACATTTGAGGAAACTTTTATAAAAGTCTTAATAGATTGTGTGGGACCCCTACTTAAAATAAAAAGTGGGAATCAGTATTTATTGAGCATAATGCATGTATCTACTAGGCTTTTGGAGGCAATTCCATTTTGCAATGTTGTGGTGAAAAGGATTGCGAAGAGTTACTCAATATTTTTTACTAGGTAAGGACTACCCACACATCAAGGGTCAAATTGTACATCAAAGGTATTCATGGATAGCTTAGGAATAAAACAGTTCAAATCCACTGTGCACCATCCAGAATCATGGAGCATTAGAATTGTGGCATCAAACTATGAAGACCATGTTGAGGGCTTAGAGTCAAGACTATTCAGAGGATTGGGATAAAGGAATTCTATTTGTACTTCTTGCACTTAGGGTGTGCTTAATTAATCTACTGAATTTAGTACATTTTAATTAGTTTTTGGTATGAGGTAAGAGTACCACTGAAATTAATTAAGGAGAACGTGGTGATTCAGAGTTCAGAAACCATAGCATGGTGGCACAGTGGTTAGCACTGCTGCCTCACAGCGCCAGAGACCCGGGTTCAATTCCCGCCTCAGGCAACTGTCTGTGTGGAGTTTGCACATTCTCCCTATGTCTGCGTGGGTTTCCTCCAAGTGCTCTGGTTTCCTCCCATGGTCCAAAAATGTGCAGGTTAGGTGAATTGGCCATGTTAAATTGCCCGTAGTGTTAGGCGAAGGGGTAGGTGTAGGGGAATGGGTCTGGGTGGGTTGTTCTTCGGAGGGTCAGTGTGGGCTTGTTGGGCCGAAGGGCCTGTTTCCACACTGTAAGTAATCTAATCACATATCTGGACTATGTGTCAATCTTTCGATAAAGATTAAATAGAGTGGGCGAGTTGGCTAGGCAGCAACATCCTTATAAAGGATGACTCAGGTTCAAAAAGAGATTGAACACATACTCACAGACAATATAATCGCCATTAGTTGTAGCGAATAGAGGTCACCTTTAGTAAAACTGGAAGGTGCACAATAATAATTAACTCTGTTGCAATGTCAATGCAGTTACAAAATCCGATACATTTCCTATTTCACGCTTGGAAGACTGTATTGAGAAGGTGGGACAAGCAACTTTATCTGTAAATTGGACTTACATAGAGCATACTGGCCGGTACCTTTATCCAAAAGAATGAAGGAAACTTTGGCTTTCATGACAATGAATGGGCTATACCATTTTAAAGTCACGTGGTATGGAAAATGCACCAACCACATTTCAAAGACAAACCGATAAGGTCCTTTTGGGATTACTCAATTGTATGGATACATCTGGTGATTTTCAGTCATGAGTAGAAGAAATATTTGGAGCAATTAGCAGAATAATTGGATTCAGGATGAACCTGGTGATGAACCTGGCTAAGAGTGAGTTCGAAAAAGTCCAAGTCATGTTCCTGGGTCACGTTATTGGACATGGACAGATGGCCCCACAAGATGTGAAAACAAAGGTTATTGGGGAGTCCCCAATACCATTGATGAAGGGGGGAGTGCTATGATTTCTGGGACTGAATGGGTTTTAGCAGAAATTCATAACGAATTTTAACAGTGTAGTTGCTCCACTGACTGACCTGTTGAAAAAATGCAGAAAATTTCAATAGATGAAAGAAAGTCAGAAGGCATTTGGCAACCTGAAAGTTGGGTTGAACACTGCCCCAGTGTCAGCTACTCCTAACTATGCAAAGCCATTCAAGATGGCTATTGATGTGAGTGATGTGGGTGTCGGTGCTATACTCTTGCAAGATGATGACAAGAAGATAAAAAGACATATTGGGTATTTTTCTAGAAAGTTGAATATCCATCAACAGAAATATTCCATGATTAAGAAGGATATTTTGAGCTTGGTGTTGACGTTGCAACATTTCAACATTTATATTGCTAGTAATGTGCCTGAGACGTTTGTGTATACTGATCACAACCCAGTAAAGTTTTTGGAGAAATTTAAGAATAAAAATTCCAGACTGTTTAGATGAAGCTTATTATTGCAGCCATTCAATTTGAAAATTATACACGTGGCAGGATGAGAAAATCTAATTGCTGACATATTGTAAAGATGGGGGTGTTTGGTGGAAGGAAGAAATGGATTGAAATGGACTGTGGTACTGAATGTTTGTAATGTACTGTATATGTGTTGTAGTGTACTATTAATGTAAGACTAAAGGTTTTGAAAATTGAAGCAATCTTTGTATTTTGATGTTTATTTTTTTTAAAGGGGATAAGTCTGATGGTACTATGGCTTTAAAAAGCATATTTTGCCCTGGTTTATTTTATGAAGAGAGGTTGAGACAGATGTGCTGAGTGGCCTGTTCCAAGCCAATAAAGTAAACAGCTTGTGAGGCCTTGAGTTTTGTTTTAAATTTGGAACAATAGAAACAACATGAAGGTGTGGGGTCAAGCTCCCACAGAGCCAGGATTTTTATTTAATTTTCAGCTGCTGTTGGGATTTGAAAGTTGCCCGGAATCTCTCACTGTTAGAGCAAAACACTTGAATTCTCTCTCAAAGTTTTCTTTTGATGTTTATTCATCATGGACTGGAGAATTGCATGTGAGACCATCCATTTCACTAAATTTGCCTTTGCTAAGAATGTGTTAATGGGACAGAAGAGAGTGTGGTTAATTGAATGGTTTTTGCCAGGAGCTAGCATAATCACAATTGATTAAGTGGTCTCCTGCAATATCATTTTATGTCACTAAACTCAAAACTTTCAGAATGAGACAATGGGGATAAATAGACATAAACACAGGATAAACAGGGAAAATATAAGAAATTGTTATCACAAGTGGTGACTCTCTATCTTGAGACAAAGTAGAACTGATAATATTGCCATACATATGTGAAGTGTATGCCTAAATCAATGTAAATGTCTTTTGCGTGAAGGCTTTGGGATCCTGGAGCAACTATATAATGATGTCATGGAGATGCTCCAAACTGGGCATAAATGGCATGATGTGCAGTGGAGTTATGTCAGGAAAGATTGGAACAGAGAAAATTGAGAGACAAGAAAGTTCAGATAATGTAAAAAGAGACAAATACATGTAGGAAGTATGTGGAACAGATCAACTAGAATGAAGTAATGAAATGAGTTAAAAACTATTCTTTCAGAAGTATAAAAGAAAGATTAGAGCCTGGTATATCTCTGATTAACAAGTATCATTGTATTTGCTCTTAATATGTACATTATAGAAGACTAAGCATGAAGACAGTTCTAGAGCTTATCTTCTTCTCAACCAATTTGTCTTGAACCCAAACCCATGGATTTGTGCCTAAAACCACATGAGAAAAGGTCACCTACTAACAGTCAACCTTGGGATCATAACAATTGTATGTTGGATTCTATCCATCAGTTCTTTCAGTTATTAAAAATTGCACCAATACTTAGGATTGACAAACTCCATCTCTACAACCTCAGGAGAAGCTAATTAAAGGATAGTGTCCTCAAAGTATATGAAATATTCAAATGATTAAATAACTGATATGTAACTTTAAGGCAGAGAAGTGGGATAATAATTATAAACCAGTACAAAATACATTTCAAGAGCTATCAAAGTCTCTTCACACGAAACATAATAAAGGTCTTGAAATAAATGTTGGAAATACTCCACATGTCTGACAGAGCCTGAGCTGAGAGATGCAGCATTAATGGGGAGAATTTTAACCTCAGTCAATGAGAAAGTGTGCAAAGGGGTGTAAACTTAAAAGAATTGAAACTGTCAGCTTGTTGGTGATGCTAATGGGAGGTCGCTAGCATCTACCTTTGGTAGATGGTGGCAGTGGAGAGGTGGCGTCAGGGCTCCTGTGCCCAGTGCTTGTCCAGTCCATCTGCTTTTCTTTGTTTCCTTTTTTCCTCATTTTTTTTGGCAGAGGATGTAGGAAGGCAGCTTCATTGGGGTTCAGTACATCGCAATGGTTGGTGAGCCTGAAGATGGACTCTGATCGAGTAGGTGGCTGGTAGAAGGGTAGGCATGGGGACCTGTATTGGCTGCTACATCCGCAGAGGTGACTTTGGCTTCAATGGAGGAGGGATGTTTTGGAAGCTGCTATGGCGGTGATGGTGGTTCCTCATGGCTATTGCGGCCACACCCAGTGGTGGTCTGCTTCAGTGTCTTTGGCGGCACAGCCCAGGATTCCACTGGATGGGTCCATGGTAGCTTCAGCGATGAGGTGGTTTCGGCCTGAAATTCCCTTGAGCAGTTTTTGCAATGTCTTCCTTCCTAGGATCGGTGACAAGATTGTTCCCTGTGGTGGCTTCTGTGGAATCTTGGGATTCCAGTGGCCCTCTGTGGTGGTCTTGCAGTGGTACTGTGTTTTCCAAAATTCAGTAGCTATGAATTGAACTAAGATGGGTTTTGTCTTAATTTTTAAAGGTTTTTCTTATCTATGCCTTCTGTTATTGATGTAGGTGCCTTGGATTGGTGACTTAAACACTTTCCACTGTATGTTTTTGTAAAATAAACAAATGACAATAAACAACTATTCCATTCTATTGTACCTTTAATCTTCACATGATCCGCAGTGTGTGAGAACTCCCAAATGGACCGTCAGATTAGCAATTTAGATACTGCCCACTATCTGATTTTCTTATTGTAAATTCACACATTCATGTTGTGCATGGGTTTCCTGGAATATGCCAAAAATACGAAACTGCTGAAGTATGTTTCAAGAGTCTACCAGAAGTTATTAAGCTGGAGAGGGTTCAGAAGAGCTTTACCAGGATGTTTTTGGGTACGAAAGGTTTGAGTTATAAAGAAAGGCTGAATAGCCTTGGACTTTTTTCACTGGAGTGTAGGTGTTGAGAGGTGACCTAAGGGAAATTTATAAAATAATGGAGAAAATAGATAGAGTTAATAGTATTTGTGTTTTCCCTTGGATGGGGGATTTCAGGACTAGGGGGCACAATTTTAAGGTGTGGGGAGATAGATTTACAAAATATATTAGGAGTAGATTTTAACACAGAAGGTAGTTCGCCTGTGGAATGAACTTCCTGATGGATTGTTGGATGTGGGTACAATTACAACTTATAAAAGACATTTGGATCAGTATATGAACAGGAAATGTTTGAAGGGATATGGGCCAGGAACAGGCAGGTGGGGCTAGTTTAGTTTGGGATTATATTCGGTATGGGCTGGTTGGACTGAGGGGTCTGTTTTCATGCTGTATCATTCTTTGATTCTCTGAAAGTCTTGAAATAGAGCAGACAAGGTCATTTGTATGCCAACTGGCTCTGTGATACATAATTCTGTCACCAGGGAAATGGGAGACCAATTTCTTTCCATCTTTAATGGTCAGATCTGCTGAGATTTGATTTATCCCCAGCGCCTGGTGTAAGTGAAGATGACTAGAGAGGAAGTAAAGAATTGAATAGGAGAAATGGAATGTTGACAGGATGGAACCACTCCAGTTGTCAGAGCGTCACTGTGAGAGATGGGTGTAGCATTGCATTAAGATGAGACTGAGTGTCACTGATGGAAAACCAGTTAGGGATGTGATGAGGTAGCTATATGAGGTAGTAGGCATCATGACATGCAGGTGAATACTTGGGAAAGCAGAATGAGAGTAGTTGAGTTTCCAGGATCATTAAGATATAGTTAAACGTGCCAAGCCACTCACCTTTCTTGCCCTTATCAGGTCGTTGATCCTCCTGCTATGCTGTATCTAGGAGTGTGGGACCAGGTACCTCCTCCTCTATCTCATTCAAACAACTTGCTTTTTTTCCTCTCATCCACAGCAAACACTTTCCCTGCAAACCCTTAGAGACCACAGTATCATGACAAGAGATGCAAAACTGATGTGCGTGCTCCCTTGCCTTGTTGTATCCTCATTCATGTAGATTCTGTCTCTGCCTGAAGATCTCCATCATGCCTTGGGTCGGTCTAGTTGAGCTGAAACAACCTACTGCAGATCATCATCATAACTGCTCCCTCTCATTGGGCAGAAACTGGAAGTCAGTTGCAAATCCACTGACCACATCAAACAGCCAATGCTAAACCTGCCACTGAACCATTTGAGTTCCCAACCTGCTAATGGTGTTGTGGAGAAAATATAGAGGATCACCAGGAGACACAGAGAGTTCTTCAAGGAGTAGGTCTTTTATTTGCAAACAAAAAAACTGTGACACTGAGAAAGCAGATTCTCGAATGCCCATGAACCTCAGGGTCCGTGGATTTTTATATTTTTTTTAATCATGTTTCTGTCAGCTTATCAGCATGTCCAACTATATTAATCAAAGTACCTCACTCTAGTTATACAATAAATCAGTGATGTTAGTTCCCATTATCTCTTTAGTTGTACATTCTACTTAATGTTATTCTAATATCACAGTTAGATATTTATTACTAACTGTTCTACAGTGATCTTTCCATTCCAGACTAACCTGTCATGATTTTTTATTTAGCTATTCCATCTGTTACAATAGTCTCCTGTCTCAAGCTGACTCTACTAACTATTAATTAGATATTTTAATATCATGTCCCAAATATTTATTGTCCCAATCCTGTCATAATAACACTTAACAGGGAAACTTGCTTTATTACTTGTGTTATCTCATCTCGCCATAGTGACCTTTCAGCCTTAACCTTACTCTATTAATTGGTGTAAGAATGTTCCACTATGGTTATCCCATCCTGCCTTCCACAGAACACAGATTCTAGTGGTCTTCATGCTTTAACCCTTCCCATGCTTTCATGTTCTTTATTTTCCATAATGGGGCTTAGTTAGTTCAGTTGGCTGGATGGCTGGTTTGCTGTGCAAAGTGACGCTAACAACATGAGCTCAATTCCTGTACTGACTGAGGTCACCATGGAAGTCCCACTTTCTGAACCGTGCCTCTTGCCTGAGGTGTGGTGACCCTCAGGTTCATATTCTGGGATTGTGACAATCTTTACCTGTGTTCTCTACTGTGAGCATGTCAGTAAGGTTAAAATTCAACCGAATATTTCATGTCAATGATTTCAGCAGACCTGGAAAGGTTAGAAATGTCATGTGTTTTCAACAATTGAGGTTGATATAGAAGAGAAATTAAGAATAAAAGAGAAAGTCTGTGGTAGGATACAAGGTCAGAAAGTGTGGTGCTGGAAAAGCACAGCAGGTCAGGCAGCATCCGAGGGGCAGGAGAATCGACATTTCGAGCATAAGCCCTTCATCAGCTTCTGTTTCTTTTCTTGTCCAATTACCATCTCTATTTTTGTTTTACATCTTTCTGACCTTGTAGGAGAAAGTGAGGTCTGCAGATGCTGGAGATCAGAGTCAAGAGTATGATTCTGGAAAAGCACAGCAGCCCTGATGAAGGGGTTATGCTCGAAAAGTCGATTCTCCTGCTCCTCGGATGCTGCCTGACCTGCTGTGCTTTTCCAGAATCATACTCTTGACTCTGATCTCCAGCATCTGCAGTCCTCACTTTCTCCTACAAGGTCAGAAAGATGTAAAACAAAAATAGAGATGGTAATTGGACAAGAAAAGAAACAAAAGCTGACACCAGATAAAATGCAAATGGAAAAAAAAAGTATCATCAGAAACTGGGATGGCAGGACTCACCAGGAGGAGAGATTGGATCAATTAGGACCAAATTGACTCGAGTTTAGAAGTATGAGTGGGCATCTTATAGAAACCTACAAAATTCTAACAAGACGAGACAAGGTAAATACAGGAAGAATGATCCCAATATTTGAGGAATCCAGAACTAGAGAGCCACAGTCTAAGGATACAGGGTTTGACATTAAGGACGGAGATGAGGGGAATTTTTTTCACTCAGGAGTGGTGAGGCTATAGAGTTTTCCTCCACAGAAAGTGGTTGAGGCCAAAACATTGAATATTTTCAAGAAGGAGTTAAATATAGTTCTAAAGGTTAGAGGGATCAAACGGTACAGGGCGAACCTGAGAACAGAGTACTGAGTTGGAGGATCAGAGGAGGCGACAGCCTCGTAGATTTATCACTGGACTGTTAGTCCAGAGATTCAGGTAAAGGTCTGGGGACTTGGCTTTGAATCTGACCATGGCAGATGATGGGATTTGAATTCAATACAAATCTGGAATTAAGAATCTCACAATCATCATGCATGCGTTGTCTATTATTGGACAAACCCATCTGGTTCACTAATGCCCTTTAAGGAAGTAAACTGCCATCCATACCTGGTTTGACCCACATGTGACTCCGGACTCACAGCCATTTGGTTGACTCTTAACAATAAGGGATGGGCAATAAACGTTGGCCAGGGATGCCCTCATTCCATGAAAGAGTAATAAAACATTTTTAAATGTCATGATCTTATCAAATACAAGAGCAAGCTTGAAGAGCCAAATCGTCTCCACCAGCTCCTGTTTTCAATATTTCTAAGTTCCTAAACCAGAAAATTGGGAGGCATATGATATGAAATTGTTCAGTACAATGTTGAGTACAGAGATCTGTAAAGATTTTAAGTAAAAAATGAAGTGATATTCCTCATGCTTACATTGAGTTTCAACAAAACAATTGGGGAGATTGAAGACAGAGCAGGAGAAGAATAGAGAATTAAAATGACACAGGCAAATTTAGGAGTGCACTTACAAATGCAATGGAGGTGTTCCATAAAGCAATCATTCCAACTTTATTTGCTCTCCCCAGTGCAGAAGTGATTATATCATGAGCAGTGAATATGATAATTTCTGCTGTAACATGGTAGTTCCGGTCTCATGCAATGCCGTGTTATAAGAAATTCATGTAGTAGCAACACCATTTAAACTTAAAGGGGCCAGCATCATATTATAACCAGTACACACTTTAAAACTTTGTGCTTTAGAAACAATTCGTCAATCATGTTATAGCAAATTCACATTAATGAAATACTCATTATGGCACGATGACCTGTGCTGTGCAATTGAAATAAGCACAAGAAAATCATGGTTTCACTGAAGGGAGTGTTTGGGGCAGTGGACTGTGAGAGTGTAGAAGGTTAGAGAGCAAGCTGTTGTATCTTATACATTTGCATGGGAAGGCATTGTGGGCGGGTGGGAGCATGTTGGGATGATCAACATGCCCTACTTCCTTAAGGGGACTCTTGTAGTGCAGAGGTAATGTCTTTGCCTTTGAGCTTGGAGACTCAGTTTCAATTTCTACCTGACTACGTTGATTTTGAAAAAAGTGCCTGACTTCCTTGAAGTTCTGTAATCCATTTTCATGGTTCATGCAGTTCCTGTTCTGTTGGGTATTTTAATTCTAAATGAAGCTTGAGAAATACATGAGCTGCAACTTTAGGGTTGCAACAATAGTTTAAACACCATGAATTTTGACAGCCTTTCCAACTACAGAAGTACACGCTGAAATCTGTTTTAATTTTATCCTTGAGGTCGTGGGCTAGGGTCATAACAGTGATCAGACAGTCAATAGTGTATTTCTTTGTGCAATTTGCCTTCAATAGGAGATAGTCTAACTACGTTTTGATTGAAGATCAGGAACATTAGCTGATCGCTCGTCCAATGCATATAGAAATTTATGGAATAGGAGCAGAAGTAAATTATTCAGCCCCATTAAGATCAGATATGTTTATGTCTCTAATTTAACATGCTCATCTGCCTCTGATAATCTTTAATTCCTCTGTCTTAACAATTTTCTATCCACCTCTACATTTAAAATATTCAGTGACCTGCCCTCCATTGCTATCTGAGGCAGAGTTTTGAAGTCACAAAACCCACTGAGAGAAAAATTTAAAAATCCATAAGACTGAAGCAGGCCAATTGGTCCATTGTGATTCTGTTCATACAATCTCAATATTAATCTGTAACGCTGACACAATCTCAATATTAATCTGTAACGCTGACACAATCTAGATATTAATCTGTAACGCTGACACAATCTAGATATTAATCTGTAACGCTGACACAATCATAATAGAAGCAGAAACACGTAATTGCTCTTTGAATTGTGATACTAGGAAGAATGTAAAAGGGGTCTGAGTGATTTGGGCTACATTGAGATAAGGGGCAGAATCAGACAGGAAGTGTAGTGAGGCCCATCCCAACATCGGGATCAACTCATGCTGTTTTTTACACTTTTCACAAACAGCATGGTGAGATTCTAGGCAGCGGTGTGTTGCCAATTCAGAGATTATTGCTTGTTAAACATCTTGTTAATGACTCAACGTGAGAGTGCTCAACATGGAAATTAGAGCAGATACCTGAAGAAATCAGCTCGCCACTTACTCCAATGACCTCCATGTTGGATGACAAGCACCAACGTCTCAGGCCATGTGGCCATTGATTGTGGCATTCAACGTGTTCTAACCTCTAAGAAACCTCATGGCATATCTCCAATTCACTTGTAGGTTGCTTCTACACTTCCGTGCTGCATGTTGAGCTGCACATGTAGCTATCATTGCAATACTGCAGACACTGTGCGTTCTGGGACACATACACGGCTCATGAACTAGACTAGGTTACATCCCCAGATTCTTCACCTTCCTATCATAGCAGTCATTTGCCCTGACCCTACCTGAATGCTCACAGCATTCCTGCATTGCCTTGCCTTTTTGCACTTTACTCCTCAAACACGCTATACTTCTGACATCCTTTGTTGTTGAGCGCAGACACTTAAGGAAGGAAGTTTGTCACAGATGTCGTGGGGTCAGTCAATCCAGTCAAGGAGGATAGCCTTGCTGAGGGAGTCCCAACACAGTAAATCAAGGGCATTCCCCAATTTTAATTACTCAGGCTGTTCAGAGACAGAATGATCTCCACATAAGAAGTAAGGAGCTGAACATCAGAGAGTCAGGCAGCCCATCACCCATTTTGAGCCTTTCTAAGCTACTGGTGGCTATTCTCCTTCAGGAATAAGAGTGAGACAAATATTAAGGGAGAAAAAGTGAGTTGGCGCAGTTGTTACTTCAAGTGAATGAGTGGACAGCACTGAAGACATGCAGTGTTAATGCTGTTAGGGTTTGGGATGGGTGAGAGAAAGTGACGGATGATGCAGTGGGCAATAATGAGAATGTTAGAGCATGAGCCTTAGTGGGAGGTGGGTACCATAGCAGAGATAGAGTGAGAGTGAGAAGGTAGTAACGTTTACTTCCTCTGTCTGCCACGTTCAGGGAAAATGTCAGGAACGATGCAGGCAGCTCTGGACTGTCAATGTTTGAGTGCACAACGGGCTTTTAAAGATGGCGCAGGTCCAAGGAATGTTGGTGAATTTTGTGATATCCATTGAGTGGTGAGTTGTTCTGGGAATGGCACATGGTAAGATGAATTCAGAATTGGATGTGAGAGATGCCACAGGAGTAAGGTAGCTAATGAGCCATTTGGTATGGCACGGTGAAATTAAGTGATTGGCTTTATGATGAAAAGAATCTCCAAAGAACCCAACTCCATTTTGACTTAGCCAAAAAAAGATGATTCACCCTACTAATTCTCAGGTCTCTTATTATGCAAGTACTTAGCTAACCCATTTAAGTCATGCTACTTGTACATGCTAAGATTTGTTTTCCCAGCTTAAATCCATTTCCCACGGCTGATCCACCTAACCTGCACATCTTTGGACTGTGGGAGGAAACCACAGCACCTGGAGGAAACCCACACAGACACGGAGAATATGCAAACTCCACACAGTCAGCCACCAGAGGCAGAAATCAAACCTGGTCCCTGGTGTTGTGAAGCAGCAATGCTAATCACTGGGCCAATTTACCAGCCCTAACTTTCTGCAATGTGTTTAATTAGAGCCTTAGAGTTATAAACCATAACAGACCCTCTGGTCCAACCAGTCCGTGCCAAACATAATCCCAAACTAAACTAATCCTACCTGCCTGGGCTTGGCCCATATCCCTCCAAACAGTTCTAATTCATTTACTTATCTAATTGTCTTTCTGCATTTACCACTTCCTCTGGCAGTTCATTCCACACGTGAATTACACAGTGTAAAAAAAATTGCCCCTCATGACTTTTTAAAATCTTTCTCCTTCACCTTAAAAAATGCCCCTTAGTCTTGAAATGCCCCACCCTAGGGAAAAGACAACTGCCGTTATCTATGATTTTATAAATCTCGAGAAGGTCCCCCTTCAACCTCCTATGCTCCAGTGATAAAACATCCCAGTCTATCTAGCCTTTTTATCACTCAAACCCTCCATTGCCAACAACATTCTGGTAAATCTCATCTGAACCCTCTGCTGCTTAATAATATCCTTCCTATAACAGGGAGACCAGAATTGGACGCAGTAGTCCAGAAGAGGCCTCACCACCATCTTGTACTACCTCAAAATAATGTCCCAACTCCAATACTTAAAGGTTTGAGCAATGAGCGTGCTAAATGCATTCTTAACCACTCTATCTATATGTGATGCAAACTTCAAAGAATTATGTACCTGGACTCCTAGGTACAACATTAGCCAAGGCCTTACTTTTAATTGTATAAGTTTTGCCTTTGTTTGTTTTATCAAAATGCAATACCTCACATCCAAATTAAACTCTCTTTCTACTCTTCAGCCCATTGACTCAATTAGTCAAGATCTCTTTGTAATCTTAGATAAACTTCTTCACCGTCCACTATACCACCAATTTTGTGTCATCCACAAACTTACTAACCATGCCTTCTATATTCTCATCTAAACCATTTATATAAATGATAAACAAAAGTGGACACAGCACTGATCCCTGTGGAACATCGCTGGTCACAGGTCTCCAGTCTGAAAAAACAACCCTCTATCAATTGGCAAGCTCACCCTGAATCCCATGTGATCTAATTTTGTTAATTCGTCTACCATTAGAAGGCTTCACTCAAGTCCATAGAAACAATGTCTACCACTCTGCCCTCCTCAGTCTTCTTGGTTGCTTTTTCAAGAAAGTCAATTAAGTTTGTGAGACATGATTTCCTTTGCAAAAAACCATGATGACTATCCCTAATCATTCCTTACCTCTCCAATTGCACATATAACCTATCTTTCAGAATCACTTCCAAAAACCTACCCACCACTGAAGTCAGACTCTCAGGTCTATAGTTCCTAGGCATTACCTTACATCCTTTCTTAAACAAAGAATTTGTTTAATTGAAACTAATTTAAATTGAATTTAATGGACAATTAATGTGCAAGTACAGCAATGTCTTGGAACTTCTGAGTTTGAGGGTAAGGTTTACAGTTGAGCAGTAGAAATTCTTTGCAACTTCCAGTGATATGCAATTTATGCCATTTTTTTTTCTGAAGGATTCCTATGTTAATAACAGAAAGTGCCATTAAACTCATCATTATTTTGGCAGCCACATATGGGCTTTTGAGTTTTATATTTTTCACTTATTGCAATAATACTTTTTGGCTTATGTCAACCAAGGATATTCCAGAAAGAATGGTCCATTCAAGTTTTTGCCCTTGATAAAAGTGATAAAGCTTTTTCCCTGCTTACCACAAAGATATGTAATAGAATTCACCACAAATTACTACTCCCATGAGTTATTGTAGTCAATTAATGGGCTGCGAAAATACAGCTGCATATTTGATGTCAGAAGCAGATGGTGGGAGGTGCAATATGACAGGAATTGATGCATTCATGGATTACTGGTTTTTTTCCATCGTAATGTTTAATTGGTTAAATGTAGATGTCTCTGAAATATGATAGCAAATAGTCAAATGCTGTACACATAGAAATCATTTAGCTTTCATGTATGTATTAAGAATTACTGCAAAGAGAAATTTAGGCAATCCATGTCTGATTGTTAATATTAGCTCTCTTTAGTGTGTTTTATAAATATAGGAACAGAAGGAGGCCACTCAGCCATTTTTCTCAATAATAGCTTTGTAGATATGTACCTTAATCTCATTTTACTTTTGTTTGCTCTATAAGATTTATCTAGTGAAACATCTGTTGTAGTCTGACATGAAAATTTCAATTAATAGCCAGGATGTTGCTATCCATTTAATATTTTTTATTCAGTTTAAATGTCATCATTTAACTCCCATTCACTGAATGATCAAATTCAATATTACCCTAAAGGAAATGAAATACCCTTTACTACTTTCTATACAGCTAGCTATTGTACTATATTAAGTTTTTTTAAAAATGTCAAAAATGTAGTTTTAGTTTTATATACCAAATGATTGATGGTGAGTCAACCTTTATTATAGTGAGAGAAGCTCTTATAGTACACTTTCTGCTGAGATTTGAGCTCAACTGTAGGTGATAGAAGGCACACCATTTTTAATGAATGGGTCATTTTTTTTCTGGGAGTATTTGAATTGTCTTCATATATTTATTAAAAGAAGGATACATTTCTGTTTAAAGCAGATCCAAAATAGTCTGTGTGCAACTGATTGTAACATCTAGTAATATGATCATAAATAATTGTTTGGTCATACGGAACTTGGGTCTTGTTGAAAAAAAGATACATTTTGTTGAAACTTTTCATCTTGCTTTCTTAGGACAGTTTACAAAAGTATTAATCTAAAGAGGAACAACACCTTTATACTGTGTGAGCAGAGCATGCTGAAGAGTTGGCCAGTGTATTCTGATTGCTAGAGTAATAGAGAATACTCCAGTTGGCTGATGACTGACTATTAACTGTCAAGCTTTGTTTAATTTTAAACAAGGCAGGTTGACATTGATTGGCTAAGGCATTATTGTGAAGAATGCATCAAAAAATGAGTGTCACCTACTTTGTTTAGTTGAAACAACCGCAGTGTGTGTACATGTTCTTTCTGTTTCTAAGAATCGAGCCTTGTGTATTAATATATGTAGTTACCTGTATGCACAAATAATGCCACACTACAAACCTAATTGACAATCTTAAATTCTTTGTCAGTATATTCTCAATATAATCAGGATTATGCAGAAAGTATTGTCCAATCATGGGATCAAATCTAATGTTGGACACTATAGTTAGAATTCTGTAGGAAAAGTTGATTAGGACTGGTGGGCACATTGCCTGTTGCAAATAACCAAAGGAGCATGCTGATATGATTGGCCATTCCTTGAGATATGTGGCCTACATGTCGAGAATCACATCGGCATTGAAATTTATCTACCATTTATGTGATGGACAGGCAACTGGTTTGGTTTGTTTGCAGCATTCTGTTACTGGTAAATAGAACTCATGTTGCTTATATCTTTGAGATACCTTAGCCTTCCAAGGTAATCGGAGGCAGAATGAGTACTTTACAGTTACAGAGTTAGCAGCTCAAGACTGGGTACACATGAGGTGCTGTGGGCCATTAGCAGAACCCAAATTATACTCCAGCACAATCTGTGACAAGGATGGAGGTGGTGGCTGCCCTTGGGCCTGCCATGAGATGCTGGCCAATGGAAGCGAATTCGGAGACTGCATCCACCAGGCAACTGAATTTTAATTCAGGTTTGGTGCCACCGTATTTCTCACTATTGCCTGTGAAAATAGTGAATTGTACAGAGATGAGGCAAGATGATGAAAAATAACATGCAAATGCATTGAATTAAGATCCTTGATACTTACTAGTGAGATTGTCATCCAACTATTGACACCTTGAGGTGAAAATCAGACATTTTTTCTCACATTGAGAATCTCATTTTTTTCATTCTGACCACATTCTCCCAAACATCTTCTGCCCATCTTGGTCAGATGCTGGGAAAATTCCACTGCACATTGTTGGAATGCTGATGATTAGGGTAGTTATTTATGCTGATTGTACAACCCAAATTACATTTCAGTTCTATTGAATTCTGGATTTCTTTTACGATTACAACAAATTAATGCCTTTGTTGTTATCACATTGTAAACTTGTCTGGAGTAGATATGAAGTCTATAGTGCGATGGAGACAAATAAACATTTATATGGAGTCAGCAATGCAAAGTGCTGTGACAATCTTATCATTTTCACTTTGTTTTAAATGCTATGACTTAAAAATACTTCCTGAATGCAATAATTTTTATTATAGTGATGCAAGTTTTTTGTATGTGAAGGACATGATTAAGTTTAGTTCAATCCAATTCAACAATGTAACTAGATTCTGCAGTAGCAACACAAAGATATATTTTTAATATGTAAATTGAGACAAGCTGCAAAATATGACATGAAAATTATTTTTTCTGGTTGAGCTTCTGAGATTTCCAGTATTTTTGATTTTTCTCTTTTTTATATCACTTAAGTCTCATTTCATAGCTTTGAAAATCTGCCATATTCTCTTTAGCTTGTGTGGATAGTCAGTACTGTGACTGAGGTTCTATTCATGTGAATGCTCATTCAAAGGGCTCTTGTCATTGAAATCTGATTTGTGTGCTGAGGTCAATGCAGTGATCTAGTTTGTGCTCACTGATCATGTTCAACTAGGTGAATTAACCATGAGAAATGCAGGCTAGGTAGATTAGCCATGGGAAATGCAAGGTTGCAGGGATAAGATAAGAAGGTGGGTCTCGGTGGGAGATACCAAGCAGGTTAGACCGAGGAGAGTCAATGTATGTTATTCATCTGGACTTTCAGTATGCCTTTGATAATAAGCTGCACAGGAGGCTGCTGAGTAAAATAAGGGCCAATGGTGTTAGAAGCAAGGTACTAGCATGGATAGAAGACTGTCTGCCAGAAGGCAGAGACTGAGGATAAAAGAGCCAGTGATGAGTGGTGTTCCACAAGGGGCAGTGTTGGGATCACAACTTTTCACTTTATAATGATCTGGATGAAGGAACTGAGGGCTAAGTTTGCAGATGATACAAAGATAGGTGGAGGGGCAAGTAGTATTGAGGAGGCAGTGAGGCTGCAGAAAGATTTAGACAGGTCAGGAGAGTGAGCTAAGAAGTGGCAGATGAAATATAATGTGGGAAAGTGTGAGGTCATGCACTTTGGTCAGAAGAAGAGAGGCATGGACTATTTTCTAATCAGGGAGAACATTTAGAAATCTAGAGTGCAAAGGAACTTGAGAGTCCTGATCCAGGACTCTCTTAAACTTGCAGAATGAGTCAGTAATTGGGAAGGCAAATACAATGTCGTCTTTCATCTCGAGAGAACTAGAATATAAAAGCAGGGATGTACTTCTGAGGCTTTATAAGACTCGGGTCAGACCACATTTAGAGAATTGTGAGCAATTTTGGGTCCCCTACCACAGGAAGGATGTATTGGTCCTGGAGCGGGTCTAGAGGGTCACGAGAATGATCCCAAGATTAAAATGCTTAACTATACTCAATCGAGTTTGGAAGGGTGAGTGGGGATCTGATTGAAACTTACAGAATACGGAATGGCCTGGACAGTGTGGACATTGGGAAGATGTTTCTATTGGCAGGAGAGAAGAGGACCTGAGGGCACAGCCTTAGAATAAAGGGAAGACATGTTAGAACGGAGACAAGGAGAAACTCCTTTAACCAGACAGTGTTGAATCTGTGGAATTCATTGTCACCGTGGGCTGTGGAGGCCAGGTCACTGAGTATATTTAAAAAAGAGATAAGTTCTTGATTGCCAAGGGGATCAAAGGTTATGGGAAGAAAGTGGGAAAATAGGGTTGTAAAACTACTGGCCATGATTGAATGGCAGAGCAGACTAGATGGCCTGAATACCTAATGTCTACTCCCATGGTCTTGTGGTCTTATGGATGGTCTTCGGAGGGTCTACTTCTACACTGTCGGGATCATATGATTTTACAATTATAAGAATGAGTGACGGCCTCGTGGCATTATCATTGAACTGTTAATCCAGAGATCAGGTAATGTTCTGGGGACCCGGCTTCGAACCCTGCCATGGCAGATGGTGGAATTTGAATGCAATAAAAATCTGGAATTAATAGTCTATTAGTGACCACAAATACATTGTTGATTTTCAGAAAAACACACCTGGTTTGTTAATGTCCTTTAGGAAGGAAACTGTCATCCTTACCAGGCCAGACTGAGTCTTCACTGTCTCGAGGTAATTAGATTTGGGAAACAAGTGTTGGTCTGTGGAGTCCACATTTAACGAATAAAAGAACATTTTCTAATTCTTTGATTTGAGGCTTTTGATTCATTTTTGATAGGAGATGTTGGCAGACAGAATTAGTACACAGGATGTCTGATGAGTCTTTGATGTTGGCCGCCCAGATTCCTTTTGTCGTAGAGTCATAGAGATGTACAACACAGAACCAGATCCTTCGGTGCAACTCATCTATGCAGATTAGATATTGTAACCTAAAATAGTTCCATTTGCCAGCACTTGGCCCATAATCCCTCTAAACCCTTCCTATTCATCTATCCATCCAGATGCCTTTTAAATGCTGCAATTGTACCAGCCTCTATCATTTCCTCTGACAGCCCATTCCATACACGCACCACCCTCTGCATGAAAAAGTTTCCCCTTAGGTCCGTTTTAAATCTTTCTCCTCTCACCCTAAACCTACGCCTTCCAGTTCTGGATTCCCCCACCCCATGGAAAATACCCTGTCTGTTTATCCTATCCATGCTCTACATGATTTTATAAACGTCTATAAGGTCACCCCTGTTAAACGACATTCAAAAATAATGTGTATTGTCTGAGGCAGTACAATCTGATCCTCCTTTGCTTTCAGCCCCTCTTTCATAAACTATGGTGGAGCTCAAGTTGAAATTTCATCGTGAATGTAAATCTTTTGCAGGAGATATGCCCTGCTTGAAAAGTCCCTAACGAAGCAGTGATGATCCTTCATCAATCTGCCACATGGGTTCTGGGTGAAGCTATAACACACATTGCACATTTTAGAGGAACATCTGCTGAGGTAACAATTCATTCTCCATGTGTTCAGTAATGCTTATTTTAATAGAATATTTAGTAAAGGGAACAATTTTTTCCATCATATACACCCTAGGAATTTGAGGAAAGGGGTAGTTTGGAAAGATGGATACTGATATTTATAGTATATTAAACATGATTGTAGGAAACATTGAGGTAATGAAAGTGATGAAGTTAGGACGAGCCAGGATATTTAAAGCCTGAATACTATGTCTTTGTCCTTTCATCACATCAAAATGATCTTCTGTCATCTACCGCCACTGAAGAAAATTAGACATGCTGGCCCATCTGTTTCACTCTGATGTAGCCCTAATGAGGCATGGAAACAAATTTATCACATATCGTGAATTGCATTCTCAGATGTTTTAATCAAGCGCGAAGGTTGTTTTGAACAGGGTTAATGCTTTTAACAGATTGAACTGTACAGAAGGCGAAATTAAATCAACAGTGCATCAATCTAATAATGTACGGTGCATTGTTCATTAATGGCATGCAGAACATGTCGAGATGCCCATGTGGTGAGGGGACAGCAACTGATGTAGTGTGACTAGATGGCAGTGTGAAACTGAAGTGATGGAATGATGGTCAAGCTTGAGAGGAGGCAGCAATGAATCATGTGAAAATGCATTCTTGCTCATTGAGCATGCAGTAAACAATCACTTACAATCATTTGAATGTCTCGTGGCAGGCTGAGAAATGTTTGCATTTTCTGCTTCTCCACAACTGTCTACATGTTTGGACGTGTAAATATGACATTTCTGTGAAGTTAATTTGTTTTTTATTATTAAAGTTTGTTTAGAGGCTTATCTTTCTTGAGCGAATGGTTCCAGTTCACTAATGATTTTTATGATTAGATTTAAAGAGAAAAAAAAACTCACATCATTTCCCAAATGAGAGAATTTGTGATGCTAGCATCATCTTTGTGTTGATAAATAATGGCAGTTTATGTCGGCTGGAACGCTTTATTGTGATAAGGTAAGGAACTTTGCAAATGTATTTGTTTTCAGTCCCTCTTAATTGGCAATTCGTTGTTGCTGAGTGAGATACCTGTCATGCCATTTGTGATAAGTGTAAAAGTTATGCAAGTTGTGCATAAGTTATGCAAAATGTAAGTTGTATGCGTTGCTCCTGATGTTGAGAAAACTTTGGTGAGGCTATAGTTTGAGTACTGTGGGTAGTGCTGGTCACCACATTATAGTAAGGATGTGATTGCATTGAAGAGAGTTCAGAGGAGGTTCACCAGGATGTTGCTTGTGTTGGAGCATTTTAATTATGAAGAGAGGCTGGATAACCTCATGCTGTTTTCTTTAGAGTAGAGAAGGCTGAGAGAGTACCTGATTGAGGTGTATGAGATTTGGAAGAGCGTGGGCAGGGTGGTTAGAAAGCAGCTATCCCCCTTAATTGGGGGTCAATAGGATGGGGGCATAATTTTAAGGTGAAAGGTAGGAGGTTTAGAGGGCATTTGAGGCAAAGTTTATTCACCCGGAGGGTGGTGAGGATCTGGAATTTACTGCCTGGGAGGGTAGTTAAGGTACGAAACCTCATTAGCTTTAAAAAGAATTTGGATAAGCACTTGAAATGTCATAACCTTCACAGCTATGGGCCAACAGCTGGAAACTGGGCCTAGTGTAGATTTAGAATAGTTTTTTTGTCAGTGCAGCCTCAATGGACTGAAGAGGCTTTTCTGTACTGTATGATCCTGACTCCATGTTATTCCTTGTCATTCTTCTTTCACGATTCTGCCTCAAATCTCACCATAGCTAATGTCACTCAAACCCCTAATAAGGATACATGAATGGTCATTTCCAGTACAGAATGAGCTATTCAGCCCACTGAGCTATCACCTGCTCTCTGTAGAGTAAACTAATTTGTCTAATTCTCTTGTCGTATCCCAAAAATCCTGCATGTTTATTTCATTCAATTCCTATTGAAATGTGCTACCACCAGTGAGTGACGAGTAATGAGTTCAAAGAATAGCAATTGCAGATGCTTAAACCACAATCTTTCAGTCATCCTTTTGAAGATTATATGAAGGTAATATCGTTGTTGTGTATGGGCTTTAAGAACTTGGTTGTTACAGAACTACATAATCGATTTGCTCATAAAATTGAAGCTCAGTTGATTAAGGGGCAGTTGAAATGTCTTGAGATAGAAAGGGATGAACTGTTGCTCTTCAGATAGGAAGGAAATGTGGAGTGATGTGTCGAAAATGGTGGTGTTGGGAATACTGTATTTTTTCTTTGATGAATGGCCTGAATGTATATGGGAGAGTTTTGCATTTGACATGAAGCTCAGCATAATAGGAAGGATATGGAGGGAGATGGGACAAATGCTGACAAATGGGACTAGATTAATTTAGGATGATTGGTTGGGATGGACGAGTTAGACTGAAGGGTCTGTTTCTATGCTGTACAGCTCTATGACTTTATGACTCTATGTATTAAGAAGTGAGATGGATCTTAACTGACTTCAGCAGGAACTGAATAGGCACGTGAAATTTTACACTGTAGAGTGTTATTTGGAATGAATAATGAGAAAAGGCACTGTTAACCTGAGGGGAGGCGATGGCCTAGTGGTATTATTGCAGGATTGTTAATCAGATACCCAAGTGATGTTCTGGGACCTGGGTTTGAATCCTGCCACAGCAGATGGTGGAATTTGAGTTCAATAAAATATCTGGAATTAAGAGTCTAATGATGACCATGAATTGATTGTTGTAAAAACCCATCTGGTTCACTAATGTCCTTTAGGGAAGGAAACTGCCATCCTTACCTGGTCTGGTCTACATGTGACTCCAGACCTACAGCAATGTGGTTGACTCTGAACTGCCCTCTGGGCAATTAGGGATGGGCAATAAATGCTTGCCTAGACGGCTCTACCCTCATCCTCTGAATAAACTAAATGGTCCAATTTAAATGGGTGCAGGAACAGAGAAACCTGGGTGTTTATGCAAATGAGTCTTTGAAGATGTCTTGTGAGGCTGGGAAGCTATTACCATAGGCTGTGGGATCTTTGCTTTTATAAATGGAGCAAGAGAATATAAATAAAAGGAACTCAAGTTAAATCTTCATAAAGCTGGGCTGTATCCCAGCAGATGTACTCCGGACACTTCTGAGCACCACATGTTCAGAAAGATGTTTAGGCCTTAAAGATGTTGCAAAGGAGATTTACCAAAATGCTCCCAGGGTTTAAAAGCTTCAATTATATGGAAATGTTAGAGAGTGGACTGACTAATTTGGTAATTCTTTCAAACAGTAGATACTGTTAGAATTTCAGCTCCTAAGTTGTCACAGGCAATGTCTATTCACCTAATTACACAGTATTTTATAAACTTATTTGAGATGGTATCACCTCCCAATACCATGGCATGTATGGCCAGGTTTAAAAATGTCAACAGGTAGCATTAAGCCTCATCTACCCGAGGCATGTGATGGAAATTGTTAATCTCTCACAATTTGTACGCAGAAGCCTCCATTTGTAAAATAGGTTTTTGGATTTTGACTCTAAGAGTTATGGCATCAAATGATTCTTATATCTATTGATTTTTAAGATGTAATTTTCCTGAATGCAGGTCTAAACATTGGGTGAAATCAGCGAAACTTAAATTTATGCCTTTTCAAATCAAAACTAAAATGTGGGGCAGAATTTTATTGGGGTCTGTGCAATAGGAGTTAGAATGAGATTTGTGGCAGAATCAGGTGACAAGTGCAGTAAGGACAATCTTACATTGCTCCATCTTTTAGACATTTCTAATCAACTTGTTCAGACATGTTATGACACACATTTGGAGCAGGTGGGACTTGAGCCTCTGCCACTCCACGTTTTAGCTTTTCATAAGTGGCCAGTTCAGCAGTCGGCCTGATTGGGCAAGCACCAGCTGTCAGGAGAAATCATGTCTCAGTTGGGGAACTGAAAACACAGAAGTCAGGGGTATGGTTGATCATGTTCAGGGGCTGTTTGCTGAAGTTGGTCAGAGGTCTGGGGCAAATATAGTCCTGGGTCATGATATCACTGGTGAGGACCAACTCCAGACTGTCAATGCTTGTCTGGGTAATTTTTGAAGATGGCATGGGCAGAAGGGATGCTGGTGTTTCACTGGATATCTGCTGAGTGGCGAGGTGTTGTGGGTGTGTACATGGTAAGATAGAGCAGAAATTGGAAGCGAGTCATGGTACAAAATTAGTGAGGCAGGTTTATTAAGATAGAAAACTCATTTGGCCTCATGGTTAAAAAAACACTCCAAAAGACTTGGCCCAGCTTGCTCTTAGCCAAAAAAATCAAAGGATTCTACTCTAAATATTTATTGTTGAAGGTGATCAGATTTAATCAATGAAACAACTTTGGAAACAAACAAAATAAGATATTTTAAGTAAATCATTTTTCAAAAACTTTAATTCCAAATGAATTGATGCCCTTTATTAGCCACACCCTGAGCATCGCCTCACTGTTAGAATTTCTATCTGCATGCTGAGGGTACTACTGCTTGTTAATACAAAGAAAAGACTTAATATTCTCATCTCCAAAATGTACGTGGCAGGGACATTTAACTAGAACTGCAGTGTAGAAATCATTTTTTCAGAGTTTATTGAGTTTAACTCTGAAATTTTAAGATCTGTTATTCAAGGAAGTGGCAATGTCATGTGCAGTATTTCAAAAAGTGCAATGTCAATTCTGTTCACTTGAAGATACCGTACTCATTTGTACCACCATCTATGGAAAGGTTAATGAAAAAGGTCATTATCAATGCACAATTTTAATTCTGTCTATATCTTTGTTACAAATCATAAACTATTTTCTTTTATCATCAGTAAAATCAACTACTAACACTAATCCAACAAAAAGGTGCCATGTGCATGTATCACAGTAAAACCACGAGAGAATGTTGAGTGTAGATATATAGAGAATGTCATATACTTATCAGTTTCCACACAGCAACAAATCTGCACGTGACTAAAGTTATAACCTGATTCCTATGCAAACCAACAACACTTTCAAATTGAATGCTGACCGTTCAATGGCTTTCAGCAAACTAGAACTGTTCCATGTTGTTGTCTCCAGTCACACATCAATGATGACAAAGACCACTTCATGTCAGGCTGGGAAGGATTATTAAAGTCTGCTTGACTTCAGCACTCCGAGGAAAGTTGTGGATGAGCCTACTCATTGGGTGTCGCCCAAACAAGTCAGTAAGAAACTGAAGAGTGAGAACCAGATTAAGATTTGTGTTAATATGTGCTCACTGAGCCAAGCCATACAGTTGGAAAGGTGCTTGACATCAATAATTAATGATATTATGAAGGAAATGCATTATTAATCTATCAATATCCTGGAGGTTACAAATGACCAAAAATTTAACTATACCAGACTTATAATTAATGTGTCTACAAGAGCAGGTCAGGGGCTGCAAATCTTCAATGAGCAACTTTCCTTCTAACTCCATGAAGTATTTCCATCATCTACAAGGCAAAAGTCAAGAGTGTGGTGGAATTCTCCACATTTGCCTGGAAGAGTCCAGCTAAAATAAAACTGAAGAAGCTAGACACAATCCAGGACAAAACAGCTTTTCTGATTGGAGCTTAACGTTGCATTAATGTTTATTCCCTCCACCACTGACTCACTGGCAGCCTGTGTGCCATCTACAAGATGTTCTGTAGCAGCTTGTCAGAGTTCCCTTGACAGCACCTTCTAAACCCATTACCTATACCACCGAGAAAAACAAGGGAAACAGATACATGGGAGCACCACCATCTGCGAGTTCCATGCCAAGCAACAAACCATAATGACTTAGAACTATTATGAAGTTCCTTTATTGTTCCGGGGTCAAAATCCTGGAACTCTGTCCTTAATAGCATTGTAGGTGTGCCCTCACCAGATGGACCATAGTGGTCAAAGAAGGTAGTGCACCACTATCTTCTCAAAGTTAAAACAGTTAGGCAGCAAATGTTAGTCTTGCCAACTTGTGGTGATCATATCCCACGAATGAATAAAACTTAGATAAAACCTGGTCCATGTGAATTGATTTTTAATCAACCGAGGGAGTTGGAAGGCAATTGTACTGATACTTTTTTTTTCCTTTTTTATCATTGTCTGTTTCCCTCGGTTGGGGGATTACATAGCCGAGCTGCAGGCTCAGTGGGCTGAGGTGCTGCAGGTCCTAGTGGGATGAGCGTTGGAGGTCAGAGGTCGGGAGAGTTATTTTATTGTGATGGTTCTGCCGCCATGTGGTGGGCCATCTGGTCTATTCTTGATTGTCAGTTTTGCATGTTATGATTTATTATTCAACCTTATGCTCTCTCCCACTTTTTCCTTTCAACTTTCGTGCTGTCCTAAACTAATGAGCTGTGGCCTATCACTTAATAATTTTTAAAAAATGTAAGGTTAAGTTGTCAACTCAGTCACAAAATAAAGAATAGAAGTCTCAAACATGAACTAAATGAACCCTTTGCAAAGCTAAGACTTGTGAAACCTACAGATAACATTTAATTAGTTATGGTTATGTAATTTTTTTCTAATAAATGCATTTGCATGACTATGACAGCGCCAAAAAATTCACAAGACTATGAAAAATCTTTTTTTATATAACCATATCATAGTGTGAGTGGTATAATATTCATTTTATTGCTGCATTCATTGTTTATACATCTGTTCAGTCCTCAAGTTCTTTACAATGGAATAAATCTTAGTTAAAAGGATTATTAGCAAGTTTCCTTCCCTGGCACTAAGAGGTGAGGTTTGTAAAATTGTGAAGAGGGTAAACCTTTCCTTTAATAATACTTGCTGAGTGAAATGACTGAACTGTTGGAGGGCAGGTGAGGATGTATGAAATAGTTTTCATTTGGTAGATTTATTATCTCTGAAGCAGTCTGCTCTGCTAGTGTGAATTTTATGTTGTCAGTTGAAAATTGTTTACACTGGATGGTTTGTGTTGCTGTCTATTGTTGAATTAGACAGGTTCCACTTGCACATTCCCCGATGCCAGATAGAACCACTTCCCTGGTGCAATGTTACATGAAGATACACAGATTGGAAATGAAAGATTTCTTCAAAATGTTTGTCAAATAGAGACTACAATATTAATCAGCAGCATTATTTAAATGCAGATTGCTTGGGTTCAGCATATAATATTATGTCCAAATTTCCATTTAAATAGCATTCTATTCTACAGATATATAGGAGGTTCGGAATATGTAATCACATTCTTCCATATATTAGAAATGTACTTTGGGGCTATAATTTCCTTTCCTTACCAATTGGGGCCAACAAATGTTGGGCAAGCTATAGAATTAGCAGATGGAGTCCAATGTTAAGATTCTCCTCCCACTTTCACTGCAGGAAACTTTGAAGGATCTGTAAGCCTTCATGTAGTAGTCCTGATGTTGACGACTCCATTGTGTGAAAGAGCATTTCAATCCCCCTATGGTTCTCATGGCGTCGACCAGTTTTTGAAGGTGGCATGGTTTGCACCAGCTCAAAGGTGTGGTGAAGTATGAAGAATCTATTCTGCATTTGGGAGCCAATTGTTGAGTAGGTTCGAGCGGTGCTGCCAACTTTACAAACTGAATTTAATCCCCTCAAAAATGAGGTCAGAAACCGTGGTCTTGTCATTAGGGAAAAATATCTGTAAGGAAACAATAATATTTGGAAATGAATGTAATGGTCTTATTGGAGCTCTAATTTGATGTGTATGAGATGTGTTGGACTAGTATGTGTCAAATACAAGTTTGATTGTTTTTCCTTCTGAGAATGAACCCTGTGATATTCAGCTGTAGCCTTCTAAAAAACAGAGAAGTGGTGATGATTCAAAGGCATTCTGTACCCAATTGAGAAACCCAGCATTGGAAAAGGGGGAGCTGCAGGAAGTAACTATCTTCCTCAACCCTTGCTGTTGATCCACAGACTGTTTGATGTCCCTTCCTTGGAGCACCATACTGTTCCAGTTGTATGTCCTGAGGATCTATTGCTGTTTAGATTAGATTAGATTACATTACAGTGTGGAAACAGGCCCTTCGGCCCAACAAGTCCACACCGACCCGCCGAAGCGTAACCCACCCATACCCCTACATTTACCCCTTACCTAATACTACGGGCAATTTAGCATGGCCAATTCACCTGACCTGCACATCTTTGGACTGTGGGAGGAAACCGGAGCACCCGGAGGAAACCCACGCAGACAGGGGGAGAACGTGCAAACTCCACACAGTCAGTCGCCTGAGGCGGCTGTTCCTCTGGTTGCACTCCACTGCAAAAACTGCACTGTCCCCTGCTCATGGTGATACTGCAGAGCCATTGGTCTGTGAGTGGTCAATTGTTCTTGGGGCAAGATTTCTGCATCCTGGGACTAATTCAAAGGGGAGTTTTCTTGGAGCGGTGGAAGGTTTAAGTAAATAAACGTTTATTATTTGAAGATAATCACTGCAATGGAACATTTGACAATATAAAGTAAAACCCCATTTTAGTTTGCTCCATTTTACATTGTTTTATTTTAGCACTCATCATTTAATGGGACCTGTGTCTTCATTTAGTGTCTATCACAAGTTTTAAAATCATTTTGTTCCGATCTGTCATAGGGTCACATGAAGCAGTCAGCACCATTTTAGAGCAGCCTTTCTCACTCCCTGACACACCTTCTGATGGCTAACCCTCCAGCTTGTGATCTGTCCAGCTCTCTACCCCATGTTTCTGCTGCCAACTCTTTAGCTCACCAAACTTTGCTGCCCCCGAGCCTACCCTCTTGCTGCGAATTCTTTGGCTCATGGTCTCTGCCATTTCCTTACCTACCCTCTCACTGCCAACTTTCCAGTTCATGACTTAGCCGCTGGTCCTGGCCCTTGTTGTGCATCAACACAATCTTCTTTCAAATGATAGTTTAAGAAAGAGAATCACTGAGCGGGAGGTTCAGTCGGAGGAGAGGTTAGCGAGTAGAAGAGATAAGGAGGAGGAGAAACTTTGGGCTTAGATGGGGAACTATAAAAGGGTGGGTTTGGGTGTGGAAGAGGACATGAGCCCAGAAGATCCCAAATGGGAGTGTGATTTGGGAGTGGGTGAGATGGTCCTAATGAGAAGGAGAGTCAGCAAATTGAATTTATGGCAAGGGAGGCTTGGGAAATAGCATCAGCAAGAAGCCAGAAGTAAGTGAAAAGTTGATTTATACTGTACTTGATTTATATTTTCAAAATTTATTTTGTGTTAAAAGTTATTTAATTTACCAATATAGAAACTTAACAATGTAAAATATTTCAACTTACATTGTACAATGTTTTAATGTTTTGTTTTCTCATGAGAAAGGGCCTACAGAATACAAATATAGCTTTACATTGGTTTTATAGGAATAATCTGATTTGCTTAAAGCTGCTCACTTTAAGATTGCACTTGTCAGGAATATGCAAAGTTATATGAGAATATTTT
The DNA here is from genome assembly GCF_037043375.1 of Chiloscyllium plagiosum. Taxonomy (NCBI): domain Eukaryota; kingdom Metazoa; phylum Chordata; class Chondrichthyes; order Orectolobiformes; family Hemiscylliidae; genus Chiloscyllium; species Chiloscyllium plagiosum. The sequence continues at coordinate 70,458,041 of NW_028270140.1, forward strand.
GTATAAGCATGGTCTAATAACTTTCAAAACACTTCAGTCTGGTGACAATAACTCAGCAAGACCTAGCTGGATGTCAGGAACAAGCTGCACAATCTATTAGTTAAGGTCAAGGCTTCAAGATGAAATTCTCGTTAAGCAGCTGTGAGTTGTCTACAAAGGAGGATTATTGCTTGTTAATGACCTTATCAGCTGCAGATCTCACCTCACTAATGTGCAGCTTTCCATTATAGTACCCACCATTAGCAAATCACACAGTGAGAATTCTCAATGTGGAGGTGAGGGCAGGATCTTGGTGACTAAGATCGCTGTTGGCTGCAAAGAGCTTCTACGTTGTTCATCAGACAACAGTATCTCATCCCCATGGGAATTGGCCACACCATCCCACTTCCACAGATACTCGTGTCTAATATGTGCCAACCTCGAAGAACCCTCATGGCACATCTCCAATCCAAGCACAGTACACTTCTGTACTTCAATGCTACACCAAAAGCCCTACCAGCAATTATTATTGTAATGCTGTAGCAAGGACATTTTGCAAGCAGGAACACTTATCCAACTCCTGGGTTAGAGTAGCCTGCCTATAGAACCTCTCCAGGAAGTTCACCTCCTCATAGTGCTACGCAGATGCTCAGAGCATCCCTGCCTTGCCTTGTCATTTTGTGTCTTACCCCAGGATAGATCGAGTGAATCCTCAGAGTATAAAGGCAGTAGGAGTATACTTAAGAGGGAAATCAGAAGGGCAAAAATGGAACATGAGATAGCTTTGGCAAGTAGAATTAAGGAGAATCCAAAGGGTTTTTACAAATATATTAAGGACAAAAGGGTAACTAGGGACAGAATAGGGCCCCTCAAAGATCAGCAAGGCGGCCTTTGTGTGGAGCCACAGAAAATGGGGGAAATACTAAATGAGTATTTTGCATCAGTATTTACTGTGGAAAAGGACATGGAAGATATAGAATGTAGGGAAATAGATGGTGATATCTTGCAAAATGTCCATATTACAGACGAGGAAGTGCTGGATGTCTTGAAACACATGAAAGTAGATAAATCCCCAGGATCTGATCAGGTGTAGCCTAGGGCTCTGTGGGAAGCTAGGAAAGTGATTGCTGGGCCTCTTACTGAGATATTTGTACAGGTGAGGTGCCGGAAGACTGGAGGTTGGCTAACTTGGTGCCACTGTTCAAGAAGGGTGATAAGGACAAGCCAGGGAACTATAAACCAATGAGCCTGACATCAGTGGTGGGCAAGTTGTCAGAGGGATTCCTGAGGGACAGGCTATACATGTATTTGGAAAGGCAAGGACTGATTAGGGATAGTCAACATGGCTTTGTGCATGGGAAATCATGTCTCACAAAATTGATTGAGTTTTTTGAAGAGGTAAAAAAGAGGATTGATGAGGGCAGAGTGGTAGATGTGATCTACATGGACTTCAGTAAGGCATTCAATAAGGTTCCCTATGGGAGACTGGTTAGCAAGGTTAGATCTCATGGAATACAGGGAGAACTAGCCATTTGGATACAGAACTGGCTCCAAGGTAGAAGACAGAGGGTAGTGGTGGAGGGTTGTGTTTCAGACTAGAGGTCTGTGACCAGTGGAGTGCCACAAGGATCGGTGCTGGATCCATTACTTTTCATCATGTATATAAATGATTTGAATGTGAGCATAAGAACTATAGTTAGCAGATGAGGTGAGTTTGCAAATTGGAGGTGTAGTGGACAGCGAAGAAGGTTACCTCAGATTACAACAGGATCTGGATCAGATGGGCCAATGGTCTGAGAAGTGGCAGATGGAGTTTAATTCAGATAAGTGCGAGGATCACCAATTTGGGAAAGCAAATCTTAGCAGGACTTATACACTTAATGGTCAGGCCCTAAGGAGTGTTGCTGAACAAATAGACCTTGGAGTGCATGTTCATAGATCCTTGAAAGTGGAGTCGCAGGTAGATAAGATAGTGACTAAGGTGTTTGGTATACTTTCCTTTATTGGTCAGAGGATTGAGTACAGGGGTTGGGATGTCATGTTGCGTCTATACAGGACATTGGTTAGACCACTGTTGGAATATTGCGTGCAATTCTGGTCTCCTTCCTATTGGAAAGATGTTGTGAAACTTGAAAGGGTTCAAAAAAGATCTACAAGGATGTTGCCAGGGTTGGAGGATTTGAGCTGTAGGGAGAGGCTAAACAGGTTGGGGATGTTTTCTCAGGAGCATCGGAGACTGAGGGGTGACCTTATAGAGGTTTACAAAATCATGAGGGTGCATGGATAGGATAAATAGACAAAGTCTTTTCCCTGGGGTGGGGGAGTCAAGAACTAGAGGGCATAGGTTTAGGGTGAGCGGGGAAAGATATATAAGAGACCTAAGGGGCAACTTTTTCACACGGAGGGTGGGACGTGTATGGAACAAGCTGCCAGAGGATGTGGTGGAGGCTGGTCCAATTGCAACATTTAAAAGGCATTTGGATGGGTATTTGAATAGGAAGGGTTTGGAGGGTGCTGGCAAGTCGGAATAGATTGGATTGGGATATCTGGTCGACATGGACATGTTGGACCGAAGTGTCTGTTTCCATGTTGTTCATCTCTATGACTCTAGAGATAGCAGGTTTATAGTACTTCTGTAAACGTGTCGTGTTTGTTAGCAGTCTTCATTGTTCGCAAGTTACCACAGTTTTTCTGCACTTTATTGAATTTTCAAGCACATTTAATAAAGCAGAGTTAAAAATCACACATCACAAGGTTATAGTCCAACAGGTTTAATTGGAAACACACTAGCTTTCGGAGCGACGCTCCTTCATCAGGTGATAGTGGAGGGTTCGATCGTAACACAGAATTTATAGCAACTGGAAGCTAGTGTGCTTCCAATTAAACCTGTTGGACTATAACCTGGTGTTGTGTGATTTTTAACTTTGTACACCCCAGTCCAACACCGGCATCTCCAAATCATTGATAAAGCAGTGTATTTACAAACTTTAGGAAGTTAATCTTTCTCATTTCCATTAGGGGGCAGTATTGCCTAACTTGTGAATTATTTTACTTTAATATTGTATTTGTAATTAATGGATATTCTGTCTTAATATAACTGGATCTCATTAGATCTTCTTTTATGAATTGATATTTTATAACAGTAATGTAGTCAGTTAGCTCAGTTGGCTGGATAGGTTGTTGGTGATGCCAGATGCGTGAGTTCAATTCCCACACTGACTGATGTTTCTATCAAGGACTCTCCTTCTCAATCTCTTCGCCCTCACTTGAGGCGTGGTGACCCTTAGGTTAAACCACTACCAGTTGTTTGTGTGTGTCTCTCTCCCTCTCTGTAATAAGAGTGCAGCCCTATAGTTTGGTGGAATTATGACAACTTCACTTACGTAGGAATTTGAAGCCAGAACGTGCCTTAATTCTTATTATTGGTAATTTCCTGCTCTGACACTGACGGGTAAATGGCAGGGAGGTATGAACAGCAGAGACATGACTGTGTTGTTCCCTAACAAGACAGATGCTGTCAAGTGTGGGCAGAACCAAGAGTTTAAATTCCCTTCACCAGGAGTTCTCACTGCAGTGACTCAGTCGAGCGTATCTGAGGAGGTCAGGAACATAGGTAGATCAGGGTCCATTTTCTGAGAAGCAGCCAGACAAAGCCCAGTTGGAGGGTGTTGTTATCAGTGTCCAATCAGTAGTGACTGTCCCCCCCCCCACTGCTAATCAGAACATTCAAAGCTATGGGCCCAATACAACAAAGTGGGACTAGTGTTGATAGTAGTAATTTTTTTTCTGGCAGTGCAAACTTGATGGGCCAAAGAGCCTCTTCTATGATCATATACCTCCCCCATGGAGCTGCAGTGAATAGTGGACCACAACCTCAGTCACAGTCTATCGTGTGACGGAATTCCCCTCCATAGTAGCAGCCTGGAAACCGTGGCCTAAGATGGTGTCTCAAGGTGGAGGTACCCCATCTGAAATAGGAGCTGCCACCTCAGGAGTGGGGCTGCCCTCTGTCCAGGCTGCAGCTCCTCTGCCTGGTCCTGCAGTCTCAAGAACCTACCCACCATCCTTAACCAGATGATTGACCCAGAGCAAACAAGGAAGAGCCTGTTGGCAATTATTCTTCACATCAATAAGATTTTACCCATTAATGCTGCCTCCATTTAACAGTGTTACACATAGATCAGGATCATCAAGGTAGGGAGCAGGTTTACTTGGTCTTTATTAGCTTGCAAATTGCTTTGAAAACTGCATATGATCATGCAGTGCAGAATATTGTTAACAATTTTTAATGTGCTCTTACAGAAAGATTAGTGATCCACAGCTGTCATTTCTTCACTGTAATTGAAGCATTGGGTCAAGCAAGCTCCTTGTCTTCAGCACTTCAACGTTAGGAAAATTGTTACCTTTGAATTCTCCTTCACTGTCGTGTTATCGTTGCCTGGTTTTTCCAAGTGGCTTACACAAAAGGATTTATATTGTTACAATGCTACACTAGCAGGTGGTTACTGAAAAGCAACACTGCTGCATATATATCTTGTCAGAACATTGGTTTTATATTTCTGTTATTGGTCATATGGCAAAGGGCCCTTTAACTTGTCATTCTGCATTAATATGAAATAAAGACATAAATAATAGAATAACAGGATTTAAGGCTCCTGTGGGAAAGCTCCTGAATGCTAAAATTAAACTTTCTATTCCAGGTTAGTGACTGGGATGGTGGACGACAGGGGAGAGATGAGAGCCACTTGAAATATTCCCATGCCTCCACAGTTATCTTAACACATTGGAGGTGCGGAGTGAGTCTTATAACCGATTGGGAAGGTGCAGGTTACAAAGTACATCTGACCAACATTGCACCCTTATCCCAAATAAACTCGGGGTAGTGGGGAGGGTTAAGACTTGTCTTCCTTTCTTCCTGTTTTTTGCTAATTCAGTGTCTTAATTGACCAATCAAGGGCCATTTCTCATTTTGTCACCATCAGCAGAGGTGACCATATTCCACATGGTCAGACCATCACACACATTGGCATCTTCCCTTAATGATTAGCAACTGAGCTCATTAAATGCTCATCCAAGTGCTTTCTAAAGCTTGAAGTTTCCTGCCTCAACTACCTTTCCAGTTTAACACTTCTGTTAAAAAAAGATTTCCCTCAAATCTCCTCTGAACCTCCTGCCCTTCGTCTTAAAGTTATACCCTGTCTTTAATGACCCTTCAATTAAGGGGTACATCTGCTTTCTATCCAAATTGTCTATGTCCCCCATAATCTTATAGGTCTCCATCATATGTTTAACCTCAGCTTTCTCTGCTCTGAAGAAAACAATCTGAAGCCTATCTAGCCTCTCTTCATAGCTAAGCTGTTCCATCCCACCACATCCTGGTGAATCTTCTCTGCAATCCCTCCATTGTGTTGAGCTATATTTTGTTAACCAGAACTGCACACAGTACTCCAGCTATGGTCTAGCCAAAATTCCACTTTTATAATCTTATAAACTTCCTGCTCTTGTAAACTATGCCTTGACTGATAAAGACAAGTGTCTTGTGTGCCTTCTTAACTATACTATAAACCTGTCCAGGGATCTGTGGACAAGCACTATACTGCTGTTCCTCTGAGTTTTCTGATGTCATCTTGAATAGGAGGCTTGCATGTTTGCATGTAACAACAGCTGCCATAATGAACCTGTTGGTACATGCAAACATATAAAACAGGAACAGAAGTAGACCATTTGGCCCCTCAAGCCTGCTCTGCCTTTCAATAGAATTATAGCTGATCTATGTTTCAAATTCCATAGTCATCTAACCTGCTGATAACCCTCGATTCTTCTGCCTAACAAGAATTCATTCACCTCCGTCTTAAAAATACACAATGACTTCACCTCCGCTGTTTTCTGAGGCAGAAAGTTTCAAAGTCGCATAACTCTCTGAGGGAAAAAAACTCTCATTACTGTCCTAATTTTAAAACAACTTCCCCTAGTTCTGATATACATATAAAAACATCCTTTCCACATCCACTCTTTCAAGACCATTCAGAGTCCTATACACTTACTTCAGGTCATCCTTTACTCTTTTAAACCCCAGTGAAAACAAATCCAGCCTGTCCACCATAACCTGTTCATTCCATGTATTATTCTAGGAAATTTACTCTGAATTGTGACAATGCATTTACATCCTTCCTTTGGAAGATCTAAACTACACACAAATATTCAAGATTTGGTCTCACTAATGCTCTTTGTAAATGAATCATAACATCTTTACTTTTACACTAATTTCCTCTTGTAATGGAACATAGCATCAAATTAGCCTTCTTGATTATGTGCTGTACTTAGGAGAGTGTGAGGATTGTAGCTGCTGGAGATCAGAGTCGAGAGTGTGGTGTGGAAAAGTACAGCAGGTCAGGCAGCATCCAAGGAGCAGGAGAATCGACGTTTCGGGCATAAGCCTGACCTGCCATGATTTTCCAACACCACACTCTCTACTATGTGCTGTACCTGCTGTTATGATCCCAACTGACATTATTACTGGACAAGTCAGATCGCAGACTGAAATCTGGCTTGATAGATCATATTTTGATTTGTTTTGACTTTAACAAAGGAGTGTCTCATTGAAACATAAGCATGCAATACTGCAGATTTGTCTTTAATATTAAAACAGGAGTTTATTACCAAAATAAATGAAAATAAATAGAATAAATCTATCTACTTTCATCATAAACGAAGATTTTTAAACACACAGTAGAAGTATAATACCATTATTCCCAAAATGCTTGTGTATAAACTGAGAAAAAAACCCAGCTTTTGTATAGTACACAAAACACACCCCGGTACAGTACCCAAAATTTCACCCAAAATGCCACTCATGCAGTGTTCACATCAGATTTCCTCTCTGTACATCTCAGTAGGTTTAGCTACAACCTTAATTCCAAGTATGGAAATTCTGACAGTTTCTTCCTACAATTATTATATATGTGACTTTTAATGTATCCAGCTTTAAGAAACCTCTTCAGGGTTTTAACCCAACACTTCTAGTCTGCAACTATCACCAATTCTTTACTCTAAGCCAATCTAGTTTCACCACTTCTCAAGAACATTGGTCTATAGAACTATCTTCATCTAAGGACTTTGTAGAATTGCTCAAAACTAAAAGTAAAACTAAAAAAACTCTAAGATATAGGTACCAAAAACAACCTCTTCTGATCTTCTAAACCATGTTTGTTTATCTTCTTGGTCATGAAACCTTTCCAATGTACATAAGACTTCATTAACTCAAAAACTAGGCCTTAAATACTTCTAAAAGCAATTACCATGGTTATGAAAACAACTAATTTCTAGTTGATTATTGATTATTAATTAAATTAATTATTAACCTTAGACTCAGAAACACATGCCACTCACTAATTTAGATTCAAGAATACAAACTTCTAATAAATGACAATAAACATATATTAATCACATAATTTATATTACATTGCATACTAACTTGTGACTCATGCACTAGAATATCTAAATCTCTCTGAATGTCTGAATTCCGCATTTGTTCTGTGTGTAAGTAATACCCTGCATTTTATTCTGCATGCCAAAGTAAAAGACTTCATGTTTTTCCAAGTTATACTCCATCTGTTAGAATTTTGTCCATCTACTCAACTATCTCTATCTACCTACAACATCCTTCTTTCTTTTTCATGACATAGTTTCCTACCAATCTCGGAGTCGTCTGCGAAATTTGCTGCCATCCCTTTGTTCCCATTAACTAGTTCATCTTCAGCACAGGGCCCTGTGGGATCCTACCAATCATGCAAAGACCTGTTTATGCACACCGTCTGGTATCTGCCAAACAGATAATCTTCCTGCCATGCTAATAACTTGCCCCTTACATCATGAGCGTATGCCATATTCCTCAATAATGTTTGATGTGATGTCTGATAAAATTCTTTCTAGGAATCCAAGGGCTGTATGTCTACAGACTGTCATTGCTGCTCCCCCACCTTCCCACAGCTTTATTCACAGTGCATGTTAGTCCTTTAAAGAACTCCAATACATTGACGAAACATAATTTCCCTTTGCCACAATCATGCTCACCCTTCCCACATACCTTGAGTTTGTTTAAGTGTCCAGATATAACCAGTTTAATAATTGATTCCAGTACCTTCTCCATGACAGACAACAAGCTAACTGGCCTATCTTTTTTTCCAAATTGTTGCCTCCTTTCCTTCTTCAACAAAATTTATATTTACTGCTTTTTTGACTGATGGAACCTTTCCTGAATCAAATGAATTTTGGAAAATTAACACCAATACATTTATTAACTCATTAGCAACCTCTTTTAAAACCCTAGGATGAAGTCCACCTGGATTGGAGACTTGTCTGACCAGTAACCTGATGGGACCTGCCTATATATCTACATATTCAAATTATCTACCTGTGCTGTTAGACAGATAGCTCTTGCTGATCCTATCCTGCCTCAGGTAACATCAGAAAGAAGCCAGCATCTACTAGCTTAAGACCCATCACCCCTCTACTCCTACCAGTGTTGGAGGGAAGATAATGTTAGTATAAATGATGTATAAACAAAATAAGGATGCTATATAAAAATATGTTTTCACACAGTAAGTTGATAGGGTATAGAATGCACTGCCAGGAAACGTAGTGGAGGCAGGTTCAATTGAGGCATTCAAGAGTTTTTATAGATAGCAATGGCATGCAGGGAAATGGGGAAAAGAAATCAGCACTAGATAATAGAGCTGGTGCAGGTATGATGGGCCAAATGTCCTTGTCTTGCACCATAAAAATTCTGTGATTCTCTTCACAACTAGGATGCTTTAAAGACACCCTCAAGCTCTCCTTGAAGTACAGCATTATTTACCTTAATGACTGGGAGAAACTTGCTACTAATTGTTCTGAATGGTGACTACTTCTCCATCAAGTTACATTATATTTTGAGTCCAAATGCCATAATGATGTGGCAGAACAGCAGGACCATAAGACCATAAGATATAGGAGCAGAAGTAGGCCATTCAACCTATCATGTCTTGCTCCACCATTTGATCATAGGCAATATGTTTCTCAATCCCATTCTCCTGCCTTCTCTCCGTAACACCTGTTATTACCAATCAAGAGTCCATCTATCTCTGTTTTAAATACACTCAATGACTTGGCCTCAACAGCCCTCTGCAGCAAAGACTTTCACAGATTCACCATCCTCTGGCTGAACAAATTCTTCCTCATCTCAGCTTGAAAAGATTCTCCCTTCACTCTGAGGCTGTGCCCTCAGGTCCTAGTCTCTTATTTGTGGAAACATCTTCTCCACAGCCACTCTCTCCCAGCCTCTCAGTGTTCTGTAAGTTTAAATGAGAATGCCACCTCATCTTTCTAAACTCCATCAAGTACAAACCCAGAGTCCTCAATCACTCCTCATATGACAAGCCCTTCATCCCTGGGATCATTTTTGTAAACCTTCTTTGGACCCCCTCCAATATCTATCCTTAGATAGGGGGCTCAAAACTGCTCATAATATTCCAAATTGGGTCTGACAAGAGCTTTACACAGCCTGAGCAGTACATCCCTGCTCTTCTATTGTAGCCCTTTCAAAATGAACGCAAACATTTCATTTGCCTTCTTAACTGCCAACTGAACCTGCATGTCAACCTGAGGAGAACCCTGAACTGTGACTCCTAAGTCCCTTTGTGCTTCAGATTTCTGAAGCTTTTCCCCATTTAGAAGATAGTCTATGTTTCTAACAAAGTAAATGAGCTGACAATTTTCCATATTGTATTCCATCTGTCACTCTTTGCCTGCTCTCCTTGCCTCTCCAAATCCTTTCATAGCCACCCTGCTTCCTCAGTACAACCAGTCCATCCACCTATTTTTGTGTCATCTGCAATACTATCAGTCCCTTTGTCCAGATTGTTAATGTATAATGTGAATAGTTGTGGTCTAATACAATCCCCTGCGGAACTCCACTAGTCACTGGCTGCCATCCAGAAAAAGATCCCGTTATCCCTACTCTCTAGCTTCTGCCAGTCAGTAAATTCTCTAGCCATGCCAGTACCTTGCCTCTAACACCATGGGTACTTATCTTATTTAGCAGCCTGCTGTGCAGGACCTTATCAAAGATCTTCTGGAAATCCAAATAGATCACATCCACTAGATCTCCTTTGTCTAACTTGCTTGTTACTTCCTCAAGAATTCTAACATACTTGTCAGGCATGACATCCCTTTGATGATGCCATTGTTACAAAGTCGAGCGAGTGTATGGTCACTTTAAGAGAGAGGTACCTTTTCCGAGCTGAGAGACTGTGACAATGCATGTGTCTGTGATTAGCTGACAGATGCAGAGAGTGCTGAGAATTGATAATATGTAACAATCAGCTGTGTTTTGATGTTAAGGCATCCAGATTTGAATTTAACCAATTAATTTAAATTGTGCCCAGGAAACCTAAAACCAATAGAATTTGATTATATTGAATTGACAACATCTGGCCAATGAGAGATCATCATTAAAGGAAGGGCATTTTGAAAATTGGTCAGAGCTAATTGCCCATTGAAGTAGAGAGCCAACTGCCGTCCATAGAAGTAAACATCTTGCTCTCAAAAGCAATCTCTCAGAAGACATCATCTATTAAAGGTTTTATACAAAGACACTTGCAGTAAGAAGACTACCTGGGGAGAAAACAGCAATTGGAAGGATGGGTGCATAAGAGGCTGTATGGACTTTAAGAGATTAAAGTTAATTTAATGTTTAGTAATTGTGTTATTGGAGCAGCATTTTAATAAAATTGGGGTCAGATGGTGTTTAGTTGTTAAGAAAAAGGCAGCTTGAGTTTGTTAGTAATTTTTGTTTGGTGTCCACTGTTAGAGTTAGAAAAATAAATTATTTTTTTCCTTTAAACTGGAAATCAGGGGTTTTCTTTCACTCACTCTCTCTTTTAGCAGATGGCAAGGTGAACTTACTGGGTGTCTTTGTTTTAATTAGCAGAGGGATTTGACTTTTGCGTCCTAACACTGTGTTGACTCAGACCTTATTTTACCATGCACTTCCAAGTACTCTGCAATATCATCCTCAATAATGGACTCTAAAATCTTATAAACAGCCAAGGTCAAGCTAACTGACCTATAGTTCCTGTCTTCAGCCTTTTTTCCCTTTTTAAACAGGAGTGTTACATAAACCATTTTCCAGCCCTGACTCCAGTGATTCCTGAATGAGCACCACCAATTTCTCTAAAATCTCCACAGCTTTCTTCAGAACTCCAGGATGTAGTCCATTTGGTATGAGTGATTTATCCACCTTCAGACCTTTCAGCTTCCTCAGCGCCTTTTCCTTAGTATTAGTGGAGGAAAGAAAAGAAGGCATATCCTGCTTTCTGGGTCCCACTACCTCATGGAAAATCCTTCCCCATGTGTCCAATGGGCCACATGTCGAGAACTGGTTTGTTCGGTCATGTGAAAACCCATGGTAAAAACTTAACCTGAGTAGATATCATGTTGAAATTGAGGGACGAGCCTTCTTTCCTCCTGTGGGCCATGAACGTTGCTCCAGAAGGTTCTTCTGCAGTTGTGCTGCAGGTAAGGCAGAAGTGTTCACCACTTATTGAATCTTGTAGTGTTCATGCCACCAGCACCATGCCAGACACTACAAACCAGGGATTACATTGTGGTACTTAACCATTATCATGGAAGATGTGTACCAGTAGGAAAAGCTCAAATCCTGCTTTGCAGACAGGGACCTGGAAGTGCTGGTGAATAGCATAGTGGAGAGGAGGGACTGTCTTTTATCCTGCTGACTGCCACAGGAGACTGCTGTATCTGTCCCATCCAACTTTGCCTCAGCGCCCTGGGTCAGTGCTGTGTCCTGGGTTAAAAAGAACTCCCAGAAGGAAGGAGGTCAATAACTTTTTATACTGGGCAAGACTATTTTTCACATCTGCTCTCTACTAAGTCGCACCCACAAGGTCACCACTGACCCTAACTCCGTTATTGCGCACACATCACATCAAGGCTCATGGATTGAAACTCAGTAATGTCTACTTTAATGACTTTCACCCACCTATAAGTTGTTACTCAGATTTCAGTGAGGAACATAACAAAAGAGAGGTCAAATTAAATAAAGTTAAACTGAAGGTCAATGAAAATAGCATAATTGAAATAAAGTTACGAGAAAGATTTCATGATAAGTTTAAATGTATTCAAAGGGTGACCGATAGTAAGTTTTAAGAGTTACAGGATGGCAGACCAACTGGGCCAAGTGAAGTTTACATCAAAGGGCAAAATAAAGATAAAAAGTAAAATGAATGGCTATTTACTTGAATGCATATAGTATTTTGAACAAAGTAAATTAATTAGCGGCACAAATAGTAGTTAGTTGGTATGATCTTATTGTCATTAGGGAGACATTTTTATAAGGAGAGCAAAGCTGGGAACCAAATATTCAGGGGTATGTGACATTTTGAAAGGACAGACTGGAATGAAAGGGTGTTGGGGTAGCTTTCTTAACATGGGATAGAATAAGCTCACTAGCAAGAAATTATGTTTGATCAGAAGACATAGAATCTATGTTGGTGGAGTTAAGAAATAACTAGGGAAAGAAGAAATTGATGTAAGTTGTCTACAGGCCACCCAACAGTAGCTATGTGGTGGAACAAAGATCAGGAGATCATGGCACCATGTAAAAAATGCAGTGTACTAATCAGGATGACTTTATTCTTCATATAGATTGTGAAAAACAAATTGGCTCAGGTGGCCATGGGGAAAAATTGATAGAGTGTATTCAGTTAGCTAGAAAAGTTAAAGCCCATTGGATTGCAGGGAATGTACTTGGATAGATTAATAATTGCTAAATGACCAAAAACAAAGGGTAAGAATAAATGGGTTATTCTCACCTTGGCAGGCTGTGACTTGTGGGGTACCACAAGATTCTATACTTAGTCACAAACTGTTTACATTATATATGATTGATTTGGACATGGAGACCAATGTAATATTTCTAAACTTCCTGATGACACTAAACTAAACAGGAATATGTTGTTAGGAAGATGTAAAGCAGTCTCAGGTGAATTTGGGCAGGCAAACTCTAGATTAGAGTGGTGTTGGAAAAGCAGGTCAGGCAGCATCCAAGGAGCAGGAAAATCGATGTTTCAGGCAAAAGCCATTCATCAGGAATCAGGAATTTGGACAGGCTTAGTCAATAACAACTACATTGCCAATGCTATATAATATGGAAAAGTGTGAGGCTATCCACCTTGTTGGGAGAAACAGGCCCAATATTTCTTAAATGGTGAAATGTTGGAGAGTATAGATGTGCAAAGAGACCTAGGTGTTCTTGTTGTTATGTCACTGAAGGCAAACATGCAGGTTCAGCAACCTATTAGGAAGGCTAATGGAATGTTGGTTGTTATCGCAAGAGGATTTGAGTGCAGAAATAGTGAAGTCTTGATTCAAATGTATAGGATTGCACCTAGAGTACTGTGGACAGTTTTGGTATTCTATCTCAGAGAAAATATTATTGGCTGAGAGGAAATGTTCACCAGAAATATTCCTGCGATGGTAAGACTATCCTATGGAGAGATTCAGCAAACTAGGCCTGTATTTTCATTGAAATCCACAAAATACTTAAAGGTATAGACAGGGTTAATGCGGATGAGATGATGTCCCTGGTTGGGTGTCAAAAACAAGGGGCACAATGTGAAAATAAGGTGGAATGCAATTTAGGACCAAGATGAGAAGAAATTTGTTTACTTCATGAGTTGTGAATATTTGGAATTCACTACCACAGAGGCTTATGGAAGTTCAATGGAAAGGAAAATTAGAAGGGGTGTAGACATAGGACGAATTCACAAATAATGAAATGCATATTCAAGGAGGTCGCTGCTCAATAGTGGGGTTCTGAAGTCAGCATTTAACATTTATGGGAAAATTGGAAAACATTTTCTTCACGCCATAATTTTGAATTTTATTTTTCATTTTCACCATATTTTCCCCATTGTTCATATCAAACAGAGAGGGGAAAATTTCACCATAAAATATTTAATGGTGTAACATAATCAGTTTACCATACTCTAGGCCCCTCTTGCCAAATCAGTATATATTCAACTGCTTTCTTATAAAATCTCACTTTGTGTCTTCAAATAGTGGAAATTATGTACAAAGACAGTAGAATACAATTTTTCCTTTCTCAGGAGAAATAATTAATAATTGATTTTTAAAATGTTCTTCCTGATTTAGAAAGCTCTGATATTCAGGTTTCGATTCGCAAAGCATTTATCACATTTACAAACTGCTTGGGAGTCATTATATTCTTTTTCAACTTCATTTTGTCCATGTCTGGTATGTGTAGTGAACGTTAAGATCAATATTTTATTGCAAATTTGTGTCCAATTGAATAATGAGAAATTGAACTAAAAGAATCCACTGAACTTTAAGCATTCCTATCTCCTTTTCAACAAAGGCACAGGAACTAGCTAAGACTAAAAAAATTAGCCAACATTAAAAATTAATTTAAAAAAACCAAAAAAAATCCCAAAAAACAAAACCAACCCAACAAGGGACATCTTCTCATCTGCATTAACCTTGTCTATATACCTTGAAGTATTTTGTAGGTTTCAATAAGGATATAGATCTAGTTTGCTGCATCTCTCTATAGGCTAGTTTTACCATCACAGGAACATGTCTGGTGTTGGAATCAGAAACAAAAACAGAAATTGCTGGAAAAACTCACCAGATCTACCAGCATCTGTGGAAAGAAAACTGAGTTAAAGACTTACCTTGTGGATCAGTGGTCTCCATTTCAGCGGCAGGAGCGGTGACAGCGAGGACCATGGGGCTGTGGGAAGGGAAATTCCCTTCTTATAGACTTACCTCGTGAATAGGCGGAGCGAAGGCTCAAAAGAAGTGGACACGGAGATTGCTGGGCATGTGAACTGTTATACTCGGGATACCTTCTGGGGAAGAACGACAGGTTTCACCTGAACTGAAGGGGCACCAATATCCTGGGCGGGAAGTTTGCTAGAGCTCTTCAGTAGGGTTTAAACTGGATCAGTGGGTGGGGGTTGGGAACAGGAGCTACGGATCAGAGGATAGACAATAGGTGCAGGAGTAGGCCATTCAGCCCTTCGAGCCCACACCACCATTCAATATGATCATGGCTGATCATCCTTAATCAGTATCCTTTTCCTGCCATATCTCCATAACCCTTGATTCCACTATCCTTGAGAGCTCTATCCAACGCTTTCTTAAATGAATCCAGAGACTGGGCCTCCACTGCCCTCTGGGGCAGAGCATTCCACACAGCCACCACTCTCTGGGTGAAGAAGTTTCTCCTCATCTCTGTCCTAAATGGTCTACCCCGTATTTTTAAGCTGTGTCCTCTGGTTCGGCACTCACCCATCATCGGAAACATGTTTCCTGCCTCCAAACCTTTAATAATCTTATGTCTCAATCAGATCCCTTCTCAGTCTTTTAAACTCAAGGGTATACAAGTCCAGGATGAAGTAGCTGGTGAACAGCCAGGTACAGCATGCAGAGAGTCTGTGAGGAGGGAATAGGCACTTGATAGGGCAAAGGTGCAGCCATGTGATGGGTTGAAATGTGCTTATTTTAATGCAAGAAGTATCAGGAAGAAGGGTGATGAACGTAGAGCATGGATCAGTACTTGGAACAATGATGCTGTGGCCATTATAGAGACTTGGATATCACAAGTCAGGAATAGTTGTTGGATATTCTATGGTTTAAATGTTTAAAAGGAATGAGAGCAAGGTAAAAGAGGTAAAGGAGTGGCATTGCTAATTAGGGATAGTATCACAGCTGCAGAAAAGGAGATCATCGAGGAGGGTTTGTCTGGAAGTCAGAAACAAGAAAGGAGCAGTCACTTTATTGGGAGTTTTCTACCGACCTCTTCAATGGCAACAAGACCCAGCTGAGCAGATTGGGAGGCAGATTTTGGAAATGTGTAGAAGTAACAGGGTTGGTGTCATGGGTGACTTTAACTTCCCTTTTAGTGATTGGAACCTATTTAGTTCAAATAGTTTGGGGATAGAGCAGTTTTTGTCAGGTGTGTCCAGTAAGGGTTCCTGACTCAATATGTAGATAGGCCGACTAGAAGGGAGCAATCTTGGATTTGGTGCTTGGCAATGAACCAGGCCAGGTGTCAGATCTCTCATTGGGAGAGCATTTCAGTGACAGTGATCACAACCCCCTGACCTTTACTATTGTCATGGAGAGGGATAGAAGCAGACAGTATGGGAAAGTATTTAATGAGAGGAGGGGGAATTACAATGCTATTAGGCAGGAACTGGGGTGCCTAAATTCAGAACAGATGTTCTTAGGGAAATGCACAGCAGAAATATGGAAGTTGTTTAGGAAGCACTTGCTGATAGTGCTGGACCAGTTTGTCCCACTGAGGCAAGGAAAGGATGGTAGAGTGAAAGAACCTTGGGTGACAAGAGATATGGAACATCTAGCCAAGGGGAAGAAGGAAGCTTACTTAAGGTTGAGGAGGCAAGGGCCAGACAGGGCTCCAGAGGTCATAAGGTAGTCATGAAGGAACTGAAGAATGGACCTAGGAGAGCTAGAAGGGGGCATGAAAAAACTTTAGCAGGTAGGATTAAGAAAAACCCCAAGGCATTATACACTTAAGCGAAGAACAAGAGGATGGCCAGAGTGAGGGTAGGTCTGATCAGAGATAATGGAGGGAACTTAAACCTGGAGTCATAGGAGGTAGGGGAGGTCCTTAATGAATAATTCGTTTTAGTATTCACTACTGAGAGGGACCTTGGATTTTCTGATGATAGCATGAAACAGACTGATATGTTTGAACAAGTTGATGTTAAGAAGGATGTGCTGAATACTTTGAAAATCATAAGGTTAGATAAATCCCCTGGACCAGATGGGATATACCTTAGGTTACTACAGGAAGTGATGGAGGAGATTGTTGTGACTTTGGCAATGATCTTTGCCAAAGATCATTTATCAAGATCATTTACCATTTATCACTTATTAGGATGCAGAACTGATAAGTGGCAGATGGTGTTCAACCTGGAAAAGTATGAAGTGATCCACTTTGGAAGGTCAAATTTGAACGCAGAATACAGGGTTAAAGACAAGATTCTTGGCAGTGTGGACGAACAGAGGGATCTTGGGGTCCATGCACATAGATACCTCAAACTTGCCACCCAAGTTGATAGGGTTGTCAAGAAGATGCATGGTGTGTTGCCTTTCAATAGTAGGGGGATTGACTTTAAGACCCCTGGTTAGACCACACTTGGAATATTGTGTTTAGTTCTGGTTGCCTCATTATAGGAAGGATGTGAAAGCTTTAGAGAGGGTGCAGAGGAGATTTACCAGGATGCTGCCTGGACTGGAGGGCATGTCTTATGAAGAAAGATTGAGAGAGTTAGAGCTTTTCTCATTGGAGCGAAGAAGGATGAGAGGTGACTTGATAGAGGTATACAAGGTGATGTGAGGCATAGGTACAGTGGAAAGCCAGAGACTTTTTCCCAAGGCAGAAATCGCTAACATGAGAGGGCATAATTTTAAGGTGATTAGAGGAAAGTTTAGGGAAGATATCAGAGGTAGGTTCTTTATACAGAGATGGGTGGGTGCATGGAATGCACTGTCAGCAGTGGTAGTAGAGTCAGATACATTAGGGACATTTAAGCATCACTTGGATCGGCACATGGAAGATAATACAATAAAGGGTATGAAGTCTGATCTTAGAGTCGGATAAAACGATCGCACAATATCGAGGGCCGAAAGGCCTGTACTGTGCTGTACTGTTCTAAGTTCTATGTTCTTAACATTTCAGGTCCAGTGACCCTTCTTCAGAATTAATTGTGATTAGGAAAAGATTGGTATATATGGTAAATAAAGGGTGGGGGAAGGGGAAGGAGTGAACAAGTAGAGGTGGAGCCCAGACAGAGAGAAATATAATTGAGCAGACAAAGGAGTGGGAAAAGGTCAGCCTGGGAGAATGAATAGCTGCTATTGGAGACCATTAGTAGCTGGCAATGGGTTATTTGTGGTAGCAGCCCATGTGATGACAAGGCCTGGTGTGTGGGGAATATAGGTAACGACCTGGAAGAACATGTCAGATACACTGGAAGAAGAGTTTTGTCTCTTTTTGGGGTATATGGAACATTCCTTGTTCTATTCTTACTCTGGTCCCTATCCACAACTCTTTCTCTGGAACATTGATGACATCTGCTTCCCTCTCTTGTCTGGAATTGGAAAATCTTTTCAATTTTGCTTCCAATTTCCACCCTATGCTCCCCTTCATCTGGTCCATCTCTGACTCTTCCCCTCCCTTTCTTGACATCTCTGTTTCCATTCCTCTGCATTGGCTGGTCACCAGTATCCACTGCAAACCCATTGACTCTCATTACTTTGACTAGACATCCTCAAATCCTCCTTCCTGTAAAAACATATTCCATTCACCCGGTTTCTCTGTCTCCATTGAGTCTGTTCTGATGATGCCACCTTTCACGGGGCCTCTAAAATGTCCACCTTCTTTCTCAACCGAGGACTCCCCAGCACTGTGGTTGACAGGGCCCTCAGCCATGCCCAACCCATCTCCCTCTCTTCATCCCTTAACTGTGCTCTCCCTGTCCACAACAACGATAGGATCCCCCTTGTCCTCACCTATCACCCCACCAGCATCTACATGCAAAGGATCATTAACCGTCATTGCCAGCAGGATGCCACCACTAGTTACTTTTTCCCCATCTTGCCAGCCTTCTGCAGGAATCTGAGCACCTTCTCTCATGTCCTTACCCCAACTCTCACACACCAGGTCTTGTCATCACGTGCTACTATGACAAACAACTCATTGTCAGCTACTAATGGTCTCCATTAGCAGCAAATTATCCCCTTAAGCTGACCTTTATACGTTCTTTTGTCTGTCTAGTTGTTGTTCTCTTTCGTTGGGCTCCCTCTCCACCTATCATTCACTCCTTCTACCTCCCCACCTATTCTTTAGCAAGTAAGCCAACCTTTTTTTCAAGGTTAGATTCCCTACAGTGTGGAAACAGGCCCTTCAGTCCAACCAGTCCATTCCGTACCTCCGAAGAATAACCCATCCAGATCCACTACCCTCTGACTAATGCACCTATGGGCAATTTAGCATGGTCAATTCGCCTGATCTGCACATCTTTGGACAGTGGGAGGAAACAGGAGCACCAGGAGGGAATCCATGCAGACACAGGGAGAATATGCAAACTCCACACAGACAGTCACCGGAGGCTGGAATTGAACCTGGGACCCTAGTGCTGTGAGGCAGCAGTGCTAACCACTGAGCCACCATTTTAACAAATGCCTGTTGAATTCTAGAACTGTTGATTATTGTAAATATTTTGAACATTTATCATTAGAAGAATTTATAAACCAGGTACAATTTTTATATATTTTTATTTATTATTGCATTCTAGTTAAGCAACTTGAAACTACGCTCTTAAAACAAAGGTTCTAATTGACATCCTCAGAATAAAACATTAACTAATCTTGTATGTATCACATTTCAACTTCAATTTTTATTTTCTTTTATTTTAGGTAGAATTAACCTTCATAAAATAAATAATTAGCATTTGTTGTCTGTCCTATTTGTGACAACTACAAACTAGCACTGTGCTTAGTGTACTAAATATCTGCTAGTTCTCAGGCTTGCTTAGTGAACAGTTAAACTCATTGTTAGATTTTATTTTCATTGGCTATGGTTGAATGATTCAGACAATCAGGTTGTACGGATTGTTTATGCCACGCTCCAGTAACTGGAAAGCATTTATCCCTAGAATGGTGTGACCTCCTATTTCAATGATGATCTAACCCACATGGTTCAGTGAGTATAGACACAGATGAGAAATCACTCTGTCAGCTTTATTTTATGAGTGTCTCTTTAAGAAAAATCAATCATATTCAGTAGACCAAGGATAAAGCTCTGCCCTATAATACGTTCCTGAATTACTACACTAACAAAAGGAAAATAAGTCCTAACTGCAAAGGATACTCTATGCTTCCTAAATGTTATTTCTATTTATTTGATAATGTTATAAACATTTCAATATTTTATTCACCCATAGGATCAAGTGCTTCCAAAGGATTGGTTACAATTAATCAGTCTTGTGTGTAATTATGGCAACCAAAATAACCCATTTAGTGTCAGATGTGGCTCAAAATTAATTTTAAAAAGCAATCATGCAGTGTTTTGTTAATGTGTAAATTCCTAGTAAAGTGTTATAATTATTATACAACAAATTCACTTTTTTACACTATTTTTCAATTTTTTTTATTTTCGAGACAACAATGGCATGTTCTGTTAGAAAATTATTTCTATTACAGGATTTTGAATATTAAATTTTGAGAGGGATGGAACGTGTTCTTTCAGATATGTCATTATATATCAATACAGTATATTGTAGATTGAAATCACACAACTACAGAAGTAATTCAGCTGACTAGAATGATGTGGCTGGAAAGGTTTCAACAAATATTAATGGCTAGAAATGCCCTTCTTGTATTTATGTGTCTTAAACACTTCTTTATAGAGGTATGGATCATTTAGTGACGACAGTGCTTAAAATATAATTATAGTCAATTCCCATTTGCTACACTGAATTAAACACTGCTTTAGTGGACTGCTGCATAATAACTAAAACACAAATTAAAGCAATTATTGAGTAGGTGGGCATGACTGAAATAATCCAACCAGCAACCTGCTGGTAATGTGTGCTGTAAATCATGCTTGAGATTCAGTTTTAATAACCCTTGTGCTTTTTAAGACAAATATGAATAATAAATCTGATGTACTTGACTAAGTCACAGTAAGGCAGTATATCAATATGTTGTAGCTTGATAAACTCTAGAAGTCATTGATCTTCACTTTTATAGACTATATCATTTCATTTTCTGTATTATTGTTTGTGAACTAAAATGGAAAAATGATTATTTTACAACCAAGCACTGTGAGAGAAATTGCTGCACTTTTAAAGACAGGTTATGAAACTCATTGGGTATAGTTTTTACACTGGTGCATTTTACAATAGTAGAGGAGGATGTTTATCAATGACATGGCATTAGGTGTCAGTGCAGAGTGAGATTTGGCTGGCAACAGGTAGCTGACTGGTTCGTGCAATCATGACCAGTAATATATACCATAAGTCATCAGTCTAGTGACAAGACTGGTAGCTGAACAGCTTGTGGATGTGAACAATACAGGCACTACATGAAGATTATGTATGTCTTTTTCTGCAGTAAAAATACTTGAATGCTGAAGAAAGTGAGTGTTTTTTTTCTCCCACCAGTTCCTGCCACCTGTTGGCTTTAACCAGTAACAAAGAGATTTTATAATTAGTGTGCCAATCATCCTCTGCCTCCAGAAAAGAAGTGAAAGGATCTGGAGAATGGTGATTGAAGAATCTTGGCAAGTGAATGACTCCAAGGCAGGTTTTGAGGTGGCACAGTGGCTTGCACTGCTGCCGGACAGCATTAGGGACCTGGGTTTGATTCTACCGTTGGGCAACTGTCTACGTGGAGTTTGCACATTCTCCCTGCATTTGTGTAGGTTTCCTCCGGATACTCTGGTTTTGTGCAGGTTAGATAGATTGGTTATGTTAAGTTGCCCCATAGTGTCCAGGGATGTGCACACTAGGTGGGTTAGCTATGGAAAATGTAGGGCTACGTGGACAGAGTAGGGACATGGTTCTGGGTGGAATGCTTTTTGGAGGGTGGATGTGAACTTGATGGGGTGAATGCCTGCTTCCACACTGTAGGATTCTATGAAGTGAAAGGAACATCTTAATAAACCCTGTGGGCTGGTGCTGTTCAACAGTGTTTCTCTGATTTTCCTACCCATTCAACTACATTTTTTGTTCATCTGCATTTGTCTGCATGTAGATTTGGGTTTTTTGCGTAAACAGGGTGAGAATTATATCTGGTAGAATCATACATGGATAGTTCATACATGTGTTCTTGCGTTTACAATTTACTTATTTGTAATAAATAGTAGTTCTTGTTAAGGATAGGAACCTGGTCAGTGTTTTCTCTTCATTTGATTCCAGCAGACCTGTAAATTTGGAACATTGTGACCTTTGATTTAATCACTAATATTTGTGGTGACCATGGGAGTAGTGGGGCTTGAGAATCAATGCACATTTTACTTGAGTTATAACTTACTCCAATAGAACAATGGAATTTTAGGATTTGAAAGCAGTCAAAGGTTTTTTTCTAAATGACTTCTTCATGCCATATCTAAATAAACTTTATTTCAAAGTTTCAGTCACCTTAATGAACACAGGATCTTGATTTTATTTCTCGTTCAAAGGTAGTACACCTTACAATGTGTCACTACTTAAATAAAAAAAGAAAGAACTACTGATGCTGTAAGTCAGAAACAAAAATCGAAATTGCTGGAAAAGCTCAGCAGGTCTGCAGCATCTATGGAGAGAAATCAGAGTTAACATTGCAGGTCAAGTGACTCTCTTGCTCAGGAACCTGAGGCTCACTTGACCGGGGACAAATGTTTGCCAGGGCACCGAGAGAACTCTGCTCTTCTTCATGCCATCTTTTATATGATTATGCAGGTGGGACATTGATTTGTTAATTACTCAATTGCCACCTCTGAAATTGCTGCACCCCATTAGCACTGAACTGAAATGCCAACTGAGATTATGGCTTGAGCTTTTCATGGGTGTAGTGGCCCTGTCCAACAGCTGAAAACCAAGCTAGCATTCATGAGCCTGGGAAACCTCTCTAGGATTTCATGGTCATTAGGAAATGAATGGCATGTGAAAGGATATTCTGTTTCCAAGACCTGCTGAACTATCAGATGACTGTCAACTCTACAGTCTCAGCAGAGCTATCAGGATTGCAAACCACCTCTGCTACTGCAGGCAGACTCAACAAAGAGCCATGGGAGAGGTTGCATACTGAGGCAAGATGGGTGCTACATGGGCTTGTCCATCAACCCTGGATGGACAGGATGTGTAGTTAGTTGGGAAAGTTGCCATCTGGCTGCTGGTGTGGTGGAGGTAAATAAAATTCTGTCCTATGAGCTTAAACATCTGTTTGAGAGCTTGAGCACACAAGCCTTTAATTCAGAGATTGCAATGTTAACTGAATAAATCAGCAAACGTGAACAATTTAAGAATTTGCAAGTAGTGGGTGAATAGCTGTCTTCGTGCAGAAAGTTCTGTAAACTAAGAATTGTGATAAGTACTACATCTATAGGTCTGAAGGGAACAGTTAAGGATGTACAGAAAAGCAGTAATTTGGATGAAATCAAAAAGATAGGGTTGAATTTTGCCACCTAAGTAAAGTCAAGATCCTGTAAGCCTATGCAGGAGCAGTGGTGAGATTTCTTTTCTTGAGATTCTGTAGCCTCCAAACCTCTGACAGGTGGGAGAGTGGTCAATAACAGGTGATGGATGATAAGTTGATGGGAGGCATCGTTTTTAAAGGACAGTCCACAACCTTCATACAGGCTGCAAATAATGAGGGCATTGGGAAGGATAGAGAGCAAGGGAACCCATGTGGAGAAATGGTTGCCATGGGGTGAGAGTGGCTCCATGTCTAAATGATAACTCTGTGCAGATGTTACTGCGGTCACTGAAGTGAAAGACAGAAAGCTTCTGTTCCCACTGGATGGAAGGAGGAGGTCAAAACTAAACTAGTCCCACTTTCCTATGTTTGGCCCAATTCCCTCTAAACTTTTCCTATTCATGTACCTATCCAAATATCTTTTAAATGTTGTAAGCACTTTAATGACCTTGTGAGGTCTTGTAGAGTAAAGAGAATCCTTGAATGCCTAACACCAATAAGGAATGATGTAAGGTGGCTGGTTCTTTCATCAGGAAGAAGCAGTTTCACATGGAGCCTCAGCGTCACCTATGCACGAAGTCTATGGTCAATCAAAAGTATTCACTTCACTGACAAGAGCTGTTAATAATGACATCAAGGGATTTGGGATATAGTATAGAAGTACATTGCAGAGCACGTGAGACAAGTGTGGCACTATGTATTTCTGACATCACAGAACAACTGCACTTATAATTTTAGGGAATGGAGAAGCACAGAAGGTGATGGGTTTTACATTATTGTAGTTATGCAGTTCTGTCGATTGCCTCCTTTCTGCGGTGGAGAAGTGTGAGTGTTCCATTGACCTGAGCGTGATGTCATCAGGAGTTCTCAATGCCTAGTAGAGCTATCCATATGGTAAGGTCAGAGGGGAGAAACCAGACAACGCCCAATCAAAAACAAGGCTTCACTGATCCAGATGGAAGATATTCATGCGATATCAAAGGTTAAGTCAGCAGACGAAGTCTGCAGCAGGGCAATCCTCAGTCATTGAAGTTTCCTTGCCACTGGAACTGCATCTAACTTCTGTCATGGACTGTGCATCTGTTGATGGGCAACAGCATTCCCAAGTTAAAAGATATCCTTTACAAAGCATCTATCTAAAGGAATTCAAGCGCCCTTCAAGAACACCTGTCGGCTAGAGGAACTACAGAACAGGAACCTGGGAAAAGAATGCCAGCTATGGGGTCTCTTATGCTGATGGTTGCCTAGCAACCTAAGGTGGATTTAACTTCCGCTTCAAACACTTGGAGGCAAGGAAGGAAAAGTAGGGCTGCAGTCAGGCTGCTTGATCTCTCTCTCTCTCTCTCTCTCTCTATTTTCCTGTTGAAATCTAAGAACCGAATAAAGTCAACAGCACAGATTTTGGACCATCTTGTAAACCTTGGAAGACTTTGATAACAAGATCTTTCATTTGTATGTGACTATCAGTAATTCAATTTTTTCAACTTGATAAACAGTAGACCATGAGAATTCATCAACTTCTTTCTTTTGTTTTACAGACCATTGGTCAATGAAAGTGGTTCTTTCCTTCTTTTTAAATACAAAGTTATTCTTTCCTATGTGTGTGTGAAAATATTTTTATTTGGGATTAAAAGGGAATATTGCAATTTTGGTTATATATTAGATATTAATCAATGCTGTGTGTTTTAAGGATAAATTCATACATTGAACAGATTGTTTTGGGTTTATTTGAGAAGTCAATTCCTCAGGAAAACAATTGGCCATTTTGTTGATTGATTTTAAATAGTTATATAAATCATGTGATTTATGGAATAATGGGGTTTAATTAACAGCACATTCCTCCCATCATAGTTGTAACACTGGTGCATCTTTGATGCAGATACAGTATCAGCCACATGGAATGTATCTCCCATCCACTTTCCTTTTCACTAGAGAAAACAAACTCAGAGGTTAGAGCACACATTGACATTTGGAACCTTCAATTTTCAATGGCCATCAACTTGCTTATGTTGCCTACATTTGCTGCAGTGGTCTATTGGAACATCCTTACACCAAGTTGTCTCTTCTATGCTTCACACTCGACAACCTCTCCAAATTTATAAACCTTTGTCCATCTGAAGCTCAGCCTTCCTGCTTGACAACTCCACTGTAATTCATGGCTGCCAAATCCAGCCACATTCATCCACTGGTGAGGTCTCACCACAACAGATGATATCCTGTGAAACTCTTGTACTAAATAGGAATTTTAAAAAATTTAACCAATTTTCTAATCTACCTGTTCAGAGGTATTATTACACACCTCGAGAGCACAGGGGTAGGGACACTATCACTATACCACAAGAGGGCCGCCCTCAATAGGAAGTTTTAAAAGACCAACAACATTGCTTTCATTCAGCTACTGAAAAGTTCAGTTGCCTAAACCTTTTACTTTCTTAGCATTCCTGATTCCCTGAAGTATTTGCATGGATGCAGGAAGAATTAAGAGATACTTCTTTCATATTCCTCTATCATTTTACTGGCCCCTGCAACTTCAAGCCCCATGCTACAAATTTGATTGAACTCACATTGTGTTAGGAAGAGTAGTGTGTTTGACAATGATAGTAGAGTATCAGCAATTCAAGTCACATCAGGGAGCATAAGAGTAAATAGTTAAACTAAAAGGACTATCTATGAATACATTTATCTTATCAAAAAAGAGTTTAATGAATTAGTGCAACAGACAGAGATGACTAGATTTGATATAGGTGCCATTGCTCAGATACCATTACAAAGAATTTGATATTAGGGAGGTAATGTTCCAGGGTGCTTGGTCTTTACAAAAGGTATGGAAATTGAAAATGAGATGGCATGACCCTGCCAATAAAGGATAAAATAGAAGGAATAGTAAAACATAATTCTAATAAATTAGTAAAAGCATGGTCAGCATGGGGGGAGCTCATAAATAGCAAAGGACAGAGAATACTGGAGTGAATCAATTATAGGTCCCATAACTGTAATTATAATGTTGAATGGAATTCAAATTTGAAAATTATGGAGTATATAACAAAGCTAATGCATAATCCTGTAGGAATTTTATCTTTCACTGGACTTGCCAAATCAAATTGGCAAATGTGGCAAATTGGAGATGAGTTTGCAAATTTACTTGAGACAATTTTCTGGAACAATATGTTGTGTAACCAGTGAAGGAACAAAATATTTTAGATCTTGTATTAGTAATATGGGACTAATTGCCATCACAGTAAAGGATGCTGTGATGACAGAATTTCATACTGAATTTGAGAATGATGTTGTACTTTAAACAACCAATTATGATTGTTAGGAAGTCAACTTGGCTGAGGTAGATTGTGAAATTTAAAGATAAGATAACATATAGTAAAGGCAAGCATTTAAATATAACTAGCAGAATTTTCCCTGCATTTGAACAATCTGGTGAGAAATTTGGAAAATATAGCGAGAACGGAGATGTCAACAACAAGAGGTTTGCTTTTCTCCTTAAGGTTTCAATTTAGATGAGTACCTCACTAGCATGCAGCAAGGACTGTATTTATGTGCATTTGCATCTCATTATTTAGACCATTAGGTGGAGGATCAGAAGTAGGTTACTCTGCTCTGTCATTCAATGAGATCATGGTTGATCTGATAATCCTCAACTCCGCTTTCCTGCTTTTTCTCCATAAATCTTGGTTTCCTTACAGATTAAAAATCTACCTTAGTATTGAATATTATAAATGACCCAGCCTCACAGCCCTCTGTGAGAAAGTATTCCACAGATTCACAACCCTGTAAGAGAATAAATTCTTCCTCCTCTCTGGGCAACTTATTCTGTCCATTTGTGGCCCTAGACTCTTCAATAAAAGGAAACAGCATTTCTGCTTCCACCCTACCAAGTTCTCGAAGAATTTTATACATTTCAATAATGTTACCTCTTATTCTTCTATACTCCAATGAGTTCGGGCTCAACCTGCTCAATCTCTCCTCCATATCTTGGATCAGTCTTGTGAACCTCCTGTAACACCCCCGTATATTTTTTCTTTGGAAAGGAACTCCGTGTTCACAATATTCCAACTGTGGCCTGATTAGTGCCTTTTACAGTTTTAGCACGATCTCCCTATTCTTTACACCCAATCCCCTTTGAAATAAACACCAACATCCATTTACCTTCCCTGTTACCCACTGAACACGTACGGTAGCTTTTTGTGACTCAAGTACAAGGACTCCCAAATCTCTGTATGCTGTCGCTTTCTGCAGTCTTCCTCGATTTAAATAATATTCAGCTCCTTTATTCTTCCTGTTAAAATGCATAACATCTCATTTTCTCACATTATTTTCCATCTGCCAAATTTTTGCCCTCCTGCATTACCTGGCGATATCCCTCTGCAAACTCTTTGTGTCAACCTCACAACTTGCTTTTCCATCTATTATAATTATCCACAAATTTGATTGTTATACATTCACTTTCCTCATTCAAGTTATTGTACATTGCAAACAATTGTGGCTCCAACATTGATCCCTGTGACATACCACTAGTTACAGGTTGTCATCTGAAAATGGCTCCCTTATCTCACAAAGAAGAAGAACAAAGAAAATTTACAGCCCAGGAACAGGCCCTTTGGCCCTCCAAGCCTGAGCCGATCCAAATGAACTGTATAAACTTGTCAGTCAATTCCTAAGCATTTGTATCCCTCTGCTCCCAACCTACTCATGCATCTGTCTAGATGCATCTTAAATGAATCTACCATGCCTGCCTCTACCGCCTCTGCTGGCAACGCGTTCCAAACGTCCACCACCCTCTGTATGAAGTACTTGCCATGTGTATCCCCCTTAAACTTTCCACCTCTCACCTTGAAAGCATGACCTCTGGTTATTGAATCTTTCACCCTGGGAAAAAGCTTGTCTCTATCCACCCTGTCTATACCCTTCATAATTTTGTAAACCTCAATCAGGTCTCCCCTCAATCTCCTTTTTTCTAGTGAAAATAAACCTAACCTACTCAACCTCACTTCATAGCTAGCACCTTCCATACCAGGCAACATCCTCGTAAATCATCTTTGCACCCTCTCCAAAGCGTCTACATCGTTTTGGTAATGAAGCGACCAGAACTGTACACAGTATTCTAAATGCGGACGAACCAATGTCCCAACTCTCTGTCTTCTATTAGTTAGCCAATCCTCTATCAATGCTAATATACTACCTCCAGCACCATGAAGTAGGTGCTGAAGGTAATATATGAGCATTGATATTAGTCATCTAATTTGAAGTAGTCTAATATCTGGTAGCTTATGAAATGCCTTTTGTAAATCCACTGCTTCTCCTTTATCTATCCTTCTTGTTATCTCCTCAAGAGTTTTAATAAATTTGCCAGGCTTGATTTCCCCTTTGTGAAGCCATGCTGACTCTTCTTGACTCAGACAGTCAGCAGGCAGTGCCATTGTCTCTCCTGGCAGTCCAAGAAAAAGAGAACGACCCTCTGGGAATCCATGAAGTGGAATGGTCATTTACTTTCTTCTGCCTTTTTTTTTTGGATTGTGGATGAGCAACAGACAGTCTCAGGCTTGCATGTTAAATTATGTGCAGATGACATTAAAAATAACATTAGTGGTATGAATGCTATATGGTCTTGTCACTGGTGAGCACCTCTGCCTCTGCTGACCTGAGAACTGTATGAGTAGGGTGCCATGAAGCCTAGATATGTAGTACCAATGAGAGCAGACAAAGATTGCATGAGAAAAGTTGTCAGAGTTCATGAAAGGAAACCCTCCATGAAACTCAATAAAGTGGTTGACTCTTTGCCAAAATATGGGAAGCTTCAGTCATAATTCACAATTCTCAATGAATATACTTTCCCTAAATGAATGAAATCTCCAGAGGGAAAAAAGTATGTCATTGAGGCTAATTATAAGATTTAAGGATTAAGATCAAAAGAAGAGGCTGACTATGTTGCTAACCAGTATAGTTAGCCTAAGGATTGGGACAGATTTTAAAATCAGCATTGGATGAAAATCAGAACTGAAAAAAAGAGTCTTACTGGACACAAATCATTAACTTTGCTTCTCTCTCCACAGATGCTGTCAGACCTACTGAGTTTCTCCAGCATTTTCTCCATTTGTTTAAGACATTGCCTTTCTGCGAGCACAGTCCAATGAGGAGATGGGGCAGAACAAGCATGTTGCTGGCTGAATGAAAGGCCTTGTAGTGATGTCCTGCTGGTGAGCAGGAGAATGTAGTGATGTGTCAAGTTGAAAGTTGATGTGTGATGATGTTAAAATTATTTATGGGCTGTTCTATAAGGTAATGGTTCTGAAAAAGTTAGCAATTGAGCTGTACTGAGCTCCACCCAGTCTGATGATGTTATTGCTGCCTCGGGGTGACAAATCAGTTGGAGTTTGGCAAAGGGAGGGGTCATATGTTTCTCCCCTAACTTTTGTTAGTAATAGCTAATAACAATTAATGCAATCTATGAATAAACTACACCTTGACATCTAAGACTCTTCTGCTTGAAACTGATTTGTGGTATACCCTCTACTACAGATGACTGAATAACTAATTAGGAAGGAGGATTGGCAACAGCAGTCTATCCCAATCACAAACCACCAGCAATTGGTATCTCGACATCACACCAGAATATCTCGTTGCATCAGCAATGTGCATCACTTTATAATACCACATGCTGGCAGTGGCAGACAGGTCATGTAAAGTTTAGAAGAGATTAACAGTGAAAATAACTAAGAAAAACTAAATGAAACAAAGAAAATGTTTTTGTAGACAAGTGAGTCATCACTTTAAGACCATTACCATATCATGAAAGGATTAGCAGGCCCACTTGCAGCTATTTTTAAACAGTTGTCAATCAGCCTGGGCACATGGTAATGGTAATAACTTAGTAACCGTTCCCCGAATCAAAAAGGCAGCCAGACCCGGAGGAAAGATGCGCAGAGAAGCTTGTCATAGTTGTCAGCAGTAATTCGTCAAAAGGGTGGACATGTTACTTTATGGCAATGTGCTGTATCAACATCATACCTGCGGCATGTGCCAGCAGCTGATTCAGCAAACACACAGAATGTACTTCAACCAAAGGACCATGTTTGAAAGTCTGAGGGGAGTAATCCTCAGTCAAGTCAGGGGGATTACTGTCAACCAAGGAGTCCCTGCACAGTCAGTCATGGGCATCTGATATTAATCCAAAGATTTGGACATAGTTAGGGTGTCAGACTATGAGTTCGTTCCCATCACTGTCTGGGAAGTAGGCCACTGTCCTGCACATCCAGTACAACAAATCAGTCAGGAACAGCATAGACATTCATCAGGAATCTGATCATTTATCCGTTTGTCCCTCTCAGTGAATTATGGAACTGGGCCATGGTCAATCCAGAACAATGATGAGATGTTATGCTATGCTAGGCTTGAGGGAAAGAGTAAGCAGTCCCTTAGAGGGGTTTGATCATGGTATGACACTAAGGATGGGTAGCCTTGTATCTCGATTTTTGAGGCTGCAGTTGCGATTATCATGAAATTGAGATAGGTATTGTTGTAAAATAGCAGTAAATTTATGAATATGCATTTCTGTTTTCAATGAAGAGTCATTTCTGCCACCTATGTGCCTTCAGAAGCTTTTCTTTATTAATTCCCTTCCATTTTGTGTATGGTGAAGGACTATTTGTGGTTTGCAGTGACTGAACTGGAAAACAATGGGGATTTAAATATGGCACCGGCGGCATAAATCCTGATAGATGTCATCATTCCTGCTGCTGGGAAGTGCTGGTTAGGGTATGAACGGATGCCACAGACGCATGGTGCACACATAATGAGGTAAGCAGCAAAGAATTGCGTAAGACAACTTGCTAGAGCTCAAGAGAAATACTTCTAAATCGAAATTTAGCTGATAGTTGAGAAAATTCAGCTAGAATATACAGACAATTTTAATTTTAAAAGGCTGGAATTAAGAGTCTAATGATGACCATGAATCCATTGTCAATTGTGGAGGAAAATCCACCTGCCTCACTAATGCCCTTTAGAGAAGGAGACTGTCATCTTTACTTGGTCTGGCCTACATGTGATTCCAGACCCACAACAATGTGGTTGACTTTTAACTGCCCGCTGGGCAATTAGGGATGGGCAATAAATGCTGGCTGAACCAATGATGCCCTCATCACGTGAATGAATAAAACAAAATTGTGAATCCTTGCATTCAGACGTCATAACAGATAGAATGGTTAAAGGAACATTTGATCAGTCTTTGTCAGGTCTCTTACAGTCCAAAGACAATTGAACTTTAGAGAAAGCTGTTCAAATTGTGTTTGGAGCAGAGGTCAGGAAGAATTATAGTCAAATCCTGACTGGAGATGAACAGCCTTATCACAGAGCAACAGAACCTATTAACCTGAACACACCTCTCTCCTTTTCCTGCAAAATCCTTTCCCCTATTTCTAATCTGGGTCCTGAGTCAGTCCTTTGATCCTGGGCCTCTAGTGGGTTTAGCTTTGTAAGCTTCGAGGAGAAAGTGAGGTCTGCAGACGCTGGAGATCAAAGCTGAAACTTTATTGCTGGAACAGCACAGCAGGTCAGGCAGCATCTAGGGAACAGAAGATTCGACGTTTCGGGCACATGCCCTTCTTCAGGAATGAGCAGAGAGTGTTCAGCAGGAGAAGATAAAAGGTAGGGAGGAGGGACTTGGAGGAGGGGCGTTGGAAATGTGATAGGTGGAAAGAGGTCAAGGTGAGGGTGATAGGTCGGAGTAGGGTGGAGGCGGAGAGGTCAAGAAGAAGACTGCAGGTCAGGAAGGCGGTGCCGGGCTGGAGGGATTCGGCTGAGACAAGGTGGGGGGAGGGGGGATGAAGAAACTGGTGAAGTCCAAGTTCATCCCCTGTGGTTGGAGGGTTCCCAGTCGGAAGATAAGACGCTCCTCCTCCGACCGTCGCGTTGTTGTGGTTTGGCGGTGGATGAGTCCAATGACCTGCATATCCTCGGTGGAGTGGGAGGGGGAGTTGAAATGCTGTGCTACAGGGTGATTGGGTACCATCAAACCAGCTGACAAGGGAGGCGCAGTAGTAGTTTGGCGCACCGACCTCTACACCGCTGAGGCCAAACGCCAGCTCGCAGATACCTCCTCCTACTGCCCCCTTGACCATGACCCCACCCCCCACCACCAAACCATCATCTCCCAGACCATCCATAACCTCATCACCTCAGGGGACCTCCCATCCACCGCCTCCAACCTCATAGTACCACAACCCCGAACCGCCCGTTTCTACCTCCTGCCCAAAATCCACAAACCTGACTGCCCCGGACGACCCATCGTCTCAGCCTGCTCCTGCCCCACCGAACTCATCTCCTCCTACCTCGACACGGTCCTGTCCCCATTAGTCCAAGAACTCCCCACCTACGTCCGTGACACCACCCACGCCCTCCACCTCCTCCAGGATTTCCGCTTCCCCGGTCCCCAACGCCTCATCTTCACCATGGACATCCAGTCCCTGTACACCTCCATCCCCCATCACGAAGGACTCAAAGCACTCTGCTTCTTCCTTTCCCGCCGTACCACCCAGTACCCTTCCACCGACACCCTCCTTCGACTGACTGAACTGGTCCTCACCCTGAACAACTTTTCTTTCCAATCCTCCCACTTTCTCCAAACAAAAGGAGTAGCCATGGGCACCCGCATGGGCCCCAGCTATGCCTGCCTCTTCGTAGGGTATGTGGAACAATCCATCTTCCGCAACTACACTGGCCCCACCCCCCATCTTTTCCTCCGCTACATTGATGACTGTATCGGCGCTACCTCGTGCTCCCACGAGGAGGTTGAACAGTTCATCCACTACACTAACACCTTCCACCCCGACCTCAAATTCACCTGGACAGTCTCGGACTCCTCCCTCCCCTTCCTAGACCTTTCTGTTTCTATCTCAGATGACCGAATCAACATGGACATCTACTACAAACCGACCGACTCCCACAGCTACCTGGACTACACCTCCTCCCACCCCGCCCCCTGTAAAAACGCCATCCCATTCTCCCAATTCCTTCGTCTCCGCCACATCTGCTCCCAGGAGGACCAGTTCAAAATACGCACAACACAGACGGCCTCCTTCTTCAAGGACCGCAATTTCCCCCCCGACGTGATCGACGATGCCCTCCACCGCATCTCCTCCACTTCCCGCTCCTCCGCCCTTGAGCCCCGCCCCTCCAACCGCCACCAGGACAGAACCCCACTGGTCCTCACCTACCACCCCACCAATCTCCATGTACAGCGCATCATCCGCCGTCACTTCCGCCACCTCCAAACAGACCCCACCACCAAGGATATATTTCCCTCCCCTCCTCTATCAGCTTTCCGTAGAGACCACTCCCTCCACGACTCCCTTGTCAGATCCATATCCCCCACCAACCCAACCTCCACTCCCGGCACCTTCCCTTGCAACCGCAGGAGGTGCAACACTTGCGCCCACACCTCCCCCCTCACTTCTCTCCAAGGCCCCAAAGGAAACTTCCATATCCGCCACAGATTCGCCTGCACCTCCACCCACATTATCTACTGCATCCGCTGCAGCCTCCTCTATATTGGGGAAACAGGCCGCCTACTTGCGGAGCGATTCAGAGAGCACCTCTGGGCCACCCGGACGAACCAACCCAATCACCCTGTAGCACAGCATTTCAACTCCCCCTCCCACTCCACAGAGGATATGCAGGTCATTGGACTCATCCACCGCCAAACCACAACAACGCGACGGTCGGAGGAGGAGCGTCTTATCTTCCGACTGGGAACCCTCCAACCACAGGGGATGAACTTGGACTTCACCAGTTTCTTCATCCCCCCTCCCCCCACCTTGTCTCAGCCGAATCCCTCCAGCCCGGCACCGCCTTCCTGACCTGCAGTCTTCTTCTTGACCTCTCCGCCTCCACCCTACTCCGACCTATCACCCTCACCTTGACCTCTTTCCACCTATCACATTTCCAACGCCCCTCCTCCAAGTCCCTCCTCCCTACCTTTTATCTTCTCCTGCTGAACACTCTCTGCTCATTCCTGAAGAAGGGCATGTGCCCGAAACGTCGAATCTTCTGTTTCCTAGATGCTGCCTGACCTGCTGTGCTGTTCCAGCAATAAAGTTTCAGCTTAGCTTTGTAAGCTGTCATGGCCTCTGCAGTCATTCTGCCATTCAAAAGAGCTGCTGAGCTCTAATCGACCAGCAGTGTTTGACGAACTAGTGTGTTTCTACCCATCACAACAAAGGCCTGTTGCTGGCCACTTAAGTGTTTGAGTGGAGTGTCACTTAATACCGATGGCCTTCCTGGAGGAGGCAGTGTGACTCAGACTCTCTAGTCAGGCGAGTACCACAAAGTGTCCATAGGTTCCAGCCTGAGACTTGGGATTCACTCTGAATACAGTAGAGCTGACAACTTTAGCATGATACCATCTGAGATTTGCAGGTGGTCCTGCATTTAGATATTCCCCTTAATGCTTCTTATATGTGAAATTAATGTTGGCAATAGCAGCTACCAGTGAGACTTGTTGACAGAATACAATATCTGTTATTGTTTCACACTAAATTTAACAGGCAATTGCAAAGAAAGAAAGAAAAAGATTGGAACTTTGAGAGGAGAAGGAGATTCCTGAAGTGGAATTGAGATAGCATTATCCAAATAAAGTACTGAAGTTGTGAACTACTCCTGGAGGAAGTCTGAATGCAACAGTTTGGCAAGGTACAAAACCACACAAGTCACTGATGTTTCCTGCAAACTGTTAAGTTTATCATTCATTCTCCAAAATTAGAGCTCAATCTCTCCTCTAACTCCTGCTGACTGAAACTCTTTTTGTCCTGGTTTAGTTAAGTATATGGATGTAAGAAGTAACTTCTAGCATATTTTTCCAATGCTGAGGTGACTTGAATCATTTGTCAATTTAAAAGTGCCCAATGCTGTTGCTGAGCATAAAAGGGAAAATATTATTTTTCTTCATACATGCATGTGTGCAATGACATGCACAAATAACATTTTGTTTATCTTCACTCCATTTTTCTTGGTCATTTGCATGTTGGGTCATTATATTATTATAAGATGTTATTTGGCTATTGTATATTCATTATTATGTGTTCATTTTGTCTAACATTTGCATAATTAATAGTTTTGATGTGTATTGATGAATTTCAGATCAAGGTTCTGTTACACTCTGGTGAAAAGATCTATGTAACAGATGGACAAAAAGAAACTCTTGGATCATTTTTGAAAAATAAAAATTCTGATCAGCTGTATGCAGCATTCGATAAATGAAGAATATATCTGATATGAAGGCCACGAGAGCATTTCTAGTTGCTGCTCTTTTTGATCTTAAATTTCCCTCATTTGCTGTACTGATGTGCAATTTGAAGTTCATTTAACTTTTGTTTTCTGTTCCTTCATATTGCAGATGCTGCATGACTTTTTGCAATCAAATAGTTCAGTGAATTAGAATTAATAAAAGATCTTGTAATTTCTGCTTCAAAATAGTTTAAAAGTTGAATGCTGATGCAATTGAAGGAAATGAATTAGAAAAGTTATCGAGCTTGACAGTGCCACTGAATTAACATACATCATTAAAGTAACAATTATTAAGGCCCTGTGGGAGAATGATTGTGAGGCCTATACTCTGAGTGGCAATTTTTAGAATGACTACTGTCATGTTAAAAATGGTAGTCCAAGCATGAAAACTCCCTTGGGCGATATTAATGCCAGTTTACATATTCTAATGTAGAGTGACACTGATTAAATGCTTAGTGTGTGAACTGAAAATGCTGATTGAGCCAGATATTGTGAATCAAATCCAATTAACTGAAGTCACACAATACCCTTTAAAAATATGTAAACACCCAGTGCTATGTCACATACAAACTAGACCTTATTCCTGCAGATTTATGCCAATATGGTGCAGGAAAACGAATCCTTCATTGCCATTCATTCACTGGATGTGGACTTCACAGGTAATAGTGTCATTTATTTTTGATCCTTGGTCTATCTTAAGCTGCCTGTAGTAAACCATTGAGAGACATGCTCACGACATCCTCACTAAATCATGAAGCCCAATGAATCCTTCTCTAGTGTTTGGTTGCCGACTGAGATTCATCACCATTTTGAGACTCCTGTGTGACCACCACTGTGCAGAATGGAGAATCTGAAGATACAGACCAGAGTCCAACAAAGTTATGTGATTGCCCCATCTCAGTCATCATCCTGCTCTGAGATAACTTACCTGGCCAGATATGTCCAAGAACACTGCAAAATGCGAGAGAAGAAATTGTGGGGTCCCTGGCTGATATTTTTGCAATATTAGCCAAGGTGTAATCCTGGAAAACTGAAGAGTAGCGAATGTTGTGCCATTATTCTGCAAAGAAAAGCCTGGGAACTATGGTCCAGTAAGCTTAACATCTGTGGTGGGTAGGTTACTTGAGAAGATTCTGAGGGATAAGATATACATGCAAAGACAGGGTTGGATTAGGAGTAGTCAGCAAAGTCGGCTTTGTGAGTGGGAGATCATGCCACACAAATTTGCTAGAGTTCTTTGATGAAGTGACCAGGAAGGTTGACCAGGGCAGCGCAGTGGATGTAGTCTTTCAGGAAGGTCATTGATAAGGTTCCACATGGTAGGCTGCTCTGGCTGGTTAGATTGCATGGAATCCAGGGTGAACTGGCAAATTGGATACAAAATTGGCCTGATAGTAGGAAGCAGAGGGTAATAATGGAAGGATGCTTGTCAGACTGGAGGCATGTGACTAGAGGAGTGTCTCAGGGGTCAGTGCTGGACCCACTACTGTTTGTTATCTATATCAATGATTTGGATGAGAATGTACAAAGCATGATTAGTAAGTTTGCTGATGATACTAAAATAGGTGGTATCGTGGACAGTGAGGAAGATTATTAGAAACTGCAGCAGGACCTCGATCAACTGGGGAAGTGGGCCAAGAAATGGCAAATGGAGTTTAATGTAGATAAATGTGAGGTCTTGCATTTTGGAAAGTCAAATCATGGTAGAAATTTCATGGTGAATGGTAGGGCCTTAAGGAGTGTAGTGGAACAGAGGGATCTTGGAGTTCAGGTTCACAGTTCGCTGAAAGTGAAGTCACAGGTAGACAGGGCAGTGAAGAAGGTTTTTGGCATACTGGCCTTCATCAGTCAGGGCATTGAGTATAGATTAGGAAGTTATGTTGCAGTTATACAGACATTGGTGAAGCTGTGCTTGAAATATTGTGTTTGGTTTTGGTCACCTTGTTCTAGGAAGGATATTAGTAAACTGGAAAGATCACAGAAAACAATTACAAGGATGTTGCCAGGACTCGAGGGTCTGAGTTATAGAGAGAGGTTGGACAAGCTAGGACTTTTTTCTTCAGAGTATTGGGGACTTAGGGGGACCTTATTGAGGTGTATAAAATCATGAGAGGCATGGATAGGGTGAATGCACTCACTTATTTCCCGTGTAGGGATATTGAGGACTAGAGGGCATCATTTTAAGGTTAGAGGGGAAAAAAATAAAAGGGAACCTGAGGAGCAACATTTTTACACAGAGGGTGGTACACATAGAATGAGCTGCCATTGGAAGTGGTTGAGGTGGGTACATTAACAACATTTAAAAGGCATTTGGACAAATACATAGATAGGAAAGGATTAGAAGGATATGGCCAAGTGCAAGGAAATGGGGTTAGCATGGACTGACATTTTGGTCGGCATGGACCAGTTTGGGCTGAAGGGCCAGTCTCCGTGCTGTAGGACTCTATGACTCTATAACTCTATGACAATGTGATTAACAGGAGAGTGGAATGAAAAGTGGTACTTAGTCATTTGAGGGGACATGGATGTTTTGGCATCTCTGCAGGAGAGGTTCCCATCTTTCCATGGGAGGACCCAGGATTCTCTACTCATTTAGGGTGAGGAACCTAATGTTGTGTATCCTTCCACCCATATGGGATCGCTCTGCCTTGTTGTGGGCTATCTTCTCCTGGAATGAGAGTAAGGGAGAGATTGAATGGTAATCAAAGTGGATAATACAACTCTTAGTGTTGATACAGATTAACAGAAGTTGCACTGGGTGAGTGAGTAAGAGGTGCAGAGGACATTTGGATTATCATTAAGAGTGTTGGTGGGGTGGGTGGTGGTGGTTGACAATGGGTGAGATAAGATGTTGCAGACCATAATGAGACTGGCAGAATGAGTCTTGGTGGGTGCTGAGTGTAGCAGCAGAGACAGAGTGACTGTCAGGTGGCAGAGAGAAAGTTGTGATAGTTACCCTGCATGTTAAGGTTCTTGCAGAACTGTTGACTATTGCTTTATATCACAGAGATGGCACTTACCCGTATGGCTTTTTCAGACCAAGTTGCCAGATTCTGGTGGCTCAGCCTCCTCTACCAGTCCTCTGGGAAGTTTCAGCCCATTGTTTTGCACAAGCTCCTTCAGGTCCCTGTTGGAGAATTATCATGCATCCTCCCTGTTTTCCAACATCTTCTGCCAGTGTCCTTGAGTGAAGCAGCTTTGGAACACTAATGTTCATCCGGTTGCTTGGCAGCCTTTAAAAAAAAATGGAATGGCTGCAAGGGATACTAATCTTTCAATGGATATCTGTAGATTGTTGATATGTTCTGGGAATAACACATGGTGAGATGGAGCTGGAATTGGACATGATGGATGCCACAGGGGCAGGATAAGTAGATATTAAGCTGTGTTTGGTAAGATACAGTGAGAAAACTTCATAGGGGCCTTGCAGAGAAACACCTTTCAAAAATCCCAACGCAATTCATATTTTGACAGAAAGGTTAAGATTCATCTTATAAAGTGTTTTGTACCTGATTGTTATTATGTAAAATTTAATCTTGTTTAAGACAAGTGCTTCCGTTTATTAGAGTATCTCATGTTTTTCCTCTACGCAAACAAAGGTTTTCTATAAAGCCCATCAGAAAAGGAGGATGGTGGTGGCCAACTACCTAACCATATGTTGGCAGTGGTTGGCATTGACAAGGTAGTCAACAGTGTAATCTGGAACTTAATTTAGTTGTAGAGAATGAGTTTATTCACTTAACCCAGCAGAAATGAGCAGTTACAACTTTAAGATTGACTCAGGCAGACAGTCAGCAGCTGTAGGAGATGGTGAAAGTGAGGACTGCAGATACTGCGGACTAGAATCAAGATTAGAGTGGTGCTAGAAATGCACAGCAGGTCAGGCAGCATCTGAGGAGCAGGAAAATCGACGTTTCAGGCAGGAGCCCTTCATCAGGAATCTGATGATGGGCTCCTGCCCAAAACGTTGATTTTCCTGCTCCTCGGATGCTGTCTGACCTGCTGTGCTTTTCCAGCACCACTCTAATCTTGAGCAGTAGGAGATGAGCAATCAAGCAGCTTGCAGCACAAATGTTTGTGGTCAGTTCTTACAAGGCAGAATCTATAGTCAAGGGTAAAAGAATTTCTAATTTGGTATGAGAAATGTAGAAGCATGATCTAGAAGTTACGTAGTGCCAGAACACCAGTCACACCTTATAGTTACAAATTGCATTGAGTGCCAGTGCAGAGGTCACCCAGTGAGCAAGGAGGGATCTGAGACTTGGTGAGCGAAGTTCTAAACCTTGATGACCACAGGGAATATTTTAAAGAAAAGATGCAGTTTCAGGTTGAGAAAGCGAGAAGTACAACACATACTTACAAGTCAGAGCAAGTGTTTTGCCCCAGTGAGATGACACCATGAGGCATGATTGTCATAAGTCGATAAATGTGGATCTGGAAAAAACACAGCAGGTCAAGCAGCAGCAGAAGAGCAGGAGAGTCGACATTTCAGGCAGGACCCTTCAACATCTGCACTCTTCACTTTCTCCATGATTGTCATCAGGAATATTGAAGAGAATGGAAATAATTGAAACTGAGGTTGCAGCACCAGGAACATCGCAAAGCAGAATTTAAAGCAATCAAGGGGCAAATTAAAAGCCTGAGCTGATAATCGAAAAAGAAAGTGAACAGACAATTGAAGCTGCAAGAAGAGTAAAAGATCCATAACTGACATCACAGTTAAGGCAAGAAGAATGTGTTCATTTGGTCAAGCAGTTAAAGTGAATGGAACCTTCATTGAAATTTAAAGGCAATGGACATTATTGGAAGCAATATGGACAGTATGAATCATATAAGGAAAGCTTTTAAGTAAATGGCTTTAATCTTTAAAGCCATAGGAAGCAGGACTTATTTGGTAAAAATGGGACAAAAACTGGAGATTATCCATTAGGCTGTGAGATTATAGAAATTGTTAATTTTCTTTTGTAATGATGCAGGAGGTCTCTATTTAACTGCTGAAGGAGGGAAATGTCCATTTGGTCAGAAAGATAAGGAAAGATACTCGTGTAAATAACACAGGGAAGCAGCATCAGCATACTGAGCATGTAAATCTTTTAACGATACTGACATGGATAGAGAGCTGTGTGGCAGACAGGATACCAAGAGTAGGAATAAACTGGTCTTTTTCAAAAAACAAAGGGAAAGGAGTGGGTCATTGAGCCCATCAAGCCTGCTCTACCATTCAATAAGATCATAGCTGATCTGTGGCCTAACTCCACATGTCCACATTGGGTCACGATCTCTTGATACCCTTGTTAATAAAAGCTTGTCCATCTCAGATTTAAATTTAATAATTGAATTAGCATCAACCACCATTTCAAGAAGTGAGTTCCAAACTTCCACTATTCCTTGCATATGGAAGTATTTTCTAACATCTCTCTCCTGAATGGCCTGACCCTAATTTTTAGAGTATGTACCTTAGTTCTATAATCTTCAAATATGGAATATAGTTTAACTTTATTTCCCCTGTCTTTCTGTTAATATCCTGAAAACCTCAATTAGATCATGCTTAATCTTCTAAATTCTAGAGAATAAAGACCTAATTGTCTAATCTCTCCTCCTAATTTATCCCCTGAAGTCCAGGTATAACCCTTATAATCTAATGTTGAATTCTTTCCAAAGCATCCTTCCTAAGGTGTGTTGCCCAGATCTGCACACAGTATTCCAAGAAGGGTCTAACTCGGTTTTGGAATAACATCTGCATCATTATACTTTGGAACGTTAGATTTGATGGGCAGCATTCAGTTTGCTTTCTTGCCCATTTGCTCAGAAGATGTGTCGTTTCTGGTCTTGTCAGTTTAATATCTGATATTTCCCTTTCCTGGGATCATAAA
Source organism: Chiloscyllium plagiosum (assembly GCF_037043375.1). NCBI lineage: Eukaryota > Metazoa > Chordata > Chondrichthyes > Orectolobiformes > Hemiscylliidae > Chiloscyllium > Chiloscyllium plagiosum. Next base: position 70,499,470 of record NW_028270140.1, read on the forward strand.
TTTAATAGATTTATGGAGCAGAAGGATGGACTAGGGGCTTGCTCTGTCTATTCCATGCATCAACCAGGTAGTGCAATACCTCCAGGAATTTAGGGATAAAAGGATCAAAAAGGTATGGAAAGAAAGTAGGAAAACAGTACTGAATTGGATGATCAGCCATGGTCATCTTGAATGGTGAACAGGCTTGGAGTGTCAAATGGCTTAGTTGAAAAATGTCGTGCTGGAAAAACACAGCAGGCCAGGCAGCATCCGAGGAGCAGGAGAATCGACGTTTCGGGCATAAGCCCTTCTTCAGGAATGAGGCTGGTGTGCCAAGGGGGCTGAGATAAAGAGTAGGGGGGAGGGAATTTGGGGGAGGGGCACTGGGAATACGATAGGTGGAAGGCGGTGAGGGTGAGGGTGATAGGCTGGAGAGGGGGTGGGGGCAGAGAGGTCGGGGAGAAGATTGCAGGTCAAGAGGGCGGTGCTGAATCCGGGGGTTGGGACTGAGATAAGGTGGGGGGAGGGGAAATGAGGAAGCTGGAGAAATCTACATTCATCCCATGTGGTTAGAGGGTTCCTCGGCGGAAGATGAGGTGCTCTTCCTCCAGGCGTCGTGTGGTCAGGGTCTGGAGATGGAGGAGGCCAAGGACCTGCATGTCCTTGGCGGAGTGGAAGGGGGAGTTAAAGTGTTCAGCCACGGGGCGGTTGGGTTGGTTGGTGCGGGTGTCCCAGAGGTGTTCTCTGAAACGTTCCGCAAGTAGGTGGCCTGTCTCCCCAATACAGAGGAGGCCACATCGAGTGCAACGGATACAGTAAATGATGTGTGTGGAAGTGCAGGTGAATTTGTGATGGATATGGAAGGATCCCTTGGGGTCTTGGAGGGAAGTAAGGGGGGAGATGTGGGCGCAAGGTTTGCACTTCTTGCGCTTGCAGGGGAAGGTGCCGGGAGTGGAGGTTGGGTTGGTGGGGGGTGTGGACCTGACGAGGGAGTCGCGGAGGGAGTGGTCTTTCCGGAACACTGATAGGAGTGGGGAGGGAAATATATCCATGGTGGTGGGATGTGTTTGGAGGTGGCGGAAATGATGGAGGATAATACGATGTAGTGGGGTGGAAGGTGAGAACCAGTGGGGCTCTGTCCTGGTGGTGATTGGAGGGGCGGGGTTCAAGGGTGGAGGTGCGGGAAGTGGAGGATATGCAGTGGAGAGCATCGTAGACCACGTCGGAGGGGAAATTGCGATCTTTGAAGAAAGAGGCCATTTGGGTTGTTTGGTAGTGGAATTGGTTCTCCTGGGAGCAGATGCGGCAGAGGCGAAGGAATTGGGAATATGGGATGGCATTTTTATAGGGGGCAGGGTGGGAGGAGGTGTAATCTGGGTAGCTGTGGGAGTCAATCGGTTTGTAGATCTTCCCGATCTCTCCGCCCCCAACCCCTCTCCGGCCTATCACCCTCACCCTCACCTCCTTCCACCTATTGTATTCCCACCGCCCCTCCCCAAATTCCCTCCCCCTACCCTTTATCTCAGCCCCCTTGGCACACCAGACTCATTCTGAAGAAGGGCTTATGCCTGAAATGTCGATTCTCCAGCTCCTCGGATGCTGCCTTGCCTGCTGTGTTTTTCCAGCCCGACATTTTTCAACTCTGGTCTCCAGCATCTGCAGTTCTCACTTTCTCATCCTGTCAAATGGCTTTCTCCAGTTCCTATTTTCTATGAAGCTATGCTTCTAAGACAAGGAGAATAAAACAACATTGCGAGACATCAGAATTAGAAGTCCTTCAAGGAAAAAGAATAAAGCAGCATTTATTTACTACAAGATTAATAATCTTTAAAACAATAAGAGTAAAGCAGCATTGAAACACTAAAGAATTGAAAAGCTTTAGAAGGAATAAATAATGACATTAGGTAAAGTTGCACAAAAAATAATATCGTGAGGAAGATTACATTTGTGAAATGGACTAAGTAGGACACAGAATTCAATATTTTGGAGAAAAAAGTTCTTAAGGTATAGATTTGCTTCCAAGCTAGATGCTAAATGAACAAGTATTCATATTTTTCAATTTGAATGGAACTATAACTAATGATATTATAGTTCACCAAGGCATAAAAGAAAGTACAGATACTTTTCATGAAATTCTGTAACCTCTTGGCAATTATTTTAAGATGAGGACAAACCAAATTCTTGAAAGCGCAAGATTTAACAGAAGGTTTCAGCATCCAAGTGCATCCATAGATAACATCATTAATGATCTCTACAAATTAATGGAAAAAATATGACTGTGGAGCTTTGAAATCAGGATTCATCAGAGGCAGAATTATTGTTTGAATTGCTGATAACTCTTTGTCAGATTTAGTACAGTCCAAAGAAAATTTGACTTTGGAAAAATATATTCAAACTGTATTGGAAGCAGAAAACAGGAAGAATCACAGAGAAATCCTGGGAAAAGCCCAACAGAATCAATTGACTTTTTATGATATAAAACCCTAAATATACACGTGACTAGTCAGTACAAAGAATAGAGTAGATAACATGGTAAATGTCAGTGTCAACACTGTGGAGCAAGAAAACATCACAGGCCCAAGTAGTGCCCAGGTTTTAAAAATAAAATGCCACATCTGTAAAACAGTACAAACACTCCAGGTAACATGCAGAAGTAAGACACGGATAAAAAGCAGCAAATAAAAATATTTTAATGAAGTAGAACAACCTGCAATAAAATACACATTCATTTTTTTTCCTCAGGGAAATTGGTGGTTCCACTAATTATTTTTGTCAACCTGTGGCTCCCCTCCCCCCACCTTACCCCAGTTCCAACCTTCCAGCTCAGCCACATCCTCATAACCTGTCCTACCTACCAATCTTCCTTCCCACTTATCCGCTCCACACTCCTCTCTGACCTATCAACTTCATCCCCACCTCCATTCACCTATTGTACTCTTGGCTACCTTCTTCCCAACTCCATCCCCCTCCCATTTATCTCTCCACCCCAGAAGCTCCCTGCCTTCATTCATGAAGGGCTTTTGCCCGAAACATCGATTTTCCTGCTCCTTGGATGCTGCCTGACCTGCTGTGCTTTTCCAGCACCACTATAATCTAGAAGCTGTGGTTTTTGTCAACATACATCTCATTAATTTTGGAGGACCTTGATACTGAGGCGAGTGTTATGACATTATCAGATTGTATGCCATACGTGAAGAAACAGAGGTTACATCCTACAACATTAAATCTATATGGTGCAGGATGTATAGATCTCAAGAATTAAGGATATTTTTCCAAGCAACTTTGGAGCACAAAGTTTGCAAGACAATAGATAATGTATATATACTTCACAATTGAGACTTATTAATCTTGAGCAGGATTTCATGACTTGGCATCAACCTTATTCAAATGATAGAAGGAATTCAACTAGTTAAAATTGACAGTGAACATATCAAATGACAGCTCATTATGCCATAGTTATTCAAAGCAACACTAGTCAGGTAATGTCTGGTCATGGAGAATCCAGTTATGGAACTTTAAGTTAAGGAAATGTTAGTTATTGAACAAGCAGCTGTTAAATAACCAGTCAAAGAACAACCAATAGAAGGTTTCATCAGACATCCTATGGTCATGATAGAACCCAAAAAGAAGACAAAATATATTAAAGTAACCTATGTTATCAGAAGAGGATTGCTTTGTATTGTTAACTGGATGGAAATCTGTGACTATACCATTTTAACAGAAATGATTTTCACTTGCATCATCACTGAAGAAAGTTCCAAAGACAGGAAGCAGCAAAGTTCATACGAATATACAAATGATGACAGAGGATAAGCAATTCAGCTCACGAGCTCATTGGTGTAAGTTTAACTGAAGCTGTTCAGACAGCAAAACACCTTTGCAAACAATTAGCTATGACAATTTGATGTCTGATGATGAGACAACACAAGTTCAAGAGGAGTATTTCAATTTGCCATCTTCATGAAAGAATAATCAGCACCAGTGACAGACATGTTAAATAAGCAGCATCCATCAAGTAGCATGACTGAGGATATGAGCAGGTTTAGTCACCAGTAAACCAATTACACTGGGGTGAAGTAAAACATTCCAGTTAGTCAATAACTGGAAATACTGAGGCTACAGACTTCAACACAGTAGTATCAACAGATTGGGAATAAACATTTGCTTGCACAGATTTAACAGTCCAGTGAACCTATCATCAGTTCTGGCTCTGTAGTACTATTATCTATCATAAAAGATGTGACAACAATACTACTTGGAAGACATTTGCAGGATTAGGCAATGTCAGCATGGGTTTATGAAAATCAAATAATGCTTCACTAAGCTACTGGTTTTTTTGAGGATGTAACTAGTAGAATAGATAAGAGACAACTTATGGATGTACCGTTTTTTGGATTTCAAGAAAGCTTTTGATCAGGTCCCACATAAGAGACTAGTGAGCAAAATTAAAGCAAGATTGTAGATTATATACAGGCATGGATTAAGAGTTGGTTGACAGACCAGAAACAGAGAGTAGGAATAAATAATCTTTGTCCAGGTGACAGGTGGTGAACTGCTGGGATCAGTGTTAGGGTCCCAACTGTTCATGTTATATATAAATAACTTTGACGAGGTAATCAAATGTAACATTTACAAATTTGCTGATGACACAAAACTAGATGGGATCGTAGCTGTGAGGAGGATACAAGAGGCTTCAGGGTGAGCTAGCTAAATTGAGTATGTGGGCAAGTACATTGCAGATTTAGAATAACATCATTAAATGTGAACTTATACACTTAGGTGTGAAAATCAGAAAGGCAGAGTATTATTTAAATGGTAGAATATATGGAAATGTAGATGTACAAAGGGATCTGAGTGTCCTTGTACATCAGTTAATGAAAGTAGACAGGTAGGTGCAGCAAGCAATTAGAAAGGCAAATGGTATATTGGTCTTCTTTGCAAGAGGATTTGAATTTAGAAGTAAGGATGTCTCACTGTAGTTTTAAAGGGCCATGGTGAGATCACACTTGGAGTATTGCATGCAGTTTTGGTCTCCTTGCCTAAGAGAAGATATAGATGCCATAGACGGAATGCAATGGAGATTCAATAGACTGATACCGGGCATGGCCGGTTTATCCTATGAAGAAAGATTGGTTTGACTGGGCCTGTCTTTGCTAGAGTTTAGAAGATTGAGAGGAGATCTGATTGAAACATATCAAATTCAGTCAGGTCTGGACAGACTAGATGCAGACAGGATGCCACAGTTTCAGTATACAGGGTAGGCCATTTGGGACTAAGATGGCAAAACATTTCTTTACTCAGAGGGTGGTCTACCTGTGGAAGTTGCTATCACATAAGGTTATGGAGCCCAACCACTGACTATATTTAAGAAAGAGATTGATAAATTTTGAGACATTTAAAGTATCAAGGACTGTGGAAATAAGGAGGTTTTGAGATAGAAGACCTGCCATGGTCATACTGAATGGAGAAACAGGCATGCAGGACTAAAAAGCCTACTCCTGCTCCTAGTTTCTACATTTCTGATATTGGCAACATGGAAGCCAGCTCTGAGGTGAGATGACCAATGTTCACAGATCCAGAATATTGTCAAGAAGAAATTAACTATCTCAGAGATCCAGGATGTTGTAACAAGGAAAATAACTATTTCATCAGGGCAGCCATTTTCCAGGAAGGTAATTCATGAGATTCAGAATCCTCAAACCTAATGGATGAATTGCCTATTTCAGTATGATCGATATCCTCTGCAAAAACAATCCACGGGATAGCGAATCCTCCAGTGGAGAGGGTCTTTGCATTCTTCATAGGGACAGGAACAAACCTGATAGCCATAAGACTAAAGTAAAAGGTCAACCAAGTCCAAATAGAATGCATTCTGGAAGTATTGTGGAACCTACAGATTGCCTGAATTTGTGAAATCGGAAACTTGGATGGGATGGGTTAGTGCTAAATATAAATATATACATGAATATATAAATGTTAATTATGGTTAAAGAATTGGTAGAGATATGTTTAAAGTAATAGTTTTGAAATAAGTTAATGATGAAGAATGCATTGAGTTCCACTCACCCAAGGATGTCACAGCAAAACATTTAAGGATTTCAACAGGAACTGATCTATGAGCTGAAGGTCTATCACTCATCTTCATAATAATGTCTAAAGTATTAATGTAACCTATACTTGTTTGCTGTCATACAATAAAGTACATTGGTAGTGATAGCCCTGACTGAAGTTTAGGGTTCAAGATTCATCTGTTCCCAGTGGTGTGTTATATCGCAACATATGATTTCAAATGTTTTTTAAAAATAACATTTCTTTAAGGCAAAAGGGTCTTCTCATTAGCTTATCTAAGGGTTTTCCACCACTTTTGGAATATTGTATGCAATTTTGGTCTCCCTCCTACTGAAAGGATGTTGTGAAACTTGAAAGGGTTCAGAAAAGATTTATCAGGATGTTGCCAGGATTGGAGGGTTTGAGCTATAGGGAGAAGCTGAATAGGCTGGGGCTGTTTTCCCTGGAGCGTCAGAGGCTGAGAGGTTTATAAAATCATGAAGGGCATGGGTAGGTTAAATAGACAAAGTCTTTTCCCTGGGATGGGGGAATTCAGAACTAGAGGGCATAGGTTAGGGGTAAGAGGGGAAAGAAATAAAAGACCTAAGAGGCATCATTTTTATGCAGAGAGTGTGCGTGTATGGAATGGGCTGCCAGAGGAAATGGTGGAGGGTGATACAATTACAACATTTAAAGGTATCTGGATGGGTATATGAATAGGAAGGATTTGGAGGGATATGGGTCAACTGCTGGAAAATGGAACTAGATTAGGTTAGAATAACTGGTCGGCATGGACAGGTTAGATGAAGGGTCTGTTTCTGTGCTGTACATCTCTATGACTCTATGACTCTACCACTTTTGACCAAGTAGGCCCTATAGTCCAGTCAGAAAAGGAGAAATGTAGCTGTAATTCATACAAAAAAACATGATGCGGTGATTGATGTTGCTCATATGATTCCTGCTTCCATCACCTGCGCTTTCTCAGTTATGATGAGTGCGACATTATATGAAAAACCAAATACCTGTCTTGTTAGTCTCCTCAATGTTTGTGCATTGGAATCATTGGATAGTTTGCAGGACAGACTGGTGCTGCATCCTCAGAGTGAAGAAGATTTGCTTCGCTCTCTATGAGAAGCCTGATTGACGTTTGATAAATTAAAGACATGAATTAGAACCGTCGAGTTAAAGTGTTGCATCATTATTCTGTACAAGATTATTTTTCACTTCTTGCTGGTATTATGTCAATATGATTGAGTGTTTCCTGTCATGTGGCTGTCTGTAGAATTATTCTGTCAACAGGTAGCCAGAAGGCTTCTATTTCTCAATCTCCAGTGACCAGGTTTGCTGAGACTCAGCTTGCCTCCTGTGTCTCCCCTGCAACTGTCAGTATAGACATGGCTAGAGGGTCACCTCTGGTTCTCATTTCTCTCTGAATCTGTGCTTTCTTCTCCAGAGCAAGAATAAATAGATTGATGACTGAGAGTAATGAAATGTGGTGAATAGATGGATTGGCAACATTTGTGGAGGCTCACTGTGATATTCATAGGTTTGCTATCCCACAAAGGTGAGGATGACTGTCAGCGATGGATGGTCTGGAGATGTCTAAGCAGATAAGGATGGGTGTATCAACAAGCTAAGTTGGTGGGAGGACTTCAAAAAGTAGAATGAGAAGGTTGAGGTTTGGTGTACTTGAGTGTGCCATTTCTTTCCGAGCTGTGATTAGTAAACCTCTTATGGCACTGCAAAGAGGAGCAAGGCATCATATTACTGCTGCTGACATGTTAAGCAAATTTCATTCATGCCTACTTCTCTGTGGGAGACTGGCATTCTTATAAGCTACTTCCTTTGATCGAGTACGAATTGTTACAACTTTTATTAGCCTCAATTCATTCGCCTTTCCCTTTGTTAGTGCCTGTAACAAATGTGTATCTGTATTCGAGCCTATTGTACACATTGAAACATTAGCCATTGCTTGTCTAAGGTCAAATATTTTAGCATGTTTCCTAATTTACTATCACTAACTTACCACTCATAACTTCAGTGTTTCCTTTCTTCAAAGTTAAAATTGTGGTTTTAGAGTGGTCTATATCAAAACTTTATATGAAATTCTATCATACTATGGTCACTATTTTCTAAAGGCTCCATTACTGATAATTTATTGGTTAGTCCTTTGTCATTTCATAATACTAAGCTTAAAATAGCCTGATCCCTAACTGCTTCTTCAATGAACTGCTCCAGAAACCTATCTTGTACATACTCCATGAATTCATTGACTACAGCATTAGTGCTTACTAATTTTTTCCAGTCCATATATAAATCAAAGTCTCCCAGTATCACTGATTTTATGTATATTACATGCGTTTCTAATTTCCTAATTTATACCATGCTCAACATTATCACTACTATTTGGTAGTCTATAAACAATGCTTACTAATGTTATGAGAGAGCGAGAAAGCTAACGTTTCACGTCGTGATGACTCTTCATCAGACTCTTCGTACCAGGTCGGATGAAGAGTCATCTAGACTTGAAATGTTAGCTTGCTCTCGCCCTTCAGATGCTGCCTGACTTGCTGTGATTTCCAGCTCTTCTTGTTTTCAATATAGATTCCAGCATCTGCTGTAGTTTGATACTACGCTCATTAATGTTTGCTTCACCTGCTTTTTCTTAGCTCCAATCAAATTAATCATACAACTTTTTGCATGAACCTGAGATCCTCTCTCTCTGATGTCTTGATCTTATCCCTAATTAAGAGCACTACCCTATCTGCTTTAACTTTCTGCCTATCCTTCTAAATTTACAAATGTTTTTGAATTTTCAGTTGCCAAACTTGTTTACCCTACAGCCATATTTCTGTAATGGTAATTAAATCATGCACAATTACTTCCGTTTGAGAAGTTGAGAGGGAAGATAAGCCATGATCATGTTGAATAGCAGAGCAGGGCTCAATGGGCCAAATGGCATAATGCTGCTTCTGTTCTTTCAAGTCTTTATGCTGTTCCAAGAAACATCCTCAGAAATGGCCTCTGAATCATCTTCCAGGCTACCTTTACCAATTTGGTTCATTGAACCTTGATGAGATTTAAATTACCCAAGATTATTCCTGTGTTTGTTTAAACAAGTCTTTATTATTTCCTGCTGCATATTATATACACAGTGGGATCTACAACCTACATTGCCATATAGTTCTTCACCCTGGGAGTCGAACCATACAAATACAAATTCAAATATGTGGATGCCCATCAAAATGAAGCCAGACCACCCAACCTCAATAACATAATATGATCTGGTGACCAAGGCAAACTTAGTGTGTATATAAAGTGGAAACATGAGACAAATCAGCACAGTGACACCTAAATCTGTTTGACGGTTTATCTCGACAATGATTTGTTTATACAAGAACATTTTTCAGCAGTTGTAACCTAATGTTACTCTCTATGGTAACTGAAACCATGCCCAGAAGGCTGTATCATCTGTTCACATGTGTGATACCTCAATGATAAGCATGCACTTAAAGTCACTGAGGTATGACAGAAGGTTCATTTGATATCCAATGGCATCTGGCAGCGCTGTGGAGGACCTTGGCTACAGTATGAATGCAGTTCCTCACCTCCTGTGTGAGCAAACAATACCCACAATTCATTAAAGCAGCCTTGTGTGAGACATCCATTAGTGTTATGAAGCTGTTAATGACATTGTGCTTTAAGCTGACATGCGGGGTTTGACAGGAACTGTATGGTCTGATGATAACAGATGAGAAGATAAGTAAATATTTGACTGGTTTTGTTTTTGTCCAGGTCACTTGGCTATGATTGGATTTTAAACTGAGGAAGCTAAAATTCGGGAGCAGCTCTTCAGATCAGGTTTTGGGTGTTCCTGAATGTTCCTGATACAGAATTAAAGATAATGGGAAGAGAGCCTTGCATCAATTAAATAAGCAACCTGCCCATTTCAACTCCTGACATTATTGCTCTGTGAAATAGTAAGAGATTGGGATCAACATTCTCTGTCATATCCTAAAGTGAATGTGTCAAAATAGCACAGCTGACATCAGACTTGATGGGCTGAATTATGTCATAAACTAGCTAAGTGTCAATTTTAGGGAGTTTTGTGAGCTTTAGCAAATCAACTTCAACAATTCTTTGGTTTTGCCTCATTATTACATCAATGGCCTTTTGCTTGCAGTACTGTCTGCTTACTGGCCTGGAAATACTAAACACTGCTGGGGCTTCCCTGGATTCCTGCTGCTGACATTCTATTTAAAATTCAGCTGGGCAACAGCTCCAGTGCTACCTATTACAGGTATCTGAGTGTGAAGAATGCCCCAGGAATGGCTGACAAAGACAAATTGGCACTCTGTCTGGAGGTCCTGGTGCAACGGGCTGCTGAAAGAAGGGACAACCTTTTCCCCCAGCACTATCAGTGGAGACCATGACACAAGATCGTGTCATCCTGGTGTTCAGTTCAGTATGGTGTCCATACATTGGAGGAACACTCAGCAATGCAAGAAAAAAATTTAATGACCTCTTCAGACCGTGAGAGTGTCACTATTTGCCATCTGTTACCCCATACTCACTCTAACTCTGCCACTGCAGCAAGCTTCCACCAAAGCTAATGGCTCACTACTCTCAATATAGCCAGCAGCATGTACCCCACTTACTCTCAAATTCAAACCCTCCCACTCTGCTAACCATCCCCCCACCCTCTGAATTGCCTACTTACTCACCTCACCACCTTTCCAGCATCTTACTCAAAACTTCTCTTTCTCTGTTTCCAGAGGAAAATATCCTGCAACATTGCAAAGACAGTCAAGATAGCTGATGGGATGTGTGGCATCCATTTTCTCACCCTCTATGAGAAGAGAACATTGTCTTAACAGGACAAACTAGAGTCCACTCATGTGATGATACCAAGACCTCCATGTTCTGGCAACCAAATAAGGTTCATTGTCATGTACTGTGCTGTTTTCCCTCTACCACCACTGAATGTATTCTTAACATACCTATGTTTTTAACCTCATTTCACAAAGCATTCTCTTTCTTGTGTCCTGCAGACACCAATGGCATCTATTCAGTCTCCAACCTGAAGAGATCATTCCCTCAGGAAATTGCCACAGATCCATTGGAGAAAATGGCAGCAATAAGACAGGGTTGTATAGCCTCCACCAATTCAGATACTGATCTGTCAGAGCACATTAGGTAGAGCACATTTGGGTGAGCAGATTTTGAGAATCAAGTCCTGGGGAGTGTTGCTGAACAGAAACCTTGGAGTGCAGGTTCATAGTTCCTTGAAAGTGGAGTCGCAGGTAGATAGGATAGTGAAGAAGCTGTTTGGTATACTTTCCTTTATTGGATAGAGCATTGTGCATAAGAATTGGGAGGTCATGTTGTGTCTGTACAGAACGTTGGTTAAGCCACTTTTGGAATATTGAATGCATTTCTGGTCTACCTCCTATCAAAAGGATGCTGTGAAACCTGAAAGGGTTCAGAAAAGATTTACAAGGATGTTGCCAGGGTTGGAGGATTTCAGCTATCTGGAAATGGTGAATATGCTGGGGCTATTTTCCCTAGGGTGTCGGAGGCTGAGGGGTGACCTTATAGAGGTTTATAAAATCATGAGGGGCATGGATGGGGTACATAGACAAGTGCTCTTCCCTGGGATGTAGGAGTGTCCAGAACTAGCGGGCATAGGTTTAGGGCGAGATGGGAAAAATTTAAAAGGGACCTAATGGGCAACTTTTTCATACAGAGTGTGGTGTGTGTATGGAATGAGCTGCCAGAGGAAGTGGTAGGGGGTGTTACAATTACATTTAAAAGGCATTTGTATGGGTATATAAATAGGAAGGGTTTAGAGGGATATGAGCAAAATGCTGACAAATGGGACTAGATTGGGTTGGGATATCTGGTCGGCATGGACGAGTTACATCAAAAGGTCTGTTTCCATGCTGTACATCTCTATGACTCTTTGACTCTGAATGGTATCTGTTGTGTGGACTGTACTGGTAAGAAGCCTCAGATATGACCTGCTTGGAAGCCTGATGTCAATGGACTACCCTATAGGTTTCATTGGCCTCAGTGGAAAAAGGGCTTGCCTTGCAGACACTGGATAGCATGATGTGGTATTCTGACCTCAGCCTCTAGACAGCGAATGTTAAAGTTACCTTCTCTCTTCTGCATGGCTCTTCATGAATGACAAATAGCTGTCACTATCCTGTATCATCACTGCATCAGGAGGACACCAAGACTGGAAAATCCTCAGTAAAAAGCAGTCCCGCATTTGATGATGGTTGATCTTTGGTTTTCAGAAACAAATGTTAGTTCTTCACATGTGTGGCTAACCATGGTGACTCAGTGGTTAGTACTGCTGCCTTATAGTGCCAGGGCCCTGGGTTTAATCCCACCTTCAGGCAGGTGTCTACGTGGAGTTTGCACATTCTCTCTATGTCTGTGTGGGTTTCCTCCCTCTGTTCAAAGATTTGTTAGTTAGGAGGATTGGCCATGGGTAATGCAGAGCTACAGGGATAGGATGGGGAGGGTGAGGTGGGGGGGGGGGGGAGCGATGCGTTTGTGTGAGAGAATCAGTGTGGAATTGATGGGCTGAATGGCCTGTTTCTATACTGTAGGCATTCTATGATCCATAGTTTTTTTTTGCCTGGATGTTTCCAATGAATCTATATTGGCAATATCAGAAACAAGGCAGCTCCTCAGTAATGTGATCATGCAACAGTTTCAGTACAAGCGAACAACATTTAAACAGTGAGACATGGACCCCCCATCAAGAAGACCAGTGGCTGCCTTTACAAGGACGTTGCGTATCAGTGTCATGATTCAGATGCCTGTGATTCTAGTCTTTTGGCGCACCCACAGTAACAAATGTGACATCAATAATGAGGATCTCTCCAACTCAAACTCAACTCCCACAGGACCCCAAAAAGAGGCAACATTATAAATAGGTTAATGGTATGGATGTTTTCTGTCCAAGGTATGAAATGAATAGTTTCTGCTTGATGTAAAGACTTTGGAGCTGTGGAAGATGATTCTATTTTGGCAACTAAGGTGACTCCTCCCAGCCTCCAATATGTTGCTTGTATCTCGAAGTCTTTCGCAAGATTGACATGTAACTCTTTAATGCTATTGCCCTTTTACAGTCAAGTTACAAAGAGTACAAAACTGACCAGTCTAAATTGACCCACAGCTGGAGAAATGGGGCCAAACAGAAAATTGTGCAAAATTAGATTAAATGGTAGCCAGCAATTAACAGCTACAGAGACCAATGGAAACCCAGGTCAAAGAGGTTACAAAGGTTCAGAGAAAACCAGTTGGCAAGCAGCCCAAGAGTTGTGAAATGGAGAAGTATTAATCAGACTTTTTGACATCCTGACATGCACCTCCCCAGCATGTGGGGTGTTGGTGTGATCCATTGGATACTTTGAACCCAACTCATGACCCCATTGTCGATAGGTCAAAGAATGTTCTGTAAGGTCCAGAAAGAGGGGGATAAAAATGCATACCCTGTTGCCATCACACAGTGAAGATTCACAGCAAGACTTATGGCAGAAGACCATGCGGCATCTCAAGAAGAAGGTCTGCACTGACCTGGGACACCCACCTTCATGGAAGAGAGCCAGCCCTACAATGGAGAAGAAGGAGATTCCAACGGCCCAGCTCAAACACATGGGTCATTGTGGGTAATATCCTTTCTCAGATGGTTAGAGCTAGATAGAGAGTAATTATTGTGGGAATTTGGAAAGTGCACACACAGTGTTTTTAATAGAGAATATTTTGTTCATAAAATTGAATTTAATCATGGATCAAAGTTTGTATCTCTTTGTCTGCCTCACTGGCAGGAGCCCTTCAGTAAAGTGTTTTTATGGTAAATAAATTGGTCAAAATGTCCAAAGCATGAACAACACTTTAAAGAGCCTCATACTCCTCTTCCTCAGAGAAATATAACGCTTACTCCTCTCAATCTTCATGTGGTGTCAACCATTTTCATTTCCCTTGCATATTTACAGTTTGGATGAGAACAGAAGGCAACACAGATTGCACTTTATGAAATAAGTCATAAGCTTAGCCTCTTAATCTAGAATTACGCTCAAAACTTCATGTTCCTTCCTTCCTTGTCCTCCATGTCAACTCCAACAGCTTTTATTGTTTCCATGTTGCCACCAACCCATTTACTTCACTGCTCATCTCACCACTTCATCCCCTGAGCCCCAGGTGAGCAGGTTAGTCATGCCAAATATATTCATGCATTATGCCTCCAATGGAACCAGGTTGCTAGTGACTATCAACTCATGACCCCATTGTCGATAGGTCAAAGAATGTTCTGGTAGCTGCCCACCACAGCACAGTACCCTTTCCTCTCCCATGCTCTGTTGTCTCCCACCCTTATATGTTGAGTTGCCTCCTTCACAATTGTTATGCCCTCTGCTGCCACCAATCTCCAAAATTGACACCCTCAATATCCTCAACAGAGCAGTGGCTCCTGGTTACTCCCCAATGTTTTGGGGTGGGTAGATCCAGTACTGACCATGGCTCACACCCCTGACTGACTTGGAGCGACAATTTCAGCTGGTGAGTGAATGGACCCATAACTAATGTCTGTGCAGCTCCCTGGCTGACCTATTGTGAACTTCCCAAACTGGTTGAAATGGACTGGCAGAACTGACTGTAGAGTAATGGACTGCCTGACCTTCAATGATTCAAATGGTCAACTGACTGAGTCCAAGCCCTGGAATGATATCAAACAATGCCTTTGACTTACTGTGCCAGGACCCCCTAAATGAAAACTGTCTTCCTCTACCGGACTGAGAACTATGCCCACCCTGCTATTTCTTTGTTCCCCATTATTACTTCACTAGTCTTAATTTGTAGTGGTCCAATATTCACTCTTGCTTTATTTTTACCTCCATATTGATCTGATAATATATCACTTATTTGATCTGTCACACACTCAGTAGCACAATATTATTGCAAAGTTGAAGTTTGATTGTTGTAGTCTTCATCTTAAAGTTGGTTGTTTTAAAATTTTCTACCATTGTTCTGCACTTTTGTGTACAATGACAACAGCATTCAGTACACTGTCAGTTCTGGACTTGACTAGATTAGATTCCCTACAGTGTGGAAACAGGCCGTTTGGCCCAACAAGTCCAAACTGACCCTCCGAAGAGTAACCCACCCAGACCCATATCTATTTCCCTCTGACTAATGCACCTAACACTATGGTGCCAATTCACCTGACCTGCACATCTTTTGGATTGTGGGAGGAAACTGGAGCACCCGGAGGAAACCCATGCAGACACGGGGAGAATGTGCAAACTCCACACAGACAGTCGCCTGAGGCTGGAATTGAACCCAGGTCCCTGGCACTGTGAGGCAGCAGTGCTAACCACTGAGCCACCATGCCTCCCTTCTGAGCCACAATGCCACCCTTGCCGACTTATTCAGAGGCAAACTACCAAAAGAAGGGGAGGGCTGTCTGTGATGTTGAATTACCACATGGCATTTAATCTGAGTTCTATCATTCCATTACACAAGTGTAATGCCAGTAGAAGTATTCACTATTTGAGGAGTCAATATTTAGCACCATTCATGACTCCTCAAATAGTAAAACTTTTTCAGAAAGAACATCAATGACACCTCTATGGCTTTGTCAATATCAGCGAGGTCAGTGTACCTTTATTTATCATGATTTGGAGGTGTCAGTGTTGGACTGGGGTGGGCAAAGTTAAAAATCACATAACACCAGGTTATAGTCCAGCAGGTATATTTAGAAGCACTAGATTTTGGAGCACTGCTCCTTCATAGCAACCACCTGATGAAGGAGCAGTGCTCTGAAAGCTATTGCTTCCAAATGAACCTGTTGGACTGTAACCTGGTGTTGTGTGATTTTTAACTTTACTTATCACCAATTAGTTCTTTTTAAACTAGTCCTATCCATCCACTATATGAACCTGTTTGCTATCCATGGACATATCAAAGAGGTGAGTTTTAATCAACAGCAACAGCCTAAGAAGACAACATATTTCTATAATTTTGCTGGCTTCTACAGAATGTCACTGACAGGATTACACTGGCGTGGAAACTTGTCATTTGGCATAACCAGTCTGTGCTGGTGTTTATGCTCCCCTCAAGACTCCTCCAATCTTTTCTCCTTTAAATCTACCATTGGACTGACTTCATTTCTTGTCCCTCAAATGCTTGTCCAGTTTCCCCTTACATGCATCTCTGCCATTCACGACAGCTTTTCCGCAAGCTGTGTTACTATTCAGACTTCTGTGTATAAATTCTGTCCCATATGATGTGAAAAAATTACTTTATCTAAGTATGGATATTGTATGTGACTGTGAGATTGGAATCAATAATAAAATGCCTGCTTATTCAGTGAGACTTGTATTGCATTCATTATACACAAATCCCATTATTGATTGACTGCCCTGACAACAAAACTGCATTTGACTGAGTGTGGCATCAAGGAGTCCTATGAAAACTGGAGTTAGTGGGAATCAGATGGAAAATTCTCTGCTGGTCGGAGTCATATTCTGACACAAAGGAGGATGGTTGTGGTTTTTGGAGGACAATTATCCCCATCCCAAGACATTGCTGTAGGAAGAGTTCCTTAACACAGTGCCCTATGCTAAACATCTTCAGCTACTTTACCAATGATCTTCTTTACATGATATTGCAGAGGTGAGGCTGTTCACTGATGGTTGGACAATATTTAGCACCATTCATGACTCCTCAAATAATGAAACTTTCCATGCCCTTATCAACACAAGCCTGGATTTTTCTGCAAAGTAGCCTTGCCACAGAAGTATCAGGCAATGGCCATCTCCAAAAAGACAGCATCTTACTATTGCTCCTTGCTGTTCAAAGGCATTATCATTGCTGTATCAAGCAATATCAATCTTCTGGGGTTATGTTGTCATTGACCAGAAACTGAACTGGACCAGCCATATAAAAATAGTGGCTACAAGAGCAAGCAAGTAACTATGAATCTTGCAGGTGGTAACTCACCTCCTGTCTCCACAAAGTCTATCCACCATTCAGAAGGCAAGTCAGGAATGAAATGGAATACTCCCACTTGCTTGGATGAGTACAACTCCAATAACACATAATATAGGACAAAGCATCTCGCTTGATTGGAACCCTAACTACAAATTACAGCATACACTCCCTTCACTACCAATGCATGGTGACAACAATGGGTATTATTTACAAGATGTAATGAAGTAACTTAGCAAGTTTCCTTTAACAGCACCTTCCAAATCCAGGATTTCTACTGTCTAAAAGGTCAAGGGCAATGGATGTATAGGAACACCATCTCCTGAAAGTACCCTGCCAAGCTACATGCCATCTCCCTAACTCTATTGCTTTTCTTCACTGTTGCTGGGTTCAAAACCTAGAAGCCCCCTTTCAAACAGCAGTGTGAGTGTCTCTTAACCTGAATGTCTGCAGCGGTTGCAGAATACAGTTCAGTTCAACACCACTGTCCCCGGGGAAATTAGAGGTGGTTAATAAATGTTGGTCATCAGTGATGTCTACATTTCATGACTGAATTTTTAAAACTGAATCCATCCTGGACAATTCATTATTTTCATGCACCAATTATTCAGAAACAAGACACATTTCCATTGGAACTCCTACCACACAGCCATCAAATGCACCATGGATATTTTGAAAATAATTCTTCACAAATCTGAAGCAAGTCTGAGGAAATCTAACAGTGAAGCAACAGGAAACCAACCTAATCTAAGCAATATACTTCATGAAATAGCAAATTCAAAGATCTGATTCTGAGTTTGCTCGTGTCAAATGGGCAAGTTGAACATTACAAACTTATAGCAAGGAACAAAAGTAGGCCACTCCATCCTTTGAGCCTGCTCCACCAACCAATATGTTCGCAGCTGATCTGATTTTAACTTCAGCTCTACATTCTGCATACCCTGATCATCTTTCATTACCTTGTTAATCAAAAATATATCTTCCTCTGCCTTAAAAATGCTTAAAGATTCTGCATCCGTTGACCTTTGAAGAAGGGATTTCCAAAGACTCACAATCCTCTGAGAGAAGAACTTTCTCTTCATCCTTGTTTTGAATGTGGGCGTCCCCTTATTTTTAGACTGTGACCCCTAGTTCTAGATTCTCCCATAAGAGGAAACTTATTTTCCACATTGACCTGGATCTCACATATTTCAATTAAGTCATTTCTGACTCTTCTCAACTCCAGAGGATACAGGACGAGCATGTTAGTTTTTCATCATAAAGCAATTTACTCATTCCAGGTATTAGTCTAGTGAAGATTAGTTTAGTGAAGACCAATGCTAAAATATAATGTGTTCAATTCATCTGGCATGTTTTTATCCTGATTCCCCAGATTCGTTATCTATAGGACCAATGCTTATTTTGTTAACTCTTATCTTTAAATATATGAATAAATGTTTCCCGGTTGTTTTTAATTTCTTTTTGGCTAGCTTTCTCTTTGCTCTAATTTTTCCCTTCTTATTAATCTTTTGGTTGCTCTTTGCTGTTTCTTCTATTCCATCTGATCTTTTGACCTGCCACCTATCTTTGCGGATTGTATTTCTTTACTTTGAGTTTGATACTCTTGTTGGCTTTTTTAGTTATTCATGGATAGGGGCTTCATATCTTAGAATTTTTCTTATTTGTTGGAATGTATCTATTCTATGCTTTCTGGAATATCCTCCTAACTGATTTTCACCACACCACGATTGACCTAGCCCTTAGCCTAAATTGTCAGTTTACTTTTGCTAGCTCTGCTTTCATGCCCTTGTAGGATCATTGGATATCACAGATATAAAAGAGATGTGAAAGACAACATCTTATCTGAATCTCCAGTGATATTCCTCAAACTATCAATCATTTCTCCTGTATTTGTTAGTCTATAATAAACTTCTGTATAAGAATGACCAGATCAACCTCAATGCCCTGCAAGTATCTATGTGAAGAATACTTTTTCATCACATGTCCTTTTAAACACCTTTTAATTAAAGTAATTAGTCAAAACATTATTGTTGGCAATATAAACAAAAGAACACTTCCCATAATCAGAGGAAATTGCTATGTTAATGGAGCCATTGACCCATTGAAGATAAATAAATTAATGCCTCCATTAAAACAACAGACAGAGGAATGTCATAAAAATGCTGCACTTCTGCTATAATCAATAGCAATATTTTATAAGATGGTATTTTGTTTAAAGATTAGCTTTATACATTAACATTGGTAATCTGTTTTGTAAGGAACATCATACTTTTTAATTATGCTAGCTATACAGGCTGAGGATAATTTCAATGCTCCTAATAAATATTTGTGTTATTGGTGTTCTGCTTTATCTGCTGGTTTCATGTGGGAACACTAATTCATCCTGTGTCAATGCTGCAGTTATACGTTTTTATGCACCGTGCATCTTTTGTGCTCATTTGAAAGTCCATTCAAGATTGAAGCTGAATATTCACATTTATAAAAGTAAATTACCAGAGGTGCACAAACAGCAAAAAAGCACCAAGAAACATGCGATGAATTATCCTGAGACAGTGTTCATTCATCCTTACAGAACTACATCAGGTCTTCACTTTCAAGGTCAAACAGTTACTGTTCCCATTTCAGCTGAGTAGGCCCAGATAATTATTAGCTCAATGCAATACTGTCTAGCATGTGGGACAGGAATAATTTTGGAAGTTCAATTTACATGCGAAAGAAGGTAATGCTGAAAGAGAAGAAAATAAAATGCAGTAAGAGTATTAATTAAACCCAATAAATGTGGCTAAATATTGAATTCCCACCAAAAGTTTTAGCTTCCTGCAGCTACAGAGTAGAAACATTATGCCAAAAGATCTCAGATTTCTTTTGTATTTTCATCAGCTGCAGAGGAAAGAGATAGTCAAGAAGAGGAAAGGGAGATGTTTGATATACTTAATGTTGTTAGGAGAAGGGACAGGCCAGTATTTGTAACACTGGAGTTCTTAACTTGGTTCGATGAACAGTAACATCAATTTGTAGTAACTTTAACCCTAATCCTAACCCTTGTAAAATGCTTTGCAGGAACATTATCATAGATTTATTGATGGTGGATCAATAGATGGATGCATGTACAAATCTTTTGTCTTTTTCTGCACTATGTAATCATATGTATATTGTCTAGCACAATTTAATGTAGAACTTGTGGAATTATCATTTACTGGACTTCATAATATCAGGTAGAATCTTGTTGTACCTGAGTAATGTGGGCTATAGTACCACTGCAGCAGAATCAGGAAAGAAGGCTGGTGAGACCTATCTCAATGTCATGAACAAATTCTACATTAGTTAACCAAGTTCTGTCCTTCGAGGAGAGTCTCTTGCTGGGCCATGGCAAGTTGTCTGTTAAAGGGGATTACTGTTTGTTTTTAACTTTATTAACTTCTAATCTTGCCTTTTATTGCACTACCCACTGTGAACAAACTGGATGCCAGGATTTCACAACATGGAAGTCAGAGTAGGCACTAGGTGACTTTGGCTCACCGCTTGCCCCAAGTATCTCTGTGTTGGACACTTGTCACCAAAGTCTCAGAGCATACTCCATTAGCATTGGCTGGTCTCAGAGGAACAAAATAAACCAGTGTGACCTTGTAAAGATGACATCGGTTACTGTCCTGATACATTTATTGTGCATGACGGAGAGATCCCATACAGCTCATTCATCACTCCCCAGAAGGAACCAGTCATATAGAAGTCCAGTGCAGCTGTCATCTTCACAGCCATTTGGAGAGGATGGCCTCCCACTCCTAAAGCCTTCAGGTCCTACTCCAGCATCCAGCAGCATTCTGTCCCAGGACAGATGCAGCCTGCATCGACGCTGCACTTCACTCATTCCCAGGAAAAGGAGTTGGGGATGAAAACCTCTGGTCCCCTTTTGGATCCGACATATCCTGAGCGGACCTGTGGCGTTTGCCTGAGCTGCGTGTTCTTCAACCTCGCCATAGCCTGCTACTGCTCTGGGGCCTGCTGTTGGCTCGCTCATCTGTTACGTGAGTATTACAATGGACTGCACTGAATGCAATGAATAGTTTCATGGTTGATGTGGGTTTGTGATAGAAAGGGGGAGCATCAGGCACTCTCTTTTTGGTGCAGTGTATTGATCACTCAGCCATCGTGGCACTTTCACTCGGTTGCTGCCTATGTTGAGGCTGAAGCTGATATTGGTTGCTATGGCTACCTTCCTAATAAGGTGAAGGCAGATAGAGGAGGACCAGGGCCAACAGCCTTGACATGAAAAATTCACCCCCCAGGTCCTTTTTAAATCTTTCCCCTCTTACGTTAAACCTATGCCCTCGAGTTTTGGACTCGTCTATGCTGGGAAAAAGATCTTGGCTATTCACCCTATCCATGCCCTTCATGATTTTATATGGCCATCCCTCTGACGCTTCAGGGAAAATAGCCCCAGCCTATTCAACCTCTCTCAATATGTCAAACCCTCCAGTCTTATAGCATCCTTGTAAATCTTTTCTGTACCTTCTCAAATTTAACACCATCCTTCCAATAGAAGGTGGATGGCTCCTCTGGACTGATCATTGCCCATTCCCTGGACTGTGATTAGATATATTCATTGACCACGATGGCCAAAAGAGGCAAGTAGCTGTGGACAAGCCCCTGGACTGTCCCTGTGACTGACAATACCGGGAACCTCCAACCGACAGTGTCCCCTACAATCCACCTTGACTAACTTGAGAACTGGCCACTATCCATGTGCTGAAATAGCCATTTGCTTGAAAAAATACATTATGCATGCACATGCTGTAGCTGTCAGATTGATATCCCAGTGTGTTGTAGAGCAAGATATGCCCCCACCTAGACAGATCCATACTGATCAGTATCCACTTATTCTGTAACTGTGTTCCTTTGATTGCAATTACTCCACTAGTGGAAACATTTTCTCAACATTTACCCTGTCAAGCCTCTTCAGAATGCTGTATGTTTCAGTAAGGTCACATCATCAATATCACTTGCTCCTTATTTTAATACCTGAGGGTGAAATCCTTCGAGACCGGGGCAGGTATTAACCTGCAGCTCGAACAGTTTACTCAGTATCACCTATCTGGCGATTGTAATTTGCATGAGCTCCTTCCTTTTCTTGACTTATTGCTGCTTTTGGGATTTACTTTCTATTGGGTCAATGCTAACTTTGTTAACTCTTCCTTTTTCAAATACTTATAGATACTCTTATGATTTGTTTTTCATATTTCTAGCTTGTTTTCTCTGGGATTCTAATTTCCTTCTTTATCCATTTCTGTCATTCTTTACTGTTTTCTATATTCTGTTCAATCTTCCGACATGTGACTTGCTTTTGTGCAATGATATGCTGTTTCTTCAAGTTTGAAACTGTCTTTAACATTTCTAGTTAACCATTGGCATTTAACTATTCTGTGTGTTCTGAAATGTGCTCTAAAATATCAACCATTGCATTCTTATTAATCTGTTATTCAACTGAATTTGCCAATTCATTTCAGCTAGGCCTGCTTTCATGCCCTCATCATGCCTTTTAAGTTTAAAAAGTCTTGGACTCACTCTTCTCTCCCTCAAACTGGATTTAGATTATATTGTCATGTGTACACTAGTACAGGAATATGGGAATACTGTGGAAAGGGTACAAAGTTGCAATTCTCTGCTGCCAACTTAGTTTGTAAAAGACAGGATGAGAAACAGAAGCAGAAATAAAAGAAACAACCGAAAGAAAATGAAATATCTCGATCATTCCCACCTGAATCCTTGCCACCAGAAAAGCAAAGCCACAATATCCATCCTTCAGTCTGTGAACGCTGAGTTGCCCTGATTCCCTGCATGCCAACACAGCTGGAATGTCACTGCCTCCACCATCAGGAATCTGGGATCAGACAAGGCCGGCGGGCACACCTCCAGTACTGGAACAGTGTCGCCAATCTTCAGTGCCATCTTGCCTCTGCTGATGCTGCTGCTGCCAAGATCTGTGTTGGGCAAATCACAGCAATGCAGCTACTGCAGAAGCAACCACGGCCCAGTCTGGGCTCAGACTTGGCGCGACTCACTAAGCTGAAGCAGCTGGTACCTCTCTGGGCTTATGTTGCTGCCCTGGCCAACCTCTAGGAAGGAACTGTGCCCAACGCTGCTCACACTCCGGGAAGGAACAGCTCCCGCTGCTCACACTCCAGGAAGGAACTGCTTGCAACGTTGCTCACACTCCAGGAAGGAACTGCTCCAGTCTCTGCTCACACTCCAGGCAGGAACAGCTCCCGTCAGTGCTCACACTCCGGGAAGGAACTGCTCCCGTCACTGCTCACACTCCGGGAAAGAATTGCTCCCGTCACTGCTCACACTCCGGGAAAGAACTGCTCCCACTGCTCACACTCCGGGAAGGAACTGCTCCCGTCACTGCTCACACTTCGGGAAAGAACTGCTCCCACTGCTCACACTCCCGGAAGGAACTGCTCCCACTGCTCACACTCTGGGAAAGAATTGCTCCCACTGCTCACACTCTGGGAAAGAATTGCTCCCGTCACTGCTCACACTTCGGGAAAGAACTGCTCCCGTCACTGCTCACACTCCGGGAAGGAACTGCTCCCACCACTGCTCACATTCCCAGAAGGAACTGCTCCCGCTGCTGCTGACATTCCTGAAAGTAATCTCTCCTATTTATCCCATCCCTGCCAACACTCTGAGAAGGAACTGCTCCCACCCCTGCCAACACTTGGGAAGGAAACATTCCCACTCCTGCCAACACTCTGTGGAGGGAGTAGTCCTGCTGCTGCTGACACTCCATGAAGGAACCAATTCCGCTAATAAAGGTAAACAAAAAGAGCAAAGCTAAAAGAAACAAAAACAAAATTGCAGGTGGAAGCAGACAAGCCCTGAGCTCAGCACCAGGCCCAAGTGCTGCTATTTTGCTGCAGCCATCTTAGAATGCTAAAGTCAATCAGATTATCCATGGCCATTTTCACTCTAAAAACGTCAATTTATCGTGCTTCATTCTACAATATTAGACGAGTATTGCTTGCTTCTGCTTGGCTCAAGATCATACTGAGGAAACCTTTACCCATTTGATCTTTTCATGGTCACAGTTAGGGGATTTTTATACTACTTCCACAAGTGACCGATTGTCTTTGTCATTTCTCATCTTTACCCAAACTATTTGTACATCCTGGCTTCCTGAACTTGAATCATCCCTGTACACTGATATATTATCATCATGACTAAACACAGACATCCCTCTACTTTTTCCTAGCTTCCTTGACTTCCAAAATGTCCTGTGCCCTTGAATAGTCAGGTACCATCCATGTCATCCTGCAGCCTTGTCTCTGTAATGGCTACTTGATTGCACTTATTTCTTTCTATTTACCCCACCCTCAGTTCATTTCTTTTGTTTTGCTGCACTCAGAGATACAGAGTCTTTTATTTTATCTTTTTACTCTTGTTGTAACTTTGATCATTATCTATCATTTACCCTTAGATTTGTACTTTGTATCCCTAGATTCTGACTTGCTGTGGTAGCCACAGTATTTATTTCAATCTCTTCAAAGTAACCACACAATGTTCATAGTGGGGGCTTCAATGATACTAATGCATTGACAATTAAGGGACAGTAGTTAAATTCTCTCTTGCTGAAGATGACCATTGCCTGACACTTGTTGGCATGAATGTTACATGCCATTTATCAGCAATGGCCTGAATATTGCCTAGATCTAGCTGTATTTGGGCATGGACTTCTTCAGTATCTCAGAAATGATGAATGGCGTTGAACATTGTCCAATCATCAGCAAATATTCCCACTCATGACTTTCTTATAAAAGAAGATGAAACAATAGAAGATGGTTGAACCATGGACACTTTCCTGAAGAACTCCCACAATGATGTCCTGGAACTGAGATGACTGACTTCCAATAACCAAAACCATCCTTGTTTGTGTCAAGTATGACTCCAACCAGCTCTAAGTTTTCCCACAATTCCCATTAACTCCAGTTTTACTGGGGTTCCTTGATATCATACATGGTTAAATTTCATCAAACGCAATCATTGCCACCTCACCCCCGGAATTCAGCATTTTTCTCCATGTTTAGATCAAAGCTACCACGAGGTCAAAAAGTGAATGGCACTGGCGGAACCCAAACTGGGTTTCAGTGAACAGCTTATTCCTTTGCATGTGCTGCCTGATAGCATTGTTGACAACTTCTTCCATCACTTGCATGATAATTGGAAGTAGACAAGTAGGGCAAGATTTGTAGATTTATTCTGCCTTTTGTCCAGTGGACATAACTGGACAATTGTCCACATTGTCAGGTAAATACCAATATGCTGGAAATGCTTATTATGGGTGCATTATGGCAGGTAGATTGGTGAGGTTATGGTCAAGTAGATTATTCCACCTTGTTGATTCTCTCACCACCTACTTCAGACCAAGTTGGCCAGCTTTGCCTTTGGTACTTTTCCAACTCCATCAGTGATGATGCTACCAAGTCATGGAGCACATTCCGTGCCCTTGCCACCCTTTGAAAGTAAGGTTCAACATAGAGGAGTGCTGGTTCATTCGCTCATGGGTTCTGTAGATTATAATCAGTGGGAGGTTTTCTTGTCTAAGCGTTAATTGATACCTTGATACTTCATGAGTTCCAGAGCCAATATCAATTACTCCCAAAGCAATTCCTTCCTACCTGTGTTCTGCTGTGCCACTACCTCGAACAAATCTGTTCTGCTTGTGGGGCAGGATATACTCAGAGATGGTGCCTGGGACATTTTCTGCAAGGTATGTTTCTCCCAATTTTAGCACAAGCCCCTAGATGCTGGTAAGAAGAACCTTGCGAGGTTGGTAGGTCTGTGTTTGCCATTATTGTTTACAGTTACTGAAATTGCTGATAACAAAGATGGGTAGGAAGGAAAGTTGTGAAAAGAACAAAAGATGGTTACAAAGGGATGTGGTTAGATTAAGTGAGTTAGAAAAGATCTGGTAATTGGAGTAAAATGTAGAAAAATGTGAATTTTAGTTGGAAAAAAAAAAGAAAAAAAACATTAATCTAAAAGATGTGAAACAGCAGAGCTCCAAAAGGAAAAGGATTTGAGTGTCCTCATGCATGATCACCGTTTGTGAGGACTGTTGAGTACAAAGATAGGGAGGTTATGTTTCAGTTGTACAGGATACTGGTGAGACCACATCTGCAGCGCAGTATTGGTCACCTTACTCAATGAAGGATGTAAGTGCATTGGAAGAAGTCCATTGAAGGTTTATCAGTCTAATACTTGGAATGGGACAGCTGACTTAGGAGGAAAGGTTGGACAAGCTAAGCTTGTCTCCATTGAAGTCTAGGAGAGTGAGAGGGGACTTGATTGAAACATTTATGAAATGAAAAATTCAGGGAGGGCACACAATGGATGTTTTCTCTTGTGAGTGAATCTAGAATTATGGGTACTGTTTAAAAATGGTGGTCACCCATTTAAGAGAGAGATTGGGAGAATTTTATTCTTATAGAGGGTCATGAGTCTTTGGAACCGTCTTCGTCAAAAGGCGATGACAAGAGAGTATTAAAACTTTTTAAGGCAGTGCTGTATAGATCATTCATTAATATGGAGTTGGAAGGAAATCAGGTAAAGACAAATTTCAGCCATATTCTTATTAAATGACATTAAAAGACTATGTGACCTGCTCTTCCTTGTAATTTATATGATTGTGTTTTCTGGTTGAAATTGCTTGCATCAAAAGACTTCAACCTGTAGCTCAATTTTAATAAAGCCTTCCAAACCTAGATTACTGGGTGAAATGACTGCATCTACTAGGTCCCCAGCTCAGCTTAGTTAGCCCACTTGTTCTTGTGACCTTAGGGCAGTTGCCCAGTCTGGCGGTCGCTCGGCCCTGCATGGTGGTCTCCAGGCTCTTGGCCTAGTCTGTTGGTCACATGGCCCAGTGTGGCAGTCTCTCGGCCCTGCATGGTAGTTTCTTGGCCCAGTCTGGTGGTCTCTCGACCCAGTGTGGTGGTCTCTTGGCCCAACATGGCGGTCTCTTGACGCAGTGTGATGGTCTCTTGGCCCAGCGCAGTGGTCTTCCAGCCCTGCGTGGTGGTCTTTTGGCCCAGTGTTTCAGTCTCTTGGCACAGCCTGGCAGTCTCTCAGCCCGGCGTGGAGGTTTCTCGGCCCAGTGTGGCAGTCTCTTGACCCAGCCTGGCAGTCTTTCAGCCCAGCGTGGCAGTCTCTCAGCCCAGTGTGATGGTCTCTCGGCCCAGCGTGGCAGTCTCTTGGCCCAGCGTGGTGGCCTCGGCCCGCGTGGTGGTCTCTCAGCTCAGCGTGGTGGTCTCTCGGCCCACGTGATGGTCTCTCGGCCCAGCATGGTGGTCTCTCGGCCTACATGATGGTCTCTCGGCCCAGTGTGGTAGTCTCTCGGCCCACGTGGTGGTCTCTCAGCCCAACGTGATGGTCTCTCGGCCCACGTGGTTGTCTCTCGGCCCAGCGTGTTGGTCTTTTGGCCCACATGGTTGTCTCTCACCCCAGCATAGTGGTCTCTCGGCCCAGTCTGCCGGTTTCTTGGCCCAGCATAGTGGTCTCTCAGCCCAGTCTGCCGGTTTCTTGGCCCAGCGTGGTGGTCTCTCGGCCCAGTCTGCCAGTTTCTTGGCCCAGCGTGGTGGTCTCTCGGTCTAGCATGGTGGTTTGCCAGCCTTGCGTGAAATCCTCTTGTTTTGCCATAGCGATTTCCCAGTGACCCAGCATAGCAGTCTCTCAGCCTGGCATGGTGGTCTTCTGGTGATACGTGGCGGTCTCTTGGCCTGGCGTGGCCTCATCAGGGGCTTCCAGTTTTGAGATAATTCCAGATCTGCCAGCCTCGTGAGCCCTGAGGTGAAGCCCAGTGTGGCCTGGAGGCTAGGTGCTAGCATGGCCTAGGTCAGAAGATAATTGTTCTGAAGTTTATTTTTCATTTTATAATTTGTTCCTGAAACCTACAATGATGAACTTTTTACTTCACTATTTTACCAAGAACGTAATTGAAGGAGCTGCACTTTGGGACCTTTGTAAATTAGACAGCACCAGAAGTGGTACTTGTACACTGTACTCATTTGAGTAACTCAGACAATGAAGCTGATTCTAATTCTAATTCTAATTGTCCACATCACCCATCTTCTTTCTCAGACTCGTGTATCTGATTCACCCTTGAGCGAGACAGCAGGCACATTCATATCCAATTCTGCTTGAATTTAAGAACAAATTAATTTATTTCTCTGTGTTTTGTGGATGATGACAGTAATTGACTGTTTATTAATGTGCATTTATCAAAAGTGAGCAAACATGAAAACTTCAGCTTTTGTCTTGGCGTTTTCTCTCACTGATGGAGCAAACCTTTAAGCATTGAATCTAGTATTGCCAATATTTCAGAGCAGTCCCAA
Source organism: Chiloscyllium plagiosum (assembly GCF_037043375.1). Classification (NCBI taxonomy): domain Eukaryota; kingdom Metazoa; phylum Chordata; class Chondrichthyes; order Orectolobiformes; family Hemiscylliidae; genus Chiloscyllium; species Chiloscyllium plagiosum. Next base: position 70,527,888 of record NW_028270140.1, read on the forward strand.
CAGTCTTCAAAAATTAAATAAAAATGTCCTGTGCATTGCAGTGAGCAAGTTGAAAGAAGAAATAGAATAAATATGTGATGATAATGCTTGTGTCCCATTTTCATTGAACAATTTCATTGATTAGTTCTAAAAATATTGGCAATGGGTATAAAGGCTTCTGGCTTGGGCTCATTAGTTAGAAGCTATAGAGCTTGTGTAATGAAACCTTGAGGAATCTATTTAATCAGAGTTAGCAATACTAATTGAATTTGCTAACTTTGAAATACTGCTTTTATCTTTTGAGTTGGGACATGTAAATCATTAAAAGAAGCCCTTCCTCATTAATGTAATTGATTTTTCATAGTTATCATATGAGGCCTATGTCATAATCCAATAATTAGGAAATGTTTTTGTTTAAAAGATCACAGCCAATCATCATGAATTACAGTTTATAACGTGTTCAGGTATAATTGTCTCCGCATCTGTCCGGATAAGAAGCACATGCCAACCTAGGACCATCTGCTACCATGTTCTGTTAGCAGTCTAATGTCTCTCCCGAGATGCTTTATATTCTGGTCACAGAGCACGATGCCAGGGACTTCTAACACAAACAATGTGCATCAAACATTAGGCGGTGGTCTGAGTTCAAAAGAGCCAATGTGCTTTCTTCTTTGCAGATGCAAAACCATCAGTGCTGGGCAAAAAGGCATGCAGTGCTCTCTTTGATACAATTATTAATTTATTACACATTTTTGTGTCTTTTACTGTATTCAAAAAAAAACTTTATACAGTTACTTCCAATGTGTTAGTTGATGCTATTTTTTTCCACATTACAGGAGTAAAAATTGCTAAAGTGCTTTTTAATATATACATGCCATAAGGTTAATAACTATTTCGGTGGATTAGATTGAATTGCATTATCAAAATGCAATGTGACCAGTTTAGAAGAAGGAATAAATGCCACCTTCTTCAACAGCAGTATGGTTAGAAAATTCAGTGATAAAATTCCTCAAATTGTATCTTAATTACTTTGACAGCTGGGTACTTTACATAACAAGGTAACATTGCCAAGTTTAGTATTTTTTTTAAACTGTGCTGTACATTTGTATGCATGAAAGACTTTTCTCTCTCTCTCCTTTGCTCCTTCATCACTTGATTGCAAATCATTATTCATTGCTGCCCAAATTTATGGAAGGACATTGCTCCCTGAGGTGTCATATCCTTTCAGGTCTGTAACCAAACATGACTGATGGTTCCAGTATAACAGTGCTTATTATGGCGTTCACTGAGCTATGATTGCTTCAATACTTTATGTTGGCAGATGTGGTTTTCTCAGAACAACATGTCTGAGACACAGGTCATTGATCAAACCCCTCAGGCTGTTTCATTATTTGCAAATTATTGTTTAATTGCTAAAAGCCAGGGGCCAGCAGAGCGTATCTTTTCTTGTGACAGGGAAGAAAGCAACCTATGTATCTTATAAATCTGGAAGTCTAAGAAATCTGCACTAAAACACAAAGAATAAAATGTTTCCAAAGAACCTGTGTGAGATTTATTGCAATTGCCACAAGGTTTAGACTAATCAACTAATGCATTGCATCATGGGTTTTAGTTCAAGGTTAAAAGAACTGGTGCTAGAACCCAGGCCCAAAACCTCATGGCATTAGATTGGAAATAGATGATAATATAGCGATCTTGTTGATGCAGTGTGTTGCATCATTCAGTATCTGTCATCTGATGAAGCATCCTGAATCTTAGAGAATATTGCAAAGAGTAGAATGATGTTATGGACTGATTTAAAAGTGGAAATTTTCAAGTTGATGCAGTGAGTGGTGGAGACCCAGGAGAGCTCAACAAGGATCTTTGTGCTGGAAAGAATATGGCTGTAGATTTCCTGATAATTGGAGGCTACTTAGTGTGAAGGAGGATAGCGCTGGAGAAATTTAGCTTGGTTATAATGGACGTGTATCAATGAGATAAGACGTTGGGGATAATATAGTGGCTGGGTGTACTGAAAACTCCCAGAAAAATCAAGTAAAGGTAGCACACTGAAGTCACATGAAACATAAAAAAATAACATGTTTGAACTACTCAGCAGCTCAGACAACATTTATGCAGAAACAGAATTAATGTTGCAGGATATTACCTTCCACGTGAAGCTGGTTGGGATGCGAATTACATTGGAAGAAGTTGAATAGAGAGTTCAGAGTTGGTCAAAGGCTCTTCTTTGAAAGGGGTAGCATGAGGAAAGATTATATTGGCAAGCACTGGGATGCAGATTGGTGGATGAATGGTGACGAAATGTGACCGATATTGAGTGTAACAGACAAAATAAGCTTGATGAGAATAGAGTGTGAGATGATTAATAAATTAATGTGTAGCCCAGGAGGTGAAACTATTTAAACTTAGAAATAACACATACTGTCCAACTCATCTTGAATATTTCCAAAGACAGCTCGGTACTAGCAGTATGTTAATTTTTAAATGTTCCATTTTAAAATTGTTCTTTTCCTCTGGGTGTTTGGTTGCAGGTGGGATATGCAGGAAGGATTGGAACTTGCAAAACTTTGTTAATTGGAGACCACAAATACAATGATAAATTGTGAACAGAGGGAAGGGTGTGAGAGAAGGGTGTCAGGTACCAGGGAGTATCTTTTTTAACAAAGATAAGGGAAAGAAAAGGTTTCAGGCAGGCAAGATGATGGAGGGTGAAGGAGCTAAGAATGCATTCCCAGCTCATCTCCCACATTTTACCCTCTGTAAACATTAGATTGTCCAAACCTCAGCTGCCTGTGTCTTAAATAACAGCAAGTTCTACTTCCCTGTCACGACTATGGTGCTGAACTATAACATGGCCAAGCAACAACTTGATTTCAAAGTTCTCATCCTTATTTGCCAATCCATGCATAATCCCCCCCCCATTTCTGTAACATTCAGCAGCCTCAGAACTCTCAAATTTCTGCGCTCTTCTAATTCTAGCTACATCTGGACTTCTAATTTTAATTACTCCACCATTGCATGTTGAGATTTCAGTTGTCTCAGCTCCAGGCTCTGGAATACCCTCCCTGTACCTCAGCCCCAGGCTCGGGAATACCCTCCCTGTACCTCAGCCCCAAGCTGTGGAATACTTTCCCTGTACCTCAGTCCCAGGCTCTGGAATATTCTCCCTGTACCTCAGTCCCAAGCTCTGGAATACCTTCCCTGTACCTCAGTCCCAAGTTCTGGAATACTCTCCCTGTACCTCAGCTCCAAGGTCTGGTTTACCCTCCCTGTATCTCAGCTCCAAGGTCTGGTTTACCCTCCCTGACCTCCTTACCCTCAGCCTCCTGACCTCAATTTCCTCCTAGAAGGCATTCCTTAAAACCTACTCTTTGACCAAGCATTTGGTAATTTGACTTGGTATCTGTCAGTGAGACCTGGTGTTGTACATAGTCTTATACTGCTTCTCTGAAGTGCCTTAGGAATTATGTTCTTTATCTTAAAGGTCCTATATAAATATAATTTGTTTTTGATTCTCAGTTTTATTTCCACTGAAGAACAAGAAGCCGCCTGTTATTACCAGAAGTCTGAGGACAAGGTGATCAATATGAAACAGCTCTGAAGCTGATAATCTTGATTCTTTAAATGTAGCAATTGCAAGGGAAGAAATGACTCTTTCTGCTATTTGTCTTGGTCTGATAAATGTAAGTATGCTTTCAAGCCATGCTTTATGAAGAACGTTCATACAAAATTATTCTTTTAAAAGAAAAAGACTGACATCATGTTATAAGGATTTAAAATCATTGTCGCAGATGGCTACACATTTGCATCACCTTACCTTTTACGTTCCAAGGCCATTAAATGGAGTTTACCTGTCTGCAATTCCTCGCTGGAATGGGTCAGAATGGGGGCCATCTCTTCCCTGTTAGAAAACATTCAGGTCACCTTGAGTATTTAACTTTGTAGAAACAAATCACAGATGGCTACACATTTGCTTGTAGGATTGGACTCTGGCTACGAATGGAGTTCTAGACATTCTCCAATCAATTAAGTCACATATCTACAATCTATTATACACTGTTGTATTTGGTGTAAGTGGGCAGTTAGAGAGAAAGGATCATGTAATAAGCCAACTAATCCTTTATGTTCTTAAACCTACGCTTTCTCTGCAGACCTTTTGTAGATCTCTCTGTCCCTCTTCTTTTCTCTCTCTCTCTCTTTCTCTCTCTTGGCAAGTTGCAAATTTCAAACACTGACTGCTGTGTTTTTCACTTTTTATGTGCCATAGCAGATATCTTTTAAAAAACAACTTAACCTAGCAGTTGCCATCTTTGAAAGATTAGATGCATCATTCATTTAGGTCTTTAAACTGTCATGACTCTAAACTCAGAAGGATAATTAAGTTCAGCCTGAAGTCAGCTAATTCGCCACGTTCAAGATTTTTAGATCCTTTGGTATCTTTGGATATTAAATTGCTTAAATCATTATCTCTCTAATCTATTTAAGGACATGTGAATTTCAACCACGTTTTTGTGGAAGTTGGACGGTTATTGTTTTTCTTACAGTGAGGTGAGGCAACAAAAACTGCTCACTTTTCTTTTTAAAACATCAGGAAACCTGTCTGAGTCTTCTCCAGCCACAGCACATAAACAGTTAACAACTCATCACATTGGCAGGTGTATTATTTTAAGAAAAAGCTGATGAAACCAAATAAGGAGTAGGAAAAGAGCTAAATGATTCAGCCCATCCTCACTTGATACTAATAGTGAATTTTGAGCCTACAACCCAGGTGAACATTCCAGTGCAGTACTAAGGGAGTGATTCAGTCTTTCAGATGAGATGTTAAACCGTAGCACTGTAAGGTAGGTGGGAAAGATCCTACTGTACTATTCGAAGAAGAAGATCTTCGAATTGTGAATTTCCTCTGAATCGATCACTCTCTGTCACCACAAATTCCAGTAAGTACTTTGAAGACCTCTTGATGCTTCCTGTCCTCATTAACATTTTCCCTCAACCAACATCACAAAATAGATCTTGTGCTTTATTGCTGAATGCAGGCCCTAGTTAAGGCTGCTGCATTTGTTGTATTACAATAGTAACTATAATACAAAAGTGACAATGAAATGCCTTGGAATATCTTGAGATTTTGAAAAGTTCTGCATAAATGAATGATTTTCTTTGCTTACTGTAACATAGGTAATTTATCTGGTAGGGTGGGGCAGTAGTATAATTCCACAACTGCTCTTTCAGATGGATGCTGCTAGGAAATTACTTTTTAGCAAATCAACCACCGGAAAATTCATTCATGACACAGTGTATCTTCAGGTTGTCTTCCATCAATGTGATATAATCCATATCTCATAAATCCTCCTGAAGAGAGATCAATATAGCAAATGTGAAATTATTTTAGATTTGAAATGGGAATTTCAATTGTTTTTCTTATTAAGCACAAGATGTCAGTCTTATATTATTGTTGTAGCAGATCTGACACCTTTTGGGAACCGCTGTTGGGTATTAATTGAATGTAGTTGGAAGTAAATGTGATTTGCTAATTTAGCTTAGAGAGGAAGTAATTAAATGTAATGGTCCATAATTCATTTAAAGGGTGGCTGACCCCAATGCTTGAGTAATCATAGTATGTGAAGAAAACATGGACACCTCATAAATGAATAACAATATAGAACATTAAAAATAACCTGAGCAGTAATTGTTTTTTTCTACAGTAGAGGGGAAGATTTATTATATGCGAGCTAGTTATCAAACCCACAAATAACATCAATGTAATTAAAAGAGGTACTGAAACTGTAAATTCAGACAGTACCTTGTACGATGCAGACAAAGCGTAATGATGAGCTTCCTTCTTCACATTATCAGACTTTGTCTCCACTGAAGGAACACTCGATCGCGATAAAGTCAGTTGATTTCTAAAACCCAGTTTGATGTTACACTGTGATTCCTGACATAGTAAACAACTGAACTCAACCATGCTGCTGAGAGAAGTTGCAGAGCACAGGCCGAGCATAATTCCACAGAAAATGAACATCATATGGTAACCCACACTGTACTGTCTAATAACCAACAACTGAGTGACAGAGATGAAACCCCGAGCATAGGTATCCAGTCCATCCTCTTGTGTATAGATTGTGTAAGGTACAAGAGAGGGAACAGACAGAAGTACAAATTAATGGGGAGGAAATTCAACCTCTATTTCTACATGAATTCCATTTCTTTCTCACAGGTATCATAGTTCCCTTACTCACTTCCCTGTCTGCCCTGCTCTTTCACAAAAACATATATAATATCCTGGTACAACTGTACTTTCTAATGTTTTGTTCCCTTGCTTTCTTTTGAGGGGACAGTGACATGAGCAGATGTAAGAACACAGTTGTTCTTCTCATTACCAAGTTACATCAGGGTCAGCATGGTTGCTTCGTGACATGCACTGCTGCCTCACAGAGACCTCGGTTCAATTCCAGCCTCAGGCGACTGCCTGTGTGGAGTTTGCACATTCTCCCCTGTGTGTTTCCACTGGGTGCTCAGGTTTCCTCCCACAGTCCAAAGATATATAGGTCAGGTGGATTACCCCATGGTAAACTGCCTGGTGGCATCCATGGATATGCAGGCTAGGTGGATTAGCCATGGTAAATGTGGATAAGGAGTGGTCTGGGTAGGATGTTCGTTAGATAGTCAGTGCAGCCTTGATGGACCAACTGCCACAGCCTGGGTTTGATTCCCGGCAAGGGAAACATGTTTTTGAAACTTGAAATAGTTCAGAAAAGATATGTAAGGACGTTGCCAATTTTAGAGGATTTGAGCTATAGGGAGAGGCTGAATAGGCTGGAGCATCGGAGGTTGAAAGGTGACCTTATAGAGGTTTACAAAATCACGAGGGGCATGGATAAGGTGAATAGATAAAGTTAAAAATCACACAACACCAGGTTATACTCCAACAGGTTCAATTGGAATCACACTAGCTTTCGGAGCATCGCTCCTTCATCAGGTGATAGTGGAGGACTCAATCCTAAAACACAGAATTTATAGCAAAAATTTACAGTGTGATGTAACTGAAATTATACATTGAAAAATACCTTGATTGTCTGTTGTACACCCCTGTCCAACACTGGCATCTCTAAATCGTGAAAAGATAACGTCTTTTTCATAGGATGGGGGAATCCAAAATTAGGGGGCATAGGTTTAGGGTGAGAGGGGAAAGATTTGAAAGGGATCCAGGGGCATTTTTTCACACAGAGGGTGGTACATGTATGGAATGAGTTGCCAGAGGAAGTGGTGGAGGCTGGTACAATTACAACATTTAAAAGGCATCTGGATGGGTATAAGAATAAGAAGGATTTAGAAAGCTACGGGCCAAATGCTGGCAAATGGAACTAGATTTATTTAGGATCTTATGGTCAGCATAGGCAAGTTGGACCGAAGGGTCTGTTTCTGTGCTGCATATTCCCATGACTCTATGATTCTAAATGGCCTTTATCTGCACTGTAGGGATTCTATGAGGAAGATAAACTGGGCGGTAGGTTTGTTCAGCATTAATTGCTCCTAATTGTGAGGAACAACAAGGACAAACACAGTAAAACTGGTAAATGAGATCTACTGGTTCCCTTTGCTTTGTATACTACAGAATGGAGGATCTCAACATCCATTTACAAATGTTACTTTTTTTACTGCGTTTGTTTGCTCTTCACAGTGCAACATTAAATATAATGGCCTGGATCTTCTGATGGGAAGATAGTTGTTGCTGAAATGTTTCCTGCTATTGTGTTTTGGGAGCATGCACAATTTTCGGTGTACTCTGCTGGAACTAACTGGGAAGTTGACACTTTTATTGGGTGATAATCTGACATCTGGAGCTGTCCAAAAAAGTCCTTAATTACGAGTTAGAGTTGGAGATTTTGGTTGGCTCTGAGTTACTTACTTGAATAGTTAGCCAGGAAACGTTAAAGGTATTAAAACAGCTCTAAACCAGTTTGTATAATTACCAAATTGACAACATTTGTCTATATATCTGTTTAAGATATGCTTTTACCTTTGGATAAAGGGTGATTTTGTGCTATGTCTTATGGGCAGTATCAGTGTGCATTTAAGAGATAAGTTGATGAAATCTTCATTCTATTGTAGCATGTGACCTGAGGGGATAAAGACCTCATTCTTATCTTACCTCCGTTGAAACAAGATATGCAACTGGGAGTGTGTACTCGGTTGCATCTTAGGTGGTAAAATAGTTGGTTTGTAACAACATGTTTAATGCTCTGAATTTTCTCTGAGCTTGTCTTGTTTCACCACAATTATATGTGGTGGAGGTTCTAGGGAAACATCACTTGTTGGGGTTCCCGCGAAACCTCTTGTAAAATGACATGCTTTAGTGAGAACTGTCAGCTTGAACTAGTTATCAAACCTCTCAAAGATAAGGAAAAAAAACCTAATTTAAAATGAAATGTCTGCTGTCACCAAAGATCTGATGATAAATTCTGACTACATGTGCTCACTTCTGATTTGTTAAGTGCTCATGTGTAATTTACAGTCGACTTCTAAAAAAATTTAAAACCTTCCTTCTTTAATTTATTTTTCTTCTTTGTGCCCTTTTTTCTTTTATTTTCATTTTTAAGCATTTGCTTGGTTTTTTGTAATTCTTTATTTTCATTCATTTTAAAAAATGTTGTTGCTACCACACATGCTTCTGGATATGAACAAATACAGTCAGTTTAAAATAACGTTATTCCCCTCCGCAAACTGGAAAGGAGTAGGTGGAAAATCAAAATGGCAACCTATCACCTTGGGCCATGCTGACATCTGGGTTCATGCTATTTTGGTTGGAAAGCCTAGACTTCTGCAAAATATGGCAGAAGTCTCATTAGATTTTGAATGGGGCCCTATGATGTCAGTGGGAAGCTGATACATTTTCAACATACCAGTGAGTGTGTTACATGCAGCACGGTGGCACAGTGGTTAGCACTGCTGCCTCACAGTGCCTGAGACCCGGGTTCAATTCCCACCTCAGGCGACTGGCTGTGTGGAGTTTGCACATTCTCCCCGTGTCTGCGTGGGTTTCCTCCGGGTGCTCTGGTTTCCTCCCACAATCCAAAAAAGATGTGCAGGTCAGGTGAATTGACCATGTTAAATTGCCCGTAGTGTTAGGTAATGGGTAAATGTAGGGGTATGGGTGGGTTGCGCGTCGGTGTGGACTTGTTGGGCCTAAGGGCCTGTTTCCACACTGTAATGTAATCTAATCTAATGCAGGCTCTGCTTGTTAAGCATTATAGACAACAGTCCATAGAGGCTCTGCTAGGGTTTTTCCTGACACTGTACATTTCAAGCTTCCTGATGCTTCAAAATTCACAGTTATCCCTTGAGATCATCCCCTCCTCCCCAAGTTAACTGGACCAGCAGGGCTCTGCACTGGAATCATTGGATTTTCTGATTCCTTATTACTTACAAAATTCTTTTGACCCATTCTGAATACATTTGTAACCACTAGGCTGAATTCTACAGGCTTCTATGTCTGCATGAGTATCTTCAATAGAAATATGGATATTCAGCCTCTCATAATCTATTGGAAGTTGTGTGTAGTTAAAATAAAATGTTTCGTTTCAAATTCATCGGCCTAATTAAAATAACTAATCCTTGATAGGTGAACAAATCATGTCATTTGATTGACAAACCTTGCAAACTGTTCCTTAAAATACAGTCGATTCTGCTCCAACACGGTAGCTCTGTTCTCGTGCAATCCCGTGTTGTAAGAAAATTGCGTAATAGCAGCACCATTTAAACTGATGGGGTCAGAATAATATTATAACCAATACATGCTTTAAACGTTCATGGAATAGAAACGATGTTCCCAATTTGTCAGTCATGTTATAGTGAATCCGCATTAATGAAACACACATTAAACACGCATAACACACATTGTGGGCGGCACAGTGGCTCAGTGGTTAGCACTGCTGCCTCACAGCGCCAGAGGCCCGGGTTCAATTCCCACCTCAGACAACTGTCTGTGTGGAGTTTGCACATTCTCCCTGTGTCTGAGGGGGTTTCGTCTGGGTGCTCCAGTTTCCTCCCGCAATCCAAAAATGTGCAGGTTAGGTGAATTGGCCATGTGTTAGGTGAAGGGGTAAATGTAAGGGAATGGATCTGGGTGGGTTGCTCTTCGGAGGGTCGGTGTGGACTTGTTGGGCTGAAGGGCCTGTTTCCACACTGTAAGTAATCTAACCTAAACCAGATCGACCTGTACTGCGGTGTCAGATTGTGCTATAGCAGACATCTGCTATAGGTTTACAACTTTGTATCAAAGGTTTGAGGTTGGGTTCTGATGAACTGGTCTTCCATTCTTTTCTAACATCATTCTGACATAGTTCCCTGGGTGAGGACTTTATCTACATTGAATGGTCGGGTGGGGACAATATTGATGCTGTTTCAGTGAGGAATGGTTTCAATGCACTTCATCACAGAAATGTCAAAAATGGCAGAATGTGGCCATTAAAAGTTTCTGTCAAGTGCCAAAAAACTATTGAGCTTTGAGATTATCACAACCTTGCATAATTTTGACTTCATTCAATTTCTACACATCTAAGTTTTCAACTGGGGTCACCTTTTTGTGAAAATGAATGGTAATCTGAGGTAATTTCATTTTCCTCCCTGGTTCATGAGCTATAAGTCAGTTCAGATGTTTTATCAGCTTGGTACTTTGCTCAAATGATGGCAACCTCATCTCAGGTCAGAAAGTTGTGAGTCTTAAAAGCACAAAATTTCAGTTGACCCTTCAGTGCAGTGCTGAGGCAACAGTAAATGGAAACTTGCTGTGTGCAGGTGGATTGCTCCATTTATTCCAATGTATTCAATTGAACAATCAACCCCCCTATATCTACCTATCGCTTTCCCAGCCACCTTCCCTCCATCCCCACCCACCTATTTATCAGCATTGACCAAGAACCTGACGTGGGAAATTGTTTCCCTGCTTCCTGTAAGGACTCTATCCCATTCTCCCAGTTTCTCCATCTCCATTGCATCAGCTATGTTTTTCAATTCCAAGATGGTGGTGGAGTAGGATCCTGAGCCAGACTTTGTCCACTCCATCAGTTTCTTTTCTTTTCCTCTCTCTTTTCATGTTTCTTTTCTCTTTAAACCGCCTGTCTTCAGGTGGCATCGGTGATGTCTCAGGTGAAAGCCAGGGTGGAGGCCCGGCCTCAGCTTGGACTCCTTGCCTCAGCATGGACTGGAAATGTGTTGCTGGAAAAGCGCAGCAGGTCAGGCAGCATCCAGGGAACAGGAGAATCGACGTTTCGGGCATAAGCCCTTCTTCAGGAAGCCCTTTCCTGAAGAAGGGCTTATGCCCGAAACGTCGATTCTCCTGTTCCCTGGATGCTGCCTGACCTGCTGCGCTTTTCCAGCAACACATTTCCAGCTCTGATCTCCAGCATCTGCAGACCTCACTTTCTCCTCAGCATGGACTCCCAACCTCGCTGTGGACTCGCAGCCTTAATGTGAGATCGCGGCCTCAGCATGGACTCAAACTCCCGGCCTCAGGATGGACCCAAACACCCGGCCTCAGCATGGACTTGAACTCATGGCCTCAGCATGGACTTGAACATCTAGCCTCAGCATGGACCCAAACTCCCGGCCTCAGCATGGACTTGAACTCATGGCCTCAGCATGGACTTGAACATCTAGTCTCAGCATGGACCCAAACTCCCGGCCTCAGCATGGACTCGAACTCATGGCCTCAGCATGGACTTGAACATCTAGCCTCAGCATGGACCCAAACTCCCGGCCTCAGCGTGGACTCCCGGCCTCAGTGTGGACTTGAACTCCCGGCCTCAGCGAAGACGCTAACTCCCAGCCTCAGTGTAGACTCAAACTCCCAGCCTCAGCATGGACCCGAACTCCAGGCCTCAGCGTGGACTCCCGGCCTCAGCGTGGACTTGAACTCCCGGCCTCAGTGTGGACTTAAACATCTAGCCTCAGCACGGACCCGAACTCCCAGCCTCAGCGTGGACTCCCGGCCTCAGTGTAGACTCAAACTCCCAGCCTCAGCGTGGACAGGAACTCCTGACCTCACTATGGACTCAAACTTCCAGCCTCAGCATGGACTTGAACATCTGGCCTCACCGTCGACTTGAACTCCTGGCCTCAGCATGGATTCAAATATGTGGCCTCAGCGTGGACTCAAACTCTCTGCCTCAGTGTGGACTTGAACTCTCGGCCTCAGCGTGGACCTGAACTCCCGGCCTCAGTGTGTTCTCGAACTTATGCACTCAGGGTGGAATCGAAGTCCTGGCCTCAGCCTGGACTCAGCATGGACTCGAAACCCTGGCCTCAATGTGGATTTGAATCCCCAGCCGTAGCATGGACTCGAACTCCCGGCCTCAGCCTGGACTCAAACTCTCTGCCTTAGCGTGGACTCAATCATCTGGCCTCAGTGTGGACTCAAACTCCCAGCCTCAGCATGGACTCAAACACATGGCCTCAGAATAGGCTCAAACTCTCTGCCTCAGCATGGACTCGGACTCCCGGCCCCAGTGTAGACTCTAACCCCTGGCCTCAGTGTGGACTCAAACACTCAGCCTCAGGGTGGAATCGAACACCCGGCCTCAGTGTAGAATCGAACTCCCGTCCTCAGGGTGGACTCGAACTCCAGGCCTCAGCATGGACTCGAACCCTTGGCTTCAGCGGAGATGCTAACTCCCAGCCTCAGCGTAGACTCCCAGCCTCAGCGTGGACTCCCGGCCTCAGTGTGGACTCGAACTCTCGGCCTCAGTGGAGATGCTAACTCCCAGCCTCAGTGTGGACATGAACTCCTGACCTCACCATGGACTTGAACACTCGGCTTCAGCGTGGTCCTGAACTCCCGGCCTCAGTGTGTACTCAAACTCACGCACTTAGGGTGGAATCGAAGTCCCGGCCTCAGCCTGGACTGAGCCTAGACTCATACCCCCGGCCTCAGGGTGGACTTGAACCCCCAGCCTCAGCCTGGACTCGAACCCCTGGCCTCAGCATGAATTCGAACCCCTGGCCACAGTGTGGACTCAAACTCCAGGCCTCAGTGTAGACCTGAACTCCTGGCCTCAGCATGAACTCAAACTCCCAGCCTCAAAATGGGCTCAAACTCCCTGCCTCAGTGTGGACTCCCAGCTTCAGTGTGGACTCGAACTCCCGGCCACAGCATGGATTTGATTCCCGGTACTCCCGCCGAGAGGTGAAGCCCAAAGCGATCTTGGTTGGAAGGACTATTATTTTGAGTTCTTGTTTCTCTACTTTTCTAATTTATTGCAGGATTTCCTATTGCTTGATTTTTCAAATTGTTTTCCTTAAGAATTTGTACTTAAGAATTAATACCTAAGATGGTGCTGTAAGTGGCAACTTGTAAACATTTCACTGTACTCATGTAAGTATATGTGACAATAAAGTTAATTCTAATTCCAAGCTCAAAGGATCATTAGCCACCATTTCCATCACCCTCAGTGAGATGCCACCATCAGACACATATTTCCCTCCCCTCCCTTGTCAGTCTTCTTGGGATTGCTCCCTCTGGGGCATTCTTGTCCTCTCCTTCTCCACCTCCCAACACTTACCCATACCCGCAGCTTCCAATGCAATTGCAGAAGTGTAACACTTGCCCATTAACTTCCTCCTTCCTCATTGTCCAAGGCCCCAGACGCACCTTCCAGGTGAAGCAGCTATTTACTTACGCTTCACTCAATCTAGTCTACTGTATTCACTGTTCACAGTGTTACTTCCTTTACACTGGGAAGGCTTTACACTGGGTGACTGCTTTGCTGAATGCCTATACTCAGTTTGTAAAAATAACCCTGAACTTCCAGCTGCCTGCCATTGCAACACAACACCATGTGACTGTACTAATATTTCTGTCTTAACAATACTACACTGCTCCAGCAAAGATCAGCACAAGTGCCTCCTCTTCTGCCGAGGTAACTTATAGCCTTCAGGACTCAATGTTGTGTTTACCAATTTCAGACTGTGAATACCCTCTCCCTTGTTTATACTCTTCTCCACACCGATAGATGTTGTCTTATATGGGGTTCTCCCAGCACAGCCAATCCTTTTCTCGCTGTCTCTCAGCACTGTCTCAATGTACTCTATTCTCTCTCTCCACCACCTCACAGCACTCCGTCTAACCTGCTTTGCCCTATCATCATATAAATTCCACCTTTCCTCAGCTAGCTCCAGTTCTGATGGAGGATCACTGTACTCAAAATGTTACTTATATTTTCTCTCCACAGCTGCTGCCAGACCTACTGTGTTTCTCCAGCACTCTCTGTCTTTGTGGGATATTGTTGATCGATGGGTCAAGCTTAGACTGGGAAAAATGCATGCTAGCTGAGTGCTGTCAAGTTGTCTGCCTAGCATTTATTAACAAATATTTTGACTATTATATTCTTTGATAAAGTATAAACTGTATGTCTGAAGTAGAGATTTTCTACTTTATTGGCAAACAAATTGAAATGATCAAGAATTGAGAGAAATAAGAACAAATACAATGCTATATTCATAGCCGCTCCTTGCAACAAATGTCACAGTGTAATTCTAGGTTATCTAATATTCTGCACTATCCTTCTTTATCTCAAATAGTACTATAACCAGTAGTCATTTCAGCAAAAGGTTACTTTCCTTGTTTTCCATTGTGCTGATTTTAACCGTGATCAGTCTGAGCAGGCAATGGTTGGGAGACCTATTTATTTGCTTTGTGCACCTGAGACACTTTCGTTTCCCCCCATCATGTTCCTGCCACTTCTCGGAAGTCATCCATGCACATGACCCAGATCCTATCCCATTTTAATGAATTTTCCTGTCCGCTGATGTTTCATGGGTTGTTGAGTTGATGAATTTCACAGGAATAAAATGGCACCTGCTGACATGGCTCTGATTTGATTGGTCCAGACTGAAGCTGTGTTAAGAGCCAACTGTCAATGGTGACAGATGCAGGGAGGAACCAGTTTGTTATGTTTCACGAAATACATTCTCCTGCAAGACCACATTGTTGATGCTCAGCCTTTTGTTTAGTGGAACATAATCCTTTTTCTCCTTGTTGAAGGCCAATTTACGATGTATTTCACCCACTCACAGTTGCAAACCTAAGGGAAAGTAGCCCACAAGAACTGCAGTTTGGCAAGATAGAGAAGGCACTTTCTGACTTCTTTCTGCTTTTTCGGTTTTACAACCTTTTCCTTCATGAATCAAGGGTCACTAGTAAGATATATATTATTTGAACATATTTGTATTTTGCTATATGGCTATTTATGTATTGTTGCGGGGAACAAACAGCAAAGCTCTTCATTTACAAATACATATTTTTAATGAGCTCTGTAATTTTCACATTTAGAAAATGTTACTTTTAAAAAAAGTTGTTTACCTTTTGTTCAGATTCTAACAGCTGCAGACTGGCACATTTTGGGATTGCTCTGGGATGCCAGGAGGGGTGGGATTGGCCTGCCTGCATTTTTCTCCTCCTCCTGAAGATAAGCTATTTGTCCACGGTAAAGTATTCCATCTACCAACCAGCTGAATGCTTGTGCTAATCATCCGATTACTCATTAAGGAAAATTGCGACTGAGTGCCAGCTAGGACTGGCATTCAGAATCTTAAACTCTGCCAATTATAGGGCACTAGTGTCAGCTTCTATGCCCAATTATCTCTGGGCATCCATTGCTTGTCAGCTTGCTCCAGTTCATGGTATGCCTTTAATTGCATACAAATGAGGCTTCTTAATTCAGTGCTGGTAGTTGACAAAATTTGTTACATGTGATGTTATGATTGATGACAATTCAAAGGAATGTTCCTGGAATAATTATACATATTCATTTTCTGAAGTGAGTTGATGCAATAGAATTATGACTAATAATGGAAATGAAAATAGTCCATTCATCCATTCAGGCAATATCGCGGTTACTCAGCGTTCCTGGCTGGGAGTAATGTCATGCCAATGAGAGATGGGGGAGTTTAGGTATATAGTAATTTATTATGTTAATTAGTTTAATAGTTCTGGTGGAACACATTCCCCTGAGAAGACCACATGTGCAGCACAGATGTGAAACTCTATCAGAAAATATTGTTTGTAGCAAACAAAGACTTTCAGCCAGAGTTTTTAGGGCATGAGGTGTGAGGTGAGCTGGGGGAGTTGCAGTGACGGCTGGCAGTGATGGCTTGGCGGTGGTAAGTTTACAGTGAACTGTCAGCTTTTGATGTCATTGGTGTCAGAAAGTCACCATAATTTCAGGATATCAGGGCATGAGCAGATGAGTTGAGCACAATTTCTGAAGTTGCAGGGTGTGAATTAGTGCGCCAGCACTGTGGCTCATTTAAATTCATTGAACCAGTGAAAGATACAATATAGAGAAAGGTCATTTTGCCCACTGAGCCTGTGCCAAAACCTTGAAAGAGCTATCGGATTAAATCCACTTGTTTTTCTCTGTAGCTCTGCAATTTTTTATGCTTCAAATATTTATTAAATTGTCTGAAAGTTATTGTTATGTCTGCTTTTAATTTTAATATACAATTTGTTATTGTTCATTATGCAATACATAACAATCGAACAACTGAGTGAATAAAATTATTTCTTCACAATTGTCCAATTGTACAGTGTTTTGCATTAGTTTTCCACTTGGGGTCCTCAGAGCTATGTGATATGGTATCTTTTTAGTATTTTGTGCCTGAATAATGCATTGGTTAAACAGTGTAAAGAGGTATGTAAGCAATCGGAATTACAGATTATGTACTGTTAATGAGTTTGGTTAAGTTGATTGACGTGATGTATTTCAATGAATATGTTGCATGTTATAACGCACATCCCTTTACTGGATAAAGAAATAACCTGATTTATTGATGTGACTTTCTCCCAATATCCTTCTAATATAAAATGGACAAAAATTTATTTATTTATGAGTAAATTAATATTTTTAAATAGTTATTATAATGGTTAACTAACATACATTTTTAGCTTGATAATTTTACTGTAAAGTAGCATTTCAGCAGAACCACTCAGCATAATGCATGTTTCTGAAATTTGTCTTGATTGAGCTGTATTTTCACATTGCTGTTTGAAGATCCTACATCTGCTCACACTTGCTAATTGCATTATTTGATATCATATTTTCACATTTTTGTCATATATTTTGTTCCAGCATTTCTATTAGAAACATCCAGACCCACAATTATAATTTAAAATGTTTAAAAACACCATGTCATACTGATTGCATAATGGCAGATGACAGTCACCATCACTTTTCAGCTAATTTCACAGTTGCTTTCATCAGTTTAATCACTGACTGGGGATTTTTGATGGCACATACAAAAGGTAAGCATCAATCTGCCATTAAAGTTTTTAACCTTTTCCATTTTTTATGTCTCAGTTTAATCTTCAGTCAAACATAATTTGTAATATCTTACTGCATCACTCACTTCTTCAGAAATATGAAAGAATTGTCAGTTTTGACTGGCTTTTGTCTTGTTCCACTCACTGCTCTTTCAAACTCTGCTGCATATTTTAATTCCTTACCATCTTGAACATGGCTGTAATAATGCAGACCTTGACACTAGTATTACTGTTTTTTGATTCAACCATCATTGTACTTCAGCTGTGGGATTCCTTTCCACCATATTGTTTTCAAGCTAACTTGTCCATTAACTAACGGCCTCCACCGCCATACAGACCACCATTTGTAAGAGTTTCCACTACTGAACACTGTTTTCAATCATCATCATACCATCCTGCCCTCGGCCAAGAATTAGGAGAATGGATAAGAGGGCAATAGAGGAGTAGTCAATGCAGACAAGATAGGTGAGGGGAGGAGAAAGTAATGAAAGTGAAAAATGGAGATAGAGAATAGAGAGGAGAGAAGGTGGTAGAGAGAAGACAGGGAAATGGAGAATGGAAGGAGAAAGGAAAGATTGAGGAAAGACAGGGAGAACACAGGGAGATAAAAAAAAGTAAGAGAATAGATAGTAGAAAGAAGGATAGAGGATTGTGCAGAAAGTAGAAAGAAAGAGGAAGACTAAGAAAATAGAAGAGTAAAGTAGGAATAAAAGAAGAGGAATGGATAGGAGGTGGGGAATATTAGAAGCGAATGAAAAGGAAGAAAGCATAATGAAGAATGTTTGGACAATAGAATTAATGATAAATTAGCAGTTTCCCTTATAAGCATAGAAATGGCTGTTTATAATGGTAAACAAGGTAAGAACAGGGTGTTTTAAAATATAGAATGAATTATCTCCAGTGCAAACTTATTTCCTGGTTTCTCTACCCTACTAAACATAGAGACTATACTGGGCTCATTGAGATAAAGCTCACCTTCTGTGCCTGGGTAGGAGTTTGATGACTGGATCTCCTGTGGATTGTTGAACCCATCCAGTATTAACCAATAATCAATAGGATGTACAATGAGTAGCAACCTTTCTGTAGATTACAGTCTCAGCCAGGACTTCTCAAACAGTGGGGTTACAAATTCCACGGATGAGATTTTGTGAGCTCTGAAGCAGCAATGGCTTTTGGAACAAGAATTGATTTCTGAGGCCCATTTAAAATTCTTATTTTTGAGGTTGTTGAGATTTTAAAGACACCTCTCGAAGGCCTGTTTGCTGATTATAAGACAAACTAACGAATTGGTAGATGTTTGTGATTTCTTTGGAGAAACCATTCCCAATCATCATCATCCCTCTTTCAATCAAGAACTGAAACTTCTCCCCACCATCCCCACCATCAATAACAGACCTGAACTTAAATCTCACCCCAATCCAACAACTTAAACCCCACACCGAATCGAAAATACTCCTAACCACTCTCCTAAATTTTCATTCTGAGGCTTTAAAATGCAGTCCTGGGGGAAAATGTAGAGATGAAGGGTCCTAGCTAAAAATCACACAACACCAGGTTATAGTCCAATAGGTTTATTTGGAAGTACTAGCTAACAGAGTGCTGCTCCCTGTCAGGTAGCTAGTGGGGCAGGATGATAGGACACAGACTGTATCGCAAAAGATCAAAGTGTCATACAGCTGAGGTGATGTCATTTTTTTAATAAAACCTAAAGTTATCTCGGGAATGTGACTTGAATGAAGTTCTTGGATTTACACATTAATGAATCAAAACCATGCTAAGTGATTAAAGATTTAACAGCAACTAGGTTTGTTCAATACACCACATCAGTTGTATGACCCTTTGATGTTTTGCTATAAATTCTGTGTCCTGAGATCCTGCCCCACTAGCTACCTGATGAAGGAGCAGCGCTCTGAAAGCTTTTACTTCCAAATAAACGTTTGGACTATAACCTGGTGTTTGTGATTTTTAACTTTGTCCATCCCAGTCCAACTCCAGCACCTCCACATCAACACTGCCGGGTCCTAAGCTGTAAAGGTGAAAATAACTTTGGCCTGGAGCTGGTTCAGTTGTTTAATTATATTGTCCTCTGGGTCCCTCTTTCAAATCAACTGGGGACAGGCATCTGAACATCATAGCAGACGTGGTGATAGATAAGGATCTCTCAATTGAATTGCGGGGGCTTAACTGTGACAAGTATCAATTGTCTTTCTTTGAAGTGTGGGATCATATCATCTGGGAAAGAATGGATTCCTAACACTAAGAAAAAGGTTACAGCAGATGGAACACATTGCTGCACAGCATGCCCAGACCCAGTCATTGCTGTCCCATCTCCATAGTAAGTCTCGTAGCTGATTGTGCCCAAGGATGCTCCAGAGAGATGTTAAAATTATGACAGGGCTAGGCCCTTCAAATAAGACTGCCATCCACACCCATAACCACCACTGTCATTGGAAGCAGTGCAACGATCTTCTGTTCTCACAAGACATCATGCTGCTTGTGTAACACACTGACAGCAAGGAAGGGAGTGTGGTTCCTTTAGGAAGAGGCTCAGTCTTATGTAGAGTGAGAGGGACTTGCCTTTCAGTGTGCATGAAACTGGAAAGCAATGTATTAATTGACTTAGGAGCAGAGGTGTCAACCCACCATTCTTTTGATGAACCTTTTGCTGAGGAGTGCAAGCAGGTTGATGTCCCTTCCTTCCTCTAGGTCTCCACTTCATATGTTCATGTCTACAGTGAGATCTTTGAGGAAATGATGCCTCAAGTGGAAAGGAATCAGACAGACAAGCCATATTGGGCGGCACGGTGGCTCAGTGGTTAGCACTGCTGCCTCACAGCACCAAGGTCCCAGGTTTGATTCCAGCCTCAGGTGACTGTATGGAGTTTGCACATTCTCCCCGTGTCTGCGTGGGTTTCCTCCGGGTGCTCCGGTTTCCTCCCACAGTCCAAAGATGTGCAGGTTAGGTGAATTGACCATGCTAAATTGCCCATAGTGTTAGTTGCATTAGTGGGTGGGTTACTCTTTGGAGGGCTGGTTGGGCCAAAGGGCCTGTTTCCACATTGTAGGGAATCTAATCTACTCGACCAGATGGAAGGTTTGAGATATAAAAATAGATTGGAAAGACTGGGACATTTTTCACCGGAGCATGGAAAGTTGAGGGTGACCTTATTGAGGGTTAACAGATTATGAGGGGGATAGAACAAGATGAATAACAAGGGTCTTTTCCTTAGGGAGCAGGAGTTCAAAACTAGGGGACATGTTTTTAAAGTGAAAGAAGAAAGATTTAAAAAGGACATGAGGGGCAATGATTATACACAGTGGTACATATATGGAACGAACTGCCGGGAAAGTGATGGATGCAGTAGAGTTACAACACATAAAAACATTTGGAAAGGTTCATGAATAGGAAAGGTTTTGAGGGAAGTGGGACTAGTTTACTTTGGGAATATGGTGGGCATGGACTGGTTGGACAGGAGCGTTTGTTTCCATGCTGCATGAATCTAAGACTCTATGACTCTATGTTTGTCATGACCTTGTACTAGTATATTAAGATTCCCCACTTCATGGTCTATAAGTCATCCATGTGTTGAAATCTGATGTTTCACAAACAATCTGAAAGAACTTTAAATCCAGACAATAGCAAAGACCAAGGCTCCTGCAATCCTTACTTGTCTCAATTGCAGTCACACTTTCCTATCCCTGAACAATGACCAAATCAAAAGACCCTATCTTAAGAAGAATGACAGCCTCTTCATATAAAGAATCCAGGTAGTGTTTCCTGTCCCTGACGTGCTACAATGTGTTGAGTTGAGCCTCTGAGCAAAAGCTGATCAAACTTCAAACATAGACACGGCTTCCCTGGATCAAACTGGCATCCAGCAACTCCCCTATGATACAGGTATAATCCATCAAATTCCTATCATCTTTCATGTGTTCTAATTAACTACTTAATTATCAAATTCAATTATTTATTTTTATTTTTATTAACATCGCTACCATATATTGCTATGCAATTTGAACTTTAAAAATAGAATAAGTTTTGGCCATTTACCAAAATAACTGGTGTCTTGTACTTTGTAGAATAAGAATCTATTCATGGAGGTTGAAAATGTTAGAGAAATCAAAAGCAACAGTGTACCACTTTATTTCCTTCCCAACTCTCTTAATCACAACTCCCATCATTCCACTATAAATTGCAATTGAAGTGTTAATCTTCTGTAAATATGCTTGTAATAGAGAAGGTCTACCTGACTCAGTTACAGAGGAACCAGTTTCAGATGCTTCTTTAATTAACCACACCTAACTGCTGTTCCAGTGAAGACCTTGTTGGAACCCTCCTTAAGACTGGGAACCAAAGAAAAATAATTGGTAAGTTTCAGTTAAATACTAACATGGATAGATTTGACATGTATTACTGTTTGGAAACCTGGATTGAAAATGGAGTTAAATGGGTTTTAGTTTTGTGAAGGTGACTCATTTTCTTTCACAAAAAGGGTCAGAACCTCATTGGGTGGCATTTTTCCCTCAGATGGAGAGGCATGAACAAAGGTGAAAATTTAGGAAACTACACAGAGAATATAAAAGAAATTGAAAACCAGATGTCCAGAAAATATTTCCCAATGTTTCCCTTAAGCTTTCAATCTTGCTATTGTGTGTCAAATATCTTGTATGTATTTGTATCTCATTATTGCCCAACTCGTCTCATTAATGTGCTATTTCTAATTCTTCTCTCTTTTCTGAGAAACAAGACAGTGCAAGTTCCTTACAGGAAAGTCTGAATTGGTACCTGGCAGCTGCAGCTTGCCGATTGTCTATCCCAGCCTTCATCTAAATCTGCTTTCATCACAATGTTTTTGTGTGCTCTATTCATACTATCCCCCTCCACCATTTGTCCACACAGGTCAGCATTGGCAAACCACCAGCCTCACTATATCATCTTGCCAGCTTTCGATCAAAACCTATACCATTTCAACTCTTCAAGGACTTGACCTTGGACTCAGGAAAACCTGTAAATTGCAGGTTCTGTTGGGTTGCTTTGCATGCAGGAACACAAGAGCATCTCATGCACAGACAGGCATCTAAGCAGGGTGCATCCTATGGCTCTCAGTTTCATTGTTAGCACTCATTTACTATATGATTCTATGGAGGCTGGTGTCCATTGCTGTTTAGCGCATCGGGAGAGGCAAGTTGTTGGTAAAATTTTGGAGCACTGAACAGTCAAGATGTCCCTATATGGCACCATATTCTATCAAAGTCACACCTACAACATGTGCCCAAGCTTACACAACAATCACACTGCCTGTGCTTAAACAAAAAGGCCATGTCTGAAAGTCAAAGGGGTGCAGTTTTTAGTGGGTTCTTGATAGACTACAGTCAGTCAGTGGGTACCACCATGATAAATCAAAGTGCTTGATTGATTGCAGTACATAGGCTTGACTCCAATCAGTAATGCATGTGGCCTTACCAGAGTTTGCGTATTAACGTCGTTGCAGTCCAGTAAGTGGGCCATGATCAGCCCTGCAGGTTACGTGCAATCACCTCCATTCCAAAGATTAGACATGTCTGTCAGTGTGCTGCAGCAGACATGGGTCTGTGGCCTGCTCTGCGGTAAGTTGCGGTTGTCCATCTCCTGGTTGTTCAGCCAGGAGATGGACTGTGTCAGTCTTGGGGATTTGATTAAAAATGATCAGGCACTTATCACGAGATGTCCATAGAGTCCTGGGGAAGATAAGCAAACTTAAATGTGGGATGAACACCATTGGATTGGGCTGCTGAGGAGATGATTACAATGTAAGAGGATGATTGAAGATGAAAGGGTGGGATCTCATGGAACACAGGTGGAGACAGGTGCTCTGGAGAGGCTATTTCCACAGGTCACTGTCATTCTGGCCTCTATGTGGGGACAAGTTAGATATGGCCTCGAGAAGCAAAAATAAGGGCTATCTTGGATTTTCCAGTGACTGAGATAACATGTGAAATTCTGTGATCTATGGGCATGAGTGGATTGTGTCTAAAGTACGTTCTCAGTTTGAGCACTACAGTGGCTTGTTTTCTGAACTTGTTAATAAAGAAATTTGAATCATTATGAAAGTGTTGAGAAAGTGGGGTTTTTACAACTGAGAGGGACAGATGGCCAGTAGCTACAAGCAGGTTCAGTTCAAAAGAAAAAATTCACATTGACAAAGGAATGTCAGAATGCCTTTGACAACTTAAAAGCTGTGTATGCCATCGCATTGAGTTTAGCAGCACCAAATTGTAGTAAGCCACTTAAAACTGGCTGTGATGCCAGCTACGTCGTTATGCCTGCCATTTTATTATGGGAAGACTAGGTGGGAATCAAATAATGGTCTATTATCTTTCATACAAACTAAATGTATACCAACAAGAATATTTGATGATGAAGAAAGAAACACTGAGCCTGTCTTTGGCTCTACAATAACTTGAAGCCTACATATCTCGCAATACCACAGAAACTGTAATGTAAATGAATCACGATTCTTTAACTTTCTTGCATGGCTTCTGTGATAAAAATCTAAGACTTTTTCATTCAGTCTGAATGCCACAACAACACCATTTGAAAATCTTTCACGTGAAAGGAAGTGACATATTATAACAAATCTTTCTAAAGAGCACGGTGGCACAGTGTTTAACACTGCTGCCTGAGAGCGCCAGAGACCTGGGTTCAATTCTAGCCTCAGGCGACTGATTGTGTGGAGTTTGCACATTCTCCCCGTGTCTGCGTGTGGGTTCCTCCAGTTTCCTCCCACAGTCCAAAAATGTGCAGGTTAGGTGAATTGGCCGTGTTAAATTGCCCGTAGTGTTAGGTGAAGGGTAAACGTACGGGAATGGGTCTGGGTGGGTTGCGTGTCGGTGTGGACTTGTTGGGCTGAAGGGCCAGTTTCCACACTGTAAGTAACCAAATATGGAAGAAAATGAATGTTGTGGAGAAGATAATTTTTAACAAAATTCCTATGTGTATGTATATATAAGTATATTGTTTCTGTTAAAAGTGTTGGTGATAAGACAATATTAATAGAAAGTCCAAATGTCTCTTAAAGGCATCTATGCATTTTTTGAGAGTCAGTGTGTAATCCAGATTTGCAGACTCTTTTTTTTGGGAACTTGGGTTCTAAAGTATAGCTAAATAGGTTTTTGTTTTAATTCTATGCAAGTGGCATTCCTTTTTTTACATATGGTCGGTAACGTCTTTTTAGAATTACTTCTAAACAGCTTTTCCAAGAAAGCATATGATGTTACATAAATGACTATCAAGGTACCTGATGAGGTAATT
The DNA here is from genome assembly GCF_037043375.1 of Chiloscyllium plagiosum. NCBI lineage: Eukaryota > Metazoa > Chordata > Chondrichthyes > Orectolobiformes > Hemiscylliidae > Chiloscyllium > Chiloscyllium plagiosum. The sequence goes on from NW_028270140.1 coordinate 70,552,475, forward strand.
ATTGAGGTATATACAAAGTGGAGTTTTTACAACTGAGAGAGGCAGTTAGCTGGGGCTACAAGCACATTCAGTTCTAAAGAAAATTTCATATTACAGAATGGCAGTTTTGTTTTTGACAGTCTCCAAGTTAACAGAGGTAGAAAAAGGAATTCACAGTCTTATGGTAGTCAAAGTCAGAGAAAAATCAAGAGGTTAACCTGTATCTCTCAGGAAGAAACAGAGAATGACATCTGGTGAATGTGCAGAAAGTTGCTTAAATGAAATAGTTGCAATCTTGTCTGTTGAAATGAAGATTTCATTGGGGTTGAGTGTCTGTAAAGGATTTTGTTGGGAAAAAGATTGCATCTTTCTTTCTAAGAGACAGTAAGGACTGCAGGTGCTGAAAGTCAGAGTCAATAGATGTGAAGCTGGAAGAGGACAGCAGGTCAGACAGCTCACAAGGGGCAGGAAGGTCAATGCTTTGGGCCAAAACCATTCGTTAGGTCTGTCATGATGAAGGGTTTTGGCCCAAAACGATGACCTACCTGCTCCTCAGATGCTTTGTATCTTTCTTTCTGCTATTTAAGAGAAGACTTTTGCAAACTGTCATTTTTTTTTCTTTTGTGTAATAAACTTATATTCTTTTGTTAGAAGTATATAACAATCATATGTGAACATCTCAGTCACTGACCACAATGGTAATCAATTTGGAAAAATAAAATTTAAGATCTGTGAAGCCAGGTTTCAGTCTGGAATCTGACTTGTCAATATTACCATCAGTTGGGATCATAACACCAACTAATGTTCTTGCTGTGAATGATAATTAGAAATAAAATGAGATTTGTACAATAAGGTCACAGCTTTCTTAACTACCAACTGCTACTATTAAATGTTAACTGTTAATTTTGGACACAGTATCAAGGTTGCTAGCTACTTTTGTAATTCCCTTTTGTCATTATTGGTTCAACCAACTATCCTTTGGGATAGTGCCCATGGCTGAAATATTCTCGAGGACAGTATCCAATATACTCCAAAATAAGGACAAAATAATATTTCTGGTGGATATCTCAGGTAGATGATATTCTAATACATGGTTCTACAAAGGAGGAACACGATCTAACAGTTAGGTAGGTTCTCAAAACCATGGAGGATGTAGGGATAATGTTAAATAAGCATGAATTGCACAGCCAATGATCAAATTCTTAAATCACACAGTGCAAACCATGGGAATAATGGTTGATGCTCAGAAAGCAAAGGTGATTGGAAACTTTCTGCAACCCAGGAACTTCAGAACTACAAAGATTTTTGGAGTTTGGATAACCAAATGGAAAGGTCATTTCTAATCTATCATCACTTAACAAACTAATGTCACGAGGCAAACTGTGGTTTTGGAATTGAAAACTGCCATTCTGTAAAATGAAATTTGAACTGAGTTTGCTTGTAGCCACGGCCAACTGTCCATCTCAGTTGTAATGTCAATCAGAGCAATACTCTCAGAAGGATTAAGAAATTGGTAACCTCTTTTGAAGTTTTATAATATTATGACCACAGTATCCAACAGTAATCCACAAGCCTGAGTTGGTATAAGTCCAGAAAGATGGAACTTGTAAGCCAGTTTATTATGCTTCAAAGTCTGTAAAAGAGACAGAGACAAAATACGTTACAGTTGGAAAAAAAGCCTTGGTGGCAAACTACATATGTTGGAGATTCTTGGATGATGTTTCAAGTTTAAAATTTAAGACTGAAACAGATCACAAGCTATTGGTTTCTCTTTTCAGTAGGAGGGAAGTTGTTGGGAAGATGGCACATTGTAATTTAGCACTTCAAAATTGTATTGGATGAGATATGGCTCACTAGGATTGCATACAAGAGAAGTTAACAAACAATGGCAGTTACTTTATCAAGAATAGCTCTGAAGAAACAAATAAAGAGACAGCTGGAGAAACTCAGCAGGTGTAGCAGTACCTGTGGAGAGAGAAACAGAGTTAACATTTCAAGTTCAGTATAATACGTTTCCAGAACTGAAAAGTGTTAGAAAATGTCTTTTTAAAATACCTTTTGACAGAGGGAAATGCCCAGTGCAAAAGATAAAAGGCTTGTTAATGGCAAGAAAGAGAAAGAAAAGTAAAATGAATTCAAATTACGCTATGAGAGGGAGAGAATAGTCTAGAAAGAGCAACGTAAACAAGACACATACAAAACAAGGCTGTTGGGGGTGGGAAATGGGAAAGATGTAAGATAATGGAGAACATAAATAACGTGGTCAGTTTCTGAAGATGTTGAATTCAGCACTGGGGCCTCAAGGCTATAATAGAAATAGAAAATGAAGTTTTGTTTTTTGAGTTTGTGTTTTGCTTTATTGGGATATTTCAGCAGGCCTAGGACAGAAACGTTATTGAGTCATGGAGCCATACTGCACAGAAACCGCTGCCCTCTGTCTCTTAGTTTCAAGCTAGTTCTGTATCTAAATGGCCAATTCTTCCTATATTCCATGTGATCTAACCTTGCTACCATGCGGAACTTGTCGAACGTCTTCCTGAAGTCTATATAGATCACATTCACTGCTCTGCCTTAATCACTTGTCTTTGTAACTTCTTCAAAAAACTTAGTTAAGATGGTGAGACACAATTTTCCACGTACAAAGCGATGTTGACTATCCATAATCAGTCCACGCCTTTCCATATACATGTAAATCCTGTCCCTCAGAATCCCTTCCAACAACTTGCCCACCACTGATATCAGGCTCACCGGTCTATAGTTCCCTGGCTTTTTCTTACCACCTTTCTGAAATAGTGGAACTACATTATCCAATTTCCAATTTTCTGCTACCTCACCTGTGGTCATTGCTGATGTGATGCAAATATCAAAGAATTTTATACCTGAAAGCCTAGGTCTCTCTGTTACACAGCATGAGAGTAAGGCAGTTCATTGAATTTTATTCATTCATTGAATTGGCAAGCAACTGGGAGGTCACGGTCATTCATGTGGACAGAGCAGAGATGTTAGGTCTTTCTGCCAAAGTTAAATGGGGTCCATTCAGTAATCGGGCCCTCCCAGTACCTTAAATATATGTAAAAACAATCTTGTATATGTAAGAAATGCTTAAGTTTGTTTGTTCTCCATATGTACAGAATCAAACAGCTCATATGAATATGTATGTATATAAGGTTTGTTTTTATGAATAAAGTGTACTTTCGTTATAAAGAAGAGGTCACCCTGTCTGAAATTGGTCTTGCCAATGTAAAGGATAATGCATTTTGAGCAGCTAATGCAATGGACTAGATTGACAGAAGCACAAGGTAAATAATACTTCACTTGGAAGGTGAGTTTGTGGCCTTGGACAGTGAGGAGGTGAATGACAAATGTTTTGCTTTCTGTAATTGCATGGGAAGGGGTCATGAGGGAGTAGGGAAGCTTGAGGCACGATGGAAAAGTGCACCAGGATGTCACAATGGAATAATCCATGCTGAATGCTGACAATGGAGGGTAGCAGAAGATGTATTGAATAGTGGCATCTTGCTGGAGATGGTGGAAACGATGGAGGATGACTCTTTGAACATGGAGACTCATGTGGTGGAAAGTAAGGATCGGGAAATCCTATCGGAACCCAATGGGAAAAAGGAGATAAGAGCAGAAGTGTGGGAGATGGGCCGGATGTAGCTAAGGTCTCTGTCAACTACAAGGGTATGGAGTGTTTGGGTGAGTAAGAAGGAGACCGTGTTAGAGGCAGACCAGTGGAAGGAAGTATCATCAGTAGATATTCAGACCCTTCTGAGGAAGGGTCACTGGACTTGAAACATTAACTCTGTTTTCTCTCCACAGATGTTGCCAGATCTGCTGAGTTTCTTGATCAATTTCTGTTTGTCAGTGATCACAAGAACCTTGTCACATCTATTCAAATGATAACCATATATACTTGCTATATGAGAACTAGGTGATGCAGTTGAGAATAAGAGGCGTTCATTTAAGAGGGAGATGAGAATCTTTCTCTTTCAAAGAGATGGTAATATGTGGAATTCTCTTCCTCAGGAAGCACTGGAGGCCGGGTCATTGGATTTATCCAAGACGAGTTGGATAAATATTTGACAGGCAAGGCAGTTGTAGTATTTGGAACGAGATCAGCCGTGTTGATCTCATAAAGTCTGGGTTCCCTGATTGAGGCTGGTAACCTGGTCCAAACAGGAAGTCTTGGCTGACAGATACTAACCAAGAATATCAGGGGTTCTGCTCACTCTAGGTACCGGCTCTGAGCTAGCTGGGTCAATATCATGGACTATGCACATGGAAATAAAGGGTGACTGGGTGACTGGATACTGGCCTTCATGGAGTTATTTCAGTGGCAATGAGAAAAAAAATGCCCTGAAGGGATTCACTCACCAAATCACCTTGGAGTTGGGGGTAAGTATTTCTGGCATCATGCCTGTATTTGGGAAGCTTGACTTATTTGATCCTGTTGTTGAAACCTAGGCCCAGTATGTGGAAATAATGTGCTATTTTTTCCAGGCAAATGACATTGGGAGTTAAAAGCAATGAGTAATTCTCCTAACAGTGTGTGGCTTTTTTCAGTCATTAGGAGCCTAACTTTCCTGGAGCCACCAGATACTAAAATCTTTCAAGAATTGACAGATTTAACTAAGGAATATTTAGACCCCAAACTCCTCTATTCTGTTTTACTTGGCAGTTTGCAAATCAGAGTATATCTGTATTGGGATTTTTGACAAGGTTAAGAAAACTGTCAGAGGCATGTGGCTTTAATTTAAACCTTAATAGGATGTTAAGGGACTGTTTGGTATGTGGAATTAATGACGGAACCATACAAAACTGCCTTTTAGCAGAAGCCTACCTGAACTTCAAACAGGCTCTACAACTGGCTTTGTTGTTAGAAAATGTGACAAGTGGAGGTTATGAGTTCCAGTGTATGCTGATAGAAGTAGACACTCTTGCCAGGCTGATAAGGTGACAGGATACCGGCCTTCATGGAATTAATTCAGGAGTCATAGATTGTGGAGGCAAATGGGGAAGTGAATTTCAGACCACACCCAGATTAGGCATGATTAGATTAGATAATTTACAGTGTGGAAACAGGCCCTTTGGCCCAACAAGTCCACGCTGACCCTCCAAAGAGCAACCCACCCAGACCCATTCCCCTACATTTACCTCTTCACCTAACACTATGGGCAATTTAGCATGGCCAATTCACCTAACCTGCACATTTTTGGACTGTGGGAGGAAACCAGAGCACCCAGAGGAGACCCACGTAGACACAGGGAGAATGTGCAAACTCCACACAGACAGTTGTCTGAGGCAGGAATTGAACCCGGGTCTCTGATGCTGTGAGGCAGCAGTGCTACCCACTGTGCCACTGTGCTGCCCACAAAATGATCTTACTGAATGGCATAGCAGGCTCAGGGCCTACTGCTGCTCCTAAGTCTTGGAGCTTTAAGTAGTTTCCTGAAAAGCCTGAAAAAGCTCAGAGTGGTGATCACTTCATGCAAAATTGGTTACAACGTTTTTGTTTTGTTCAAAAGGATTGCCATCCCTCAGTTACCATTTGTCTAAAATATAGCTGTTCAGGAGACAACAGTAATTAAAACTGCCATTACCTGAAATAGTGCTAACATTTCCAGATCTAACTATAATTGTACAGTGGTTGTTTTTAATTTTCAGGTTTTCTCCATTTAATAAATGCTTATCATTTGTGATGTGTGCTGATGAATCAAAAACAGTTTAGATTTCTCTCAGTAGGCTGCTTCCAATTACCTTCATTACTGCCACTGTCCTTTTCATTACCTTAATTACAAATAATTGAACATATTCTGAATAATGAGGAGACAGGCAAAGGATGGTTTAATAGAAGATTACAAGACATCTTTCTCAGTTTTTAAATCAGGTAGGCAAGTAGAAAAATTGCTCGCCTAATGTGTTACTGCAGCTGCTGAAAGCACAGCTCAATTATGCTCATCATTTTTAAGTACAAATGAAAACCTAATACTGTGACCCATAGATATAATTAGCATATCATTTTCTAAACAGCCTAAAAACTACTCATATTCTGACCTCATTAGCTTTGTGCCAAAATGTTCTGTCATGCTACTATTACTCACTATTATTACAACATTGCATTAACTGACAGAGACAGAGTTGCACTCAGTTCCACAACGTAGAGGTACAAGGGTGGTTACTTTCACCCTACCTGTCTGCTGAAAAAAACAATTGGCTGGCAAAGTAAGATTAAATAGGTTGAAAAAGTGTCCTTTTTTTTGGACAAGCAGAAAAAAACAGCTGACAAAATAGGCACCTTGGAGATCAATCTCCATCTTAGTACATTTACCAAAACATTGTTCACAAAACACGGTAAAATTGAACATAAGTTTAAAAATAAGGACGGTAAGAGCAAGAAAAGTATGTTAAAAAAACTACATTGTATATAGACACAAATTGTTGGTGTTTGTCTTGCTACCAATAGCATGTTAAGGATTATATATTGGGCTCTATTCCAGAATCAGGAGTCACAGTCTAAGGATTCAGCGTAGACCATTTAGGAATGAGAGATTGAGAAGCTTCTTCATCTGGAGAGTGGTAAGTGTAATGAATCCTCAGAAAACAGAAAGCCGATGAAGCCAAGATATTGAGTGTTTTCAAGAAGGAGTTAGATATAATTCTCCTGGTTAAAATGATCAAAGGGTATGGGGAGCAAGTGGGCACAGGTTACTGAGTGTGATAATGAACCATGATCATATTGAAAAGTTGAATGGCCTACTCCTATATTCTGTGTTCCTATCAATTGGTGAGAGAAAATAAATCATATTTGATCAAATGTTATTTAAGAAATGTGATTGGTCCCTTTATGATAAATGAAACATTTTCAAATTTGCAGTCATCTGGATGTATTTGCGCTAGTTCTCAGCTTGAGATGAGACTTGTGACCACATCACTTTTCTATTCCATGTGAATAAATGTACATAAGTTCAAAATTTTGTTGGGAGAATACAATTACTCTTTCTTCCAGTAGTTAAAGTTTGGTAATTTAATAATTTATTTATTATGGTATCTGATAATTAGCTGTGTAATGGAACTGAATGAATTTGATCTCTGACTCTCTTGTCTCAGATTGATGGTTTCAGGATAGATAGAAGCACATGTACTACCAGTCAAGGTATTCTATTAACCCAGCTTAATTTTACTGGAGACAATAAATATCTTTTGCACTGACTGTTACTTTGAGAAGAAATTAATAGAATACCTAAATAGACTTAATATATGAACTTGTGCACTGTAAGCATGTTTAATGGACGGCAAGAACATTTTATATTGATTGAATTGTGGTGAAATAGATGAACCATTTTAATTGAGTTCCTGCTGAATTAATCTGTTGTTTTTCTGCTAATATCATAGTCTGGGTTAACGAGCTTTACATAATACTGAAATATGGGTTTAATTTTTTTTAGGCACTGACGATATTGAGAATGTAGCATGACAAAATATGAAAATGATTAGCTCAGGTTGCAAAATACGTTTGTAGTCCTGTTTCCATTGCTGGGATTTTCAGTCCTGCTACCTGGTCAGGTCACATGCTCCCACAAGCTTGCCAGAGCACTTAGGCTCATTGAAATCCTTGCTGAACAAGAATTAAGGAAGTTGACTGTAATCTTATAGTTATCCTTCTGGATGTGCCGAGGTGCCTGATGCTGCGCAAGCAGCAGGAGGCTGGAGTTCCAGTGCTCCTAAAAGACTTAAAGGCATTCCCTCCCAAAGTGAAGCAAATGACCACTTGTAAAGTGTTGCCTAGCTATATTTTTTGTGTCTTTTAATGTTTTTTTTTGAAAATGATTGAGAGGGCATCTTCTTGTTCCATTGCTGTTATAACCAACCCTATGTGACATTCCCCAAGTTATTACAGATACAGATGGAATAACCTAAGTCATTAAGCCTTCAGGTGAGGACGGATGAACTGACTCCACTTCTCTGTTCACCCAAACCCCTGGGTTGGTCACAACAGAATTAATTTAAAAAGGAGCCTACCCTTGTTGGCGCCTTTCTCCCACTCTTAATGAATATATATTTGAAAAGGAGCCAATTGAGCCAGACTTTCAGTTTAATGGAAGAGTGCATTATTAGTTACTAAATGCAAGAAGAAATAATAGTAAAACACACACAGATTTTAAAAATAAGAAATGAGCCTGAAAAAAGTTAAGCAATACACGAATCAGTCTCTCTGGGTGGTTCGTGAAGAGAGGAAAGCTGAACAGTGAATTTCAGGACTGTAGGCTTTACAGCTGGTTGAAACCCATAAGACCATAAGAAATAGAAGCAGGAGTGGCCCACTGAGCCTGCTCTGCCAGTCAGTAGGAGCATGGTTGATTCAACATTCCTCACATCCACTTTCTTACCCTTTCCCCTTGATTCATCTACTGCTCAAGGATCTATCTGTCTCAACTTTAAACATACACATGGACTATTCCCCATGACTCTCTTTAGGAAGGAATTTCAAAGACTCACAACCTGTGAGAGAAGAAATTCCTCTGCATCTCAGTCTTAAATTGGTGCCCCTTTTATTCTGAGACTGTGGCCTCTGGTCCTAGACTCTCCCATGAGGGGGAAACATTGTCTCAGCATTTAGCCTGTCAAGCTCCTTTAGGATCCCATACATTTCAATAAGATCACCTCTCGTTCTTCTAAACTCCAGTGAGTGGAGCCCCAACCTGTTTGACCTTTGCTCATAAGACAAACCTTCTCTGAACTGAAATAATATCTTTTCTAAAATAAAGGGGCCAAACTACTCACAGCACTCCAGATGTGGTCTCACCAGCACCTTGTACAGTTGCAGTAAGACTTTTCTACTTGTATACTTCAAGCCCCTTGAAATAAGGGCCAACATTCCATTACCTTTCCTGATTACCTGCTGCACCTATGGGCTAATTTTCTGTTTCATACACAAGTAGTCACATTGTCCCTTTGTGTTGCAGATTTCTTCAATTTTTCTCCATTTAAATAATATTCTGTTCTTCGCTCTTCATATTTTCCCACATTATACTCCATTTGCCAACCTACTTAACTTGTCAATATCTCTCTGTAAACTGTTTATAACCTTCTTATAACCTGACTTTTCACTTATTTTAGTGTCATCTGTAAATTTGACTACAGTGCATTCATTTCCTTCCTTACAGTCATTAGTATATATTGTAAACAGTTGCAGTCCCAGCACTGATCCCTGTGGAACCCCACTGATCAAGGGTCACCAAACAGAAAATGAATTCCTTATCCTCCCTCTTTGTTTCCTGTCCATTAGCCAATTTTCTATCCATCTCAATATACTACCTCCAACACCCTGGGCTCTTATCTTAAGACAAAACCTTTTGTGAAGTACCTTGTTGAATGCCATCTGGAAGTTCAAAGACAATATATCCTCTGGCTCCCCTCTATCCACTTTGGATGAAACTTCCACAAAAATCTGTAATAACATAGTCAGGCATAATTTCCTTTCCACGAAGCCTTCTGTCCTGTTTCCATTGGATGGTGATTAGCGAGCAGCACTCAGACTGAGAAAATCCCTCTGTTCCTCCATTTTCTTCTTACTTAGTGCCAGAAGCAAGCTAGTTAAAAAGCCAGAATGAGAGTGCCCCTTTACCTACAATGCAGTGGTAACTAGTGGGTGATTCTTCAACTGCGAAGTTCACAGCACACTAGCATTGTGAATCTAGGCTAGTATTTAGGTTATTTCTGTTCGCTACCATACCTATTTCACCAGCACACACAGTCCAAAGTTACTGTTAGCTTTTAACCTCTGTGTATATTCCTGGAAGGTCTAAACCAAAGACATCTGTAAGAGTTTGCCTTGTCCTGATACAGTGGAGATAACTTTCTCATCACCTCTTTCTGTGGTGTGTTTGTCTCTCTCTCTCTGTTTGAAGTTTCCTGACATTCAAAGCCATGACATTCTATGGGTCCCACGTTGGACTTTACCAGACAGTGACTGAATTCACATTATAATGTGTTTCTGACTGTTGCATTCCTCTTTTAAAACATATATTTTGGATTTAAAAATTTAAAACATCCACAGCACTTTAGGGTTCTGATTCATTGTTGTGAAATATTTACCTTATACTACAACTGATATTGAAAATGGAAAGCATCTAGCAGACCAATGTAGAGAGCCTGTGTCTGTTAATTTCACAGAAACCAGACTCCATGTTGTCCAAAGTTAAGATGATGTGGAGGAGCCAGTGTTGGACTGGGGTGGACAAAGTTAAAGATCACACAACACCAGCTTATAGACCAACAGGTTTATTTGGAGGCATTAGCTTTTGAAGCACTGCTTCTTCATCAGGCGGTTGGAATCAGTGCTTCGAAAGGTTTACGAGGATGTTGCCTGGTATGGAAGGTGCTAGCTATGAAGAGAGGTTGAGTAGTTTAGGGTTGTTTTCATTAGAAAAAAGGAGATTTAAGGGGGACCTGATTGTGGTTCACAAAATCATGAAGGTATAGACAGGGTGGATAGAGATAAGCTTTTGTCCCAGGGTGAGGGATTCAATAACGAGAGGTCACGCGTACAAGGTGAGACGTGAAAAGTTTAAGGGAGATACACGTGGAAAGTACTTTACACAGCAGGTGATAGGTGCATGGAATGTGTTGGCAGTAGAGGTAGTAGATGCAGGCACGGTAGATTCATTTAAGGTACATCTGGACAGATGCATGAGTAGGTGGGGAGCAGGGGGATACAGATGCTTAGGAATTGGGTGATAGTGGGTTTGGATCGGCTCAGCCTTGGAAGGCCGAAGGGCCTGTTCCCGGGCTGTAAATTTTCTTTGTTTTTTGAAAGCTAATGCCTCCAAATAAACCTATTGGATTATAACGTGTTGTGTGATTTTTAACGAAAGTTAAAATATTCACGTGGATGAACCTTTAATCAGTTGCCCTCTGAATGTGTGTTCAGGACGTGGAAGCAGTCCATCTTCTGTTTCTCACCACCGAAGGAAAAAATTCAGCCCATGATGTATAACTACTGATTGGTGTCAACTTCCTCATGCCATTTGACAAAAATAAATTTAATCCCCTTGAACTGAATGAGGGATATGCCAGGCAAATGGTATTGAAATGTAATCTGGTGCTTCCTTTAGCAGTGTCTGTCTGCTCCTGATAACAGACGTTAATGTTAAGATGCTGTTCTGTAAGGAGGCATGCTTTCTTTATTGATGATAGAAATGGCATAAGTCACTGACTGTGAAGATAAACTATATTAACAGTTGCACACCTTAACCATGGAGTCAGGTTCACTTGTGCAAGTTGCTTTCCTCACCTCAGTGGAAGAAAAAAAAATTATTACTAACATCAAGCATTTTTCTGTTTTTATTGAAGCTTTCCCCATTTGTAGTAAATGAGGTTAGAAAAAGGTGCAAAAGAAAATTGGTTTTCACATGTGAATACATTATTGAAATCATTAACATTGAATATCTGCTGTGCATTTCTCACTCCAGGTCAGGTACAAAGTTAAAGAGTTTAAGGAAGGGGCATTAAATAGTAGAAGCATTTAAAACTGGATGGAGAGACAATTGAAAAGAAAAAAATGCTGGAAATCACAGTGGGTTAGGCAGCATCCATGGAGAGAAAGCATCCATTTCAGATTCTGAGGCTTCTTCGATGCTAGATGGAGGGGGAGGACACATGGTTACTGACAGCCTTTCTGGCTGCTCAGTGGGGACGAGGTATGTTTTGCACCTGCCCAGTTTACAAGAAAGAAAGCAGGAGAGAACACCGGTGCTTCACCGGAGGCTCACTGATGATGTTACCTAGCATGCCAGCTCAGCGAACAAACCTACAACCTGTAGCAATCTTCTGATGAAGAATCATTGAGACTAAAAATGTTAACTTGCTTTCTCTCCACAGATGCTGTCTGACCCGTTGGGATTACTAGCATTTTCTTGTTTTCAGTACAGATTCCAATATTGGCAGTAATTTGCTCCTATATTGTGGACAAACCATTTTTGGGTAGATTGTGGTGACGCAGAGTGAGAAGGCAGTCTCGGTTTTATTTTTGTTCATTTACCGGATGTAGGCGACACATTGTCTCAATAATTGCTCAATTTGTTATTTCCCAGATTACCGTATCCAGTCATACATAGTGTATAGGGAGAAAGTGAGGGCTGCATTTGCTGGAGATCAGAGTCAAAAGGTGTGACACCGGAAAAGCACAGCAGGTCAGGCAGCATCCGAGGAGAAGGAGAATCGATGTTTCAAGCATAGGGTCTTCATCAGGAATGCGCGGGGTGGGGGTGGGGGGTGCAATGGGGCTGAGAAATAAACAGGAAGGGTTGGCCTGAGGAGAAGGTAGCTATGAATGCGATAAGTAGATGAAGTTGGGGGGTGATAGTGATGGGTTGGAGGGGAGTGGAACAAGTAGGTGGGAAGGAAGATGGACAGGTAGACCAGTTCAAGAGGGTAGTGCTAAGTTGGAGGTTTGGATCTGGTGTAGATGGGAAGAAGGGAGATGAGGAAGCTAGTGAAATCCACATTGACCCTATGTGGTTGGAGGGTCCCAAGGCAGAAGATGAGGCATTCTTTCTCCAGTCATCAATTGGCTAGGTTTTGGCGGTAGAGGAGGCCCAAGACTTGCATGTCTTTGGTAGAGTAGGAGGAGGAGTTGAAGTGATTGGCCACGGGTTGTTGCGTTGTTTGGTGCATGCATCCCAGAAATGTTCTCTGAAAGGTTACAGTAGCAGCATTCCCCACTTTTTCCTCTGCTACCAAGTTCACCTAGACCATCTCGGACATCTTCCTCCCCTTTCTAGACCTCTCCATCTCCATTTCTGGTGACCAACTCAACAAGACATCTCCTTCAAACTCGGAAAACTCCCACAGCTATCTGGACGACACCTCCTCCTGCCTCGCCTCCTATAAAAATTCTATCCCTTACTCCCAATTCCTCTGCCTCCACCAGATCTGCTCCCAGGAGGACCAATTTCACTCCAGGACATCCCAGATAGCCTCTTACTTCAAGGACCATAATTTCCCCTCCCACGTGGTCAACAATGCCCTCCAGCTCATCTGTTCCACTTCCTATACTTCCACCCTTGAACCAACCCCTCCAACAGCAACAAAGATAGAAATCCAGCCCACGCCCCTGCCCACCCTGCCACCCCCCGCTCCTCACCTTCCACCCGACTAATTTCCAGATAGAGCGCATTATCCTCTGCCATTTCTGGCATCTACAGTGAGACTCCACCCCTTTCAGCATTCTGCAGAGACCATTCCCTCCACGATATCCTTGTTGGGTTTACGCGCCCCCTCCAACCCACCCTCCACTCTTAAAGCCTTCTGTTGCCACTGCAAGAGGTGGAAAACCTGCGCCCACACATTCCCCCCCATCACTTCCATCCAAGGCTCTAAAGGATCCTTCCAAATTCGGCAGAGATTTTCCTGCTCCTCCAAACACCTCATCTACTGTGTCTGTTGTTCTCAATGTGGTTTCTTCTACATTGGGGAGACAGGACACCAACTTGTGGATTGTTTCAGAGAACATCTCGTGACGCACGCACCAAACTACCCCACCGCCCTCTGGCTGACTACTTCAAATCCCCGTCCAACTCTGCCAAGGACATACAGGTTCTGGGCCGCCTCCACCGCCAAATCCTAGCCGCCCGACGACTGGAGGAAGAACACCTCATCTTCTACCTTGGAACCCTCCATCCACATGGAATCAATGTTGATTTCACCAGTTTCCTCATCTTCCCTACTCCCACCTATACCAGATCCAACTGTTGAACTTGGCACAGCCCTCTTGAACTGTCCATCTTCCTTCCCACCTATCCACTCCACCCTTCACTCTGACCTATCACCATCAACCCTCACTTTCATCTACCTATTCCATTCCTAGCCACCTTTCCCCCAGGCCCACTCTCCTCCCATTTATCACTCAACTCCCTTGGGTACCTTCCCCTCCCCCCTCCCCCTGCAACTTTCCTGATGTAGGGCTTATGCTTGAAACATTGACTCTCCTACTCCTTGGATGTTGCCTTACCAGCTGTACTTTTCCAGCACCGCACTTTTTGACATATAGTATATAAGATCACTATGTAAGATTCTTATTCATTCATGGAATGTTGACATCAATGAAAAGAACAGTTTTAATTTCCCATCCCTAACTGTCCTTGCATTGAAAGCTTTACTTATCTATTTCAGAGGGTAATTAAGAGTCAACTACATTCATGAAGCTCTGGAGTCACATGTAGGCCCAGGGATGGCATATTTATTTCCCTGAAGGACATTAAAAATATCTGGTTCACTAAACCATAGTGGTTACTTAGTTGCCATTAGGCCAGTTTTTAATTCCATATCTGTTTTTAATTCCAATTTTAGGACTCTAACTATGCCCCTCATAATTTTATACATCTCAAACATTTTCTCTCTTCGTCTCCTCTGCTCCAAGGAAAACAACCTCAATTCATCTGAGCTCTCTTCAGAACTAAAATTCTCAAGCACAGGCATCATCCTAGTAGACCTCCTTTTCATCTTCTCCAGTGCAATCATATTCCTCCTATAACGTGAATTCCAGAACTGCATATAATATTCTAGCCTGGTTTACCAATATTTGATATACTTCTAGTTTAATCTCCCAATCTTCAATGTTATGAACTTAATAAAGGCAAATATCCTTTATCTCTTCTTAATCATTCTAAGATCGTTAAAGGAATTGGTGGAGGTGCACACCAAGGTCTGTCTGATCCTTGGTCCTTCTCAGGATCCTACTGTTCACCATGTATTCCCTTGTCTTTATGGTCCTGCCCAAGTGCATTACCTCGCATTTATCCAGATTAAATTCATGCATTGGAGTTACCGCTTGGCATGAGTAACTTTCTATATCTCCTGGATGTCATACTGAAAGTAGTTAGAAAAATATTACTATCAGCTTTCTTGTCACTCATCATCCTTCAAATTGTGGGGAGAAAAGACATTTGTCTTGATAAATTGTGGCAAAGTTACTTCAATGTTTGCCATGAGGTAATGAGAACTCTTCAAAGCATTGAGATCCTTTGAATCTATATGTACTCTTCAAACATTTTATTTTCACTGCTACCCTATTGTTAATCCAGCTGTAGGAACTGTTGTCACTTTCAATTGCTCCCTTCTTTCCCAGCTCTATCTTGTCATTGAGGCTGGAGACTTTCAGGGCAATTAGAACTCTCCTCAGCTGAAGCCAAATTCGTCTCACATTTTCTTCTACTTGAAGATGATGTTCACTTGGAAGAAGTCCAATAACTCCAAGGAGTCTTTGTAAACTGTTTAGCAGTCAATGGTTTAATGGCCTGAAAAATGCTCCAAATCTCGTCTAGTACAGTTAGAGCTACCAGTCCAAGCTTTAGACTTACTTGATGTAAGTGCATTTTGCTTAATGTTTACTATCTGGAACTTCAGATCTTTATTCCTCACATTGTAAGAAACTCCTAGCTTAGTTTGTCCAATTAGGATTAATATTGTTCCATTATACAGCCTCAATTTTATTCTTGAGACTTTTATTTTGGGTGAAAATCTTGAGTCATTTCACACAGGTCTGCAGAGTTCATTATTTTGCATGAAGCACCATATGTCTCTGATACTTGCTCAATGCTCTTTTTCTGCGGTCACCATTCTAATACCACTAACCATTTGGCACCTTTTGATCTGATAGCGCTAACTCATTTTATTGGGTAAAATGATTTTCTCAGTATCAGCTGCCATCTTTGTAGGCTTAATTTCAGCTAAATGATTGTGATAAGGTGATTCAGCTGTTTGCAATTAGAGCTTTTCCATTCTAAACATATTTAATTTGGTTTATTTCCTGTACACTATATAAATATTATCCTTTGCCCTTGATCTTCCAGATGCCTTTCTGCAACTATATTTTTCCTTTTCCACCAAAACCTGTTAATTTCATTCAACTCAAATTGTCTGTTAGTAAAGTCTTATCTGTTCTCCTTTACGCTGTAGCTGATAATTATCAGAGTTTCTGCATATATTGTTAGCTTTCTTGAGAGTATGTCCCTCTTTTATGATCAGATATGCTCTCATGACAGGATCTCATAAACCTAAGACAGATTTTCTCTGATAAAATTGTCTTTCAGTTGTCTAAACTGTCAGGATTCAGCTCAATTGTCAGTTTCCTATCATATTTATCAATGGTCTCCCCCTCCCCTTGAGTTGTGATGTTGAACACATGCTGGTCATGTGTAATTTAAATATTGGGGTTCAAAATGTGACTTCAAAACTTTCAAAATTTCGGCACTTTGGCCGTTAGTGAGATCTAGTCTTCAATTACAGCCTGTAGCACAATATGCCCAGCACTGGGAAGAATACTGTAACTCAAATACTCATGTTTTCTAATTAATATTGTAGTTACTTCATTGTTGTGCAACTGAAAGAGTGAAAAAAGAATCTATTTCTGTCTCAAATGTCCTTCCATTTTCACAGCAGAAGGGCCTAGAAAACATTCACCCATTTTATCTCACCCACTAATTCAAAGTTGCAGATTATTGTTTTGTTCAACCTTTTTTCAGCAGCTGACACCATATTGTAAGTGATGTGCATTTAATAGCTACTATAGATTGCACACAAAGATCCTTACAGCAGAGATAGAGGTCACATGACTGCAGCAAACCAGCCAATATACCAAGGATACAATTGCTTTTGTCCAAACGCTTAACCTTTCCTCAGATGAAAAACTGCTCATTTCAGTTGTAAGTCCAGTAACCCTTCACTGATTAGCTTTCAGATTCTCTTTTTAATAAGGGGATCAACACTGTACATAATATGTCCATATGTGATCTCATCAATCCTCTGGATAAATTAAAGTGTAAGTCTCTACTTTGGAATTAAATTTTCATTTAAATCTACAATAATATTATATTTGCTTCATTAATTACTTGCTTTATCTGCATTCTAAGCTTTCGTGATTCATGCCTTAGGATATCCAGATCCTTCTGCATCTCAGATCTCTGCAATCTCTCACCATGAAGACAATCTGCTGTTTCTCTCATCCTTTCTGCAAGACTGAACAATTTTATATCTTTCACCCTGCTCTCCATTTGCCAGACCTCTGACTAGTCACTTACCTTCCATTTATTTATTCGTAGCTTCATTATGTTCTCTTCACAATTCCATTTTACTGATCTTTGGATGGGTAGGACAGGTGTCTGGAGAGGGCCATCTCCTATGGTAATAGTGATCTCTCACTTACAGGCTGCTTACTCTTGGGTTGTTCACCCAATGTCAAGAAGTGCCTTTTCCCCTTATAACTACCCCTATCACTCCAGTATGTTCCTTTGGCATGGCTATAAACAGAAGGATTTGTGTGCTAAATCTCCTACCTGCTACTCTCCAATCCTCGCTCCCTCTTTTGCTGCTTGTTCAATCACCAGGGCATCAGTTACCAAAGTCTGATACCGAAGTGGTGACAAATATTTTCAATGTCTCTTAGAAGTAGAACCATTCGCATATACATGCTTCTCAACACCAGCCAGGTCAATGCCTGGCAGTGGTTGTGCAGTTGTATACAATCTCTATTTCTTAATTATGTTCACCAGAGAGTCCATTAGTCCTCATGGCTCTCTTGGGTTTACCCCTTGAAAACTGTGTTTCATTCCGGATGTACTTGAATCCAGTGAAGCCCACCAAGATTGCAATTCTTAACGTGTGCAATCTCCCAGACCTGCTCCTGTTGGCAATTGAAAATCCAACTTCTTGAATCACTTTTTCCATCTGCCTTTAGGTTCCTAATGATGGGTGATACGTTATTGAGGTGACAGTGTCTCTTAACCAACTGGAGAGATGGCAGAAACTCTATGTCACCTGTGTTTGCGAAGGTCCACTGCATGTGCCTGAAATCAGGCAGCTGATTGGCCCCAAGATGAAGGACCTCGGGGCAGAAGTAATACTTGCTGAATTATTATCCAGTCAGAATCTGGTAGCTGTATTGTGGCAGTGCCACTGGTGAGGTGGGCTACATGTATCTCAGTGGGTTGTAAAACTGGAGGAAGAGAAGACAGAAGGACAGGTGAGGTTATAAAGTTAATGTTTTTTCTTTGTTCAGTAATGAAATGTTGCTAGATAGGCCAGTATTTCCCATCCCTAAATGAACTTAAGAATGTGATGATGAGCTGTCTTTGTGAAATGCTGAAGTCCATTTGGTTTAGATGCCCCAAATGCTGTTGGGGAGAGAGTTCCAGGATTTTGATCCAGTAAAACTGAAGGAACAGAGATGTATTTCCAGGTCAGGATGCCAAGTGGTTTGGAGAGGAGCTTACAGACAATGATGTTCCCATTTAACTACTTACTTTATCCTTGAAATGGTAGTGTTTGTGTGTTTTGAAGGTACTGCTAAAGGAACTTGGTTAATTTCTGCAGTATTGTAGATGGTACAAACTGCTGCAACTGTGCATCAGTGATGGAAGGTGTGAATGTTCGTGAATGTGATGTCAATCAATGGGCTGTTTTGCCCTTGATGGTGTCATGCTTCTTGAGTGTTGTTGGAGGTGCAATCGTTTTCATCACACTCCAAACCTGGGGCTTGTTGATTCTGAATAGGCTCTGGGGATTCAGAAGGTGAGTTACTCATCATAGAATTCCGAGTCTCTAATCAGCTCTTGTAGCCACTCTATTTGTGGCTATCCAGTCAGTTTTTGGTCAATGGTAACACCACGATATTGATTCTATGGGATTCAATGATGAGAATACCATTAAACATGATGGGGTTAAATGAGCTCCTGTTGGAGATGGTCATTGTCTGGAGCTTGTGGTGTGCAAATATTCCTTGACATTTGTCAGTCTATATCTGAATATTGTCAGGTCTTGTTTCATTTGGACATGGACTGCTTTAATATCTGAAGAGTAGTGAAAGTTGCTGAACATTGTGCAATCATCAGTGAAGATCTCTTTCTCTCTTCCTCTCTTTTTCTCTCTCTCTTTCTCTCTCGCATACACAGAGGAGCCTATAGTTTTTTAAAATCTTTTTTATGGCATTTCCTGATGCCACACGGTCAAAGATAGCTTTGAATCAGTTTCTTTGTCCATGTTTGACCAAAGTTGTTATAATGTCTGGAGGCAAATTGCCCCAGTAAAATGTAAACTGAATGTGACTGAACAGGTTATTGCTCGGCAAGTGTTGCTTGATAACACTGTTGTTGACATTCTCCATCATTTTACTGATGATTGAGAGTAAACAGATGGGGCAGTAATTGACCATGTTGGAATTGTTCTGCTTTTTGTGTACGGGACATCCCTGGGCAATTTTCCACATGGTCTCTTTAACAATCTGGTAAAGCTGTTGTGAATGGGAACCAGGGAGTCACTAATCAACATGGTCATGTCTTAGTGTCGTTTGCTCACGGCCAATTTCTTTCGATAAAAAGAGATCCAGTCTAATTGCTATAGACAAACTTTGCATATGGTGACATGTTGTATAATGACATCACTATCTTGGGAGTCTGATTGACATAAAACTTTTTACAATTACTTGCATAATTTCCCAAGGCCCCAGCCTAATTTAGACAACTCCTCACCTGACTGCAGTACTTTGCTGCTCAAAATTGGGAAAGGGTTCTTTCACACAAGTATACAGTAATCCCTTAACTTTAAGTTGCTCATTGCATTTGCAGGAAAATGTAACCATTTGTAGGAGATGACAGTGTGATTTGCGAAGAGATGACTTATTGCACAGCAAACTAAATCTTGTTTTGATACAGAGTAGGTTGCCATGAAACCATAGCCAAAAACAGCAAACAAGCAGCAGGACCAGGCATTCTAATGTCAGAGTTTACTGTTGGTTTTGAGGCTAGGAAAGCTTTAATAACATTTTTACATGTGTTCCAGTTGGATCTGTGTTTGCATTTACAATTGCAGTATGTTTTAGAACCTCCTAGTATGGAGATGTATGATGAGTGAGACCAGTTTAAAATTTATTACTTCTGTGTTCAATATTTTTGTGACTTTTGAATTAGCTCTGCAACTTGAAACAATTGATTAAATGAACAACATAATGTAATTCATGGAATTTAGTTAAAATTAATGTGGAATGCTATGATGGGAGACAATCTGGGATCATGAGCTCTTTCAAGTAGAGTGATGGCACAATAAAATTGAAGCCACTTTGTTTTCTCCTCACTTGGAAAAGAACTAACATACTTGGTTTGAAATGATAAAAGAGAAGGATGGAACTTGGCAAACATTTCATCATGTCATTGAGATGGAGCAGGGCATCATAAATTACTACAAGACTGGGTTTGGCTCAGATTTGCGGGCAGGCTCTACATTCATGCCAATTAGAAGTAAATTCAATACTTCATAGCAACAGAAATAGCTACTGTAATGTGCCTTAAAACATGTGCTTGTAATTAATGTCATGTTATTGTCTGGAAAAACATTACTTACTACAGTGTTAGTAAATATTTTACTTCAGATAGGCTAACAGCTGAAACAGCTTGGGGACAGAACTGCTTCAATCTGTTCTTACTCATTCAAACCTATCCTATTCTTCTGACATGAAGGTTCATTGATTGTTTAAAAGATTGTGAAGTCCATGGTGAAAAATATGGTGCAAAATCTGTAAGGGAGAAAGGTGAACAATGTAATTTTTATTCTTAAAGCATCTCTAGCAAAGCAATTATTCCTTATCCCCAATTCGCATTGCGAAATTTCATTGAATTCCCAAAGTGTGGAAAGAGACCATTAGGTCCACTGAGTCTGCATTGACTTTCCAAAGAACATCCCAATCCCACATAGCACCCACCCATTTGTGTGGTTATTTTCCTAGCCTGCACATTCTGGACATTATGGGGCAATTTAACATGGCCAATCCACTTAAGCTGCAGATCTTTGGATTGAGAGAGGAAAATGGAGCACTTGGCAGAAAACCACACTGACACAGGGAGAATGTGCAAACTCCATACAGACTATCACCCAAGTCTGGTATCGAACCTCGGTCCCTGGTGCTGTGAGGCAGCAGTGCTAACCATTGAGCTACTATGCCCTCTGGTTACCAAATCAGAATCTGGTTGTGAATTGCCATCTTGAATCTCTGCAGTCCATATGCTGTTGGCACACTAGCAGTGCTGTTAAAAAGGGGGTTCCAGGATTTTGACATAGTGACAGTAAGGAAAGCAATGTATTTCCAAGTCATGATGGTGAGGGGCTTGGGGAGAAATTTGTTTCCATACATTGGCTGCTTCAGAGGTTCACCTTCAGAGTGTTGCTGGTGGAGATTCAGTGGTGATCATGCTTTTGATGGTCACGAGAAACTAGTTAATTTCTCTATTGGAGATGGTCATTACTTGGCATATGAGCTGCAAAAAAATATATTTGCCTCTTCCCATCCCAAAGCTGAGTTCTGACCAGGTCTTATTGCATTTGGACATGGACTAGTTTAATATCTGAGAAGTTAAAAACGTACAATTAGCAGGCATCCTAACTTCTACCTTTTTTAATTCAGTCATGGGATATGGGCGTCACTGGCTGGGCCAGAATGTTTTGCCTACTCCATGTTGCTGTTTGGAAGGTGGTGGTGAGCTCCCTTCTTGAACAGCTATAGTCCATTTGCCTTAAGTAAATCCACTGTACTGTTAGGGAGGAAATTCCAGGATTTTGACCCATTGACACTGAAAAAGAACATGATATATTTCACAGTCAAGATGCTGCATGGTTTGGAATGGAACATGGTCATGTAGGTGCTGCCTTTCTCCTTCTAGGTAGAAGTGGCTGTATGTTTGAAAGATGTTGATCAAGGGGCCGAGGTGAATTTCTGCAGTATATCTTACAGATGGCACACATGGCTGCAACTGTACTTCAGTGATTGAGGGAGTGAATGGTTTGTGGATGTTGTGATGATACTATGGCTCTAGGAGGGATATTTTGTCCTTTCCTTTTATGAAGTGGTTGAGACAGCAGTGCTGAGAGGTCTGTTTCAAACCAGTAAAGTAAACAGCTTGTGACACCTTGGGTTTAAAAAAAAATTGGAACAATAGAAATAGCCTGAATGGGTGGGGTCAAACTTTCACAGAACTGGGATTTTTAGTTTTAGCTTTCAGAAGCAGTTGCTGGGGTCTTGAAGCAGGATGTGGAAGCTCTTGTACCACTCTCTGCTACAGCTAAGAGCTGGGGTCCTCTTCTTGCTGCTAGAATAGTATGTGAAATAAACTATTTTACTGACTTTGCCTTTGCCAATTGTGTGGTTATAGAATGTTATTGTGTTAGAACAGTTAATGAGTAGTTTATTATTTTGTTAAATATTTCAATATTTCAATAGAATTATGGGCAAGCCAACTTTTTTAAAATGTTGTCTGTATTTTAAATGTACTGTATGAATAATGTGTGTTTTGTATCAAGCCATATAGTTTGACTAATTGACTTGTACCCGAAATGCACTGCCAGGCACTTGCCTTTAAAATAAGAAAACATTCGGGTCTAACCTATCTCCTTGACATGTTTTGAGAGGGTTTGGTCTGGTCCATAACAATGTGGTGCCAATCAAGCATGTCACCCAGAATGATTTCAAGTGGGGAGTATTCCATCATACTCCTGACTTGTGCCCTGTAGATGGTGAACATATTTTAGGAAGTCAGGTGGTGAGTTACTCATTACAGTATTCCTAGCCTCTGATTTACTCTTGTTACCACTGAATTCATATGGTTTGTCCAGTTCGGTTTCTGGTTGATGTTAATCCACTGGAGGTTAGTAGCATCAGAGTCCTAGAGTTGTTCAGCATAGAAACAGACTTTTTGGTCCAACTAGTCCATGCCAACCAAATATCCTAAATTAATCTAGTTGCCAACTTTAGGCCCATACCACTCTAAACTCTTTCTATCATATACCCATCTAGACACCTTTTAAATGTTGTCATTGTACCAGTCTCCACCACTTCCGCTGGCAGTTTATTTCACACACATACCACCTTCAGGGTGAAAAACTTGCCCCTTATGTCCCCTTTAAATGTTTCCTCTCACCTTAAACCTATATCCTCTAGGTTTGGACTTGCCCACTCTAGGGGAAAATATTTGTCTGTTCACCCTCTCTCTGCCCCTCATGATTTAAGAAAATTCCGTAAGGTCACCTCGAGATCTTTCAAGTTTCACAACATTCTTCCTGTAGCAGGGAGACCAGAATTGAACACAGTATTCCAAAAGTGGCCTAACCAATGTCGTGTACAACCATAATTTGACCTCCCAACTCATGTATAATAGTGGGGATTCAATGATAATAACACCATTGAATGTGAAGTGATGGTAGTTAGATTCTCTCTTGTTGGTGAAGGCCATTGCCCAGCATTTGTGTGTCACTTTTCAGCCCAAACCTGGATATTTTTCAGGTCTTACTACATTTGGACGTAAACTGCTTCAGTATCTGAAGAGCTGTGAATGGTGCTGATCATTTTGTGATCATTGGCAAAAAAAGTAGCATAGAGTATAAGAGTAAGGAGGTAATGTTAGACTTGTAAAGAGCATTGGTCAGGCCACAACTTAAGAGCTGTTAGCAGTTCTGGTCACCTCACTACAGGAAGGATGTGATAGCACAAGAGAGGGTACAGAGGAGGTTCACCAAGGCGTTGTCTGGTTTGAAGAAATTGAGCTATAAGGGGAGATTACATTGGCTTGTATTGTTTTCTTTAGAGCATGGGAAACTGATGGGGCAAAAAGATTGAGATTAGATAAGATTCTCTACAGTGTGGGAACAGGCCCTTCAGCCCAACAAGTCCACACTGACCCTCCGAAGAGTAACCCACCCAAACCCATTCCCCTACCCTATATTTATCCCTGACTAATGCACCTAACACTGTGGGCAGTTTAACATGGCCAATTCACCTGACCTGCACATCTTTGAATTGTGGGAGGAAACCGGAGCACCTGGATGAAACCCACGCAGACACAGGGAGAATGTGCAAACTCCACACTGACAGGTGGGAATTGAACCTAGGTCCTTGGTGTTGTGAGGCAGCAGTGCTAACCACTGAGCCACTGTGCCACCCCATGGTGGGAGATGTATAAGATTATGAGCGATTTGGACATGGTGAATAGAGAGCAGCTTGTTCCCTTTGTTTGAGGAGTCAATCATGAGAGACCATAATTTTAGGATAAGGGGCAGGAGATTCAGAGGGGATTTGGGAAAAAATCGTTTTCACTCAGTGGGTGCTGGGAATCTGGAATGCAATACCTGGAAAGGTAGAAAAGGCTGGAAATCTTACAAATTTGAAAAGATATTTAGATGAGCACTTCAAATATCATAACATTCAAGGATATGGGACAAACGCCTCACAGCGCCAGAGACCCGGGTTCAATTTCCGCCTCAGGCGACTGACTGTGTGGAGTTTGCACGTTCTCCCCGTGTCTGCGTGGGTTTCCTCCGAGTGCTCCGGTTTCCTCCCACAGTCCAAAGATGTGCAGGTCAGGTGAATTGGCCATGCTAAATTGCCTGTAGTGTTAGGTAAGGGGTAAATGTAGCGGTATGGGTGGGTTGCGCTTCGGCAGGGCGGTGTAGACTTTTTGGGCCGAAGGGTCTGTTTCCACACTGTAATGTAATCTACAAAAATTAGGATTAGCAAAATTTTACTGGTAGTTACTCTGGTGCAGACTCGTTGGGCTGAAGGGCCTTCTCTGTGCTGTATGAGTCTATGAATCCCCACTTCTGACCTTAGAATGGAGGGGTGGTCATTGATGAATCAGCTAGAGATGGTTGGGCCGAGGGCACTATCCTTAAAGAACATCTACAGTGATGCCATGGATTGACATGGCTGATCTCCAACGACTACAACGTTGTAACTTTAACAAAAAAAGAAATTGTTGGAAAGGCTCAGCAGGTCTGGCAGCATGTGTGGATAGAAATCAGAGTTCACGTTGCAGGTTGAGCGACCCTTCCTCAGACCCTTCTTTTTTTTGTGCTAGATGTGATGCCAATCAGCAGGGAGTCTTCTCCCTGATTCCCATTGACGCTAACTTTGTTAGGGCTCCATCTCTGCATACCTCGACACGGTTCTGTCCCCCTTAGTCCAAGAATTCCCCATCTACATTTGGGACATCACCCACGCCCTCCACCTCCTCCATGATTTTCGCTTCCCTGGTCCCCAACGCCTTATCTTCACCATGGACATCCAGTCCCTGTACACCTCCATCCCCTATCACGAAGGACTCAAAGCCCTCCACTGCTTCCTTTCCCGCCATACCAATCAGTACCCTTCCACTGACACCCTCCTTCGACTGACTGAACTGGTCCTCACTCTGAACAACTTCCCTTTCCAATCCTCCCATTTCCTCCAAACCAAAGGAGTAGCCATGGGCACCCGCATGGGCCCCAGCTATGCCTGCCTCTTCGTAAGATATGTGGAACAGTCCATCTTCCGCAGCTACACTGGCACCACCCCTCACCTTTTCCACTGCTACATCGATGACTGTATCGGCGCTGCCTCATGCTCCCACGAGGAGGTTGAACAGTTTATCCACTTGACCAACACCTTCCACCCCGACTTCAAATTTACCTGGACCATCTCAGACTCCTCCTTCCCCTTCCTAGACCTCTCCATTTCTATCTAGGGCGACCGAATCAACATGGACATTTACTATAAACTGACCGACTCCCACAGCGACCTAGACAACACCTCCTCCCACCTTGCCCACTGTAAAAACGCTATCCCATATTCCCAATTCCTTCGTCTCCGGTCCCAGGAGGACCAGTTCCAATACCGAACAACCCAGGTGGCCTCCTTCTTCAAAGACCACAATTTCCCCCCAAATGTGATCGACGATGCTCTCCACCACATCTCTTCCACTTCCCGCTTCTCCGCTCTTGAGCCCCGCCCCTCCAATCACCACCAGGACAGAACCCCACTGGTCCTCACCTACCACCCCACCAACCTCTATATACATCGTATCATCCATCGTCATTTCCGCCACCTCCAAACGGACCCCACCACCAGGGATATATTTCCCTACCCTCCCCTATCAGCGTTCCGAAAAGACCACTCCCTCCGTGACTCCCTCGTCAGGTCCACACCCCCCACCAATCCAACCTTCACTCCTGGCACCTTCCCCTGCAACCGCAAGAAATGCAAAACTTGCGCCCACACCTCCCCCCTTACTTCCCTCCAAAGTCCCGAAGGGATCCTTCCATATACGCCACAAATTCACCTGCACCTCCACACACATCATTTACTGCATCCGCTGCACCCGATGTGGCCTCCTCTATATTGGGGAGACAGGGCGCTTATTTGCGGAACGTTTCAGAGAACACCTCTGGGACCCCTGGACAAACCAACCCAACCACCCCGTGGCTCAACACTTCAACTCCCCCTCCACTCCACCAAGGACATGCAGGTCCTTGGCCTCCTCCATCGCCAGACCAGGCAACACGATGGCTGGAGGAAGAGCGCCTCATCTTCCGCCTAGGAACCCTCCAACCACAAGGGATGAACTCAGATTTTTCCAATTTCCTCATTTCCCCTCCCCCCACCTTGTCTCAGTCCCAACCCTCGAACTCAGCACCACCTTCCTAACCTGCAATTTTCTTCCTGACCTCTCCGCCCCCACCCCCACTCCGGCCTATCACCCTCACCTTAACCTCCTTCCAACTATCGCATTTCCAACACCCCTCCCCCAAGTCCCTCCTCCCTACCTTTTACCTTAGCCTGCTTGGCACACTTTCCTCATTCCTGAAGAAGGGCTCATGCCCGAAACGTTGATTCTCCTGCTCCTTGGATGCTGCCTGACCTGCTGCGCTTTTCAGCAACACATTTTCAGCTCTGATCTCCAGCATCTGCAGTCCTCACTTTCTCCTCGGGCTCCTTGATGCCATATTCAGTTAAGTGCTGTCTTGATATTCAAGGGCTGTCACTCTCACTACCTTTGGAATTTCGTTTTTTTTGGACCAAGGCTTAAATGAGCCAAATGACCCTAGAATAATTCTAATTGAGCAGGTCATTGCTGAGCGAGTGCTATTTGATAATACTATCAATGCCACCTTCTATCAATTGCTGATTACTGAGAGTAGGCTGATTTGACAGCAATTACCTGAAATTGGATTTGTGCTGCTTTTTTAGACAACTAAAATTTAGACCAAGTATATTTTAAATTCAAATTTGGGAACAGAATTTGACTTTGAAGTTTGTTTGCCTGTTTGCACTGAATAAATTTGTGTGGCTTAGCCATAAGTGATGTTGTCAATTCAACAGATCGTCTAATATAGCAAATTGTTTTTAGAGACAATTGACAGATCATGTCAACGTCTTAAAAAGATGAAGGAAATATTTTGCACTCAACCTCACCATCATGAGTGTACAACTCTTGTTGGCAGCTTTAGTATGACCAGCTGAGGACATGGACCAGCAAGAGGATGAGAAGAATGGAAAGAGGAGAAAGAGGGAAGAATGGAGGGGGCAACCAACACACCACCTTCCAGTCAGCTTCCCAAAGTTCGCTTCTTCAGACTGTAGCAAAATCATTTCCCAATTTATATTGGCCTCAATGCTAAAGTAAAACCCATGACAAAACAAGTTTTGAAAATAACTTTAGCAAACAAACCATCCATACAAAATTTTAAAAGCAAGAAAATCACTCCTGTATTCCTTTAGTTTGTGTTTTGCATGTCCTTTTGTCTATCCTCATACTTTTATACAGTATTACACTATTGGCTGCAATTTAGTTTGTGGAAGAATGCTGCCTTTAGTGAGGGGAGATACCAAAAGATGACCTTATATGATGACTTTCATCAGCACATATTGCTGCCTCTGAGGGCAGTTAGTCAGTCTGCAATTAGAACTTGTAGTCTAATCATGTAGCTTAGAGAGAGCTACTAATTCATAGGAGATAACAACATCTCCAGCCTAATGCTGATATTGTTATTAAATTTTACTCTACTGTATTTTGCTAACTTACTCCTTTTTAATAATCACCTTCTTGTTACTCAAGGATGTGCCTTTTCTACTGAGACTTTCATGGAGGCATCCTTCACCCATTATTATTACTGAGTCTTAGAATAGAACTAGAAGAGGGATTAATGAAAGCTTTCTATCCATATATCTTGAAGATATTCACCTAGCAAAGTTCCCTTTAGCAAAGCTGCCTGTGGTGGATGTTACTTGAATATCTGCAGATATGGTATGCTCCTCAAGGCCTGGGAAATTCCTGCTTCAGCAAGTTGAGCTTGTAGTATTTCTGTCTAAGCTTTCATTGCAGTACTCAGCCACTTAGTGGTTTTTATTTTTATTTGTATTTTTATTCATAAAAGCTGACATATAAGCTATCAGAGACTCTTTCAGCAATCATTCTGTAATTGTTCTCATGGCCATCATTTCCTCACTGGTGAGCCTGAGCTCCAGGCCCTCTGCAAAAACAATATCATAAAATGCTGCTGGACCCCTCCATACTTAGTGACCACAAGCTTTCTGGTATGTTTTCCACTATACGTCTGTGCATGTCCACTGCAACTTTCCATGTGCTGCCCCATTAAAGTCATCTGAATTCCTTTGAACTATTTGTGTGCAATCTTACCTTGTGGTCAGGTCGCACTTTTGGTACTCTTCTCTGGATTCTGCCTACTCATGTTCTGCTAATGCATCTTCACAAACTGCATTCTTATACATGAACCACTTATGCTCACAAATTGCTCTATGTACCACACTTGTTTCATTCATCTACTTACAATCTACGCCAGCCATGACTCATAACTCACATTCATGGAATACAATTTTACAGCTGCTAACTGATACACTATTCAGAAGAGTGGAAGCCCTTCATAAAGTTTGATGATGATAGCCAAGCTGAGATAGCAAGAGGGATTAGAGCCAGTGCATGATCCCCTAAAGTGGAAGGCTCTATTGATGGGCACATGTGGCTATCCACGAGGTAAAAACAATGACGGCAGATGCTGGAAACCAGATTCTGGATCAGTGGTGCTGGAAGAGCACTGCAATTCAGGCAGCATCCGAGGATGCTGCCTGAATTGCTGTGCTCTTCCAGCACCACTGATCCAGGACATGTGGCTATCCATCAAGGCATCCACAGTCAACCAGGAGCATCTGTAAAGGTTTGTGCCCTCATAATGGCCAGCTTATGGAGAAGGCAGAAGACCACCAGAGTATTACATGGTACCTCAAGATCGGTTAAGGCAATTTAATCATCGCTTCAGCACCACAATTGTCTGTCGATGTTTCTTGTGGCTGCATGCCTCTCATTATATTCTTTACAAAAAGACATTTAATTTTGACCAATTAATGAAGTTCAAAGGTAACAGCCTCCATCACCCTCCCTGCCCCACCACTCCCTGAAAGGAAAACTGTAACAAAAACAAAACTTATTCTGGGTAAAGATGATGCAGTTCCTCTTGGAAAGAAAAGGTATCGAGTGTGCCAGATGTTAGATTTTTGGGGTTTGTGATCACCGTTACCTACAGGCAGTTGGCCAATTCTAGACAATTTTCAGATAATTTATTGAGGTTGTAAAGCAACAATTTAAATATGATACATTAGCTAATTACACAAAGAAATATACAAATGTGATAATTGAAGATGGTTCATTGCCAGAGGCCAAACAGGCTGTGGTTGCAGAATGTGTCAGTCTCATTAAAGTTATGAAGACAGCATTCCACTCTCTAGATGAACTGTAAGGGAACTATGGGTCTTCCTCCACCTCTTCTGGCCGATCTGCTTTCTGGAGCAGCATGGTGGCTTAGTGGTTAGCACTGCTGCCTCAATCTGCTAGGGATCTGGGTTCAATTCCAGCCTTGGGTGACTGTCTGTGTGGAGTTTGCACATTCTCTTTGTGTCAACATGGGTGTGCTCATGGTCCAAAGATGTGCAGGCTAGATGAATTGACCAAGCTAAATTGTCCATAGTGTTCAGGGATGTATAAACTAGATGCATTAGTCAGGGGAAATGTAGGACAATGGGTCTGAGTGGGATACTCTTTGGAGGGGCAGTGAATTCTAAATTCTAAAACAATAATTCACTGATGAAGACTGTTGGCTACGAGGACTGCCCTGAGCCCCTATTGATCATCAGGAGTGATGAAGGGCTTATGCCTGAAATGTCAATTCTCCTGCTCCTTGGATGCTGCTTGACCTTCTGTGCTTTTCCAGCACCACACTCTCGATGCAGAAAGAGTATGTTATAGCCACAACCAGGAAAGTAGCATTTCCCGCATGATGTGAAGTGTATGTTTGCACATAATCTGAACATTAAACTTTGCAGTAGCTAGACATCTTAGCACTGAGGTTTGCTACAATTGTGTCACACTGCTTGGTTCCTTGAGGCCAGTTTAGCAGCCATATTAAAGTATCCCAGCTTTTTTGTGCTGTATTCTGTCAAATCAAAATCCAAAGGCATTTTAGGTTGTTGATGAGGTTAAACGGTTAATAGTTCATATCTTTTTTTATTTAACACAATATTAGTTGTGATTCATGACACCAGATGCCACAGCACTTTAAGCTGTAATGTTCCTCATAAAATTATGTTTTTTACCTATTCTTCCCACCAAAGTGGATAAGTTCACCTTTTCCAATATTGAATTCCATTTGCCAAATTTCTGCCCACTTGTTTAACTTAGCTATATTCCTGACCGATGTTGATCTAACTGGCCCATACTTTTCTGCTATTCCTCCATTCTTGAATAAAGGAACTGAAACCAATTCCTCAAAACTCTTCCATAAACCCAAACACAGACAATAGAGGAAAAAAACCAACTAAACTGCAAATTGTTAATGCTTTTTTTGATGGTACTTTGGGTGTTCTTCCATCTGCTGAATTCAGTTTAAGCTGTATGTCACTGTGAGATGGCATTAGAAAGTGTAGCAAGGCAAAAAATGGACTGCTCAATTTGAAGACCCTGAATACTTCCAGTTCATGCAGCTAATGTCCTCTGGTGCTCATCGCAGGCCATGCCAGAGGAGAGTGAAAATTGGCATAGATGCCATTTTGGAAATGAGGTAACACCCACAGAGCCAAAGCCACACAGCTAGACTTTGCAACCTTTTTGTTTTATATGGGGTCATCCTCCCTACATGTATGCTAACACTCCACTTACTTAAAATCATCAACTTAGAGAATAATTACAGGACGGGGGTGAACATTTGGCCTGTCATGTCTGTAGTGGCAAATCGGCAACTCCCACCGTCCCATTCTCTTTGCATAAGCCTGCAGATGTATTCTCCTTTGGTGGATTATCCAAGTCTATTCTAAAATTAACAGTTTAAACTGCCCACAAAATACTTCCAGGTGGCAAATTCCAGATCCTAACTATACCCTACATTAAGACATTTTCCTCATGTCACTGTTGGTTCTTCCATTCAACCCTTCCACCAAAGGCAATATTTACTCCATAACTAATCTGTCTAGGTACCTCAATCAAATTTCATTTCAACCTTGGACATTTGAGAGGTCAAAAGAAATTGATTGAGACAAAACTCTGTATTAGCAATATGCATAAAGCTGTAAGACATAGCAACAGGAATAGGCCATCCAGCCCATCAAGTCTGCTCTGATATTCAATGAGATCATGGTTTATCTGATAATCATAAACACTACTTTCCTGCCTTTTCTGCATAATCCTTGATTCTCTTACTGATGAAAAATCTGTCTCAGCTTTGAATATACTTAATGGCTCTGCTTATTCAACCCCTGCGTAAAGAATTCCATAAATTCACTACTCTCTGAGAGAAGAAAATCCTCTTCATGACTCCCTGAAATATGCAACCCCTTTCTCTGAGATTATGCTGTCTGTTCCTGGACTTTTCCACAAGGGAAAGCAACTTTCCAAATCTGCCCTGTCAAGTCTTTTAAGAATCTTGTATAATTCAATAAGGTCACCTCTCATTCTTCTATAGTTCAAAAAGTATAGGTCCATCCTACGCAACTTCTCCTCATAAGACAATCCCTCCATACTTAGTGTCACCCTAGTGAACTCTGTCTGAACTGCATCCAATTCCAGTACAGATTTCCTTTGATACGAGGCCCACTCACAGTATTCCAGCTGTGGTCTGACTAATGCATTGTACAGTTTTAAACTTTTTCTCATTCACAGGATATGGACATTGCTGGCTAGGTCTGCATTTATTATCCAACTGTAATTGTCACTGTTGTCAACCTAATTGCCAACTACATTGCTGTGGGTCTGGAGTCACATGTAAGTCAGATCATGTAAGAATGATAGTTTCCTTCCCCACAGGACATTAGTGAACCAGATTGTTTTTTTAGGCAATAGACTCTTAATTCCAGATTTTTATTGAATTCAAATTCCAACATCTTCCATGGCGAGATTCAAACCTGGATCCACATAACATTACATGGATTTCTGGATTAACAGTTAAGTCATAATAGTATGAGGCCGTCACCTCCCATAAATGGAGAAGTACTGGAAAAATCTGCTACACAAAAGGACTAGGGATGCTTGTACATGGAACACAGAAAGCTAGCACACAGATGTAGCAGATAATCAGGAAGGCTAATGGAATGTTGGCCCTTATTTCAAAGGGGTTGGAGTATGAGTAAAGATGATAAAAACAATGACTGCAGATGCTGAAAACCAGATTCTGGATCAATGGTGCTGGAAAAGCATAGCAGTTCAGGCAGCATCCGAAGAGCTCCTCGGATGCTGCCTGAACTGCTGTGCTCTTCCAGCACCATTGATCCAGTATGAGTAATGATGTCTTGCTGCTGGTGCTGGTGTACAAGGTGCTGGTGGGACCACATGTGGAGTAGTGTAAGTAGTTTTGATCTGTTATTGAGGGAAATATCATTTCATTGGGCGCAGTTCAGAGAAGGCTCACCAGGAGATCCCTGCTATGGAGGGGTTGGCTTATGAGAAAAGGCTAAACAGGTTAGGACTCTACTCACTGGAATTTAGAAGAATGAAAGATAATCTCATTAAAGCATATTGGATTCTTGACAGGGTAAATGCTGAGAGGATGCTTCCCCTCATGGGAGAGTCGAGGACCAGAGGGGAGAGTCTCAGAATTAAGGGATGCCAAGTTAAGACTGAGATGAGGAGGAGTTTTTTTTTCTCTCAGAGGGTTGAGAGTCACTTTTGGAATACTGTGTGCAATTCTGGTACCACTCCTACAGGACTGTTGTTGTGAAACTTGAAAAGGTTCAGAAAGGATTTACAAGGATGTTGCCAGGGTTAGCGGGTTTGAGCTGTAGAGAGAGGCTAAATAGGCTGGGGCTATTTTCCCTGGAGTGTTAGAGGCTGAGATTTAAACCTTATAGAGGTTTATAAAATCAGGAGGGGCATGGATGGGGTGGACAAGATCTTTTCCCTGGAGTGGTGGTGGTGGGGGGGGGGAGTTGGTGGTGGGAGTGGGGGGAGTGTGGTGGGAGGGGAAAAATGTAAAAGGAACAATTTTTCATGCATAGGGTAGTGTGCGTATGGAATGAGCCTGCCAGAGGAAGTAGTGGAGACTGGTACAGTTATAACATTTAAAGGGTACATGGATGGATATATGAATAGGAAGGGTTTGAGGAATATGAGCCAAATGCTGGATAATAGGATGTGATTTATTTGGGATGTCTGGTCGGCATGGACGAGTTGGACTGAAGGGTCTATCTGTACATCTCTATGACTCTATCCAGTCTGTTTGATATAACATCGTACCTTTATGTATCACAGCATATATATTCATCACACAACAAAAACCATGTGATCTCTTGGAAAAGATATAAATCCAGATAGAAATATAAGGGTGTATAGGGTAGGAATTTGGGGACTGGCTTTCCCAAATCACTGGGCAATTAAATTTAGTCTAAAAGTTTAATTTTGTGCGGTAGGTACATGCAGAATGCTGATAAAGAAGCATATAATTCACAACAAAAGGGATTTGGTTTAATATTAGCCTTATTGTGTCCAACCAAGGGGTGGGCGGATAAAGGGGAGCTAGCTCATTCCCTCCTCACTTGGAAGCTAAACGATTTGGGATATTCCATTTGGAACTGTGACGAATTGGGGAATCTCATCCAGGGTCTGGACACAGCAAGTAATTGAAGTTTTGTTGACTCAATTCCAGGTGCCTTCACGTTGCTGCCTCTAAACGGTGCTTCCATCTATTTAAACAAAGCACATTCTGCCATCTGATACTTGTGATTGATTGGCCTCTAGCTGTGCATCTCATTATATTGGACAGGAGTCCCAATGTCTACTTTGACCTCCTGCCCTATTCTCTGCAATCCCCATTTTGGACCCAGCCTTTGGAACTTCATCCTATAACGATCAGTCCCATCTGTCTGAGGACTGTTCCACATTAGAGAAGGCGCTAAGTATATGTGTGAGAGATATTGACAAGCTACTGATGGAAAGCAGAAATTCAGCTCTTCATCTCACTAAATATTTACTTATTCATGTCATTGCATTTGTGCTTTGGAGCCTGTCACCACTTTGATTTTGTAAATGTAGCAAGTAAACATAACAAACCACAAAAAAAACTGACAGCCATTAGAGATAAAAATTAATAAAACTTGATGTACGTTCTCAGCTACATATTGACAGCAAAATAAATGAGTGCATTTGATATAGAGACTAGCATCAATCTAATTACCTATGTGAAAAAAGCCTTCTTCGTGTTAGCAACTGAATGTACATTATTTATTCTTCAGACTGCATTTATGTTCAATTTTTATGCAGATTCCCTTTGACAGAACTTCCATTGACACTGTTAATTCAATAAAGATAAGATGCAGCTGAAGAAAAATATCAGTCTGTTTCAACTTTATGGTAATTACGCATGTCTATTTCACCCAGGCTTTTTCAGGAAATATATTTTCCATCAAATATGATTGCACTCTTCTTTGAAGCGCTCCATTCTCCCAAGTAGATTTAATGTGACATTCAGGCACTTTTTTAGTCTCTTGGCTTCAGCAGCAGTTGAAAAAGGCACAACAAGCCATCACAGATTTATCCTCAAAGGCTGACACTGTCTGTTTGATGTATTGCGACTTAAAAAGTCATTGCTAGCAAAGCATGTGTTTTCAAACCATCTTTCGAATCAGCCTTTTATCAGCTCATCTGTATGCACCCAGCACACCTGCTAACAGCTTAGAGGACAGAATGCTGTGTCTCCTCATGGAAAACACATTACCAGCTATTGATTTATTTCCCTCTGTAATTTCATATTGTTTAGACATACAGATGTTGAGGCAGCCTTTGTGCCAGATAAACTGACACCGACGCACTGTGCCACTAAATTCAAGTGCCTTTTCAAGTAAGAATCTTAAAGTACATGGCAAGAGCGCAAACATTAAAGGCTTCTTTGACTAAAACAATTTCACTCAGCAGCATTTGTGAAGTTTTTGTGAAATATCTGAAAATTTAAAATTTGTAGAGGATGACTCGAGAAAGTGCCAAGCATCATGAACCATTTAATTCTGTGCCAGCTGAATGTTCCTGGCAGAAGGAATTGCATCCATTTGGAACACTCAGACTTGATTTTGCTGGAACATTATCAGATGCAGTGAATTATGTCCTTTTTTCTCTGGAATCTGACAAGGTAAAAGTCTCTTATTCACAAGTATGCTAGAGAACATAAACCCTGTTAGTCACTTTGCTCATTTTACTACTCACTTAGCTCACCAGTTAATTACTCAAAGAGCTCCTTGGCTGCTTTTCCTGAAGTGAACAGAATGTTGTGTGCTCAATGACTTTGGTTGCCTGAACTGCCACAGCTTCATTTATCATCCTAACAATTATGGTTAAATAACATAATTCAAGATTCACAATGTAAGTGATTTCAAATTCACAATTTTGGTAATAATCTTCGTGCAGTATCTGAGTATTAGAAATTTTGATGTGATATACAAAAAGTGACTGATAATCATTTCAAATGATTAGAAAGCTGTAAGTTGGAAAATTCCCATTGGTATTTAACAATTTATTTTGTATGGAATTACATTGATATAGTGCCAGCTGATGGCAATGCTAAGCAAGTCAGATTTCAGCGTGAAACGTGGCTGAATAAATCATAGATTTTATGATTTCCAATTGTTTTACCAGGGTGGTCAGTTACTGAACAAATCTACATGGGGCTTCCAATGTATTTTTAATAAACAAACATCAAAGTTTGTTAAACACAAAAGGAAGAAGGATCATAATCAATTTTAACTATATAAGCACTGTTCAAAATTGTCTTATTCAAAGCATCAGAAACAAAAATTAATTTCTTTTACCCTTAAAACAATTCGACAGATATTCAAACTTTAGTGAGGAGTCACTGATTCTATTTTAAAATTCCCTGTTCAGTTGGCACAGCTGTACTCATTTTATTTCTGGCAACTTCTGCATTCACTCAATGCTATCTTCTGCAGATAATGTCTCTCCATAAACAAACTGCACACAAAGATCACTTATTTCTTAACATTGCTTCACAGCCAGCTTCTTGAGTTTTCTTTGACTGACATTAAACCGCTCAGGACTTTTTCAGCCCAAACTACTCAGCTAAGACAACCCATTCTATATAACAGTAATCTACACATTACCTAACCTTTTCAAAATAACTTTTCTCTGCTTATCTAACTGTGCATTGGATATCTCATTGCTAAGAAACAGCCCATTCCTTTCTCCCTTCTACTCTGTTTAAAGGGTTTTTGAAAAGAAATGCATGCATTAAATTTTTAAGAATTTGTTCATGAGATGCTGGCTTTGCTGGAAAAGTCAGTATTTATTGCTTATTCCTAGTGGGACATTTGAGAGATTGTTAAGAGTTAATCACATTGCCATTGATCTGGAGTCATATGTCGACAAGACAAGGAGGTGGCTGATTTCCCTTTAATGAATGAAATGAGCTTTGACAATAAACGACAGTGGCAAAACTTGAGTTAGTTTTATATTCCAGATTTTTTTTGAATTGGGATTTTATCATCTGCCATTGTTAGATCTGAAGCCATGTTCCCAGACTATTTGCCTGGATTACTAATCCAATGACATTATGACTGCACCACCACACTTCACACAAGCAAAAAAGAATTCCTGAAAGGGAAAATCTCAAAAATTAATTTAAGTCATTCCTTTTTTAAGTCACATATAACATAAATCTGAAGTTTACATAGTTCTGTTCACTTCAGAACCCAATTTTCCAAATAATAGAACTACAGTCAGTTCTGCTTGTGGAAGTAGTAAGAACTTAGCGCACTGCTGCATGATGGGATATTTGATCAAGGTGAAATGTATGCTGGCTCTCAGGCTTGCAGCTTTAGTGGAAAAATACTGCTAGATATAAAGACTGAGGTTGTGTAATTATAGTTTGACAAAACATAGGGAGTGTATCTTAAGCTCATTCGAGGGAGTACATCTTTAACTCACCTTTAGGGTGGCACAGTGGCTCAGTGGTTAGCACTGCTGCCTCACAGTGCCAGGGTCCTGGGTTTGATTCCTGCCTCGGACGACTGTCTGTGTGGAATTTGCACATTCTCCCTCTGTCTGCATGGGGTTCCTCCCTCAATCTAAAGATGCGCAGGTCAGGTGAATTGGCCATGCTAAATTGCCCATAGTGTTAGGTGCACTCATCAGGGGTAAATATAGGGTCGGGGTGAGTTGCTCTTCAGTAGGTCAGTGTGGACTTGTTGGGCCGAAGGGCCTATTTCCATACTGTAGGGAATCTCATCTAAATCTAGTTTCTCTGTCCTTGAGAAAGAACAAAGATGATAGCTGCACTGTGCTTATTTTTATCTAGAATTATTGTAAAGTGTGGAATGTAAACAAAGTTGTTTGTATAATTATATAAGTGTAAAGTTAAAAATCACACAACACCAGGTTAAAGTCTAACAGGTTTATTTGGAGCACTAGCTTTCAGAGCTTCCAGAGCTTTCATCAGATGATGAAGGAGCAGTGCTTCCAAATAAACCTGTTTGACTATAACCCGGTGTTGTGTGATTTTTAACTTTGTCCACCCCAGTCCAACATCGTCATTTCCACATCATGTATAAGTATAGGCTGACTGTTCAGCCCGAGAGAGTGCTGGGAGACAGTGAAGACTGCAGCAGCTTGTCCGTAAATTCATGAAAAATAAAGCTTCTTGAAACAAGACTCAAAGTCTCAGACTAAGTCTTTTCTTCAACAGAATCTGGCGTAGTCAGGCAGGATCCCAATTAATATGGGATCCAAAAAAAAAGGAAGAAGTAATGAAACTAGTGCATGGGACAGTCCTAATGAAAGGGGGGCTGGGCCTAGTGCTCCCCTCATGGGGGGGGGGGGGGGGGGGGGGATGTTGTAGAGACCATCTGGTGTCGGGCTGGTGGCTCCAGCCGAGCCAAGACTGCCGAAAGGTTGAGGCAAGATTGTGAAGAAGACTAAACTTATCAGGGCAGTGAGAGAGACTAAGAATTGGTAGCTACCCAATTGAAATAGGCTTGAGTCCTCGAGATCTTGTGGACAAAAGAGGAACACTGGTGAACACTTATAGTAGGTCAGCGCATGCAGGCACCACTTTTATTTTTTTCTCTCTCCTTTTCCTTCCTTGGTGGTTGATATCTCTTTGTAGATTACAGAAATGGGAAATCAAGCCAGCAGTCAGTACTTCTCCACAAACGCAGATGTGAGGCACCCAGAAGATGGCCCAAAGATGGAAAAGCGAACAAAACAAAGACATTTGAGGTGATAAGATCATGGCAATAGGTAGGAGATCTCATTGTTCTCCTGGGATCACGGACGGATATGGTACTCCATGAAACACGAGATTCCAGGCGTGTCATTTGTTTCTGTAGTGATCTTTATGGATGGTCTCAGGGCCGTTGGTCCTGAGGAGGCTCACTTGACTTCAGTAAAATTAAGGAATGGCAAGAAATCACTCAGGAAGGAGGTGGTGATCCCACTTGAGTCACAGGTTATTTGATGCATTGTTTCATTAAATGGTTAGAGGTTGATAAGCATCATCAACCTCCCAAACCTAAACCTAAGTAAGATGCTGGTGCACAGAAAGAGACAATTTCCAGAGCCTCGATGGGGCTATATCCGTGGCTTGAATGTCAGGAGGATACAGTTATGGAGAACATCTCCTGTCAGCAGCTGTGCGAAAACAGCCGCCCCGGCCTCTTCAACCTCACATTATCAGGATGTAGTCCATGCCACTGGGCTGCTTACAGTCCCACCTGACTTTACCCAACCCAATAAAATACAGACTCAGAGTCAGACTAAAATATGTCGCCCAGATATGGCATCTGGGATGCTCTCTGCCACCTCTGATGCAAATGAATCTTCATGTTCCAACCCTTCCCGTCACCCAACTGTTCCAACTGATTGTCGGTGATATAGCTGTCCTGAAGCCTTGGTCCCCCTCTGAGGTTAGAAGCATGATCAATGAAGCCCCTACCCATTGAAGAAGCCAAATCCGTTCCGGCTGGTCCAGAATCCCTGCAGTGTGGAAACAGGCAATTTGGTCCAATAAGTAAACACTGACCCTCCAAAGAGTAACCCACCCAGAACCATTTCCCTATATTTCCCCAGGCTAATACACCTAACCTGCACATCTTTGGACTGCGGGAGGATACCAGAGCACCCGAGGAAACCCACACAGACATGGGGGGAATGTGCAAACTTCACACAGTCACTCAAGGATGGAATCGAACCCAGACCTCTGGTGCTGTGAGGCAGTAGTGCTAACCACTGAGCCACCCTGCTGCTGTCCAAACCTGCCAGATTTATAACCCTTTACCCGGAGATGTTTTCCTATGCAAAGTTGCATATGGCACCTCCTGGGCAGCTGTTAAGGAATCTTTTTCTGTCCCAACTGGGGAAAATGGGGATTGAATAGAGGAACCCACAGAGGATCAAGAAATATCCTCCAGATCAATTGGCTCCAGACCGAACTGTGCAGGCCATCTCAAATGGCGCCAGACAGCATAACGACTTTGGAGAGGTCACTTGATGCCTTGTTGATTTAGTTGCCTGTTTAAAGGACACGTGGGAATCATCTGCGGATGCCTCTGGAAGGAAACAATCCTTTGGCGGTATGGACTCTATTAAATTGTGTTGAGTCCCAGATAGCTCAGGCTTTCAAGTTTACCAATCTCACCCGGCAACAGCAGAATTGGGGCAGTTGTAGTTACCTCCTTCACTAATATGGACTGACAAGGCCTATTCAATCAGAGGTCTAAAGGTTTCAAGGGCCAATTTGTCCAATATCACCAATCTGATGACAAAAGGCCCCAAAGATATTACTCACCACAGTTAGATGGGGGGCAGGAGCTGGTTGGAAGGGTCATTGGGCTAGAAATTGTCGGGTGCAGTTGGCTGCTCCTCCTAACTGCAGGAATTCAGCTCTCTGTCCCTGCCCCAAATTTGCACTCCCTGATCCCTTCCAGACTACACAATAGGGGTGCCACGAGGGGTTATCGGTACAGGCTGCCTTGATCCAGCTATCTTCTTCTCCCCTCGAAGACCCAGTGATGGAAATTGATGTTCAGGGTAGTGTGTTAAGGTATTAGTCGACTCCGGCGCGACTATTTCATCTGTGCACTCCTCAGTGGAACCTCTGATAGGCACTGAAACTGTCTTCACTGTCGGTATAGCAGAAATCACTCTCCCAACCTGTTCTCATTCAGGTAGGTCAGCTCCAGGTAGGGAAGTCATTTGTCATTGCCAAGAATTCACCTGTTTCCATGTTACCATGTGTCACCAAGTCCTGTGTAAACTCAATGCTTTGATCCACTGTTCTGTTCAGGACCTGTTCTTGGAGCTCCCTGATCACCGTGTGGTGCTGGACCTGAATTTGCTGATGCAGTGCTCTGACCCTGCGAAACTGGTTGTATTGTACTGCTGGCAAATGCAGAAGAACTCTGTTGACTATTTTAAAACAAATAGCCAAAATATGTGTTATTTGCCAACAGTACAATAAGAGGAAGAACACCTGCACATTTTGATCATCTATCTACCCTTTAAGGGACATTTGGAAATTTGCAGATTGATCTTGTCCATATGACTCCCTCAGGAGGTTTTAAATACGTATTGGTTATAGTGGTTGTGTTCTCTAGCTGATGAGAGACATTTCCCACCAGAAGGGATGATGCCTGAACAGGTGTAAAATGTTTTATGAAAGATATAATCCCCCAATTTGGAATACCGGGACAAATGAATAGTGATGAGGTATCCACTTTACTAGGAAAATAGTAACAGCATTGTGTGCAGTATTGGGATTTGTGTGGAAGGTTCGTATCCCCTATCAACCCCAGACCTTGGGAATGAACTAACGGGATGCTAAAAAAATACCCTTGCAAAGACTTACCAGGAAATTGGACTAAAATGGCCAGAAGCCTTGCCTATTACCTATACACCCTCTGAAACCAAGTTAATAGAACCACTGGTCTAGCCCTGTTTGAAACTCTAATAGGAAGACCCATGAATACAGGTAACCGACCCCCTCTGTCTACATCAGAAATAGCCCTGATGTGGGTAGATGAGAAAACCCTACAATATGCCCAAGCCCTGAGCAAAGTGGCCCTGGTAAGTCATTCAAAGGTAATAGAGGCCCAGTCAAAACCCCATGGATCAAACACACACCATTTCAGACCTGCCGATTTAATGTATGTTAAGTCTCTTAACAAAGGCTCTCTCTCTCCTAGGTGGAAGGGACTGTATCAACTGCTGCTGACCATCCAAACCGCCATTAAATTAGAAGGAGGTAAGGAGTGGGTGCACATGACCAACTGTAAAAGACATAACCCCACCAACATGGCAACTACTAAAGTGAATGATGAGAACCCTGTGGATTCTATTCCTGGGCCTCCTCAGCTTGCGAACGACTGAAGCTAGAGATGTATGGCCTTGTGATGGGCGTGCCCAAAGGACCTGTAATGATGACATAATACAATGTGTATTGCGCTCTAATGCTGTTTTTAGTCAGAATATGCAAGGAATGGATCAGGGTCTGGGGAGAATTAGCCATCTTCCCTTCACTGCAGTTGGAGGTTAAAAAAAAATTAGAAACTTTGCAATGTAAATTAAGCCTTCGCTGTCTGGCAGATTTTCCAGGATTCCCTTGTAACACTTCTCGGGGACGAGAGGGGAGATCATGACCTGCAAGGAATACACCATAGGGGAAGATATGGAATCAAAAAGAATTTTCTAGCAAGTGTGTGAAAGGAGGGGGCAGGTTGCAGGCATGTGTCATACAGAGATACGTTCTGAATTATGCCTGATCCCATACTGAGATCGTCAACAATTCTTATATGACACACTGGGTTTGTCAAAACAGCAGTCAGGGAGGCAGAGTGTATACTACTCCTGGACAAAACCCCTTGCACTGATGCCTGACAACTCGGGTTTGGCTTTTTGGGAAGCCTCAGGTGCCAGAGAGTATGGCACAGAGAAATGGCATCCTCTCTGATATGAGAATAAAGTGACTAAGATGATCAATTCCCCCCAACACTTTTTTTGTATCTGGCTTATCAAAGCATCCATATGTCTGGAAAAGAAACTGACTGTTGGGTATGTGTCCATATGCCAACCCATTCACAGCAGAGCATCCCTTTGTGGCCCATTTCCTTTCGCTGGCCAGAAGTTGCAGAATGGCTTATAGGTTGAAACTCTTCAGGCGAACCTGATATTTCTGAGGGCATGCAGGAATGGAAGTCAGCAGGGTTTAATCTCTCCCGATTCTGAGATTGGTATGGACTCGACTATAACAGATCCCATATGCCCCTTTTTCTTGTAATCTTTAACAACATCGTTAGCAACACCATTTGCTTCACACGACAAGGGAACATCACTACTGGCACTTACATAGGATCTAGTCAATATCCTTTTGTTATCCTCTGCATTGAACCTATCTAAAATTTGACGAACCAAGGTCACTTTTCTTTTAATTGGTCTGGTGTCCTTAATAAAGACATCAGGCTCCCTGTGGAAAGATTCAGGTCCCAAGTTGCGAAGGGACCGAGATTCCAAGTTAACTTCCTGCAATGATACCTTTTTTATTTACGGTCTTAAGGCCTAACCTTGGCTTCCCTCAGATTGGAGAGAGTCGTGTTATATTGGATATATAGTACCTCACATTAGAGTTTTGGCTAGGTTACCTGAAGCCCAAGAGATCCCTCACTGGATTCCTCACCTGGGTTGAGATGTCTTCTTCTTCTATTGGAATCTATCTGTATTCCCAAGAATTGAACCAATTAAAAAAAGTATTGGAAACTGTCACCAATGATATCACTGAGGTCCTGACTGAGATCAATGCTGAGTTAGTCGCAGTTAGAACAATAGCCCTTCAGAACTGCTTGGCCTTGGATTTTTTATTATCCAAAAAGAGGGTAGCACTTGTGCTGTTCTTGGCAGGAATGCTGTACCTACATACCAGACAACTGTAAAATGTCTCCAATTTGGTGACTCCCATTCACACAGAATTCAAAAAATTGGCTCCCCTTTTCATTTTGGGTGGTCCTTTGATGTTGCCTGGCTAGGTAAGTGGGGATTCTCCTTAGGCATGTGGCTCATCCCCTTTACTATCATATTCCTGATACTTTGTATCATATGGAGAACTGTTGACTGTTGTTGTGCACAGTTTGTTCCTACCACATTTTCTGCTCCAAAACTGGTGAGTATCTACTGGACCTTATCCCTTGATGACCTCTATGATGAACAAGTGTGTATGAGTATGCGCCCTCTTACAGAAAGATATGCATCCCCTTTTTTTAGATGAGCCAGTTGATAAACTGAGGTGTTTATCTGGAAGATCAAAAAGGAAGGAAATGTGGAAGTAATAGTAACGTAGCATACTCCTGCATGATGGGATATTTGACCAAGCTAAAAGGTATCTTGACTCTCAGGCTCACAACTTTAGTGGAAAAATACTGCTAGAGATGAAGGCTGATGTTGTGTAATTACAGTTTGACAAAATATAGGGAGTGTATCTTAAGCTCATTAGCTTCTCTGTCGTTGAGCAACATCAAAGAACAAATGTGATAGCTGCACTGTGCTTATCTTTATCTTGAATTATTGTAAAGTGTGGAATGTAAGCAAAGTTGTTTGTATCATTGTATAAGTATAGGCTGACTGTTCAGTTTGAGAGAGTGCTGTGAGACAGTGAAGACTGTAGCAACCTCTCTGTAAATTCACGAAAAATAAAGCTTCTTGAAATGACACTCAGAGTCTCAGACTAGATAATTTCCCTGACACTGGTATAACAACGCGACTTGGCTTTGCATGATTGAAGAATTTAGACCATTATTTGTAGAACATGAGCCTTCCTTACCTGTATTGGCTATAATGCAATTCTGGCCCTATTAATTTAAATGGCACAGCTATTGCAGAATTTTCTTATAAACATGAAATTGCACGAGAACAGCACTACTGCGTTATATCAGAACTGCTGTATTATAAACATTTATAACAATACTCAATAATTGAAGATTAATTAATTGTTAAACTGACACCCATTTGTTTGAAGACTCCATACATTTTTCTGGGTTCTGTTTTTTTTTCAATCACACCAGAATCCCCAATTCTCTCCTCCATTTGGTTTTAATTCCAGTGGTACATTCTCTTAGCTTCCACATCAACCTTTTATACATGTCAGGAAAGGATGATCTCGCTGAGTTTTTAATACATGTCAGGAAAGGATGATTTGGCTGGATCTTTTATACATGTCAGGAAAGGATGATCTAGCTGAGTCTTTTGTATATGTCAGGAAAGGATGATCTAGCTGAGTCTTTTATACATGTCAGGAAAGGATGATCAGGCTGAGTCTTTTCTGTTGAAACAAAAATCAAGGGGTGACCTAATAGAAGAAACTTCACTAAAAGGGTAGTGACAGAGTGGAACTTGCTTCTGTAGAGAATAAATGAAACAAGCTGTGTTGATGCATATCTTAAGGGAAAGATTGCTGAGCCTATTGGAGGGAGGGAATGGAGCCT
This sequence comes from Chiloscyllium plagiosum, assembly GCF_037043375.1. Lineage (NCBI taxonomy): Eukaryota > Metazoa > Chordata > Chondrichthyes > Orectolobiformes > Hemiscylliidae > Chiloscyllium > Chiloscyllium plagiosum. The sequence continues at coordinate 70,597,269 of NW_028270140.1, forward strand.
TGAGCCTGTAACATAAATAATGAGATAGACGGAATGGATTGAATGGCATGTTTCTATGCTGTTCTCATATGTAATTCTGTTTAGTACCTCCATTCATAAAATCTTACCTGATTAATTTTTAACATGCTTGTGTAATCAATATTTATTACATTAAGCTAGATTGTAATGCCATTCAAGTTTTATGAGATGTTTTTCATGTGAATCATTACATTGAAACCATCTCTTAGGTGGATGGAAAACATGCTATGATGCTATCTCAAAGCAGAGCAGGGGAATTCACTCAGGTGTCTTGGCTCTGATCACTTTCTCAGTTGTTTGTTGTGAGTAATCTGTTTGCCAAATTTCCTTCATTACATTAATGACTCCACTTCAAAACGAATTCTCTGTAAAATGCTTTGAGATGTCCTGGGATCATGAACAACTTTGGACTGAATTTTACATATTTTGGATAAGTGTGAGTTGTGTCAGGTTTTTTGGATAGTGTATTGCAATGATACATGGTGAAGTTTCTTGCTGTAGCTTACAAAATGTAGCTCATTAATGATCACCTCTGCTCCAAGATATTCCTCATCTCACATGCCTTTCTCATCATGCACTTCCCAGAATTACTTCCCACTCACTGGATATCTACCAAAAAAACAGCAATCCTGGCATTACATTTAAAAGGTTGTTGTGCACCCAGATGACCACTGGCATTTTGAAGCTGCCATGCTTGGAGATGGTCACAGTGTGAAAATGTTGGAAAAGGGGAAGATGTCGTGCATTTCTCTGATGGGAAATGAGACCCCTCCGGTGGACAGGGTAATGCAGAGGAGGGATGCTCTTTCCCTAAGGACCAGCAGAAGAGACCATACCACCAGTCCTTGGTCTGGGGTCACACCAACGTCAGTGAGGTTGGCAGGAATGGTCAACACTGCTGCAAGCAGGTCAATGAGCTTTCCGTTCAACCAGAGAAAGTGCCACCCTTTTCTTGCTGCTACCCTACATTCACTCTATCTCTGTTACAACACAGTCCTCATGCTCTACAACACCTAAAATTGCCTGCACCATTAGGAGAGTAATGAAGACACAAACTCATTACTGTGGATCTGGATTCATGTGTAGTACAGAGTTGGTAAAAATGATACATTTCCTCCCCGGAAGGATATTAGTGAGCCAGATGAATTGTAATGCAAAAATTTGTAGACACTTGAATAGAATATATGCTACATAAACCAGGACAAAACACTATTACATTTTAATGATGTTTTCATTTATATGTTATTCAAGTCATCATTGTCCTTACTTGTTAGCCTTTGAAATATGTATTTAATCCATCTACAATGTTAATTACGATTGAATTAGAAAACAACTCACTAGTTACACACTAGCTTCCCTTTTATCGTTTGTTACTTTGTTCCAGAGGTGCTCATGGTTATAAAAAGTCAATTAATTCAATGTATCCAAATCAATACTTTTTTTTAAGATTACTTACAGTGTGGAAACAGGCCCTTTGGCCCACCAAGTCCACACTGACCCGCCGAAACGCACCGACCCAGACCCATTCCCCTACATCTAACACTACAATTCACCTGACCTGCACATTTTTTTTTGGACTGTGGGAGGAAACCAGAGCACCCGGAGGAAACCCACACAGACACGGGGAGAATGTGCAAACTCAACACAGTCAGTTGCCTGAGGCAGGAATTGAACCCGGGTCTCTGGCGCTGTGAGGCAGCAGTGCTAACCACTGTGCCACCGTGCTACCCATAAGGCAAGGAAGGAGAGGAAGAGCAAGATGCTGTTTGGTCATATTCCCTCTGTCACTGTGGTGGAAGTACGATGATCAGATTGCTGACTTTTGGCCTTGTAGTTGGAACAATATGCAGGATACTTTTCCGAGCTGTGCTTAGTTCTGTATGGAAGGTGCTCAACCTCATACCGTTAACATTCTTCACATAGCAAGTTTTTCTTTTTGCTCACCAATGGGAGTGGAAAAGTTAATGTGGGTATAAATTGTATTTTCCCTTTGGTTTTCTGAGCTGCTGGTGATCATTAGACAAAACTCGACCCATCCTCAGGGAGAAAAAGGCAATTTCCCAGACCTGCCTCTTAGGCTGCAAAAGGGAAGATTCCATCCTCAGTCATCAATACCAAACAACATTTTAATGTGCTGAATCCTGTTGTCTCTCAATGTTTACACAGTTATCATTATGGGACCACAGCTTAATGAGCAGCAACTCTGGCTGACTGTATTTTCCCTTCAGCACAGCAGCATTAAATCTAACTGTTCCCATAACACCATTTCAAGTGAGATCTCAAAAAGAAAATCCAGGATCTTTATAACATATACGATGCAGTACCACAGTAGCTAATGCATTCACTCATTGAACTGCAGAGCTGCTCAATAAAAACACTTTTGACAAGTTGAATAACCAGTTTATTAACTAATTTGTTAACAAGTTCTCAAATCCATTGGCTAATGATGAACAAATCATTTTGCCTCAGTTGTGTTGTAAAATCCACTGAATTATTTAAAAGTTCCTTCATCAATAAAGTTAATCTCCAACAAATCTATGGACAAAACAGCCTCATGTATTTAAGTTATAATAAACACAGAAAGGAAATATGTATCATTAAATGTTATGACCAAACATAGTCAAATATTATTTCAAGAAATGCTCATAGCTACCAGAAAGCAGAATTGCTTTTCTACATATGTTTCTGATAGATTATCTGTGGTCTAAATGGCAGATGACTCCCACGTGTTCCAAATATAAAGTGTCTTTCAGCAGTTTATTCACAAAAAAATGACAGTCTGTCATGAACGCTCTTTTGATGGTGAATTAAAGATATAAGTAATGGTTGCAATCATAACATAAACTAAAAATATTAAATTCCTTCACTGTAGAGGACTATTAGTCATATATTTGAATATATGTTATTCCCTAGCATGCATTGTGTCACAAATTGCTGCGAATGGTGTCACTTTTCTTTTCAACTCTGAAGAATAACACTGAAGAAACAACATTAAATTTTAAATCTTTCCAGTTCAATGGAAATCATCAGATCAACTGCTTCAGGGCCTCTGTACAATATAACATCAATTCTGAGCATTCGACCTAGATGCAAATAAGTTAATGCCTGACTTATCCCATCTGCTTGTGATATATCAAACACCTACTTTGTATCATTTGTGGAGATTCCTGATTTCCTATCTGATGCCTTTTCACATGATTACTATCAAATGAATGCATTCTGCAGCAAGATCGAGTTTGAAGTGTTAACTCATCATAACGATTGAAATTGCTTCTCTAACATTATTTAAACTCTGGTTGAAGTTGTTGGTCAGACCAAGCTACAGATCTTCACAGAAATGTTATTTAAACTCAGAGTAATAGGTGAAGTCACCATAGTCCCACTGGACCATAGGGCTGCTCTATCATTAAAGAGAGGTGACCAGTGATGAGCTTAATCTGAATGCCACCACACCTCAGGTAAAGGGAAAAGTTGAGACCTTTGGGGTGACCTCAGCCATTATAGAAATTGAACTCATGGTGTATTATCAGTCATCCAACCAACTGAGCTAACTTAACCCACCTATAGGGTGTAGGTTTGCTTGCTGAGCTGTAGGTTTGATATCCAGACATTTTGTTACCTGGCTAGGTAACATCGTCAGTGGCGACCTCCAAGTGAAGCGAAGCTGTTGTCTCCTGGTTTCTATTTATGTCTTTCTCCTGGATGGGGTTCCTGGGGTTTGTGGTGGTCATTTCCTGTTCGTTTTCTGAGGGGTTGATAGATGGCATCTAGATCTATGTGTTTGTTTATGGCGTTGTGTTTGGAGTGCCAGGCCTCTAGGAATTCTCTGGCATGCCTTTGCTTAGCCTGTCCCAGGACAGATGTGTTGTCCCAGTCGAAATAGTGGCTTTTTTCATCCGTGTTTAGGGCTACAAGGGAGAGAGGGTCGTGTCTTTTTGTGGCTAGCTGGTGTTCGTGTATCCTGATGGCTAACTTTCTTCCTGTTTGTCCTATGTAGTGTTTGTGGCAGTCCTTGCATGGAATTTTGTAGATGACGTTGGTTTTGTCCATGGGATGTACTGGGTCTTTTAAGTTTGTTTGTTTTTGTTTGAGAGTGTGGGTTTGTGTGCTACTAGGATTCCGAGGGGTCTTAGTAGTCTGGCTGTCATTTCTGAAACTTCTTTGATGTATGGTAAGGTGGTTAGGGTTTCTGGCTGTGTTTGGTCTGCTTGTCGTGGTTTGTTCTTGAGGAATCTGCGCACTGTATTTTTTGAGTATCCGTTCTTCTTGAATACATTGTATAGGTGGTTCTCCTCTGTTTTCTGAAGTTCGTCTGTGCTGCAGTGTGTGGTGGCTCGTTGGAATAGTGTTCTGATACAGCTTCGTTTGTGTGTGTTGGGATGGTTGCTGGTGTAGTTAAGTATTTGGTCAGTGTTTGTCGGTTTTCTGTATAGGCAGGTTTGTAGTTCTCCGTTGTCTTTTCTTTCGACTGTGACATCCAGGAATGCGAGTTTGTTGTCGGTTTCTTCCTCCTTGGTGAACTTTATGCCTGTGAGGGTGTTGTTGATGATGTTAAACACACGGATGAAAAAAGCCACCATTTCGACTGGGACAACACACCTATCCTGGGACAGGCTAAGCAAAGGCATGCCAGAGAATTCCTAGAGGCCTGGCACTCCAACCACAACGCCATAAACAAACACATAGATCTAGATGCCATCTATCAACCCCTCAGAAAACTAACAGGAAATGACATCACCATAAACCCCAGGAACCCCATCCAGGAGAAAGATATAAATAGAAAGCAGGAGACAACAGCTTCGCTTCACTTGGAGGTCACCACTGATGATGTTACCTAGCCAGGTAACGAAACGTCTGGATATCAAACCTACAGCTCAGCGAGCAAACCTACACCCTAAATCTCAACGTGAGCTACAAACCTTCACAAACCTTGCAAATTAACCCAACTATACTTTAGGTTTAAACAGGAAAACTAAGATGATGAAGAATAGGCTGATACCTGATGATAGTATGAGGATAATTTAATTGAGAGTTCAGTTCAAATTATATGCAACTGACACTTAAAGGCTCTATAACTGCAATCTGAACCATTTGAATATGCATTGCATACATGTGTGCTCTATATATTCCTCAGTCATTCTGCAGATGTTGTTGATAGTTCTCAGTTACAAAAATACAGACTGGTTTTGGTCAGAGCTTATGTGTTATGACATTGAAAACTTCTGTCAGCTCTCATATTGCTTCTGCAATGGCTTACTGTTACCATTTGACAATGTTTTATTTCTTCTTCCATTGTTATTTTTCTTGTGCATTTTTTCCATGCTGCTTTGTACATATTTTCTTTGATTTAACTTCAAGATGAGACACAGGTTCTGTTTAACTAGTTAGTTTGCAGTTTTTCCACCACCCTCAAGATCAGAGTTGACCCAGGATAATCTGCAACAGGTACAATTTAATTTTAACTTGTACATATTGACACCGACATGCGACAGTTTCATTGACAACATGTATGAAATGGTTACGTCTCATTACAAAGTACCCAGAAATTAGAACAAAATAAGAGTACTAAATAGGAATTTGTGAATTTTGCAGGAACAATATGTCTCACGGAAAGGACTTTGCTTAAATGTTCGTTCTACCTGTTATCTGTTACAGGCTTAACAGACAATCAATTCTTCAATGTAAAGGCTTAACAGACAATCAATTCTTCAATGTATAATTTCAGTTACAACACACTGAAAATTTTTGCTATAAATTCTGTGTTACGATCGAGCCCTCCACAATCACCTGATGAAGGAGCGTCGCTCCGAAAGCTAGTGCTTCTAATTAAACCTGTTGGACTATAACCTGGTGTTGTGTGATTTTTAACAGTGTAACATTGAATCAAGTTGTTTGTGGCAGCGTATATGTTGCAAATTATCCTGGGTTGACTCTGATTTGAAAGACTGTGGAATGAGTCTGTACTGATGGGTGCAAGATGAACAACTTCAGTGGTATGTCTCTTTATTCAGCAACATACATTTTTTTCCATTGACCATAAATGTGAAAATAGGAAGTAGAATAACAATAAATAATTGTGACATTAAAACAGAACACATATTTTCATGATGTGTATGATTTATGTGCCAATTTATGTCTATTGCATTTAGTGTTCAAACCTGCGAATAGACACAATAAACTATATTGTAAATAGTGGCATTGATTTCAATGATGGACATTTATTGCATTCACGTTTTATGTTATAACACAGGAGTTGTACATAGTTTTTCTCCAGTGAAAATTGAGCATTATAAACCTGGGTCCTGAAAGTGAAATTTTGTTATAATGCAACTTAACATTAACAACAACCATATTTCTAATGTCAAACCAAAACTGTATTATATGTAAGGTTGTGAATACACAGGGGAGAGTGGCAATTCTGCACCATTCCTCTTTATTGCCATTTATTTGAACAATTTTCAAAAGTCTTGGCATTATACAATGGTCTTTCCATCCAATCACCATAATACATTTCACATAATATGAGATAGGTACACAGTCTATAACACATTGCTCTTTTTACACGTGTGTTTCAATCTAAATTCACCCAAATTGATGAGTTGAAAGTTACTGCTTACTGCAAGAACTTTATGAAAAATGGGTTTGAATTGTTTCAGCTTAGTTTCTATTGGACAGGAGACCAGAGCACAAGCAACTAATGATCTAGCACAAATTAAGGTGCAATTGCCAGTATCACTTAAAGGACCTTATGAAAAATTGAAGACATGCACATACGTGCAATTCATTTTCTTTCTAATTATGACATATAGTGATAAAGCTGCTGAATGAAGGTAAAACTGAAGTTAGGTGTCTGATTAAAAACAGCCCAATGAACTTACTGTAAGTGGACAACATTTATAGAAACCACCCAAATTCTATATCTATTGATTTCAGTGGAAATAAATACGTTGTTTCCATTACAGTTGCCTGATCAGCAATGCCATTTTACAATTGGCAAGTTGGACTTTAGTATTGGCAGAACAGACCTTGAGTGGAACACCAGCTTATTGTCAAAAAAATGAGGTGAGGTGAGAAATTTGAAATTAATTTACATAGAATGGAATGTGAAAATGACAGAAAGTATTGTGGTTAAAAGACCATTCTCCAATCTGTGGTATTCAAATAAGCACAGATTATTTTCAGCATATTTTCAAGAGAGCAGATGTCTCCAGTCAGAAAGTCTAACTCAACTCCACAAAATATGCAGCTCACATTTTTAGCACTTAAGTTCTTTTTTCCATTGCATAGCTTTTTAATTTCAAGACTCAGTAGCTATCTGGTATCCTGTTTCTGGAAGACTCTGTCCTGCTTGTAGCAAACACATGCAACCAAAGATCACCACATATAACTTAATATTACCACATAAAACCCAATGTAATGCTCTCTTTCCCTATTGCTTCCCTGTAAAAGACTAGCTGGACTGTTTGTGTGGTTTCTTATTGATCACTTTAATTTCTATTAAATTGAATATTTAACCATTCCAAATGAACAGTTTCTCATTATTATCAGTTGAATGAATTACTTTTCCAAAAGCAAAATAAAATGCAAAATTTATAGGGATGATTTATGTCTGGAACTCAAGTAATCTCCTACCTAGTACTTGGTACTTTACTAGACTACCAGGAATGCTGAAAGATGTGGTAAAAAAATCTCCGAAGTTTAGAAAAATGATACTTACAAGCTAATAGTAAAAATATGTAAGCAAGTATATATTATTACATAATGGTACTTCAAGTCAACATGAAACTTGGAGGAATCTTTTAAGGGTTTTGCATTCAGTTTTAGCAAAATGTAACTTCATTGTCATGTAAAAGGTTGATGCATTTTGTTTGATAAAATGCCATGAGTTAATATAGTAATCTTGCTTTCGAAAATGTTTTGTGTTACGTAACAAAGATCTACATGCACAACACAACAGGAATAAAGAAGATAATTACTAGCAGTAAATCAAAATCGGGGCCGGGAGAGTAAAACTGGAAGATTCTAACTTGCAACAGTTTGGAAAAATAGAAGCATTACTTTACATATAAACATAACAGAAAATGTAACAGCAAGTGTAGTCATGGGCTATACTAGAGCCTCAAGCTAAGATGACTTTAAATGTTCAATATGAATTCAGATGAGAAAAGACATACTGACCACTCAATCCATACTTATAGCATATTGGTTGGACTTTAATGCTGACCAAAGGATATGGACATGAGGCAAGTTGTGGGTTGATTTGTGCAGATAAAATGTGATTCAGAGAGCATAACAATAGTTCTGTTGGTTTCAGGGCTATTGTGGGGATATTTCCTGCATGTGCCAATCATAGCTTCTTGGGACAGCCTGCAATCTTTATCAACAGAAAATGGTTCAATTCCAGTAACATGTAATTGGTGTGCGAACACAGGAAGCATATTCTCTAGGTGTGTGTTCAGTTCCAAAAGTGTTCATGATTCCTATATTCTTCACCACTGCTCCTTGAGCCTTCACAACCTACAAAGATGGATTCTAGGTGCCAGCTAGGAGCTGTCACCTCAAGATTTGGCTGTGCTTCAATTCAGAAATCCCTAAACACCAGCTGAGGAGTACAATATCTCTCTCTCTTATTTTTTGCTTTGTCTCTTCCCTCTGTGTCTTGGTCACATCTCCATATGTTCTATTTACTCCAGCCACCCCATCTTTAGCATAAATACCACCCAATCCCAGCTATTTTCAGTTCTGATGAAAGGTCATTTGACATGAACTCTATTTTGTTTTTCTGTATAGATGCTGCCAGACTGTTTCAGATATCCAGCATCTGGAGTTCATTTTTTTAAAATCAGCAAACAGGTTATTGCTCAGCAAGTGCTGCTTGATAGCATTGTCAGTGGCCCCTTCTTGTGTTACTAATGTGATACTAATTTGATGAGCTGGTTTACAAGTAAAGGTGCCCAGGCAAGCTGAGGTGGGAGGCAGTCATGAAGCAGTGACTGGGGGGCAGCATTGGTCTGCTTCATGTTCAGATCAGCTTTACCTAACTTTTCCATATTAGCCTTCACCTTAGCATGTCAGTCACACACAAGTTTTATAAAGAAACCTGTTAGCAGCTTTAATTGTCTATGCTAGATGCTAAGCATGCTGAATACCTGACCTGAGAGTGCATCAAATTCATTATTGAAATTCATCAAAACAAGTGAAAAGCAGAGCTCTGCTCATGATTCGATGATAGGACGGGTTGAGCGGAGAGTCCTTGTCAGCCAGCTACTTTCGAACATGTTTCCTCAAACGCCCGGCAGCTGGTGTGTTTCACTTTTGCTGCTGAAAATCATTGATGGCACTAATTTTCTGCCTTGCAGTTCAGAGACTCAATTTTATGTGAGTGACCAGAATGGCAGCAGTTTGCCATTTGCTGGGCTTCCATCATTAGGCAATGTCTTATCTAACAAGCTACATCATGACAACAACTACCTGAATTAATTACCAGTAACCAGTTGCTGGATTGTGTGCCAGATTACCGAATAAGAGTGGGACTACTAAAGTATTAATTTATTAATACTTTTACTCATTGTAAATGAATAACCTTGATTGTTCTGAGGTATTAGTCACAGGTCAGGATTGTTTACTGTAATTCTTTCATGACAACAATCATTATTTTTCATTCTTGTTCAAAATTATCTTATTAGATACTTTTGTATGGAAGAACAAAATATGCTCCAAACCACTATAAAATTAGTGATGCGTTTGTAGTCACTTCTGCTTGAGTTTCTTCATTTAAACTTAACATAATTGAGAAAAGATAATTGCAAAATTTGAATGAGACAATTAGCAATAATATTCTTGCAACAAAGACCAGATTTCAAGGAGACATTTTTATATTGCACACCTTTGTAATACTTACATTTTTACCATCAAGACAAAAAAAACTGTTATTGTATTTTCATCAAAAACTACTGGCAAAAATCTAGGGTGACCTGATTTTACATTAAATTTACCAACATCCTCACACTTGTATAAATAAGATTTGATTATCCTGATTTCCTGGATATTTCCTTTATTCAATTATAAACTGGGTAAGGGAATAGGGAGGAGTGGAAAAAAATCTGGATAAAATGTCATCATTTTTTTGGAGAAATTAATTACATGTAGTGTATGAATTGGCCATGTGACCTCTACCTGCTGCGAGTTCTTTTACTTTAGTTTGTATTAGTCAAACATGAAAAAAATGATGTCACAAGTAGCCAGCAGAAATTATAAGGATTTTCACTTTCATAAGACATCTAGCAACTGTATAAAATGGAAAGAATAAAAAACAAAATTGACAACTTTGAAGTGGTGGGTGAGCCCATTGACTGTGCATTTTCCATTTACTGCTGATGTGGACATGGAAGGAGATATGGTGTCAAATTGCAATCTGTTCTAGCTTCAGTGTCAAAACTATGCAATTGTTGTCGAATTAAATAAAGAATTGAACAAATAGAAGTTGCAACCTTGTTGTCAGTGCTGGAGAAGGAGTGCTACAAGTTGTATTGCACCCTAAGTATCACTGTAGAGAGAGAATCCAGACAGAAGAGAATTTGAACGTTTTAAAGACATATTTTGAATCCCATGTTATAGTTAGTTATATATGGTATCTGTTCAACTGTTGGGGAGAGAGCGAAATTATTGATCAGTAGGTAACGACACTAGTATCATCTTGATGATTTTGATTTTGGGCAATTGAAACATCTCATCAGTGTTAGGCTTGTCCTAGGCAGAGGAGATCCTGCTGTGACAGTACATGTGACAGGAAGAAGAAATGTACACTCAGAAAGCTATGGACATGTGGAGGAGCTCTAAGGGAAGAACAGACAAGGCTTTACATTATGCTGGTATTCCAGGCTGAATGAAAATAACATAACCAAAAGAGAAGGAAACAATATTTGTAGCAGTGACAGCAAAAAGATCAAGATCAAAGGGAAACAAGTAAATATTGCAGAATACATCACACAAAAATGAAGAAAGCATAGGAAAAGCAGGGCAAGAAGCTGAATCACTTTGCATGCCAGTGTTCAGCTAGAAAGAAGTAAGGTAAATGTACAAAGCTGGAGGTTGTAGAAATATTAGCAAATGATTCTGACAAATTACTGTAGACTATTAAACAGTTTGGCATTGTCATGTCTAAAGATGGCTTGTAATACTTATACTGATAATTGCAGACAGAGACCAGGAAATGATTATAAAGTGGCAGATAGACATGGGTGCTTTGTGCAACATCATGAGCTTCGTCAACCTTGTCAGAAGTGGCTCAAGATGGTGACCAAAAGTGAAATGTTTTTTCAGCTCTTAGAAGTCTTCTTGCTGAATATCACTAAGGTCTGCGCTGGAGTTCTGCTTTGTTGCATGAGACTGTAATTGGAGTTTGATGAAACAGGGAGTTAGGTAAAAGAGGGAGGAGATGATCAGTCTTTCCTTTTTTCTCATTGGTGAGTATTCTGCTATTTCCATCTGAGAGTGTTAAATGAAGTCGGGGAGCACATTGTAGATACCCTAATGGTAATCTTACAGAGTTCCCTAGATATATGAGTTGTCCTTCTGGATTGGAAAATTGTACATGTCACTCTGCTTTTTAAGAAGGGTGAAAAGGGAAAACCAGGGAATTACAGACCAGTAAAACTAACGTTTGTGGTGGGGAAATTGGTAGAATCTATGATCAAGGATGGAGTAACTGAACAATTTGAAAATTAGCAGTTAGTTAATCAGGGCAAGCCAACATTCATTCATGACAGGTGGATGATGCCTGATAAACCTCATTGAAGTTTTTGGAGAGGTAACAACGAAAGTGGACAGTGGAGTATCTATGGATTTTCTTTAAATAGACTTCCAGTTGCTTTTGATAAAGTGCTACGTAAGAGATTGTAAACTAATATAGAATTGAGGGCAAATTACAGGGCAATCAATGCAAAACATGCCAACATGGATACCACCATTACACTTGGGGACACCATCCACCATGTGCATGGCAGGTGCACATGTGACTCGGTCAATGTTGTCTATCTGATACGTTCAGGCAAGGATGCCCTGAGGCATGGTACATTGGCGAGAGCAAGCACAATGGATGAATGGACACTGCGCAACAATCATCAGACAGAGATGTTCCATTCTAGTGGGGAATACTTCAGCAGTCAAGGATATGAGGTCTCGGATCTTCAGGTGACTGTCCTCCAAGACAGACTTTGGGACACACAACAACACAGAGTGGCCGAGCAGAGGCTGATAACCAAGTTCGATACCAATGAATATGGACTTAACCGGGATCTTCGTTTCATGCCACACTACAGGTGAAAGTGAGGACTGCAGATGCTGGAGATCAGAGCTGAAAAATGTGTTGCTGGAAAAGCGCAGCAGGTCAGGCAGCATCCAAGGAGCAGGAGAATCGACATTTCGGGCATCTGCCCTTCTTCAGAAATGAGGAGAGTGTGTCAAGCAGGCTAAGATAAAAGATAGGGAGGAGGGACTTGGGAGAGGGGCGTTGGGAATGCGATAGGTGGAAGGAGGTTAAGGTGAGGGTGATAGGCTGGAGAGGGGGTGGGCGGAGATGTGACCTCCTCTACATTGGGGAGACAGGCTGCCTACTTGCGGAATGTTTCAGAGAACTCCTCTGGGACACCCGCACCAACCAACCCAACTGCTCCGTGGCTGAACACTTTAACTCCCCCTCCCACTCCACCAAGGACATGCAGGTCCTTGGCCTCCTCCATCGCCAGAACATGGCAACACAACGCCTGGAGGAAGAGCGCCTCATCTTCTGCCTAGGAACCCTCCAACCACAAGGGATGAATGAAGATTTCTCCAGCTTCCTCATTTCCCCTCCCCCCACCTTATCTCAGTCCCAACCCTCGGACTCAGCACTGCCTTCTTGACCTGCAATCTTCTTTCCGACCTCTCTGCGCCCACCCCCTCTCTGGTCTATCACCCTCACCTTAACCTCCTTCCACCTATCGCATTCCCAACAACCCTCCCCCAAGTCCCTCCTCCCTACCTTTTATCTTAGCCTGCTTGGCACACTACAGGTGAACCCACTACACTCTAAACTCTCACACACATGCACTCACACACGAGCACACAAATACACACACTCACACAGACTTTCTCTCTTACACATGCTCTCTCTCTCTTACTCACTCACACACTCACTCGCACGCACACACTCACTCATTCACATACGTTCACACAGGCATGTACTCCATCATATTCACACACAGACTCTATCAAGCATACACATATGCACACTCTTGTATGCACACATACACACTTACATACTCTCTCCCTCTCTCCCACACACATATATTTGCTGTCCCTCACACACACATGCACGCACACTCACATATAAATCTATGGGCTGAATTTGCATTTGCAGATATGTATTTGTCGATACATTCCATTTTGTTCAAAAAGCACACAATCTGTAGGCAGTCAGTCCATGTGACATTTGATAAATTCCTACTTTGGAAATAGAACCAGTCTGACTCAAGGTTGGGATACAGACAGACCTCACACCTTTAATGCATTGTCTGAACTGAGATGTCACCATTTTTTTATATCGTTACGTTACCAGGACCTTACGTTATCTCAGGACTGTGACTTGAAAGGAGTTCTGGGATTTAATCAATCAACACCTGCAATCCCATTCTAAGCAATTAAAACTTAACAACAATTTAGGTTTGTTCAATACATCACATCAGTTGTAGGACGCTTTGATCTTTTACTATAAATTCTGTGTCCTATGATCCTGCCCCACTAGCTACCTGATGAAGGAGCTTGACTCCGAAAGCTTGTACTCTCAAATAAACTTGTTGAACTTTAACCTGTTGTTGTGTAATTTTTAACTTTGTCCACCCCAGTCCAACACCAACACCTCCACAACTTGTATATTGGCATAGAAAGTCATTTATTCCAACTTGCTGATGACACAAATTCAGGTGGCATTTTTAGACAGTGTAAATGATTGCAGTAAATTACAAAGGGATATTGATGGACTAAGTTTTCGACTGAAAATGAAAGATCAGGATACTTTCTAGATTATATGAAGTTAAATACAATGGATGCCCAAAGAAACTTGGGGGTTCAGCTGCATAGATTTTTAAAATGTCATGAACAGATATAAAAAATATCCAAGGAAATAAATGGAAAATGCGTTTAGAGTACTCAAGTACAAAGATGCAGAAGTAATGCTGCAGCTATACAAAACACTGATTAGGAGTACTGAGAGCAGATTTGAGCTCCGCACCTGAGGAAGAATATTTTGGTCTTTGAGGGACTACAATGTACATTTGCAAGATATCTGGACTTTATGGGTTAAGTTACGTGAGAGTGTATATAAATTAGGCCTGTTTTCTTCAGACGATAAAAAACAAAGAACAAACAATGACAAGACATGGTGAGTGCGGGTTGGGGTAAAGTTATGGGAGAAGGTGCTCAGGTCCTAAAATCATTAAACTCAATTTTTTTTTGCAAGGTTTGTGAAGGTTTGTAGCTCAGGTTGAGATTTAGGGTGTAGGTTTGCTCGCTGAGCTGTAGGTTTGATATCCAGACGTTTCGTTACCTGGCTAGGTAACATCATCAATGGCGACCTCCAAGTGAAGCGAAGCTGTTGTCTCCTGCTTTCTATTTATATCTTTCTCCTGGATGGGGTTCCTGGAGTTTGTGGTGATGTCATTTCCTGTTTGTTTTCTGAGGGGTTGATAGATGGCATCTAGATCTATGTGTTTGTTTATGGCGTTGTGTTTGGAGTGCCAGGCCTCTAGGAATTCTCTGGCATGCCTTTGCTTAGCCAGTCCCGGGATAGATGTGTTGTCCCAGTCGAAAAAAAGAGCCACCATTTCGACTGGTTGGTGCGGGTGTCCCAGATGGCCTCCTTCTTCAAAGACCGCAATTTCCCCTCAGACGTGGTTGACGATGCTCTCCACCGCATCTCCTCCACTTCCCGCTCCTCGCCCTTGAACCCTACCCTCTAATTCCCACCAGGACAGAACTCCACAAGTCCTCACCTACCACCCCACCAACCTCCAGATACATCTGATCATCCTTCATCATTTCCGTCACCTCCAAACGGACCCCACCACAAAGGATATATTTCCCTCCCCATCCCTATCAGCGTTCCGGAAAGACCACTCCTTCCGCGACTCCCTTGTCAGATCCACACCCCCCACCAACCCACTCCCGACACCTTCCCCTGCAACCGCAAAAAATGCAAAACTTGCACCCACGCCTCCCCCCTCACTTCCCTCCAAAGCCCCAAGGGATCCTTCAATATCCATCAGAAATTCACCTGCACCTCCACACACATCATTTACTGCATCCGCTGCATCCCATGTGGCCTCCTATACATTGGGGAGACAGGCCGCCTACTTGCGGAACGTTTCAGAGAACACCTCTGCGACACCCGCACCAACCAACCCAACCGCCCCGTGGCTGAACACTTTAACTCCCCCTCCCACTCCACCAAGGACATGCAGGTCCTTGGCCTCCTCCATTGCCAGATCATGGCAACACAACGCCTGGAGGAAGAGCGACTCATCTTCCGCCTAGCAATCCTCCAGCCACAGGGAATGAATGCGAGTTTCTCCAGCTTCCTCATTTCCCCTCCCCCAAACTTTTCTCAGTCCTAGCCCTCAGACTCAGCACTGCCTTCTTGACCTGCAATCTTCTTCCTGACCTCTCCGCCCCCATCCCCTCTCCGGCCTATCACCCTCACCTTAACCTCCTTCCACCTATCGCATTCCCAACGCCCCTCCCCCAAGTCCCTCCTCCTTACCTTTTATCTTAACCTGCTTGGCACACCCTCCCCATTCCTGAAGAAGGGCTTATGCCCGAAACGTCGATTCTCCTTCTCCTTGGATGCTGCCTGACCTGCTGGGCTTTTCCAGCAACACATTTTTAAGGACTATAACTAGGTGTCATGCGACTTCTGACTTTGTGGGAGTCAGTGTGTTTGTACTGGATATTGACGGCCAGCCTATTCCCAAAAATGGAAGCAGAGATGTCTAGAATGAAAAATGGACCAGGTGGAAGTGAGAGCGAGGTGAAAATTGAAACAAAATTGATGATTTTTTACAATTGCAGATGAAAGAGGAAAGCAGCACCAAGGATTTCATTGATTTGCCAGTGAAGAGTTTTGGCTGGGGGCCAGAGTAGGAACAAAGCATGTTCTACGTACCCCACAAAGAGTCAGGCATAACTGGGGCCTAAGCATCTACTTATTGCCTTACCTTTAACCTAAAGAAAGTGAGAGGAGTTAAAGGACAAACTGTTCAAAGTGAGGATGAACTCGGCCAAATGGAGGAGGGTGGTACTTGATGGTGATGATTCAGATCTTTTATTTCCAGGAAGAAGTGGTCCTGTTTTCTCTGGAATTTGGAAGGCTCTGGGGTGATCCGATTGATACCTTTAAGATATTAATAAGAAAAGACAGGGTGATAACCTGTTTCTCCTGGTTGGAGTTTCTAGAAGTAGAGTGCAAAGAATTGGGGCCAGAACATTCAGAGAGACATTAGGAACCACTTTTACACACAAAGAGTGGTAGATAGTTGGAACTCTCTTCTACAAACAGCAATAGATGCTGGATCAGAGAGTTAAAATTAACAACTGATGAGATCAATACATTTTTATTAAGCAAAGGTGTTAAGGGATATGGGCTAAAGGCATGTATGTGCAGTTAGGCCACATATCAGCCATGATATCATTGAAGGGTGGAACAGGCTCAAGGGGCTGAATGGCCTACTCATGTTCCTATGCTGTATTAATATCATTTTGAAGTAGATGTAAGTGTATGACTCACTCTGCATCTGCCAGTGAGAATTTCAGTTGCTTTCTGACCCAAGCTGAAAGACTAGTTAGAAGAACTGGAAAAGAAGAGCAGTCAAGCAATTGACAACTTCCACAGAGTGGATAAACAGCGTTGTAGCAGCAAAGAAACCTGTCAAGTTGAGAACATATATAGATCTGAAGTATCTCAATAAAGTTTTGAGAAGATCTCATTACCTCATGCCAACCATTCAAGAAGTTTTGTTGCAACTTTTCAAGGGAAAAAACTTTGCTACCTTGGTTGCAAAGAATGGTTACTGAAAAGTGAGGCTGGGTGAAAGCAACAGCTGTCTATCAACATTCTGAATACTATTTGAGGAACAAAGATGGTTGAGTATGTCACTTTGCATTAGCACTGTTCCAGAACAATATAAGTATAGATTGCTTGAGAATGTCAGTGATCCTCCTGGACTGGACATGATGAGGGATGATGTGCTCATCCATGGATGTAGAGCCACTACAGACCATTAGAACAGAGAACATAGAAGAATACAGCGCAGTACAGGCCCTTTGGCCCTCGATGTTGCGCCGATCCAAGCCCACCTAACCTATACTAACCCACTATCCTCCATATACCTATCCAATGCCCGCTTAAATGCCCATAAAGAGGGAGAGTCCACCACTGCTACTGGCAGGGCATTCCATGAACTTACGACTCGCTGAGTGAAGAACCTACCCCTAACTTCAGTCCTATATCTACCCCCCCTTAATTTAAAGCTATGCCCCCTTGTAATACCCGACTCCATACGCGGGAAAAGGTTCACACTGTCAACCCTATCTAACCCCCTAATCATCTTGTACACCTCAATCAAGTCACCCCAAACCTTCTTTTCTCTAATGAAAACAGCCCCAAGTGTCTCAGTCTTTCCTCATACGATCTTCCTTCCATACCAGGCAACATCCTGGTAAACCTCCTCTGCACCCGTTCCAGTGCCTCCACATCCTTCCTATAGTATGGGACCAAAACTGCACACAATATTCCAGATGCGGCCGTACCAGAGTCTTATACAACTGCATCATGACCTCAGGACTCCGGAACTCAATTCCTCTACCAATAAAAGCCAGTACGCCATATGCCTTCCTCACTGCACTATTTACCTGGGTGGCAACTTTCAGAGATCTGTGTACATGGACACCAAGATCCCTCTGCTCATCCACACTACCAAGTATCCGACCATTAGCCCAGTACCCCATCTTTTTGTTATTCTTCCCAAAGTGAATCACCTCACACTTAGCTACATTGAATTCCATTTGCCACCTTTCTGCCCAGCTCTGCAGCTTCTCTATATCCTGCTGTAACCTGCCACATCCTTCCTCACTGTCAACAACTCCTCCGACTTTCGTATCATCCGCAAACTTGCTCACCCAACCTTCTAACCCCTCTTCCAGGTCATTTATAAAAATGACAAACAGCAATGGTCCCAAAACAGATCCTTGCGGAACACCGCTAGTGACGGCACTCCATGAAGAAACTTTGCCATCAACTACTACCCTCTGTCTTCTTCCATCCAGCCAATTCCTAATCCAAACCTCCAACTCACCCTCAATGCCATATCTCCGTATTTTCTGCAGTAGCCTACCATGGGGAACCTTATCAAACGCCTTACTAAAATCCATATATACCACATCTACCGCTTTCCCCTCATCAACCTCCTTCGTCACCTTTTCAAAGAATTCAATAAGGTTTGTGAGGCACGACCTGCCCTTCACAAAACCATGCTGACTATCCTTGATCACATTATTCCTATCCAGATGTGCATAAATCCTATCCCTTACAATTCTCTCTAAGACTTTGCCCACAACAGAAGTGAGACTCACCGGCCTATAGTTACTAGGGTTATCCCTACTCCCCTTTTTGAACAAGGGAACCACATTTGCTATCCTCCAGTCTTCTGGCACTACTCCAGTAGACAAAGAGGACATAAAAATCAAGGCCAATGGCTCTGCAATCTCCTCCCTTGCTTCCCAGAGAATCCTAGGATAAATGCCATCAGGCCCAGGGGACTTATCTATTTTCACCTTTTCCAGGATTTCCAACACCTCTTCTCTACATACCTCAAAGCCATCCATTCTACTTATTTGTGACTCAGTATTCACATCGACGACAATGCCCTGTTCCTGAGTAAATACTGAAGAAAAGTATTCATTCAGTGTCTCCCCAATCTCTTCCGCCTCCACACGCAACTTCCCACTACTATCCTTGACTGGACCTATTCCTACCCTAGTCATTCTTTTATTCCTAACATACCTATAGAAAGCCTTAGGGTTTTCCCTAATCCTACCGACTAAGGACCTTTCATGTCCCCTCCTTGCTGCTCTTAGCTCTCTCTTCAGGTCCTTCCTGGCTACCCTATAACTCTCAATCGCCCCAATTGAACCTTCACGTCTCATCTTGAGATAGGCCGCCCTCTTCCATTTAACAAGGGATTCCAATTCCTTATTAAACCACGGCTCCCTCGCACGACCCTTTCCTCCCTGCCTGACAGGTACATAATTATCAAGGACACTCAATAGTTGCTCCTTGAACAAGCTCCACATATCATTTACACTCTTGCCTTGGAGTCTACTTTTCCAAGCCACACATCCTAAGTCATGCCTCACCGCATCATAATTTCCCTGACCCCAGCTATAACTCTTGCCCTGTAGTACACACTTATCCCTCTCCATCACGAGAGTAAAAATCACCGAATTATGGTCACTATCCCCAAAGTGCTCACCTACCTCTAATTCTAACACCTGGCCTGGTTCGTTACCCAGAACCAAATCCAGTATGGCCTCACCTTTTGTTGGCCTGTCTACCATTGTCAAAGTGTTTTGTTACTTCTGGAGAGAACTCGCCAGATTAATCTGAAAAACAAGAGAAAAGATGCTATTGAAGATGCCTAAAGTCAGATACATAAGTCATGTACTGACAGCACAGCATTTCACTTGAATCCTGACAAGGAGTGAGTTGTGGCAGAGGAGCAGCAATCAACAGATATGAAGACAATGCACTGTTCTGATGGATTTTTAAATAAATGTATTTATAGGATATGCACTTATTATCCATCACTTGTTGCCCTTGAGAAAGTTGTGATGAGCTGTCTTCTTGTACTGATTTACCAATAATGCCTTTTGGGATGGATTTCCAGGATTTTGACCGAGCAACACTGAGTGAATGGAGATGTAGTTCGAAATCAGGATGGTGAATGGCCTCGTGGGTAAATTGCAGGTGGTTAACTATTTAGTGAAGTGTTCTGAAGAAAAGTGATATTGGGCTCAAAATGTTGCTCTGTGCACAAATGTCACCAGATCTGCTGAGTTCCTCCACCATTTTCTATGCTTGTTTCAGATTTCTAGCATCCATAATATTTTGCTTTCATTTAAGAAAGTTCGCACCTAATCTGTCATTACAATGTAAACTTCTATGCAATGTCACTGCTAAGGATATGTGGTGGGTTTGGGGAACAGAACAACAGGCAGCTTTCACCAGAATCAAACAACGAGTGATGACACCACCATGGTGATGGTGAGGTACCTCGATAACAACGATGAAATCACCTTGCACTTTGATCCCAGTAATACAGGATTTGGAGCAACCCTTTTGCAGCAAGGATAACCAGTTGTATTTACATCTCGGGCATTAATGCAAACCGAATGACAGCACACTCATACTGAGAAAGAGTGCTTAGCTATTATATTTGCTTGTAGATACTTCAATCAATGCCTGTTTAGAAGACAGAAAGTGGCAGTGGAGTCCAATCACAAGTTTCTTAAAAGCATTTTTCATAAACTGCTTCTAACTGCACTAAATGTCACCAAATAATGTCATTTTCTTTGGGGGCATACAATTTGGATGTAACATACAAGCGAGGGAAATAAATGTACATTACTGATATGCTATCAAGGACAACATTTCCTATTGAGAGAGCTGAGCATGCCAAGACATAGCGTAAAATCTTCCATTTCATAAGACCATAACATATAAGAGCAGAATTCGGCCATTCAGTCCATTAATTCTCCTACCTTCTTTCCGTAACCCTTGATCTCCTTATTAATCAAGAACCTATCTATCTCTGTCTTAAATACACTCAGTTTCACTAATCACTAGCTTGCTTCCATAGTGGGATCCAAGTACCAAGGCAGAAGAGCAAGAATTAATAAACGCATGTCATTCACGATATCCAACGTTCCCCACAAGACTTCATGAATGAATGTTTGCAAATATTTTGTCCTCCTGATAAAAGGTTCCATTATTACTTTAGGATTTTTCCCAATAACATCCTTCCATAGCTGTAACCAAAGAGCTTTGAGTTGAAATGCTTTTCTTTAATGTAACTTCTTCAATCCTTTCTAGATCACTGTTACCTGGTCTGGCCTACATGTGACTCTAGACCCACACTGATATGGTTGACTCTTGAATTAATTAATTAATAAAAGAAATAAAAATTTTAAAATTACTTGGCCTCCACAGCATTCTGTGACAGAGTTATACAGATTAACCATCCTCTGGCTGAAGAGATTCCTTTTTATCTCAATTCAAAATGATTGTCCTTTCATTCTGAGGATGTGCCCTTCACTTCTAGTCTCTCCTACTGGTGGAAACATCTTCTCCTCATCCACTCCATCGAGGTCTCTCAGTATTCTGCAAGTTTCAATCAGATCCCCCTCTCCTTCTAAACTCCATTGAGTATAGATCCAGAGTCCTCAACATCTCTTCAAATTACAAGTCTACCATTCCTGGGATCATTCTTGTAAACCTCTTCTGGACCAACTCCAATTCCA
Organism: Chiloscyllium plagiosum; assembly: GCF_037043375.1. Lineage (NCBI taxonomy): Eukaryota > Metazoa > Chordata > Chondrichthyes > Orectolobiformes > Hemiscylliidae > Chiloscyllium > Chiloscyllium plagiosum. Next base: position 70,618,896 of record NW_028270140.1, read on the forward strand.
TCACATCCTTTCTTAGACATGAGATCTCAAAATCGCTCACAATAGCCTCAGCAGCACATCCCTGCTCAAGTACACTACACCTCTTATACTGAATGCTAACATTGCATTTGCTTTCATAACTACCATCTGAGCCTGCATGTTAACCTTAGGAGAATCCTGAACTAAGTCTCCCAAGTCCCTTTGTGCTTCAGATTTCAAAATCCTTTCCCCATTTAAAATATAGTCTTCATCTCTAATTTTCCTACCAAAGTACAAAACCTCATACTTTCCCACATTATGTTCCATCTGCCGTTTCTTTGCCCAATTTTCTATCCTGTCCAAGTCCTTCTGCAGCCTCCCCGTTTCCTCAACCCTAGCTAGCCCTCCACCTGCCAACGTGTCATCTACAAACGTAGCAACAGTGCCCTCCATTCATTGATGCAGATTGTTATTGGACAATGTGGGTAGTTATGCTTCCAACACTGAAATCTGCAGAATCCCACTAGTCACCAGCTGCTATTCCTGAAAAGTACCATTTTATTCTGATTCTCTGTCTTCTACCAGTCAACCAATCTCCTCAAGACTGATTACTAAACTTAGTGATTTCGGACTAAGCCCCATTCTCTGCAACTGGATCATCAGTTTCCTGACCCATGGGCCACATGGGTCAGGAAGATTGGGGACAATATTTCATCCTCACTAGCACTCAACACTGGATCCCCTCAGGTATGTGTATTCAGCCCCCTACTGTACTCTCTGTATAGCCATGACTGCATCACCAAATACCAGACTAATGCCATTTACAAGTTCGCTGATGACACCACCATAGTCGGTCGAATCTCAGATGGCGATGAAACAGGCTACAGACATGAGGTGGAAGACGAGGAAAAATGGTGCACTGAGAACAACCTAGCTCTCAATGCCAGCAAAACCAAGGAACTCATTATTGACTTTTGGCGGGATGTTACTCATGCCCCCCCTACACATTAACAGCCCAGAGGTGGAACGAGTAGAGAGGGTCAAGCTCCTGGGAGTGGTCATCCACAACGAGCTTTCTTGTACTCTTCATGTGGACGCACTGGTTACAAAGACCCAACAACATCTTTTCTTCCTCAGGCAACTGAGGAAATTTAGTATGACGGCAAATATCCTTGCTAACTTTTGTAGGTGCACCATCAAGAGCATTCTATCTGGATATATCACTGCCTGGTATGGCAACTGTACCATTCAAGATTGGAGACAGTTACATAGAGTAGTGAACTCGGCCCGGCCAATCACAAAGGCCAACCTCTCATCTATAGAATCCAACTACCAGGCCTGCAGTCAAGGTAAGGCCTCCAGCATTCTCAAAGATCCATCCCACCCTGGCAATGTTTTTCGACAACCTTTACCAGCAGGGAGAAGGTACAGAAGCCTGAACAAATGCACCTGATGGTTTTGAAACAGTTTCTACCCTACTGTTGTTAGAATGCTGAATGGACTCACAAACTCTTAACATTCGCTTGTACTTGTGTTGTTGATTTTGCTGCTGTTTACCTATTATTTACATGTCTATGCTACTTAACTCTGTGATCTGCCTGTAATGCTCCCAAGGCAAAGCTTTTCACTGTGCCTCTATCTATGTCAATGCCTTGCTCCTAACATCATGAGCTCATGTTTAGCAGCCTGCTGTGTGGCGCCTTGTTAAAAGCCTTCAAGAAATCCAAACAGACCACATCCACTGGCTTTCCTTTCTCTAATTTGCTTGTTATTTCCTCAAAAACTTCTATCAGACTTGTCAAGCTTGATGGCGCCATGCTGACTCAGCACTATTTTACCCTAACCCTATTCCAAGTAACCTGCAATCTCATTCTCTAAAATCTTAGAAATGACTAAGATAACTGGCCTATGGTTTCCCATCTTCTGCCTCCTTCCCTTCCTGAATTGGAGTGTTAAAGAACCATTTTCCAGTCTTCTGGGACCCTCCCTGACTCCAGTGTTTCCTGAAAGATTACCACTAATGCCTCTACAAACTCCTCTGGTATCTCCTTCAGAAATCTGGGGTCCATCTGGTTTGGGTGATTTATCCACAATCAGACCTTTCAGTTTCCCCAACAACCTTTTGCATGGTGATGGCCATGACACTCACCTCTGCCCCGAGTCTCTTGAAGTTCTGATTTGCTGTTGGTGTCTTCTCCTGTGGAAACTGATGCAAAGTACCTGTCCCGTTCCTCCACTAATTCTTTCTTCCCTATTACTATTTCTCCTACCTTATTTTCCTGCAGTCAAATGTTGATTCTAGCCTTTCTGTTATGTTTTATATAGCTAAAAATAAAGCCTTCTTAATCTTCTTATATATTATTAGCCAGGTTACTCTAAATTTCATGGACATCCCTTATTGCTTTTTTAAATTATCCTTTACTGGTTCTTAAAGGCTTCTCCATCCTTTGGCTTCTCACTTACCTTCACCACATTGTGTGCCTTTTCTTTTACTTTTATCCTGTCCCTGATTTCCCTTCTCACCCACTGTTGCCTTTCACATTCCTGATGAAGGGCTTAAGCCCCAAATGTTGACTCTCTTGCTGCTCGGATGCTGCCCGACTGCTGTGCTTTTCCAGTGCCACACTTTTCGACTCTAATCTCCAGCATCTGAAGTCCTCACTTTATCCTCCCCTTAGTATGTTTCTTCTTTCTTCTTCTTCCTTGGGATGAATTTCGGCTGTGCCTCCTGAATTACCCCCAGAAGTACCTGCTGCTGCTGCTTTCCCATCTTCATGGTTAGGCTCCCCTCCCAATCAACTCTGGCCAGCTCCCCCTTCTTTCTTCTTTACCCAATTGCAATGCCATTGCATCTGATTCCAGCTCCTCCCTCTCAAACTGCAGGGTGAATTCTATCATTTTATCATCACTGTCCCCTGCAGTTCCTTCAACTGATTCTCCCTAATCAAGCCTGCTTCATTGCATATCACCAAATCCAGAAATACCTATTCCAGAGTGGGGTCTACCACAAGCTGAACCAAAATCCATCTAGTAGACATTCCATGAATTCCTTTTCTTGGGATCCTCTACAAACTTGATTTTCCCAGTCCACCTGCATATTGAAGGCCCTCATGATTATTGTAATAGCACCTTTCTGATATGCTTTTTATCCTTGCTCCTTTATTTTTTCCACTCACATCCTGACTACTGCTGGGAGGCCTGTACATAACTCCCAACAAGGTCTTTTCTCCTTTGCAGTTCCTCAACCCTACCCACCCAGATTCTATGCCTTCTATGTCACTTCTTGCTACCAATTTAACTACATTTCTTACTAACAAGGTAACGCCGACCCCACTGCCTATCTGCCTGTCTTTTTGGTAGGACATTTATCCTTTGATATTTAGTTCCCAGCTCTGTTCCCCTTGCAGTCACATCTCTTTGATACCCACAATTGTACCTACCAATTTCAATCTGTGCTATAAGCTTTTTTACCTTGTTTCATAAACTGCATGCCATTAAGTACAATACCCTTAGTCCTGGGTTGACTGCCCCCCTTATCATAGTTGTCCCTTATCCGTTGTCCCTGAATGGATTCCTGACACTTCCCATAATCTTTGTTCTGTTACTTATTCTGAAAACTTTAATCATTTCTGCTGAGCCAATCCTTCCTTTAGCTCTTTCCTTAATTTTCCAAGCAACTGAACCCACGCCCCTACTATTTATTTTAATGCTGTATCCACAGCCCAAGTTATGCAATTCTCCAGGACTCTGGTCCAGCATGATCCCCAGCCCAGTGGCAAATGTGCACGCCAGGGCATGTCCGGGTGGTGACTAAGAGAGAAGAGGTGGATGGTGTGCAGCAGCAGTCAATACAGGGCCTGCTGTTTCACGTCCCTGAAGGGGACAAAACTAAAATTCTGCAGGCAGCTCAGGTTGTGGGGCACTGGCTCCTACGGAAGTATGGGAGCTTGGAACTAACATGAAATTCTGTTTGGGCAGGGGTATGTACGGACGGGATTCCACTGCACACCTGAGCATCCTCCAACTGGTGCACGATATTGGGTCCGGGTACCGCTGTTTCATGGTGTCGAATAGTGGTCGCCGTGAACAAGTCATTTACCGCCACACTCCTGTTTATTTTTATTTTATTGAACAACAGACAATTTACAAAACAATTAACATTAACAGCTGCATACAGAGTAACAGCAATTTACAAAGGAGAGGAGCAGCAAAGCTAGATCTCAAATCCTACCATTCAACCAGTTTTCAGGAGAATGAGGACAAACCTCATATCCCAGTTTCAGTCATCACAAAACTGTAACAAATTCCTAAAAGACAGTCCATTTACATAAAAGACAGTGCATAAAATACAGACCCCCTACAGCAACCCAGCAAGCCACCTGTCCCTCCCACCTTCCAGCCATTGTAAGGCAGCCCGCTCCTATGCCCCTTCTGGCTGTCGGCCCACCCCTACACACCTTCTGGCTCTCGGTCTGCCCTGGCACATCTTCCGGCCACCTCTAGGCCAACCCGTCCTGTTTCCCAAACCACCCCAGGACAACAGCGATCAGGATGGCCTACCCACCTTCTGGCTTCCCTATCCACCCTTCACACTTACACTCCTGTTTCTTAAAATTTTTTTTCCTAGTTTTATATTTTATTAAACAATACAGTTTACAAAACAGTTAACATTAACACCTGTATACAGAGTAACAGCAAGTTTACAAGGGAGAGGAGCAGCAGAGGCAAGCCCCAAGCCCTACTGTTCAACCAGTTTTCAGGGATATGAGGACAAACCTCAAATCCCACTTTCTGTCACCAGAAAACAGTAACAAGTACATATAAGACAGTCCTATTACATTAAAAAAAAGTGCATAAAAGACACTCCATTGTGCTCCGCCCTGATCCTGGGCTTCAATTTATCCTGTTGAAAAAAATCCTTGCAAATTATGAGCCAATAAAAAGCAAGCAAAGAGCATCTCTCCCCCTCTGCACTGAATTCCCAGATTGCCTCCAAATTTCTCAAAATCTTTATTCACTCTGGATGTGATTTCTCTTTTTTGGCAATGTTGAGATATTGCTTCCTGTTATTTCAACAAGAAGCAATATCTCAACACACTCCAGAAGGAAACAATCCAGCAGAGAGATTGAATCTGAAAGACAGATGACTTGCTCAAACCAAGCAAACTACAAGCACACTCCAAGTATTGCAGAAAGTAATAATGAAAAGATGACCTGAAAGTATCAAGGACATTCCTGTCGCTATAAGAGAGGTTTGGGTATACAGAGATGAAGTGATAGTCCAATATAATACCTTGTACAAAAGGAAATCTGTTATTATGCTGAAAGAGATGAGGAAAGAGATGTTGAAGATCCTCCCTTGCAACTTAGCAAGAGATTGGGTGTAGCCTGAAGAAAGCAAAAGAAGTGCTCTTCTAGCCAAATCAAGCAATGAGATTAAGAAATTCATCAGCCAGCTCAGTTCTTGTGAAGAATACCAAATTAGTCAAGCTAAAGAGCTGCTTATTAGATAGATCCAAAAGACTGCGAATGAAAGTGGGAGAATTCTTTTCACTCATTGAAACTGATTTTCTCATCACTGATGACTGCTGGGAATTAGACCAGTTGACATCAGTTACTACCAGCACTGAAAGCACTTTCAGCCATGCAGCTATTATGCCATTCCAGTTTTGGTAATGAGTGACAATGGCTCTCAATTTTGAGTGAGGAATTCATTTGTTTTATAAATAATTGGAAAATTTAACACCATCCCCAGTCAAATGGAAAGGCTGAAGTTGCTGAGAAAATTGCCAAAGTTATAAAGAAATTGAGCAAATGTAATACAGACTCGTACAAGGCAAACCCATAGTAAAAAAAAAAATTACTGAGGGCATGGAAAGTTGTCCAATCCAAAGACTTGTGATATCATGCCCAACCTACCCTTGTGATATTGAAAAAACCTACTGAACCAGAAGTTGTAAAAGTCAAAGTTAAAGTGAAATGACAAAAAGCCATGTTTTACTTTGATAAAACGGCTAAATAATTACCAGGGCTGAGATTTGAAGAGCCAACCAGAGTGCAAATGTTCAGAACTCCCAATAAAAGGTATCTCCTCAATCATACTCAGTGAATGTGAACAACATGATATACTGGCACAGAGTGCTCTTCTCTCACTGCAGGCAGCTGATGGGGAAGAAATAATCCCATTATCTGCACAATCATCATAAAGATCAACAGCAGCAACAGAAACAAATCAGAAACAACAATTTACACTGCAGCAACACAGCATGATGGCTCAGTGGTTAGCACTGCTGCCTCACAGTGCCAGGTTTGAATCTACCCTTGGGCAGCTGTGTGTGTGGAGTTTGCAAATTCGTTCTGTGCCCTCCAGGTCCTCTGGTTCCCTCCCATAATCTAACCATGTACAGGTTTGGTGGATTGGTTATGGGATATGCAGGATTACAGAGAGATGGTGGGGGGTGGGATGCTCTTCAGAGGGTAAGTGTGGACCCAATGGGCTGACTGGCCTGCTTCCACACTGTAGGGATTCTATGCCAAACATGTTAAACACCCAACACTGGGATTACACATTCTGGAAATAGAACATCACCCTCGGAATGAGCTGATACCAGACCAACAACGAACAATGATGCACTTATGTACCATCAGAAGACCTGTACAACTTAAAGATGATGGACACAACATAGATGCAGAGACTGACAAAAGTCAATTGATTAGAATTTTCTTTGTTGACCATGGATACTGAGTACTTGTAGAGGCAAAATGTAGTCGATCATTGTTTTTTGTTTGTTTTGGGGATATGTGGAGAAGTGTATTCATATGTCATAAACCAGGTGGTTTACCATAGTCATGTGACTTTCACCTCTTGCAGAAAGTTGATTTAGTTTGTGGCATCCATTAATCATGTCACATGAAACAGACAAGTATCTCTCCTAGCGCTGCTGCCTTGATGTCTCTCAGGGTGTTGTTACTACCACCTTGGTGCTAAAGCCTCAATGGACTGATCTATGGAATAGTGTTGCCAAATCTAGTGGGCCATAATCTGGGAGATGTTATCACATGATCTTCCACATGTTTGTTGGTGGCACCAAAATTGGTGGTATAATGGACAATGAAGAAGGTTATCTAAAATAATAAAGAAGTCATGATTGATTTTGTCAGTGGGTTAAGGAGTAGCATATAAAGTTTAATTTGGATAAATGCAAGGTATTGCATTTTGGTAAAACAAACAAGAACAGGATTTATACAATTAAAAGTAGGGCTTTGGATGTGTTATAGATCAGAGAGACTTCAGATTTCAGGTATATAATTCTTTGAAGTTTGCGTCACAGGTGGACGGGGTGTTTAAGAAAGCATTTAGCATGCTTGCATTCATTGCTCAGACCTTCGGGATGGGAGTTGGGAAGTCATGTTGAAGTTGTACAGGACATTGGTGAGACACCTTCTGTAGTATAGTGTCCAGTTCTGGTTGCCCTGCTATAGCTCGGATATTTTCAAGTTGAAGAGGGTTCTGGAAAGAATTATCAGGATGTTGCCAGGAATGGAAGTTTTGTGTTAGAGGGACATGGCAGGCAAATTTTTTAAGAGATTGTTCATGGATGCAGGTACAGTTACAACATTTAAAAGACATGATAAGTACATGAGTAAGGCAGGTGGGATTAGTTTAGTTTGGGATTATGGTTAGCATGGACTGTTTGGATCAAAGTGTCTGTTTCCGTGCTGTATGATGCTATGACCATCCCCAGCTTCTACCACTGGTCATCAGTAGCTCAATCACTGGAACCTGCCTTCCCTTGGTTTGGTAATGTAATCTGAGGGTCCTTGTGGTGCAGTGACACTCCTCTGAGACAGGAAACCTGGGTTCAAATCTGATTGGTACCAAGGTTTGTCATAACATCCCTGAATACGTTGATTAAAAATGTATCCTGGTATTTAATTTTGATAATCAGTTGCTCTCATAATAACTGTTGAAATAAAAACAAATGCTTCTGAAAATACCAGTCAGCACCAAATACTTCATTTTATTTATATGTTCCTCATTCTAAATAAGTCCTCAGGTTAAACATTAAAAATGAACATATGGAGAATTCCTCAATGCACAGTGGACTATTTGAATATTTTATTTCTTTTCAGCTAACAACAACATGAATTTTTAAACACTTGGAGGTGCTTTTCATGTTTTAATTCACAAATAGCACAAGCTTTAGGCAAATGCATGGTCGATGAAGTATAATGTGGATAAATGTGAGATTATCCACTTTGGTAGCAAAAACAAGAAAATGGATTATTGTCTGAATGGCAATAGATTGGGAAAGGGGTGGTGCAACCTGGCCTAGGTGTACTTGTACATCAGGCACTGAACGTAAGCAGTCGGTAAAGAAGGCAAATAGTATGTTGTTCTTCATAGCGAGAGGATTCCAGAACAGGAGAACGGATATCGTGCTGCAATTGTGTAGGGCCTTTGTGAGACCACACTTGAAATATTGCATGCAGGTTTGGTTTCTTTATTTGAGGATGAATAATCTGGATATGGAGGCAGTGCAATAAGGGTATACTAGACTGATTCCTGGGATGGCAGGAATGATTTTTGAAGAGAGACTGGATCCCTAGAATTTAGAATGAAGGGGGGAATCTTATAGAAACCTTTAAAATCCTAACAGAATGAGGCAAGGAAAATGCCAGATGTTCCCAATGATTGGGGAGTCCAAACCCAGGGGGCATAGTTTAAGGATAAGTCATATAGAATCATAGAGTCATAGAGTTGTACAGGACAGAAACAGACCCTTTGGTCCAACTCATCCATGCTGACCAGATATTCAAAATTAATCCAGTCCTATGTGCCAGCATTTGGCCCATATCCCTCTAAACTCTTTCTATTCACATATTCATCCAGATGCTTTTTAAGTGTTGTAATTATATTAACTTCCACTCTCTCCTCTGGCAACTCATTGCATATACATACACGCTACACTGTATGAAAAAGTTACCTCTTAGGTCTGTATTAAGTCTTTCCCTTTTCACCTTAATCCTATGCCCTCTAGTTTTGGAGTCCTATACCCTGGGGAAAAGATCTTGCCTATTTACCCTATGCATGCCCCTCATGATTTTATAAACCTCTATAAGGTCACCCCTCAGCCTCCAACGCTCTGGGAAAACAGCCCCAGCCTATTCAACCTCTCCCTATAGCTCAAATCCTCCAAACCTGGCAACATCATTGTAAATCTTTTCTGAAGCCTTTCAAGTTTCACAACATCTTTCCAATAGCAGGAAGACCAGAATTGAACACAGTACTCTAAAGTGGCCTAATGTCCTGTACAGTCGCAACATGACCTCTCAATACCTATATGCAATGTTCTGACCAATAAAAGAAAGCATACCAAATGCTTTCTTCACTATCCTGCCTATCTGCGACTCCATTCCCAAGGTAGTATGAACCTGTATCAAAGTTCTCTTTGTTTAGCAACATTCCCTAGGATCTTACCATTAAGTGTATAAGCCCTGCCCTGATTTGCCTTTCCAAAATGCAGCACCTCACATTTATCTAAATTAAACTCCACCTGCTACTCCTCAGCCCTTTGGCCCATCTGATCAAGGTTCTGTTGTATTCTGGGGTAACCTCCTTCACTACACCACCAATTTTGGTGTCATCTGCAAACTTGCTAATCATGTCTCTGATATTCACACACAAATCATTTATATAAATGATTAAGATGAGGAGGAATATCTTCACTCAGAGAATGGTCAGCCTGTGGAATTCTCTGCCACAGAAAGCAGCTGAGGCCAAAACATTGAATGTTTTCAAGGAGGAGTTAGATATAGTTCTTAGGGCTAAAAGGATCCAATGTAGCAAAAGTGGGAACAGGGTATTGAGTAGGATGATCAGCCATGATCATATTGAATGGTGGAGCAAACTTAATTAACAGGCCAAATGACCTGCTCCTGTCTCTATTTTCTGTTTCTATGTTTCATTCTAACATGATTTCTAAAGTCAAAAGAGCACTCTTGCACACAGGTGCATACACACAAACACATGTAGGTAGAGTGCATTTAATACTCTTCTCAGACGTGCAAATATCAATGGAGCTTCCACTTGCTCCATGTTGATGCTTGGCTGCTTACCGGAAGGTCCCACAGATATGTTAGTGGCAGGCTATTAAGGTCACTACTGTGATTTGAGCTCCACTATTGCCGATTTAAGCCATGTTAAAAATCAGCCTCACAGAACTTCTCTTGCTAACACCCTTTCTATCCCAATCCTCGAAAAGGAAAGCACGACAATAATAATGAATAACTGCTAGACAGCCAGCCTGGAGGCGGACGCAAGGCACATCAAAACTCATATTTCATGAATAATATTGAGAATCTTCAGGGCTGAATCAGGAGGCTGTGCCATCAATGCTTATTGGGTCAGAAACTTTACATGAGTGTATTCATCAGAGTGAATCGGTGTGGTAAAGCCAGTTATCCTGCAGTAAAATCATCTGCTCCATCATCGAAACACACAGCTATCAACTTGTATTGTGGATGTTAGTCACACACCTACATGTGGGATGTGCTCTCCAACATGAACTTTGGGGAGAAAATCCACAACTGGACCAAAATTGGAGATGTAGTGGACAGAGAAGTGGGTTACCTCAGATTACAACAGGATCTTGACCAGATGGGCCAATGGGCTGAGAAGTGGCAGGTGGAGCTTAATTCAGATAAATGCGAGGTGCTGCATTTTGGGAAAGCAAATCTTACCAGGACGTATACATGAAATGGTAAGGTCCTAGGGAGTGTTGCTGAACAAAGAGACCTTGGAGTGCAGGTTCATGGCTCCTTGAAAGTGGAGTCTCAGGTAGATAGGATAGTGAAGAAGGTAATTGGTAATTGGTTAGAGTATTGAGTACAGGAGGTGGGAGGTCATGTTGCAGCTGTACAGGACATTGGTTAGGCCACTGTTGGAATATTGCGTGCAATTCTGGTCTCCTTCCTATCGGAAAGATGTTGTGAAACTTGAAAGGGTTCAGAAAAGATTTATAGGGATGTTGCCAAGGTTGGAGGATTTGAGCTGAAGGGAGAGGCTGAACAGGCTGGGGCTGTTTTCCTTGGAGCGTCGGAGGCTGAGGGGTGGCCTTATAGAGATTTACAAAATTATAAGGGGCATGGATAGGGTAAATAGACAAAGTTTTTTCCCTGGGATCGGGATTCCAGAACTAGAGGTCATAGGTTTAGAGTGAGAGGGGAAAGATATAAAAGAGACCTCAGGGCAACTTTTTCACACAGAGGGTGGTACATGTATGGAATGAACTGCCAGAGGAAGGGGTGAAGGCTGGTACAATTGCAACATTTAAGAGGCATTTGGATGGGTACATGAATAGGAAGAGTTTGGAGGGATATGGGCCGGGTGCTGGCAGGTGGGACTAGATGGGCTGGGATATCTGGTCGGCATGGGCAGGTTGGACCAAAGGGTCTGTTTCCATGCTGTACATCTCTATGACTCTATGACTGCTCTGTACCATTGTTAGTGCAGTCTTAATTAATGGGCAGGAATCAGAAAGCCTCCTGATCAGATCCACAGTCAGGCAGGGCTGCACATTCTCCTCCCTCTTGTTTGTGTGCTGTGCAGACCCTTTTGCTGAGTCCATCAGGAAGGATGCAAGCCTGAGAGAGGTGACTGTTTCAGGCAGCAGAGCCCTGCAAGTCGAAACCTTCCTGCACATGGATTACATTGCTGTGTTCTGATCAGATTTCCTATCAATGCAGAGACTCGTGAGCATCTGTGACCATTTCAAGCTGGCCTCAGGAGCCAAGGTAAATCAAGGCAAGACTGAGACCATGTGCTTTAGGAACTGAGCCAACTGATCCTTTATCATCTTCACCATCAGGACAGACTACCTGAAGGTGCTTGGAAAATGGTTCGGAGGGGCCAAGGAGTGCATAAAAACTAGGGAGAAGCACATTGCAAGGTGATCTGATGCTCCATTAGGAGCACTACTCCCTCTCCATTGTGGGCAAAAGCTTAGCCATCAGGTGTGAGGCACTCTCTCTGTTGCTGTATGTGGCGCAGGTCTGACCCATTTCCCAAGCCTGCTCTGTTGCAGTCAACTAAGCCACCTTCCACTTCATCTGGAGGTCGATGATGGACGAGTCTGCAGGGACACCAGCTCCAATACTCTGAATAAGGTGGAGGGGTGGGGGGTGGTGAGGGTTGGGTGGGAAGAATGCAACCAATGCTACCCTCATTCCGATGGCCACCTTTGCGCATGGCTGCATTAAGCTGTGCACAGATCATTGGTACTCAAACACTAAACGTCACTATGTACTGAGTTTATACTTGTCCCCAGTTTTGTGAAGGGTGGGACTGGCCTCATTGCTACAGAACACTCCAAGTAGTTAGACTGTTCCATATTACCTGTCCTTCGTGGAGAAGTTTGCAAAGAAAAAAAACACCTGTGATCACAAATCCATCGGGAAGTGGTCAGCATACAGGTCCTTGCAGAAAAAGGAGATGGTGGATCCTATTGGGTTGTTCTCTGAGCAGACTGTCGATGTCATTTGGCAGAATGATGCCTCATCACCAGAACTTTCCAATAAGCACCAAGATATTGCTTGGCTGATGGTGAGAAGGGCACTACCTGTGAGATCATTCATGTTTTCTCCACCATACACTGCCATCGAAGTGGCTGTAAGATGTGTGTGGTGGTGTGGTGGGGGCGGTGGGGGGTCGGGGGGGTGCGTTCGTAGAGACTGTCACACATGTCCTTTTGGAATCTGCCTTTGCAAAGGAAGTCTGCAGAAAGATGCAATGGTTTTTCTTGAGGTTTGTCCCAAGCAGCTCTGTCACACTGTGCTCTGTTCTCCGCAGTCAGTTCCCTGGAACGTACACGGGGGCAAACATCAACTGTGTCTGGAGGACCATCAATTCAGTGAAAAACATTCTTTGGTCTGCCCAAAACTTGCAGGCCTTCCAGAGCAAGGAGTTGACCTTGACGGAGTGTTGCAGACTGGCACTATCTCAGGTCCAGGACTAAGTCTGAAGGATGCATTAAAACTTGGGGCAGCTGCTGCCAAGGCACAGTGGGGAAAGACCACCCCTTAAAGTCTTTCTGCCAAAGTTAAATGGGGATTTGTTCAGTTATTGGATTCCCCCACCCCACCCCACCCCTGTCCAGTGACTCAAATATATGTAAATTTTGTCTTGTACAAGTAAAAAAATGCTTTTGGTTTATTTGTTGGATGGAGAACAATCTCCAATGTTTGTTTGCTCGCTCATATACAATTGTACAGAACTGAACTGTTTTAGTGACTGTGTATATAAATTTATTTTTATGAATAAAGCATATCTTAGAAATAAAAAAGATTGGTGCAAGGCTGCACACAGCAGAGTGGTTAGACGTGAGCTTTTCAGACAGATACGACAGTCCTTGCTGAATTATTCATTAGCGTGTTAATGGCAGGTGATGAGATCTTTTCACGCTACATCCCACTCAGTAGGTGTTTATTACCCTGTTCAACAGCAGCCTGGTACTACTGTAGGGGAAAATAACTGTCTGCACAGGCTTGACAGGTAATGGGGATGGTGCTTTCAAGATTCCTGTAGCCTGCGAGGTCGCCTAAAGGTTATTTTGAACAAATTATTTTTTCATTTCTTGCCGATTGAGTAGATACCCTTAATAAACTGTCAACTACCAATCACACAGCTGCTTTGGATGTAAAATAAAATTGTTACGCTGATTGGATCATAGCTGGGTCCTAATTATTAACAGACTTCTCCTTGTAGCACATTTGTAAGGCACAGCTAACAAGGTTACAAGGAAACAGCTACAAACTGAGATTATGAATTGGTGGTACCTCTGTCAATAGGCTTTAGTCATTCTAAAACTTATGGCTCAAGAAATTAATTATTGTCTTGAATAAATATAAACATCTCAGACGATAATACTTCACAGTTGTTGTAAATTCACAGTTTTCTTTGTCAGCTAGGAGGTAATGCTTGACTTTGTTAGATATTCACTATCTTTTCCAGGTAACTAAAGGTAGCAGTCTTGTGTTAAAATACATTTCATGTCACTTTTGAACATCACCATAATCCACTATGTTGCTATTATAAATATAGACCATCTCCTATAGCACGTGTTAAACTCGCTCAGGTTAAAATTAAGCTGTTATATGGAAAACTGCTTGGGCAGAGGTATAACATAGGCTGTTTCAATTTTCTGGTTTACAATTCCAAAACTGGGCAACCCAGCCAGTTCATTGACTCTTAAGCTGCACATTGGTCCAAGGAAATTCCTGTATTAATGGTCTAAATGTTTTTCGAAGTTTTCAGCACATAGATTGAGAGCTTCTCTTTAAATGGGCTTTTTTGGCTAAGGAAAACATTTAATGCCCATCATTAAATTCCCCTTAAAAGGTGGTGGGGTGAGCTGTCATCTTGAACTCTTGCAGCCCATTTGTTGTAGGTCTACGCAAAGTGATTATAGGGAGGGAATTCCAGGTTTTTAAACTAGCGACACAGAAGGAATGATATATTTCCAAGTCAGGATGCTGAATGTCTTGGAGATTAATTTACAATGATGGTGGTAGTACACACTGTTGCTACTATTTTCTGGAGAGTGTTAATGTTTGCAGATGTGGTGCCAATGAAGTGAGCTACTTTGTCCTGGATGGTGTCAGATTATTGAGTATTGTTGGAGCTACGTTCATTTAGAAAAGTGATGAGCATTCCATTACCTTCCTGACTTGAGCCTTATGATGGTGGTCAGGCTTTGGAGAGTCAGGATGTGAGTTACCCACAGCAGGAATCCCAGCGTCTGAGCCTCAATTGTATCCACAATATTTAAATGGATTGTCTAGTTCAGTATCTGCTCAATGGTAAACCTCAGAATGTTGACATTAGTGGATTCAGAGATGATATTACCATTGAATGTTAACGGGGGTTAAGTGGCTGTGATCATTGACTGGATCTCTTGTGATGTGCCACTCATCAGCTCAAGCTTTGATATTGTCCAGATCTAGCTGCATTTGGACATGGACTGCTTCAATATCTGAAAGGTCATAAACTGTGCTGAATGTTGTGCACTCATCAATAAACATGCCCTCTTCTGACTTCACAATGAAGCATCTGAAGGCTGGCCTAGAACCTTACCCTCAGGAACTCCCGCAGGGATGTCTTGGGTTTGAGATGATTAACCACCAACAAGCACAATCATCTTCTTTTGTGCTAGATATGACTCCAATGAGCAGAGATTTTACTCCCTCATCCCCATTGACTCTATGATTTCACACTGTGAAATGTGTCCTTCATATTAAAGGCAGTAACTCGAACATCATGTCAAAGTTGTACTGAGGCCATGAGCTTAGTGGTCTTGATGGAACATAACCTGAACATCAATGAATAGGTCATCAGTGTTTGAAAGCACTGTTGATCACTCCTTTGCTGATGATGGTGAGTAGTCTGAAGAAGTAGTAGTTAGCGGGGTTAGATATATCTGCTTTTGTGTACAGCACACATCTGGGCAATCCTTGACATTGCCAGGAAGATGCCAGTGTTATAACTGTACTGAAACAGACTGGCTAGAGAAACAGACTGGCTGGAGCACATGTCTTCAATG
The DNA here is from genome assembly GCF_037043375.1 of Chiloscyllium plagiosum. Lineage (NCBI taxonomy): Eukaryota > Metazoa > Chordata > Chondrichthyes > Orectolobiformes > Hemiscylliidae > Chiloscyllium > Chiloscyllium plagiosum. The sequence goes on from NW_028270140.1 coordinate 70,634,453, forward strand.
CTGCTGCTGAAGTATTTTCACAGCCCATAGCTTTTGCAGTGTCCAGTGCCTTCTTGATATTATATGGAATGAATCAAATTGTTAGAAGGCTTGCATTTGTGATCCTGGGGACCTCAAAGCAGGTCAAGATGGATCATGCACTCGGCACTTCTGGCTGAAGTTTGTCACAAATGCTTTTTTTTCACACTTTTGTTGGACTCTCCCATCATTGAGGATTGGGATATTGTGGAACCACCTCCTCTGGTGATATCCACTACCACTCATGAATGGACATGGCAGGACTGCAAAATTTAGAACTGTTCAATTGTTTGCGGATGTGCTTATCTCTGGCTATCACTTATTGCTTATGCTGTCTCTCTATACTGTTTTGACTTGTCAGTTTAAGGAATGCATTTGTTGATAGATTTACTAACTGTGCCCAGATACGTGCTGTATACAAAAGCAGACATATCTAACCCCGCTAACTACTATCTCTTCAGACTACTCACCATCATCAGCAAAGGAGTGATCAACGGTGCTTTCAAACACTGATGACCTATTCATTGATGTTCAGGTTATGTTCCATCAAGACCACTAAGCTCCTGGCCTCAGTACAGCTTTGGTTCTAACATGGACAAAAGAACTGAATTGAGATGATGTTCAAGTTACTGCCCTTAATATTACAATAATGTTTTAGATTGTCCAATTAATCAACTGTTGTCTCACAATTTACTTATAGGAACATAGAATACAGCACATTGCCTTTCCTCCCTCTGCAAATGTCTTCAGCTCTAGATTGGAAGATGGATTTAGAGGAGATTGCAGTGTGAGTGATGTGTCCCTATTAGTTCTTAAAATGTATGGATTATAGCGATGAAAAACCAAAGGAAGTTGGCAAGAAAGGAGCAAATGGACTTAGGGCAAGGAAGTTCATCGAGTTTTACACTGCATCATGATTGGCTATTAGCATTTTGCTGTTGCTAATAAAATTTCAGTCTCAGAAGTCCTCCTAATTCCTGAGTTAGAAGAAAAATCTTTTGACAAGAGAAATGTTGGGTTCTCTGTTTCTGATAGTTTTGATATTACGAAGATAGCTGCCATTCCCTTAACTGATTGAGTTTCTTTACCTCCACTGTTTCCAATTTCTTCTACTTTTATAAATTAGTATAACCTGATGCCCGATAGTGTCATTTTTGTTTGGTGTGATGGAAGTTTGAGATCACACCAGCAAAGAGATTAGCACTTGGTATATCCAAATTAATATTGGATATCCATTTATTGAACATAAAATAAGTCTTAAAGCAAGGCTGGATAGCTTCAGCAGGTGAAGCCTTCAATCATTGCAATGGTGAATAAATGGGCAATTATTTGGAGCAGGTAATAAGATGATATGACTGGAGGCAAGATTTTATTACTGTGTTGTATAAATTATTGCTGTGCTAGAAAATGCCTCAAAGAGTGGTCCTATAAAAATTAATGGTCTTTCACGGGCAATATTACTATTTATTTCTTTGACTATAAATTCTCCTTTCTGCTGATGATTCGAAGCTCATTAAATTCCTTTAAATCTCATATCATCAGTGCTCACAATTTCTGGTTCTCTCACAGTTCAATAGTTGAATCATTATATTGCAATCATTTCCATGATATATGACAGCACAATGGAAATCTTAGTTCTTTCAATACATTGAGCAACAGTCTCCTCATTTTTAATGCACAACTATCATTTTGTACCTTTCATGGCTCCATTCTGTATCTATTGACTTGTTTGGCTCTTGCAATGGTTCAAGAATTTGCTCTAGCAGGTTGTACAATTGCTGAGGTGCCACCCCTTAAAAATGATCATGGGTTTGTGCTACAGGAACCTGTTGTTATCTCGCAGGTAAATAGCTTTGTGCTCCTGCCAGAGTCATTCCACTTGTGCCCTTGCTATTTCCTGGCAGCCAGTCAGCCCAGATTTCTGCTGTTTTTGCCAAACTGGTTCAATTCAAAGCCAGGCCAGGCCTTTGAAGGCCATAGTTACTTAAGGTTCTCTATCTGCAACTTCTCTCACTGGAAATCAATAGCTTTCTGCTAGCCGTGTTGTAGTCACTTGGCTAACATCGCAGCAAGAGAAAGTTCCCCAGTTTATTTATGTGTGGAATACTGGCTAGATTGCTTTTGACTGGGAGCAGAATTCGATTGGAACTTTACACAATTCCCTAATGTTGGGAGTGTGTTGAGCACAGGGATTTGGTAATATCCAATTCAGTGACATGCGGCAATGCGGTGTTTCTCACTCACCACCTCTTGCTGAAAACTTATCAATGGCAGAGGAAGTGTCAGGTCTCAGTCTCAAAAAAAACTCTTAAATGGATAATTAATGGCAATTTAAGGGCTTTCTCCCTCCAATGAGCAGCAGTTTGAAGTAAGGCCTCATCCCATATGGTGAGGTTTTATTGATTACATATTGATCAGTAATAAGCTGATTCAAAACCTTCTGCAATTCGTTTATTCAATCTTTTCTCTTTTACTTTTAGTGATGTCAACAATTTTGTTTAATTTATTTTAAAAGGTGTTCATTAATGAAGATTAGAATCTATAAAGACTGAGAAACTACACTGACCCTGGCAGAATTTTTATGTAACATTTCTTTCATAGTTTTCAATTAACATCTTGTTTAATTATACTATGGATCCTAACAGCTTTTAAGTTGATTAGAAGTTCTTTACAGAAAACATCAAAAACTTTCTGAAAGTCCAAATAGAACACAAAGAGGAAGTTTCACTATTTACTTCCTTGAATATACTTAAAGACATCAAAGAGAGTTGGCCCAGTAGGATTTTCTTTCAGATCTGTGCTGGCGGTTTTAATTTGTGAAAACAAGTACTCCTCAAAATTCTAAATCAATTGTTTTGTTATTTTATTTACTGTTGGGTTTGGATATGTGAAATAATTTGCTACTTTACAAATTAATTCTTTCTGCTTTCATAATATTTAGAGGATTCATTGTATAATGGAAACTGCAAGCGAGAAGGGTGTGTTATCTTTTCAAATATCAGATTTGGGACTCATTTCTGTTACAATCAAAACTACTGACAGACCCTGGAACAGTCCTTGACCCTTTTCTGATAAATGGGCGAATATTCTAACCAGACCTGCTCATTCTTTAAAAGAGATGGTCTTTGATCTGATCTCTTTGATGATTTTCCCTATTCAAAATGAGAAGATATGGTACTTTAACTAAAATAGGAATCACTTCCTTCATTCCTAGCTTGATATTAGATCAAAACAAGCTCAAAGAAGAGGTTTGTTATACTCTAAAAATAGACCAAAGAACAGGAAGTATCAACTACTTGATGAGAGGAGGTTTCAATTAAATACTGGGCACTGTGCTTATTTCACAAGAGCTTAGGTTAAGATGATGTAATTCTCATATTGAAGTCATGTCTTCTTGTTGTTGTTGCATCTACAGTTATAGGATCAAATAATTTGATGCTATCCTCCATGCATGTGAAACATTTCAATGTAAAAGATTGCAAGGTTTCCTTTGTTCAGTGTGAGCAATTGATTTTTATTTGCAAATGTTCTAACTACATAAATCAGTGCAAATCTTTATATTTAAGTTCAGAGGCTTGGTGAGACATTTTATTGAAAAGAAGGAAAATGTGGGAGCTTGAGTGTAGATTAGAACAAACCTAATAAACACGCATTGAAAAAGGTAGACCAGTAGAAATTGCAAGGGAGGTTGACTGCCAGGAAGAAATGTCACTTATTCAATAATTAATAAATTGTTCTTGTTCTAGGCAATAAGGAAACTGCAGTGTTCAATGGTTTAATTGATCTGTGTATGATTATGTTAGTCTGTTAACTGATCTATGCTCATTAATCTTGTTTGATCAATCCTGGGTGAAGACTCTGAGAGTTGAAGTAAACAGAGAGCGCTCAGCTCCTGGCCTTGTTACAGACTTGGTTCAAACATGGACAAAAGAGCTGAATTCCAGATGTGAGATGAGAGTGACAGCCCTCAACATCAAGGCTGTATTTGACTGAATATGGCATCAAGGATCCTTAGCAAAACTGGAATCAATTGATATCAGGGGGCAAACTCTCTGGTGGTTAGTGTCATATCTGGCACATGGCATTATGAGGAGAAAGTGAGGTCTGCAGATGCTGGAGATCAGAGCTGAAAATGTGTTGCTGGAAAAGCGCAGCAGGTCAGGCAGCATCCAAGGAACAGGAGAATCGACGTTTCGGGCATAAGCCCTTCTTCAGGAATGAGGAAAGTTTGTCCAGCAGGCTAAGATAAAAGGTAGGGAGGAGGGACTTGGGGGAGGGGCGTCGGAAATGTGATCGGTGGAAAGAGGTCAAGGTGAGGGTGATAGGTCAGACTGGGGTGGGGGCGGAGAGGTCGGGAAGAAGATTGCAGGTTAGGAAGGCGGTGCTGAATTCAATGGATTTGACTGAGACAAGGTGGGGGGAGGGGAAATGAGGAAACTGGTGAAATCCAAGTTCATCCCTTGTGGTTGGAGGGTTCCTAGGCGGAAGATGAGGCGCTCTTCCTCCAACCGTCGTTTTGTTGTGGTCTGGCGATGGAGGAGTCCAAAGACCTGCATATCCTTGGTGGAGTGGGAGGGGGAATTGAAATGTTGAGCCACAGGGTGGTTGGGTTGGTTGGTCCGGGTGTCCCAGAGGTGTTCTCTGAAACGCTCCGCAAGTAGCCGGCCTGTCTCCCCAATATAGAGGAGGCCACATCGGGTGCAGAGGATGCAATAGATGATGTGTGTGGAGGTGCAGGTGAATCTGTGGCGGATATGGAAGTTTCCTTTGGGGCCTTGGAGGGAGGTGAGGGGGGAGGTGTGGGCGCAAGTCTTGCACCTCCTGTGGTTGCAGGGGAAGGTGCCAGGAGTGGAGGTTGGGTTGGTGGGGGGTGTGGATCTGACGAGGGAGTCACGGAGGGAGTGGTCTTTACGGAATGCTGATAGGGGAGGGGAGGGAAATATATCCTTGGTGGTGGGGTCCGTTTAGAGGTGGCGGAAATGACGGCGGATGATGCGCTGTACATGGAGATTGGTGGGGTGGTAGGTGAGGACCAGTGGGGTTCTGTCCTGGTGGCGGTTGGAGGGGCAGGGCTCAAGGGCGGAGGAGCGGGAAGTGGAAGAGATGCGGTGGAGGGCATCGTCGACCACGTCGGGGGGGAAATTGCGGTCCTTGAAGAAGGAGGCCATCTGGGTTGTGCGTTTTTTGAACTAGTCCTCCTGGGAGCAGATGCGGCGGAGTCGAAAGAATTGGGAGAATGGGATGGTGTTTTTACAGGGGGCAGGGTGGGAGGTAGATGTGGGAGTCGGTCCAGGTAGCTGTGGGAGTCGGTCGGTTTGTAGTAGATGTCCGTGTTGATTCGGTCACCTGAGATAGAAATAGAAAGGTCGAGGAAGGGGAGGGAGGAATCTGAGACTGTCCAGGTGAATTTGAGGTCGGGATGGAAGGTGTTGGTGAAGTGGATGAACTGTTCAACCTCCTCGTGGGAGCACAAGGTGGCGCCGATACAGTCATCGATGTAGTGGAGGAAAAGGTGGGGGGTGGGGCATTATGATCATGGTTGTCACAGGTCAGTCATCTCAGCTCCAGGACATCTCTTCAGGAATTCCTCGGGATAGTGACCTCGGCCCAACCACCATCAGCTTCTTCATCAATAACCTTCCCTCCATCCTAAGGTCCGAAGTGGTGATGTGCAATCTTTGGTGAACAATGTTCAACATCATTCGCAATCCCTCAGACACTGAAACAGTCCATGTCCAAATGCAACAAGATCTGGATAATATCCAGACTTGGGCTGACCAGTGGCAAATAACATTCACACCACACAAATGCCAGGTTATGACCATCACCAGTAAGAATCGGTCTAACCACCACCCCTTGACATTCAGTGATGTTACCGTCACTGAGTCCCCTAATGTCAACATTCTGGGAGTTATGATTGACCAGAAACTCATCTGGATTCACCACATAAATGCAGTGGCTACAAGAGCAGGTCAGTGACTGGGAATACTGTGAAGAGTTACTCATCTCTTGCCTCCCCAAAGCCTGTCCACCATCCACAAGGTGCATGTTGGAGTGTGAGGGAACACTCCCCACTTGCCTGGATGAGTGCAGCCCCAAACAATTCATGAAGTTTGACACCATCCAGAACAAACCTTGATTGGCACTGTATCCACAAGCATCCAAATCCCTGCACCACCAATGCTCAGTAGCAGGAGGGTGTACCATCTACAAGTTGCACTGCAGAAATTCACCAAAGATCCTCAGAGAGCACCTTACAAATCCTTGACCACTTGTATCTAGAAGGACATGGGCAGCAGATATATGGGAACATCACCACATTCAATGTCCCCTTCAAGCAACTGGAATATATCGCTACTCCCTCACTGTCTGTATGTAGGAATCCTATGATATGTTGACATGCCTTAATGTGCTATAAATAAACTACTGCAGATATAAAACTAATGGCATCTCCACATTTCTCTGACATAAATCAAATATACACAATATCCAACAACTCAAAAAAAACACTATGGGATCTCAGATTAAAACTAGCTATTTTAACTGAATTAGACTTTTAACTAACAAAGCTCTGGAATGATTTAATAAACAAGAGCTTAATAAAAACAATGAAAATGAAAACAGTGTGTTTTTTATAACTAGAGTTTTGTTGGGTGGCATATTGAAGATCTATGTCAATATTCCTAAAGGTACGATTAGGGATTTTAACTTCTGATGGACTAAGCTGTAGTTAAGAGACAGGTATTATTATGAAGTGGAAATAAGCAGTCATTGTGATGAAATGTTGGTTGTTTGAAATCTTTGTTTATTATGAAGTTAGTTGTCAACTTTGCAAATACTCTGGTTCAGTTTGAGATAGTGGCTAAGGAGGATGATAAAGTTGGTGGAAAAATACAAGTAAGATGTCCAGAACCTTTCATTTTGACCCTTTCACCGTGAGATTAACTTTCTACATCCCATCCTATTATGTCTCAAAGTATGCAAGCAAACTTTTAGAAATGAACAAAATGTGGCATAATCTTTCTGAGATTTGACAACTTGTAGATGTGAGACTGAAAGTCAAAGACGTAAATGTTCAGCTGAAGAATATAATATCCTGTTACTACCCATTAATTTATTTTTATTTTGTTTTTCAAGTCCATTAGGATGAGAGGGGACAATACTAAATTTAATTTTGTTTCTCATTTCACAACCAATGTAAGTATGACTGGGAACTCTCATGAAGGTGCTCAACTCCAGTGGCAGACAAGAACGGCTTTGATAATGAACATCTTTGTGATGATTACTGAAGAGATGCCTGTGCTGCAGTCAGATCTGGTGACACTCTCACATTGACTTTTTAGAAGCACTAATATTGTTATTTACAATTATTACATTTGTAATAGTTACAATAGCCAGGAATTTCCATAGACCTTCTCCACCTCTCAGTTTTTGTTGTAGAATGGGACAATTCTTGGCCGTTGTTAGAATTTCATTTTGAACACGCTTTATCATAATGTAGTCACATTATTATCATTCAGGTATAGCATTATTTATATAGAAATGTTCGTTCTACCCTGTGTACTTTCACTTCAATCACTTTAACTGGAATTACATTTTGTCAGCAAAAGTATCAAACTATATGCAGTTTGATCTAGTTCAGCAGGGAAAGTGTCCTAAAGTTTATGAGATTGAATAATTATAGCGAAAACAGAAGGCCCTGAATGGACATTTCTAAGTTAAGCATCGAAATATTAACTGAGAAACAGATAACATCAAAATAAACATGGATACAAACTCATTGGTCTTGTCCAGTGTCTCTTAAAGTCTGTCCCTACGGTTTAAAACTAAATTTCCTGATGATGGGAACTGCAAAAGATGTAACATTGTAAATTACTGAATAGTAAATGCAGTGATCTGCAAGCTTTCTTGTGAAATGATTGGGTACTAATCTATATTGGATGCCACCTGTAAAACCCGGATTTTCCAGCCAAAGAAACTTCAGGGTCCTTCTAAATTATGGACGTGATCTAAACCTGGAATGCTGCTTTCATTTCTGCCAGATCCAGTTTTATTTGGCCCCGGGAGGAGGGCTGGTGTTGTGTAGGTAGGGGGTGGGGGTTTGGGGGGGGTGGGGGTTGTGGTAATGGGACAGGACTACCATACGCAGGAAATGAAAGCAGCAACAGCAATTAGCTTCGATCTGGGTTCAAATAGATCCTATGCAGTAAGGGTCTTCTCTTGAAATGTGGAAGCTATGAATCTTCAGAGAAGATGCTCTTGAAATTGAATGCTTTGATACACGGGTAAGATTCACAGCACTGTCACCTTTCAAGATAATCAAATGGCCAGCCCTTCAAAAATGGAAAATAAAGTCTGTTTGTGGGAGTTGAATTAATCTGTTCCAATAGTTTCAACAGCTGTTTGCAAATACTATCATTCTTGCATTATTAATTCTTAGAAGTTTTTGCATTATTACAGTACAGAATTTTGAGTTGATTGCTTGAAAGGCAGCCTTCTGTTATGCTTGCTGTACCTGCATGCTAGCCTTCAGGGAGCCAAGGACAATGACATCCAGGTCCTTTGGACATCAATAATTTGCAATCTCTCACCATTTTGGAAATGCCATACACTTTATTCTTCCTACCACAGTATTATTCTTTTTACTTTATTGTAATGTCCACAACTTTATGCACTTTAATTTTGATTTTTAACTCCCTGTGTGGCTGTTTATCAAACAATTTCAAACAATTCAAATGCGTAACATCCACTGACTCGACTTTATTGACTCCATTAGTAACATTCTTCAAATACTCTATCAGGATTGTGAAACATGATTTCCCCTTCATAAACGTATGTCAACTCTACCCAAATAGACAATAAATTTCTAATCCAGTACTCACATCCTCTATAACACATTCCAGTATTTTCCTAAATACTGACACTAGTCTAACAGGTCTGTAGTTCCCCCCCTTATCCTTTCCTCGACAGTTGGATTGTATTTGTGACCTCCCAATGTACAAACAGGATTAATAGAATTTTGACTGATGATCACCAATGCATCCATTATCTCCGGAAATGCCTTTCAAAACTCTGGAATGGAGGACATCATCTGCTAGGATGTGTTATTTTAGTCCCAATCATTTCTCCAATGCCACATTTTTAACAATTTCTTTAGCTTCACACTGTTGTTAGACGCTTGGATCTTATTTTTAGAGAACAACCTATGTTTTCCTCTCAGAAGTCAGGCGCAAGATACCAATTTTCTATCGATTGCCTGTTTCCTATCATAAACTTTCCTGCCTCTGAAATGGACTCATATTTTTCTTCACCATTTTTTCCTTTTTACATACCTAAAATTTTTTATAATGTTTTAATATATTTCTCTCTATTTTACATTAATCTGTTCTCTCTCTATTATCTTGATAAACGTAAAAACAGAATATTAAATCAGATTTCAGTCAGATTTTAAATCTGACTTGTCCAGTAATAACATTAGTGAAGACAGTAATGTTAACACTATCCTATAAGTAGCAATGAGATTAATGATTGGGTAATCTATTTTATGTTATTCATAGAATCATATAATACCCAGAGTATGGAAGCAGGCCATTTGGGCAATCGAGTGCACACTAACCCTCTGAAAAGCATCCACTCAGACCCACCCCTCCTTTCCTATCCCTGTAACACTGCATTTCTCATGGCGAACACACCTAGCCTGCACATTCCTGGGCACTATGGGCAATTTATCAAGGTGAATCCACCTAATGTGCACAGTTTTGGACTTTGAGAATCAATGAAAATTCTTCTACTCTTCATTGAATAGTGCATGGGGACATGTGTGCCCACCTGACAGATCAGGCAAAGTCCTGGTTTAAAGTTTCACAAAGTAAACATCTGTAGCACTCCCATTCTCCTTCAGTCTGCAATGACATTTCCGAGTACATATGCTCGTATTCATCAGGCAGAATCCAATCGGTGTCTGATGGATGTAGGCAATGGAAAGATATGTGGTAAGGTCTCAGGAGTGTTGCTGAACAAGGAGACCTTGGTGTGCAGGTTCATAGCTCCTTGAAAGTGGAGTCACAGGTAGGTAGGATAGTGAAGAAGGCGTTTGCTATGCTTTCTTTTATTGGTCAGAGTATCGAGTACAGGAGTTGGGAGGTCATGTTGCAGCTGTACAGGACATTGGTTAGGCCACTGTTGGAATATTGCGTGCAATTCTGGTCTCCTTCCTATCGGAAAGATGTTGTGAAATTTGAAAGGGTTCAGAAAAGATTTACAAGGATGTTGCCAGGATTGGAGGATTTGAGCTATAGGGAGAGGCTGAACAGGCTGGGGCTGTTTTCTCTGGAGCATCGGAGGTTGACGGGTGACCTTATAGAGATTTACAAAATCATGAGGGGCATGGATAGGATAAATAGATAAAGTCTTTTCCCTGCGGGGGGGAGTCCAGAACTAGAGGGCTTAGGTTTAAGGTGAGAGGGGAAAGATAAAAAAGAGACCTAAGGGGCAAATATTTCACACAGAGGGTGATACGTGTTTGGAATGCGCTGCCAGAGGAAATGGTGGAAGCTGGTACAATTGCAACATTTAAAAGGCATTTGGATGGGTATATGAATAGGAAGAGTTGGGGGGAAATGGGCTGGGTGCTGGCAGATGGGACTAAATTGGGTTGGGATATCTGGTTGGCATGGACGGGTTGGTCTGAAGGGTCTGTTTCCATGCTGTACATCTCTATGACTTTATGACTCTATGACTTGCTTTGAATGATCATCATGTAGGAAACCGGGCACCAACATGTCAGGGTATCCTGCAGGAGCACTGGCTACAAGAACTTTCATGGATATTGGCTTCCACCATGTGTCAACCTCGAAAGACCTCACATATGTCTCTGACCCACTTATGAGTCACTTCTGCATTTAAATGATGCATTATAGCAGCTATCATTGTAATGCTGTGCAAGGACATTGTGCACTCAGGGACATGCACCCAGCTCATGGACTGGACCAGGATGCATTTCCAGCCTGTTCATCTGCTGTCATAGTGAACATTTGCTTGGAGCCTCAGTGGATGCTCATAGCATCTCTGTATTGTATGGCCTTATCTTACTTACATCTGGAAATCCCTTACTAAAATAGCCATTGATCCTAATCATTTAAAAGTTCCAAAACTTTCCAAAACAATTCCTTATCTCACTTTTAAATCTGCCACCTCTTTGCCTCAAACAATGACTTCTCATTTTAGTTTGCCCCACAAGGGGAAACATCTGCTCTACATCTACTTTGTGAATCCCCTTTAACATTTTATATAACTCAACAAGATGTCCTCTCATCCTCTCATCAAGGGTGAGAAGCTGAATATCAGGCAGACCATCACCCTATTGTGGACTGTTCACTTCCTGGTATGAGACAGGCAGGTAATTACAGGACAAGAAGGAGGATGGCACAGCTGTTACTTTTGGTGGAGGTTGGAACGTGTCCTGAGTGAATGAGTAGGCAAGTCCAGAAGACGTTCAATGTTAGTGCCATCAGGGTTTGGTTTGCATGAGAGTAAATGGGGACAATGTTGCAGGCAATGGTGAGAGTGCCAGAACATTGCCGGTGTAACAGGTGGGTACAGTAGCTAACAAAAGCGAGTGTGAGGTATCAAAGGGATGAAGACACATACTTATTGACCTTCTTCTTTCAGTGCTGGGCATTCTTCCAAATGGTTAATTCTACTTCAAAAAGGTAACAACCTTGGACCTGGCAAGCATATTCTGGTGTCATGGCCTCCACTGCTGGTCTGGGGGGCAAGGAAGAAATCCTGCCTATACACCATCCTATCCAACAGGACTTCTAGGACCTTTCCCAGGAAGTGTGACAATGTCTACGACAAGTGTCATAAATTGTGCAGGGTAGCTGACAGTGGTTGTCTGGGTGTAGAACAAGCTTTAAAAATTGGTGTGTGTGCAAGGGATACCAGTAAATTCTTGGAAATTTGCCGATTGGCAAATTGTTTGGGGAACAGTGTGTAGTAAGATGAGGCTAGGATCAGAAGTCAGAGATGCCACAGGAACATGGTAGACAATTCATGACGTGGGTTTTATAAGATAGAGTGAGAACTTGCTATGCCTCATGGTACCAAACCCTCCAAAAACTTATCTTGACTCTGACTTAAGCAGTAAAACATAATCTTTTGTCTCAGATGAGACTGTTAACATTGAGTTTAGGAGTGAGTCCCACAGAGCATCTCTGAGGATGGAAGAGAATTGCTGAGAGGTTTCTATTCAGACAGTTTTATCTTTGGGCAATGTTGTTTGGCAATAGTTTTCCACAATAAACACATCACGATTATTTGTTTACTCATTAGTGTCACCTTCTTAACAGAGGGCTGGCTGTCGGGAATTGTCACTTCTTTTTGTCCTGTGCTCTGTGCTTCATTTATAGATCCCACAGAAATCAACTACATTTGATCCATCATCCATGTTCTCCTCTGTTTTCCTCTACTATTTTTTCTTTTGATCTTCCCCTTCAGTCACTGTATCTGTTTATTGTCTGCTCTAATCATGCAACTGAAATATTGTATCTTTCTCTCTTTGATGTTATGCGCTAACTTTCTCTTTTTTCCAGCTATGTCCAGCATTTCTTCATCAGCCTGTCAGTCTAGGATACGTGGAACATCCCTCCTGTATGTCCACATCTTGAATGCATTCAGCATTTCAGTATTGTCTTTGTTTGTTCATTTATCTGACATAGATGACAAAATGGAATATCTTAGCATTCTCCTCCTAAGACTCAGGCTTAGGCTCAGTGCCTTTGACGTTAACACAGCCTCCATTCCAAATAAACTGATCTTGGTTACCTCCATTCTTGATCATATCTTACAATTGTATCTCCTAATGCCTGTGATAATCTGCCCAAACTTGTTTCATGAATTGTTCATTTACTTCAATTTCCACACATGGGGATGGGTCTCTGGTTATCACCACCTTGGTATTCATTTTTATTTGATGTTCATCATTCTTTGTTTTCAATTTGTTTGCTACCATCTGTAGCCCATCTTCTGCCTCTGCAATTGATGATATGTCCTTAAGTTTCTTAAGTTTGTAATGTTCAACAACACCCATCCCCCATCCATACACACAAACTGGTCAATCTACTGTGTCTCTGAAGACAGCTCCAGTATACAGGTTGACCAGTTTTGGGGATATCACTGGGGCACTGCTCTTCTGACTGTCAATCTGTATCAAGTGGAGGGGGGGAGGGGTGCGTATGGGCACAGAATATATACGTGGAGAGATAATTTACTTTATTCACACCATTTGTATTAAACTGTTGACACTCTTGATTACCTGCAAATCACTTGTTATTCAGCCTGTCCCATTTTAGTCACACTATTTGTACTAATCTGTTGTCACTCTTAATTGCCTGGAATTATTGTGCTATTATCTGTGTGCCTCCCTCTACTTCACCTGAAAAAGAAGCAGTGCTCCGAAAATATTTGTGATTTTAAGTGAAATTGTTGGACTATAACCTGGTGTCACATGACTTCTAAATATGGCATCTTTACAGTGCAGATATGAGAAGCTGTTCCTGCTTGTAAAATGATCATAATTCCAGACCCACAGCAATGTGTTGACTTGCAACTGCCTCTGGGCAATTCGGGATTGGCAATAAATGCCAGCCTAGCCAGCAACGCCCTTATCCCATGAATAAATAAAACAATCCCAAAAGGCATTATTTGGCGATGCCGGTGTTGGACAAAGTTAAAGATCACACAACACCAGGGTATAGTCCAACAGATTTATTTGGAAGCACTAGCTTTTGGCGCGCTGCTCCTTCATCAAGTGATTGTGGAGTATAAGATCTTATACTATTTATTATAATTATTATTTTATGATTCTGTAAAAAGAGTCATGAAGACTTCCAGAGTAAGGCAAATGTATTCTGAGTTATGTAAGTTCATAACTGAACCTAAACATGAAGCAGAATTTCCTGAGCTTAGTTGTGTTCATATGAGACATTTGTTCCACACAGTAAAAGAGCTGGAAAGCTGTGACTATAGCAGCCTAGGTGAGATATCTTCCGTTGCTATTAAAACCGAAAAGAATTCAGATTCAAAGTTGTAACAAAATTCAAAATGAAGTGAAAACAAAGAGGCACCAGATAAACCATTTACATGACTGGAGACGACATATAGTGATAAATTTCTGGTAATTCAAGTTTAGCATCAGGTCGATGAGTTGAGCATTGTACCTTGTTCTTAAGAGAGCATCCCTTATAAGAATGGGGTCCAAAGCTCAACTCATCTGTTCTGAAGTGCCACAGCAAAGAACCATAATGACCTCCTCAGGAGACAGACACGAGCTGCAACCGACAGGGTGCCCTTTGTTATCCAGTACTTCCCAGGAGCCGAAAAACTATGCCATGTTCTTTGCAGCCTGCAACACATTATCAATGAGGATGAGCACCTCGTCAAGACCTTCCCCACATCTCCACTGCTCAAAACCACCAAACCTCAAACAGATCATTGTTCATAGCAAACTGCCCGGCTTTCAGGACGATACCATACAACCTTGTCATGATAGATGCTGCAAGACGTGTCAGAATGTTGACACAGATACCACCAGTATGCGTGGGGACACCTCCCACCATGTACGTGGCAGGTACTCATACGACTCATCTAATGTTGTCTATCTCATTTGCTGCAGGCAAGGATGCCCTGAGGCATGGTACATTGGTGAGACCGAGCAGAGGCTACGGCAACAGATGAATGGACGCTGCACAGCAATCAACAGACAGGAGTGCTCCCTCCCAGTCGGTGAACACGTCAATGGTCCGGGACATTCGACCTCAGACCTTCGGCTGACTGTCCTCCAAGGCGGACTTCGGGACAGGTAACAATGAAAAGTGGCCGAGTAGAGGCTGATAGCCAAGTTTGGTAGCCATGAGGATGGCCTCAAATGGGACCTTGGGTTCATGTCACGCTACAGGTGACCCCATTGCAGTATACACACACACACACACAGACAGACGGACACACATAGACACTCCTACACACACACACACACACAGACCCTCCTACACACGCACAAACACACTCCTACACCCACATGTACATTTCTGCACACACACTCTCCTACAGACACTCACACTCACGCAGACTCTCTCTTATACGCTCACACATATATTCCCACACACACCCTCTCACAGACTTATACCCCTTTACACTCACATACACACACTCTCTCACAGACACTCATAACCCTCCCCCCCACACGCACACACCCACATGCACACATACACGTAAAAGTTTATTGGGTGAATTTGTACTTGCAGAATTACATTTTACTTTGCTCAAACATTTCATGAATCCATGTAAGACTCTGTAAATCTGTTTTTTAGATTAGAATTAATCTGACCATTGTGGCACAGACACCCTCACAGGGAAGCTCACACCTTCAATACATTATCTGGGCCGACATGACTCCAATTGTTAAAGTTCACTTGAGATTGTAACTTTTTAAAAAAAAGTTTTGTGATTTACATATGAAAGCACTGAAACCAACATGGTCATTCTAAAGGATGAGAGACTTAACAAACAATCCAGGTGTTTTTCAATATATAATTTCAGTTACATCACACTGTAAACTTTTGCTATAAACTCTGTGTCTTACGATCTTATTCTCCACAACCACCGAATGAAGGAGCAGGCTTCTGAAAGCTAGTGCTTCCAAATAAACTTGTTGGACTATAACCTGGAGTTGTGTGATTTTTAACTTTGTACACCCCAGTCCAAAATCATAGAGGTTTTCACATCCTTGATTACCAGTTAGTTGTCTGCAAACAGCCAGAAAACCACTGGAAACCAAACAAGCTCAGAAAATTAAACACTTTCCATTCGACAGGGAGGAGAAGGGAAAGAGAAAATCAATGCGAAGAAACTCATTTGTAGGATGGACTAACTGACCGGAGGATCAGGAAGAGAACATGACCATAGGACAAACATCATCTGACCATCTAAATAATGACTGTCAGAATTCAAATATAAAGCTGGAAAGATTGCATCTTCAATCAACTCAAAGGGAACTTTGAACATGATTGTAATGTTTGTTGAGAGTATTTGTCAGACCACAGCTGGAATACTGTGAACAATTTTGGGTCCCTTATCTGAGGCAAAATGTACTGGCATTTGAGGCAGTCCAGAAAAAAAGTTCTTTAAACTGAGCCCAGGCATGGAATGACTGTCTTATGAAGCCATGCTGAACCCGTAATCTTTGGAATTTAGAACAACGAGAGGCAACTTTATTGAAGCATGCATGATTTTTAGGGATCTTGACAGCATAGTTTAAGAAAGATTGTTTCTCCCTGTGGAAGAGTCTAGTACCAGAGAGGGTAATCTCAGAATAAAGGTTTGCCCGTTTAAGACAGAGATGAGGATGCATTTATTTTCTCAGAAGGTGGTCAATGTGTTGTGTTCATTATTGCAAACGGATGTCAAGACTAGGTCATTGTATATATTCAATTTTAAGATAGATTTATAATCGGAAATGGAATCGAGGGTTATTGGGAAAGGTCAGGAAAGTGGAGTTGAGGATTATCAGATCAGCTGTGATTGTATTGAATGGTGGAGTGGACTCAGTAGGGCCTACATTTGTTCTTACATGTCATAGTCTTATGGTCTTACTGACAATGGTTGTCCTTGTGAAACAGGGAAATTGGGAGGAGACCTGATGTTGTAAATATTGACAATGACAGTGATTTAGAATAAGATATGAGAATTGATATTTGACTATGTAACTATGAAGCTATGAACATAATAATGCAATAGATCACCTAATGATGGAGAGGCTGAAAAGAGAAGTGACATGTAACTGGAAATGTTAATAGCTATTACAATGTGAATCAACATTACTTTGGAATTACTTTGGAAAGACCTTGGCTTCAGGAAGAAAACAACAAATCAGGATAAGTTATTTCATCGTGTCATGGTTCCGAAGGAAGGTCACTGAAACCAAACCATAAACTCTGATTTCTCTCAACAGTGAGTGCAATGAATACATTGGATTAGCCAATCCAGAGAATCAGTTTCGATTGGAGTACATTCTAAACATAGCGAATCAGAAAAACTTCGAATTTACACAGGTAAGTGACTTATGAAGTCTCCAGGAAACTGCATAAATATTAGAATTTAATTTGTATTTTAACTGAGCCTTTGAGTTTTAGGTTTCAGTGAAGTAACATTGAATCTCAGTTTGCTTTTATGGATGGAGCTTGCTAGGTTTGGGTGTGGCTGATCCTCATGATATCCTGACCTTGCAAATATGTCTTGTTGAAAGACAACATTTTTCTATTGGAGTTTTGGAATTAAAAGGGGAAATTGTTTCATGCTAAATTGAGAATGATTGATTGTTAATGGTGCTGCTTGTTAAAATAATGGCATTATAGATGGCTGTAATGAGGTTTCTTGACCAATATAGTTCACTGTAACATCATAGGTTTTGCAAACTCCTTGAACCTTCATACATACTTTCTGAATGCCCACTGTAACATCATAGGTTTTGCAAACTCCTTGAACCTTCATACATACTTTCTGAATGCCAAGTTAAAATAGTGAAAACTTAGTGTTATGCTATTTGTTTAATACCCACACTAGTGTGAATTTTTGTAACTGCATCAGGACCCATCAAACCTATTCAGGAGACAATTGGAGGTGAAATAAACTGAACCCCTTTTCTCCAACTTGAGGATCTGGTTGTCTGGATTCACTCATCCTAAGCAGAGGATGCAGTGTGAAATGAGTTTCCTGTGATGCATCTGACACTTCCTGCATTGAGGATGATTTATTCATCTTTGTATTATCTGGGCTATTGTGTTTGCTGATCTCCAGCCTAACAATATTTTCATAAATGAAAGCAAATCTTAGCAGGACTTATACACTTAATGGTAAGGTCTTAGGGAGTGGTCCTGAACAAAGAGACCTTGGAGTGCAGGTTCATAGCTCCTTGAAAGTGGAGTCGCAGGTAGATAGGATAGTGAAGAAGGCGTTTGGTATGCTGTCCTTTATTGGTCAGAGTATTGAGTACAGGAGTTGGGAGGCGATGTTGCAGCTGTACATCACGTGGTTAGGCCACCGTTGGAATATTGTGTGCAATTCTTGTCTCCTTCCTATCGGAAAGATGTTGTGAAACTTGAAAGGGTTCAGAAAAGATTTACAAGGATGTTGCCAGGGTTGGAGGATTTGAGCTACAGGCTGGGGCTGTTTTCCCTGGAGCGTCAGAGGCTGAGTGGTGACCTTATAGAGGTTTACGAAATTATGAGGGGCATGGATAGGGTAAATAGACAAAGTCATTTCCCTGGGGTCAGGGAGTCCAGAACTAGAGGTCATAGGTTTAGGTGAGAGGGGAAAGATATAAAAGAGACCTATGGGGCAACTGTTTCATGCAGAGGGTGATACATGTATGGAATGAGCTGCCAGAGGATGTGGTGGAGGCTGGTACAATTGCAACCTTTAAGAGGCATTTGGATGGGTATATGAATAGGAAGGGTTTGGAGGGATATAGGCCAGGTGCTGGCAGGTGGGACTAGATTGGGTTGGGATATCTCGTCGGCATGGACAGGTTGGACCGAAGGGTCTGTTTCCATGCTGTACATCTCTATGACTCTCTGAGATGATGCCTGACCTGCTGAGCTTTTCCAGCAATTTCTATTTTTAGTTCTGATTTCTAACATCCGCAGTTCTTTTGGTTTTTTGATTAAATTGTGGTAAATGATTGAATTTCACTTTGAAATATGACAGAAAAGGTGGTTCCACAAAACCAGTTTAAATGTGTATTAATGACTAGGATATTACAACGCAAATTCAAACGTTTAAAATTTGCCACTGGCGCACTTAGATATCAAACTTGGAGGGATGGGATACAGTGTGGATGATACCAATCAGCAACAACATGATGTAGATAAGCAGAATCGATAGGTGGCAGATGGAATTTAATGCAGCGTATTACCATTTCTGTCTAGAAGGACAAGGACAGCCAATACATGGGAACACCACTATCGGTAAGTTCCCCTTCAAACCATGCATCATCTTAACATGAAAATATATCACTATACAGAAGAATCTTGATTATCTGAATGGGATGTGTGGGCATTATTTATTTTGGATAATTGATTATTTGATTAATTGGTTTCCTCTGGGGCTCAGAGTTTTCTCTGAAGTCTGCTCTCCGTTCAGGAGACTAGGCAGCAGCATGCCACACATGAGCCCTGCCCCCTGCCCACCCCATTATCTGGGGAAGGAGGGTTTAGGGTACACCTCTGTGTAGAACTCCAGGGAAAGGGCGGGAGGTCAATCATTTAGGGACGGTGCCTGGACTGTCCAGAACTGTTCTCGGCAGCATTTCAGGGAGCCGAGTTCATTTTTAATCATTTTGCCTGTAAACAAAAGACACGATCACGGTTGAAACAGCGCTTGACGTAATGTTTCTATCGGGACCTTGAGAGCCCCTTCGGATAATCCCAAATTTGGATAATTGATATTCGGATAATTGAGGTTCCTCTGTATTCCTTCACTGCTGCTGGGACACAATCCTAGACCTCCCTTTCTAGTAGCCTTGTGGATACATCTACAGAAAATAAACTGCAACCACTCAAGAAGGAATTCACCACCACCTTCTCAAAGACAACTCAGGATGACCCAGCCAATGTCGCTCACATGGATGAATTTTTGAATGCTTTCTGCTTTTTTAATGCAGGTGGTTTTTATTTCTAGCAGAGGTTCAGGGAAAGACAATACAGTTTCAAAGGCACAGTTTTAAAAATATGCAGAAGCAGAGAAACCACTGGAGATAGCAGGGCATACTAAGGAGAATAATTAGCAAAACAATTGGCATCGTATGTTAAATAGACTAAAATGTAAAAAAAACACAGAGAATTACACTGAATCTTTATAAAGCTATTGAGAGAACTGAGATACTAAGAGAACAAGAAGTGAAGAGAGCAGGAGCCTGAAATATGAAGGTAGCAGGAACAATGACAAAATGAGAATGAAGAGAACAGGAAAGAAGAGTGAGTGTAAACCTGTCGAGAGCAGAAGCTTGGAGACTTCTGGCACAAAGTGAGAACATGAAGAGAGGGAGCAGTAGAGGGGAGATAAGAAGTGATAAGAGGAGTACTGAAGAAGAGCCATATTGGATATGAAATATTAACTGTCTCTGTCTCTACAGATGTGACTGGACTCCCTACATCTTTGCAATATTTCCTTTTTAACTGAGAAGAAAGTCCTGGTTTCTGCATTTATTTGATTTACTTTTTAGTCTGATTTTTTCTTGTTGATAGCCTCACTGATGTTTTTACTGCAACATTTGGGTCACTCTTCTTCTTATCTGCAAATGTTTATGGTGCAATCCTATAGTTCATAGCCTTAGGCATCGTCTGAAAGAATGTTTATCTGACAGCATTCCAGCGTCTGGAAAACCACAAGCTTCTTGTGGATCAACCAATAAACAAAGTTTCTATTTAACCTTTGGGGTTGCTACATTACATTACTGTTTGTAGGGAACGAGAACACATTCTTGAGAATAATTTTTGGCACTGAGGGTAAGGAAAATATTTGATTTAATAAGTTAATACCATAACATAGATAGCGGATATTCCATCAGTTCAAATCTATGCGTCCACTGTATGAGCAGATTTCTAAGTGACTATAGACTATTTTGAAAGTAATCCATATGCATGAATGCACAATAAAGATAATATGTCGCCATTGAATTTCAATAAAATAGTAAAACTCATTTTTATGTAGTTACCTGTCATTCTGAAGCACTCATAGAGCAATTGCAATTTTCCTGTGTGAATGACTAAGAGGCATAGAGTCATAGAGTAGTAGAGATGTACAGCACAGAAAGAGACCCATAGGTCCAACTTGTCCATGCTGACAAGATATCCCAACCCAATGTAGGCCCATCCGCTAGTACCCGGCTCATATCCCTCGAAACCCTTCTTATTCATATACCCATCCAGATACCTTTTAAATGTTGCAATTGTACCAGCCTCCACCATTTCCTCTGGCAGCCCATTCCACACATGCACCACCCTCTGTGTGAAAAAGTTGTCCCTTAAATCTCTTTTATATCTTTCCCTTCTCACCCTAAACCTATGTCCTCTAGTCCGGGACTCTCCCACTAGAGGGAAAAGAACTTGTCGATTTACCCTATCCATGCCCCTTATGATTTTATAAACAACTGTAAGGTCACCCCTCAGCCTCCAGCCCTCCCTATAGCTCAAATCCTCCAACCCTGGCAACATCCTTGTAAATCTTTTCTGCACCCTTTCAAGTTTCACAACATCTTTCCAATAGGAAGAAGACCAGAATTGCACACAATATTTCAACAATGGCCTAACCATTGTCTGGTACAGCTGCAACATGACCTTCCAACTCCTATACTCAATACTCTGTCCAATAAAGGAAAGCATACCAAACGCCTTCTTCACTATCCTATTCTACTTCCAAGGAACTATGAAATTGCACCCCAAGATCTCTTTGTTCAGCAACACTTCCTAATACCTTATCATTAAGTGTATAAGTCCTGCGAAGGTTTGCTTTCCTAAAATGCAGGACCTCACATTTATCTGAGTTAAACTCCAGCTGCTATTCCTCAGCCCATTGGCTCATCTGATCAAGATCTCATTATCACTGAGATAACCTTCTATACTACACCTCCAATTTTGGTGTCATCTGCAAACTTACTAACTATACCTCGTAAGCTTGCACCCAAATCATTTATGTAAACGACGAAAAGTAGTGAACCCAGCACCGATCCTTGTGGCACTCCACTGGCTGCAGGCCTCCAATCTGAAAAACAACCTTCCACCACCACCCTCTGTTTTCTACCTTTGAGCCAGTTCTGCATCCAAATGGCTAGTTCTGCCTGTATTCCATGTGATCTAACCTTGCCAACCAGTCTCCTAAGGGGAATCTTGTCGAATGCTTTTCGAAGTCCATATAGATCACATCTACCACTCTGCCCTCATCAACCCTCTTTGTTACTTCTTCAAAAAAAGCTGTCAAGTTTGAGAGACATGACTTCCCATGCACAAAGCCATGTTGACTATCCCTAATCAGTCCTTGCCTTTCCAAATACATGGGGATGGATGGGGATTCAAACACTTTCCAATCAAATCTGGAGTTAATCAAGGCTGTTCATTCCTCTCTGTTTTGTTTATTTTATTGAATATTTTGTTCACCCCATCAGGAAGGATGTGGGCATAGAAGGGGTGACATTTACAGGCAGTACAAATACTCAGATCAAAGTCTCCCTGTACATGAATGACATCACTATCTTTTGTTTGGATCCACTGTTGGTGTGCAGGCTGATGAGCATGTGGAACAGGTTTGAACTGGCCTTAAGAGACTGCTTAGAGGACAGAGCCAACAATCCTCTGTCCCCTTCACCTTTGTGTTTCCCAAACATGCTGGGAGCATGGTTCAGAGTTGCCAGGATAGGTGCACACAATGAGAAGGAGCAGGTAATAATGGTGGAGTATATAGGCGCAAGTCTTCCTCTCCATTGTGAGTAAAACTTAGTCACTGGGTGTTCAGTGCTTTTGGTGCTGAAGTATGTAGCACAGATCTAGTCCATTCCCCACTCCTGTACCAATGCCAACTTCCACTTGTTCTGGAGGTCAAAAATGGATCATGTTCATAGGGCAATGATATAAAAAGCTTGAGGTAAGCAGGGTGGGGTGGGGGAAATATCCAAAATTGCCTACAATCTTTTAGTGTGGTTATATTTGTATTAGTGTAAAATAATTAATTTGTTTTTTCACCTTAGATAAAGTCAAATTTGGACAGATAGTGAATGCACTTTTGTAATGTCTCTGAATAAAATATAATTTTGGGAAAATAGTTATTGAAATTTTGATAGTGTTGGTTGAAGGCCAAGTGATGCAGGGTACATGGATAGAATACCATTCTGTTTGAATAGTGTCATTGAATCATTAAAGTCAACATAAATCGACATAATGAAAAAGATGATAAAATTTAGGAGCAGAAACAAGCCTCCAGACTGATGTGCCATTCAATACGTTCGTGGCTGTTCTCCTACATAATTTCATTTTCCTGTCTGACTGCATATTTCTTGATTCTCCAATTTTTATGATAAAGGAGCAGTGGAGTAGCACTCTGAGTCAGGTTCTTGTCGCTTTGTCTGCTTTTCTTTTTGTTTAATGTTTTCTCTCTCTCTTTTCTTGTTGTTTTTCTCTTTTATTTTACTTACCTCCTATAGAAGAGTTCCTTCACAGTGACAGCATCTGCGGCTAGGAGTGAGCCCAACATGGACTCAAGTAGGTCGAGAAGCGCAGACTTGTGGTGGCAGTGGAAGCACGTTTGGGTTCTTGGCTGCTTCTGTATCGATGAAGTGATCCTAGCTCATGGTTGCTGTGGGCCCCTGAAGCAGATTCATGGTGCTGGCAGAGCCAGGTTTGGGCTGTTGATGGCATTGGTAATGTCTGCATTGGCGAGGTCCATCAAGGACTCAGTGGCGAGGGCACGGTGGAGGTGAGATGGTTCCCAAGAGTGGCAACTTTTGTTCTCGTGGCAGCAATGCTGAGAAGGGGACTTGTGCCTGGCTACCAGACTCATGGTGCAGCACCTAACAAGAAGAACTGTAAAGTTGAACACATTTTCAACTAATCTAATCTAATCTAATCTAAAAAAAAATTTTCTTTACTTCTTCTTTTTTCTGCCTTCATATTCAATGTTTTGGTTTATTTTTCTGTGTTTTAAGATGGTGCCGAAGAGTAACCAAAATTGTAACACAATACACATGACAATAAATCAATCAAATAAATAAAATTCTCTTAATATTCACAAGTGAGTTAGTTTCACGTTTAATTCAAATAAATAGCAGTATTGCACTGCAGCGCTCACTGAAGAGGTGGCTCAATCTAGATCATAGGGGCTGTCACTCACAACCTTCTAATCCTAATGTAGTCATGCCACCAAGCTGACACACAAATTAAAAACTGAATCTTCAGTTCTCTTTAATTGCTCCTTCGTTACTCCAACAATATAGTTCACCTAAGATTCTCTGATTTTCATGTCAGGATCTTTGTCTAGTATTGTGACTCTGAGTCATTAATAGTCAGTCACTCGATTCATGGCTATTGCTACCTAGTGTGCTGACAGTTGAATGGTTGCGGCTAAGTGAACAATTATTTACAGGTGAATTCAAATCTAATTCCCAAAGAAAGGGGATGTGACCACAATGTTTCTGATAGGACATTCCATATTGTAATATTTCTCTGCATAAAAGACATGCTCTGAGCATCTCCCTGCAGTCTTTTGGAAATATTCTGGCTGACTGGCCCATGGAAATATATTTTCATTCTTCATCCTCTCAGAAGTTTTTCTAATGTTGAGCATGTCTTTCAAATCTCCTCAAAATCTCTACACAAAGGAATAAATCATCAGTTTCTCAAGATTTATTTTCTTACAGATAAAGCATTTAATCCATGGGATCTTTCATTCCTATTTCAAATAACCTGTTCAGAACTGTTCCTAAGTCTATAGCCTGTCAAAAGCACTGCATGATCCTGAATTGCTATTTTAACTCGAGAATGCTTTACTGAGAAACATAACAGGTCAGGCAGCATCCAAGGAGCAAGAGAATCAACTTTTCGGGCATAAGCCCTTCATCAGGAATGGAGGGCTCACCCTCGAAACATCGATTCTCCTGCTCCTCGGCTGCTGCCTGACCTGCTGTGCTTTCCTAGCACCACACTCTCGACTCTGATTTCGAGTCCTGCAGTCCTCAATTTCTCCTCCTTGCTTTTTAACCTATTTACTTATTATAATATTAAACAAACAGAAAATCTGAAACCAGAGCTCTCTTGCAATTTTGCTTTCTTCTGAAACTAGCTTTACAATGTAAAGAAGATAAATGCCTTTCTCAGTTCAAGGAAACTGTGGCCAATGCTGAATCAATCATATTATAAAAATTGATTGTTTCCCAAAAGGGAAAACATTATTGAAGATCCAGTCATTGGGAATGGTACATCATTGATCACTGTAAGAAATACTTCCTGGAACTGTTTTTAATCTTCTCACTGGGGTTTTACTGATTTGACCATAGACAGTGTTGAGTAATGACCCAAAGTTTTCTATTTTCTGAATCAATATAGCATTTACCATTTTGTCATAAACGTGTTTTATTAGTTTTTGTGATCTTATATTCTGCCAATTTAAAATATATTTCCAATAAACTGGACAAATCTAGATTAATGGTAATCTTAAAGCATGGATGTTCCATTGTGAACCAGTAACTAGATGTTTTAAAAGTAATATTTCATTAATTGTTTTAATTGTAGTAGGGACTTATAAAGTCTCCAGCGACATCAGTTGAGATTTAAACCCACAAGGCAAAAATGAATGGCATTTTTTTATTCCTGTCAATGCTATTTAAGATGGAGAAACTTGGACAGAGGTGATGGGACTAAACCGTTCCTATTGGTGAAAGAATTGAGAACATGAGGGCACAGATTCAAGGTAATTATCAAAGGAAGCAATGATGACATGATTTTTATTTCACAGTGATTGGAATCTAGATTGCATTGCCTGAGAATGTGATGAGTTAGGTTCAACGAAGGCATTCAAGTGGTAATTGGATTATTATCGGAAAAGGATAAAAATGTACAAGCTGCAGAGAAAGGAACCTTTCTGTGGTTGAGTTGTTCCTTTAGACAACCAAAACAAACATGACAGGTTGGATTGGCTCCTTCTGTGCTTTAAACAATTTGTGGTTGTATAATTAGGCACAATACACTATAATAATGATATAAACACAAATATTGAGAAGTCATTAAACACTGATAACTTAAAAATTATATGTGCTAATATTTGATTTAAATTTAGATGTAGTAATGCCTAATTATTCCCTAGTTCCATAATAAACTAGACTTGGATAACATGGAATTGAAGAATCCAACAGTTTTTTTTAACAACCAGATGTTTTCTCAGATAATTAGTGCCCCAGCTGATATCATGCCAGGAGGTTACACAGAACTTCATACTTCCTGTAACATGGCATGCTTCAAGTGATCCCAAGTAAGATGGAATATGAAGCATTCAGGCTGTGTGATATTGTGATAACATCATGAGCACAAAACTATTCTATGTGATGTGTCTCTTAAAAAAAGATGTGATATACTGACTATGAACATAAAATAACATGGCACACTCTTACAAAAGTTTAAGACATTTCAGGTCACATTGTGACCACTACAAGGCCTGAATAAAACTGAAAAGGCAAGAATAAAACTGGATGAACTATTCAGCACTGGAAAATAAAGGCAAACATAAACTGCTGATCATGTAAAATTCTAACATTTGGAGATTTGTGCCTAAAATGGGAAAGTTGTCTCATAAACTAGTCAAGCAAGATCTTGTTATAGCACTACTCAAGGAATCATACCCTACAGACACTACAGTCACTGCGTATGTCGTGGCTTTCTGATTGGATAGATCCTGCGGAAGTGATAGCAGAGTGAAAAACATTATAGGCAAGTTGCCCTGTGAATCCTCAATATTGACTCACAGGAAGTGGCTACAGGGAAGTAAATATCAGTGAGCCTAACATCAGTCATTAGGTAAATGCTAGAAACTATTAATAAGGCAGTCTTAACAATACACAATGAGTTTATGTGATTTTATTGAAGGAAAATTCTGTTTGATAAAATTAGAGTTCTTTAACAATGTGTATCCAGTGAGGTAGATAAAGGGGAACCGTTAGTTGTTGGTATACCTAGATTTCTGAAAAGCATTTGATAAGTTGCAACATAAAGAATTACTGGACAAGATAAGGACTCATAAAGTTGAGGGTAATATAGTGGCATGGAAAGAAGGCAGGCAGTGAAGAGTTAAATACATAAGACATGATTCTAAGTATCAGTTATTTATAAAATTTATTGAAGACTTAGATGAAGACGCAGAGAGCAATGTGTCTACATTTGCTGATAATATAAAATTGAGTGATAAGCTCATCTATGGTGAAGACACAGAGATGTTGCAAAGAGATCTAGACAGGGCAAGTGAGTAGGCCTCAGGCTGACAGTTAGAGTACAATGTACGGAAGTGTGTAATTATTTAGTTGCAAAAAAAGCAGAATTTTTCTTAATGGTATGAAACTTGTAAATGCTGTTGTCCACACAAAGTTGATTGTGTTTCTACAGGCACAAAATCAGTCATGATTGTAATAACTGGCGGAATAAGTTTTATGGGACTTAATATCTACTCCTGTTCCTGTTTCTTGTGTTCCTGTGTTGTGTGCCAAGAACAATATTTGACCCTCAACCAATAGATTAATTTTCAGCATATTGCATCAATCTCAATAATTTCCACAAGCATAAACGCAATTGAACAATCATTGTTGCATCTACGATTTGTCAACAATTCTGTTATCGATGTATAATCCAAAACACTGATTAAGTGGACTCTATTTTTTTGTTTGTTAGTAATTTCTAGATTCCAGTTTAGATTGATCAAAGAGAATTTACGTAACACATTTACTGAAATATTAACAAATGAGTGGCACACATGAGACAAACCAAGTTATGGTGACATGCAGGAGCAGACATTTAATGACCTGACAATTAGTGAAGATTACTTTTAACAACAATTGCAAATGATTTAGTCTTCAGAGTTTCTAGATGGAAATTGCTTTCTTGGTATTTTTAACAATTATTTCATCAAACCCAATCTACTCTGCAAGGTCAGGTTTTATGTGAGGAGTGTGGAGCAGCCTCTATTACACACTATTATATAATAGTTCAGCACGAATGCAAGTCTATTTGGCCCAACAGGTACATAACATTATAATAAAACAAAGGACTGTGGTTGCTGGAAATCTGAAACAAAAACAGAAAATGCTGGAGAAATTCAGCAGGTCTGTCAGCATCTGTATACGAAAACGGGGTTAATATTTTGAGTTCAGAGACCCTTCTTCAGAACTGATAATAGCTCGGAAGAGGTGGCATACAAGCTGAAGACAGGGGTAGGGGGAATAGTGAGAGGAGGAGATGGAGGTGGAGATGGAGCTCAGAGAGAGACAGGAGATAGTTAGGACTGTAGATGCTGGAGAGTCAGAGTCAATAAAGCGTGGCATGGGAAAAAGCACAGCAGGTCAGGTAGCATCCAAGGAGCAAGGGAGGCAATGCTTTGGGCAGGACCCTTCATTAGGACTCATGAAGGGTCCTGATGAAAGGTCATGCCCAAAACATTGACTCTTGCTCCTCAGGTGCTGCCTAACCTCCTCAGAGAGAGATAGTTCAGAATAATATTTACACTCCACATCAACCTGGCTCCTGACTTTTAATATTCATTCATTGGTTGTGGGTGTTGCTGTATTGCCTATCTCTAATTACCCTTAAGAAGGTGATGGTGAGCTACCTTCTTGAACTGCTGCAGTCTGTTTGCCAAAGGTAGACCTACAATGCCATAAGGGAAGAAGTTCCAGGATTTTGGGCCAGTCAAATTGAAGGAGCAACAATATATATCCAAGTCTGAATGGCTAGTTCAGTTCAGTTTCTGTTGATATTGATATTGAGTGTGTCAGCAATGGTAATGCTGTTGAATGTCAAGGGGTGCCGGTTAGATTTCTCTTTTTGGAGGAGGACATTGCCTGACACGTGTAGAATGTATGTTACTTTTATT
Organism: Chiloscyllium plagiosum; assembly: GCF_037043375.1. NCBI lineage: Eukaryota > Metazoa > Chordata > Chondrichthyes > Orectolobiformes > Hemiscylliidae > Chiloscyllium > Chiloscyllium plagiosum. Next base: position 70,663,142 of record NW_028270140.1, read on the forward strand.
TGTCAGCCCAAACCTGGATATTTTCCATGTCTTGCTGCATTTTGACATGGATTGCTTCTGTATATGTCAATCTAGCAATATGAACATAGCTTTCTATTCCCTCCTCAGGTATCCATTCAGTTTCTCCTTAAATGCATCTATTGTGACCTTGACTATTCCTTATGGTGGGACTATCTGCAATTTGACCATCCTCTGGGTTAAGAAGTTGTTCCTTGGATTTATTATCCAAGGTGGCTACCTTATACATTTATAACCCAATTCTTATCTATGCCGTCTGGAAACAGCTTGTCCATGTTTCTCAGTCAACCATCAAGCTTCACAATCTTTTTCATTGATCGTTACAGACTCTTAGTTCCAGTATTATTGCGGTAATGCTTTTCATCATCCACATTACCTTGAGATCTTTTGATCCCTGCAAGATGATAGTCACACAGCAAACAATCCATTTTAAATGGGGTGTCTTCAAATGGTACACATTTGCTCATGTCTGAACAGACTAATCCTTGAGAGGTTTCACACATAAAACAACCAAATGTAGTTGGGGATTGTTTTTTACACCATTAGTGCCTGTTGCCAAGTTGGTGTAGCCACTGGTAATTATGAGAGGCACCACAGCCAACATAGAGTGCTAACATTTTCTTCTGTCATCAGCGAGTGACTCCAAATGCTTAATGATCAATATCTAGGGTTTTAAATGTCAAATTTGAAAAAAATGTGTGAAGGGGATCTTTGAAAGTCCTGGCGGTTGTCTGTTTGCAGCTGCCTTATCATACAGAAAGATGTGTTTGCCTTCCATCTCATCTCCATAATGCACTTCAGGGTGGAAATGGAAAGTGTTGAGCTTCTTTCCTGATTATCCATAAGTCATCCAACGGGTGAATTTTACAGTTTTTGGTAGGGGAATCTGACCGAGGATTGCATGAATTGCCAACTCCTATTGACTGAATAAACACATCTTGTGGACACTGCTGGCTGACTGCAGGAAGTTAGCCAACTTCTGAGTGGAATGTTGGGCAGCGCACTCAATGAGGGAGAATGATAGTACATCTGTGGACAGAGGAGGTACACTGAAATAACTGCACAGAAGCCAGTTCCTGTCACCAAGTCATCCTTCATTTGCTAGCGCACAGTACACTTGCTGTGGCCAGCCAGCTTGGAGTCAGTCCTCAACTGAGGAGATTCTAATCTCCTGATTATATTGGTCATTCAAGACTTCCTCTAGTAGGTCCACCTGGTACCAATCACTACATTCCTCCCCACCCAGGTCTGGGGATGTAGCTTCTGTTGTGACATTTTTGCCCCACATAAGGTTCATCTGACTTGGACTCAGACATGGGCAGCGTGGCCCATCTCGTATGTATGGAACATCTTGGAAGTGTTTCCTCCTCTTCTTCCATTGGTAACAGTATTGAGGCTGCATCCATTTCAGACTCTTAGGTTTCCTTGACACGAGACGGAAGGGGCACACCTGCAGGCTCTGCCGGGCCTTTTGGCTGTTCTGAGGGGCTTGGTTTGTTTTGCTCCTGCCCTGTTTGCAAGATAACAGCTTTCAGGTGATCCATGTGTTTGTTCAGGACTGTATCACTTACACGAACTTTGTAAATCACGGGACCTGACCTCACATCAAATTCACCTTGTACCCATAAAGGGCCATTTCCATGACTCTGGCACCAAACTTCATCCCCTGACTTACATTGTCTCTCACTGAGAGGTAGCATTTGGCCAGCATTGGTGTTCCTGCTTCCGCTTTACAGAGTCTGCATACTGACAGCAATGGGAATGGCTTGCCGGTCCAGATCCTCAACAACTGATTAGCTACTTGGCTGAGACTCAGCTTTGTTGTGGGGTTCTGCAATGGGTTGGACTAGGGTCCATCTTCTCAGGCCATGCCCTGCGCGAGATTCTGTGATTGTCTCCACTCAGATGGTGTTCCCAAGCTCAGTTGGACAGGTGAGGGTGTCCACTTCCATTGGGATGTCCTGTAGCTTTTAGATGTTGGATGTTGTAATATTTTAAAGTATTATTCTGGATCTTTGTCAGGCAGGTAATAACATTTGAACACACCTGTCCTATTTTCTTTATGAGTAAGAAGTGCTTAGGAAAAAATCTAATTCCTGCTCTTTAACTTACTTTGACTGTCTATAGGTGGCTGAAAGAATGGATCCAGCAGCCTCTGACGGACTGTGTCCAAGCCTGGCTTGAAGGTTTCATAAGGCTCCAGGAGAGCCTTCCTCCATGCTCTGAATGATCAAACAGGTCTTGATACCTGCCTAGGTTCCCATGGCTATTACTGCATTGGAGGCAGTTCAGAGAAGGGTCACTGGATCAATTCCAGAGATGAAAAGCTTGTCATATGAGGCGAGATTGAGCAGTTTGGGTCTTTATTCACTGGAGTATAGAACATTGAAAGAAGATCTAATTGATGTACACAAATGCAAAAGGGGATTGACAAAGTAGATATAGATGTTTTCCCTTAAGGGGCAATCTAGAATGAGAGGTCATAGTTTTAAACTAAGAGGTGGCAGATTTAAAATAAAGATGAGGAGGAATTACTTCTCTCAAAGAGTTGTGAATCTTTGGAACTCCATACCCGAGTTTGCCATAGATACCAAGACACTGAATAAGTTAAAGGAAGGGATAGACAAATCTTTCATTAGTCTCTGCTTAAAGGATTATGGAAAGTGCAGTTGAGACAAAGGTGAGATCAGCAATGATTGTACTAAATGGTGGAACAGGGTTGAAGGGCTAAATTGTCTACACCTGCTCTGAGTATGATCTTACGTTCTTAAACAGAAAGTGAAGTCTTACTAGTCAGACTGAAGCAGCCTAGATGGCATTTGTAGAAGAGGTCAGCAGTCATGGGGTCATCCAACAAAACTTAGTTATGGTTCTGTAAAAGATTACAGCAAGAGTATATCATTCAGTGATGGATTTATCTGGAACATGTGATGTGTGTTAGATATGGCATCATACATCATCACAAGGCAGCATGAAACAGAGAAACCACAATGCCTGGCAACGGGGTTTTAAGTGGAACTGCAATGTCAGTTAGTTAGCAAGAGGCATTAAGAAATGCATGGCTTTCTCCAGTGAGAGTTGGCAATTATCCTAAGGGGTCATTGATAGGATACTGTGTTTGCGTTGTGGCCTTTGTATTCTATCTGAAGTCAGGTGCCTAGAACAGGGTGAAAGGGCTGTGAGGGGTCTTGAACATATTCAAATGCTTTACCTCTCAGGAAAGAAGGGTCAACCAAGTGGTAAATTAAAGGGCAGCTGAGCAGCTCCTGCCACTGTCAGTGTCCACCTTTCAGGGTGTATTTCAAAGGGGCCACTGTGAAGGTGACTCTCACCATGCTGGGGTTGTCATATTCTCAGGCAACAGAGGGCATCTGCAAAGCCATGCCAGGCTTCACCATAAATTCTTCCGAGGGCGTAGAAACATACTACATTATCCAAAAAAAATTATAAAAAGTTCATGAATCACACTTTTTAATTAATTCATGAAATGCTTACAGTCTCACTCGCAATACTAGCATTTATTGAGCATCTCATACTGAGAAGGTGGTAGTATACAGCCTTCTTAAACGGCTGCAATCAATGTGTGAAGGCTCACTCATGGTGCTGTTAGGAAGAGTGTTCCAAGAATTTGACCCAATGACACTAAAGAGACAGTGATACAGCTTGAAGTCAGGATGATGCATAGGGGAACTTGCCACTGGTGGTGTTCTCATGCGGATGCCACCCTACATTGGTCACATTTTGGAAGGTACTGTCCAAGGAACTTTGCTAAATTAATTTGCTCCATGTTGTAGATGGTGAATACTGCTGCCACTGTCTCTTGGTGGTGGAGAGAGTGAATGTTGAAGTTGATGCATGGCTGGAGTGAAGCTTCATGAATGTCTTTAGAGCTGGACTCATCTAACCAAATGTAATAATACATGACACTCCTGACTGGTATCCTGAAGGCTTTAGGTAAACGAGGATTCAGTTACTCCTGCACAATACCCAAACTCTATTCTTGTTGTCATAGTATTTAGATAGCAGGGTCAGTTCCTTTTCGATGTATTCTCATGAGCTTTGAGTAACAATGGTCAGCATTTATATCACACGTGAACCAGACAGGGTAGAGATGGTAGATTTCCTTCAGTAAAAGTTATGAGTGAGTTAGTTGGATTTTTAGCATCAAATAATTATAGTTTCTTGATCTCCATTACTGAGACGAGCTTTTGTACCATATTTTATGCATTGAACACAAATTCTACCAACCTTCATATGGGCCTTTAACCCATGTCCCCAGAGCCTAGCCTTGACATTTGAATTACTAGTCTAGTGACATCCCACAATGGCACCATCTATCTCCATCATTTCAATTGATGCTGCAGTTCAATAGTGTTTCATGTGTGCTGTGTGATAGTTTTGATTTGGATAGACTGCATGCCGTTTAAGGGAGTTAGTGCTCATGTGAGTCGCTCTGATCAGCCTTATGTAGTTGCTGTCCACTGGTATTTGTACAAGGGGCCCTGGTATCTATGTGAGGGAAATAATAGGGAAAAGAATCCCACATCTCCTTAGCATCCCAACTCTTCTGTAGACCATATGTGGACAGATGGCGAGCATGGATCACCTCCTCATTACCAGACTCACCATAAGATGATAGGGCTGTATCTGTCAGACCTTCCCTGCCATGGCTTCCCCTCATTGTGCAAAGCACAATGACTAAGTCTCTAGCAGGTGTATATTGTAGAGTGCTATCTCATCTACCTATGCATCCAAAAGGCATTTTGAACTGATCAATTGTCTGGTTAATTGTCTAATTAATGATGACACTTGTGAAGGGCTATTGTTAAATCAGCTCTCAGACTCTGTGCGTGGATTTCTTACAGGGCTTATCATCCATTTCCTTTGGGGGCAATTTTTATTGCTCATCGGGCAAAGGTTCAAGGCTACTACATATGCCTGTAAGCTGAGATGACCAAAGTCAGTATCCATCACGATTACTCCTTGGATAATGGACAGTAACATTTTCCATTGTTTACAATAACGCATTAGCTAGGTATTCCTCAAATTAAATCCTTTTCTATTGACAATGGTCCTGTTTGTCCAGATGAACTTTTAGAGTCACATGTAAATTTATGATTCTTCTTTGGAAACCTAACCATGCAAGTAAAACTCAGATTCCAGTATGAATGGAACTGCCACTGATAAAAGAGATGTACTCAGGGTCAGGCCTGACTAAGGCCTCCTAAAAATCTTCATACAGTGATAGGTCACAATCATCAAACTTAATGTTCTTAATGTGATGCCTGAAATACTCTGGAGGTGAAGAAACTCAAAGCAATAGTCATTTGTGACACCAAAAGTGGACATCAATACAACTGGAGGAGAAAGTGAGGACTGCAGATGCTGGAGATCAGAGCTGAAAATGTGTTGCTGGAAAAGCGCAGCAGATCAGGCAGCATCCAAGGAACAGGAGAATCGACGTTTCGGGCATAAGCCCTTCTTCAGGAATGAGGAAAGTGTGTCCAGCAGGCTAAGATAAAAGGTAGGGAGGAGGGACTTGGGGAGGGGCGTTGGAAATGCGATAGGTGGAGGGAGGTCAAGGTGAGGGTGATAGGCCGGAGTGGGGTGGGGGCGGAGAGATCAGGAAGAAGATTGCAGGTTAGGAAGGCGGTGCTGAGTTTGAGGGATTTGACTGAGACAAGGTGGGGGGAGGGGAAATGAGGAAACTGGAGAAATCTGAGTTCATCCCTTGTGGTTGGAGGGTTCCCAGGCAGAAGATGAGGCGCTCTTCCTCCAATCATCGTGTTGTTGTGGTCTGGCGATAAAGGAGTCCAAGGACCTGCATGTACTTGGTGGAGTGGGAGGGGGAGTTAAAATGTTGGGCTACGGGGTGGTTGGGTTGGTTGGTCCGGGTGTCCCAGAGGTGTTCTCTGAAACGTTCCGCAAGTAGGCGGCCTGTCTCCCCAATATAGAGGAGGCCACATCGGGTGCAGCGGATGCAATAGGTGATGTGTGTGGAGGTGCAGGTGAATTTGTGGCGGATATGGAAGTGTCCCTTGGGGCCTTGGAGGGAAGTAAGGGGGGAGGTGTGGGCACAAGTTTTGCATTTCTTGCGGTTGCAGGGGAAGGTGCCGGGAGTGGAGGTTGGGTTGGTGGGGAGTGTGGACCTGATGAGGGAGTCATGGAGGGAGTGGTCTTTTCAGAACGCTGATAGGGGAGGGGAGGGAAATATATCCCTGGTGCTGGGGTCCGTTTGGAGGTGGCGGAAATGACGGTGGATGATACGTTGTACATGGAGGTTGGTGAGGTGGTAGGTGAGGACCAGTGGGGTTCTGTCCTGGTGGTGGTTGGAGGGGCGGGGCTCAAGGGCGGAGGAGCGGGAAGTGGAAGAGATGCGGTGGAGGGCATCGTCGACTACGTCTGGCGGGAAATTGTGGTCCTTGAAGAAGGAGGCCATCTGGATTGTACAGTTTTGGAATGGGTCCTCCTGGGAGCAGATGCGGCGGAGACAAAGGAATTGGGAATATGGGATGGCGTTTTTACAGGGGGCAGGGTGGGAGGAGGTGTAGTCTAGGTAGCTGTGGGAGTTGCCATGGGCACCCGCATGGGCCCCAGCTATGTCTGCCTCTTCGTAGGATATGTGGAACAGTCCATCTTCCGCAGCTACACTGGCACCACTCCCCACCTTTTCCTCCGCTACATCGATGACTGTATCGGTGCTGCCTCATGCTCCCATGAGGAGGTTGAACAGTTCATCCACTTTACCAACACCTTCCACCCCGACCTCAAATTCACCTGGACCGTCTCAGACTCCTCCCTCCCCTTCCTAGACCTTTCCATTTCTATCTCGGGTGACCGAATCGACACGGACATTTACTATAAACCGACCGACTCCCACAGGTACCTAGACTACACCTCCTCCCACCCTTATAACTACTAGATCATAGGCGAGCTTGTCCTTGGCCAGCTGGTTTCCTCCTTCTTCTCTACTCCACATTGCAGGAAGAGCCTTCCACAGAATCATGCTGGATTTTAAACATGCATTGAATGACAGTATTCTCAATTTCTAAATGCAAAATCTATCCCCTGTTTCACAGCCATACAGCAAGGTGCTGAGAACATGGGCTTATATTCATCAGTTGGTTCCTAAGGGCTAGCTTGATGTTCCTCCATGCGTTTTCATGATTTGATCAAACATAACAGCTGCTTTAAGTATGCAGGTATCAAGAAAGGTCACTGTTTTCCCTCCACAGATGCTGTCAGGCTTAGTGGGTTTTTCCAGCAATTTCTGTTATCGCTTCTGCATCATTAGTGTGAGTCAGTGCATTATCTATTCTGTATTGCATTAACCACTTTGAAGCATGCAATTGTTGCTTTACTTTCATATTAATGAATATAAATTGATTTTGGCAGAGTTTTGTGTGCTGAGTTTGTCTTGCAGTAGTGGAATGGAACATTGAAGGAGAAATTATACTCTGACTGAACAACTGAATTGTTCAGAATCACACTGTAAGCTTTTGGTATAAATTCTGTGTCTTACAATTGTGTCCTCCACAACCATCTGATGAAGGAGCGGCGCTCCGAAAGCTAGTGCCTCCAAGTAAACCTGTTGGACTGTAACCTGGTGTTGTGTGATTTTCAACTGAATTGTGGGTATGAGAACAGCAAGGTAGAATAAGAAAGTCAATCAAGACACAGAGGTGAGGTAGTAAGAGTCTGCAAGTTGATTGTTTTTTCAATTGTGCTGGAGCTGTGACCTCATTATTTGTCACTATAAAAATGCCTTCTTCTACCCACTTTGGACATTGATAAAGGTGTTAGTAATAACAACTCACTCATTTACTTGTGCTTGTTCAAGTGCAGACTTGAGGTTGGAGTCTTGAGAGAATGCAGATTCGAACAAGTCAATGATATAACTAAAAGCTAAGTGGCCCAACTTTTAAATTGTACTGCTATTCTCTAGTCAAAATAGTATATGGAAGTGATGTGGTCCCACAGTAATCCTTGTGAACGACCTCTTTTCTGGCTTGTGCAGTATGGAGGAAGCCTTATCTGGTTTGTAAACTGCTCTGGAATGCATGATTGCTTGAGAGACATTCACTGCTAAGAACACAGTAGAACTTAAGCATAATAAAAGTTGAGAAAAATGCTAATCTTGATTGCCACTGTCCTTGTTATTCCCTATGTTGGCAGTTGATTATATACCTTCTTGTAACAGATTGCACAATGTGCCCTTGAAACTGAAGAAGCGTTTCTCATCCGTCATTTCAACATAGTTGCGCATGGGCCTGTTGTTACCGTCAATAGCATGTTGGTGGATGCAGTAAGTTTGCCTCACTGCCAGCTGAGAGAAATTACATCTTTTGTTTGTTTTTCTTTGTCCTCTTTGATGGAATCCTGTGAGAGAATTCCTTCAATGGCATCAAATGAAAAAAAAATAACAGCTTCAAGAAAACCCTTCCATTTAACTTAGTAAACTGTGGGAGCAGGGCGACAAAACAGCATTTAAAAACATAAAGCTCTGAGAATGTAGGCAATGCGATGAATCAGTCATGATTGGTCATAACCTAATTACTCTGAAAGCATCATGGGTTAACCACTCAGATTGTGGCTGAATGTATCTGCGGAGATAGTAGTTCTTTTTCCTGGATTGTTACCTGAGTCACCTACAAATTTTCATAGAACTAAGGAAATTTGGGAAACAAGCGTGTGGTTAAAGGAGTGGTGTGGGAAAGAAAGGTTCCATTTTGTGGGGCACTGGCATCAGTATTGGGACTGGAAGGAACTGTACCATTGGGATGGACTCCACCTGAACCAGTTTGGGACCAGGTTCTGAGTGGAAAGGCTGAGTAGGTTGGTCACAAGGACTTTGAACAAGTTAAGGCGAGGAAAGCTCAGGAGAAGTTGTTAAGTTTTCGGGAACAAGAAATAGGATAGAGAAAATGGAAAGGGTTAGGAATCTAACTTTGGGAACAGCCGAAAAGGGGATAAATATGAGAAAGGGAAGTAGCAATCAATACAGGACTGGGAGTGTTGTACATAAATGTGCACAGTTTACGAAACAAGGTCAATGAGCTTGTAGTGCAAATTGAAATTGGCAAGTACAATGTTGTGGGTATCACAGAGATGTGGCGACAAGGGGAACAGGGCTGGGAGCTAAATATCCGAGGATACCCATGCTATTAAAATGACAAGCAGATGGGTAGAGAAGGTGGCTTTGCCTTGTTATTAAGAAATTAAATTAAATTGATCACAAGAAGTAATAATAAGGTCGGAATGCATAGCATCTGTGTGGTTAAGGCTAAGGAACCACAATGGAAAAAATACCCTGATGGGAGTTATGTACAGACCACTGAGCAGCAGTAGTGAAGAATGTAGCAGAATGTAGTGAAGAAAATAAATTAATGGATAGAAAAGGCACATAAGAAAGGCACTATTATGTTAAATATGGCGGACTCCAATATACAGGTGGAATGGGAAAACCAGGTTGGTAGCAGATCGCAAGAAAAGGAATGCGTGGAAGGTCATGAGATTTTTTTGGAGTGCGTTGTGTTACAGTCCACGCAGGAAGAGGCAGTTCGGGATTTGGTAACGTCGAATAAGGCAGACTTGATGAGGGAGGTTAAGGTGAAGGAACCCTAGGGGATAGTGAATACATCTTAATGAAATACATCATAATCAACCCTGCAGTTTGAGATGGAGAAAGTTGAACCGGATGTAAAGGTATTGAAATTAAGTAATAGTAACTACAACAATTTACAGAGTTGATTGGAAAGGGAGCCTAGCAGGGGAGATGGAGAAGCAGTAGCAGCAGTTTCTGAGTGTAATTCAGGAGGCATAGCAAATATTCATTGCAATGAAGAAGAAAGATACCAGGGGACAGTGATGCAACAATGGAAATCAAGGGAAGACAGGGAGATCATAAAGGCAAAAGGAAAAGCACATGATCTGATGAAGATTAATGGGAGGTCAAAGCATTGGGAAGTCTTTAAAAGTCAGTAGATGGCAATAAAAAGAGCAATATGGGGGTAGAATATAGAATATTAGGTTCAGCTAGCTACTAATATAAAAGCAGATTAATAGAATTATTTTAGATATATAAAAGATAAGAGAGAGAGATAAGAGTAGACATTAGATCACTGGAGATTGAGGCTGGAGAAGTAGCAATGAGAAACACTGAATGGCAGACAGACTGAATAAGTACTTTGCATCAGTTATGATTACACTATGGCTTTAAAAGGTGTATTTTGTTTGGTTTGTTTATGAAGAGAAGTTGAGACAGAGGTGTCAAGTGTTCTGGTTCCAAAACAATAAAGTAAACATCTTGTGAGGCTTTAAGGTCTTTTGGAATTCGAACAACAGAAACTGCATGAAGAGTTGGGCTCAAGTTCTCACAGAATTAGGATGTTGGTTTAATTTTCAATAGTTACTGGGGTCCTGAAGCTGGATGTGGAAGCTGTTATACGTCACTCCTTGCTGTAGCAAAACACTTGAGTTCGCTCTCTCTCTCTCTCTTTATCTCAGAATTTTCTCTTGATGCTCTTTCTTCCTGTACTGAAGAAAAGTGCTGTGAGACAATCTATTTTACTGAATTTGCCTCTGCCAAGAGTGTGTTTTGGGTTGTTACTATCTTGGAATGGCTAATCAGTGGTAGTTAATATAAGCTAATTTTAAAATTCTTATTTTGTCCGAATTTTACTGTAGTGTAAAAATACTGTGTGTTTTGCTTCAAGCCTGGTAGTTTGACCAATCAAATTGAGTCCAGAATACAGCACCTTATACGGTGGGATCTTAGCCAGCTTCCTATAATATTTTGAGGAGGCTTGGTCTGGTCCATAATACAGTCTTCATAGTGGAAGACACGAGTAGCTTACTAGAACTTCAAGAGAGTCAGGGGCCGAGGTGAGTGTAGTGGTCATCACTAAGGCAAATGTCTTGAGAAAACTGAAAAGTATGAAGGTGGATAAATAACCTGGACCAGATTGACTACACCCCAGAGTTCTGAAGGAGAGAGCAGAGGAGATTGTGGAGGCTTTCATAGACTTTAAGGAATCACTGGAATCAGGGAAGGTGCTAGAGGACTGATTAATGTAACACTCCTGTTTAAGAAGGGAGGGAGATAGAAGACAGGAATTTATAAGGCTGACCCTCTTGACCTTGGTTGAAGATGAAATTACAAAGTCCATTATTTAGGATGAGATTATGGAATACTTGGAAATGTATGGTAAAATTGGGTTAAATCAGCATGGCTTCATCAAGGGGAGGTCATGCCTGACAAATCAGTTAGAATTTTTTGAGGAGGTAATGACCAAGTCAGACAAAGGAGAACCAGTGAATGTGATCAATTTGAATTTTCAGAAGGCCTTCAATGTGTTGTACACAGGAGGCTGCTAAAGAAGGTAGGAGCCCATGGTGTTAGGGGCATGGTGTGAACATGGATAGAGGATTGGCTGACTGGCATAAGGCAGAGAGTAGTGATAAAATGGTCCTTTTCATGATGGCAGGCAATGACTAGTGGAATTCTGCAGGGGTATGTGTTGGGTCCTTTGCTGTTCACGTTATGCATTAACAATCTGGATGAAGGAACTGAAGACATTCTTGCTAAGTTTACAGGTGACACAAAGATAGATGGAGGGACAGGTGTTGAGGAAGTGGGAAGGCTGCAGGAGAAGTTGGACAGGCTAGCAGAGTGGGAAAGTAAGTGGTACATGGAATACAATGTGGAAAAGTGTGAGGTTACGCACGTTGGTGGGTAGGCTTCTGAAATCTGAAACAAAAAGGGACTTAGGAGTCCGAGTTCAGAATTCTCTTAAGGTTGACATGCAGGTTTCTGTAGGCAGTTAGGAAAGCAAATGCAATGTCAGCATTCATTTCAGAAAGGCTAGAATACAACAGCAGAGATAGACTAAGTCTATTTTAGGCTCTGATCAGACTGCATTTGGAACATTGTGAACACGTTTGGGCCTGTATCTAAGGAAGGATATGCTGGCATTGGAGACGGTCCAGAAGAGGTTCTCAAGAATGGTCCCAGGAATTAAGGACTTGATATATAAGGAGCAATTCAGTACTCTGGGTCTGTAGTCGATGGAGTTTAGAAGGATTGGGGTGGGAGGGTGGAGGGACGGGGGGATGCGGATCTGAAAGAAACCTACAGAATACTGTGTGGTCTTCGTAGGGTAGATGCGGAGAAGATGTTTCCACTACTAGAAGAGACCATGACCCGAAGACAGAATGAAGGGACAACCTTTAGAACTGAGATGAGGAGGAATTTCTTCAGCCAGATGGTGGTGAATCTGGGAATGCACTGCTGTGGAGGCCAAGTTGTTAAATGTCTTTAAAGTAGAGGTAAGTATGTTCTTGATTGGTAGAGGTATCAAGGGTTACAGGGAGAAAACGGGAGAATATATCACCCATGATTGAATAGTGGAGCAGACTTGATGTGCCAATGGCCTGATCCTAATCCAACATCTAATAATCTCTTGGTCTAAAGAACATCTGTGAACAACTTGGGTTTTCAAGAACAATACAGCAGCTTTTACAAATACTTTTCTGAACCAGCTTGCAAATAACAAAACTTACATTTGATTTTGCAGTTTATCACAGTGGTAGGTGAAATAATGACTTCAGGTACTACCAGTACAGAATCATATTTATTAGTCATACCCAGTTAGTCATTCATTTAGATCGAATTTGCCTTTGTAATGAAGTGGGACCAATTAAGTGAAAAACTGACAACCAGGTCAACAATTTAGAGCAACTCTCAGGGTAGAGAGGAAACTATTAAGCTCTTAAATTTAACATTTTCAGGTACCCAGCTCTTACTGTTCCCGCTGACGAAAACCAGTGGATTACCAAGAAGTTTTAGACTGTATGGATAAGTCATGACAGCATAAATAACTTAATAAATATCTTTAAGAATGAAGCTGATAAAATTGAATTCATGAGTGATTGGCCATTTTCCAGAATGGAGTAACCAGTTTACTGAATTTTATTCCATTTGTATGTTTCAGTGGGAAAAAGTCATTGAGAATTTTAATGAGTGTGTTTTTGTCTTACAATAACAATGCTGAGGAATGGAAAGTTTCTATTCTTTGTTCTCTATGTCAGCATCAAACTTTCCTACATCAGATCTAGGATGGGGCAGACAATTTTAAGAACTCACTGCTGAATCAGGAATCACTCCTGGCACCAACATCTGAAGAACTCCAAGACATCAATTAGTAGAACTAGCTGAACATATTGGACATTTATATCATAACTGCACTTTCATCAAATTTTGCAAATAATAGTGAATGGCACTCCTTTATTTTCTGTGCACGCCACATGTTGAAAGAAATGCCTTTCAGTGTTTGAAATCAGCAAAAGTTCAATCTTTTTACTTTGCATTGTTATTTTGAGCTGTATGAAATATGGAATGTGCAAGCTTTTATCGCTTATCAATGGAACTCTTACTGGCAGATCCTGTGTAGTTTGTTCTATTGAAGACTCTATCCAAATCTATTTCATCTCCTGAGGAACGTGAATAATCACAGATACAACTTCCAGGAAGATTAAGCTCTGTCAAATGTCTCTTTGACACCCAAAGGTAGTTGAGCAAAACTCTAGGATATCAATCTAATGTTACAATCCCCATTAGTCAATCCTGACTAGCCATGCTTTACACACGACAGTTTCTCCATCTCAGCAGCTATACAAAAAACAAAAGTGTTTCATCTATGTCTGTACTTCGCCATATAATCTTTCACATTTAATCCTTAACTATAAGTTGTTCTGTTTGCTTTACAGAAATTTATCTGTGTTACACGAGATGGTTTTGGTGGAATTCTGTTACTGTGTGGGATGGGAGTGGGGAGTGGAATTTAACTCAAGTGTCACGGTATCTGACAGAAAACCGAGAAGAGGTCTCACCAAAGTAGAATCACAGCATGACTTCCTTGATCCTGCACTCATCTTACAATAAATGTCAATATGTTACTTACTTCTCCAACTGTTTTTCCATCTGTGCATTAAATTTGTGATTTTTGAAGAAGGATATCTAAATCCCTCTGAACATTAGTATTCAATAATTTCTTACCATTCTTTCTCAGTGAAGTGAATAACCTCATATTTTCTCACATTGCTCAGACATTTAAATATAGAAGTTGGGATGTCAAGCTGAGGTTGTATAGGACATTAGTGAGGCCTCTTCTGGAATACTGTGCACAGTTCTGGTTGCCCAGTTATATAAAGAATATTATTAAACTGAAGAGGATTCAGAAAACATTTACCAGGATGTTGCAGAGAATGGAGAGTTTTAGATATAAAAATAGTCTGGAAAGACTGGGTTTTTTTTCACAGGAATGTCAGAAGTTGAGGGGTGATTTTATAGAGGTTTATAAAATCATGAGGGGCATAGATAAGGTGAAAGTCAAGGATCTTTTCCCTTGGGTGGGGGAATTCAAAACTAGCGGGCATACCTTTAAGGTGAGAGGAGGAAGATTGAAAAAGGACAGAGTTTTTAGACAGCATGTGGCTTGTGTGTGGAATGAACTGCCAAAGAAAGTGATGGATGCAGGTAGAGTTACAGCGTTTAAAAGACATTTGGATAAGTTCATGAATAGGAAAGATTTGGAGGGAGATGGGCCAATTGCAGGCAGGTAGACGAATTTAGTTTGGGAACATTGTCAGCGTGGACTGGTTGGACCGAAGAGTCTGTTTCCATGCTGTATAATCACTTTCTTACATTGTTTTGCAGATTCTATACTTCTTCTTTGTCACTTGCTTTCCTATTTAACTTTGTACTGTCACCAATCCTGCACATGTTGCATTTGATCTCTTCTGACCTAAGTCATTAATATAGCTTCTAAAAAACTGAAACTTCTAGCACTGATCCAACACCTTGCTAGCAATAGAGTAGAGAGTAGAGGAGATTTTACTTGTCATTTCTATCATATACAACTGACACAGTAAAAAACGAGACAGTGTTCCTCCAGGATCAGGATGCTACATGGACAGCACAAACTACATGATCATACAAAGGGTGGAATAAAGTGCATAAGAAGTGCAAAATATGCAAATTACAGTGTAATAGAAGAATGATAATTAATAGACATTGTTCTAGCAGCATTTTGAAGTCATCCAAAGAATTTCAGGTATAAAAGAGTCCAATCATACAGTGTTAAAGAGCCCGATGGCTTAGGGGAAGAAACTGTTGCACAGTCTGACCATGACAGACCAAATGCTCTGGAATCTTTTGCCAGATGGCAGTAGGGAGAAGAGTTTGAGTTAGGGGTGTATGGGGTCTTCCACAATGCTCTTAGCCTTTCAGATGCAGCACGTGGTGTAAATGTCTGTAATGGAGGGGAGAGAGACCCCGATAATCTTCTCAGCTGTCCTCATTATCAGTTGGTAAGGTCTTACAGTCAGAGACAGTGCAATTCCCAAACCAGGCAGTGATGCGGCACCTCAGGGTACTCTCAATGAATCCAATGAATCTGGTGAGGATGGGCTTTCCTCAGTCTGCACAGAAAATAGAGATGCTACTGGGCTTTCTTGGCTATGGAGCAGGTGTTGAGGAACTAGGTGAGATTCTCTGCCAGGTGGATGCCAAGAAATTTGCAAGCCTGTAAATGATCAATCTATTCTTACCTACTGGGTTGAATTTCATAAAGGTGTGATAGGTAAAGGGCAGAGTGTGTCAGTAAGTCAGCTGAAATGTTGAAATCACAACTACAATTTCAGAATAAAAATTAATTTTGTGGCATCATATTAGGGAGTCAGGTCCTATGCTGTTTTATGGTGGGTTCTTACTTGTACTATATTTACATGGCTGAATGCTCTTTTTATTGAAATGGCTTGGAATTTGAACATCAAGATTTGTCGGCAGTGCCTGGGGACCTGTGGCATGTGGTTTATATTCATTTAAAGGTGGTGTGCTCCAGTTTTGTGCAGTTGAGCTGAGCAGTTGTTTTTGGTGTCTTTGGGGCTCAAGGGGAGAGAACAGAAGAATGGTAGCCTAGAGGCAGGGTCTGGACCAGCAAAAAGAATCAGGGGTGAGGGTTTTCAGGGTTTTGGTGGAGGTATGGAGCAGCAGAACAGGACTCCCATTGAGTGCAAAGGTTGAAGTTGTGTGATGGTTGTGGGGAAGAAGGCATCAAGTGATGATAGAAGGTAATGTCAGGGCACAGAGAAGTAGAGTAGGGGTCAGAGAGGACAGTGCACCACTCAGTTGTTCAATTCTTTTGTGATTATTCTCTTTACAATTGATACTCACTGAGCTTGATCAGGTAAGCCAAATTGTTGAAGTTGCTGAACATCGAACTATAAGCAATATCCACACAAGATTCTCCCCCAAACTTCCATTTTTCATCGCTGGACAGGAGTGTATAGTCAGGCTCTCCACCAATATCTACCAGCTTTTCCTACAGGAGTTACCTCTGAATCTAGAATAGCAAGCCAAGTGGACATCTGTTATATACACTCATTATGGAAGATTGTTACACAGGAGGACTAACAAACCAATTCCTGAACATTAACAGCCTATAACTAAACTCTTAGAACCTGCTGTGTAACTGCAGATTATTCATTTCACATAAGGCAGTTCAATCATACCTGTGTGATCTTCATCTAGGAAAATCTCATTAAGGCTACATATAATAGAGAACCCTAAAGAGTTAATGATGCAGACATAAGTGAAGTGAAAACAATATTTGAGTAATATTTACATTAAATGAATTTGATAAAGACGTCTGAGGCACCACTTTATACTTGAGATTTATTTTCCTACAAAGTAGGCTGAATCTTACTTATTTTTGGCAATGTGTGAGGTGAGTTGAGTTCTTTGGAAGATTTCTCACCACATGACCTAGCATGGTTCTCACTAGATTTTAGCAAACTCACCTCACTAACTATCTCCCCAACGCCTACTGAGTCCCTCTGGTCTGATTCAGGCTCCGTTCCCAAAACAATTCCCCACTCAGCAGATATCCACCAAAAGACAGGTATCTCTTGTGTCTGCACCAAATTTAAAGGCTTTGTGTATCTGGAGAAACACCATTGGTCTGGTGCTGCCCTGTACGTTTCCTGACATTTGTGCAGGGCATGGCAGATATAGACAACTTGATACCTGCTTTGTGAGCAGGAACCTGGAGATGCTGCTGGACAGGGTGGTGCATGGGCGGTACATCCTATTCCCCCAGGACCAGCTGAGAAGCCCACAGCACCAAATCACAGCAGCCTGGTCTGAGTTTGCGATCCCAGTCTATGTAGTCTTCTGGAGGAGTGTCCAGAGCTGTAGGAAGGAGGTCATTGACCCTGCTCCACTCTGCCAGCATAAGTACCATTATCTTCTCTTTAATATCTCACACTCACTTCTTTTCTGTGACTACACCCAGATCCCACTAAGGGTCATGCTCCAACACACTCTACTCACTTACTGTCAGTCATACTGACATCACTAATCCTGTATACATTCTGTCTGCTCACTCACTTGGGACACTGTCCTGCTTGCATCAAAAGCTGTGCTACCCAATTTTATCACCATTAATACCTGCCCATTTTTCATTCCAGGCAGTAGACATCTCACTTAGAGCATAAAAATTCAAGATGAGTGGACATTTGGCTCCTCATTCCTTTTTGAAGAGGGGATCCTGACTCTGAATGCCCTAGCTGATAATATCATCCCCTGGAATGATATCAGAGGCTGACCTTGACTGACTGTGCTGGGAAACCCTTGAGTGTAGGCTATCTCTCTTAACCTGACTGAGGCCTGCTA
The DNA here is from genome assembly GCF_037043375.1 of Chiloscyllium plagiosum. NCBI lineage: Eukaryota > Metazoa > Chordata > Chondrichthyes > Orectolobiformes > Hemiscylliidae > Chiloscyllium > Chiloscyllium plagiosum. The sequence continues at coordinate 70,680,894 of NW_028270140.1, forward strand.
AAACCATGACAAATTTCCTGGCTTTCTCTTTGTGTTAAATGACATGGCAAGACAGCAGTACTATGAGCTTGGTATCCTAGGCTGAGAGAGCAAAGCTTAAAAAAGTATGGTAAGTCAATGCAAGGCAGGGATTCTGTGAGTATCCAGGTAAACTAAATATAGGTGGACACAACAAACAGAGCCCAGAGATGCAGCCTAGTCCAGTCTATGAGCTAGGTCCATGTCCCAGAGTGCACAACATCCTTGCTGCAGCAATACAGTTATAGTTGCAGATGAAGCCTGAAGTACAACAATGAAGCACAGAAGTGTCCCATAAATGGACTGGAGATGAGTCATGGGGATTCATCAGGGCCAGCACAAGTTGCAGGCCAATATTTATGGGTGGCACGGTGGCACAGTGGTTAGCACTGCTGCCTCACAGCGCCAGAGACCCGGGTTCAATTCCCGCCTCAGGCGACTGACTGTGTGGGTTTCCTCCGGGTGCTCCGGTTTCCTCCCACAGTCCAAAGATGTGCAGGTCAGGTGAATTGGCCATGCTAAATTGCCCATAGTGTTAGGTAAGGGGTAAATGTAGGGGTATGGGTGGGTTGCGCTTCGGCGGGGCGGTGTGGACTTGTTGGGCCGAAGGGTCTGTTTCCACACTGTAAGTAATCTAATCTAAAATATGAGACATGGGATGAGGGTGGCCAGTGCCCATGAAAGATGCTCTGAGATGTTGTCGAACATGTCTGTTATTTAGAACTGGTGGTGATCTGTAGTCTCCACATACCAAATCTGACTTCTGTATTGAGAATTCTCAGGGTCCAGCTTGCTTGGTACATTTGGCTAGAAAGGAACAGAAGTAATAATGAAGCAAATTGTGGTTACCAAACTTTAATCCTCCTTAAATGATGACTTAAAGTTACCTACTGAGAAAACCATCTCGCTGTTCATCAGATGCATAGAAAAGATAGCAAGCTGCTTCCAATGCTAAGATATGCCATGCCAGGTTTCTCAGTGATTCTACCACAACCCTCGCTACAGTTGATGTTATAAGATCAGCCCTATGTCTTGGTGCAAATCCAATCTCAGCAGTGGCTGTAGGCAGGTTGCTGAGTCTGATGTCCTATTTTATGAAATGACTGCAGTCATACATCACTATAGAGCCAGATCCTTGAGGGCTCCATCCTACAAGAGTTGACCTGCATAAAGTTTACTTCAACCTCCCTAACCATGTCTGTTAGAGAAAATGAGCCAATACAGAAGAAATGAGGAGAGGTTATTCACCCTGGGAATGTCCTGAGTGAAAGTCCCTGGGATACTGTCATAGGCTGGTTGCACAATGACATCTCTCAGTTTCCCTGCAGGGAATGGACTCCTGGACAGAAGTCAAGGTGCCTTGTTCTGCTCTCACTTGCCACTGCTACATGGAGCCAATGGTGAAAGTGAAGAGTGCACATATGGATAGATTGCTCAACCTGACAGTCCATGATGCTCCATGGATGAGAACAAGTACTCATTTGTCCAAGACATGGAAGAATATAGAGTGTGTATCAACTACTCCATGCTCCATGCATAGCAACACCTAGCCTCTAGCATCTGTGCCATACACTTGCCTAACCTCAGCTTTGTTGTGGTTATGATCAGTATTGGGCTCAGCAGAGGGACTAATCCTCAGCAGTTCTCTGAGTGTATGGGACCTTGGTTGTCACAGCTACTGGGATTTGTGCTTGCTGTACTCAATCAGAATTCTAAATTTGATCCCTCCGTGATATGCGTGGATGTTGATCAGCTGGAGAAACATGACAGAGAGGCAGGCGACAGTACATCCTCTGGTTTGATTGTAGACATCTGCAGAGGAGAACATAAAGAAAGATATTAATGGATCATAGACAGGTCTATAAGCACAGCACAATTTCTCAACTGATCCTTCGTGTCCATATGGCAGTAATGGATTGTATCTATTCTCACTCTGCTGCCTTACTACTCCAGACTCGCCATTAGCAATTGGTCAGTAATCTGGAGGTCTCCTTCCTCAGAAGCCATGTAGATCTTGAGATCATACATCACTCTACATATCTACAACCTTTATTTCTGAAATATGACTGTTTATCTGCAGTAAGTGGAGATTTAATGACTACTGGAATGCCAATTGTTCCCTTTATCACTACACATCTCAATCACATTAACTTGACTGATAACCAAATTGCTTAATCAAGCCAAACTGTCACATGGTTTGGATTGATTGAGGCTGATCATGCATCATCACTCTCTAAAGCCTAACTTTGCACTCCCATGATTACATAGCCTATAGTCAACATGAGAGGTTATCCCATGCCACTGTGACACTTAGCTAGGCAGATTTGAGGTGGTCATCAGTACATTTCCTGTATTGTTTTGATAATTTTGTGCGATCACAGTGTTGCTAATCTCATCTGTGATTTTGTTTCAGGCTGCCCTACTCTGCCGGGTGGTACCTTGTGTCATCTCTTTGGAAGAGCACCTCCTACTGTTCACTTATAGCCAGGAGAAAAATCTGTGGGGAAGCCATGTTGAATCATAGGGCCACTCTATGTCTTTGCTCTGACATTATGAATTACATTTGTGCAGGGTTGGACATCATCAGATTGTGGGCATAGATTTCCAACAGAATAGATTTTACTGTTGAAGGAGGATCTGTTTAGATTTTTTTAAAGGGGAGCAGACTGAGGGTTATGAGCTATTTCAAACCAATTAGACAAAACTGTAGAATGAATGGAAATAGATGTAGAACCTATGGTCTTAATGTAGTAACCTGTTGATTATTCAGATAGCACTTTTATAGCCTACTTGGATCTGTTAACTGTAAACTAGCAGTTTTATTCATCAAAGAAAACCTGCCCCTGCCACACACTTATATATTTTCATATGCCAATCCTTTCAAATGATTTGAGTGGGTACCAGCTCCTGAGACAAAAATGGAAGTTGTATCCTTTCTTGGTTCCATCAGCAGGAACAGCGAGCTAATTAAACCCCTCCCCTTGTTTTCTTTTAGACAATTCTCAGACCACACAAATATATTATCCACAACTTACATATTGCACAATTTCAAATGTCTTTTCAGAATCCAGAAAAAAACCTCCTGCTACAACTTTCTTACTGATGAATTTCAGTGTTTTCCTGATAACTGATGTCAGGCTGACTGCCAATAGTCTCCTGTTTGATCTGTTCCCTTCATTTTGAAATCGTCATTGTAGCGGTGTTTGATTGGGCACATTGCAATCTATTTGGACTACTGTCGAATCTACAGCATTTTTGAAAATCACAACCACTGCATTCATTATCTCTTTTCGAATACCAGGATGTTAGCTATCAGGTTTATGGGATTTCCACTTTGCCAGTTTCATCAATTTCATAGTATTTTTCTCTCTTAATATTCATTAATGAGGGTATAATTATCTCTCCCCAGGTGATTGAGAGGAAACTGCTGGAATTCTCAGAATCACAGAATTGTTACACTGCAGTAGGGGACCATTCAGCTCTTTGAGTCTATGTTGGCTTTCCAAATGAGCATCTCACTTAATGCCATTTTCCTGCCTTCTCTCTAAGCCTGTGTGTGTTTCCTTTTGGAATAACTACCTAATCCTCCTCCGAATGCCTCAACTGAACCTGCCTCGAACATACTCTCAGGCATTGCACTTAATGACTCAGCATGTGAAAACATTTTTCCCAAGATTACTTTTGATTCTTTTACAAATTACTTGAATCTGTACCCTTTTGGTTTCAGTCCTGTCACAAGTGGGAACATTTTCTCCCTGTTTGAATTAACCAGACCTCTTATGATTTTGAAGTTAAAAATCACACAACACCAGGTTATAGTCCAACAGGTTTAATTGGAAGCACACTAGCTTTCGGAGCGATGCCCCTTCATCAGGTGAAGGAGCGTCGCTCCGAAAACTAATGTGCTTCCAATTAAACCTGTTGGACTATAACCTGGTGTTGTGTGATTTTTAACTTTGTACACCCAGTCCAACAGCGGCATCTCCAAATTATGATTTTGAATGCTTTAACTGGATCGCTCAGCTTTCCCTTCCAAGAGAAAGTCCCAACTTCTCCAGTCCATTTTTATAACCAAAGTCCTTCATCAATGGGACTATCTTCATAAACCATGTCTGCAATGTCTCCAAGGGATTTATTTCCTTCCTACACCCAGAACTGGATGTATTATGTCAGCTAAAGCCAAACTAGTATTTCACAGACGTTCAAATCAACCTCCATTGATCTTATTTGTCAATCTACCTTTCCACCTTTCTGGGGATTGGTTAGCTCATTTGGCTGGATGGCTGAATATGCAGAGTGATGCCAACACTCCAAAGGAGATATGGACAAAATGATTGGTTGGGGTAGCGCTATTAATAAGAGGTGAAATGAGGACAGTTTTGAGAGATGGTCTAGGCTCAGGTGATGTAGAGTCCATTTGGGCGGAGGGGAAAACAACATTGGTAGGAGTAGTGTACAGGTCCCCAAACAGCAGCCATACTGTTGAAAGGGCTATAAATCAACAAGTAATGTGAACATATAAAAAGAATAAAGCAATAATTATGGGTGACTTTGATTATGTTAATCAATATGTTATTTTAACCCTACTGCGAATCCTCTTGCAAGGATGCCTGCCTTAAAGAAGTTTTCCTCCTCTCTCTACAAGAATCTCAGGGAGCCCCTCTCCCACTGCAACTCCCAGGTCATTTCCTCTGCCCTGAAGCTCTTCAACCATGTCCTGAAACAAACTCGCCTACCTGCCTATCTCCTTTTCCACCTATCCACTCCACCCTCTCCTCCCTGACCTATCACCTTCATCCCCTCCCCCACTCACCCATTGTACTCTATGCTACTTTCTCCCCATCCCCACCCTCCTCTAGCTTATCTCTCCATGCTCCAGGCTCACTGCCTTTATTCCTGATGAAGGGCTTTTGCCCGAAACATCGATTTCGAAGCTCCTTGGATGCTGCCTGAACTGGATTAGTGGTGCCTCTTCCAGCACCACTAATCCAGAATCTGGTTTCCAGCATCTGCAGTCATTGTTTGTACCATGTTATGGAGCCATCCAGGGAGTAAGTGATCTTGAATCTGTTAATGGGTAATGTGGCAGGTTTAGTAAATGACCAAAAGATCCCCCAGGAATTATTGATCATAACATGGTAGAAATTAATGTGCAGCTCAAGAGCAAGAAACCCGGGTCAGAAACATCTGTATTTAACTTAAGTAATGGGAATTATAATGAAATGAGGAAAGAATCAACTGAAATGAATTGAGTATAAATGAGCAAGAAAGAGAGTGAGCAACCAGTGACAGACATTTAATTCATAACTCTTGGCAAAATACATCCCAGTAAGGATCCCAATACATCACTAACGAAGGAAGTTGAGTATTATGTTGAAAGAAAAAGCATATAAGGTGGTCAAAGTCAAGGATAGTTCTGAAGATGAGGATGAATTCTGAATTCAGTGAAGGAGGACTAAAAAGATAATGAAGACAGTGAAAATAAACTACAAAGGTAAACTAGTGTGGAATATAAAAACTGACAGTAAGAGCTTATTTAATTGTACAAAAAAGAGAGAGGTCAATGTGAAAATAGTCCCCTTTGAAATGAATCTGGGGAGATGGTTTTGGGGAAGAAGGAAGTGGTAGAGGTGTTAAACAGAAAATTTTCATCAGTCTTTATGATGGAAGATACTTTAAACATCTCAGTAATACTAAAGAATACGGGCGGGTGGAGAAATTCAGTGCCATCACCATTGCTAAAGAAGTAGTAATGGACAAACTAATGGAGCTAAAGCAAATAAGTCCTCCGGCCTTGATGGCTTGTATCCTACAGTCCTGGAAGAGGGAACTACCAAGATAATAGATGGATTGGTTGTCGTTTTCCAAAAATCACTGGAGTCTGGAAAAGTCAGAGGATTGGAAAACGGCTAATGCGATGCCACTTTTCAGAAAGGGATGGAGACAAAAATGCAGATAACGACAGGTCCATTAACAGAACATCTATTGTTGGAAAAGTATTGTAATCAATTATTAAGAAAGTAATAACAGAATATTTGAAAATCATAATCTAATCAAGTAGAGTCAGTGTGGCTTCACAAAAGAAAAATTCTGTCTAACCAATTTATTAGAATTTTTCAAGAAAGTCGCAACCAGAGTGGATGGAGGAGATCTTGTAGTTATATTATTTTTGGATTGCCAGAAGGCATTAGACAAAATACCTCTTAAAAGGTTAAGCCATAATATAAGAGTCCACAATATTGGAGGTGGTATATTGACATGGGTAGAGAATTCGCTCAAGGGTAGGAAATAGTAAGTGGGAATACAGAGTTCTTTTTCAGGTTGGCAACCCATAACCAATGGGTTTCCCCAGATGTCAGTACTGGAACTGGAACTGTTTACAATACATAGGAATGACTTAGAGGAAGGAAGTGAAAGTACTGTAGTTAAATTTGTAGATGACACTAAAATAGTTAGAAAGACAGATTGTGAGAGTGATAAAAACAATTTACGGAGAGATATTAAAAGTTAAGTAATTGGGCAAAAAGTTGGCAAATGGATTATAATTTGGGAAATATGAATGCTCATTTTGGAAGGGAGAACAAAGAACAGAATATTATTGCAACGAAGAAAAACTGAAGAAATATGCAACACAATAGGGACTTGAGAGTACTTTAGATTAGATTACATTACAGCGTGGAAACAGGCCCTTCGGCCCAACAAGTCCACACCGACCCGCCGAAGCGCAACCCACCCATACCTCTACATTTACCCCTTACCTAACACTACGGGCAATTTAGCATGGCCAATTCACCTGACCTGCACATCTTTTAGACTGTGGGAGGAAACCGGAGCACCCGGAGGAAACCCACGCAGACACGGGGAGAACGTGCAAACTCCACACAGTCAGTCGCCTGAGGCGGGAATTGAACCCGGGTCTCAGGCGCTGTGAGGCAGCAGTGCTAACCACTGTGCCACCGTGCCGCCCACCATGAAACCTATACATGAAACACAGGTGCAGCAGGAAAACCGAAAGACTAATAAAATATTGGCCCTTATTTCAAAGGGTTTGGAGTATAGGAGTAGGGAAGTCTTAATGTAACTGTACAAGGTGCTGGTGAGACCATATGTAGAGTACTGTAAGCAATTTTGGTCCCCTTTTCAAAGGAAATATGTCATTTCATTGGGGGCAGTTCAGAGAAGGTTCACTAGGCTGATCCCTGGTATGGAGAGATTGTCTTAAGAGCAAAGGTTAAAAAGATGGAGTTTACTCACTGGAGTCTTTGAACTCCTGACTACAGAGAGATGTTGGGGCAGAGTCTTTGTTATATTTAAGACTGAGATGGACAGATTCTTGATCAATGTAAGAGTCAAATGTTACAGAGAAAGGACAGGAAAGTGTATGTGAGTAAATGCTATTGAATGACAGAGCAGACTCAGTTAAAAATCAGACAACACCAGGTTACAGTCCAACAGATTTATTTGGAAGCACTAGCTTTTCGAGCACTGCTGCTTCATCAGGTGGTTGCGGAGTATAAGATTGTATGACACAGAATTTATAGCCAATGTTTACAGTGCGTTGTCACTGAAATTATATATTGAATAAGACCTTGATTGTTTGTTAAGTCTCTCATCTTTTAGAATAGGCATGTTGGTTTCAGTTCTTTCATATCTAAATCTCCGAACTTACTTAAAGTTACATTCTCAAGTGAACTTTAACAATAGGTGCCGTGTTGGCCTAGATAATGCATTGAAGGTGTGAGGTGCCCTGTGTGCGACTGTCTGTGTCCCAATGTTCAGACTGATACTAATCTAAAAAAGGGATTTACAAAATCTTACATGGATGCATGCAGTTTTTGAGCAAAATAAAATGTAATTCTGTAAGTACAAATTCACTCCACAAACTTTTATATGTGTGTGTGTACAGTGTAGTGAGGTCACCTGTAGTGTGTCATGAATGCAAGGTCTCAGTTGAGGCCATCCCCATGGGTATCGAATTTGGCTATCATCCGCTGCGTGGCCACTTTGCGTTGGTGCCTGTTCTGAAGTCCGCCTTGGAGGACGGTCACCTGAAGGTCCAAGGTCAAATGTCCCTGACCGCTGAAGTGTTCTCCAACTGGGAGGGAACACTCCTGTCTGTTGATTGTTGTGCAGTGTCCATTCATCCGTTGCCATAGCCTCTGCTCGGTCTCACCAATATTGCATCCTTGCCTGTAGCGTATGAGATAGACAATGTTGACTGAGTCACATGAGTATCTGCCACGTACATGGTGGGTGGTGTCTCCACGTGTAATGGCGGTTGTCGTGTCGACACTCTGACACGTCTTGCAGCGCCTACCGTGACAAGGCTGTATGGAGTTGTCCTGAAAGCTGGGCAGTTTTCTGCGAACAATGATTTGTTTAAGGTTTGGTGGTTGCTTAAAGGTGAGAAGTGGAGGTGTGGGGAAGGTCTTGGCGAGGTGCTCATCCTCATTGATAATGTGTTGCAGGCTGCGAAGAACATGGCGTAGTTTTACGGCTCCTGGGATGTACTGGACAACAAAGGGTACCCTGTTGGTTGCAGTCGTGTCTGTCTCCTGAGGAGGTCATTATGGTTCCTTGCTGTGGCACGCCAGAATTGGCGGTCGATGAGTTGAGCATCGTATACCATTCTTTCGAGGACATGCTTGAGTACTTCCAAGTGCCTATCACGTTCCTCCTCATCTGAGCAGATCCGGTGTACGCGTAGGACTTGTCCATAGGGGATAATATGTTTTGGGTGGAAGCTGGGGAAGTGTAGCATTATGAGGTTATCTGTGGGTTTGCAGTAGAATGAGGTGCTGAGGTGCCCATCCTTGATGGAGATGCATGTGTCCCAGAATGAGACAGATAAAGAGAGTAGTCCGTAGTGCGTTTGATGGTGGGATGAAATTCGAAAATAACACTGTGTAGTTGTTTTAGTGACTCCTCGCCATGGGTCCAGAGGAGAAAAATGTTGTCAATATTCCTCGTGTATAGTGTTGGTTGGAGATCTGCATAGAGAAGAAGTCTTGTTCAAACCTATACATGAAAACATTGGCATATTGGGGTGAAAATTTGGCCCCCATGGTTGTTCCATGTGTCTGGATGAAGAACTGGTTGTCAAAGGTAAAACTATGGTCGAGGATAAAGCGGATGAGTTATAGGATGGTGTTGGAGATTGGCAGTTATAGAACATAGAACATAGAAAAATACAGCGCAGTACAGGCCCTTTGGCCCTCGATGTTGCGCCGATCCAAGCCCACCTAACCTACACTAGCCCACTATCCTCCATATGGGGTAAAAACAATGACTGCAGATGCTGGAAACCAGATTCTGGATCAGTGGTGCTGGAAGAGCACAGAAATTCAGGCAGCATCCGAGGACAGGCAAAATCGACGTTTCGGGCAAAAGCCCTTCATCAGGAATAAAGGCAGAGAGCCTGAAGCGTGGAGAGATAAGCTAGAGAGGGTGGGGGTGGGGATAGAGTAGCATTGAGTACAATAGGTCAGTGGGGGAGGAGATGAAGGTGATAGGTCAGGGAGGAGAGGGTGGAGTGGATAGGTGGAAAAGGAGCTGGGCAGGTCGGACAAGTCCGGACAAGTCAAGGGGACAGTGTTGAGCTGGAGGTTAGAAACTAGGATGAGGTGGGGGAAGGGGAAATGAGGAAGCTGTTGAAGCCCACATTGATGCCCTGGGGTTGAAGAGTTCTGAGGCGGAAGATGAGGCATTCTTCTTCCATGCGTCTGGAGGTGAGGGAGCGGCGGTGTAGAAGGCCCAGCACCTCCATATCCTCGGCAGAGTGGGAGGGGGAGTTGAAATGTTGGGCCACGGAGCGATTTGGTTGATTGGTGCGGGTGTCTCGGAGATGTTCCCTAAAGCGCTCTGCTAGGAGGCGCCCAGTCTCCCCAATGTAGAGGAGACCGCATCGGGAGCAACGGATACAATAAATGACATTAGTGGATTTGCAGGTAAAACTTTGATGGATGTGGAAGGCTCCTTTAGGGTCTTGGATGGAGGTGAGGGAGGAGGTGTGGGCACAGGTTTTACAGTTCCTGCGGTGGCAGGGGAAAGTGCCAGGATGGGAGGGTGGGTCGCAGGGGGGCGTGGACCTGACCAGGTAGTCACAGAGGGAACGGTCTTTGTGGAAGGTGGAGAGGGGTGGGGAGGGAAATATATCCCTGGTGGTGGGGTCTGTTTGGAGGTGGCGGAAATGTCGGCGGATGATTTGGTTTATGCGAAGGTTGGTAGGGTGGAAGGTGAGCACCAGGGGCGTTCTGTCCTTGTTGCGGTTGGAGGGGTTGGGTCTGAGGGCGGAGGTGCAGGATGGGGACGAGATGCGTTGGAGGGCATCTTTAACCACGTGGGAAGGGAAATTGCGGTCTCTAAAGAAGGAGGCCATCTGGAGTGTTCTATGGTGGAACTGGTCCTCCTGGGAGCAGATACGGCGGAGGCGGATTAATTGGAAATACGGGATGGCATTTTTGAAAGAGGTAGGGTGGGAAGAGGTGTAATCCAGGTAGCTGTGGGAGTCGGTGGGTTTGTAGAAAATATCAGTGTCAAGTCGGTCGTCACTGATGGAGATGGAGAGGTCCAGGAAGGGGAGGGAGGTGTCAGAGATGGTCCAGGTAAATTTAAGGTCAGGGTGGAATGTGTTGGTGAAGTTGATGAATTGCTCAACCTCCTCGCAGGAGCACGAGGTGGCGCCAATGCAGTCATCAATGTAGCAGAGGAAGAGGTGGGGAGTGGTGCCGGTGTAATTACGGAAGATCAACTGTTCTACGTAGCCAACAAAGAGACAGGCATAGCTGGGGCCCATACGTGTGCCCATGGCTACCCCTTTGGTCTGGAGGAAGTGGGAGGATTCAAAGGAGAAATTGTTAAGGGTTAGGACCAGTTCGGCCAAACGAATGAGAGTGTCGGTGGAGGGGTACTGTTGGGAACGTCTGGAGAGGAAAAAACGGAGGGCTTGGAGGCCCTGGTCATGGCGGATGGAGGTGTAGAGGGATTGGATATCCATGGTGAAGATGAGGCGTTGGGGGCCGGGGAAACGGAAGTCTTGGAGGAAGTGGAGGGCGTGGGTGGTGTCTCAAACGTATGTGGGGAGTTCCTGGACTAGGGGGAATAGGACAGTGTCGAGGTAGGTAGAGATGAGTTCAGTGGGGCAGGAGCATGCTGAGACAATGGGTCGGCCAGGGTGGTCAGGCTTGTGGATCTTGGGAAGGAGATAGAACCGGGCAGTGCGGGGTCCTGGACTATGAGGTTGGAAGCTGTGGGTGGGAGATCTCCTGAGGTGATGAGGTTCTGTATGATCTGGGAGATGATGGTTTGGTGATGGGGGGTGGGGTCATGGTCAAGGGGGCGGTAGGAAGAGGTGTCCTCGAGTTGGCGTTTGGCTTCAGCGATGTAGAGGTCAGTGCGCCAGACTACCACTGCGCCCCCTTTATCTGCTGGCTTTATGGTGAGGTCGGGATTGGAGCAGAGGGATTGGAGGGCTGCGCGTTGTGAGGGTGAGAGGTTGGAGTGGGGGAGGGGGGTCGACAGGTTGAAGCGGTTAATGTCCCGGCGGCAGTTGGAAATGAAGAGGTCGAGGGCAGGTATTAGGCTAGCGCGAAGTGTCCAGGTCGATGCAATGTGTTGGAGGTGGGCGAAGGGGTCCTCGGAAGATGGGCGGGAATCCTGATTGTGAAAGTAAGCTCGGAGGCGGAGGCGACGGAAGAATTGTTCGATGTCAAGGCGTGTATTAAATTCATTGATGCGTGGACGGAGGGGGACGAAGGTGAGTCCTTTGCTGAGGACTGATCGTTCATCCTCAGTGAGGGGGAGGTCTGGAGGGATGGTGAAAACTCGGCAGGGCTGGGAGCTGGGAGCTGGTGTGGGTGTAGAGCTGGAAGTGGGGTCAGAGCCAGTACCTGGAGTGGGTGTAATGGTGGGGGGAATGGTGGTAGAGTCATGAGCAGGGGTAGTGTTCCCCTCGGGGTTCTGGGGGGTGGGGATAGTGACAGTGGGGTCTGTGGGGGCGTGTCAGCAGAATGCAGGTGAGTGGCGCTGGTAGGGGCAGAAGTGGTGGCAGACACGGCAGTAGGGGTGGTGGAAGTCACTGAGCGTGTGGCATCAGCGATGATGTGAGGGGTGGAAGTGGCCGTGGGAGTGGCCATGATGGGGGCAGAAGTGACATCATCAATCAGCGTGGGAGTGGTAGCTGCATCAGCTGCATGGCTAATGGTGTTTCCGAGGCCAGGGAAATCTTCTGGAATGTTTGGGGAGCGCTGGTTATGGAGGTGGGTAGATAAAAGTTTGTTGTACTTACAGTTTTTGATGTTTGAGATGGAATTGAAATACTGTTTGTTGAGAGTATGGATTCTCCTAAGGATGTAGTACAGAGTGGGTCCTTGGCTATTCTGAGAGAGTGTGGCCCTGAGCTGAGGCAGGGATGACTGTAGAGAGGTTAGGTGGCGGCGCATTGCTGCAAGCGTGGAGCGGAGGATCTTGAAGGAGAATGTTTGCTGGTGTTTTTGAATCTGTAGTCTGTACTGTTTGTCCTGTTCGGGTCCGAACTCTGCTGGTTTAGAGGTGGCTCGGAGTCCGTGTGGGATGAGTTGGTTACGGAGGCAGGCACTGAGGAAGCAAACGTGGCTGTAGTAGCAGGTTTGTTTCAGGACATGGTTGAAGAGCTTCAGGGCAGAGGAAATGACCTGGGAGTTGCAGTGGGAGAGAGACTCCCTGAGATTCTTGTAGAGAGAGGAGGAAAACTTCTTCAAGGCAGGCATCCTTGCAAGAGGATTAGCAGTAGGGTTAAAATCAACGAGGTAAAAACAATGACTGCAGATGCTGGAAACCAGATTCTGGATCAGTGGTGCTGGAAGAGCACAGCAATTCAGGCAGCATCCGAGGACAGGCAAAATCGACATTTCGGGCAAAAGCCCTTCATCAGGAATAAAGGCAGAGAGCCTGAAGCGTGGAGAGATAAGCTAGAGGAGGGTGGGGGTGGGGAGAGAGTAGCATAGAGTACAATAGGTCAGTGGGGGTGGAGATGAAGGTGATAGGTCAGGGAGGAGAGGGTGGAGTGGATAGGTGGAAAAGGAGCTGGGCAGGTCAGACAAGTCAAGGGGACAGTGTTGAGCTGGAGGTTAGAAACTAGGATGAGGTGGGGGAAGGGGAAATGAGGAAGCTGTTGAAGTCCACATTGATGCCCTGGGGTTGAAGAGTTGTACTCTATGCTAGGTAAAAACAATGACTGCAGATGCTGGAAACCAGATTCGGGATCAGTGGTGCTGGAAGAGCACAGCAATTCAGGCAGCATCCGAGGAGCTTCGCTACTCTATCCCCACCCCCACCCTCCTCTAGCTTATCTCTCCACGCTTCAGGCTCTCTGCCTTTATTCCTGATGAAGGGCTTTTGCCCGAAACTTCGATTTTGCCTGTCCTCGGATGCTGCCTGAATTGCTGTGCTCTTCCAGCACCACTGATCCAGAATCCATTATCCTCCATATGCCTATCCAATGCCCGTTTAAATGCCCATAAAGAGGGAGAGTCCACCACTGCTACTGGCAGGGCATTCCATGAGCTGTTGGTGGTGTTGAGTTGTTGGTGTTGAGTACTGAGGCTGTTGCTGCGATGCCGTCATTGTGGGGAATGTTGGTATAGAGTGCTGACATGTCCATTGTGATGAGGAATGTTCCCGTTTGACAGGCCTGTGGGTGCTGAATTTCTGTAAGAAATCTGTCATGTCGTGACAGAAGCTGGGGGCCCCCTATACAATGGGTTTTAAGATGGCTTCGACATAGCCAGTGAGTTCTCACATAGGGTCCCAATGATTGATATGGTAGGACGTCCAGGTGTGTTGGTTTCGTGCATCTTCGGAAGGCAGTAGAAGTCACCTACGCAAGATGTACGTGGGATGAAGATGCGTAGGGAACTCTAAACGACTGGATCCAACTATCCAGCTTCCAGGACAACACTATACAACCTTGTCACATTAGATGCTGCAAGGCGTGTCAGAGTATCGACACGGATACCACCATTACACGTGGGGAGACTTCCCACCATCTACGTGGCAGGTGCTCATGTGACTCGGCCAACATTGTCTATCTTATACGCTACAGGCAAGGATGCCCTGAGGCATGCTACATTGGTGAGACCGAGCAGAGGCTACGGCAATGGATGAATGGGCACCGCATAACAATCAACTGACAGGAGTGTTCCCTCCCAGTTGGAGAACACTTCAGCGGTCAGGGACATTTGACCTCGGATCTTCGGGTGACCATCCTCCAAGGCAGATATCGGGACAGGCAACAATGCACAGTGGCTGAACAGAGGCTGATAGCCAATTTTGGTACCCAAGGGGATGGCCTTAACTGAAACCTTGGGTTAATGTCACACTACAGGAGACCCCCACTGCACTACACACACATACACACGCACACACACACTCCTCCAGACCCACACACTCATGCAGACCCTCTCTCATACACAAGCTCTCTCTCATGCACTCATACATACACTCCCACACTCTCACACTCATCCTCTCACAGACCTTTGTCCCTTTACATTCACACACATATACATACACATATACTCTCTCACAGACACTCATACCCCCTCGCAGACACGCACCCACATGAACACGCATATAAGTTTGTGGGGTGAATTTGTACTTGCAGAATTACATTTTATGTTGCTCAAAAACTGCATGAATCCATGTAAGATTCTGTAAATCTATTTTTTAGATTAGAATCAGTCTGAATACTGGGGCACAGACAGCTTCACACAGGACATCTCACACCTTCAATGCACTATCTGGGCCGACATGGCACCTATCGTTAAAGTTCACTTGAGAATGTAACTTTAAGAAAGTTCTGCGATTTGCATATGAAAGAGCCGAAATCAACATGTCCATTCTAGAAGATGAGAGACTTAACAACAATTCAGGTCTTTTTCAATATATAATTTCAGTTACATCACACTGTAAACTTTTGCTATAAATTTTGTGCCCTATGATCTTACAACACACAACCAAATGATGAAGGAGCAGCGCTTTAGAAGCTAGTGCTTCCAAATAAACCTGTTGGACTATAACCTGGTGTTGTGTGATTTTTAACTTTGTACACCCCTGTCCAACACCGGCGTCTCCAAATCAAGAATTGACTCAAGGGACCAAACAGTCTACTCCTCTTATTTCCTTCGGCCTAAGAGAATGGGTTCACTTCCCGCACTGGGTTATGTTACCATGAAGGACTCTCCTTTTCAACCTCTTCCCTTACCTGAGGTGTGGTGACCCTCAAGTTACACTACCATCAGTTATCTCTCTCTCTTGAATGAGACAGCATTCCTATGGTCTATTAGGTCCACAGTGACTTTACCTCCACTTCTAATCATTTATGCTTTTTAAACATAGGATCCTCTTCTCTTGCAACCCCTCTTGGGTTGTATCCTTTATTTTGCATTGTCTCTTCTTGTTCTACCAAAATGTATCACTGTATACTTTCCTGCATTGGACTTCACCTGCTCCTATCTGCTGGCCCTACTAACTTTTCCACGTTCTGTTGAAAGTCCTCTTTATCCTCCTCACAGTGTACAATAGTTTCATATCGCCTGCAAATTTTGAAGTTGTGCTCTGCCTACCAAAAACTAATCATTACGATATTTACATGGAAAAACAATGGTCCGAGAACACTTACTTACTCCCATTCTGTGTTGATCACTCCATATCTTCTCATGGTGGGAGCTAAATAACCTATTTGAATATATACTTTTTATTGCCACTTACTTTTAACTATCACAATCGTATCCTCTATTAATGAAAATAGAATCAATCCACAAGCCTTTCTTAAAAATCTCAACTCGAATATTCTTTACTGAGACCTCTTTGTAGTATTCAAGATTTCTGATAACATTCCAGCTCTCAGTCTTTTTCGAATCAGTTTGTTCAGCAATGTTGATACACACCTCTGGTACTAATAAAAATCAACTTCTACCGAAGTAGTTAGTATAAGTTTTGTACCTATAACTTTGGTGGGAGATCTGCAATACCTTTGGAGAAGTAATGACATGATACACACAATCAATAATGCAGCATGTAGGGCATTTACCTTTCTGAGCATGCACTATTACAATCTCATTGCACTGATTTCAGATGAGAATTCACAGCATTTCTACAGCCACTAATTTGTATTTGCCGTTGTAAAGAAATTATTAATTTATCAACTTATTGCATTTTCATGGTATGTCTCTCTTACTGTAAATTACTACATCTGGATGGCATAACAAAACTAAGTCAATTGCATTTTGTCAGGAAGTCAAACAGTATGCTGGCAATTACACGGTCCATACAAATTAGATTAGATTCCTTACAATGTGGAAACAGCCCAAAACGTCCAACCCTCCGAAAAGCAGCCCACCCAGACCCATTCTCCTATTCTATATTTACCCCTGACTAATGCACGTAACACTGTGGCCAATTCACCTACCATGCACATCTTTGTGACTATGGGAGGAAACCAGAGTATCAAGAGGAAACCCCACGCAGACACAAGGAGAATGTGCAAACTTCACACAGACAGTTGCCTGAGGAAGGAATTGAAGCCAGGTTCCTGGCACTATGAAGCAGCAGTGCTAACCACCGAGCCACTGTGCCAAACAATTAAATGACAGTACAGACAAATGCAAACCTCAGACTCAAACCATAGAATTATGGCAAGTTATAAACAGAAAGTTTTCAGTAGTATTTAAAAACCATGCAGATTTATAGCTGTACAAACAGGAATTATGGAAGGTTTCTGGAAGCTAGGTGAACACTGAACTCTGAACTCTAGGTGGCAGTTTTATTTCTTGCTAGAAAGGATTCTTCTTGATACGCCTTTTTTTCTGACAACCTGTTTGCAGCTGTTTACTTTGGCAAATAATGAACCAATGCTTCATAATGTTTAATCTTCCCATCTTACTGAACAGGAAGTAGGTGCCCAACTGGGGATGGGCTTGAGATATGTGTGATTAAAGTGACCAGCCTGAAATAAGTAAATTATTACTGCCCTTCAATTTGTCTAACTAAACCATATTCAATGTTCTTAGCCGAAAAGCGTTGCATATTAATTCAACTATACCCGTGGCAAACTGGGGACAAGCCCGAGCAAAAAGAAACTTGTATTTCTCTGAAAGATGTGTAGTGCAACCATAACACCTGATCAGATGCCCCACCATCTTGCATGCTTCTTAATAGCAGCTTTTATGACTCTCTACAAATCAATTTTCACTAATAAAGCAACAAAGTCAGCATCTCCATTTCATCCACAACATTAATGTGCTACTAAGAGGGAAAATCATGCACGGGGTAATCTTCTGTTTAGTTAGAAGGATTGTAATGACCCAGTTTTGCTGTTGTAATGACAAAGAAACTCAGCATTACAAGTGTGAAACTTACAGTAGCTTCAGGCATCTGACCGATGTTACAGTAAGCGATTCCCTTCTTCACAGGGTGCACTGTGAAAGTCTGCACAAGTGGCAATCAATTCATTGTTTGAGCAAAGAAAGCACAAACACTCAGCAGGTCAGGCAGCATTTATGGAGAAAGAAATGGAGTTAATGCTTTAGTTTGATAACCTTCCAGAAGAACTGTTCTGATGTAAGGTCATCAACATGGAACATTTCATTTGTCTAACGTAAGAAGTAGGAACACATGAAGACCATACAGCTAATTGAATCTAGATTAGAGTGGTGCTGGAAAAGCACAGCAGGTCAGGCAGCATCTGAGGAGCAGGAAAATCAACGTTACGGGCAAAAGCCCTTCATCCTGATGAAGGGCTGTTGCCCAAAATGTCGATTTTCCTGCTCCTTCGATACAGCCTGACCTGCTGTGCTTTTCCAGCACCACTCTAATCTAGACTCTGATCTCCAGCATCTGCAGTCCTCACTTTTGCCTAGCTATTTGAATCTGCCCTGCCTTTCAATGAGATCAGGGCTAATCTTGGATTTAAACTTCATTTTCCCACACCTTCCCAACATTCTTGTCTATTACAGCTTTATATTCAATGTTGTTGAGTGCACAACTTTCTGAGATTGAGAATTCCAAAGATTCACAACACTTTGACTGAAGCACTTTCTCCTTCTCTCAATCCTGATGTAATTTGTCCCTTTCCCTAAAACCGTATTTCTTGCTCTGTATTCCCCAGCCATGGGAGAGAGTTTCACTATTTCAAAATTTTGAATATTGCAATGGGTTACCTTTATAGGAACAAAGTTGCTCTGATTTTAGGGTCGAGAACAATCATTAAAAGTTTGTTTACTTAGTTGAAGGGTGATCAAAAACTGTTGTCTTTCCTCTGTTTTTAGATCTGAAAAATGCTAAGTAAGTAGAGCTTGTTATAACATGGCTGTCCATAATCTGTAATTTTTGAGAGTTCATTACTTTGGACTACTTCTTGTACCTTGTAAAGGTAAAATATATTAAAGAATAAACTATCTTGGTATGTTCTATATTTCAGTTGCCTGGTATTAATGGATATCGCTCTCTATTCTTTGCTCCCACTTTGAGAAAGAACTTGAAGGATTAACTCCTTGACCAAGCTTTTAGTTCAGTTTATTGCCAACTACCGACTACATTAGGTTTGTACAAATTACAATTAAAAATTAGCCTTTCTTAACCAACAATGTATGAACTCAGTCTCAGTGGACTTCAACAACCCACATTTCACAAATGCAGGGAAAGTAGCTGTTTGGAAGTAGGATTCATGAGTATTTCTCGTCATTAAAGAATACATAAGGTCTTTAGTTTGTGTTTAGTTCTCTAGTCTTTTTTTCTTAAAATTAGCCCATGAAGTGGAAGATTATACTGGTGCAAAAACATTCATTATCATCAAGTCTTAAGAGTATGGCTTCTTCAAGTTTAAAAGGGCAGGGATGCCAGTGTAATAAATAACTAAGTTAAAATAATTAAATATGGGAGTTAAGGCATGTTGGGTAATGTATTGCTGCTGCGTCATGTGGCAGCTGCTCGATACCCAGATGATCCAATGTGAACATATCTGTAGCAAGTGCTTGCAGCTCAAGGGACCTTTGATGTGAGTTAAAGGAGTCTGAGTTGTAATCATTGCACCATATCCAAGAGAGGAAAGTTACCTGGACACATTACTCCACAGATAGTCACATTCCTCAAATTAAGTAATTCAGATTTGATCTGTGATCAGGGGAAGGAGGATAAAGGGCAGGTATGGTCAGCTGGGATTACATTTGAAGAACAATGCCTCTAGCAATTGTCCAACAGTTATGAGGTTCTTATAAGTTGTGTGGAAGAGGGTGATGACTGCCAGAGAATGAGTAACCTGACCATACACCATGGTCCAGGGAGCTGTTCAAGTCGGGAGTGGAAATAAGAGTTTAGAGGACGGTACAATTAGGAAATTAGACACAGCACCGGTGAGTATGAGTCCCAAAGGCTGTGTGGCTGCCCCGTGCTAAGGTTAAAGGCCTCTCCTCAGAGGAACTTAGAGTGGAAAGGTTGGTTTGTTGCCATCCATATCATCACTGGTAAGACTAGAAAAGAGGTTTTGCTGAATAATTTGAACAGTTAGGAGCTAAATTCAAAAGAAGAACCATCAAGGTAATAATCTCAAGTTAACATGGCTCAAAGATAGGTATCAGTTCATGGGGCACTGGCACAATACTTGAGTAGAAGGCAACTGTTTTGGTGGGTTTCATTTGAACCTTCAGGGGACCAGTAACCTGGTGAATTGAATAACTAGGGCTACAGACAAGGTTTTAAACTAAATAGAGTGGCAAAAAGATCTAGTGAATGTACACGTTGATTTACATAACAAAAGGATATGGCATCTTTGCAGGGTAGCTATTCAGATAATAATATCCTAATTAGAACTAATTAGAACATACTATACAAACATAAAATGCCCATGATTAGGTCAAAAGGGAAAAATATCTTACAAAAGCAAAATTAATGACACTTTATTTAAATAAGGATAGTATTCAGAACAAAATAAATGAATGAACGTCACAAATAGACATTATTATGTATGTTCTTATAACCAATATCGAGACAAGGTTACAAGGGGATCAAAGCTGGGAATGAAATAATCCACAGCATGTGGATTTTCAAAGGGACAGGTAGGGCAGTAGTATGGTAGCTTTGTTCGTTTAGTACACAAAGTGGAATAAGTGCTAATGATATCGGCATGGTGGCTCAGTAGTTAGCACTGCCGCCTCACAGCACCAGATCCCAGATTCAATTCCAGCCTCAGGCAACTGTCTGTGTGGAGTTTGCACATTCACCCCGCGTCTGTGTGGGTTTCCTCCCAAAGTCCAAAGCTGCGCAGGTCAGGTGAATTGGCCATGCTAAATTGCCCATAGTGTTAGTCAGAGGGAAACGGGTTACTCTTCGGAGGGTCGGTGTGGACTGGTTGGGCCAAAGAGTTTGTTTCCACACTGTAGGGAATCTAATCTAAAAACAGGGGAAAGATAATACTGGAGGGAGCAATCTATCAGCTCCCTAACAGTAGCTTTACTTAGGATAGGGAGTAAATCAGGAGGCCATAAGATCATGTTAAAAAATGATGTAATTAATTAGGGATAAGTTTAATCTTCATATAGATTAGGAAAATCAAGTTGGCAGAGATAGCCACAAGGAAAACTTCATAGTTTATTTGGGACTGTTTCCTAGAATGATATGCGGTATTGTCAATTCTAGTGGAGATCAGGCTATTTTGGATCTGATGATGTGTAAAGGGCAGATATAATAAATGATCTTATAATAAAAGGTCCCCAAGTAGACATGGCTGTATCATGATGAAATCTAATGTTCAGTTTAGGAACATAAGAATATGAGACGTAAGAACAAGGAGCAGGAGTAGGCCATATGGTGCTTCGAGCCTGCTCCTCCATTTAATAAGATCATGTCTGATCTTTTTGTGGCCTCAGCTCCACTCATCCACCCTCTCACCATAATCCTTAATTCCTTTATTGTTCAAAAAAATGATCTGTTTTAGCTTTAAAAACATTTATTGAGAAAGCCTCAACCACTTCACCTGGCAGGGAATTCCATAAATTCACAAGCCTCTGGGTGAAGAGGTTCCTTCTCAATTCATCCTAAATCTGCTCAGACCAATTGTGAGGCTATGCCCTCTTGCCTTGGTTTCACCTGCCAGTGGAAACATCCTCTCTACTTCTATCTTATCTATTCCCTTCATAATTGTATATGTTCCTCTAAGATCCCCCTCATTCTTCTAGATTCCAATGAATATAATCCCAGTCTACTCAGTCTCTCGTTATAAGCCAGCCCCTTCAACTCCGGAATCAACCTAATGATTGCACCCCCTCTCATGCCAGTACATTCTTTCTCAAGGAAGGAGACCAAAATTGTACACATTACTCCAGATGTGGCCAAATCAGCATGCAATACCGCTGCAACATAATCTCTCTGCTTTTAAACTCAATCCCTTTAACAATGAAAGGCAAAATTCCATTTGCCTTCTTAATTACCTGTTGTACCTGCCCACCATCCTTCTGTGATTCATGCACAAGACCACCCAGGTCCCTCTGCACAGCAGCATGCTGCAATTTCTTACCAGTCAAGTAATAGTCCTTTTTACTGTAATTCCTTCCAAAATGGTTGACTTCACATTTATTAACATTGTACTCCAACTGCCACATCTTTGCCCACTCACTTAAACTATCTATGTCCTTTTGCAAAATTTCACAGTCCTCTGCACACTTTTGTTCTACCACTCACCTGAGTGTTATCTGCAAACTTTGTCACACTACATCTAGTCCCCAACTCCAAATCATCTACGTAAATTGTGAATAATTGTGGTCCCAACACTGATCCCTGAGGCACTCCATTAGCCACTGATTGTCAACCAGAATAGCACTCATTTATGCCCACTCTTTGCTTCTTGTTGGTTAACTAATCCTCTATCCATGTTAATACTTTACCCCTAATGCCATGCATCCTTATCTTACACAGCAGTCTTTTGTGTGGCACCTTGTTGAATGCCTTTTGAAAATCTAGGTACACCACATCTACGGGGTCCTCATTGTTCATTGTATTTCTAAAGTCTTCATAGAATTCCAAAAGCACAGTTTCGCATGACCTGCTCTTCATGAACGCATGTTGCATCTGCCCAAAGGGGCAATTTTTATCAAGATGCCTTGCTTTTTCTTCCCTTATAGTAGACTTGAGCATTTTCTCCACTACAAACGTTAAGGTAACTGGTCTATAATTCCCCATCTTTTGCTTACCTCCCTTTTTAAAACAGTGGTGTTACATTTGTCATTTTCCAATTTGCTGGAACTGCCCCAGAGTCCAGTGAATTTCGGAAAATTACCACAAGTGCATTTGTTATTTCTCCTGCAATCTCTTTTAGCATGCTGGGATGCATTCCAACAGGGCCAGGAGATTTGTCTACCTTTAGCTCCATTAGCTCGCTCTCTTTCATGATAATTATTGTTTCCAGGTCCTCACCTACCTTCACCTCTTTGTCAATTCATGTTATTCATGTCCTCCGCTGTGAAGACTAACACAAAATAGCTATTCAATGCCTCGGCCATTTCCTTATATCCTATTACTAAATCCCCTTTCTTGTCCTCTAAAGGACAAATGTTTACTTTAGCCACTCTTTTTTATATATTTATAGAAACTTTTGCTATCTGTCTTTAAATTCTGAGCTAGTTTTTTTCTCATAATCTGTCTTACTTTTCTTTATAGTTCTTCTGGTAGCTTTCTGTTGTCCTTTAAAGCTTTCCCAATTTTCTAGGTTCCTGCTGATCTTGGCCACTTTGTATGCCTTCTCTTTCAATTTGATAGCCTTCTTTATTTCCTTCGATACCCATGGCAGATTAGCCCTTTTCATACAGTCCTTCCTTTTCACTTTTAGTTTTACTGAGCACTTTGAAAAATTGCTTTGATGGTCGTCCATTGTTTGTCAACTTTCCCACCATAAAGTCTTTACTTCCAATCTACTCGAGCCAACTTCTCCTTCATCCTATTGTAGTCTCCCTTGTCTTAACACAGGGTCCTGGGATTGAATTTTATCTTTGCACTTTCTACTTGTGTTCTAATTTCAATGATATTGTGATTGCTTGTTCCAAGATGATCCTTAACTTTGACATCATTAATTATTCTTGTCTCATTACACAGGACCAGATCTAGGATAGCTTGCTCCCTTGTCGGTTCCTTGTTCAAGAAAGCTAACATGGATACATTCAAAGAACTCCTCCTCAAGGCTACCCTGACCAACATGGTTCGACCTATCAACAGGTAGATTAAAATCCCCCTCATAATTGCTGCACCATTTTTGCAAGCATTGGTTATTTGTTTATTGCCCGCTCCAATGTGATATTATTATTTGGTGGCCTATAGATTATATCTTTCTTCTTAGAATTGCTAATTTCCACCCAAACGGATTCAACCTTATCCTCTATAGCCTATAATATTTCTCACCACCACCCTGATATTATCCTTAGATTTCAGAGCAACATCACTAACTTTACCTCCCTGTCTGTCCTTCTGAATCGTCTGATGCCCCTGGATAGCTAACTGCAAGTTATGACCATCCTGCAACCATGACTGATAAACTTGAGTCAGAAACAATTGTGCCAAACCTAAATAAGAGCAATTATAAAGTAATGAGGACGGAGTTGGCTGGAGTGGATTTGGAAAATTTGATGAACAATGACTGATGTTTAAGAAAATTGTTAATGACTCATAAAACATACACAGAGGAAACTCAATTATCCGAATGTCGGTTATTTGAATTTTGGATTATCCAAATAAGATTGTAAGGTCCTGATACTTGGCTAAGCTATGTTATCCAGCATTTGGTTATCCAAACATTCAGTTATTTGAACAAAATACTCCCCACCAATGTCATTTTCGGACAATCGAGGTTCCTCTGTAACATAATGAGAAAGAGGAATTCTAGGCAGAGAATAAACCAACCATACTCAATCAAGGCAATTGAGGATAGTATTAAATTGAGAAAATGAAAACATATAAATTGGTAAAGATTAGTGATAAGGCATAAGATTGGGAAAATTTTAAAAACCGACAAAAAATAACAAAAAGAAATAAAAGGAGAGAAATAAACTTTGAGGTTAAACTAGCAAATAATCTAAAACAGATTGTAAGAGATTCTTTAAATACATAAAAAAAGGAAGAGAGAGGGGCCAAATTAAATATAAGGCCTTTAGAGAAAAGGCTGAGAAAATAATAATGATCAACAAGGGAATGGCAGAGAAGTTGAATAAGTAATTTTCATTAAATGCCATTGGAAAATATTGTGACAGCATTCCAAAAATACTAACTAATCAAGTGGGAAAAGATGGGAAGGAATCACCAAAAAAATGTACGAAAGAAACTAATGGGCTAAAGACTGATAAGGTCCCTGGATCTGATGAGTTGCATCTTTGGATGTTAAAGGGATATAATGAATACAGTTATAGTGAGCTTCCAAGAATCCTTAGATTGAGAATTGAGATCACAGAGGATTGGAAAACTGCTGATGTAACACACGTAGTCAAAAAGGGAAGACCAGTTAACTTAACATCTGTCCCTGGTAAAATTTAGAGTTTATTATAAATGATGTAATAGCAGAGCATTTATAAATACA
Organism: Chiloscyllium plagiosum; assembly: GCF_037043375.1. Taxonomy (NCBI): domain Eukaryota; kingdom Metazoa; phylum Chordata; class Chondrichthyes; order Orectolobiformes; family Hemiscylliidae; genus Chiloscyllium; species Chiloscyllium plagiosum. Next base: position 70,705,498 of record NW_028270140.1, read on the forward strand.
CAATATGATCAAGCAAAGTCATCATGACCTCACAAAGGGGAGTTCATGCCTAACAAATTTGTTTAGAATTATTTGAGTAAGTAACAAATCGAATAGATTAGGAGGAATCAGTTGATATAACTTATTTGGATTTATGAAAGTCATTTGTTCAGGTGCTGTTAGGCTTCTTAGTAAGATAAGTGTCCACAGGTCGGATATTAACATGGAGAGGTATTTGGTTAATTAATAGAGGACAGAGAGTTTAGGTAAGGAGAGCATTTTTGGAATTAAAATTTGTAACAGATGGAATTCCCAGGGACCAGTGCTATGGTCACAATTATTCACAATATACATTAATGACTTGGATGAGGGAAGTTATTGTGCTATTATCAAGTTTGCGGATGACACAAAAATGGGTCACACAGTATCAGGTTTTGTCTAACAGGTTTATTGGAAGTACAAGCTTTTGGAGCTCTGCTTCTTTATCAGGTAGCTACCTGGTGAAGGAGCTGTGCTCTGATAGATTGTGCTTCCAAATAAACTTGTTGGACTAAAACCTGGTGTTGAAAAATGTCTGAAGAAGGGCTTATGCCCGAAACATCGATTCTCCTGCTCCTCAGATGCTGCCTGGCCTGCTGCGTTTTTCCAGCACCACATTTTTCAACTCTGGTACTACAGCATCTGCAGTCTTCACTTTCTCCTACTAAAACCTGGTGTTGTGTGATTTATAACTTTGTCCACCCCAGTCCAGCACCAGCACTGCTACATCATGCAAAAGTAGGTGAAAGGGCAAATGGCGAGGATCGTAGAATTCCTACAGTGTGGAAGCAGACCATTCAGCCTAGTAACCCTCCGAACAGCATCCCACTCAGATTCACTCCCATCTCTGTAAGCCTGCATTTCCCATGGCTACTCCTGTTCACTATGGGCAATTTAGCACAGCCAATCCACATAACCTGTACATCTTTGGGCTGAGGAAACCAGAGCACCTAGAGGAAACCCACACAGACCCAGGGAGAATGTGTAAACTCCACACAGACAGTTGCCTCAGGTCTCTGGCATTGTACTAACCAGGCAGCAGTACTAACCACTGAGGCTTCATGCATCTCCCTAGAGTCTACAGAGGAATATAAATAAGGTAAGTAAGTGGGCAAACACTTGGCTGGTGGAATCTAACGTAGAAAAATATAAAGTTTGGAACTGAACATTATTTACATGGTGAAAGGTTGTAGAAATCTTCAACATAAAGGAACTGATGTGAATCGCAAAAAGCTAGCATACATATTCAGTGGGTAATAGGGAAGACAAATAGAATGTCGACCTTTATTTTAAAGAAAATGGAGTATAAAAATAGTCTTCCTGAAACAACACAAGGCACTAATTATACAACAGCCAAAATAATACAAACACCTTTGGTCTCCTTAACCTGAGGAAGACATACTGACTTTGGAGATAGTTCAGCGAAGGTTGATGCTGGGTGTGAAGGAATTTTCTAAAGAGGAGAAGTTGAGTAGGTTGGTTCTCTATTCATTGGAGTTTAGAAGAATGAGAGGAGACTTCATTGAAACATATAAGATTCTTAGGGGCTTTGAGAGAGTAAATGCTGAGAGCTTGTTTCCCCTTCTGGATGTGTTAGGACTACAGGGCAAAATCTCATAGTAAGAAGTCACACATTTAATGACTTGGATGAGAGAAATTAACGTGCTATCATCAGGATGTCACAAAAATAGGTCACACAACACCAGGTTCTCATCCCAATATCGCAGAGATAATAGGATTTTCTTCTCCCAGAAGGTGGCAAATCTGTGGAATTCTTTAACACAAAGGGCTGTAGAGGTTGGGGAATTAAGTACCTTTAATTTAATCAGTAAGAAATAGGAATAATTAAATAGGGAGGCATGGGAAAGAATAGGCATGGAAGTTGATTTGAGGACTATCATATCAGTATGATCTTATTGAATGGTGAAGAAGAATTGACAGGCTGAATGGTGACCTCCATGTTTATGTCTTACAGTCACCTGTTTTAATTTCTCATTATTCTTTTTGTAATGCTTCTGGGAGCCTTTTACTGCATGGAAGACACAATATAATTGTGAGCTGTTGGCCACAGTGCTAGTCTCATTGTGGTTTGTGTCACTGAAGAATGTTTGCATCCCCACCAAATAATGGTTGGAATGGATTGTACTATCCTGAGATACAAGTGCTTAACATGTTCATGCGCAATTTAGAGTCATAGAGATGCACAGCACAGAAACAGACCCTTCGGTGCAACGCGTCCATGTCGACCAGATACCCTAACCCAATCTAGTCCCACCTGCCAACACCCAGTCCATATTCCTCTAAACCCTTCCTATTCATGGACCCATCCAGATGCCCTCTAAATGTTGCAATTGTACTAGCCTGCACCACTTCCTCTGGCAGCCCATTCCATACACGTACCATCCTCTGTGTGAAAATGTTGCCCCTTAGCTCTTTTTTATATCTTGCCCCTCACCCTAAACCTATGCATTCTTGTTCTGGACTACCCATCTTAGGGAGAAGACGTAGTCTATTTAGCCTATCCATGCTCCTCATGATTTTATAAACTTCTATAAGGTCACCCCTCAGCCTCTGACGCGGCAGGGAAAACAGCTTTAGCCTCTTCAACCTCTCCCTATTTCTTTCTGTTATCTCAAGTTGACAAGAATCTCCAGCCTTGCACTGCCTAAGAAAATGAAACTTCAACGTATTGTGATGATTGAGGAAATATGAAAAATTACAGTCATTCTACAACTCTGCAGCAATCTTTAATACCTCATGTTGGCCTCGTATCTTCATCTTGAATTGTTTGTCTTGCAATCTTGAAATTCCTGATGTGAGACCTCCTCTTGGATGTATAAATCTGTTGTTAATGATTGCATGTAAATATCACTCGTCTGTTGGGATGGATTGAGTTAACGTTATACTGAAATTCCAACTTGTGTCTGGATACCATCTGGAAAAGTATGGACCAGAGGGAAAAATATGCCAATAATTTAGTTATTTAATAGGTTCTTCCATATTTTCAGTTTTCATCATTTAACCATAATTACTTTATTTCTAATCAAGACGAAAATAACAACAAGCTCTATTACAAATCGAAATACAGAAGATTGTGTAATAAAGTATCACTATAGATAAGAAAAAACACAACAAGGTGTCAAATTTTACTTTCTCCAAGTCACAATAAAGCAAAACAAATATTTAATGTTTCATGATTATGAAACATATAGTCTGAAAGATGGAATTATTGTTAAGGTGTTCAATTATGATTATTGTAGATGTGCATTGGTACATTGTTCCTCAACCGATATGAAACTGTCAGCTGATTACAGAGACCTTCACTCAAACCAAAACATCAAACTGATCAGTTGGGGCGGCACGGTGGCCCAGTGGTTAGCACTGCTGCCTCACAGCGCCTGTAGACCCGGGTTCAATTCCCGACTCAGGCGACTGACTGTGTGGAGTTTGCACATTCTCCCCGTGTCTGCGTGGGTTTCCTCCGGGTGCTCCGGTTTCCTCCCACAGTCCAAAGATGTGCGGGTCAGGTGAATTGGCCATGCTAAATTGCCCGTAGTGTTAGGTTAAAGGGGTAAAGGTAGGGGTATGGGTGGGTTGCGCTTTGGCGGGTCGGTGTGGACTTGTTGGGCCGAAGGGCCTGTTTCCACACTGTAAGTAATCTAATCAAACATCAAATCACAACTAATCTGAACTATTATTAAAACAACAGCAACAATTTGCACTTATACAGCACATTTAATGTAGTTCAATACCAAAATGTTCCTCACTGAAATATACAAAAGTATTATAATTTTACTCTGATATAATAATAAGATCCTCTTCTTGGCAACATTTGAAAGAAGAATTAAAAAGATTTATCTCAAATTTGGAAATGTAACATAATTGTTCCAGTGCTCACTGAATTATCAGTCACTCGAAGGGATCAGTTGGAATGTTTTCATTCACTAAACAATTCATCAGGTTTATATACTGGCTAAATACCTTCAAGGTAGATTCTTAATGATTTCTGGAAATCTCAGTAAAACATCTATTTTTGTTCTTGGAAACTTTGCATAAACTGCATCCACCTGACACAAACTGGGACCTAAATACATCAGTGCTAGAACTGGCACAATTCTATGGAATACATCATGTCATTTTGACAGAACAGAAAGGACCAATAACTGTCCCACATTTGTCATTGAGCCTCATCATTATAATTCTTGTTCCCCTGTGAGTGCAAATAAAACATTGCAATGTAACTTACCTTTTGAAGCAAGACAAATTTAAATATGTACAGCAATGTACTAATATTGCTCATGGGTGAGGTGAGCAGAAGTTACATGTAGGTCAGAGGTTTCTTGGCGAATGTGCCATTGGTGTTAGTGGAGCCAGAAGATGCACTGCTTTTTCTTTCAACCCCAAGAAATTGGGCATTTCAGAAAAGTGTCGGAATATTCTTGAACATCCTCCAGTGGTCTCATTAAAATCTGCTGTTTAAGCTAACCAATAACAAGGGATATTGATCAAATGTTATCCAAGCTATGACTAATCTTTAGAAGTTTAAACTATCCTGGATTTAATATGGATACAATAGATGCCTTATTACAATGGCTACACTTCAATTGTTCTTAGTTGGCTGTGAAACACATTAGAACATCTTGAGACTACGAAAGGTGTAAGGATGGCAGTCTTTCTTCTTTTAGACTGATTCAATATGGAAATGAGGCATATGGTCATATCAGGCAGCTGCCAGGACAGACTGTGTCTCGTCTGTTAAATGTTCTGGTAAAGTGGCATAAAAGTAGCCATGGGACACTTGACATGTTCATTGTCAGTTAATTTACTGAGGAAAAAGGAGAAAGTGAGGACTGCAGATGCTGGAGATCAGAGCTAAAAATGTGTTGCTGAAAAAGCGCAGCACGTCAGGCAGCATCCAAGGAGCAGGAGAATCGACATTTCGGGCATACGCCCTTCTTCAGGAATTTACTGAGCCAAGTATTTACCTCATATACCTCCTTCTGCCCTCGGCTGCTGCTACAGTTTTATCCAGAATTGTCTTTTTCAATGCTGCCATATACTTTCCGTGCCTTCCCCTGGAGCTAATTACTCCGATTTTACATTGGTCTTCTGCCAATCATTACTCTGATGGATGAAGTGAACTGACCAGAGTAATTCCAGTGCAACTAACTCTCCAGAACATCAAATGGACTCAGATTAAGCCACCATGTGTAATCTGGTTTTGGTATTTGACACAAGGATAAATGTCAGTTTAGATCATTATCTTTTGGAACACGATGTCTAATGAATAATTTAAGTCTACTGTTTCTATCCCAACACTGTTTTTATATGAAACAAGCAATTTATTATGTTTTAAACTGATGCTAGATTTGGTTTCCGTTTCTAATGTCCCAGTATATTTTGTCTTCTCCAAATGCAAATAATTTGCTAAGTTTAGATATAGTTATTTTCTAGTTAACATAGTGATTGTGATATAAAAGGCAATAGTGTGGTCATTAACATCCTAACAGCTGGCCCTGAGCCTTTCTGCTCCCCTTTGCTGTTCTGGCTGATTTAATTACTGTTGGCCTGCATGAGAAGGAAGTGTTAATTGAGTCAGCAATCATTGATAATGCCCTATTCCTAGTCTTTTGGATCAGTATGCTATATCCATACTCACAAAAGCTGAGGCTGAAATCAAGACTCAGAATCCCACAATGTCTCAGCATGACATGGACGAGTTCAGGAGAGAAATAAAATGTATTTGTGTAGCACCTTTCATGACTTAAACTCCTGTATAATCAAAGAGGCATTTTGAAGTACAGTGTGTTATAATACAGGGGAATACAGCAGCCAATTTTACCCAGCGATGTCCCTCAAATGAGATAAATGATCAGATAATCAGTGTTAGTGATGTGTATTCAGAGTCATAGATTGGTTACACTACAGAAGGAAACCATTCAGTCTGTGCAGGATCTCCTAAGTGCAATTGACTGAATGCTATTGTTGACTTTCTCCCTTATATTAATAGATAACTATTGACCAGAATTCTGTACACATGTATCTGCTTTCCGTCGACAGTGTCAGTGGATTTTTAGCTTCAACTGAGAGAGCAGGCACTGCCTCAATTTAATGTCTCATCTGAAATATTTACTTGTTACAGCCATCAGCCACAGCTTGCACACATGATTATTGAGAAACTCATGAATCTGTTAATGCTTTCCAATTTAATACTGTTCATCTGTTAATAACTATTAATAAATAATAAAATATCATTAATCAAATATTAATAAATTAACTGTTAATAACTCTGGAAATTGCCAAGATAGTATACAGGATAACATTGAGTTGTTGGGGTAATTTTTCCATGTGTTTTCTAAAGTAAGGGGACGTGAGACAAAAGTTCTTTAACAAAGTTAGTGTTGAATTGACAATTGAGTTCAGCCCAGAGAAAAAGTGAGGACTACAGATGTTAGAGATCAGAGTCAAAATATGTGGCACTGGAAGAACACAGCAGGTCAGGCTGTGGAGCAGGAGAGTCGATGTTTCGAGCATAAGATCTTCATCAGGAATGTTGGGGGAGCGTGCCAAGGGGTCTGAGAGGGGTAGGGAAGGTAACTAGGAATGGGATAGGTAGATGAAGTTAGGGGTGTTAGTGATAGTTCAGAGTGGAGGGTGGAGCAGATAGGTGGTAAGAAAGATGGACAGGTAGGACAGTTGAAGAGGGTGGTGCCGAGTTGGAGGGTTGCATCTGGGATAAGATAGGGGGAGGGGAGATGAGGAAACTGGTGAAATCAACATCGATCCCGTGTGGTTGGAGGGTCCCAAGGTGGAGGATGAGGTGTTCTACCTCCAGTCATTGGTTGGCTAGGATTTGATGGTGGAGGCCCAGGACTTGCATGTCCTTGGTGCAGTGGGAGGAGAAGTTGAAGTGATTGGCCACAGGGCCATGGGGTTGTTTGGTGCACGTGTTCCAGAGATGTTCTTTGAAACATTCCACAAGTTGGCATCCTGTCTCCCCAATGTAGATGAGACAACATCGAGAGCAACGGACAGTGTAGATGAGGTGTTTGGAGGTGCAGGAAAATCTCTGTAGGATGTGGAAGGATCCTTTGTGGCCTTGGATAGAGGTGATAGGGAAGGTGTGTGCGCAGGTTTTACACCTCTTGCAGTGGCAAAGGAAGGTGCCGTGAGTGGTGGGTGGGTTGTTGGGGGTCATGGACCTAACAAGGGAGTTACGGTGGAAATTGTCTCTACGGAATGCTGAAAGGGTTGGGGAGGGAAATATATCTCTGGTAGTAGGGTCTGACTGTAAGTAGCAGAAATGGTGGAGGATGTAGCGTTGTATCTGGAGATTGGTGGGGTGGAAGGTGAGGACCTGGGGGGGGGGGGGGGGGTCTGTCCTTGTGGTTGGAGGGGTGGGGTTCAAGAAGGGGTGGGAAGTAGAGGAGATGTGCCGGAGGGCATTGTTGACCACCTGGGAGGGGAAATTGTGGTCCTTGAAGGAGGTGGCCATCTGGGATTTTCTGGAGTGGAATTGGTTATCCTGAGCAGATGCGGAGAAGGCGGAGGAATTGAGAGTAAGAGTAAGGAATTGCGTAGATGGAATCAGGGCCTGGGATGATTTCAATTCTGTGAGATCTTAGCTGATGCTTCTTGTTCTGGGAATGGTGATGGTGGATGGGGCTATAATCGGGCCAGAGAGGAGTCATGTAGCAGAGTAGTTCATTAATGAGGTGAGTTTTACAAGTATAGGGAGGGGTGTAGGGGCTGGAGGAGATCACAGAGATTGGGATGAATGTAGGGTCTGGATGAGGTTACAGAGTTAGGGAGGATGTAGGGGCTGGAGGAGTTTACAACCCCACTGCCCGTGGCCAATCACTTCAACTCCTCCTCCCACTCCGCCAAAGGCATGCAACCCTGTGCCTCCTCTACAACCAAACCCTAGCCACCCGACAACTGGAGGAAGAACACCTCATCTTCTGCCTTGGGACCTTTCAACCTCATGGCATCAATGTCAATTTCCTCATTTCCCTTCCCCCACCTTATCCCAGATCCAACCTGCCAACTTGACATCGTGCTCTTAAACTATGCTACCTGTCCATCTTCCTTCTCACTTATCCGTTCCACCTTCCTGTCTGGCCTATCACCTTCATCCACCTATTGCATTCCTAGCTACCTTCCCCCAAGTCCGACACCCCTCCCATTTATCTCTCAGCCCCCTTTGCCGCCCCCACACCCTCACATGTTCCTGATGAAGAGCTTACGCTCAAAACATTAATTCTCCTGCTCTTCGGATGCTACCTGACCTGGCTGTGTTTTTCCAGTGCCACACCTTTTGACTCTGATCTCCAGCATCTGCAACCCTCACTTTCTCCTCCTTCATTGAGAATGTGTGATGAAGAGCTTCATGACATTCCTGACGAATGACTTATGCCCAGAACGTCAACTTTCCTGCCCCTCGGATGTTGCCTGACTTGCTGTGATTTTCCAGCGCCACACTTTTTGGCAACTGAATTCAGCCCAGTCTGATTTTTGAACTGGCCTCAATTGCAACAGTCAGCACTGCAGTCTGTTTACATTCACGTGGTTTAATAATAATAATAATAATAATAATAATAATAATAAAAATAATGTTATTATTTTGGCCTACCATTCAAACCTTTGGGGTCTTATAACAGCTGTGAGGGAACTCCTTAAAGAACAGGCAGGCTAAATGCTTCGAATGATTCTGGTAGAACCTAGACAAACAGAAGTGTTCCACTTGCAAAAACAAAAATAAAAACAAATGCAACTTATATTTATGTAACATATTTAAATAATGAAAAATTCCAAGGCATTTTACAGGAGCATCATTAAACAAAGTATCATACTGAGTTCTTTTCAAGATAGATGGAAGACAGGCCAGAAGAAGAAGAGAAATAGATGGGAAAGAGTTCCCTAACACCTCAGGTCGAGGACAAGCTGCTGCCTCTACCAGTTTAACGAGGCCAAAATATTCCTCACCGACAGATGTTTGTCTTCTGGTATCAGTAAACCCTTCCCAAGTTTCAGGTTTGTATACTTCCTTTATCTAATTAACCAATGTATCATATTTAAATTGCTGCTTCTTAAAAAACTCACTAAATTATCAGAAAATCACTTACCAATCATCAACTGCCTGCTATAAGTAATACCGATCACGTACCCTGAAAATCAACAACAGCAATATGGAAGAACCTTTGTCACATGGTCTGCATAGTTCAAGAAGAAGGCTCACTGCTACACAGAAAGACACAAAGGTAACTGTGGATAAGCAATAAATGTATAGTTGTAACCTTGTCTTGTCTTCAAATTGAATCAAGTATCTTTTCTAATCTCCAACAACCATAATCATAATTAGATAGTAATGTCTGAATTACTCACACGCAAACTAATCTGACTTTTTCTAATATATTATGAAACCTTTTATGGCTCTTTTCAGAATTGTATTTGCTATAGAATGGATTTTAATTTTAAACTATAAGGAGCCTATAGGAGTTGTTTGACAAGAACACAAGAATTAGGAGCAGGAGGAGGCCCTTCAGCCTCTTGATCCTCTGTTACAGTTTGATAAGATTACGGCAAATTTGTTTGTGACCTCAACTCAACTTTCCTGCAGTTTGGCAGGTACTGTCTAAACAGCCTTGGGAAGTTGTTGTATTACATTTTGCATTGTTGCTTTGTACGCTTTTGGTGAAGGGAGTGAATTTTTAAAGTATCAGATGGTACCATTGAAGTGGCCTGCTTTGATCTGGTTGGTTTCAAACTTCTTGAGTATTTTTGGAGGTGCACTCATCCAGGTGATTTCATCACATTCCTGACTGTGTCTTGTAAATGGTGGATAGGCTTTGGGAACTCAGGAGAGGAATTATTCCACTGAATTCTCGCCTCTGACCTGTCCTGGTGAGCATGCCTGTTCTCGGATGCTGCCTGAATTGCTGTGCTCTTCCAGCACCACTGATCCAGAATCTGGTTTCCAGCATCTGCAGCCATTGTTTTTACCATAGTTTCTATATGGCTGTTCCAGTTAAGTTTCTAGTTATTGGCAACCGCAAAGTTGTTGATGGTAAAGAATTAAATTATGCCAATGCTGTTGAATGTCATGGAAAGATGGTTAGTCATTGCTTAACACCTGGGTGACAGGAATGTTACTTGCTACTTGTCAGCCCAAGCCTAAATTTTGTTCAGATTTTCTGCATATGAATAAGACAGAAATGCAGCTGCTGGAGATCTGAAACAAAAACAGAAACTAATGAAGATTCTGATCAAGAGTCACCTGACTCAACATTAACTCTGTCTTCTCTCCACAGATGCTGCTAGACCTCTGAGTTTTGCTAGCAATCTCTGATTTTGTTACTGCACATGAACACTGAGTGCTTCAGTACCTGAAATGGTGAAAATAATACTGAATATCGTACGGTTATTTATAAACATCCCACTTTTGACCTTATGATGGATGAAGTGCCAATAATGAAGCAACTGAAGATGGTTATGCCGAGGACATTATCCTGAGGAACATTTTTTTTGATGGCTCAGAATTGAGATCATTAACCTTCAACAGCCTCAGCCATCATCATCTGTGCTTGATTTGATTCTGACCAGTTGTCAGTTTCCCCCAATTTCCATTGACTTCAGTCAAATGCTGCCCTGATGTCAAGCGCTGTTCCACTTACGTGAATTGCTGATGTAGTGCATGGTAAATCAAGTCCCACTATCCCAAAGGTTGTCACAAATGTGAAAAGATTTAGTCAAAGTTGCCAATGTACCTGACTAATAAATTCAGATTAAAAACCAAACACACACACACCAAGTTTCAAAATGAAAATAACTGCAAGCAAACTATTTTTAATTAGTTTTAATTAGGAAATATGAATTTCTAATGTACAGCTCTCTTAAGACTTAAACTCTACCTCTTCTCAAATAGTCCCTTTCACATACAGACACACAGATGTAGACAAACTCAGAGTCAACATGTTTTTATGAAGGGCAAATCAGCTTTGACTAATTTTCTAGAGTCTATGTAGCTAGCATAGCAAATGTGGATACTGGGGACTATGTAGATATGGTATGTCTGATTTCAGAAAGCATCTGATGAAGTACAGCACAAAAGGTTAATTCACAAGGTAAAATCATTTGTTCTTAGGAGCAACTTATTACCTTGGATAGAGGTTTGGCTAACTAACAGAAAACTGAGAATTGGGATGAATGGATCTTTTTTTCTGGTTGGCACGGTGTAACTAATGGTGGGGGGGGGCACCATTCTTGAACCCCAACGTGAATTGCTGATGTAGTGAACCCCAACTATTTTCAATCCATATTTATGATTAGATTACTTATAGTGTGGAAACAGGCCCTTCGGCCCAACAAGTCCACACTGCCCCGCCGAAGCACAACCCACCCATACCCCTACATTTACCCCTTACCTAACAGTACGGGCAATTTAGCATGGCCAATTCACCTGACCTGCACATCTTTGGACTGTGGGAGGAAACCGGAGCACCCGGAGGAAACCCACGCAGACATGGGGAGAACGTGCAAACCCCACACAGTCAGTCGCCTGAGGCGGGAATTGAACCCGGATCTCTGGCGCTGTGAGGCAGCCATGCTAACCACTGTGCCACCGTGCTGCCCACTAATGATGTGGATGCAGGGATAGTAAGTACTGTTGCCAAATTTGTAGATGACACTAAAATAAGTGAGAAGGTAAGTTGCAATAAAGAGATAAACAATTTACAACATATATGGATAGATAAGTAGATCAAAATTTGGCAGTGGATATTTTTGTGGATAAGGGTGAGATTTTCCACTTTGGTCTGAGGAATAGAAAGGTAAAGAAAATTCAGAGAAGCTGCAATGCAGAGGGATCTCGGTATCTCCATGCATGGATCACTGAAAGCTAGTATTCAGATACAGGACATAGTTAGGAAAGTAAATTGGCATTTGTTACTCAAAGTCATAGTTTTAAGATAAGGGGGTACCAGATTTAAAACAGATGATGAGAAGTCACTATTCTCAAAGAGTTATGAATCTATGGAATTCACTGCCCTAGAGTGCAGTGGAGGTAGTGAGTAAATTTAAGAAGGAGACAGTCAGATTTTTAATCAGCAATGAGTTGAAGGGATGGAGAAGAATAGGCAAATGGAGTTGGACCTGTAATGAGATCAATTATGATTGTATCAAATGGTGGAGTCAGCTCAAAGGGCTAAATATCCAAGTCCTGCTCCTAGTTCTTGCCTTATTATGTTCTGTCTTGCTTGCTTTGAATATTTTAACTGCTCTTGTTTTAATTTACATTTCCCTGTGAGCTTCTCTAGGAATATGGACATGCAATCCAATATTGAGCATGTCTTTCTCGATTAGAACTTTTAGATTTCCTTAATCCATTTTAATGGACATCTTATTTCATGGCAATAGATTAATTTGAATGGATGAAATTCAATAGATTGATTTTGAAAAATCTCTTGTAGAAGATTAAAAAATCTAATCCTTCATCCCAATTCTGTGGCCATTCATGACGATATGTTTTAAATATGATTTTTAGATTCTGATGGTATCTCTCCAAAGCTCCCTGTGTTTGCAGATAAGAGGAGTTGACTTTAATTGTTTCATACACAAACTATTGATTATTTCCAAATGACATGAACAATGAAAGGCAGCATGGTGGCATATTGGTTAGCACTGGTACCTCACGAAACTAGGGACCAGATGAACTTACTAATTGGATACAAAATTGGCTTAATGGCAGGAGAAAGAGAGTGAGGGTGAAGGCTTGTTTTTTGGACTGGAGGCCCGTGATCAGTGATGCTCACTTTTGTTTGTCATTTCTATAAATGATTTAGATGACAATATAGAAAGCATAGTTAGTAAGTTTGTGGATAATACTAAGATTGGTAACATAGTGGACAACAAATAAGGTTGTCTAAGAATACAAAGAGGTCTTGGTCAATTGTGTCAATGGGCTGAAGAGTGGCGAATGGAGCTTAATTTGGATGAATGTGAGGTATTGCATTTTGGTAAAGCAAACAAAACAAGAGTTACACAACTAAAAGTAGGACGTTGGGCAGTCTTGTAGAACAGAGAAGCCTATAAGTTTAGGTACATAGTTCTTTGAAGTTGGCATCACATATAGGTAGGAGAAAGTGAGGACTGTAGATGCTGGAGACCAGAGTTGAAATGTATGGTGCTGGAAAAGCACAGCAGGCCTGGCAGCATCCTAGGAGCAGGAGAATTGACGTTTTGGGCATAAGTCCTTCTTCAGGAATCTTTTTGAAGAAGGGCTTATGCCCGAAACGTCGATTCTCCTGCTCCATCACATATAGGTAGGATTGTTAAGAAGATGTTTAGCGTGCTTGACTTCATATCTTAGACCTTTGAATGTAGGAGTTAGGATGCTTTGTTGAGGTTGTATAGGACATTGGTGAGGCCTCTTCTGGAATACTATGTCCATTCTGGTCTCCCTGTTATAGGAAGGATATTTTTAAACTGGAGAGGGTTCAGAAGAGATTTACCAGGATGTTGCTGGGATTAGAAGGTTTGGGTTATAAGGAGAGGCCAGATAGGTTGGGACTTTTTTTTCACTGGAGCATAGTAGGGGGTGGTACGTGTATGGAATGAGCTGGCCAGAAGAAGTGGTGGAGGTTAGTACAATTGCAACATTTAAAAGGCATCTGAATGGGTATATGAATAGGAAGGGGTTGAGGGATAGGGGTCAAATGCTGGCAAATGGGACTAGATTGTGTTGGGATATCTGGTCTGTATGGACAGGTTGGACCAAAGGGTCTGTTTCCATGCTGTACATCTCTATGACTCTACGACTCTATACAAGGTTGAGAGGTGACTGTATAGATGTTTATAAAATAATGAGGAATATAAACTAAGTGAATAGCAAGTGTCTTTTTGTAGGGTGGGAATTTCAAGACTACAGGGCATATTTTTAAGGAGAAAAAAGACATGACTGGCAATCTTTTGACACAGAGTGGTTCGTGTATGGAATGACCTTCCAGAGGAAGTTGTAAGTGTGGGTACAGTTACAGCATTTAACAGACTGTTTGATAAATACATGAATAAGAAATACTTGGAGGGATATGGGCCAAATGCAGACAGTTGGGCCTCGTTTAGTTTGGGATTATGGTCAACATGGACTGGTTGGACCAAAGGGTTTGTTTCTGTGCTGTATGACTCTATGACCTGAGTTAAATTCCAGCCTTCTATTACTACCTTTGTGAAGTTTGCACGTTGTCCCTGTGCCTGCATGGGTTTCTGCCGGGTGCTCTAGTTTTCACCCTTATTCCCAGGGTATAATGGTTAGGTGGATGGGCTAAATGTAGATTAGATTACTTACAGTGTGGAAAGGCCCTTTGGCCCAACAAGTCCACATCAACTCACCGAAGCGTAACCCACCCAGACCCATTCTCCTACATTTACCCCTTTACCTAACACTACAGGCAATTTAGCATGGCCAATTCACCTAACCTACACATTTTTGGATTGTTGGAGGAAACCGGAGAACCCAGAGGAAACCCACGCAGACACGGGGAGAATGTGCAAACTCCACACAGAGATTCACCTGAGGCAGGAATTGAGCCTGGGTCTCTGGCCCTGCGAGGCAGCAGTGCTAACCACTGTGCCACCGAGTTTGTCTGGGTAGGATGCTCTTTGGAGGATCAGTGCAGACTAAATGGGCCATGTGGCCACTTTCTACACTGTAGGAATTCTATGATTTCTCCACAAATGACATGAAAAATGTCCCTCAAATTTTGGCAGGCCTGACAAACTTAAATATTTCCTGACTGAGCGTGATATTATAACTAGAATATTCCTCATCAGAGTCTTCTTTGGCTTCTGATGTCCCCTTTTTCTCAAATGCATCATTTTAAGCTAAAATTACATTTCTTTCTCTCTTTCTCTCCCTCCCTTGAATCTCTAATTCTGGCTTTCTCATTTCTATTCCTGTTTTTTTTCCAGCTCGTCCTTTGTCTCTTTCTGCTCTCTCTTTGTCTTTCTGCTTTTTGTAACTCCATCCATTCTTTTCTTCATTCTTTTCTCATTCTGAAACTGCTTTAGCAGTAACTGTATATGAACTGATTACGATATCTCACTATTTAAAGTACCTGGGTGCTTTTGTATCAATCTCAAATGACATGCTAGACTTTCAATTATTTTCACCCCCTTAACATTTGCAGGCAATTCCACTTCTAATTTATTGATCAATTCAACCAACCTGACTTTTGGCATTGCTTGCAAATTTCTCTCTTCTACCTGCAGGAAGGATTTTACAGTTTGTAGTGCCATCTTATTTCTGATACCACAATGCCTGGTGTTTCCTTTTACCCCTTTATCATTCACTATGCCTATAGCCAATCTTATCTTGTCTTTGTTCCAAAATATCCTGGTCATGAACCCCCGAACATTGTCATAACTCACTGGGGTAGTGCATGAGAAATCAAGCATTACTATAGTCATCATAAGTGTGAAGAGAATGAGTTAAACTATCCAAATTCCCCAATGCACCTGACTGACAAAGTCATTAAAGAAAATACTCACCAAGTTTCTGTATTTAGTAAGAAAATAAAGGCTTATTAAAATCAAATTGTTATTAACCAATCACAATTGGGAAATATTAATTGTTAACTTGTAACTCCTTATCATGTGAATTCTACTTCTTCTTAAATTCCCCCTCTCGCATATGGATGTTAAGGATGGAATAGGAAAATAAATCAAGAAACACAATTTGATAGCACAAGTCTTTGATGAGTTGATTTCTTTCTCTTCCTTCCAACACTGTGATGTCGACAAGTGGTTGTTTGTATATTGATGTGATGACAATACTATGACTTTAAGAGGTATATTTTATCATTCTTTTTAATGAAGAAAGATTGAGACAGAGATGGGGGGGCAGTCTGTTTCAAGCCAATGAAGTATACAGCTTGTGAGGCCTTGGGTTTTTTAAAACAAGTTGGAACAATAGAAGCAGCATGAATGGGTGGAGTCAGGCTCTCACACAACCAGGGTTTTGATTTAGCTTTGAGTAGTTTTTGGGGCTTTCAGTAGTTGCTGCTTGTGGAAAATGCTACTCCTCTAATACAGCTAAAAACCTGGGTTCTCTTTCTGTTGTCAGAATTGCATGTGAGACAATCTGTTTACTGACCATGCCTTTGCCAAGGGTGTGTTTATAGAATGTTACTACAGAGGAACCTGATGATCTGAATGAGATGGGCAGGGAATATTTCGTTTGTATAATTGATTATTTGGTTAATCGATTCAATGTCTTTCCTCTGGTGCTTGGAGTTTTCTATTAAGTCTGCTCCCCATTCAGGAGACTAATAGCAGCAGCACAGCGCATGCAAGCCCTCACCCGCCCGCCCCTGCATCTGCACTAACACCGCACCCCAGCCTGCCCCCTGTCCGCTCCCCCCATCTGCCTATAGCACTGCCTCCCGCCTGACCCCGCCCATCCGTCCACAAAATCACCCCTGTCTGACCACAACACAGCCCCCTCCGTCTTCCCCCAACACTGCCCTCTGCCCGCTCTCACCCCCACTCCTCACACAACATCCGTCTACCCCCGCCCCCTCTCCAGGGAGGCCGGACTGGACACCAACAACAAGACTGCTACTGTTGCTGCTGCTTTTGTGGGGGTGAGTCTCCAAATAGCACAAACAAATGCACACAACTATTTACTGCAACTTTTTGACAGGTTCCACCTCTGCCCTGTACAGGACAATGTTAGAAAGATTATCTGGGGAAGGGGTGTTTAGGTACATGCCTGTGTAGAACTCCAGGGAAAGTGTGAGAATAGAGAGAGAGAGGGTGGGAGGTCAGTCATTTAGAGATGGTGCCTGTGCTCCCATCAGTCCAGAACGTTCTGGGCAGCACTTTTAATCACTGTAAACAAAAGATGCGGTCAGTGTTGGACACATGTCTTTGATGTAATGTTTCTGTTGGGACCTCGAGATCTCCTTCAGATAATCCGATTTTTGGATAATTGGTATTTGGATAATTGAAGTTCCCCTGTATATTGCAGAAGTTACTGTTTAGTAGTTAAATAATCTATTATTCTGTTAAGTTTTCTAATAGAGTTAAGAAATTCCAACACTTCTTTCTTTAGTTTGTATTTTAACTATTAAGAATAAGGTATGTTTTGCTTAAAGCTAAGTAATGTGGACAACTGAATTACACCTGGAGCAGAGCACCTTACATTTGCCTTCAAAAAAGATAAAAGTTAGGATTTATGAGTTTTTTTGGGAAAGATTTGTAGCTCAGGTTGTGGATCAGGTTATGAGATTGCTTGCTAAGCTGCTAAATTTGTTCTCAGGTATATTGTATTCTGTTCAGGATGATTGTCATGTGTCCTTTGTCTGCTGGTAGGTTTAGGAAGTCTACGCTATCTCCTTGATATATTTGCAAGGAGATTTGGATTGGTCTGTGACTGTGTTCATTCTCTCGTTCGTTAGTTGAGAATGTGCCCCTTTCAAAAATCACCTCTGAAAGTGATTTTCCCTTTTTGCTTTCAAGAAGAGGGTTCTGGGTAATCCAAGATGGAGGACGGGAAAAATTTCTGGCTGTAACAGTTGATCCATTTTTGAGGTATTTTAGGTACTGGGGGTGATTTCCTCGAATTCCAGGAGCAGCAATTACTGTTTTATATGCTGTTGCATTGTTTTGGAACTTTGAAAAAAAAAATTAAAACAACAGCAGTTTTAAAAGAGAGAAGAACAGACAAAGGAAGCATATGGTGAGGTCAGTGCAGGAGAGAGAGAAAGAAAGAAACTGACACTGTCTTTGCTGTTTGAACAATTGCAACATTTAAGAGGCATTTGGATGGGTATTTGAATAGGAAGGGTTTGGAGGGATATGGGCCAGGTGCTGGCAGATGGGACTAGATTGGGTTGGGCTATCTGGTCGGCATGGATGGGTTGGACCGAAGGGTCTTTTTCCATGCTGTACATCTCTATGACTCTATGACTCCATGACTCCAAGGCAATTTGCAGAGAAAAGTGATTGGAGGGCAGTTAGCTGCTACTGGACACCTACTGATAGTTCCACATAAGAGACAGAGATACACATACAAGAGAGGTTTTTATATACTTTTTCTTTGCAGTTCACTGCTGCAATGGCACCACATAAAACATGGTCCAATGAAAACCAACTTCTCAGGGACCAATCAAAATGTTGTTATCCAAGAGTTGCCTCTTATTTCAGAACCTATCAGCACTGTAGTGTTTGTTTTCACTCTTACTGTTCTGGGAAAAATGCAACATTGCATGCAACTCACAATGTGCTCAAGTAAACATGATTGGTTTAAAGTAGGATGTTACATTTTTAGTTCAAAGTTCAAAAATAATTGCAAGAAAAAAATGTGGCCTTTACACACCTTGCACCTTTTACACACCTCATCTCTTGAATTCACCCCCTTTTGTCCATGCTTGAATCAAGGCTGTAATATGTGATGGTAGATTGCAAACTGAGGATTGTTGAACAGGTTATGACAGTGTGTATGCTGCTTGTTAGTATGGTCAATGACACCTTCCATAGCTTTGTTGATTATGATGATAGATTTATAGGGTGTAATTGACCAGATTGGACTTGTCCTGCTTTTTGTGGACAGGTCATGCCTGGGCAATTTTCCACATTGTCAGGAGGGTGTGTACCTATAATGGAAGAAGTTGGCTAGTTCTGGAGAACGAGTCTTTACAATCACTGCTGTGGTGATTTTTGAGCTCATAGCTTTTGCTGTATCCGATGTCTTGAGCCATATCTTGATACCACAAGGTATGTACCCAATTGGCTGGTGACATCGATGGTACTGGCGATCTTAAGAGGTGGATTATTCACATGGCACAGTGATGGACAAGGAGTTCAAAATGATTCAGTCGAGTCGTTTGTATTGGTATGATGTAGCGTCCCATTGTGTTTCAGATGGTTGAGTAGCTTCTTTGTTTGTTTAGATGTTTACTTGCTTTACCAATCACAATGGGACTATAGACCTTAAATCTGATCAGTTGATTATGGGATTGCTTAATCCAGTCTTTTTTTCTGACTCTGACTAGTCAGCTTGAGATTGAAAATCCAGGCAAATGAAACTCTTTCAAAAGCAAATAGGCATGCATAAGATTTGAGAACAGAGGACTGGGAATAAAAAGAAAATGTACTGCCGAATAGCTGGGAGGTAGGTAAGAAGGGTCATGCTTGGTATTAGAAAATTGAGAACTTGCACAATTGACAAACTGTCTGTAGGTTCACAAGAGCTGTAAGTGGAATATTTTCTGGCTGAAAGGATAGGGTCATTGTTCCCTTGTGTAATTCTTGATTGACAGAAATCGGCTGAAGATAAGACATGCAATCAGTAGTAGATTTGCCACTAAAGATGTCAAAGTTGAGAAGCATAGCAGGAAGGAAACTTATTTAAACAGAACCATTTGGCACAACTGATTAACAGAAGTGGAGTAAGAGCTAAATAAGAAGGCAGAAAGATCTTAGTAATATAGTTCGATGAAAGATGCACTTTTGAAACTTTGCCAATGCAAACAGGATTATAGGATGTGGAAAAACAATGGCTACTCCTAAGACTAAAGCAATGTGAGTGTCCGAGGACAAAGATGCAGGAACTTGGATTCTGGGGTCAGTATTTTGATGTTGTGTGCATTCCAGGGTCTCAACCCTGCATTGCTGCATGTGACACAATTTCAAATGATCAGGCCAGTTATTGGCTGGGATGTATGGATGCCAGATTGAAGTGGATGAGATTTAAAGATGAGCTATACAGACACAAGTCCAGGCATCTAAGCCAGTGCAGCTGCCTGATTTAGTAACGTCTCTCTGGTTATGTAAACATGACCTGACATGAAACAATTGTGAAGGAGATGGACAGAATGAGTGATAATTATGGAGGAGGTGAGGAAGGTGGATGCAGTTTCAGATAATGATGGTCAGACACACCCCAATCGAACTGGTTCATGATGCAGGGCCTTGGGAGCCTTGTACCGGGTGGATGTTATGACAGCAACATTGAGAGAGCTGTGACCAGTGAGTTTACTGACACTATGCAGAGTCATGAACATATTTTGGAGAGGTCTTTTCATGATATGACTTAGCATTTGACTGCATGAGTTCATCCATTGAAGATTTGGCTAATCCCTTGGAGAGTCAAGCAGAGCATGGTGTTGCGAGGATGCAGGAGCAGTGTACTGACCACCAGATAATGAATGCCACATTACATAGCATTGACCAGACAGTGGCAATGATGTATAGAGTGAATGCCAAGTACATAAGAGCTAATTATCCACTCTCACATTCAAATGGACCATGAAGGATCTGGGATTAGTAGCAGTGTGTATGATGAACCTATGCCTCAAGGGGACAATCTCACTGAGTCCTTGACTCCTCTGGCTGAGGCACTCTAAATGCAGGCAGGCTCTCTCACACTCACACGCTCACACACACTTTTTTTTAATTTCAAAAATATACTTTATTCATAAAATAATTTGATGGTCTGTACAGTTGGTCATGCCATACATACGTAAACATTTACATACAGAGATCAGAATTTGTCATTTTTATATACAGGTCTGTACGTTTATCAATCATATGTCCATATATTTAGCTGAGGCGCCAGCGGAGCCCAAATGACAGTGTGGGCCCCCTGTTCTTCTTAGGCAGGCAGATGTTACATGGTGGTCTTTCCCCACCGCGCCTTGGCGGCAGCTGCCCCAAGCTTCAGCGCGTCCCTCAACACGTAGTCCTGGACCTTGGAATGTGCCAGTCTGCAGCACTCAGTTGGGGTCAACTCCTTCAGCTGGAAGATCAACTGGTTTCAGACCTCCTAGAGAGCGTCCTTCACCGAGTTGATGATCCTCCAGGCACAGTTGATGTTCGTCTCGGTGTGTGTCCCGGGTACCAGACCGTAGAGCACGGAGTCCCACGTCATGGCGCTGCTCGTGACGAACTTTGACAAACACCACTGCATTCCTCTCCAGACTTCCTCTGCATAGGCACATTCCAGAAGGAGGTGTGTAACAGTCTTGTCTCCCCGCAGCCGCTTCGAGGGCAGCATGCGGTGCGGCTGAGAGTCCGGGCGTGCATAAAGGATCTCACAGGCAGAGCCCTTCTCACCACCAGCCAAGCCATGTCTTGGTGCTTGTTGGAAAGTTCTGGCGATGAGGCATTCTGCCAAATGGCTTTGACAGTCTGCTCAGGGAACCGCTCGATAGGATCCGCCCTCTCCTTTTCCCGAAGTGTCTCAAGGACACTACGTGCTGACCACTTCCTGATGGACTTGTGGTCAAAGGTGTTTTTCTTCATAAATTTCTCCGTGAAGGACAAGTGATACAGAACGGTCCAACTACTCGGTGCGTTCTGCGGCAGTGAGGCCAGGCCCATCCTTCGCAACACCGGGGACAGGTAGAACCTCAGTACGTAGTGACACTTGGTGACAGGATATCACACACGTATATGAGAGATGTTCTCTCCAAAATGGGCTTTGGGGAGGGAATCTGCAATTGGATCAGACTGCTCTGCACCAACATTGTCAGTGCAGTCTCAATCAATGGGTGGGAATCAGATAGTTTCCCAGTCAGATCTGGAGTCAGGCAGGGCTGCCCTCTCTCTCCTGCCTTGTTTGTGTGCTGCACAGAGCCATTTGCCGAGTCCATCAGGAAGGATGCGAGCCTGACAGGGGTGACTATTCCTGGCAGCGGGGGCCTGCAGGTTAAGGCCTCCCTGTACATGGATGACGTTGTTGTTTTCTGCTCGGATCCGCTGTCCATGCGCAGACTCATGTGCATTTGTGACCAGTTTGGATGGGCCTCGGGGGCCAAGGTAAACCGAGGCAAGAGCGAGGCCATGCTCTTCGGGAACTGGGCCAACCAATCCTCAATCCCCTTCACCGTCATGACCGACCACCTGAAGGTGCTGAGTATTTGGTTCGGGGGGGCTGGGGCGTGCGCCAAGTCTTGGGAGGAGCGTATCAGCAAAGTGAGGCATAAACTGGGCAGATGGAAGTTACGGTCGCTCTCCATCGCGGTAAAAACCTGGTCATCAGGTGTGAGGCACTGTCATTGCTGTTATACATGGCACAGGTCTGGCCTATTCCCAGAACCTGTGCCGCTACAGTCACCTGGGCCATCTTCCAATTTATATGGAGGTCAAAGATGGACCAGGTCCGAAGGGACTCGCTGTACAAAGATCTGGGAAACTGGGGAAAAAATACACCCAATGCCACCCTCACCCTGATGGCCACCTTTGTGTGTGGCTGCATCAAGCTGTGCGTGGATCCCCGGCATGCACACGCTCACACACACTTTTTTTTCAATTATGTAAAGCAATTTATTTCCATCAAATAAAACAGAACATCTTGTAAATACTTTTTGAAGAATGTGAGAAATAACAACAACAAAAAAAAGAGACTTCCAATCTGAAATTTACATGAGAAACAAGGCTAGACAGAAACACTTGCAAATCTTTTCGGTGCAAATTTAAGAAATAAGTTGAATTTCACCGGGCATCAAAAACAACCAATCTCTTTATTCTCTTCTTGTACATTATTCTGTAACCACATTCTCGGCATCGGATTGGATCTCTTGCTTTAATTTCATTTTCAGTATGACATTCTCCACAAATATACACCATGGGTTGTTGCTTTGGAGGCTGCAAGTCCTTCTGGATATCCATTTCTATCCAATTTTCAGTTTGGACATCTCCGACTGACACACACACACACAAACCCGATTTCTATTCTACCCTCAGTCACAGAGGGAGTGTCCCCAGTCACTAGAGGAAGCCTTTGTGTCAATGACCTCAAAGTTCAGCCCACTATGTGTCATTGTTTTATTTTGGATATGTTAATCTCAGTCAGTATATTGTAATTATGATTGCACCAAGCATTATGTAACTAATGACTGATTCGTTAAAGGCAGGCAAATTATGAGTGCAGGAGAGGTGCATTTAATTGTAATTAGGTGACAGATTATGGCAGTTGGAGAGTGGATTTTCAGGTTGCACTGGGATTAATTGAACCTCAATTATGTATTTCCACAGTGGGTTCACACCTCCCCTCCACCACCACCCCTCCCCCCCACACTTATACACACACACCACCCTCCCCCCCACACTTATACACACACACCCTCCCCCCCACACCTATACACACACACACACTCTTGCAGAACGAGGACAGCAGGTCAAATGGGTCTCTTGGGGCTGCCACCTCTTATTCAAGATCTGGTCATGACTAGTCATAGTCCCTCATGCTTAAAAACAAATCCCTTTAAATAGCTGTTAATCACCTCATTTATATGCTGAAGCACTGAGCAGCAACACGACAGTGGTTTGTCGGCATCCAGTTCAAAAATCAATGGGAGGCAGGATCATATTAAAGAGCTGAGGGTAATACCTATAACTGGTTATGTACCCTCATGCACTTCTAATTCCACCTTCTCTGAGATCAAAAATCATGTTCACTGAGTCATAAACATCAGACTTTTTCATTGGCAGGGTATAATTTTACACACGGATATCAAATGTGGGGAAATCATTTTACTTTCTTCCAACGATTCATGTCTCAGAAAGGAACATCTGTTATCAAGTTCTGGCTGCCTGAAATACAGACAGATGAGAGAAGTAAAATTGGAAAAGACACAGGTAATAACCTTCATTTATACATTAAAGGAGTTGCTACAGCGGATTGTTGGCAGAACCTTAAGTTAGTTCGAGCCATATGAGAAAATTATGGAAACAATAAAGAGGTCTCAGCCGAAGGAAGCAGCTGGTTCATTGTCACGTTGGCAAATCTACAAATGACCAAATCTTTAAATAATAACTTTCCAGTTCTTATGGCGGAGGAGCGGGAAGTGGAGGAGATGCGGTGGAGGGCATCGTCGATCATGTCGGTTTCTATAGGGGGCAGGGTGGGAGGAGGTGTAGTCTAGGTAGCTGTGGGAGTCGGTCAGTTTATAGTAAATGTCCGTGTTGATGTCGGTTTATAGTAAATCAACGAATCAACACGGACATTTACTATAAACCGACCGACTCCCACAGCTACCTAGACTACACCTCCTCCCACCCTGCCCCCTGTAAAAACGCCATCCCATATTCCCAATTCCTTCGTCTCCGCCGCATCTGCTCCCAGGAGGACCAGTTCCAATACCGTACAACCAGATGGCCTCCTTCTTCAAAGACCGCAATTTCCTCCCAGACGTGATCGACGATGCTCTCCACCGCATCTCCTCCACTTCCCGCTCCTCCGCCCTTGAGCCCCGCCCCTCCAATCGCCACCAGGAGAGAACCCCACTGGTCCTTACCTACCACCCCACCAACCTCCATATACATCGTATCATCCGTTGTCATTTCAGCCACCTCCAAATGGACCCCTCCACAAAGGATATATTTCCCTCCCCTCCCCTATCAGCGTTCCAAAAAGACCACTCCCTCTGTGACTCCCTCGTCAGGTCCATACCCCCCACCAACCCAACCTCCACTCCCGGCAACTTCCCCTGCAACCGCAAGAAATGTAAAACTTGCGCCCACCCCTCCCCCCTTACTTCCCTCCAAGGCCCCAAGGGATCCTTCCATATTCGCCACAAATTCACCTGCACCTCCACACATATCATCTATTGCATCTGCTGCACCTGATGTGGTCTCCTCTATATTGTCATGCAGATGGTGGTGCATATATGGAATGAATTGCCGGAGGAAGTGGTGGAGGCTGCTACAATTACAATATTTAACAGACATCTGGATAGGTATCTGAATAGGAAGGGTTTTGAGTGATATGGGCCAAATGCTGGCAAATGGGACTAGATTAATTTAGGATATCTGGTTGGCATGGACAAATTGGACCAAAGGGTCTGTTTCCATGCTGTACATCTCTATGACTCTATGACTATCCAGCCTCTCCTTATTATGCAAACGCTCCAGTCCCGGCAACATGCTTGTAAATCTTTTCTGCATCCTTTCCAATTTAATAGCATTCTTCCTATAGCAGGACAACCAGAGCTGTATGCAGTACTCCAAAAGTGCCCTCACTAATGCCATAAAAAGTAATTTCTGCATGGACACTATAAGCAAGGACACCACAGGCAAGGCCAGTATTTATAGCCCAAATGTAATTGTCCCTGAATAGATAATTCTGGGCCCTCTTGCCACTGTTGAAAATGGTGATTTCCAGGAGTTTGACGAACCAATGATAATAAATCAAACAGACCATACATGGCCATAACAGCTTATTGATACTCATTTTGGATTGCATAACGACCACTGGGCTGCAGTTGCCTGTGTTAGAACCCCTGAGATACCGGGAAGTCCTAGGTAACAGCCTGTTCTGATGAACCAGCCATAGATTATGGCATCTCAGATGCTCCAGAACAGCTCAGAGAGTAGTAAGGGTATGGGAGGCTTTGTCTGCAACGGTAGAAGATTCGCCAACTTTAAGTACATTTAAGTCGTCATTGGACAAGCATATTGACGTACAGGGAATAGTGCAGGTTAGATGGGCTTCAGATTGGTATGACAGGTCAGCGTGATATTGAGGTCTGAAGGGCCTGAACTGCGCTGTAATGTTCTATGTTCTATAACAGTATGGCTCAGCTAAACCTTCTGTTAACATGATGCGTTTTGTTTGAGGTGAAGAAGGAAATGTGTAGTCATACCGAGGGTACCACATCCTGTTCCTTCATGACCAGGTGTCACTCTCATGCTGGAATTAATCACTTCCATTAATCTGGAGAAGGTGAGACTGTAGGACATGAAAGATTCCTTATAACACCCTCTGTATTTGTTGGGAGAAAGTGAGGACTGCAGATGTGAGATCAGAGCTGAAAAATGTGTTGCTGGAAAAGCGCAGCAGGTCAGGCAGCATCAAAGGAGCAGGAGAATCGACGTTTCGGGCATAAGCTCTTCTTCAGCCCTTCTCTATTTGGTGCACTAAACATTTAAAGGTCAGACCTGCCTCTGCAATATGGAACACAAAGCTACAAAGGTTAGCAATATTTTCTCTATTTGTCAGGGCCTAACTGCAGATTTCTGAGGCGGCCACACTCTCCAAGGTACACTGCAAAGTACTGTTGCCAAGCGAAATGATCTCACACAGGTTGGAAGCACTTTCTTCTTAGGTGCAAAAACTCTTCCCAAACCATTTAATACCTGCTGATGATTTTTGTTATTCTTGGAAAATAGATGTTGGTGACAAGGTCATAATGTATTCCCTGTTTTTTTGTGGGTCTTGAAACATTGTGGTCAAGGGATAACAATGTTCCCGAAGTATTCCTAAGTAGAAGCTAGATCAATACAAAGTCATAGAGCATAGGAGCAGGAGTTGACCATTCAGTTCATCAACCCTGACCTACCATTCAATAAGAGCATGGCTGATCTGATTGTGAGGTGAATGCCACTTTCCTGCCCCCGACAACCCTTAACTCTCTTATCATATCTGTCTAACTCAGGGGTGGGAAGGTGCTCTAACAAATACATCCAAGTTAGGGTTGAAGCTATGAGTTCCATGTGGCTTCTTCACACACCAGCATCTTGTGATATTTTAACTTCTTACGCACTGGCACTTTCAGATAAGCTAGAATGTTACTTTGAGGGCATGTGGACTTCATTGGCTAGGCCAGCATGTATTACCCATTCTGAAATGCCCTTGACAAGGTAGTGTGAACTGTATGTTTGCATTGCTGCAGTCCATTTGGTTTAGGTACCCTGCAAGGCTGTGAGGGAGAAAGTTCCAAGATTTTGCCTCAGTGATATCTTTCCAAGCCAGGACAGTGAGTGACTTGGAAAGGAACTTGCAGATGGTTCTGTGCACATAGGTCTGCTGCCTTGTCCTTCCAGATGATAGTGCCTGTGGGTTTGGAAGATATGTTGAAAGAGCCTTGGTGAATTTCTGTAGTGCATCTTGTAGATGGACATACTGTTGCTACTTTGTTTCAATGGTGAAGGGAATGGATATTTCAGGATGTAGTGCAAATCAAATGCACTGCTTTGTCCTGGATGATGTTAAGGGTCATTGGGAGCAAACTGAGTGTCAGATGGGCAGGTACTGCTTGAAATTACTATTAACAATCCCTTCCATTATTTTACTGATAGTCAGGAGCAGATTGATTCAAAACTATTAGCTGGTCTGGATTTCTCCTGCTATTTGCATACAGGGCATTCTTGGGCAATTTTCACTTTGCCAACTAAAAACCAGTGTTGTATGGGAACAGCTTGGCTGGGCATAGCAGGTTCTAGAACATTAGTCTACAGTACAATTGCGGGGATATTTTCAGGGCCCTTAGCTTTTGCAGTATCCAATCCCATCAGAATTTTCTTGATATCACATGAGGTGAACTGGAAAAGCTGAAGACTGTGATGCTGGTGGATTTAGAGATGCTGGGAGGTAAGTGGTTGAGTTAGGAGTTTAGAGTCAGTGGTGTTTAAAATAAGAGTCAACCACATTCAGTGGCAGTCCAATGATTAAATCGCTTAAGGATTTTACCAAAAACCATGGAGAGCTGACTTTTGTACATTGATGCAATAGGACTTCAACTAAAGTACTTTAAAGGCCAATTAGGTGGATTCTGCAGCACATTTTCAATTGGGACTGCACAGCCTCACCTGATAAAAGGAGGCATCAAGGAAGCAGGGCTCAGTGGGAGATCTCTCAGCCAGCCAATGAGAAAGCCAGCATGCGTGTGGGTCAGATGGTGCACAGAGGATATTGCTTTATGATGACAAAGAAGGAAGAAGGTAACAGCCCTGGGGAAGGGATACTGCCAGGGTCACATGGGAAGTGGTAGTTTCTCCAAATGAATGATTCAGAGAAAGGTTTGAAGGAGTGGATGGGCCATCTGGGAAGCAGAGTTTGAACAGAGACTGAGACCACCACCCAAGGACCACACCTTGGAAGCTTCAGGGTTTTCATTGAGAAGGGTGAGTAGATCTTCAGTGCGAGGGAGGAGCAGACACCTCATTAGGAATGACAAGATCAGCAAGCGGGTCAGCCTTGGAAAGGGAACATTGGAGATTGTTCTAGATGGAGAAACCTGCATCTTACTGAGGATGAATATTTTCCATGTGTCCGAAGACTGCAGCTCTGTCGAGAGATCAAACTGGACGTTCAATTTCATTAATAATCTTTACTTCTAAACCTCTGACTGTTTCCAGGATCTACTGGAGAAATGTTTGGGATCTTCTGATTAAACTTTGATGCAGAAAGGTGCAGCTTGAACACACCATTTTCAAGAGGGCAGGCATCTGTAAGCACTGCTAAACCGACCTGGTCAGTGAGACACTGAGTGCTAGAGGATTCAGTGCCATCACTGGATTTTCCCAGGTACAGGCGTGATCAATGACAAACATGTGGGTTCAGTTTAGGAAGTAAATTAAAATACAGAACTTCTCTCACTTGTTACCTGAGCCCATGTGGCAATTATCATAGGGTCAAACAGATTAGAGTATTAAATGCCTGGCTCAAAGAGCATGTGGGAAGAAGGGATTTTAGTTCATGGGACACTGGCATCTGTACTCAAGGAAAAGTGATTTTTTTCATTAAGATGGACTTCACTTGAACCATATTGGGACTAGTGTCCTTGCCAATTGTACAATCAAGGTTGTGGACAGGGCTTTAAATTAAAAATAGTTGGGGGCACAGTTCAGATGAAGTGAGATTTAGAATCCAAAAGAAATGTAGAAGCATTTGAACAGTGTAGCATTGTGGGTAAACATAGCTAGAGCAGGACAGGAAGGGACAAAAGAGTTCAGTGAAAATCGTTCATTGGTGAGTATAGATATCATAATAAATAGAGGTAAAAAAGTAAGTTTAAAGACTCTTTATTTGAATGCATGGAGTGTCTGTAACAAACTGGATGAAGTAATGGCACAAATGGAGGGTAGTCATTTAGATCGAATCTTCATTACAACAGCATAGTTGCGAGAATAAGAAATAAGTATTCCAAAGTAAACAATATTTCAGAGAGACAGAAAACTTGGTGAAGCTTTTCCTGATTTATATTAATGATCAAGACCTTGGAGTGCTGGGCCAATTTCAAAGTTTGCAAATGATGTAAAACTTGGAAGCATTGTAAACTGTGTGGAGGACAGTGTAGAACATCAAAAGGACATTGACAAGTTGCAGTGATTTGGGCATATAGATGGCAGATAGAGTCCAATGCAGAGAAATGTGAGGTCATCTATTTTGGTAGAAAGAGCATGGAACAGAAGTAGGCCAGTCAGCCCATCGAGTTTGCTCTGCCATTCAATGAGATTCTTGCTGATCTGATAATCCTCAACTCCACTTCCCTCCTTTTCACCATTACCCTGACTTTTTCACTGATTAAAATCTGTCTAATTCAGCCTTGTTGAGTGCGTTTGTGGGGTAGTTGGGTCAGATCAGAAAGGGTAGTCTGGTCAGGGGCTGGTCAGTTGGACTGAGTGAGTATTTGGATTGTGAGAGCAATCAGATCTGGTTGAGGGTGGTTTGACATGTGTTTGGGTTAGGGTTAGGATTAGGGTTAATGTGGTTGGAACTGGTGGTGAGGGTGGGAGGGATGGTTGGGTGATTAAGGGTGAGTTGGGTTTAGGTTGGTAGTTTGCTTTTGGAGGGTAGTGGGTCAAGGATATGTAGGGAATAGAGGAGTCAAAGGGCATTGGAAGAAAGATGAATGGTTGGGAGTGGAATTGTTGGGGAGATTTCGGGGTAGTCTTGATTTCAAAATTGCAAACAAGCAAATAAAATGGATCATTTTGACAGATGTGTCTCCAGTAAAATGGATTTGACTTTTCTAATTTACAAATCTTGCAACATATGAATGTTTCAATTGACCTTTAACAACTTATTTCACAGACTCATAGATGTTTACAGGATGGAAACAGGCCATTCAGCCCATTTTTTTCCACACCGGTCAACAAAGATCTGACTATAATGATCCCATTTTCCAGTTTTTGGGATATAGCCCTGGAGGCGACAACAATATAAGAGAATATCTAAATGCTGCTTCCATGTTATGAGAATTTCTGACCTAAATACCCTGTCAAGCAGTGAGTTCCCGACTTCCACTACCCTCTGAGTGAAAAATATCTCCTTAACTCACCTCTTTGCTCTCTCCCTCTTACCTTAAATCTGTGTTCCCTTGTTATTGATCTCTCTAAAAACATGCCTTCCTATCTACACTGTCTTTCATAATCTTATCCACGTCAGATCTGCTCTCAACCTTCCCTGTTCTGAGGGAACCAAACCCAACCAATCTTTTCTCATATCTCAGACACTCCACCTCAGGCAGTATCCTTGCAAATCTCCTCTACATCCCCTCCAGTGCAATTACATCCTTCAAATAATATGTTGACCAGAACTGCATGCCGTACTCTAGTTGTGGTCTAAGCAGCATTTCATACAGTTCCAGAATATGCCTCGTCAAATAAAGCTGATATTGTCTCTGCCTTCTTCATGACCTCATCTATTTCCCCTGCTACTGTCAGGGAGCTGTGGCGATGCACACCAAGGTCCACCTGATTTTCAATGCTTTCCAGAAGCCTGACATTGATAGTTATAGAGTCAAAGAGATGTACAGCATGGAAACAGACCTTTCAGTCCAACTCGTCCATGCCAACCAGATATCCCAACCCAATCTAGTCCCATCTGCCAGCACCCGGCCCATATCCCTCCAAACCCTTGCTATTCATATACCCATTCAAATGCCTCTTAAATGTTGCAATTGTACCAGCCTCTACCACTTCCTCTGGCAGCTCATTCCATACACGTACCACCAGCTGCGTGAAAAAGTTGCCCCTTAGGTCTCTTTTATATCTTTCCCCTCTCACCCTAAACCTATGCCCTCTAGTTCTGGACTCCCCCACACCAGCGAAAAAACTTTGTCTATTTATCTATCCATGCCCCTCATGATTTTATAAATCTCTATAAGTTCACCCCTTAGCCTCTGATGCTCCAGGGAAAACAGCCCCAGCCTATTCTACCTCTCCCTATAGTTCAAATCATCCAACACTGGCAACATCCTTGTAAATCTTTCTTGAATGCTTTCAAGTTTCACAACATTTTTCCGACAGGAAGGAGACCAGAATTGCACGCAATATTCCAACAGTGGCCCAACCAATGTCCTTACAGCCGCAATATGACCTCCCAGCACCTGTACTGAATACTCTGACCAATAAAGGTAAGCATACTAAACGCCTTCTTCACTATCCTATCTACCTTCGCCTCTACTTTCAAGTAGCTATGAACCTGCACTCCAAGTTATCTTTGTTCAGCAACACTCCTTAGGACCTTACCATTAAGTGTATAAGTCCTGCTAAGATTTCCTTTCCCAAAGTGCACACTTCACATTTATCTAAATTAAACTCCACCTGCCACTTCTCAGCCTATTGGCCTATCTGAGCAAGATCAAGATAGTGTAAACCCTTGCCTTGTTACTCTCTCCAAGTGCATTGCATCACACTTTTCTGGGGTGAATTCCATTGACCACCGCCCTGCCCACCTGAACCATCTATCGGTACTCTCCTGCAGTTTTAGCTATTCACCTCAATATTTAACACCATACCAATTTTCCTTTCACCCGCAAAATTCTTAATTGTAACCCTTACATTTAAGTCAAACCATTTAAGTACATCACAAACAGCAAAGGTCCCAGCATCAAACTCTGTGGAACCCACCTGGAAGCAGATTTCTAGTCATAAAAACATCTCTCTAACATTGCCTCTGCTTGTTGTCTCTCAGTCAGTTTTGGTTCCAATGTATCACTTTGCCTTGGATCCCAGAGCTCTTACTTTGTTGACGAATTGCCATGAGGCGCCCTATCCACGGCACGGTGGCACAATGGTTAGCACTGCTGCCTCACAGCGCCTGAGACCCGGGTTCAATTCCCGCCTCAGGCGACTGACTGTGTGGAGTTTGCACGTTCTCCCCGTGTCTGCGTGGGTTTCCTCCGGGTGCTCCGGTTTCCTCCCACAGTCCAAAGATGTGCAGGTCAGGTGAATTGGCCATGCTAAATTGCCCGTAGTGTTAGGTAAGGGGTAAATGTAGGGGTATGGGTGGGTTGCGCTTCGGCAGGTCGGTGTGGACTTGTTGGGCCGAAGGGCCTGTTTCCACACTGTAATGTAATCTAATCTATCCAAATGTTTGCTAAAGTCCATGCAGACCTCATCAAATGTGTTACATTCATCAAAACTCCTAGTCAAAAGATTTGATCAAACTTGTCAAACAATATCTTCCCTTAACAAATCCCCAGACTGATTATCCCTGGTTAATCCATGTCTCTCCAAGTGCAATTATGTTCTGTCTCTCAGAACTATTTCTAATGACATACCCACCACTGAGCTCCAACTGATTGGCCTATAATTTCCTGGCCTATCCCTTCCTCCTTTTCTAATAATTGGACAATGTTCGCAGTTTTCCAGTCCTCCAGAATCTCACCTGAGGATTTGAAAATTACTGCTAGGCCCTTGATATTTCCTCCCTTGTGTGCCTCAACAGCCATAGATGCAATTCATCTGAGCCTTCAGATTTATCCTTTTTATTGCTGTTAAACCCACTAATATTTGTTTTCTCTCTTTTTTTCTCTCTTTTTCCCTATGTTAGTTTTATTTAATATTTCAGGCTTCCACCCTGATGTCTATATTGATGCAAATATTTGTTGAGGGTGTTTCCATTGTCTTCCAAAACATAAATTACTTCGTTGGTTCCTAATGGATTCTATTCTTTCCCTAGTTATCCCTCTTTATATATCTTTATTGTATAAATAAATACAATTTATATATTACTTTCTCCTGCATTATCTTTGCTTTCTTAATTTCTTTCTTAAGATCCCCCTCAATACATTTCATGCTCCGGTCGGTACTTTGCCATATTTAGCCTTTGATATCTAGCATAAGCTTTTTTCCCTCTTAATCTTAACCTTCATGTTGCTTGACATACAGGATTTTCTGGTCTTGATTCAACTCTTTGCCTTTAGAAGAACATATTTGCCTTGTGTTCTTGGCTATTTTTGCCTTGAATACCTCCCACTATGCTGGCACACTTTCATCTGCAAGCAGCTGCTTACAGCCCACTGAAACTAAATCACACCTTATTTTATTAAAATGAATCTTTCCCCAGTTTGTAACTTTTATTTCCAGTCCATCCTTATCCTTTTCCATTATTGTCTTAGATCTAATTATATTCTGGTCACTGTCTCCAAAATACTACCTGCCTAATGTACCTTCCACCTGACCTGCTCATTTCTGACCGTTAGGTCCAGGACTGCCCCTTTTCTAGTTGGGCTGTCCACATATTGTCTTAAAACGGTAACCTGGATATAATTTAAGAATTTGTTCCCTTCTTATCTTGCACACTAGAACTATTGCAGTTAATTTTTGAATGGTTAAAAATCCTTCGAGTTACTGCATTTTTATGAAGAACATAATCAGACCATAATACATAGGAGCAGAAGCAGGCCATTCAGTCCATCAAGGCTGCTCAGCCCTTCGATGATATCATAACAGGTCTGATCATCTTCAAGTCCATTTTCTTGCCTTTCCCCAGCAACCTGTATTCCCTCTCTGATTAAAAATCTGTCTATCTCAGCCTTGAATCAACCTTAATGACTCAACCTATACAACCTTCTGTAGTTAAAAAAAAAATCCACAGAAAGAGTGTTGAGGTGCAAACCCTGCCTATTTTTCAGTCAAGCCTTGGTTATAGTTATGACATCATACTCCCATATGTCTCCCTATCTGCATCTTCAGCTTGTCTATCTTATACCTCAGATTTCTTGCTTTAAAATACACTCCATTTAGCCTTGCTAAACTTATATGTTTATTATCTAACCTCTGTTTTCTCTGCCTTCCGGACACATTTACTTGTTTTCCACTTTTAATTCCATCTCAGCCTCTCTCCTCTCTGAACTACTTGTCAGGATCCCATTCTCCTGCCAAACTAGTTGAAGTCCATCCCATTAGTATTAGCAAACTTCCCTGCAAAGGTACCATCCCTTCCAATTTTAATGTAATCTGTCAATTTGTACAGATCCTACCTCTTCAGAAATGGTTCCAATGCCACAGGAATCTAAAATATTCCCTTTTGCACCATCTCTGTAGCCACCCCTCTATTCTCTATCCACTACTATGCAGCAATTGGAGTAATCCAGAGATTATTACCTTTGAAACCCAGCTTTTCAATTTTCCTATCTGACTCTCAAAGCCTGCTTGCTAGATCTTATTTCCCTTTCTTCCCAAGTTATTGGTCCCAACACGAACCATGACCTCTGGCTCTTCACCCTCCCCTTTCAGAATGCCTTGCAGCTGAAATCCTTGACCCTGGCACATGGAAGGCAACACCATCATATCTGTGGTTGAAAAATTGCCTGTCTACTCCCCTCACTAATGAAATCCCCTACCACTACTGCCCTTGCACACTTCTTCCACGCTGCACTTTGAGCAGTTGGACCACACAATGTGCTGTGGTTTCAGCTCTGGCTGGTCTCTACAGATGAAGCATCACTGGTACCTATTTGCAAGGCCAATTAAGCAAGATATATTCGGAGGATTCCCTCAATACTTGCCTGGTCTCATTCTTCTAATTGGCAGTCATCAATTCTCACTCTTCCTGAACTTCCTTAAATTACTGGTGACCACATCCTGAAACATGTTATCCATGATCCCCTTGATTTCATGAATGCACCATAGTGCAACAAAAACATCTTAACATCTGGCCATTGTCTGGTTTACAGTCAAAACTCTTTTCATTGATATCTTCTATTGCACACAGGTAAAATGAATTACTTTGTGGTTATCTTTTTCAGCCTGTAACTGAGGTGACTTATTTTTCTTACTTTAATTTATTTTTCCTTTCAAAATGGATGATAATGGTTCTTCCATTATATCTAACATTGTATTTGTCCAATTTTTAAATGACCCACAGCAAACTCTCTTCAGGCTTAAAACAACAGAATGGTTTATTCAAGCATTCACAATAAATGTTTGCAAAAAACACACACACACACACACACAAGCAGGGATGCACACAAAGGAAGTGAACAAAAGGAGAAAGGGTTACAAGTATAAATAACTTAAAACAGTCGTTAGTTTACATTAATCAGAGCCCAGTAAGCCACCAAATGTCCCTACAACTGCCAGTCTGAAAGAATATTTTTCATAGGAGTTCAGATAGAACATAGAACATAGAACAATACAGCACAGAACAGGCCCTTCGGCTCACGATGTTGTGCCGAACATTTGTCCTAGCTTAAGCACCCATCCATGTACCTATCCAATTGCCGATTAAAGGTCACCAAAGATTCTGACTCTACCACTCCCACAGGCAGCGCATTCCATGCCCCCACCACTCTCTGGGTAAAGAACCCACCCCTGACATCTCCCCTATACCTTCCACCCTTTACCTTAAATTTATGTCCCCTTGTAACACTCTGTTGTACCCGGGGAAAAAGTTTCTGACTGTCTACTCTATCTATTCCTCTGATCATCTTATAAACCTCTATCAAGTCACCCCTCATCCTTCGCCGTTCCAATGAGAAAAGGCCTAGCACTCTCAACCTATCCTCGTACGACCTATTCTCCATTCCAGGCAACATCCTGGTAAATCTTCTCTGCACCCTCTCCAAAGCTTCCACATCTTTCCTAAAGTGAGGCGACCAGAACTGCACACAGTACTCCAAATGTGGCCTAACCAAACTCCTGTACAGTTGCAACATCACTTCACGACTCTTGAATTCAATCCCTCTGCTAATGAACGCTAATACACCATAGGCCTTCTTACAAGCTCTATCCACCTGAGTGGCAACTTTCAAAGACCTATGAACATAGACCCCAAGATCCCTCTGCTCCTCCACCTCACTAAGAACCCTACCGTTAACCCCGTATTCCGCATTCTTATTTGTCTTTCCAAAATGGACAACCTCACACTTGGCAGGGTTGAACTCCATCTGCCATTCCTCAGCCCAGCTCTGCATCATATCCAAGTCCCTTTGCAGCCGACAAGAGCCCTCCTCACTATCCACAACTCCACCAATCTTCGTATCATCTGCAAATTTACTGACCCACCCTTCGACTCCCTCATCCAAGTCATTAATAAAAATTACGAACAGCAGAGGACCCAGAACTGGTCCCTGCGGAACTCCACTTGTAACTGGGCTCCAGGCTGAATATTTACCATCTACTACCACTCTCTGACTTCAACCGGTTAGCCAGTTTTCTATCCAATTGGCCAAATTTCCCTCTATCCCATGCCTCCTGACTCTCCGCATAAGCCTACCATGGGGAACCTTATCAAATGCTCTACCCTCATCCACATGCTTGGTCACCTCCTCAAAGAATTCAATCAGACTTGTAAGGCAAGACCTACCCTTCACAAATTCGTGCTGGCTGTCCCTAATCAAGCAGTGCCTTTCCAGATACTCATAAATCCTAT
The DNA here is from genome assembly GCF_037043375.1 of Chiloscyllium plagiosum. NCBI lineage: Eukaryota > Metazoa > Chordata > Chondrichthyes > Orectolobiformes > Hemiscylliidae > Chiloscyllium > Chiloscyllium plagiosum. Next base: position 70,741,901 of record NW_028270140.1, read on the forward strand.
CCCTCAGTACCCTTTCCATTACTTTACCTACCACCGAAGTAAGACTAACTGGCCTGTAATTCCCGGGGTTATCCCTATTCCCTTTTTTGAACAGGGGCACAACATTCGCCACTCTCCAGTCCCCTGGTACCACCCCCGTTGACAGTGAAGATGAAAAGATCATTGCCAACCGGTACTGCAATTTCCTCTCTTGCTTCCCACATAATCCTAGGATATATCCCATCAGGCCCAGGGGACTTGTCTATCCTCAAGTTGTTCAAAATGTCCAACACATCTTCCTTCCTAACATGTATCTCCTCTAGCTTACCAGTCCGTTTCACACTCTCCTCTTCAACAATACGGTTCCTCTCATTCGTAAATACTGAAGAAAAGTACTCATTCAAGACCTCTCCTATCTCTTCCGACTCAATACACAGTCTCCCACTACTGTCCTTGATTGGACCTACCCTCGTTCTCGTCATTCTCATGTTTCTCACATACGCATAAAATGCCTTTGGGTTATCCTTGATCCTATCCGCCAAAGATTTTTCATGCCCTCTCTTGGCTCTCCTAATTCCTTTCTTCAGGTCCCTTCTGGCTATCCTGTATCCCTCCACTGCTCTGTCTGAACCCCGTTTCCTCAATCTTATGTAAGCCTCCTTCTTCCTCTTTCCAAGACATTCAACCTCCCTCGTCAACCAAGGTTTCCTCACACGACCATCTCTTTCCTGCCTGACAGGTACATACATATCAAGGACACGTCGTATCTGTTCCTTGAAAAAGTTCCACATTTCCACGACATCCTTCCCCGACAGCCTATGCTCCCAACTTATGCTCCTCAGATCCTGTCTTACAGCATCGTAATTACCCTTCCCCCAATTGTAAAACCTACCCTGTTGCACGCACCTATCTCTCTCCATAACCAAGGTGAAAGTCACAGAATTGTGGTCACCATCACCAAAATGTTCACCCACTAACAAGCCCATCACTTGTCCCAGTTCATTACCGAGTACCAAATCCAAAATGGCCTCCCCTCTGGTCGGACAATTTACATACTGTGTTAGAAAAGCTTCTTGGACACACTGCACAAACACTGCCCCATCCAATCTACTTGATCTAAAGAGCTTCCAATCAATATTTGGGAAGTTGAAATCGCCCATGACTACTGCCCTGTGGCTTCTGCACCTTTCCAAAACCTTCTTCACAGCCTCCCCACATACTTGGACATCCTGACAAACAGCTAGCCTACTTGCTGGACTACAAGTCCGGATCCCATCCCCCAGCCAAATTAGTTTAAACCCGCCCGAAGATAGCTAGCAAACCTACCCCCCAGGATATTGGTGCCCTTCTGATTCAGGTGCAACCCGTCCTGCTTGTACAGGTCCCACCTTCCCCAGAATGCAGTCCAATTGTCCAAATACCTGAAGCCCTCCCTCCTACACCATCCTTGCAGCCACGTGTTCAACTGCACTCTCTCCCTATTCCTTGCCTCACTGTCACGTGGCACCGGCAACAACCCAGAGATGACGACTCTGTCTGTCCTAGCTTTCAGCTTCCAGCCTAACTCCCTGAGCTCTTGAATGACCTCCCCACCTCTCTTCTTACCTATGTCGTTGGTGTCAACGTGCACCACGACTTCTGGCTGCACACCCTCCCCCTTAAGGATTTTGAAGACACGGTCCGAGACGTCTCGTACCCTGGCACCCGGGAGGCAACAAACCATCCGAGAGTCTCGCCCATGCCCACAGAATCGCCTGTCCGTCCCTCTAACTAGAGAGTCTCCTATAACTAGCGCTCTCCTCCTCTCCCCCTTTCCCTTCTGAGTCTCAGAGCCAGACCTCACGCCACGGACCCGGTCACTGCAGCTTACCCCTGCTAGGCTGTCCCCCCGACCAGTATCCAAAGCGGTATACGTATTGTTTCGGGGAATGACTACAGGGGATCCCTGCACTGCCTGCTTCCTCCCCTTCCCACCTCTGACTGTTACCCAGCTACCTCTGTTCTCTGGTGTAACTATGTCCATGTAGCTTCTATCTATCACCCTCTCAGCCTCTCGAATAATCCTCAGTTCATCCAACTCCAGTTCCAGTTCCCTAACCCGTTCTGTGAGGAGCAGGATCTGACTGCATTTCCTGCAGATGAAGTCGGCAGGAGTATCGGTGGTCACCCCTACCTCAAACATCCTGCAGGAGGAACAGATGAAGGAGATATTGTTAAAGTATAATTATAAAATTCTTGTAGGCTGGGAATTTGTTGACTTTTCCAGCAAAATATAGGATTCATACCAAAAACTGGGTTTTGTGGGAGTCTGAGACTGGAGGTAAGCTTTAGTTAAGCCTGGAGAAAATAGTTCAGAGCTGGACAATTAAAACTTTTAAACTAACAAATGTTTAAGTCATGCAGTTGGTTCCTTTGATGGGACAATTCAACTTAACAAAGTATTTTCAATGTCTCTGGATGTATTGAGTAAATCTTATTCCTGTTATTTGTCAGTGAAGTATGAAACTAACAAATAGATCTATAGAGTAAATTACTATCCCAGTTAATTACTTATGGTCTGGTATTCACAGAAGGGCAGAAATATTACACACAGAAGGACATTGAACAAATTGTGTTAGCCTGTACATTGTATTAGAGCTGAAAATGTGTTGCTGGAAAAGCGCAGCAGGTCAGGCAGCATCCAAGGAGCAGGAGAATTGACGTTTCGGGCATGAGCCCTTCTTCAGGAATGAGGAAAGTGTGCCAAGCAGGCTAAGATAAAAGGTAGGGAGAACACCTCTGGGACACCCAGACCAACCAACCCAACCACCCTGTGGCTCAACACTTCAACTCCCCCTCCCACTCCACCAAGGACATGCAGGTCCTTGGCCTCCTCCATCGCCAGACCATAGCAACACGACGGCTGAAGGAAGAGCGCCTCATCTTCCGCCTAGGAACCCTCCAACCACAAGGGATGAACTCAGATTTCTCCAGTTTCCTCATTTCCCCACCTTGTTTCAGTCCCAACCCTCGAACTGAGCACCACCTTCCTAACCTGCAATCTTCTTCCTGACCTCTCCACCCCCACCCCCACTCAGGCCTATCACCCTCACCTTATCACCCTCACCTTAACCTCCTTCCACCTATCGCATTTCCAACCCCCCTCCCCCAAGTCCCTCCTCCCTACCTTTTATCTTAGCCTGCTTGGCACACTTTCCTCATTCCTGAAGAAGTTCTCATGCCCGAAACGTCGATTTTCCTGCTCCTTGGATGCTGCCTGACCTGCTGCGCTTTTCCAGCAACACATTTTCAGCTCTGATCTCCAGCATCTGCAGTCGTCACTTTCTCCTGTACATTGTATTAGCCTGGTCTGAGATTACCCAGGTAGGAAAAGTCTCAGCTCTCCTTAACGTTAGCTCAGCAATGTAGGAAGAAGATAATTGTCCTTCTTCATTTCGGCACAGTAAGTCCTAATATCGTGTCTCCGATATGACACACTCTCTCTCTGCTGCACTGACCTCTCACCAAGACTCATGCTCTGCCACTGTTGCTCTTGTTTGCTGCATCTTCCCTTACTTGCTCTCGCACACCCCAAACTGTGACACCGCTAACATTGCATGCCCTTTGTGCTGTCCACTCACTTGCTCAGGACACTGCCACATGGTTAGTAAGGTTGCGGATGACACCAAAATTGGAGGTGTGGATAGTGAAGAAGGTTGCCTGAGAGTACAATGGGATTTTGATTAGATGGGCCAATGGGCAAAGGAGTGGCAGATGGAGCATAATTTAGATAAATATGAGGTGCTGCACTTTGGAAAGGCAAATCAGGGCAGGACTTATACACTTAATGGTAAGGTGTTGCTGAACAAAGAGACCTTGGAGTGTAAGTTCATATTTCCTTCAAAGTAGAGTTGCAGGTAGACAGGATAGTGAAAAAGGCAGTTAGTATGTGTGCCTTCATTGGTCAATGCATTGGTTAGGTCACTTTTGGAATAATGTATGCAATTCTCGTCTCCCTGCTACAGGAAGGATGTTGTGAAACTTGAAAGGGTTCAGGAAAGATTTACAAGGGTATTGCCAGGGTTGAAGTGTTTGAGCTATAGGGAGAGGTCGAAAAGGCTGGCGCTGTTTTCCCTGGAACATTGCAGGCTGAAGGGTGGCCTTATAGAGGTTTATAAAATCATGAGGGGCATGGATCGGGTAAACAGGCAAAGTCTTTTCCCTGGGGAGGGGGAGTTCAAATAGAGGACATGGGTTGAAGAAGTGGGGAAACATTTAAAAGGGACCTAAGGGGCAACTTTTTCACACAGTGATGTGTGTATGAAATGAGCTGCCAGAGGAAGTGGTGAGGCTAGTACAACTACAACATTTAAAAGCAACTGGATGGGTATATGAGTACAAAGGATTTACAGGGATATTGGCCAAATGCTGACAAACAGGACTAGATTATTTCAAGATATCTGGTCAGCATGAATGATTTGGACCAAAGGGTCTGTTTTCTGTGCTGTACAAGCCTATGACTCTATGACCTTGGAGTGCAGGTTCATAGTTCCTTGAAAGTGGAGTCCCAGGTGGACAGGATAGTGTAGAAGGCATTTGGTATGCTTGCCTTTATAATCAGTGTATTTGGTACAGGAGTTGGGAGATCATATTACAACTGTAGAGGAAAATAGTTAGGCCACTTTTGGAATACTGTGCAATTCTGGTCTCCGTGCTACAGGAAGAATGTTGTGAAACTTGAAAGGATTCAGGAAAGATTTACAAGGATGTTGCCAGAGTTGGAGGATTTGAGCTGTAAGAAAAGGCTGAATCAACTGGAGCTGTTTTGCCTGAAGCATCAGAGGCTGAGGGGTGACCTGATAGAGGTTTATAAAATCATCAGGGGCATGGATAGGAAAAAACGGCAAGGTCTTTTCCCTGGGTGGAGGAGTCCAAAACTAGAAGTGAGAGAGGAAAGATTTAGAAGGTGAGAGGGGAAAGATTTAAAAGGGACCTAAGGACCAACCTTTTCATGCAGAGGGTGGTGTGTATATGGAATGAGCTGCCAGAGGAAGTGGCAGAGGCTAGTACAATTACAGTATTTAAAAGGCATCTGGATGGGTATATGAATAGGAAGGGGTTAAAGGGATTTGCGCTGGGTGCTGGCAAATGGGACTAGGACTAGATTTATATAGGATATCTGGTCAGCATGGACGAGATGGACTGAAAAGTCTGTTTTCATGCGGTGCAACTCTGTGACTCTATGATTCTGTCTCTCAAAGTAGCTGCCTTTCTCTCATCCCAGGAACAAAACAGCCCACATTCAGGTAAAAAGACTCAAAACAGATAAATGGAATGTAATACCAAGCTCGATTAATGACACAAAGAAAGTTGACTTTAAATCTTAAATATGTTTTGATTTCAGAAGTTGATAAACAAAACCTTATGTCTTTGGTAATGTATGGATGACGGTCTTTGCTGTTTAGTTAGGTTACCAGTAGTGTTGACAAACAAGGACAAAGCCCGAACATGAGCAGAAATTACTGAAGGTATGACAGCATCTGTGAAAAGAGAGCAGAGTTAACTGGACTGATATGTTACCTCTACTTTCTCTCCACAGATGCTGCCTACTGAGTTTCTCCAGCAATTTCTGTTTGTGTTTCAGAATTCCAGCATTGGTAATTCTTTGTTTTATTTAAGGTTAAAACCCATTTGATAATTGCTTAGTCTGAGATATAATAATTCTAGATAATTTTTCTAATAACAGTAAAAAATTGAGCTTGCAGTGTCCCATCTCAACACACCACCATGTTCCTGGCCAACATGCCTGTCTTGGGTCCACTATAGTGCGTCAGTGTGGCTCAGTGCAAGCTGGAAGAACAGCATCTCGTTTTCCATCTGGGGACACTTCAGCCTTCAGGATTCAATATCAGGTTCAATATTTTTAGGGCTTAAACACCTTCATCCTTGACCTTTAGCCACTCTGACACTCTAATCCTTGTCAGCACATGAGCTGCTTTCAGCACAGCCAAAACAGTTTCACTTACTTGGCCCCAATATCAGCTTTTCTCCTTCCTGGCTTAACACTAACCATCCTTACAGTTGAAACGTTGACTCTCCTGCTCCTCAGATGCTGCCTGATATGCTGCGCTTTTCCAGTGCCACACTTTTTTCGACTTTGACTCTCCACCATCTGCAGTGCTCAATTTCTCATTCTCTCTACTGGTGCTGCCAGACCTGCTGAATTTCTCCAGCAATGTCTGTGTTTGTTGTAGCAAATTTAATTGGTCCTGGAGTATACTCTTTTACGAGAACTGAATTACCTGATGGCATTTTATCCCTCAACCACTCTGATTTTACAGTGAAAAAAAGACATTAATGTGATTCAATAACTTTTTATTTTCTTAGACTGGCCATGTAAAAATTAACAATTGTTACACAGTTGAGTTCTAATTCTAAGGCAACTAAACCTCGACTTTGTTTCTTGCACAGACATTTTGTAATGTGCTTTTGGAGTCAGCATATTTTACATATTTGTAAACTCAGTCAGTGACCAATCTCTAGGAGTAGCACTTCTTAAACTGTAATTGCAAATGCTTGAGAATTTAAATCTGCAGGTGCAATGTGGAAAGATTGGTCAGTGTGAGGTTTAATGTTGCTGGCAATTATATTTGGAAGCTTACCAATGTACACAGGCCTAATAATGAGGATTTTCTTTTGTCATCTGGGAGGGAGAAGTAATAAATTAATCTTTTCATGGAAAAGTGATTTTGTAATCACTTTTCCTGCCTTCTAATCTTGGTTCCTTTGGATAAGGATAGAAATATGCATTGAAAAAATATTAGCCAACCTGTCATCATCAAAATTTCAGGACAGGCCTGACCTCTGTTTTCACCAGGGTTATAGATAACATGGTATTTTTCAATGGATGTACCAACTGCTACATCCATTCATACTGCTTAGAGACAAGTCACAGATATTCCTAATTCTGCACACTTGATTTACTTTTGCTCCTGGATCATCATTATTATTGTAATAGTGGAAATTGTACCCTATATAAGGTCAATCAGAGAACCTGCATCAAGACTAGAAGATTCAAAAACTAGTTAGTGCTATTCTGTGACACTTCTATATCCCATTAGACAGTTAACAGTTGTCCCAAAATATCTGTTTTGTAGTTGTGGTTTCAGTTGGATACATCAGCAGTTTACCTTTACCTGTAGGAGTAAATTGTGGGCGGCACGGTAGCACATTGGTTAGCACTGCTGCTTCACAGCGCCAGAGACCCGGGTTCAAATCCCTCCTCAGGCGACTCTCTGTGTGGAGTTTGCACATTCTCCTCGTGTCTGTGTGGGTTTCCTCCGGGTGCTCCGGTTTCCTCCCACAATCCAAAAATGTGCAGGTTAGGTGAATTGTCCATGTTAACTTGCCCGTAGTGTTAGGTGAAGGGGTAAATGTAGGAGAATGTGTCTGGGTGGGTTACGCTTCAGTGAGTTGGTGTGGACTTGTTGAGCCGAAGGGCCTGTTTCCACACTGTAAGTAATCTAATCTAAACTAATCTAAATTACTGCAGATGCTGTAATCTGTATTGAAATTGCCAACATTTGCTGTTTTTAGTACCTATTACTTGTGTTGCCATGAGGGAATTAATAACTGGATGGGTAATTGTCTATTCATATATGAAAAGGGACATATATTGCATCTGCATAGATGACACTGGTTTTCTCTTATGTAGTCATTGAGTTCCATATCCAAACAATTAGATCATATAAAACTGTTGATATTTGGACATTTGTATTTAGGTAAAGTTAAAAATCACACAACACCAAGTTATAGTCCAACAGGTTTATTTGGAAGAACTAGCTTCCAAATAAATCTGTTGGACTATAACCTGCTGTTGTTCAATTTTTAACTTGATCCACCTCAGTCCAACACCAGCAACTCCACATCATATATTAAGGTAGCTTCAAGCATTGCATTCAGTTCCATTCTTCTTGCTTATGCAGATGATATTATACTGCGTATAGACCCATGTCATTTTATTTTTGTGCTTTTAAAAATTGTGGACTCAAATGAGAAGAAAATGTTTGAAACCCATGGATTTACAAGGACAGCTGCAACTTGTGAAATTAAGGAATTTGCTACCATTTGTGAACCATGTTTGTATAGCTGTGGGTTCTAGCAATGTGCACATGAACTGGAGCCAAGGGTTTGTTTACAAGTGAAACTGATTTGTTTGTGGAATGAGGACCAGTTATCAATGTCAATGGTACTTAGCTTGCCAATAACTATATGATTGGCAGTCAGGTAGTTGAACAGCTTGACTGTAAGCAAGATAGAAAGAAGCAAGTCTGACCAGAAGAGAAGCCACCAGTCTGCTGTAGCCAAGAAACAGTCTCTGTCAGTTCTCTGCAGTAAGCCACTTTGAAACCTGAATACAAATCTTTCATTCAGCAAATGTGACTATGTATTGGATAACTCCAAGATCTTTCATAAAAGAACCAGCTATTTTCTGCCTCTTACAAACTAGTGGAAGCATTCAGACAAAAAAGGTCAAGGCAAGTCTTTTGGATCAACATGAATGATCCCAATAAATCTTGGGAAAAAATACTATAGAATGGCTTCTCCAGTTTTCCCTCCACCTCATGAAATTTCTCCCCATTTTGTGTCTGTGTACATTTTGGGGAGGAGTTTTTAAGGGATTTAGAGTTTAAGTTGTAGAGTTTACTTAATTCCTTACCTGTAGCTAGAATTTAAATATATGTAATAAGTATTGATTTCTATCAAATATTGCTATGATGCAGAGAGAGTTGAACCAAATCAGACTTTCTACCTCTACATTCCCAACAAAGTAAAATTCAACTGTCAAAGACCCTCAATAGTCACTCCAATAGTTCCTGACCAGACTTTTGAATAACCAGTCCCAGACTGTAAAGACTGTGCAGAATTTGTTCTGTATCTCAAACAAAAGAGTTAATTACTTATTAAATAGATAATAACTTTAGCAGAGGAAAAATTAAACAAGGTAAACTGATTAATGTCAATACTTTAAACATGAAGCATTGATTTTCAGTCCTCATTCACACAAAAGAAAGACAGACAAACAAATAAACATGATTTAGTGATAATAAAAGAAAATACAAAACTGACCAAATTACATGAATGGATTTTACAATGTGTTGTTTCATAGGCGTAGATGTGGTCTCCATGACTGTTTTTCTGGAACTGCCAGTTTGGGTCACCTTCCCAGTTCACTCAGGTCAAGGTAATAATACTTCTCACTTAGTTTTCTACTCTCTGGGATTCCTAACTTTGGAGAGGTTTTAAATCTTTATGCTGTGTTGTCTGCAGCCAAGCTCATCTCCTCTAACAAGCACAATTTAAAAACAGTTCCAGCTTTGACTCTGCCCTGATAGACTGAGCATCTTTTCCAAGATCTCCAGTACTATTCAATATCTGCTTAGGCATAAGGTCTCTTCTAGACTGATAGTACTGACCTTATTAATAGCCCTGGCCTCACAAACAAACAAAAGCGTATTTGGTCTGTTCTTTTCCTTACCACAAACTGTTTTATGAAGTCGACAAGTCACCTTCAGTTCCGAACCAAGTTTTCTAAACAAACAAAAATAAAAACAATGAAAAATCAGATTACCTACAGTGTGGAAACAGTCCCTTCAGCCCAACAAGTCCACACTGACCCTCTAAAGAGTAACCTACTCAGACCCATTCCCCTACTGAGGCACCTATCACTATGGGCAATTTAGCATGGCCAATTCACCTGAACTGCACATCTTTGGACTGTAGGAGGAAACCCATGCAGACACAGGGAGAATGTGCAATCTCCATGCAGACAGTCGCTGGAGGCTGGAATCAAACCCGGGTCCTGGCACTGTGAGGCAGCAGTGGCTAACCACTGAGCCACCCTATTTTAACAGCATGGAAACCCAGTCTGTGTTCTCCGTCAGCTTGGGTCTGAAAAACAGATAGTTTGGAGATTTAGTGTATTTCTTTTGCAAATTTTAATTTTTTAAAAGTCTTTGGGATTAATTGGCCTTGATTTCTGATGTGATACCGAGTTGTGAAATTTGATGATAAAAATCTTCTTCTTGGCTTTCAATAGTAATGGACATGAATGCATGTGGAGTATCAACTAATTCGGCTGAAATTAATTATCAGGTATTCTATGTAATCTTATGCATTCCAATTTGCACTGATATTCAATCACAGGATCCCAAACAATTCCACTAATATCTTCATTTCTGACAAATCACCATTAAACCCAAGAGAATATATTTTGCCTGTTTAGTTTACAGATGAAAGTAACTCACATCCAGTTTTAAGTTGAACCTTTGATGATTCTCACAATCGTTTTGTGGTTCATCTTTAGGGATGTGAATGGACACATTTTGGTAAATAAAGGACACACTAAGTGTTTTTGCAAGCTGGAAGAGTAGCACTTCATTTTCCACTTGGAAACTCTACAGCCTTCTGGACTCAGTATTGAGGTCAACAATTTTAGGGCTTGAGACACCTTATCCCCTGTCCTTGCACCAACCCTCACACACCAGATCACCACCACAGTCTCCTATTACACACAACCTATTGTTTGCCACTAATTATCCTCATTAGTAGTTATTCATTCTCCTAGGCTAATCATTGTCCACATTTGACTGTCCAATTTTTCTCTCTCTTTGGGCTTTATCTCTACTAACATTTACTCCTTACTCCCTCCCCTCATTCTATGTCCTACATAAAAAGAACAGTTTTTTCTGAGTTACTCTCAGTTCTGAGGAAGGGTCACCCAACCCAGAACATTAACTCTGATTTCTCTCCGCAGATGATGCCAGACCTGCTGTGCTTTTGCAGCAATTTCTGTTTTTGTTTCTGATTTCCAGCCTCCACAATTCTTTTGATTTTTAAATAATGTTGTTAACTGATGCTAGGAGCTTAGACTGATTGAGTTCAGCATGTTGGTAGTAATATTTTTATTGTTGCCATGATTGAATGGTTTGGCGCTGGGTATTTGCTATATGTGGAATTACAGAAAGAAGTCTATAGATTGTATTTGGAACACTTAGCGCAGGCATGGTACTGTTTTGCCATTTTAAAGTGGCTTTTCTTCAGCTTGTTTTGTTTCTCTTCCCATTTTACCCTTCTCTTGTGCTTTTAGGAGCAATTCCCATTTTTGATGCTACAATTTGGGAAGGAGATCAAATTGCATCTATAACTAAGCCTGATGTACCAATTATGAGGAGATGGATCTCCTTTGCTGGGGTCAAGAATGGCTGTTTATCTTCAAGAGATGACTAATAGCAACCTAGAGGTAAGTTTGTTTCCACAGATGATGGCTAACAAATCCTGCACTGCACATTCACCTCCTCCATTTAAAAGATGAGCATATAGTAATGAAGAACTGAAAGAGGAATCATCACCAAATAAGAAATCTATCGTCTATTACCCTCTGTCCTGGCTTCTAAAGGATGTACCAATTGATAAGACTACAGTCGAGAATGTGATTTTTATCAGGTTGCTCATTCAAAAAGCTAACAGTCAGTTAAAGGTTAAACAACATGATTGATGTTTGTTGACATCATCATGACTAAATATGTTTGACATTTCACGAAAACCTGTCCAGTTATTTTAACAGATTCCAGAGCTACTGAATTGTTAAGCATAGGTCTATTTAGTGTCTGCCTTTCAACAAATGGTTTCATAGATAAATGTAAAATCCTGATAGATATTTGTTTAAGGAGGTCCAGCTGGCATGGATAAGAACCCACTTCGATTACCAAATATTGACATAAAGCAGAGTGTTTTTATGTTGTTCAAAACATACAATTGACAAGAGCTCAGAAAGCAAACACAGGCAGGTATAGGAACTGATAGTGATGCTTGAGCTAATGTTTGCTTCATGGTGTTTATATATACCATCTATTGTCTGCAGTATGTTGCCAATGACCTTGTTTTACAACCAGATTGCTAATGACTACTCAGAGTTGCTACTTGTATAGAAGTGCATTACATGTAAGATTAAGGAGATTTCTTTGGAATTTCCACTGTTATTCGTCAAAATTTAGCCAGTATGCGTGGCTTGAATCAACTGAGAATGAAATAAACTGCAACCATTTCCAAAAAGAAACAATATCAAAATATCTTTGTGATTTTCTTGATGTTCATCCAATTAAAGATTGAAAGACAGGAAATAGACAATTATTTATTGTAACTTGCTCCAATAACAAACACAGAATTAATATTGCAGAAATTCAGCTGCTTCATCAGTAGCACTCAATAATAAGAGGCAAGAAGAGTGCACCAACTCCACTGTGTGCAGAGTGTGTTGAAAGGAGGTCTTATTGTGCAGTGAGTGGCATCCCTACCTCTAATCCAGAAGGTCAGGGCTGGATGGCCAAGAAAGGTGCTTGTATAATATGCTGAAAAATGTGTTGCTGGAAAAGCGCAGTAGGTCAGGCAGCATCCAAGGAGCAGGAGAATCGGCGTTTTGGGCATAAGCCCTTTCTTCAGAAATTAAACAAGGTAAACTGATTAATGTCAATACTTTAAACATGAAACATTGATTTTCAGTCCTCATTCACACAAAAGACAGACAGACAAACAAATAAACATGATTTAGTGATAATAAAAGAAAATGACAAAACTGGCCAAATTACATGAATGGATTTTACAATGTGTTGTTTCATAGGCGTAGATGTGGTCTCCATGATTGTTTTTCTGGAACTGCCAGTTTGGGTCACCTTCCCAGTTCACTCAGGTCAAGGTAATAATACTTCTCACTTAGTTTTCTACTCTCTGGGATTCCTAACTTTGGAGAGGTTTTAAATCTTTATGCTGTGTTGTCTGCAGCCAAGCTCATCTCCTCTAACAAGCACAATATAAAAACAGTTCCAGCTTTGACTCTGCCCTGATAGACTGATCATCTTTTCCAAGATCTCCATTATTATTCAATATCTGCTTAGGCATAAGGTCTCTTCTAGACTGATAGTACTGACCTTATTAATAGCCCTGGCCTCACAAACAAACAAAAGCGTATTTGGTCTGTTCTTTTCCTTACCACAAACTGTTTTATGAAGTCGACAAGTCACCTTCAGTTCTGAACCAAGTTTTCTAAACAAACAAAAATAAAAACAATGAAAAATCAGATTACCTACAGTGTGGAAACAGTCCCTTCAGCCCAACAAGTCCACACTGACCCTCTAAAGAGTAACCTACTCAGACCCATTCCCCTACTGAGGCACCTATCACTATGGGCAATTTAGCATGGCCAATTCACCTGAACTGCACATCTTTGGACTGTAGGAGGAAACCCATGCAGACACAGGGAGAATGTGCAATCTCCATGCAGACAGTCGCTGGAGGCTGGAATCAAACCCAGGTCCTGGCACTGTGAGGCAGCAGTGGCTAACCACTGAGCCACCCTATTTTAACAGCATGGAAACCCAGTCTGTGTTCTCCGTCAGCTTGGATCTGAAAATCAGATAGTTTGGAGATTTAGTGTATTTCTTTTGCAAATTTTAATTTTTTAAAAGTCTTTGGGATTAATTGGCCTTGATTTCTGATGTGATACCGAGTTGTGAAATTTGATGATAAAAATCTTCTTCTTGGCTTTCAATAGTAATGGACATGAATGCATGTGGAGTATCAACTAATTCGGCTGAAATTAATTATCAGGTATTCTATGTAATCTTATGCATTCCAATTTGAACTGATATTCAATCACAGGATCCCAAACAATTCCACTAATATCTTCATTTCTGACAAATCACCATTAAACCCAAGAGAATATATTTTGCCTGTTTAGTTTACAGATGAAAGTAAATCACATCCAGTTTTAAGTTGAACCTTTGATGATTCTCACAATCGTTTTGTGGTTCATCTTTAGGGATGTGAATGGACACATTTTGGTAAATAAAGGACACACTAAGTGTTGTTGCAAGCTGGAAGAGCAGCACTTCATTTTCCACTTGTATAATAAGACCAAGCAGGTTGATTATCAAACTGTAAATCCTTCCAACACATGACAATGACATAATAGTGCAATAGTGGCAGAGATTCCTACTCAGCCATGTGCTGGGAAAAATATAGGAGCCTCTATCATTACTATCCATAGCTCCAGACTACATCATCTGTGTAAAAGTATAGATTGTCACAGCAATTCAGACTGGTTGAGTGGGCAGGGGTGGCTGATTAGCTCCACTAGCTGAGTGACTGGTGTGCATCATATTCGTGGAAACAGCATAGGCTTCAATTCATGTCCTGCCTGGTATGGATTCATGACCTACTTCCTTGCCCTACTTGTGTGGAGATCATGGAACTGTGCAGCAGACCTGTTTCTGGAGCAGAGAACTGAAGAAGAATAATGTCATGAGAGTAAGAGTTGCATTTATGCAGCATGTTTTATTGTTACAGGGCATCCCAAAGCACTTTAAAACCAACAATGTGCTTTGGATTGCCATACTTGCTATAATGTATGACGCATTGCTGCAATTCTTGGCACAGCAAGCTCCCACAAACAGCGATGTGATAATGATCTGATAATTTGTTTTTATGATGTTAATTGAGGAATAAATATTGGCCAGAACACCAGGGATAATTCCCCTGTAATTCTTGAAAATAGAGCCATGAAATTTATTGTCTCCACTTTAGAAAGCAGGGAGAGCCTTAGGTTCTAACCTCATCTGAAAGACAGTACCATTGATGGCCCTGGGCTGCTCCCTCAGTATGCTTTGGAGTGTCAGGCTTGACTATTGTGCTTAAGTCTCTAGAGTCAGACTTGAACATAAAACATTTTGACTGAAAAGTGAGTGCTACCAATTGACTGTAGCTGTTATATTAGTTGCTGATAATGTGTAAATTAAGAAGAATATTGGTATAAGTTCATCAAATGAACTTTACATAAATCATGCACATGCACAGACCTGATATTCAACGACACAATAAAACAGCGATTTGTATAATAAACATTCTCAGGCACATCATAGAGGAACAAAGATACAGTACAGGGAAAGAGAGAATTCTTGTGAGAGTTGGGAGATATGACTGATAGCTGAGCATAAAGATTAGTGTTGAAAGAATTCTAAAACAAATAGAATGGCAACAAAGGTAAAATATTCAACAATGGAATTCTAGATAGTGAAGCTAAATGCTAACTCACCAATAGTGGAGCATGATGAACAGAATACAAAAAGCTAGAGTCACACTATTGAATGGAACAGGAGGGCATGTAAGGCAAGGAAGATGCTATGGGATGTGGGGTACAGACATACAGGGATTTGTTGGCTAGAAAGGACATTTTAAATTCAGCAACAGGGTGATAAAGAGTGAGAGAAGCTGGAATTGGGACAGGTGAGTATATTAATTAGGAACAAGACATTGATTGTGCACTTTTGAAAGTTCTGAGGTTCTGGGCAGATAACATTAAGCAGCAGTTCATAGAGTCATAGAATTGTAAAGCACAGAAACAGACCCTTTGGTCCAACTCGTCCATGTCGATCAGATATCCTAAATTAATCCAGTCCCATTTGCCAGCACTTGGCTCATATCCCCCTAATTCTGGATTAGTGGTGCTGGAAGAGCACAGCAGTTCAGGCAGCATCCAAGGAGCAGCGAAATCAACATTTCAGGCAAAAGCCTTTCATCAGGTTTTACCTCATATCCCCCTAAACTCTTCCTATTCATGTACCCATCCAAATGCCTTTTAAATGTTGTTATTGAATCAACCTCCACCACTTCCTCTTTCAGCTCGTTCCATGTGCACACCACCCTCTGCGTGAAAAAGTTGCTCCTTAGGTCCCTCTTAAATCTTTTCCCTCTCACCTTCACCCTTTGCCCTCTAGTTTTTGATTCTCCCACCCCCAGGAAAAGACCTTGACTATTCAACCTATCCATGCCCCTCACAGAGTCATAGAGTCGTACAGCACGGAAATAGATCGTTTGGTCCAACCAGTCCATGCCGAACATAATCCCAAACTAAACAAGTCCCACCTGCCTGCTCCTGGCACATATCCCTCCAAACCTTTCCTATTTATGTATCCATCCAAATGTCTTTAAACATTGTAATTGTACTTGCATCCACCACCTCCACATGCCACATGCAGACTACCCTCTGTGTAAAACATTTGCATCTTATGTCTTTTTAAAATCTTTCTCCCCTCACCTTAAAAATGTGCCCCCTAGTCTTGAAATTCCCATCTTATGGAAAAGACAACTGCCATCAACCCTATCTCTCTTGTTATTTCATAAACTTATCAGGTCATCTCTCAACTTCCTACGCTCCAGTGAAAAAGTGTCCCAGCCTATCCAGACATGATCTTACAAACCTTTATAAGGTTACCCCTCAGTCTCTGATGCTCCAGGGAAAATTTTCCCCAGCTTATTCAGCCTCTTCCTTTAGTTCAAGCCCTCCAACCCTGGCAACATCCTTGTAAATTTTTTCTGAACCTTTTCAAGTTTCACAACATCCTTCCGATAGGAGGGAGACTAGAATTGCACACAATATTCCAAAAGTAGCCTAACCAATGTCTTGTATAGGCGCAACATTACCTCACAATTCCTATACCCAATGCACTGACCAATAAAGGCAAGCTTCCCAAATGCTGTCTTCATTATCCTATCTTCCTGCGACTCCACTTTCAAGGAGTTAGCTGATTAAAAAGAGCAGAACCTAACCAATTTGTAATGGAGGGAACTGCTGCTATCGATACTTGGAAAATAGAATGGAAACTCAACAAAATTAAATTATTGTTAACAAAGAGTGAGGAATGGCAAAATTTAAGGAATCAGAGCTAGGTGTTTAATGTATTACTTATCTAGCCATTAAGGGAATTTTATTCTTTAGGTAAGTAAGTAGACTTAAAATCGAATAAAAAGGGCAAGTTTTGGAGTGAACTGGGGGAAAACTTGTGATGTCCTCTTTTCTTCAGTTCAATATTACTGCTGCAATTTAGTTTCTCCTCTGGGGAACTCTGTTGGAACTAGATATACACCATCATCAACAGTAAGATAAACAAGAACATTCGAGGAAATTAAATTCTCTTGAACCTGTATTGTGTTTGGTACCAAGATTTATGCATTGCATTCCAATCTGCAAACTTACTTTTAAATTTAATATCATCAGTAGGTATCTTCAGGTAACAGAAAGGACATCTTATGTAGGAACCTTTTCAACCATCACATTTGTTTAATGCTCTTGTAATCTCTAGATGTTGTACAGCAGCTGTACTTTGTAGTATATTCACATTTTTGTTGCACATCTCTAACATCTGAATCTCTCCATATGGTTTGATGGTGCTATGTGACTGCTAATTGAGTGTTCCATGGCTTGTTATTGAGATTCAATTGCAGACTCCAGTTTCAGCTCTAATTCATATTAATAACTACTATTTGCCTGATCCAGTTTGGACTTCAGTGTCCAGAAATACCTCTTAGTGGACTGACTCCAAAGTTTGAAGATATTCTTCAAATATATTAAGCTCCTCTTGCTGCTCTTTGCTCATTTTTGTAATGATTGAACATACAGTTCACTTTAGTGAATAGGGTTGAGGTACCGACTATACTAACTGAAATTATTTTAAAGATCTGAGACGTTCTCTGTGTGAGACTAAAAATTTCTTTCTCACACTCTGATCTGAGATTACTCAAATATGGTGGCCACCACCTTGCCTGTAGAGGTTCTTGAAATTTCATTGGTTTTCATTTATGATTCAACTAGAATGAACTTCTCCTCAACTGCGAGGTAAAAACAATGACTGCAGATGTTGGAAACCAGATTCTGGATTAGTGGTGCTGGAAGAGCACAGCAGTTCAGGCAGCATCCAAAGAGCTTCGAAATTGACATTTCGGGGCGGCACGGTGGCACAGTGGGGGCGGCACGGTGGCACAGTGGTTAGCACTGCTGCCTCACAGCACCAGAGACCCGGGTTCAATTCCCGCCTCAGGCCACTGACTGTGTGGAGTTTGCACGTTCTCCCCGTGTCTGCGTGGGTTTACTCCGGGTGCTCCGGTTTCCTCCCACCATCCAAAGATGTGCAGGGTCAGGTGAATTGGCCATACTAAATTGCCTGTAGTGTTAGGAAAGGGGTAAATGTAAGGGTATGGGTGGGTTTCGCTTCGGCGGGTCGGTGGGTGGACTTGTTGGGCCGAAGGGCCTGTTTCCACACTGTAATCTAATCTAATCTAATCTAATTTCGAAGCTCCTTGAATGCTGCCTGAACTGCTGTGCTCTTCCAGCACCACTAATCCAGATTCTCCTCAACTGCTGTTACTTTAACTTTACAAGTCACGCTGGTTTAGAACCTTCTGTTAAGTCTTCTGTAGCTTTGCCAAGAGTTTGTTGATCTCTCATGGTGTTGAGTTAAAGCTGATATCATCTGACTCTTGAGGATTTCAGTCTCTTTCTCTTTTGTGTAGTGGTCTGGTTTTCATCACAGGAGTGATTTTCAATATCTGTGATTGCTCGTGTTTCTTTTGCAACCACCAAACAAAAAAGGTTCAATGTTAAACAAGCATCGGACTTAATGGGAATGGGATACAACATATTGGAGATCACTTCCATTGTATTTGAGTAAAACTTGCATCTATCGTCTCACTCTGATTTGACTATCACCTTTACCTGGAGTTGAATGGAAGATGACTAGAGAAATCCAGGCTTTAATCATGGCAAGGAGTCTGAAAGAGTGGATACATCACTCATGTACATAACTTGAAACTAGTTTGCCTGCTATAAATTACTTGATAATAGAAATTGATCTGTGTGCCTATTTCTCATAATAAAAAAAGTGTTCTTCCATATATGACAGTACTGTGCCTTTAAGAGACAGTGCTGTTGTTCAGTGCTGTTTCCATTACAGAAAGGTGTTGCCACAGCGGTGACAGAATGTCTGCTTCAGAAACAATGGATAAACAGCTTTGAGCTTCTTGACAATTAGACAAAAAAAATGCATAGGTTAAGTCATGCTCACACAGACACAGGGTTTTCGTTTTGCTTTCAGTTGGGGTTTGGAGTTGGCCATTGAAACAGCTCTCTTTCTCTCTTTCTCTCTCTCTCTCTCTCTTTACTCTCTCTCTCTGTTGCAGCAAAAGCTTGCTTTCTCTCTTTGTTGGTAGATTGTTTCTTTAGGTGTTCCTTTCTCCTGGATTGGGGAGGAAATAATACATGAGGAAAATTTACTTGATGAACTTGCCTTTGCCAAGTTTGTGTTTATGGGGTTCTGCTGTATTGATTAAAAGTTAAGTATAATTTTTTTTTCATTAAGTATTTCAATAAAGTCATTCCAATTCTTTGTTTTTGTTTGTATTTTAACTGTGTTTTAAGAATAAAGTGTATTTTACTAAAGCCCAGTAGCGGACTAATCGAATCTCATCTGGAACACAGTGCCTTACACTTGCCTTTAAATAAATATAAAAGTTAGGGTCTAATTTATGTCATTGATATACTTTGAGGGCGTTTGGAGTGGTCCATAACACATGTCTCTTCCTTAACAGTTGTGGACTGAAGCGGTCTCAAGTTTCTCAATTTTGCCTGGCTGATAATACTACCATTTGAGTAAACAACATTAAAATTGCCCCTTTTATGATATGCACAGCAGACCCTCTTGATACTTGAACACAAGTGAAGATCTTTCCCGCCATAGCAGAGATATAGTGCTATGACAGTTGGCACCTTTCCCATATGTTCTTGTTCAGTTACTTTGTAGTATAGCTTTAGCATTGCGCCCTGAATAAAAGAAAACAGAATACTTCTGCTCTGCCCTTGCTCCAATGGTTAGGGACATTTCCATGCTCTAAATATGCTCATTAGGGTAACAGGAGAAAGTGAGGTCTGCAGATGCTGGAGATCAGAGCTGAAAATGTGTTGTTGGAAAAGCGCAACAGGTCAGGCAGCATCCAGGGGTTTCTCTTCAGTCTTTCCCCTACTGGTAAATGCCATTATTGTGGTCTGGTCAGCACTTGCCTCCATTCATGACTATTGGATACAGTGTCTGAGACTTGGAACAGGTCAGAATAAAACACGGTGCATGTGCAAGCTATTAACATTTATTAACTATAAACTACAAACGTAAACATGATGGAGCAGAACCTATGTCCCATAAGGTCTCAGCCCCAGGAGATCTGACATCATCATAAGATACATGTCTAGTAACTATTGTAAGCATATTGGTACAATTAACCATTTAAAGGATTGTCCTAATGTCTTGCCATAACGTTTTTATGAGATCAATGGTAACAATGCAGAAATTCTTTCAAGAGCCAATTCTTTGGGATTTCTATTGATCTTCCACAGGAGCCATAGTCAGAGAATACCCCAGAAATGATTTGCTTCCCTGCTCTGCATTATTGCTACTGGGTTCAATAAAATCCTATTCATGAGCCCTTCTATTTTCACCTCCATTCATCAACTCATAACATTGGCCTCCGTATGTTGACAACACCCAGTTGTCAACAAACTGCTAACATGACCCCTTCACGTATCTACGTTTCAAGCTTTCCCTTGGCACTTAATATTAGATGAGCAGACATTATTTCAGCTAAATACTGGGAAGACAGAAGATGTCTGCGGTCCCCTCCACGAAATCCACTCATGAGCCACTGGTTCCACCTTTTGTCCTGCAACCATTTCAAGCTGAATTTGACAGTTTGCAGTCTGTTAGTGGCTATGTCTTACTCTGAGATAAATGTCCAAACTCATATCTGTACCATTAGCAAGATACATTACTGCCAGTTGCACAACATTTCTTGCCATTGCCCAGGCTCACATCTGCTGCTTAAAAGGAAGTTTCACATCACATTTGTTGCAATCGAAATCCTGCCAAAGTGAGCAACGAAACAGAATGATCCAAAATGGTGGATGTGGTGATGGAGCCAATGATACTTCATAGTCTTTGGATTTCTGAGAGACCAAGACAGCCAAAAGACCATCCTTGAAAGGGAATGGCATTGTAAGATAGTGTGAATATGAACTTCCTGTTTCCCAACTACCTCCCCTTCCCTCACCCTTAACTTCCCATTCTGAGGAGAAAGTGAGGACTGCAGATGCTGGAGTTCAGACTCAAAGAGTGTGGTGTTGGAAAAGCACAGCAGGTCAGAAAGCATCTGAGGAGCAGGAGAATTGATGTTTCAGGCATAGGCCCTTCATTAGGAATGAGGCTTGTGGGCCAAGGGGGCTGGGAGATAAATGGGGGGGAGGAGGTGGGATGGGGCTGGGGGGAAGGTAGCTGAGAATGCGATAGGTTGGAGAGGAGGATGGAGCAGATAGGTGGGAGCAGATAAGTGAAGCATCTTCCTTCTCACTGATCCACTCCCCCCTCCTCTCCGATCAATTACTTTCACTCCACCTTCATCTACACATCGCATTCCCAGCTACCTTCCCCTCAGCCTCACCTCCACTCCAATTTATCTCTCAGCCCCCTTGGCCCACAAGCCTTCCCTTTCTGAGTCCTTGCTTTCAGTCAAACACAAACTGCTGCCTGGTAGATGAAAGAAAGCACTAGCACAGCACTGATGTGATGGCTTTATCAGTAGAACTGACAGCCCAGGCATTGGCACTGAACTTGACTTGAGGTTGATATTGGGATCAATAATAGGCTGCAGCCAGATCAGGGTGACAAGATATTGGGTTGCCAGCTCATGGGTGGGCAAGGTGAATGATAATTATTGCTACAGAGGACGCCAGTGAGTTCATTGATGGAATGACATATGTGAGAGAGCTGACTGAAGATATACACCAAGACTGAGTGTGTTAGCTGGTTTTCTGGATTGCAACCTGTCAGTGCTGAGAAATGTGGAGGCGTCTGGATCCCACTTAGAAAAGTAGCAGAATGTATGGCATGGAGCTTGTCCTCTTTGTAGCTTCTGCTCCACCTCACAGCTTTTCTGTAGATACTGAGGCATTGCTTCTGCCACACATACATCTTCTTGCAGCCTTTGTATCCCATAGTCCTCTGCCATTTTTGGGAGGATGTAGCAACATATTCTTGCACATACAACAAATCTCCTCCAAAATAATCTTCCAGGGTACATTGCAGCACTTTCCAATCGAAAAGGTTTCAAAGCATGACATATCTGCAACCATGGTGCTTGGTTGCTTAAACAAAGCTACTGCAAACACTCCCTGCTGTTTCAATCTTGTGTTTGAAGGAGTGGATAACGCATGCATAATCAAGACCCGTGTTGCCCAAGTTTAGGATGCAGGCATCACATCAGGTGTCACAGTAGGGTCAATGCAAAATGTTTGGATGACTGCATGGGATGCCACTGTTTGTGCCCACTTGTGTGAGAAGGCCACTTAGATTGTACAGGAAGCAGCTTGAAACTGTTCTCCTCAATACAGCAAGACAACCGTTGAAAGCCCACCAAATCCAGGGCTATGCGATTCAATGTCACGTCCACATTCTTAATAATTATGATCGAGGCCCAGAGGAAAAAGGTAATACTTATTAAATACTTGCCTTACATTCAGTTGCATTTAAATATCAATCCATTTTCTATATTTGAGATAATTTGGATGTAATGTAATTATAGAGTTTAGAAGCACCATAGACAATAATACAATGCATTTGATTAGAATTATAATCTACTTTGTTGTCATAATTTCAAAAAAGGTAATGACTTTCTTTCATGCCTGTTTAAAATTGTGTTTTTTTTTATTTTTGTGATTAATCATCTGCTCAAATCGGACTTCAAGTTTCCTCGTGTTACTCACCTCAAGCAACCATCAGAGAAATTTTCAGCATTGCACATCAGGTCACCATTAAAGCTATGGTTAAACCAAGACTTATGAATATTGAGCAACATTTGCCTTTTTTTTTGCAGTTCACATCTGTTTGACAAATAGGAAACTGCTAAATTCTCTTTTACTCTTGGGGATCAACAACTTGCAATTGTAAAGTATATTTAATGTCATAAAATGTTCCAAAGTCAGAATCAATACACACAATCTTACACCCAATTAAAGAAGGATATACCATGACAAGAAGAATGAGGGAGAGGTGGAGAATGACTATCCACACTCATCTACACACGCACCTCTCACAGACTTCTAACCCTTTACACTTGCACTCATACACATACACACACTCTCTCACAGACACCATACCTCCCCATACACACACACCCCCATGCATGCATGCACCTATAATTTTGCGGTATAAATTTGTACTTGCAGAATTATATTTTAGTTTGCTCAAAAACTGCATGAATCCATGTAAGATTCTGTAAATCCCTTATTTAGAAATAGAATCAGTCTAAACACTGGGGCACAGACAGCCTCACACAGGGCACATCACACCTTCACTGCATTATCTGAGACGACATGGCATCTATTGTTAAAGTTCACTTCAGAATGTAACTGTAAGGAATTTTTGGCATTTACATATGAAAGAACTGAAACCAACATGGTCATTCTAAAAGATGAGAAACTTAACAAACAATCCAGGTCTTTTTCAATATAAAGTTTTAGTTGCATCACACTGTGAACTTTTGCTATAAATTCTGTCTTATGATCTTGTACTCCACAACCACCTGATGAAGGAGTAACACTCTGAAAGCTACTGCTTCCAAATAAACCTGTTGGACTATAACCTGGTCTTGTGTGTGATTTTAAATTTTTAAAAGACATTAGGACAGGTTCATGAATAGAAAAGGTTTAGAGGGATATGGGCCAAACTCAGGCAAATGGGATCATTTCAGTTCAGAAACTTTGGTCGGCATGGACAAATTGGGTCGAAGGGCCAGTTTCCATGCTGTATACCTCTATCACTCAATGACTGTGTGACTATCTGACTGTATGATTGATGAGTAGGACTTGGTGCAGTTAGAACATGGGCAGTTTTGGATGAGCTGGAGATCATGAAAAACAAAGGAAGGATGACCCAACATGAAAGTTGAACTCTGTAATGGGAAAGGGTGGATAAGTGTTTCTGAAGCATTGAGATTGTGTCTATGGCATAGATGGACAATATTATGGTGTTAATGATGGAAGCAATGTGAGTAAAAGGGTCTATTCAGGATCAAGTGGCATGGTGATTTTGTGAGCAATGAGAGGAGCAGGTTAGAAGTTTAAATACACGGGATATGAACATCAATGATCAGTCTGCATTTCTTGTCCATCCCTTGTTGCTATTTAAAAGGTTGTGGTAAGCTACTGCTGCAGTCCATGTGGTTTATGGACACCCAAAATGCTATTAGGGGAGTTTCCAGGATTTTGACCCAATGATATTGAATCAGTGACCGTTGAATTCCAAGTTGGGATGGTGTGTGGTTTCAAGAGAAAATTACAGTTATGAAGTTCCATGTATCTGGTGCCCCTGTCCTTTGACTTAGTAGAGGTCACAAGTTGGAAGGTGCTATTGAAGGATCGTTGGTGAGTTTTTGCAGTAGTACACATTTCTGCCACTGTGTATCAGCTGTGGAAGGAGTGAGTATTGAAGGTGTTACATGGATTGCTGATCAGGTAGGTTGCTTTGTCTTGGTTGGCATTGTTGCAACTGCATCCATGCCAGTAAATGAAGAGTAATCATTACGTTCTTGACATACGCTTTACAGTTGATGAACAGGCTTTGAGAAAGGTGAGTAACTCAACACCTTCTGTTTTTGCCACACTATTTATACAGTCCATTTTAATTTATTATCAATGCACATGTGATGCTGATAGTGGGGGATCCTGTGATGATAATGCCATTGAATATCAAGGGACAATGGTTAAATTCTCTCTTACATTGGAATGGAATATGTCATTCAGGCCATCAAACCTGCTCTGTCATTCAAGCAGATCATGGCTCATCCTTTACCCAAATGACACTTTGTCACATTATTTCCATATTCTCTGATCATATTGTTCTCCAGAAATCTATCAATTTCTTTCTTGAACTTGCTCAATGATTGACTTTCCTGGTGAAGAGAATTCCAAAGATTCACTACCCTCTAAATGAACAGGTTATTCCTTATCTTAGTCTTAAATGGCCTACCCCTAAAACTGACATCATGTTCCCTGGTTTGAGACTCACCAGCGAGAGGAAACACCTTATCTATATCCACTTTGCCACAGCTTGTAAGAATATTGTACATGTCAATGAGGTTAGCCTTCTTTCTTTTAACATCTGGGAAGTACAGACCTAATCGTATCATAAAACAATCCCATCAACCCAAGGTTCAATTTGATGAACTTTTCTTTCACTCTCTCCATAGCAAGTATATTCTTCCTTAAGTAAGGAGACCAAAACTGTGTAATATTCTCCAAGTTACTCTTTCTATAGGTTGTCATAGCTTGGCAATTGTGTGGTGTGATGATTATTTGTCACTTCTTAGTCAAAGCCAGAATGTCAACCATGTCTTGCTGCATATGCTCATGGGCTACTTCAGTATCTGAGGAATTATGAATTGAGTTGATCATTACACTACGATTAGCAATCATTCCACATCTGACCTATTAATGGAGAGATGGTCGTTAATGAAAAAGCTAAAGGCATTTGGGCCAAGAGCATGATTCTGAGAAACTCCTGGAGAGATCTTCTGTAGCATAGGTGATTGACCATCAACAATTAAAACTGTCTTTCTTTGTTCTGGAAATGTGGAAAATTGACTTCAATCAATGGAGTTCTCCTATTAAATGCTATTGACTACAGCATTGTTGGAGCTTTAGTAATACTGTAGTCAATGGCAATTAAAGGGAAAACTTCACTGGTTGAAGCCAATTTTCCACATTTTCAGGAAAATGCTAGTGTTATAAGTGTACTGAATGGATTGTTTAGGGACACAGATAACTCTGGAGCACATGTTTTCAGCACTACTTGCAGAATATTGTCAGGCCCCACAGCTTTTGCAGTGTCCAGTTCCTTCAGTCATTTCTTGATATTATGTGGAGTGAATCAAATTGACTGAAAGCTGGCATCTATAATGCTGAGGCCATCACGAGGCAGATTATCTACTTGGTACTTCCGGCTGAAGATGTCTGAAAATTCTCCAACCTTATCTTTGCTTCGATGTGCTAGGCATCCCCATTATTGACTCTGAGGATATTTGTGGAAGCCTCTGCTTTTCTATCGTTCAACTCCGAGTGGTGTTCAACGTGGAGGAGAATTGGCTGAAAAGGATGGAAGGTGATATGTTGTGATCAGCAGGAGGTTTCCTTGCTCATGTTTGACCTGATGCTATGACAGTTCCCGGAGTCTGGACTCAATATTGAGAACTCTCAGGACAACTCTTTTCTGACTACATAGCACTGTGTCATCACTTCTGGTGGATCTGTGCTGTTGATGGGACAGAACTTATCCAGGGATGGTGATGGTGGTGGATGGGATAATGTCTGTGAAGTATGCTTTTGTAAGATTGGCTTTGTTAGGATGTTGCTTGGCTAGCTTGTGGGGTCAGCTTTTACAATCTTGACCCAAGCCCCAGATGTTAGTTGTAAGGATTTTGTGAGATCAATAAAGCTGTTTGTGCCATTGATCCTATCATCGTGGTTGATGCTGGGTGGACTGTCTAGTTTCATCCCAGTTATCAGAATTTGTCACAGTTTTAATACAACTAAATGACTTGCTAGGCCATTTCAGAGGGCATTTAAAAGTCAACCTCTTTGTTGTGATTCTGGAGTCACATATAGGCCAGACTGGGGAAGAACATTAGTTTTCCTTCCTTCAATGCTATTAGTGAACCAATGGGTTTATATAACAATCAGCAACGGTTTTAATATCATTGTTACACAAGCTTTTAGCTCGCGTTTTGTTAACTGATTTTAAATGTCACCATTTGCTGAGGGGGGTTTGGACCCATTGTTCCCCTGAGCAGTAGCTTGTATCTCCAGGTTTCAGGTCTAGTGACAATGCCCCTATGACACCACCTCTCCTGCTGATGAAATGGTAAAGATGTGGAAACTGTAGTTTCAAATATAACCCCACTATTTAAGGAAGGAGAAAGACAGAAAAAGAAGGGAAATAGAGGCCAATTAGTGTGATATCAGGAAGAATTTAAATGCTAGAATCTATTATTAGGCTGTGTGGAAAATCATAATGGCCCAGATATTCTGGCTACCTCAGGAATAGAGTTTAACTGAAACTAATTCCCTTTAAAATTGTCCACTTGCCTTGATGATTTTCCTAACTAAGACGTCATTTCTGGTTTGTCCTAAATGTAATATCCACAGGAAATTGGGGAGAAGTCTCCTCAATGTAGGAGTAGCATTGCAGGCCAAGTCATGCCTCTTTTCCACTTACCACATTTGCTGTCAACACCTCAGGAATTAAGGGGTGAAATGATACTTGGATAGGGACTGAGGAAAGGTAGGTGTGTAAAGTAAATGAAAGGAATAGGGTGAGAGGTGGGAAGGTATAGGAATTGTGCCAGGTGGGTGATGTGTCCAGTGGATCAGATGCCTGGTGGGTGTAGTAGTTAGGGTGCCAGGTAAGTGAATGTCAGGTGGATTCCAATTTAATGGGAGTGTATGGGGCTTGTGTCTAACAGGGCAAGGTTGAGTTGGGCTGGGGGCAGGAGTGGCAGTGTTGGGTCTAGTAGAGACATTCTTTGAGCAGTGTGGTTCTAATTCTATTGGGGTCATATTGGGTGAAGCTTTGTAGAAGGGTTCAGGATGGGTGTTGGGTCCAGCATGTGGATGAGAGGGTCAGGTTGTGTGTCGGGTTTCAATTTAATAGTTACCCTGGAGTTAGAGGAGGTTTTTAATTTTTTAACCTATTCTGGCTGACTATTATGTTTAAATGAGTTAGAACCTTCTGAATTTT
Source organism: Chiloscyllium plagiosum (assembly GCF_037043375.1). Taxonomy (NCBI): domain Eukaryota; kingdom Metazoa; phylum Chordata; class Chondrichthyes; order Orectolobiformes; family Hemiscylliidae; genus Chiloscyllium; species Chiloscyllium plagiosum. The sequence goes on from NW_028270140.1 coordinate 70,769,581, forward strand.
CCAACCTTAACAGACAGTTTAGGATGGCTCCAGACGCAGATATTATTCATTATAAAATTCAATTTCTCCAGGCAATTCCTACAGACTATTTTATGTCTGAGATTCCACATGGTCCCAATGCACCATTCCAGACTACATGGCTCCAATGACCCTCTGGCCATTAAATTATCTGGGCCATCATATCTGATAGATATCAACACAGAATAATGGAGGAATAATTGTGTCTGATAAATCTGTTTGATTTTTTATTTGAGAATTAAATTTATAATGTGGTTAGGAGGGATTTAATGTATTTCAACCTTCAAAAATAATTTAATACAGTGCCACACAAGAGAATGTTGCATAAAATTTGGATGTGTGAGTCTTGTATTAATATCTTTGCATGGATTGAGAATTAGTTAATGATAGTAGGCAGAGGGTACATCGAGAAGAGATAATTTTGGATTGGTAAGGTACCAAAAGGATCAGCATTTGGGCCTCAGATACTTACATTCTATATCAATGATTTAAATAAGGAAATTCTTTGCCATGTGTCCAGGTTATTGATTATACAAAGTTAAATTGGAAAGAAAGCAGCAATTTGATGTATAGTAGTAGGACTTAGAAAAAATGGATGAGTGGTCTAGAACGTGACAGAATACAATATGGCAAAAAGGGTTTTGATTGGAAAAATGAGTTCAAAGAGGGCACTTTATAAAGATGATAGAATTAGAATTAAAATTAGAAATAGAATTAGGATTTATTGCTTTGTAATCAAGTATATGATGATATGAGGACAGTGAAAGATATACAGTATTGCCAATTGCAGCACCATCTTAGATACAAGAGTACCTAGGTACAAATTCTTGGGATACAAGGTAGAAAAGTAAACAAACAAACTCAAAAGATTAACATTATAGTCCTTCTTAGTGTTAAGTCAAAAAATAAAGAAATAAAGTTAAAATAAAATGGGACCTGTTTTCATTCAAAGAAATTTGTGTGCCCTTGTTATGGATCAAAGAAGTCAACATGCAGGTACAGCAAGTAATTAAGAAAGGAAAAGTTATTTTACCTTTTGTTGCAAAGGGATTTGCATATATGTATAAATAAGTTTTGTTCAATTATACAGACATTACGAGGCCACACCTGGAATGCTGTGTAAACTTTGATTTCTATTCCCCATGAAACATATATTTGCCTGAGAGGAAGTGCAACGAATGTTCACTAGGTTGGTTTGGGATGAGGGAATTCCTGGGATGAGAAGAGATTGAATAGAAATAGGTGCTGAGAATCTGGAACACAGGGTCACAGAAGAAGTAATGAACTATTTAGGACTCTGATAAGAAGTGATTTCTTACCTCAAAAGGTTAAGAATCTTTGGAAATCTGTATTCCTGAGAGTTGCAGTTGTTCAGTTATTAAGTATGTTCAGGATAGAAGTTGATAGATTTTTGGGTACTAAGAAAATTCAAGAGTATTGGAATATTGCAGCAAGGTGAGTATTGTAGGTGGGTCTGAAAGATTTAATACTGAGGAGTATCATAAGTACCGCCCTCTATCATGATGACAAGTGGACATATAGGTTGGAATATAGTGAAGTCCTAGCATCAGGTCCTCAAAGCTTCTGTAACAATGTCTCTCATAATAATGTAAACTGTAAGTAGGTATTAATATATAATAAACTATGGGCCCAATCTTAAATTGTTTTGGCTAAATCCAAGTTGCATCAAGTTTTTTAAAGGATATCCGTCATGAGGACTAGATAGTCATGAAGACATACCTTTTCAAATGCAACTCGTTAACTGTCCACCCTACAACATGGTGTCCCTCACATCCAACTTACCAGCTGCCATTCCTGGAACATCTCGTCACTCAATGGATATCCAGAAATCACCAGTATCCCTTGGGCCTGCACCATCTTTAAAAAGATTAAAAGTGCAGCTGGTAAAGCACTGTCTGTCTGGAACTACCCTGCTTGGCTCCTGACATTTGTCCCAGAAGTGGCAGACTGGGGTCACTGTTGTGTGCAAACCCAGAGAAAGATAATCAGTTGTACATTAATAAAAATTCTAGCTTGATCTTTGAACACTGGACTCAAAACACTCACTCTGCCTCTCTCTCTCCATACGCTGCCAAACCTGCTGCGTTTCACCAGCACTTTGTGTTTCAATACTCTACAGTTGGCTGGATGAGTCCAGTTCCAGCAACCCTCAAGAAACTCTCCATTATCCAGACACTTCATTGTTATTCCATCCACTACTTGAAATATTTACCAGATGTAAAAATATTGAAATTTGGGGGAACAAAAAGGCTATTTGGCTGCCCGTCAAACATCATTTAATTGGATAATCAGTAGTTTTGCTTTCCAATTGTCATAGGAAGAGAATAATTCACAAGGATGGATGTGTTGACTGACTAATGGCTGGAGTGAGAGAGAAAGTGATTTGGTGAAATTTGCACATGGTCAGGTAAAATCAAAATCGAAAAAGTTGTTAGATCTTTGTGGGCAACTTGATTTGGATGAGAATTTAAGAGGCATCATTAGTAAGCTTGTGGATGACACGAACTTTGGTGGTATAGAAGATTATTTAAGATTACAAAGGGATCTTGAACAAATGGGCCAATGGGCTGAGGAGTGGCAGATGGGGTTTAATTTGGACAAGTGTATGGTTTTGCATTTTGCTAAAACAAACAAGGGCAGGATGTATACAGTTGATGGTAGGGTCCTGGGGAGCCATTTTTTTCCTCCTAATGCTACAGTATTAGCTCAAAACAACCTGTCCAGGACAGGACTGTAACCAATATCAGCTTCGGAATATTTCTGCTGCATGTAGCATTTGCTACAGATATAAGCCTCACTGAGTGGCAGTTAACTCAAGAATGTAAATCATCTGAGCAATGGCCCTTTGTAACTGTTTGATCAACTGAGAGGGTAAGCTCCCGGGAGAGTGGAATCCTGGCATGATGATACAGACTACTTCAGTTATCATCAGATGTACAATTGAGGAAGCATATAAAAGACTTATTCATGAATATTTACATGCAATGCCATGATGGGTTCTTCTTTCAACAATAAAATTGACATTTTCAGTCAACCATCAGTTGTGAACTAATGAATATAATGTTTGATTGTGTTGTAGTATGACTCAATTAAGTCTAAATATAAGATTGATCAGGCCAGACTTGTTGGTAACAGTTAAAGTACATTTGTTATTACACTGTGCTAAACAGTAAGGCTATAGTTCAGCATGCTCAAGCTGCCAACTTCTTTGCACAGAACTAACCCATAACAAAGGTGGTCACTGAAATCATGACTTATCTCTGAGGGTCTGCTACATATCCTCTCTTGACATATATCTCAAGTGTGAAGAACCAGAGCCACAAGAAGCTGAAAAATGTGTGACCAACTTCAAATCTGCAGTTAGAAGTTTGGCTCATGCCATGGCCCAACAGAACAGGCCTGGCACCTCCCCTCAACACTGAATCCTGCTCCATCAACAAGTGCAGTTTCCAGTGCAGTTTTCAAAACTTCTGTTAAACCTCTGTTGTCACCCAACTGACTCCCGAGACAGAACATGAAGGGTGTGCCAAAGGGAAGGAGCTTCTTGTTAAAGGAGAGCTGGCTCAGCCATGTTGAAAGCCTGGACATTTGAGAAAGTTTAGCAAAACCATAAGCATTCTGGAGTTTTTAGGGAAAAGCCTTCATTTTCTTGGCTAGTCACCCAGATAATGCCCAAACTCTGATAAAGGTTTGGTATCTTCTATGGAATGGCAAGATTCAGTTGTTCAGATGCCTCTTGAGAGGAAGATTATTAGGGAAGTTCAATATTTTATTGGATATGCCACTCATGATTAGATTAAATTAGATTAGATTACTTACAGTGTGGAAACAGGCCCTTCGGCCCAACAAGTCCACACTGACCCTCCGAAGAGCAACCCACCCAGACCCATTCCACTACATTTACCCCTTCACCTAACACTACGGGCAATTTAGCATGGCCAATTCACCTAACCTGCACATATTTGGACTGTGGGAGGAAACCAGAGCACCTGGAGGAAACCCACGGGTCTCTGGCGCTGTGAGGCAGCAGTGCTAACCACTGTGCCACTGTGCCACCGTGCCGTGGAAGTATGTCTGACCCTCTCCACAGGAATTTTAAGACCCACAGAATTTAGAAATCATAGCTCCCAAGAGGAAATCAGCCTTTCAATTCTATCTTTTGCCAGTTTCCGTGCTATATGACTCGGTAACTCTATGGTTACGACTCTATAACTAGCAACAGAAAAATCTGCATAATTGTGTAAAATTGTTAAAAATCCCCATTGACCCTGATGATATGATGATAAATCACCTGTAGGATTCATAGTAAGCAAAATGTTTATCAATATATGTTTTCAAATGTTTTTCGAAGGATATTTCCTGAGCAGTTTGGGTGATGTGCTGTTCCCAGCTTGTTTCGGGTTAAGATTGAATTAACCAATAAAATGCTACTGTGTAGGATTTAATTAACTTGTGCTGTCTGTTCCTCTCCTCTCCACGCAATGACATAAAAAGTATTTTGTCAGAGTTTATTTCCTAAATGCAATGGCTTGTTGTTGCAGCACTCTGTCAGGCTTTCAACCCAGTAAAAGCAGTAAAAATGTAAGTGCTTCCAAAATATACTTTGATGGCAAGATTTACTGCATGTCCTATAAGTGTAAATCTTATTTTTCATAATTTATGAATAATTAGCATATAGTAGAATATGTAAGTGAAAAATAATGGCTTGGATAAAAATTCATTTGATTAGCTATAATAAACCATTCAAATATACAGGATCCTTTGTTAATTTATGGAAAGTCAATTCTGCGGCTAGACTGGATAATGAGGTGCTAAACAGGTCCTTTTTGCTATTCACAGGATGTACAATCATAATTGCTTTTGAGAAGGTGGTGGAAACCACCTTCTTGAACTACTGCAGTTTGTGTGATGAAAGTACTCCAATAGTCTTTCCATTAACACAGTTAGGTCGGGAGTTTCAGCATTATCATCTATTCAAACAACCACTTATAGTTGATAGTCGGTTAACTGCTCTTACTGACTTTAGTTTATTTTATTTTACAAGAGCAAGCTGAATTCCAATCTAATGACTACTTATCTGATATCTTCCAATGAATTTCTACTTGCATCAAATTTCTAGTTTCCAATCTCTGATTGATTCCAACAGCAATTCAGCGAACTCTTCCAAATTAAATTGCTCCAGAAATACATGAAAGAATCTGGACAAGATAGATTGATAAGATTAACGTGTAGTTGTTGTGATAGAAAGAATTCATATAAGCCTTCAAACGTGAATAATTATAGGGACGAATGGGAATCAGATGGAAATGTATTCATTACAAGTTACAAAGTTAAAAATCGCACAACATTAGGTTACAGTCCAACAGGTTTGTTTAAAGCACTAGCCATTGGAGCACTGTTCCTTCATCAAGTGGTTGGAAAAATAAACCAAATAAACCTGTGGACTATAACCTGGTGTTGTGTGATTTATAACTTTGTACACCCCAGTCCAACACTGGCATCTCCAAATCATGATTACAAGTTACATTTGCCCTCCTTTTTCTTTAATGTAAGCTGCTCTACAATTTAGCTGCATTCTTCACAGATTATCAATGATCAAACCATTTCCAAATTCTTAAATGCACACTTCAGCTGCTTTGATTTCAGTTGTCAAAACAAAATGACACCATCTTACAAGGAGAAAAACACAAAAGATTTGTATTTACACAGTCTTTCATGATGTTCAAGAAATGCTTCAAGTCAACTACACACTTTTGAAACATTATATAATAATTATCTGGCATTCTGCACCAGATAAGTAGAAATTTTCTCAGTTAAGAATTGAGGAGACTACAGGCCATTGTTTTGGTTCCAATTTCCAACTCCATTCCCTTATTACTTACTTGATCCCTCTTCCTTGCAATAGTCTGTGAGTAACCCATTCTGTTCACAACCATGGGGTTACATTTGACTGTAAGGTAAATTTCCACTCTCAAAATTGTACCGTTATTAAGATTGTCCATTTTCACCTCTGTAATGCTAACCCTTGCTTCAACTTGTATGTTGTTGAAACCCTCTTTCCTAGCTTTGTTTCCAGTCTTGTCTATTCCAGAGCACTCCTGGCTGGTCAACCACATTCTAACATGTGCAAAATAGAGATTGCACAAAACTCTGCTGTCTGTTACTTAACTTGCAGCAAGTCCAGTTACTCCATTACCCTTATGGTCATGGACCTGTTAAAGCAACATCTTGATTTTAAAATTCTCATCCTTGTTTTCAAATTCCTCCATGACCTCATCCTCTCCTTTGCACAGTAACCTTCTTCAGCCCCACAATCCTTCAGGGTATATATACACCTTTTGGGTTTGTTTTGTAGTTAACGTCCTTCCTATGCTTCTCTAACTCTCCGGGTCACTTTCCTCATTTAAGACACTCCTTAAGACTTACTCTATGGCCCTGCCTTTAGTTATATAATCTGATATCTCCCAATGTGCTCAATGCCTTATTTAGTTTTATAATGCTTCTGTGGAATGCCTTGGGATTTATTACATTAAAGGTGTTATATCAAAATAAGTTTTTTAAAAATGTCATTGATGTTATAATCGAGGAAGCAGAGGAGCAAACATTTGCACGGCAAATTCCCACACACGGTAATCTAATAATGACCAGGCAAGGTGATGTTGATGTTGATTACAGGATAAGCATTGGCCAAGACCCCAGGAATAACTCCCCTACTCTTCAAAGTAGTGCGATACTGTCTTTTACTGCTATCTTTTGTGGCAAATGTGGCATAATGTCTTATCTCAAAGATGACATCTCCAACTGTGTTGCACTGTCCCAGTACTGCACTGGGACATCAAACTTTGTTTTATGCTCAAGTATTGAACTGGCACATGAACCACAATCTCCTGAGAGTGAATTTGACACCAATTAACAAGATGTAGCACATTTCCACAGCATGAATGAGCAGCATCATTTCTTTAAATGTTTATTCAGCCAAAAGTAACCGTGCATTCTCTAAACATTGTCTTCTGGTGAGTTGCCTTGGTCCATGGTACAGTTTGATTTAACTTTAGATCATGCATTTGTAACAGAAGGCTTTGGATAGGATCGTAACAATGTTTTAACAGTAAACCACAGATTCCATTTTAACCAAATATAGTTTCTAACAGTTTCAGTTTATATCAGTAAGAAATTAACGACAATATGATTTGATTTGATTTATTATTCTCATATAGGAACAGTGAAAAATTTTGTTTTGTGAGCAGTACAGGCAGAGTAGCAGAAGGAGTTTAATTTAGATAAATATGAGGTGCTACATTTTGGAAAGGCAAATCAGAGCTGGGCCTATACACTTACTAGTAAGGTCCTGAGGAGTGTTGCTGATCAAAGAGACCTTGGAGTGCAGGTTCATAGTTCCTTGAATGTGGAGTTGCAGGTGGATAGGAGAGTGAAGGAGGCGTTTGGTATGTTTTCCTTTATTGGTCAGTGCATTGAGTATAGGATTTGGGAGGTCATATTGCGGCTGTACAAGACATTGGTTTGGCAACTTTTTGAGTTTTGTGTGCAGTTTTGGTGTCCTTCCTATAAGAAGGATGTTGTGAAACTTGAAAGGATTCAAAAAAGATTTACAAGGGTGCTGTCAGGGTTGGAAGGTTTGAGCTACAGGGAAAGGCTGAATAGCCAGGGGCTATTTTCCCTGGAATATTGGAGGCTGAAGGGTTACCTTATAAAGGTTTATAAAATCATGAGAAGCATGAACAGGATAAATAGGAAGGTCTTTTCCCTGGAGTGGGGAGTCTAAAACTAGAGTGTATAGGTTTGAAGTGAGAGGGAAAGATATAAAAGTTCAAAGTTTTCATACAGAGCATGGTGCCTATATGCAATGACCTACCAGCTGAAGTGTTGGTGGGTGCTATGATGACAAATTTAAAAAGCTTCTGAATGTCTATATGAACAGGAAGGATTTAGAGGGATATGGGCCAAATGCTGACAAATGGGACTAGATGTATACAGGATATCAGGTTGGCATGGACTGAAGGATCTGTTTCTATGCTGTACATCTTGATGGCTCTGTGACTCAAGATCATATCATCGAAAGTGCATAATTATAATTGAACAGAGAGAGGTATACAATGATCCGGCTGCAGAGAAGATGCTTCAGACCTGCAAACAGATTTAAAAGAGCATTGTTAGTAATGGTAACAGTGCTAGAATTGAGGTTTAAAATAGCAGAACGATTGGAAAATATGTAAGAATAAGATCTGCCGTAGAGAGCTTGCAAAGAGTTACCATGCTTCAGCACCATCTTGACAAAAGTCCAAAGGTATTAAAGGAAAATTAGACCTTCGTTCCCCTGGGAATTACACTTTCCATTTGCACCAGATTTCACTTGGTTCTATAAAGTTTATCCGAAATAATTTAAATCTACCTTTTACCATTTTTCTTTCTCTTTGTCTTGTTTTGATGAAGTGTCATTGCTTCCAATCAATTCTCTTTGCTTCTTAACCTCTTTTTAGGAACAATATGTACTTTGGACTTCTATAATGGAATCCAAAAGGCACATAGGCTTAAGAATGTTGCTCTCCACAAATCTCTACACCAGAAAAACCTTCGACCATGGTAACATGGATTCTTTTCCTACATTTCAGCTTCATGAAAGGATAAATTAATTTAAATATCAGTGAAGTTTGGGTTCACATAAATCTTCTAAAATAAGACTCTGGTACTTTCAGTTCCACTGAATCAATGATAGTTTCTTCTGTTACTCTATTGCAGAAGTAAATATACAATTGTTGCAATATTCTTCTGAATAGAAATTCATTAAAAATCAGCTGAAAAAATGTGTTTAACTAAGACTACAATAGTTATAATATAATAGAAAGTAATATCATGTCACTAAACACACAGGTTGCAATTTTCAAATACCTTCTGAGAATGTGTAAACAGTATAAGCAGACAGAGAAAGAGTTAAGTTCTGAGTTTTGTGAAGTAAGAGGTTCAACTGAGCATGACTCAGATCAGATAAGAACTTACAGTTAACAATGGGGTGTGGGGGTAAGGGTAATGGGTTAACAAGGTGGAAAAGCATTCATTATGTGGGGTCATTTCACAGTATTGGAAGCATTCAGTATGCAAAGTCAGCTAATAAAGGGGAATTGTATGAATCCAGTTAACAAGGTTAAGAACATTCATTGGATAACAGTGAAGGACTTGGTCTCTGCTATTGATACTTGTTGATTGTAATGGTCACCCAATTAATATGTATGTTCCCTTATCTGGATGCTCCTCCCTGTAAAATGACTATATAGTTCATTGGGAAACTGCTGTTCCAGAGAAGACCATAAACTCATTGTCTCTATGCACACGGACAATTGTTCTCTCTCCCTCCAGGACCTGGAATAAAGATGAAGGAGATAAAACTATACTGTGTCTCTGAATGTTTTGCTTCAACTGAGGGGTGGAAAGGGATGACAAAATTGGCATAGTCGGCAGGATCCAAACAAATAGTTATGACTGGACACTGTCAGCGGTCTCAACGCAGGTGGGCTCACAAGGTCTGATTTTAAACCTTGGTCCCTCTAGATATTCCTGTGTGTTGGAAATGATCCCCTCACTCGGTCGCTCTCTATTCGACCAATTTCTAGAACGGTAATTAGTTTAGTTGAGGGACACGGTTTCACAAGAGCTCTGGCAGGCAGAGGTTCGAGTCGTCTGCGCTACATTGGGGGAGGGGGATTTGATTGAGGTTTGGGTGCTCTGCACAGTACTGGGGTTTAAGTCCCCTGGGGTGGGTTTGATTGAGGTTCGAATCCTCTGCGTGGTGTTGGGGTTTGAGACCCTTGGGGGGATGTATGATTGAGGTTCATGTCCTCTGCGTGGTGTTAGGGTTTGAGTCCCTTGGGGGGATATGTGATTGAGGGTTGAGTCCTCTGTGTATTACTGGAGTTTGAGTCCCCTTGGGGAGTAGGGAGGGGGGGGGCGGGTTGTGGGTGTGATTGAGGTTCAAGTCCTCTGTAAGGTACTGGGGTTTGAGACCTCTTGGGGGGGTTTGTGATTGCGGTTCGAGTCCTCTCCGTGGTACTGGGGTTCGAGTCCCTGGCAGGAGTGTGGTTGGAGGTTCAGGTTCTCTGCGTGGTACTGGGGTTAGAGTCGAAACTTTATTGCTGGAACAGCACAGCAGGTCAGGCAGCATCCAGGGAACAGGAGATTCGACGTTTCGGGCACAGGCCCTTCTTCAGGAATGGTTAGAGTCTACTGGGTTGGTTGATTTGAGGTTCAAGTCCTCTGCACTGTGCTGAGCTTTGAGCTCTCCGTGTTTAAGCGAGGTTCAAACTCTCTGTGTTTAAGTGAGGCTTGAACTTTCTGTGTTTAAGTGAGATTTGAGTTCTTTGTGTTTAGGTGGGGTTTGAGCCCCCATGAGGAGTAAAGGAGTAAAGGGGTTAAAGTTCCCTAGTGATGAAATTTGAGGCTCTGCAGTCATTGTTCTGGGGGAAGAGAGTGGTTGGATTGCGGCACCACATGGTCCACTGTGAGGGCTTTCTCTTTTCATAAATGTAAAAAAAAACCTGAGAAACGCTGAAATTAAGGTTGTACTAGTACTTGGGTAGGAAAAGGAAAGTTTCAATGTAGATTGTGCCATGCTGAGAGTGATGTTTAAAAATTTTGGTTTGTTAAAATACTGGTTCAGAAAATCCTTTTAACTAACTGTTTTGCCTTGTTTGAATCAGAATCTCAATTCAATGTGTTTTGTGAGCTATGTAATGAGGCAGTTTTTGTTTTTACATTAAAATTGTACAACATTATGTCCTTCTTAAAATTGTCAAACTTGTAACCTTAAAACAAATTGATTGAGTGCCTTGAACCCCTGATGTGTGCTTCATGTTGCAAATTCAAAGAATGTTGCCATTGTAATTCCGACTGCTTTATTTGGGAAGTTCCATTTGGAGAACATATTTTAAAATATTCAGCATTTGTTTCCCACAAATGTTTGAGATTTAAATCTGAACTGAAACTGCCTCTTCAATTACTAAAGCACAGGAAACATTTTGTTGTTTTCTTGCTGTTCTAGACTTTTGAAATACTTTTCCTGACAGCTTTCACCTGACCAAGTATCAGTTTTTGAATGGAGGTACCCGAGGGTTTGATTTTGGGCCCATTGCTTGTTGTTTATAATTGACTGAATTGTTGAGGCAGTACAATTTTGAAGTTTATGGATCATGTAAAACTTGATAATGTCATAAACAGTGACCAGAGTAACAGATGTCAAGATGATTAAGGATGTTGAAATAGGCAGACACAATTTACTGTAGTTACATGTGTGACTGTCTTCATACTGATAACTATCTTGGCAAGGAAGGTATGAGAGAGGAAATGCAAAGATACTTTCAGCAGCTAACATCATCTCCAGAGTTTCTCCATTCACAGGTAAAGCACGTCTTCACACCACCACCCACCCTTCTCCAACTGATTCAACAGATTCGATCAACTCCTCAGTCATGAGCATGAAAAATCAAGAAACTCGCTCTGAAGGATCTCCATGGTAATTTTGACCAAAGCGTATCACAGAGCACAAGCCACAGCCACTAGCACATACAACCTTTAGCCATAAATGTTGGCATTCAGCACTTGCCAACTTGTTTTGTCTACCATGATACCTCTCTGATGCAGTGGCAGGGTACGCTGAAAGCATAGATTTGCATTGCTGGGTGCACCAGCAACTAGCATAGAATACCTGTTGCAAGGACACTTTGAACACACAGAGAGACCCCAACTTATAGATTGGAACAGACTGCATCTCAGTTGCATTACTGTGAGAGCTGTAGTGGAGTGAAGAGTGATACTAATTTGGTTAATGGGACATGGATGTTTCTCCACAGAAACAATCCTAATTTTCTCCTGTATGGGCCAGGTTCACTCCTCATAAGAGTTGAGTAAGCTAATATCTGACACCCTTCCACCCATATTGACAGCCATATATACCTGCCCAGGTATACTCAGTAAGTGATTTTTACTGCTGGTTTAGGTGGCAGAGGTGTTCTATGGTAGTGAGTAAGCTATGCAAAGAAGATGCAGGGTTAGTACTGTGAGAGGTTGGGGGCGAGAGTGTGACTGTCAGTGAGAAAAGATGTTACAAGCAATAGCGAGAGTGCCAGAATAGGAGCCTTGGTGGCAGTAGGGTGCGGTGGCAGAGATGGAGTGAGTGTAAGGTCTTGGAGAAAAGAGTGTGGCACTTATCTTGGTGATGGAGAGAAGGTAACTGACCGTCTTGCTGTACTGTGTCAGCCACCCCTCTGGACTGCAGATAGCACTGACCTAGACAGCAACCTCAGGCCAGGCCTTGAGGGTCTGGTGGTATAGTGTCCACTGTTGGTCCTCTTAGCACTATTCCTCAATTAGGGGTTCCAGGTCTGTGCCAAAGAATCATGATACAATTTTCCTTTTTTGCTGACATGTTCCGGATCCAACCTTGGCTGAACAGGACAGCTTCAGAATACCAGTGCTTGTCTAGGGAGACAGAGATCTTTCAAAGATGGCATGGTCACAAGGATATCTGCTGTGTAGTGAATTGTTCTCGGATTAGTGTGTGGTAAGATGGACCTGGAATTGGCACTATTGAGGTACTTTATTCAGCAAGTTTGCTAAAATACACTGAGGAAACTGGCCATGCGTCACGGCAAAAGTCCATCTAAAATACTGGATACACCTTGAGATTAGCCAAGAAACCAAATGGTTCAGCCCAGAATTCTGAGGACAGGGCATCTCAACCTGAAGAATTCACTCTGTTTCACTCCACAGATACTGCCAGCCCTGCTGAGTACTTCCAGCAGTTTTTGTTTTTATTCTATTAATTATTTAATTATTCATCAGGTAAGATGGTGGTGGATAAGGGCTTCTAAGCCTGGGGCTCATCTGCTCTGTCTGCTTTTCTTTTCAATTTATTTTCTTGTTTTCTCTTTTTTTTGTTTTCTCTTTTATTTTATTTACCTGTTGTGAAGAGCAGGGGTGCTTGTGGGGATGGCATCAGTCTCCTCATCCAACACATTACCCTTGTTGTGGTTCTGTTCGCCGAGCTGGAAGCTTTTGTTGCAAACGTTTCGTCCCCTGGCTAAGCGACATCATCAGTGCTTGGGAGCCTCCTGCGAAGCGCTTCTTTGATGTTTCCTCCGGTGTTTATAGTGGTCTGTCCCTGCCGCTTCCAGTTGTCAGTTTCAGCTGTCCGCTGTAGTGGTTGGTATATTGGGTCCAGGAGTTTGTGGATGAATGCCATGCCTCTAGGAATTCCCTGGCTGTTCTCTGTCTGGATTGCCCTATGATAGTAGTGTTGTCCCAGTCGAATTCATGTTGCTTGTTGTCTGTGTGTGTGGCTACTAAGGATAGCTGGTTGTGTCGTTTCCTGGCTAGTTGATGTTCATGTATGCGGATTGTTAGCTGTCTTCCTGTTTGTCCTATATAGTGTTTTGTGCAGTCCTTGCATGGTATTTTGTACACTACATTAGTTTTGCTCATGTTGGGTATCGGGTCCTTCGTTCTGGTGAGTTGTTGTCTGAGCGTGGCTGTTGGTTTGTGTGCCGTTATGAACACCTATACAAGGTATTCGCCAAAAACGGATACCCGCGCAACTTCATCAACAGATGCCTAAGAGAAAGACCACGGAACGAGGACATATCACAACCAAAAGGACTAGCCACACTACCATACATCAGGAGCATCTCAGAACTGACAGCCAGACTACTGCGACCCCTAGGACTCATAATGGCACACAAACCAACAGCCACGCTCAGACAACAACTCACCAGAACGAAGGACCCGATACCCAACATGAGCAAAACTAATGTAGTGTACAAAATACCATGCAAGAACTGCACAAAACACTATATAGGACAAACAGGAAGACAGCTAACAATCCGCATACATGAACATCAACTAGGCACGAAACGACATGACCAGCTATCCTTAGTAGCCACACACACAGACAACAAGCAACATGAATTCGACTGGGACAACACTACTATCATAGGGCAATCCAGACAGAGAACAGCCAGGGAATTCCTAGAGGCATGGCATTCATCCACAAACTCCATCAACAAACACATCGACCTGGACCCAATATACCAACCACTACAGCGGACAGCTGAAACTGACAACCGGAAGCGGCAGGGACAGACTACTATAAACACCGGAGGAAACATCAAAGAAGCGCTTCGCAGGAGGCTCCCAAGCACTGATGATGTCGCCTAGCCAGGGGACGAAACATTTGCAACAAAAACTTCCAGCTCGGCGAACAGAACCACAACAACGAGCACCCGAGCTACAAATCTTCGCACAAACTTTGAACATTATCCTTAAACACTTCTGTCAACTCCAACTAGAGCCCACCACTAAGAACATCTTCCCCTCCCCACCCATCTCTGCATTTCCCTTAACAGTCTTTGGTTAGTGCCATTCTCCCCACGAATCTCCTGAACCCCCAGGTACTTTCACCTGCAACTGGAAAAGATGCAAAACCTGCCGGTACACCACCCACCCACCCCCATCCAGGACCCCAAACAGTCCTTCCAGGTGAGACAGAGATTTACCTGCCTCTCCTCCAACCTGGTTTACTGCATCAGATGCTCCCAATGTGGTCTTCTCTACATCGGGGAGACCAAACATAAACTTAGGGAATGATTTGCCAAGCATCTCAGCTAGGCCCACAGGGGACAACCAGACCTCCCAGTCACCGTCCATTTTAATTCTCCCTCCCACTCCCTTTTCGGACATGACCATCCTTGGCCTCCTCCATTGCCACAGCGAACCACACCACAAATTGGAGGAACAATGCCTCATCTTCTGCCTGGGCAGTCTACAGCCCGGAGGACTCAAAATTGAGTTCTCCAATTTCAGATAACCTCTCTTTCCATCCCCTGACTCCCTTCCCAGCTCCTCCCTCTCCCTTCCTGCTCCCTGCCACCAACTGGATTCATTCCTCCCATTAACCAATCGGGTTGTACCCTCTACCTGTCTTCATCTATCCCGACTTCACCATCCAGCTCCAGCCACCCTCTTTATCTCCAGCTCTCCCTCCACCCATTCCCAGTCCTGAATAAGGGTTACACCTAGAACGTTGACTTCAGCACCTCCTGGTGCTGCCTGGCTTGCTATGTGCTTCCAGCCTCCTGTCTGTCTACGACGGCATCAGTGGTGGCAACTAGGCCCAGTGTGGCCTTATGGTGGCAGCATCAGAGATAGTTTGGGTGCATCAATGAAGCGGTCCTAGATGCTACAACCGAGGTGAGTTTGGGTTCTTGACAGCACAGATTCATGGAGGTGGCAGCAGAGGTGAGTTTTTGCCCAGTATGAGACACTGCAGCTTTGGCAGCAGCCGCATCAATGAGGTGACCCTCAAGCGGGCTCATGGCGGTGGAGTTGCATTTGGGCTGGTGCAGTACCTGGTATCAGTGGCATCTGCATTGGCAAGGTCCAGCGAGGACTCATTGTGTCAAGGACATCAACGGAGGCAAAATGGCGTCAAAGAGTGGTGACTTTTGTTCCAGCAGAGATGGTGGCGTAGAGAAAGGACTTGTGCGTGGCCACCAAACTCTTGACCTGTTATGAAGCTCTTAATAAGAAAGACTATGAAGTTGAGCACTTACTCTTTGTTCTTTGCATTCTAAATTTTGGTTTATTTTTCTGTGTTTTAAGATAGCACCGGAGAGTGGCAACAATGCTTGTCACTATATTTTGTAACAAAATACACATTACAATAAATAATAAAATTAAATCAAATTATTTGAATGTGCGTGACTTCAAATGTGTGCAAGAGTGCAACTGTGCATGTGTGTGAGAAATTGAGTATGTGTGTTAGGATGAGTGCCTGCATGCATGTGCATATACCCTCCATGGAGACTGGCTTTTTAAAAATCATATCATTGTGCATATTTTCACTTTTTATATACAGTATTAGCATCAAACAATCCTCAACCAGGTTAATTTTCAGTGAAAAGCTTTGTTTCATTGCTCCAACAACATTGATGCTGCACCATTGTGATTTTCATAGAATCATAGAATCCCTACAGTGTGGAAACAGACCTTCGGCCCAAGTCCATACCGACCCTCTGAAGAGTAACCCACCCAGATCCATTCCCCTACCCTATTACCTGACTTTTATCCCTGACTAATGCACCTAACCTACACATCCCTGAACACTTTGGGCAATTTAGCATGGCCATTTCACCTAACCTACACATCTTTGGATTGTGGGAGGAAACGATAGCACCCGGAGGAAACCCAGGCAGACACAGGGAAGATGTGCATGGTGGCTCAGCGGTAAGCACTACTGCCTCACAACCCCAGGGACCTGGGTTTGATCCCACCTTCAGGTGACTACCTGTGTGGAGTTTGTGTGTTCTCCCTGTGTGTGCTTGAGTCTGCTTTGTTCCTTTCCACAGACCAAAGGTTTTGTGTGGCAGACTATGTGGTTGCATCTCTGTGTAAGATAACAAACTTAGTACAAATTAGTTGCTGATAAGTTTGTTAGTAGTAGTTGCATGGAGTCATCCTAACCTGAATTTAGATCATTCTCAGCCATTAGACACAAGTGACTGATTACATTCATGGGACTGGATTGAAAACAGACTTCAGAAGTAAAAGGACAATTGATCCATTTTAACTTTGTAGTCTCTCTTCATAGGAAAGTATGTTATTTAGATCCACGTGCTACCAAGAACAACCACAGTGGGTGAGAAAATTATTCATAAAATAATTTGAAATGCTACAAAGTGACTGTATTCCTGTCAATTTTGGTAGAATTACTATATATAATGGATTTTATAATACCGAAATGAGAACAGTATATCATAGGAAAGTTTTTTTTTGAAGTCCGCTCATTCAAATCTGCACATTCTAAGTTACTGTAGAGTTCACTGGCCTATTCCTATTTTATGCTCCTATGTACATGCAAAATGCCATTGAATATCTAATCCCATTAATAGATTTATTCATTTTTAACATCCTAAAGCATATGGCCAGTCCTTTTTTGAATTAGCTGATGTAAACACAGACGAGCATTTCACTAACTAAAAAAAACGCTTTCACAAACAAGAATTGATAAATCTCCATCTGTCAGTAGGTTAAATCCACTATATGAACCAATTTGTGCCAACCTTTATTTCTGTGTCATCATAAATTGTCTTTTTGATATGTAAATGAATGAAAACACATGCTATAATTGACAGGATCATCAAGCCATTTCCCACATTGGGAATTCAATGTAAGAATGCTCCTGTGACCTTCACCCATAGCTATGGGCAATGGAGCCTTGTGCTTTGCAGCATCCTTCCTGTTTCTTTTCAAGCAATGAGTGCATCTGTTATTATTGAGGTGTTTATGAAAAGAAGTGCTTGAAGTGTACGAGGGTCTTTGGACTGATTTAATTCAATTCTTTTTTTCTTTGAAAAGAAAGCACACAATAGATGAACTGACTAATCCCAGATAATTGCTATGGTTTTTGGTTTCAATAAATTGCTTTCAGTAGTCGAGTCATGGGAACAAATGTTGGTGATCATGAATCTTTTAGAAGCTTTTCTTTGCATAGAAATATTATATAAAGCATTACATTTAATTCAGTTCAATTAACATGCACTTATAAAAACAACATCTGCACACAGTACAGTTATTCAAATTATATTGCTTGTAGGAATTTATTTGATATTTTTGTTCTCAGCATTTGTTGACAGTTCCTTACGTCAAAGGGAAAAATGGCTTGTTTGTATTACAAGATTTAACCATCCACTGACAGCTGTATTTTAATAGTGCCTTTCATCCCACACGACAGTGGGAAATAGCCCTGTTGGTCAGAAATGTGGTTGAAATTTAATTATAAGATATTGTATTATTAATGCTTGTGAACTTATGTCTATTTGGAAAATATTCTAGGACTATTTCACAAAAAAGAGCAAACTTAATTATTATTTATTCTAATATGGAAATCTAATTATGTACCTTCTGTCAATGGAGGATAATTGAGATTTTGGGAGTTGCACAGATTTTAGAGTGGGCATAGTTGCAAGGCATAAATAACTTCCAAGAATCTTAGAAAACCAAAGATTTAATGAGAGGGAGGAATTGAGTGAAATCAGTACCAGTAAGAAAATGGTGCTGGGGGAATTAATGGTGTTAAAGCTGACAAATTAGCAGGGTCTGATAATTTACATCCCTGACTGTGCATGGAAGGGGCCCTAGAAATATTGGATGATTTGATGTTCATCTTCAAAAATTATATATAATCTGGAGCAGTACTTAAAGATTGGAATGTGGCAAATATAATCCCACTATTTAAAAGTGAGGGATAGAAAAAAAAAGAGAAATATAGACTGTAAGCCTAAGTGGGAAAAATGATAGAGTTTATAACACAACATCTGGAAAGCGTTAAAGGGATTGGATAATGCCAGCATGGGTTTACGAAAGGCAAATCATGCTTAACAAATCTACTGGAGTTCTTTGAGAATGTAACTAGTAGAACAGATAAGAGAGAACCAGCAGATGTGTGTTTTTGGATTTTCAGAAGGCTTTTGATAAAGTTCCTCATAAGGGATTAGTGAGCAAAGTGAAAGCCCATGAGACTGGGGTAATATATTGGAATGGACTAAGAATTGATTGACAGACAGGTAACAGAAATGGGTCTTTCCCAAAGGCAGGCAGGAACTAGTGGAGTACTGTAAGCATCAGTGCTTGGGCACAAGGTAATCACTAAATGTGTAAATGACTTGGGTGAGGGAACCAAACCCGACATTTCCAAGTTTGCTGATGACACAAAGTTGTGTGGGATCATGAGTTGTGAGAAGAATGCGAAGAGACTTCATGGTAATTTCAACAAATTGAATGAGTAGGCAAACACTTGGAAGACAAAGTACAATATTGTTAATATTGAAGTTTCACACTTCAGTGTAATAAACAGAAAGAAAGAGTAGTATTTAAATGGTGATGTTTTGGGAAGTGTGGATGGACAAAAAGATCTGGATGTCCTGATGAACGGCATGTGCCTGAAATGAGGACTCTCCTGCTCCTCGGATGCTGCCTGACCTGCTGTGCTTTTCCAGTGCCACACTTTTTGACTCTGACTCTCCAGCATCTGCAGTCTGTACTTTCTCTTGCCTTTGTACATCAGCCAATTAATGGAAGCAGGCAGGTGCAGCAAGTGATTAGGATGCACTTCATTCCAAGAGGATTTGAGTTCAGAAGTAGTATATCTTTCTACAGTTATATCGGGAACTAGTGAGATCAAGAGTATTGCATGCAGTTTTGTTTTATCTACCTAAGAAAGGATATACTTGCCATGGATGGAATACAGCAAAGTTTCATTAGGAGGACCCCAGGGATGGCAGGACTGCCAAGAGAGATTGGTTCAATTGGGCCCATTTTCCCTTGAGTTTCAAAGCATGAGAGGGAATCTGAATGAAACAAACAATTCTAACAGGGCTGGATAGACTAAATGCAGGGAGGAGGTTTTCCTGGTTGGGGAGTCTAGAACCAGGGAACACAGTCTCAGGATATAGGGTAGACCATTTAAGTGAGGGAAGATTTCTTTACTGAAAGCGTAGTAACACTGTGGAATTCTCTGCTACAAAAAGTTGTGGAAGCCAAGTAAATGAATAAATTGAGGAAAGAAATAGATTTCTTGTTAGATTTTAAAAGTCAAGGAGTATAGGGAGAAAGCAGGATATGGCATTGAAATAAAGGATCAGCCATGATCTCATCAAACAGTGAAAAAAGGCTCAAAGATCTAAATGTTGAGAATGCGGTGCTGGAAAAGCACAGTCGGTCAGGCAGCATCTGAGGTATTGCAGAACCGATGTTTTGGGCAAGAACCCTTCATCAGGAATGAGGCTCCAGCATCTGCAGTCCTCACTTTCTTTTCAAAGATCTAAATGGCCTACTCCTGTTTGTAGTTACTAAGTTTCTATGTTACCCATGTCTAGTTTCTTATCATATAGGAGCTAATGTAAGTATTGTCTGATTCAGGTACAAATACATGGTTGAAGATTAGAACATGATTACAGATCACTGCAACAGACCAGCTACAAAAGGCTTTTAGTTTAGAAAGGCCTTATGTGTTGGTATCGACTTGGTGTGTTCCTGTGCTGTACTGTTCTTTTGTTCTTTCTCAAGCACTGTTCACCATTATAGCGGAATGATGCTTATGATGATGGCATGCTATCCAGAAACACAAATTCTATCACTCCCTACCTCTGGACTTGACCCAGAGTGGGGGTGAAAATTATTTCATTAATTCCATTCCTTTATCCACAAGTGTAACCTGACATGGTGGATATATCCAGCATTTTCTGTTTTTTTATTGAAAACTAATTTGGCCACAGCTGAACTAGTGTGTCTAAATCTGAACATTACACTTTGGGCAAGATCTGCTAGTTTTGACGAAGAACTGGAACAGGTTTGCTGAACTGAATCCACAAATGAGAGATTAAAATTACTACGTGTATGGAATGAGCTGCCAGAGGTACTGGTGGAGGCTGGTATAATTGCAACAGTTAAAAGGCATCTGGATGGGTATAGGAAAAAGAAGGGTTTGGAGGGATATGGGCCAGGTGCTGGCAGGTGGGACTAGATTGGGTTGGGATATCTGGTCAGTATGGACAAGTTGGACCGAAGGGTCTGTTTCCGTGCAGTACGTCTCTATGACTCTATGACTCTATGAGATAGGAGAAACTGGATTGTTCTTCTCAGAGAAAACCCCCCCAGATGATTTGGTAAGTATTCAAAGTAATGAAGGATTTAGGAGAAAATGCTTCCAATGGTGGATGTGTCAACAATCAATGGGCACCGATTTGCCATGATTAGCAAATAGATTCAGAAGCTTTTAAAGGAACAGCAATAGTACAAATTTCTGGTCTCTGGATTATCAGAGATGAGATATACAACTGAAAATGGGCATTTGGGCTCATTGGAAGTTATGACACATGAACCTATACTAAATTGCTGGGATATTTCAACTTCTGATTGGCAATCCCCCTGTTTCCTGAAAGTCTCTGAAACTGAGTTACAGATAAAGACTTTAAAAAGTTTTTAAAAAGTTATTTTTTAATCAAATGTGTGCAATTCTGTATAGGTAGTATATATTGCCTTTCTTCTGTTTACCGGTATAGTTAGCCAGGCAAAGTTTAAGCCTAATGTAATACCTGGGTAACTAGACATTTCACTCCCCAGCCACATATCTCCAATCACTGACTACCCCCAAGCATCCAATACACCTCCAACCCTGACACAATCCAAAATGCCCCTGTGATCCAATCGGACTATTCCTCTGACTCAAACCAATCTATCTTCCAACCTGATCTGACTACGAGCCCAAACACTTGACTACCTCACCCAACCCAGCATAGCTACTCCCCAACCCGAACACACAACTACTGTCCCAACCAGACCTGACTAACCCATAACCTGACTACTGCTCCCAACTACCTGACTACCCCACCCCATCACAACCTGACTAACCACCCAATCTGATCTGACCAACCCATCGAACACCTATCCACTCATCCACTTAGCCACACATGGACCTACCCACTAACAAATCTAACCAACCTAACGATTAACCTACAGTCAGATCACTAACCTACCCATGAATCCACCTACGTACCTCACCAACCTACTCACTTCACCACCTACTCACTTAACCACATCACTCACTCACACATTTACTCACTCACCAATTCATCCATTCACCCATTTACTTACACTCAAAAGACTGGAACCTAAACTAATACCTTAATTCCCAAATTGGTAGGTGAGTATTTCTCTTTACTACTTTTGTGACTTTTAATTTTTTTTACTATTTTGTAATAAACTATTGTGATTCGTACTGGATTTTAATTTTTTTTTACTGTACTCATAGCTTTTTAAAGCTTTTTTCATGTTACAAGATAAGGTTTAGCTCTTTCCAGTAGGCTGAAACATATGGAAGTTGGTAGGGGGACCCAAGTCACTGTGTTGCACCGTCTTTAACATAGAAAATTCCTAGATATTTCTGGCAGGCTGGATGAACACATCTGCAGTAAGGTGCCAAGCATCTTGAGTGTCAAATCTTGGAACTGGAGAGTTGGCTGGACACACAGAGGGTGCATCATGGGGCTGAAGACTCTGTGGACAGCACATTTCTTGAAGTGGTCACCCCTCAGACTAAGCGGCCACAGGCAGAGAGGGAATGGTGGCCATCTGGTGGAGGAAAGGGGTGAGACAGGGAGAGAGGAAAGCCCGAGATGGCATCCCACTTGTGAACTGTTTTTTCGTGCTGGAAAACAATAACATTGAGGGCTTTACTGGTGACCTCACTATAATGTTGGACCAGCTGCAAAAGAAGTGTGGAGCAAGAGTCCAGGGGAAATAGTGGTAGGTGACTTGATAGTGAAGGTGTAGACAGACACTTCTGCAGCTACGGATATGACTCAAGGATAATGCGTTGCCTCCCTGGTACCAGGATCAGGGATGTCACTGGATGGCTGCACAACATTTTGAGGAGGAGGAGGATGATAAGTCAGAGATCATGGTACAGAATGGTACCAACGATAGAATAAGGAGTAAGGTCTTGCATCAAGAATTCAGGGAGCTCGGCAGTAGATTAAAAAACAGAACCTCTAAGGTTGAAATCTCTGGATCATTCCCAATACCACATGCTGAGATAGGAGAATGGGGCAGATGAACGTATGACTCAAGTGTTGGTTCAGGAGAAAGAGTTTTATATTCCTAGATCATTGGGACCATTACTGGAGAATTTGGGACTGGTACAAGTGGCATGGGCTGTACCTGAACCAGAATGGGACTCACATCCTTGTGGGTGTGTTTGCCAGTGCTATTGGGGGGGATTTAAACTAGTTCAACAGATGGAGGGGCTACAGTGCAATAGGGATACAGCATCATAACAGCAAACAAAGATCTGCAGATACTCGAACTTGTAACAAAAACAGAAATTGCTGGAGAAGCTCAGCAGGTCTGACAGCATCTGTGAAGACAAAGCAGAGTTAACAGTTTGGGTCCAGTGACTCGATTTCAGAACAGCTAGGAAACGGTTGGTATGTATGATGATGACAGAGTTAGGTAGGAGGTTGTGAGCAAAGGAGTACGCAATAGATGGAGATGGATCCCAGAGGGAAAGAAAGACAGACAGACAAAGGGATGGACAATGGCAAGGGAGGACAGAAAAGCTAATATTGGTGACCATATGTAGGTGAAAATAGGTTGGCTGCACATGTGATGACAAGGCCTGAGATGTGGGGGTGGGTAAACGACATGGAAATTGGTATTACATCCCTAAAATTTTGATCTCAATATTGAACCCTGAAGGCTGCAAGGTCACCAAGTGTAAAATGAGATGTTGTTCACCCAGCCTGTGTTTCACAAACTAGTTTCTCCAATGTACGGAAGACCACATTGTGAACAGTGAATACAATAGATAAGATTGAGTGAAGTGCAGGTTAATTGCTGCTTCCCCCTGGAAGTTGTGATTGCTACACTGGAGAGTGAAGAGGGAGGAAGTAAATGGACAGATGCTACACCTTCTGTAGTTGCATGGAAAGGTGCTGCAGAGGTATGGGGAGGTACTGTGGAGGAGGAGTGGCTATCCTTGAGGGAATGGTCCTTGCAAAGTGCTGTCAAGGGAGGGGAGGGAAATATGCATCTGGTGACATCTTACTGGAGATGGTGGAAATGGAGACTTATGCCTTTTGGATATGGATGCTGGTGGAATGGAAAGTGAGGACTAGGAGGACCCTATCACTATTGTGGGAGGGAAGAAAGGGGATGAGGGCTAATGTGCGGGAGATGGGTTGGACTCAGTTAAGGGCTCTGTCAACCATGGTGCTGGGGATTCCTTGGTTGAGGAAAAAGGTGGACATTCTGAGGCACCCTGTGGAAGGTGGCATCATCAGAACAGATATGACAGAGACAGAGGAACTTGGAGAATGGAATGGAGTCTTTACAAGAAGCTGGGTATGAGAATGTATAGGCCAGATAACTGGGAGTCAGTGGGTTTGTAGTATAAGTTGGTGGCCAGCCTATCCACAGAAATGGAAACAGGGATGTCGAGGAAGGGAAGGAGGACTCAGAGATGGACCAGGTGAGGGCAGATGAGGAAATTGGAAGTGAAATTGATGCATTTTTCCAATTCTGTACAAGAGGGAAACAGCGCCAATGATGTCAATGATATAACAGAGAAAGAGTTATGAGTAGGAATAACAGTAGGACTGGAACAAAGAATGTTCCACGTAGTCTACAAAAAGAAAGGTATAACTGGGATCCATGCAGATACCTGTGGCCACACCTTTGACCTGGAGAAAGTGAGAAGCGTTAAAGGAGAAATTGTTCAGGGTGAAGTTGAGTTTGGAAAGAGCACGGTGGTGGTGGATGAAAGTGCTTCCGGCCTTTTTTTCAAGAAGAAGTGGAGAGTTCTGAGACCATCCTGATGAGGGATGGACAGGTGAAGGGATTGTATGTCCATGGTGAAGAGGAGGCGACTGGAGCCAATGTAAAACATCAGAAGAATCGTGAATGCCAATGGGAAGGGATTGGAGAAAAATCATGTTGTGGTAGGAAGAGATAAACTCCATGGGACAGGAGCAGGCAGAAACAATGGGTCTGCCTGGGCAGTGCTGTTTCTGGATATTTGACAAGAGGTAGAAGTGAGCTATGCAGGGTTGGGGGAACTATCAGCTTGGAGACAGTCAGAGGAGATCACCAGATAAATAAGATTAATGACTGCACAATAATCTGAAGTTTCATGGTGGGGTCTAGTTCAGGGGGAGATAGGAGGAGGTGTCTAAGAGCTGGTGATCAGCCTCTGCAATGTAGAGGTGAGTACGCTAGGTAACAACAGCACTACCCCTGTTGACAAGTGTAATTACAAAGTCAGGGTGGGATCTGAAGTCACAGAGTGCTGTCAGTCCAGAAGGAGATATGTTTGAGTGGTTGAGGGACAAAGGATTTAAGGCTATCGATGTCATCACAACAATTCTCAATGACAAGGTCAAGTGTGGGTAAAAGGATAGATGAAGGGTTTCAGGTGGAGAGAGGGCTTTGAAGTGTGTGAAGGGGTCTGTGGGATGGGGAGAGGACACTTGACCAAAGAAATTGGTGAGGAAGCAAAGGTGGCAAAGGAAGACTTCAACATGGCCTAATGGAGAAGCCGGGGATTCTAGGTTCATGTTCCATCTGTGGCATTTGATTTGGGAGTGGAAAAGTGGTTAGTACTGCTGCCTCACAGTGCCAGGGACCTGGGTTTGATTCCCACCTTGGGTGGCTGTCCTTCAAAGCTTCCCGGTAGTTCCCTTTCCTAATGGACACTCAGTTAGCTGGCTGGGTTTTTAAAGACAATCCAATAGTTACCATTTCTGACGCTAATGTTTCATTCCTGATTATTTACATATATAGTCAAGTTCTGGATGCTGTGTGAATTGGAATATTATCTTGCACTTAGTGTCCTTCTTGATGGTAGCCTTTGGAGTTTGAAGGCATCATTGGAATAAATTTGGATTATCCTATAATTAGTGGTAGCCTCGAGAAGGAACTTGATGATCTTAATGTGGGTGATGGCTCGGATTAAATGGTTTGGGCTTTTGTTTGAGATGAAAGCAGGTTGAGTCAATACAAGCCATTATTAAATGTTAGGTCACTCCCGTGATTAGGAGATGACTTTAATGAAAACATTCCTTAGAAAGCAAGACTCTTAAAAAACGCAATGGGCTGAATTTTAATTTTAGAGGTAGGAAAAAGGAATCTGACAGTTTCCAGATCCTAAAAACTAATCTCTTTCGAGAAACAGTCACTGGCTTGGGATTTTTACAGTTCACTTTCTTGTAATTGAAACAGGTTCCCTTTCCAATTATGGGTGGTAAGTGAGCTCTCAAAGTTGCAGGACCAATCCAGGGGCCTCTCAGTTTGAGAAGAGCAGGCAACTGCAGTAGAGGGTAAATGAATTAACAGAATGTTTCAACATGGAAGCACCTTCTCGCCAACCTTTTCCAAAATTATAAATGATGATCCAAAAAAACAGTCAGGTGACCTGTGAGTTGAGTGAGGGTGAAGGTCCTGTGAATTGCTCTATTGGGCACCTCTTGGCTATATCTGCATTCTGGCAAGCAGGGAGGACACATCAACCTGTGCGGTGCTGGAAACCTGTATTATTACTCATTGGCCACCCCCAAGCACTTGAACTTCTCTCTGTTCAATCAGGAAACTGGTAGGTAACTTAAAAATTCCAGTCAGCTTCCTGCCGGAACCCTTTCGTGGTTCTTACTGAGTCTAATTTACTAACTATCTTGTAAAAGCAGGCAGCCTCACTAGAATTCGAACCTGCCTTGGATTTCAGTGTTGAGAACAGTCACAGGAAATTGGTGATGGGCTACTGCCAATATATTCAGGCTCTGCCCAATTCCATTTCTGACATCGGTGGGACCCAGAAATTATTGCTATTGTAATTTGATGAATTATATTCCTGTTATGCATCTACTAGGTTGTAATCTTAAAATTATGCATCAGTATTGCAACAAAGGGCATTCATCCTGTGAAGTTGCACTATCACTTTCAAAGAGTAAACCAAGTAACCCCACTGTCCAGATTTTTAGCCACATCCCTTGAATACTTTTCTGCTTCAACCATTTTCAAATTCCCTTTTGAAACTTCTTCTTGAATCTGTTTCCCCCACTTTTTCAGACAGTATATTCCAAATCCCAACCATTTGTTACATAAAATGGTTGACCCAAATCTTTGAGCAGCAATATTGACAAGCAGAATCCCAATCCCACCCATAGGTGGTCCGGACTCGACAGAACTGCACATTTCTTCCAGCGTCCTCAATCTCAGTTTTCAGAGAAATATATAATGCAACATCCATACATTTATAGTCTTTCAGCATCAAAGAAGTCCTTCAGCCCATCGAGTCTGAGCTGACCTATCGGCACTATTTCCATTTTCTCACACTTGGCCCATAGCTTTGAATGTTATGACATTTTAAATCCTCATTCAAGTGCTTTTTATAAGTCGTGAGGTTCCCCGCCTGTGCTTCCATCCCAGGCAGTGAACTCCAGATTCCCAACACTCTCTGGGTGAAAAGATTTTCCTCAAATCTCCTCTAAACCTCTTGGCTTTCACCTTAAAATTAAGCCCCCTCATTACTGAACCTTCCATTAAGAGGAAGAGTTGTTATCCATCCAGTCTGTCCATGTTCCTCACAATCATATGCACCACAGTCATGTACCCCCACAGCCTTCTCTGTGTTTAAGAAAACATCCCAAGCTTATCCAGCCTCTCTTCATAGGTAAACATTTCATCCCAGGCAATGTCCTATGAATCTTTTTTGCATCTCCTCTCGTAAGTCACATTCTTCCTATGATGAAGAATACTCCACACAATACTCCAGCTGTGGTCGAGTCAAAGCTTTGAGCAGCTCCAGCATAATCTCCCTGCTCTTATAATCGATTGCACAACTGGTAAAGGAAATTGTCCTGTATGCCTTCTTAATCAACCTAATAGCCTGTCCTGGCACATTCAAGGATCTGTGAACAAACATCCCAAATCTTGATGTTCCTCTGAGATTCTAGTATGTCCTGCCATTCATTGAGTGCTCCCTTGCCTTGTTACTTCTTCCAAAGTGCAACACCTCACACATATCAGGATTATATTCCATCTGTCACTGATCTGCCCATCTGACCAATCCTTCTATATCCTCCTGTAACCTATGACTTTCTTCCTCACAATTAGCCACCTGTCTAATCTTCATGTCATCTGCAAACTTACTCATCATCACCCCCACATTTTCTTCCACATTGTTTCTATATATTGCAAAAAACAAGGACCCCAGCACTGACCCTTCATGACACCACCCTCCATTATCACTGGTAGTCTTCTAACACCACTCTCTGTCTCCTATCAGTCAGTTTTTGATCCAACTTGCCAATGGATCCCATTTATCAGTATTCCATGTAGACTCTGTCAAGGACTTTGCTGAAATTAATAAAAACCATGTCAACTGCACTATCCTCATCTATACACACAATCACCTCCTCAAAAAGTTCAATCAGATTTGTTAGGAATGACCTCCCTCTGACAAGGCAATTCTGACTATCCCTGATCAAACCTTGCTTCACCAAGTGGAGATTCATTTTCTCCTTCAGAATTTTCTTCAACAAGTTGCCTACCAGGGGTGTGAAATACACTGGCCCGTAATTCCCTGGTTTAACTTTAACACCATTCTTGTAAAGTGGAACTACATCAGCTATCTTCCAATCCTCTCGCATCATCCCTGACGCTACAGGTGAATTAAAAATTTAGGACTGAGCCCTTGTATTTTCTTTCCTTGTCTTCCACAGCAGCCTGGGACACAACTCATCCGGACCCTGGGATTTGTCCATTTTTAAACCTGCCAATACCTCAAATACATCGTCACTCTCGATGTCAAACTGTGCAAGAACCTCACAGTCCACCTCCACAAATTCTGTACCTACATCCTCCTCCTCACAATTAAAGTATTGCTTAAAGCCCGACCAATGTCCTAACAGTTTGCTCCCTTAGTCCTTAATGTGTCATTTCCTTGCATATCTGCTTTCACCTTAATATACTATAGAATATTAGATTAGATTAGATTCCTTACAGTGTGGAAACAGGCCCTTCGCCCCCAATAAGTTTACACCGATGCTCCGAAGAGTAACCTACCCAGACCTATTCCACTACCCGATATTTACCCCTGACTTGGCAATTCTGCATGGCCAATTCACCTGACCTGCACACCTTTGGATGATGGGAGGAAACCTGAGCACCCGGAGGAAATCCACGCAGACACTGGGCGAATGTGCAAACTCCACACAGACAGTTGCCATTCAAAAACTTCCCTAATTATTATATCGTTCATTGATTCTGCACCTAGGATATCCTGTGAGGAAGGAAATCTGTTGACTTCACTGGTTTGACTTCAGACTTGGCATTGGAGTTGATTCTTAACTTATGTCTGAAAAGTCACTCATTTGTACCAAATGAGCTACAGAAAAGATATCATGTTACAGCTGTACAGGACATTGGTGGGGCCACTTCTAGAATACTGCATACAATTCTAGTTGCCCTTCTACACAAAAGAAGTTGTTAAACTTGAGGGTGCAGAAAAGATTTTGCCAGGACTGGAGGGTTTGAGTCATTGGCTGAATAGGCTGGGGCTTTTTCCCCCAGAGTGCCACAGGCTGCAGGATTTCCTTATAGAGGTTTATAAAATCATGAGGGGCATAAATAATGTGAATAGCCAAAATCTTTTTCTGAGAGTGGGGTGTCCAAAAGTATGGGGCATAAGTTTAAGGTGAGAAAGATTTAAGTAGGACCTGAGGGGTAACATTTTCATGCAGAGGGTGGTGCGTGTATGTAATGAGCTGCCATGGGAAGTGGTGGAGGCTGGTACAATTACAACATTTAAAAGACATGATTTGGAGATGCCGGTGTTGGACTGGGGTGTACAAAGTTAAAAATCATACAACACCAGGTTATAGTCTGACAGGTTTAATTGGAAGCACACTAGCTTTCGGAGCTTCGGACAATCGGACAATCGGACAATCACCTGATGAAGGAGCGTCGCTCCGAAAGCTAATGTGCTTCCAGTTAAACCTGTTGGACTGTAACCTGGTGTTGTGTGATTTTTAACATTTAAAAGACATCTGGATGGGTATATGAATAGGAAGGGTTTAGAGGGATATGGACCAAATGCTGGCAAATGGGACTCAGTCAGATTGGGGTGTCTGGTCGGCATGGACGAATTGGACCATAGAGTCTATTTCCATGTTATGTGACTCTATTATTTTGTGACTCTATAACCGTGGAGGCCTCCAGTATCAACCTAGGCATCTGATCATTTTTATTATTGTCGTCAGTCAGAATCCTGCAAGTCCTTCCTGCTATCACTATGAGGGCTATACCATATGGACTATAATGCTTTGATACCGCCTTTAAAAAAGGTTATTAAGGATGGGCACTAAATGCTGCCCTTGCCAGGAAAATCCTTCCAAGCATCATCCTGCTACTGTTGGATTAACAATGTATTGGAGCACTGGGAACAGCATTATCCCACTGAGGAAACACACAAGGATGATTTGTTTCTATTTTGTGGTATGAATTAATCATACATTTGGTATAGGATGTTTATTTCATTGATTTTTTTAAAGAAAATACTTTTGCATTGTGGCCAAGCTGGCAATATCATGTTAAAAGAGAGAAGTTAAGATCTGGGCCTGTTGGTGAATGGGGACCAGGGATTGTGGCTGCTAGTATTTCACTTTACTCAGCACTTCAATAGATGTCAAGACAGAAAGGAGCTATTTACAGAAAGCTGCAGACTTTATGAATCTTGCTCTGCCAAATACTGCAGGGCTCCCCCAGTACAGTCCAGATAGCAAAGGCATTATTTTGGTAAGCCTTCTTATCTCCTTAGACAGTTCACCGAGATTAAGGTGAACATTCCTGACATTCTGGAATTGGAGGTTCTGAGGTGATTAAACAGTTTAATACTGGATTTGCATTCCCTGCCATGGATGGGATAGGTGGTATTTGTTAAAGTGGTGGGTGGGATTCTTGGGTTTCTGCATATTCCTTCTGCTGTTTGGGCTTGGCCTGTCAGAGACTCCTCTGCAGATGCTTCTTCTCCAGTTTGGATAGTCTTGGGCTTGAGATTTCCATATGTCAGCATGGATATGTCAGTGTGGATATTGTAATTTTCAGAGAGCCTTTGAAGAGATCCTTTTGCCTCCTGGTAAGCCTGCTAATGGCTTGCTGTGATGAAGTTCAGCATGGGGAGCTTGTTTTGGAAGTCTTGCGTCAGATATGCAGATGATGTAACACATACAACACATCTAATTGACAGTAACTAGTGCTTCAATGCTGGGATAAGGACACTGCGCTTATCCTTCAAGTGAATTGGCAAGATTTTATGGGAGCATCACTGATGATTTTTCCCAAGGCATCTGCTGTATACTGTCCATGTCTCTCATGCATACAGCGGAACTGGTAACACTGCTGCTCTGTAGACCACAATCCTGGTGCTGTATTTGAGGTTTTATTGTCAGCAATCCTTTGTTCCACAAGATCTGCTCTGGCATGCTGGAGGTGATAAATAGTTTCATTGTCAATACCTGTCTTTGCTGAAAGAAGGCTCCGCAGTTGAAAAGACTTATTTGTCCAGTGGCTCCCGATGGTCTGTGATAACTGTGAGTAGTTTTGCATGGCAGGAGCATACTGATACAAAACCGTTGACTTTCAAGTGTTTAGTCTAAGGTTCATTCTCTCACATAACCGGATGGATACATAGATAATGATTCAGTGGTTGACCTCTCAGTATTGCATGCTGCAAGTTGACGTCATAGGTTCTGGATGAGAATTGATGCAGGTTGAACAGATTCCTGCAGAG
Source organism: Chiloscyllium plagiosum (assembly GCF_037043375.1). NCBI lineage: Eukaryota > Metazoa > Chordata > Chondrichthyes > Orectolobiformes > Hemiscylliidae > Chiloscyllium > Chiloscyllium plagiosum. Next base: position 70,801,022 of record NW_028270140.1, read on the forward strand.
TAGCTCCACTCCAGCAAGAATTTGCATGGAGATGTATTTGAGCCTTACTAAGTGGAAGGAAAGCATTGGTGCGATGACTCAGCCTTTCTTGACCACAGTTTATAATATGACCACAGTCATATTAGATTTGTGCTTGATTTGCTGGTGAGGACTGCATTCTGTCATGTAGCAAGCACAAGATGATGAGAGTTTTTTGCAGTCTCCTAGCCCCTCCTAGGTGACAGAATCAGAGACATTTTGAGACCAAAAAAGGCCGTGTGTATACAGCTTAGTGCTGTTCTGTGCACTTTACTGGGACACGTCCAGCTGTGAAGATCATGCCCACTATGCCTTTCAATGGACAGTATCTGTGTGATCCCAGAAGGCATTCCTCTTCAGCCACTGGGAAAAGATCATAGTGTTATATAGTCATACAGCACTTCAGTCCAACTTGTCCATGCTGACCAGACATCCCAATCTGACCTAGTACCATTTGCCAGCATTTGGCCCATATCGCTCTAAAGCCTTCCTAATCATATACCCATCCAGATGTCTTTTAAATGTTGTCATTATACCCACTTCCATCAACTCTTCTGGCAGCTTGTTTCATACACACACCATTGTCTGCACATAAGGGTTACCCTTCAGGTCCTTTTTAAATCTTTACCCTCTTACCTTGTGTTTTGGACTCCCTTACCTAAGGAAAAAGACCTTGGTTATTCACCCCATCCATGCTCCTCAATATTTTATAAACCTCTACAAGATCAACCCTCAGTCTCCAATGCTCCAGGATTCTTGCAATTATTTTCCCTGTGGTAGACAACAAGGAAATGCCTCTATCATTAATGCAATTGGTCTTGTCTCCTTCTTGAAGGCAATCACAATTACGCTGTCCTAGAGATGCCCTATCAGGCTTTCTTCCTTCGAGATGAGAGAACAAAGATCATGCTTATGTATCAGGAGAGCTTCCCCACAACATTATAGGAAATTAGAACATAGAACATAGAATTTCAGCACAGAACAGGCCCTTTGGCCCATGATGTTTTGCCGAGGGTTAATCCTAATGTAAAATAAAGTAACAACCACACACCCCATGTGCATGTCCAGCAGTCACTTAAATGTCCCTAATGACTCTGCTTCCACCACCACCATTGGCAATGCATTCCATGCATTCACAACTCTCTATATAAAGAACCTTCCTCTGATGTCCCCTCTATACCCTTCTCCTAATATCTTAAAACTATGGCCCTTCGTACCAGTCAATGCTGCCCTAGGGAAAAGTCTCTGCCTATTGACTCTATCCATTCATCTTATTATCTTGTACACCTCGATCAGGTCTCCTCTCTTCCTCCTTCTCTCCAGAGAGAAAAGTCCGAGCTTATTCAACTTCTCTTGATAAAGCATGCCCTCCAGTCCAGGCAGCATCCTGGTAAACCTTCTTTGCACCCTCTCCAAAGCCTCTGTATCTTTCCTATAGTAGGGCAACCAGAACTGGACACAATATTCCAAGTGTGATCTCACCAGGGACTTGCAGAGCTGTAGCAAAACCTCACAGCTCTTAAACTTGATCCCCCTATTAATGAAAGCCAAAACAATATAGGCTTTTTTAACAACCCTATCCACTTGGGTGGCAACTTTGAGGGATCTATGTACTTGCACACCCAGATCCCTCTGTTCCTCCACACTGCCAAGAATCCTGTCTTTAATCCTATATTCAGCATTCGAGTTCGACCTTCCAAAATGCATCACTTCGTATTTATCCAGGTTGAACTCCATCTGCCATTTTTCAGCCCAGCTCTGCATCCTGTCTACGTCGCGCTGCAGCCTGCAATAGCTCTCGATACTATTGACGATACCTCCTATCTCCTAATCCAAGTCATTTATAAAAACTACAAAGAGCAGAGGCCCAAGAACAGAGCCCTGCGGGACCCCACTCAACACTGACCTCCTTTTTTGAGGTATTTTAGGTGCTGGAAGTGATTTCCTTGAATTCCAGAAGCAGCAATTACTGTTTTATATGCTGTTGCATTGTTTTGGAACTTCGGAAAAAAAACCTCAAAACAACAGCAGTTTTAAAAGGGAGAAGAACAGACAAAGGAAGCACATGGTGAGGACAGTGCAGGAGAGAGAAAGAGAAAGAAACTGACACCACAGTGAACCTGCACAGTTACTGCTTTGCTGTTTGAATTCATGTATCGCTGGACATCGGAGTGTGTCTGGGAAAATTAACCAACAGTGAAATTCACAACTGATCGTGGAGGAACTGTTTGGGCAAAGTTCATGCGACAGAATCAGATAAGTTAATTGTTTTAAGTGGCTAACAGAAAGTTTGCAATAGTGAGCAGAGTGGGTTCTTTCTTGATTATATGATTTTGGAGATAGGTCTCTTGATTAAATTTAAAATATAAGCCATAACTATTAATTTAACCTGGGGCAGTGTTTTGTAGAGGAATAAGACGATGTTATTTTCTGGGTCTGTAGATTGTGAAGGAGCAAAAATGGCCTTTAGTACAGTGATATCTACTTCTTGTCAGATGTGGGAGTTTAAAGAGAGTTTAAGGGTTACTGCGGATTACATCTGCCATAAATGCTGTTGGATGCGAATCTTATCAGATCGAATGGATCGGTTGGAGAGACAGTTAGAAGCAATGAGGAATTTGCAACAGCAACATATGTGATGGATGGCAGTTATAGGAAGGGGGGAAAGTCTCAGATGCAGTCACATAGATGGATTAACTCCAGGAAGGGTAAGAGAGGAAGGCACCCAGTGCAGGAATCTTCTGTGGATATACCCATTTCAAACAGGTATGCTGTATTGGAAAATGTAGGGGGTGATGGATTCTCAGGGGAACGTAGCACGAACAGCCAAGTTTCTGTTGAGACTGGCTCCAATGCAATGAGGGGTACGTCGGTTTCCAAAAGATCAATTGTATTAGGGGATTCTGTAGTCTGAGGTACAGACAGCCAGGAGCAAAAAAGCAGAATGGTGTGTTACTTCCCTGGTGCCAGGATCAAGAATGTCTCAGAGAGGGTGCAAAATGTTCTCACGGGGGAGAGGGGTCAGCAAGAGGTCATTGTCCACATTGGAACCAACGACATAGGAATGGAAAAGGTTGAGATTCTGAAGGGAGATTACAGAGAGTTAGGCAGGAATTTAAAAAGGAGGTCCTTGAGAGGAGTAATATCTGGATTAACCCGGTTCTACGAGCTAGTGAGGGCAGGAATAGGAGGATAGAGCAGATGAATGCATGGCTGAGGAGCTGCTGTATGGGAGAAGGATTCACATTTTTGTACCATTGGAATCTCTTTTGGGGTAGAAGTGACCTGTACAAGAAGGACAGATTGCACCTAAATTGGAAGGTGAATAACATACTGACAGGGAAATTTGCTAGAACTGCTCTGGAGGATTTAAACTAATAAGGTGGGGGGGGGGGGGGGGGGTGTGGATGGGACACAGGGAGATAGAGAGGAAAAAGATCAATCTGAGACCGGTACAGTTGAGAACAGAAGTGAGTCACACAGTCAGGGCAGGCAGGGACAAGGTCGGACTAAGAAATTAAATTGCATTTATTTCATTGCAAGGGGCCTAACAGGGAAGGCAGATGAACTCAGGGCATAGCTAGGAACACGTAACTGGGATATCATAGCAATTACAGAAACATGGCTCAGGGATGGGCAGAACCGACAGCTTAATGTTCCAGGATACAAATGCTACAGGAAGGATAGAAAGGGAGGCAAGAGAGGAGGGGGAGTGGCGTTTTTGATAAGGGATGGCATTACAGCTGTGCTGAGGGAGGATATTCCCAGAAATACATCCAGGGAAGTTATTTGAGTGGAACTGAGAAATAAGAAAGGGATGATCGCCTTATTGGGATTGTATTATAGACCCCTTAATAGTCAGAGGGAAATTGAGAAACAAGCTTGTAAGGAGATCTCAGCTATCTGTAAGAATGATAGGGTGGTTATGGTAGGGGATTTTAACTTTCCAGACATACACTGGGACTGCCATAGTGTTAAGGGTTTAGATGGAGAGGAATTTGTTAAGTGCATACAAGACAATTTTCTGATTCAGTATGTGGATGTACCTACTAGAGAAGGTGCTAAACTTGACCTACTCTTGGGAAATAAGGCAGGACAGGTGACTGAGGTATTAGTGGGGGAGCACTTTGGGGCCAGCGACCATAATTCTATTAGATTTAAAATATTGATGGAAAAAGATAGACCAGAACTAAAAGTTGAAGTTCTAAATTGGAGAAAGGCAAATTTTTACAGTATTAGGCAAGAACTTTCAAAAGCTGATTGGAGGTAGATATTCACAGGTAAAGGGACAGCTGGAAAATGGGAAACCTTCAGAAATGAGATATTCCTGTCAGGGTGAAAGGAAAGGCTGGTAGGTACAGGGAATGCTGGATGACTAAAGAAATTGAGGGTTCGGTTCAGAAAAAGAAGGAAGCATATGTAAGGTATAGACAGGATAGATCGAGTGAATCCTTAGAAGAGTATAAAGGCAGTAGGAGGGAAATCAGGAGGGCAAAAAGGGGACATTAAGGACAAAAGGGTAACTAGGGAGAGAGTAGGGCCCCTAAAAAATCAGCAAGGCAGCTTATATGGAGCCACGGAAAATGAGAGATACTAAATGAGTATTTTGCATCAGTATTTACTGTGGAAAAAGATATGGAACATATAGAACATAGGGAAATAGATGGTAACACCTTGCAAGATGTCCATAATACAGAGGAGGAAGTGCTGGATGTCTTGAAACACATAAAGGTGGATAAATCCCCAGGACCTGATCAGATGTACCCTAGAACTCTGTGGGAATCTAGAGAAGTGATTGTTGGGCCTCTTGCTGAGATATTTGTATCATCGATAGTCACAGGTGAGGTGTCAGAACACTGGGGATTGGCTAACTTGGTGCCACTGTTTAAGAAGGGTGGTACGGAAAAGCCAGGGAACTATCGACTGGTGAGACTGACGTCGGTGGTGGCCAAGTTGTTGGAGGGAATCCTGAGGGACAGGATGTACATGTGGGTGGCACAGTGGCTCAGTGGTTAGCACTGCTGCCTCACAGCACCAGGGTCCCAGTTTGATTCCAGCCTTGGGTGACTGTCTGTGTGGAGTTTGCACATTCTCCCTGTGTCTGTGTGGGTTTCCTCCGGGTGCTCCAATTTCCTCCCACAGTCCAAAGATGTGCAGGTCACGTGAATTGGCTATGATAAATTGCCCATAGTGGTAGGTGCCTTAGTCAGAGGGAAATGGGTCTGGGTGGGTTACTCTTTGAAGGGTCGGTGTGGACTGGCTGGGCCAAAGGGCCTATTTCCACATTGTAGGTAATCTATGTATTTGGAAAGACAAGGAATGATTAGGAATAGTCAACATAGAAATCATGTCTCACAAACTTGATTGAGTTTTTTAAGAAGTAACAAAGAGGATTGATGAGGGCAGAGCGGTAGATGTGATCTATATGGACTTCAGTAAGGCATTCGACAAGGTTCCCTATGGGAGACTGGTTAGCAAGGTTAGATCTCATGGAATACATGGAGAATTAGCCATTTGGATACAGAACTGGCTCAAAGGTAGAAGACAGAGGGTGGTGGTGGAGGGTTGTTTTTCAGACTGGAGACCTGTGACCAGTGAAGTTCCACAAGGATAGGTGCTGGGACCTACACTTTTTATCATTTACATAAATGATTTGGATATGAGCGTAAGAGATACAGTTAGTAAGTTTGCAGATGACATCAAAATTGGAGGTGTAGTGGACAGCGAAGAAGATTACCACAGATTACAATAGGATATTGACCAGATGAGCCAATGGGCTGAGAAGTGGCAGATGGAGTTTAATTCAGATAATTGCAAGGTGCTGTATTTTCGGAAAGCAAATCTTAGCAGGACTTATACACTTAATGATGAGGTCCTTGGGAGTGTTGCTGAACAAAGAGATCTTGGAGTGCAGGTTCATAGCTCATTGAAAGTGGAGTCGCAGGTAAATAAGATAGTGAAGAAGGCATTTTGGTATGCTTTCTTTTATTGGTCAGAGTATTGAGTATAGAAGGTGGGCGATCATGTTGTGGCTGTACAGGATGTTGGTTAAGCCAGTTTTGGAGTATTGTATGCAATTCTGGTCTCCTTCCTATCGGAAAGATGTTGTGAATCTTGAAAAGGTTCAGAAAAGATTTACAAGGATGTTGCCAGGGTTGGAGGATTTGAGCTACAGTGAGAGGTTGAATAGGCTGGGGCTGTTTTCCCTGGGGCATCGGAGGCTGAGGGGTGACCTTATAGAGGTTTATAAAGTCATGAGGGGCATGGATAGGATAAATAAACAAAGTCTTTTCCCTGTTGTGGGGGACTCCAGAACTAGAGAGCATATGTTTAGGGTGAGAGGGGAAAGATTTAAAAGAGACCTAATGGCAACATTTTCAAACAGACAGTGGTCATGTATGGAATGAACTGCCAGAGGAAGTGGTGGAGGCTAGTACAATTGCAACATTTAAGAGGCATTTGGATGGGTATATGAATAGGAAGGGTTTGGAGCGACATGGGCTGGGTGCTGGCAGCTGGAACTAGATTGGGTTGGGATATCTGGTCGGCATGGACGGGTTGGACCGAAGGGTCTGTTTCCATGCTTTACGTCTCTATGACTCTATGACTCTATGACTTCCAGGCAGAATACTTTCCATCTACAATGACTCTCTGCCTTCTGTCAGCCAACCAATTCTGAATCCAGATAGCCAAATCTCCCTCTATCCCATACTTCCTGACTTTATGAACGAGCCTACCATGGAGAACCTTATCAAATGCCTTGCTAAAGTCCAGATGCACCACATCCATTGCTTGACCTTCATTGACCTGTCTTGTCACCTCCTCAAAGAACTCAATAAGATTTGTGAGGCATGACCTGCCCCTCATAAAGCCATGCTGACTGCCTTTAATCACGCTATGCTTTGCCAAATAGTCATAAATCCTATCCCTCAGAATTCTTTCCAAAACTTTGCTGACCACAGACATAAGCCCGACTGGTCTATAAATTTAAAAATTACACAACACCAGGTTATAGTCCAACAGGTTTAATTGGAAGCACACTAGCTTTCGAAGCGACGCGCCTTCGCTCCGAAAGCTAGTGTGCTTCCAATTAAACCTGTTGGACTATAACCTGGTGTTGTGTGATTTTTAACTTTGTACACCCCAGTCCAACACCGGCATCTCTGAATCATGGTCTATAAATGCCAGTGATTTCCCTATTACCCTTCTTGAAAAGAGGAACAACATTTGCCTCCTTCCAATCCTCCAGTATGACTCCTGTGGAGAGTGAGGAAGCAAGGATTTTTATCAGCGGCTTAGCAACCTCCTTTCTCACTTCCCAGAGCAGCCTAGGATAAATCTGGTCTGGCCCTGGGGATTTATCAATCTTAATGTTTTCCAAATTTTCCAGCACATCAACTTCATCAATCTTGATCTGGTCAAGACTGTATCCCAGCTCCTCAAAGTTCTCAGTCACAACAAGGTCCCGTTTCTTCGTGAAAGCCAAAGCAAAAAACTCATTTAGGGCTTCCCCTATCCCTGATCGGCCCTACCTCCTCCTTGATGATTCTCTTATTCTCACATATGAGTAAAATGCCTTTGGGCTCTCCCTAATCCTTCTTGCCAAGCCGTTATCGTGTCTCCGCCTGGCTCTTCTCAGTCTGAGCTTCTGAGCTTCTTTCTTGCAAGCCTGTAATCCTCTAAAGCAGTACTATATCCTTGCCTCCTCCACCTTATGTAAGCTACCTTCCTCCTTTTGACGAGAAGTTCCTCTGTTCTCATAATACAAGGTTCCTTAATCTTACCCCTTCTTATCTGTCTCAGAGGAACAAATTTGTGCATCACTCGCAACAACTGCTCCTTAAATAGTATCCACATGTCTGCTGTGCTCTTTCTGTGGAACAAATGCTCCCAATCTGTACTTCCCAATTCCTGTGATAGTGTCATAATTTCCCTTTCTCCAATTAAATATCTTCCCTTAGTAACTGCTCCTTTCCCTTTCCAAGGCTGTGGTAAATGTGAGGCAGTTATTCTCAATGTCACCAAAGTGTTCTCCCACCATGAGATCTGACACCTGTCCTGGCTCATTGCTGAACACCAAATCCAAAATGGCCTCTCCCCTCGTCAGTCTGTCTACATACTGAGTAAGGAAACCCTCCTGAACACACCTACACAAAGAAGGTTCCATTCGATATTGGGAAAGTTGGGAAAGACTGCTATTAGGGGATCTGTAGAAAACCCCCAATGAGATGACTGTTCCCTTGCTGTTCCTAACTTCCACCCACACTGACTCAGTAGACAATCCTTCCTCAACAATGTTCATTTCGTTGGCAGTGATTGTCTGTGCCAGCAGCCTTATTGGATGGCCATTTCAAACCCATTTCAGGCTGAGGTTTTGCCAAGCTATTGAAAGGCAGTACACTGTGGAATGAAGGTGAGGTTGCTGACATTGAGGACTTCTCAACATGCTCCTTCCAATAATCACTCACTGCCTCTCAGTCATTTATAACACCCACTGCATCCTTAGGTCTCAATGGAGTTAGTTCTTGGGCTGTAGATGGTATTGTCTTTGCTGAAGAATCCATGCATTTATCGTGGTCAATGAGTCCCTGAATTTCTCTGCTCTATCCACCATTATTTGTTCTTTAGATTACAGGCTTTTTGTTGGACCACTGCCTTCATTTATCTGTAGACCTGATTTCCTTCCCTTGAGTTTTAGTACAACATTGAGCTCAGGGGCACCTTGCACTTTGTGATTTGGAGCCGTTAGATCTTCTGATAATTTTTAAAAAACCAATTTTGATGTTTTAAAAGCTTGCGTAAAGATATAATATAGGGCAATTTTCAGGTTTATAGATGACATCAAGAAAGATTGCTTGGCTTTGAGTAGATGCATTTCTCACTCGGCACTTTCTGTGCACAACATTTGAGAATAAATAATTTATATTTTTGCAGTAACAGGCTGTTGGTAATAGCATTTGAGAGAAAAATGTACTTTTTCAAAGTGTGCATTGGAAGAGTATTGTGGGAATATTAAATGATTTCTTTATGTTGTTTCTATTTTAATTCACAACAATGAGGTTTAAATAAACTGAGCTCAAGTGATAAAATCAAGCACAGACTATAAACTTGGAATCTCATTTTTCTGTATGCACCAAGCTTAAGTGCATTAGGAGATTAATATTCACATATTTTGAAACCATTTCTTTTTGTCAGAGTAAACTTTAATTCAGTATTTTTCCATCTGGCTTTCTGTTCCAGGGATATTATCCACTTTTGTATCCAACACTTCTCAGAGGGCATTATAATTGCTTGGAATTTTGTATAATCAGTTGCAGTCTGGTGCACAATTAGAGATGGATTATAAAATTTCTCAGTGCTCAATTTTGTTGAAATTATGATATGAATGGAATGCAGTAATTTGCAGTGCACATGAAAGTGAACTATCAGCAATTTAAATGAAATAAACTTGCAAGATCTAATAAATAATCTAGATCTAATAACTAACCTTGTATACTTAACATGGTAATGGGCTTTACTGGCACTTGGGAAATAGTTTTGGTCGGTTTTATGTTCAAAACTGTAATTTTGTCGACTGCAATAGAACAGTTGAGTGAGTGCTATAAAAGTTCAAGCACTGCATGTGTGTTATTTATCCTTTGAAATGTCAGGTTCAAGAAGAATAAATGGATGCCTTTGTAGTAGATCTTATGAAGCATATGCTGTGTATTAATAATTTTCATTATTTTACATTGTGTCAATCCAATGTCCTTATTTCCTTTGAAGAGGAGAATTTCTAAAAATCAGATTTTTTAGGTGGCTTTGTTGTATTATAAGAACTATTATAAAATTACTTAGTAATTAGGCTGAAAATGTTAACAATGCAACAGTAAAACTGCTATGTATGTGCTAGATAGCAGCCTGCTCAGGTAAATTGACACTCTCAAAGGCAGTGCATTATTTGAAGTAATCACAGCAAATCATTAAAATGCATTACAACATGGTGCACTATAAAAGCATTAAAATATTACCTTGACATTTTTACAGGTTCATACATCCTATTTAGCAATACTTAATGGCGGTGATTATAAGACTTCTGAATTCTACAAAAAGGTCAAATCATTTGAGAGCTTGTTCAATCAAAAGGCAAGACAAAAATCAGCTTACGGAACTTATTGAATAATGTGATACAACAGAAGAATTCCATTAAATTACATTTTACATGAAGTGATATTTTAAAGGGTAAACTAGCCATCTTAATCGTAGGTAGTTGGTCATACCAGAAGTAAGAGCTACATGGAGAGAAAAGTGTTGAGCTACCACAAGGAAGACTGGTAAGCACGGGCAGGCAGTTCAAGAGTTGCCTGTGGCTATTCCCCTCTCAAACAGGTATACCGTTTAGGATACAGTTAGAGGGAATTGCCGCTCAGGGACAGCAATAGCAGCAGCCAGATCAGTGGTACTAACCACAGTTGGCTTTATTGTAAAAGGGATATAAAAGTAGTGAGGGAGTTGCATTATTTATTAAGGAGAATGTCACAGCAGCACCAAGAGAAGACATCCTGGAAGCTTCATCCAGTGAGGCCGTATGAATAGAACTCAGGAATAAGAAAGGTGCAATTGCTATGATGGGGTATCACTATAGGCATCCCAACAGCCTGCAGGAGCTAGAGGAATAGATGTGAAGCAGGTTCTGCAAAGATTTAAATCCAATAGGGTTGATGTAGTGGGTGATTTTAATTTCACCAATATTGGCTGGGACTCCCATTGTGCTAGATACTCAGATGGGGCGGAATTATTTAGGTGCACCTAGGAGGGTTTCTTGAAACAATATGTAGATAGTCCAACTAGGGAAGGAGCTGTGTTAGATTGGGAATGAGGCTGGCTAGCTGATCAAAGTTTCAATGGGGAACAGTAATCTACTTCTATAAGTTTTAAGATGGATAATGATAAAACTGGTCCACTGGTAGACGTGCAAAACTGGGGGAAGGCTAATTATAACAGTATTGGGTAGGAACTGGAGAAATTGGTTTGTGGTGGCTGTTTGAGAGTAAATTTGAGAGTCTTTTAAAGGCCAGTTGATCAGAATTCAGGACCAGCATGTTTCTGTGAGGATAAAAGATAAGGATGGCAAAATTCTGGGAGACTTGGTGGACAAGAGATAGTCAAAGTTTAGTCGAAAAGGGAAAGGAAGCGTATGTAAGGTTTAGGAAACTGAAATCAAACAAGGTCTTTAAGACACTTAAAGAAGAAATTAAGACAACTAGAAGGGACCATGAAATGCCCTCAGTAAGTAGGATTAAGGAGAATCCCGAGGCATTTTGTACATATATTAGGAGCAAGAGGGCAACTAGGGAAATGGTCGGCTTGCTCATGGACAAAGGAGGGAATTGATACATGGAGTGTGAGGAAGTGGTTGAGGTCTGTAATGAGTACTTCACATCTGTATTCACCAAGGGGAATGAAATGAATAATGATAAGATTGGATAGGGATATGTGGGATATTCTGGGGCATGCTGATATTAAGAAAGAGGAGGTGTTGGGTATCTTGACAAAAAACATTATGGTAGGTAAGTCACCAGAGTCTTGAAGGGATCTAGCAGAAAATGAAGATGCTGGAGATCAGAGCCAAAACATGTGATGCTGGAAAAGCACAGCCGGGAATCGGGGGCAGCAACCGAGGAGCAGGAGAGTCAATGTTTCGAGCGATCTGAGGGCAGCAAGGGAAGAGATTGCTGGAGCCTTGATAGATATATTTGTATCCTTTTTTGAGATGGGCGTGGTTGCAGAAGACTGGAGAATAGTCAACGGTGTTCGTTTGTTTAAAAAAGGATAATCCATGGAATCATCAGTTTGTGAACCTTACATCAATGGTAAGGAAATTATTGGAGAAGATTCTTAACGACATGATTTACTTGAACCTGGAGAATAGAAGACTTAGTAGGAATAGTCAGCATAGCATTGTGCAAAGCAAGTTCTTGTCTCTCAAATTTGATTGAATTTTCTAAGGAAGTGCAAAGATGATTAATTGAAGATAGGGCAGCAGATGCTGTCTCCATGTATTTTAATAAAGCATTTGACACGTGAGTCATGGTAGGCTGGTCCAGAAGATTAAGTCAGATGAAATCAATGGTGAGTTGGCAAGTTGGTTACAATATTGGCTTGGTCATAGAAGATAGACGGCAGTTGTGAGGGCTGTTTTTCTGTCTGGAGGTTTGTGACCAGTGGTGTTCTGCAAGCATCAGTGCTGGGACGTCTATTGTTTGTAATATAAATAAATGATTTGGATAAAAATGTCAGTGATCTGATCAACAAAGAAGGCATATGGCTTGCATGTCTTCATCGGTCAAGACATTGAATATAAAAGCTGGCAAGCCATGTTATAAGACTGTAATTAGACCACATTTTGAGCATTGTGTGCTGTTCTAGTTGCCACACTATAAGGAGGATGTAGAGACTTTGAAAAAGGTGCAAAAGAGGTTTACTAGGATGTTGTCTGGATTGGAGTGTATTAGCTATAAGGAGAGGTTGGCTAAACTTAGATTGTTTTCGCTAGAGCATTAGAGGATGAGAGGCAACTTGATAGAAGTATATAAAACTATGAGAGGTATGGATAAGGTGGCTAGCCTGAGTCTTTTTCCCAGGGTCATTAAATTTAAAGTGAGAAGGTGAAAGTTTATAGGAGCTATGCAAGGAAAGTGTTTTACACAGAGGGTGGTAGGTGCCTTGATTACATTGCCAGATGAGGTGGTAGAAGCAGATATGTAAACAAAGTTTAAGAAACACTTAGATAGTAACATTACAGGAAGGGATAGAGGGATACAGGCATAAATGGGCCAAAAGGCATGTTCCTGTGCTGTACTGTTCTATGTTCTATATTTTATGTAATCCACTGATTTTTGCACAAATCTCCTTTAAGAAGGAATATCTTTGATTGATCATTGTTTTTTCAATGAAAGGCGACAAGATAATAATAATGGTATTACATGAAACAAACAGCACTAAAACAGGCTATTTGCCCACCATTAGACCAACCAAGCATTTATGATCCATCCTTGCTTCTTTCCATTCCCTGCATCTAAGCCTATCAGAAATCTTTGATACTTCTCCAATATGTATTTCTCTACCTTCTGCTTAAATCCTTCTGAGATATTTCTTAAGGTAATAATTAGCACATTCTAACTTGTTTCTAGGAAAGACATTTCCTCTCTGAATTTTCTCGTAGATTTTGTTTTAATGCCTATCTCAAATTTGTATTTCCCAGTTTCAGAGCGCTGAACAAGTTTGACCATCTTATCTATGGCTATCCCATTAAACTCTTCCAACATCTTAAAGATCAGACCACCGCCCACATCTTTTCATGAGAAACGAAGCTCAGTTTCTTTCTTTCTGTATAACTTTTCAGTTCTGAAAGTATTCACTTAATTTTTCCAGATTAACTAGTGCTTCTGCATCCTTTATCTAATGGGGAGACTATTGAAATGTGTACAATATTCCAAGTGACTGAGGTTCTGTACAAGTTTAGCATAACTTCCCTGTTTTTCATTGTTATCCCTTTTGAAATGTACCCCAGTGCTTGATATGGTTTTCTATAATTGACTTTTCACCCTCCTCAGGGATTTGTGCATCTGCACCCCAAGATTGTTCTGCCCTCTTTGAGATTTTCATTTTCCAAGGAGTATGTGACATTTTTATTCTCCCTATAAAATGCATTACTTGATGCTTATCCATATTGAAATTCATCTGCCAATTACACATCATTTCTAAAAGCACATTGTTTTCTTGTTTTTGTAGCTATCTTTGCAGTGAAATCCTGAATTTGCTACAATAATTTACATATTTTCAAATACTATTTCCAGTTCCTGAGTTCAAATCATTTACATGTGAGCAGTGCAAACATCAATCCTTGTGGAACAAAATTTCCCACTTTTGTCAGTCTGACCCTTGTATTTTGTGCTTCATGGCCAGCTCACTATTGATTGTGCAGTCTGTCTCCTGCTTCCATAAGCTCTGACCTTGCTCATGTTTTGACTACCTGGCACCTTACCAAAGACCTTTCTGAAAATCCTAATAAGTTATAATACAACTTAAATTTATGTCATGTCACATCATTTATCTAGGCTGAGAATAGGCAAACTGACTCATTCACCAGCCCCATATTTCGACAGTTTCAGCCTCATGCAGAAAGTCTCTTTAATGCAAAACATCAATGACTTGTTCAATAAAACTGAATAACTGAATCAGTCTTTTCAAACAAAAATCAGTATTCTGAAGATGTGTTGTGTTTCCCACATGAACTCTGTATATCCTTTATGATAATTCTTTGTCGCTCTATTATAATTCTTTCTATTAGCTTCCACACCACAGAGAACAAATTCACTGACTTAAGCTTTGTTCCAATTTACTTTCTTTTTCTAAAGTAAGGACATCAAGGAGCTTTTCTCTAATCATGTAGCACAATCCCAGTTTTAACTGAAATTGCAATAATATTCATCAAGCATCATGTAAATTGAATCAGGTTCTGGTGCGCTTTCTAAAAAGATGTTCTTAAATTTCTAACATCTCTTTCCTTGACATGTCCATGCTATCCTGTCTGAATTTAGTGGGGAAGAACTTCAGCTGGTCCAATCTCAGATCATAACTTCGATAGGGGCCTTGCAGAAACAAAGAAGGAGCTACATAGATGATACAGTTGTTGTAATCTTTTGACAGCTTTTAAACTCTGGAAAAGTCTGGGTGGATTCAATAGTGAACAATAACCACCTTTTATTAAAAAGGGAAGGAGCCAAAAAGTAGGGAATTATACACGAGTTTGTTTAACCTCTATTACTGGGAAAATGTTAGAATCAGTATGAAGAAAGTAAAGTAGAGCATTTAGAAATACATAATAAGCAGAGTCAGCATGTCTTCATGAAGGGGAACTTATTGGAGTTCATTCAAGAAATAAAAAAAAAGGATGGTTAAAAGTGAACCAGTGGATGTCGTATGTCTGGAATTTAAGATTAGATTCCATACAGTGTGGAAACAGGCCCTTCGGCCCAACAAGTCCACACCGACCCTCCGAAGAACAACCCACCCAAACCCATTCTCCTACATTTACCCTCTGACTAATGCACCTAACAATACAAGCAATTTAGCATGGCCAATTCACCTAACCTGCACATCCTTGGACTGTGGGAGGAAACCAGAGCACCTGGAGGAAACCCAGGCAAACACGGGGAGAATGTGCAAACTCCTCACAAACAGTTGCCCAAGGAGGGAATTGAACCTGGGTCCCGTGAGGCACCGTGCTGCCCTCTAAACATCATCTGGATCAACCGTCCAGCAATAATGCCACTAGACTATCCCCTCCCCTACAGAAAGTGCTTAGTTAAGTGCCACACATCAGGCTATTTGATAAGGTAACTGTCCATTCAGTTGGACACAGTATATTAACACAGATAGAGAATTGGCTAAATAATAAAAGACAGAAAGTTGGGATAAGGAGGTTAAATTCAGGATGGTAACCTCTATCTAATGTTGTTCAACAAGATCAGTGCTGGAACTACAATTATCTATGATATATATTATTGACTTGGGTGAGCAAAGTGCATTATCGCCTGGTTTACAAATGAGACCAAATAGGTGGGAAGGCAAATTGTGAGGATGACACAAAAAGTCTGCTGAATGGTATAGACAAGTTAATTAAGTGGGCAAAAATTTGACAGATGAAATATAATGGAGAAAAATGAGGCATTATACAGTTTGACAGAAAGAATTGAGTACTTGAATATTATTTAATCAGAAAAAGACTGTAGAAAGCAACTGCATGGAAGGGTTAGGGAGTCTGCGTGGATACATTATAAAAAGTTCAAACATTAATAGAGAAGCAAATGGAATATTGGCCTTTATTTCAAAAGGAATAGAATATAAAAGAGAGGAAGGCTTTCTCAGACTACTCAAAGCTCTAGTTAGATCACACCTGAAATGCTGTGAACAATTACTGAAGGCAAGATTTAGAGCAGTCTAGAGAAGGCTAACATTGGGCTGATCTTGGGGTGACTTTGTGATGGCTTACTGGCCTTTGTGGAGTTACTTCAGTGGTGCTGAGAGCAAAGCACCTGAAGAAATTCACTGACAAGAATCATTTATGAGTTGGTGTAAGTATTTCTGGCATCATGCCATTACTTGGGAAGCTTAAGTTGTTCGATTTTGCTGTCGAAGACTGGGCCTAGTATGTGGAAAGAATGCATTTTGTTTTCCAGGCAAATGACATTGGGACAAATGAAAAGCAACAAGTAATTCTCCTGACAGCTTGTGGACCTGCAACCTTTTTGGTTATTAATAACCTAACTGGAAACACCAGGTGTGAAAACCTTTCAAGACTTAACAGATTTAGTTAAGGAATATTACAACCTCCCCAAACCTTCTCTAATTCTGAGATGCTATTGGTTTTACTTGGCACTTCAAGAAGCAGGGAAATTCGTATCAACATTTATGATTCAGTTAAGATGACTGGCAGAGGCATGTGATTGTGGTTTAACCTTTAAAAAGACGCTGACAGACTGTTTGGCATGTGGGATTAATGATGTAACCGTGCAAAAGCACCTACTGGCTGAAGTCCAACAGGCCTTAAAACAGGCACTACAACTGCATTGGAAAATGTGGCAAGTGGAGCATATAATTTGCAGGGTATTCAGATGGAAGTGGACACCCTCGCCAATCCGACCGAGCTTGGGGAACACCATTTGAGTAAAGTCAATTGCATAGCCTCACTGAGGACATATCCTGAACAGAGGGACTCTAGATCACCTGACAGCAAAACCCCAAAACAAAGCCAGGCCTAGGTCAAAAGGTTAATAATTTCTTCAGGATTCAGACTGGCAAACCATTGTAGTTGCTGCTGATATGTGGACTTGAGCCAACAATAGAATCTACTCGACCTAAATTGAGTAACAGAGTGCATCCATGAGAATGCACAACCTGGAAAGTCCAATAGATCTGGTTTGGAACAGTTAAATTGCTTACCTATATCCCAGTCAGACCAATCAAAATAGACATCTAGTTAAATGGTCACCCGACTCTAATGAAGGTTGATATCAACGCAGACATTTCAGTGAATGCAAAACCAAAATTTGCTGTGGACTCCAACTCTTCTCTTTGCACAAGACGTTGGCAAGGCTGAGAACCAATACTAGGAGCATTTAAAGATTAAAGGGTACAACTTTGGTTCCAGTCTTGTATGAGAAACAGCTGGTTCAGTTACCACTGATTGTAGTAAAAGGCTTGACCCAAGCTTGATGGGACATTACCAGTGGGTGGTAATGGGGGAAACCAAAGGGCTATCAGAATCAGAATTGGAAACTCTTTGGACCCAGAGAGACCAGATCACAGTAGGGGAATGGGATTTTATTCTGGGGAGCGAGAGTGATTGTCCTGAACAACGGTCACCGCCATGTATTGGCTGAAGATGTTGGTGAGACATTCTGTCTGGTGACCAAGATTGGATGCCAACATAACTGCGTTGGTGGGACAGTGCCCAAAGTGCCATCAAGGACAATAATTACCACTAACAGCTACTCCACAAACTTGGAAATGCTGGGTAAGCCCCAGGAGATGGTTACACCTTGACTATGCAGTCTATTTATTGGCTCAATATTCTTAGTCATTGTGGACCCCAACTCAAAATGGATGGAGGTGCACAGAATTCATCAGTGAAACATGGGGATGACAATAGAGTAACTGCATGTATGTTTTCCAATATACGGACTATCAGAACTGTTGGTCACAGATAACGAGCCATTGTTTACCAGCAGGGAAAGTGAGTATTTCCTAAAGTTGAATGGTATTCATCATATAAGGACATCTCCATGCCATCCATCATCCAATGGTCTGAAGGAAAGTGCAGTCCAGACTTTGAAAGCAGGCTTAACGAAACAGCCTGCAGCTTCACTAGATACCAAACTGTCCCTGTTCCTATTTGATTATAGGACATGGAATTACAGGGATAGCTCCAGTAGAGTTGTTAATGGGGAGAAGACTCCACACCAGGTTAAATCTCGTCTTCCTGGACATGGCAGGGATGTCAATGGACACAACACTTGTGATAGGGAAGATTTACTTCAGGGGATGAAGTTTGGAGTGACCCTATTTAGATAAGGGACATGGTTAATGCAAGGTCAGGTCCAATGACGTATGAAGATCCGATAGGCATGACAGACCTGAACAAGCACATGGTCCATATGAAAGCTACAAACTCACAAATGGTGTGGGAGCAAACAAGCCTGGCTCCTCGACTGCCTTTCTGACTGTTCTGGCACCCATGGGTTCTCCCTCTCCATCAAGCATTGAAGATACCATAGAATCTGAGATAGACATGCCTCAATGCTTTTGCTGCTTGAAGAAGAGAATGAATTTGTTCCAAGACGCTCCAGGCACGAGAGTCGAGCTGCTGTGTGCTACACATCAGCTGTGTCAGAGGCCTGGTGTGAAAATGACCTGGTGTGAAAATGCCCAGGAGGAGCTACAAAAAAAGGCCTCTATCCTCAAACTCAGAGGGGGAGCGATGTACTGATTGTAATGAAGTCAGCCAGGTGGACCTCATAGACTGTTCATCTGGCCCAATAAAGGAGCTCTGACTGACAGAGAAATGCCTTCTTCACTATCCTGTCTACTTGTGACTCAACTTTCAAGGAACTATGAATCTGTACTTTGTCCAGCAACACTCCCCAGGACCTTACCATTAAGTGTAAGTGCTGCCCTGATTTGCCTTTCCAAAATACAACACCTCACATTTATCTAAAATAAATTCCATCTGACACTCCTCGGTCAGTGACACTCTCTTACCAAAGCGCATCTCCCACTGATAGTTTGAATCGAGGGGGTTCTAGAATCAAGGGAATCATTGCAAGGCCATTCAGAAAACTTCATTTCAGAGTTTCAAGGTTGTTTTCAAGTCTTCAGAGAAGTTTGCTGCAGCTGGTTCTACCAAATTTTTTAAAAAAGTGTGGTCTCCATATAACGTAATTGCACATCAGAAGTGTGAAGAAAACACTGCAGAGGAAATCATGAGCCAGCAATTTGTCCAAAACTCAGGTTCCTACTTATCCTGTCCTGCCTGCAGGATAAACTTCTGAGCATGGATGGCTCTTAGCAGTCATCTACAAATATGGACTGGAATCCTAAGAAATACTTCAAATGATGAAAATCGTCATCTTCACTTTGAGCTACAAACAAGAGAGAAGGGAAATACAATTAAAAGATGATGCATTTGCAGTACTTTCAAGATAGAATAGGTGAATGAGAGTAATTGATAGCTCTTTTAGAAGATCTGCACACATACAATGGGCTGAATTGTCTCTTTTGGCACCATATAAATCTATGAATAATTGACTTCAAATAAATTCTAGGATATTTATACAGTTTGAACAGTAATCATGTCTAACTTTTAAGTGTAGCTGAAATCTGTGGAAATCAAGTTTTCTATAAATTATAAACTAAATTTCAAATTTCTTTTCTGCAAGCATAAAAAGATAACTGAACAATGGAGATTTGTTTTTTTTAAGAGCGATAAGTTGCCAAAGTAGATACCGTAGCACACTACATGGTCACGCTCAGGAAGTTTTGCTGCAGGGTCAGTTCTGGAACAGTTTTGTCTCTACAAACAGCAGATCCACTGGTAGTTTAGTTAAATGACTCCACCCAGGGAACACAGTACTCCTAGCAAAGCTCTGACAGATCTAACTAGGCTTGCTGAGCAGATCATAAAATAGAAATCATCTTGGGACACAGCTCAGTTGCAGTGATTTTGTTTTGATCTAAGGGACTAGCATAGACATAAAAATATGATATTACCATCTCCATAATACTTAAAAACAGCACCACTTCCTGGCAACAAAAAAACCTGAATCAGACTGACCCAAGAGACTGACTTGTCTAATCTAGAATCAATAGCCTGTATTTGTTTTTCTTTTCAGACTATGCACAGATATTTGGAAGTTACAATGACAAACTCGGACAATCTCTCCTTTATTTATCAACTAGTTCAAATCTGATACTGCTATTAGCCTTTCCCTTGAGTGTTCTATTTTGTTTTCAGTATTTCAGGCCCAGTTTCAGAAATACAATGAGGAAATGTCTTAACGTTTTCTCAAGACAAACAGAGCTCTTTTATGTCACTGATTTGGTCCATGGCATTTAATAATACCTTTTTCATTATAATATTTTTAGACATTGGATACATCTGGAAAAATATTCAAGCGGATAATTAGATTGCTTTAGAAATGTGTCTGTTGTGGTTTCCTGGACCCCAAAGAAGGCAATTCTTTATGAATCCCTTGGCCGCTGTCTCCACAAAAATCTGCTTTGTAAATCGGCCCACACTAAAGCATGTGGAAAACATTTTTTGGCTGAAACTAGAAACCATTCATGTGGCTTTGGGATTGGGGAAACTTCAGCTGCCAACATCAATACAACTTTGTACTACAAACCAAAATGGTCGTTTAGACATATGTACTTTCATACTTGCAAATGTGCTGAGGTCAAATATTTTCAATCATGCGATTTTTTTTCGTTCTTAGCACTGCATCAAATTTCACAACTTTGTGCCCAGGAAATGAGACTGTCGTACAATAAACACAAATCATTCATACTGACAGAGCATATTAGGTTCAAAATCTAAGCAATGACTGTAATTGCTCTCCAAGGCTCTGGCTCAAGGTAACTGTTGATTTAGCTCAGTTGGTTTAAATCAGTGCTGGAAGGTCTTAACGTTAAAAGATCTCACTTAAACAAACAGGTTAGGCCACATTACATCTGTACCATTAGGTCCCACAGGTATAAGTACAGAACACAAGCTAACATTTAAAAGGATTGTGTTTGCCTGACCACTGTGGGCAGTAATTACAAGTGTCTACATCTTTTGTCAGACCTGGCATAACCTTTCCTTTTGGGAAAGTGATGACAGCTCCTAGCTGAACAAAAATAATGTTTCCATTCAGGATGAAATCCATCCAACTTTCTACAGATGTTCTCCCATCCTGATTGCAATTGTGGCAGCGCACTTTGATCAAGGAACTGGGGAAATTTTCCAATGTGCTTGGTGACCTTTACAATTGGGGTTCATGCTTGTTGAGACTATACTAGGGACATTAGAAAAAAAAAAGTAAGTACAATTTATATCCATTTCTGCTGAATTTTGAAAACAAAATCTACCAGCTTTTCTATAGAAATGCATAGAATCAGGGATATTACTGAGTTATATTTTTACAAATTCACAGACTGCACAAACTCTAAGTAAAAAACCCACAAAATCCTGTAATCTTATTAACCATTTTAAGTACAAAATAAATTCTAAATGAACAAAATTATTGAAGGCAGTGGTTCATTTTTGAACAGTGAAAAAGCAAAGCGGAGAGGCCAAAATTCAAAATTATCAATAAAAGACATTTCAGAGAAATCTCTTTACAGCAAAGACTGTTGCAGCATGGAATATTTTGCCTGGGAAGGCAGGTGAAAGCAAGATGATTAATTAAGAATTGGAAAAAGCTCATATTCAGGCAGGGGGATTGTGATTTGTGATAACTACATGCATGGTCCCTTTAAGAAAGGCAGCATGCAAGTTGACACTGCCTGCTCATCATTACAACACAAAGGTCTTCAGAAAATATTCTGACAATTGACTCCACATTCAGCAGTGATCCTTACAATTGTGGTTAGTAAAATCAAAAGCTAGCCTGCACTTCGGAACGTGTTAGTGATCCCACGCTACCATAATTATTAGAATATTTTCAGAAAAACTTCGATGGAAATGAGAAGATAAAAATGGAACAAGAAATCAAAGAGAGGGCTCTCAGATTCTCAGGTGTTCCACTCGAGGTCTTAGAATTAGAATTCAGTTTATGTCACATGCACTCAAGTACAAAAGTACAAGAGTACAGTGAAAAATTTACAATGTTGCCCCTCATGGTGCCATCTTAGATACAAGTAGTGGTGATGGAAATGAGGAGCAATCTGCTGCTACCACAGGGGTGAGGAGGACCTTGAGGCGCACAGGGAATGGCAGTAGGTGACCATAGTCAATTCCCAGAATCTGGCTGGATCTACCTGGATGCCATAATAACAATGCCATTGCAAAATGTCACTATAATGGTCAAAGTCAGTGAATTCATTTCCAAAGGATCTCTCCTAACCAATGCCTCAGCAACATCTCACCACTTCTCAACATGTCACAGCCCCAATACCCACCTCTCAGTAATCAGGGCTCGTGTCTGACATTCTCATGTGCTACATCACCCTCAAACAGTTAAGCACTGATGCGAGCCTCACACACTGACACAGCCCTATTCACATCCGTCAACATCAACCTGGCCAAGGAAATACCGACTACACTATTAGAAGAACCAAAGACACACACACCAAACACGAGTAACGTCATCAGCAAGGACAATATCGTCAAGCTAGTGGACGTATGCCTTACTACCCACTTCACCTTCAACAACAAAACCTACAGACAAACCAATGGAACACCCTTGGGATCTCTGATGTCAGGGTTCTTAGCAGAGGCAGTAATGCAGAGTCTCAAGCAAACAGCTCTGTCAACCATCCAACCCACACTTTGGGTTCGCTACATGGATAACACATTTGTCATTACTAAATGAAACAAATTAGAGGAAACCTTCAAGACTATCAATAATATCCTTACTGGCATAAAAGTCACTAAAGAGGAGGAAAACAATAACAAACTGCTAGTCCTCGATGTCGCAGTAGAGCGAACAGCCAATGGGGAACTTCAAACCTGTGTCTACAGGAAAACAACACATACGGACCAAATACTGAACTACAGAAGCAATTATCTCAACACCCACAACCAAAGCTGCATTAGAACATTATTTCAACGAGCCACCATGCACTGCAGCACAGAGGAACAATGAAGAGCAGTGTATTCGAAAAGAACAGGCACCCAAAGAATGCAGTCCACCGATTTCTCAGCAACAATCCCAAACAAGCAGACAAAACACATCAAAAACCTAGCCACTCTCTCCTTTATCAAACACATCTCAGAAATGAGTGCCAGACTGCTCAGACCTCTGGGCATCATAGTAGCCCACAAACTCACCAACACACTAAAACAATTTGAACATTCCTATACAGACAACAAGCAAAACAAATGTTGTTTGCAAAGTACCTTGCAAGAACTGTAACAAATACTACATTGGACAAACAGGCAGAAAACTAGCCATGAGGAGGCATGAACATCAACTAGTCACAAAAAAGACATGATCCACTCTTATTAATATCTTTACCTACAGATGAGGAAGGACACCACTTTGACTGGGGCAACACATCTATCCTAGGACAAGCCAAATGTTTGAGAATTCCTAGAAGCATGGCACTCCATCTGGAACTCTATCAACAAAAACATTGACTTGGATATCTCATTTACCACCCCTTGAGAAAAAGAACAGGAAATGACATTACACAGAAAATGACATTACCAACCCAAGGAAACCTAAACACATAAATAGAAAGTGGGTCATACGATCAGTGCTTCGCCAAAGGCTCACTGATGATGTTACCTAGTATGGTGATGAAATGTCTGAAAACGAACCTTCCAGCTCAGCAAGCAAACTTTATTCTCACACTCATCTTGTAACTTCCCTATTGAGGAAGCCAACAGTACAGTTTCAGGTTAAAATAAATTAATGAACTGCTGGAGATTTGAAACAAAAATAGGAATTGATCAAAAACTTAAGATGGTTATGAAGCCACCTTTACTGTCCACATTTGAACAAAGGCTAGAATGAGGTCAGGATTGGAATGGCCCTGGATGAACCCAAAATGGGCGTCACTTAGCAGATTATTGATAAACAAGTGCTGCTTCATAGCAGTGTCGGTGACGCTTACAGTAATTTTACTAATGATTGAGAATAGACTAATGGGTTGGTGGTTGGTTGGGTTGAATTTGTCCAGCTTTTTGTACACAGGGCATTCCTGGGAAATTTTCCACATTGCTGAGCAGATAATTACACCAAAGTGTTACTTAAAAAGAACATGAAGGCATTCGAGAGGGCACGGAAAAGACTTACAAGAATTGTTCCAGGAATGAGGGACTTCAATTATGTGGGTAGTTGAGCTTCTGAGAGAAGAAAAGATTCAGTGATAATTCAGTTGAGGTATTCAAAATCATGTGTGACATGGACAGAATTTATTTCATTCGTTCATGAAATGTAGGCATCATTGACTAGATCAGCATTTATTGCCCATTTGTAATTGCCCAGAGGGCAGATAAGAGTCAATCACACTACAGTGGGTCTGGAATCATATCTATGCTGGACCAGGTAAAGAAGGCAAATTTCCTTCCATAATGACCTGGTAGTTTTTTGTTTACATTTGAGAATGGTTACAAGGTCACCATTAGGCTAATTTTTTAAATTTCATTTTTCTATTGAATTCAGATTTCACCATCTGTCAGATTCACACTCATGCTGCCAGAATATTAGCTGGAGTTCTGGCTTACTAGTCCAGTGACATTTTCACTATATCCTCAGCTCAACCAGAAAAAATGTTCCCACAATTAAAAAAAGGAGGACTTTAAGTTGAACAGCAGAAGATCCAAAGGTAACATGAGTGAAAAAAAATTATGGAATGAATAGTCAGATTTTGTAGCGGCTTTAGAAACTGCAAAATTATCTGTAGAGGAACAAATTGGTGGGTTAAGGCAAAACAAGTGATTGGCTGTGTTGTTTTTGCGGGATGTTGGCATGCACGTGTAATAGAGCTGAATGGCCTCTTCCTAAAGCCTTGCTTTAATTCTATAATTCATGCCCAGAAAGTAAACAATTATAAATGTGGAGTCTTCATCGATTAGTTTATTAAGTGTGTTGCTGAAAATTTTAAATATGTCAAATTTTTAAAAACAGGAATGATACTTTTCCTTTTTGTGTCTTTCTTTATTCCCTCTTAACTCAATCTTCCTTTCTCTGTCATTATTTATCAAACTATACCTGATTTTATATTGGAATTATTCACTGTAATTCAAACTTCTTCTTAGTTTTTCCACTTTTTGGTTCTCATTTCCTTTATCTCACTGATAAAGGGGATACATTGTTTGTCTTAGTGTTTACCAAAGTCCCAGATGGACAAACATTACACTGTTATCAGTTTACTCTTCCAGAAAATTTGTGGGCAAATATTTTAAAAAATATAAACAAACATTAGTGAGTTTTGAGAAGATTTATAGCTCAGGTTGAGGTTCTGGATGTAGGTTTGCTCACTGAGCTGGAAGGTTCATTTTCAAACATGTCTAACAGGGCATACTTTGAAATGTCTCTCACTTCAGCAAAATCTAGGCTGATGTAATTACAGTTCTACTACTATAATAAATCATGCCATATGCTTCTACCAGGAGACCAACTGTAACCAAGAAAAACATTCATATCGGTTGACAGTTTTAAACAAAAGTTTTGTTCTTCTAGTACTAATAATAATTTTTAATTGATATGAATTTGCAACCTAAGCGCACGTGCTCACGTACGTACGCACACATACACACACACAGAACAACTGACATCCTTGGTCTGCTCTTACTTGCACATCTCCACACCTCCACTGACTTAGATTTATCATGTTGTTGAACAACATTCAGAACTGCATGCAAAGATTTTTCTCCCAATTAAATATTGGAAGGCTGAAGTCAATTTAATCCATTCCAGCCCATACGCTTACAGAATTAAAATTAGATCATTGCTTTGGCCTTTGTCACAATCCCTGATCTTTTTTGCCAACAACTCATACCTCTCCTGCCATTATTGGAGCCTGAGCTTATTCACCATCTTAGTTTGTCTCGAGTTGAGCTTCCAATCGCAAATCGATCATAAACTTGCTGCTTCCATTTCTATATCATTCATTTCACCCTACTTAGTTTCATTTATTGCAAAAACTCTCATTTGTATCTTTAGCTAATCTGCCTTCCTTGTTGATCTTTCACTTGGCATCTTCTGTAAATTTGAGCTCATCCAAACTATGCAGCCCATATTCTAGTTCTCCTGACACCTTGCAAGATTGGTTTCCTGTCCCCAGTGTTTCAATATTAAAATATTCATCATTCATTTCAACTTTCTCAATGGCATTGTTCATTGTTATATCTGTAAGCTTCTTCATATCTAAAATCTACTGAGATCTCTGAACACACTTAGTTTTATGATTCAACCAGTAATGGTTATGTTTTCAACTTCATGACTCTTAAGGTGGAATTCCCTCCCAAGACTTCTCTAGCTTTCTACTTTTTAAAGACATTTCTTAAACCTATGTCTTTGTAGTTGACCCTCACCTGTCCTCTGTACTGGTCTAACAAGCCAAATGGGTGGGCCACAAATCCTGGCCTTGCCAGCAATATCCACATTTTATAGAAAATTAAATGAAGAAAAAGTCAGGTGCTCTTTCCTAATGTCCCCTTTTGCAGCTTGTGTGGAGTGTCTTAGACTGTTTGTAATAGGCTACTAGTGTTGATGTTGCAGCAGTGAGGTCCTCAATAGTAGTTACATCTCTCAGATGTTGTGTGCTTGAAAAAGTTTAAAAATGACGTGACACCTGCACCCTGGAAATATCTGCAGAGTTGTGGTTTGCGAAATCATGACAAGAGATCGATGTTTCAAGCATAAGTGCTTCATCAGAAAGGGCTGACGAAGGGCTTATGCCCAAAATGTCACACCTGAAACATCAACTCTCCTGTTCCTTGGATGCTGCCTGACCTGCTGTGCTTTTCCAGCAACACATTTTTTGACTCTGGTTCTCCAGTATGGAGTGAGTTCTGGTGAGGTTTTCCTGACATGAACTTATTTCAGTGAAATAGTTTTCTTTGGTAGGAATTACTACAAGACTATCTCATTACAATCAGCAAATGCTTTACAAGGTTAGGGATTATACGTTGGTGTGTTAAATTAAAAAACCTGGATAAGCTCCTTCTTCTTGGAACACCATCGGTGATCAAACAGTTTCACAGTAATGAGATAGTTACAGGCTGAAAATCAGAAGATTTAATTCTTTGCATGATATGCTAATACTAGAGAAAATAAGGGAACCTTCATTTTAATGGACATTTAAATACATGAGTTAGGAGCAGGTGTAGGCCATTCAGCTCCCTGACCCTGCTCTGCTATTCCATAAGATTTACTCCACATTTCTGCCTATCCCGATAAGCTTTCACCTATTTTCTTATCAAAAATATACCTCTACGTTAAAAATATTCAATGTCTCTGCTTCCACCATTTTCTGAGGAAGAGAGTTCTAAAGACTCACAAGCCTCTGACAGAACTTCTTTTTCCCTTATCTTTGTCTTAAATGGGCGACCCTTTAATTTAAAAAAAATCACTCCTTAGTCTAGAATTTCCCACAAGAGAGAAGTTCCTTTCACTATGCACCATCAAAGCTCCACAGGATCTTACATTTTTCAATCAAGTGACCTCTTACTCTTCTACTCTCTAGCACTGTCAAGGCTAACCTGTCCATTCTTTCCTCATAAGACAACCTCTTCATTCCAGATATTAGTCCAGGAAAACTTCTCTGAACTATTTTCAATGCATTTACACCCTTCATTCAATAAGATGGCCAATGCTGCAGCATATTCCAGATGTTGTCTCACCACTGTCCTAGAGAACTGAGGTATAACCTCCTTATTTTTGTTTCAATTTCCCTTGAAATGAACAAAAATATTCTTTCAGCTCTTTAATGGTTTTGCTTATTCTGTCCAATCTTTTGACCTGCCATCATGTTTGCATAATGATATGCTTTTTCTTTACACTTGATACAATCTTTAACATTTTTAGTTAACCACAGATGGCAGGTCTTATTTTCCTTTCTCCTTGAAATATATTTTTTCTTTGTGTCCTGAAATACCCCTTTAAATGACTGCCACTTTATCTCTATTGATTATCCCTTAACCTAATTTACTGCTTCATTTTAACTACTTCTGATTTATGCCCTCATAATTGCTCTTAGTTTCTAAAAAATATAGTCTTGAACAAACCCTTTTCTTCCTCAAATTGTATGTAAAGTTATATTATATTATGGTTGTTTCTTCCTAGAAATGCTTTCAATATGATGTCACTAATTCATCCTGTTTTATTACAGAATACAATGTCTAATATGGAATGCCGTCTGGTTGGCACCAGAACATGCTGTTCTAAAACCTATCCAAAAACAATTATAAACTCCAACTAATTGCTCATCTGATTTTCCACTCTATATGCAGATGAAAATCCCCAGTGATTATCAGGGTACTTTTTTGACAAGTACAGAGAGCTTTACTGCCAAACTTTTGTTCTCCCTCTCCTATGCTCAGCAAATCACGTTAGAACTACAATGATATTCAAGACGGTGCCGACTCCTTGCAAGCTCTCAACAGTAGATCTTATTCTTACATTTCCTACAATCGTTCCACACTTTAAATCAGAATTTTTAGTCAGTCCGTAACCTTATATGCCTCTCTCTGTTCAATCACTCTATGGTCTGTAGGGGTTTTTTGTATGTCATAAGCTGCCTGTACACCATGCAAAACAGAATATTTTACTGTACTTAGGTACATGTGAAAATAATAAATCAGATCAAATCAGATCAAATCAAAATTAAATTGAATGTGTCCAAACAAAACAAAGAATTTCTCATCACATTGACTCTAGTTAACTCAGTAGTCTTTAATATAGATTTAGTTAAAGGTTACAGACACCCACAAATCCTCCTTGCGAGTTCCCATTTCTAGCTAATGTTCTAGTCTTTGTACCAAAGTGAAGACAAGCAATTCCAGGTAGGCAATATATTAATGATGTAGGTGTGAACTGACTGACTAGGCTCTGTTCACCTCTGCAGATCTTTGGCCTGAAACTAAAGCCAAACTGGTATTTATATGATTCTTGTCCATGTACACCTTCACCAGTTTCCAGCCTTGATCTTATTTGTGACTTTATGATTTTAGCACTCTGCAAAAAATCTTCACCAGTTTTTGTGCAACATCTGGTATAAACCCCCAGCCTCCCACACCATAAACCTGCATGCCCTCTATGCTGTGTCCTCAGTCTTCAGTCCTTCAGTAGATTTCACCAGTTTTCCTGGACATGCACCAACACCAAGAGCCATGCCACCCACTGTCACCTCACTCATATCTTCCGAATGTTCTCATTGCAGAAGACAGCCCATAACAGAAAGAGAGAGAGAGAAACATGTGTTTGGTTTGGTGATATACTGTACTTAAATACCTTCTTTAGAGTTATGATCCCAATGATGGAGCACTCCAAGAGAAATCAAGAACAAGACATTTCCTGACAACCATTGGCCACCAAATGGTCCTTTGGATGAAGGCCACCAAAAATGCCAAATAATGTCACTCAATTGGTCCTGAGGCTAAACGGATTGGTCATTATTATGTTTATGAAACCACTTACATAGCTTATGAGGAAAGTCATTGCCAGAATATTAAGGTGGTTTTATAGACCAAACTCTCTTTAACCAACTATGGTTTTAAGGAATACAAAGTTACAAAAAGTATATTTTAATAAGGCTTGGTTGTTCTGAACTGGTCAAATTATGCAAAATAATTTTATCATCAGTAATTTGTGATGGGTGTTTGTCAAAATTGATTGGCACATTTGATTGGATGAATAGGACTCACTTAATCTTTCTTAACGCTAAAATTAAGGGGGCTAAATTTGATAGAATTAAAAATGGACTGGAGATCACAATGCATGAGTAACCTGTTGTGCATTGATTGCACAGACTTTGTTTCCATTTATTTCAATGCTTTCAGCATTAATACAAATATGAAATACTGTACTTATAGGAAATGTTAAATAAAAATGTAAAATATTGGAAGTGATCAGGAATTAGATTAGATTAGTGTGGAAACAGGCCCTTCGGCCCAACCAATCCACACCGACCCTCCAAACGGTAACCCAACCAGAACCATTTCCGTCCGACTAATGCACCTAACACTATGGTCAATTTAGCAAGGCCAATTCACCTGACCTGCACATCTTTGGACTGTGGGAGGAAACCCACGCAGACACAGGGAGAATGTGCAAACTCCATACAGACAGTCACCTGAGGCTGGAATCAAACCAAGGTCCCTGACACTGCAAGACAGCAGCATTAACCACTGAGACACCCTAATAAAGCAACAACCCACCCAAACACTGCCAGCATTGCTCACTTGCAAACCTGAACGCTATGCTTGGTCAGTGTGAGAATTGAACCCACAACCTTGGCGTTATTAGCACCACATTCTGGATCAGTGGTGCTGGAAGAGCACAGCAATTCAGGCAACATCCGAGGACAGGCATTCCCGTTATTAGCACCACACTCTAACCATCTGAGTTAATGGACCTACATTTAGCAGTTGTGGAAAGAAGAGCACAGGTATGTTTCAAGTCTATGACCTTTCATCAGAACTGGGAAAATAGTGTAAGGAATGCCTCAGGATGTGTTGGCATTAGCAGTTCTGATGATAAGTCACAACCTTGAAATGGTAACTTTGTTTTGGCCTCCACAGGTGATCTCAGACATATTTAACATTTCAGGCATTTTCTGTTTTTTGTTCCAGCCAACTCTAATTGTGGGGGACAATAGCAGGACTCAAGCCCTGAGCATCCTGATGCAGTGCATAGGATCACAGGGACAGGTGAAGGAACATGGAAGACAGACACTAAGGAAATGCACTATGATAATTATTGACTTTTGTATAAATGTGGAAAGATTTGTTTTATAAGCATGCTTCTCAGTGACCCTCCATATATGTCTTCCCTACACGAGCCTTTCTAACAATAAAATACTTCTGATTTATCTCCTTGCAAGTAAAGAGAAGACAAAACCTCAGGGAGAGGCAGAGATGGGGAGAAATGGATAGGGATACAATAATTTTCTATCAAAAAGCATATTGACTATCAGTGTTTTTGTAATGGCGTACTCCTAGTTTAAACAGCTTATTTGCTTATTCCAATATTTAATTGTCTTTTGTTACACCCAAGTCCAGAAGGATGAATAAATCCCTTTCTTTGCACTCCCAAGTTTGGTTATAATAGAATTCTAATTGTAAAATGTTCTTTTTTTCTTGACCATGTGTAAATATACATGGAGAGTCCAAACAGATCTCTTGAGTTAACAAATGTGAGGATTTTGTTTCTCTGTAAATTCACTCAAATAAAGTATAAAACTTATGACGAACTTAAAACATGCATTCAATTCCCATAAAAGGAAATAGGTTAGAGGACAGAGAGGTGGAGGTGGAAAAAAGTTAAAGTTTATAAGTAAAAATATTATAGGCTCCATGGTTTAAAGTGATAGAGTCTGAGAGATGTACAGCATGTAAACAGTCCCTTCGGTCCAACTTGTCCATGCCGACCAAATATCCTAAATTAATCTAGTCTCATTTACCAGCACTTGGCCCATATCCCTCTGAACCCTTCCTATTCATGTACCCATCCAAATGCCTTTTAAATATTATAATTGTACCAGCCTCCACCACTTCCTCTGGCAGCTCATTCCAAATATGTACCATCCTTTGCGTGAAAAAGTTGCCCCTTAGGCCCCCTTTCAATCTTTCCCTTGTCACCCTAAACCATACCCTCTAGTTCTGGACTCCCACACCCCAGGGAAAAGACCTTGTCTATTTATACTTTCCATGCCCCTTATGATTTTATAAACCTCTATAAGGTCATGTCTCAACCTCTGACATTCTGGGGAAAATAGCCCCAGCCTATTTAGTCTCCCCCTAAAGCTCAAAACCTTCAACCCAGGCAACATCCTTGGAAATCTTTTCTGAACCCTTTTCAGTTTCACAACATCCTTCCTATAGGAGGGAGACTAGAATTGTATGAAATATTCCAAAAGTGGCCTAACCAATGTCCTGTACAGCCGCAACATGACTTCCCAAAATCTCACTCACTGCTCTGACCAATAGAGGAAAGCATTCCATATGCCTTCTTCACTATCCTATCTATCTGTGGCTCCACTTTCAAGGAGCTATGAACCTGCACTCCAAGGTCTCTTTGTTCAGCAACACTCCCCAGGACCTTACCATAAAGTGTATAAGTTCTGCCCTGATTTATTTGGTGGCTTTGATGTTTTGCTGAGTTGTACTTAATGTAAGTTGGTTGTTCAATGATCTACCTGATCATTATTTAAAAATTCAAATTCAGATGATAATTACAATGGGAGCAGATCACCTAACTCTGCAACAGAGCTGATTAGCCAACAGGCTACACAACACTATTTGAACTGAATATATGGACCCATTCTAAACTTCATACTGAGGATCTATTCAGAGTTGTTATTCCACAGCCAAAACGCCACTCATTGCTCATCAAGACATCACTTATTGATACTCCCAGGGCAACATGATATGTCACTTTAATAACAAAGGAAGGTGAAAAATGCCCAAAAAAGGTAACAAATTACCAAATTTAGCATTGGACAGAAAAATGTGAGTACAAAGTGTAAATAGAAAATGGAATCCAACTAAAATGATCAGCATTTGCCCAGAAACATGACTCTGTAATTTGCCAATATTAAATGATATGTTGGTGCAACTAAACAGATGCCAAACCAGGACAATAATGCATCCAGAAACACTAAGTAATTAAAATGTGACTAGAATAAAGTCTAAGATATAACACAAACAAAATAATTCTATTGAGTATTCTGAAAACATCCTCCTGCAAAGATGGTATAACTTAAGCTAGTTAGGGTAAGCAAACTAACAATATGTTTCAGAGAGTTGCAAGTTTGTTGCTCTGTATTAAAGTACACTCAGATAAAATGTTGCTTAATTTTCTCACATGTATATTGATTCTTTAATGTAAATCTTTGTTTTAAAAAAATGATGATTGCTGTGATATGATGTACCAACACTTAAAGAAGAGCACATATTAAATTGCTGTCAATCACTATTACACTGACACAGGATCTGATGTATTAGTCCTATGACTGGTAGTCAGTCTGCAAGCATCAGGAGAAGAGATTAGATGTACAATACTTAGTCTCTCAGTGAACATTATCTGCATATATCTAACGTTCAACCTAAAAAACATTACCTTATTATATTACCAATCCTTGCATGCGATTAGTAAATTTATGTTGCAGAGAAACATTTAACAGTTAGTGGCAGCTGGCCAAGAAAAAAATGATGCATATGTCAGGTATAGACAGCTGGGATCAAATAAATCACTGGAAGAATAGAAGGGCAGTAGGTGTATACAAAAGCGGAAAATCAAGAGGGCAAAATGGGGATATGAGATAACTTTGGCAAATAGAGTTAAGGACAATCCAAATAGCTTCTACAAAAACATTAAGGGCAAAAGAGTAACTAAGAGAGAATAGGGCCCCTTAAAGATCAATGTGGCCATTTATGTGTGGAACCACAGGGGGTGGGTGAGATACTAAATGGATATTTTTGTCAGTATTTACTGTGGAAAAGAACATGGAAGTTAGGTACTTGGGGAAATAAATAGTGATGTCTTGAAAAGAGTTCATATGCCAGAAAAGGAAGTGCTGGAGGTCATAAAATGCCAAAACGTACTTACATCCCTGGGGGTCTGATTAGGTATTGCCCAGAACTTTGTGGGACACTAGGGAAAAGATTATTGGGCCCCTAGCTGAGGTATTTGCATCATTGACAGCCACTGGTGAGGTATCAGAAGAGTGGAGGGTAGCTAATGTGGTGTCACTATTGAAGAAAGGCTGTAAGGAAAAGCCAGGAGGCTAGAGACTGGTGAACCTGACATGAGTGGTGAGTAAGTTGTTGGAGGGGATCCTGAGGGACAGAATATACATGCATTTGGAAAGGCAAGGACTGATTAGGGATAGTCAAATTGGCTTTGTGCATGGGAAATCATGTCTCACTAACTTGACGAGATGACAAAGAAGATTGATGAAGGCAGAGCAGTAGATGTCCATATGGATGTGAGCAAAGCGTTTGATAAGTCTCCATGTGGTAGATTGGTTAGTAAGGTGTGATCATATGGGATCTGGTGAGCTAGCCAATTAGGTACAGAATTGGCTTGAAGGGAGGAGACAGAGGATGGTAGTAGAGAATTGCTTTTCAGACTGGAGGCCTGTGTCCAATGGTGTGCCACAAGGATCGGTGTTGGGTCAATAGCTTTTTGTCATTTATATAAATGATCTGGATGTGAATATAGAAGACATGGTTAGTAAGTTTGCAGATGACATAAAAATAGGCTGTGCTGTGCACAGTGAAGAAGATTATCTCAGAGTATAATGTGACCTTGATCAGATGAGCCAATGGGCTAAGGAGTTGCAGATGGAGTTTAATTTAGATATATGTGAGGTGTTGCATTTTGATAAAGTAAACTAGGGCAGGACTGATACAATTAATGGCGGGGTCCTGGGAGTGTTGTTGAATAAAGAGACCTGGGGATACAGGTGCATAATTCCTTGAAAGTGGAGTCGCAGGTAGACAGGGTGGTGAAGGAGGTATTTGGCATGCTTGCCTTCATTGGTCAGAGCATTGAGTATAGGCATTGGATGTCATGTTGCGGCTGTAAACAACATTGGTGAGACCAGTTTTAGAATACTTCATACAATTCTGGTTGCTCTCTATAAGAATGATGTTGTTAAACTTGGGTGGGTCCAGAAAAGAATAACAAGCAAGTCATTGGGACCAGAAGATTTGAGTTTTCAGGAGAGGCTGAATAGGCTGGGGCTTTCTTCCCTAGAGCATCGGAGGCTGAGGGGTGACTTTATAGCGGTTTATAAAATCATGAGGCGTGTGGAAAGGCTAAGTAGCCAAGGCTTTTTTTTTACTAGAATCATAGAATCTGTATAGTGTAGAAATTGGCCCTTCAGCCCAACAATCCACACTGACCATCTGAAGAGTAACCCACCCAGAAGGTTCCCCTACCCTTATATCCTATACTTACCTCTGATGAATGCACCAAACCTATACATCCTTGAACACTATGGGTAATTTAGCATGGCCAGTTCACCTGACCTGCACATCTTTGGATTGTGGGGGGAAACCGGAACATGCAGAAGAAACCCACGCAGACACTGGGAGAATGTGCAAACTTCACATAGACAGTTGCCCGCAGCTGGAATTGAACCCTGGTCCCTGGCACTATGAGGCAGCAGTGCTAACCACTGAGCCACCATGCCAGCCTTGAGCCACTGTGCCACCCTGAGTCACCATGCCACCTGGAGTGAAAAGTCCAAAATCAAAGGGCATAAGTTTAAGCTAGAAGGGAAAAGATTTGTAAAGGATCTGAGGGCTAACTTTTAAATGCAGAGTGTGGTGCATATTGAAATGAGTTGCCAGAAGAAGTGGTGGAGGCTGGTACAATTACATCATTTAAGAGGCATTTGGATGGACAAATGAATAGGAAAGGTTTAGAGGGAAATGGTCCAAATACTGGCAAATGGGACCAGGTCAGATTGGAATGCCTGGATAATATGGATGAGTTGGACTGAAGGGGTTGTTTCTGTTTTGCACAATTGTATAACTCTCTGACTATATGGCACCCAACATCATGAAGAAGCATGAAAACCTGGCCAAAGCATGGGCACACTTCACCTGTCCCTTGCAAGAGAGAATAATAAGTTGTTAGCTATCATTGAATAGTGGATCTCGGTGATCTTTGTTAAATAATAATAGATTTTTAAAAATGCAATGTGTTGCAAATATCTGGAGCACCATACTACAAGGAGCCAAATGCACAAAAAGGTCATTACAGCTCACCTTCATAACAAATAAGATTGTTTATTCAAGTGAAAAATAACCTTGCCAATGTCTTACATATTTTTCCTTGCTGAGGTTTAGGTAGAAGAATTGCTTTTTGAACACTCTGAGGAATATGATCTTCAGCTGAGAGCCTACCTCCCTTTCCTCATCTTCCAGCAGTATTTCCTGTTTGGACTTATAATCATTAAAATACTGTATTTCAAGGGAAATACCAACTACTGCACCGATATATGGGGCACTCAATTTAGGTAGAATCCTTGAAATCAGCAAGATATGTTTCAGCAACTGCCACAGCATTCACTGTATACTTTTTCAACATGACACTCCCAGAATGCACCAAAAACCTCTGCAATCATAATAGCCAAACAAATCAGTCATCAATTAACTTATAAGTAGTTAATGGTATTTTTAAATAGCTTTGGTGTGGAAGTGTCCTTCCAGCACGGGTAGCCAGCAGATTGGTAAGGATGAGGTCAAGTATGTTTTTCCTCTTGTTGGTTACTCCACTAACTGGTGCAGATGCAGTCTAGCAGCTCTGTCCCTTAGGACCTGACCAGCTGGATCAGTAGTGCTGCTGCCAAGCCTCTCATGATGCTGGATATTGAAATCCCCCACCCAGAGGCATTTTGCACCCTTGCAACCCTCCATGCTTCCCCACCCCCCCCCCACCCCCAGTGTTGTTCAACATGGCGGAGAAGTGATTCATGAGCTGAGGGAGGATGGTACACTGAGTTTGAGTTTAATTTATTATCGTCACATGTACGAAAAGTGTTGTTTTACTCACTATATAGGCAGATTGCACCATAGAAAGTGCAGAGCAGAGTGTAGAATGCAGTGTTACATCCACAAAGAAGGTGGACAGAAGAAATCAGGATTAATATTTGAGAGGTTTGTTCAAAAGGCTGATAACAGCAGGATAGAAGTTGTTCTTGAGTCTGTTCATACGTGTATTCAAACATTCATATCTTCTGCCCAACAGAAGAGGGTGGAAGAGAGTGTGACCAGGATGGGACGGGTCTTTGATTATGTTGTTTGCTTTCTGAGACAGCAGCAAGTTTGGCTGGAGTCAATGGGTAGAAGGCTGGTTTGTGTGATGGATTGGGCTCTATTCACGATTCTCTGCAGTTTCTTGTGCTGTTGGTAAAAACAGTTGTCATACCATGCTGTGGTGCACCCAGATAGGTTGCTTTCAGTGGTGCATCCATAAAAATTAAGAAGAGTCTTTCCTAATCCACATTTAGCCTGATGCCATAAGACTTCATGGGGTCTAGATTAAACGTTGAGGACTCACAGGGCAAATCACTCCCAACTCTGTATCACTGTGCTGCCATCTCTGCTGGGTTTGTCCTGTTGGCGGGATAGGATATGTTGTTTGTCTAGTCAGAGGCAACTCTCCCAATCTTGGCACTTACTTCCAGATGTTAGTAAGGAGGATTTTGCAGGGTCGATAGGGCTGTTGCTTTTTCAGTGCCTAGATTGATGCCGGGTGAACCACCTGCTTTTATGTCTTTGTTGAAACTGGAAAATGATTGAAACAACTGGGTGGTTTGCTGGGCTACTTTAGAGGGAAGTTGAGAGATTGGCATATTTCCCACCCTGATGGACATTAATGAGCCAGAAGGGTATTTTGACAACTGACAGTTGTTTCATGGTCATCAGCAGATTCTTAATTGCAGATATTTTATTGAATTCTAATTCTACCATCTGCTGTGGCAGGTTTCGAACCTGGATCCACAGGACATTAGTTGAGTTTTTGGATTAAAATGTTAGTGAGAATACTACAAGGCCATCACTTCCCCCAAATGTACTCAGTTGTATGAAGTTAAGAAAGTAGTTAGCTGGAGATTTGAGCTTCCACTCATGTTTAGTTAGTATTTCACATTGATTGACATCTGGTGGAGGTGCACTGCATTCACGTAAATGCCTTATCAACAAAGTGTCCAGTTTCATTTGCCCCAACATGCCCATCCATGCCATGAATGCTTTTCTAGGACTGCTTACATCCCACCAAACCAGGCCCCATTCTTATACCATCTCAATCAGACTCTCTCTTGGCCCTATCACACCAAGCTCCAGTCAATATCTCCACACCACTCAGTCCCTGCTTTTATTCACATGACAATCAGTCAGGATCTTACTGCACTTTTGGACTCCTGCTCCGAGTCCATTTATTCTCTACATTATGAATTAATCTAGATCTTGCCATCATACATTGAACAGGTTTAGAGATCATTCAGTCCCTGTCATCTGTCCTACTATTCAATTCACAGTATCACCCTTCATATTCTTGGCTGGCAAAGCAATACAAATTATGTGTGCACAACCAGTCCTAAACACTTAAAGCAGATATGGTTAAAATTGGAATCATTCAGTTATGTTCAATATGGCCAATATGCAATTTGGTTGTAATGCGGTCAATTTTTAAAAACTGTACACGTGGGGTTGAAATCAGTCTAACTTCGTACATATAAAAGGAAGATAGAAGACAACAATTGATTTGATACTGTTGACTTGTTTGTTTGAAGTATCAAAAGCTCTAAGAGTCTATTTTCTATGAATGGGACATATATCAGAAAACAAACTGATGGTTTGCTTGGAGATTTTTCTGTTACATTACCTTAATTTTGATAGAAGTATGGTATAAACTCTTTTCTTTGGTGACTTTTAGCAAAATGTGGATGCAACTAGAACTGTTTCATTGGGACAAAGTCCATAATAAATTCCATCCTAGACTATCATCTGGAGAAGAACATGTTCCATTACAGAAATGGTGCAAAGAACTTGCGACATGTACAGAGGGAATTTCCAATTCTTTAAAATTGCTCACCTCACTCCATCGTTGACGTTCAAAGTCCCATCTATTGAATAACAGGCACCCAATCTGCACCAGAGGAATTGGACACAGGAACAATTTTGTAAATGAAACCATAGAGCATGCTGAGTGCATTATGAGAACAAATAATATTTATTTGTACATCTTGAACTTTGGGGCCATTTCAAATGTCTTATCTTGTGCTAATGTGGTACTATTTGTCACTAGTTTGACCACTTACCAACTGACGCCTGAGGTTACATGTTTGCTAATTAATAGGAAATGACTAAGACTCACAGCAGTGGCAATATAATGCAGTAATAAAAATGGATATGTGACATCCATTTATAAATGCCAAAGCAATATACTTTTATTTGTGGAAAATAATGGCTGAGCCTATCTTACTCAAATGTATTTACAAATCTAAATATCAGAGATGGTGTTTGCAATCTTTTTTCATGAAGATATCTATTTTCAATGTCATAGTTCTGGCATTTTAAAATGCGTTGTTATTCTGTACAATCACTTCATAATCTCTTTTACTTACTTGGTGTAAACTTTCTGCCAAAACAGTAGTGAGTTAATGCTTGCAACAGCTTGAATCTTATTAAATGTTTGCACAGTAAGTATGTTTTTGTAAAGGAATTCTTTGCCCTGTGCCAAACCTGAAGGCAGCTGGTCTACACCAGACCTATAGTGAGATGGCGTTGTTACAGACTGATTTCACATTCATCAACTTGTTCCCAGAGTAAATAAATCAGCATTGAAATGTCACTGTATGTTCCAGAAGGACATGTGCTTTTTGATATGTTTGCATATGAAATGATTGTTTGTGCCATTAATTACCTGAGTTTACTCACAAGTGTGGATATATTCAAGATTAATGACATTTCCACACTTCCCTATTTATAAAATTTCCCACTAGACTGTCCTTTAATCATCACAACTGACAACTCTAAAAAACATTAGATTAGGGCAGGGTTTATATTTCTGGTCTTGTGATCCTATGGGAACAATAAATATTACAAGATTATATATACTCCAGAATACATTGATGCTTTTACCATATGTACAGCTCCAATCAGTCATGCAGATAAAAATGTTTTCTCTCCCTGGCAAAGGAATTTATTTTTGTATGGAACATTAAGGCACTTCAGACAGGTGCAATTACATTCACCAACTGACAATTGTAAAAGTTCCATGTATCAGTGCTAATCCAAAACTAAGTCCAGCTTTACACCAGAAGTCATAAAACAGCATGAAAAAGACTTTTTAAAAATATATATTCTTTCATGCATTGTAGATCTCTCTGTTGCCTATTTCTTGTCCATCACAAATTGTCCTGGGGATTGTGGTGGTGAGCTAACTTCCTTAATTGCCACAGTTCATGTGTTGCAGGCACATCCACAGTGCTGTTAGGAAGGTAGTTCCAGTGACCCAGTGAAGACGATATGGTTTTAAGTCTTATGGGGTGTGGATTGGAAGGGCAGCTGTAGGTGGAGGTGTATACATCTGTCAACTGCTCTTGTCCTAGGTGGTTGAGGCTGCAGGTTTGGAATGTGGGTATTAGTGCAAAAGAGTATCAACGCATTGCTTTAGTGAGTTTTGTAGATAGTATACATTCTTGTTATACAATGGCGATGGAAAGAATGTTTAAGATGGTGGAAGGTGTGCCAATCAAGCTGGCTCCTTAATCCTGGATGGCATTGAGCTTTTTGAGTGTTGCACACTAAATCGGAAAAGTGGAGAATGTTCCATAAAACTCTTAGCTTGTCCATGTAGATCGTGGATAAGCTTTGGAGGTCATGATTTGAGTTACTGTCTGCAGAATTCCCAACCGCTGACTTGCTCTGGTGGCCATATTATTTGTACTGGCTAGACCAGTTAAATTTCTGGTCAATTGTAAATTTCCAGAATGCTGATATGGGGTAGTCAGTGATGGTGATGACAAAGAACATCAAGGGGAGATGCTTAGATTCTGTCTTGTTCAAGATGGTCATTACTTATCATTTATTCAGTGCAAATATTAGCTGGAACTTTTCATGTCTTCCAGGTCTTCCTACATATGCACATCGGCTGCTTCAGAAGTTGCAAATGGTGCTGAACATTGTGCAGTGACCAACGAGCATCCCCACTTCTGACCTTAGGATGGAGGGA
Organism: Chiloscyllium plagiosum; assembly: GCF_037043375.1. Taxonomy (NCBI): domain Eukaryota; kingdom Metazoa; phylum Chordata; class Chondrichthyes; order Orectolobiformes; family Hemiscylliidae; genus Chiloscyllium; species Chiloscyllium plagiosum. The sequence goes on from NW_028270140.1 coordinate 70,841,707, forward strand.
GTTTTGTTAAAGAACCAAGGGAAGATGACAGGGCCAAGGACACTACTCTGAGGAACTCCTGCCAAAATATCCTGAGACTGATGTGATTGAGTTTCAATGACCACAAGCATCTTCCTTTGCACTCAGTATGACTCCAACCAGTGAAGAAACCCACACTTTCCCCCTCCCACAACAAAAACCCATTTTGCTAAGGCTGTCTCATCTCCTTGCTACCCCACTCAATCAAGTGCTGCCTTAATGTCAAGGCCAGACACTTTCAGTTCTTCTCTTACAAGTTCAGCTCTTTTATCTATGTTTGGACCAAGGCCAGGAGCTGACAGGCCTAATGAACTTCACAGCCTACGTAGAGCAGTTGATCTTCTGTAATTACACCGGCACCACTCCCCACCTCTTCTTCCACTACATTGATGACTGCATTGGCGCCACCTTGTGCTCCCGCGAGAAGGTTGAGCAATTCATCAACTTCACCAACACATTCCACCCTGACCTTAAATTTACCTGGACCATCTCTGACACCTCCCTCCCCTTCCTGGACCTCTCCATCTCCATTAATGACGACCAACTTGACACTGACATTTTTTACAAACCCACCGACTCCCACAGCTACCTGGATTACACCTCTTCCCACCCTACCTCTTGCAAAAATGCCATCCCGTATTCCCAATTCCTCTGCCTCCGCCGGATCTGGTCCCAGGAGGACCAGTTCCACCACAGAGCACACCAGATGGCCTCCTTCTTTAGAGACCGCAATTTCCCTTCCCACGTGGTTAAAGATGCCCTCCAACACATCTCGTCTACATCCTGCACCTTCGCCCTCAGACCCCACCCCTCCAACCGTAACAAGGACAGAACGCCCCTGGTGCTCACCTTCCACCCTACCAACCTTCGCACAAACCAAATCATCCGCCGACGTTTCCGCCACCTCCAAACAGACCCCACCACCAGGGATATATTTCCCTCCCTATCCCTTTTTGCCTTCCGCAAAGACCATTCCCTCCGTGACTACCTGGTCAGGTCCACGCCCCCCTACAACCCACTCCCCCATCCTGCCACCGCAGGAACTGTAAAACCTGCACCCACAACTCCTCCCTCACCTCTATCCAAGGCCCTAAAGAAGCCTTCCACATCCATCAAAGTTTTACTTGCACATCCACTAATATCATTTATTGCATCAGTTGCTCCCGGTGCGGTCTCCTCTGCATTGGGGAGACTGGGCGCCTCCTAGCAGAGTGCTTTAGGGAACATCTCCGAGACACCCGCACCAATCAACCACACTGCCCCGTGGCCCAACATTTCAACTCCCCCTCCCACTCTGCTGAGGGCATGGAGGTCCAGGGCCTCCTTCACCGCCGCTTCCTCACCACCAGACGCCTGGAGGAAGAACGCCTCATCTTCCGCCTCAGAACACTTCAACCCCAGGGCATCAATGTGGACTTCATATCACAATTCCAAATCTAGTATAATTTGCTCCCTGGTTGGTTCCCTATCACATTTCTCCAAGAAACAATGTCTAATACATTCAATGAACTCTCCCTTGAGGATAGTCTTGCCAATTTGATTATTCGAATCAATGCGCATATTAAAGTCACCCATGATTTTTGCTGTACCTTTGGTTGCTGGCTTCGGAGGTATTTCTGGTAATGTGTAACTCTGTAAATATATACTTATAAAAATAGGTGATAATTGACGAGAGTTCAATCCTTCACTAGACTTTCTTAAATACAATAATAATCATAATTACATTAAGGACTTCCTTGGCAAGCGCTGAAATACACATCATGATCTGTCCAGGCACCTTCAGCATGCTGATGACTTATTAAACATCACAGCTGGGTTACCATTTGGTTTTTTCATATTGTAGTCATGGTCTTTATTGATGGAATTCCTCGAAGATTTCGTTATCCAGGTTTTTGAAGGCAATAGGTAAAGGGTTTGAACATGTTTAAGCTGTTGGTTATCACAGTATAAAAACAACATGGCAGCTTCCAGGGAATCTGGATATGATTTTTTTGATGCTTATTGTGGGCATTTTTTTTTCTTAAAGCTTGCTGTTTACTGTAGAAAAATGATAACTATTTACATTCATCGTGCATATGCATATACAACATACATTGAATATTCATCTGTATTTTTGAAGCATTTTAAAGCTGTGACGAGATTCATCAGGCAAAAGCACAATAATTCATGTACAAAGCATTTCAGCTATTTGACAAAATATGGCTGATATTTCTGATAAATATTTGTTGGAGGTACACGGTGCAGGGACCAAAATACAGTCGGCAACGCTGATGTAGATGAGGAGAGGGATGTGATTTAAACTGTTACCTATGCAATGAACATGCACCATACGTGGTAAACAAAACAAACAAGGAATTACATGCACTAGCTGTGCAACACTGGCCAACTTCAGAAAGATATAAGCACCTTTTACTTTAACCAGAGAGAATAGAGTGCAAACATTTGAGGTGGGGAAGTTTTATTTTCAATCTGCAAAATATGTTAGCTCAAACAAGAGCTTTCCTTAAGGCAGCATAAGTGACAGTCCTTGTCAGGTTTGTTTTACAAGTTGACAGGAACAACCTTGAGTTCCAGGTTGACTCCCCAAATTGATCCATTTATCTCATCATGAATCACTCCTCTGTGTAGAGGCTTTGTAATAGTGATTGATGCTCCCATCAATGTTCATCAAGTACTTTTGAGAATGTTACAGTATTACCAGAATAGGAGTAAATTCAAATATTCTATATTCTATATATAGATTTTTTTCATCCTTCAAGGAGTTATTGAATGCACCAGTTCCCATCAGTTTTGTGTTTTATTTTCTAAATGCTAGAAATTTAAAAAAAAATGTCTGTTTTGAGCTGTTTTGTGTTCGGCATTATTAGTATCTGGAATAATTTGTGAAGCATTCAATTATCTTCTGGGATTTTATTTCTTCTAAGTGTGTCTTGACTTGTGTCAAGTTGCTCATAAAATATATTGGGATTACAGGTCAAGGATATGAGGTAAACCATTTAGGACTAAGTTGAGGAGAAATTTCTTTACCCATGGAATGGTGAGCCTGTGGAATTCATTCGCAGAGAAAGCTGTTGAGGCCATAATGTGATCTCAAAAAGGACTTGGAATAGCACTTGGGGCTCAAGGGATCAAAGAATATGAGGGAAAGTAAGGCTATCACTAAGGAAAAGGTGCTGGGGAAGTTAAAAGGTCTGAAGGCGGATAAATCACCCAGGACAAATGGACTACATTCTCTGAAGGAGACATTAATGGTGATCTTTCAGGAATCACTGGAGTCAAGTAGGGTCCTGGGGATTGGAAAATATCTAATCTAACACTACTGTTGAAGAAAGGAGGGAGGCAGAAGACAGGATGCGAGAGGCCAGTTAGCCTGACCTCAGTCATTGGTAAGATTTTAAAATCTATTGTTAAGAATGAGATTGCAGAGTACTTGGAAGTGCATGGTAAAATAACAGTGATTCAGCGGCTTCATCAAGGGGAAGTTATGCTTGACAAATATATTAGAATTCTTTGAAGTGGTAATTAGTAGGTTAGATAGAGGAGATCCAGTGGACATAGAAACATAGAAAAAATACAGCGCACTACAGGCCCTTTGGCCCTCAATGTTGCGCCGATCCAAGCCCACCTAACCTACACTAGCCCACTATCCTCCATATGCCTATCCAATGCCCGTTTAAATGCCCATAAAGAGGGAGAGTCCACCACTGCTACTGGCAGGGCATTCCATGAACTCACAACTCGCTGAGTAAAGAATCTACCCCTAACATCTGTCCTATACCTACCACTCCTTAATTTAAAGCTATGCCCCCTTGTAATAGCTGACTCCATATGTGGAAAAAGGTACTCATGGTCAACCCTATCTAAACCCCTAATCATCTTGTACACCTCTATCAAGTCACCCCTAAACCTTCTTTTCTCCAATGAAAACAGCCCCAAGTGCCTCAGCCTTTCCTCATACGATCTTCCTACCATACCAGGCAACATCCTGGTAAACCTCCTCTGCACCCGTTCCAGTGCCTCCACATCCTTCCTATAGTATGGCGACCAAAACTGCACACAATACTCCAGATGCGGCCACACCAGAGCCTTATACAACTGCAACATGACCTCAGGGCTCCGGAACTCAATTCCTCTACCAAAAAAAGCCAGTACGCCATATGCCTTCATTACCGCACTATTTACCTGGGTGGCAACTTTCAGAGATCTGTGTACATGGACACCAAGATCCCTCTGCTCATCCACACTACCAAGTATCTGACCATTAGCCCAGTACCTCATCTTCTTGTTACTCTTACCAAAGTGAATCACCTCACACTTACCTACATTGAACTCCATTTGCCACCTTTCTGCCCAGCTCTGCAACGTATCTATATCCCGCTGTAACCTGACACATCCTTCCTCACTGTCAACAACTCCACCGACTTTCGTATCATCCGCAAACTTGCTCACCCAACCTTTTAGCCCCTCCTCCAGGTCGTTTATAAAAATGACAAACAGCAATGGTCCCAAAATAGATCCTTGTGGAACACCGCTAGTAACTGCACTCCAAGATGAACCTTTACCATCAACTATTACCCTCTGTCTTCTTCCAGCCAGCCAATTCCTAATCCAAACCTCCAACTCACCCTCAATGCCATACCTCCGTATCTTTTGCAGTAGCCTACCATGGGGAACCTTATCAAACGCCTTACTAAAATCCATATACACCACATCTACCGCTTTACCCTCGTCTACCTCCTTAGTCACCTTCTCAAAGAATTCAATAAGGTTTGTGAGGCACGACCTGCCCTTCACAAAACCATGCTGACTATCCTTGATCACATTATTCCTATCCAGATGTTCATAAATCCTACCCCTCACAATTCTCTCTAAGACTTTGCCCACAACAGAAGTGAGACTCACCGGCCTATAGTTACTAGGGTTATCCCTACTCCCCTTCTTGAACAAGGGAACCACATTTGCTATCCTCCAGTCTTCTGGTACTATTCCTGTAGACAACGAGGACATAAAAATCAAGGCCAATGGCTCTGCAATTTCCTCCCTTGCTTCCCAGAGAATCCTAAGATAAATGCTATCAGGCCCAGGGGACTTATCTATTTTCACCCTTTCCAGAATTTCCAACACCTCTTCCCTACATACCTCAAAGCCGTCCATTCTAATTAATTGTGACTCAATATTCACATCGGCAACAATGTCCTGTTCCTGAGTGAATGTGATCTATTTGCATTGCCTGAAGGCCTTTGACAACATGCCACACAGGAGATTGCTAACAAAGTAATGTTAGTGGCAAGATACTAAAACATCTAAAGAATTGGCTGACTGTCTGAAGGCAGATGGTTTGAATAGAGGGGTCTTTTTCTGGATGGCAATCAGTGACTAGTGGAATTCCACAGGGGTCCGTGTTGGGACCACAACTATTCATGTTATATATAACAATTTGGGTGAAGGAACGAAGGGCATTGTTGCTAATTTTGTAAGTAAGACAATGATGGGTGGAGGGTCAAGTAGTGTTGAGGATTTCAGAAGGACTTGGATATGTTAGGCAAGTGGGCAAAGAAGTGGCATGCAATGGAATACAATGTGGGAAAATGTGAGGTTCTGTACTTTGGTAGGAAGAATAGAGGCATAGACTATTTTCTAAATGGGGAAAGTCTTTGCAAATGTGAAGCACAAAGGGCTTTGGGAGTCATAGTTCGGGTTTCTCTTAAGGTTAACATGCAGTTTCATTGGGCTGTTAGGAAGCAAATGCAATGTTGGCATTCAATTCTGCTAGAATACAAAAGCAGGATTTTACTGCTGAGGCTGTATAAAAACATAACATAAGAACATAAGAACTAAGAGCAGGAGCAGGTCATCTGCTTCCTTCGAGCCTGCTCCGCCATTCAGTAATAGCATGGCTGATATTTTTGTGGCCTCAGCTCCACTTACCTGCCTTACTCACCATAACCCTTAATTCCTTTACTCTTCAAAAAAGTATCTATCTTAGCTTTAAAAACATTTACTCAGGAAGCCTTAACCACTTCACTGGGCAGGGACTTCCATAGATTCACAATCCTCTGAGTGAAGAAGGTCCTCCTCAATTCAGTTCTAAATCTGCTCTGACTAATTTTGAGGCTATGCCCTCTTGTCCTAGTTTCACCCACCAATGGAAACATCCTCTCTACTTCAATCCTATCTATTCCCTTCATAATTTTATGTTTCTATAAGATGTGCCCTCATTTTTCTAAATTTCAATGAATATAATCCCAGTCTACTCAGCTTCTCCTCATAAGCCAACCCCCCTCAACTCCGGAATCAACCTAGTGAACCTCCTCTGCACCCCCTCCAGTGCCAGTACATCCTTTCTCAAGTAAGGAGACCAGAACTGCACGTGGTACTCCAGATGTGGCCTCACCATCACCCTATACAGCTGCAACATAACCTCTCTGCTTTTAAACTCAATCCTTTAGCAATGAAGGACAAAATTCCATTTGCCTTCTTAATTACGTGCTGTAACTGCAGACCATCCTTCTGTGATTCATGCACAAGGACACCCAGGTCCCTCTGCACAGCAGCATGCTGCAATATTTTTACCATGCAAGTAATTATCTTTCTTACAGTTATTCCTACTAAAATGGATGAATTCACATTTATTAACATTGTGCTCCAACTGCTAGACCATTGCCCACTCATCTAAACTATCTATGTCCCTTTGCAAAGTTTCACAGTCCTCTGCACACTTTGCTCTACCATGCACTTAAGTGTCATCCTTAGTGCAAGCTTTGACACACTACACATGGTCCCCAACTCCAAATCATCTATGTAAATTGTGAATAATTGTGGTCCCAACACTGATCACTGCAGCACACCACAAGTCACTGATTGCCAACCAGAATCACACTCATTTACCCCCACTCTATGCTTCCTGTTAGTTAACCAATCCTCTATTCATGCTAGTACAATGCCAGTAATGCCATGCATCTTTATCTTATATAGCAGCCTTTTGAGCAGAACCTTATCTGGTCAGACTGCATTTGTAATATTGTGAACACTTTGGGCCACGTATCCAAGGAAAGATATTGGCATTGGAGGGGATCCAGAGGAAGTTTCCAAGAATGATCCTGCGGATGAAGTGTTGTCAAATGAGGAACTGTTTCGGACTTTGGGTCTGTGCTCGTTGGAGTTAAGAAGGGTGGAGGGGGTGGGGATCTAATTGAAGCTTACAGAATAATAAGAAACCTGGATAGAGCTGATGTGGAGAAGATATTTTTCCTAGTAGGAGAAATTAGGACCCAAGGCCACAGCCTCACAGTGAAGGGACCAACCCTTTAGAACTGAGATGAGGAGGAATTTCTTTAGCCAGAGGATGGTGAATCTGTGGAACTCATTACCATAGAGGACTTTTGAGGACAGGACATTGAATATATTTGAGGTAGAAATAGAGACGGCAGGAGTATAGGCTTGAGAAATAAATCAGCCATGTTTGAATGGCAGACTTGGATCACATGGCCGAAATCTGCTCCTATATTTTATGGTCTTATGGGTAACAGTACTATCTAGAAGATGCACTGCAGAAATTCACCAAAGATCCTCAGACAGAACTTTCCAAACCCATGACTACTTCCATCTGGAATGACAAGGGCAGCACATATATGGGAACACCACAACCTTCAATTTCCCGTCCAAGCCACTAGCCATCCTGATGTGGAAACATATCACCATTTCTTCACTGTTGTTGGGTCAAAATCCTGGAATTTCCTTCCTAACAGCATTGTGGATCAACCCACATGAGGTGGACTGCAGCAGTTCAAGTAAACAGATCACCATCACCTTCTCAAGGGCAACTAAGGGTGAGTGATAAATGCTGGCCAGCCAGCAATGCTCACATCTTAAAAAAAGAATAAAGTACAAATATTGAGTTGGATGATCACCCATTATCATAATGAATGGTGGGGCAGGCTCAAAGGACCAAATGACTTGTTCATGCTCCTATTTTCCACACTTCTCTGTTTCTATGGATAATCTATGATTATGGACCCTAATCTTATACAGACTTTGCATAACTAGATTAGGAAAGTTGCTGATTGCTTTGAAAGACTAAAGTGCTCCAGCATCATAATAAATGTTAATGAATCCCAGTAGTTATATAACAATCATAGTAGATTCATACTTAACAGAATATAAATTGCAAGTTTATGTGTAATCATTAGGTTAATAGCATAGGCAGTATTAAATCTTACATTAAATGTGACTTATAGCACACAAATTAACGACACATTAAAATGGTAAGAATGGCATCTTGGCTTATTTTAGTGAGTGCACCGATTAATTAGTAATTTAATTAGCATTTAGTCACTGTGCGCTAATTTATTCTAGCTGGGTTTAATTCAATGAAGAAAAAGCAGTCTGGTGGTAATTACATGAAAAGCAGCAATATTGCCAAAAGAAGCATCTCACTATAAGCGACAAACATTATTAGACTCAGGACAATTATAGCCTTAATATTTATAGGCTTATAATACTGAGCCATATTTCTTAAACTTTGTGACACCCTGGTCCACACTTCCATCATTCCTAACATTTCATCACACCCCCCATGGCAATTTGCCACGAAGTATCTTTTCCATTTGCCCATTCGCCTCTTCCTCCTCATCAGCCAAAACGCCAAACACACTTTCCTAGTGTAGCAGCTATTTACTTGTATTGCGTTCAATCTAGTCTACTGGATTGCATAGTGATTAATCTGTAGCATTGATACTTCACAGTGTCAAAAGCCTGGGTTTGATTTCAGTCTTAGGTGACTGTCTGTGTGGAGTTTGCACATTCTCCCCATGAGCGCATTGGTTTCCTTTGGGTGTTCTGTGCACATTAGATGAATTGGCCATGCTAAGTTGCTCATAGTGTGCAGGCTAAGTAGATTAGCCTTGGGAAATGCAGGGTTACGGGGATAGGGTGGATCTGGGTGGGATGCTCTTTGGAAGGTTGCTATGGGCTGAATGGCTTGTTTACACGCTGTAGGGTTCGATACTGTATTCACTGCTCACAATTCCCGCCTCAGGCGACTCTCTGTGTGGAGTTTGCACATTCTCCCCGTGTCTGCGTGGGTTTCCTCCGGGTGCTCCGGTTTCCTCCCACAATCCAAAAATGTGCAGGTCAAGTGAATTGGCCATGCTAAATTGCCCGTAGTGTTAGGTGAAGGGGTAAGAGTGGGAGAGTGAGTTTGGGTGGGTTACGCTTCAGCGGGTCGGTGTGGACTTGTTGGGCCGAAGGGCCTGTTTCCACACTGTAGGGAATCTCATCTAATGTAATGTCTTTTATATTGGCAAAATGAAAAGAAGACAGAGTAATTGTTTTCTGGAGCACCTTCACTCTGTCTGTATAAATTACCCTGACCATCTAGTTGCTTTCCATTTCAATAAACCATCATGGTCCCACACTACCATTTCTGTCCTCGGTCTACTAGTGTTCCAATGAAGCTCAATGACATTTGGATGCATTTTTAGATTAGATTCCCTACAGTATGGAAACAGGCCCTTTGGCCCAAACAGTTCACAACGACCCTCCGAACAGTAACCCACCCAGACCCATTTCCCTCTGACTAATGCACCTACCACTATGGGCAATTTAGCATGGCCAAATCACCTGACCTGCACATCTTTGGACTGTGTGATGAAACCGGACCATCCGGAGGAAATCCACGCAGACACAGGGAGAATGTACAAACTCCACACAGACGGTCGCCTCAGGTTGGAATCGAACTTGGGACCCTAGTACGGTGAGGCTGCAGTGCTAACCACGGAGCCACCGTGCCACCCCTTTTCCTCTGGAATTCAATAGTGAGTTCCACAAAATCAGAGTATGACCATTGTATTCTATTTCTCTAACATTTCCCATCTTGGACATGTCTTGTTCATGTCCTGCTTTTGCTCTCCGCTGAGCAAATCCTTCTTTGCCATTTCACAGCTAACATTTACGCCCATTTTAAATCTTGATCTCTCCGCCATCACCATTATCACTGTCTTTGTCTTTTGATCTGGGCACTCTTACCATCTATTCCACTTACTCCTCCACTCCCTCTGTCACGAGCATAAAAGGCAGCATTTTTCAATTCTTTCAGTTCTGAAGAAGATTAATACTGGACTCAAAATATTAACTCTGTTTCTTTCTCCACAGATGCTGCCAGATCTGCTGAGTTTCTTGAGCACTTTCTAGCTTTATTTAAGATTTCCAGCATCTGGGGAGGTGATGGACTAGTGGTATTATTGCTAGTCTATTAATCCAGTGATTCTGTAATGTTCTGGGGACCTGAATTCAACTCCTGCCACAGCAGTTGGTGGAATTTGGATTTAATGAATAATTGGAATTAGAAATCTACTGATGACCATCAAATGATTGTTGGAGAAAACCCCATCTGGTTCACTAATGCCCTTTGGGGAAGGAAATTTACCTGGTCTGGCTGACATGTGACTCCAGATCAACAGCAATGTGGCTGATACTTAACTGGGCAATTAGAGATGAGTCATAAATACTGGCATGGTGAGTGACACTCAAATTCCATAAATGAATACAAAACTAACTGCAATATTTTGCTTTTCTTCAATTTTGATATCAGATGTAATATTTCCCTATTGTTAATAAAAGGACATGGTGGAGGAACTGAGCATCACTCTATTGGTAACTCAACCTCCTCGTGGCACCTATATCCCCTCAGCCGATTAACACCCTGCTCCGGTGCTTATGTTACCCACTTGTATTCCCTCAGTACCATCAAAATGACCTAGCAATATTTAAAGGGAAAAAACGGCTCTTACTGCTGAAACAGGAGAGCATTTCCACTCTTCTTTCATTCCTCTCACCTGCCTGCCACTAAGAAGGATTTCCTTCCAAACTGATGCAGTTCTGGAAGAAGACTTCAACTGGTGAGACACATTGTGTTCAGGACTACAGTCATAGAGTCATAGAGATGTACAACATGGAAACAAGCATTTCAGTCTAACCCGTCCATGCCGACCAGATATCCCAACCCAATCTAGTCCCACCTGTCAGCACCCGGCCCATATCCCTCCAAACCCTTTCTATTCATATACCCATCCTAATGCATCTTAAATGTTGCAATTGTACTAGCCTCCAACACATCCTCTGGCAGCTCATTCCATACCCGTACCACCCTCTGTGCGAAAAAGTTGCCCCTTAGGTCTCTTTTATATCTTACCCCTCTCACCCTAAACCTATGCCGTCTAGTTCTGGACTCCCTAACCCCAGGAAAAAGACTTTGCCTATTTATCCTATCCATGCCCTCATAATTTTGTAAACCTCTATAAGGTAACCCCTCAGCCTCTACACTCCAGGGAAAACAGCCCCAGCCTGTTCAGCCTCTCCCTATAGCTCAAATCCTCCAACCCTGGCAACATCCTTGTAAATCTTTTCTGAACCCTTTCAAGTTTCACAACATCTTTCCGATAGGAAGGAGACCAGAATTGCACGCAATATTCCAGCAGTGGCCTAACCAACGTCCTGTACAGCCGCAACATGACCTGCCAACTCCTGTACTCAATACTCTGACCAATAAAGGAAAGCATACCAAACACCTTCTTCACTATCCTAACTACCTGAAACTCCACTTTCAAAGAGCTATGAACCTGCACTCCAAGATCTCTTTGTTCAGCAACACTCCCTAAGACCTTACCATTAAGTGTATAAATCCTGCTAAGACTTGCTTTCCCAAAATGCAGTACCTCGCATTTATCTGAATTAAACTCCATCTGCCACTTCTCAGCCTATTGGCCCATCTGGCCAAGATCCTGTTATAATCTGAGGTAACCCTCTTCGCTGTCCGCTACACCTCCAATTTTGGTGTCATCTGCAAACTTACTAACTATATCTCCTAAGTTCATGTCTAAATCATTTATATAAATGATGCAAAGTAGTGGACTCAGCACCTATCCTTGTGGCACTTCACTGGAGGTCACAGGCCTCCAGTCTGAAAAAACAACCCTCCACACCACTCTCTGTCTTCTACCTTCAAGCCAGTTCTCTATCCAAATAACTAGTTCTCCCTGTATTCCATGAGATCCAACCTTGCTAACCAATTTCCCATGGGGAACCTTGTTGAAAGTCTTACTGACGTCCTTATAGATCACATCTGCCGCTCTGCCCTCATCAATCCTCTTTGTTACTTCCTCAAAAAACTCAATCAGGTTTGTAAGACATGATTTCCCACGCACAAAGCCATGTTGACTATCCCCAATCAGTCCTTGCCTTTCCAAATACATGTACATCCTGTCCTTCAGGATTCCCTCCAACAACTTGGTCACCACCGAGGTCAGGCTCACCGGTCTATAGTTCCCAGGCTTGTCCTTACCACCTTTTTAAAATAGTGGCACCACGTTAGCCAACCTCCAGTCTTCGGGCATCACACGTGACTATCGTTGATGCAAATATCTCAGCAACAGGCCCAGCAATCACTTCCCTAGCTTCACACAGAGTTCTAGGATACATCTGATCAAGTCCTGGGGATTTATCCACTTTTATGCGTTTCAAGACATCCAGCACCTCCTCCTCTGTAATATGGACATTGTTCAAGATGTCACCATTTATTTCCCCATGTTCTATATCTTCCATGTCCTTCTCCACAGTAAACACTGATGCAAAATCAGTGGGCGGCACGGTGGCCCAGTGGTTAGCACTGCTGCCTCACAGCGCCTGTAGATCCGGGTTCAATTCCCGACTCAGGCGACTGACTGTGTGGAGTTTGCACATTCTCCCCGTGTCTGCGTGGGTTTCCTCCCACAGTCCAAAGATGTGCGGGTCAGGTGAATTGGCCATGCTAAATTGCCCGTAGTGTTAGGTTAAACGGGTAAAGGTAGGGGTATGGGTGGGTTGCGCTTCGGCGGGTCGGTGTGGACTTGTTGGGCCGAAGGGCCTGTTTCCACACTGTAAGTAATCTATCTAAGTAATCTATCTATCTAATCTAAAATGGGTGGCATTGCTGCATCACAGTGCCAGGGACCATAGTTCAATTCCAGCCTTGGGCGACTGTTTACGTGGAGTTTGCACATTCCCCTCTTGCCCAGAGAGTTTCCTCTGGGTATTCTGGTTTCCTTACACAGTCTAAAAATGTGCAGGTTAGGTGAACTGGCCATGTTAAATTGCCCTTAGTGTTCAGGGATGTGCAGGTGAGGTGTATCATTCAGGATAAATGTAGAGTGATAGGGTAGGGAAATGGGCCTGGGTGGGAAACTCTTGGGGTGGCACGGTGGCTCAGTGGTTAGCACTGCTGCCTCACAGCACCAGGGTCCCAGATTCAATTCTATCCTCGGGCAACTGTCTGTGTGGAGCTTGCACAATCTCCCGTGTCTGCGTGGGCACTTTCCGGGTGCTCCGGTTTCCACCCACAGTCCAAAAATGTGCAGGTCAGGTGAATTGGCCATGCTAAATTCCCCATAGTATTAGCTGCATTAGTCAGAGGGAAAATGGGTCTGGGTGGGTTACTCTTCGGAGGGTCAGTGAGGACTTGTTGGGCCGAAGGGCCCGTTTCCATGCTGTAGGGAATCTAATCAAAAAATACTCATGTAGTATCTCCCCCATCTCCTGTGGCACCACACAAAGGCCACCTTGCTAACCTTTGAGGGGCCCTTTCTCTCCCTAGTTTCCCTTTTGTCCTTAATGTATTTGTGAAAACCCTTTAGATTCTCCTTATCCCCTTTTTGCCTCCTGATTTCCTTCTAAAGTCGTCACGGTGGTTCGGTGGTTAGCACTGTTGCCTTACAGCGTCAGGGATCAGTGTTCAATTCCCTTGTCTGTGTGGGTTTCCTCTGGGATGCTCTGGTTTCCTTCCACAATCCAAAGATGTGCAGGTCAGTTGAATTGGCCTTGCTAAATTGCCCATAGTGTTCAGTGCATTAGTCAAGGGTCAGTATAGGGTAGGGGATGGGGTCTAGGTGGGTTACGCTATGGTGTGGACTTGTTGTGCTGAAGGGCCCGTTTCCATACTGTAGGGAATCTAATCTAAATTGCCCATAGTATTGGGTGCATTATTTAGTGGTAAATGTCGGGAAATGAGTCTGGATGGTGTACTCTTCGGAGGGTAGGTGTGGACTTGTTGGGCCAAAGTGCCTGTTTCCACACTGTAGGGAATCCACTCGAAAAGGAGTACTCTTCTAAGGATTCTGTTGATTGATCCTGTCCATACCTGACATATGCTTCCTTTTTTTCTTAACCAAGCCCTCAATTTCTCTAGTCATCCACCATTCCCTACACAAGCCTTTCCTTTCACCCGAATAGGAACATACTGTTTCTGGACTCTCATTATCTCATTTCTGAAGGCTTCCCATTTTCCAGCCGTCCCGTTTACCTGGTACATTTGCCCCAAATCAACTTTTGAAAGTTCTTGCCTAATACTGTCAAAATTAGCCTTCCTCCAATTTAGAACTTCAACTTTTAGATCTGGTCTATCCTTTTCCATCACTATTTTAAAACTAATAGAGTTGCTGGCTCCAAAGTGCTCCCCCACTGAAAGCTCAGTCACTTGTTCTGCCTATTTCCCAAGAGTAGGTCAAGTTTTGCACCTTCTCTAGTAGGAACATCCACATACTGAATCAGAAAATTCTCTCGTACGCACTTAACAAATTCCTCTCCATCTAAATCCTTCACACTATGGCAGTCCCAGTCTCTGTTTGGAAAGTTAAAATCCCCTACTGTAACCATCCTATTATTCTTACAGATAACTGAGATCTCCTTACAAATTTGTTTCTCAATTTCCTTCTGACTATAAGGGAATCCATAATACGATCCCTAAAAGGTGATCATCCCTTTCTCATTTCTCAGTTCCAACCAAATAACTTTCCAGAAATATGCTCCCTACGTACAGCAGTAATGTCATCCCTTATCAAAAACGCCATGCCCCCTCCTCTCCTGCTCCCTTTTCTATCCTTCCTATCGCAGTTGTATTGACTAGCTTTGGCACTTAGTCAGTTTAATGGAATTGAAATAAATCTGGACTTGGAGCAAACCTCATGTATGTGTTTCAGATCCACCGATCATTCAACCATTTCAAGTCAAAAGTAGTCGAAATCAATTTGTTGACAACACTTTGTAATTTTGATATTTTTCTTAATTGACTCTTTACAAGTAACAGCTTATTTAATTATCATTTAATATATGCAGAATAAAGAGACTCCTCTTGCAGTTACGAGTTTAAAGTCCAAATTATTAAGGCACAATGAAACTATATTAAATCTAAAGTATAACCATGCCCTTGGCTTAACGCAAAAACACAAACACAAAATTATTTGAGGATCTTGTAATTAGCTAGATTGCATCTTCTGTTATTATTCACTTCCTGCACTATCTATTCATATAACAATAATAAATTGAACAATACCTTACAAAATTACAGTTAGTGGAAAAGACTGGAAAGATCAAATTGATAGTGGTAAGTTACAATGGACCATTAAAGTTTCAATCAATTGGTATTGAGTTTTGTTCTAAATGAGATGATTTATTGTTTTCCATTACCACAATTTTATTTATAAATCTCTCACTTGACACAGATTTATTAAAGGCAATGGTTGTTTTGAAAATATGGAAGATTTATTGCCTTTGTAAGAGCCTCAGTATAAACCATTTGCATTTGAACTGTAGTGCCTTAGTGCAAATTCCTTCTGCTATTTATTTTCCTGTGTCTCTATCTGTATTGCAGAAGTGCCCATCTAATAATCAGCCCCTGAAACTAAGAAGTAAAGAAAACAAGAATGTGAGATGGCTGGGTAAAAAAAATCAATTCAACTTGTGCTTCCACATCCTCCTAAAAGTTAGATTTAGACTTTAATTTTCAACTTGAAACAAAGGATCATGACAATGTATTAGAATGCACTTACATGGATTTGTCATGGGATGTCATGACCAAAGATTAATTTCTTAAATCCTATGTTTGGGAAAAGAATAAACACATTTAAATTCCAACCCCACAGTCTTTCTGCTTCTTTCCAGTTCATCCTCATTCATTTCAACTGATTCTTTCAAAATATTATAATTTCAGTTGTTGGAACCACTGGTCAATTCACACCCCAGAGTCAAATCATTTTTTTAGATCATACATTCATTTTTTTCATTTCATTAGTTAACCACAGAAAGGTATTCTGTGAGGCTGCAGGTATTTTTAAAAACAGAACAGATGTTTATTATACAAAAAGGGGATTAAAAATAAATTGACAATCTATATATAGGAGACAGGATTATCTTAAAACACACAGCAAAGCAACATTTCAATCTGTTTTCCAACACTGTTACAAAGATTCAAGTCCAAAACTGTTTAAGTGACTCCTTAGTTTCTTTGCCAAGGATTATGGAGACAATTTGATGAGCGCTTTCCAAATCATCAAAAATCTGAAAGCTGAATTTTTTTATTTTTAATACATTACAGGCTTCTCACCAAATGCTCCTGGTTTAGAAGCTTTAATAAATAAACCCTTCTGCTGAGGTAATTGGATCCCTGAACTACCTGGTCTCTTTACAGAAGAGAAACCAAACTTGATTTTGAACTCAACTTGAGTATTTTCCGAAATGAGTAAAAAGAACTTGCTCAATGTCAGATTTTTTCTGAACTTAACACAAAACCAATTTGTTCTTTTTGAATAGAAGGTCAGAAAAATGATGTCACCTGCCCTGACAGCCTTGGGTATACCTGTATACAAAGTCACCACCACAGACTTCAGATCGCCCTTCCTGATCGCCCATGGAAAATAACTGGCCCAAATAGAGTCCCTGGCTGCGCATTCAAATCCTCCACAGAAAACTGGTGGCAGTATTTACAGACATCTTTAACCTTTCCTTATTACGATATGAGGTTCCCACCTGTTTCAAGAAAACCACTGTCATCCTGGTGCCAAAGAATAATCAGGCAACATGCCTTAATAACTATCACCCAGTGGCTCTGACATCGATCATTGTGAAGTACTTTGAGAGGTTAGTGATGTCACACATAAACTCCAGCCTCCCAGAATGCCTTGATCTGCTATAATTTGCCTACCATTACAATGGGTCCACGGCAGACACCATCTCCTTACACTCATCCCTGGAACATTTGGATAACAAGGATACCTATGTCAGAATCCTATTTGTTGACTTTAGCTCCACCTTCAACACCATAATTCTAACAAAACTCATCTCCAAGCTCTGATATCTTGGACTCTGCTCCCCACTCTGCAACTGGATCCTTGACTTCCTAACCCACAGACCGCAATTGGTAAAGATAGGTAAACACCTCCATCACAATAATCCTCAACACCGATGCCCATAAGGCTGAATACTCATCCCCTTACTATACTCCTTATACATTCACGACTGTGTGGCCAAATTCAGCTCTAACTCAATTTACAAATTTGCTGATGACATTACTGTAGTGGGTCAGATCTCAAAAAATGCAAAAACAAAGTACAGGAAGGAGATAGAGAGCTTAGTGACATGGTACAAAGATAATGATCTCTCCCTCAATGTCAGCAAAATGAAGGAGTTGGTCATCGACTTCAGGTCGCAGAGTGGAGGACACACTGACTCTATCAATGGTGCTGAGGTGGAGGTGGTCAAGAGTTTCAAGTTCCGAGGAGTAAACATCGCCAATGATCTATTCTGGTCAATCCACATCAATGCTACTGTCAAGAAAGTACCCCAATGCCTCCACCTCCTCGAAGGCTAGGAAAATTTGGTATGTTTGCTATGACACTTTACAATTTTTGTAGATGCACCGTAGAAAGTACTCCATCCAAATGTATCACAGCTTATTATAGCAACTGCTCTGCCCAAGACTGCAAGAAATCACAAAGAGTGGTGAACACTGCCCAGTCCATCACGGAAACCAGCCTTCCTTCCATTGACTCTGTCAACTTCAAGAAAATGGCCAAGTTATATTCTCTTACACCCTCTTCCATTGGGTAGAAGATACAAAAGTTTTAAAACACAAAGTAACAGATTTAGGAACAGCTTCTTTCTCACTGTTATCAGACTTAAAAATGGACATCTCATATATCTGAGTAGATCTTTCTCTATTACCAGCTGCATTTTCAGTAAGAACTTATATAGATAGCAACAAGTGATATCGAGTTGAAAGGTATAGAATCCGTGGGCAGTGGCCACCATATAAAAGAATTTACCCTGAAGTTTGAAAGGGAGAAGGTGGAGTCAAATATAACAGTATTACAATTGAATAAACATAACTACAAAGATATGAGGGAGGACATGTTCAGAGTTGATTGGAAGGGGAGCGTAGCAGAGAAGGCAGTGGCGCAGCAATGGCAGGAGTTTCTGTGGGTAATTCAGTAGCCCCAGCAGAAATTCATTCAAAGGAAGAGGGGAGAATGAGGCAATAAGGCTGGAAAAAGTAATGGGGAACAAAGATATATGGAAAGAAATGAATAGATACTTCATGGTGGAAGACACCGGTAGCATACTAGTACTCCAAGAGAGTCAGGGGGCAGAGGTGAGTGTAGTGGCCATCACAAACAAGTTGGTGCTGGGGAAGCTGAAAGGTGTGAAGATGCATAACTCACCTGGACCATATGGACTACACCATAGAGTTCTGAAACAGATAGCTAAGGAAATTGTGGAGGCATTGGTGGTGATCTTTCAGGAATCACTGGAGTCAGGAACAGTCCCTGAAGACTGGAAATTGGCTGATGTAACACCCTTATGTAGAAGCAGATGACAGGCAATTATAGGCCAGTTAACCTGACCTTTGTTGTCGGTAAGATTTTAAAGACCATTATTAAGGATAACATTGCATGGAATACTTTGAAATGCATGGCAAAACAGAGCTAAGTCAGCATGGCTTCGTCAAGGAGAGTTCATGACAGACAAATATATTAGAATTCTTTGAGGAGGTGATGTGATACATTTGGATTTCCAGAAGGCTTTTGAAATATGCCGTGCAGGAGTCTGTTAAATAGGATAAGAGCACATAGGGCAAGGAATTGGCATGTCGAGAGGATTGCTTGATTGCCAAAATGGAGGCAGTGGGGATAAAAGGGCTTTTTTCAAGATGGCAGCTGATGATTAGTGGAGTTTCACACATAAACAGTCTGGACAAAGGAAGTGAGGGCACTGTTGCTAAGTTTACAGATGACACAAAGGTCGATGGAGAGACAGGTTGTGTTGAGGAAGTGGGGAGGCTGCACTTGGACAGGCTAGGAGAGCAGGCGAGGAAGTAGCAAATGGAATACAATTTGGGAATGTGTGTGACTTTATGCACTTTGTTAGGAGGAATAGAGGTATAAACTACTTTCTAAATGGGAAAAGACTTCAGAAATCTGAATAAACTTAGAAGTTCTAGTTCAAGGTTCTCTTAAGATTAGCATGCTAGGTCAGTTTGCAGTAAGGAAGCCAAGTGCAATGTTAACCTAATTTCAATAGAACTAGAATACAAAAGCAGGGTTGTTCTATTGAGGTTGTAGAACATCCCTGCTGAAGGATGGCTGGTCTAAAGTGCTGGTCAGACCACATGTGCATATTGTGAGCAGTTTTGTGACCCGTCTCTAAGGAATGGTGTATTGCCATTGGAGGAGGTTCAGAGGAGATTTACAAAAATGAACCTGTGGATGTAAGACTTATCATATGAGAAGTGGTTGAGGACTCTGAGTCTGTACCCCATGGGGTTTAAAAGAATGAGTGAAGATCTGATTAAAACTTACAGGATATTGAGAGGATTGGATGGAGTGATCACAGAGAAGATGTTTCCACGTATAGAAGAGACTTTGGATCCAGGGCAAAGCCTCAGGGGTGAAAGGACAACTGTGTAGAACTGGGATAGGAAGGTATTTCTTCAACCAGAGGGCAGTGAATCTGTGGAACTCATTGCTGCAAAAGTCATTGAATGTATTGAAGATGAAAATAGATAAATTCTTGATTAGTAAGGGGTCAAGGGTTACAGTGAGAAGGCAGGAGAAGGGGATTGAGAAATGCATCAGCCTCAGTGGAATGGTGGATTAGACTCGATGGGCCAAATGGTCTATTTCAGCTCATATATTTTATGGTCTTATTGTAAATCCTGGATTTAGGCCACTGTTCTAGAAGGACTGCATGAATTTTTTTTAGAAAAAGGAAAAGCTGTCAACAGAAGTAACAAACTTCAATCTGCTTCTTGGTATATGAGGGCAGTGTGGTAGACATTGTCTACATGGACTTTAGCAAGGCCTTTGTTGGGTTGCTGAGTAAGGTTAAATGACATGGGATCCGGGGGAGCTGACCAATTGGATTCAAATTTGGCTTGAAGGTAGAAGAAAAAGCATGATGGTAGAGGGTTGCTTTTCAAACATTGAGACCTGTGACCAGTGGTGCCACAGGGGTCAGTGCTGGGCCCATTATTATTCATCATTTATATAAATGATTTGGATGAGAACTTAGGAGGTATTGCTAGTAAGTTTGCGTGTGACACTAAGATTAATAGTGTAATGGACAATGAAGATCACCTGGGAACACAGTAAGAACTTGATCAACTAGGCCAGTGGGCTGAGGAATGGCGGATGGAGTTTCATTTAGATAAATGCAAGGTGTTGCATCTTGGTAGGTCAGACCAGGACAGGACTTACACAATCAATGGTAGAGCCCGAGGGAGTGTTAGAGAACAAAGAGATCTAGGTGTACAGCTTTGTAGCTCCTTGGAAGTGGAGCCATAGATAGACATGGTGATGAAAAAGGCTTTTGGTATGCTTACTTTAATTGGACAGAGCATTGAGTATAGGAGTTGGGACATCTTGTTGCAGTTGTATACGATGTTGATAAGGCCACATTTGGAGTACTGCATGCAGTTCTGGTTGCCCTGACACAAGAAAGGATATTATTCAACCAGAAATAGTGCAGAAAAGATTTACTAGGATGCTACCTAAACTGGAAGGTTTGATACCATACTCAATCAAATGTAGCCTTGATGTCACCTTGGTCTGCAGTTCAACTCTTTTGAGCATTTTGACCAAGATTGTAATGAGGTCAGGAGTGAAGTGGCCCTAGCAGAACCCAAACTGAGTGTCAGTGAGCAGATTAGTAATTTAGAAGTGCCATTTGATAGCACTATCATTCACACTATGACCCCAACCATTACTTTGCTGATGATGGAGTGTAGACTCCTTGGGCAGTATTGGATTTGTCCTGCCTTTTGGGGACAATAAATACCTGAGCCATCTTTCCAATTTTTGGATACAGACCCGTATTGTAACTGGACTGGAACAACTTGGCTCTAGCATGGTATGTTCTGGAGCACATGCTTTCAGTGATAGAGCTGAAATGATGTCAAGATCCATAATCTTCATAGTTTTTCAGTGCCTTCAGATGTTTCTTGATATCATCAGATTAGCTGACGACTGACATCTGTAATGTTAGACATCTCAGGTGGAGGCAAGGATGGAATGCGCACTTTGAATTTTTAACTAAAGTTGTAAACATACATTTCAATTTGTCTGTTGCACTGGTATGTGAGGCTTCTCCATCATTAAAGGTGGGGATATTGTTAATGTTGGATGGTTGTTGTGAGATCAAATGGTGCTTTTGGAGGCGATATCAAAGATGGTAGGCTCAGTGGTGGTTTAGATATTCAGATGATGTCAAGGCACGGTGTTCAGGGAACAGCAACATCTTAACATGGAGGAGAGAGGATTTCTGGTAATTTGCTGGAGGAAATACTCCTGCTTCATCTGGGCCATCGGCAGTGCTGGAAAAAACCCTTAGCAACTAATAAAATGGAGGCATGCAGCCTCATACTGGCACTAAAACGACTAACCTGCTTCTGACAAGCAGATTGGCTGTTGTTAAAACCCGAGCTAGGCAGGCTGAATAACAGTTTCAGCCCCAGACGCAACCTCATCTCAACAGTTTTGGGAGCAAAGTTCACCCAACACCACTGAAGAAAATAAATGCTACATTCATAGTGGATATGATTGGAATCAATTGGACATATTACTCATGCAAAGGCAACTCTTGATAACTGTTGTGACAAGAAAGCAGCAATAAAATTGTCAGATTGAGCTGACAGTTAAAATTGACAGTAAATTATGGGCAATATTATGGTGCCTTCCCTGTGAAACTACCATTTCAACAAAATTCTTTTTTTGACACAGTAATGGGGTAAAGTTATCTTCAATACATAGCTGTTGGAGCATTGAAAGTTGCATGACATTTTACAGATAAACTGAAAAATCCATATTCTGTCACCTAATTTTCTTGTTATAATCATTTCCTAACAGCATAACTTATTATTAACGTTTATAAGTGGCTTAAATTTGATTATATTGATCATCATGTAAAACATCATTTTTGTATGTAAATTAAATAATTATATCACTATGACTTGTATTGATCTTAAAGTTATAATAAATGCAAATTTAAAGATTAATAAAGAAAAGAACTTATTGTTTTTGAATTATTAAAACTAATAAACCAGCCCTCACTATGGGTATTTACAGTCTATGTGTTAGAAAGGAGATTCAAGGGCAACCTTAGCATAAAATAACTTTGATCATAACAAATTTTATTCAACCCTTGTTTCTAAATTTATCGCAGTCATTGCAATGTTGCATGAAAACAAACTCATCTAAAAGGTTTAGGCTGGTGCCTCTTTCTCTCTCAATAAAACTTGAATAAAAACTTATAGAGTTGGCCTGGAGGAAGGTTTATTTTCTTAACAATTTCATATACAAAGAAATATCAAGGGCAGAAACTAGATTGAAACATAAACAAGGTTTGACCTATTACTTCATTCATAACATATCATAGTATTGAAAGTACGGAATGGCACCAAAGCAAAAATACAATACTGCTTAAAAGTAAATACTTAATGATATGTAGAGCTGCCTTTGCATGAGTAGTATGTCCAATTGATTCCAACCACATCCACTGTAAATATAACACTTATTTTCTTCAGTGGTGTTGGGTGAAATTTGCTCCCAAAACTGTTGAGATGAGGTTGTGTCTGGGTTTGGGGTGCAAAAAAGTTGAAACTGTCACTCTTCTAGACGTATATTTCCCAAGCCCCATCTCTGGTTTGTATTTATTTGTATGAGGCTGAATTTGTATGTGGCACAAGTTGAAAACTAATGCTTTGCTTAGTAGTTTCCCATTCCATCTTCCTGCCTACCCCCAGAGAAGCAACAACAGGCTAGTGCCTAGTTTGGGAAGAGTCCCTGCTGGCTATAAGTGGGCATCATTTGAAGCCACCATCTGATTGTTTTTTTAAATTTAAGAATGATTACAGTACAGAAGGAGGTCATTCGGCCCTTCAACAACAACGTTCTGCAAGAGCAATGTAGCTCGTTCCACTTGCCTGGATGTGTTTATCAGTTTCCCTTTTGAAAGCTGTAATTGAATTTATTTCCGCCTCAATCACAGGCAGAGCATTCCAAATCTTTATCATTTGTTCTGAGAATGTTTCTTTTCTCATGCTGCTTTTGATTATTTTGCCAATCATTTTAAATCTGCATCCTCGATTCTTGACATTTCTGCCAGTTGCTCTATCTAGACACTTAATGATTTTGAACACCTTTATCAAATCTTCTCTCAACCTTTGTCTCTCTAAGGAGACCAACCTCCACTTCCACAAATTTGTGAACAAGTAACCTAGTGATCAAAAGAGTCTCATGCCGCTATGTACTGAATCTGCCCATTCTTCCTATAAATTGAATAGTTAACAAGTAATTGGATGTGCTGCTGTGATTCAATGTAGACAAATTTGGCTGTGTTACATGCAAGTAGAGTATCATTTGATTATTCATGCACATTTGTTTGTTCCAGGCCCAGTGCAGAAATTTGGGCTAATCCATTTGTGTTTGTTTTAGTTAATATAAACGAATTATATATTAGGTCTGGAGATTAACAGGGCTGGACTTGGTGTTAATGGCAGAGAGTTTTAGTTGGAATCTTAGAAGTGCTTTCAGCTAGCACCAGGTCATTCTTTCTTGACAGATTTCTGCTTGGGAGCAGCCTCATGGGTAGAATAGCTCCCCCTGGCCAGGGAGGTCTCTAGGGTAAACTGCAGGAGAAAATACGGCTGATCACAGTGATTGGCTGCCAATGAGGTGGGGTGGAGCAATGTTGGCATGGACAGTGGATGGGATTGTTTCTGAACAGATCCACTGAAGGGTGACTGATTCCTGACCACATGATTCATTGTAGGAGAGGTCATTGCTGCAGTGGTAACGAGTCTAGCACCTGTGAAAGCACTCCATCTGCCCCAATCCACAAAGGTGGTCTCATCTCCCATCCCGTGCAGTGGTTTCTGAGGCCTGAGAAGCCTGTCAGTCCATCATGAATTCTCAAAACCAGGTTAATGGAGAGGCTGTGATGAAAGGTTACTCTGGGACTGGCCTGAATGCTTGCTCCACGGTTGGTGACACAGAGCTGGGATAATTCCTTACTCTGCAAATCTGATATGAGATAAAGTACTGTGAGAGGTTAGAGGTTTTGTTCATGGAGTCAATGGAAGTTAAATGGAAGTGATGGTGGGCAATCCCAGAAAATATTTGGACTCTGCCATGTGTGGAGGTAGTCTGGGTGAAAGGCTGGCTTCAGTGCATTTGAAACTTGTTGAAAATATGAGAAAGAAGAAAACAAAACCTAGTCCTCCAGCTTTCACTCCCATACCCACTACCTCCAACTCCCCATTTCCCAACCCAACTCAAGTCACCTCATGCTCCCCTACACAGACCCCCAAGCCTTCCCATACCCTTCATGCTAATCTATGCCCCTTTTTATAGCCTCATGGCCTTTACTACCTTCCATGCTCTCTAATCATTTTCCACTCAACTCCCATGGCCACCCATATCCTCCAAATGAACCTATGCCCCTCAATGGTCTCTTATACCTTCCATGCCAACTTATGCATTTGACACACCCATTACATTTTATACCTTCTGTGCCAACCTAGTGCCGACTCATTGCAACCCATACTCTCATTCAATACAGGTTTTCACATCCAGAATCCACCATTACAGACCTTAGAACACATGATGAAGTTAAATCAATGTCTAAAGTGTCTACTGATATTCATTTTGCAAAATAGCACACTCAGTTTTCTACTTGAAAAAAACCTGAAAGCTAATGTACTTTAATCACAAAATAAAAAAAACTTCATTGTTCCAATTCAAAAAGTTTATACACACTTGGAGCTGTTTATCAAAATGTGAAGAGACAGGAATCTCACCAGTTTTATCTAGCTGGGTTGGAGGAAAGTCTGCTAAGAGGAAGCAGATTTGAAGGAAAACTTACTCTCAATAAGCTGTATTCTCATATTTCTGTTAAGAAACCCTCTTTCTCAGTTCAGGGTGACACCTGTCTTTTGAAAGAATGATTGAAAGAACATCCCAAGATTTTATTTCCTGAGCAAGCTATGTCTATAAGACTGCAGGGAGAGCCATGATTAGTAACGTGGCCATATTTGCCAGAACATCAGAGAAGCACACTCCAGAAGATCCATTTTCCTCTAAGAATAACCCATTATGAAAACGCTTTTTCTCTCATGCATCCAATCTCTGCAGAGAAATCTGTCATTATTTCTCTTTTTCTTGAAAAATGTGTATGTGTTTATATTTGTGCATGTTTGTGTGGTTATTTGCAATATTTAGAAGAATAAGTATTTGTATTTCTATATTGATGACTATATATGTTAACCAAATATTTATTGCATAGGTTCTGTTTTGATAATAAAACCACAATTGCGTTTATTTTGTTTAAAGATATTTTGTTCAAAATTTTGCATTTAATTGGTCATCTTGGTAACTGGAAAAAGTACTTATCATTTTATTTTGGAGCTCATGGAGTAGTGGAGCCAGAATGACATGCTTTCATGGTACAACTTGTCACCACGGATACAGCCTGTTGTCTTTCCTAGAGTTGTATAAACAGTGCTTACGGCTGACTGCTTCAGGTTGACGATTTAATGGCTGCTGCCAAGATAGTGGGCACTCAAAAACATTATTGTTTGTGTATGGTCACACATCAGCTGAAAATTAATGCGATGATAGCCCCTTTTGTTCCAATTGCTTCTGGCATGTGGGGTTCACAAAATCACATGCACGTAGTTGATAACTTTCCGTGTAATGTGGAACCCTGTTAGCTTGGAAAATTATCCTATCCATGTACTTACTCATCCCAGTTCTTTCAGCTTGCAAGGGAAATGATAAATTTAGCTATGCCAAATGTATGATCCAGATGGCAACAGGTTTTCATTCAAGTCTTTTTTTAAACATGATTTAACTTAATTCTAAGTAATTTTTGAAAAATTAAAACTACACTGCCTTAATTAAAATATTAAACGAGGAGTATTTGTCTTAAACCACAGCCAATCAAAGTTGCAAACTAAAAGTTAGGAAAAGCAAACTAATCAGTTACATGCTGATAGTTCACCAATTTTACTTTTCCACAAAAGTATGATAAAAGATAAGAACAGGTTTGCTTGGATCTCCTCATGCCCCTTGACCCAGTGACTATAACAAAAATAAAGGCGAGTCTGCCATAAACAAGGCCATTTGTGACGCATTGTGCACCTGCAGACTGAAAACTGCAAAATTCTGCAGAATAGCAGCTCCACTGAAAAGCTTACGGTCATTTAACTCCCACTAAGCCTGATCCCTCACAATATCCTCCTGGGTCGATATGTTTACATCTCTTCCCAGAGGGGAAATTGTGGATGAAAGAAAGAAAATTAGTTTGCAAAATATTCGCAAATCTTTCAGTTTAAAGTCAATCCATAACATACAAGCTAGTAATCTTCCTTTATACCTTATCCTAATAGCATAAAGACAGCATCTGTTAATATACTTACTGAGAATATTATATATTACTGAAAATACTGATTACAAACTATTGGTTCAATTTTTATTGCTGCTCTCATTGACTTTCTAATTAGTCTTTAAATCTTGACTCCTTTATGTAAGAAATGATAAAATGTGTAAAGATCAATAGAAGGGAAATGGAACAAAATGTGACTGAAATAAAAAATAAAAATACAGAAAATATTCCGCAGATCAATCTGCATCTCAGAATAGAGTTAAATGTCATTGTCCCAGCCTTCCAGTCTCTGGATAGTCAGAGACTAGATGGATCCTGGAAAATGCATCTCTTGAATGTCCAGGCATGCTGAAAATGTGGAGATTGTTCAAGAATTTGAAATGTCTGGAATTATCCGATGTCTGGAACCCTTCAAAAGGTCCCTGACTCTGACAGGTGATATGGTGGCTCAGTGGTTAGCATTCATGCCTCACAGTACCAGGGCCCTGGGTTTGTTTCTAGTCTCAGATGACTGTCTGCGTAGAGTTTGTACATTTTCCCCACGTCTGCATGGGTTTCCGTCAGGTGTTCCGGCATCCTTCCACAGTCCAAAAATGTGCAGGGTAGGTGGATTAAGCCATGGTAAATGTGGGGATAGGGTAGGGGTTGTTGTAGACTTGATGGGCTGAACTGCTTCTTCCCACTCTGTAGGAATTCTATAATTCAATGAGTAACGGCTGAAGACTATGATGTCTCTGATTCACTCACCTTAATAGTAAAGCACAGTTTGTGGAACTGCTGCTGTTATAAAACCCCTGCCCCAGAAAACTCCAGGAAAGGTAAGTTGGCAACCTTTTATATGATCTGGCTCCAAAAAAGTGTTTTCAAACCAGATTGGGACATTTGGGCCAATGTTTCAGATCAACATGACCTTATTTTGTTGCAGACACTGCCTGACCTGCAGAGTTTTCCAGCATTTTTAATTTGCTTTTGAAAATGTGAACTGCTTTAACTACTCCATAGAAACCCTACAATCCACATAGTAGTCTCAAGTCTCAAGTTACTTTTCAAATGCTCATCAATGAATTGAGATGGTAGTTTCATTCAAGCAATACCTATTACCATGGAGACTGATGTACAGCACACCTGCGATCCTTATTGAATGCCCTTTGAAACAATAGGGCTGACCAGTTTTGATCTACGTTAGCTAATCAGATTACAAAATTATTCATCCCCCAAGTCTATTACATGTATAATATTTAGGATCATTGGTAAATAAAATGTAATATGCTACAAGTTAGATTTATCTTTTTTTTTAAGTTTGATGCAGGTGCCTGTTTACATTTTGGGGAAAAGCAGTCGGCAATACACTTCAAGAACTTTGGGTGCATAAGCCTTCCAAAAACTCAAATGGATGTCCAAATAAAATTCTGTATGAAAGACTTCAGAGAGCTCAACTTGTCACTTGTGTGCATGCCCAGCAACAGAATCATTTTTCTTTTGTGGAAAAATTGATTTTTCACGCTAGGGCTCAATATATGGGTTCGTCAAATGCTATCACCATGAGTCTTATGAATGTCAATATGAATGTAAAGTTCAGGAGAAAAGAGGTTTAAGGGACATCTCACTGAAGTACTCAGGATTTGAAGGGATATGATGAATAGAACCATAAGAAAATATTTGACAAAAAAGACTCTGTAACTATGGCTTGCAGATCCAAGCTTAAAAGAAGGCAAGTGAACAAATAATTCTGTTTTAAGCATGTCACAAATGCCAAGAAATATATGGAATAAATTATCCAGGAAGATTTAAAGATTCATTCATAAAGATTTAATGAAGCTAATTTTGATTAAAGTTCAAACTACTAACTTGTTTCGAGTAGAATTTATTTTGTCCATTTACTCGTTTTGTTCACTTTTACCAGACTGCCTTCTCCAGCCAGGAAAAAAAATCAGCCAGAGGCATTTCCCTATCACACAATTAACTGTGTTCTTCATTCAGTTGACAGAAGGCATTTCTCATACAGTATAAGATAAAGAGTTACTTTCATTATATGCCTCCAAAAAACTCCTCAAAGATGGAACTTATCCCAGCTGTGAGCAGATAAATCCCATCTGGTGGAGCAGCAGGGATTGGAGTGACAGGTGCCGCTGTCAGTCCAAATGTGATCTGCCAGTTGAAAAAGTGAACAAGCAAGTAATTGAGTTATTTGACCACCCAGCTTGGAATTTGTATCTTAAAAAAACTGCTAAATTAATTTGATTCTAAAAAAGATATTTTAATTGCATTGTGATTGCTTGGCACCAGAAGCTTTCTGTTTGAAAGCTGAAGGAAGCATCCTACAGTCATTTGCTTCACCATAT
Organism: Chiloscyllium plagiosum; assembly: GCF_037043375.1. NCBI lineage: Eukaryota > Metazoa > Chordata > Chondrichthyes > Orectolobiformes > Hemiscylliidae > Chiloscyllium > Chiloscyllium plagiosum. Next base: position 70,870,809 of record NW_028270140.1, read on the forward strand.
TTACTTCAAAAGGACGATTGTAATACATTTCAAAAACTGCTTAAAGCTGTTCAGGTCCTGTCAGATATGGCAGATAGGGTAAATTGTAACTCCTTTTCACTACTCAGCACTCCGTATACATCTCTCTGCTGGTGACATTTAGACTTTTGATGTTCTGTATGCTCACAAAAGAAATTCCAGAGAAAATGTCTTTGATTTCTTTTTCAAAGGTTAATGCTGTCTATCTTGCTCACTGTGTGTGCCTCGACATTAGCCTCAGATTGCATAGGCATGGTTTTCTCTAAATATATAACTGGGTGGTAATATCTGCACTAAAGACAAATTCAGTTGATTAGCACAATATCTTATCAGACTTAATTGATTAAATCATATTGAACAGACACCAAGGGCTCGATTTTAAATTTGAGATTGGGAACTTTGCGCCTGGATAATTTCTATGTCCTGATTTCAGACCATTTCTGCATTACTCATGGGAGACAATCAAATTAAGTGTCTCAGTTGAACCAGAAGCGAGCTCAATATCCAATTAATGGTGCCAAGCAGTACAAGGAGGTAGAAGCAACCTGCAGAGTGGCAAAGGTAGATCGCAGACATAGGGGGAACTAACATTGCCATGCTGAGGTCACGACGAATGGCTTCAGAGTGTCAACAACCTCAATGCTGTACATCTCTATGACTCTATAGAGTCATTGAAACAAACCTTTTGGTCCAAATTGTTCATGCTGACAAAATATCCCAACCCAATCTAGTCCCACCTGCCAGCACCCAGCTCATATCCCTCCAAACCCTTCCTATTCATATACCCATCCAAATGTCTTGTAAATGTTGCACTCGTACCAGCCTCCACCATTTCCTCTGGCAGCTCATTCCATACACGTACCATCATCTGCCTGTAGAAGTTGTCCCTTAGGTCTTTTTTTTATCTTTCCCCTCTCACTCTAAACTTATGCCTTCTAGTTCTGGACTCCCCCACCCCAGGGAAAGGACTTTGTCTACTTACCCTATCCATGCCCCCCATAATTTTGTAAAACTCTAGAAAGTCACCCCTCAACCTCCAACGCTCCAGGGAAAACAGCCCCAGCCTGTTCAGCCTCTCCCTGTGGCTCAGATCCTCCAACCCAGGCAACATCCTTGTAAATCTTTTCTGAACCCTTTCAAGTTTCACAACATCTTTCCAATAGGAAGGAGACCAGAATTGCATGCAATATTCCAACAGTGGCCTAACCAATGTCCTGTACAGCTGCAACATGACCTCCCAACTCCTGTACTCAATATTCTGACCAATAAAGGGAAGCATACCAAGCACCTTCTTCACTATCCTATCCACCTGTGACTCCACTTTCAAGGGGCTATGAATCTGCACTCCAAGGTCTCTTTGTACAGCAATACTCCCTAGGACCTTACCATTAAGTGTATAAGTTCTGCGAAGATTTGCTTTCCCAAAATGCAGTACGTCGCATTTATCTGAATTAAACACCATCTGCCACTTCTCAGCCCATAGGCCCATCTAATCTAGAGCATGTTGTAATCTGAGGTAGCCTTCTTTGCTTTTGGTGTCATCTGCAAACTTACTGACTGTACCTCTTATGCTCACATCTAAATCATTTATATAAATGTCAAAAGGTAGAGGACCCAGCACCAATCCTCATGGCACTCCACTGGTCAAAGGGCTCTAGTCTGAAAACAACCCTCCACCACCACCCTCTGTCTTCTACCTTTGAGTCTCTGTATCCAAATGGCTAGTTCTCCCTGTATTCCGTGAGATCTAACCTTGCTTACCAGTCTCCCATGGGGAATCTTGTTGAATGCCTTACTGAAGTCCATATCGATCACATCTACCACTCTGCCCTCATCAATCCTCAAAAAACTCAGTCATGTTTGTGAGACATGATTTCCCACGCACACAGTCATGTTGACTATCCCTAATCAGTCCTTCCCTTTCCAAATACGTGTACATTCTGTCCCTCAGGATTTCCTCCAACAACTTGCCCACCATCAAGGTCAGGCTCACTGGTCTATAGTTCCCTGGCTTGTCCTTACCACCCTTCTTAAACAGTGGCACCATGTTTGCCAACCTCCAGTCTTCCGGCACCTCACCTGTGACTAACGATGATATAAATATCTCAGCAAGAGGCCCGGCAATCACTTCCCTAGCTTCCCACAGAGTTCTAGGGTACACCTGATCAGGTCCTGGGGAGTTATCCACCTTTATGCATTTCAAGACATCCAGCACTTCCTTCTCTCTAATATCGGCATTTTGTAAGATGTCACCAACTATTTGTCTACAGTCTATATCTTCCATATCCTTTTCCACAGTAAATACTGATGCAAAAACCATTTTCTGCGGCTCCACACAAAGGCTGCTTTGCTGATCTTTGAGGGGCCCTATTCTCTCCCTAGTTAACCTTTTGTCCTTAATGTTTTTTGTAAAAACCCAGTTAAATTGCATGATCATGTGCAAGATCACCCAGAACTCAAAATCATTCAATGTAAAAAAACAATTTCTGCCCACAAGCTAACAATGTGAATTAATATGTAACAGACTCTTTGTTGAATTCCAAAATGAGAATTTATTTATTTTTGTTCCCAATGCTTTAACTAGTTTCTAAAGAATCTAAACGAGACACTAACTGAATTTCTCATTCACTCCCTAACCCACTCGTTGCTGTGTAAATTGTCTCATTTCAAAGGTGCAGGATGCATTGCCACTCTCTCTGCCTAAATTGTTGTTGCTCCGTTGGCAATTAAAAATCCAGGCCTATGTTTCTAAACCACCTCAATGTATGGAAAAACTAAAGTGACAAAACAAAATTAAACTTCTACTCTTTGAACATACAATGGTGGTTATTAATTCTTTAATGTGGAAGACAATATATTGAAGGGCTACCACCGCAATGCTTTAAATTCTGGAGATAATTATAGAAAAGAAGGTCATTCAGTCCATTTTAATTCACCACACAGGAAAATGTCTTTTTGCAAAATTTAATTGTTTCCTAAATGATTCCACGAGTTTTATCTCCACTGTTCCCTGAGGAAGCGTTTTCTACAGATTGATAACTCTTTGTCTAGATAAGAACTTACTGATAACAGTCCAAAAATTAACTTTTACAAGTTAGATCCTGTCCTTTGAGTCTACTCCTACAATTTAATTTTAAGAAGTATTTTTTCCATTCCTTTATCAATCTTAGTCACAAATGGTTCTCTCTGTAGCTGACAAAAGCACATTATTTTTCCTTGTCCTCTTCAACATCTCTACAACCTTTGAAATGGTTGAATAGACTATCTCCTGGAAAAAAATCTTTTTTGCTGTGTAACTCAATGCAAATGCTCGCAGCCGATCTATTCTAATCTATTTGAAAATAGCCAAAGCATTTTTGGCTAAGATTTTTCTTCCTTTACCAACAATGTCACCTCCAGAGTATCCCAAGGAAACGTCCTTGGGTCCCTTCCATTCAACATGTACAAATTTCCTTTGACCACACAAATTGAAACAAATATAGAAACTAGGAGCAGGACTTGGCTTTTGACCTTCAAGTCTGTTCTGCTATTCAATTTGATCATAGCTGATGCTGTATCTCAGTGCCATATTTGTGCTCTATCTCAATGCCATATCCCACATCACCCACAAACAAGCAAACAACTGTGGTATGTAAAAAAAAACCCAATGAACGGCAGATGATAGAAATCAGAAACAAAAACAGACATTGCTGGGAAAACTCAGCAGGTCTGGCAGCATCAATGGAATGAAGGCAGAGTTAACATTTCAGGTCCGGTGAACATTCTGCAGGACAGACCATCTCTATCTCTGCGGTTTACAACTACTTTGATATTAACATACTGCCCAAAACATGGTCCTCGGGGAACTGCAGTTTCCTCCTTAAATATTGGGTAGGGGAGACGATGGCCTAGTGATATAATTGCGAGACTATAAATCCAGAAACTCAGCGAATATTCTGAGGACAAGTGTTCAAATCCCTCCATGGTAGATGATGGAGATAGAAACAAAATCTGGAATTAAGGATCTATTCATGACATTAAGTCTTTATCAATTGTTAGGGAAAAGACCCATCTGGTTCACCAATCTGATTCAGGGAAGGAAATCTGCCTACATGTGATTCCAGACCTACAGCAGTGCGTTTGATTCTGAGCCGCTCACTGAAATGGCCTAGCAAGTCACTCAGTTGTATCAATCACTACAAAGTCACAAAGAAATGAAACTGAATGGATCACTTGGCATCGGACCATGCACCAGAAAAGACAATGGCAGAAACAGTCCTGTCAACCCTGAAAAGTCCTCCTTACTAACATCCAGGGGCTGTGCCAAAATTGGAAGAGATGTCTCACGGTCAAGCAACAGCCTGACATAGTCCTCCTCTCAGAATAATACCTTACAGACAATGTCCCACAAATCACCATCACCATCCCTGGATATGGCCTGTCCCACCAGTAGGGCAGACCCAGCAGACTTGGTGGCACAGTAGTATAGTGTCAGGAGGCAGTTACCCTTGGAGTTCTCAATATTGACTACAGATCCCATAAAGTTTCATGAGTTCAGATGAAACATAGACAAGGAAATCTCCTGCTGGTTACTACATCATTCTCCCTCCACTGATGAATCAGCACTCCTCCATGTTGAAAATTACTTGGACGGTGGCAAGGGTGCAAAATGCACTGTGGGTGAGGTATTTCAATGCCAATGACCAAGCGTGGCTTGGCAGCAGTACTACTGATCAAGCTGGTCAGGTCTATAAAGGACATAGCTGCTAGACTGGGTCTGTGGCTGGTGGTGAGGGAACCAACAAGAGGGAAAAACATACTTGACCTCATCCTTAACAATCTGTTGGCTGCAGATGCACCTGTCCATGACAGTATCACTAAGAGTGCCCGTGCACATTTCTTCTGGAAATAAAGTCCCACTTTCACATTGAGAATACTCTCCATCATTTTGTTTGGCACTATTGCTGTGCTAAATGGGATAGATTTCAAACAGATCGAGCAAGTCAAGAGTGGGCATACATGAGGCAACATAGAACATAGAACATAGAAGAATACAGCGCAGTACAGGCCTTCGGCCCTCGATGTTGCGCCGATCCAAGCCCACCTAACCTACACTAGCCCACTATCCAATGCCGGCTTAAATGCCCATAATGAGGGAGAATCCACCACTGCTACTGGCAGGGCATTCCATGAACTCACGACTTGCTGAGTAAAGAACCTACTCCTAACATCTGTCCTATACCTACCACCCCCTTAATTTAAAGCTATGCCCCCATGTAATAGCTGACTCCATACGTGGAAAAAGATTCTCACTGTCGACCCTATCTAAACCCCTAATCATCTTGTACACCTCTATCAAGTCACCCCTAAACCTTCTTTTCTCCAATGAAAACAACCCCAAGTGCCTCAGCCTTTCCTCATACGATCTTTCTACCATACCAGGCAACATCCTGGTAAACCTCCTCTGCACCCGTTCCAGCGCCTCCACATCCTTCCAAAAATATGGCGACCAAAACTGCACACAATACTCCAGATGCGGCCGCACCAGAGTCTTATACAACTGCAACAGCAGCAGAATTGTACTCCAGCACAATTTGCAACCTCATGGCCTGGCATATGTCCAACACAACTCTTGCCATCAAACCCGGGGATCAACCCCAGTTCAATGGTGAGTGCAGGAGGGCATGCAAGGAGCAGTCCAAGGCATAACTAAAACTGACGTATCAGCCTGGTGAAGTTATTAAATAGGACTACTTGTATGCTAAAAGTATAAGCAGCAAGTGAGAGATAAAGCTAAGTGATCCGCAACCAATGGATCAGATCTAAGCTCTGCAGTCTTACCACACCTATGGTGAATGGTGGAGGAAAATTTAAAAGTTCACTGGAAGAGAAGACTCCACAAACAGCCCCATCCTCAATGATGGAAGAGCCTAGAACGTCAGTGCAAAAAATAAGACTGAAACATTTGCAACAATCCTCAGCCTGAAGTGCAGAGTGAATGATCCATCCTGGTATCCTCCAGTGGCCTCCAGCATACAGATACCAATCTTCAGCCAGTTTGATTCACTCCATGTAATATCAAGACATGCTTGGTGATATGAAATATTGCATAGGCTATGCACCCTGGCAACATTCCAGCTATTGCACAGAACACTTGCGCTCTAAAACTTGCTGATCCACTAGTCAAGCTCTTCCAGTACAGTTACAACACTAGCATCTACCCGACAACATGGCAAATTGTCCAGGCATGTCCTGCACATAAAAAGCAGGACAAATTCCAGCCAGCTAATAATGGCCCCATCAGTCTACTCTCAATCATCGGTAAAGTGATGGAAGGTATCATCAATAATTCTATCAAGCAGCATCTGCTCAGTGATGCCCAGATTGGGTTCCACCAGGGCCACCTGACCTCATTACAGTTTTGGTTCAAACATGGATAATAGAGCTGAGATCCAGATGTGAAGTGAGAGTGACAACCCTTGACATCAAGGCTGCATTTTACCAGGTATAGCACCAAGGAGCCCTAGCAAAACTGAAATCAATCGGTATCAGGGACAACTCTCAATGGTTGAAGTCAGACCTGACACATTAGGAAGGTGGTCATGGTTGTTGGAAGTCAGTTATCTCAGCTCTAAGACACTTCTGCAGGAGTTCCTCAGGATACTGTCCTAGGCACAACCATCTTCAGCTGCTTCATAAAAGACCTTCCCTCCATCATAAGGTCAGAAATGGGGATGTTCGCTGATGATTGCAGAGTGTTCAGCACCATTTGCAACTCCTCGGATACTGAAGCAGTCTATATTCAACTGACTTGCTTTGTTTTGATTTATTATTGCCACATGTACCAGGATACAATGAGAAGCATGGTTTTGCATGCTATTCAGACAAGTTATACCTTACATAAATACATCAGGTTAATAGAACAGAATGCAGAATATAGTGTTACAGCTCGAGAGAAAATGCAGAGAAAGATCAACTTTAATACATAAGTGGTCCATTTATAAGTTTGATGACAACGGGGAAGAAGCTATTCTTGAATCTGTTAGCACAGATTTTCAAACTTTTGTATCTTTTGCCCAATGGAAGATGGTGGAAGAGAGTGTACCCAGGGTGGGAGGGGTCTTTGATTATGTTGGCTGCTTTCCTGAGTTAGCAGGAAGTGCTGCTTAAGACAAGACACAGTGTATTTATGCCAGTGCTGGTTTTGTGGGGTTAATTTTTTTTCATAACCAGATAATTGTTTCTGTAGCACTGATGGGATTACTGATGAGGACCCAGGCTCTAAGTGAATTATCTTGGTAATTGGAGGTTCCTCTGCACAATTCCTCTATGACTGGACTCCTTTGAAAATGTCCATTAAAATCAGAGAATTCCGAAGATTCCTCTGCAGGTAAGGAAATAGTTACTAAAGAAATATTAAACTATTAAGTACACAGTTTAAGTCCTGAGTAAGTGTTAAACTGACCCGTTACTTTACTCACACACCACAAATACCACATCCCCTCGCCCCCCCCCCCCCCCAGATCCCTTACAGTCCCTTGATCCTGACCGAATACCCCCTGGATCCGATAACCCTCACTTTTGAACCTGGCCCATCTAGCCACCCATCTCCCACACTCTGGGACATAACCTGACTTCCCTGGATACTGCCAATCTGACCCACGCCCACCCACAACCAGATCCAATATCTCTCAACACAGCATCCTACTCCAAATACTCTAAACACCCTACACCTTGCACCTTAGCACACTACTGCCAGCACTCTACCTTCTTGCCACTCTAACTTCACACGCACCTTACATAGTTACATTTTCACAGGAGCTGGCAAAGTGGCTGTTCTCATTGCTTTTTATTTCCCTCATAGTATTTGATGAAGTGTTCACCTGAACTTGCGTTTGCAGCCACTGCTCTTTTCTCAGAGTCTGTCTCCAGCTTTGACCTACCTCATGTAGTTTTCAAATGATGTGTTTCAAATGCACCCTGGATCATAGTTAAAAATCACATAACACCAGGTTATAGTCCAACAGATTTAATTGGAAGCACTAGCTTTTGGAGCACTGCTCCTTCATCAGTTGGTTGTCACATCCCAGGACATAACCGGGTGAAGCAGCAACACTCTGAAAGCTAGCGCTTCCAATTAAACCTGTTGGACTATAACGTGGCGTTGTGTGATTTTTAACTTTGTACATCCCAGTCCAACATCGGCACCTCCAAATCATGATCCTGGACCATAGGTTTCTTTCAGGCAGAAAAAGCTGCTCAGTCAATTGTCACTGCATTGTGAGATTCACACTCATACTCTCCAATTCTCTATGTCAAAGCTGTCTAGCTTTCCACTTTATATCACTCTTCAGTTTATTCAACAGCTTAATAAGAATTCAAGTGTTAAGGAATGCCAGCTGCAATCAAGGTTAACAGGGTCCTCAGTCATGACCAACCCATTTTGACACTTCAGATCTCACCCATTCTCACCATTCTCCCATCGCCCAGAACAAGAGGACTCACTTTGTCCTCACTTTTCATCCCATTAGACTCCACATTCAAAGAATCACCATCTGTCACTTTAGCCACCTGCAGCAAGATGCCACAACCAAACACATCTTCCTCTCCCTTCTTTGTCGGAAATTAGAAGGGACCATTCCTTTTCAGACATCCTAGTCCACTCCTCCTTCATTCAAATTCTCTTCACTCCACCATGACAACTTCCCATGGCAACTCCCTATGCAATTGTGAAAGATGAAATAGTTGTCCTTTTACCAACTCACTAGCCAGTGCTTCCCCCATCTTGAAGTGAAGCAGCAGTTTCTTTATCAACTTTGTCCACTGTATTCATGGCACACAATGTGGTCTCCTCTACATTGGTGAGAACAAATGCAGACTAGATGCATGCTTTGGAGAACAACTCTGCTTTGCCAACTGATTGTGCATTATGAGAGAAGCACAGACATATCATGTACCACCAGCTGCAGAAGTTTGAGCTTTGAATTTTGGAACTTGAGCATCAGTACCACATCCACAAGCATCCACTCCCTCCACCACTAATACTCAGTAGCAGCAGTATATATTATCTGACAAGATGCACTGCAAAAAATTGTTTTGAGTCCAGTATGACTCTTCTTCAGAACTCTGTGTGTTTGTTTTAGATTTCCAGCATCTGCATCTTTTTTGCTTTTATTATGTGGAATCTGTTTGGATGGAGCTAAGAATCAGCAAAGGCGAGGAGGTGTTGATTGAAATAATATATAAAGTGTGGCACTGGAAAAGCACAGTCAGTCAGGCAGCATCCAAGGAGGAGGAGAGTTGATGTTTCAAGCATAAGCTCTTCATCATATTCCTGATGAAGGGCTTATGCTCAAAATGTCAACTCTTTTGCTCCTTGGATGCTGCCTGACCGGCTGTGCTTTTCCAGAGCCATACTTTTGACTCTGAACTCTAGCATCTGCAGTTCTCACTTTCTCTCTGAAGTAATACATAGGCAATGGAACAGTAGTGGTAGTCCAGTGGTAGTACTTCTCTTAACTCGTATTAATCACGAGTTAAGAGAAGTATGTACCGAGAGCAAAACAGCAATCATAGGTGAATTCAATCTGCATATGGACTGGGTAAATCAGCTGAGCACTGTAGTTGTGGACTCATAGAGTCATAGAGATGTACAGCATGGAAACAGACACTTTGGTCCAACCCGTCCATGCCGACCAGATATTCCAATCCAATCTAGTCCCACCTGCCAGCACCCAGCCCATATCGCTCCAAACACTTCCTAAGAACCCTTTCAAGTTTCACAACATCTTTCTGATAGGAAGGAGACCAGAATTGCACACAATATTCCATCAGTGGCCTAACCAATGTCTTGTACAGCCGCAACATGACCTCCCAACTCCTGTGCTCAATACTCTGACCAATAAAGGAAAGCATACCAAACATATATGTGTTCTAGAGTGTGTTAGGTTTGGTTTTATAAAACAGTATAAAAAGGAGCCAACTAGAGGACATGCTATTTTAGATAGAGTCATAAGCATGGAAACAAACCTTTCGGTCCAAGCCCTCCATGCTGACCAGACATCCCAATCTGACCCTAGTCCCATTTGCCAGCATTTGACCCGTTTCCCCTTCAACTCTTTCTATTCATATACCCATCAGGATGTCTTTAAAATGTAATTCTACCAGATTCCTTTTTCTTGCAGCATACATGCACCATCCTCTGCATGAAAACGTTACCCCTCAGGTCATTTTTAAATCTTTCCCCTCTGGTCTTAATCTAGTATTATATAATGAAACAGGGCTAATTAACAATCTTGTTGTAAAAGAGCTTTTAGGGATGAGTGACCATTATCTGATAAAGTTTGAAAGTTTGTAAGATTAATCTGAAGTAAGTGTATTAATTATGAATTAGGGAAATGTCAAAACATGGAACACAAATTAGTGACTGAGGGGGATTGGAGAAATACATTTACCAGCAAGACTGTAAATAGGCAATGGATAGTCTTTAAAGAAATATTACATGATTTACAGCATCAGGGCAGAACTTATTCACTTAATGATAAGGTCCTGGGAAATGTTACTGGATAAAGAGACCTCGCAGTGCAGGTTCATAGTTCCTTGAAAGTGGAATTGCAGGTAGACAGGATAGTGAAGAAGGCATTTGGTATGCTTGTCATTATTGATCAGTGTATTGAGTATCGGAGTTGAGAGGTTATGTTGTGGCTGGATAGGACATTGGTTAGTGCACTTTTGGAATACTGCAAGCAATTCAGGTCTGCCTGTTATAGGAAGGATGTTATGAAAGGGTTCAGAAAAGATTTACAAGGATATTGTCAGGGTTAGAGGGCTTGAGCTACAGGGAGAGGCTGAATAGGCTGGGGCTTTTTTTCCCTGCAGCATCAGAGGCTAAGGGATGACCTTACAGACATTTATAAAATCATGAGGGGCATGGATAGAGTATATAGACAAAATATTTTCCCTGAGATGGGGAGTCCAAACTAGAGGGTATAGATTTAAGGTGTGAGAGGCAAGATTTAAAGAGGACCTAAGGGGCAACAGAAGGTGGTACATTTATGGAATGAGCTGCCAGAGGAAGTGGTGAAGGCTGGTACAATTGCAGCATTTAAAAGGCATCTGGATGGGTATATGAATAGGAAGGGTTTGGAGGTATATGGGCCAAATGCTGGCAAATGGGACTAGATTAATTTAGGATCTGGTTGGCCTGGATGAGTTGGACTGATGGGTCTGTTTCCATGCTGTACAGATCTATTACTCTATGACTCTCAAACTATACATTCTGTATAAGTGCAAAACCTCAAAAATAGTCAGCCAGTTATGACTGATAAAGGAAGTTAAGGATTGTAGATATAATAGAAGAAGCTCATTTTTGAGTATATTTAATGCAGACATTGATTGCTTTCTGATTACAAATAGTATACTGAGTTATGGGGTGGGTAAAAAGTAATAAAGTGTTCAATCATGCATGACTATTTTCAATGAAGCAAGCTTGACAGGCTGAATAACCTATTCCTGCTTCTACATTTCTATGTCCACAAGAATGACTCAAAACTTTCGAGTTCTTGCCATTTCAATACGTCATCCTGCTCTCGGACCAATATCTCTGTCCTTGACCTTGCTGCAGTTTTCCAGCAAAGTCCAAACTAACCTGAAGGAACAGCACCTCATTTTCCACTTTGCCAACTTACAGCCTTCAGTACTCAGCTTTGGGTCCAACTGCTCGAAATTATCAATTCTGTCCTCTATTAGCTTCCATTGCCTAAGCTCCCACCACAGTATCTTGTTTGCATGTGCTTGCTTTCAGCAGAGTTGATTTCTTATCTGTTATTAAAACATATTCTGAACTCCTAGCCTGCATCCATCAACCATTATCGCTCTCATTTGCACTGGGCACATTTACAATCTGTTCCACTTGCTCTTCCTCCCCATTTCTACTGCCTAAAACCCTTTACATTTCCAGACCACTTCAGTTTTGAAGAAAAGTCATTATGGAATTAAAACATTAACTTTGTTTTTCTCTCTCTCCAGATGCTGTCAGACCTGCTGAAACTCTCTAGTACTTTCCATATTACTAAAGCGTGTAGCAATTTATCCCACAAATTGTTTTGAACTAACAGTGTAGTTCATGTTTTGTTGTGCATGAGAAAAAAAGGGGAAAAACTTTAAATATAACACATATGAACTTAATCATAATAACACCTGAATTGTAAAGCACGATGCTTCAGAACACAATTTAAACGGTTACTGGGAACAATAAAAGCTACCAATCATGACTCACCTAATGATTTTTCAACAATTCTCAAGCACTTCAGACACTCTTAACTGAAATAGATGTAGAAAACTTTGTTAAAGCAGCTGTGCAATGGGTAATATGAAGCAAAATGGCTCGTTTTATGAATTGAATCGTGGATTTAATGGCCAGCATTATAATGAAGTGTAATCAGATTTATAATGAGGAAAGACAAAAAAAACAAGGAACTTATCAGTATGTCACAGAAAGACATCTTGGTAGACTAACTGGAAGTCCTGAAGAAGTTAATAATTAAAAAAAAACATAAGGATAAGGCATAAAAATTATCAGCTGGAAGTACAGATAAGGGCACAATGAAAACTGCTATCTGCTGAGGATATCTCAAATCTCACTGAAATGCTTTGGCAAGGATTTAGCAGCTGATATTACCACTGAAAATTGCAGGATTATGCTAATGTTTTAACAAATGTCATGGGGAGACAGAGAATGTGCTGAAGATTGTATTTACATGGTCTAATCACTAGTCTTAATTCTAACAGCTCTCAGCCTGGAAATTGTTGAAAGTGATGTTATGGTACCTTGATTTTGAAATTGTCATTCCAATTCCTCAATGGCCTCTCCCCCAGCTATCTCTTTAATCTATTCTAGCTCCACAATCCTTAAAGTTATCTGCACCATCTAATTCCTGCCTCTGGAGCGTATCTGATTTTATCTACTGTCTGATCTATGTCTTGATGTGAAACATATTTATTTGCTTCTTTGCGTGTTTGATACTTTGTTTTATACTTTGTTTTATAAATTCCACTGAAGCACCTTGGAATTTTCCTTACATCAAAGGCTCCTTATGAGTATAAATTGTTGCAGCTGTTGTCATATTTTCAACTGCCAAGGCTCTAAGCTCAAGAATTCTCTCTCCCTTGAAGATGCTCCTTAAAAAACTAAAATATCTGTTTCACCAAACCTTATGTGGCTCCCTATGAAATTTAGTGCATGGGAATGTTCCATATTAATGGTGCTACAGAAATGCAGCTTGCTATTGTTGCACAACAGTTTCTGTATTCTGTCAATGTTCATTCTCTGCTTTTTAAAGGAAGTTTTAATTAATTTTAAATAAAAGTTAATGTCTTTCAAAATAGTAGAAATAAGAATTAAGTATATAAAATTCATAGAACCACATTACTCATAGTAATGTATAGGCTATAATGTTTAAAGACTGATAAAAAATCAGTCAGAGGTGGTAATTTGAAACAAGTTGTCAATCCCTATACATGAGGCAGATCATTAGTTTCATGAAATCTGTGCTCTAATCTGTTTGGGAGGTAAAGTTTGGAAGACCTGGGCTCCGTTGAGACTGGAGGAGACATGGAAGTTTTTTTTAAAAATTCCCTACAGTGTAAAAAAAGGCTCTTTGGCCCAACCAGTCCACACCGACCCTCTGAAGAGTAACCCACCCCCCTCTGACTAATGCACCTATCACTATGGGCAATTAACCTGACCTGCGCATCTTTGGACTGTGGGAGGAAACTGGAGCATCCGGAGGAAACCCATGCTGACACAGGGAGAATGTGCAAACTCCACACAGACAGTCGCCCAAGGCTGGAATTGAACCTAGGAGCCTGGAGCTGAGAGGCAACAGTGCTAATCACTGAGCCACCGATGTAACATAGAATCACTGTTGGAATCTTAACTTACCAGGAAGACTATTTGGGTATCTGTGTGGGAAGCAGGTTAAAAGAGCAAACATTTACTTGTGCGTTGGGAAAGCGACAGGAACTTGCTTCCTTCTGCATTTAACCTGAGCTTGCATGTTAGCAGGTGGGAAACCATTATGTTCCAGGGCAATTGTACATGTTAAATGGAGTTTAAACCTTCAGTTTTTAATTCGCAGCTTCTGGGATTTTTACAACTTGCCAGATAAAATAAAGTGAGCGGACAGAAAAGATTGATGGTGCTGAGCAACTGATGAAGAAGGAATTCTTCAAATACTGAAACACTAACAGCCACTCCCCTGCCTGGTGAAGAACTTGCTCAAAAGGACCTGACCTGACAGTGTTCTTTCAGTGCTTCAGATTTTCTGCCAATTTGGAGCTTTTTTCGACTTTGATCAGTACTTTCTAGCTGCCAGCCTTCTCAGCAGCTTGAGAGCTACTTGTAGGGCTTCACTTTGGGTCTCTGCTGAGCAACAAGAACAGCACCAGCAGTCGGAGCAACACCAAGGGAGCAACTGCAACTTTCTGTTCAGTCACCTGTCATGGCACAGATCAGAGGTCATGAACGCAGAGTTCCAGTTTGCAACAGGCTTTATCTCAGCATAGGTGACAAATGCAGAAGGTCAGCTTTGTCAACTTACTGAGTACCAGTGTTTCAGGAGACTTGGGCTTGGTCATTAGATAGTTTACTGACATTTGCAGCCTCTGGATGATCTCTTGCCAACTGGATCAGGTGAGCTTATATTATCAGTGGCCTCAATACTTTGTTACGGGTCTTCCTTTTGTCAATCACTATAAATTGAAGATAGAGTCACTCTTGTTATAGATTCGTCTATTAAAGGGAATTGCTTCTTCCTATTCATTTTTCCCCAGATCCCTCATGATTTTGAATGTTAGCATCAAATCTCCTCTTGTCCTTTTTTTCTCAAACAAAAACAGCCTAAGCTTCTCTAATTTGTTCTTCCGCATAATAGGAATCCCTCATCCTCAGAACCATTTCCGTAAATCATTTCAGTACCTGATGCTGAATATGCTATTATGAAGACTGGACAAATGTTGGGTGCTGTCTTAAGTATGCATCAACAGAGGGCAGAAGGTGCTTAAGAAAGCTTGCCTTGCAACTTCAGAAGAGAAAGAGGAACAACAGAAGCAGCAGACATGTTAATGGGACCTCACTCGGTTGGATTTATTCAGTCGTGCTTCAAATTTATTGATGTAATACAACCAAATGGTGTACCAATTCTGATTCTACCGTATGCAAGCTCTCCTGCATCTAGCACTCAACACAAAAAAGTCCCACATTAACTATCTATCATAGCTACCTAATGCTCGTCTTCTACTCTTGTGATTCTATTCTTCACAACACAGAAGGTTACTTGGCAGTTGGCAAGCAAATATGAGGATGAGATCATAAAAATTTGAAATTAGGTTAATTTATTTGTTCACGGGAACTGGGTATCACTGACTAGATCAGGATTTATTGCCCATCTCCCATCGCCTTTGAGGATATAGTCATGAAGTATTTTCTTCAATTGCTTCTTCCCATGAGCTACAGGGACGATCTCAATGCTATTAGGTCGTGAGTTACTGAATTTTGATTCCAGCAGTAAAGAAGGGCAATATAATTTCAAGTCAGGATGGTGTACTGGGTTGGAAGAGAATTTGGGAGTATTCCCATGCATCTGCTGCTTTGGAATTTCCTAGTGAAAGAAACTTAGTGAGTTGCTGCAGTTCATTGTGTATGTTGTAGATACTGCAGCTACTTTACCTCAGTGGTGGAGGAAGAAAATGTTAAAGGTAGTAGATAGAATGATAAGTCAAGTTGTCTCCTTTGTCCTGGATGCAGTCAAGCTTCTTGAATGTTGTTAGAGCTCATTCAGGCTAGTGCAGAGTATTCTGCCATACTCCTGGCGAAAGTAAGTGAATTACTCACTGTAGAATTCCCAGCAGCTAACCTGATCTGCTATCTACTGTATTTATGTGACTGGTTCTGCTCAATTTCTGATCAATGGTAACCCCAAAGACATCGATAGAGTAGGATTTAGTGATTATAATACGTTTGTATGTCCATAGCAGTTTATTAGCATCTCTCTTGTTCAAGATGTTTGTTGCCTGACATTTATGTAGTTCCATAAACTGCATCTTGTTTAAGAGCTTCTTATTACAACACCAGGTGGCTTTCCTCTACCATGTAAGATCAAGAAGCTACCAGGAAAGAAGTGGTGGCAATAAGTCTACCAGATTGACCATATACCATGCTGAGCTATGGTGAGGATTCATCTTCTAATAATCAACTCTGTCTGTGCTCAGTTTAACTCCAACCAGATGAGAGATTCTCAATGACTTCAATTTTATTCTGGGTCCTTGATGCCACAGCCTGGCAAATGCTTCCTTGGTATACAAAGGCAGTCACTCTCACTTCACCTATTGAGTTCAGTATTTTTGTTCATGTTTGGACCAAGGCTTTAATAAGGAAAGAAGCTGAATGATCTGAGAGAACCCAAACCAAGTATTGTTAAACAGGTTATCATTGAGTTCTACTTGGTAGCTCTGTTGATGAAATTTTCCATCACTTTGTTGATGACCAATAATCAACATAGGATTCATTGACCAAGTTGATATTTGACTAACATTTAATAGATAAGTAACTTTTCAACATAGACTAAATACCTTAGTGAATACCATAGACAACCACAAAGTTTGATTTATTAAGTTCCTATTTCATTAATTCTCTATTACACCTCCAAAAATCAGCTTTAAATGAGTTAGAGGTAAGCAGTTTGTAGCCCTTGTCTTGAATTTTTTGATTGTTTTTTTTTCTGGAATTTTGGAACCCAGGATAGCCCAGGACAACAAAGCACCCGGTTCACTCAGGTGCCAGTAATTATAGCTGACCATCCAGTATATATTGAAAAAGTATGGCATTTGTGGTATTTTCCCAGATAACGACCCATTTCCCATCTCTACCAGTATGTGGTACTAGGTAAGGATTATTTGAGGTAGTTTGTTTCCATCAATCTCCCTCTGTTTTTGCTTTGTCTTAGATCTATCTAGTGACTAGTGGTATAGGATGCACCACTGCAGAATTTTAATGGAAGAGAGCCAACATTCATTGCCAATATCTAAATGGTCTTGAGAAGATAATGGTGATTTGCTTCTTGAAATGCTGCAGACTACTGGGTGTAGGTACATACAATGCTGTTGTGAAGGGGCGTTCAAGAACTTTGATTGCTCTTAGATAATCAGAATGTTTATTGCATGGTAGCTATCCATAAAACTATGTTTGGTCAGCTATAATTACCAGGATCGTAGTGAACTGGTCCAGATACATCAGCTCCCTCTGGTAGCAAGAACAGAACTCTTTGTCTTCTCCCTCAGTGTGTATGTGATATCAATAGAATCGATGGAGTCAATGTAACATAAACAGTAATCTATTCAGAACCATTGCCTCATCTAAAAGTATTAAAGAACCCTGCCAAAACTGATGTCAATAGGAATCAGGGAGCAGCTCTCCATTGCTGGAGCCATAGTTAGCACAAAGAAAGAAGGTCGTGGTTGTTGGAAGCTGATCATCTCAGACCCAAGATATTATTGCGGGAGTTCCTCAGGATAGTCTGGTAGGCTCAACCATCTTTTGCTGGTTTATCATGATTTTACCTGTGGGGATGTTTGCTGATGAGTGTACATTGTTTATTCTAAGTTCAATTTTCCAGGTATTAGAGCAGTGCGTTCCTGCACACAGAGAGAAGACACAAGACTACATTAAGGCTTAGGCTACCAAATGCAAACAGCATTCAGTCCACACAAGTGGCAGGTAATGCCCATTGCCAAAAAAAGAGAGTCTAACCATCTCCTCCTGATATTCAACAAGATGATCATTACTAAGATCCCTACCATAAACATCCTAGTGGTTGTAATGGATAACAAATTTTAACTCCAGCAGCCCATAAATGTTGTGACCACAGGAGTAGTTCAGAAGCATTGCATTCTGCAGGTAGTAACTGACCTCTTGTCTACCTAAAGCCTGATGACCACCTACAAGGTAAAGGCTGGAGTGAGAAATGCTTTTTACTGGCTCAGATGAGTGTAACCCAAACAATAATCAGGAAGTTCAACAGCATCCAGAACAAAGCAAACCACTTGACTGGCTCCTCATCTACCACTAAGCAAATGTCCCCCCCTCCACAACCAACACACAATGACAATAATATATGCCATCTCCAAGATGAACTCATAAACTCACATAGGAGTTTTCAGTAGTAATTTCCATACCTGCAGCGTTTGTCAACTGGAAGAATAAAGGCAGAAAATTCATGAGGGCACTTCCATCTCCAAGTTCTCCTCCAGAGGCGAGATCATCCTGCCTTGGAAATGTGTCACCATACCTTCATAAGTGGAACACATATCCAAAATCTGCCCTACTAATTGCATTGAACATTACATAGACCAAGAGATGTGGGTGTCGGAGAACTACATAGGTAACATGAAAGGTTGTCTCAAGATTGCCTAAAATCGACAGCGACTGTCTGTTCGAGTTTGCAAGTTCTCCCCATGTCTGTGCGGGTTTCCTCTGGGTGTTTCAATTTCCTCCCACAGTACAAAGATGTGTGGGTTACTTAGATTGATAATATTAAATTGCCCATAATGTTGAGGGATGTGCAAGCCAGGTAGATTAGCCATAGGTATGCAGGGTTGCAGAGATAGAATAGTGGGGTGGGTCTGGGTGGGATGCTCTTCAGAGTGTCGGTATGGACTTGAAGGGCTGAATGGCCTGCTTCCACACTGTAGGGTTTCTGTGATTCTCTGGAAGTGATTTCTGGAAATTTAAAAGAAGAATGTTTACCACTGACAGGCCATCATTGCAGAGAGAATCATTTCACAGCATTGTAATTGGCAGCAGCAGTGGTCCTCCGATCCTTGTGGCTGCACATTGAGAGAGATCATGATTGGCATCCCTGCCAGCTCCATGAGTGCATGGCCAGGTACCATTCAGGCTTCAGCTTCACCAGGGCCATTGTGATATTGGGAATATCTTGCAAATTGGCATTTTCCCCCCAGTGATTCCATAAGCTGTCTTAATTGCTTCGGAACCACTAGCACTGCATCCACTGCTAGCAAGATCTCTTGGAAGTGGGAATGCATTGGTGAACTAACTCAACATAAGACTCTTAGCTTGTCTTTGGTCCCACTTTGAAATCTGCCTCCCTGGGACTGGGAAGACTCTTGATCAACGATTGTCACCCACTCCTGCTCACTTGTAAGGGGCACTTTTTTAGTTATTTATTTATGTTGTGAAATGTGGGTGTTGCGCTGGCCAGTATTTATTGCCTGTTCCTAGTTGTCCTTGAGAAGGTGGTGGTGAGCTGCTCCCTTGAACTGTTGTAGTCCACCTGCTGTGGGTTGATCCACAATGTCTTTAGGGAGGGAATTCCAGGATATTAACGCACCAACAGTGAAGCAATGGCAATGTATTTCCAAATCAGGATTGTGAATGGCTTGGAGAGGAACTTTAAGATGGTGGTGTTCCCATGTACCTGCTTCCTTGTCCTCCTAGATGAAAGTGGTCGTGAGTTTGGAAGGTGCTGTCTGTGGATCTTTGAGAAGTTCTGCAGTGGATCTTGTAGATAGTACACACTGAGCATCATTAGTGGAGGGAGTGGATGCTTGTGGTGCCAATCAAGTGGGCTGCTTTGTCCTGGATGGTGTTAAGCTTCTTGAATGTTGTTGGAACTGCAGTCATCCAGGAAAGTGGGAAATATTCCATCACACTCCTGCCTTGTAGATGGTGGACAGGCTTTGAGGAGTCAGGAAATTAGTTACTTGCCGCAGTATTTCTAGCCTCTGACCTATTTTTGTAGCAACTGCCCTTATGTGATGAGTCCAGTTGAGTTTCTGATTAATCATAACCCCCAGAATATGTGATTCAGTGATGGTAACACCATTAAATGTTAAGGGGTGGTGGTTAGATTGTCTCTTATTGGTGACAGTCAAAGCCTGGCATTGTGTGACACCAATGTTACTTGCCACTTGTCAGCCTAAGCTTGAATATTGTCCAGATCTTGTTGTATTTGAAAACGGATTGCTTCAGTATCTGAGGAGCCATGAATGGTGCTAAATATTGTGTAATCATCAGCAAACATCCCCACTTCTGACTTCATTACTGAAGCAGCTGAAGATGGTTGTGCCTAGGATAATATTCTCAGGAACTCCTGCAAAGATGTCCTAGAGCTGACTTAACTGACCTCCAACAACCACGACCACCATCCTATGTGTCAGATATGACTCCAACCACTAGACAGTTTGCCCCCTGATGCCCATTGATTCCAGTTTTGCTCGAGTTCCTTGATGCCGTACTTGGCTGAATGCAACCTTGATGCCATGGGTTATCACTCCCACCTCATCTCTGGAATTCAACTCTTTTGTCCATGTTTGAACCAAGGCTGCAATGAAGTCAGGAGTTGAGTGGCCCTGGAGGAACCCACACTGGACATCACACTGGACATCACTGAGCAGGTTATTGCTAAGCAAGTGCTGATTCATAGCACTGTTGATGACATCTTCCATCACTTTACTGATGATCAAGAGTAGACTGATGGGGCAGTAATTAGTTAGGTTGGATTTGTCCTGCTTTACATGCCCAGGACATACTTGGTCAATATTCCACATTGTTGGGTTGATGCCAGTGTTCTAACTGCACTGTAACAGTTTGGCAAGGGGAGCAGCAATTTCTGGAGCTCCAGTCTTCTGTGTTATTGTCAGAATGTTGGCAGGACCTGTAGCCTTTGCAGTATCCAGTGTCTCCAATCATTTCTAGGTATCACATGGTGTGAATTGAATTGGCTGAAGACTGGCATCTGAAATGTTGGAGACCACTGGAGGAGGCCAAGATGGATCATCCACTTGGCATTTTTGGCTGAAGATAACTGTGAATGCTTCAGCCTTATCCTTTGCACTGATGTGTTGGCCTCTTCCATAATTGAGGATAAGGATATTTGTGGAGCCTCCTCCTCCTCCAAAGTGTCAATTAATTGCCCATTAACATTCCTGATTGGATATGGCAGGAGTGCAGAGCTTATCCATTGCTTCACCATGTGACAATCTTATTACCTGTCCTGGATCATTCAGGTGTTATAGTTGAGCTGTTGGAAAGCACTTATGAATCATGAAATGGAGTATCCTCAGAATGAATGACTTCCTCTGGGGTATCTTCATCTTCTTCTGATGACAGAGATGTTTATCAGGTATTTATAAATTGCCTGATATATGGTATTTATCAGGCAATTCTAAGTCATAATTCTGTTGTTCATTTAGACTTCAGTAGTTGTTGACTTCAAGTTAACATGAAAGTTGTCTGCCACGTGACGATATTATTTTTAATTTTGTCACTAACTGGAAAACCCCATTTTCATTCTTGACATTGGCCAGCTATGATTAGCCTTGGTGTAATTCCCACACTTCTCCTCAGTTGCTGTCAGAGTGACAATAACTGGAAAGATACGAATTTTAGCTATGGATTGATTTCAGACTAAAGAAGGCAACGTTTCTGGAGGTTGGTTGATGAGATGAGAATGAAATTGTAATAAAATGAGGTGAGCATTTATTGTTGGTTGGTCGAATGATGGGAATGTGAGGAGATGTCGAGGTGAATTCATCTGCAAGAAATACTGGGTTGAGGATGGATGTATAGGGTAGGCAGAGTGAATAAGTTTGCACTTGAAAGTAGTATGGTCTTCTTTGATCAGGTTATTAAACATACTCCAGCACCATATCATGCAGCAAGGCACCAAACCTCTTCTCCTGACTTCCCTGCCACTTCCAGCCTCGCCTGCTTGATGTCTTCTTTCCTGGACCTGTTCCAGAGGAAGGAGGACCATCCTTTGAGCCATTTCAATTTGCAGCATAATGTACAGAAATGCTTCTGTACACTGTGGTGCAACATTTTAATGTTGACTTTTCATTTGTCTATCGTTGTCTCATTTCTAGCACTTCAAGAACGTTTTTTCTTCAGATCCTCGTGAGATGTTTTTAAACAGTGCAGCGGATACAGTTAATTGTGGGTTTACATCAGGCTCTCAACTCAAAATCATCAGGAAACCACGAAAATGGATACAAGTGTCCTGGATAAGTTAAAAACCCACTTACTAACATGTTGCTGAAGCTTTCAGGTTTCCAACCTATGATTGGCCCCTGCTATTGTGTGCTTATCAAAATGTTAAAATTTACCCCATTGACAATTAACGAAACCATTTACCCCTATGATAACTTTCTGACAACATCTTTTTGTTCTCTCTCTTGCTTTCCAACCATCAAGAGAGAACTATCAACAGCCAATATAACTCTGATAGGGAGTTAGATGGTACTGCACTGGGGATTCACCCACAGTAGATGAGCCTGTATAGGTAGAGGCAACAAGAATAGTCTGGGAGGGAGGTCAATTGAAAGGCATCTCACATAATAGCACTGATTAGAAGTCGCAATAGTATAAATTGGATGATTGTGAGTCAACTCCCCATTTAGAATACAAGAACATAAGAAATAGGAGCAATGTCAGTCTCTCATGTCTAACCCACGATTCTATAAGATTTTAGCTGCTCTGCCCCAGGTCGCGACTCTTTCATGCCAGTTCCTCGTAGCCCTCAACTCTCCAGAATTTCAAATGTCAATCTACTTCCTCTTTAAATACTTTCAGTGATCTAGGCTCCACCAATGTCTGGAGTAGAGAACTCCAGATATTCACTGCCCTCTGGGAGAATAAATTCCATCATATTTCATCTTTAAATATTTGCCCCCTTACACTGTAACTGTAACCTATAGTTCTAGAATCCACTGTTAGTGGAAACATCTTCTCAACAACAATCCTGACAAACCGCTCAGAATATCGTATGTTTCAATAAGACCACTCCTCATTCTTCTAAACCCTAATGAATAAAGGTCTAGCCTGTTCAGTCAGTCCTGATACATCAACCTCTTCATCCCAGGAATCAGTCTAGTCAATCTCTTTTGAACTGTCCCCAGTGCCAATATATCCTTGCTTAAATAAAGGGAACAAAACTGCTCACAGTACATTTCACATCTCTCTCAACTTTATTTCTATTGAAGCTACCAAGAACACTTCACTTCCCCTAATTGCTACAATGTGACTGTGATATATTTAATTCCAATTATACCAATAATAAGCACCGGGGAGAAAACTTTTCTGTGTTTTGTAATTGTTGCATTAATCTTATTAATGGTTCCCCTAGTTAAGATCAGTTATGCTGGCCTATAATGGAGTCCGTTTTCAGATTATAATTTATTTCAATAACAGCTTGTTTTTCATAATGACTTTTAATAAAGATTTTAAAATTGAATAAGTAATTTTAAAAATAATTTTACTCATCCAGTTTTGAAGGAGTAGGAATCCTTGCTGCAGTAATAAATACAGAAAGTCTTAGTTCTTTCTACTAGTTTACTGCCACTGTTTACTAATGTTTGCTTTTTCACTGAGTTTTGCAGAGCAAAATATGGTGCAGAAAAGGAAATTCAGTGGAGTTTATTATTCTTAAACATATGTTGTATATTTCTTTACAGTTGATAAATATAACATTGATGTATATTTTGAATGGCTCCCTTACTTTAAAGCGCAGTCACTGAAATCAAAGTTTCTATTTTTTTTCTAACCATAGAAGCTAGCAAAATAAGTTTCCCAATTCATTGCTTATACAAACTATCCTCAGCCATTGGCCATTGAGTGATGTGGAACAGAGATTTCTGTAAAATTCTAGAATCTAGAATGCGTCTGCAACAGAGGTTGGCTGAATTACAGAATATCAGGAGCTGGAGGAAAGTTCAGGATTGATACTATTCAAAATGATTCTATACTATTAAAGGCGATATTTGAGTGCTCTGAACAGAAATTTTTCCAGAACTTGGCAACTCTTGCTGCTGATCTTTATTCTCCCTCGAGCTCCTTGAATGGAAAATATTCAGCCAGTCTAATTTCGTTGACTTCCATAAATCAACACGATCAGTTCTACACAATGTTGCTTTTCATGCACTCATGTATTAAACTTATCACATGCCTTTTTTTCATTAAATTGGTTTTAGCTGTTTTAGTCTTCCTGGATTCCCATGATGTCCCAATGCAAAGAGAGTGGGGTTGGAGAACTCCACATTAAAGTGACATGTAATAGGCTGTACATTTTGTAAACACTTCAGTGGAGCCTGGCTTTAGTTTGATGGGATTGGCAGCCATATTGTGGATGTGGCAAGATGATGTTATTACTCTTCATTATAAAATTATGGTGGCCAAATCTACTATTCCTGATTGGAATGTTGTGATTAGTATCCTGGCTTTCACAAATTTTTTTGTGCATTCCCAATCAAACAAAATAGCTACTTTAATTATTCCCTGACTTTCTCTGTACAGTGATGATTTGAGCCATACAGACCAAAATAGCCTTCTATTAATCACTGATCTGCCTTGCATTATCTGATTTCACTACTTTGAGACATGGTGACTTGGTTGCAAACTGCCATTCTGTAAGATGTAGACCCCTTTGCCTGAGGATAGCTAACCAGCAAAAAAAGCTGCATGTGTGCAAAGAGATTGGAATAAAGATTCCCAACTGCATAATCTTTTGGCTGTCTCTATGCTTAAGTTTCATCAGACATATAAGATAGGATAGGACAAGAGCTAAAATAATTAGGAGAGCTGTCTCACAGACTAGTCAAGCAACAGCCTGACTAAGCCATACTCACAGAACTTTTCTTACAGGCAATGTCCCGGATACCACCATCACCATCTCTGGGTATGTCCTGTCACACCGGCAGGGCAGACCCACCAGAGATGGAGAAGCAGTGTTTATAATCAGGAAGGTGTTTTCAACTTTGGTCTGATCCCCATGAAATCTCATGCCACCAGATCAAACATAGGCATGGCCTCTTGCTGATTATCATGAAAGCATTCCCCATCGCCCTTGGATGATGATACAGTGCTCCTCCATGCTGAATACCACATTGAGGAAGCTCAGAGTGTGGTAAGACCCAATCTTGGTGGGGGATCTTCAACATCCATTGGCAAGAGTGACTCAACAGCACCAAAATTGATCAGGCTGGTTGAATCCTAAAGCACATTGTTGATAGACTGGGCATGTGGTAGTTGGTGAAGGAACTAACAAGCAGAAAAAAAATATTTGAAATAATTTTCAATAATTTGCTTGCTTCAAATATATTTGTCCTTGGAAGTAAGAGTGGTCACCACACAGTCCTGGTAGAGATGAAGCCCATTACGGATATTGAAGTATCTGCACAGAGACCATGCCCTGCCACCAAGTCACCCTTTATTTGTTAGAGCACAGGACATTGACTTTGTGGCTAGCCAGCTCAGAGTCAGTACTCAACTGAGGAGATTCTAATCTCCTGGCTATTTTGTTTTACCCTTCTACCCTACACTACTGCCATATTCTCCTGCTTATTTTTTTCCCCATGTTGTGTGTGTGCAGGTGTAGGAGACAGTGAAGAACAATGAGTGCATAAACTTTATTCATATTCCACCATCAGAAGGGAAACATCCAAGTGGCAGTGCCCTTACCTCCTAGTTACTTTTTTCTTCCTGTTCGTTTAAAATTTTATTAAGCAGTACAAATTACAAACAGTTAACAATGAGCAGCAGTTTACAAGAAACAGCAATTTATAGGGGAAAGGGATGGCAAAGCCAAACCCTTTCATGCAACCAGGGTTCACAGGGAAAAGAGGATGAAGCTCAACTCCCACCATGTCATATCAAAAAGAAACTGTAGAATCAATCACATACAAACAGTCCAATAAACTGAAAATAAAACAGTGCAGATGTCATGGCAACCCAGCAAATCACCCATCCCTCCCACTTTCCGGTCACTCAAAGGCAGCCCGCCCCATGCCCCTTCCAGCTCTCGGTCTGCCCCATGCTCCTTCTGGCTCTCGGTCCACCCAATACTCTTTCCAGCTCTTGGTCTGCCCTGAACCTCTAGGAGAGCCCACTCCCCCCACCCAGGACAACAGCGATCAGGACAGCCTACCCACCTTCCAACTTCCATAACCACCCTCTCACACCTTCCAGCCACATCTAGGACAACCCACCCCAGTACCTGACTGGGATGACAATGCTGAGGACAGCCTACCTCCCTTCCAGCTCTTGGTCCACTCTTACAAACCATCTGGTTCTTGCCCACACCAACGTGTCATCCAGCCTGTGGACTGCCCTGACACCCCTTCTGGCCACCTGTCGGACAACCTGTCCCCTTCCCTGGGATGATGGCAGCACAGGGCAGTCCATAAGCCTTCCAGATCTCGGCCTGACCCAACTCATCTTCTGGCTTTCATCTGCCCTGACACCCCTTCAAGCCACCTCTAGGACAACCTGTCACAGGTACCCCTTCTTGGGACAACAGCGTTCAAATGGCCTCCCCATCTTCCAGCTCTCAGGGACAGCCTACCCCACTTCAGGTTCACAGGTTGGCCTGCCCACCCTCCGGCTCTCTCAGGGTGACAGCTTTTGGGATGACCTATGAGCCTCCCAGCTCACAGTAAGGCCTGCCAGACCCAGGGACACACAAGACCGTGCAGGTAATAACCCCAACAAGAAACAAGACAAAATCAATTAGCAACAAACAGAGTCCCTTCTGGTACACAGAGTCCATTATGATAAACAGTCTCTTCAGAATACAAATCCATTCCCAGGAACAGAGTCCACTCCAGTGTGCAGAATGCGTGGCCAGATATAGAGTCCACAACCAAAGGCAGAGTCCACTCCAGTATACAGAGTCCACTCCCAAAGGCAGCAAATGCACACCTCCCAGCACACACATAGGTGTTCAGTCTCCATAGAGGCCTGGTCTATCCATAGAGAACCAAGCCACACATGCAAGTATAGTTCATTGTAAAAGGCATAGTTAACTCAGAGGGGATGGTCCACTCAAACAGGCAGCGTTCACTACAACAGGCAGAGGCAGATGCAGCAAATTCTCACCTGCCAGCAGATACACACGCCTGTTCAATCTTTACAGAGCCTCATCTACCCACAAAGGGCCAGGCCTACCCACAGAGGAACAGTTCATCTGGAAAGGTGCAGTATTTCACGGGGGGCTCAGTCCAAACATCCAAAAAGTGAAAACACATGCAAAAAAGAAAGAAAACCAAAGTGCAAGGTTTGAACCCTGTCACAAAATCCACAAAATTGTCCTTTTCTCATCGTAAAAGAAAAGAGTAACACACAGGCTGTAACCAGCCAGTGAAACAACAGTTCTCAATGAGAATTGAAATACACCTGTAATGTATTGAATGTGTAGAGCAGACAATTTAAAAATCAGTCCTCAATAAAAAAGGAAAACCAGCTAACAAACTGGCTTTGTAGATCAGCCAGTTCAGGAATCAAGTTTCCCCCCCAAAAACACAGAAATCAATGGTAACAGTACACACTGGCTGTGTGGCCAGCTAGCCTGGAGTCAGTCCTCAACTGAGGAGATTCTAACCTCCTGGTTATATCTTTTTTACCGTCCTACCCTACACTACTGCCATACTCCCCTGGTTAACATTTTTCCACATGTCACATGTGTGCAGGTGTAGGAGGCAGTGAAGAACATTGAGTGCATAATCTTCATTCATATTCTACCACCAGAAAGGAAACACCCAAGTGGCCAGTGACAAGCAGTGCCCTTCTCTCCTGGTTATATATATATTTTTTCTTTATTTTATGTATCCTGTAGCTCATACACATGTCAGCTAAGACATGCAAATGGTTCAGGAATAAAGGTTTAAGTAGTCTCACCCCAACTCAATGACATCCATATTCAATCACCTCAACTGTGTGGCTTTCATCCGACATCTATGTAGTGTCCTCCCTAACTCAAAATCATGTAATACTTATGGTACCCATAATGGCCACCCTGCTGAGTTATACTGAGAGTCAGTCAGATTTACTGAAACATGTACTGCTGAGGAACATTAGCTACCTAGATATATTTCCCACTTCTCAACATTACTCTGTGTTCCATTCGAAATCTATGCTATTTTCCTCCTCCTCCTTCTACATTACAACCATTCTCTGTGTGAAGTGGTTTCTCCTAAATTCTCCATTAGATTGATCACTAACTCTCTTCTATTTATGAAATTTATGGTTTTTGTTTCCCTGACAGGAGCCTTGTGAAATAATTCCACATAGGCTGGTCTCTTGTCATTACATCATCTTTTATTTAACATTGATCCACTCCTTCACAGCCAGCTCTCAGAGTATCAAGCTGTCTGACACCCCGTTTTAATTTTTTTCTTTGTTTTTATTACCCCCACACTACCGCCTAACTGCGGTAATGCTTATTTTTCCCCCGCAGCCATAGTCTGTGTGTGCAGGTGTGAGATACAGTGAAAAACCCATGGTGTACAAATCTTTATTCATATTCCACCACCAGGAAGAAAGGAAACGCCCGAGTGGCCAGTGACAAGCAGTGCCCTTCTCTCCCGGTTATATATTTTTTCTCTTTTACAGTGAACAGAACTGTGACACACATTTTTTTTTCACCTACTCTCCTGTTTTTTTTTCTTTTTTTCCTTTCTTTTTCTCCACACTATCTAACTGAGGCTTCTCTTCATTATATTTTTTTCTTTGTTTTAATTTTTTTCTTAGAACTCCTGACACTCTTGTTTATTTCTTTTTCCTCTGACACTCCTGTTTCATTTTTTCATTTCCCCACACTACCGCCTAACTGCAGTAGTGCTTATTTATTCCCCCGCACCCATGTTGTGTGTGTGTGTGCTGGTGTAAGATACAGTGAAAGACACAAAGTGCATGAATCTTTATTCAATTTCCACCACCAGGAAGAAAAGAAAACACCCAAGTGGCCAGTGACAAGCACTGCCCTCCACATCAGGGGGCAAAGCTGCACAATTCTCCTGGTTATATTTTTTTTAGTGTGCTTTTTTCATTTGTCACTGAAATAATTCCACAGAGGCCAGTATCCCATCACCAAGTCACCCTTTATTGACATATGGAAAGTCCTTGACACTGATCCAGCTTCCTCAGAGTCAGCTCTCAGCTTGAACCTTTGACACACATGTTTATTTTTTTTAATCTTTTTTTTAAAACCCCCACACAACCGCCTAACTGCGGTAGTGCTTATTTTTTTTCCCCAGCACCCATGTTGTGTGCGTGCGGGTGTGAGACACAGTGAAAGACACAAAGTGCATGAATCTTTATTCAAATTTTCACCACCAGGAAGATAGGAAACAACCGAGTGGCCAGTGACAAGCAGTGCCCTTCACATCAGGGGGCAATGCTGCGTGATTCTCCTGGTTATTTTTTTTTTGCTTTTTGGTTTGCTTTTTTATCTCCTGTTTATATATATATATTTTTAACCCCCCACACTACCGCCTAACTGCGATAGTGCTTATTTTTTCCCCCAGCACCATGGTGCGTGTGTGTGCAGGTGTGAGACACAGTGAGAGACACAAGGTGCACGAATCTTTATTCAATTTTCACCACCAGGGAGATAGGAAACAACCGAGTGGCCAGTGACAAGCAGTGCCCTTCACATCAGGGGGCAACGCTGCGTAATTCTCCTGGTTATATTGACCAACCAAGGATTTCCTGATTGGCCCAGGTTAACAACCCCAATCAAGAACCTCATAATTAACAAGGCCTACCTGGTTCTAATCTCTACAAATACCCTCCTTCATGCTGTGTGGCACTTGGAACAGGTCTAACAATTCAACACTGGACATCTATGAGGCGCTGTGGGCCATCAGGAGCAGGAGAATTGTTCTCCAACACAATCTATAACCTCATGGCCTGGCATATTCCTAACTCGAACATTGCCATCAAGCAAGGGGATCAACATTTTTTCAATGGAGAGTGCAGGAAGGTGTGCTAGGAGTAGCACTGGGCATACTGAAAAATCAGGTGCCAACCTGGTGAAGCTACTAAACAGGACCACCATCATAGAGTCATAGAGTTGTACAGAACAAAAACTGACCTGTTTGTTTCAACTCGTCCATGCTGACCAGATATCCTAAATAAATCTTGGCCCATTTGCCAGCATTTGGCTTATATCCTTCTAAACCCTTCCTATTCATATATCCATCCATGTGCCTTTTACATGTTTCAATTGTACAAGCCTCCACCACTTCCTCTGGCAACTCATTCCATACACGCACCAACCTCTGTGTGAAAAGTTGCCCCTTAGGTTTCTTTTAAATCTTTTACCTCTTGCCTTAAACCTATGCTTTCTAGTTTTGGACTCCCCTATCCTTGGGAAAAGACCATGACTATTCAAACTATCCATGCCCCTCATGATTTTATAAACTTCTATCACATCATCCCTCAGCCTCCGATTTTCCAGAGAAAATAGCTTCAGCCTATTTAGCCTTTTCCCATAGCTTAAACCCTCCAACCCTGGCAACATCCTAGTAAATCTTTTCTGAATCATTTCAAATTTCACACCATCTTTCCAATAGCAGGGAGGCCAGAATTGCACACAGTAGCAAAAGTAGCCTGTCCAATGTCCAGTACAGGCAACATAACCTCTCAACTCCTATTCTCAATGTACTGACCAATAAAGTCAAGCATACCAAACACTTTCTTCACTATCCTGTCTACCTGTAAGTCCACTTTCAAGGAACTATGAAGCCAAACACCAAGATCTCTTTGTTTGGCAACACTCCCCAGGACTTTAAAATTAAGTGTACAAGTCCTGTCCTGATTTGCTCTACCAAAATACAACCTCTCACATTTATCTAGATTAAAATCCATCTGCCACTCCTCAGTCCATTGGCCACCTGATAGACCATAAGCAGCAAGAGATAGATGGAGTTAAGTGATACCACAGCTAACAGATCAGATCTAAGCTCTGAGGTCCTGCCACATCCAGTCATGAATGGTGATGGTCAATTAAAAAATTCATTTATTTGAGGAGGAGTCTCCACAAATAAACTCACTCTTCATGATGGGAGAGCCCAGCACTTCAGTGCAAGAGATAAGGTAGCAACATTCACAGCAATCTTCAGCTTGTGGTGTCAAATGGGAGATCCATCTTGGCCTGTTCCATTGCTGCTCATCATCACAGCTGCCAGTCTTCTAATAGTTCGATTTACTCCACATGATATCAAGAAATGGCTGAAGGCATAAGATACCATAAAGTCTACGGGTCCCGCCAACATTCCAGGAAAGTACTGAGGACATGTGCTGCAGAATTTGATGTGAATTCAGACAAGCTGCTCCAGTGCAGGTACAACACCGTTATCTACCCAACAATGTAAAATAATTGCACAGGCATGTGCTATAAACCAAAAGCAGGAGAAACCTAACAAGGTTAATTATCACCCCATCTTCTCTCAATCAGTAATAAAATGATGAAAGGGCTCATCAACAGTGCTCGCAAGCAGCAGTAGCTCAGCAGTAACTTGGTCAGTGACACCCAAATTGAGTTTCACCATTGCCACTCAACTCCTGACTTCATTATAGCCGTGCTTCCAATGTGGATGAAATGTTGAATTCTAGGAGGTAGGTGAGAGGGACTATGCCCTAGAAAAGCTACAGTTAATGCAAATCAGGGAGAAAAGCATCCCACTTGATTAGCACCACACTCACAAACATCCACTCCCTCCACTACCAATGATGGTAACAGCAGTGTGTACTATCTACAAGATGCACTGACCCTCCTTAGATAACAGCTTCCAAACCCATGGCCACTTGCAGTTAGGACAAGAATAGCAGGTCATGGGAACATTACCACTACACTTTCCCTTCCAATCCACTTACCATCCTGACTTAGAAGTATATTGCTGTTCCTTCAGTATTGCTGGGTCAAAATTCTGGAGCTCCTTCACTAACATCATTGTGGGTCCACATTCAGCACATGGACAGCAGTGGTTCAAAAGTAATCTCAGCACCAACTTCTCAAGAGTAACTAGGGATGGGCAATAAATGCTGGGCCAGCCAGTGAATCCTACATCCCTGAATGAATAAAGTAAAACTATATATTTTTGATCTTGGAGCATTTGGGTTAGACAGGAAGAATTAGAGTGCATCTTCAATTCAGATCACTGACCTGCTGACACTTACATGTTAATGTCAGATGAGGACAGCACTGGGCTGCGCTGTGATGCTGTAATAGTCAATTAGCTTGATGCTACTTTGAAAATTCATGAAGTAATAACCAGGGCAATGTTATTCATGGAGTTATATCCCATATGCAGTCACTACTTTCAGGGTGGACTTGGAGTAACTATTCAATTAAACAATCTAAAATGGCATTTGTTATTCATTATTACAGATCTTACAGTAAAAAAGTATGTTTTACAGTTTTGTATGTGAGCACAGAGGTACAGAACATGATTTCAACAAAGCTAACTTAGCTAAAAGACATATGGAACTTGTTATTACCACGACACCCATTAAATCCTTCTGAAAAGCACATCCATCCAAACCCAAAGTATACACCATTGATGTGCTACTGGAAGAAGGATGTATGCTTGGAGCAATGTAGCAGGCCAGCAGCATCTAGAGGTATTTGATTCTGCAACAATCATTGCTGCCATCAACAAGTTAGTAAAACACTCAAAAGGTATCTCATCCAATATAATAGCATCCAGCATTTTATGATATATGCAAGCTATGTTCTTCAAGATAACATGGTGCAAACATATTCACTCTGCCTTGTGTGTTAGTCTATATAACATATACCACGGAGATGGGTTTTATTGAGACAATATCTTGATATTTTTAACAACATTGTCTATTAACACTATTATAAAGTCTCACACTTACACATATTTAGGTTTTATGCTGTTTTAATCACTACTTTACATGACTGAGTGACTGATACTACAATATGGGAGAAAGTGAGGACCACAGATGCATCAGATCAAATCTAAATGTGGGGTGCTGGAAAAGCACGGCAGCTCAGACAGCAACTGAAGAGGAGGAGAATCGACATTTCGGGCATAAAGCTTTCATCAGGAATGATACAATATGCTGACTCCAGGATATTGAGAATATTGATGGCGAGATGCAGACCTCTCTGCTGAAATATCACATCTCTTGATATCTTCTAACAGTATAAAAGGTTCATTGGTTTTTGGGGGTTTATGGAATAACACAACAGATCTCTTAATTTGATTTTCTAATATTCGGATACTTTCAATTTATGAAAATCAACAATAAAACAGAAATTTGTGAAATTTAACTTAGATAGCTTCTTATCTTGCTAAGATCCACTAATTGTGTTACTGTTCACACTGAATTATTGGGCGAAGATAAATTCTAGCACATAATAATGTGTAATATAGACTTCAAAATATTTTTATGATGGTAAAATCACACACTAAGCACCACATTTTTAAGGTAGGATTAAGGGTGCACAAAAACAAGCAGGTATGTTTCCTGCCAAAGAAAAGATTTTCTGAAATGTACTTTACTGGAATGAAAAGTAATATTGTCCCTGGAATAAATCACAGTTTTCATGGTAAGTCTTCATAAGTTAAATCGTAACATTAGTGAGTAATTTTTAAAAACTATGACTAACAATTAGAACATTTCAAATCCCTTCAAATATTTATCATGTAATTTGCATTAATTTTGATTATAATGCATACAGCATTTGGATGCAAGGTGTCTAGTTTAATGTTTAGATTTATTACAATGTTGTTAATTATTCACGTTCCAGTTAAATCAAAACAAACCCTGTGCGTATTCCAGGGTTACTACTGTTTATAACAGTGTAATGAAAAAAAAACATAGCCATAAATAATGCAGCTATTAATTTGTTGCATTTTAGTCAATCTGTCAAATCTCAAAGCATTAAGAGGCATAAACTACTGGCTGCTTATCATCGGAGTGCAGCTTGCCCTCTTCACGGTACTGGCTCCTAAGTCTCAAGCATTATGCTGCATGTCATAATGAGGGGTATTCTGCCATAATTTTTTAACACAAAGTTAGACATATGCTCAGATATTCTGATCAGCATTATAGACCTTTTTTTTTTCTGACACTGTATTGAAAATTAAGAAGTTACTTTTAGGTCTTCAGCCCTGGAGATTTAGGGATAGGGAACTCCTTTTATGAAGTTGTTCAGGAATTCCTACAATCATCAGTGAAAAGTATCTTCACAGAAACCCCTACTTTTTGCAGCAGTCACTGTGCTGTGTTGGGAGATTGAAATGTCACTTTGAGAGTTCATGTGAAAGGGTGAGTTTGTGAGGTAATGTGAGATAGGGTGGCATCCGGTTGAGTGGTAAGGGTGCTTGGTGGGCAAAATTTAGGCTCTGCAAATGGGTGTGGGAGTGAGAGTAACATGGCAGTTTGGTGAGGTCAGTAGGGTACCAGAAGGCATTGTGGGGTGTGGGAGGCCAGGAAACTCAGATGGGTTGGATGCCAGACAGATAGGATGTCAGGATGCTAGGTAAGTGAATGAGTCCTTCAGATAGTTTGGGGATTAGGGTGTGTGTGTGATTGGGAGGTGTCTGATGGGTGGGAGGTAGAGTTGAGTGGATGGACAGCCAGTCACGTGGAGGAGGTTAGGGGCAGGTGTTGTCATGATCTGTATTATTGCATTGGGGAAGAGGTGGAATTGGAGGGAATCAGTGTGGGATGGGTCTGATCGTGGGTAGTTGTCAGGGGTCTGGAGAGCTTAAGGGGTCAAAAAAGTGTGGCTGGGGGTCAGTATTAAGTTGGGAGATCAGTTTGATAGTACTCAGGAGTTTTCTGTGATATTATTACGCTTAATTGAGTCAGAATCCTCTGATGTTTCCAACTTTAAAGGGCTTTTTCCTAGGGTTCCAGATGCAGAGCAATTGCCAATCAAAAGTTTAAATTCCTTGGGCAATTCACAGAAACATAGAACACTTCAGCGTAGTACAGGCCCTTCGGCCCTCAATGTTGCGCCCACCTGTGGAATAAACCTGAAGCCCATCTAACCTATACAATTCCATTCTGGGCCATATGCCTATCCAATGACTATTTGAATGCCCTTAAACTTGATGAGTCTACTACAGTTGCAGGCAATGCATTCCATGCCCCTACTACTCTTTCAGTAAAGAAGCTACCTCTAGCATCTGTTCTATATCTATCACCCCTCAATTTAAAGCTATGTCCCCTCATGCCAGCCATCACCATGCAAGAAAAAAGGCTCTCACGGTCCACCCTATTTAACCCTCTGATTATCTTTTATGTCTCAATTAAGTCACCTCTCAACCTTCTTCTGTCTAATGAAAACAGCCTCAAGTCCCTCAGCCTTACCTCATAAGACCTTCTCTCCATACCAAGCAACATCCTAATAGATCTGCTCTGAACCATTTCCAAAACTTCCACATCCTTCCTCTAATGTGGGGACGAGAACTGTACGCAATATTCCAAATGTGGCTGCAGCAGAGTTTAGTACAGCTGCAGCATGATCTCATAGTTCCGAAACTCAATCCCTCTTCCAATAAAAGCTAACACACCATATGCCTTCTTAACAACCCTATCAAACTGAGTGGCAACTTTAAAGGATCTATGTACCTGGACACCGATTTCTCTCTGCTCATCTACACTACCAAGAATCTTACTATTAACCCAGTACTCTGCATTCCTTTTACTTCTTCCAAAATGAATCACCTCACATTTGTCCATATTAAACTCCATTTGCCAGCTCTGCAGCTTATCTATGTCTCTCTGTAACCTAAACATCCTTCATCATTATCCACAACTCTACTGAGCTTAGTGACATCCGCACATTTACTAACCCATCCTTCTATGCCCTCATCCAGGTCATTTATAAAAATGACAAACAACAGTGGACCCGAAACATATCCTTGCAGTAGATTAGAATAGTGCTGGAAAAGCACAGCAAGTCAGGCAGCATCCAAGGAGCAGAAAAATCGACATTTCAGGCAAAAACCCTTCATCAGGAATAGAGGCACTCATAACTGAACTTCAGGATGAACATTTCCTATCAACCACCACCCTCTGTCTTCTTTCAGCTAGCCAATTTCTGATCCAAACCACTAAATCACTCTCAATCCCATGTCTCTGTATTTTATGTAATAGCCTATCATCGGGAACCTTATCAAATGCCTTACTGAAATCTATATACACCACATCAACCGCTTTGCCCTCATCCAATTCCTGAAGAGTCTGCTATGATTTTGATTCCATGTGCGTAACACCAGTCTACCCTGCTTCAACAACTCTCTTACCATTGGATTACATGGGTCACAATGTAAAAATAACAGAATCCCTACTGTGTGGAAACAGGATATTTGGTCCAACAAGTCCACACCTACCTTCTGAATGGTAACCCACCCAGACCCATTCCTCTACATTTACCCCTGAGTAATGTACCTCATCTGCATGTCCCTGAACACTATGGACAAGTTAGCTTGGCCAATTCACCTAGTCTGCACATCTTTGGACTGTGGGAGGAAACCGGAGCACCCGGAGGAAACCCACACAAACACAGGGAGAATGTGAAACTCCACACCATCAGTCACCCAAGTCTAGAATTGAACCCAGGCTTCTGGCACTGTGAGGCAGCAGTATTAACCACTGAGTCACTGTGCTGGTGGAGACATCACCTTGGAGAAACAGCAAAATAGAAATTCATCTTTGATGGTCGTCACTAACCAAGCATTATTGGGTTGACCGACTGTTGATATTTAGTTTTACTTTAGTAAATAGAACTATGTATGTGGTGGGAAATATAACTGGCAAACATACATTCTCTTTTGTGTTACCAGTCAAGATGAACTTCTGTCCCAACTTCTTGGAGGTTCAATGATCGGCAAAAGTCTCATTATTCCCACTATTAACTTGGTTCATGTTCTGAGTTGGTTTACAACTGTGCTTCACCAATTTCTTCAAACGTGGAGGAGTAGTTATAAATTAAATGTGTGGGGACTCCTTTTACTGCCATTTCTCTAAAGTGCTTCTTCAAAAAAAAGGTGCAGTTGAGAAAACCAACATGACACATTCTGAGTTGTAATTAATATTTGGCATTTAAAATGATAAAGCTGCCAAATAAAATTTATTTTTCTGGCTGTGGTAGTGAAATTTATATATATTATTAATATTTTCAACATTTTATGTGGTTTGCTTCGTACCTGCTCTGAAAAGACTTGAAATCTGAACTGTTTTACCAGAATTCATTACTTGCTTACTGATAACTTTTGATCCCAAATACTTGAACCCTTTGTCAATATGATAAAACCATTTGTATCAACATTATCATTTGCCTACACAATGTTGACATTATATCAATGGAGATATAAAAATCATTTTGTGACATTTCATTTAATGTTCCTCTTGCCAACAAAGTCTGCTCCATTCTAGTTAGTATATGTTGTGAATCTCTTTCACCTTTATGTGAGTATCATTGAATATCTCCTGTGCAGAAGGAGCTCATTTGACCCAATGAGTCTGCACTGACCCTCCGAAGATCATCCCTCCCAGACCCTCCTCCCCAAACTATCCCCATAGCCCCACATTTACCATGGCTAATCGACTTAGCCTGCATATCGCTAGACACTACGGAACAAGTTAACATGACCAATCTGTCTAACTGAGCAACACGGTGGCTCAGTGGTTAGCACTGCTGCCTTACAGCACCAGGGTCCCAGGTTCGATTCCAGCCTTGGGAGACTGTCTTTGTGGAACTTGCACGTTCTCCCTGTGTCTGTGTGGGTTTCCTCCAGGTGCTCCAGTTTCCTCCCACAATCCAAAGATGGGCAGGTCAGGTGAATCGACCATGCTAGGTGCATTAGTTAGAGGGAAATTGGTCTGGGTAGGTTACTCTTCAGAGGCTCAGTGGTTCGCACTGCTGCCTCACAGCAGCAGAGTCCTGGGTTTGATTCCCGCCTGTCTGTGTAGAGTTTGCACATTCTCTCCGTGTCTGCATGGGTTTCCTCCGGGTGCTCTGGTTTCCTCCCACAGTCACAAAGATGTGCAGGTCAGGTGATTTGGCCATGCTAAATTGCTCACAGTGTTAGTCAGGGGTAAATATAGGGTCGGGAATGGGTTTGGGTGGATTTCTCTTCAGGGAGGGGAGGTGTGGACTTGTTGGGCCGAAGGGCCAGTTTCCACACTGTAGAGAATCTAAAAGAAAACTGTGTAAGGAAACCAGAGCACACTGTGAAAACCAATGCAGATAGTCACCCAAGGCTAGAATTAAACCCACATCCCCTGGCACTGCGAGGCAGCAGTGCTAAACTCTGTGCCACATACAGACCTGCTACTGGATTGTATTTCACACCAGTCTTGTAACCTATCACTCTGGCAACAACAGCAACTTGTATTTATATCACGTCTTTAATGCAGTAAAATGTATCACTGTATCTTGGTACTGTACATGTAACAACAATAAATCAAAGGATTATTTTCTAATAATCTTTAAAATAAAGCCATGTTGATGATACATGAACATGAACGTGGTGAGAGGAGTGAGTTTTAAGGATGTGTTAAAGAAGGAGAAAGATGAAGTGATATAGGACCATAGTCAATGGAATCAAGGAGAATACTCTTTACTGGTTTGAGTCATGTCTAGCACATAGGAAGCTGGTTGTGGATGGGGGACGTCAGCCATCTCAGCTTCATGACATATCTGCTGCTCTAGCATTGATGCTAACAGTGCCTGGCTTACCCTGCCTCTGTGTCACTCCTTCAGTCAAGGCCTAAGAAAATTGGGTGAGTTTCATGTCTCTGCTTCATTCCTCTATACTGGTTGTTACCACTGTAGGAAATATCCTCCAGTATGTCCCAGGCGTTGTCAGAACATCTGAAGCTCTCTCCTCTGAACTGCACCTCAGCTCTGGTCATCTGTTCTACTGATTTGCCCCTTAGCTCACTGAGTGAAAGTCTCCTTTCTGATGGTATTAAATGCCACAATGACTGACCTTCTGCTTATCTGAGCATAGTGTCAGTGAATGAGTTGGGATTTGACTGCTTCTGATCCACATATACAAGCATTTAATCTGCAAGACAACATTAAGTTCCATTCAAATGCATGCAGATATAACATAAGTATTCCTGTAGTGAGTTCAGTTGTCTTATTGCCACTCGTATGTGGCATTGCTACACCATTGCTACTTCTCCTTTGGTATTATGTGGCAACAGAGTTCCTGGACCCAGGCTGCTGATTCGGTTCCTTATCTATGTTCTTTTGGCCCTTCACATTAGCTCACTCGCACTCCATCAGGTTGCACTAAATTCCACCAAGTGACACATTTTTCAAACTTAGCAATGGAGTAGAATAACTCTGTGATGTGGAAATAGTCTATCTGAAATTTATTTAGGCAAATCATCCTTCAAAAGATTCCTAATTTTCAGGGTATTGATGAAGTTTTTGTTGCCAGCAAGGTAGTGTTACCATGGTTAAAGAAGTGGGAAGGATTCTAGGGAAGCAGGTAAGTCGTATCACTCACCTGGCATCCACTGTGTCTCCCTCTTCTAAAAATGAGCTGAACGCACGGATAAAAAAGAAATGGCATTTCTTTATCTTTAGCGTACTATTTGTACAAATCTAAATAGAGAGCACATTGTGCCTGAGGTTATGTTGCTTTCATCAGTTTCACATTAGCGGCACTTTCTCAAAATATAATGAAAAAATCTAATGTTAAAACATGGACTGTACACTTGGTGATATACTTCAGTGTTGAGCTCTTCTATGGTTCAAAAGCCAATTGAGCATTTGGAATATCATCATGAACACTTAATTTAATGATTTCAGTGCAATCCTCATTTATATTTTAAAAGCTTTGACAACTAAAACTGTTAACTTTATAACATTGTGGGCCTGAAGTCTGAGGAGCCACAATAGCAACAGTCATGTCCTACTCTGTCCATTTTGACCTTGCATCACCTAACATTTGGAACCACATCTCATTCAAACAGTTAGATAATCAAATCTAAAAAAACCCAGAGATTATTGAAATTTTAAAAATCAATTCCAGATAATAGGGACAAACAAATGACAAAAGGCAAAGGCAAATCCTATCTTCACATTATTGGTTGTATTTAACTCTGCATCCATCTTCAGAATTAAGTTAAACACAAAAGAGGAATAATCATAAGTACAATAAATGCAGGCTTTATTCATGAAAATAAACGTCTTAAGGATTATTAGAAACCAGCTGGGAAATACAGTGAAAGATAACAGAATTACAATCTTCAAAATATCCACACAGCTGATAGTAAATTGCATTCACTGGAGATAAACTTCCAAAGCAATGCAAGTAATGGAACCCTGTGTCGATATTAACAGTAAAAGAGTTGGCTACAGGGCATAATATCTTCAGCTGCTCAAAATCAACACTCCTGCAGATGGCCATAAGAGGAGGGAATAAATAATAAACCTCTTAGTCACAGCGATAACAATATTCAATGGGTTTCTTGCTTTCTACATGAAAATCATGCAAGATATTATTAAAATACATAAAGCACACAAGGGTGTTGTTGGATTTAGGAAGGACTGTTAAAGTAATGACATGCAGGGAACATTATACTGATTTTTATGTTAAATGGATTCTGTATCCAATTTTCCATTGGCACAAATGTGCTACGTCTTATTTTGGAGGTCATTATCTAAAATCTTTCTTCTCTTGAACTGAATAAATATACTGAATGAATTCAAGTGTGCTGTGAGCTGGATCTCATGAATTAGCAGATTTGTTTGTCTCATAGTTTTGATTTTGGACGCCAACAATATCTAATGTTTTACTGAATTTAAAGTTTGCCATCAACAGAAGTTGTGTTTCTGTGTCACTTTTAGCAAAATGTAATGGTTGCAAACAATGACTGTAAACTGGCCAAATACTTAAAATTGGATGGTCCCTGCAGACAACATAGGACACCATAGAGCATCAGTTATTGGATCATGGACTGGTGGAATCCTATGCTCTATACT
This sequence comes from Chiloscyllium plagiosum, assembly GCF_037043375.1. Lineage (NCBI taxonomy): Eukaryota > Metazoa > Chordata > Chondrichthyes > Orectolobiformes > Hemiscylliidae > Chiloscyllium > Chiloscyllium plagiosum. The sequence goes on from NW_028270140.1 coordinate 70,911,647, forward strand.
GACATTTCTTGAAATAAAATGCATTCTGATTTACCAAACATTTCATCCTAATGAGAATGGGAAAACCAAAGAGGGAACCACACAGGCAATCTGTGCATTTTCTAACAGCTATGTAATGATAGCCATTATATAGAATTACATTGAAATTACTTGGCTGCCTGTAGAACCAGTCTGTGAAGACCAAACAGCCCATTTTGATATTTATCCATTGAAGAAGTCTTGGTCTGATATGCCTGCCCTGTTTCTATTATTACTTTGTCCTTCTTTCTTGAACCAGCTTTATTCGCTACATACTTTAATGTCCTGTGAACCTGAACTCATAAATCTCAAATGACCCAACCTTCCCCAATTTAAAAACATAATGTTGACTTAAATGCTATTCTATAAAAGTAAATCACTTCATACGATATTGCAATTTTTTCTCACTCTATTACTTTATAAATATTCATTGGTCTTCAAAACCCATTACTTTGCCTTCTATTTTAGAGTCCTTAGATAACTTATCTGTCCAGTGTACATGCGGTATAGTGAGCCCTAAGTAAATAGATCAGAGACCCAACAACTACTTCCTCCAAAAAATATCAAGAAGCATTTTGCTATTAAAACATGATGATAATTCATAACTTTTTTGTCTTGCAACAGTAACTTGTGTGGTGAAAAACTGCCTACTTGAAGAAAGTATCATCATGTTTTAGCTTCCATTTTGATACTTTAATCTCTAAAAATAATGCAACTATTACGTATTATAATGCCATGGGGAGGTGATGGCCTGGTGGCATTAATGCTAGACGATTAATCCAGAGGTTCTGATAATATTCTGGGGACCTGTGTTTGAATCCTGCCATGGCAGATGGCAGAATTTGAATTGATACCTGGAATTAGGAATCTAATAATGACCATGAAACTATTATCAATTGTCAGGAAAAACCCAACTGTTTCGCCAACGGACTTTAGGGAAGGAAACTGCCGTCTTCACATGATCTGGCTTACATCTGACTCCAGACCCACAGCAATGTGGGGGATATTTAATGCAATTAGAGATGGGTAATAAATACTGGCTGAGCCAGTGATACCAACATCCTGTGAATAAATGTTTTTAAAAAATGTTGCCTCCCATGGATAAAATCAGCTGAAGAATAAGTCAGGCAGACAAATCACTTGTACCATTCTGTTCTACTTTCCAAGGAGCACCGATACACCAACTCTGACAGTCACGTTTATATCCATGATTTTTCATGAAGATCTGCATGACAAAATTCACATTTGAAAAAATTGTACAGTTAGATAAACGGAGAAGGTTATTTGATACTTATATTGGCTTAGTCTCGTATTTCATGCGTTTGAGAGGACACACTGTGGAAGGCATGAGGTCAAACAGTCATGCAAAATCTTCAAGCTCTTATACAAGAAAGCAATGACATGATTTCAATGCAGGAGCGTGTTTTAAAATAAATTGCTTTAATGTGCTGCATAAGCCAGCAAAACAAGTTTGTCAAACAGTTCTCTTTAAAACTTGCGCGTCCTAAATGACATGTTTATTTTTGCCTATCCTGATCTTTGTGACCACACTAAAACCAGGAAAAATGAAAACTCTGTAGAAGGGTATAGTTGGGTTGTAATTTGAAGGAATAATCTACATTTTTAATTATGATAGTTGTGATACATTGTTTACACAAAATTCGAGGATCAAGATCTGTCTCCCTCAGCTTAATAATGCAACTGAACTAAATCATTTGGAGGATTTTGTTTTGCCTGAGTTAATAGGAACACCAGTCCTGATTAAATTAAACATGATAAACTGTGCTCTGGCCATTTAATGAGGCTACTTCTAGCCTTTAGGCATAAATCCTGGGATTCTACAACTTTTCTTTTCTAAAATCTTTATTTTACTAAATCCGAGTTTCCTATGGCCCCCCTCTTAGCAGTTCTCCCCATGACCAATTCAAATTTCATATGATCACTCAAACTCAGTCCTTTGTCAGAGTTCCTGCTTACAGTGTTTATGGCATTTACTTATTACTTACGGCTTAGTTTAATTCCGTCTGAAGCAACTAAAAGGACAAATGAACGATTTATTCAGTTATGTGAGGAATAAAAGGTCCCTCTACGAAGAAGAAGGCATTGTTTTAAAGATCAAAAGAAAATTACTGAAAGAGATATTGTATTTAGCATTATAATGCCATAGGCTTTTAAATTTTATAAGAAACCACTATGGTTTGAATCTTACAATCTTTTGACTAAGTGAGAATTGTGTGGAATTTTTTTTGTGTTTTTCATCATGAGGCCTGGTGCGCTTTCTCACTGTATCTTATGAAACCCGCTTAATTAACAACCTACCCTACCACCACGGAGACCCTAAAGTCCAATTCTAGCCACACTTTACTATGCACTGTTCCTGGAACAACTAACTACTGCTGGGTTATACTGGGATTAACTGGCATCCCTTGTGCTTGCACCATTGGTAAAAGTCCCATCGTGCACCTTGACAAGCAATGTCACTCTGTGGATGCCTTGCACAGATCCTGAGATTTACCCCAGAAATGGCAGATGGGCAAATCAGTGACCCACTTTGTGAGTAGTGACCTAGAAGCTCTGCTGGACAGTGTAGTGTAGGAGGGACTTCCTGTTCCGCCAGCACCAACAGTGGATACCAAACCTAGGCCATGCCAACCCTGGTCTGAGGTTGCCACCCAGTTTAGAGCAGTCTTAGCCATCTGGAGGAGTGCAAGAAGAACGTTAATGCCCATTTTCAATCCACCAGCATAAGTGTCACCTTCTTCTTTCTTATACACTCTCTCTATCTCTACTGCTGTACTCACCTGCCACCAACGCTCATGTTCCATCACTGTCACTATTCCACGCAACATCTTCTTTCACTTGCTCTCACCCATCCTAACACATGGCACGATTAATCCTACATGCCCTCTGAGCTCCCTACTCACTCGATTGGGACACTTACCTACCTACACCAAAAGTAACAGCCGTGCCACCCACTTACATCTCCATTAATGCCCTCCTCTCTCTCGGGAAGAAACCAACCCACAACAGGATAGCAAGAATCAAAGTATTCTAGTAAGCTCACTGAGATTCAGATCCTCATCCCTTAAGTGGTAAGCATCTTGACACAGGCAGCTCCAAATGGCTGAGTGACCATGACAAAACCCCTGGATGGGTGTTGGAAACTGCCTTAACATCCCGTACAGGGAAGCAAAGACTATCTGCCTTGACTTGATTGAGGCCTGTTGACAACCAGGACAAACCACCTGCCATTGTGTCTGTGTTAAACAGCAAGGCAAGACAGAAGTAACATGAGTCTCCTGGCTCTGACTGAGGAACAAAGCAATAAAAGACAATGTCAAACAGGGATGATATAAGTGAGCGCAGTGAGAACATGCGAAGAGCCCAGAGGTGCAACTGGTTTAGTCCATGAGCTGGGTCCATTGTCCCTGAGCATACATGTGCTTGCTGCAGCATCACAGTGGTAGTTGTCAGTACAGCCCCAAGTGCAGCATGGAAGTGCAGTAGTGTCCTGTAAGTTGATCAGAGATGTGCTCTTAAGGTTGTTAGAAGCTGGCATAGATGCTAAGGCTGTGGACAAGGGGTACATGTGGCTGGTTCTGATGTAGAGTGCCCTGATATGTTAGTGATCAGTGGCCAACATGGAGGTCCTTCAGAGCAAGTGGTACGCTGAAGTCGTTAGGTACTTGCTGGTTTCCACATCACGTTTTCTCGATGTCTGACTTTTTTGGTGCATTTGGTAAAATGGGAAGCTGAACATTAATGAGGTAAGTTAACCCATTAACAAAGTGTTTAACAAGCAATAATTCCCCTTCAATGACAAAATTCCACTGCTGATCAAGAAGCTTGTCTTGACCCCCAGCAGATGCTCTCAATATCGAAATGGACCTTGCTGAACTTCTCATCTGATTCTGCTACAAATCCCATTACAGCCCACATCATTCAGGCCATTTAATATTCTACTTAATATGACTTCCATGAAAATTTACTCTAATCTGTAATCCTTTTTGTATTCAAGTCTATGTTCAACAATCATTTATAAGATTTTCTTGCCATTGTTAGCATTATACACCAGCTGTCTTCTCTCCTATATGTTGCCTGAGCTGCTATCCATCTGTCTCTGTATACTTGCCCCTCCCCTGATGCTTCCAGATAGATTGTTTTGCACTTCAACTACCTTACCTCCTATTAGGCCACATTCACATTTCCTGGTAGAATCTTTTCACAAGTTATATTTGTGTGCAATAAACTGCAGGATTCAATAACATTAACTTAACAAACAGCTATCCTCATCACGTAACATACAGACCTGAATGTTTCACACTTTAATACTGACTACACATTTTCATGACACTCACTGATGCTTAGCAGTAGGTATTTCGGTTGAACAGGGACTGACTGAGAAGGTAGTTATGATTTGGAGATGTCAATGTTGGACTGAGGTGTACAAAGTTAAAAATCACATAACACCAGGTTATAGTCCAAGAGGATTATTTGGAAACACTCGCTTTCAGAGCACTGTTCCTTGATCAGATGGTTATGGATGAAGGAGCAGCACTGATGTTCTTGAGTACAAGAATGAAGAATTTTATTGCCACTTAATAACACTCCTAAAATTAATTTTAAAAATGACATCAGACACATGCACAAAAGGGCAAAACTCAGAAAGAAATTGCAATGTCATTATTACACTCATTGAAAGGAAAAAGCAATTGCAGTTAATTGTAGCCTGAGGGTTCTCAGGTCTGAGAATGACCTGACCCCATTTAACCATTGTCACACTTCTTCACGTGTGGTGCAGGTTGTAGATATATGTAAGTTCTCAATGAATGGCTATTCCTTTTAGGTTTCAATTTCACTGGACATTAGGTTTTGAGGTTAATGAAAAAGACAGAAAGTGAGAGTGAGAGCGTCTGCTAATTCTTGCTTACAAACCATCATTCCGTGTCTCTGCTCTGCTGCAAGAGAGTAGCTGTCTGAAATATCGTTCTTTTGTGGATTTGGGTGTCTGCTATAATTATTTTTTCAAGCTGAAACTGCAAGTTTCATTTCAAGTTCATTCCAGGTAAGTGTGAATCAAAAAGGAGATAAAGATGTTAATTTTGTCTCAAACTGATCTTTGTTTACTGATGGATTAATGAGCTTGGCTCAATCTGCTCAGTCTACCAGCCAATTTAGCTCAATATTTGTCACCTTCTTAAAACATCACCTTAACTATGAAGATCTCAGGTATTAGAATCAGATGATGGAAATGTTCTAGTTTGTATTTACCATTGTCATAAAGGCTCTTGTGGTGCAGTTGTAGTGTCCCTATCCCTGGACTGGGAAGCCAGGTTCAAGTCCCACTTATCAGAGGTGTGTAATAACATCTCTCTGAACAGGTTGTTTAGAAAAATAGGTTACCACTGTCATAAAAGGGACTCAAAAAGGGTTGGGCATTGGTAGCATGAGGATTGTTGTGGTAGGGATAAAAGTATACTTAAAGAGTAATCAGATCATGCACAATCTTATTGAATTGTGGCACAGGCCTGAGAAGCTAAATAGTCTAACCACTTATCTCTTGGTTTATAATATACTGCCACCTTGTCCTCCTTGCCTCCTGGAGCTCCAGCTCTGCTCAATGTGCAGCAGTTGGGGTTTCTTTGTTTGGCGTCATGTCCACCTTGCCTTCTCTTTCCATAGCTGCTGTCAGACCTGCTGAGGGCTGCTGGCATTTTATATCTTCATTTCATAATTACAGAATCCACAGTACTTCGCCCTTGCAATATTTTCAGTTTATTTTGAATTTTGCAATCAAAGGAGTGTGCACAAAGGTATTAGATTAATTCAACTCTATCTGCCTTTTCATATTCATTTCTAAACCTTGTTTCCTATTACAGGAAGAATGGTTTAAATTACTATTTGCACCATCATTATTATTTGGAGATGCCAATCTAAGGTAAGCTGGCAGTAAAATGATGTTTGTGTGTGCAATGTGTACCAATATCAATTTAAGTAACCTTGAGGACTAGATCTGTATTTTCTCAGCCTTGTGGAGATAGTGTAAGAGCTGGGGTGGCTGAGAAAATAGGGGAGAACTGAGCAGGGGCAATTCATCAATGCAGTCCTATTCCTTAGGGACCTTTCATAGGGGTGGGCTGGCCATAAGACAATTTCTTCCATGGAAGTAGACATCAAATTAATCAAATTAATAGATTGAAAGCCATCATATGACAGTGACTCTATTTCCCCACTATTAAAGCAGTCTGAGCCAGATGCAGAGATCACCTACTTGATTGAACCACCCTCCTGGCAGGGAGCTTGGCGACTGTCAGAGCCAGTAGCAGAACAGCTGGGGTCAAAGGCATAATGGCATTCTTTCTGAATGTTGCAGTTGGATTTCCCCTCCCCATGATGGTTCTATCAGGCTAAGGCCTCATTATGTAATTAACTTAATGCAAGCAGTAAAGAAGTAGTCCATGTAGAGGCACCCTTTATCTGCCTGTCACACCCACCTGTCCTGGTGCCAGCCTGGCATTGCTGTCAACTTTCTGATAGGGCCACCAGCCGTGTCAACCCAGATGAAGCCCATATTGAAGACATAGGCAGGCTCAGAATCTTCATGTAGGCTTCAGCATCAGGCTTCCAATTATCACAAAATCCAACCCTTGAAGTTAAACAAAATTCAGGACTTTGAGTGAAAAATAATAGCAAGGTAAAAAAAATGCTTTTGAATGATTCTTCTTCCATATTTTCACTGACGATTTTCATGTGCAGAACCATGAAATGTACAAAATACTTGAAATAGTCTTACTTTTAAAGAAATATTACTCTACATCCGCATTTTAAATACATAATGCATTCAGATGGAAAAGAAATCAAAGCAACCACATCAAAGAGTTTGATCCTTTATGGGCCAAATCAAAACCAGACAGTTTTCTCATTTTTATATGAAAAACAATCAGTCATTGCTGTTGCAGCATTTTCAAGCCTCCACCACACTCCCACCACCACCACCCAATTACACCATCACAAATGTGGTTGCTATGTGGTAACTTTACATACAATGCTCAGTGGCGTACTTAATACATGTGAGAGTGCTTTGGTCAACTGTAGCACCCCTCTACTTCTTCATTCCATCAATTATTCAATATGTTATGAAGTATATTTTCCAACTACATGTTTTATGTAGTTGAGCAAACCCTTCCATCAAAGCTAACAGACGTTAAAAAACCAAGTTAAGAAGAATGCTATAAAAGAGCAATGTAAGATACACGTATGAGTCAAACAGCATTAACTTATTAAGAATGCAATTGCTTTGCAAGTGCATGCTTTTTATCTTTAAATAACTAGCATACACTAAATATTTCTTTTAGTGTACTTTATGTGATTGACAATATTACATGAGAGGTTTGTTAAAGAGCTGAACTAACTTCAGCATTTTGGCATTTGTAGATGTTGGAGAGGTTTTAAATTATAAATTCACCATGAAAGTAAACACAATAAAAGGTGTAATAAAATATTAATGGAAGATGTAGTGAAACTGTCCTCCACTGCCCGTAAAACAACTTGAATGATTGAGCTGCGAGTCCCAGTCCCGCATGTATTTAAATATTAATCTTTAGTATTTAATAAATGTTCAGAGTCCCTCATGTTTATGATGGTACTTGCAATGTGAATGCTTACCACAGGGAAAAGGAAACACTTAAAGCAAGATGTGTGATTGCTGCACTCGGTTGGTCTTTATTGTTTTGGGTCATTAACATTGACAGGTACTTGGTCAAAGACCACAAATGCACAAAAGGAATTACCCAGAATGCACCATGCAAGGCTTTCTGCTATTATCTGTCAATTTCTGTTCAAGCGCAAAGGCAATTTCCGATAATCTCTTATCCTTTGTTAATAATCCCTCTGTAAATCAGAATGTATTAACACAGTACACTATTTGCCACAGATATAAAAATATGTCATTATTTGCCAGTGCCAACTAATCAAATCAGGGACCTTCCTTGTCAGTATGGCTTACTAAGAACTTATATAATAGAGCACCACAGCACGTAGTGTAGTTGTTCAGAGACATGGGAGGAATGCATGTTTAAATAATGTTTCACTCCTTTCTTTATGTGCTGTAAATCTTCATTTTATAAATATGTGACATTGTTGAGCTCAAAAGCTGAACAATTCTTATCTGCTGATGTCTCCGTGTAAGTGATCCAGTTGACAGATGGTGCATCTTATAGCTGTTAGGTTTTCATGATCTAACATATACATGAGAACTAACACAACATTCATGGTTTCAATGCCAATTGAAAAGATTTAGGAATTTGATAATGAAACAAACTTCAAATTGCACTTGATCAGATGAAAGAATCAGTGCCAGTTCTACAAATATAGTTGCCCCTTCATATTGAAAAAATGTTAAAAATACACAGATATAGGGTTGAGTATCTGTTTCTCTTCAGCAGCACCTCCACCATGATTCAGCTGAAATGGCCAGGCATGAAGTCACACCCAGTTATGCCTGATTCAAGCCTATCATGTCAGCTTCTAAGATTGCTTTTTCAACATCTCTGAACCTTAAAATCCAAAGTAAAGGCAGGAGGGGAATACCTGAGACCAATTAGTCCATGATGTAAATAGTGGATGGACAAGATGGATCATGGTCAGGAAGCCTGAAAAAAGAGGTCAAACACTCCGAATAACAATTTAAAGTGTGAATACACTTTAGCAGTGATAAACAGTGGGAAGCTTATTGTGGTAAGTAATTTTGGCTGGTTAAATGGCAGCTGCATCTCTATGCATATTTGACAATTCCCAAAGTTTTGATCGTGCTCATTGGATTAAGCACTCTGAGTTCGGAAAGTGATGAGATGGCTTTGAAATCTGTTATGTATTCACCAGGTTACAGTTCATCTTGTTTATATCAGGGCGATGCAGGGATGATTTTTGTTCATAACGGAAACACTAAGACCCAGATAGTCCTGTGGCCAGGAAGTCACTGGAGCAACATAGACTGGACGAGTGCAACAGGGGAATACAAAATCTTCAATGCAACTGACTGTGGAAACTGCCTGGGGCATTGAATTTTCTAATAGGCAATTCCTCTGCATCTGGAGATCACTGAAAGAGCCCATTTAAATCAGAGAATCCAGAGGGTACCACGTCACCTTAAACTTTGTAGTTACCCAGGAAAAGTTAGAGGACTAAATACGTGCTCTAACTCCTGGGTATCTATCAAACTGGACCCCGAATTCACCTTGACCTGCTGGGGGAGGGATAGTGTGACAGGTGAATGAGGTGATTATGCCAGATGGGCAGAGTACCAGAGTACTTAGTATAGGGAAATGTCAGGTAGGAAGGTTTGGAGTTGGTTGTTGGCATCCTGTCTGTGGGAGACCTCCCCTGACCCTTGAGAGATTGATTATACAGCAATCCCTGTCCCCAATCAATCAACTCAATCCTTCCAGACCTGACATCTAGTTCCCACAGGCAACCTGATCCTCACCCCCAGAACTGACAATACCCTCCATTGTCAGCCTGGCCCTGATTCCTGGATCTAACGTGCCCTCATCCCATCATCCTGACTGTGCCCCCAAAACTGACACACTCTTCCAATTGTCAGACTTAACATCTCAGACTGACACACATAATTTCTGGCCAGACCTGACAAAGTCAAATGCCAACCCCACCTTCTCCCCACTGCTTGAAGACATCTCCCCCACTCTGTCCTACAAGCCAACTCCCCCTGCTGTTGGTATGCTTGACCCTGTACTGGACCAATATCATACACCATGCCTAAATGGAAAGTCAGCCCAACACCCCTGCTTCGCATGCTGACCTGATCTTGCCTCCAGCATCCCCCAATCACAAAACCTGAATTCCATAACCTCCCCCGCCCCACCCCCCCCACCCACACTTCTGCCCGTTTGAATGGGATATCCCACCACATTCCCTTCCTTGACTAGGCATTGCCCAAGTCTGAATCACTCAGTGCATCTCTTGAGCTGACCTGTTTGCTGACCCAAACTATCCTGAAACTGATTAACCCCTACAGATACAACACCACCACTGACCCTGTTATTCCCTACTCTAAGCACTTATGAACCTCGCACCTCACCCTCCTGGCATGCTATACTCACCTTACCCACCAGACACTCTACACATCTCATCTACTTGGTACTTGGCAACTCAAGTGGCACATTCACCATCCCTCCCCTCCCACTGCACACCAGCATGGTACTCTAATCTAATACTTACCTTGCATACTTACTCATTCATAGGAGCGTCAAAATAGCTGGCTGTACTACTAGACATTAACATCACAGAACACAGCACAGTGTTTGGATTTCACATTGATTCGCTCTGCCAGCGGATTTGTCGATTTCCTGTCAGCTCTATAAAAGGAGACCCCTTTCCAGGAATCTCCAACACAAAAGTCATCTAAAGTCATCTAACTTTAATCTGATCAGGGTTGGATAATGGGTTTCTGAATCAGATCTGAATCTCTGGGACTTTATTTACAGAAATTTAAAGTACTTCAAAACGTACAGAATTTTAATGCACATATTCACAGCTCTGAACCAGCTTCTTTCTCCGATTCTGTTTTGAAATCCAGAAGGTGCCCATACACACTACTGAACGTTTTTCTTCCTTCACCATATCACCCATGGCCTTTGGTGTTCCATCAACCACCATCAGTAAATTCTCAGATGTCTTAGTTCTCTGGCTCCACCCCCAGCCTTAAGCAATGAAACAAGCGTATAATGATCAATTACCAGACCAGCATAATCTAGCACAGATGAAACAAGCCATTCATGCCCAGTACAAAACCATCAGAATTTAATTCAAGTTTCCCTGCTAGAGGAAGGATGTAGTGGAACTTGAAAGGGTTCAGAAAAAAATTACAAGCATGTTGCCAGGGTTGGAGGATTTGAGCTATAGGGACAGACTGAACAGGCTGGGGCTATTTTCCCTGGAGCTTAGGAGGCTGAGGGATGACCTTATAGAGGTTTATAAAATCATGATGGGCATGGATAGATTGAATAGCCAAGGTCCTTTTTCCAGAATAAGGGGGCCCAGAACTAGAGGGCATAGGTTTAAGGTGATACAGAAAGACATAGAAGAGACTTAAGGGGCAACATTTTCAAGCAGAAGATAGTGTTTATATGGAATGAGCTGCTGGAGGAAGTGGTGGAAGCTGGTACAATTACAACATGCTAGATGCATACATGAATAGGAAGGGTTCAGGGATACGAGCCAAATAGTTGGAAATGAGACTAGATTAATTTAGGATATCTGATTGGCATGGAAGAGTTGGACCAAAGGATCTGTTTCCGTGCTGTCAACTCTATGAATCAAAAAGTGCACATTTTTTTATTGGGAATTGAAAGTTTATTCTTATGGATTTATCAATACTGAATTGGGAGACTAGTGCTTCCTAAGTTTTCCCCACAATGACCCCATTTTGATGCTTGATCTCAGTGCATGGAGAGCTAGGACAGTTGGGAAAGCAGATAGGATGGACTAATCGTTTCACCAAGATGTAAGAGTGAGAGCAGGGAGTGGCATTACAATGTCATGAGAACAGAGAGATTGAAAAGCAATGGGAGCAAGAGTGGGGTCTGTGGTTAGAAAGCAGTGAGAATGAGAGCAAGGTTGGGGGATGGGTTGAAGAACTGTGAGAATGAGAGCAATGGTTGGGGAAGGGTTGGAGAGCTGTGAGAATGCCATCTGGAAACCTAAATACAATATGTCCACTTGTTTCATTTACCTACATCACAAGATACTTCTTCAGAAAACTCCAAAAAATTTGTTAGACATGATTTCTGTTTGAAAAAACCATGTTGCCCCTGCCTGATTGCCTTAAACATATTCAAGTGTCCTATGATAATATTTTTAATAAAAGCTTCGAAATTAACCCTCTGTCAGATGTTAAGCCTGAGTTTCCTGCTTTCTGCCTTTCTGAATAAATACATTACATTGGCCATTTTCCAATTTAAAGGACAATTCCCTGAATGTAATGAATTTTGGAAAATCAAACTAACACATCAACTATTTCACTGGCTACTTCTGTTAAAACCCGAGGATGAAATCCATTAGGACCGGGAGACTTGTCAACTCATAGTTCCAACAATTTACTCAGTACTACTTCCATGTTAATTGCAGCTATATTGAGATTCATCCTCCTTTTCAATTCTTGATTTACAGCTATTTGCTGGATGTAACTTGTATCCTCTTTCGTGAAGACCAACGTTACCTCTTATAACAACAAGCATTGGAATTAAAAATCTCATTTCAAATATTCTCTAACTACTTGTAACCATCAGTCAAACTGTGAAATGGCAGCATCCTACATGGTAATTGTAAAATCAGCTGTGTTTCTCAAATTGAAAAATGGAAGTTTATGTCAAAAGACAGGGTGAAATAGTAAGCACATTTTTTAACACAGATTTTTTTCCTAAGTTTTACAGGACAGGACTTTTAAGTGACTTAACAGTTTTGCAGCTCTCTTTAGCAGTTGCTTTTGAAAGTTCCCATTGCTACTTTTGATCGGTCCGAATGAGAAGTCTTCTTGATGCCTCTCAAGGCTTTTGATTGTTCCTATAGACAGGACCCTTTGCTGATTAGTTTGACAAAGGTGATGTAGTCTCTAACCTTACTGTAGGAACCTATGAGAAACTGGCATTACTATTCGGAAGCAGTCTCACTGAAGGCTCTGGGAGGAAATTGTATCAGGTTCATGGTAAACTGACCTGAGCAGGAGGCAGAGTACCACTCATCCAAGAACAGATCAACTCAATGTAGCTTATTACATCATTGCTGTTACTTTGACATATGATTTGAAAATGTACTCAGTACTGGGCCATATATAATTACTATTGGTTTCATTTCTGTGGATCACTGATGTACATTATATTTTACAGTCTGGAAGTGAATTGTTGATTTGTGAAATATGTAAAAGGCTGAAATATCTGCTTTTACAGCAATTCATAGTTCTAACTAATTTCACGGGAATATTCCAACGTTATAGATTGACAACATTATGTACGTAATCTGTCAAAACGCAATTCTTGACTTCGTTATTTGAAAAAGGGAGAGAAATTTTAAATGAGTAATGAAAGTGGAAATTTCCATTGGTGAATTTAAGCATATGAACATTGTAATTTTAGAAAGAAATGTGATATATCATATGTTAAATTTCACCTCTTAATGATCCTGATTATTTGAAAATAATTTTATTTTGTGTATAATCATAGATTCACTCTGATGGAGGATAAACAAAAACTACTGGCACCATAGAGGCATGTATGCTAAATGTTATAATCAATGAACATTTTTAGTTAACATTCATCAATACATCCATCAGCCTCCTCTTCTTCCCTGCATCATAAACCTGAGTTTATTTCCTATTTTGAAACCATCCATCTCTTGTTGCCTTTTTGTCTGCTTTCGTGTGACTTTCATCCAAATTCCATCTTTATAACAATTTGTTATTATTCTAAATTGTTTTTTGTTTTGCATATTGTTATATAAGTTGTTATATTGTTATATAATTTGTTATTAGATTAGATTACTTACAGTGTGGAAATAGGCCCTTCGGCCCAACAAGTCCACACCGACCCTCCGAAAAGCAACCCACCCAGACCCATTCCCCGATATTTACCCCTGACTAATCCACCTAAGACTATGGACAATTTAGCATGGCCAATTCACCTGACCTGTACATCTTTGGACTGTGGGAGGAAACCGGAGCACCAAGAGGAAACCCACGCAGACACGTGGAGAATGTGCAAACTCCACTCAGACAGTTGCCCGAGGTGGGAATTGAACCTGGGTCCCTGGTACTGTGAGGCAGCAGTGCTAACCAGTGAGCCATTGTGCCGCCCAAAGGTGAGCCTATGAATGGATTTGAACATAAAATTCAATCTTTTAGCTGTCAAATATGCTTCTACCCAATCCCAACCCTCCTGCACTCCATCCTGTTCCATTAAATTCATGCCCTATCTCAGGAATAAGCTAATGACAGGTTGCTGTGAAACTTCTGGTTTACTTTCTGCATTTCTATTAAGTATTTGCTTTCCTTTCACAGTGCTGCCAGATCAAATGAATCTCTCAGTTTTTGAAAACTCCAAAGGCCTCACAACAACGTACTACAAGGACCCATAATCTAGAAACAAACTTTGAGGATGTTGGAGAAACCCAGTAGGTCTGTGGAGAGAGAAACACAGTTAATGTTTCAGGTCCAGTATGAGTCTTCTTCAGAACCCTTATTCTAGTCTTGACAAGCATCAATATTAATCTGTAGTGATACCAAAACCAAGATCATTACCAATCTCTGGATTCCCTCAGTTATAGCAAAAGACAAATCCACCCCATCATTGCACAAGAGCCTTCCACAATGTACTGAAATCTGAACAATAATCATTTCTGCAGGAAACTCCTCCATAATATCAACACAAAGGCACACAAAATTCAAAAAAAATGCTCCGGATCAACTAAGGGCCCAAACTTTGAGGTACTTCCAATAACATGCAACCAGCTTTATACCAGCTTCTAATGAAGTAATGGAGTGAGAGAGAAGGAATCCCAAAGAAATTCATAGCTCTAATTTATTATCATTTAATACCAAAAATATTGTTTTGAAGATTTTAACAAAAAGCTCCCATCAAGTTACAAGGTGTAAAATTGGTAAAAATGTGGCCTTCAGATTGAGTTCTGTGTGCACTTGAAAGAATCCTGACTTTTTCAGATATTTTACAAACATATTGTGTAAACATGCTTTCTGCTGTACATGTAGCAGAGTAATGCTGACAGAGAGGGATAAAGGTCCACGGAATTGCTTGGCCAATGTTTTCTTTCTCAAGGATTGACGCTGAAACCTTTATCTTTTGGAACTTGAACACTGAACTGGTGTTGGAAATCCACCAGTCCAAAGTCCCAGCACAGTACTTGGTTTCTTATATTAGTAACCAGTGTTGCTAACCACTGCTAGTAACACCAACCACACATTACTTTTATTTGTGAACCTTTGGCCCTTTTTTGGAAAGGGAGAGGAGAAAATAACATTCTTTAGATTATTTTAATCATTATTTTATACATAAAAAAACATTAGGATACATAGAACAATGCTCAGCATGGGATGCTCAAAAAACTTCAATTCTACAATTCCATTGACGGGTATATGGAAATCATCTGGATGAGATAAATCAATGTGGTCCACAAGTTGAAGCCATGCAAATTCCTGGCTAGGAATTTAAATCCCCAAACACATCCTGATACCAATAGATGGTAACAGAACTCAGTGCTGAGGATCTGGCAAGTCTGATTACCCATCTAATTGGCACCTCACTCCTCATGATCTTTTGCCAGACTTACATTATTCGAACTTGTGTAAATTAGTGACTACTTGTTTAGTGTCATTATAGAGTGCTGCATATTTTTTAACCACATAATTTCAGCATTCCTCTGATTTAATCAACTGTTTCCAACGGCCTTATAAATTAATACAACTTTGGTAAGTATAAATCATTTCTAGATCATCATGAGATTCATTAATACCCCATATCCTTAGTCTTCCAGGCCTTTCCAAACCAGTTAGATAAACTGACACTGATTAAATTGCAGCACTATTGTAATCTTCTGATTTCAAAATCTAAACTAAGACCATTAGCTGCATTGCATTTGTGACCCTCATGCCTACTTGCTGTCAGCAAAGATGTTTGATCAGATTGTTTATTCAGTGCTGGTCCCTGAGATAATAAGTTGCATTCTAATGCTTCTAGCCAGTCATCCTCAGTATAATAATGTTTTAAAATAAATAATGCATTGGCTGTGTCATAAAATGTGTAAAATGCTGATAGATGTAGAACCTCCACTGCTTCTATTTTAAATGGATTGTAGTAATTGTCTCTTTCAGTTCTTAAATGACACCCCTCAAAGTAGTTCCAAAACAATGAATTATATTCTTTAAATTAGTTGAGATAAAAATCTAATATAGCTGGGACCAGTGAAAAACAGACTGAATATCAGAAAACTGTACCAAACGTATTTCTCATAATAGGGCTTCTGATAGGATAAATGATTTGGAGATGCCAGTGTTGTACTTGGGTGCACAAAGTTAAAAATCACACAACTATAACCTGGTGTTGTGTGATTTTTAACTTAATAGGATAAATGCTTTGAAAAACTAGATGGGTTTAGAGATAATTTTGTCCCAAATTGGGACTGCCTTACTCCTCAAATGAGTAACGGCTAAACTAATAAATGTGAGAGTATAATTATTTTTTGGTAAAACTGACTGCAATGTTTTGCACCCACACGTGCTCAGTAAACACGAAAAATCTGAAAGTTGTTTTCTGTTTCAATTGTACAATGCTTCAGAACTTTGCTGAAGTGAACCTTAAGATATCTGCTCACATGATTGCACCTCATGTTTGAGACAACAGCAGACTGGGACAGATAATTGTACATGATTGCATTTCAATCCAAATATCCCCACTTTGATACAAAACAAAAGAGAAGAAAAGAAAGACATAAAAGAGACCTAAGGGGCAACTTTTTCACACAGAGGGTGGTATGGAATGAGCTGCCAGAGTAAGTGGTGGAGGCTGGTACAATTGCAACATTTATGAGGCATTTGGATGGGTATATGAATAGGAAGGGTTTGGAGGGATTTGGGCTGGGTGCTGGCAGGTGGGACTAGATTGGGTTGGGATATCTGGTTGGCATGGACAGGTTGGACCGAAAGGTCTGTTTCCATGCTGTACATCTCTATGACTCTACAAAAGGAATACATTATCTTGTAAATTTTTAGTTACCCTACTTACCAACTCTATACTGTTATCATGCCTTAGCAGTTTATTTCTATCAGTATCTATGTATGCATTGTACACAATTTTCAATCATGCTGGTTTCTTAATGGTAGTCAAGTGTTGTTGCAATTGACTGTTCATTTGAAGTTGTTTTGTCAGACAGTAGCATTCCAACAACATTTGTTGGTGGTGTGATAGTCATTGTTGTACTAGTTCTGTTACTGAGTTGCTATGGGTCTGAATGTTGATGGGTGAGCTGTACCCATTGTAGATTCTCTTTTTCCTGATCAGCCTCTTGAAGGTAAGGAATAGCTTCTGTCAAAATGTAATTCGGCTTTCTGTTATTTTATCTTGATTTTTTTCACTCACGCCTATTACTATTTCTGGTTTCAGGAGTTTTTTTTGCTATTGGAAAAGTAGTTTGGTTGTGACATGACATTATTCTGCACTGGACTACTTTCCATGCTTTCCTTAGATGCAGTCTCCGCTGAAGGATTGCCTTGTCTACATTATCTAGGATTTGGCTGACTTTTTTATGAATCCTTCAATGATTTTTATTGCCACTTTTGCTTTTCTAATTGTCTGGAGATAGTGTGGACATGATATGTGGTATGAAATTTCCCAAATTGCAATGAATGAAGAACAAATGATCACCCATGGAAACTCCTTATGTGCCATGGCAGATGTGATGTTATCTAAGACACTCCTTACCATATTTAAGTTCAAAATAGAAAATGTCAGACATTAACTCTGTATCTCTCTCCATTGATGTTGCTTGGTCAGCTTAGTCTGCCTCAGCATTTTGCTCTTTTATTTCTCACAACTCACGCTGAGTTTCCATCACATTGCACTCAGTACTTGTGTGAATAATTTGGGCCCAATGACCAATTTTAAGGATGGAATGTCCAAAATCCGAAAGGCACTGAAGACACATCTGATGCCTAACTGATTCAGGCATTCTTGTCACTTTGTCATCAGGCATTAACCCCTTTAAATATATCAGTTAAGGATATAATAATTGCCAAAGGATCCATTCCAAATTTGGATAATACCAGATGGGACATACACCATGCAAAGTTTGAGCAGTCTTACAAAGCTGCTCTGTGATTTTTTTTAAAATATACTTCTGGGATGTGGGATTTGCTGGTATGGCCAGCATTTGTTTCCCATCCCTAATTGTCCTTGAGAAGGTTGTGGTGGGCCACCCTTTTCACCATTGTCATCCATTGAAATTGCTTGGCTTTACAGACATGTCTGAAATTGGATTAGATTAGTGCACAGCATCAAATGATGTTACTTCACTTCCCCCTCCATCATATTAAAGTGAGCTTTCCATTTTTTAGGTGACAAATTGGCAAGCAGCAGTCAAAGATTTTGTAAATTTTCTCAAGTTATGGGTGCTTTACTTTTTGAAGAACATCGAGAAGCAAGGAACAAAGAAATGTATTAAGTTGCTAACAGGAATAGAAGGCTCCTGAGGGGAGGTTGTTCAAAATTCAGGAGGTTTCTTTTGTTAGGGCAATAAACAAAATGGAGAATTGATAGAGGTTTACACTGTTAAGCAGGATCTTGGTAAGATAGATATGCAAAAAGTATTTACAATGGTTGGCGAGTTGAGAAATGGAGTTGATAACTTTAAGATCATTAAGATTAGTGGAATGAGGTTCAGTGAAGTGTTTTGTGCAGGCTGTTGATAGGATCTAGAGTTCAATATATTGAAAGCAGAATTGACAACAACTTTGAAAAGGAAAGAGAATACATGTTTGAGAAAGAAAAATATGAAAAGACAGTAGAATGGAACTAATACTATGATGCTGGCACAATTAACTGAATGGTTGTGCTGTAATATTTTATGATTTCATAAATACAAATCCGAAATTAAGTTTTATTTGATCTTTTCCATTTTACCTTAGAAAGGTGATAGAAGAAAGGCCTTTAAAATATCTTATCATACTAAATAAACAAACCTTAGCCCCTTTAAGTGGTATTTCTTCTTTATTTAGCATCAATACACACAAACCCACAGCACCAGACACTCTTTTGAAGATATGTGCAGCATTCTCAGATAAAAACTCATTTATTCAATGAACAAACAAAATGCAAATAAAATCATTGATTGGCAAAGAGGAAGCTTCTCCTTCATCCCCAGACCAGGGCATCTTCTACATTTTTATGTGGAAAATAAATCACTATTTGTGCCATTTAACTTTCATATTCCACACAAAATATTCTGAACATTACACTGTAAATTGTCAGACATGTAAAATTCTAAATTAGACAAAAATTAGGGAAGTTCATTAAAATTCAATAAAGAATAATTTCATATAATGAGAATTTAAAATCCATATTTTTAACTAAATATATATGACTTCAGGCCAATATCAATTTTAATTTGTTAAAGAGTTAAGGGGTTTTCATAAGCACCAAATGAACAGGGTCCAGATATTGATCCGAGTACTCTAACAGTTAGGGAGAGGCCCCAAGTTTCTTTTTAATTGATCTAGTGATGTTTAGATATTCTTGGCTTTACAATGAGAAGGCAAAAATGAATTTCAAAACAATATAATGCCAACAGTAGTCATCAGACAAGGCCTTTGATATAATCAGGAAGCCACTAAGAGGAAGGAGTATGTTCAAGCATGCATGCAGAGGCCCACTGTATTACTCTGGAAGTAGGGGAACCCTTTCTGATTACACATTAAGGTATGTGCTGACCTGTTTTTCTGTTGTCTCCAGTGGTTTCCTGAAGGAATATTACTTTGGCTAATAGGAAAATGGAAACTTTTCATGGCATATGTTCCATCTGGTATTATCCAAATTTGGATGGGATCCTTTGGCAATTAATTTATCCTTAACTGATATATTTAAAGGGCTTAATGCCTGATGACAAAGTGACAAGAATGCCTGAATCAGTGAGGCATCAGATGTGTCCTCAGTGTTTTTTGGATTTTGGACATTACATCCTTAAAATTGATCCTTGTTCCCACATTTTTCACACAGGTACTGAGTGTAATGTGATGGAAATGCATCCTGTATAGTCCATATTAGTTGAAAGCATTTTCCAACAAGTCAAATAAAGTCAAATTTACTTCAGGTTTCTACCTAAGAGTGTCTTTCATTGAGAAACTGGAATTGGAGCACCATGTTAGTGATATTAATAAGAACAATATGACAAAATGTAGGATTTGAATATATTGTATAGGAAACATAGTCTAATCTTACTGATGTTAATTTCCATAATATCATTTGCCTTTGCATATATATCAAAAAGAAACAACTTGATGTAATTATAAATATCAAAATTCCCTTTCAATGTGTAAGCTGTGTTAAATATGTGTTATCTTTACTATCTTGGCCCTGGTGTGAGCCCTAACCTTTAAGCTGTGCCTTTGGAAGCTTCTTATTCCTGCAACGCCCACCCCTGAAAGCAAAGACACACAAGGTGCCAGACAAAGTGTAATTCACAAATTCCTCAATGTCAGAACAAGCAAAGAAAAAGCATGCATCTATCTCACAAGATATGAAGGTAGAAAAGATTGCAATGGGAAGATAGTCCCAGTCATTGGGGTCTACATTATCAACAAAATATGTGGACTGACCTTTCAAGATTGTGTAGATAATAACAATGTCCAAGATCTCTGTCAAACAAAGTCATGTATAGTCTTATACCAGGGTCCATTTGTCAAATCCTGTGGCAATGGAGAACTGGCAATGGGGACTGCCAGGTCCCTAATAATGAACCTACACACAGATGACAGACGCATGAAGGTCTTTGGACTCCTGCTCTGACAGATGTGCAGTGGGCATTTCCTACTGAGAATTTCTGTTCAAAATACCCTCTATCACCCCAAATAGAGAAGGGGTGAGATGTAGTGCCCTAAAAAAAGCACTATTTTGTGCCCCACTTTCTTTTGGATGGGGAACCAAACTTTGAGAGAGCACCACCTTTATCAGCAAAGAAAGATACCTTTACATTTTTCAATTTGAAATGTTAGAAATTACCCATTGGTAATTTCAAGAGTGACTGTTCAGAAAGAAGAACTGCAAATGTATCATTTGAGCTTTCAAGACTCCAAATTGACATAGAAGTCATAGACACATCCAACAGTCCAACTCGTCCATGCCAGCGAGGTATCCTAAACTGAATGAGTCCCATTTGCCTGTGTTTGGCCTTTATCAGTCTAAACATCTTCTATTTATGTACATGTCCAAAGTATTTTAAATGTTGTAATTGTGGCCATCTCTATCACCTCCTTTGGCTGCATATTCCATGCACGCACCACTCTCTGTGTGGAAAAGTTGCCCTTCAGCTCCCTTTTAAATCTTTCCCCTTTGACTTTAAAATTATGCCCTCTAATTTTGGACTCCTCTACCCTTGGAAAAGGACCTTGTCCATTCATCTTAACTATGCCCTTCATGATCTTATAGATAATAATTAATCAATAATGATTACTCAATTTGATGTAGTCAGGGTAGTGGTAGGATGGTGGTGGATTCCCTATTTGCCACCTTCCTGCCTATTTAATTGCTCTTTCTGTCACACAACTGATCATTCATAGGGTGGCTTTCTACTTTTCAAAAGAGCTTCTCAGATGGTCTTTCTTGCCAGGCAAACCTAATAAATATGCCAAGAACAAAACTGGGCTGTCTGTATTGCATTCATTCACCTAACCAAAGCATCAGATTCTAGTGTCCCTATCTCTGAGTCAGAGGATTGAGTTCAAGTCCAACCTGGTTCAGTGGTATGTAATCTCAGAACCAGACCAGAAAACATCTGTATTGAATATTGATGAATTATGGGTGATTTGTTTAAAATATTATGACTGTGACTGTCTTGATTGGGAGGTCTGAAACAGACACATCTAAAATATGAAATGGGCTCAAGCAAGGCTGTTTGATCCCTTGCATTTCATAATCCACCTGACAGCTGCCATTTATCAGATCAAAGATCAACTACAATTTTGTATCAGCATTAAATACCATCCAGATAGAAAATTCTTTAACCTCAATTACCTCCATGCTAAAACTAAACTGACCTCTATAGACATGCACAGGTGACTACAGTGCCACTAACCACTTTGCAGTAGATTTGTAAACCACTGACAATATCTTTAATTACATAGTCAAGAGGTCTATACTTCAATGTTGTCAAAACAAAACTCATATTAACCAATACCTTAGCAGCTACATATTCCACCTGCCACCATGGTGAAGGAAAAACCCTGGAATACATTGAGCACCTTAGAATAATAGAAGCATAGAATCATGAAGTACAGAGAAGTCCTTTGGACTATTGAATCTGCATCAAGAATAAAGCTGCTTTAAATCTACACAAATCCCAATTTCTTGCACTTAGCCCATTGCCTTGAATGTTATGACTTATCAAGTGCTCATCTAAGAACTCAACACTCAAGCTTCTTTTAATGCTTTATTTTGAATGACTGGTGCAAGTTCCACTGTGCTGTTGGAAAGGGAGTTCCCAGATTTTAGCGATGTGACAATGACGATACAGCAATATAATTCTAGGCAGCAGAAGTTATTGTTGCCCACAATGGTGGAGGAATTGAAATGTTTAAACAGGTAATTGGAGCATCAATCAAATGAGTTGCTTTGTAGCAGGTACTGCTGAGCCAGAGGGCTGGGTTGAAGTCCCACCTAGCCCAGTGGTGTGTAATCTCAGAACCAGTTTAGAAAACATCTGTATTGAATGTTGATGAATTTCTTAAGTGTTGTTTTAGCTCTAATCATCTCAGAGTATTCCATCACACTCCTACCTTGTAGATTGTAGGGAACCATTTTGAATCAATTACTCAGGATGGAGATAGTTATCACATGGAATGAAGGAGGATTGATTTGAAAGAGAAAGCACGGATTTCTAAATGAAAATCATGCTTAGTTAATGTCCTGGAGTTGTTTGAAGAGATATCAGATTGGATTGATGAAAGCAATGCTGTGGATGTGATGTATGTAGACTTCCAGAAGGCATTTTATACAGAACCACACAACAGACTTGTGAGCAAATTGGAGCTCATGGAATAAAAAGGTAATAGCAAATTGTATACAAAATTGGCTGAGTGATAGGAAGAGATTAATGATCAGTGGATTTTTTGGGGGGCTGGGGAAAGGTTTGTAATGGAATTCCCAGGATCAGTATTTCCCTTGCTAGATCTTGATGTGCAGGAGCAATTTCAAAGTTTTAGGAAGATATAAAACTTGGAAGCATTGTAAAATGTGAAAATACCCTATGCAGAACTTCAGAAAGGCATAGACAAGTTGGTGGAGTAGGTGGATAAGCGGCAGATGAAGTTCAAATGGGGAGAAGTGCAAGATGATGCATTCTGACAGGATGAGCATGGACAGACAATATAACATAAGGGGTACACATCTAAAGTGAGTACAGGAGTAGAGGGACTTTGGTACATATGTGCACAGATCATGTAAGGTGGCATGACAGATGAACATATAGCAATTAATAAAGCATTCAGTATCCTAGGCTTTATTAATAGAGTTACAGAATATGAGAGCAAGGAGGTGATGTTGAACTTGAATAAGACACTTGTTGTGTCTCAGCTAAGGTACTGCATACAGCTCTGGATACCACTCAGCAGAAAAGATATGAGTGTATTGGGGAGAGTACACAAGAAGTTTACAAGAATTCTTCCGGAAATGAGAAATTTCACGCATGAGAACAGGTTGGAAAAGTTGGCTCAGAGGAGATCAGATACTGGATAGGGTAGACATGAAGAAATGTTTCCTGCTCATAAAATGTGCATGATCAAAAGGGCAAAGATTCAAAGTGTTTTGCAAAGGAGGCAAATGTGAGGTGATAGAAAATATTTTCACATAACGAGTGAGTCTGGAATTCCCAATCTGTCACCTCCTCTTATAGTGTCAATGTTTGAATGGCTGGTCTAATTAATTTTCTGGTCACTGGTAACCATCATGATAGGATAAAGCGATGATAATACTATTAAGTATAAAGAGGATTTGGTCAGCTTCTCCCTTGTTGAATATGGTCATTGCCTGGCACTAGTTACATATCAGCCCAAGCACAAATGTTCTCCAGGTCTTGCTGCATATGGACACAAACTGCTTTAGTATCTGAGGAGTCATGAATGGTGCTGAACATTGTGGAATCATTAGCGAACATACCCACTTCTGACCTTGTAATGAAGTGCAGGCCATTGCAACTGAAGATGGTTGGTCTAGGGACTTTAACCTGAGGGACTCCTACAGCAAGACTGCCTGAGCTAATACTGCTACTGCTACAACAACAACAACAACTCGGTACTGCCAGACCAATAAAGGGTTTTTACCTGATTCCCACTGGCTCCAATTTTGCGATGATTCTTTGATGCCACATTTAGTTAAATGCTGCCTTGATATCAAAGGTGACAACTTTCATCTCACTCGTTGAATTCAGATCTTTTGTTCAGACTATATTGTAAGACAAACATGGACTATCGATGCTTGACTTCCAACGCCACAGAAAATGGGGGAGATACTAAATGAATATTTTGCATCAGTATTTACTGTGGAAAAGGATATGGAGGATATAGACTGTAGGGAAATAGATGGTGACATCTTGCAAAATGTCCAGATTACAGAGGAGGAAGTGCTGGATGTCTTGAAATGGGTAAAGGTGGATAAATCCCCAGGACCTGATCAGGTGTACCTGAGAACTCTGTGGCAAGCTAGAGAAGTGATTGCTGGGCCTTTTGCTGAGATATTTGTATCATCGATAGTCACAGGTTGGCAAACATGGTGCCATTGTTTAAGAAGGGTGGTAAAGACAAGCCAGGGAACTATAGACCGGTGAGCCTGACATCGGTGGTGGGCAAGTTGTTGGAGGGAATCCTGAGGGACAGGATGTACATGTATTTGGAAAGGCAAGGGCGGATTAGGGATAGTCAACATGGCTTTGTGCGTGGGAAACCATGTCTCACAAGCATGATTGAAGAAGTAACAAAGAGGATTGATGAGGGCAGAGCAGTCGATGTGATCTATATGGACTTCAGTAAGGCATTCGACAAGGTTCCCCATGGGAGACTGGTTAGCAAGGTTAGATCTCATGGAATACAGGGAGAGCTAGCCATTTGGATACAGAACTGGCTCAAAGGTAGATGTCAGAGGGTGGTGGTGGAGGATTGCTTTTCAGACTGGATGCCTGTGACCAATGGAGTGCCACAAGGATCGGTGCTTGGTCCTCTACTTTTTGTCATTTACATAAATGATTTGGATACGAGCATAAGAGGTACAGTTAGTAAGTTTGCAGATGACACCAAAATTGGAAGTGTAGTGGACAGTGAAGAGGGTTATCTCAGATTACAACAGGATCTGGACCAGTTGGGCCAATGAGAAGTGGCAGATGGAGTTTAATTCAGAAAAATGCGAGATGCTGCATTTTGGGAAAGCAAATCTTAGCAGGACTTATACACCTAATGGTAAGGTCCTAGGGAGTGTTATTGAACAAAGAGACCTTGGAGTGCAGGTTCAAAGCTCCTTGAAAGTGGAGTTGCAGGTAGATAGGATAGTGAAGAAGGTGTTTGGTTTGCTTTCCTTTATTGGTCAGAGTATTGAGTACAGGAGTCAGGAGGTCATGTTGCGGCTGTACAGGACATTGGTTAGGCCACTGTTGGAATATTGCATGCAATTCTGGTGTCCTTCCTATCGGAAAGATTTGTGAAACTTGAAATGGTTCAGAAAAGATGTACAAGGATGTTGCCAGGGTTGGAGGATTTGAGTTATAGGGAGAGGCTGAACAGGCTGGGGCTGTTTTCCTTGGAGCGTCTGAGGCTGAGGGGTGACCTTACAGAGGTTTACAAAATTATGAGGGGCATGGATAGGATAAAAAGACAAAGTCTTTTCCTCGGGATTGGGGAGTCCAGAACTAGAGGGCATAGGTTTAGGGTGAGAGGGGAAAGATATAAAAGAGACCTAAGGGGCAATTGTTTCACGCAGAGGGTGGTACATGTATGGAATGAGCTGCCAGAGGAAGTGGTGGAGGCTGGTACAATTGCAACATTTAAGAGGCATTTGAATGGGTATATGAATAGGAAGGGTTTGAAGGGATATGGGCCGGGTGCTGGCAGGTGGGACTAGATTGGGTTGGGATATCCGGTCGGCATGGACAGGTTGGACTGAAGGGTCAGTTTCCATGCTGTACATCACTATGACTATGACTCTAAGTTGTAATCCTTTCTTTCTTTGTTTCTCTCCATCAGTTCCCAGAGAAACATCAACTTGAGAAAATAAGCAGCTTCCTGAGTCACTTCTCTCTGATACTCAGGAAAAGTACTCCTTGGTTTATGGGTTCTTAAGATAAAGAATCATTCCAAAGTCATGGCGACTTTAGAGAAACCAGCACAGGTTTGTATGGTCATTATATACCTACTTTACATCAAAAGAATGACAGCCCTGTTTGTCTCTGGCATCCTGATACCTATATAGGGAAGATCATGGAAGTGATATTATTGCGAAACTATTAATCCAGAAACTCAATTAATGTTCTGAGTGCCCTAGTTTGAATCCTACCATGGCAGATGGTGGAATTTAAATTCAATAAAAAAATGTCTGGAATTAGAAAATCTACTGATGACCGTGAAACCATTTTTGATTGTTGGCAAAACGTCTCAACAAAGGAATGAAACCAAATAAACTAGCTGATGTCAACTTAGGCACGGGAAAAGACAACAGCAGAAACAGCCCTATGGACGCTGAAAAGTCCCCTTTACTAATATGTGGGGACTAGTGCCAAACTTGGGAGAGCTGATTCACAGACTGGTCAAGCAAACGCTGGGCATAGTTATTTTCATGGAATCATACCTTACAGACAATGGCCCAGACACCACCATCACCATCCCTGGATATGACCTGTTCCATTAACAAGACAGACCCAACACAGGTGGTTGCACAGTGGTATACAGTTAGGAGGGAGTTGTCCTGGGAGTCCTCAGCATTGACTCCAGACCCCATGAAGTCTCATGGCTTCAGGTTATACATGGGTAAGAAAATCTCCTGCTGATTACCACGAACCATCCTCCCTCAGCTGATGAATCACTACCCTTCCATTTTGAACAAAACTTGAAGGAAGCACTGAGGGTGGCAAGAGTGCAAAATGTACTCTGGGTGGGGAATTTCAATGTCCATCACCTAGAGTGGCTCAGCAGTAGCAATCCTGATGGAGCTGATCAGGTCGTAAAGGACATAGCTGCTAGACAGTGTCTGCAGCAGCTGAGGAGGGAAAAACAAACTTGACCTCATCCTCATCAATTTGCCAGCTATAGACGGTAATCTGTCCATTATGGTATCAGCAAGAGTGACAACAGCATAGTCCTTGTGGAGATGAAGTCCCACTTCACATTGAAAATACCCCTCCATCGTGTTGGGTGGCCCTATCACCGTGTTAAATGGGACAGACTTCAGACAGATCTAGCAACTCAAGAATGGACATCCATAAGGAGTTGTGGGCCATCAACAGCAACAGAATTGTTCTCCAGCACAATCAGTCACCTCATGGCCCGGCATATCCCCGACTCAACCATTACCATCAAGCAAGGGGATCAATCCTGTTTCAACAGAGAATGCAGGAGCTCATGACAAGAGCAGCACCAAGAATGGCTAAAAATAAGGCATCCACCTGGTGAAACTACCAAACAGGACTACTTGCATGCCAAACAGAGCTAAGCAACCACGTAACCAATGGATCAAAACTAAGCTCTGTAGGGCTGCAACATCCAGTTATTAATGGTGGTGAACAATTAAATAACTCACTGTGGAGGCTGCTCCACAAATATACCCATCATGAGTGATGGAAGAGCCCAACACATCAGTGCAAAAGATAAGGCTGAAGCATTTACCATGATCTTTAGCCAAGAAGTGCTGACTGGATGATCCATTACAATCTCTTCCAATGGTCTCCAGCATTACAGATACCAGATTTCAGCTAATTCAATTCATTCCATGTGACATCAAGAAGCAGTTTGAGGCACTTGTTACTGCAAAGGCTACGGACCCTGACAACATTCTGGCAATAAGACTGAAGAGTTGTGCCTCAGAACTTGCTGCAACCCTAGCCCAGCTCATCCAGTACAGTTACAACACTGGAATCTATCTGATAATGTGGAAATTTGCCCAGGTATGTCCTGAACACGAAAAGCACCTGCTCAATGATGCTCAAATTGGTTTCTCCCAGGCCTCTGAAGTCCTGACCTCATTACAGTCTTGGTTCAAACTTGGAAAAAAGAGCTGAATTCCAGATGTGAGGTGAGAGTAACAGCAAGGCTGCAGTTGACTGAGTGTGGCATCGAGGAGCCTTAGCAAAACAGGAACCATTGGGAATTCTCCAATTGTTGGAGTCATACCTGGCATATAGGAAGATTGTCATGGTTGTTGGAGGTCAGTCCTGTCAGCTCTAGGACATCACTGCAGGAGTTCCTGAGGGCAGTATCCTTGGAACAACCATCTTCAGGTCCTTCTTCAATGACCTTCCCTTCATCAGAAGGTTAGAAATAAGGATGTTCATCAACAATTGCATAATGTTCAACAGGATTCATGACTCATCAGGTATTGAAGCACTATGTGTTCAAAAGGAACAAGATCTGGACAATATCCAGGCTTGGGTTGACAATTGGCAAGTAACATTCACGCCACACAAATTCCAGGCAATAGCCATCTCCAAAAAGAAATGATCAAACCACCATTCCTTTCAATAATCACCATCACTGACAACATCCTGGATTTTACCATTGACCAGACCCATCACATAAACACAATGGCTATACAATGGCAAGGAATACCACTGTGAGCAACTCACCAATATCTACAAGGCTCAAGTCAGATGTGCAATGAAATACTCCCCATTTGCCTGGATAGGTATAGCTCTTAGAACACTTAAGAAATTTGACACCATCCAGGACACTGCAGCCCTTTTGAAATACACCACAGCTTCCATCCTATGAGGTGATGGTTTCTACAGGTTTGAAGCTATCCACTTGATTAGACAGTGCAATTGTAGCAGAAGCATCAGTAACCAGGCTGAGCAGTAGATTTTAGTCAAGGTGGTAAAGATTGCTACTTGTAGATGGTCTTATTCAGCCCATAGGGCCAAGAGTCATTTTCTTGGTCATCGCAAAGTAACAGCGCAGTAGGAGACAGTAATCATAGTGCAGGCTACTCCAATTCTATGCAGCTACATCAAGGAACAATGCCTTGGTAAATCAATGCGAAAGCCATCACTGCCCTGAACCTTTTGGATTTAAACTTCTGCCTGGCAATTACAGATGACATTGTCCAGTCTGCAGTTTATAGCTACATTAACCAGTGCCAACCAGGATATTACGTTCCCAATAGATAGCAAAGGCCAAAGTGAAAGGGCTCTTAGATTTGCAATATTGGCATTATCAGCTACATTTAATTTTATTTATTCACTCATGACTGGGCAACATTTATTGCCCATCCATAGCTATCCTTGACAATGTGGTGGTAAGCTGCCTTGTTGAACTGCTGCAGTCCACCTGCTGTGGGTTGACATTAGAAAAGGAACTCCAGGATTTTGACCCAGTGACAGCAGATACATGGGAATACCATCACCTGCAAGCTTCACCATTCACCACCCTGACTCGGAAATATATCACCATTCCTTCACTGTCACTGGGTCAAAATCCTGGATTTCCCTTTCTAATGGCATTGTGCTGCTGCTCAGCCTGGTTACCGATGCTTCTGCTACAATTGCACTGTCTAAACAAATAGACAGCTTCCTTCCTAGGAGCTGATGCTTTCTGCAGGTTTGAAACATTGGACACCTTCTTGGAGATGAAACAAAATTCTTTAGAAAAGAAGGCTTTAGAACTATGATAGCCACTTAGAACAGTCTAAGCTGTCACCATGGTGATGAGGTTTACTTCAATAAAATTCAAAGATAGCAACTGGAATCAAGTTCTATGGGCTCATAAATCTGGGAGAATTTTTTTTTATCAAGTTAAAAGCTACCTTTTATTTCAAAAACTTTTATAGTGTTATTGCAATGTTTCAAATGTAAAAACATTCCTTATTTAAATGTTTCTCTGGGATATTCAATGCTGACAATTTGATTTATTAATGTGAAACATTGTCCTTGCAATGAAGTTATTTCACTTGGTGGATGTCCTTTCAACGGAACAACAAAGCATAGTTCTCCAACTGTTGCATCAATTTCTTATGAAGATATAGCTTTCCAATGAGTCTTCTGTAAACAGTTACTGCATGATAAGTGTTTTACATGAGTATTTAGATTCTTGTTGGCTACAAATTAAGATCTATTTATGTAGATGCAACATTTTAGGAACTCTGCAGTGAATAACCCATCATTTGACTCCCTAACACTGTTTTGAGTTGTTGACAGTGAGGAAGGATGTGGCAGGTTACAGCAGGATATAGAGAAGCTGCAGAGCTGGGCAGAAAGGTGGCAAATGGAATTCAATGTAGCTAAGTGTGAGGTGATTCACTTTGGGAAGAATAACAAAAAGATGGGTTACTGGGCTAATGGTCGGATACTTGGTAGTGTGGATGAGCAGAGGGATCTTGGTGTCCATGTACACAGATCTCTGAAAGTTGCCACCCAGGTAAATAGTGCGGTGAGGAAGGCATATGGCGTACTGGCTTTTATTGGTAGAGGAATTGAGTTCCGGAGTCCTGAGGTCATGATGCAGTTGTATAAGACTCTGGTGCGGCCGCATCTGGAATATTGTGTGCAGTTTTGGTCGCCATACTATAGGAAGGATGTGGAGGCACTGGAACGGGTGCAGAGGAGGTTTACCAGGATGTTGCCCGGTATGGAAGGAAGATCGTATGAGGAAAGACTGAGACACTTGGGGCTGTTTTCATTAGAGAAAAGAAGGTTTAGGGGTGACTTGATTGAGGTGTACAAGATGATTAGGGGGTTAGATAGGGTTGACAGTGTGAACCTTTTCCCGCATATGGAGTCGGGTATTACAAGGGGGCATAGCTTTAAATTAAGGGGGGGTAGATATAGGACTGAAGTTAGGGGTAGGTTCTTCACTCAGCGAGTCGTAAGTTCATGGAATGCCCTGCCAGCAGCAGTGGTGGACTCTCCCTCTTTATGGGCATTTAAGCGGGCATTGGATAGGTATATGGAGGATAGTGGGTTAGTATAGGTTAGGTGGGCTTGGATCGGCGCAACATCGAGGGCCAAAGGGCCTGTACTGCGCTGTATT
Organism: Chiloscyllium plagiosum; assembly: GCF_037043375.1. Lineage (NCBI taxonomy): Eukaryota > Metazoa > Chordata > Chondrichthyes > Orectolobiformes > Hemiscylliidae > Chiloscyllium > Chiloscyllium plagiosum. Next base: position 70,942,668 of record NW_028270140.1, read on the forward strand.
CTTCTATGTTCTATGTTCTATGTTCTATGTTTTGTCCAGGATCTACAAGTCATAAGTCAGGATTGTCATGCAATATTTTCCATTTTCCTGAATAAGCAGCTCCAACAACTCTCAAGAAGCTTAACTCCACCCAGGACAAAGCAGCCTGCTTGATTAGCACAGGACTAAGGGGCAACTTTTTCACGCAGAGGGTGATGCATGCATGGAGTGAACTGCCAGAGGAAGTTGTGGAGGCTCGCACAATTACAATATTTAAAATTTAAAAATTACACAACACTAGGTTATAGTCCAACAGGTTTATTTGGAAGTACTAGCTTTCGGGACGCTGCTCCTTCATCAGGTAGCTGTGGAGCAGGATCATAAGACACAGAATTTATAGGAAAATATCTCAGTGTCAAGCAACAAATGATATATTGAACAAACCTAGATTGCTATTAAGTTTTTCATCTTTTAGAATAGGTTGCAGGTTTCGGTTCATTAATCATTAATAATAAGGTATGTCAAGAATGTGACTGGAAAAAAGTTCTAGGATTTACATATTTTGGTATAAATTCTGTGTCTTATGTTCCTCCTCCACAGCTACCTGATGAAGGAGCAGCGCCCCGAAAGCTAGTATTTCCAAATAAACCTGTTGGATTAAAACCTGGTGTTGTGTGATTGCCAACTTTGTCCACCCCAGTCCAACACTGGCTCCTCCACAACATTTAAAAAGCATCTGGATGGGTATGTTAATAGGAAGAGTATAGAGGGATATGGGCCAAGTGCTGGCAAATGGGACTAAATTAATTTAGGATATCTGGTCGGTATGGATGAGTTGGACTAAAGGGTCTGTTTCCGTGCTGTACATCTCTATGACACCATGACTCTATGACACATACTCAAAGATTCATACCTTCCATCACTGGTGCGCAGTAGCAATCCACATCTCATGAATCATTATTAAAAAGCTACATGTCCAGAAATTCATATTATGATGATAATTATTACATTCACTTAATATTATGTGTTTACATTATTTGGCATCAACTTATCATTGACTAGGAATAATAAAAGCTGATACTTTCAGAGATGTTATTATTACTTTTGGAGGAAGGGAAACTTAAACCTGAGTTACCTGTCTCAGAAGGTAGGAACACTGCCATTGCACCAAAGGAGCCCAATAATAATAGTTGATAATTTTATGGTCACCATTACTGGACCAGTTTTCAATTCCAGTTTCATTCATTCATTGAACTTCAATTCCACTCATTATTGGGATGGGGTATGAACTCATATTCCTGCAGGAGTAACCTGGTCTCTTAGGATTACAGATCCCGGGACTTTGCCTCTACATCCTAATAGTAAGATGTGACGTTTATTCACAAATGCCAGATGACAATAGTTTTAACATGAGTGAGTCAACACCTGTAATTGAGTGAGTTAGAGTGGGGACCCTGGAAAAATTTTGCATAGGCACCATTCAGTGATTCATGAATCATAAGAATAACAATTCAAATGTGACACACTTAACCTCTATTTTCCAACCACAATCAACTCCCATTTTTAATGCTGTTTGGTATAATTTGACAGCATCATATACAATCACTGGAGCAAAGATTTCTCTAACTGTTATATTTATAAATAGGGAAAGTTAACAAACTTTTTATCTATTCCCCTACTAATGATAAAAATGATAAAAAAAAAAGATAACATGCATTTCCTACCCATCATGGATGCTTTGCCATCACATCTTTTGATTGCCTCAAATCTCATCTTTATAATCAGCATTAAATCAGAACCCGATGAGTAGGGAACTTACATAACAGAACAACCAAAGCAGCTGCAAACCTTCCAACAAGAAAACATTAAGTATAAGTGAAAGCAACGAATCAGGAATGAGTAGTGAAGAAAAGTAAATAGAACAGAAGGAATATAATCATCATTGAAAAACATGATGCAATTGGTTTGAACAACCATCTTGAATTTTTCTGGTATGAGTTCTGAAGAGGTTTGCAGTTCTTCTAATTTTCTGGTAATTTAAACTACCGGTAGAGAATATAACTGCATTTGGATGTACTGTGTTGGATGTCCTGATAGTTATACTGGGAGCAGCCGGTGGAGCAGCCAATGTTACTGAGGATTTGAACTATTGCTATATATCAATTTTCTATTTTTAGATGTTAGGTTACAAATATTGTTGCAACTGGAACACATTTCTTGTTTGTTGGTGGAGATCAAACACAAATGCTGACATTAATTTGAACATGAGCATTATTGCTCCAATAAAGTATACAATTATCAATGCAAAGAACAACGAGCACCATTATAAAAATTCAGGAAAATGCTGAGATTACACAATCTCCCAATTTTCCACATTGCCACTGTCGTCCCGTAGTGGAAATTAAGATTAATTTTTTTCATAATTTCCAATAGAATAACAACCATTGAAGGATTTTTTTTCTAAGGGCTTGTGATGAAAATTATCGGGAAATAAACAAAGGGAAACTTTTCATTGATGACTATTTTTTCCTTGCTTGAAAGATTGGCAGGTATCAGTTCAAAACCGGGGAAAGAGAAACATCTCCACTTATTTTTTTAAATTCATTCATGGGATGTGGGCATCACTGACTGGATCAATCATCCTTAGTTGCCCCATGGGGCAGTAAAAGTTTCAACCACATTGCTGTGGGTCTGGGGTCACAAGTACATCAGACCAGATAAGAACAGCTGATTCCATCCCTGAATGATATTAGTGAAGCTGAAAAGTTCTTTTCACAACAATTGACAATAGATTCACGGTCATCATTTTACATTAATTCTAGATTTTTATTGAATTCACGTTCCACCATCTGCCATGGCAGCAATTGAACCCAGGCACCCAAGATATTACCTGAACTGCTGGATTAATAATCTAGCAATAATACCAGAGTCAAAAAGTGTGGCACTGGAAAAGCACAGCAGATCAGGCAGCATCGAGGAGCAGGAGAGTCAACGTTTCATGCGTAAGCCCTTCATGAGGAATGTGGCGGGGTGGGGTGGGGTGGAAGGGGGCTGAGAGATAAATGGGAAGATTAGGGTGTGGGAACATTTCAAAGGACATCTCTGGGACATACGCACCAAACAACCCCACTGTCCTGTAACTTCAACTTCCCCTTCCACTCCGCCAAGGACATGCAAGTCCTAGGCCTCCTCCACCGGCAAATCCTAGCCACCCAATACCTGGAGGAACAACGCTTCATCTTCTGCCTTGGGACCCTCCAACCACATGGCATCAATGTTGATTTCACCAGTTTCCTCATCTCCCCTCACTCACCTTGTCCCAGATCCAACCCTCCAACTTGCACCACCCGCTTAAACTGTCCTATGTGTCCATCTTCCTTCCCACCTTTCCACTCCACCCTCCCCTCCAACTCATGACCATCACCCCCCCCACCTTAATCTACCTATCACCTTCCAACCTTCCAAAGCTACCTTCTCCCCAGCCACAACCCGCGCTCCCCCCCCCCCCCCCCCACCACTTCCAAGTATCTTTCAGCTCCCTTGGCTCACTAGCCCCACATTCCTGATGAAGGACTTATGCCTGAAACATCAACTCTCCCACTCCACAGATGCTGCCCGATCTGCTGTGCTTTTCCAGTGGCACACATTTTGACTCTGATCTCCAGCATCTGCAGCCCTCACTTTCTCCTAACAATAATACCACTCCACCATTGCCTCAATAAATGCCAAATCTCAATCAAGGCCTTTCTATCACAAACCCTGCATATGGGCTATTTGCCTTTCTACTTATTTCCAGCGCAAAGGACCCTAATAATGTAAATAAGCACCCTTTAGGAATATGAGTCAGAGTTTCTCAATAAAATGTTAGTGCTCCTATTGTGCAGTGGATGTGACCCTCCCTGTGGGTTCATAATAATTGTTTGAAATCCAATCCACTCCAGCGATGTGTTATAATATGCCTGAACAGTTTGATTAAAAATATCTGCAAGTTAAAATGAATGGAGTATGTGTTGTACATTCTTGCTTCTTTATACCAGATGCTGAGTGGCATTCTGTAAAAGGCTATCTAATAGACCACTTAAGAAGCAGCTAGTGAAATGATTGATTTATTTTAGGGACATGGGGTTAAACATGAATTTGATGGATACACATGGGTGAGAGTGTTTTTGTCACAATTTTACACATCCCTAAATTTCTCCGTCCACTGTGGAAAGCGAAATTATACAGAGTGTAGAATAGTGATCAATCAATTACTGTCTGTTTTGCATCCTTAGCAAGGTTGAATTTCACACCGCAGGCTCTCTTCCCACTCCACCAGCTGACCCTCTGAGCAGCAGCACCTTCTCTGTTATCTGACTTTTCTAACTGTGCCATGCCTATCTCTATTCAAATCCAAAGATAAGATCCAGAACATTCATAACATTGCATAAATTATGACATGCAATAAAATTAAACTGAATGTGAAGATTTTTAAAAAAATATTTTGTGCAGTCAGTTGTATTAGCATATGAAAGTTAACATGTGTCTAGTTAGGAGCTTTGATTTATTCATTTTGTAGTCGTAATACAAACATATCTTGTCTATTTGTAATTTAGACCATAAAAACATCGACATAGGAGCAGACTCATCCCATTGAGTCTGTTCCATCATTCACTGAGATCTGGCTGATCTGATAATCCTCAAATCCACTTTTCTGCCTTTCCCTATAACCCTTGATTCACTTCCAGATCAAGAAATCTGTCTGTCTAAGCTTGTGTATACTTAATGATGCAACCTCAACAGCCCTCAGAAAGGAAATCTCTCCAGCCCATTGAAACTGCTCAGGCTGCTATGTCTGACACCTGTAACCATGTAACATAGCATTTCTACAATGTAAAACTCATTTATATAATGTCATTTAGAAACTTTAAAATAGTAAAATGTACAGAGGATCTCATTGCATACCTGCATATTTTTGCAACTTTGACATTTTTCTGCTTATTCGTCATCACATGGCTTCTAGTGGAGATTTGTTGACTTTATATTTACTTGCCTCCCTTATTGCTGAACCCTGCACAGAAATTTGGAGAGCTGGAACACTGAAGATGGCACTTTTATGCCTGCTCTCTCCAGCATTACTATTATTTCTTCAGCACTGAATATTATTTGAAATGTTTATGTGCCAACTAACGGCTTATGATGTGGTTCTGAACTATTATTGACAACTTTTCTCCTCATTCATCGCTCATTTGTGTCTCAGTTATAAAACATCCAAGCTCTAAAAGAATTCATCTGTTTTCCAATTAATGCATTAAAAACTAAGAAACAATTTTACGCCTACATGAAGAATTGTTTGTGATTAAAGAACAAATGAAATCATTCTCAGACTTACTGGTGCATCAATATGTTTGCAAGGGTCAAAATTTCTGCCTGCAGTTTCCTGTGTAACAATACTTGTTCTTCAAAAGTTAGATTAGATTACTTACAGTGTGGAAACAGGCCCTTCGGCCCAACAAGTCCACACCGCCCTGCCGAAGCACAACCCACCCCTACCCCTACATTTACCCCTTACCTAACACTACGGGCAATTTAGCATGGCCAATTCACCTGACCTGCACATCTTTGGACTGTGGGAGGAAACCGGAGCACCCGGAGGAAACCCACGCAGACACGGGGAGAACGTGCAAACTCCACACAGTCAGTCGCCTGAGGCAGGAATTGAACCCAGGTCTCTGGCGCTGTGAGGCAGCAGTGCTAACGACTGTGCCACCATGCCACCCACACGTTGTTGTATGAATTTAAGATATTTTGTTGTCAAATACCACACATATTTTTCCATCCCAACCATGCTAGTTTGGGGAGGTGGACAGAGCAAGGTGTTTAACTGCAGGAAGCCGGAGTCTAATCATAGTAACTTTCTCACCCACTGATTTTAAATCCATGTATGAGTACGTAGGTTTTGGATGAAGTAAAATTACACTTCTAATGTCAGGTTAAAGAGGGGCAATGATGGGAGTTTTAAAACATTTGTTCGGCTGGTGAAAACAGTGTAGAAAAACTACAGGAGAAAGGAAGGTGGGGAGAGATACAAAAAAGCTATCAAATTACAGACATATATGTAGTCATCAGTGCACAGAATTTTGATGAACTTGGGTGATAGTGCAATCATTTTTAAATTAACAGTCTTCAATGGATAGGATTTTTTTAAATGGGATCGAGCTTTGTTTTTAATTGTATCAAAGAATAGGAGCATTTGAAAATATTTGCAAAGCTATTAATTTGATCACACCAATTCTGACTTGGAAGATAAGCACTTTCACTGCTTGCAGGCATTGTTGGCAAGGTCAGCATTTATTGCCAATCCGAGATTGCTGACAGGTGCTGTTGAGACATCTTCTGATGCACCTGGTGCAGGTACACCTCTGGAAAGGAACAGTCAACGAAGAATAGGAGGGTACACCTGAAGCACAACCAACCATTGCTAAAATTGAAGTGACGATCTGTCGAACTTACAGAACGTGAATACTTGCATATGAAGAAGCATAAGGAGCAAGTGACAGACAGAGCTAAGTGTTCCCACAATTAACAGACCAGATCTAAGCTCTGCAGTCCAGTCACATCTAGTTGTGAACTATGATGGACAGTTAAACAACTCACTGGAGAAAAAGGCTCCACAAATACCTCCATATTTGATGACAAAGGAGCCCGGCACATTAATGTAAAAGTCAAGCTGAAGCATATGCAAACAGCTTCAGCCAGAAGTAACAATCCAGCACATTCCCCTCCAGCAGTCCCAACATCAGTGAATTCAATTCACTTCAAATGAGATGAAGAAATGTCTAAAAGTACTGAATACTGCAAATGCTATGGGGTCTGGCCACATTCCAGCAATCATAGTAAAGACTCATGCTCCAGAATTAGCCGCTCCCTGGTTAAGCTGTTTCAATAGTTAAATCCTGACAAATACTTGGTAATGTACAAGGCTTCAGTGGAATATTGTGTGTTGTTCAAGTCTCCTTATCTGAGGAAGGGTATTCTGGCTATGGAGAGAGTACAACAAAGTTTTACCATACTGCTTCCTGGGGAAGGCAGGACTGATGTATGAAGGGAGATTAGATCAGTTATGATTATATTCATTGGAGTTTGGGACAATGGGGAGGGAATCTCATAGATACCTATAAAGTTCTAATGGGACTAAGTTAAAAATCACACAACACCAAATTATAGTCCAAAAGGTTTATTTGGAAGGACTAGCTTTTGAAGCGCTTCTCCTTCATCAGTGCATCCACATAAACCTGTTGGACTATAACCTAGTGTTGTGTGATTTTTAACTTTGTACGCCCCAGTTCAACACTGGCACCTCCAACTAACGGGACTTGACAGAGTAGGATGTTTTTGATGGTTGGGGAATGCAGATCCTGAGGTCACAGTATAAGATCACAGGGTAGGCCATTAAGAACAAAGATGAAAAGAAATTTCTTCGCCCAAGGAGTGGTAAGTCTGTGTAAGCCACAAAAAGATGTTGAGACCAAAATATTGAATGTTTTCAAGGAGTTAGATATAGTTTGATCAAAGGGTATGGGGAGAAATCGAGAACAGGATAGTGAATTGGATGATTAGCCATGATAATATTGAATGGCAGAGCATGTTCAAAGGGGCGAATGGCCTAATCCTGCTCTTATTTTCTATGTTTCTAGATTTTTTCCAATCTCTGTTGTTTTTGGACTTAGCCAGTTTCCTTATGGAAAATTGCCAAGTTATGTCCTATTCTCAAAAAAGACCAATTCAACCCAAGCCAATTACTTACTCAAAAGCCTACTCTCAATTGTCAACAAAGTCATGAATACTGATGCTCATTTTGGGTCCTGCCAGACATACTCAGTTGACGTCTGTGCAGTCACCTTCAAGTTTCCTCTTGAGTTTGGCTCTTCTGTCCATTTTTGGACCAAGGTTGTAATGAAGTCATGCTTATAGCTTAGCAACTATGTTTTGTGCAAGCTAGTGACAGGCATGAAACACTCCTCTTTAGCAATCCCTTGTGGCACATAGAGAGCTCATCCTAAGGTATAGCAGCCACTATAGATTCATTTCCGTATCTGGCCATTCTACCCTAGGCTCCAACCCTCTCATCCTCTTGCCAGAGTCTGCCAGCTTGTCCTTGGCGAAACCCCAGACTTAACTGTAATCCTTCCTTCAGTATATCTTAGCTCCCCATGGACACCACTGTAGTTCCATCGGTGGCCACTACGCCCAGTGGCACTGCCAGTACCAAGGAAATACCAGTCTCTGGTCCACAGCTTTTTAAGGTAGGACTTCCTCTTGCTATCAGATAGAAGTGACATTCCAACTCAGTAATTAGCCAAATTGGCTGTTAACTACTGCAGGACACCTTTAGGAATCATTGGTGGGGTCCCCAAAATGCAGCATTGTTGTTTCAGTGGGGGGATGGGGGCCACAGTTCACCATTAGTTCCAGCCCCTTGAGCTCCTGACAAGTTTATTGGAGGTAAAGGGCAGAGTAATAGAGGTCTGGAAATTATATTGTGCCACTGGTGTACAAAGTTTTGTCCCTGTACAGAACCACTTTGTCTATTAAAGTAAATGTGTGAATATTTTCACAAATGTACATATATAGATAATACCATCTCATATATTTGTATCATTACACTACTATCTTATATCTTTAACTAACTAAACCCATCACACCGTGGCTGAACCTTTTAACTAATCAACCCCACCGCACTGTTTCTGAACACTTTAATTCCCCCTCCCACTCTGCCAAGGTCATGCAGTTCCTGGGCCTCCTCCATTGTCAAACCCTAACCACCTGATGCCTGGAGGAAGAACATCTCATCTTCTGCCTTGGGACCCTCCAACCACATGAGATCAATGTGGATTTCACCAGTTTCTTCATTTCCCTTCCCCCCACCCTATCCCAGTTCCAAACTTCCAACTCGGCACTGCCCTCTTGAATTGTCCTACCTGTCCATCTTCCTTCCCACCTATCTGCTCCATCCTCCTCTCTGACCTATCACTTTCACCCCCCCACCTCCTTTTACCTATTGCATGCCCAGTTATCTTCCCCACCACCCTCCCATTTATCTCTCAGCCCCCTTGGCCCACAAGCCTCATTCCTGATGAAGGGCTTATGCCTGAAACATTGATTCTCCTGCTCCTCGGATGCTGCCTGACCTGCTGCGCTTTTCCAGTGCCACACTTTTTGACTCTGATCTCCAGCATTTGCAGTCCTCACTTTCTCCTCCTACTATCTTATGGTCTCATGAAACAATTGGACTATTTATTAACAATTAGATGTACAACTGGCATTGTGTTCTTTGCCACATGACATATATAATTTTCTTTATAATAATATCATTATAACTTCCTGACACTGCCTAAAATTATTAAACTTTTGGAAGGAATGACTGAAAGGAGGAAGATTGATTTGATAGTAATTCCAAAAATACTGTGGACGTCATCTATATTGATGTTTAAGGAAGTTTAACTTCGATAACATATTGAAGCAATAAGTAATACTACTGGAAGAAAGTTTCATCGCTGAAGAAATCAGTTTAATATAAACCATGATATAGAACTGCTGATTGTTCCTTCCATCTTGGTTTTCAAACTTGGGTTCTGTGTGGCTTTTAAACAAGACAATCTTCCACTTAACACAATGTCAAAAAATGATTTGATAAAAATAGCAAATGAATTATTCAATTTTAAATTTGATATCCTAGTTTCTTGGAATGATAATATCTGCAAACTCTTATAGTGTGTTCTGGCATCCCTCAGAATGAGGAAGAACCTACATTTTTGAATATGCAATGAATAGTTGATCCAGAAAGACATCAGTGAGAAACAATCCCATAGGATATTTGTCAATGTGTCTCTTTATTTACCATATTAGCAACAGTTATGCAGGCTGTCTATGTTAACTTCATTTAGTTAAACTTATTGAGAATTGTACAAAAATCTCAAAACAAGCTAGCATTTTGGTTTATGGATGGATTTTTGTCTGTCTCTCCCATGTGATGAGAAGTGTGAAGAGTTATGACCATATGACTTAGAGAAATAATATGAGTTAATGTACATTAACAGGAATATAGAAACATAAGATTAGGCCAATCAGTCCCCCAAGTCTACTAGACCACTGTTGATTACATCTAATCACCTACACAGCTCCATGTTCCTGCCCTATCCCCATTTTCCATTATGCCATTAGCAACTAAAAATCTCTTGTCTTGAACTTATTCAGTAACTGAGCTTCCACAGCCCTCTTTGGTAGATAATTTCAAAGATTCACCAATCTCTGAGTGAAAAAGTTTCTCCTCATGTCAGTCTGAAATAGCTTGCCCTTTACTCTGAGACGATGCCCTCAACTGTCTAAATGGAGTTTGTATGTTCTCCTCGTGTCTGCGTGGGTTTTCTCCGGGTGTTCCGGTTTTGTCCCACAGTCCAAGGATATACAGGTTAGGTGGATTGGCCATACTCAATTACTCATAGTGTCCAGGGATATACAAGCCAGGTGGATTAACCATGGGAAATGTAGGATTACACTGAGAGGTTAGGGTAGGGGCCTGGGTGGGATTGTCTTCCAAGGTTCGATATGGACTCAATGAGCTGAATGGTCTGTTTCTATACTATAGGTATTTTATGATCCTGATCTCAGACTCACAGAGACAGGAAATATCCTTTCTGTAAATACTTTGTCTATTACTTTCAGAATGTTGTAAGTTTCTATAAAATTGCCTTTTTTTTCTAAACTCCAAAGAATACAGGCCCACTCTGCTCAATCTCTCTTCACAGGGTAGTCCAATTATCCCAAGGAATCAGTCTGGTAAATCTCCATCCCACTTCCCCTTTTGCAGATACATCCTTCTGTTGGTACTCATTTTTTCCGATAGTAGGAATAACCAGGCATGGGACCTACACAATATGTTCTTTAAGTCTTTATTGCAGAGGTGTAGCAATTGCATAGATGATACAACTGCTGCAAAGACATGACAGCTTCATAGCTGACATAAAGTAACTGTTTAGATGTTATAAGACAGATGCGTAGATATTATAAGGCACCTGCTCCTGTCTGATCACATTCTTACACCCTTATGTTTTCTGTGGTTTGGGTGTAACTGCATTTGTTAATTTCTATAGCAATCTTAATATCTGTAGCAATGTTAATTTCTATAGCAATGACACTTGTAGCTGATCTCTGTGGTTACCGTCCTGCTGTTCACCTTAGTGTTTCAACCATTTTAAAGGTCTCGCGTTCCCTCTATAATCAGTTCCCCATTTAGTAACATAAAACTACTGTTCTTGCCCTATAAGTATCTGCTAAGAACTCATCCATGATCTAATCAAGTCCCATTATGTTTTCCCTGATCTAATTAAGTCCAATTTAACTCTTTCTTGTTCTGTGGGCTTCTAATGAATCCCACAACTCCCCCCTTTTTGATTCTTAATAACTTACTAAGAATCATTATATATGTTGAGCAGATAACATTCCTTGCTTCTGCTAGAAACATCAAGATACCATAGCTTAACAGGACTAAAGGTTTGAGCTTGACAACATTTGAAAAATTAAACACAAACATACAAAGCTAGAAAACGTTATTTTTCCTTACATAAGTATAAGTTAAATACAAAAAGATGTTAACATACAACTCATGCTTTGCAATGGAAGTGCACATTACTAGAGATATTGAAACCATTGCAAGCCCATAAACAGAGTAAGGTTCTTCACAGTGGAGGAGGGGCATTAGCTGTTTTGATTTGTGATGCGTGTATCCAGGCTTTCTTGCCTTGCGCCTTGATGGCTGATTGTGTTGTCAGAAGAACTTGTTATGGGCTTTCCCAGTTGGCACCCAATGGTTCTTTGTGTATTTTCTTAATGTAAACCCAAGTGCCGGGGACTATGTTGTGTCTCCCTTCAGGAGGATCACCCAACACTGCTGCAACCTGGTAGTAAACAGACAGGAGGCTGGAAGTACACAGCGAGCCAGGCAGCATAAGGAGGTGCGGAAATCAACATTTCGGGTGTAACCCTTCTTCTGGGCCCTGAAGAACAATTACACCCGAAACATCGACTTCTTCACCTCCTGATGCTGCCTGGCGCTGTGTTCTTCCAGCCTCCTGCCTGTCTACTTTCGATTCCAGCATTTGCAGTTGTTTTTTGTCTGCAACCTCTTGGGAGGCATAACAAACAGCCTTTGTCATATTCTGAATTGTTTCACATTTTCCTGCTGAAATATTTTGTCCCAGTATTCTTCCTAGGCAATTTGTGCCTTCTTAAGATTTGCCTTATGCCCATGGGAGTGTAAATGGTCAAGGAGGACACATAAATCCCCCGCCCCCATGTTGTTCTTCAGTCTGGGATGCTATTAGAATTTCATCCATCTATTGAATTACTGTAGATACTATCAGACACAATTCCCGCAAGTGATTTTGCACAGCTATATGGAATACAGTAGGGCTACTGTGAAAGACCTGCGGCAAACGGGTCCAGAGATACTGTTGTTGTTGGGTGGTAAAAGCAAACCATGGTTGTACCTCAGGGGCCAGAGGAACCAACCAAAGGCCGTTGGTTATGTCGATCACTGAAAAGTATTTGTGTTCCAGTCACAAAGAATTAAAAATGTAGAGGGGTCTGCAACCAAAGATGCTTTCTGATCAACACATTGGTTCACTTTCCTGTAATCTACTTTCAGACACCAAGTTCCATCAGACATTTTAGCTGGCCATACCAGGCTATTAGATGAACTATGGACTATTATCAGTACACCTTGTTGCTCTAATTGTTTGATTATGAGTAGAATACCAGCAATGTGGACCTGATGAGATATTCTTTAGTGCATGGCGAGGCAACGCCAGTGAAAGTAACTGGAGTCATCTTTAACAGGCTGCAGTCATTTTATCCATTGCCCCGATTGGATAACCCCACCGTTCTTCCTATTCAAGCAGCTGTATTGACCAGTTGACATGGCAATGCTGGAAGTGTAATTATGAATTTATTTGAGTTAATGCATCCATTCCTAATAGGTTTGTTGTATGGGCCTAACCCAGACAGGTATAACAATCTCCTGTGGTCCTAGCCTTATTGGCAATGGCTTGGTCTTTTCAATTTTTAGTGCCTCCCCCCCTACTCCTATTGTGTTTCTCCGCTCTCCCTCCAATGGTAAATCACTTAAAGGTAGACATGTTAGTTCTGCACCAATGTCTAAAAGACAATTAATTTCCTTATTGTCCACCTCCATCGTGACATAGCAGCCATCTGGACGGTTTTCTAACGTTGCTGAAACAGGGGCTAAAAAATTGGAAGTGGGCTGTGCTCGTTTTTTGTGAGATTGGTAAGTTCTTTCAGCTGAAGTTCTGTACAGCTCTGGAGCTGCTCCAAAAGACTAAGGTGCTCCTTTAAAGACAGTTTATCCCAACCAGACGATTCTGACTTGGAGTTTGTTTTCTACCTGGACTTTTCTTTTTTAACCTACAATTTTCAGCCCAGTGGCCTTCCTTTCCACAATTGTAGCACATCCTGGGTGCTTTTCAGTGCTGGGAGCTCTGAGTCTGTATAGTTCTGAGTTTCAATTCCATATTTCTCTTCAAGCAATTTGCTTCCTCAATTACATTACCAAGAGGACGTGAATTTTATCCAAATTGTGGCATTGTATTTTTAACATTTTCGTCAGTTCAGGCTTCAAGCCTGTTAACAAAGTGAGTTTTAATGGGGCCAAATTTTGACCTGCCAATTCCTCTGGATTGCCATGAGGAGCTAGTCCAGAATGCTCATCAAATCTTTCTGCAAAGTCTCCAACTTCTTCATTTCCCTTCTGTTGGCATGTCATTATCTTATTCCAATCAGTTTTAGATGAGCTGTATTTATAAAGCCAACTTTGGATTGCCCACCAACTAGCCTTTAAATCCTACCTATCCTGTCCCAGACTGGACTTAACTCTGGATTACAATTTTTATCCTGCTCTGGCAGAGAGGATTTAAACTCTGATCATGGGGTGTAAGATGCATAGATCCTTGAGTTTTTCCTAACTCATTCCATGTGCTCACACCTCCCTTCTTCGGGTGGGGCAAATCTTTGGACCATCTCTCAACTAATTGTGGATCGAGGGCTCATGGGTTGATCATTGGCTATATTCATATCTGGCTCCCTTGTTCTTCAACTTTCATGGAAACAGGGCAACCCTCATCATCCTCTGAGCTACTAGAGGTCTCAGAACCTCCGTCAGGATATTAAGCACTTCTTCATACCATGGGTCTTACTCAGACCCATGTCTAGAGTAGAGAGGTTGGCTACACTGGGACAGTCAGATAAGGAGGTGGTATGGGTGATGTGTTTTTGTTATGTTCTACTTCCTTCATGGCTTCAGTCATTTTCTCTTTAGTAGTTTTCAATTCTGCACAGACTGTTTTTAATTGTATTTCTAGGTTGTTCATTTCACTATCATGATTCAATTTTTAAATTATTTCTTGTTGCTGTCTAAGCTGTTGCATTACACACAGTGACCATTGAATCCTTTTTTTTCCCATTTTAATTGAGTACTTTTTCCCCAAATTCATTTTATATTATCCAGGAGCCACTGTCCCATGGAGATTCCATACTTTTGACGGATTTTAAGTAAGGTGTTAAACAGATCATATTGTAGCTCAATATATTCTCTCAATTTCTGCAAGATTTCATCTTCTAACATGTCAGGGGTGTTTGCCTACCTTTGACTGTAGTAGGTAATTCCCATTTAGACACCATGCCTGGCTTTCTGCCTAGATTTGAAATGAAATAGATACTCTAAGAGTCATAGAGAAAGGTTCCCCTTCCCTGTCCTTTGCCGCCACAGACATTTGTATTCCTTTAGACTCAAACTGAAATCAGTTAGCAGTTTCAGATTGTGTCAGACAGGGGAAAGTTTCGAACTGTCATTTCTACCCGAGGACTTTTAATAAAAGAGCAGTCCTTACCTCTGGGCACTGATTTGAGTGAAGTGGTCTTCGCCCTCTTTATCCTTTTGCAATCGTGTTGACTACACCAGAATTGGGAACTCATTTTCCCCGATAATAGGACTAACCAAGCACAGGAACTACACAATGTCTACTTTAAATCTTAATTGCAGAGGTGTAGCAGTTACATAGATGATACAACTGTTGCAAAGATGTGACAGCTTCAGAGGGTATAAAGTAGCTGCTCCTGTCTGATCACTGCTCACATTCGTACATACTTGTGTTTTCCATGGTTTGGGTGTAACTGTATTTGTTAATTTCTCTAGCAATGTTAATTTCTATTGCAATGGCACTTGAAACTGATCTCTGCAGTTGCTCCCTGCTGTTCACCTGAATGTTTCAACTATTTTAAAAGGTCCTGCATTCCCTCGATAATCACTTGCCCATTCGCAATACAAAACCACTGTTCTTGCCTTGTAAGTGTCTGCTCAGGACTCATCCCTGATCTAATCAAGTCCCATTATGTTCTTCCTGACCTAACTAAGACCATTTTAACCCTTTCTTGTTCTCTGGGCTTCCACTGAATCCCATACTTCTTTAGACAAGGGAACTGAAACTGTACACATTAACCCAGATACAGTCATAGCAAGGTTCTATACAATTAAGCAAAACCTCTTTACTCCTGTACTCAAACTTGTTTGTGAAAAAGGTTAACATACTGTTTACCATCTGTATTGAATATCCTTTAATGAATATCCTTTATTGTCACATGTATTCTATATCAAATAATGAAAAATGTGTACCATCACTCATACAGTGTTCATACATAAGCACCAGAATGAAATAAAGATAACTTAAAAAGAGTCCAATGTTTCCCTCTCCACTGTCACAGCATACCCCTGTCAGAGTCCTGCTCCGGGCTTTCCAGCCCAGCCCATGCCATGTCACCCACCATCAAGGAGCTACTCCAGGTTTCCCAGGCTGACTGACCGTCTCTATAGCGATGCTACCTCTGAAAGCTCTGGAGCCCATTGAAGCCGCCTCGTGCTGAAGAGCTCTCTTTATCAGGTAAGTTTGAGGACAACAAAGAAGGGGTAGAAGGAAAAAGAAAAAAAGTAAAATGCAGACGAAGAGGACAAGCCTGGGCACAGGAGCCCAAACATTCCCTACTCTGCCACCGCCATCTTTGGCTCTAATTACTTTCTGCATTTGCATTCGTGCTTTTAATGACTCGTGAACAAGCACACCAAGGTACATTTGGATATCAACAGTTTTCAATCTCTCACCATTTAAGAAACATTCTGTCCATCTACCAAAGGGAATAATTTCATGTTTCTGTACATTATATTCCATCAATCATGCTCTTGCCTACTCATTCACCATGAAGAGATCCCCTGAAGTCGCTTGCCTACTCATTCAGCATGTATAGATCCCCTGAAGTCTCTTTGTCTATTAATTCTGAATTTATAGATGCTTTGAAGTCTCTTTGCATCCTCCTCACATTTCACATTCCCACCCAGTTTTGCATCATTTGCAAATTTGGAAGTGTTACAATATGTTCCCACATCTAAGTCATTGATACACATTGTGAACAGCTGAAGTATGAGCATAGATCCTTACAGTACCTAGCACTCACAATCTGCCAACCCGAGAAAGAATCTGCTTGTCAACCAATCCTCAATGACTGCTAGTATTTTACCACTAATTCCATGTGCTTTAATTTTGTTGGGGTGCTTTGTCAAAGATTTTTTGAAAATTCAGATTTACCACATCTACTGACACCCCCCCCCCCCCCCCCCCCCCACACACACACACACACACACACATCAAATTTACTGATAATGTTATTAAAAACTCAAGTTTGTCAAACATGATTTTCACTTCATGTTTCATAAATCCATGTTGAGTCTGTCCAATCAGATCATTACTTTCTAATGATCTGGTATTTTCCTCCTTAATAATAGGTTCCAGTGGTTTTCCCTACTATTTTTTGCTGGTTAACAGGTTTGTCAAACCTTGGTTTCTCTTTCTACCTTCTCTGTTCAACAATAGTGACAATTGCAATTTTCCAACCTGCAGGGACAAGAAAAAAGAGTTACGTTGATTTCAAAATGTTAACTCCATTTCTCCCTCCACAGATGCTGTCAGACCTGTTGAGTTTGTCATCCATTTCTGTTTTTATTGCTTATTTAGTTTCTCTGTCATTTCTCCATTCCTATTACACATGCTCCTGTTTTTGCTTGTATTGGACCCATATTTATTTTTGCTATCTTTTTTATTTTATGAGAGATACTCTTGCATTACATCTCTATGAGTCTGGCTATTTTATATTCAAATTCTATTTTCTCTTTCTTTAACAATTTTTTTGTTTTCCTTTGCTGAATTAAAAAATTCCCCCAATCCTCAAGTTAGAACTTGTTTAGCAACTTTATAAGCTTCTACTTTGATTGCATAATTTCTTCAAATGCCCTTGTTAGCCATGAATGTCCTGTATTTCCTGTTGATGATTTTTGCCTTCGGAATGATGAGCTACAGATTGATTTCCATACTTGAAAACTGACATTTCACTTGTGTTGCACAAAACTCTGCTGGAAGTCTATATTTATAGACACTAACTCCTTGTATAGAATATAATATATGATTAAATATAACAAGAGTAACAGGCTTCATATGATCAAAGGTCAAGCAATATTTTTCAATGTTTTCATCTCACAAATACATGAAATAATTACTTAGGTGATGTGAGATAATTATAAGAAAATTAATGTAATAGAAATTCATTTAATCAATGCATTTTACATATGAAAGACTTACACTGTATCTAACTGTGACCATAGCATTTAGATAATAAATACTAGAGTTTAACATAGATTTTTTTTGGGTAGGGGTATTGAATCGATTTGTTCCTCATGGCAAGTTAAAATCTAGGCAATCATACGCAATCACATGTTTTGCATTATTAATAAGAATTGAATATGTCCTATTGTGTTATGTGGTTCAGTAGTTTCTATAATTATCTTGAAAATTCTTAATGCTTGTGCATTATTCTAGTCATTGCAAATTTTTACAGGAACTTTATTCAAGACTACAGGACACCTGATACAGACAGGGGACAGAGACTGGGAATTGTACTTTTGCTTATGTTAGACATACTGGAAATAGTGCAGAGGGTGAAATGTTTCATTCTATTGATGGGAAACTGTTTAATTATATGGCAGAATGAATAGATAACTAGTTTATCAATGAATGCATTAATATGACTTCCTTTTCTGGTCCCTGCATTCACCGTTACTTTTATAATAGTTCTTTCTGTTCATGAACTATCTTTCTGCTTCATTCTATTGATGAGAAACTGTTTAATTATATGGCAGAATGAACAGATAACGAGTTTATCAATGAATGCACTAATGCTCCCTTTTCTGATCCCTTTGTTCTTTCTGTTCTTTAAATTGGCTGACACCAATCCTCACCTCAAGAGATCCTCGGCACAGCTGACTCTCCAACTGTCCTCGGCACTGACCCTCCAACCTCCCTTTTCTGACTGGTCTTTGAACTTATAAGGCTAAATCTTAGGGATGTTTTGGCAAAGTGTCAATTGCATTGAGCTTTTTGGAGGGCTTTTCTCAGCGAGGCCTAGCAGCTTTCTCACCATTTATGAGCAAACTTGCCTCATTAACTACCTACCCCACCTGTATGGTATCACTCTCGTCTGATTTTAGCCGCACCATTACCACATGCCATTGCCAGAACAACTCACCATTCAGTGGATATCTGCCAAAAGACCAGCCTTCCTGGCACCCACACTATATTTAAAAGCCCACTGTGCAGCTTGAGGAGCACTGCATCTAAAAGGTGCCATGTTTGGTGATGCAAAGTCATTCTGGAAACATCAGAAATGGAGAAGATGATGCAATGATTGTCAGATTCACTGATTCTCCTTTATCTGTGCAAGAGTTGACAAGTTAAAGCAAAATCAACAGGTTTGTCAAATATAATTTCACTTTCATTATCCAAACTGATATTTCCCCATTTTACCATTATTTTCTAACGTATCACATGCTTTATGAAGTGTTCTAACATTCCCCTACTAATGATGTTATATTAATAGCTCTCCATTCTTTCTCTCTTGTTGAATACTGGCGTTATATTTACCACTTTCCAATCTTCTGGAATTTTTCTGGAATCTCTATAGTTTTGAAGAAAAACATCAAGGCATCCATTGT
Source organism: Chiloscyllium plagiosum (assembly GCF_037043375.1). Classification (NCBI taxonomy): domain Eukaryota; kingdom Metazoa; phylum Chordata; class Chondrichthyes; order Orectolobiformes; family Hemiscylliidae; genus Chiloscyllium; species Chiloscyllium plagiosum. Next base: position 70,961,791 of record NW_028270140.1, read on the forward strand.
CTCTATAGCTACTTCCTTCAACACTCTTGGTTTTAGTAATTGTATGCAGAAATAACTTAAAATAACTCCACAGAGGCAGGTTTCCCATCATCAGGTTACTTGTTATTTACACATGAAAGTTCTTGACTCCAGAACTGCCTCTTCAGAATCAGCTTTCAGAGCGCAAGAACCTCTGACTCCTATTTATATCTGTCAGCCCGGGTTCCCTGATCTGACCAGATTAACAGCCCCAATCAGGAAACTCATATTCCATGCGGTCCAGCTGGCTGACATCACTACATAGCGATTAAGAGGACAAATGGTATGTTGGCTTTAATTGCAAGAGAATTACTTCCACTTGTGCATTCAAATCATAACTGTGTTGCAAATGTTTTTTTCCTTCTCCTCTCTCCAACAAATGCTCCACCAGCAAACATGAAGGTGTTCACTTCTGCCTTCAGTCTGCATCCTGTTTTCTAAAGAACATATACATACACTTATAGCTACACATACAAATCTTAGTGAGTTATGAGAAGATTTGTAGCTCAGGTTGAGGTTCTGGATGTAGGCTTGCTCGCTGAGCTTGATGGTTCATTTCCAGATGTTTCATCACCCTACTAGGTAACATCTTCAGTGGGCCTCCAGGCGAAGCACTGCTGCTGATTCCTGCTTTCCATGTATATGTTTGGGTTTCTTTGGGTTTGTGATGTCATTTCCTGTGGCTATGTCATTTCCTGTTCTTTTTCTCAGGGTGTGGTAGATGGGATCTAACTCGATGTGTTTGTTGATGGAGTTCCGGTTGGAATGCTATGCTTCTAGGAATTCTCATCCATGTCTCTGTTTGACTTGTCCGAGGATGGATGTGTTGTCACAGTCGAAATGGTATCCTTCCTTGTCTGTATGTAAGGATACTGGTGAGAGAGGGTCATGTCATCCTTACATACAGACAAGGAAAGACACCAGTTTGACTGTGACAACACATCCATCCTAGGACAAACCGAACAAAGCCATGCATGAGAATTCCTAGATGCATAGCATTCCAACTGGAACTCTATCGACAAACACATTGAGTTAGACCCCATCTACCACCCCCTGTGAAAAAGAACAGGAAATGACATCACCATAAGAAATGACATCACCACAGAAAATGACATCACCAACCCAAAGAAACCCAAACATATAAGTAGAAAGCAGGAATCAGCAGCAGTGCTTCGCCCGGAGGAACACTGAAAATGTTACCTAGTAGGGTGACGAAACATCTGGAAATGAACCATTCAGCTCAGCAAGCAAACCTACATTCAGACACATTTAAATGGACTAATCCATGGACATTCAGTATCATTTCCACATAAATCAGTCTAGAAGGCTATGTTCCTAATCCTAATCAGTGATTTACAGCAGTATTAAAATCCCCCTTTGATAGTACAACCACACATTGTATTATTCATTTGATTCTGTTATATAAATTCTGTTGAGAAGTTCTCATTTTAGATTGCCTTTATTGCAGTCTGCCATTGTTACCTTTTGTTGATATTGTCTCTCAACATATAATGAGGTGTATCAAGCTTACCCTGCCCAGAGGGTGCCAGACTACTATTAATCCTATATGCTATCTACTTGTAAACTCAAGATGCACTGCTTCAGTTTCTGTCTGCCCTTGAGGCATCAGTTCATCTTCCTTAATTCATGGACTTTTTAGAATGTATAAAATTATCATTCCTCCTTGTCTGTCTGTTTTATTTCTCCAGAATATCTTATATTGAGGTAATTTGAATTAATTCACAGTTTCTGAAGTGAGACACACTTCTGTAATCTCTATAGCTTAGATATTACTGTCAGTGATATCAATGGACGAATACTTAACACATTCGTAAGACATTCCTCTGATATTTTAACTCAGGCATTAGCTCAGTTATTTTACATTTAAATGTTAATTTAAATTTAAATTTTAAATGAGCTATCTATTAAACTAACAGACTGAGAACTGTCATATGAGTGCATCAAAGGGATGATTTTATGCAATCATATTCTCAGAGGGGAGCCTTGTTTGCCAAGAGTGTATATTATGAAATTGTGGATAAATTTCCAGAAATGTTCCATTCCAGCCTAGATATCTGAAAATAATATCATGAGCAGTGAGAACTGGATAGTCACTCATTTACTCCTATTGTTTTATTCATTGCTGTCTATCTCTATGAAAGGCCTGGTATAATCAAGACTATGTAATTCTATATCAGACATATTTCATTTTTAAGGGAACATAATTTCCTTTTGAAACTACTGACTGCTTTGTTTCTACCTTGCAATTCACACAGTCTAACAACATCTCTCCGAATACTCTCCGAATAATCTCCTTAAAACCTGCAAGATTAAAACTTTCATTCTAAAACAAAATATCCCAGTGGCTCAGTGGTTAGCACTGTTGCCTCACAGCACCAGGGACCTGGGTTCAATGCCCGGCTCAGGTGACTGTCTGTGTGGAGTTTGCACATTCTCCCGGGTACACCGGTTTCTTCCCACAATCCAAAGATGTGCAGGCCAGGTGAATTGGCCATGCTAAATTGCCCCATAGTCAGGGTTGGGGAATGGGTCTGGGCGGGTTACTCTTCGAACGGTTGGTGTGGATGTGTTGGGCCGAAAAGCCTGTTTCCACACTGTAGGTAATCTAATCTAATCAAAAACATTAATGCTAATTAATAAAGGGAACAAGGAAGTTACTTTGAAACATAATTTATTTTGCAAGATTAAGGAAGTAATTTAACTTGAGGGAGAATATGGCCAGTTATCAGTAGTGATACAGAGAGAGAAAAACAAGTTATTCAAGTAGTTAGAGATCTGAGGCAAAGGAAATGGTGCACAAATTGTAGTATTAATAACAAAAGTTTTATCAGGAGTCAGAAGATGGTTAAAAAAATCATATGAGGCCCCCAATAAAGAGGTGGGAATTTTAATTCTGAAAACTGATGGGTTTGGGTCAGGCTTGGATCAAAGTCTTACAAAACAACTTCCCAACTCAAGTCTGCCTCAAAACTGGCACTTCTAGCATTAATTGAGGTGAGATGATGGTTGAAATAAAATCGGAAATTTTATTTCTGGAATAACTCAGCAGGTCTGGCAGCATCTGTGGAGAGAAATTGTTTAATGTTTCAGGTCCAGTGACCATTCTGCAGAACCAAGCCATTAACTCTGCTGTCTCTGCACAGATACTACCTGACCTGTTGATCCTTTCCAGCAATTTCTGCTTCTGTTTTTGATTTCCAGCATCTGCAATTCGTTGTCATTTTTGTTAAGGTGTTGGTTGAGTGACTAATCTGATCAAAGAGGCTGGTTAGTACTTTAATTAACAAAGCTGCAAATCATATTGTTATCTGAATTTAACTCTAACAAGTTGGATTTCCCAAGTCTTGGAGAAACCCTAATTATGTCCTTGTGAGGAAGTTGCTGATCAGCAAGTTCATTCCTGCAAACCTAAATTTTCAATAATCTAGCCCATCCTGTCTGAACAACCCCACCGTATTCTAGACATCCCCACATTCCTTGTGAGACCTCCGCCGCAGCAGTCCCCTCCTACCAAGAAAGAAATGCCGAACCCCGGACTTCTACTTCCAAGCAACCTCAAGGGTCACTGATACCTCCACCCACCAAATCAATCCCAAGGTCTCTGAATCCTGTACCTGCAAGTCCTTTTATCTCCAAGCAGACACACAATCACCCATTCAGACTTCCAATCACTTCCCAAATACCCCACCTTCTCACCCCACCTCCACAAGCCAAATGTTTCAGATTGCCTCAATCAGCCTCTGCTCAGCCTCCCATAAAGTCCTGGATCTTCCCGCTAAATCTTCACTGTAATCTTCACTGGCCCAATCAAGTCATAGACAGTTCCCTGAGACTAGAACATAACTCCTGCATTATTTATAGTTTATGAAAGTAGACAAATCAGAGCCAGAGTACAATAGGCCCACTAGCAGTCGATGTATTTTAAAAAAGATACCTGAAGTTATCTTAAAGGATGTTTCTTATGACCACTAGCTAAACTAAGAGACTATCAGAGCTATGCAACACTGGTTTCCAGATGCATACGTATTACAGACACATGTTATGTGTGCATGCATTTAAAGCAGAAGTTTGCAATTGAACTCACCACAGGTTTGTATTGCATGCCACATTCCATCTTAATACTCCACAGATCATGCACTGATAATAAGAGTGATGAAGGGTCTACCAATGTGATGTGTTTTAGGGAAAAGTTCAGTGTATACTGTGGTCAAGGATGCTGAACTGGACATTGCTGAGTGTATGGGACCAATGATCTGCGTCTGAATTAAGCTCTTAAAGGTGACCATATTTTACACTGTTATTAAACTGTAATAAGTGAACCAGTTTATTTAGCAGAGTAATATGTGTTGGAGCATCTGGTTTAATTAAAGGAACAAACTCTGGCTATTTTTCAAGCAAGGAGTAGACACTTATCATCTAACGTCAAGTGTTTGGTTTTAATCATAGTTTTTATATCACTGTGACCTAGATCACTGTCTATGACACATGAGATAGTGTGTTGTCTTTCCCTAGAAGATGTAGCAGCAGTTGATGGATGTTTTCTCATCGCTAACCTCATTACTACCAGCTTCCCATTCATCTAATGAAATGCTGTGATAGAGTGAGCCAAGGCACTATAAATCATGCTATTCTTGTAGCCCTTAGCAGATTCATTAGAAACACTAGCTATATATCTATTCAAAAGAAGAATAAAATAAACATGTGCATATAGAGGGCAGCTTGCCTTCATTGCTTGTATTATCTCTCAGATTTCATAAAATTCTGCTTAATTCCATTTGTGTCATTTGTGATAATCCTCAAGAAAGTGTGAGTCTGAGATCACTGTGACCTTAAGTCGACCACATGACCAGCTGAAACAAATGAGTGCATTGGCCAGAGGTCGAGAAGGCTTTACAAAAGTGAAATTATTTTGATATCAAAAACTGTATTAGAAAGCGTGAATAAGAAAAAAAGGAGGCAGGAAATAACCGTCAATTATTCATCGCCTGCTTTCAGTCAGTTATTAACAGTCCAAGAGCTCTTGGCCAAACTCTTCAATTTTACAATGGGAACAGCCTTGTCAAAGTAATTTGCTCTCAGCAATCGCTAAATGATCAGTATGAAAACAGAGCTGGCTTCAGTGAACAGATCTCTGTGACTTGCATGAGTGCTTTGCATGCTGGAACAGATTCATTATTTTTAGATGACTTCCTTTTTTCCCCTCAGGACTCCTTAGTGCACAGCTGAATGTCAGCCTGATTGAGATCCTGAATGCATTTTTAAAAGAAAGCTGTTACATTTCTTAAGTTTTATTCATATACAATGATGAGCTAGCCCAGAGGTAACCTACTTTATCAATAGGAGATTGTGATCATGCTCCTTGGCAAAGGCATTGATGAGGACGGGGGAGATAATAGAGCTTAGGTAACAAGATAAAAAGAAAAAATGAAATATGTGCCTGAATGCTAAGGATAGATTATTTCTTTTATAGAAATGTAGAAAATTAACATATCCAGATTTGGATGACTTGAAATGACTGTCTCATGTAATATTCTGTCACCTTGTTACAGAGCCTCATATTTATCATTGAAACTGGCAAATCATTAGAGTGTATGTGAATATAAATCAAGAAACTAAAGCTGTGGTGTTCTCAGCACAAAATGTAGCTGCTATAGTATGAGAAAAGGGATGTATCATAGTTATTTTCAACTTCAAACAAAATGGATTTGTCTCTGTTAGAACCAATTAGCACTGTCTGAACAAGCATGCTGTCACTATCCAGTCATTTCCTGATATATTTCTCTTATATCAAAAAGTTCCTACCAATAAATTTCAATGGGCTGAGCACTTTTGCTTCAGTTATATCATTTTCCTCATGAATGTACAATACTTGGGAGTGGTTATCTGCCATTGTTCATACAAAATTAACAAAAATACTTCTCAAGTATATTTTATTTTGAAAATATTTGTTAATAATACATAGAGAAAACATGGATATTAGCCTTAAAATGAAATGTTGGTGATATAAATGATGCAAAATGTTTAACACACTGTCATAATATTTCTTTCTGCACTGTTGTAATGGAATTGTTAACACCTTTTATATTAAAAAAAAGAACACTAGAAGAGTTCAATTGACGTTTTGTCCTCAAATGTGACCAATAGTGGTTTCTAACCTTGAGTCTGAATTAGACTCACTTGGTAGAAACTAATGTTTGCCATAATTGTGCTTTGGCAAGAAAGTAATGCCTTATTTGTAAGATTGGGCTAACAAAGTGCAAAAACATTTTTAACTTTTCAAATAATAAACTATAGTGTTTCAAAATGATGGTAGGATCGTAAGAGATTATACTTGACTGATGGCACTTTAAGAAGCCCCATGCTAGTTGCAAACTTTATAATCTCACCAAAGACAGTTCATTTGAACACTCCAATAGATGATGATGATTAAACATGAAATTTGGGGTGACACTCAGTTCAATCCTTTGGCAATTGCCTACCAAAATCCCAGACTTCACATTAGTGTTTAATCATTTTTTAAGGCTTATTCCTTTATGCAATTTGGACTCATCTATGTCAAGTAATATATTGAAAATGACACAAATCAAGAAAGCTAGCTGCCCAAGTCAAAATAATCCTCATAATGGCAAGTTTCACAGTTTCACAGGTCATTTCCAGAATTGACAAGATTGAATAAATTTGAATAAGACTTAGGAACAGAAATTGTCCATTCATTCCCTCAAATCTGTCCTAATATTCAATTAGATTGTGGTTCACTTATAGCTCAACTCCATTTATCCCCTTTTGTTCTATATCATAGAATGCTTACAGTATGGAAGCAGGCCATATGGTCCATTGAGTCCACACTGCCCAAAAATTGAAAACAGTGGTCCAAGGTTTTGATTAAGGCTCTGTAAGGTTGCAGAAATGCTTTCTCATGAATAAATTCCAAATCCCTTGTGATAAGTGTGAACACTTCATTAGTCTGAACAGTAAGTGCTGAAAAAACTCAACAGACCTGATAGCAACTGCAGAGAGAGAAACAGGATGGCCATTTCAAGTACAACATGACTACTTCAGAACTCAAGAGAAAAGAGAGAAGGTGATGGGTTTTTTTATGGTTGAGAGGAATAAGTGGTACAAAAGAAAAGGTCAAGCTAAAAAGCAAGGAGGGTGAGAGATCACAGGGTCAATGATCACGAGGCAAAGGCTGTGGTAATGATTGTAGAGAAGGGAGTTAGATCCAGATTAGATGTTAATAGCATCTGTACGGCTGTACGAAAAGCAAAATGAAGGAGTGGAAAGTGAATGATATGAAGCAGAAGATGGGGTAAATAAAATGGAGGATGTGGACTGATGTTGTCTAACTCAATATTGAATCCAGAAACTTGTAAAGAGCTGCAGTGTAAAATGAGGTTTTGTCCCTCTGGATGGCATTGAATTTCAACGGAACACTGTAGCAGAGCTAGTATAGAGAGATGAGCTTAGGGAAAAGGTGGTGCATGAAAACAGCGAGTTACTGGAAGGTCAGGATTCAGCTTGTGAAGGATCCCTCCCACAACTCTTTCTCAGATGCATCAATAACTTTATGTGTTGTTTCCTGCTCCTATCCAGACTGGAATGATTAGTCAATTTTGCTTCCAGTTTTAAATCTTCTCTCACCTTCATCTGATCCACATCTAACTCTTCTCTTACCTTCCCCTCTCTGTCTCCATTTCTAGGGATAGGCTGTGCAATGATTTTCATTACAAATCTACCAATTCCAACAGCTATGTTAACTATACTTGCTCATCTCTGATTGCTGTAAAGACTCAATTCCATTCTCCTATTTCTCTATCTTTGTTGTTCTGAGGATGCTAGCTTCCTCAACAGTGCTTCTGACATGGCTTCCTTTTCCCTCTTTTCCTCAAATCTACACACTGCTCCCAGCCCACTCCCCCACCCTTATCCCCTTACCCCCACTACAGTGAATACAGCTTATAACTATGTCTGACCCAATTCTCACACCTCTGCCTTCACCCTTTCCCTTATTTTCCAGACTGCCACAGGGTTCCTCTTGTCCTCACTTTATACCCCACTAGCCTCCAAGTGAAAAGGGTCAGCTTCCATTAGTTCCATCACCTCCAGCATATGCTACCATTTCCCCTCTACTCTCCAGTTAGCATTCTGTTCTGTTTGTGACCCCATCATGCACTTTTCTATCATCCCCAGCACCTTTTCTACATTCCATGACATCATATGCAATCTCAACATCTGTAACACTTGCCTTTTTAACCTCCTCCTTCCTCACTGTCCAAGATTTTAAACTCTCCTTCCAGGTGAAGCAGTGATTTACTTGCGATACTTACAATCTGTGGTATTTACTGCTCATAATGCAGTTTCCAAGGCAGGAGGATGGCCAAATGCAGATGGTCATTTACTATTTTAAAATGCTATTTTACTCTCATACTAACATTTCTGCACTAGGTCTGCTGCAGTGTTCCAATGAAGCTGATGAAGCTGAACACTAGATGGAGGAATGGCATCTCATTTTCTGTTCTTGGTTTAGGCACTTGATTGTGTTCTGGACAAAAAGTTCAAGTTCAAAAACACCGGATCATGAACTCTGTCCTGCATTTTCTCTCCCCCATCTTCCACCCTCCCCCAATGTCTGGTTTTCTTGATCTTCAGTGCAGCTGACCTATATTCTTCTATTAACACCTACTCTGAAACTATTTCATTTTTCTACATGCACAGTCACTCCTTTGGCATTTTGTTCTGTAACATGTATAATATCCAATCTCCCTTAAGCCCCAGCCTGCCCTTGTTGTTCTGTTGTATCCCATTTGCTCCTCTTCACCTTTATCTACAGTAAAAAAAACAATCATTTTTTTCACTTTGCCCCTCAGTCCTAAAGAAAAATTATATTGCTTTTAAAACATTAACTTTGTTTTTCTCTCTACAGATAGTGCTAGCACTGCTGAGTTTCTCCAATACATTCTGTTTTTCTTTCAGATTTCATGCATTCACAATCTTTTGCTTTTGGTTCCATTGGATGGTATACTATTTTATAGATTCAAGACAAGACAGGCAATGTACCATCAACACAGTGATGTGACATCTAGACAAGTGGTATTCCGATCTAAAGATCATCACTTTCAGTCTCTCCCTACTCATTGTGATGGAGTCAGTATATTGGGTTTAGTCAGTCAGTTATGTGCATGTAATATAACAGTAATAGCCAGTAAGCACACAGGTCAGACTATGCATAAATCTGAAAAATCAAAATGTAAGTCAAGTCATTCATAAAGTTCAAGACAACAAGAACTCAGTTTTTGTGATATATGTTATATGTACTAAATGGATAACATTCAAAGCATTTTATAAGGGCAGTGGAGTTAGACCCAAGAAACCTTATCATTCATCTTTTTTGATTCCATCCTTATGCTTATGCATTAGCTTTTAGTCATTTATATATCTGAATGCCACACTCCATTTGCCTCATTGTACCCAATCGCTCAGCTTTAAGAAAGAAATTCATTTGCCTTTCTCAGATCCAAGATGGACAACATCACACTTCTCACATTGAACTTCATTCACTTAATTTCAAACTAACACTTAATTTGTCAATGTGCCTTTACATTTTTCTCCTTTCCTCACAACCTACTTTGAGCCTAAGTTCATGCCACCTTCAAGCTGGTATCTAAGTTATCAATTTTTATCATGAAAATTTGATGCTATTTTACTGATTCCTCAGGGACAGCACTTGTCACAGCCTGGCTATCAAGAAAAACCCTTTATCTATATTCTCTGCCTTCTATATTATCAACAATAACAAGTTTCCTCCAATTCAAGGTAATTTAATTTTGCTAACAATCCAATGTAGAGATCCTCATCAAATTCTTTCTGAACATCCATATGGTGTCGGATTGCATCCTGCTGTCTCTGCATTTTGTCAATGCTGACCAATATGGAGGGTCGATACCATAACAGGGAGGTAATTATGAAACTAAACTGGTGAATTCACCACACTTTTGTGGTGCATTTGAATCTTACTGGTGGTTAACAGAAAGCACAAAGCTTCAGAACATTAAGAGCTTAAATGGGATGATAAAGAAGTGACACAGTGCTGCTTTATTTGGTAGCTATGAAAAGGAAACCTGCATGCCACACATGAAGGAACAGCATGGGCACTGACAGGTAAAGCCAATAGTTATGAAAAATGGCTAGCGATACAGGTACAGCCTGCCAGGCTACTATTGCTCAAAAGAAGGAAGAGAGGGAAAATGTTGGAAGGGATTCTACAAAATATCTGTCAAGAAGACCTTGCACTAAGGGGGATGCCACCTTTCATGGACTTTATCCTTCAAGCACAGACCCCTGTGCGCTGAAGAGAGGATATGCCCTCTGAAGCCTACCTACCTACAAACACCCAAGTGGCAATGTCTCTGGAGACTGCATCTCTAAGGAGGCTGTCACTGATCTCTGTGCCATGTTTTGGATGAGCTCCAACCCAGGAGAAGAAAGGCAGCCAGAGAGCACACAGTACCTAATGGTGCTGATGACCATGAGTGTTAATCTCTACTTTCCAGCTCTTTGTATTTCCACTGAGAATATGTTGTAGGAGCTCTAGTTTGCAGCCTATCAATATATCAGGAGCTGACCAATTTAGTATTAAAGAGGACAGTGACTATGTTTGGCCACAATACTAATCAAGATGGATGCAGAAAAGTCCATTGGGTTAGGAGCCATTGCTGAAACAATAGTGTAAGTTGATTGGCTGCACAATGGGTGCATTAAGGCTCCCATATATTTCGTTCAGAGTTAAAGGCTTTGCATGAAGGTTGCACAACTTTGGTCAGCTAAGGAAGTTCAATATTCTAACAGATTGAAAGAGAAGACATATCATTTTGCAAAGATTCATGGTAGATCAGATGATTGTGAAAATTTTGAAAGCAGCAAAGGATAACTATGTAAAAAGAGAGAGATGAAAAGAAAGTTATTTGTTGCAGATAAATCACCACAAATTATCTTTAATTTGGCTACAAGTTAAGAAATCTCACACACAATCAAGTACAAATATAGCTTTATCGAATGCAGCAACCAAAATAAGACTCCTCAAGTAAGCAAATTAAGTCTCACAACTCAACTTGGTATTTACCTGATTAATGGTTGAACTTAGCTATAATTCCAAACAGCACTGTCTGTCCCCGATGTTTAAGATTTGATCCTTGCGAACTGTTCTTCAAAGCTCTTCTGACGAAGAGTTCTGGAGTTGAATTATTATACCGATCGTCATTTTCAGTTCTGTGGTGTGACAATATTGATGATTTTTAAATTCTTTCATCCAAAATATTGATTACTCATTTGGAGTCCTTGAGTCTGCAACTTGCTTTCTTTTCAGAAATAACTCCTCTGTTTCTTGTTATATTCAATGTTAGCTGTCTATTTTAAAACACAGAGTTCCTGTGATTAACCTTTAGAGTACTTCTGTAGGGCAATCAATTGTGCTTGTAGTATAAAGCAATCAGTAATCAAGCAGATGTCAAAGTTTTGTTCATGTAGCTTTGATCCCTTCTTCTCCCAGGTGTGGCTAATTGCTTTCAATTCCCATAAATTTGTCCTTTAATAGTTTATGCCAGATAGGGTTATTGCTGTTTCTTTCAATCCGTAAATAATTATTAAAGTTCTGAAGGTAAGGGGTAAATGTAGGGGTATGGGTGGGTTGCGCTTCGGCGGATCGGTGTGGACTTGTTGGGCCGAAGGGCCTGTCTCCACACTGTAATGTAATGTAATGTAATGTAATCTAATCTAATGAAGTTTATAGTATTACCGTCTCCCTGTTTTTACGTTATTTTTAATTTGATGAACAAACACTCAAATAATTGATCTCTAGCTGCCATATTGGTTTATGTCCAAGCTGAGTTGCTACACCATACACAATTTAAAAATACATCATTTCAATATATGGTGCAAATATAAGCAGACTAATAATCAATAAATGAATTACAGAATAATGATCAGTAAACAAATCACAAACCAAAAATAGAGTAATAACCATACATAGAACAAAAATAAAGGAATTAATATATTATGCTTCATCCACTGCAGCATGAGGATTATCATATCTCAGCAGAACTAAATCCATTTTCAACTTCTGCAATTGGTGCTGATGCCTTTGGAGGAACATAGTAATAGACACAAGGTAGACCCAAGTATACAAGGTAACGACAAGATGTGAAATAATATGAACCCGCACAGCCATGTGGCTAATCGCTTTCTATTCCTGTATAAGTTTGGCACTGTCCTTTAATAGTTTATTTCAGACAGAATGATTAATGATTCTTTCAATCTATGAATGGTTATTAAAGGTCTCAGGTTTATAAGATCACGTCTTGGAATGTTAAAGTGAGTTTGTTTGCATTGGAAGAGTTTTGAGTGGATATCATAAATATTGGAAAGCCATTAGGCTGCTTTCTGTTCGAAACATCAGGGATTGTTTTGTTTTGCTTAGGGGAAACACCACAGTTTAGAATCATTTTGTTCAGCCACAATTCACAGACATCCTAGTTGAAGTTGGATATATGAAAACATTTTCCTTGAGCAAAGGGTTAGTTTGGAGAAGTTAGAAATAGGTTATCTCACTGTGAGGGTTTCATTTTGAAAGGCATGTTTAATTAGAATGCTGAAGCTAAGAAAACCTAAGCTCAGTTATGTGAATATTGATCAACTCTCATAACCAGGAGCTGAAAGCAATGGTTAAGTCAAGCCCTTAGTTGTGATAGAGAAGGGCTTTTCTCTCTCTTTGGTATTTGAGTACACTAAAGGTTTAATGCTGGAATAGATGTAATATTGTAGTTTTACTGTGTATTTTGAAATGTTTCAAATTCTGTTATATGTAAGGAGCATTTTTATCCTATTTTATCTTCTTTCTGTTTGCATAATAAGCTTCCCTGTTTTATTGCCAAAACCAGACATGCAGCACTGTGTGGTTATGTTTTAGTGAAAGACCAGCTTATTAAATAAAAAGCAAAATATGATCTGTCAAGCCAGAAGTCAGCCTGTGTCCTGGCTTGTCTAGTAATAACATTAGTTGGGATCATAACAAAGAGAGAAACTGAAGTATAAAAAATACTAACAAGAAATAATTAATACGTTAAAGACTTCTACAAGTATAAAAATGGTAAAGAGTAATTAAAATAAGCATTTGTAGTTTAGATATTGACATTGGGACGTAATAATAAAAAATAAAGAAATGGCGGAGACTTTTATCAAATTTTGTGTCTGTTGTCACAGTTAAAATACAGAAAACATCCTCAGAATAGTGGAAAATCACATGAGAAAAGGGAGGGAAGAATATCTAACAAACACAAACAGTAGAGAAAAATGTCTAGAAAAACTAATGGGACTAAAATCTGACAAGTCCCCTTAACCTGATGACATGCAGCCAAGGATCTTAAATGAAATGTCTGTCGAGATAATGGATACAATGGTAGCAATCTTCCAAAATGTCTTAGATTCTGGAAAGATGCTGGATTGGAAAATTACAAATGTGACACAACTAATTTAAGGAGAAAGGGATTCAGGAACCTAGAAACTCTTGTCCACTTAGCCTAATGTCTGCCATTGCAAAAATGTTGGATTCCATTATTAAAGATGTAGTATCAGAACATTTAACAAATAAAATAGAATCAGACAGAGTCAACATGGTTTTGTGAAAATGAAATGGTGTTTGACAGATCTATTATGACCAGTCAGGCTTTTAAATTAACATTGGACCCAGGAATCCTTGAAGGACCCAGAAGTGTGCCATTGCTGAACACATGTTAACATGAGAGTGGCAACTTATAGAGGGCATGGTCCATAGTTAATGTGGAAGATAGCATGAAAAATCTCACTCAGGTTTACAGAGAGAAACTATCCACAAAACCTATTGCAATGGACTATGTTTACATTGTCAATTTTCTAGTAAAATTGAAACCCTTCTCTTGAGCTCCAGACTGCATGTGAGTTCATTAGAATTGGTGGATCCAATGTATCTTGAACATTAACCTCTTCAGAACCATTACATTTTCCAACAGGATATGGTAGGGCCTTGAGTATTGATGATAAAAAGACACAAATCCAAATTTGTTGATGACTGAAAGTAGGCAGTATTGTTAGCCATGTAAATGGATGTGTTAAACTACAAAGAAACATTGCTCAATTGAGCGAATGGGAAAATATGTGACAAATGGATTACATTGAAGATGATATACTTTGCACCTAAGAGATAGCAGAATATTTTGTTAATAGTGAAATACTTAAGGAGTGAAGTTTCTAAGAGAATTACAGATCCAGGTACAGGTACCAAAAATATCAAAAAGTTCATGAATTACAAGCCTTTATATCTCAAAATGCACAATGCAAAAGTGTCGAAGCAATACTTCAGCTGCAGAAAGCTCTGGTTACATCACAACAGAAGCCCTGCCAAATATATGAACCTCAGGTTGAAAACGTGATTTGGGATAAAGTCAAGTATGTGTTTTAAACTCACAAATCTGCCATTGAATGATGGTACAAGTAATCGAACCAATCGCTAACTCTTGTTCTTATGTTCTGTTAAGCTACCTTAGAGCATTTCTTTCAAAGAAACTAAACATAATTGACCACAATTTAAACTTCTGTATCTGGAACCATCTTTATTCCTCCCTTTAAGAGAAATAAATCATTGCAAATGAGTAGAGCATAAATGTACACAAGTGTACATCCAAATCAGAACAGAACTTGCTGGAAAAACTCAGCAGGCTTTTCAGCAGTTCTAAAGAAGGATTATTGCACTCAAAACATTAAATCTGTTTTCTCACCATAAACTGCCATACCTGCTTAGTTTGTCCAGAAATTTTTGTTTTCATTTCAGATGATCAGCATTCACAGTTCTTTGTACTATATTCCCTTTCTCACCATTAATATAACTTCTTTTATTTTATAGGAGTAAGTGAGGACTGCAGATGCTGGAGATCACAGTCGAGAGTGTGGTGCTGGAGAAGCACAGCAGGTCAGGCAGCATCCGAGGACAGGAGAATCGACATCTCGGGCAAGAGCCCTTCTCATCTTTCATTTTATACCATTCTTTGTATTCTAATATGCAGTCGTAAATTGTCCTATTTTGAGCTGTACTGGACTGAGTGGAAATGTCCAACATTATTTCATGTTAAAATATCTGAAAGCTGTTATAAAATGTCTTTATCATAATTTTTTTTTAAATCAAGTCTTGAAGGTGAAAGTACAGTATTCTATAACTGTACCTCAAGCTGAGAAATTTATTGACTAATGAATCCCCTGGAAAAAGGTTTTTTTTTACCTAAGATTAAACAGCGACAGAAATAATCTTGGCTCAAACAAACACTTTGAGTATATTTAACAATTCAGCAATAAACAGTTCTCAAAAGTAAAGAACAGTGCTACTGTTAAAATTTATAAATAAAGATTGGTTATCTTGGCCGCTAACAGAGCCATCTCTTCCAATCTTGAGTATATATACTTGGCACATAAGTGTTCAATTAGAGTAACTGTTAAGTTTTATGTGTTAGCCCGCTTTATTAAATACAAATAAATTTCCTTAGGCATTTGTGCACTGGAGCATAGGGAAAATAAAAAATTACTATCTACATCCTGAATCAGAACCACCAAACTGACCTGAACTGATCCACTTCAGGCCAATTCAAGAATTTGATTTAACTCTTTCCTTAATAATATTCTTCTGGATGTTCATTATGCCACCCCACTCTCCCAACTACCTCACTACTTGACTGTAAATTTGTTTATGATCACAGCATGTGCCTGCAATCAATAGTTAGGCTGATTGCATCAAAGGTCAGCTCTGGAATTGCTGTAGAAGTCCATCATTGCATAATTGAGGGGTAAAGTCTATTTTGAAACTTTATTGCTGGAACAGCACAGCAGGTCAGGCAGCATCCAGGGAACAGGAGATTCGACGTTTCGGGCACAGGCCCTTCTCATTTCTGAAGAAGGGCCTGTGCCCGAAACGTCGAATCTCCTGTTCCCTGGATGCTGCCTGACCTGCTGTGCTGTTCCAGCAATAAAGTTTCAACTTTGATCTCCAGCATCTGCAGACCTCACTTTCTCCGTAAAGTCTATTTTCCCATGTTACCTACTTCATATTTTATTCTGACTAAATGAATATTTATTTATAAGATATAAAATGTTCTCTATGTTCCTGTTTCCTCCATGGTTGAATATTTCCACCAGCTTCTCTTTCATTCAGTTTTTATTCAGCAGACACCCTTCATGCTGTGTCTGCTGCCATTGTTTAACAACCATAGTAATTACACTAATTAGTGTTGTACAACCTAGGGTATCATTATCCTCTCATGAAAGCAGACAGGTAATACAAATAGATACTAACATCCACTAGTGATCTTCAGCTGCTTTTGTATTTGGTATGCTGTATTATCCCAATGTATATGTTTAACGTCGTCAGCAGCAAGCCCAGGTGAACTCTGATAGTTCGAACAAAAGACCATCAACCAAAAGTAGTCATGATTTGGAGATGCCGGTGTTGGACTGGGGTGTACAAAGTTAAAAATCACACAACACCAGGTTATAGTCCAAAAGGTTTAATTGGAAGCACACTAGCTTTCGGAGCGACACTCCTTCATCTGGTGATAACTTCGGTCCGAAAGCTAGTGTGCTTCCAATTAAACCTGTTGGACTATAACCTGTGTTGTGTGATTTTTAACTTCATCAACCAAAAGGGGTAACTCTGCTTCTCTCTTCACACACGCTGAGTTGTTTCCAAAATATTCTGTGAAGCTTCCAAAATAAACTAATTAAATTTGATCAGGCTTCACACCAGAAAGACACAGCAAAAAATAGTTCATACACGGTTCCCTTGCTTAAGGATTTTAACATTACAGAACCTGCTTATCAAAGGAGATTGATATATGAGTTAAAAATCACACAACACTAGGTTATAGTCCAACAGGTTTATTTGGAAGCACTTCGCAACCACCTGATGAAGAGGCAGTGCTTCAAAAGCTAGTGCTTCCAAATAAACCTGTTGAACTATGACCTGGTGTTCTGTGATTTTTAACTTTGTTCACCCCAGTGCAGCACCGGCACCTCCAAATCATGGAAATCTGAGTAGGATTTGTCACTTGAGTGAATGCAAACTACCCTGCAAAGTCAATTAAATGCAACTGAGCAATTGTCCATGAACAGATCTCTACAATGCAGTCTGCCATGAAATGTGTGATAAGTCTAGTAACATAGATAACACAATTTCTCCAAGTCTCTGATCTAAAGTTTATTCAGAATATTTTTATGAATATTCAGATAACTGTGAGAAAGAATTTGCATTTCACAACAATAGGACTCCCCACAGTATTTTACAGCCAATTAAATGATTCTTGAAGCATTGTTTATGCTGTACTGTGAAAATGTGGCAATTTCCACACAGTGTAAAGACCCCATTTTTGGACTGTTAACTGAAAGTGGGAAAAGATGCTACTTTTGCCAAGGAAATTGTGCTAAAAGTATGTAATAAAGTCTGGATAGTGCTGAAGTTCTTGAGCATTGTTGGAATAGCACTCATGTAAGCAGTGGAAAATATTCTACCACAATCCTGACTTGTACATTGTAGATGGTGTACAGGTTTTGAGGAATCAGGAGATGAATAACTTGCCACAGAATTCCCACTCTCTTACCTGCAACTTTTATATAGCTAGACCAAAGCAATGGTGAGTTCTATGCTGTTGTTGGAGGGGGATTCAGTGATGACAGTGCTGTTTAAGTAAGGCATTGTGCGAGATATAAAAGTGGTGCCATTTCAGTATTGTTTGAATTGTATAGACCACAATTAGTGGGAAAGATAGAAAGAAATATAAATTCATATAAATTCTGTATCTTATGATCTTGCTCCACCGCTACCTGATGGAGCCGCTGCATATCGAAAGCTAGTACCTTTATTCTTAGGCTGTTCCATGGTTCAAGTTGACTTGGTTCCACACTAAAAATGCATTCTCTAATGACTGAAGATGTGCAGTCTTTGTCACAGCTTGGGTAGATGGTGGTTAGGGGATGGGAAGGTGAGATGTCTGGATCACACTCCCTTCTCTGTAGAACTTAAGCTTGCCATTGGTGATGAGACATGAGGCCTATGGATCCTTTACAGATGCTTTCCCTTCATTTCGAGCAGTCCCAGGTTGGGATGTGCTTGCTGTTGGTTAGTACTGTCAAGCGATGAGGTGTATTATGTCTCCCATTAACATGGTGCCATCATATGATTGGAAAGCCTCCTGTCATGACACAGATAGGATTTTAAATGTCTAAACCTACTGCTGAACTTTAGAAGAAAATGCAGCCACCTGCAGCACTTCTTGATTGACAGGCCATCTCATCTGACATATGAAAACACCACCTGGTTTTTCAATGTCAATTGGCCCCATTAGAGCCACAATGGTTGCAGATTAGGGATCCTGAACTGGGGCTTATCCACTCTGACCAATTCTCTTTTCTATGTTTCTCAATTTTTTTTTCTTTTCTTGACTTGCTTGTTTTACATACTTACTTACAACCTTTCCTTTTATCTTCCTCTTGCTTGAGCTCAGGCGACATCGGCGGCAGCGAGGAATCCCAATGCAGACTCAAGTGGGGCCAGTGTGAATCTCATGGTGGTAACAAGCGAGGCCAACATGGACTTGAGCAAGCTCCTACGTACGTTTCCAGGTCGAGCATGGCGCCTGGCATGGAAATCGACAGCTGCTACATCAGCAGAGATACTATCAGCAAGGTAAGCCTGGTATCTGTGGATTACCAACTTCAACATTGGTAGGGTTGGGCCCTGGCAACGGTGAACTGATGGTGAAAGAGCATCACAGTGACATCGATAAAGTGGGCCCAGCAACAAAAAGACGGGACTATGATGTTGATGGGTCTAGCACAGGTGGCAGCAAGGCAATGGTGGAGTAGAATCAGTCCAGTGGCAAGAGATGGTGCCTTTGGTTGGATCTGGTGTAGATGGTGGAGGAGGGATGGTGGCACAAGCATCTTTGATGATGAGCTGGCTTAGGACTGATAGACTCTCTTTATATCTTTCCTTTTCTCAATTTTAAACTTTTCAAATTGGCGCTGGATCAACAACAATCTCAAGCTTCTCCTTGTATTTTATTGTTTTTCTCACTGTAAAATATACATGACAATATAATCACTCAATCTTCATTCATTCATTGTGTGGACTTTGAAGGATTTGTTTTGAAAGCTGCACCCATTATGAATGTTTGACTGAATTTGAAAAGCTTAGAAACCTTTTCGCACAATGGAACATTGTGTCTGCATTTTTATTGACAAAGTTCAGAGATTATAAAATGAATATTTGCCTTTGATGCTGTCAATGAATTTATATTTTCTTTTGCAAATAAATGCCCAGCTATGGGGATTTTTTTCCAATGGTAACACAGGTAGGCAATCCTTTACTTGAAGCCCTTGGGACCAGCTGTCCTATGGATTTTGGAATTTTTCAGATAAAGGATTAAATGAAATTTTCATAGTAAAATAATTTTTAAAATTACTGAACAGCATACCCACTGTGATTACTATGAGCATTGAGACAGAATTGATCCTGCCAGTACTGGGCCACACCACTACCTCACATCTGAGTGACTTGTGTCGAGTGGGTATGGAGTTGCGTTAACTGTTTGCATGCCAAACAACGTTGTTAATAAGAAAAGAACTTCAAGAAAAAAATGTTTCGGATTTCTGAGCTTTTCAGACTCGAAATTTCAGATGAAGTATTGTCTACCTGGATATACGTTTTACCTGCATTTTACTTTTATTTAGATTTCTGTGAGTGTCAGGGTATGTAAACAACTTGCTTTGAGGACGCTCAGGGACTGTCCAATATGAGGAGATTCAGAAAATGATTTGCCCACAGAGTATTCCTCACACAACTGTGGAACATCTGTGCTGTCCTTCCTATACCACCACAAAACAGATTAGAATTTCTTTCTCTGGAGAATTGCAGACACAAATCCATGTCCAGCTCCACTGTGACTAAATATGTTTGATTATCAGCTTGCTGCACCAGCAGGGTACCTGCATTACTACTTACACATTTTAGCATCATTACAAAAAGCATTAAAACATCTAGCTAGGAATTTGAACATGAAATACAAGGGAGTAGGAGGAAGTTAAATGATAAGGTGAGTCAACTTATTTATACTGCAAAACCTGATTTTTTATGTGCATGTGTTCATCATTTACATTGAGAAATCATTTCATTTTTTGAATTGTGTTGCATTGTTCACTTGCAAGAAGATCTGAGAGAATGCATCAGTCATAGTGATAAAAAGAAAAAGCTTTAAACCGAGGGTCTGAAAAGTCATAATTTTCTTTTGTCACTTATGCAATTGTGATTCAGATGCTTTGAATTGGAAATCAAAGAGGGTCAGGTAAAGTTTGAAGCATACTGACTAAATGCACATCATTGATAAGTATAAAAGCAAAAAGACTGTGAATGTTGAACATCTGAATACTGTACAGAAGTTCTCAAAATATTCGTCAGGTCTGACAGCATCTCTGGAGAGAGAAGCAGAGTTAACCATTCAGGTCTGTGACCTTTCACCTGAACTTCATTAAAAGTATTACCTAATGCCTACGTCCATGAACAGCGAGGTCAGTTTGTCATAAAATATGATTCTTTTATGAGCAATGTTATCTTTTCTCACATTATTTGATCCGAGAGTTGAACATTCTAATGATAATACGTTGGATTTAGATGAGGGGATTGAAGGTGTATTAGCTAAATTTGCAGATGACACAAAGATAGGTAGGGAAGACAAATGTCATGAAGAAGACTGATTTTTGTAAATAGTTAGGTTGAGTAAGTACGCAAAACCCTGATAGATGGAGTACTATATGAGATGTTCATTTTGGCAAGAAGAATAAAAAATGAATATTAAACAGAGGACAACTGTAGACTTTCAAAGTGCAGAGTGATCTAGCTGTTCTCATGTTTGAGTCATAAAATATTAGTGTACAGGTTCAGCACATAATCAAGAAAGACAGTTAGTACTATACTTTATTACAAAAGGAACTGAGCATAAAAGTCAGGATTCTTTAATTATATAGGGCATTGATGAGACCACATCTCAATTACTATATGTAGCCTCCTTATTGAAGAAAGGTTGTAATTATGTTGGAGGTAGTTCAGAGGAAGTTTACTGAATTGATACCTGGAATGAATAAGTTGTTTAATGAAGATAGGTTGGACAGTTAGTATTTGTTAACTGGAGCTTAAGATTGTGAGGTGTGTCTTGGTTGAAATGTATATGATCCAAAGTGGTCTTGACAAGTTGAACGTGGATGTTCCCTTTTATGAGTGAGTCCAGATCTAAAGACACTGTTGTAAAATTAATGGCTGCCCCTTTTAAAACAGAGATGAGGACTTTTTTTCTCTCTCTCAGCAGGTTTAAGACTTTGGAACCATGTCTCGATAGATGCTGGAGGCAGGATTATTTTTAAGGCAGAGGTAAATAGATTTTTGTTCAACAAAGGAATCAAAGCTTACAGTTTAGGTGTCAATGTGGAATTCAAATCACAAAGGTATCAGCTATAATCTTATTGAATGGCAGAGGCTCATCAGGCCTCAAACACTTTCTGAAGACCCATGTACTACACCAACTGCATTGTTCTTGTCTACTCCTCTGTTATATTTCAAAAACTCCAGGAAAATTGTTTAAACTTCCTTTTAGAAACCTAATTTGATCACAGTTATGGTATTTAACTGATATTTTAACAAAGGTTCCAGTATCTTTCCTTACATTAATGTTACTCTAACTGGTCTATAGTTCCCTGGATTAATTTTATCTCTTTTCTGAATATAGAGATTAGAAAACAACTTGTATTTATAAAGCAAATGGATCCTTATCTTTGGAACCTCCTACAGCCTTTTGACAGCTGAGATCTCTGTACTCCCCCAAATCTGGCACCTTGACTATCCCCTATCTTATGTTGGTCTTTGTAATATCTATTGTTATCTCAATCACTATGTTAAACATCATTATATTCTATTCACTACTATCTGGATGTACTCCCATGCTATTTTTCTTACATGCTCTGGCTTTTTTTCCCATTATTCAGTTTGATAGTGATTCTTCCTTTCTTAGGCTTCTTACTGGTTAAATCAAAGAGATTGTGTTTCCAATTAAACCTGTTGGACTATAACCTGGTGTGTGATTTTTAACCTAGAGGTTTGCATACTATAAAACACATCCCATTTCAAGCCATTCATCTTGAAATTATATGTTAACTGGAATGGCCAGAGGACTCAGCTCCCATATGTTAAGTCTATCTCTCCATAAATCCATGTAAAATTCTGTAAATCCCACTTTAGAAGTAGAATCAGTCTGACCTAACATTGGGACACAGACAGACTTTAACGTCACAACTTCAAGGCATTATCTGAGCTGAGATGACACCTATTGTTAAAAGCTACCTTGAGAATGTAACTTTAAAAAGTTCTTGCAAAACTATGAAAGAATTGAAACTAATGTGATTATTCTAAAAGATGAAAGACTCAAGCTAAATTTGTTTAATATTACATTCTATGACACTGCAATCCTGTTGGTATAAATTCTGTGTCGCATGATCCTACTCCACAACCACCTGATGAAGAAGCAGCGCTGCGAATGCTAGTGCCTCCAAATAAACCTGTTGGACTATGACCTGGTGTTGTATGATTATAGCTTTCTCCACAAGAATACTGTAACAAAAAAAATCTCTATACTGTGGAGAGAAACCACTCACCTAGTTAGTTCTAACTTTCTTTCCATGACAGTTGTTCAGCGGAATTAAAAGGAATTTGACAACAGGAATATCATGGGAACATTCCAACTCCTCAATTCTACCACAATTGGTGGGAGAATCTGGTGGAGACTATCATCCCCCATTTTCTTGACTATTTTACAGTTTAGTATGCACCAAAGCAACAGACATAAAGCAAATACATTTTGATAATTTAGCAAATAGCTCTGCGCCAGTAGTTCCTGCCATTTCTCTGTTTTCTTGTTATAAATCTCTAGAAATATTGAGACCTCGATATGATATCAGCTACTTCTTGTTTTCTTTTGTTTTCCATCCAGAGTTAAAGAACTAGCAAATCTAACGGTCAAATGAATTGAGAAGATGGTGAAAAATGGGGCTAGGTAAAGAAAACAAATTGATATTAAGTCAGAGTGGGTTCAGAAAAGATGTACCAGGATGTTGCTGGGACTAGAGGCTAGATAGGCTGGAACTTTTTCCACTGGAGCAAAGAAGGTTGAGCAGTGACCTTATAGCAGTTTATAAAATCATGATGGGCATAGATAAGGTGAATAACAAAGGGTGTTTCCCTAGGGTGGGGGAATTCAAAGCTATGTGGCATATTTTTAAAGTGAGAGGAGAAAAATTTAAAATAGACCTGATGGCAACTGTTTCAAACCAAGGGCAGTATGTATGTGGAATTAACTGCCAGAGAAAGTGGTAGTTGCAGGAACAGTTGCAACATCAAAAAGACATTTGGACAGGTACATGGATAGGAAAGGTTTAGAGGGACATGGGCCAAATGCAGGTGAGTCTGACTAGTTTAATTTGAGAAACTTCGTTGACATAAACGAGTTGGACTGAATGGTCTGTGTCCATGCTGTATGCCTCTATGACTCTATATTCAGGTATAAAGGTAACTGCATCATTTTCAGCTACTCTCTGTTTCATGGAGCTGGTGTATTCTTTTCTGTCATTCAGTCATGTACACATAATATATAGCAAGCACAGAAACCAGACTGAGAGTCCATGATATTGTAACTTGTGATTAGTTAAATTAATAAACTCCCAGACATCTTCCTCAACAAGTGTACAACATCATGTGAAATAAGTTATGTGTACTGATGCATAGAAAATCACAAAGCCCTTAGAGTGGGTGGCAGTACCTATGAGAAGACATGGTGGGTGTCTATGGATGAGTAAAAGACAATATTTTGGTTAGTTTTGAAAAGCACAAACAATATGCAATCATCTTTCTGGGCGTATAATATAGGCCTCTATACAAATATAAGGAAAAGAGTAGAGGTAGGCCACATAGACCACCATGGGGGGAGGTGCCAGGGGATTGAATATGACACCCTCATTTCAGAAAGGGGTACAAACATATTCCTAATAACTATAGGCCATGCAGTTTAATGTCAGTTGTGGATAAGGTTCTGGAAACAATAATCCAGAATAAAGAAAGTTTTTGATTATTTAAAGAGAGACAGTTACTAGGTAACAAAGCGTCTGGAATAACCTTGCAGCTTAGCGAGCAAACCTGCATCCAAAATCTCAACCTGAGCTACAAATCTTCTCAAAACTCGCTAAGAGACAGCATGAATTTGAAAGAGACAGCCAATTCTTAATTAATCTAATTGAAAATAGAATAGCTCGATAAAGTGAATGTAGTGGATATTTTCGACTGGATTTTAAGAAAGTGTTTGACAAAGTTGGTGAACAAAAATGTGGCTCCTGTAATAGGATGCTCAGTGTTGGCTTACAGATAGAAAACAGGGATTTCAGGTGAAAGGTTGTTTTTCAGGGCAGAGAAAGGTGACAGTAATTTTCCCAAGGGTAATGCTAGGATAAAAATGACTGGGATATTACTGTCCAGCTTAAGATTTCAAAATTTGCCAATGATGGCAATATTGGACATGTGGCATAGAGTGAGGGGACAATTTACTGCAACAGGATTGGCTTGGAGAATTAATAGATCTTATTTAATGCAGAGAGGTTTGTGGTGATACATTTTGATGGAGGGCATCAAAAGAGGCAGAGAAGATTTGTTGAGATGGTTCCAGTGATGAACAATTTTGACTGCAAGGTAAATTTGGAAAACACTTGGGTCAAAATAGGTTGAGGGGATATTTGAATGAGTTGTGAAAGATTAAATCAGTTTTAGATAAAGTGAACAAAAGAAACGCTACTCTTTTTACGTGATGGTACCAGAACTGGGGACAGAGTTTTAAAATGTTGGGAGAGGGATGCAGGGGAAAGGTGAGGAACAACCTTTTTCACAGTAAGTGAAGCACATTGCCTATAAGGTTGAAGGAAATAGAGAAAAGGAATAAGCTCAAAAGGAAATTGAATGGGCACCTGAGAGACATAAAATCAAAAGGTAATGGGGATAGAGCAGGGCAAATGAACAGTTTGGATTAGTCAACAGACAGCCAGCATATACTCCGGGCACAGGATATCCTCCTGCATTGTAGTTTGTAGAGGAAAAATCAATATGTTGAGTATAATGTTACTTAGCTCTGGAATTCCATACACTCATAACAAGCTATTTAAATATTGGTGCTTTGAGCTTTGAATTTCCCACGAGGAGCAATGTACAGCTGTGTCATGCATTGGATTTTTCAAGTCTTGTCTATTTAAAATGCCCCGGAGTCCTACTTGCTCAGCTGCTTAATGTACACTGCAGTACCCAAGAGTAATTCATGTACTGGAGGCTTCGTCTCCAGTGTAGCCTCTGCTCCCCATCAGCTCCCTCCCTCCAATGCCAACATGAACCAGCTCATGTCACAATTGTGAAAAATCCATGCTGAGCAGATGCTCTGCCAAACAGTTTAGTTGCTCCATAATTGAATTAACTGAGCTCAGCAGGTCAGATTATTCCTACCTGGCTATGTTAATTTTCCCCAGTGGAAAACTGCTACACATTTCTACATAAACTCATTAACAACACTCAAACAAGAAGCAGTGCCTTTTGAAAAATATATATCACAAATTCCACTTTCTTCCTTGGATGGGAAACAGAGAAGAGCACAAAGGACCTGACAGCTTCAGTGTATGATTGGGTTCTTCACCAGTTTTAACATTCATCTCAGCATGTCCTTGCTAGTATACAACAGGGGGAGGGTAGAGCGACTACCCCTGGCATCAGGGCTGCATTTGACCAAATGAAGCATTAAGGAGCCCAAGTGAAACAGAAATGAATGGGTATCAGGTGACTGCTCTCTGTTGGTTGGAGTCTTGGGGGTCAGTTATCTCAGCTCCAGGATATCTCTGTAAGGTTCCTCAGGAATCATGAACAGCTTCTTTATCAATAACCTTTCCTGTGGGTAGCATTTGCAAAATACTCAGCAGACATGATTTTAGTTCTGTGAATGACAGAGTGAAAGAAAAGAATCCATATGCATTTATAAGTAGAGATGCCCATTCCATGTGCCTACTTTGAATTAAGTTTTTGGTTTGTTGTGTGTCCCCAGTACTGAGCCAGCCTAAATCCTCTTAAACCCTGTCACCATCCTTCCCAGAGTTCATGATACTTTACAGTTTTGAGTCACTTACAAGTTTTGAAATTGTGCACTGCACACTCTAGCCTTGTCATGAATGTTGATAAAGAAAAGCCATGGTCCTAATGCCAATCTGTTAGGAACTCCACTATACATCTTGCTCCAGTCGGAAAACCAGCAAAGGACCAGTACTTCATCATGTGTCCTTCTGCCGACTTTGTGTTCCTACTGTCACTGTCCTTTTTATTCCATGGACCTCAGTTTACAGCCAAATCTATTACATGGAATTTTATCCAATATCGTAAGGATGTCCACATGTGCTGCATGAACTGTACTACCCTCATTCTACCCACTTTGATACTATATTGAAAAACTCAAATGATTTAAATATGATTTTCTGTTATCAAATTCATGCTGGCTTTCCTTAATTATTGGTTTGGAAACATAATATTTTTAATATCTTTTCAACCTTTTTTTAAAAAAATTGATTCATCTGATATGGGTGTTGCTGACCAGACCAGCATTTATTTCCTATCCTTCAATGGCCAGGGAGAAGTTAACAGTGAACTATATTGTGGTCAGTCTGGAGTCATGTGCAGATCAAACCCCAAAGAACATTAGTGAATCAGATGAGTTTTTACAACAATCGACAGTGGTCACATGATCACCATTAGACTAGCTTCTTCTTTTACTAAATTCAAATTTCACTATCAGCCATGATGGAAATTGAATCCATGCCCCGGAATATTAGTTGTCCAGTGATATGACCACTGTACCACTGTCTCCTTTATAATCTTCCTACTTTACATGTTTCCCTCTAATTGACAGCCTATAGAATATATCTAGTAATGTAATGGTACATCTATTGTTTCTTAGTTCTAACCAAATTGATATCTGCTTCATGCCTTTGTGGACATTCTCTCCAATACTGTAATATTATCTTTCATCTATACTGCACAATTCCTTCCTTTCCTATCTTTCCAGAGCAATTTGTATGTTTCAAGTAAATGTGGATCTTCTACCATCAGTAACGTCAGGTCAATGTCCAACTCAAGCAGAGCCCTGTATAAGTTGTCACACTGACCGTGTGCAGAATGTGTCTCCGAATAGGTGGCTGGCAGCACAGGGACCGCAGATAGAATAGAGCATGGTCTCCAGAGCAGCATTACAAGTCACACGATGATGACAATTTTGATTCCTCACCCTCTAAAGGCAAATATAACACTGATTTAATATTGCTATTAAAATAAGATAGAACGTATACTTATGAAAAGGAAAGATTTAAAATTATTCTTGGTAGGTGCTTATCATATTCCAGGACAATATTGCTCAAACATGCATGTGTTTGTGCAAGAAAGATGATTGAAAGCTTTGTACACAAATATCACCTGATATCTGTAATAATACTTAGTGCAATCATGTTTTTTTTGTAAACTTGGCAAAGGCTTCTGTATACATGGAACAAGTGATTTTGATTAACTTCCATTTAATCATACGTAACAGAAGCAGAATCAAGAACCAGGGAAATAAAATATAACAATAAGCACAGAGATTTGAATTATCAATCTGTGTGAAGCATTGCAGCACAGGATTGATTGCGGACACGACGAAGTAAAATGTAGAAGGGTTTGGTCCCATCAGGATCACTCAAATTCTATTTGGTTTTTTAGAGGAGGCTTCCTACCACTTGCTTCTTGTCCAGTTAGTATAGAATCCAACTTTCCAGCTTGCATATATATTCAGAATTCTCATCATACACAAGTAACCTTAGTGCATTTTGCTTTATGAAAAGAGATGTTGGAGCCATGTTGCATATACTTATCGAAAGGTTATGCAGTGCCTTTGTGCCAGAATTAACTGAAGAACAGCGGGGAGACTGAATGGAAATAAAGGGACTGATTGAACTATTTCTGAAAAGCATGGAGACAAGACGTTTCTTTTTGCATCATTCTCATTATATTATTTGCCACAAAAATGGCAGCAGAAGGAACCTATTTTTCTCAAGAAAGTAATAATGTTCCTGTTACAGCTGTGGTGCCGATTCTTTCACATGACTGGTATACAGACTTTTGGTGTTCTGGGTGAAACAAGTTTCGACAAGACAGGGCAGTGTCCCATCTTATTTGCTTCACTGTTGTATACTGAATAATCTCTGTTCTTTTCTATTATGAACCTTGGGTTAGGGACAAGAAATTGGATAGATTCAGGTGTTGGACATTGAAGTGACAAGTTTGTCTTTCGGTACAATGATGTGGAAAGTCAGAGAGTAAAGTCAGGCATGATGTGGATGCTGTCCTAATAAGACAACATTGTTTGACAGTTTGATTTTGGCTTACCGTGATGTAAGCTTGTCTGAAATGCTAACATGGAGACACCTGGTTGATTCAAAGCAATTTTCATGAAGTACAAGTCAATTACAATCCACTGAAAGCAGTGCGGCTGGTGGGCTTTGTAGATAGTTTCTCTTGTTTTTGAACATGGACGTGCAGCCAACATATTCACATATCATAATATAACATAAATCATCAAACACAGGAATAGCACGTTCAGCCTGTCAAGCCCACTCCATCATTCAATGAGATTGTGGTTGATCTAGTACTTCAATGTTTTCTTACTGTATTCTGGTATGTCATGTTGTTTTAGGTATATAGACGTCTACTAATCCCAGCCTTGATGGTGCTTAACAACTGAGCCTTCCCCACAGCCAGTTGGTGACAAAGCAAATTCAGTTTCAGGGGGCTGAAACATGTGGTCAAATTCAACCAGTAACTTGACAATTAATGTGATTTCTTATGAATGTTATGAGATCCTTTACGGGGCATTGGAAGAATCTGGCACTTACACAGTACAGGTTGAAGACATCTGTACTCATAGAATCCTGCATGTGAATACATGCAGCGACTGTGTGGAATACACAAGGACTGCAGGTAGAATTGAGCAAGGTCTCCAGAGTAGCAAGTCACAAGATGATGGCAATTTTGATTCTTCATCCTCTAAAGACAAATATAACACTGATTTAATATTGTTATTAAAATAAGATAGAAAGTATACTTATGTATGAGAAAGATTTAAAATAATTCTTGGTGTGTGCTTATTATATTCCACGATGATATTGCTCAAACATGAGCACGTGCAAGGAAGACAATTGACAGCTTTATACAAAAATATCACCTGATATCATAATAATACTTTGTGCAATTATTATTTTATTTGTAAACTTGGCAAAGGTTTCTGTATACAGTGAATACGTGACTTTAATTGACTTCCATTTAACCATAGGTAATTCTTACCACAAGCGAACCTGATCAAACCATTGGTTGTTAGAGATTGGTCATAGTCATTTCTGTGAAACAGAAGTAATCACAGGTAACCTTAATAGTGGCATCTGTGAAGCACAATTCACAATTTGCAAAGACAATTCAAGATCTCAGGCTGCATAAGGGCATGGAACTGATTTCCTCTCATGTCAAACTGTAAGAAGTTGCCAACATGCTCCTGTACGCAAAGCTACTTTTCTTGGCCGAGTGTAAGGTATCAGTAACCATAAAGAACTCACCATTTCCTATTTGTGTAACATGGCAGGCTCTGCATTCATCGGAATAAGGTTCCTGCTGAATGCTGACTGCTCGCAATACTAAGACCTGCTCTGTTCCTGATACTCTCCATGTAGATTCATTGAATCTTTGACCAGTATATCCAGCCACAGCAGGGGATATCATCACTGTGGCTGTTGTGCTATGAAGGCACAGGAAAAATTGAGAAGGAACACATTCACCAGTCAGCTCAGGACCAGGAGCAATGTCCAGTAGCTGCTGAACAGTCAGCGTATGAAGAAGTCTCAGCTGAAGGTGCCATCAAGAGGAAAAAGCATAAGAAGCTAGAGATTATTGTGATTTATGTCATTCCCTCCAGAGGAGCAATGCACTTTGGTGCCTCAGACTGTGGATGTGCAAGAGCATTGTTATGGAAATGTGCCAATTGCCAAAGAGGATTCTGTGACTTGGATGGTTTAGTGACCATCCTGTCCCAATTGGTGAGAAGGTGGTGGTAACGCCAATTTCTTATGCAACTGGCTGTTCCCGAGGATCCATTGAGCCCCTATGTGGGATCTTACAACCTTTGACACATAAATGTATCAAAAGGCTGTTACCAATGCAAATTATGCAGGTCACACCACTTCATTTCACTTCCCCATGATAAGAGTAGTACTTCAGATCAGGCAGTAGGCTCAGCCACAAAGCTGGTTGCTTCCAGGTCGAGGACACTATAAACTATAACAGTCATGTTGAGAGCATTAATTCACAAAGCAGCTGACTGCTTCAACAGAAAAGATTCCATTCCATCAATGCACAAGTTACCAAGGTCATTTGTACCACATCTTGGATGTCAGGGCTAAGTATCCCTGCTGTGGTGTCTACATCCTTGAGAATTCACATTGTCTTTCTTTGTTTCAAGGGATGGTGCCTTATGGGAATAATTATTTGAAGTCGAGGGATACCCTCTGAAATTATGGCTGCTAAGGCTGTTGTACAAATTCCTGATTGAAGCCCATTGTAACTGCAATCCACCTCCTTCAACCAGAGCCATCAGAAAGCGGACAGTAGATGACAGCAGACTGGAGATGAACTTTCCGTACTTGGAGCAGTCTTGTATGATTGGTGTGTGGTCCTTGCAGCACTCCTCAGACAGAGTGATCCTTGCACACTGTGCTCAACTGGAGCACAACTGGAGCAGGCTAAGAGGAGACATAATGGATGCTGAAGAGCTGAGAGAGATGAAGCAACATTTCAAGGAGGAAGATAAGAATAGTGTACAGGAGGAACATCACCTTCAGAATGATAGAGCACTGCAGCATCAGGCACAATAGGCCAAATAGAATGTATTGTACCAGCAATGGTAATTGTTATATTGTACTCACCTCTACTGCTTCCTCTGGCAGTTCGTTCCATATACACATCACCCTCTGCAGGAAAAAAGTTGTTTCCAAGTCCCTTTTAAATGTTCCCCTCTCACCTTAAACTTATGCCTTTAGTTTATGACTACCATATCCCGAAGAAAAGACCTTAGCTATTTACCTGAAGATTTTGTAAACCTCTATATGATCACTGCTTAGCCTCGAAAGCTCCAAGGAAAAAAGTCTCAGTCTATCCAGCCTCTCCCTATAGCTCAAAGGCTGCAGTCTTGGTAACATCTTTGTAAATCTTTTTTTGCACCCGTTCCAGTTTAATAACATCCTTCCCATAGCACAGTGACCAGAATTGTACACAGTACTTCAAAAGTGGCCTCACCAATGTCTTGTACAGTAGCAACATGATGTCCCAAATCCTATACTCAATGCTCTGACTGATGAAGGCAAGCATGCCAAACACCTTCTTGTCTGCCTGTAATGCCACTTTCAAGGAACCTATGTACCTGAACCCCTGGGTCTATCATCAACAACAATCCCCAAGGCCCTACCAATAACTGTGTAAGTCCTCCCCGATTCATCTTACCAAAATGCAACACCTTACACAAGACAGAGGAGCATTCAGTCCATTGTAATCGTGGTTCACTCGATGCTCCTCAATTCCACGTCCTGCCTTTATCCCCATAACCTTAATCCTCTGGCAAATAAAAAATTGTCTATCACAGTCTTGAATATACTTAATGATCCAGCCTTTCACTACCCTCAAAGAGAAGAAATTCCTCCTCAATTCTGCTTTAGAAGAGTAACCCCTTATTGTGAGATCCTGCCCTGTGCTTCTGGACTCTCCCACAAAGGGGAACAACCTTCCTGCACTGTTTCAAGTTCCCAATGAATCTCATATGTTTCAATCAGGTCACGTTTCATTCTCATTCAAAGAGTTCAGGCCCAACCTAGTCCAGCTGTCCTGATAAGACAGTCCCTCCAAACCTGGGATCAGCCAAGTGAACGTTGTCTGCACTGCCCACAATTTGCCCAGTTGAAAATAATCCATTTATCCCAATGCTCGATTTCCTGTTATTTAGCCAACCTTCTTTCTGTGGTAATTTTCTTATCTTATGGAGTAATCTTTTCATGGCTTCTTATCAAATGCATCAGATTATGTAGAAATATTGTGTGACTGTAATCATTAACTAATTTTATATCTGGGTGATAAACTTGAGTTTGAACACACTCAAACCTGAACAAGTGGAATTGTCTAGCTCATTAAAGCAAAACTCCTTAAAAATGGGCAGCATTTTAATGAGAAACAGGACTCCAGGGTAAAGGTACCAGGATCTGGATTCTCACTCAGGCTGTTTTTCAGTTTTTTTATATTTACACAGGGAAAGTCCTTGACACTGATCCAGCTCCCTCAGAGCCAGCTCTCAGAGTGAACAGAACCCTCCGACACTCCCTGTTTATTCTGATTTTTGTTTATTCTGTCACCACATGTGGGCACCATTGGCAAAGTCAGCATTTATTGTCAATCACTAATTGCCGTTTAGATGAAAAGAAACAGGAAACAAGTCTGTTTTAGTGACAGAAACTCTCCTGTCAGAAAGAAGTAAAGATCAAGTTTTCCTGGAGTTGTACCCTTAATGAATGTAGAAATAGGTTTCCCATCAAACTGAAACTAATGGGGTAAGAGTGAGTCAAAGAAAAATATATTGGATGAAGGAAATCTCAAATAAAGTCAGAAAGGCTGGAGAAACTCAGCAGGTCTGAAGAAGAGTCATATTGGGCTCAAAACTCAATCTCTCTTTGCCTCACCACAGATATTACTAGGTGTGCTGAATTTCTCCAGTACTGTCTGGGGTTAGAATAGAGGGGGATTTCAGGCCCCAAGACAGCCAGTACTGAGGATGCTGCTTATGCTGAGAAGGAGAGAATTTGTGGGAAACCTGTCACTATACCAAAGAGAAGTGAGATGTCATTGGAGAGCTGGAGGTCTGGCATGGATGACAGAGAAGAGGGAAGTCTTTATTCCAGAAGGTGTCAGGAAGTGGCCACCTTATCATGCATGAGGACATTTAACATCTCTGTTATTAGCATCATCTCCCCTAGCCTTCAATTCCCCAACTTTCTCACCTATTGCTTATTGTGCGCTACCAAATAGCTGCTCCTTTCCAGGACCTCAACATCCTCAAGATTCACACTCCTCTGGAAGGCTACTTTATGGAGAGTACAGCAGACCACCACAATGGCCAACACCCAACCGACCCTGACACTTGACTCCATGCCCTGTGCCACTGCAATTTCCATCTTTGTGATTTCAGTGTACTTAGCAACCTTGGTGACAGGATAACCATTGACTGGGTGGTGCAATGGGCATTGGAGAAACAATGCAGAAGTGTGTGCAGACGTCTGCAGCCAGCTGACTCAAGTGTCACAATTTTCTTTGGCTGTTTAGGTTGTCAGCTTTGTTCAAGGCTATTTACATCTGACTGTAGACATATCAATTTCTTTATTTTTTTTTAGGATGCAGCATCCATTTTCAGTTTCACCCTTCCTGATTATCAGATGTTAGTCTTGCCCACTGCCCTGATTACACACAATGACAAGCGGGTACTGAACTGGCAAAATTCTTAATTCACTCTCCTCCCTTCACCTGAGATCGGTTACTGCTACTTTAACTTCAAAAGGCTAAGCATTTCCTCTTGAGAAAAGCAGGAACACCTACCTTTGAAATGTCTCTGGTCTCTAGACTTTCCCTTGAAATAGTTTTCATCTGCTGTCAGCAGGACTGGGAATGATCTTTTCAGTATCTAATGTCTAAAGCCTCTTATACTTGTCAACATGGTCACCTCTCATTCTTGTAAACACAATGAATATAGGCCCGACCTGTTCAACTCAAGCCATTGAGAGACTTTGCAAAAATGCACAGAGGTGAAGTTGAGGAGCCAGAGAGAGCACATAGACCTCCAAACAGCCGTCCAACTGTCCTTGTATGTGGTGGAGTCTCCACATAGCGCATTGGACTTTTCTTCAATTTCAGAACATATCGAACCACCTAAGGATCTTCAGCAAGTCATCCTCAATCCTAACGCATTGGCACAGAAAAAGACCAAGCCCTGAATAGCCGTACATCTGAAACCTTGAGACATGAAGGTGATTGCTATCAGCTTGTATCAATGGTTAGCACTGCTGCTGTACAGCACCAGGGACTCCAGTTTGATTCCAACCTTGGGCAACTCTCTGTGTGGAGTTTGCACATTCTCCCTGTGTCTATGTGGATTTTGTCCCACAGACCAAAGACATGCAATTTAGGTGGATTACCCATGCTAAAAAATGCCCTTTAGTGTCCAGGGAAGTGCAGGCTAGGTGGGATAGCCATGGTAGAAACCCCATGTGGGGTTATGGGGGTGCGTCTCAGTGGGATGCTGTTTGCAGGGTTAGTACAAATGTGATGAGCTGAATGACCTCTTTCTGTTGTGTAAAGATTCTATAACTTGATTTAATGAAATGTGAGTATTTTGTGGAATTCAAATTGGACGTGTTTGAAATCTTGTTTTCATTTTAAGAACAGGTTATATTGTTAAACATAATAAAGATGCATTGATCTAAAATATCAAGCCTTCTGTCCCAATGCCGAAACCTCAGGCTTCATTTCCATTGAGTCAGTGAGCTGCAGAGAGAAACAGGAACCATCTCGTGGGATATCTTGGAAGATCAGGCTGCTGCAGGTGACAACGAGGCAGCACCTTGAAGAAAATCAGACAGCAAGTAAATCTCTCTCCATCTCTCTTGGCCAAACCTCTGGAACGAGGATGATTGAGGTGTGGATCCTGAGGTAGCTAAATCATCCAATGGTGGATCCAGAAACCCTGCCTCAGGTTGAGCAGGTCAGGTTTGAAGGGTTGAGTGGGTGGGATGCTCATGATTTTGCATGCTCTTTCCATTTTTTTGTCCTTGGCCTCCATCTGGGCCTGTTGGAAATGCTCAAAATGATTGGTTCCTTCACAAGTGTTTTTTTTTCCAGTTTGAATGACGCTGGACTCAAGATTTCCATGAGTCGGTGAAGATACTGCATTTTTGTCAGGGAGGCTTTGAGGATCTCCTTGAAACATTTTCTCTGCCCTCCAGGAAACAGCTTGCCAAGAAGAAGGATGGAGTAGTGATATTGTTTTGTAATCTTGTGTCAGACATGCAGACAATGTCGCCCAACAACTGTGTGGAATTGCTACCTTGATGTTGGCTTGAGAGAAGACACTAACACTGGAGCATCTATTCTGCCATTGGATTTAGAATCATTGAGTTACAGAGAGGTATAGCACAGAAACAGGGCCTTTGATCCACCTCATCCATGTCGACCAGATATCCTAACCTAATCTAGACCATTTGCCAGCATTTGACCCATATCCCTCTAAACCCTTCCTATTCATGTACCTATCCAGATGCTTTTTAAATGTTGCAATTGTACCAGTCTCCACCACTTCTTCTGGCAGCTTATTCCATACGCACCCATTCTCTATGTGAGAAAGTTTCCCTTTAGGCCTCTTTTAAGTCTTTCTCCTCTCAGCTTACGCCTATGTCCTCTAGTTTTGGACTTCCCTACCTTGGGAAAAAGACCTTAGTTATTCACCCTATCCATGTCCAGATTTTGTGGAAGCATCACTGGGACAATTCCTCAAGGAAGTTGAGGTATCTTTTGTACATTGTCCATCCATCCTACATATACCAGATCAAGACTAGAGTGGGTATTACAGTAGTCGTGGAGTGATGGGTTGGGGAGAGGTGTTTATTATTCAGCAGCGGCTGGTGCATATTCCGAGGTTCCCTCCTTCTCATCAGGAGCAGCTGAATGGCTGATCTCTAGCTCTCTGATCTTTGTCTAGATCCGGGTCTGCATTGGTGAACAAATAAGTAGAAGGTTAGGAGTTCCCTTTGTGTTATCCCAACCACCGTTTCTATGAATCTTTACGCTCCAGTGATGGACACAAGAGTACTTTGACAGTGGAAGCAAGATGTACTATTGTGACCCTGCGCTCAAGCACTCCTCCTCTTGAGTTGACACTCCAGATTTACCATGAGCAATGGACAAGTTGCCTGAAAACCTCACAGTTCTAATGCCACCTCCTCTTCAGTTCGTAGATGAATTGAAAAAGCACCCTTCACCTATTTTGACCCCTTTCTTCATATTATAGACTACTGCATGTAGAAACATTATCACAATATCTAACCTGGTAGCCCAGTGATAGGTGAAAGAATTACGTAAATGCCTTTTGGATGTGGTTAAACTCAAGAGAAATTGTGCAGTCAGTTAGGGGATGTTGGTTATCTTGGATGGCATGTTTCCAATGCAGAGTAACTGAGTCAACAGCATGGGTTCAATTCCTACACCAGCTCAGGCCACCATCAAGTTCCCACCTGAGATATGATGACCCTGAGGTTAAACCCACCCACAAGTCATCTCTCTCTAATGTGACAGCAGTTCTGTGGTCCTTTGGGATAATGGTGACTTTATCGTTTGGGTCAGCAGTGAAGAATGCGTGCCTCTCACCTCATAATGTATGTGACTGCCGAAACAAATTGGCACCACTTGGGTGGACACTCCCTCTTCACCAAATCTCTTCTCTAATGTTGCTACATACAGAGTCTAAAGGAAAAATAACACTTTGGAGGACTAAAATAAGTTAATTGGTGCACTTCCAGGAGTGTTTCAAGGTTCCTGAGTTGACCCTATCACTGCTGACTTTATCTTAAATTGCTGTCCAAGCTTATTTAGTCAGATAGGCAAGTTTACTCCTTCTGTCCGTCATGAACAGAAACTACCACTTTGCTTTTACGCCTCAGACGCAAACCTACAAAGGTCACCTATGGCACCAGCCGGGCTCATCCAATGTCAAAGTAAAATCAAAAATCACACGATTTTGGGGCTTGCAGTTTCAAAGAAACCTGTTGGACTATAAGCCAGCATCATGTGATTTTTGACTTTGTCCATCCCAGTCCAATACTAGCACCACCAAATCAATCTCTAGGTAGTTCAGTTTACTGATTTCCAGGGAGACAAGTCACCAGTGGTTAGAAGTCAGTGGCTAGGACCTGAAAGTATGTCAGCTGTGAATGCAGAGCTAGAAACTCTCTAAACTGATACCAGCATCAGTTACACTTACTCACCTCTACAGAGTTAACTCGAAAGCTGCCATAAGACCTAATTCGAATCAGCACCTACTTTTAGTCCCAATGTTGGGGCCTGTGTCCAAACTACAACATTTCTTCCTCACTGCTGAAATAATTATGTCATTTAGAATTTTCCACTTGCAAGGCAGAAGTGTCAAATCAAGAGTTATTTGCATCAATCTGAAATTTCCTCGGATATTTATTGTACTACAGTAGCCTGGAAATTATCATGCCTTGGGGATATTTGTATATAAGTTCCATTGTTGGCTGTGTTATTGGCTACCATTTACTGACTTAAGTTTTCTTACTGTTACTTGAATCCATTCAATTCATTTGCTTGATTTATTGA
This sequence comes from Chiloscyllium plagiosum, assembly GCF_037043375.1. Taxonomy (NCBI): domain Eukaryota; kingdom Metazoa; phylum Chordata; class Chondrichthyes; order Orectolobiformes; family Hemiscylliidae; genus Chiloscyllium; species Chiloscyllium plagiosum. Next base: position 70,999,502 of record NW_028270140.1, read on the forward strand.
AAATACCACAGCTATTTTCTCATCCTCGGTTATGAATAAAAACTCTAAATACTTATTTAGCAAGACAACCACTCTCTTTTCTTATTGCATTTATAAAATGTTTGCGGTCAGTTTCAATGTCCTTGCATGTTATTTTTAGTATGTTCTTTTGCTTCATTTCATATTTTGCATCACTTTTTTGCTTTTCATGCTTCTCCCAGCCTATCAGATGCTCACTTTCTGTTGCTTTGAATAAGTTGTTTATTTTTAAACATTGATGCTGTCCCTTTTCTCATTTGTTGACTAGTTTTGTATCTAAACAAATATTTCATTAGCTCCTTTACATTGTTTCCAAGTTTACCCATTAACATTTTCAGTTGTAAGCTGTCCTGCTGAAGCACCTATTTATATCCAAAACACAACTATGACTGTAAGTAAAACTGCTGTACCAGATAGAATGTAACAGTACTCCAAAAGCAGCCTTACCAATGTCCTGTAGAATCTTAACTAGACATCCCAAATATATACTCAATGGTCTGAACAGTGCTAACTACTCTCTTATCCACCCTGTCTACCTGTGTTGCAACTTTCAAAGAACTATGCAGCTGAACCCTTAGGTCTCTCTGTTTGATAACACTACCCAGGGCCCTGCCATTAACTGTATAAGTCCTGCTCTTGTTCGTTTTACCAAAATGTAAATATTTATCCAAATTAACTCCATTTACCACTCCTCAGCCATTGGCCCAATTGATCAAGATCCCTTTGTAATCTTAAATAACATTCTTCACTGTCAACTATACCACAAATTTTGGCGGCATCCGCAAACTAACCATGCATCCTAGAATCTTACCCAATCGTTTCTATATATGACAAACAACAGTGGACCCAGCACTGATCCCTGCAGAAGACACTGATCACAGGTCACCAGTCTGAAAAAACAACCCTCTATCATCACCCTCTCTATTCTACCATCAAGCCAATTTTGTAGCCTATTAGCAAGCTCTTCATGAATCCTATGTGATCTAGTTTTACTAATTAGACTACCATGCAGAATTTTGTCAAAGGATTTACTAAAGTCCATGCAGACAATGTATATGTCCTCATCAATCTGTTTCGTTACATCCTCAAAAAACCTAATTAAGTTTGTGAGACATGATTTCCCACACACAAAGCCAAGCTGACTAGCCCTAAGCAGGCCTTGCCTCTTACAATGTATATGCATTGTATCTCTCAGAATCCCCACTGATGTACGCACTGAAGTACACACCACTGATGTCAGACTCACCAGTCCAAAGTACCCAGGCTTCTCCTTACAGCCTTTCTTAAACAAAGACACAATATTAACCACCCTTCAGTCCTCCAGTACCTAATCTGTGGCTGTAGATGATACAAATATCTCTGCTAGGGGCCTTACAATTTCTTCCCTAATTTCCCACAATGTCCTGGGTCACATATGATCAGGTTTCAGATATTTATCTATCTTTATGTCTTTTTAGACCTTCAGCATTTCCCCTTCTGTACTGTGAACTGTTTTCAAGACATCCCTGAGTTCCTAACCTTCATTTCTTTCTCCACAGTAAAAAGACTGATGTGAAATATTGCTTTAGTACCTTTCCTGTGGTTCCACACACAGATGACCTCATTGATCCTTAAGCTTTTCTTTACGTCGCCATTAGATTTGGGGAAACTGGCAAAAAAAGTTTTGCTCCTAGTTCTTAATCATTCTACCAATGTGAACAGTTTCTCCCTACCAACTATGCCCAAGTCCCTAATGATTTTGAATGCCCACTCTTTCAGCCTCAGCTTTTCCAACCTACCACTATAATTGATCTTCTGAAAATCATTTTTTTGATTAGATTACTTACAGTGTGGAAACAGGCCCTTCGGCACAACAAGTCCACACCGACCCGCCGAAGCGTAACCCACCCAGACCCATTCCCCTACATTTACCCCTTCACCTAACACTACGGGCAATTTCTCATGGCCAATTCACCTAACCTGCACATTTTTGGATTGTGGGAGGAAACTGGAGCACCCGGAGGAAACCCACGCAGAGAATGTGCAAACTCCACCCAGAGAGTCGCCTGAGGCGGGAATTGAACCCAGGTCTCTGGCGCTGTGAGGTAGCAGTGCTAACCACTGTGCCACCGTGCCACCCAAAGATTTGCAAATCTTTTATGCACCATCACTAGTGTCATTACAAACTCCTTAAAATGTGTTACTAACAAAGGACATGATCTACGTGGGGTCATCACATATCGTGATGAAACTTTTTTAAAAAGTATGGGCCTGGGAAATCTGGAATTTATCACAATACACCATTCTCCCTTTTTGCTTTAACGAATGGGAAACTTTCATTGATAAACATGTACAAGAACTCATACAAATATTGTCTAGAGCTAGAGTATTCCAGTGAGATATTGTCTCATCTCAGTCTGCATTTTCTCCTGAAACATTTGACTGTGTTTAATGACCCAGAAAAGATATTGTACAGCACCAGGGACCCATGTTTGATTCCAGCCTCGAGCAACTGTATGTGTGGAGTTTGCACATTCTCCCCATGTCTGCATGGTTTCCTCTGGGTGCTCCAAAAATGTGCAGGTTAGGTGAATTGGCCATGCTAAATTGCCCATCATGTTCAGGGATGTGTAGGCTGGGTGCATTGGTTATGGGTAAATGCAATGGAGAATGGATACGGATGGGTTACCCTTCGTAGGATCGGTGTGGACTTGTTGGGCCAAGTGGCTTGTTTCCACACTGTAAGGATTCTAAATTTTTTCAAAAAGTGATCAGCACGGTGGCTCACAGCGCCAGGGACCCAGGTTCGATTCCAGCCTCAGGCGACTGTCTGTGTGGAGTTTGCATATTGTCCCTGTGTTTGCATGGGTTTCCTTTTGGTGCTCCGGTTTCCTCCCACAATCCAAAGATGTGCAGGTTAGGTGATTTGGCCATGCTAAATTACCCATCATGTTCAGGGATGTGTAGGTTAGGTGCATTAGTCAGGGGTATATGTGGAGTAGTTGGGGAATGGGTCTGGGTGGATTACTCTTCGGAGGGTCGGTGTGGACTTGTTGGGCCAAATGGCCTGTTTGCGTGCTGTAGGGATTCTGTGATTTCCAGGTAAATGGTAAATGCCATCTAACTGAGTAATATCAACTGAATTCTTTCAGCACAAATACTTTAAGCAAGAACTGAACTCATTTTAAGATTCAAGCAATTAAAAATATTTAAGGGTTGAGAGTTGTTGAGACTTTTTAAACAGAAGTTGAAAATTTTCAAAATATTTAAAATGCTTCTAACATGTAGCCATTATTTGTAAAAATGAAATTTGTCAAGAGGGGAAACTGGACTAACAGCTTGCTTCTTTTATGGATTAACTTTCTCTCCCTTCTCAACACATTTCTTGACCTCCTTTCCCACCAGAGTCACACTTGTTCAGAGGAACAATTCATTTTTTTGATTCACTGGCCTTCCCTGACTTTTCTCATAAATATATTTCCTTTTTGAAAAAAAATGACTTCCTCCTTTATTCCTTGCATTCAAACTTTTAATGCTTCCTTCTATTATTCACACTGGTTGACACTTTAGTTCATTCCCTATAAAGAGAAATGGAGATTTCAGTTTTTAACCTGCTTCTGTATTATGATCTGTGGGTCTGATGTTTTTGTTTTGCCTGATATTGTACGGTACAAATGTTTACCTGATCATGGGGTACTGTTTCCAAGGTGTACTCCTGATTCGCTGAACTGAGAACATTTAGCTCAAAAGCCAGATATCTGTAACAACACCTTTATACTTGTAACAACACCAGGCTGGTTAGAATGACAACAGTGTTTTGTGAATTTAGTTTAAATCACAATGAAATTTCCACTTAAAAGAAACTGCCCACTAAGATAGTCTGGAAAAATGATTAGTGATTAATCATATCTCACTAACTTGATTGAGTTTTTTGAAGAAGTGACAAAAGAAGTTGATGAAGGCAGAGCAGTAGACGATTTCAGCAAGGTGTTTCTTGTTTAGAAAATGTTCTACACCTCTATTCTTCCTACTAAAGTGCATGACCTCACAGTTTCCCACATTGTATTCCACTTCTTGCCCACTTTCCTAATGGTCTCTAAATTTTTACCAATAACTAAGGTCAGGCTAACTGGTCTATAATTCCCTATCTTCTGCTTCCCTCCCTTCTTAAACAGGGATAAGATTTTCCAGTCCTGTGGGCCCCTGACTAACTCCAGTGATTCCTGAAAGACCACCACCATTGTTTCCATAAACTCCCCAGCTATCTCCTTCAGAGCTCTGGGGTGTAGTCCATCTGGCTTGAGTGATTTGTTCATCTTCAGACCTTTGCGCTTCTCCAGTACCTTCTCCTTAATGATGGTCATGACACTCATCACTGTTCCATGATTTCCTTGAAGTTCTGGAATGCTACTGGTGTCCTTCACTGTGAAGATTGATGCAAGGTACTGATTCAGTTCATCTGCCATTTCTGTGTTCTCCATTATTACTTCTCCAGCCTTGTTGCCTCATTTTCCCCAATTCCTTAAAATGAATTTTTGCTGTGCCTTCTGATTTACCTCCAGAAATTCCTGCCATTACTGCTCAACTGTCTTCTCTGCTAGGTCGTCCTTACCATCAACTGGATAAATGTGAAGTGGTGCATTTGGAAAGTCGAACTCAAATGCTGAATATAGGATTAAAAACAGGATTCTTGACAGTGTGGAGAAACAGAGGGATCTGGGTGTGCAAGTACATAGATCCCTCAAAGTTGCCACCGAGGTGGATAGGGTTGTTAAGAAAGCATATGGGGTTTTGGCTTTCATTAACAGGGGGATCAAGTTTAAGAGCCATGAGGTTTTGCTATAGCTCTACAAGGCCCTGGTGAGACCACAATTGAAATATTGTGTCCAGTTCTGGTCGCCTTACTCTAGGAAAGATACAGAGGCTTTGGAGAGAGTGCAAAAAAGGTTTACCAGGATGCTGCCTGGACTGGAGGGCTTGCCTTATGAAGAAAGATTGAATAAGCTCGGATTTGTTTCTCTGGAGAGAAGGAGAAAGCGAGGAGACCTGATCGAGGTATATAAAGTAATGAGAGGAATAGATACAGTCAATGGCCAGAGACTTTTCGCCAGGGCAGAATTGACTGGTATGAGGGGTCATAGTTTGAAGATATTAGGAGAAAGGTATAGAGGGAACATCAGAGGAAGGTTCTTTATGCAAAGAGTTGTGAATGCATGGAATGCGTTGCCAGCAGTGGTGGTGGAAGCAGAATCATTAGGGACATTTAAGCTACTGCTGGACATGCACATGGATAGCAATGAGTTGAGGGGTGCGTAGGTTAAGTTATTATATTTTACATTAGGATTAAACCTTGGCACAACTTCGTGGACCTAAGGGCCTGTTCTGTGCTGCACTTTTCTATGTTCTATGTTCTAACTCTGACCAGAGTCTCCTTTACGTCTTGTGGTCACTTTTACTCAATTGTAATACCATTACCTCTGATTCTAGCTTCTTCCTCTCAACTTGCAGGGTGCATTCTATCATAATGTGGTCACTATTCCCTAGGGGTTCCTTCACCTTAAGCTCCCTAATCACTAAACCCAAGAATTACCCATTTCCCATGGGCTCTACCACAAGCTGCTCCAAAAAGCCAACTTTTAGACATTCCACAAATTCCTTTCCTTTAGGATCTAATGTCAACCTGATTTTCCCAGACCACATGCATATTGGAATCTCCCATGATTAATGTAATAGTGCCTTTCTTACAAGCCCAATCTATCTCCTGATTTATTTTCTGCGCCACAGCCTGACTGGTGTTAGAAGGCTTGTACATAACTTCCATCAGGGATATTTTTTATGTTTTGCAGTTCTTCGACTCCACCTACACAGACCCTTTGTCTTCTGACCCTATATCACTTCTTGATACCATTCTAATTTTATTTCTGATTAACAAGGCAACCCATTCCCACTACCCATCTGCTTGTCCTTTCAGTAGGACACGTATGCTTGGATATTTAGTTCCCAGTCCTGAGCCCCTTACAACCAAGTCTCTGTGATACCCACAACATCAAACCATCAATTTCAATCTGGGCTACTAGCTCATTTACCTTATTTCATATACTTCATACATTTAAGTACAATGTCCTCAGTCCTGCATTGATTGCACCTCACCCCCCACAACCCCCCCCCCCCCCCGCCCCATCACAGTTGTCCCCTTATCTGCTGTGTCTAATGTTAGATTCCTGACACTTGCTGTACTTTTTGTCCTATTACTTGTTCTGAAAACTTGAATGACCTTTCATGAGCCCTCCCCTACATTTACCTCAGTCCTTGTGACCACCTTACTGAGCTTTTTGCTAGGATCCTGGTCCCTGGCCAGTTTTGGTGGAGCCTTGTCCCAACGTACAGTCCCTTCCTGCCCCAATATGGATGCTGGTGGCCCATGAAATTGTATCCCTGTTTCCTGCTCCATTCCTTCAACTACACATTTGCTTCCTACTTTTCTTATCTCTATGCCAATTCGTACATGGCTTGGGTAAAAATTCAGAAATTATAATCCAATATGTTGCATTCTTTCATTTTGTTCCTAACTCATGATATGCCCCAAACAGGACCTCTTGCTCATGTTGTTGGTTCCAACATGAACCACAAAAACTGGATCCTCCCCCTCCCACTCCAAATCTTTTCAAGCCAGTTCAAGATGCCCCTCACCTTGGCACCAGGCAAGCAATACACCATGCAGGACTCTCAATCCTGCTTAGAAAGGGTACCATTAATATAGAATCCCCTACCACTAGACTTTTCTGTTTGCTCTCCCATTTGTCAACTGTTGCTCACTTATTTAACCTATCAAGATATCTCTGTAAACTGCCTATATCCCTCTTGCAACCTACCATTCCACCTATTTCTGTAACATCTCGAAATGTGGCTACAGTACATTCACCTTCTTCCTCCAAGTCATTAATAAATATTGTAAACAGTGGCACTCCCAACACTGTTCCCCATGCAATCCCACTGGTTACAAGTTGCCAACCTAAGGAAGAACCCCAGTTCCCCACTTGCTGTTTCCTGTCCATTAGCCATCCCTCTATCCATGCCAATCTACTATCTCCAACACCATGGACTCTTGTATTATGACTTAACCTTCTGTGAGATACCTTGAACACCTTCTGGAGGTCCAAATACAAACACAACCTCTGGTTCTACTCTCTCCACTGAGACTTCCTCAAAAAACTCTAATATATTAGTCAGACACAACTTTCCTTGCTCCTGTTCTAGTTTCTATGTTTCTCTACTGTCTGCTCCATCACCCTTAATGTGGCAGCCCAAGGAGAACTGTAGCTCTCTCTGTAGAACTCTGAGTGACAACAGACTTTTACTTTACTGGTTTTCAAACTCCATCACATTACCACGTCCAACACCAGTCTCTTTCAACGTCAAAAACTTTTCAAAAGTCTTCCAACCTAAGTGATCACAGTACTTCTACTGACTCTGTAACAGCCAAAGAAAAAGTCAAAGCACCTTATGCTCAAGTACCCATAGCAGTGTCATGAAATAATGGGCGTTGCGAATGTGTTGTGCTGCTGAACACTTGTTCAACTAAGAATATTTAACAAAAGGTCTATCATTCTTCTTTCATGCTGTAACAAACACTTTGAGCAACACTGCCACCACAATCTCCCAACTCCTTTTCTTCTTTCCTTACCTTTCCTGAATATGTTGTAGGCAGCAATATTAAATGTCTATTCATTCTCTTTCTTCAGTCAGATTTCCAATGTTGTCACAAAATCTTAATTCCAAGTGGTTGCTTATGCCTGCAGCTCACCAATCTTTAGTGGTTCAAGAAGGCAACTCACCACCACATTCTCAAGGGCAACTAGGTACTGGCAATAAATTATGGCCAGCCAGTGATGCCCACATCCCATGAAGAATAAATCAATAACTACACTTTAGGTATATACATTGACCTCTCTTACTTCTAAAGTACTCTTTCTTCTTGTTAGTTTCTCGCAGTCTCCTACATAATGTCTATTCACTCTCTAATCTTTCCTCATTCAAAATTAATTTAAACACTTCAAAAGTACACCTCCCCATGAGGACATAGGTCTCAAGCATGTTGGTGTGCAACTCATCAACCTGGTATAACTTTCTCTCGCTTCGAACTAATTCAAATATCCAAGGAATCTGAAGTCCTCTATATTTCATCATTTCTACAGTCAAGCATTAATCTGCTTTGTTTTACGACCCGATACTTAACACATATATTTAATGCTTGAAAAACTTTAACTGAAATTATATCCATCCTCCAAATTAGAGCACAATGCTACTAATTTTGCAGAAAATCTTGGGCTTATCTCAAGGGAGAGGGCCATAGTTAGGGTTGATTGTCTATAAAGATATCATACATTGTTTTTTTAGCATGTTCACATTAATGCACCCATTAATCTTCCAGTCCAAAAGAGGATTTTTAAGCATATGCTTTACAAGTCATTTTTGGTTCCTGTCTTTCTTCTTCTTTTGACAAGCTATTAACATTTGGTGATATTATTCCCAAGTTCTAAGACTCTTAATGGATGAATATTTTATAAACAGAACACTATGTTATAAATAGTTCAGATTTTGAATGCAATTGTCTCCTCCTTGAGCCTTTCTCCCAAATACACTTTTAATTAGTCACATAAGTAAAATGAGTAAAATTGTGGCCAGAGTAATGTTGAGTCTTTAACTTGTTTCTGCAGAATCCATTAAATCATCCATCATAACATAAATTCAATTAGCCTTGTGGGATAAAAGACTTGGCAGAATGTTACGTTTTTATGAAAGGGCTTTGTGCATTCCTTCACTACCAGAAATGGTCCCATTAGCTGAAAAATACATGTCTACAAGGATTAAGTTAATGTTAGATTTTAACATTCTAACAAAACAGTCTTTTTGTAATTCTGTGGTGTATTTACGATCTAAGGATATGCAGAAACATATTCTAAACATTTAAATATTCTTTCATATAGCTATAAGTGTCAAACTGAGATGAGGTCTTTGACAAATTATTTGAGTATTTTCTGACAATTGAAAGAGCTCATAACATGCTTGACTCACCAGGAAATCCAACTACTTATAGTATCCCAAAGGGAGGGACGAGTCTATTCTTTATTTCTCTGCTGAGAGTCAATTCTGTCAGCTTTTATGGTGCAGGAAAAAAAATGTATCTTCATGACTGATCAGACTTCATTGTTTGAATGTATCTGAGGTGACATAGAACTGCATCCTATCTAACATTGCACTACATTGAGGATAAACACTACTGAATCGATGCTAGTGACAATGTAACGATTCTGAAGGACTATATAATTTCTGTATATTCTTCAAAGCAGCAATAGGACAAAGTCAGCAACGCATTAGTGCTTTAATAAATAAACACATTTCAGAAACATTTCAGACAACTTTGAAAGATAAAATTGTGAATCAAATTATATCAGAATCTCAGGATGGTTCCAAATAGTGTTTTAAGAATGAAGTTGATCTGTCACAGGCAACAAATAGCAGCTTCATTTAACTCAGAAGAACTGTCCTCACTACAAATGCTGTAGATATAGTTCTCTGTTCTGAGGAAAGGTCACTGAACCCAAAACATTTCATTCAACCAGACTGCTGCCAGACCTGCTGAGCTTTTCCAGTAATTTCTGTTTTTGTTTCTCTAAGTATAGTAAGTAAGTACAATATGAGTATGTGACACAAGATAAAGAAAGACATCTCACTGTGGACCCATTTACACCTTAGCAAAAGGTGTTAACATGAGCAATGTTGCAAGGAAGATAGAATTGATAGTTTATCGCTGATTGACCATTCTGGGTATTTTTGGCTAAGTTTAACATAGGCAGTCAAAATTCCAGTTACAAACTAATCGGAGGTTAATTTAACGTAAGTGAATATATAACTGAAGTAGTCACAATTCCAATGTCATTTTGACATCCAGCTGTGTTGTTACCAACAGTTCCACAACCCACCCACAAACCATGGGTCCACACATTGAAAACGTTTCAGCTAATTTCCCCCCAGTATTTAAGAATCCAGAATTATAAAAAGAACACAATGGAAATACTTAGGTGATCTGGAAGCATGGGTGGACAGAGAAATAGAATGAACATTTCTGGTTGGTGGCCTTTTATCAGAACAGATCTACACCTGCTTCTTGTTAAAACATGGTGAAATTTTATAAAACATTCTGTTCTATTTCAGTGGGGATTCTTCCATTTTAGATTTTAAATGCTTTACATCGCTGTACAAAAATTTGAACTCTTAAGGAGCTTCTGCCAATGCCATTTTTCCTTTGTGGTGTTTTTCCTAGAAATTATATTTGGCTAGATTTCAAACAGAAAGAAGTAGAAAGCAAAGCAGCTGCTCGAGAAAGCAATTGTAAATGGCAAGAGTTCTTAATTTTTCCAATGACGTCTTTAGGGTCAGTGCAACAATGCTAGCTGTTTTGATTTAGTTGTTAACAAAGATGTGAGATTGAATGCTGCTAGCCAATTATCCTTGAGATGGGGGTGCTGGTGAGCCATGTTCCTTCACCACTGCAGCCCTCATGGTATTGGTACATCCACAGTGCCATATGTAAGGGAGTTCTGGGATTTTGATTGGTGATAGTAAAGAAATGATAATAGAATTTGAAGTCAGAATGGTGTGCGGCCAGGAGGGGAATTTGCAGAAGTTGGTATTCCCATGCATCTGTTGCCCTTCTCCTTTGAAGATGTTGGGTTTGTAGGATTGGAAGATGCTGTCAAAGAGCTTTGATGATCTGTTGCAGACGATACACACTGTTGCCATTGTGTTGGCGATGACGGGAGTGACTACTTAAGACGATAGTTGCAGTGAAAGTCAAAAGGGCTGCTTAGTTCCTCAGTTGAACTGTCTGGGATGCTGTTGAGCTGTACTCAACCAAGTAAATGGAGAATATGCACATTCCTGATTTGTGCATATGCCATTTCGATTGTGAACAGTCTTTGATAAGTCAGAAGGTCAGCTAGGCACCACAAAATTTGCAGCCTCTGTCCTGTTATTGCAGTCACATTGTGTAAATGTTTAGTCCAGTTCAGGTTTCAGCCAATAGTGGCCAGCACAATTCTAGGACTCCTTGATGCCATAACAAAATTGAAGTCAAATGGAATTGTGAAGTCATGCCTAAGCACCAAAGAGGATGACTGAGATTGTTGGTGGTCAATCCTCTCATTCCCAGAACGTCACTGTTGGAGTTCCTCAGATTTGTGTCTTGGGACTAACCATTTTCAGCTGTTTGATCAATGAAATTTCTTTATTATCAATATTCAGGAATACTTTTTGTCCCTGGTCATGTCAGGTAGCTTCACGCACACAGTCTACAGGAAGTATTCTATACGACTGTGATTGGCTGTATAAATTGGGACCGCAAAGGGGAATATCACATGGAACTATAATTCGAGGAGAACTTTCACTTTGGTAGACAAACAAAACTGATGGCATAGTAAATATGAAAGAGGTAGGAAGACATCAACACTTACCTGCACTCCAGACATTGGCAGTAACAGCTTATTAACAAGCCTTTCAACTCCTCTTCCATTAACATGACAGACATCTGTCCCAATCATTCCATCCTTGAGTAATCTGCATCTAAACAAAGGCCAACTTATTTTCATAACTGTTATTATTTTAGGATCACCAGCTCCTAAAGAGTTCTTTGCACCCAAATTTGAAAAACAAAATTACATTGCACTGACTTCCAAACATGTCTGGCCACTAATTATCATCCATAAAAGCTGCTCATGTATGCTTTCATTTGGAATGTTCTGCCAGTGGTTTCAGTATGAGAGGTGGAGCTTAATTAGCTGCCCTTGAGACAGTTATGTTTGGCAACTTCAAATAGCTCAAGCCTAAAAGGACCCAGTTGCAAACTATATGTTCCCATTACCACCAGCCTGGCCCAGTTGATTACTGACAGCATGGTGAATATTGGTGGATGGTTGGTTAGGTTCTAATCACATTGCCATGCTGAGACATTTTCCATTTGTATCACACAAATAGCTTTACAATGGCACTGTGGCTCTGATTGATCTGTGGTTCAACAGAGTGAAGATTGTATTCATCAGAGACTTTGAGAAAGAGGGCCTACTCTCTAACTTCCATGAGGATGGCTACAGTCCATGTTTAACAGCAGAGTTCTGATGTGTCGATAATGCATCGAAGTTCATTTTGGATTCCTCCACAATCTTTGATCCATCGTAGTTACTGGCTAGCAAGCAGGCAATCCGATTCTACAATTGTTTGAAAGCATGTGTCTTTAAAAGATTTGGTCTGCGTGTAAAATTCAACAAGGTCAAATTTTAGATGCAGGGAATCAACAGCTAATGAGCTGAGCCAGGGGAAATGAGGCAGAGATTGAAATACACGATCTTACCATCAGTCAGGTAAGGAAGAGCCTCATACTCTCCTGGTGCTGTCCCCATTACAAAAGGGTTTGTTGCATCTTCCATCATTTTACTGCTCATGAATAAGCTGCACATGGGACCAAGTCTGATGACTTATCAAAATGTATTAACCCTGATTTCATCAGCCTTTGTAATTGAACAGAAATAACTTAAACAATATAATGTTGTTCAATCCCAAACAAACAGACATCCTCTTGGCAGGACAAACTCAAAACACTGGTGAAATCCCACCTAGGTCAACACTTACCAATAACCATACAATCCACTCTTTTAGTTACAAGTCATACTCAACCTTATTCCCTGTTTCCCAATAAAATTTCAGTATCACGCCTGTGTAAAAACCTGATGAACATGTTTGCAAATCTTAAACTCTGCAGGAGGGTGGCCTGAACAATAATTCACAGATTGGTTATGAAGTTTCCTGTTACAGCTCCACGGCACCAGTAGTGCTATTAACTCCTCATATCTACCTTCATCCATAAATAACACAAGAGGAAACATAAACTACAAAAGAAAGAAAATTTATTTTGGGTAAGACATTAAGAACAAGGCTAAGGAAAAAGCAAGGAAATCTTAAATTAGTATTTATGCTCAACTTATAAATCAACAGTTAGGCCTCAACTAGAGAATTGTGCCCAACTCTGGGAACCATTAATTTTATGAAATACACTGGAGTCCTTAGAGAAAGTGCATTGGAATGGTACCAAGGAGCAGGGCCTTCATTTAAATGGAGAAATTAGAGAAGCTGCAATAGCCCTCTTTAGGGTAGAGAATGTTATGAGGAGACTGCTGTGCAAAAATTTGAAGGGTTTTGAGAGAGTATGTAGCTAGAAATTGTTTTCACTAGTAGGAGATTCAGTAGTAAGCAGAGAGCCACAATAAGCAGAGACCATAGATTTAAGTTTTTAATCAAAAGGACTAGAGAGGAGAGATATTTTATTTAATCCATAACTGAACTATTAGAAAATAACTTCTGAAAGGATGATGGGAGTACATCAGTAGCATTTAATGGGAAACCGGAATAATACTTGAAATGGAAAATTTACAGGGTTATGAAATAGGGCTGCGAACCAGTTTTCAAAGCTCAGGAACAGATACAACAAGCAGAAACTTATGGTATCTTCATCAGGGTTTGACAGCTAGCTATGCATATTCATAGGCCAAGCAATTGACTATGAATGTTTGAGAACTGCAGCAAATCATGTGGTAGAGGTGCGAAAGAGTCACTAGCTCTGCTGTTACCCCACATTTGAAGGGAATTCCCCTATTTGAAGGGAATTCAAATATTATGACTGGCAAGTTCCTGTCCAAGTCACACACCATCCTGATTTGAAATATATCAACATTCCTTCACTGCTGCAGGGACATGTTGCCCCATTACTTACTATTGTGATCTGACTTCATGAAGGATATTATTAAAATGGAGAGGGTTCAAAAAGGTTTACCAGGATATTGCCATGAATGGAGGTTTTGAGGGGTTAATGAAATTGGCTGGAGAAGTGAGGTCTTTTCTTACTGGAGCATTGGAGGTTAAGAGATAATTAGTAGAGGTTTATTAAAATCATGAGGGTCTTAGATAAGGTGAATAACAAATGTCTTTCCCCAAAAGGTGGAGAAGTTCAAATCTCGAGGGTATATTTTTAAAGTGAGATGAGAAGGATTTAAAAAGGACATGAGGGGCAATTTTATTACACAGAGGATGGTTAGTGTGTGGAATGAACTGCCCAAGGAACTAATGGATGTGAGTACAGTTACATTTTAAAGATATTTGGATAAGTTCATGAATAGGAAAGCTTTGGAAGGATAAAGGCCAAATGAGGTAGGTGGGACTGGTTTAGTTTGAGGACATCATCGGTGTGGACTGAAGGGTCTGATTCCATGCTGCATCGCTCTATGACTCCATGACAAGTATTTATTTTCTGCAAGCCCAGAGCATTACTCTGGGTGTTATTCAACAGCCAAATCCTCTGAACTTACTGATGTCTAAGAGAAGGGAAATCCTGATGCAATGGTCTGGAGATGCTACTTTTCATGTTCTTCTCCAAGCCACTTTAGAAAAACAGTAGGTCCTGCTCCACAGGGACAGTTGCAGAGGGCCCTCCCGTCTGATCACCATGACCTGAATAGAGGTCACCTTGACGTTTTGAAGTCATGGAGTCCATAGTACCGTCTCAGGGCAGGAAAGGATAAGCCATCTTCCTCATTCCATGAAGGTAAGTGACATCATGTAATCACTGTAAAGTGACACTCAGAAGGTTATCAAGTAATACAAATGTACAAATGCAAAGAGATATGATAGAGGAGAAGGTTGCAGGCCTCAGGATGAGGTGAAACCTGTGTATTGAATGTATGAGAGACTGCTCATGTTCTAAGATTTGTGCTACCTGCAGAATAATGTATGTGTGGAACACTGACTAAGGAGGGTTCAGGAGATGTAATGGGCATCCATGTTCATTGCATGCGTATTCCACACTTGTGGTGATCCTCAATCATTCGGTCTGACTGCAGGATAAAAGAGTTATGAATAGGTGGGACCACAATACAACTGGAGGGGGTATACCAAACACAAGAATCCTGACCACAGCAGAGGTGGAGCTCAAGGAAGTTGCTGGTGAAGGTCGAGTCAGAGTTTCTGTAGAGACTGGAGTTTCTCAGCAATCCAGTGAAGAAGTCTCCAGTCACAATCATAATATGGTTAAATTAAACCTGAGGGAGAGAAAAGTGGTGAAAATGTGTTGCTGGAAAAGCGGAGAGAAAAGTGGGTCCAAGATTAGTATTTCAAACTGAAATTAGGGCAATAATGAGGGTATGAAAGTTGAGCCAGCTAAAGTAAGCTGGAAAATAAATGAGAATAAGGTTTTTGTCAATAGAAAAATGGTAGCAGGCATGCAAGGGGGTATTCAGGAAACAGAGTAGTTATTTTCCAATGAGAAAGTAAAATATAAAAAGGAGAGGACCTTCATCCATTATTTGCTAAAAATGTCAAAGTTATATCAAGCTTAATTTTTTAAAAAAAGCATATCATTGTGCAAGTATTAGTGGCAGGGCAGAATATTAGACAGAGTATAAGAGATAGCAAAGAATTACTAAAAGAGTAATAAAGAGGGGAAAGCTAGCATATGAAGGAACTCTAGTTAGAAATATAAAATAAAGGTAGTGAGAGTTTCTGTAGATATTTAGAAAGTTAAAAAACAAGAAAGCAATGCTGTTCATGTACAAAGAGGCTCTGGGGAATTAATAGTGGAGAATAAGGAATAATGATAACATTAATAACAATAATCACAATAATAATAAGCTCAGTTCTGAAGAAGAGACATACCGAGTTTGAAACATTAACTCTTTCTCGCTCCACTGATGCTACCACACTTGTTGAGTTTCTTCAGCATTCTCCATTCTTGGTTTGAATTGAACATGTACTTTTCATCAGCTTTCAGGTATCGAGGGTATAATTAATGCCCCAGAAATAGATATACACCAGAAAATGGAAGGGAAAAAGGAGCTTAAGACAACTGCAATCTCCAGGAGATAATTCTAAGCAAGTTGTTGCAGCTGCAGGCTGACAAGTCCTTGGATCCTGATGGATTTTGAGAGTGTGGCGCTGGAAAAATGCAGCAGGTCAGGCAGCATCTGAGGAGCAGGAGAATCGACGTTTCGAGCATAAGCCATTCATCAGGAATGTGGTTTGTGGGCCGGGGATGCTGAAAGATAAATGGGACAGAGGTGGAGTTGAGGGGGAATGCGACAGGTAGATGACAGTGAAGGAGAAGGTGATAGGTCGGAGAGGAGGGTGGAGCGGATAGATGGGAAAGGCGATGGACAAGTCAGGAGGGCGGTGACGAGTTGGATGCTTGGGACTAGGATTATGTGGTGGGAGCGGGGGAAATGAGGAAACTGATGAAATCCACATTGATCCCACGTGGTTGCAGGGTCCCAAGGTGCAATATGAGGTGTTCTTCCTCCAGGTGTTGGGTTAGCAATTTAAAAGAAATGGCTATTCAGATAGTTGGTGAATTGGTTTTATTTTCCCAAACTTTCCTGCACACAGGCGATGTTCGATTAGATTGGAAAGTGGCAAGTAAAACTCCTTTATTCAAAAACAAAAAGAGACAGAAAGCAAGAAACTGCAGCCAGTTAACCCAACATCTGTAACAGGGAAGATGGTAGATGTTGTTATTTTAAAAAGTATGCAGGGGACTTAGAAAATTTTAAGTTTATTAGACAGAAATAATACAGTAATGTGAAAAAGAAATCAAGTTCAACTCATGTATTGGAGTTCTTCGAAGAAGTAGCAAGTCCTGTGAACAAAGGGGAACCATGGATGTACTTCATTTAGATTTATGGAAGGTATTTTATAAAGTGCCGCAAAGACTCTTGTGGAAAATAAAGGTTTGTGATGCAGAAGGTAACATACTGATTAAAACAGAAGATTTATTAACTAACAAGAAACAAAGTAGTCATAGATGGGTAATGTTCCAATTGGCAAGGTGTAACAAATGGTGTACTACAGGAATTATAGCTAGTGCCTTATTCTCTATTTGTATTTAAGATTATAATGAAGAAACCAAAAGTATTGCCACTAAATTTCATAATGACAGAAAGTTAGGTCAGACAGTAAGTGATGAAGAAGACAGAAAGATGTTACTAAGGGATAAATAGGTTAAACGAGTGGAAAAAAATCTTGCAACTGGAGAGAAATGTGGGAAAGTGTGATGTTGTCCACTTCAACAGCAAGAGTAAAAACATAGTATATTATTGAAATGCTGAAAGATTGCAGTTCTTCAAGAATCACAGGCACAGAAAATAATCAGGAAAGCTAATAGAAAGATATCATCTATTATGTGGGCAATTGAATGCAAACGTTGGAATCAACTAGGCGGAAGTGAGGACTGCAGATGCTGGAGATCAGAGTTATGATTAGAGTGGTGCTGGAAAAGCACAGCAGGTCAGACAGCATCCAAGCAGCAGGAAAATCAACGTTTCGGGCAAAAGCCTTGAAACATCGATTTTCCTGCTCCTCAGATGCTGCCTGACCTGCTGTTCTTTTCCAGCACTAATCTAATCTTGACTGCAAAAGTTGGAAGGCTATGCTTCCATGCAACAGGGCATTGGTCTATATTATTGTTCTCCTTATTAAAGGAAGGATGTAAATGCATTGGAAACATTGGAAACTAGACTAATACTTGGAATGGTTGTTGTATGAGGCAAGTTTGGATAGACCAGTCTTGCATCCACTGTAGTTAAAGTAAATGTGATGTGACTTGATTGAACCATATCAGGTCTTGAGAGGGTCTTGACAGGGTGGTTATGGAAAGGATATCTTCTCTTGTAGGACATTCTCGAACTAGGGGTCATAGTTTAGAAATAGAAAGACAGAATAGGTAATTTTGGGGAGATTATCAAGACAGGCAGGATTGTGGAGTCAACCATGATCTTTCAAATTGGCTGATTAAACAAACAGGAGGCTGGACGAATACAGTGAGCCAGGTAGCATCAGGAGGTGGAGAAGTCAATGTTTCGAGTATAACTCTTCTTCAGGACTGGGGTGGGGATAGGGGGAGCTACAGATAAAGAAGGGGGGGTTGGGTAGGGAGAATAGCAGAATAGTGAAGTAGTGATACATGAACACAGGTGGTGGGTATGACTTGGTTGGTAGATGGGAGGGATGAATCTGGTTGGTGGCTGGAAGGGTCAGTAGGTGGAATAGAGAGGAGGGGGGAAGGTGGAGCTGGAAAGGGAGCTGGGATGGATGGAAGGTTATTTGACATTGGAGAACCCAATGTTAAATCCTCCGGACTGTAGGCTGCCCAGGCCGAAATTGAGGTGTAGCTCCCCCTACCCCCACACCCAGTCCTGAAGAAAGATTATACCCAAAACATTCACTTCTCCACCTCCTGATGCTGCCTGGCTTGCTGAGTTCTTCCTGCCTCCTGTTTGTCTACTTTGGATTCCAGCATCTGCAGTTTGTTCATCTCGAACTGAGTAGACATGAAGGGCCAAGTGGTGTACTCTTGCATCTTATGTTCATGTGTTCAAACATTCATTCTGACATTGACAAATGGGCACACAGGAGTAACTGGAGATTCATTGCATATTCCTTAATCCACCACTGGAAAATGAGTTCTGCTTCTAACTGAGAAAAATAAACCACAGCAGAAAACATTCTGTGGCTGTTACCAGGAGGCATCTGTGTAAAGCATTCTTCGGTATTTTGTTAGAGCGATATTTAACGGCAAATATACTGTCACAATTATCACCAGGAAACAAGACAAATGCCACAACAGCAGCAGCATAAGAAAGAAATCTGTTAACACCTGTGAAACAAAAAAATGCCAAGTACAGGAGACTGTGCATTCAGAGACATACCCTAACCCATGAATGACGCACGCTGAGCCATACTTTGATCATACATTCACTTGAAGTTGAGTGAAACCCATCCCTTTTATGAGTTGATAGAACTGTAAACGTAAATGTCAAAAAATTATTTAATAGCTCAGATTGGAATCTCGCTCTACAATTGATGTGCAAAATTATGCAAATTGCCACATTTCCTTAAAGATACACCTTGTCTATCAAAGAATATCGGTATACACATAAAACATTAAATATAAATAGTATCAATCAGCCTTTGCAGTTTAATCATAATGTCCAAATCTCATAAATAAATTTGTATTCCTACAACTCTGTATTTGGAACAGTTATTTCAAATGTCCTGCCACTAATTCAACCTTCAAAGGTTCATTTTTCCACAGTTGCATACCTTGAGAAATAAGAACAAAGAACAGTATAGCACAAGAACAGGACCTTCAGCCCACCAAGACTGCGCTGGCACGTGATGCCTTTCTCAAATAAAATCCTTTTTCTCCTGCCAGTTCTATGCCCCGTCCACCCTTCCTCTCACATCTCCTTTAAACTTATTCCTTTTTACTTTAAGCCTATGTCCCCACATTATTCACATTTCTTTTCATCTTCGGAAAGAGACTCCATTCTATTCACGTTCTCATAATTCCAATATTCCAAAATGTGGCCGAATTAAAGTTCAATACAGCTGCAAAATGACTTGCCAATTTTTATACTTTATGCCCCAACTGAAGTTAAGCATGCCATATGCTACCTTGACCATCCTTATCCACATGTGTTGCTGCTTTCAGGAAACTTTAGACCCATGCACCAAGATCCCTCTGTATGTTAATATTTCAAAGGGTTCTGCCATTTACTGTATAATTCCCTCCTGTATTAGATCACTCAATAATGCATCACCACGCATTTATCCTGATTGAATTCCTTCCGCCATTTCTCTGCCTAAGTCTCTGGCCTATCCTACTGTATCCTCTGGCAATTCTCCTCACTATTCATGAGTCCCTCAATTTTTGTGTCTTCTGCAAACTTACTAAACTTACATTCTCCTCCAAACCATTTATATAAACTACAAACAACAAGGGCCCCAGCAGTGATCCTTGTGTATCAATGGCGCTTGCAGATCTCCAATGGCCTTTCACTGCTCCCCTCTGTCTTCTGTGACTAAGCCAGTTCTGTATCCATATTACCAGCTCACCATGGATTCCATGTGACGTTACCTTCTTATCAGCCTGTCATGAGGGACCTTGTCAAAGGCCTCACTAAAGTCCATGTAGACAACATTTACCAGCCTGTCCTCATCAATCATCCCTTCCTCAAAAACCTCAATCAATTTTGAGAGGCTCGACTTTCTCCTCACAAAGCCACGTATTACTAACATCCATATTTTTTCCAAATGTGAGTAAATCTTATCACTAAGAATCTTCTCCAATAATTTCCCACCTACTGAGTTAAGAGTAACCAGGATGTAATTTCCTAGATTATCACTTTTGTCCTTCTTAAATGAAGAACCAATGTTGGCTGTTCTCTAGTCTTCTGAGACCTCTCCTGTAACTCAAGAGGATACAAAGGTTTTTTATATAGGGCCTCAGCAATTTCTCCCCTCACCTCCCTCAGTATTCTGGGATAGATCCTATCAGGTGTTCTGGAGACTTGTCCACCTTAGTCCCTTTCAAAACACCTAGTACCTCCTGGCATGCCCTCAAATATCAATATACCCTTCTTGAGACTCCAGTGTCAGTCTTGTCCCTCTCTCAAGCAAGTCTCTGCAATGAAGATACAGTTCATTTTTTCCTGTTTAGAGGCATAACAATTTATATTTTGAAAACACATCATTTACCGTTTTTGAAATTATTCCAACTGAAGTATGCCCATGATCTAAACTCCCTCAATTTATGTAAGTGGAAAACATAACAATGCATCAATTAATTGAAAGCATGTAAGTAATTATCAACAACTTAGGTTATATCAATATGTCTAGTGCTGAATGAAAAACATTAAATGTTCTTGATCTTGGTCATTTGGATTCCGGGTTTTAAGGAATAATGAGCTGAAGTTTTGTGGCAGATGTCATAAACATGAGTGGGGCCATTTTGGAAACCCAACCCATTCACTTCTGCCCACATTCACTGTTTTCCTTTCCTAGAGATGTGGGCGGTCACGTGTGGGTTTCCTGACTGCTGAGGCATACCAGCTCATATTCCCCGTTCCTCAAGTACACCCTCTCATATTCCCCATGACCCCTTCATATCCCCTCATTCCCCTCTTATGTTCCCACCACTCTTCCATTACCATGCACACAGTTTACACAATGTCTTCAGGAGTCATGCAGCAGCAATGAAAGTCTATCAAATGGCCTTTAAAAATTAATCTAATCTTTTTTAAAAAAAAGTGTCAATCAAATGCAAACCATTCATACTGCACACAGAAAACAAATCTTCAGGCTTATTCAAAATTTTTAAAATTCTCTTAAATGATCATTTAGTTGGGAAAGCAAATAAATATCTATTCAGTAACTTATCAAACACAGGTAATCTTAAAACTGCCAATAAAATTTTGTACACAATAATAAGCAGTAATAAAAGCAAAATACTGCAAGTCCTGTTTTGAAGATAAGTCATGCTGGATTTGAAACATTAACTCTGTTTCTCTCTCTACAGATGCATCTAGATCTGCTGAGCTTCTCCAATATTCCATGTTATTGATAATTAAGCAGTTCCTCTGATTATGAATGCTTTTCTGAGTTTCAAAATAGGCCCAGTTATTAAAATTAATCCTTGTGACTCCAGAGCAGCTAGCCTATTAAATTTACAAGCAAGGTATTGGGCTGGATTTGATCATGAAGTAGAGCAGTCAGGCCCATTTAATTATGGTAACAAAATAAATATAAAGAATGCTGGAAATCTGAAACAAAAATAGGTAGTTCTGGAGAAACACAGTAGATTTGGCAGTAAGTGTGGAGAGAAAAACATTTTGAGTCCAGCGAGGTCCCATCAGAACTGACAATAACTGAGAAAGGGGTGGATTTATGCTGATGAAGTGGGAAGGATGGGGAGTGATTAGAGCACGTGGAGACAAGCCCAAGGCGAGACAGAGAGAGAAAAAAGGAATAAGCAAACAAAGAGATAGCTGATGATAAGCTGAGAGAGGGATGAATACATAAGATGCTAACAAGAAGTATGAATGGTCAGAAACTCACACAGACGGAAACTAGGGGTATGGGAGACAGTAACTGACATGGAGGAGGGCATTCTGAAATTGTTCATCTCAGTGATGTGTCCTGAGGGCTATAAGGTACCTAGGTGGAAGATGAGATGTTCCTTCAGCTTATGCTGAACCTCCCTGGAGCACTTTAATAGGTCCAAGACAGAAATGTTGGCCAAGGAACACAGTGGTGTGTTGAAGAGGCAGGTGACTAGCAGTTTAGGGTCATTTTCACAGACAGAGTGTATGTGTTCAGCAAAGTGATCACCCAGTCTGTGTTTCATCTCCCTAGTGTAGGTGAATCCATATTGTAAGCAGCTAATATGACAGATAAATCACTGCTTCTCCTGGAAGGTAGGACTTTGGATAGTGAGGAGGGATCAAGTAAACAGGGAGGTATTTGCACCTTCTGTGATTGCATGGGAAGGTGCCATTGAGGTCTAGGAAGTGTTAGAGATTGAGGAGGACTGGATCAGGATGTCCAGGAGGGAGTGGGTTCCTGTGGAATGCTGACAAGAGAGGAGAGAGGAATATGTGCCTGGTGGTGGCATCCTGTTGGAGGTGGCAAAAATGGCACTTTACAATCCTTTGGATGCTGAGGCTGGTGGGGTGGAAAGTGAGGATGGGGGGAACCTATCATGGGTCAGATACAGCTGAGGATCCTGTCAACCATGGTGGTGGGGAATCAAGAGTTGAGAGAAAAGATGGACATTCTGAGACCGCCTACGGTAGATGGTATCATCAGAATCGATATGATGGAGATGGAGGAACTGGGAGAGTGGAATAGAGTCCCTACAGGAAGGAGGGTGTGAGGATGTATAGGCATGGTAACTGTGGAAGTCCACGGGTTTGTAATGGATATCAGTGGCCAGCCTATCCCATTACTGGAAACAGGGATGTTGAGGAAGGAAAAGCCGAGACCATCTTGATGGGGGATGGATGTGTAGAGGGAATGCATGACTATGGCAAAGAGGAGATGGTTGGTGCCAAAAAAAAAATTATGGAGAGGTCTCACATAGAACTCCAGGTCATAGCAAAGCCTCTTCAATTAAGTCAGTGAAACAAATGGTTTGATGTGAAATTCCCAGCCACTGGTAGCAAGGTACTAATTAGACTAATATGCCAATTGACATCCATTATCTCTGAAACTATGACAACTTGGACACAGCTCAGTAATTAAATGAAAATCACAAGGAATTCCTACTCCCTCAGAAAGCCACCCAGAAAACTCTGTCAAGCAGCTCCTGGAATAGTTCCTTGTTATTAGGTACTCTGTGCCTGACCAAAGGACATGGCAAAGTGCAGTGGAATGGCCAATGAAAAGCACTGAGCCCTGAACTTGCATCTGACCTCCCCTGGCTCCATCTCCCAGAGCGCCAACCCATGATCCCTATCCTTCCATAAGTAATTTGTGTTGTTGTGTCCCGCAATGATCTCAGGCCTTCTGTGAGGGCATTGCCAACAGCTGCCACCACGCTTGCTAGTACTGGTAATGGCAACATGAGTTCCTGCCGTCTTCTGATTGGTAATTCACACTTGGTGGACAGGACATGCACCACTAGGGACCTCAAACACAGTGAAGGCTCCATAATGTTCACCTAAGTGCCCAAACATTCCATCAGGCCTCCATTATGGAACTGATGGGTTGTCTCAACGATTTCAATGACTGGCGGGCAAAATTGTCCTATTGATCTGAGAAAATCTAAGATTTTTTATTCCATTTCAACGTAGGTGCCCTTTCAGTCAAAAGAATGCAGCAAGTACACCTTTATCCACCATGACCAGGGGTTCCTCCATTTCTTCCTCTCCTGACAACCCCATCAGTACCCTTCCACTGACACTGTCTCATTTGTTTGGGTGAATTGGTCCTCACACTCAATAATTTCTCCTTTGAATCCTCCCATTTCCTCCAGATAATAGGGGTAGCCATGGGCACCTGCTTGGGCCCCAGCTATGCATATCTTTTTGTCGGCTACATGGAACAGTCCATCTTCCACAGTTACACCAGCATTATTTTTCTTTCCCTCCTCTACATTGATAACTGCATTGGTGGCTCCTTGTGCTCCCACGAGGAGGTTGAACAGTTCATCAACTTCACCAACACATTCCACCCCAACCTTAAATTGACCTGGAACATCTCTGACACCTCCCTCCCCTTCCTAGACCTCTCCATGTCCATCAACGGTGACTGACTCAACACTGACATCTCCTACAAACCCACAGACTCCCACAGCTACCTGGACTACACCTCCTCCTACCCTGCCTCCCGTAAAAATGCTATCCCTTATTCCCAATTCCTCCACATCTGGTCCCAGGAAGACCACTTCCACCACAGAACACACCAGATGGCCTCCTTCTTTAAAGACTGCAATTTCCCCTCCCACGTGGTTGATGATGCCCTCCAGCGCATCTCATCCACTTTCTGCACCTCGGCCCTCAAACCCCATCCCTCCAACTGCAACAAAGACAGAACCACCCTGGACCTCACCTTCCACCCCACCAATCTTCCTATACATCACATCATCCTCCCCCATTTCTGCCACCTGCAAACAGGACCCCACCAGAGATATATTTCCCTCCCCACCCCTCCTGCCTTCCGTAAAGACCATTCCCTCGCCAACCTCTTCGTCAGGTCCAAGAGCCCTAACAACCCAGCCTCCCCTCCTGGAACTTTCCCTGCCACCACAGGAATTGCAAACCTGCACCCACACCTCGACCTCACATCCGTGCAAGGCCCCAAAGGAGCCATCCACATCCATCAGCATTTCTCCTGCACTTCCACACATGTCATTTACTGTCTCTGTTGCTCCCAATGTGGTCTCCTCTACATTGGAGGAAACTACACCTACTCAGAGAACACTTCAGAGAACATCTCCGGGACACCCACACCAACTAACCCCACTGCCCCAGCCCAAATGCTTTAACCCCCCCTCCCACTATGCCAAGGACATGCAGGTCCTGGCCTCCTCCATCACCATTCCTTAACTACCCGACGCCTGGAGGAAGAATGCCTCATCTTCCACCTCGGGACCTTCCAACCCCATGGCATCAATGTGGATTTCACTAGTTACCTCATTTCCCCTCCCCCCCCCCCTTCACCTTATCCCAGATCCAACTTTCCAAATCAGCACCGCCCTCATGACCTGTCCATCTTCTTTCCCTCCACTCTGACCTATTACAATTATCTCCATCTCAATCCACCTATCGGACTGTCCGCTACCTTTACCCCCCCAGCCCCACCCCCTCTCATTTGTCTCTCCACCCCCTTGGCTCACAGCCTCATTCTTTATAAAGGGCTTTTGCCCAAAATGTCAAATCTCCTGCTCCTTGGATGCTGCCTTACCTCGACTCTAATCTCCAGCACCTGCAGTCCTCACTTTCGCCTGCCTTTTATTATCTGCAGACAATCTTATTTTTTCTAATTTAAAGGACTCTAAAAATTAAACATCCAAAAGCCTTCCCAAATGAATTTTTTCATGAGGTTTGAAACATTATGGCATTATGTTTGCATTTTCTTTTGCATTTATAAAGTTACAAGACCATTAGATGTAGGGACAGAAGTAGGCCACTTAGACTATTGTGTTTCTTCTGCTATTCAATGAGATTCTGGCTGTCCTTTAGTCCTCAAATCTACTTTCCTGCCTTTGCTCCATAATCCTGGATTCCCTTACGAATTAAAAAATCTTTCTGTCTCAGCCTTGCATATATAAATATATATATATAGTGACCCAGCTTTCTACAGCAATTCACTATCCTCTGAGAAAATAAATTCCTCTGATGTCTTATATGGTTGCCCCCTTATTCGGAGATTCTGTACTTTAGTCCTAGACTCTCCCATAAGGGGAAACAAACTTTCGGTATCTACCCTCTAAGAATCTTGTATGTTTCAATAAGGTTTCCTCTCACTCTTCCATACTATAATGAATGCAGGCCCAACCTATTCAACCTCTCCTCATAGAAAATATCTCATTCACTCCATAATTTAACGCATCTCAACTTTTAACAATACTGGTCAATGTAATGGTTATCTAACTTTAAGACAGAACCTGATGATGAATTACTGCAACTAAAATGCACCTACATTAAAGACCAACAACTGGTAACAAAATCTGAATTTGTCAAAATACTTAACACTTACCAATCAGAATGTTCCTGATTTCTCCGTCGGCTTCCTGCTAGGTTCCTGAATTCGCAAGGAGGGCATATTTTCAGAAACTTTTCAAAAACCGGTCTGCCCAGATAATGGGAAAAAGAAAATCTAAATTTCCCCTATGATTATCAACAGCAACCCCAACGCAAGAGGATGTATATTGAAGGTTGCAATCTGATCCTTTTATACCATGGAAAAATTGCATAAGCCCATTTTTCCATTGGGAGTTTAGTGTGAAATAAAGAACATTTTGGCAGCATCAATCCCATTCCTATCAACAGCAGGACTTAAAATTCTGCCCCATTTTAATCACTCTGATTTTCCACTTTGCAAGGTGTACGAATCTTTATTCAATTTCCATCACCAGGAAGAAAGGAACCACCCGAGTGGCCAGTGACAAGCAGTGCCCTTCACATCAAAGGGCAATACTGTGTGATCAAGCAGTGAAGGGGAGGGCAGGGATTAAATCAAAATAGAGTTGGAAGGGGAAATAATGCACTCCACTCCCTGCGACGCCCACCTCTCCCTGAACAACTCCAGGGTGTTGGTGGACACTGCGTGCTCCTTTTCCAAGGACACCCGGGCTCTAACATAACCGCGGAAGAGGGGCAGGCAGTCGGCCCTAATGACCCCCTCCACGGCCCGCTGCCTCGACCTGTTGATGGCCAGTTTGGCCAGGCCCAGGAGCAGACCCACGAGGAGGTCTTCAGACCGGCCCTTCCTCCTCCGTACCGGGTGCCCAAAGATCAGAAGCGTGGGACTGAAGTGCAACCAAAAGCAGAGGATGAGGTTTTTAAGAAAATCAAAAAGGGAGTGCAAACGCCCACACCCAATATATACATGGTCCACGGACTCCACAAAACAAACAGTTGGGCTGGGAGTCCGTGAACCACCGCAACCTGCAGTTGCAGGGGACTGCTGCGTGCAGCACCCTCCAGCCCAGATCCCCGAGAGAAAGGGGAGGACTCCCGGGTAGAGAGCCATCCACTGGGGATCTTCACCACCCAGTGGCAAATGGGCACACCAAGGCGTGTCCGGACGGTGGATGAGGGAGAACAGGTGGACGGTGTGCAGCAGCAGTCTATACAAGGCCCGCCTTTTTACCCCCTGAAAGGGAACAAAATTAAAATTCCAGAGGCGGCTCAGGTTGTGGGGCACAGGCTCCCGCGGGAAGTACGGGACCTTGGGGCCAATGTGAAATTCTAGGTGGGCTGGGGTGAGCGCGGACGGGATCCCACCGCACACCTGAGCGTCCTCCAACTGGTGCACTACGTCGGGTCCGAGCACCACCGTTTTAAGGCGTCGGATGGCAGTGGCCACGTACCGGACATCTACCGCTGCCCTGCTCGCTATGTCCTGCGGTCGTGTCCAGCCCAGGCCCCCGGCACCCAGCACGTCCCAGACCCTGGTCACCCTCGCCGCCGCGGCCCTCCCCTCCGACAGCCACTCGAACCCGTGAGTACGGAGGTGCGGATTCCTGAGCAACGGCTCCCTGACGACAGCCGCTACTCCAGCCGGAGGGTAGGCGCGGCGCGATTCGACCATGTTCCAGACAGTGATCAGGTCCTTGTAAGAGACAGGCAGCGTCTTGAGGGCGACCTCCAAACCGTCACGGTCGACGAACAGGAGCTGCGTGTCGTAGTTGAGGTTACGCACCTGGCGGAAAAAATACGGTCGCCAGGGTGCACCACCTAGGAGGAGGCTCGACGTAAAGGTATCGCCGCAAGGTCTGAAGGCGGAACGTCGCGACCTGGGTGCGGACGCACACCAGCGACTGACCGCCCTCCTCAATAGGGAGACTCAGAACCTGCGCAGCGACCCAGTGCATCTTTTTGTCCCAGAAGAAGTCGACCAACGTTCTCTGGATGTCAGCGACAAAGCCAGGAGGAGAGACCAAACTGACCAGCCAGTACCACAGCATGGCGGCCACCAGCTGGTTTATGACCAGCACTCGACTCCTGTAAGATAGCACTCGGAGCAGTCCTAGGCGAGCTGAGACTTTGGCCTCCAGCTCCTGCAGTTGGCCGGCCAGGATTCCTCAGCTGGGCTGAGGTAGACCCACAGGTAGAGGAGATGGGGTGGTACTCCAGCCGAACCCCTGTAACTCCTCCGGCAGAGAGTCCACCCGCCACGGACTGACCAGTAGTCCGGAACATTTGGCCCAGTTGATCCTGGCGGAAGACGCTGCCGAGTACACGGCCTGGCACTCGTGCATCCTCCCCAGGTCAGCTGGGTCGGTGAAAGTGAGGAGCACGTCGTTGGCGTAGGCCGAGAGGACCACCCCCGTGCCCGCGCCGCGCAAAACCAGCCCCGACAACCTCCTCCGCAAGAGGCGCAGGAAAGGCTCCATGCACAGGGACTACAGCTGGCCGGACAGGGGCAGCCTTGACGCACTCCTCTCCCGAAGCGAAGGGGTGCCGTCAGGGACCCGTTAACTTTAACCAGACACTCTGCGGCGGCGTACAAAAGTCGGATCCGGGCGACGAACTGCGTCCCGAACCTGAATGCCCGCAGAGTCCTGAGCAGGTACTCGTGATCGACCCTGTCGAACGCCTTATTCTGGTCAAGAGACAGGAAGGCCCTCGGCAGACCAGCCCGTCGACAGAAATGGATCAGGTCCCGGACCAGGTGGACATTGTCGTGTATCCTCCGGCCCGGGACCGTGTAGGACTGGTCCGGGTGAATCATGTGGGCCAGCACGGAGGCCAGGCGCGAAGACAACACCCTGGCGAAGATTTTGTAGTCCGTGCTGAGGAGGGAGACCAGGCGCCAGTTCTTTAAGGAACGAAGGTCCCCCTTCTTTGGCAGCAGGACGATGACCGCCCTGCGCCAAGAAAGGGACAGCTGTCCGGCATTTAGACACTCCCCCAGGACCTGTGCGTAGTTGCTCCCCAGGACGTCCCAGAACGCCCTGAAGAACTCCACAGTCAGCCCATCCAGCCCCAGGGACTTGCCCCTCGAGAGCGCTGGTCAGCTCCTCTAAAGTGACTGGAGCGTCGAGCCTTCCGGCGTCCTCCGGGCTGAGCTGCGGCAGGTCCTCCCACAGAACTCTGCGAGCATCCTCGCTGGACGGATCCGGAGAGAACAGAGCCGTGTAATAGTTTTGGACGTGGGCTCTGATGCTCTCCGGATCCGAGGCGAGGGGCCCGTCGTCGGCCATGCCTTTTTTCCAGCGAGTAGAAAAAGGGGGAGCCGCGGTCCAGGTCCTGGAGGCGCTGGATCTGCGACCTCACATACGTGCCCCGAGTCCCAACGAGCTGCAGGTCCCGGAGCGTGGCCTTCTTCTCTTCATATGCCCCGCGCAGGGCCGGGTCCACGTCGGGCTGACCGAGACGTGACTCCAGGTCGAGCATCTCCCTCTCCAACACCCCGATCCTGGATTTATGCCTCTTTGTTGATCCCCTCGCGTACTCCTGACAGAAGACGCGAACGTGAGCCTTGCCCACGTCCCACCATAGCCTCAGGGAGGGGAAGCTTCCCCGCTCCTTCTCCAGCCGGCCCAGAAACGACGAAACGAGTCCTGGAACCGCTCGTCCTCCAGCAGCAGGTTGTTAAAGTGCCAGTACACGGAGCCGAGCCTGGCGCCAAACGGAAGGAGTTCCGCCCACACCAGGTGATGGTCCGTGCACGACACCTGCCGCGTGGAGGCCTTCGGAAAACAGGAGGCGTATGCCCGCGAAACATACAGACGGTCGATTCTAGATGCTCCAACCCCAGGCCTCACGAAGGTGAAGGCGATGGAGTCGGGATGGAGATTCCGCCAGACGTCCACCAGGTTGAAGGACTTGACCAAGTCCCCCAACCTCTTCCCCGACGCCCAGCCAGTGCCGGCACCGCCGTGGTCCCTGCCCTCGAGGACGCAGTTAAAATCTCCCGAGGACGACACACTGGTTCTCATCGATGGAGGCGAGATGAGCGGATACTTCGTCAAAGAAGCTCGCTTGCCTCGGCCCGGCCAGGGGAGCGTAGACGTTCACCAAGTGAAGCACCGCACCCCCCAGCCGAACTGTCAGGTGAAGCAAACGGCCTGGCATGGCTCCCTGACCCCCAAGATCTCCGGCTGAAAATGCGGGGCCAACAGGATGGCCATCCCGCCAGATCTGCGGGTGATGTGACTCATGTAGACCCCCCCCTCGCCACTCCAGGAGCCAGATGGCTTCGTCTCCCGGGGTAGTGTGGGTTTCTTGCAGGAAGCACACCGCATACCTCCCGTCCCGAAGGACCGAGAGAGTCTGGAATCTGGGCTGTGACTCCCTGCTGCCGTTGATGTTGAGGCTGGCTATGGTTGTCTCCATGTCGGAAGCATTGTGCAACCACCACCAGTACAGTTAAAAACCTATATACACATTTACAGGGAGGACGAGGGAGGGGTACAGAAGTCCCTCGCCCTCACCAGGAGTGCCCCCAGGAAGTTCCTGACTCACTTTCGCTCATTCACACCGAGCCCAGGCGCCTGGCGAGCAGCGTGTGCCGACCAGTAAACTCTCTCGAATGAGCTCCAGCGGTCGAACGCCAGTTGTGCTCTATCCCGGCGACTCCCAATTTCCTCGACAAATTCCTGGAGTTCCTCAAGGGGGATGAGGGGGAGATCGGTGGGGGGCACCTGGGATTTGAAAATGTCACTGCAGACAGAGTCCGCGTCGTCCCCGGTGTCCGCCACCGATCCCGAACCCTCCTCCTGGAGGTCACCCTCGGTCACCGACCCCTCTCCCACCAAGAGGATGGGCGCTGCCAACTGGCCTCAAAACCTGCGGTGATCCCACCCCCAGGGTCACCGGCGATACCTTCCTCGGCGGACCCCGGGTTCAGGTTGTTGGGCGGCAGAGGCTCGGGGCCCCGCTCTTCTCCCAACGGAAAAGGTCCTCCCCCAGGGCCAAGGCCCCCGGAAAAACAGTCTGGGAGGGAGGAGCGAGGACAACACCTTCCTCCCCTCCACCGCTCGACGACCCAGCAGAGGGTCCTCCGTCGTCGCCCGCACCACAGCCCTCGTGGTTGTTAAAGTCCTCCCCAGGGGCCGGAGGAGTTGAGGCAGCAGGAGGCCCTGCTGTAGCCCGTGGGGGTTTGGGTAGGGAGGGCCGCGGTGCAGGACAGTCGAGAGGCACCAGTGGCTTGTCCCCTGGAGAGGGGCAGCGCCACTGGCGCGCTGCTGGAGTGCCTCTCCCCTCCAAGGGCCAGTGCCTCTTCCCCAGAGAGACAGGGGTGAATTTATGGTCCCTCCCACCAGCCTTTCCCGGAATACGATTGGCTGGGGGAAGACGGGTTCTGGATCAGTGGTGCTGGAAGAGCACAGCAATTCAGGCAGCATCCGAGGACAGGCAAAATCGACGTTTCGGGCAAAAGCCCTTCATCAGGAATAAAGGCAGAGAGCCTGAAACGTGGAGAGATAAGCTAGAGGAGGGTGGGGGTGGGGATAGAGTAGCATAGAGTACAATAGATCAGTGGGGAAGGAGATGAATCTCAAACATCAAAAACTGTAAGTACAACAAACTTTTATCTACCCACCTCCATAACCAGCGCTCCTCGAACATTCCAGAAGATTCCCTTGGCCTCGGAAACACCATTAGCCATGCGGCTGATGCAGCTACCACCCCCACGCTGATTGATGATGTCACTTCTGCCCCCATCATGGCCACTCCCACAGCCACTTCCGCCCCTCACATCATCGCTGATGCCACACGTTCAGTGACTTCCGCCACCCCTACTGCTGTGTCTGCCACCACTTCCGTCCCCACCAACGCCACTCACCTGCATTCTGCTGACACGCCCCCCACAGACCCCACTGTCACTATCCCCACCCCCCAGAACCCTGAGGGGAACACTACCCCTGCTCATGACTCTAGCCCCATTCCCCCCACCATCACACCCACTCCAGGTACTGGCTCCGACCCCACTCCCAGCTCTACACCCACACCAGCTCCCAGCCCTGCCAAGTTTTCACCATCCCTCCAGACCTCCCCCTCACTGAGGATGAACGATCAGTCCTCAGCAAAGGACTCACCTTCACCCCCTCCGCCCACGCATCAATGAATTTAATACACGCCGTGACATCGAACAATTCTTCCGTCGCCTCCGCCTCCGAGCTTACTTTCACAATCAGGACTCCCGCCCACCTTCCGAGGACCCCTTCGCCCACCTCCAACACACTGCATCCACCTGGACACCCCGCGCTGGCCTATTACCTGCCCTCAACCTCTTCATTTCCAACTGCCGCCGGGACATTAACCGCCTCAACCTGTCGACCCCCCTCCCCCACTCCAACCTCTCATCCTCACAACGCGCAGCCCTCCAATCCCTCTGCTCCAATCCTGACCTCACCATCAAGCCAGCGGACAAAGGGGACGCAGTGGTAGTCTGGCGCACTGACCTCTACATCGCTGAAGCCAAACGCCAACTCGAGGACACCTCTTCCTACCGCCCCCTTGACCATGACCCCACCCCCCATCACCAAACCATCTCCCAGACCATACAGAACCTCATCATCTCAGGAGATCTCCCACCCATAGCTTCCAACCTCATAGTCCGGGAACCCCGCACTGCCCGGTTCTACCTCCTTCCCAAGATCCACAAGCCTGACCACCCTGGCCGACCCATTGTCTCAGCATGCTCCTGCCCCACTGAACTCATCTCTACCTACCTCGACACTATCCTA
The DNA here is from genome assembly GCF_037043375.1 of Chiloscyllium plagiosum. NCBI lineage: Eukaryota > Metazoa > Chordata > Chondrichthyes > Orectolobiformes > Hemiscylliidae > Chiloscyllium > Chiloscyllium plagiosum. The sequence continues at coordinate 71,032,293 of NW_028270140.1, forward strand.
TCCCCCCTAGTCCAGGAACTCCCCACATACGTTCGAGACACCACCCACGCCCTCCACCTCCTCCAAGACTTCCGTTTCCCCGGCCCCCAACGCCTCATCTTCACCATGGATATCCAATCCCTCTACACCTCCATCCGCCATGACCAGGGCCTCCAAGCCCTCCGTTTTTTCCTCTCCAGATGTTCCCAACAGTACCCCTCCACCGACACTCTCATTCGTTTGGCCGAACTGGTCCTCACCCTTAACAATTTCTCCTTTGAATCCTCCCACTTCCTCCAGACCAAAGGGGTAGCCATGGGCACACGTATGGGCCCCAGCTATGCCTGTCTCTTTGTTGGCTACGTAGAGCAGTTGATCTTCCGTAATTACGCCGGCACCACTCCCACCTCTTCCTCCGCTACATTGATGACTGCATTGGCGCCACCTCTTGCTCCCGCGAGGAGGTTGAGCAATTCATCAACTTCACCAACACATTCCACCCTGACCTTAAATTTACCTGGACCATCTCTGACACCTCCCTCCCCTTCCTGGACCTCTCCATCTCCATCAGTGACGACCGACTTGACACTGACATTTTCTACAAACCCACCGACTCCCACAGCTACCTGGATTACACCTCTTCCCACCCTACCTCTTGCAAAAATGCCATCCCGTATTCCCAATTCCTCCGCCTCCGCCATATCTGCTCCCAGGAGGAGCAGTTCCACCATAGAACACACCAGATGGCCTCCTTCTTTAGAGACCGCAATTTCCCTTCCCACGTGGTTAAAGATGCCCTCCAACGCATCTCGTCCACATCCCGCACCTCCGCCCTCAGACCCAACCCCTCCAACCGTAACAAGGACAGAACGCCCCTGGTGCTCACCTTCCACCCTACCAACCTTCGCATAAACCAAATCATCCGCTGACATTTCCGCCACCTCCAAACAGACCCCACCACCAGGGATATATTTCCCTCCCCACCCCTCTCCGCCTTCCGCAAAGACCGTTCCCTCCGTGACTACCTGGTCAGGTCCACGCCCCCTACAACCCACCCTCCCATCCTGGCACTTTCCCCTGCCACCGCAGGAACTGTAAAACCTGTGCCCACACCTCCTCCCTCACCTCCATCCAAGGCTCTAAAGGAGCCTTCCACATCCATCAAAGTTTTACCTGCACATCCACTAATATCATTTATTGTATCCGTTGCTCCCGATGCGGTCTCCTCTACATTGGGGAGACTGGGCGCCTCCTAGCAGAGCGCTTTAGGGAACATCTCTGGGACACCCGCACCAATCAACCAAATCGCCCCGTGGCTCAACATTTCAACTCCCCCTCCCACTCTGCGGAGGACATGGAGGTGCTGGGCCTCCTCCATCGCCGCTCCCTCACCTCCAGACACATGGAAGAAGAACGCCTCATCTTCCGCCTCGGAACACTTCAACCCCAGGGCATCAATGTGGATTTCAACAGTTTCCACATTTCCCCTTCCCCCACCGCATCCTAGTTTCTAACCTCCAGCAACACGATCCCCTGACGTGTCCGGACTTATCCGACCTGCCTAGCTCCTTTTCCACCTATCCACTCCACCCTCTCCTCCCTGACCTATCACCTTCATCTCCTTCCCCACTGACCTATTGTACTCTATGCCACTCTCTCCCCACCCCCACCCTCCTCTAGCTTATCTCTCCATGCTTCAGTCTCTCTGCCTTTATTCCTGATGAAGGGCTTTTGCCCGAAACGTCGATTTTGCCTGTCCTCGGATGCTGCCTGAATTGCTGTGCTCTTCCAGCACCACTGATCCAGAATCTGGTTTCCAGCATCTGCAGTCATTGTTTTTACCTGGGGGAAGACGGGGCATGGCCAGGGTGGGTAGGGTCAGCCGTGTCACTTCCTGCCCTGCCCCTGGTTTATCAAGTGACGGCGGGTGGGACAGGGGCCCAGTTCCCTCTCCGGGACCCAGAGACACGGTTGCTGCAGGAGGTGGGGGAGCGGTGGTTTCCCCCAGGTTAGTGCTAGGGTGTGGCAGTGCTAGGGTGTGGCAGGGCTCGGGCTCAGGGGCCCCCGGGCTAGGTGTTGCAGCACCAGGGGCAGGCGTTGATGCCACAGGGGTTTCTCTATCGGGGTTGGCGGGGTGGATGTGGGGTCTGTGGGGCCAGGATCAGGTACACGTTTGGGGGTTTGGAGGTCAGGGTTCCCATGCCGGGGCGACGCTGGCACGGCCGCAGGGACATTGTCGTGCCGGGGTGGGGCTGGTCGTGGGCTAGGTGTCGGGGAAGGGGATAGGGTGGACTCCCCATGGGCGGGCCTGACGCGTCGCGTCTTCTTGAGCGCTTTCAGGCTGGCTGGCCGGCCGGACGCTCACCTTCCCTCCCTGCCAGAGGCTGGAGCATTGGAAGCCTCCGGCTTAGCCTCCGGTGCCGGGGCCTGTGGTGTTGACTTTGGGAGAAGGGGAGTGGGTGCGGCGGCACCACCATCAGCCATTGGCGTGGGCTGGGCAGCCTTTTGGGTGGGGCAGTTTTTTCTAATGTGCCCCACCTCACGGCAAAGGTGGCACCACACGCCGTCCGCTGTCCAGAAGGCGCGGTAGGCCGTGCCCTCATGGAGGAGGGTGAATGAGCCCTCGGTGACCTCTTCCCGGGCCAGGCAAATGAATATCTGGTGTCGGAAGGAGTATATGTGTCGGAGGGCGGGGTTCTTAAGACCGAGCAGGAGCGGTTGGGAAGAAGGAGCTCATTGGGAATGAAGGTCGGTACGTTGGAGATTACGACCCTCTGGGCCGTAACCTCCAAAGGGTCGACGGGCAAATGTGTCCCGCCCACAGTGAGCCCCCTCTCCATGGCCAGGTGGACCGCCTGCTCGGTCTTAAGGAAAAAGACGGCCTTCCCGTACATCCGGGCCGCAGCAACGATGGCCAGTGGGCCGACCACACTAGCCATGGCCTTGCTGCAGGCCTCTATGGACATGTTGGGGTGGGGATAGGCCTTTACCCCCAGGCGTTTAGTCAGGTGCCTGAAGGGGGTCGTGTTTGCAGCCAGGGTTGGGACAGCCGAGCCTAAGGCAGCGGCTACCCCGGCGTAGGTGCGGCTGGGCCCCGTGACCTTCGGGCTTGCCATATTCTGCAGCAGCGGTGGAGGTGGGCCTCTGGCAGAAGCAGTGGTGGAGGTTGTGGGGAGGGGCCCAAGGCAAGTCACCCAAGGCGAGTCCCAGGCAGCGATGGTGGAGACCGGCCTCAGGCAACAGTAGCGGTTGAGGCAGGCCTCGGGCGAGTTTCAGGTAGGCCCTTGGTCGCAGCGGTGGGGGGCAGACCGGTTGGGTAGGGTCCCCAAGGCAAGTCCCAGGCAGCCCCAAAATTGAGCCACGGAGCAGTAGTGGTGGAGGGGCCCCAAGGCGAGTCCCAGGCAGCGGTGGTGGAAGTAGGCCTCTATCTGCAGTAGTGGTGGAGGTTGTGGGGAGGGGCCCAAGGCGAGTCCCAGGCAGCGGTGGTGGAGGCAGCCTCAGGCAACAGCAGCGGTGGAGGCAGGCCTCTGGCAAGTCCTAGGCAGTTCCTGGGTCGCAGGGGTGGGGGAAAGACCTGTTGGGGAGGGTCCCCAAGGCAAGTCCCAGGCAGCCCCAAAATGAGTCCCAGGCAGCAGCAGTGAAGGTGGGCCTCTAATAACAGCAGCAGTGGTGGAGGTCCTGGGAGGGGCCCCAAGGCGAGTCCCAGGCAGCAGCAGTGAGGCAGGCCCTAAGCAGCAACAGATGAGGCAGGTCTGGGTGGGGTCCCAGAGACCAGCAGTAGGAGTGGGCCCCAGGTCAGCAGCAACACTCCCTTGACCTGGGTGAGGCCCAGGCTGCAGCTCCAAAAGTAGGCCCCAGACTCAAAAGCTCCGTCTGCTTCTGCCTCCTCCTCTTCTTCTTCTTTCCTTCCTCTCTCTCGATGTGGGGCAGCTAGTCCAGGGCCACTCCCCTTCCTCTCAGTCCCCTTCAAGGAGGAGAGTCCTTGCAAGTGTGCACACTCACACACTGATCCAACTCTCAAAAGGGAAAACACCCGAGTGGCCAGTGACAAGCACTGCCCTTCCTATCAAAGGGCAAGGCTGTGTGACACCTGTTCTTTTTTTTCTTTTTTGTGTGTGTGCAGGTGTGATACACAGTGAAAGACACAAGGTGCACAAATCTTTATTCAAACACTCCTGTTTATCTCTATTGGCCAAACCTCCCTGATTAGACCAGATTAACATCTCCAATTCTATGTGATCCACCTGGCTAACTCCGTTACAATTGCTACAGCCCCCACTGGGTAGACTCAGATTCCTCCAGTGCCCACAGCCATGAAGGGAACATAAAAGAATAAGGGCAGGAAGTCATTATCCATTTTCAAATTGGATTAAAATAGTGCATTTTGAGGATATCAGTGGTCTGTAATTGAGGACAGCAGTCATATGTCTAAGGCACTACAACTGCGGTCTTGTCCTTTAAGTTGCCTGTTCTCAATTATAGCCCTCTGTATTTCCCACTGTAATCCTGTGTCCCCATTACCACTTTAAAAACCTTTCCATATAGATCTTCAAGAATGGATTGGGTGACCTATTCATGAACATTGGTATGTAAAGGTACAGTTCTATTATAATAACCATTGTTTTCATTATACTGATTAATGGCAGTTTTACAAACCACTGTCGTGGCCAATTAATATTTATTTATATTTAATAATGGGAGAAATTCAAAAACCTCCCACTTGTGCAGCCAGAGCATGAGCACACTGATGTGCAATTTGTCATTCTCTTGTTTAATCCTCACATGTGGTTACAATTTAGTCTAAAGACCTCAGAAGCCAGGCTCAATATCCTCGCTCCAAAGCTGTTTTAGATTATATACAGCAACTTTTTAAGCACATTAGCAACCAGAACAAGCTGTTCTGTTGCTAACTGGTTCTGCTTTGTTCTTGACTGTGGAAAATCTAGGTTTAACTGCCCTGTAATTTGTTGCAGATCGCTACTGCACCAGCTGCTGCCCTGGCAAATGATTAAACACACCCAAACAGCTCTCTTTCACACAAATAACATGAGTATGCCAAAAACCACAAAATTGATGGAAAAATTCCTTTCATTTCTCCCATGGATCAAAAATGAGGGAGAACCAAATAAAAGTTGTATCTCAATTAACCCCATTGAAAATTAAGATTTGTTAATCAAGAATCTTTGAAGATTTTAAAAGTAAGATTTGTCATATTTGACATCTGAATTGTCACCAGCCACATGAGTAAAGTATTAATTGCAATCTCACCTGCTTTTCTTTTCCATTACTTTGTGCTAAATGCACATTTGTCACATAGAAAAACCACTGCACAATTATTCGTAAAAGATTTACTCCTGCCTGTTATTAGAGAACTCTTTATGGAGTCAGCCCCTAAACAAAAAGAGTGTCTTCATGGAAGCCAACATTCAGAATCTTTCTGAAAAAAACAGTGATGATGTCTAAAGAAGGTGGCTCAATGGTTAGCATTGCTGCCTCACAGCCCCAGGCACCAGATTCAATTCCAGCCTTGATGACTGCGTGGAGTTTGCACATTGTCCCCGTGTCTGTGTGGGTTTCCTTTGGGTGCTCCGGTTTCCTCCCACAATCCAAAGATGTGCAAGTCAGGTGGATTGGCCATGCTAAATTGCCCCTAGTGTTCAGGGATGTGCAAGCTTGGTGGATTGGCCATGAGAAATACAGGGTTGGGGGGGATCTGGATGGAATGCTCTTCAGAGGGGCAGGACTGGATAGGCTGAATATTCGACTTCCACAATGGAGTGAATCTAAGAAACAATTAACATGTATATGACCAGTGGATGTCCCCAAATGATTTTGAATGAAGTACTTTCAAAAGGTAGTCAATGTTGTAATGTAAGGTCTACAACAGTTGCTTTGTGTAAAGCAAGATCCCACAAACAGAACTATTATATACAACAGATCATCTATTTTCGTGATACTGGTTGTAGAACTAATATTGACCAAGACTTTAGAAAGAAGCAACTTACTTTGTTATTTTTATTAAAGAAATAATGGCACTTTTACATATGTTGAGAAAAATCAAAATGTTGTGATAGGTCACTTTGGCAGGATATCAGAGGTGCCCAATTCAGATCCAAGAAAGGAATCAGCACTTGTAGGAAGGAAAAGGGAATGGGAACAAAAACAAAAGATTCATCTGTAATAAATCCTCAATTATCCATTTTCCTACAAATAAGTAATCATTTGGAATGATTGCTTGGAAATATAGAAAGAATATTATTGTATTGAGAATTCTCCTAAGGCACACTACAAAGTGCCACACTGGCTAGGTTTTCACAAAGCTGTTTATTTTCCTAGAAAGAGCTTGGATTCAGTCTGATGCAACTGACCACCTCTCTCCAATACTTCTCATTATTCATTGTTACATTCCCAAATTCAATCAACCACCCCCCTGCTCTCCCTCCACTTCCTTATTTTTAAATCAAGAAATGAAACTAAGCTTGACTTTTGAACCATTTAATTTATTTACACAGTTTGTTTTCCTGTTCAGTAAAGAGTTTGGATCATACCCTAGTGTATTATGATTGGAATGGTAAGAATCTCTGAGTTTCCAAAGTTTCCCCTTCCTGGTGTTGTGTGAGTAAAATGATGAGAATTACGGTGAAACTGAAAGAAGTAAGAGTCTTGGTGATGAGAAAAAGTTCTCCAAATTTCTTCTCAAGCCGGTGAAAGTTGACTACCTCATTTCCATGCATTAAAACTTCAACTCAGCTTATTTTTATGCACCTTCCCTTCACTGACAAACTAAATGTGCAAATTCCTGGTATCTAAATCAGATCAGGTACCTGATGGCTATAGCTTGCCAAATGCTTGACCTTGTCATCCTGCAACTACAAATGCTTGATCTTGTCATCCTGCATGTTAAATAGGCACTTTCTTTCTCAACCTACCACTCATGCAAGTCAACATTGGCAAACCACCAGCCTCACTATATCACCATGCCCTGTAGTTAGACCAACTTTATCTTCTGGCTCTTCATAGAATCACAGGATTGGTACAGCACAAACAGAAGTCATTCGGTCCATCATACCTGCACCGGCTCATTAAGCGAGCATCATTACCCAGTGCTATTTTCCTGCTTTTTCCTCTTACCCTTGCACATTTGATTTGTTCTAATTTGGTTTAGTACTGCTCACTTACTTAACCATTAATTTTGGAGGCCACCAGGCTCTTTATGCTTTACATTTCTTTCTTTCATGCAGAATTATTTACTTTAGCAATGTCTTAGGACCTGTCAGTCTCTGTATGGGACACATTACTTTCTTAGCACACTGGGTCTTCAGTGCTCATTTACAGCCTATTTAGGTCTATGACTTACATTGCTTTTAGTGCAGAGGCAGCGTGTCACGATGGGAAGCATTGAACAGTCAATCTGTCTGTCAGATAGAGGGTGATCATGTCAGAATGTGGCACTATCTACATCAATGTCACATTTGTAGCCTGTGCCAGAGTTTATGTAGCAACTACTATGCAAGCACTTCAAGTAAATAGCAATGTAGGAATATCAAAGAGAATAGTCCTTAACTGTTAAAGAGGGACAACAGCCAGTCAGAGCCATTCAGTCAGGGGCTGATCTTATTCCAGTCCAGGATGGCTGTCTTGATATGTGGGCCATCGCTGTATAGATTGCAAGAACAAGGAAATTATATTGAACTTATACAACTTATACTTGTTAGACCTCAGCTGGCATATTGTGTACAGTTCTGGGCATCGCATTATAAGATGGATGTGATGACATTGGAATGATCACAGAAGACATTTACAAAAATGGTTTCAAGGATGAGAAAAATCATAGTTTGGAGAGCTCAGAACTGTTGTCCTGGAGAGGTGAGGGCTAAGAGGAGATGTGACAGAGATTTTCAAACTTGTAAAGGATCTGGAAGAAAAGATGGAGAGAAATTGTTTCTGTTCATATGAGTGTTGAAAATGAGAGGGCATAGGTTTAAAGTGATTTGCAAACTTTGTAAATGTGATGGAAGAAAAAGTACTTGTCACATAATTAGTTGTTTGGTACTTGAATGCACTTCCAGGAAGTTTGGTGGAGACAAAGTCAATTAAGACATTTAAGAGGGCATTAGATGATTAGTTACATCAAAGTAACATACAAGGTTTTGAGGAAAAGACTGGGGAAGGGCATGAAATAATTATGTTTGTTGACAAGCTGGTACAATCATGGTAGGCCAAGTGGCCACCTGAGGTTCTATAACAATTCATGATTCTGAGCATGTTGAGCCTCGAGCACCAAAGTGTGAGGGCCTTGCTGCACATGAAGTGGTGCATAATTGGGATTTAAACATCGTGTAAGAGGAAAGAATGTTTGAAGGTCTTGGCAGCAGCAAGCTCTTCAGCATGTCCAAGCCACACAATTCTCTGAGAAAGGTGCCTGAGGCCTCAGTTACATAATTAATGAAGTGAAGAGTGGAAGATTATGTGAAAAAGGTGGTCTGAGCCATGACGGACTAGGCACCATGAATTTCACTTGGACAAGACATTTTCACTGACAAATTGGATAATTCTACCCTGTAATACAGCCTATCTACTGCTTCAGATTACACTACAGAACTGTTGCCAATTTTTCTATACAAGGTTGATAATATATTGCACAATACATTTATAATTATTTAGCTTATTATCACATTTTTCAGTACTTATATTAGCTTTGTGACTCTCAGGAAAGAATTAGTTGAAATATATATTGAGAACATTCTTGTCAATGATTTTCAAAATGATAGCTGTTGCATTTAAAGAGAAGCAGAAGCCAGTACATTAAAATAATGGGGAGTAATAAGGAAAGTTAGATGGTTATAATGGGAAAAGCAAAAATTCACTTTTGGACAATTGCAGATCATAGGCAGCATTTTAACCTAATCTCATGATCTGCTATGTAATGTCATATTTATATTCAGTATGTGGTAAACATTTCTAAGATTTAAGTATTATTAATATAAACCTTAACATGTGAGCCACATCACTTTTTCAACAGAACAGGCCCTCTCTATTAATTGAAAAGTTAGACTAATGAGGTCCAGGCTTGGTAAACCTAATTTGGATATGCATCTCCACACATTTGGTTTGATTTACTCATGTTACTGTAGCCCCTGTTTATGGTTTATATAAAGTCTGATTACTTTTGGAGGCTAGCAATATCTGTTAGATATATTAAAGTTTAATTCCATGTGGAATTATATTTTTATGCTATGTATAATCAAATGTACAGGCACAGAAACAGGAAACCAACACAGAAGTAAATAACATAAGGAGCAGCATGTTCGAAAAGCTTTGGCAAATATTAAACATTTGTAATAATTTGATATTGAACAAAGTCTGTAGCTAAATTTTACCACAGACAGATTCACAATAAATTTGGTCTAGCTGTTACAATAAACATAGATCTATATACACACACAAGAAATGCAAAGGAAGTGGTCAACTAATTAGGTATGAAGCCTTGCAGATAACTTTTCAAAAGCATGTTTGCCTCACATTTGTGAGAATGATCATTTTTATTTTAATGTGGTGACACTATTAAACTCTAATATTTCCTTTAAGATGTTATTAATAGTAATCAGATCAAATTGTGTCTCTTCTACCCAATCCTGCTTCAGAGTATTGTGCATGATTTATCCATCTCAGAATTAATTTGACATTAGGTCCAAATATGTCATCATTTTATTACTGATTTGTCCCACTGCCTTCCTGACGCTGGTACACTCGAAGTTCCAAAATAACTTGGAGTTGAAATGGCTGGACAGCGGAAACAATTGGGGAACTTAATGGATAGCAACCTGCTGTCACTTTAAATTCTCTTGCAGTATTGCTGCCATTTGGTTAAAATCAGGGTAAATATTTTAGCACAAAGGGAATCAAGCTAGAAATAAGTTGAATAACTAATGTATAGACTGAAAGTGCTTTTGCTCTTTCTCCACAGTTAAATCCATGAAAATATTCTAATTTGCCTATTTTACTACATATTTTGTGAAGTACTTTAAAATAAGTTTCAGTACTCTTAAAAATGTGTCCAATTTTGCAATTCCAAAAAAGTATCATTACATTAAATACAGACATTGCTCAATGAGCACAAACCTGTATATTGTGGTAAAAAGTCTCTCACATTCAGAAGATACAAGATTGAATCGTTGGTCGAGGGAGGCTCAGCTATGGCACTACTGAAATCATTGGTCTAATTTGCAGCAACTCTCAACATAGGAGAAGAAAAACAACTACAGTTCAGAACTGAATTCTATGATGGTTGATGGCACTCAATTGATCAAAGGGCTTATTTATATCATTAAACAATAGCTCACAAGAAATTCCATCAAGGTATCTCAAAAATAAAATATTAATAGAAAGCATTGAAGGAGAAAACATGACAAAATTGTTGATGCATATCAAACTGAATATGATACATCCAGGTTAACTGGATATTTCAGTTTTTCTCCCATCAGTTTTCATTTAGTTTTGGAGGAATCTTCAAGCTGGCCTCAACTGAAAGTTGAAGTGAAGAAGTGTATTTAATTGATTGCTGTTAACTTTGTGACCAGTCCCTGATGGTATGAGTATTATTATTCTGCCATGTTACTTAGAGTCAGCTGTAACTAAGTGATGACACTCTTACCTCTGATTAAAAAAATTGCATCATGCTCCACTCCAAGAAGTTGGGAACATAGACTAGTCTGACTTTTCAGGGCAATACTGAGAGTGCACTGGAAAGTTGGATGTACTTTTGAAATGGGACATTATACTGAGGCCTGGATGCTCTTTCAGATTAATGTAAAATACCCCAATGAACTTTTTGAGCAGATGTAGGAATTTTCCTGTTCAATAGATATTTTGCAAATATTATCACTAAAACAGATTATCTTGGCATTATTACTTTGAGGGTGTGGGAACTTGCTGTGCATAATTTTGTTTCTTTTATTACAATAGTGACTCCACCTCAGAACTATTTAACTATAAATCATTGAGGTATTTTGAAGACATAAAAGGCACAAGTCTCTCTTTCTTTCTTTGGTAATCTAGTACCATTGGAGAGGGAAAGTGGCTTCTATAATTCCCTGGCAATCTAGAGATATTCATGTGTCAGCTTTTGGTAATTGGAATCAGGCTTTAGTATCATGAACACCCAAACTTTTATGAAACCAAAACAAAGGAAAAGCAAACATTCACTCTTAGCAAACACAGGTGTGAATATCATACCTTGAATGATTAAGAGAAGATGATAATGTCACTAGGCTAGTAATCCAGAATTCCAGGCTAATGTTCTGAGTTTGAATCATACCATGGAAGATTGTGCAATTTGAATTCAATTTTAAAAAAACTCTCATATTAAATGCTAGCCTAGAAGTGACCTTGTGAGCACTGATGATCGTTGTTAAAAACCAATCTGGTTCACTAATGTCCTTTTGGGATGGAAATCTGCCATCCTCAACTGGTCTGGTCTATCCGTGACTCCAGACCTACAACAATGTGGTTGACTTTTAACTAGCCATTGAAATGAACCAGCAAGCCACCTATTTCAAGGGCAATTCAGAATGGCTTATAAAATGCTAGCTTAGCCAGCAATGCCCACATAAATAAATCAACAAGAAATAAATCTAGCTTTTTGTGTATGAATGTTGCCATAGAAGTAAATGAGCATGATTTTGAATGTATCTTTTCTTGTAAGATATTTTGATCCTTTGGGCCAACTTTACACGTTAAATAGAATTCATGCAACAGCATAAAAAAATACTTCAGTTGGGTATTGTTGCTTTTCTTTAACTCAGCCCGCAGTCTTCCCTGGGTTATCCATAATGTTAAGGCAGCAATCTTGTGGCTTTGTATCAGTGTGTGGACCTGTTAGGAGTTGACCAGATTAATCACTGGAAGCCCAGATTTCCCCTCTGGTGAAGTTGCTTTTTGGTGGGCCTGATTTAAAAAATGTCATCCAAAAACTTATGTTTTCAGGCAAAGTCATTTAGAAAAGTTGAGGGTGATTGCATGACTTGAACAAATGCTTAGTTCTGACATGACAGAATTCCAAGAAACTTTTATCCTTTTAAACAGCATTGTGATCTGACAAGTTTCCCCATCAGCATAACTTTATTGAGGGAAATACCTACTAGTGATTTGTCTAAGTTGCTCCTTGTTATGCTGTTTTATTTTTTAGAAATGCTAGACACTCAAACAATTTGAGTATAACTCTCTTGATGAATAGCATGATTGGATCGCGACATGGACAAATTCTTCCTAATGTTTTGGGTAGATTTTTACAAAATGGCAGAAGGGAAGAGTTTCAAATAGATATTTACTCTCAGAATACGACTAAGTAAAGGACCTGGGAAAGATACCCACAAGTGTTCTGACTTTTCTATTTTGATTTATTCTGTTCACCTGCACTATCAGCAGGCAGTGACATTTGCAAAAAGTGCATCATGGGAAATGGTGAATGTGCAAATTTTCCGGTATTATGAGTTGTGCATTAACAATTTCCTGCATGGTTGCTGTTCTTCACTGCGAGTGCAGTGTTAATCTGATGAGGATCTTTGACAATTCAGTAGAATGCATTTCAGCTCCAAACACCCACAGTAATCCTGGTGTAACTTTGACAGGAGTCAACTGTAAGGGTAAGAAGTTAGGGTGGGAACTTAAAGCAGCTTATACAGGAAGTCTTGCTCTGCCCCATGAATTATCTAACGCCAGAAAGTGTAAGGGCCAAAATTATTACAAGAGCATCACAGAAGCGCAGAACTGTTATTGTGCAGAAAGTTTAGAATTTTTACAATAGCAAGGAAGGATTTCGAGTATTCAGGCTTAGATTTTACTCAAATGATTTTCTATTTCTTCTTTATTTATTTATTCAATTGTTTTTTTCTATTTGTGTTTTTTATCCTTCCTTCTTGTTTTTTTTTAGCTATAATACACTTTAAACTTCATTATGGTTTAAGCTGTCCAGTATGTGGGAGGCAGCATGTCCCACTGTTGAAGGAACAGAAGGATAGATATGCCTTGTAGCATGCATGTATGAAAGAGAAAATGGTGGTTGGAATTACTGACCTTCAGACAGAAGGGACTGAAAGGTTGTAACCATGTGGTGTCAACTCAGTATTGGAATTTACAGCAGGCTGAAGAGGACAAATTCACCTAGGAGGCCAGAAGTTGTACTTGGAAGTAATATTAGGGATGAGGTGTTGCATTTGAGGGACTGAGATTTTTTCTGACTTCTTAAACATGTCAAGCACTCAAGTAGATGAATGATAGGTTCAGGCAGGAGCCTATGCATGAAAAATTAGTTGCATGGAGTCGCTTTAAGTACGGTTTTGTGAGTGCACTGCAGGCGCAGGTGGGTATTGGGAGAATGGAAAAGAGCTGAGAAATTCATATTGAGGGGCCTAGAAGCGATGAGAAGCAGATACAGATGGACAACCCTTAGGTGAACAAGGTGCACTGAGAAGACAGACAAGATGTGTGTTGTACATTTTACATCTCAGATCTATACAGAGTGGCACCAATATCCATGTGTTTTAATCACAGTGCTTAAAATATCTCTTCCATGCTCTAGTCAGGCTTTCAACTCTTTTGATTGTTTCGTTTACTTTTATTTGAATCCATTCTGAGTCCAATAAAAAGTAATGAGCATTAATTGTAAACAGACTCACTTCATCAAAAATAAACATTTAAACATTGCAATGCAGGTTGAAAATAGTCTCGGTTCCCAGATATAATTTCAGTGCAAGGCCGCGTTCAGGATCAGGAAGCCCCAGATGACATTGGGTGAGAGTATTGTAAGGATATGGTGATAGAGTGTGGCAATGTTAACAACAGGGAAACTGAAGTGGTGCAGATTAGGTACAAAATAATGGTAACGAATAATCAGTAGGATGTAGCTAAATAGTGATGATGTGAACTAGCTCTGATATAAATGTGCCACCACAGCATACCTGCAAAACCCCCCAAATAATGGTTAAAAACTCAGTTGTAGTGGTTTTTTGCTATTTGTAGGAGTTACTTAGATCATGGATCCAAGCTAACCACTGATCCAATCTGACCCCACTGGACCTGGCACTGGTCCTCTGCTTGGCTAGACACCCTCTCAGAAATTTGCTGGCGTGACTTTCCGAACCAGCACATCTTCCACCCAACTCCTGGGTAAAACCCAACTGCCACCCTAACCATCTGGCACCCTAAACCCTTATCCACTAACACCCCAACCCCTCCCCATCTGCCACACTACCCCGATATTTAGCTTACAAACTTCCACTTTCACAGGAGTTGTTAAATTGGACATTTAAACGCCATAATTTAGTGCACTGACTAAATAAAAGGCTGTAGATGCTGCAAATCAGAAACACAAAGAGCAATTGCTGAAATAACTCAGGAGGTCTGGCAGCATCCGTGTAGAAATGCAAAATTAATTTTTTGGGTCTGGCTCTGAAGATGGGTCAATGCTCCCGAAACATTAACACTATTTTCTATCCATAGATGCTGCTGGATCAGTTGAGCATTCCCAGCCATTCCTGTTTTTGTTTATGGCATACTAAGTGCTGCAAAAGGGAGCATGATTTTTCTGAAGTATTTCCTTGCTGTTGAACATGTGGATAGGTTCAGAGCAGAAAGCCCCTGAGCAGGAATGTCTTGTTAAAAAGACAACCAAGAGGGAATCCAAGATGGCAACATCCTGTTAGGATCATGTTTGCTGGGCTCCGTGCCACAAAACATTGACCTGACAGAGCTAGAACCCATCCCATTCACTTTACTGTGAGTAAAAACACAATGAAGGAACCAGAAACCTGAAAAAAAGTGACTTATCTTTATTCTTGCAGCTGGAGAATGCCAAAAAAAAGGAGGAGCCTCCTCCAGGACCAGGGCCATGGCCCAGCCCACTGAAACAGCAGGCTTGCTTACTCACCAGACCCTGGTTGAGGAGCTAGCCAAATCTCACAAAGTCCTGGGGAAGCAGATCCAGGGAAAAAAAAATCAAAGAGAAGCTGACTCCTGTATCTGCTAGGCTGCACGACCTCGGAAAAAGGACCAATGAGCTTGAGCGCCAGGCTTCAGGGCTGGACATAGAAACTGACTCCTCCAAGAGCCGGATTGAAGCACTCCATGGTCTCTTAGATCTGGTAGATGATCTCAAAAACAGAGACAGAAGAAAGAACCTGGTTAAGAGTAAGGATACTGTGGTAGGCTCAAGGTACTGGCGATTTGGACCCCTTCATCCTCAAGGATAACATGTTTATCGAATTCTTTTCTGCTGAGTTCAGAGCTTTTATAGACATTAATTCAGTCTCGGCCAATAGCCCATTCTTTCTCTAGGAAACTGCTAAAGCCTATGTTAGGGGGTTGGTTATCTCCTATTCAGCCAATAAGAAGTGGCAGATGGGTGAGCAGTGATGCTTGCTCGACTGAAAGTAGCTGAAAAGGCATACTTGGAAAAGCCCTCGCTGGCTAAACTGCAGAGGATCACAGCTCTTCAGTCGACGCTGAACTCCATGCCTTCACAGACAGCCAAAAGGGAGTTTACATTTGCAAGTCAAAGGTTGTTTGAGCATGGGGATAGGCCAGGCAAGTACGTAGTGTATCTTGACAGGAAGAGGAGTGCCCACCTTCTTCCTCCCCGACACCCCCAAGCCATTACCTCAATCAGGGAGGACACTGGAAGTTTAACCCATGATTCTAAAAGGATTAGTACAGCATTTTGGAAATTTTACTCTGAACTGTACCAAGCTGAAAGCTGTGAGGGTGGGTGAGTTAGGATGGAGTCTTTTTAAAAAGAATTTTGACCTTCTTGGAATGACCACTGAGCAAGAGGCTCTCCTCAATGTCCCATTGTCAGAACAAGAGGTGCAGGAGGCTGGGAGGCAGCTCCAGAATGGAAAGGCACCAGGTCCTGACGGGCTCCCCAGTGAGTTCCATAAGAATTTATAAGTATATTGTCAAGGCCAATGCTTAGTATGTTTAATGACTCACATAGTCGTGGCCTCCTCCCACCATCTCTAAAGGAGGCAGACATCTCTCTCATTCTTAAAAAAGGGAAGGCCCCAGAAAACTGTGCTTCCTGTAGGCCCATTTCACTCCTGAATGTCAACTTCAAACTCCTATCTAAGACTCTGGCATTAAGGCTAGAAACTGTACTGGCCTCCATCATTAAGGAGCACCAGACGGGGGTTCGTAAAAGGTCGCAGATCGTCAGATAATGTCAGGAGGTTACAGGTGATCGCCTTAGTTGCGGAAAAGTCATTTGACAGGTTGAATATCTTTTTTATACTTTAAAGTGGTTTGGTCATGGTGAGGCCTTCATCAGGTGGCTGCAGGTTTTGTGATCCTCTTACCACGGTCCTCACCAATGGTGTGCGGTCTAGCAATTTCAATATTTGTAGGGACAGTCGATGGGGTTGTCACTTGTCACCGTTACTTTTCACATTGGTGATCGAACCACGGGTGGAGGCAATATAATCCTAATATAACAACTCCAGAAGTAGGGACGAAGTCACATAAGATCGCATTGTATATGGATGACGTTCTTGACTTCTTAGCAAACTCAACAGTCTCAGTGCCACACCTGATATAATGCATCAACTTATTTGGTGGCTTCATGGGTTATCAGATCAACTTTGTGCAATCAAAGGCCATGCCCATAGGTGGTCTCCAGAGAGTGCCTGATCCTGAGGACAGATCTCAGTTCCCCTTTAGATGGTCGCAGGAGGGCTTTCTCTACTTAGGTATATTTATTACTCCCATTTTTGATCGGCTAATTAAAACCAATTTTGCTCAGAATCAAGCAAGACTTACATAGATGGGAGGCACTTCCAATCTCTTGGTAGGGTCGGATAGCCCTCATTAAAATAAACAGCCCCACCTGTTGTATCCCATGCAAATGCTTCCTCAGCCTTTTACTAAGCAAATATTTAGAAGACTGAATGGCTGATTCAGTTCTTTTATCTGGTATCACAAGCAGCCCCTAATTAAATTGATTAAATTGCGGTTCCCTTACAGACTGGGAGGAGTGGACCTCTCCGATTTCCAAAACTATCAGTTCCGCTCATTGCTATCATACGTGAATGATTGGGCCTGGGGGGACCCTCACTCTCTCTTTGGTTGGATATCGAAGCATCTCAGGCAAGATGTCCCCTTATTAGCCTGCTGTACTTAGACAAAATGAGAACAGTTAAAGAATGTTGCCATAGCCCAATAGTCATCAATACTGTCAAGGTGTGGAGTGCAATGCGTCAGGGTAAGGGCAATATTGCCAAGACATCTTTTTTGACATCCATAGTTGGTACATCAGGTTTTCAGCCAGGGATGATGGACTCAGGGTTTGAATTGTGGGCAGTTAGGGGTGTGTTTTGCCTGGGTGATTTATTCGAAGGGGACATATTGATGTCCTATCACCAGCTGGCTTGGAAATATGAGTTGCCCAGTAGGGACAGCTTTCACTTTTTTCAAATAAGAAATATCATACAAAAAGAGACCATACTTCTAACTGATTCTCATAGGTCTGACATGGAGAAGAGGGTGTTGAGCGCTGAGGATACGTTATTTGTTAATAACCCTTATCACCTATTGGGACAGGGTCCCTCGGACAAGACCGAATGGCTCTGTAAGGTATGGGAGAGGGAGTTGGACATTGAGATATCTTCTGAAATATGGGAGGATATCTGGAAAAATGCAAGAAGGATCTTGATTTGCAACAGGACCCTCACTTTGCAATTGAAGATTCTCCACAGGGTCCATTTGGCCCCTGACCACCTCACGAAATTTAAAGCAGGAGCATCTCCAATGTGTCCTAAATGTAGAATGAGCATGGGCATGCTTACTCATTGTCTTTGGTCCTGCCACAGACTGCAGGCATACTGGAGTGCTGTGGTAGGCAAAATAGAGAAGGCCTTGGGGATCAGAGGTGGAGATGGACCCGGTATTTCTTCTTCTTGGCTTTGTTAATTCTCTTTCATTAGATGCACACAAAAAAGACTTTTCAGTATCCACACTTTTTGTTCAAGAAAGAACATTCTATTAGGAGGGGTGGTGGCTGGCGTAAGCTAGTCATGGAGCATATCCCTTTGGACTTTCTGACGAGTATGGTGCACCATAAAACTGGGAATATTTATAAGGCGTGGTGGCCCTTTTTGGACTACCTTGGTACAGATTTGTCCACCATACTAATAAGAGCCTTTATATTGCCATGGCAATTCTATGTAATGAATCTGGTATCCAGAGAGGAGGAACTACAAACATATGAATATGTATAAACTTAGGCACTCGACGATCGAGGGCTATTGCTTTGTTTTGTTGAGTTGTGTTATTGCTATTATTATTATTACTAATAAGATTTCCCTTTTTTGCTTAGCTATTAGTTATTATTTATTTGTCTATGTAATTAGTGGGTTTGTTTTTTAACATCGGTTTAAATTGTTTGGTTTTGTATTTGTTGTAATATTTGAAAAAAATAACTTATTTCCCTTTTTTCCAATAAAAGTATATTTTAAACAAAAGACAGCCAAAGATACATGGGTACAGAGTTTCTGACCATGACTGAAATATCTAAAATGTATTGAAATTTAATATTGCTCTGTATTGATGTCTTGGAACAGGCAGGACATTAACATTTTGAGCAGTAATTACCATTCCTTGGAACTTGGTGGAGTACTAGTCAGTGGTTCTAGAAAAATGAAATTATTCAAGTTCTGTTATGATCAGCTGCAGTTGTATATTCATGTGTATTCTATATACGGAATCATGCTAATCAAGCCTTTCATACTAAATCAATTAGATTTCCATTTTTAAGATAGTGGACTAGTGTTACTACTTTTTGTGTTCGTGCTTAATTGAGATGCTGCCTTTTAAATAGCTGTAATCACAGGTTTCCTGATTTTTCAAATTGATATTGAGAAAGTGATGGCATCAATAAAACATAACAAGTTAGCCTTGTTAAGATCAGGCGAGGAGGCGGGGAGTCAGTTCCTCTCTTTTTAACTCCCTCCATTGGCTGTAACAATTTTAATTGCTTTTGGCACACTGTTATATTGCACATCCATAAAAATTCAGTTTGTTCATTCAAAATGAAGGAGCTGATAATAAGCTTTTCTCAATTGAACGAAAGAGGAACTTAGTTTCTTTCGAGCCTTAAGAAAAGTAGTGAAACATGATTCCCAACATTGGTATAATTTTTTAAAAAGGGAGAGCATCTAGAATAAAAAGAAAAGCTCAAGAATATGTTGTTGGAAAAGTCCTTAGAGGTGTTTGGCTTAACCTGAGACCATGATAGTTTAATTGATGACTGGTATCCTCTGTAGTAGTGAAATTTGTAGATAAGTTTGTCAATGGATGTTTCTCCATTTTCACCTTTTCACCAAACATTGTAAAAAGTTAAGAGAAAGATCAAAGAGGAAGGAAGCAAGCCATCCAGTTTCACTATGATAAGTCCATTGTTCTTTTCTTTACTCTGATCAAAAACTGCTGCCTGAAATATGGTTTGTTTGTGTACTCCTGTGCCTGGTTTCAATTTTTCATGCCAAATAATCAACAGGTGAGTCAATTATTTAAATATTTGAAATTTCAAGAAACTTCTTGTGGTGTGGTGGTAGTGTGCCTACCTCGGGACTATACAGTCCAGATTCAAGTTCCATCTCACCAGGAATAACATTCACATTATCTTTAATTCAAGACAGCAGACACCACGAGGCCATTCAAGGCAGTGCTACAAAGTAGCTCACAGCTGCTGCAGGGCCAGAGTTTAGGGACACCTCCAGTCGGAAGAGCTATTGATGAGCCCCATAACAAACTGCAATATTGACAATTCTTTTAAAATTCATTTGTGGAATGTGGGCTTTGCTGATTGGCTAATATTTATTGACTGTTCCTAAATGCCCTTGAGAAGTTGCTGGTGAGTTGACTTCTTGAACTGTTGTAGTACATGTGTTGTAGGTTGACCCACAATGCCCTTAGGGAGGGAATTCCATGATTTTGACCCAGTGACAGTAAAGTAGCGGAAATATATTTCCAAGTCAGAATGGTGAGTGGCTTGGAGGGGAACTTGAAGATGGTGGTGTTTCCATATATCTAAGGCCCTTATCCTTCAACATAGAAATGGTTGCAAGTTTGGAAGATGCTGTCTGAGGATGTTTGGCAAATTTCTATTGTGCATTTTGTAGATAGTGCACACTGCTGCTCCTGAGCAATGGTGATGGAGGGAGTAGATGCTTGTGAATATGGTATTAATCAAATAGGATGCTTTGCCCTGGATAGTATCAAGCATCTTGAGAGTTAGTGGAGCTGTACCTTTCCAGGAAAGTGGGGAGAATTTTATTACACTCCTGACTTGTGCCTTGAAGGTACTGGATAGGGTTTGGGAAGCCAGGAAGTGAGTTAATCACCATAGTATTCCTTGCCTCTGACCTGCTCCTGCAGCCGCTGTGAACCACTTTGCATTTTCTAATGCCTCCGGCCATTTCTTGATATCACATGGAGTGAATTGAATTGGCTGAAGACAACTGGAGGAAGCTGAGATGGATCATTCACTCTGACTGAAGATTGCTGTGGAGAAAGTGAGGACTGCAGATGCTGGAGCTCAGAGTCAAGAGGGTGGTGCTGGAAAACCACAGCAGGCCAGTCAGCATCCGAGGAGTAGGCGAATCGACATTTCGGGCATAAGCCCTTCATCAGGAATGAGGCTTGTGGGTCAGGGCTGAAAGATAAATTGGAGGGGGGTGAGTTTCGGGGTAAGTTTCCTGGGGAAGTGATAGGTGGATGAAGGTGAGGGAGAAGGTGATAGCTCAGAGCACTACACTCTCGACTCTGAGCCTCTGACCTATCACCTTCTCCCTCACCTTCACGCACCTATCACTTTCCAGTCTACCTCCCCCCAACCCCAACCCTCTCCCATTTATTTCTCAGCCCTGACCCACAAGCCTCATTCCTGATTAAGGACTTATGCCCAAAACATCGATTCTCCTGCTCCTCGCATGCTGACTGACCTGTGTTTTTCCAGCACTACACACTTGACTCTGAGCTACCGAGGACACCTTCTCCCGTCTCCAACACACCCCATTCACCTGGACCTCCTATGCTGGCCTGTTACCCCCTCCCCCCACCTCTTCATTTCAAACTGCCAGCTTCATCCTGTCCAACTGCCTCACCCACTCCAACCTCTTGCCCTCACAATGCGCAGCCCTCCACTCCCTCCGCTCCAACCCCAACCTCACCATCAAACCCAAAGACAAGGGGGGGGCACAATAGTAGTGTGGCGCACAGACCTCTACACTGCTGAAGCCAGGTGCCAACTTGCAGACACCTCCTACTACTGCCACCTTGATCATGACCTCACCCCCTATCACCAAAACATCATCTCTCAGACTATCCACAACCTCATCACCTCTCGGGATCTCCCACCCATAGCCTCTAACCTCATTGTCCATGAACCCTGCACTGCCCGATCCTACCTCCTTCCTAAGATTCACAAACCTGACTGCCCTGATCGACCCATTGTCTCAGCCTGCACCTGTCCCACTGAACTCATCACTTCCTACCTTGACACCATCCTGTCCCCCTTAGTCCAGGAATTCCCCACCTATGTTCATGACACCACCCATGTCCTTCACCTCCTAAAGATTTTCGTTTCGTCAGCCCCCAACACCTCATCTTCACTATGGACATCCAGTCCCTGTACACATCCATCCACCATGATGAAGAACTCCAAGCCTTCTGTTTCTTCCACTCACGCTGTCCCAACCAGTACCCTTCCACCGACACCCTCATCCGCCTGGCTCAACAATTTTCCTTCCAATCCTCCCACTTCCTCCAAACCAAAGGGGTAGACAAAGACACCCACATGGGACATAGCCAAGCCTGCCTTTTTGGTGGATATGTGGAACAGTCCATCTTCTGCAGTTACACTGCACCACCCTGCATGTGTTCCTCTGCTAGATCAGCGACTGTATCACGAGGCGGTTGAACAGTTCATCACCTTTACCAATATCTTCCACCTCAACCTCAAATTCACCTGGACCATCTCGGAAACCTCCCTCGCCTTCCTGGACCTCTCGATTACCCTACCTCCTGCAAAAAACGGCATTCCTTATTCCCAATTCCTCCACTTCTGCCGCATCTGTTCTCAGAATGACCAATTCCACCTCAGAAAGTCCAAGATGGCCTCCTTCTTCCAAGATCACAATTTCCCTTCCCACGTGGTTGATGATGCCCTTCAGCACATCTCCTCCACTTCATGCACCACTGTCCTTAAAGCACATGCCTCCCAATGCAACAAGGACAGAACACCCCCGTCCTCACCTTCCACCCCACGAACCTCTGCATACAACACATCATCCTCCACCACTTCTGCCACCTCCAAATGGACCCTCCCACCAGAGATATATTTCCCTTCCCACCCCAATCAGCATTCCAGAGAGACCATTCCCTCTGCGACTCCCTCGTCAGGTCCACACCCCTAATAGCCCACACCCCACTCCTTGCACCTTTCCCTGTCACTGCAGGAAGTGCAAAACCTGGGCCCACACCACTCCCCTTATCTCCTTCCAAGGCTGCAAGGAATCCTTCCACATCAGAAATTTAACTGTACCTCTACCAATGTCATCTACAGCATCTGTTGCACCCTGTGTGGTCTCCTCTACACTGGGGATACAGGACGCCTTCTTGCGGATCATTTCAGAGTATATCTCTGGGACACCCGCACCCACCAACCCCACTGCCCCATGGCTTAACACTTCAACTCCTCCTCCCACTCTGTCAAGGACATGAAGGTCCTGGGCCTCCTCCACTGCCAAACCACCTGACGCCTGGAGGAAGAAAATCTCATATTCCGCCTTGGGACCTTGCAACCACAAGGGATAAATGTGGATTTCAACAGCTTCCTAATTTCTCCTCCTCCCACATTATCCCAGTCCCAAGCCTCCAACTCGGCACCGCCCTCCGGACCCATCCATCACTGCCCCCTCTGACCTATCACCTTCATCCAACTATTGCTTTCCCAGATACCTTACCCCCAACTCCACTCTCCTCCCATTTATCTCTCAGCCGCAATCCACAAGCCTCATTCCTGATGAAGGGCTTATGCCCAAAACGTTGATTCTCCTTCTCCTCGGATGCTGTCTGACCTACTGTGCTTTTCCAGATTGTTGTGAATGCTTCAGCTTTATCTTTTATACTGGTGTGCTGGGCTTTTCTATCACTGAGGATGTGGATATTTGTGGAGCCTCCACCTGCAGTTGAATTGTTTAATTCCACTATTCCCACAATTCCACTATATAACCATTATGCATGACTGGATGTGTTAGGACTGCATAGCTTAGATCTGGTTCATTGGTTGTGGGATCACTTAGCTCTGTCTATCAGTTGCTGCTTATGCTGTTCAGTATGCATGTAGTCCTCTTTGGTAGTTTCACCAGGTTGACAACTCAGTTTGAGGTATGCCTGGTGCTGCTCCTGACATGCCCTCTTGCACTCTCCACTGAACCAGGGATGATCTCCTGGTAATGGTTGATTCAGAGGTGTACCAGGCCATGAGTTTACAGATTTTGCTGGAAATCAATTCTGCTGCTGTTGATAGCCACAGCGTTTCATGGATGTCCAGTCTTGAGTAGTTAGATCTGTTTGAAGTCTGTCCCATTTAGTACAGTGATAGTGCCACACAACACGATGGAGGTTATTCTCAATGTGAAGACTCAACTTCATCTCCACAAGGGCTGTGTGGTGGTCACTCTTACCAATACCAATACTTTAATGGACAGATGCATCTGTAGCTGGCAGTTTGGTAAGAATGAGATCAACTATGTTTATCCCTCTTGTTGGTTCCTTCAGCACCTGCTGCAGACTCAGTCTAGCAGCTATGTCCTTTAGACCTCACCAGCTTGATCACTAGTGATGCTGCCGAGCCACTCTTGGTGATGGACCTTGAATTCTCTTATCCAGGGTACATTTTGTACCCTTGTCATCCTTGGTGCTTCCTCTAAGTGCTGTTCAACAGAAAAACATGATTCGTCAGCCAAGGGAGGATAGTACGTTGTGATCAGCAAGCAATCTTCTTGCACATGTTTGAACTGATGCCATGAGACTTCATGGGATTCAGGGTCAATTTTGAGGACTTCCAGGACCACTCCTTCCTAACTGTACAACACTGTCACGTCTGCTGCACCTGTCCTGCCAGTGGGACAGGACATATCCAGAGATGGTGACAGAGGTGTCTGGAACGTTGCCTGTAAATAAGGTCGGATTCCATGAGTATGATTTTGTCAGGCTTTGCTTGACTAGTCATTGGGTTAGCTCTCCCAAATTTGCCACTCACCCCCAGATGTCAGTAAAGAGGATTTTGCAGGATCGTCACGGCTGTTTCTGCCATTGCTTTTTCCGCTGCCTAGGCCAATGCTAAGTGGTCTAACCAGTTTTGTTTTTGTTGAAACTTCATGGTGATTGATACAACTGAGTGGCTTGTTAGGCCATTTCAGAGGGCAATTCAAAGTCAACCACATTACTGTGGGTCTGTAGTCACATGTAGGCCAGACCACATGAGGATGGAAGACTTCCTTCCCTAAAGGACATTAATGAAACAGATGCGCATTTCTGACAATGGCTTCATGGTCATCAGTAGATTTTTAATTCCAGTTATTTTCATTGAATTCAAATTCCAACAAATGCCGTGGCAAGATTTGAACCTCTGTTCCCAGAACATTAGCAAAGTAATAACTGACTAAGAGCTAAATATTGGAGGTTGGGTTCTCAATGATTTCATATAGTTTTGGATTTTCTGGCACTTGTTGCAGAAATCTAATGCAGCCTGTTGTAATTATTCTTACAATGATCTTTCCAAATAGACTGATGAGGAGCTAGGCATCCATCCAATTGATGTCAAATAACTTGAACTAGTTTTCTTAAACGTGTTTCCTTTGTGGGAATTTCTGGGCAAGTTCATCTAACACTTAGAGAAAAAAAACTTATTGTAAATTCAACTCTGATGAATTAAGTGGCATGTTGGCTCAGTGATTAGCACTGCTGCCTCACAGTGCCAGGGACCCAGTTTTGATTCCAGCCTGGATTGATTGTCTGTGCAGGTTTCTTAAGGGTGCTCTGGTTCTCCCCCCACAAAGGTGTGCAGGTTAGGTGGATTGGCCATGCTAAATTCTCCATAGTGCTCAGGGACGTGTAGGCTAGATGGGTTAGCCATGGTAAATGTGAGGTTATGGAGATGGACTCGGTCTGGTTAGGATGCTGTTTGGAGGGTCAGTGTACACCCAATGGGCTGAATGGCCTCTTTCCGCACTGTAGCGATTCTACGAATATTTATTAGGCAGTCAGAAACTAAGAACTGGGTTCCTCCCAGTGAAGTGGGAGAGAGGGTGTTCACGGTTGCCATAGTTTTACCAGACCGTCAGACTGATCATTTATTGGAAAGAGATAACTAGATGTTTTTTTTTCACCTGAGGTGTGGTGACCCTCAGTTTAAGGGAGAGGCTGAGAAGGAGTGTCCTTATGGTAACCTCAGCCAGTCCTGATTGCTCACCTTCTTCATCCCAATCTACTGGAAGACCACTGGTAGTGAGCCATCAGCTCAAAATCCAATGTTGATTTAAAAACATACAGCCATTGTGATAGGAGCTGGAGGAGGCCATTTGCCTACTCAGCCATTCATCACGACCATGGCTGATCATCCAACTCAGTAGCCTAATCCTGCTTTGTCCCCATAATCCTTGATCCCATTCACCCCAAGAGCTATATCTAGCTGCCTCTTGAATAGAATCCATGTTTTGGCATCAACTATTTCCTGTGTTGATGAATTACAGGCTCACCATTCTTTGGGTGAAGAAATGTCTCCTCATCTCCACCCTAAATGGTCCACTCCAAATCCACAGACTGTGACCCCTCGTTCTGGACGCACCCACCATCAGGAACATCCTCCTTGTGTCCACCCTGTCTAGTCCTATTAGAATTTTACTAGTATCTATGAGATCCCACCCCCCTCATTCATCTGAACTCCAGCGAAAACAAACCTAACCTCATCAATCTCTCCTCATACTGCAGTCCCGCCGTCTCCAGAATCAGCCTGGTAAACTCCCTTAAGAGCAAGAGCATCCTTCCTCAGAAAAGGAGACCAAACCTTCACACAGTAATCTAGTGTGGCCTCACCAAGGCCCTGTATAACTGCAATATCACATCATTGCTCCTGTACTCGAAACCTCTTGCATGAAGGCCAACATTCCATTTACTTTCTTTATCGTCTGCTGAATCTGCACAGTTACCTTCAGCGCACTGCTCCACTGCACACTCCCCTCTCCCATTGACGCCTGTTGGAAAGCTGCCTGGGACCATCCATCCTGTGACTAAAATTTGCTGGCTTCTTTAAATTCAATGTTAGGTCTGATTTCAGTTGTGACTAGAGATTACCTACTACAGTGCAGTGACCATTCCCTACATAGTGTTGAGCTAGTGTTCTAGGTGCAAATCAATTACTTGGCCATTGACTTCTGTTCAGTTGGATTTGGGAAAGTTTTCAGCAGCTAAGAATTCCATTGCAATGATTGACAGAAATGTAATAGGAGAGTTTTGGAATATTAAAAATCAAATGGATTTGTTTAATAATACTGCAATGGCAGAGTTGTCAGAATATGTTTACTTTTGAAATTATTTCTTAAAGTGAGAGTTAATAAGCACTGTGACGGAACAGTGACACAAGTAGCAGGAGCTGCTGAATATGACGAGAGGCAATTATCCTCTTAAATATTTGGTTCCACATAATAACATGGGTTTCATTTAATAAAACCCAGAATTAATATTGAGAAAGTTCAAATGTGTTTAGTCCACAAAAATAGAATCTAACAGTCTTAATCTGAAGCATCATATAAAGTAGTTTTCCTTGTGTCATCTTTATTGATAATGCCTTATGCATTAAATAGCATGTAACAACTACACAAATCTATAAAACCTATTCTCTCATTAAATTTGCTCCCAAAATTAGCCTTATTTCTATGAACTAAGGCAAAACATGTGCATAATATAAATTTGTCTTTTTGTACTTATACATAGTTTGAGTTATTCTCTTATTTTCACATCTACTCAATCCAATATAGTCTAAATCTCCTCTTTGGAATCTTCAAACAAAATGTTCACCTGGCCTTCGTGGAGAGCAGAAATAGGAGAAAGTCAGGACTGCAGATTCTGGAGAGTCAGAGTTGATGAAGTATGACGTTGGAAAAAGAACAGCAGGTCAAGCAGCATCAAGACAGTTGATATTTCAGGCATAACCCTTCAGAACTGCAGTCTTGCTCCTCAGATGCTGCCTGACCTTCTGTGCTTTTTCCAATGCCATGCTTTATCAACTCTGGCCTCCATGAGTTCCTTCTGTGTGACATATCTTTTCTCATCTTGGTGGCCCAGTGCTTAATATGAAGTTCTTTTTTCCTTGAGATCTTATCACAGGAACATGTTTCTACATTGTTGTCAGCTCTGTTCATCTGTACCCTTTAAATGGTATTGGTCAACAGGTGTAGGGTATTTTTGACACTAGGGTATATGATGAAACATATTTTCTGATGTTGGCTGGGTGCTTAGCTTAAATAAACAAAGCTAAACTGAGTTTAAACTCAATGGGCATTTCACTGCTAGCTGTGCATTCTAATTCATGTTATAATGATATTCATATTCAGAAACGGACACATTTGCAATGATAATGCTTCTTTTGCTCACAGTTAATGTGCATGAATTTAATTGTTCAATGCTGGGCCTGTAATTTTTCTTATTTAATACATTTTGTCATGCCAATGAAATCTGTTTTGATTTCTCTGGAGAGGGCACTCAATCAGATTTAATGCTGTAAATAGTGCTTGTGGCTTTGTGATACCACATACTGTGAGCTTTAAGTTTGAAATAAGCCTTTGGGGAAGATATTGGGAAGGGGGACCCTGCCCACACAAGGAGGGAAGAGTGTTCTCACACACTATGGCACTCCAAAAGCTGTTCAGTTTCCTCCTGACTTTTCAATAAAATGTCAGATGCTGAGTTCAGAGGAAAACAAGTGAATTCAAATAACCTAATTTTTTTCCTTCTTAAGAATAAAATTCAGACATTTTCAAGGTTAGCTGTGACTCATTACAATTATTTAGACATTTGAGTAATCTTGCATTACATTGCTGTGCATAAAAATAAATTTTACAAAAGTTTTATGGCATCTAACAGTTACTGCATCATTAGTTTGACTCACAAAATTGCATACTATGGTGTAAAATTTCCACTTGCTGTTAAGCACTAACAGGCAAATATTTGCTATGTTTCTCTTAATGAACACCCATTCACTTCTATCCTTCATCATAAATTGCTCATGTCATAAAATGTTAGCAGTTATTGCTTAAATTTGACTTTGATTCCCTTCAATAGGAAGATTGAAAGGCAATTATATCAAGGCATTTAAAACGATAAAGACTGAGCAATTTGTTTTCCAGCTGTAAGAATCATGAATGAAGGAATATATAATCTTTAAAGTTCATGAGAAATCATTTTGGAGAGAAATGAGACAGAAATTTTTTACAGAAGGAATCAAATTCTGAGAGCCTTGGTGGAAACTCATATTGATGCAAGCTCATCTTGTTGTCACATAGCTCAGAATGCTGTGTTTATAACCGAGGATGGTCATGCTCAAAGGAACTTGCAGTTTTCAGCAATCTGCCACCCAATGGATTATTAGGAGTGTTGACCAGTCATCCTCTTTCACCACTCAGCCAGGCACATCAAGCTGTTTCCATTCATGGTAAGTTAGTGCAATCAAGAGCATTCAACAGCTGTGCTGCAGCCATCAAGATAGCTTGTTTAGGGGTATTGGGACAACAAAGGTACATGGAAGACAGGTACGATGGCATTGTGGCTAAAAGGAGACTGTAAGGGTCTTTGAAAGACAGATGTTAGGTATGGGACCAATGAGAAAATAGGGCTGCCTTCCCTGGGATTGCTGCCAGATGAATCAATTATAGACAGTCAAGCAAAAAAGGTACTGCATTTGTTGCCTCCTCGATGGAGTAGCACAATGGTTAACACTGCTGACTCACAGTGCAAGGGGCCCAGGTTCAATCCCAGCCTTAGGCAACTGTCTGTGTGGAATTTGCATTTTCTCCCCATGTCTGTGTGGATTTCTGCAGGGTGGTCTGGTTTCCTCCCACACTCCAAAGATGTGGCGGTTAAGTAGATTGGCTGGCCATGTTAAATTGCTCTGGAGTGTACAAGGATGTGTCGGCTTGGTAGATTAGATCATGGTAAAATAGGATGGAAAGCTGTGTCTGACTGGGATGGTCTGGTACAGACTTGATGGGCTGAATGGCCTCATTTGCACTATTTGAATTCTATGTTCTACACTATTACTTACATGATGTATCCTCTGCCTGCTTCTTTTCTAACCATCTGTCTCTTCTTACTCTTCAGCTGGTTGACTGGCAGAAAGAGCTACACCATCACTACACCAGATTTGTGCAACATTCACTAGACCACCAGGATGCATTCTACCGAGTCCCTCTGGGCTCTTCCAAAGCACTTCAGGCACTGAAAAAATGCATTCTGAAAACATTCAGCAGGTCTGGCAACATCTGCCCAGAACTGTATGGTTGAGAAACTGGCTATATAGGAATAAATAATCATTAATAAGGAAGAATTGATCTCCAGTGGAACAAATCCCTGCGTCAATGGTGTATCATAATAATTAGGACTCTACAGGTCATGGCGTCAGGACATGTTCCAAATAATGATTCCTTAGTGGAGTGTTCTTTCAGAAATGATGCCTATACATATAAATAATGGAGTCTGTGCTGAAAAGAAAACATTATTCAACAATAATACACCTTCAGTGTCTGAACATGCTGGTTTGAATAAATTATAGTATGCGATTAACTAGTTCTATATATTTGTGATGCTTTAAATTGCTACCATTATAATTTCCAACCTAACTTATTTTGTCTATAAATTAATATTTATGTTAAATAGAAAAGGGTGAGTTATATAGATTGTGTCTTTGCATATAGTAATGATCTGTTTCCTCGGACTACACTTCAGCCAACCAAATGTCGAAGGTCTTCAATCAAAGTCTTAGATGATTGGCTTAAACAACTTACATCTGAATGAATCAGAACAGCATTCCTGAAAATGTCTATTTTATTTCCTGTTAAGTTCAAACACAGGTTTGATTAAATATTATTTTGGAAAATGTAGAATCATTGTGAAAGAAGAAAGACCTGCACTTAATTTATGTATCTAACACATTGATTAAATCATAAAAAAAATCAAAAGCACTGTGGATGCAGGAAATCAGAAACAAAAACAGAAATTGCTGGAAAAGCTCAGTATGTCTGGCAGCATCTGTAGAGAGAAATCAGAGTTAACATTTTGGGTCCAGTGATCCTCCTTCAGAACTGTTTCTACTGAATCATAATCCATCTTCTTAAACAATAAAACATTAAACATAGATGATAACTACATCAATGCATTCAAGTCTGATGTCCCCTGCTGAGAGCATGGCACCTATGAATTCACCTGATTACATATGCCACATGTTGCATGATAGAACAATAACAACATCTTTCAATGTCTTTTAATCAAGCACCATTCACTCAGCCGAAAGCCAGCAATGTGATAGGATCTATTTTGAAGCAGTCAATCTGGAACCAACAGCTAACAGAAAAAAAAGACTGCAAAGCTGATTTTGCTGAGTAACCAGCTAGTTTGCCTTCCAGTAAAGTACATTATATATTTGACTTTGGAAAACTAAAACAACTTTTGAATATAATTTTCTTAGATATCTCAAGACAATTTCAATTAAGCATAAACATATGAACATTTCAGATAAGCGTTCTTCTTGTGGAGGACTACAACTCTGAACACACATGTTCCCAGATAGCAGGGTCTTGCCATAGTGGTCTATAGCCTGGTGGAAGGACCTACATACAGCAGCCTACATTCGGCAATCTCCTTATTGACCCAAAGATCCAAATCTAGTGTTATACATCAGGCTTGCATTTAGTCATTGATTTTTACTTTGTCATCACAGAGTCAAAGAGTCATATGTCACGGAATGTGATATTCTTTTGGAAAATGCTATACCTACTATGAGGCAAGCCCAGCACCTGGACCATATTGATAGATGAGTGAAAATGTTTCATAGAACATAGAACAATACAGCCCAGAACAGGCCCTTCGGCCCTCGATGCTGCGCTGACCTATGAACTAAGCTCATCCCCCTACACTATCCCATCATCATCCATGTGCTTATCCAAGGATTGTTTAAATATCCCTCATGTGGCTGAGTTAACTAAATTGGCAGATAGGGCATTCCACACCCTTACCACTCTCTGAGTAAAGAACCTTAGTCAATTTAGGTTTGGATTTACCCTCTTTCAAGTACAGACTTTTTTTTAGTTCTATTGATCTGGATGAGGTGGACAAGCTAGGCAAGGTCATATTCTTGAATATCTTGTGGGCGGCACGGTGCACAGTGGTTAGCACTGCTGCCTCACAGCGCCAGAGACTCAGGTTCAATTCCCGCCTCAGGCGACTGACTGTGTGGAGCTTGCACATTCTCCTCGTGTCTGCGTGGGTTTCCTCCGGGTGCTCCGGTTTCCTCCCACAGTCCAAAAATGTGCAGATTAGGTGAATTGGCCATGCTAAATTGCCTGTAGTGTTAGGTGAAGGGGTAAATGTAGGGGAATACGTCTGTGTGGTTTGCGCTTCGGCGAGTCGGTGTGGACTTGTTGGGCCGAAGGGCCTGTTTCCATACCGTAACTAATCTAATCTAATCTTTGGAACCGTAAAGAACAGTAAGCATATACCTCTTAGCCATCTCTGTTCCAATGCAAACATATACAATGTAAGTGAAAGCTCAGCATAGACTGAACCTTCCCGTTACTCAAACATCCTAATTGCCCCCTTCTGTATTTTCTAAATGGCTGTGGCATCCTGGAAGGTGAAGAGACAGAAGAAAAAGGACAAAAAAAAGCCAAAAGAATGAAAACTATCTTTCAAGTACTTTTATACTTTATATATATTTATATATACACACACACACACACATACATTTTCATTTTCTAAACTCCGATGGATACAGGTCTAACCTTTCCTCTCAAGATATGTCCCTTCTCCCAGGAATTATTTGAGTGAAACTTTTCTCAACTTAGCGTCATACAGCATGGAAATGGAGCCTTCAGTCCAATTTGGTCCGACAGATCAGACATCCCAATCTGATCTCGTCCCTTTGCCAGCATTTGGATCTTTTTCTTTCTAAATCCTTCCTATACATCAAGATGCCTTTTAAATGCTGTAATTGTACCAGCCTCCAACACTTCCTCTCACAGCTTATTCCATACTTGCACAAACTCTTCTGATGCAATTATCTCATTACTTAAATAAGATGAACAGAACTCTATTCAGTATTCTGGGATTTAAAAGTGATGCACTCAAGTCTGCAGCAACAACCAAAAGTTAAAGTGAATGGACAGTTATAATTTTCCAAAATTGCCTCGATTTTGGAATGGTTCCATTGGATTGGAAAATAGTGAATGTGACTTCTCTATGCAATAAAGGAAGGAGACTGAAAGCAGGAAACTACAGGCCAGTTAGCTTGTCATATGGGAAGAGACCAATTATTAAGGAGGTTGTACCCAGGCCACTTAAAAAATTGCAACGCAATCAAGCTGAGTCAAAATAGTTTTGAGAGAGGAGAATTGTGCATGATATAAAGTGCCACGGGATGAGACTGGAACGTTAATTATTTATGATGTATGTCAATGACTTGAATGAAAGGACCAAAGTCATTGTAGCTAAACCTTTTAGTTGACAAAGGCAGTAACTTTTGAAGAGGATATAGGAGTCTACAAAGGGATATAGATAGGTTAATGAATGGGCATGAAGTTGGCAGATGGAGCATAATGTGGGAAAATATGAACTTGTCCAGTTAGGCAGGAAGAAAATGGAATAGAAAAAAAAACTATTATTTAAATGGAGAGAGATTTTAGAACTGTGGAAGAGTTTGGGTGTCCTAGTTCACAAAAGTTTCTGGGTACATCAAAAAATTAAATGGGAATTGGAATCTTGTTGTTTATTGAAAGGGGGATAGAATACATAAATAAATAGGGAGGTTTTGATACAGTTGTGCAGGTATTGGTGAGTACTGAATGCAGTTCTGTTCATCTTATTTTTAAAATGAAGTAACTGTATTGCAAGAAGCCCAGAGAAGGTTCACTGGACTAATTCTTGTGAAAAGGGACATATCTTGTGAGGAAAGGTTAGACCTGTATCCAATGAAGTTTAGAAATGAAAGTTTATACATATATTTGAAACTTATTCAATTCTTAAAGAAATTGGGAGGATACACTGAAACGTTTCTCCTTGTGTAAGAGATTAGAACTAAGGCATAATTTTAAAAAAGGTTTCTCCCACTTAAGGTAGTGATGTAGAGAAATATTTTATCTCAGAGTATCACAAGTCTGTGGAATTCCTTTTCCCACAGAGTGCTGGAAGCAGAGTCTTTGAACTTTTTTTAGGCAAAATTAGAGAGATTCTTGACTAGTAAGGGAGTCAAAGGTTACCAGGGGCAGGAAGGAAAGTGGAGCTGAGGCCACAATCAAGCCCTCTATAATTTTAGTAAGTGGCAAAACTGGTTCAAAGGACCAATAGTCTACTTCTGCTCCTAATTGAGATTGATTTGTGAACAGTTCAAAATCATGGTGGATGGCTGACAATGAATGTCCAGATTTAGGGACAGTCATACAGAGTGAGAGAACATCAAGGCTATTGATTGTCAGAATATCAGTGAATGCATTGTTTGTGATTTTCCACTGGAATTCAGACAGTATAGGAGGTGGGACAAGTTTACCATGATCTGTGTTGACTGCAGACCTGTTAAAGTCATCCCTTTTTCTTCAATTCATTTGTAGGATGTAGTCATGAAAGGCTCGGCTAGCATATATTGGCTATCCTTAATTGGTCTTCAGAAGCTGATAGTGAGTGTTAGGGATACCCATCATTAAGTAGTACAAAATGACCGATGGCTGTCCATAACTTAACAGAAAATGGCCGATAGAATGCAGCAGAACATAGCTAATGGTAGATAGAGCGCTTTGAGAAAATATTTTCTTAATGTGGTCTCAGCAAGTCGAACAAAAGCAGGACTGTTTATTCAAGGTCACTGGCTGTGATAGAATGTGCAGCTGCAATTGCTTACATAGACAGGAGAATTTTACACTAAGTGATTGTTTCTCCTGAATTATTTAATCAATACTTTACAATAATAAGTGTAGGTTTTGGTTAATATTCTTCAGATAATCATAGATATAGACTCTATAGCAGCTATAGATCCACATATACACAAAAGTCACCAAAAGAAACGATTCAAACCAGTTTCAGGCAGTAGAAGTGCTAACCACCACACAACCACACACCACCACCTCCCCCCCTCCACAGACAGTGAAGATCATGACAGTGGGTGGACCACTAGGCTGTCCATCTCTTTGTCATTCAGTAATCTTAACTGGAAATACAATGAAATTGCTGTGAACTGTGTAAGATGCTGCATGAAAGAATCAATTTTCGAGGGACATCTTAACATTCCTGACCAATGGCATCAAAGTGGGTTGGGGGGGGGGGGGGGGGGGTTGGGGGGGGGGGGGGTGTGTGCTATGGCGTGAACATTCTAAGTTTTTGTGTGCATTACTGTGAAAAAAATCTGAAGCTATAAGAAGTTGCACCAAAATGAAATTGTACCTGAATCTACCACCGGACTCAGGCTCTTATTGGAAAATAGGAGATCTAACAATTTGGCACTGTGAGCAGGATCGCTGGAGGAATAAAGGGTTACATCTCAGACAAAATGAGACATGATTTCCCATGCACAGAGCTATGTTGACTATCCCTAATCAATCCTTACCTTTCCAAATACATGTACATCTTGTCACTCAGGATTCCCTCCAACAACTTGCCCACCACCAACGTAAGGCTCACTGGTCTATAGTTCCCTGGCTTGTCCTTACTACCCTTCATAAAGAGTGGCGCCATGTTAGCCAACCTCCAGTCTTCCAGCACCTCACCTGTGACTATCGATGATACAAATATCTCAGCAAGAGGCCCAGCAATCACTTCTCTAGCTTCCCACAGAGTTGTAGGGTACACCTGATCAGGATGATCCACGTTTTTTTAAAAGTTACTTGATAACTCGTTTTAGATATTTGATGTATCTTTATGTAAACTTGCCCAAACTCAAAATTTTGTTTACTTCATTAAAGTCGCTAACAATGCTTTATGCATTGAAATTCCTGATACGCAATACATTAAATATTTTCACTGTACTTCCCTGATGCTGAAATGTGTTGTGATCGAATGGCTTGCTGGGTTGAGGATGCCTCATCCATCACTGTGTTGTAATGTTTGAAAGTCTGCAGACAGGTTCAGGAGTTTGTAGTCAAACTTTTAGTGTCTGGGGAAAAAAAAGCATCCATCCATTACACTTCAGACAGAATGGGTTAATTAATAAAATGAGAATTACTGCTGGTTTAAAGGGCAGGGTGAAAATTCCTGGATGTAATTACGTCAACCATCTCTTCCTTTCTGTAATGAAATAAGCGTATTATAATTAACAAAAGAAAAGCCTACCTCCTTTGTTAGATTCTCCTTTTTTTAAAAATCTCTTTGCTCAAAGAAAATTACATTTCCAAAATTCCAGTTTTCCTATTACTTAGATATTTTCACACCAAAACACATTTATAATGAGCAAATCTTATCATCCGGAAATAAAGATTCACTCAAGTGTTAAACAATATTTGGAAGTTCACTCTGTCCAGAAAATGAAATTCCAAACATCATCATTTCTGAAATTAAAATTTACCCAGGACTCTTTCCTCAGTCCAACACAGGACGGAGCCAATTCCAAGAGGTAAATTTTTACCAAGCTTTACGAACCAAATTTTTTAATTAACATTTTGTCGCAAATTTTTGCTTTACACAACCACTGATAGTTCCTTAAAAGGGCACAACGTTAACCATACATGTTACACACTGATGCAGATGCACACCACAGTTTTAAATCACCAAAGATTCCCAAAATGCAAACTAAACTCAAAGCATTCCCAGATCTCGAGCTCCAGGGAATGAAAACAGACTATTCGGTTCAACCCGTCCATGCCAACCAGATATCCAACCTAATCTAGTCCCATTTGCCAGCACTTGGCCCATATCCCTCTTAACCCTTCCTATTCATAGACCCATCCAGATGCCTTTTAAATGTTGCAATTGTACCAGCCTCCACCACTTCCTCTGGCAGCTCATTCCATACACACACCACCCTCTGCATGAAAATGTTGCCCCTTAGGTCCCTTTTAAATCTTTCCCCTCTCACCCTAAACCTATGCCCTTTAGTTCTGGACTCTCCCACCCCAGGGAAAAGACTTTATCTATTTATCCTATCAATGCCCCTCATGATTTTATAAACGTCTCTAAGGTTACTCCAGGGAAAACAGCCCCAGCCTATTCAACCTCTCCCTATAGCTCAAACCCTCCAACCTTGGCAACATTCTTATGAATTTTTTCTGAACCCTTTCAACTTTCGCACCCTCCTTCTGATAGGAAGGAGATAGAATTGAACGCAATATTCCAAAAGTGGTCGAACTAAGGTCCTAAGCAGCTGCAACATGAACTCCCAACTCCTGTACTCAATACTCTGACCAATAAAGGAAAGCATACCAAATGCCTTCCTCACTATCCTATCTACCTGCGACCTGACTTTCAAGCAGCTATGAACCTGGTCTCCAAGGTCTCTTTGTTCAGCAACACTCTATAGGATCTTATCATTAAGTGTATAAGTCCTGCTCTGATTTGCTTTCCCAAATGCAGCGCCTCACATTTAGCTAAATCAAACTCCATCTGCCATTCCTCAGCCCATTGGCCCATCTGATGAAGTTCCCATTGTAATCTGAGGTAATCTTCTATGCTGTCCACTACATCTCCAATTGGGGTGCCATCTGCAAACTTACTAACTATACCTCCTATGTTCATATTAAACTCATTTATATAAATGACGAAAAGTAGTGGACCAGCACCAATCCTTGTGGCACTACACTGGTCACAGGCATCCAGGGTGGAAAACAATGTTCCATCACCACCCACTGTCTTCTACCTTCAAGTCAGTTTTGTATCCAAATGGCTAGTTCTCACTGTATTCCATGAGATCTAACCTTACTAATCAGTCTCCATGGGGAACCTTGTCGAACACCTTCAATAAGTCCATATAGATCATGTCCACCGCTCTGCCCTCATCAATCTTCTTTGTTACTTTTTTCAAAAAACTCAATCAAGCTCATGAGACATGATTTCACATGCACAAAGCCATGTTGACGATCCCTAATCAATTCTTACCTTTCCAAATACGTGTAAATCCTGTCCCTCAGGCTTCCCTCCAACAGCTTGCCCATCACCAACGTCATGCTCACCGGTCTATAGTACCCTGGCTTGTCTTTACCACCTTTCTGACATAATGGCACCACGTTAGCCAATCTCCAGTCTTCTGGCATCTCACCTGTGACTATAAATGATACAAATATCTCAGCAAGGGACCAGTAATCACTTCCCTAGCTTCCCACAGAGTTCTAGGGTTCACCTGATCAGGTCCTGGGCATTTATCTACCTTTATGCGTTTTGAGACATCCAGCACTTCCTCCTGTGTAATAGGATGTCATCATCTATTTCCCTACATTCTATATCTTCAATGCCCTTTTCCACAGTCAAGGCTGATGCAAAATACTTGTTTAGTATCACCCCCATCTCTTGCAGCTCCACACAAAGGCTGCCTTTGAGGGGCCCTATTTGCTCCCTAGTTACCCTTTTGTCCTTAATGTATTTGTAAAAACCATTTGGATCCTCCTTAACCCTAATTGCCAAAACTATCTCAGGTCCCCTTTTTGCCTTCCTGATTGCTCTCTTAAGTATATTCCTACTGCCTTTATACTCTTCTAAGGATTCACTCAATCTATCCTGTCTAAACCTGACATATGCTTCAAAACCTCAATTTCTCCAGTCATCCAGCATTCCCTACACCTAGCAGCCTTTCCTTTCACCCTAACAGGAATATACTGTCTCTGGACTCTCGTTATCTCATTTCTGAAGGCTTCCCAATTTCCAGCCATCCCTTTACTTGCAAACATCTGCACCCAATCAGCTTTTGAACGTTCTTGCCTAATACCATCAAAATTAGCTTTCCTCCATGTTTCAAACTTCAACTGTTCGATCTGGTCTATCCTTTTCCATCATTATTTTAAAACTAATCGAATTATGGTCGCTGGCCCCAAAGTGCTCCCCAGCTGACACCTCAGTCACTTGCCCTGCCTTATTTCCCAAGAGTAGATCAAGTTTTACACCAAATTTCAAACAAATGAGCTAATGTTTTCAGCTGCTGGGTATGCTACCACATTCACACCCACTTGAAAGAGGGTATCCCCTTAAGACCCATCCTTTTAATGCATCCAAAATGACAGAATGGGTAATTCACCAGAACGTCTCCTCAGAAAATCCGGCACAATTGGCAAGGCAGTCCTCGGCATGGACAGGGGTGTGTCAGGTGCACGAGGCGGATCCCTGAGAGCACTGGGTGTCAGCAGGTTACAACCTGGCTGCCTCTCGAGGTGGTATCAGCCGAGTTCCAACACCTCTCAACAACCCCCATTCATAACCCTGGCTAACACTTCTGGAATTGGAAGACCAGCAGGAGGGATATGTCTATGTAGAACATGGACAGGAAAGCAGGAGATGGGATACAGCAAGTTTTCCCAATATGGGGTGTAACCCAGGTGCTGATTGCACCCTCCTAACATTCCAAAACCTTGCCAGCAAACATACTTTCCAGCAAAGGTGATCTCACGAGATAAGAGCGAGGGTGACTCATTACCACGGCACTTACTTTGTGTGCATCCATAAGGCCAGCATCTCATTACCCCCATCATGGACCAGATCATGTTACTTGAATTCTGTCCTCCCCTTGATCTGTCAGACATTCTCCATATCCAAAATTCACCACAGACAAAGGTTTAAGAGAGCCATCATGCAAACTGAAAGATTCTTTGCCATCTTACATCCCTGGTATGGAAATGCAAAGCTGGCAAGGCAATCCATCAGCTTGGCAGCTATCCTAGAACAGGTAGTCAATGATACAACCCAAGCTTTACATAAGATTAACACTGAAATGGTACTCATTCGGAAAACAGCTTTGCAGAACAGGATAGCCCTTGATTTGACATTAACAGAGAAAGGAGGTATTTGCGCTCTGATCCGAGCAGACTGTTATACTTACATCCCTGGCAATGCTGAGGGAATCACTGACCTGGCAGTGCACGCTAGGAAAGAAATGAATAAACTAAAACAACCCCCATTCTCCACTCTGTGGAGTTGGGAAATGGGCTAGTTGCGAACCTTGGGAACCTCCCTGGTGCAGGCCATAATGTTATTCACTGTAGTAATTCCCATTTTGTATTGTTTGTTTTTGTTAATCAAATGCTGTTGCCCACTGGTTGCATCTGTTGCAGCCCCGCAGGTTAGGCTCCTGAAAGACAATCAACCCATGAAGTAATCATTCTTGCATAGATAACCTGTTTCGTATGTGTAACTATACACTTGTGTGCTTTGTGATTTGCGTAAGGAGGAAATCAAAAAGGGGATTCTTAGGGCTGTCCATAATTAAGTAGCAAAATGACCAATGGCTGCCCATAATGGAACAAAAAATGGCTGACGGAGTGCAGCAGAAGATGGCTGACAGTAGATAAAGAGCCTTGGCAAAGTAATTTCTTAATGTGGTCTCACTAAGTTGAACAATAGCAGGACTGTTTAATCAAAGTCATTCTGTTGCTTACATGGACAAGAATATTTTATATTAAGTAGCTATTTCTCTTGAATTATTTATCAATATTTTGTAATATTAAGTGTAAGTTTTGGTTAAGATTCTTCAGATAATCATAGATGTAGATTCCATAGTAGATGTAGGTCCACATGTACACAAAAAGTCACCAAAAGAAAAAATTCAAACCAGTTTCAGGCAGTAGAAGTGCCACCACCACCCCCCACCTTATCATTAAAGTCTGTGAAAATATCATAATGGTGGGTGGACCACTAGGCTGTCCATCTCTTTGTCATTCAGTAATCTTAACTGGAAATAGACAGCCAATTACAGAGGGACATCTGCGTGCCGTTGACCAATAGAATCAAGGTGGGGGGGTGGTTGGCGGGTAGAGAATCTAGGTTTGAGCTATATACAATCTGAAGTTTTAGTGTCCCTTACTGTAAAAACATCTGAAGCTGTAATGAAGTTGCACCAAAATATAATCGTACCTGAATCTACCACCAGACTCAGATTCTCATTGGAAAATAGGAGATCCAACAGTGAGAACCATTGGAATGTATGTGGTGTAGATACACCTGCAATGCTGTTAGAGAGAGTTCTAGACCTTTCCTGACTTCTTCCTTATTTTTGATGATTGCATCACATTCAAGCAGTGAACAGACAGGATTGTTCCTATGACCAGAAATGTAACCCAGTTAAGTAAAATTAATTCTAACGTCTTACGGAGATTGGTATGATTGTTTCAGAAGTACCTGCTATGTAGAGTTCTAAGCACAGGTAGGATTTCTTCCTCCTCAGAAATGGCAGTGCAGGTATTGGGAACGGTAAATAATGGGCTGGTACCATTGCTTCCTCAGCAATCAAATTCTGTGCAGGAAGCACTTTGGGAAAATCTTCCTGATCTGCCAATAATTAAGTTGCTTAAGTGAACACTGAATTACCACTTAAGGGCTTCAAACTGCCACTGGTTCAATCATCCGAATTCACAGCAGATTGGAAAAATGGATGCTTTCCTGAAAGGGAAACTAGGGTGGCCTGCCCAGCAGTTTGAGAGTTGAGTGGGGATTTCCATTTGCCTCTGGAGAACTAAATTGCCTATTTTCAGGAAGACACAGTGAACCACAGAGCAATCAGACAGAGACAAGACCAGCAGTGAGTCTTGTGTTCAGCAGTACCACATAGTTACTGCAGGATTATCATGGACTCCCAGGAGTAATGTCTGTCATGGTTAAGTAATATAAGGGATGAGAGTTTCATAAGGTGGCATCAATATGATAGTGAAGCAGAGATTGTGTCTCTATGGCAAAAATCTAAATCAAGGCTGTGAGGGCTCAACCGACCTGGAAAAGAATAAGAAAGTACTTGTCCAGCGATACATGAATTCAGACAGCAATGGCACGGTGGCACAGTGGCTAGCAGTGCCAGAGACCCGGGTTCAAATCCTACCTCAGGCAACTGTCTGTGCGGAGTTTGCACATTCTCCCTGTGTCTGCGTGGGTTTCCTCCCATAGTCCAAAAATGTGCAGGCTAGGTGAATTGGTCATGCTAAATTGCCAGTCGTGTTAGGTGTAGGGGAATGGGTCTGGGTGGTTTGCTCTTCGGAGGGTCGGTTGGACTTGTTGGGCCGAAGGGCATGTTTCCACACTGTAAGTAATCTAATCTAAAACTGTGCAGGTTCACTGTGGTATCAGTCTCTCTCCTGCACTGACCTTACCATGTGTTTCCATTGTCTGCTCTTCTCCCTTTTAAAACTGCTGTTGTTTTGACTATTTTTTCCCGAAGTTCCAAAACAATGCAACAGCATATGAAACAGTAATTGCTGCTCCTGGAATTCAAGGAAATCACCTCCAACACCTAAAATACCTCAAAAAAGGAGTAGCTGTTGCAGCCAGAAATTTTTCCCATTCTCCATCTTGGATTACCCAGAACCACAGTGAACTTGCACAGTTACTGCCTTTGCTGTTTGAATTCATGTATCGCTGGATATTGGAGTGCTTCTGGGAAAATTAACAAACAGTGAAATTCACAACTAATCTTGGAGGAACTGTTTGGGCCAAGTTCACAACACAGAATCAGATAAGTTAGTTGTTTTAAGCGGCCTACAGAAAGGCTGCAGTAGTGAGCGGAGTGGGTTATTTCTTGATTATATGTTTTTTGAGATATGGTTCTTGATTAAACTTAAATATAAGCCATAACTGTTAACCTAACCTGGGACAGTGTTTTGTAGAGAAATAAGATAGTGTTATTTTCTGGGTCTGTAGATTGTGAATGAGCAAAAATGGCCTGTAGTAGAATGATATGTGCTTCTTATCAGATGTGAGAGTTTAAAGAGAGTATAAGGGTTAATGTGGATTATATCTACAATAAATGCTGTTGGTTGTGAATCTTATCAGATCAAATGGAGAGACA
This sequence comes from Chiloscyllium plagiosum, assembly GCF_037043375.1. NCBI lineage: Eukaryota > Metazoa > Chordata > Chondrichthyes > Orectolobiformes > Hemiscylliidae > Chiloscyllium > Chiloscyllium plagiosum. Next base: position 71,074,543 of record NW_028270140.1, read on the forward strand.
GTTAGAAGCAATGAGGAATTTGCAACAGCACCAGTATGCGATGGATGGCAGTTATAGGAAGGAGGGAAAGTCTCAGATAGAGTCACATAGATGAGTTACCTCCAGGAAAGGTAAGAGAGGTAGGCAGCTAATGCAGGAGTCTTCTGTGGCTATAGTCATTTCAAACAAGTATGCTGTTTTGGAAAATATAGGGGGTGATGGATTCTCAGAGAAACATAGCACGAACAGCCAAGTTTCTGGTATTGAGACTGGCTCTAATGCAACGAGGGGTACATCAGTTCCAAGAGATCAATTGTGTTAGGGGATTCTCCAGTCAAAGGTACAAACAGATGTTTCTGTGGCCAGAAGCGAAAAGTCAGAATGATGTGTTGCTTCCCTGGTGCCAGGATCAAGGATGTCTCAGAGAGGGTGTAGAATGTTCTCAAGGGGGAGAGGGTTCAGCAAGAGGTCATTGTTCACATTGGAACCAATGATATAGGAAGGGAAAAGGTTGAGATTCTGAAGGGAGATTACAGAGACTTAGGCAGGAATTTAAAAAGGAGGTCCTCGAGAGTAGTAATATCTGGATTACTCCTGGTGCTATGAGCTAGTGAGGGCAGGAATAGGAGGATAGAGCAGATCTATGCATGGCTGAGGAGCTGGTGTATGGGAGAAGGATTCATATTTTTGGATCATTGGAATCTATTTGGGGTAGACGTGACCTGTACAAGAAGAATGGATTGCACTAAAATTGGAAGGGGACTAATATACTGGCAGGGAGATTTGCTGGAGCTGCCCGGGAGGATTTAAACTAGTAAGGTGTGGGGGGTGGGACCCAGGGAGATAGTGAGGAAAGAGATCAATCTGAGACTGGTACAGTTGAGAACAGAAGCGAGTCAAACAGTCAGGGCAGGCAGGGACAAGGTAGGACTAATAAATTAAACTGCATTTATTTCAATGCAGGGAAGGTAGATAAACGCAGGGCATGGTGGGGAACATGGGACTGGGATATCATAGCAATTACAGAAACATGGCTCAGGGATGGGCAGCTTAATGTTCCAGGATACAAATGCTACAGGAAGGATAGAAAGGGAGGCAAGAGAGGAGGGGGAGTGGCATTTTAGATAAGGGACAGCATTACAGCTGTGCTGAGGGAGCATATTCCCGGAAATACATCCAAGGAAGTTATTTGGGTGAAACTGAGAAATAAGAAAGGGATGATCACCTTATTGGGATCGTATTATGGACCCCCTAATAGTCAGAGGGAAATTGAGAAACAAACTTATAAGGAGATCTCAGCTATCTGTAAAAATAATAGAGTGGTTATGGTAGGGGATTTTAACTTTCCAAACATAGACTAGGACTGCCATAGTGTTAAGGGTTTAGATGGAGAGGAATTTGTTCAGTGTGTACAAGAAAATTTTCTGATTTAATATGTGGATGTACCTACTAGAGAAGGTGCAAAACTTGACCGACTCTTGGGAAATAAGGCAGGGCAGGTGACTGAGGTATCAGTGGGGGAGCACTTTGGGGCCAGCAACCATAATTGTATTAGATTTAAAATAGTGATGGAAAAGGATAGACCAGATCTAAAAGTTGAAGTTCTAAATTGGAGAAAGGCCAATTTTGACGGTATTAGGCAAGAACTTTCAAAAGCTGATTGGGGGCAGAGGTTTGCAGGTAAAGGGACGGCTGGAAAATGGGAAGTCTTCAAAAATGAGATAAAAAGAATCCAGAGAAAGTATATTCCTGTTAGGGTGAAAGGAAAGGCTGGTAGGTATAGGGAATGCTGGATGATGACAGAAATTGAGGGTTTGGTTAAGAAAAAGAAGGAAACATATGTCAGGTATAAACAGGATAGATCGAGTGAATCCTTAGAAGAGTATAAAGAAAGTAGGAGTATACTTAAGAGGGAAATCAGGAGGGCAAAAAGGGGACATGAGATAACTTGGCAAAAAGGGTTAAGGAGAATCCAAAGGATTTTTACAAATACATTAAGGACAAAAGGGTGTCTAGGGAGAGACTAGGGCCGTTCAAGGATCAGCAAGGCGGCCTTTATGTGAGCCACAAAAAATGGTGGATATACTAAATGTGCATTTTGCTTCAGTATTTACTGTGGAAAAGGATATGGAAGATATAGATTGTAGGGAAATAGATGGTGACACCTTGCAAAATATCCATATTACAGAGGAGGAAGGGCTGGATGTCTTGAAATGCACAAAGATGGATACATCTCCAGGACCAGATGGGCCAATGGGCTGAGAAGTGGCAAATGGAGTTTAATTCAGATAAATGCGAGGTGCTGCATTTTGGGAAAGCAAATCTTAGCAGGACTTATACACTTAATGGTAAGGTCCTAGGGAGCGGTGCTGAACAAAGAGACCTTGGAATGCAGGTTCATAGCTCTTTGAAAGTGGAGTCGCAGGTAGATAGGATAGTGAAGAAGGCGTTTGGTATGTTTTTTTTATTGGTCAGCGTATTGAGTAAAGGAGTTGGGAGGTCACGTTGCGGCTGTACAGGACATTGGTTAGGCCACTGTTGGAATATTGCGTGCAATTCTGGTCTCCTTCCTATCAGAAAGATGTTGTGAAACTTGAAAGGCTTCAGAAATATTTGCAAAGATGCTGCCAGGGTTGGAGGACTTGAGCTATAAGGAGCGGCGGAACAGGCTCGGGCTGTTTTCCCTGGAGCTTCTAAGGCTGAAGGGTGACCTTATAGAGGTTTACAAAATTATGAGGTGCATGGATAGGATAAATAGACAAAGTCTTTTCCCTGGGATGGGGGCATCCAGAACTAGAGGACATAGGTTTAGGGTGAGAGGGGAAAGATATAAAAGAGACCTAAGGGACAACTTTTTCACACAGAGGGTGGTACATGTATGGAATGATCTGCAGAGGAAGTGGTGAAGGATGGTACAATTGCAACATTTAAGAGGTATTTGGATGGGTATATGAAAAGGAAGGGTTTGGGGGGATATGGGCAGGTGGCAGGTGGGACTAAATTGGGTTGGGGTATCTGATCGGCATGGACGGGTTGGACTGAAGGGTCTGTTTCCATGCTGTACATCTCTATGACTCTCTGACTCTGTGACTCTAATTCATGGACACCCTGCAATTCTCCTTGAAATGTGCAGTCACATAAAGATTAATGACTGGAAGGAGCCTACTGCTGCCAATGGTTCAAAATGGTGGCATCATGACGAATCATAATGTCTGAATGACAAGGTAGAGTGATGGCAGTGAAGGAGAGAAACAGGAGCAAACTCTCCCCTCTGGGTCTCACTTCCACATGTGACATCCTGCTCAATATGCTGATGGAATTGAAAATCCCCAAATCTCTTCAGTCACAGCACGGTGGCACAGTAGTTAGCACTGCTGCCTCACAGCGCCAGAGACCCGGGTTTGATTCCCACCTCAGGTGACTGGCTGTGCGAAGTTTGCACATTCTCCCCGTGTTTCCTCTGGGTGCTCCAGTTTCCTCCCACAGTCCAAAAAATGTGCAGGTCAGGTAAATTGGCCATGCTAAATAGTGTTCGGTGAAGGGGTAAATGTAGGGGAATGGGTCTGGGTGGGTTGCGCTTCAGCAGGTCGGTGTGGACTAGTTGGGCCGATGGGCCTGTTTCCATACTGTAAGTAATCTAAACATGAAAGCCCAGATTAAAAATATGACTCTGAGTTTATGTCACCCTCGAATCCAGGATTAACTGATGACGAGGATGTTTGTAATGTAAAAGGAATTTCAATATCTGGCAAAATATAAGAAATACTTTATTGAATTATCCATGTAGGAATGTTTAGTAACTCAATGTCTCCATCATATGTGGCTTTGTACCTAATGTTAGATATATCAAAACAAATACATTGTCCTAGTTTTCAGTTGGTAACACTTTCATCTGAGAAAGCTCACTTCAGAGCCAGCAACACAAAAATCTATACATCATTGCAATACCAAGGGAGTGCTTTACTGTCAAAGGTGCCATATTGCAGATGAGAAATGAAACCATCTGTCCTCTCAGATGGCAATAAAAGATCCCCTGGCACAACTTTCAAGAAGAGCAGATGGGTTGACCTTGGTGTCCTCACTAATATTTTCCCACATTCAACATCTGAAGTGAATTAGCTGGTCGTTTTCCTATTGCAATTTGTGAAAGCTCACCATTCAAAAGTCAGCTATATTATGATCAGGTTCACTGGGTCTGCTCAGAGGTCTGTCCAGCAGCAGCAGCAGAAGTTGGAAAGAATGTAGCCCAGGTGAGGAAGGTTGAATTGACTTTGCCTTTTCAGCCTCCTTGGTTGCTTTAACAAAGATTTAATGTCCTTTTTGAGAATGCAGCTATAACAACTCCAATTAAAATATAGTTGGCCAGTTCACTAGAAGCAAAAATTGGAAACAATTGCAAGGTTTTGCTGCATTGAAGAAAGAGGAATTTTAGTTTTCTGAAGAAGGGTCACTGGACCCAAACTGTACTTTCTCTCCACAGTTGCTGCCAGACCTGCTGAGATTTTCCAGCAATTTCTATTTTTGTTTCCAATTTGTAACATTCACAGTTCTTTCAGTTTTTTGTTTAGAATTTTATTACTTACTGACCCCAAGAAAAATAATCAAGATGCACCATCAAACACACACACAAATGAAGGATTTTGTGTACAAAGTAGCAAAATACAAAGTTAAAAATGAGATCAAATGTAAAGTACAATGTTAAAAAAGATCATGTGTAACACAAAAAGAAAAATAATTGGAATTCAGTTTGAAGGTATTCTGCAAGTGTACTGTGTTATCCTGAGACAACGGTTATATTTAGTATTATGGGTCAGAAGGGATATTGCAAATTTTTTTGAGTTCTCAGTGTTCAGATGTTTCTCCACTTTGTGTCATGGTCACTTTATCCTTCCTGAATAAGTGTGTGAGTGAGTGTGAGAGAGAGAGAGAGATACTGGAAGAGAGGGAGAAAGAGAGAAAAAGAAAGAGAGAGAAAAAAACAAGGGAGGAAAATGAAGGAGAAAAAGAGACAAAGACAGAGAATTGAAGAGATGGACAGAAAGAGAGAGATTCAGAGGGAGAAAGATAAAGGCGAAAAATTGTGAAAGGAAGAGACAAAATGAGAAAGCGATAAAAAAAGAGAGAAAATGAGAAAGTGATAAAAGAAGAGAGAAAATGAGGGAGAAACAGTAAAAGAGAAACAGAAAGAGAGAACAAGAGAGAGAATATTCCAGGACCTCTATTTCATTTCCAATGATCTGCCAAAGCTGTTGCTTGAAATACAGCTCATTATGTATTCCTGTTACTGGGGTCTTTCCAAACTGGATAATTGCAAGCTTTCATCTCCAATATGTGAAACGTAACCCAGAGGTGTAAATTAAAAATAGGAGACACAAGTTTCTTCACACCTGACTAGCTTCAGGTTGTTTTTTATATCAAAGAAAAATGATTTAATTTCAGTTCTGATGATTTCATTTATTCCACAATGGTTTCAACTTTGATCAGATGATCACTGCAGCCATTTTTAAGTGAGTGTCTTTCCTTCTAAAATTATTGCAATCCATTAAAGACCCAGACATTAAAACCAGTTGACAGAAGTCAAAAATTGATGGTACATATTTTACCCACTGTCATGAAAGCTACTGTTTTCCCACCTTATAATAATAATAATGGTTTCACTTCAAAGGTATTTAATTAGTTGCAAAGTATTTTGAAGACCTGAAGCCATGGAAGACTCTTTACAAAGAAAATTTTTTCTTTAGTAATCAAGCTCTATTAGAGGGGAAAGGTTGTTACCAGCATGTTAAAGCAATGTAGTGATGATCTCAAACTGTGATAAATGATATTCCAAATTAATGATATTACATAACTAGAGGGAGGTTATTCAATCCATTATATCTGCAATGTTGTTAAACCTCCCACATCAGCTCAACACTAATCTCAATTCCATACCTTTTTCCACAAATTCTCAAATTCCTTTCTGTATCAAATGTTAACCTATTTCTTTTTATGTCTCCTGATTGATTTGGATCATATTCAAGAAATACCTGTGGTAATGCATTACATAATGTAAGAAAACTTTGCTTCAAAATACCTGTTAAATTACTTTTCTTTGTGTTAACAGTGCTCGGGGCTCAAATTCTAGTAAGGATAACATGAGTTGTTTATTAACATTGGGCAAAGGTTTCTCAAAGCTAAGAAAAGCTTCCTGAAACAAATTAGACATGTCAGTTCTTTGAAATGAAACTTTTGTCTGAAGTTTAATCTATGAGTTTCCCATCATTGGGATGCTCAGTTTTGTGGGTTTATAAATCATGAGGGGCATGGATAGGATAGATAGATAAGAAATGGGGGAGTCCAGAACTAGAGGGCATAGGTTTAGGGTTAGAGGGGAAAGATGTACAAGGAACCTAAGGGGAAACGTTTTCACTCAAAGGGTGGTGCGTGTATGGAATGAGCTGTCAGAGTAAGTGGTGGAAGCTGGTATAATTACAGCATTTAAAAGGCATCTGGATGGACCAAGTGCTGGCAAATGGGACAAGGTTAGTTTAGGATATCGGGTCGGCATGGACGAGTTGGATCTAAGGTTTGTTTTGGTGCTGTACATCTCTATAGTTCTATGACTCTATTTCTAAATAAGACAGCAAGTGAATGCAAGTTCTGAAACCTTTTCTATGCTTTCCAGTTAGCAAAAGATTAGGTAATTTCAAAACTCACCATTACTTTGGTGCATGACATATGTAGCCTAATATTAATGCAGTGTTTAGGCAAATAAATACATTGTTCCCTAAAAGAAAGAAAATTAACCTCCAGATGAAGGTAGGTAATTGGAAAATGAAATGATATTATAAATAGTTATCCTGTACCCATTGGCTAGAAGAATTCAAACAACTTGTAAACTTGTCAACTTCTAAGAATATGGTACACCAGCAAGTGCCCAGGGTCAGAGATCAGCTCTTGTCAGGAAGTTCTTATAGGGGTCAATCCTCAAACGGGAGTTGTCTTCTTCAGATGAAATAAAATTGAAGGTTATTAGATTAGCCATAATCTTACTGAATAGTGGAGCTGACTGGATGAGCTGAATGAGCTATTGACCCTCCTACATCTTTTGTGATGGACCAGAGGAGATTGAGCAAAGGCACTGGAAAGAGATTCCTAACATTTCACCAGGATGCTGCCTTCACAATTTCAATGGGCTTGACACATTCCATAACACTGTCTGTTTGTACTCTGATTTTGGTGATCCATCCTCAAATCTCATGGATTGTATACTTTCTTTGATTATAATTAACTAATGTATCATTGCTAAACTGCTGCTTCTAAACAAACATAAAAATTATCTAAAAATTCCTCTCAAATGGTCAACTGCTTACATTAGGTGACTGTTGTGTTATGACACGGGGTAAACTTTCTTGCTTAATTTAAAACCAGCAACACAGAAAAGATCTATCCCATGCAGTAATCTGTGAAAACTCTGGATGTGAAAATTCGATAGGCCAAAAATGAGTCAAAGTAAAAATTAACAACTTTATTTCTTAAAGTATAACAACTATTTATAATTCCTTACTCTAAACTACTGTTACCTTCCATTCTATAATATTAGTCCAATATGACTCTTGATTATGACTTGCAAAACAATTCTTCTGATCTCAAAACCAGTTAGTGTTTGTTTTCTCTGAATTCCAGTCTTCTTTTCTTCTTCTTAGGGATTTCTGCTTCACATGTTACTGATTGCTAAAGGTACCTTTAAGAGTGCTATTTTTCGGCAGTCTTTTTACATGCTGGGGCTTAGCAGTTCTCCTCTCAACTGTTCAATTAGCCTCAGCCTTTTACTCTCAAAGCATCGGATTATGTCATTGGCTTTTACGATTGTCAATATACTCAATTCAAACTGGATTGGTGTTTGGTATTTTTCATGGTATAATTTAAACTGATTGGCCTAATTCAAATCTGTTTTGTCATTTCCAGACAACCAGCTAATCAAGTTGTTCCACCAAATTTACATTACAGTTCTTATCAGAACACTTGTTTCTGTTGGGTAGTTCTGTTGCTTTTAATTCTCTTAAAGTTACAGTATACCCACATCTTCATAACAGTTGTCATGAACCTCCAAAATCTAACACAATCCTCAGCTGCAGTCGGAGGACTTTTAAGAGGTTTTGTGAGCCAGTTGTAGTGCAGATATCTTATGAAACCTAGAAATCAACCTAGTATGTCCATAGAGCCTTTGAAAGACATTGTTGTTCTTCTTCACTTTGTGACCAATTGGGGTATGGAATGCACTGCCTGGAAATATGGAGGACATTGGGAAATTATTTTAATTAAAATAATATACAAGGGTATGAGGAAATGTGGGAGATTGATATTAGCTAGTGATGCAAAGTTGAAGAGCTGGTCTGGTAAAATAGGCCAAATTGTCTCCTTCTGTACCATAAGACTTCTGTCTTTCTATGGTCCTTCTATAATGGAATACTCTCCATTTTCCTGGATGGACATAGCTAGTCAACATCTTGGGCAAAACATCCTGCTTGTTTGGCACCTCACCCACCTTCAAAATTCACTCCCTACATTGATACACAATGGTAGCAGTGTATACCAATTACAAAATACACTGCAGTAACGCAACAAGGCTCATTGAACTGCAACTTCCAAATTGTGATTCTTACATCTAGAAAGATAAGAGCAGCAGATGCCTATCAGTTTCCTCTCCAAGACACGCACCGTCTGATTTGGAACTATATTGCCATTCCTTCACTGTTGCTGGGTAAAAATCCTGGAACTCCCTTCCTAATGTACCTACAACACATGAACTGCAACAGTTCATTTACATGAATCAGGATAGTCATGTGGATTATGGATGGGCAACAAATGCCAACTGAGCCAATGATGCCCATATTACATGATAGAGTAAATTTAAGAGATGCGACATCTCTGGTCAATGGATGTTGCTGGCAGCTGGGAATGTCTAATTATGGCAGAGCAATGACTAGTCTCAGGGCAGCAGGCAAACATCTAAATGGTAATGTGACTTTGCATACACACGGGTTGCAAGTTAATGAAATGTAAAGTGTTTCCGTTCTCAAATGCCTCTTGTTGCCCCAGTAAAGCTTCAATGGTCAATTGCATGCAATCCATGACCTCTGGAATTTTCCAGTAAGACATGAAAAACCTGTATCACTTTTGGCTTAACTGGCATATTGTGCACTGAATGTGATGAGCTCATTGCCTTGCTGGAACATTGAAGTTGTCTTTACTTTGATATATGGTTGTTGCCGGAATGACCCTGGTATAAAAAAAAAACTCAAGTCCAGAGTTACCTTCAAAGCAACAGCCACAGGAGGCCACCAACACAGTTAGAAATAATCTCACAGCCAATGTGTTACAGGGGAATGTCACTATCTCCTGGAGAGATGCGGCCTGTGAAAGCTTTGGCACTATGACATTTCTGGCCTGTACACTCAGTTGGCAGGATTGCATCTTCTGCTGTCTCTGCCTGTCTGCCCAGAGGAAAAGCCATTAAGACCTGCAAATGACACAAACTGCTCTGACTAATCTTGTACATTTCAAATTATAAGACCAAATATCTTAGCATGTTCATTTCTGAGCATTACTGCTTTCTTTTTACTGGTATTTCCATCTGGATCCTGTTGTCTCTCTTCTACAGATCCTTGTGCAGTGGAAGGTCCTTTACCAACCTGGACTACACTTGTTTCTGGATAGCTGTCTTCCTCTGTCCCCTTCTCCAAGCTTCTTCACTGAAGGATGAGTGTCTTCAGATTGCATTGTCCCCATGAGGGACAGAGGACTCTTACTGCTCTACTGTGGTTCTCTGATGTTTTTATAGCTGTGTCTGTCGTTATGGCATTCTCAGAGAAATGTGCAAACATAGGCAAATGCTTCAAGCTGCATTAGCTTTTCCTACTGTGATGTTAGCTAAGGTCGCACCTACTATCTTTTTTAATCCACGTTTGCACAAGCTCTTCATATTGGACATGAATCTACCTAATTTTTTTTAATTTTAAATGGAGCGTGCTGCTTAAAGTCTGTGTTGCTTTTATTATAGTGTAAAGTGAATCTGTTGCTTTGTTAACAAGCTGAATTGCTCAATAATTAGATTTTTGAAATGGCTGACATGTTGTTGATTTTGGTGCCAACCCACATTCGATATTACTGCAGACAAGACAGGATGATGATTTTTGCATCAAAGTGGGGGCAGTGCATTTGACTTGACAATATAAAATCCAGCTTTATATGAATGCCAGTTGTTGTATATCTGTTTTCTCTTCAAAACTGCTTTCTGATTGACAATTTTTGTCAGCTCTTTTCTGTTTATATTTGAACAGATGTTGACTCACAATTACTAACATAAAACACTACATTTCATCAAATTGTGTTTTGGGACTTCATGCTAATTATCTCCCTGTTTTTCCAAGCAAGCCAAAATTGGCTGAAAATATCAGGGACATATTAGAAGGGACCAGTATTTCATTTGGTAAGCTGGCCGCTGCCAGCCCTATTCTGTCAACAACTCAGCAATCGTATTTGATGGTGTGAGTGCCGATTGTGCTCTTGTTACTAAAGGAAGTAAACAAGAAAATTAATTCCATGGCACAACACAGCCTCTTTGTCTCTTCCAAATCTGTGACTGTAGTTGAGCCAACACACTACAAGTCTGAGTGTTTGTGTCATTAGCATTTTGGGGCTGATGGAGGCTTATGTATCTGCCACACTCTCTGGAAGATGCTTGGTACAGATCAGAAGAACTGCATTTCAACTCCTCAAAGCTATGCATAATGGCATACAATGCATGGCGATGATTGACTGTTCCAATAATTTATTCATAAAGACTGCCAAGCAAGCACTGCTATAAAAAAACAGAGGCATTAAGCACACAACTGGATACTTCTTACCATTTTTCATTTTGGCAAGTACACAGGTTTGCTGCGTTTCACTTGAAGTTGTGATTTTATATGGTGGAGTGTTAATTACAATACAATATATCTTCAAGGGAAATAGCAGTTAAAATATGCCAACTGGCAGTTGCTCCTGATATACATGAGGTACTTAGGCAACCAAAACATAGAACAGAAGTTGAACATTGATGTATAAATGTCAAATAGTAGCCCAAACCTTCCTCTCTCCAAATCATCAAAGGTGAGACATGCACTGGGACTGGGGGATGCATAGACATTCTGATACACAGACATTTGTAGAATTGCCCAGGAAATTTAAACTTCCAATGATTTCCTGCTTCCTGTGAAGATCTGTGAAGGTTTCCAAAGCTGAGTTCAGAGTGGAGACTTGGGCTAGTTGCAGGGCACTTACCAATGTACATTCCCTGGAAATGTTAAGCAGGTTGATAGCTCCTCCCATAATCAAGTAACTCGACTGAGCAACAAAATCAAAACATACAATCACCAACCACCACACCCCTGCCCCCATGAGCACCTTTTTCCAGTATCAAACAAAATGACAGACCAGATCCATTTGGCTCCCGTTGTCTGGCTACCCTACCCTTAGTTATCCCCAACTATCCCCAGACTCAATCTGACTACTCCTCCATCACCAAACTGTTTCCAATCTGACGTAATATTTCAGTAATCAACCTGACGTAACATTTCATGGGTCTTGTCATAGCTGTAACACATTGTGATTAACACTTGTCCAGACCATATTCACTGAAAGTGAAAACAGCCAATACTGGAGGTCACAGCGGAGTCCCACTGTCTGTCCTTTCAAGTCTGGCAGGAGACACACCATTATTCAGCCATTCTCACATTCTGACCACTTAACCTGAACTATCAACATCTTTTCTCAAAGCACCCTATACCCACCATCCCCCCAACGTCCCCCCCCCCAAAAGAAAAATAGGATAAATGCTATCCCCTCCACATTTCACTTCAGTCTGATGAAGAGTCAGTTAGACTCGAAACGTTAGCTTGCTTTCTCTCCAGGGATGCTGTCTGACCCATTGTGATCTTCAGCATTGTTGTTTTCAGACAGATACAAGCATCTGCAATGATTTTCTCCTTCACTTTAAGTGATTTTAAGACCTATCTTAAAACCACTGTTGTCATCCTTAATCTAAGAACAGTCTATGTCACAATCTCCTAATACAAATATAAAGATTTCTGCATATTATAGTTTGACTGATTTTGATGGTCAATATTTCAGTCTACACATATCTACACCAATTTCATTCAAATGCCAAATTAACACTGCCCTCAGAAATCTGTTCTAGCACCAATTTTTTTAATCTTTTCATAAGCAACCTACCTGTGGTCAGCTCAAGAAATTTTGCATGGTGTTGACAGTGATTTTGCTACTCAAGAAAGTTACTTTTACACATTCAAATGATACAAAACCTAGGATCAAGTGCAACCTTAGTAGCTTAATCAATCATGTCTCACAAAGACTGTATCCTTTGTCTTGGACTTGTACAATAATTGTAGCTGTTGTGAACTCAATTTCATGTAAATTGTCAATCACACTTACCTTGTTTACTGGGCATCAGCCTCAATAGACCTGAACCTACAAGAATCAACTTCTGAAAGTTACAAAGAAGGTCAGAACTCGAAATAAACTAGCCAGCAAAATTTTGGCTTGACCTGGGAAGAAAATATCTTTACTTTACAATAATCTGTTCATGCACTTTGCTACTCAGTTTTAGAACACCCCTTTTATAGAAGGTCTGGTGATACAATGGTAGCATTCCTCCATCTGGGCCAGAAACTCCACGTACAAGTCTCAAACAAGGACTTATTGGACATAGAAGAAGGTTCATCTATAACATGCCCAAACGGTCACCGATCTGTAGGTCCTTCCAATTATTTATAATTCATACGTGGAACATGGACACCATTGACTGGGCCAGCATTTATTGCCCATCCTTAGCTGTCTTTGAGAAAGTATGATGAGTTGTCTTCCTAAACGATTCAATCACTTTCATTTAGGTAAGCCCATAATGCATTAAGAAGTGAGTTCTTGATATGCCTGAAGACAAACAGTAAGAGCTGGACACTTTCTGTTCAGTCATCCTGCAGAAAGCAGTGGCAAACCAAGCAGTACAATGCTCATAAGAATGGATTGGGAAATGCTGGTGTTGGACTGGGGTGTATAAAGTTCAAAATCACACAACACCATTTGATAGTCCAACAGGTTTAATTGGAAGCACTAACTTTCGGAGCACTGCTCCTTCATCAGGTGGTTGTGGAGTACAAAATTGTAAGACACAGAATTTATAGCAAAAGTTTACAGTGTGATGTAACTGAAATTATACATTGAAAAATACCTTGATTGTTTGTTAAGTTTCTCATTTGTTAGAATGACCATGTTGGTTTCACTTCTTTCATATGTACATCACAAAACTTTTTTGAAAAGTTACATTCTCAGGTTAACTTTAAAATTGGTGTCAGCTCAGAAAATGTTAAGATTAGATTAGATTACATTACAGTGTGGAAACAGGCCCTTTGGCCCAACAAGTCCACACCGACCCGCCGAAGCACAACCCACCCAGACCCATTCCCCTACATTTACCCCTTACCTAACACTACGGGCAATTTAGCATGGCCAATTCACCTAACCTGCACATCTTTGGACTGTGGGAGGAAACCGGAGCACCCGGAGGAAACCCACGCAGACACGGGGAGAATGTGCAAACTCCACACAGTCAGTCACCTGAGGCGGGAATTGAACCCGGGTCTCTGGCGCTGTGAGGCAGCAGTGCTAACCACTGTGCCACCGTGCCGCCCACGATGTGTTGAAGGTGTTAGCCCCCTGTGTGCTGTTGTCTGTGCCTTAATGTTTAGACTGATTTTAGACACAGACACACACACACTCACACTCACACATGCATCCTGTTACCTTCTAAAATAATGCTAATACATTTTTAAGAGAGGCTATTCTCTCTCAAATATTTCTCCAGTGCCTGCTAAAAAGCATCAATATTGGCTGAAGAGTTGGTGTATGGAAAAATCTTTGGTTAATTGGAATCTCTTCTGGGCTATAAGTGACCTGTACAAGAAGGATGGATTACACCTGAATTAGAAAGGGATGAATATACTGGCAGGGAGATTTGTGTGAGGCTCTAGAAGGGATTTAAACTAGTAGTGTCGGGTGGGGGCAGAGGGGAGCGGGGACCCAGGGAGATAGTGAGGAAAGAGATAAATCTGAGACTGGTACAGTTGAGAAAAGAAGTGAGTAAAACAGTCAGGGCAGGCAGGGACAAAACAGAGAACAAGGTCGGACTGATAAATTAAACTGCATTTATTTCAATGCAAGAGGCCTAACAGGGAAGGCAGATGAACACAGGGCATGGTTAGAAACATGGGACTGGGATATCATAGCAATTACAGAAACATGGCTCAGGGATGGACAGGACTGGCAGCTTAATGTTCCAGGATACAAATGCTACAGGAAGGATAGAAAGGGCAGCAAGGGAGGAGGTGAGTGGCGTTTTAGATAAGGGAAGAGATGGTCACCTTATTGGGATTGTATTATAGCCCCCCAATAGTCAGAGGGAAATTGAGAAATTTGTAAAGAGATTTCAGTTATCTGTAAGAATAATAGGGTGGTAATGGTAGGGGATTTTAACTTTCCAAACATAGACTGTGACTGCCATCGTGTTAAGCGTTTAGATGGAGAGGAATTTGTTAAATGTGTACAAGAAAATTTTCTGAGTCAGTATGTGGATGTACCCGCTAGAGAAGGCGCAAAACTTGACCTAATTTTGGGAAATAAGGCAGGGCAAGTGACTGAGGTGTTAGTGGGGGAGCGCTTTGGGACCAGCGACCATAATTCTAATAGTAATAAAATACTAATGGGAAAGGAAAGACAAGATCTAAAAGTTGAAGTTCTAAATTAGAAGAAGGTTAATTTTGATGGTATTAGGCAAGAACTTTCAAAAGCTGATTGGGGGCAGATGTTCGCAGGTAAAGGGACAATATATTCCTGTTAGGGTGAAAGGAAAGGCTGGTAGGTGTAGAGAATGCTGGATGACTAAAGAAATTGAGGGTTTGCTTCAGAAAATGAGGGAAGCATATGTCAGGTATAGACAGAATAGATTGAGTCAATCCTTAGAAGACTATAGAGGCAATAGGAGTATAATTAAGAGGGAAATCAGGAGGGTGAAAAGGGGACGTGAGCTGGCTTTGGCAAATAGGTTTAAGGAGGATCCAAAGGGTTTTACAAATACATTTAGGACAAAAGGGTAACTAGGGAGAGAATAGGGCCCCTCAAAGATCAGAGCCGCAGGAGATGGGGGAGATACTAAATGAGTATTTTAAGGCCATAAGACCATAAGACCATAAGACATAGGAGTGGAAGTAAGGCCATTCGGTCCATCGAGTCCACTCCGCCATTTAATCATGGCTGATAGGCATTTTAACTCCACTTACCAGCATTCTCCCCGTAGCCCTTAATTCCTTGTGACATCAAGAATTTATCAATCTCGGCCTTGAAGCCATTTAGCGTCCTGGCCTCCACTACTCCGCGGCAATGAATTCCACATTTCTCTGGCTGAAGAAATGTCTCCACATTTCTGTTCTGAATTTACCTCCTCTAATTCTAAGGCTGTGCCCACGGGTCCTAGTCTCCTCGCCGAACGAAAACAATTTCTTAGTGTCCACCTTTTCCAAGCCATGTATTATCTTGTAAGTTTCTATTAGATCACCCCTTAACCTTCTAAACTCCAATGAATACAATCCCAGGATCCTCAGCCGTTCCTCGTGTGTTAGACCTGCCATTCCAGGGATCATCCGTGTGAATCTCCGCTGGACACGCTCCAGTGCCAGTATGTCCTTCCTGAGGTGTGGGGACCAAAGCTGGACACAGTACTCCAAATGGGGCCTAACCAGAGCTTTATAAAGTCTTAGTAGTACATCTCTGCTTTTATATTCCAACCCTCTTGAGATAAGAGACAACATTGCATTCGCTTTCTTAATCACAGATTCAATCTGCATGTTTACCTTTAGAGAATCCTCAACTAGCACTCCCAGATTCCTTTGTACTTTGGCTTTATGAATTTTCTCACCATTTAGAAAGTAGTCCATGCTTGTATTCTTTTTTCCAAAGTGCAAGATCTCACATTTGCTCATGTTGAATTTCATCAGCCATTTCCTGGACCACTCTCCCAAACTGTCTAGATCCTTCTGCAGCCTCCCCACTTCCTCAGTACTTCCTGCCTGTCCACTTAACTTTGTATCATCGGCAAACTTCGCTTGAATGCCCCCAGTCCCTTCATCCAGATCATTAATACATAATGTGAACAGCTACGGCTCCAACACTGAACCCTGCGGGACACTGCTTGTCACCGGCTGCCATTCCGAAAAAGAACCTTTTATCCCAACTCTCTGCCTTCTGTCAGACAGCCAATCCTCAATCCATACCAGTAGCTCACCTCGAACACCATGGGCCCTCACCTTACTCAACTGCCTCCCGTGTGGCACGTTATCAAAGGTCTTTTGGAAGTCTAGGTAGACCACATCCACTGGGTTTCCCTGGTCTAACCTACTTGTCGCCTCTTCAAAGAATTCTAACAGGTTAGTCAGGCATGACCTCCCCATTTTGCATCAGTGTTTACTGTGGAGAAGGACATGGAAGATATAGAATGTAGAGAAATAGATGGTGACATCTTGAAAAATATCCATATTACAGAGGAGGACGTGCTGGACGTCTTGAAATGCATAAAGGTGGATAAACCCCCAGGACCCAATCAAGTGTACCCTAGAACTCTGTGGGAAGCTAGGGAAGTGATTGCTGGGCCCCTTGCTGAGATATTTGTATCATCAACACTCACAGATGAGGTGCCAGAAGACTGGAGGTTGTCTAATGTGGTGCCACTATTTCAGAAAGGTGATAAGGAACTATAGACCAGTGAGCTGATATCAGTGGTGGGCAAGTTGTTGGAGGGAAACCTGAGGGACAGGATTTACATGTATTTGGAAAGGCAAGGATGGATTAGGGATAGTCAACATGGCTTTGTGTGTGGGAAATCATGTCTCATGAACTTGATTGAGTTTTTTAAAGAAGTAACAAAGAGGATTGATGAGGGCAGAGCGGTGGACGTGATCTATATGGACTTTAGTTTGACAAGGTTCCCCATGGGAGACTGGTTAACAAGGTTAAATCTCATGGAATACAGAGAGATATAGCCATTTGGATACAGAACTGACTCAAATGTAGAAGACAGAGGGTGGTGGTCGAGGGTTGCTTTTCAGACTGGAGGCCTGTGACCAGTGGAGTGTCACAAGGATTGGTGCTGGGTCCACTACTTTTTCTTATTTATATAAATGATTTGGATGTAAACATAGGAAGTATAGTGAGTAAGTTTGCAGATGACACTAAATTTGGAGGTGTAGTGGACAGCATAAAAGGTTACCTCGGATTACAATGGGATTCTGATCAGATGGGCCAATGGCCTGATGAGTGGCAGATGGAGTTTAATTTAGATAAATGTGAGGTGTTACATTTTGGGAAAGCAAATCAGAGTAAGGTAAAGTCCGAGGGAGTGTTGCTGAACAAAGAGACCTTGGAGTGCAGGTTCATAGCTCCTTGAAAGTAGAGTGGCAGATCGATAGGAAAGTGAAGAAGGCATTTGGTATGCTTTCCTTTATTGGTCAGAGTATTGAGTACAGGAGTTAGGAGGTCATGTTGAGGCTGTACAGGATGTTAGTTAGGTCACTGTTGGAATATTGCATGCAATTCTGGTCTCCTTCCTATCGAAAAGATGTTGTGAAACTTGAAAGGGTTCAGAAAAGATTTCCAAGGATGTTGTCAGGGTTGGAGGATTTAAGCACAAGTAGGGGTTGAATAGGCTGGGACTGTTTTCCCTGGAACATCAGAGGCTGAGGGATGGCGTTATAGAGGTTTATAAAATCATGAAGGGCATGGATAGGATAAATAGACAAAGTCTTTTCCCTGGGGCGGGGGAGTCCAGATCGAGAGGGCATAGGTTTAGGGTGAGAGGGGAAAGACATAAAAGGGACCTAAGAGGCAACTCTTTCATGCAGAGGGTGTTGCGTGTATGGAATGAGGTGCCAGAGGAAGTGGTGGAGGCTAGTACAATTGCAATATTTAAAAGGTATCCGGATGGGTATATGAATAGGAAGGGTTTAGAGGGATATGGGCCGGGTACTGGCAGGTGGGACTAGATTATGTTGGGATATCTGGTCGGCATAGACAAATTGGACAAAGGGTCTGTTTCCGTGCTGTACATCTCTATAGCTCTATTCCCTGTGGCTGCGAGCTCCTCATCCACATTAGTCTCCAGTTAAAGAGGTTTAGTTTGAATTCCCAGCTGGACTTTTTATGACAATCTTGTATTCATGACCATTGATTTTCTCTTCCTTACAAGAGAAAGCTTTCATAATTTTGAAGACCTCTACTAGTCATTCCTCACCTTTTTCCAAGAGGGAAGAGACCAGCTTGTCAATCCATTCCTGACACATTCAGCCACATATTTCTGGTATCAGCCTTGTAAATCATCTCAATAGTCTCTCAAGGCCTCAGCATCCCTTGCTCATCTGCCGATCAGAACTGCACACAATAATTTAAGTATAGTCTCACTAGAGTTCTTTCCAGATTTATCATAACTTCTCTTCTTTTCAATTCCATCCTTCTGGAAATAAAACCTAGTGCTTGGTGTGCTTTATTTTTACTGGTCTTGCTAACATGAGTTACGACATTTCGTCATTGCTCTCGAAGATCCTTTTGTTCCTCTATCTGATCTAGACCAGCACCTTCCAAAGAGTAAGTACTTCCCGAGTTTCCCTACAAAAGCATTCTAACTCACATTCATCTTTCTGGAAAGTTATTAGAAATTTGTTTACCCATTCTACAAATTCATCAATGTTATCCTGTAATTTTTCGCAGTCCTCCTCATCATTGACTGCCCCATCAATTTCGTGTAATCTACTAATTCAGAAATTACATTAACTGGAGACTGCTGAGGAACTCACAGCCACGGGGAATAGAATCATAGAGATGTACAGCACAGAAACAGACCCTTTGTCTAATTTGTCCAAATTATTAATGTAAATGTGAAGTGTGAAAAAAAAGACAATTTTTGGGTGGTGCAGTGGCTTAGTGGTCAGCACTGCTGCCTCACAGTGCAAGGGACCCGGGTTCAATCCCAGCCTTGGGCGACTGTCTGTGTGGAGTTTGCACATTCTCCCCGTGTCTGCATGGGTTTGCTCCAGTTTCCTCCCACAGTTCAAAGATGTGCAGGTTAAGTGAATTGGCCAAGAAATTCTCTCCACTTGCCTAGAGGCTACAATTCCAACAACAGTCAAGCAGCTTGATACCATCCAGGGCACAGCAGCCCACTTGATTGGCACCGTGTCTACCTCTTTAAACATTCATTCCTTGCAACACAAATGCACAGTGACAGCAGTATATACCATGTACATGATGCACTTAACAGCACCTTCTGACCTCTAACAAACTTCTGACTTCTACTACCTATAAGGGCTAAGGCACCAGACGTATGGAAGCACAAACACCTGGAATGTATCCTTCAGGTCACCCACCATCTTCACTTTGAAAATTTTGCCATTCTTTCACTGTTGCAAAGTCATAAATTTTGAAATTCTCTTCCTAAGCAAGGGATGCTGAGGCCTTGAGAGACTATTGAGATGTATCTATACACTAAAGTCTGCGGCAATTCACGATAGGAGCTCACCATCACCTTCTCAAGGTTAGTTAGCATGGAGAACACATGCTGTCTAGGCCAGCAATGTCCACATTTCATAAATGAATAGAAAAAAATTAATGCATTTCAAAGGTATAGATTAACCAATCAGCACCAGGGAAATTGCCCCTTTTGGGCTTGTTTACTTTGTCCATTACATTTATATTCTTAAAAAATTTACATTTATGTCATTACTTATCCTATCCTTGCCCTCCTGAGCGGCTGCAATCATACACTGTAGCTCGACCCTCAATGCCATTACAGGAGGGAGTTCCAGGCTTTTGACCCAGCAACACTATAGGAATAACAAAACATTTTCAATTCAGGATAGTGAGTGGCTTGGTGGAAAACTTGCAGGTGGTGGTGTTGCATGTATCTGCTGCCCTTATCCTTCTAGATGGTAGTGTTCTTCGGTATGAAAGGTGCAGTCCTAGGAGTCTAGGTGAATTTCTGCAGTGTATTTTATAGACAGTACTCACTGCTACTACAGAAAGTTGGTAGTGAAAGAATGTTCATGAATGTAGTGCCATTCAAACAGGCAGCTTTGTCCCAAGCTTCTTGAGTTTTGTTGGAGCTACATTCATGCAGACAAATGGTGGGTATTCCATCAAAATATTAACTTGTGCCTTGTACATGGTGGACAGGATTTGGGGAATCAGGAGGGATTACCTACTGCAATATTTTTAGCCTTTGACCTGCTCTTGTAGCTCCTGTATTAAGGTAATTAGTGCAGTTCAGTTTCTGGTCAATGGTGACCCTCAAGATACTGATTGAAGGGGATTCAATGATAGTCATGCCATTGAATGTCAAGGAGCAATGGTTGAATTGTTCCTTATTGGAGATGGTCATTGTACGGCTTGCAAAAGATGTTAGAAAGTAGAAATGTTAGTTCCTACTGTTCAGCCTGAGCCTGGATCTTGTTGTTGTTGCATTTGAACATGGGCTGCCTCAATATCAGTCACAAATAGTGCTGAACATTATGCAATCATCAGCAAATATCCCAACTGTTGACCTTATGATGGAGGGTAGGTCATTGATAAAGCAGTTGAAGATGGTTTGGCCTAGGACACTACCTTGAGGTAATCCTGTGGAGAGGTCCTGGAACTGATATGAACTGATTTCCAATAACCATGACCATCTTCCTTTCCATCTGGTATGATTCCAACCAGCAAAGAGCTTTTTTGTTGATTCCCATTCTCTCCTGTATTGCTAGAGCTCCATGCAGGTTCATAAAAGCATACAACACGGAAATGGATAAAGCAACTCGAGGCCACTCTCAGTTGAATGTTGCCTTGAGGTCGCTCTCACCTCATTTTATGGTAGCACTTGGGTTTCTTGAGATTCAGGAAATCTGGCCAGGAGCAGATGGATTCTGCTGGTGGAAAATTAAGACATGCCATGGCCTTATTCTCAGTTTTACAGCTGTAATGGGCCACCTTGTAACATCAGTAAAAACCAGAAATAAATGAGTTGGATATGGGATCATATTAGAAAACAGATTTCAGAACACATGCACTCATCAAACCCAAATTCACCTGTTTCTATCAGCTGAAAGTTAGCCCTGCATTTTCAACTGCATGACATTGAAAAATGTATCTCTTGTGACCAACTGTTTGCAAATCAATGATTCTGATTATAGCTCATAAGTTCATATTGCTTAACAAAAACAATTGCCAGACATATCTTCGATCCCTTCATCCGAATCACTTATATAAATTATTAAAAGTTGTGACCCCAATATTAATCTCTGTCTCCCACTGCATATATTTTGCCAACCAGGAAATTATTAATTTGTGTCTAATCTCTGCTTCCTGTTAGCCAGTCAATCTTCTTTCTATGCTAATATGTTAACACCTGCACAATGTTTGCTTATTTTTAGCATTTTGTGCTGTCTTTTTTGATCAGCAGCTACAGGTTTAAAGCCTTGAAATGGGGAGGAGTGAGCTGACACTTAATTAACTGCCCTTCAGGCAATGGACATTGCTATCTTTGTGTGTGTTGGTTAGTAATGATTGTAATTTTCATAATAGAATGTATTTCGAACATCAGCATTGCTGTCATATAAAAGCACAATTAATATATGACCAGAAGACACAATTGAACTTCTAAGCTTCCTATATTTCATAATTAAAAATATTTTATTAATAACGTTGCCTCTTTACTCCTACAGTGGTACATAATGAATGACTTTGGAGTTGTACAGAGTATAAAATCATCTCTTTGAATTTCCAGGCTTTATCTATCACTTTTTCAATGTCTCTTCTCACTAAGGTAGATTACCATGAATGTACCACATTTCTATATCATTTATATATACTATTTCTGAGTCTGGATTTAACCTGCTCCATATCTCTATGAGTTACTCTGTAAATTGGATATAGTATTAATAATGTCAAATAACAATGGGTCACATAGGGTTATGTCTATCATCAAAATTTTATTTCAATTATAGAATATTGCAGTCACTTTATAATTGCAGCACAGAAAATTGCAATTCAAACTAAATTACCAATAAAAAGCAGTGGATGTTGAAAATAATTCAACTGTTGATGGCTGGAAATAAAAAAACTCTGTGCTCCATTCAACTTGTATCTCACACCTTCCTGTTCCTGGTCCATTTAATCAATTAGCCATTTGGATACAGAACTGGCTCAAAGGTAGAAGACAGAGGGTGGTGGTGGAGAGTTGTTTTTCAGACTAGAGGTCTGTGACCAGTGGAGTGCCACAAGAATCGGTGCTGGGCCCTCTACTTTTTGTCATTTACATAAATGATTTGGATGTGAGCATAAGAGGTACAGTTAGTAAGTTTGCAGATGACACCAAAATTGGAGGTGTAGTGGACAGCGAAGAGGATTACCTCAGATTACAACAGGATCTTGACCAGATGGGCCAATGGGCTGAGAAGTGGCAGATGGAGTTTAATTTAGATAAATGCGAGGTGCTACATTTTGGGAAAGCAAATCTTAGCAGGACTTATACACTTAATGGTAAGGTCCTAGGGAGTGTTGCTGAACAAAGAGACCTTGGAGTGCAGGTTCATAGCTCCTTGAAAGTGGAGTTGCAGGTAGATAGGATAGTGAAGAAGGCGCTTGGTATGCTTTCCTTTATTGGTCAGAGTATTGAGTACAGGAGTTGGGAGGTCATGTTGTGGCTGTACAGGACATTGTTTCGGCCACTGTTGGAATATTGTGTGCAATTCTGGTCTCCTTCCTATCGGAAAGATGTTGTGAAACTTGAAAGGATTCAGAAAAGATTTACAAGGATGTTGCCAGGGTTGGAGGATCTGAGCTACAGGGAGAGGCTGAACAGGCTGGGGCTGTTTTCTCTGGAGAGTCGGAAGCTGAGGGGTGACCTTATAGAGGTTTACAAAATTATGAGGGGCATGGATAGGATAAATAGGCAAAGCCTTTTCCCTGGAGTCGGGGAGTCCAGAACTAGACGGCATAGGTTTAGGCTGAGAGGGGAAAGATATAAAAGAGACCTAAGGGGCAACCTTTTCACGCAGAGGGTGGTACATATATGGAATGAGCTGCCAGAGGATGTGCTGAAGGCTGGTACAATTGCAACATTTAAGATGCATTTGGATGGGTATTTGAATAGGAAGGGTTTGGAGGGATATGGGCCAGGTTTTGGCAGGTGGGACTAGATTGGATTGGGCTATCTGGTCGGCATGGTCGGGTTGGACCGAAGGGTCTGTTTCCATGCTGTACATCTCTATGACTCTATGACTCTATAATTATGTTTCATTTACTACTGTTTTCAGTGATAAGTCTACAGCTTATCCCAGTTAGTTCATGATCTTAAAGTGGTGGTACCAGTACATGATTGAGTGAGGCTGAAGTTAATGTGTAAGTGGCAGTGAAAGACAGACAACGGCTTATTAGTAAAATTTGCAAACTTGAAGACTGACAGTGCGTTCATTTCAGAGAATCAGTCTACTATCTTATTTTTAATTTATTCAACTACTGTGCAAAAAATAGAAGGGTTGATAATTTACAGTATATTGACACCATTCAAATTAATATATGTTCGTGTAACAAGGGAATGTCTGTTTATTCTTCATACTTGTAGCAATTAAAATGTGTTTCCACAAAGAATAATTTTCACTTTTTATGTGCAAGGAAATGTGTTGCTTCATTGCAAGCTGTAATTCACACTTTGTTCTCAGAGAAATAAAAGAAAACTGAATGTTAAATACAGTTATGGTTACGTTCCAGATGTGATTTTTCAATCATTTCAGCACTATTCATATTCGGTAATGCAATTTATTGCATGCATATTGGCAAGAAATACATCCTTTAATTATTAATTCAGCTCATGTGGCTTAATTGGACATGACTAGAGTGAATTTGACAAACATCACAGCAGCAGAAAAGGCAATCACTCTTTCAAGATGGAAATTATTTTGATGTCTTACTGTGTAACTCATTTACTCTCCTTGGGCATCATGTGACCCAATGCTAATCAGTCAATGATTGGCTTTTCGTCTTAAGGTCACATGATTTGAATATTAATCAGCTCACACTTTGTTCCACTGCTGTTATGCAACCCCGCATTTGACTGCCAAGGTAATATAGGCAGATAAGTGGGTGCTTGATGAGCACTTGACAGAACTTCACAGAAAATTAAAGCCTTAAAATAGCATGAGAAAGTCTCGTCAAATCAAGCATGATTATCATGGAATGCTTAAGGAATTCATCATCTGCATAAAATTAATATACTTCAGAACCAACATGGCTAGCAGTCACTGGGGACTCATCAATTTTTTATTTATATGTGTTCACCAAATCACATTAATTCTGAGAGCTAAAATTCACTGAGGATGAAGGTTATTTTCTGTTCAATCTAATTTATCTGTGACAATAATCATTACTAATAATGTGTCAAATTGAATCGTAGCCAGTTTTGCATGTATGCTTGCTGATTTGGAGTGTAGTGCTGAGCCAGCCCAAAGCAATTAACCACTGGCATATCTATACAAAGCTAAGAGCAATGAACCTGCACAATTGTGTCCTCAAGAATGTCTTGATCATAGTCACTTGAGTGTGAGAGAGATGTACCTCCTGATTTACTAACATATCCACTAAAATAATAGAACCAATAAAAATATAATTTCTGAGGATTCTACAACCCACACCTGCAACATATTGTAACTTCCCCATAAGCTGCAGAACAAAACGAGCCCCGTGGTACAGTGGTAGATTTTCATCTCAGTGTATATGCTGCAGTTTATAAACACTACTCCAGACAGTTCTAATAAGTGGAGAGTACAGCTCTGGCTCAGTATTGTGGGTCACTGTCAAGCAGGAAGCTAATATCTGATAATTGCCAGTAACCCTTGCCTTTGCATATGAGTTGTGGTTCCCAGAAAACACTTCTACCACACATCAGCTGCTAAAAAGATGGTTATGTAAAGGAAGGACCATTCAAGTGGCAGTCTGTCACGCCATGATCCTTTCCACTAGTCTGCACTGCTTCCCAGAAATTGGAGGGACTACAAGGACAGTTTATCCAACTGATTCCTGGGATAGCTGGACTGATGTTTGAATGGGTTAGGACTGTATTCGCTAGAGTTTAGAAACCTATGAAATCCTAGCAGGACTAAACAGGGTAAAAGCAGTATTTCTAATGACTGGGGAGACCTGAACCAGGCGTCACAATCTAAAGAAAGAGGATAAGCCACTTAGGATTAAGATGAGGAGAAATATTTTAACCTGGAGAGTAGAGAGCCTGTGCAATTCTCTGCCTCAGAAAGTGGTTGTAGCCAAAACATTGAATGTTTTTAAGAAGTAGACAGATATAGTTCTTAGGGCTAATGGGATCAAAGGGTGTGGGGAGAAAGTGAGAATAGGATTAGATGGTCAGCCAAGATCATATTGAATGACAGCAGGCCTGAGGACCGAATGGCATACTCCTGCTTCTATTTTCTTTGTTTCTAACTATGTGATAATAATGAGAAAAGAGACAAATGTGCAGAGTAAATTGGAGATTATTAAACTGGAGCATCGTGACACCAGGAATATCAGCTTCTAAGGCAATTCTGGAAAGACAATGAGCTTAATGTAATGGATACTTTGAACAATACGCTTTTATCCATTGTTCAAGATCAAGACTGTGGTTATTCAGTCTGCCAAACAGTAATCAGTTGTACATCCCATGGCCAGCACTAATGGGCCAGAATGGGCACAGAAGATTCATCAGAAATTCTCTGTAAACTCCAAGGATGAAGTCAATTCTTCAGAAGTCCCGGCATCCCCACAGCATTCAATGTTCCATGTGGCAATCCGTGATGTTGCAACTCTCCAACTGGTGGATGTCATGTGTTCACATGCCAGAGAAATTGTTTTTCTAAGAGGGAGGGAGATGTTTTGCCATTGTTTGTCTCTGTGAGTACAGCGACTCTGGAAACTCATTCAATGCTATGGCTGGAGCACCTGCCAAATTGTTGATCACATCCAAGGCTCAGCACTTACATAGAGCTGAGCATCGGTGGGCCTATCCTTACTCCTCCAAGGGGATAAAACTACAGCTGAGTGCCTCCATTACCTCCTCCGTCACATTTGGGCAGTTCTTATCCCTGATGACATCTATCCTGCACAAGCAATGAAGTCTGCTGATGTACAAGAGAGGTGGAGCCGGCTGGAGCAAAGTGGCAAAGTGTCAACCTACATCCCTGAGCTTTCCAGTTGTACAGGAAATGCTCGTTGTTCCACATTGACTGAAAAACCTGCTAGCAAGACATGAGTTACATAAAACTACTACTTCTTCAACTCAGCTTTGAGGACTCCGCTTGATCAGGAGCTTCCAGTGGCATTAAAGGCCTGCACTTGGTGCAGGAATGTTTAACTCCTTCATCCTTTATTCATTCATTATAGGTTCCATACCCACCTCACTATCTGTGATTGGCTGCTATGTTGAGATCCTGAATCTTGGTCGTCTTCTCACCAGAGCTGAAAATGTGTTGCTGGAAAAGCGCAGCAGGTCAGGCAGCATCCAAGGAACAGGAGAATCGACGTTTCGGGCATAAGCCCTTCTTCAGGTGTCTTCTCACCAGGTTAATGAAAGGCATTTCACCTCCAGCATGTCCTTGGCATTATGAAAATGTGCCCTACAATTTGCAGTGCCAATCCTATGGCAAAATCTCTCTGTGACATTTTAAATGTGTACCACCACACCACTAGGTGATGCTATCATTTAGTCATCTGAGTCAGAAGTTTGTCCAAGATGGAGGCAGAGTCAGATGCTTCAGCCAGAGCTCCTCTGTTCCTCACTTTCATTTTCTTTTCCTCATCTTTTTTTCTCTTTCTTTGAGTGATTTGTTTTAAACATAACTTTTTAACTTACTCAAACCTACTCGGAGGGGAAAGGAGGAGGTGACTCCCTGACCAGACGCCATGCAGGAGGCGAGTTCCAGAATGGAAGCCTTAGCAGGGAGGCAAGGCCTTCGTGGATTGAAGGTGAGGCCTTGAGTTTTGAAGCTCAATGTGGTCTGGAGATTTGGCCCGGTGCAGTGTGGAGGCTAGGTGCTGGCACGGAATGGGGATGAAGAACAAAAAAATCGAGAACTTTGTTTTTTCTTTATTCTTGTGCTGGACTTTTATTTATTATTCCTTCAATCCCTCACCACCAAAGATTGACATGCTCCCATATCTCTTGAAATCTTAATTTCTTTACCTACTCCTCCTTACACAAGTAAATCTTAACCAAGTAAGTAAATTATTTAAAGAGATCTTGGGCAGTGTTGCGGAACAGAGAGTCCTAAGGGTTTGAGTACACAATTCTTTAGTTTGCATCACATATAGATAAGGTGGTTAACAAGGCATTTAGCATGTTGCCTTCATTGCTCACATCTTTGAATGTAGGAGTTGGGACATTACGTTGAGAATATACAGGACATTGGTGAGGCCTCCTCTGGAGTACTGTGTCCAGTTCTGGTCACTCTGTTATCAGAAGGATGTTATTAAGCTGGAGAGGGTTCAGAAGAGATTTACCAGGATGTTGCTGGGAATGGATGGTTTGAGTTAGATTAGATTACATTACAGCGTGGAAACAGGCCCTTCGGCCCAACAAGTCCACACTGACCCGCCGATGCGCAACCCACCCATGCCCCTACATTTACCCCTTACCTAACACTACGGGCAATTTAGCATGGCCAATTCACTGTGGGAGGAAACCGGAGCACCCGGAGGAAACCCACGCAGACACGGGGAGAACGTGCAAACTCCACACAGTCAGTCGCCTGAGGCGGGAATTGAACCCGGATCTCAGGCGCTGTGAGGCAGCAGTGCTAACCACTGTGCCACCGTGCCACCCACTAAAAACTTGGAGTTATGAAGAGACGGTTGATAGGGAGAAGGACTTTTTTTCACTCAAGCGTAGGAGGTTGAGAGATGACCTTATTGAGGTTTATAAAATAATGAGAGGTATAGATGAGGTGAATGTCAGGTGTCTTTACCTAAGTTTGGGGATTTCAAGACAACGGGGCCTATTTTTAAGGTGAGAGGAGAAAGATTTTAAAAAGACATGAGAGGCAGTTATTTTTACACAAAGAGTGGTTTGTATGTGGAATGAACTTCCAGAAGAAGTGGAGGATGTGGATACAGTTATAATGTTTAAAAGACATATAAATAAGCACATGTTTAATGAATGTTTGAAGGGATATGGGCCAAGCGCAGGCAGGTGGGACTTCTATACTTTGGGATTATGGTCAGTGTGGACTGGTTGTGCCGAAGAGTCTGTTTCCTTGCTGTATGATTCAATGACTCTAATTGTATCAAATATTTAAGTATCTGTACCAAGGTATCTTATACCTAAGATGGTGCCATAATTGGCAGCATGGCAAATTTTTCACTGCACTCATTTGAATGCACAGGACAATAAAGCTAATTCAATTCAATTCGATATGACATTCCCTATCACGTAGCATAGAACCAGAGTGTTTGTAAACATGTAGACATTGGTGCCTGGTATAGTTTCATGTATAGGTTTATCCCTTAGGCTTGCATTTCATCTTTGCCTTTTAATGCATGCTGGTCTTCAGTTTTGAAAACTAAATGCCACTGACCCTTCCACATTCAACAGGTCATCAATTCTCTTCCTGCTCTGATTCCAAGTTTTTACAATGACCCCTAATCCATTTACAATATTTTCCCTCTTAAGCTATGTCTTCTTGCCAAGATTTGTTGGACTCCTCCCTATATGTTGGAAACAGGAGCTCTCTTCTTCCTCTGACTGCTTGCAATAGCACCGCCAGTCAGGCATGAGGACCTTTTGTCCTTGTGCATGAATCACAAAACTTTGGTTTGTATGTGCAGCAGGGAATTAAGAAGGCAAATAGAATATTGTCCTTAACTGGATTTTAAAACTAATTCAATTCAATTCAATTCAAAGTTATGCTGCAGCTGTGCAGGATGCTAGTGAGGCTATACCTGCAATACTGTGGAGAGTTTTGGTCTCCTTACTTGAGAAAGGATGTACTGGCACTGGAAGGGGTATAGAGGAGGTTCCTTAGATTGATTCTGGAGTTCAGAGGTATGTTTTGCGAGGAGAGATTGAATAAATTGGGACTATACTCATTTGAATTTAGAAGAATGAGGGGGTATCTTACGGAAGCATATAAAATTATGAATTGAATAGATAAGATACAATCTGACGGGTAAAACTAGAGCAAGGGGACATAGCTTCAGAATAAAGGGGAGCAGATTAAAGACTGAGTTGAGGAGGAATTTCTTCATGCAAAGGGTTGTGAATGTGTGGAATTCCCTGCCTAGTGAAGCAGTTAAGGTCACCTTGTTGAATGTTTTTCATGCAAAGATAGGTAGAGTTTTGAACAGTAAATGTATTAAGGGTCATGATGAGAGGGCGAGTAAGTGGTGTGAGTCCATGAAAAGATCAGCCGTGAACTTATTGAATGGTGGGACAGGCTCGAAGGGCCAGATTGGCCTACTCCTGTTCCTAGTTCTTATGTTCTTATGACTGGATAGTGGAGTGACATTCCCTTATTCTGAGGCTTTTCCTCTGTGGTTTCCTTTACTCTTAATGCTGTCCTGTTTACCTGTATCTTCAACTTGCCTGACATTAAAAGTGCTAGCTGAATGCGAGCTACCATCACTAGGACCTGCCTATGCAATCAAAGGGAATGGAACACTTGCCCTTTTACCCCCGATCTCCTCAGTGTTGAGAGCACAAACATTCCCACTGTGTTGTCACAAAGGCAGCATGTCAGTGCACTTTTAGGAGACTCAGTAGGCTTATCAGGTTAGATGGAGGGTTTCTCTCTCTGAGATCTTATGAGATCTCTCACCATATCTTAACAATTCACCTCATTAACTACTTACTTAGCCCATCACGTACTGTCAACTGACTTGAGCCCCATTTTCCAACTCACCGGACATGGAATGACACATCACTGCTGGATATCCTTGATTACTATAGGAAGCTCCACTTCTCTTACTGTGTTCGGATCCCATCACTGAAGGGACCTCCTGGCTGTAAGTGTGATATAGTTGAGGGACAAGGTGTAAAAACACAAAGGAAGGTAAGCCAAGACAAGGCAGAGATGTTGTGCACATCCAGAGTTGCTCAAAAAGTGAGTGAGAATAAAATGAACAAAGAAGCAGCCGAAGATGTAGTTTGGTCCAGTCCAAAAGCTGGGTGCAAAGTATCCTTGAGTAGCATAATGATGACAGCTACCATTGCACCCCAACATGCAGCACTGAATTGCTGCTGTCAGTGGATCAGAAATAAGCTATAAGAGCGCTTCGAGGCTGACACCAATAACCATGAAGTGTGTGTGGGACATCAATGCCCATAGGATGTGCATTTGATTGTGTACCAGTGAGTGCATGGTGATTCTTCCGAGCCAGTGGTGATTTGATATCACCAGGTACTCGCTCTGAATTAAATGTTAAGAATTTTTGACATCTGGGTTGCTCGTAGTTGGTTAATGAGATGGAAAGTTGCATATTAATGAGTTGAGATGTGCAGTTAATGAGGTCATGAACCAAGCAAAAATCACCTTTAGCCGACCACAGTCAGGCATTGATCGAATTCCACCCAGTAAGTTCACCAGACTTTTAAGAGCCATGCTCGTGATATCATCACTGCATGTGATCTAGGGATAGGAAGATTGCATACTGCGTCGGAATGAAGATCACTTGAAGCATGACACATCATAAGGAGCACAAGATTCCTCAGTTGTAATCAAATAAACTAATGTTGGCACAGACACTAATGTGCCTGTGAATGTAATATTTGTACCTAATAACTATTTATGAGCATTCCTAACTTGTGTTCAGGAGGTTATTTACAGTAATACAGATCCAGTCCAACAAGAAATGAGGCACTGTTAGATTTGGTTTTTGAGAATAAGGTGGGTCAAGTACATCAAGTGTCAGTGGGGGAGCTTTTAAGGAAGGTTGATTATTGTATCACGTGCTTTAGGATGACAGTGGACAAGAACGAAAGACAATTCGAAGTAAAAATAATTACCTGAGGGAGAGCTGACTTCAATCTGGCAAGAATAAAGTTGGGCCAAATAGAATGAAGTTAGCAACTCATAGAGTCATAGCATAGAAACAGACTCTTCGGTCCTAACCATCTATGCCGACCAGATATCCCAACCCAATCGAATCCCACCTGCCAGCACCCGGCCCATATCCCTCCAAACCCTTCCTATTCATATACCCATCCAAATGCCTCTTAAATGTTGCAATTGTACCAGCCTCCACCATGTCCTCTGATAGTTCATTCCATACTCGTACCACCCTCTGCATGAAAATCTTGCCCCTTAGGTCTCTTTTATATCTTTCCCCTCTCACTCTAAACCTACGCCCTCTAGTTCTGGACTCCCCAATCCCAGGGAAAACACTTTGTTTATTTATCTTATCCATGTCCCTCATAACTTTGTAAACTTCTATAAGGTCAGCCCTCAGCCTCTGACGCTCCAGGGAAAACAGCCCCAGCCTGTTTAGCCTCTCCCTATATCTCCAATCCTCCAACCTTGGCAACATCCTTGCAAATCTAGTAGGAATTCCCACAAAAAAGACAAGGCAGGGCAAACAAACACCAGAGGTCCCTGGATGAGAAAGTAGATAGAGGTTAAGATAAAGAAGAAAAAGCATGCTTGTGACAGGTAACACCTAGAAAACACAATTGAGAACTATGCTGGAGGTTCCAGGGGAAAGTGAGAAAGTAAATAAACATCAAAGAGGGACTATTAAAAACAATTAGCATGAAAGGGAATACCAAAGTTTACGATACACACAGAAAAGGTGGTAAAAGGAGGAGTATAGCTGATTAGGGACCGAAAACATTTATGTCTTTTTTGATTTTGATTTTATTGTCATGTGTACTCAGGTACAGAAACACAGGAGTAGAGTGAAAAGTGTATAATGTTACCACACAAGGTGCCATCTTAGGTAAAAATACTGAGGTGCAGATGCCTAGATGTAGAACCTTAAGAATAAGGTAGAAAGGAAGAACAAAGTTACAAGTTAAACAAGCAGTAATTACAGCATGGTATAAAACATATAAAATAAGGTTAAAAGTTACACATTGCAGACCTTTTTTGTTTTAAGTAGACAATAAAGAAATAAAGCTAGAAGTTCAAACTTTACAGCTTTGAGTACTTAGCCAGAATGGGACTGCACTTCAAGGAATCACCTCAAGATCAGTAGTCATGCTGAGCCACGCTGGGTCAAGTGACAGTAACGCTGGGCCATGTGACTGCCAATCTGGATCGAGACACTGCCATGCTGGGTCACTGAGAGACCGCCAAGCTGGGGCGAGACTCCGCCATGCTGAGCTATGCGACTGTCACGCTGGGCCATTTGACTGTCAAGCTGGGTCGAGACACCGTCATGCTGGGTCACTGAGACACTGCCATGCTGAGACAAGAGACTGCCACATTGGATTGAGAGACCGCCACACTGGGCCGAGAGACTGCCACGCTGGGTGGAGTGACCATCACGCTGGGTTGCGAGATGGTCACGCTGGGCCGACAGACCACCACGCTGGGTCAAGAGACTGCCACGCTGGGTGGAGTGACCATCACGTTGGGTTGCGAGATGGTCACGCTGGGTCGAGAGACCGCCACACTGGGCTGAGAGACTGTCACGCTGGGTCGAGAGATCGTCACGCTGGGTCGAGATACCGTCATGCTAGGTCGAGAGACTGCCAGACCTGGTCAAGAGACAACCACGCTGGGTTGAGAGACTGTCACGCTAGGTCGAGAGATCATCACACTTGGTTCAGAGACTGCCATACTAGGGTGAGACACTGCAATGCCAGGCCGAGAGACTGCCACTCTGGGTTGACAGATAGGCATGCTGGGCCGAGAGACTGCCACGCTGGGCCGAGAGACTGCCACGCTGGGCCGAAGGACTACCATGCTCGGTCGAGAGACTGCCACGCTGGGCCAAAAGACCGCCACATCAGGTCGGGAGGCTGCAATGCCAAGTCCTTGCTGAGTCCATGCCTGGGAGTCTGTGGCCAGGAAAAGGAAGAAAAGAGAAGCAGGAAAAGAAAATACAAAAAGAGAATTAAAAAAAGAGAGAAAGAAAGAAAGGAAATGGACAGAGCGGATAAGCTCTTTCTGAAGCATCCTATTCCGCAGTCATCATTAGAATATTGTCTGGAGGCAGGGGATAGGCTGATGTCTTGATTGATTACTTTGCATCAGTCTTTACTGAGGAATGAGATGCTGCCCAAGATATCGTGACAGAGGAGGAAGCTTTGTCGTGTTTAAAATTGATAAGGAAGATGCACTGAATAGGCTGTTGGTAGTTAGAGTTGATAGGGTTCTGGAACCCAATAAGATGCATGCAAAAAATGAAGCGTGGAAGTTTCAGGGGCATTGACCACAATTTTTCAGTCTTCTCTAAACTCAGTGGTAGTCCCAAAGGACTGGTGAACTGCAAAAATAACACCCTTGTTCAAATATGTTTGCCTGGGTAAACACAGCGATTAGTGACCACTCAGGTTAACTTCAGTGCTGGAGAAATTTTTTGAAAGAAATATTCAAAGTTAAACAGATAGTAATATGGAAAATGTGAAATTATTAGGAAGAGCTAGCATGGATTTCTTCAGGGAAAATTATGTTTAATAAACTTTGTGGTGTTTTCTTCCAGATGCAACAGAGAAAGTTGATGAAGATTGATGTGGTATACACCATATGGACTTCCAATATCCATTCAATACTGTGCCAAACAACAGACTTGTGAATGAAGCCAAAGCTCATGGAGTAAATGGCACAGAGCAAAATGGATGCAGGACTGGCTGACTGAGAGGAAATAATGTGTAATGGTCACTGGATGTTTTGGGGGGGCTGGAAGAAGATTTACACTGGTGTTCCCCAGAGGTTAAGTTTAGGATCCTGGCTTCTCCTGATATATATTAGTGATCTATATCTTCGGAGGCAGGGAACAATTTCCAAGCTTGCTGATGATACAAGACTGGGAAGCTTTGTAAACTTGATGGAGATCAGTGTAAAACTACAAAGGGAT
Source organism: Chiloscyllium plagiosum (assembly GCF_037043375.1). Lineage (NCBI taxonomy): Eukaryota > Metazoa > Chordata > Chondrichthyes > Orectolobiformes > Hemiscylliidae > Chiloscyllium > Chiloscyllium plagiosum. Next base: position 71,108,692 of record NW_028270140.1, read on the forward strand.
ATTGACAAATTAGTGGAGTGGACGAATAGGGGGCAGATGAAGTTCCATGCAGAGAAGTGTAAGGTGATACATTGTGGGAGATAGAGCATGGACGTACTGTTCAAGACAAAGGGTACTAATCTAAAGGGTGTACTGGAACACAGCAACTGGGATGCATATGTGCACAAATTATTAAAGGTGGCAAGACAGGTAGAAAGCATATTTAATAAAATATATAATATTCTGTGCTATTAATAGAAATGCAGAGTACAGCTGGATGGAGGATATGCTGAGCTTATAAGATAATAGTTAGACCTCAGTTGGAGGGCTGTGTATAATTTTAGGCATGACACTTCAGGAAAGATGTGGATGCATTGGAGAGTGCAGAATGGGTTCATGTATGTGGTTCTAGGGGTGACTCACTTCAATTATCATGAAAGAGAAGTTGGGATTGTTTTCTTTGAAGAGGAGAAAGCTAAGAGGGGCACTGATAGATATTTGCAAAATCACAAATCGGCCAGACAGAGATTATAGGGAGAAACTGTTCCCACTTGTAAAATTATGGTGAATGTGAGTACATAGGTATAAGCTAATAAGGTCACTGGTAAAACAAGCAAATATGAGCTGAGGGAAAAAAAATTACACAGTGAGATAGGGGCCTGGAATGCACAGCTCGCAGCTGTAGGCAAGTTCCACTGAAACATTCATGAGGGCATTAGATGATTATTTACATAGCAATAATATTGTGGCAAGGAGAGAAGTCAAAAGAATGACAGAAAGTTAAAATACTCCTTGAGCTAGTGCAGATAGGATGGGCAGAACAGCCTCCTTCTGCACTGTTGAAAGTGTGTTGCTGGAAAAGCACAGCAGGTCAGGCAGCATCAGAGGAACAGGAAAATCAACATTTCGGGCCAGATGCTGCCTGACCTGCTGTGCTTTTCCAGCAGCCACCCTCTCAACTCTGATCTCCAGCATCTGCAGACCTCACTGTCTCCTGCATTGTAACAATTCTGAAATTCAAAACTCTTTCTGACCTTCCTTTCTGTTCCACTGGGTGTACATTTCATTTTCCTGCAGATTTCTCTCTCACTCATGTTGACCTTAATTTGGATTGATTTTTCAAACTATTCCAGCATTTATTTTATTTAATGTGTTTTGATTTTTACTGACAGGCACCCACTGTGTTATGCCTTTTGGTTGCATTATTTCAGAAATCATCACATTTTAATTGAAAATACTTGATGTTCATCATGTACATTTCTTTCAGCTCTCCAGGTGACTGGTAGGTTGATGGACTGATACATTGTTGCTTTAGACATGACTTCAGAGAAGCAGTATTGGGCATCACAGGATACATGTTCACGGAATGAGGTAGGAACTAATTGTTATGAATAATAAGCTGATAAAAAATAAGGCTGTTGACCACACAGTGACATGTACTCCTTCCTCAAATCACACAGAAGCAGTGCTTTGAAAGCTAGTGATTCCAAATAAACCTGTTGGATTATAACTTGGTGTTGTGTGATTTTTAGCTTTGTCCACCCCAGTCCAACACCGGCACCTGCAAATCATCCTCAAATCCCAATCCCCTAAAGTCAAATGAAATGGATGGAAGTTCATTTGCTTTGAGGACCCTCAGAAAACCATAACTCCACTTTTTGCTGGTGGTTTCATGCACAGATGTGCAATGGAATTTCCATGTTTCTAGTTTTTAATATAGTTTTTAAGGCCCACCCCTCTCCAGCTCACACAAAATATTTGGATACACGGTCCTGCATTTATAAATGGTTTGGATTTTAACTTGTTAGCAGATACCTGAAGGTTTGACAGTTCCATTTTGAACTTTTAAACTCTGATTACACCAAAACACACACAGGCGGCAGACAGAATATTTTCCTTTGTCCTTTGTCTTGTTGGCCTCTTTCTAGGAGAGATTTCTTGTTTACATCTTGCTCCAGTTTATCATCACTGTAATATTCATTTCTTGTCCAAGTCTAAGGATTAGATTTATTTATCTCAGATTAAATAAAATACTTGGATTACTCACAGATCCTCTCTTTTTAACAGTGCCACCACTAATCCCTCAGCTGTTTTAAAACAAAACTTAAAATGAATGAGATGAAACCATGCCCATTCCCAGTCTGTGGCCCTATGTTTAGCATTTAATTCTTTCTACAAATAACCTTCAAGCTCCAGTAACTTATTTGTGATTCTTCTCCTACCATCAATAATTGCATTTATTTACAGTAATCCCTAACATGAAATCCCTCATTTTACTTCAGTGTCTTGAACTCCCATGTCATAATGATCAATTCCTCTCATGACATTCTCCTTATTTCCCATTTTATGTTTTTCCATTCTTTTTCTGCTTGATATTGCATGAAAGTATGTTTTCAAACCGATCTTTTAACCTAGTTTGTTAAATATCTTCACCTTTCTGCAAAAAAAATACCCAATTTTTCTAAGATTAGCACGCATTAACCATGATTTTACAAGCTGCTATCAAGAAATACAACAGTAGTTTTCTCTATCTGAAGCCCAGGGCATAAATGCAGCCCGCCATTACATGTCATTGCTGCCTGCAAAATCCATACTCAAACTATTGGTAAGTCGGTAATCCACACGGTACTGTTTTTCCAATTGCAGGCTGTTTCTTTCACATATTGGCAGCTGGTAGTGGTTCAGTGGCTCAGTGTTTAACACTGCTGCCTTACAGTGCATGGACCTGGATTCGATTCCTCCCCGTGTCTGCGTGGGTTTCCTCCGGGTGCTCCAGTTTCCTCCCACAGTCCAAAGATGTGCAGGTCAGGTGAATTGGCCATGCTAAATTGCCCGTAGTGTTAGGTAAGGGGTAAATGTAGGGGTATGGTTGCGCTTCGGCGAGTCGGTGTGGACTTGTTGGGCCGAAGGGCCTGTTTCCACACTGTAATGTAATCTAATCTAATCTAATCTCCCTTGGGCATCTGTTTGTGTGGAGTTTGCACATTCTCCCCATGTCTGCATGGGTTTCCTCTCACAATCCAAAGATGTGCAGGTTAGCTGAATTGGCCATGCTAAATTGCCAATAGTGTTCAGGGATGTGTGGGTTAGGTGCATGAGTCAGGGGTTAATATAGAGTAGTTGGGGAATGGGTCTGGGCGGGTTACTCTTCAGAGGGTCGATGTGGACTTGTTGCACCAAAGGGCCTGTTTCCACACTAGGGATTCTAGCCTCTAGTAAGAGCTGCCTGTTTTTTGAGGATTTCTTTTCAGTGTTGGAGTTGATTTCCTCGAATCCCTGGAGCAGGGATTACTGTTTATAAGCTCTTGCTTTGTTTTGGAACTTTGAAAGAAATAAATCAAAATGATACTTTAAAATGGGAAAAAAGAGAGAATGTAGCAGACCAGGAGGTTGCTTCCGAGAGCTGCTGGTTTCCAAAGTGTCCAGCAAAAAAAAAGTAGTGAACAGCTGACTGGCTATGAAGTGAAAGGGCTCAGAAAAGATTTGCAAGGATGTTGCCAGGATTGGAGGGTTTGAGCTATAGGAAGAGGCTAAATAGGCGAGCGCTGTTTTTTCTGGAGTGTTGGAGGCTGAGGGGTGACCTTCTAGAGGTTTGTAAAATCGCGAGGGGCTTGGATAGGGTAAATAGACAACGTCTTTTCCCTGAGGTGGGGGAGTGTAGAACTAGAGGACATAGGTTTAGGGTGAGGGGGGACAAATTTAAAATGGATCCAAGGGGCAACATTTTCACACAAAGAGTGGTGCATGTACGGAATGAGCTGCCAGAGGAAGTGGTGTAGGCTGGTACAATTGCAATATTTATAAAACATCTGGATGGGTATATGAATAGGAAGAGTTTAGAGACATATGGGCCAAGTGCTGGCAAATGGAACTAGATCAGTTTGAGATATTTGTTTGCCATGAGCAAGTTGGACTGAAGGGTCTGTTTCTGTGCTGTACATCAATGTGAAATGGTCTGTATTTGAAGGAGCAGTAAATGGTACCAAGGCGAGTGTCTTCATGTTAGTCTGAGTTCTGCACATTGGCTCTGTGAGGGAGAGACTACAAGCTTGAGGCTTCCTGGGTGGAAATACAAGGCTCTGTATTCCTAGGCAACTGGACAAGGCTCTCACTCTCTAAGTGAGGCAGCCACTCTCGCCAACACCAGCAAACCTGACAGGGTTGGTCAGTGAGGCTCAAATCAACAGGTTCAGACTAAGGCGTTTTGGGTAGAATGGAACTATAAGGAACAGAATGTGAAAGGCTTGGTTGCCAGGACACCAGAAGAATTCTACGAAATGGAGGGAGGAAATTGGGATGCAGAAGGGAAAATCAATATGGCAGGGCAAGGGGAATAAGTAAGAGCCAACATTACATTATTGTCATTGGGAACACTGGGAAGAGGGAATCATAGAATTCCCTACAGCATGGAAGCAGGTCATTCAGCTCATCAAGTCCACACTGACCCACAAAAGAGCACCCCACCCAATCATCTTGCATTTCCCATGGCTAATCCACTTAACCTCCACATCCTGAGACTGTGGGAGGAAACTGGAACATCCAGAGGAACCCCATGTAGACACAGGGAGGACGTACAACTCCACACAGGCAGTCGTCCGAGGCTGGAATCGAAACTGGGTAGCTGGCGCTGTGAGGCAGCAGTGGTAGCCCCTGAGCCATCATGCTGCCCTTTTGAAAGAGTAGAAGAACTGAATACGTGCAACATAAGGCTAAGGTATGGCATGGGGTACTTGGCTGAGCATGGGACTGGGGAGGGCAGTGGGAGAAGCAGGAATATGTATGGAGATGAGGACAAGGCCATCTAAGTGATGCAGAAAAGTATAGTAGAGAGGGAAAGGATGGATATTGAATTGATCAAGTGAAAAATTTTCAGCCCCCACCATCTTTCTCCTAAATCAGCTCACAAAAGAAGACGGCACAGTGAATTCATGGCATGAATAGAAGAGACTTGAGATATTTTTACACATGTTCCTGCTCAGCGCAACACACCTAACAGAGTGAATTGAAACATAAACTGAAAAATAAGATTGTGTGAACACTCTGCTAAGACCTTGTGACCAAAGGGAAGCAACCACCTTAGAATAAAGGTGTATAAGCTCTATCAGCTCCTAACACCAACATCCCAATAATGTAATGTGATTCATTTCACTCCAAGAAGGAGCACATCTAGGAGTCACCTACATTGGTGCAAGGAGAGAGAGATGAACATTAATATTTGAGATGTCTGTTCAAAAGTCTGATCACAACAAGGAAGAAGATATTGTTGAATCTGTTCGTACGTATATTCAAACTTTTATATCTTCTGCCCGATGGAAGAAAGTATAACCAGGGTGGGAGGGGTTTCTGTTTATGTTGGTTGCTTTCCTGAGGCAGCGGGGAGTACAGTCAATGGATGGAAGGCTGGTTTGCTTGATGGACTGGGCTGTATTCATGATTCTTTGTAGCTTCTTATAGTCTTGGAAGAGAGGTTGCCAGACCATGCTGTGATGCATCCATATAGGATGCTTTCTGTAGTGTTACTAGCCATACAGGAATATTCATAGGCCCATGTTTCTGAAGGTCCTGGACATGGGATGAAACTGTTATGGAGGCTGTGAGTTCCAAGATTTTAAAGCAATATCACAGCAGAATAATGAAAGCTGCTGAGAGTTAGGTTGAGCTAATCCCCATAGTTCCGCACACGTGAGAGTTAGTTGGCCTTGCTGGTCACAACTGAACTCACTGATTTAAAATCAGAGATCTGGGCTGACTTTTATAAATCACACTGAAGGATAATGAATGATGCAATCGATAAATTTTCAGGTTTTGAATAATAAGAGTATGTTTAATTCTTATAGTGAATCTCAGTATGGGACAATCTAGTCTAAGTGTTCTTGTATAATAATAACAAAACAGATTACTTCCCTTTGGTCTTCATTAGACTAAGGCCCTCTGGCTTCCCTTACTGACGGTTATTAAACTCCCAAAGTTATGGAAGGTTTAGATTTGGAGGTATGGGGCATCTCTCCACATGGCTTTGGGTTCAGTTTTCTGCAGGCTACAGGTGAAATGTTCACCCTGTTGTGTTTTTTCTAGTCAAAGTCCTCAGGCAGTAACTGCTTAGAGAACTTCCTTCTGTCCTGGTTGTTGTGTGCGAGAGAGAGAGTGAAAGAGAGAGAGAGAGAGGAGAGAGAGACAGAGAGACTTCTCGGATGAACCCATCTTGTAGAGCTGAGTATCTTGTGTTTCTTTCTTTCTTTACTCACTGTTCAACCCGCTCTTTTGCTCCCGATGCCGTCTCCTCTACACTGGGGAGACAGGTCGCCAACTCACAGAGCGCTTCAGAGAACATCTCCAGGATACCTGCACCAACCAACCCAACCGCCCTGTGGCTGAACACTTCAACTCCCCCTCCCACTCCGCTAAGCACATGCATGTCCTGGGGCCTCCTCCATTGCCATACCCTAACCACTCACGCCTAGAGGAAGAACACCTCATCTTCCGCCTCAGGACCCCTACAATCTCATGACATCAATGTGGATTTCATCAGTTTCCTCTTTTCCCCTCCCCCCACATCCGAGAACCAACCTTCCAATTAGGCACCACCCTCATAACCTGTCCTACCTGTCCATCTTCCTTCCTACCTATCAGCCCCACCCTCCCCTCCAACCATCACCATTAGCCCCACCTCCATCTACCTATCGCACTCTCAGCTATCTTACCCCCAGTCCCATCACCCTCCCACTTATCTCACCACACCTCAGCTCACAACCTCATTCTTGATGAAGGGCTTTTGCCCAAAACGTCAATTCTCCTGCTCCTCAGATGCTCTCTGACCTACTGTGCTTTTCCAGCACCACACTCTCGATTCCAATCTCCAGCATCTGCAGTCCTCACTTTTGACCCCTCTTTTCTGAGGCTGTCCCAGTTATGCCATTTTCTGACCGGTCTACTCAAATGGTGAAAACAAACAATAGTTGCCTCAACTGGTGTCCTGGACAGAAAGGTTTGTTTGAATGAATATTGTTTTCCCACCCCTCATCTAGCTGGCATTACAGAACAATGGGAATTTCTGATCGTGAATAATACATGGTGTGTGGACTGCCTTCTAATGGATTCTGTTGTCTTGTGGATGTCATTGTCTCCTGAGCCAATTTGGAGCTGACGATTGGATGATCGATGCCTCTGTTCAGTGGCGTGAGTTTTAATTTAGTATCTGAAAGGATTTGCTCTTTCTGGTCTTGGGACCAATAGTCTGTGCTTTAAAAAGAGTCTCTCTTCCTGAAACTGGGAGATTCTCTACTGAAAACCTTGGTTAAAAATGAAGATCCTTCAAGATCAAGACTACAAAGATCCCAGACAGAATGTGGAAGAGGAAAACCAGTCACCATGTTGAAGGGTCAGCAAGTTTCAAATACATGAACAGCCTAATATAGTCCCTATGTCAAGATCTCTGACACAAAACAAACGTCTCATTCTTTGATACTTCTTCACAGATCAGTACTTGTTTGAACAACTTGTGACTGTACTGGCATTACCGAGGTTAGAAAGGAGGAGGAGGACTGAAAGTAGTAATTCCCAGCCCCAACAGACACAAGGCTCAGGAACTGCAGCTGTTGACAACCAAGAGGAGAATCAGGTTTTTCAGTGTTCTCAGGCAGTGTGCCGAGAGAGTGTATTCGCAAGGTATTACAGCTGCCTGTAAGATGATTGCAGTGTAGTGTCACAGATACTTTTGCATGACAAGGGATGCTGTCACCTACGTGTGCTGGATACTGCAGGCAGATCTGCAGCTGGCTGGTTTGGGAGGCAGCACTATGCCTATGGTGCTGTAGCTTGAAGGCATTGAACTTTCTCTCTGCCATCTCACTTCAAAACCTAGGATATCTGGTCGGCATGGACAAGTTGGACAAAAGGGTCTGTTTCCATGCTGTACATATCTATGACTCTTGACTATCAAACTTTGGTTTCAGCTTTGCAGAGCGCAACAGAGAATGACCAGTCCATACTCTTTGCAGCGCTCTACCTACTAAACATGAGCGCAACCTCAAGGTGATCTACAAGGAAAATATAAATACCTGTAGTCAGCAGCCTTTACAGATTGAAAGAGAGGACAGAACTGCGATATGAAATGCTATATTTGTGTCAAGCTGTATAAAAAGCTTTCACCCAATCACCCAGAATGACCTGTTTTGTTTAGTTTTTCTTTTCCTAACACTTCATCTTTGTTCCAACTTGGCAACTTGAAGATGGTTGCTGACTGCTTGGTCAGCCTGCCTCACATGGTGTTGGCATGTGTTCTCTGATGGTTTGGGGCTTAGTCACCAGCCTGAATATGTGTGCCAGAGAGAGTGTGTGTGTCAGAGAGAGGGTATGTGTGTGTGAAAGAGTGTGCATCAGAGAGAGAGTGTGTGTCAGAGAGAGGTTATGTGTGTGTGAAAGAGTGTGCATCAGAGAGTGTGTGTAAGAGAGTGTGCATGTGAGAGAGTGTGTGTGCATGTGAGAGACAGTGTGTGTGGGTGAGAGTGTGCATGTGAGAGAGCGTGTGTGTGTGAAAGAGTGTGTATGTGTCAGAGAGAGTGTGTGAGAGAGAGTGTGTGTGTGTGAATGTGTGCATGTGAGAGACTGTGCTCGCCTGTGAGAGAGAGAGTGTGTGTGTGTTTGAAAGAGAGGGTGTGTGTGTCAGAGAGAGGGTGTGTGTGTCAGAGAGAGAGTGTGTGACAGAGAGTGCGTGTGTGAGAGAGGGTGTGTGTCAGAGAGAGAATGTGTGTGTGAGAGAGGGTGTGTGTGAGAGAGGATGTGTGTGTGTCAGAGAGTGTGTGTGTGTGGGAGAGTGTGTGTGTATGTGTGTAAGAGAGAATGTGTGTGTGAGAGAGTGTGTGTGCCAAAGAGAGAGACAGAAAAAGACTATGTGAATATCCATGGGAGAGTGTGTGTGTGTGTGTTCGAGAGAGAGTGTGCGTATGAGAAAAGGTGTTTATGTGCGAGGAATTGTGTATGTGTGTGAGAGAAAGTGTTTATATGTGAGAGACAGGGTGTTTATGTGTGAGGGTCTGCATGCGAGAGTCTGTGTATGATAGAAAGAGGTTAATGTGAGAGTGAGTGTGCATGTGAGAGAAAGGAAGTTTATGTGTGAGTGTGTGTGCAACTGTGCGTGCATGGTGTGTGAGAGAGAGTATATGTGAGAGAGGGTGCATGTGTGTGAGATTCTATTTTTCATGACATTGCCTCAACCATTTAGACCCTGCGTCCCAACCAATCAGCATTCTCTTGTCAAATAGTAGAAATGTTGTTTTACTTTTACTTTGTTATTTGTTGTGAATGTCCTGAATGCAAGATGAAAACCTTTGACAAAGTTATGTGGCTGGGGAGGAAATAGTAGGAGCGCTTGCAAAAGGTTTCAATTCATCTCTTGCCACAGAAGAGGTGCTATAGTAGTGGAGGACAACTAAGGTTGTATTATTATTCAAGCAGGGAGAAAGGGATAAACGGGGAAATTGCAGGCCAGCCAGTCTAACCTCAGGGCTGGGGAAACCATTGGAAGCAATTTTGAAGGTTAGAATTATTCTGCATTTGGAGAGGCAGGGATTAATCAAGAACAGTCAGCATGGTTTTGTTAAGGGTGGTCAGGTCTGACTAATTTGATTGAATCTTTCTAAGAAAATACCAGGTGTGTAGATGAGGGCAATGCATTTGATGTGATCTATGTGTACTTCAGTAAAACCTTTGATAAGGCCCTACATGGGAGACTGATAGCAAAGGAAATTTTGGCAAATTGGACCCACAATTGGCTGAGTGGCAGGAAGCAGTGCATGATGGACGAGGGGTGTTTTTTTGACTGTAGGTCTATATCCAGTGAGGTTCCACAGGGATCAGTGTTGAGGCTCTGATGTTTATGATTTACATAAATTATTTAGACTTGAATGTCGGAGTGTTGATCTGTAAGCTTGAAATGATACAAAAATTGAAGGGGTGGTAAGTATGAGGAGGATTCTCTTAGACTACTGGAGGATATAGACAACCTGGTCAGATGGGCTGATCAGTGGCAAATGGAATTCAATCCAGATAAATGTGAGCTGATGCACTTGAACAGGGCAAACAAGGCAAGAGAATACATGATGAATGGTAGGATCTTGGGGGAGCCCTGAGAATCAGAAGGATCTTGTTGTGCATGTACACAGGTTTATTAAGGTTAAGAAAGCATATGATATACTTGCCTTTACTGGTTGAAGCATAGGGTTTAAGAGCAGGGTGGGTGTGCTGGCATTGTATAAGATGTTAGCTGGCCACAGCCAAGGTATTGTGTGCAGTGCACATTATAAGAGGGATATGAATGCATTGGAAAGGCTGCAGAGGAGATTAATCAGCGTGGTGTCTGGACAGGACAGTTTCAGTCAGGAGAGAGATTGGTCAGACTGGGTTTGTTTTCATTGTAGCAGGGAAGTTTGAGAGGGAGACATGATTGTGATCTATAAAATTATGAGGGAATATTTAGGGCAGATAGGAAGGAACATTTCCCCTTAGGAGGGATTAATGAGCGGGGGGATAGATTTAAGGGAAGGGGAGAAGGTTTAGAGGACAATGTTCGGTTTTGAATCTGGAACTCACTGCCTGTGAGGGTGGTAGAGGCAGAAACTGTCACAACATTGAAGAAGTATTTAAATGTGCACTTATGATGTCAAGGTAATCAGGACTATGGACCAGGTGCTGGAGATGGAGCTTGGGATAGTTAGGTGTTTGCTTTCAATAGGAGTGGATGTGATGGGCTGAATGGCCTTTTTCTGTTCTGTAGATCTCTGACTCTACAGTGGGCCTTTTTTCAGCACTATCAAAGCTTTGTACTAGTGAACAAGTATTTGTATCAATATTAGGGGAATTGAAATTAGAATTATTTTTGGAGGGATTTCTGCAAGTATAATATTCTATTTCCAATGCTCAATTAGATCAATGAAGGACAGCCAGGTCCAGGTGATGACTCTATGAGCAGCTGAGCTAGGAAGATTATTTGTTCCTTTGTCAAATTTGAATTATTTCAGTCAGGGTAGCAGTCAGAACCCTAAAATTAGCATTAATGCCCAGAGGATTGTGAGTAAAACATTGGTCTGAGTTCCAGCCTCTGGTAACCTTTGCTGTCATTGTGTCTATAATCAAGATCAGTCTTGTCTGTGATGCTTCATGTGCCGGAGCATCTGGTAAGCATTCACTGTCATAGCTTGTTGGGTGAAACAGCAGAAGATGAATCTACCCATTAAATGGCACTTTCCCAAACTGTAAGGACTCTCTGATGAGAAGGAGAGGAAATTCATAACAGGAAAAGGTATAGGTTGAAAGACAGAAAGCAATAATTTAATGCTGCAACAAAAAGAGGAAACATTAATTTGCTCCCCTCTTTCCCATCTCCTTAGTTGGCTGCGAGAAAAATTTATTGTTCTTTTTACACAGGCTATAACTTGCTCAATTAACTAGTTCAGCAGAAACTAAAAGAAGTGTATTACAATGTCTCCTTGAGTGAAATAGTGAGCAATCTTAAAATTTGCTAACCCCCAAAAATTATTAAAGACACAAAGTCAAACATATATGTTTACATAAACAAAGTTGAAAATCCATAGTGTCCACTTCAAAAAGAAGATGAAAGGAGTTTAAAGACAATAAGGTGCCCTTGAGGTGCAAATACTTTAACCTGAGTCCACAGTTGTTTAATTGATGTCTTGTATCCTCAGCAGCAACAAATATTTCAGTTGTCCTTTGAGTTCTTGGTGTTTTGATGCTTTTTTCTGGTTTATGGTGTCACTGACTGATTTGTCCTTCGAGAGAGATTGAGAAAGGAAGCTTTCTTCAGTTTGTTCCACTCACAAATCTTTCCTGCTCTTCGAAAAGCAGCTCTCTGAAAAATAGCTGTTTTGTGTGTTTGTCTGGTTTGTCCGATTTGCTTGTTTTCACGCTTGATAAATGTAGGCGATGTCTTTCATCTTCAAATATGGAGCTTCTCTTACAGCTGTAAATAAAAATAGGAGACAGGACTTCTTCAGGCCTGACTAGATTTCAGTTGATGATGTTAATTTCAGTTCAGATGACCTTGTTTGCTCAAAGTTGGTTCCATAAAGCTTGGCTAATCTGTGTGGTCAGCTGACTGATGTGGCCATTGAATTAGTTGTTGATTCCTTTTTGAAATCATTTTTATTCATCAGAGTCTCCTGTATTAAAATCAGATGACAGAATTTGAAAATCAATAGCCCATTTTTACCTACTGTGACAAATATAATCACCAACTACTTTAAATTAAAAAGGCAATTTTATATTTGTAATAACTGGAGTGCTATAATGGAGCTGGAGCTGATCTAAATTCCTTTAGGACTGCATTACTCATGAATTATTATTTTAAAAGATAATTACTTTAGTATCTCTGCATCAAATTAAAATAATTTGCTTCAGGACTTACATGTATGACTTTGCTGAAGTTTACTTTAGCTGCTGGGAGTTGAAGTCAAAGAATTGGCTTAAGTCTGAATACCTATGCTCTACTTTAATACAAATTATTATTGTGACTGGCTGGTACAATCGATCAGACATTACCTTCGATTTACGGCATCTGAGTTTGAATTAGAGTGATAGAGTCATAGAGATCTACAGCATGGAAGTAGACCTTTCAGTCTAACCCATCCATGTCAACCAGATATCCTAAATTAATCTAGTCCCATTTGCCATAAATTGGCCCATATCCCCCTTAACCATTCTTATTCATAAAGCCATGCAGATGCCTCTTAAATGTTGAAATTGTACCAGCCTCCACCACTTCCTCTGGCAACTCAATCCCTACACACACCACCCTCTGTGTAAAACAGTTGCCCCTTAGGCGCCTTTTAAATCTTTCCCCTCTCACCTTAAACCTATGCCTTCTAGTTTTAGACTCAGCTATCCTGATTCCCTCAGAATTTTATAAATTTCTATGAAGTCACCCCTCAGCCTCTGATGTTCCAGAGAAGATAACCCCAGCCGCTCCCTATAGCTCAAACCCTCCAACCTTGGCAACATGCTTGTAAATGTTTGCTGAACCATTTCAAGTTTAACAACATCTTTCCTACAGCAGGGAGACCAGAATAGCGCACAGTATTCCAATAGTGGCCTAACCAATGTTCTGTGCAGCCGCAACATGACCTCCCAATTCTATATTCAATGCACTAACCAATAAAGGCAAGCATACAACTGCCTTCTTTCCAATTTATCTACCTGCGACTTCACTTTCAAGGAAGGGTTTCCTCCGGGTGCTCCAGTTTCCTCCACAGTCCAAAGATGTGCAGGTCAGGTGAATTGGCCATGCTAAATTGCCCATAGTGTTGAGTGTATTTGTCAGAGAGAAATGGGTCTGGGTGGGTTACTGTTCGGAGGGTTGGTGTGGACTGGTTGGGCTGAAGGGCCTGTTTCCACACTAATCATCTAATCTAATCTGAACAATGAACCTGTATTGTGAGGTCTCTGTTCGGCAACACTCCCCAGAACTTTACCATTAAGTGTATATGTCATGTGCTGAATTTGCCCTATCAAAATGTAGTACATCACATCTATCCAAATTAAACTCCATCTGCCATTCCTCAACCCATAGGCCCATCTGATTAAGGTCCTGTTGTACTCTGAGGTAATCTTCTAACCATGCCTCTTATATTCACATCCAAATCATTTAAAGTGATGAAACTTGCCTCACTCTGTTGACTGTAACCACCTAACCTAAAATTGGTTGAAAATGTTGACTGAAACATCTCTTAAATTAGTGCAAACTGATACAGGTGGATAATGTCAGAAATGCTAAAATGTCAGATCCTCATAGGAGGGAACTGCTTTGTTCAAGATAGATGGAGCTTCATTCTGTAAACTGGCATTGTGCATTATAACAACGATAACTTATGTTTATGGACCATTCTTCACATTCCAAAATGCTTCACAGGCGCTCTCTCAATTAAATTTGACATTAATGCACATAAGGTGATTTTAAGTTGGGTAGCGAAGGTAGGAGGTTTCAGTAAGGAGCTTGTTGATGACAGAAGAAGTGGGAGTAGCTCAGGAGGCCAAGAAGGATAAAGGGAGTGAGCTTGGGCTTTCTCCACTAGGCCCAGGGGACCTGCAAAAAAGGTCAACATTTTTTATCTGACGCTAGCCCATAACAGCTAAAACTACTGTCCACCTTCCACCTAATGTTGATGAAATACTATGTGGACAGGAGGAAGCTCTGAAATAACTTTAAGGACCTAAAGGACCTTACTAGGCCCATGAATCAGTGGTAAAGACAAGCCAGGGAACTATACACCAGTGAGCCTGACCTCAGTGGTGGGCAAGTTGTTGGAGGGAATCCTGAGGGACAGGATGTACATGTATTTGGAAAGGCAAGGACTGACTTGGGATAGTCAACATGGCTTTGTGTGTGGGAAATGATGTCTCACAAACTTGATTGAGTTTTTGTAGAAGTAACAAAGAAGATTGACGAGGGCAGAGCAGTAAATGTGATCTATATGGACTTCAGTAAAGCATTTGACAAGGTTCCCCATGGGAGACTGATTAGCAAGATTAGATCTCATGGAATACAGGGAGAACTAGCCATTTGGATACAGAACTGGCTCAAAAGTAGAAGACAGAGGGTGATGGTGGAGGGTTGCTTTTCAGACTGGAGGCCTGTGACCAGTGGAGTGCTACAAGGATCGGTGCTGGGCCCTCTACTTTTTGTCATTTACGTAAATGTTTTGGATGTGAGCATAAGAGGTACAGTTAGTAAGTTTGCAGATGACACCAAAATTGGAGATGTAGTGGACAGCGAAGAGGGTTACCTCAGATTACAACAGGATCAGGACCAGATGGGCCAATGGGCTAAGAAGTGGCAGATGGAGTTTAATTCAGATAAATGTGAGGTGCTGCATTTTGGGAAAGCAAATCTTAGCAGGACTTATACACTTAATGGTAAGGTCCTAGGGAGTGTTGCTGAACAAAGAGACCTTGGAGTGCAGGTTCATAGCTCCTTGAAAGTGGAGTCGCAGGTAGATAGGACAGTGAGGAAGGCGTTTGGTATGCTTTCCTTTATTGGTCAGAGTATTGAGTACAGGAGTTGGGAAGTCATGTTGTGGCTGTACAGGACATTGGTTAGGCCACTGTTGGAATATTGCGTGCAATTCTGGTCTCCTTCCTATCGGAAAGGTGTTGTGAAACTTGAAAGGGCCCAGAAAAGATTTATAAAGATGTTGCCAGGGTTGGAGGATCTGAGCTACAGGGAAAGGCTGAACAAGCTGGGGCTGTTTTCCCTGGACCGTTGGAGGCTGAGGGGTGACCTTATAGAGGTTTACAAAATTATGAGGGACATGGATAGGATAAATAGACAAAGTCTTTTCCCTGTGGTCAGGAAGTCCAGAACTAGAGGGCATAGGTTTAGGGTGAGAGGGGAAAGATATAAAAGAGACCTAAGGGGCAACTTTTTCGCGCAGAGGGTGGTACGTGTATGGAATGAGCTGCCAGAGGATGTGGTGGAGACTGGTACAATTGCAACGTTTAAGAGACATTTGGATTAGTATATGAATAGCAAGGGTTTGGAGGGATATGGGCCGGGTGCTGGCAGGTGGGACTAGATTGGGTTGGGATATCTGGATGGCATGGACGGGTTGGACCGAAGGGTCTGTTTCCATGCTGTACATCTCTATGACTCTATGACTCTAAATGTTGCAATTGTACCAGCCTCCACCACTTCCTCTGGCAGCTCATTCCATACATGCACCACCCTCTGTGTGAAACAGTTGCTCTTTAGGTCTCTTTTACATCTTTCCACTCTCACCCTAAACCTACGACCTCTCATTCTGGACTTCCCCAACCGAGGGAAACAATCTCATCTATTTACCCTATCCATGCCCTTCATGATTTTATAAACCTCTATAAGGTCACCCCTCAGCCTCCAGTGCTCCAGGGAAAACAGCCCCAGCCTATTCAACCTCTCCTTATAGGTCAAATCCCTAACCCTAGCAACGTTCTTGTAAATCACTTCCAAACCTTTTCAGATTTCACACCATCCTCCAATAGGAAAGACACCAGAATTGTGAGACAACACATCTATCCTAGGACAAGCCAAACAGAGACATGTGCGAGAATTCCTCGAAGCATGGCATTCCAACCGGAACTCTATCAACAAACACATTGACTTGGCTCCCATTTACCACTCCCTGAGAAAAAGAACTGGAAATGACATCACAACAGGAAATGACATCACCACAGGAAACTGCGTCACCAACCCAAGGAAACCTAAACACATAAATAAAAAGCAAACCATACTGCCAGTGCTTCATGCAGAGGCTCACTGATGATGTTACCTCGTATGGTGATGAAACGTCTGAAACCATATCTTCCAGATCAGCAAGCAAACCTGCATCCAGAACTAAATGGCATTTTTTAACATAGGAAATCCATCTAATCTGTACAACTTTGGTCTGTGGGACAAAATCCACATAGACACAGGGGGGATGTGCAAACTCCAGAGTTGCGCAAGGTTGGAATCAAACTGGAGTCCCTGGTGCTGTACAGCAGCAGTGCTAACCATTGATACAAGCTGATAGCAATCACCTTCATGTCTCAATGTTTCAGGTATATGGCTATTCAGGGCTTGGTCTTTTTCTGTACCAGGGGCTTGGGATTGAGGATGACTTGCTGAGGATCCTGAGGTGGTTCGATATGTTCTGAAATTGAAGAAAAGTCCAATGAGCTTTGTGGAGACTCCGCCACATAAAAGGACAGTTGGACGGCTGTTTGGAGGTCTATGTGCACTCTCTGGCTCCTCAACTTCAGCTCTATGCATTCTTGCAAAGTCTCTCAATGGCTTGAGGTCAGGCCTATATTCATTGTGTTCACAAGAATGAGAGGTGATCATGTTGACAAGTATAAGATTCTCAGGAAGACTTAGACATTAGATATGGAAAAGATCATTCCCAGTCCTGTTGACAGCAGGTGAGAACTATTTCAAAGGCAAGTCTAGAGACCAGAGACATTTCAAAGGTAGGTGTTCCTGCTTTTCTCAAGAGGAAATGCTTAGCCTTTTGAAGTTAAAGTAGCAGTAACCGATCTCAGGTGAAGGGAGGAGAGTGAATTAAGAATTTTGCCAGTTCAGTACCCGCTTGTCATTGTGTGTAATCAGGGCAGTGGGCAAGACTAACATCTGATAATCAGGAAGGGTGCAACTGAAAATGGATGCTGCATCCTAAAAAAAAATAAAGAAATTGATATGTCTACAGTCAGATGTAAATAGTCTTGGCCAAAGCTGACAACCTAAACAGCCAAAGAAAATTGTGACACTTGAGTCAGCTGGCTGCAGACATCTGCACACACTTCTGCATTGTTTCTCCAATGCCCATTGCACCACCCAGTCAATGGTTATCCTGTCACCAAGGTTGCTAAGTACACTGAAATCACAAAGGATGGAAATTGCAGTGGCACAGGGCATGGAGTCAAGTGTCAGGGTCAGTTGGGTGTTGCTGTGCAATTGCATCCTGAAAGGGTCTTGGCCATTGTGGTGGTCTGCTGTATTCTCCATAAAGTAGCCTTCCAGAGGAGTCTGAATCTTGAGGATGTTGAGGTCCTGGAAAGGAGAAACTATTTGGTAGCGCAGCATAAGCAATAGGTGAGAAAGTTGGGGAATTGAAGGCTAGGGGAGATGATGCTAATAACAGAGATGCTAAATGCTCTCATGCATGATAAGGCGGCCACTTCCTGACACCTTCCTCTTCTCTGTCATCCATGCCAGACCTCCAGCTCTCCAATGACATCTTACTTCTCTTTGGTATAGTGACAGGTTTCCCACAAATTCTCTCCTTCTCAGCATAAGCAGCAGCCTCAGTACTGGCTGTCTTGGGGCCTGAAATTCCCGTCTATTCTAACCCCAGACAGTACTGGAGCAATTCAGCAGACCTAGTAATATCTGTGGTGAGGCAAAGAGAGATTGAGTTTTGAGCCTAATATGACTCTTCTTCAGACCTGCTGAGTTTCTCCAGCCTTTCTGACTTTATTTGAGATTTCCATCATCCAATATGTTTTTCTTTGACTCACTCTTACCTTATTAATTTCAGTTTGATGAAAAACCTATTTCTGCATTCATTAATGGTTCAACTCCAGGAAAACTTGATCTTTACTTCTTTCTGACAAGATAGAGTTTTCTGTCACTAAAACAGACTTGCTTCCTGTTTCCTTTCATCTGAACGGCAATTAGTGATTGACAATAAATGCTGACTTTGCCAATGGTGCCCACATGTGGTGACAGAATAAATGAAAAACAGCCTTAGTGAGAATCCAGACCCTGGTACCTTTACCCTGGAGTCCTATTTCTCATTGAAATGCTACCCATTTTTAAGAAGTTCTGCTTTAATGAGCTAATCGATTCCACTTGTTCAGGTTTGAGTGTGTTCAAACTCAAGTTTATTGCCAGATATAAAATTAGTTAATGATTACAGTCACACAATATTTCTACATAACATGAGACATTTGATAAGGTGCCATGAAAAGATTACTCCATAAGATAAGAAAATTACCACAGAAAGAAGGTTGGCTAAATAACAGGAAATCGAGCATTGGGATAAATGGATTATTTTCAACTGGGCAAATTGTGGGCAGTGCAGACAACGTTCACTTGGCTGATCCCAGGTTTGGAGGGACTGTCTTATCAGGACAGCTGGACTAGGATGGGCCTGAACACTTTGGGGTTTAGAAGAATGAGACGTGATCTGATTGAAACATATGTTTCATCAGGAACTTGAAAGAGTGGATGCAGGAAGGTTGTTCCCCTTTGTGGGAGAGCCCAGAAGCATAGGGCAGGATCTCACAATACGGGGTTACTCTTCTAAAGCAGAATTGAGGAGGAATTTCTTCTCTTTGAGGGTAGTGAACCATGGAGGGTTGTAAAGGCTGGATCATTAAGTATATTCAAGACTGTGATAGACAAATTTTTATTTGCCAGAGGATTAAGGTTATGGGGATAAAGGCAGGACGTGGAATTGAGGAGCATCGAGTGAACCACGATTACAATGGACTGAATGCTCCTCTGTCTTGTGTAAGGTGTTGCATTTTGGTAAGATGAACCGGGGAGGACTTACAAAGTTATTGGTAGGGCCTTGGGGAGTGTTTTTCATGAGAGACCTAGGGGTTCAGGGACATAGGTTCCTTGAAAGTGGCATCACAGGCAGACAAGAAGGTGTTTGGCATGCTTGCCTTCATCAGTCAGAGCATTGAGTATAGGAGTTGGGACATCATGTTGCTATTATACAAGACATTAGTGAGGCCACTTTTGGAGTGTACAATTCTGGTCACTGTGCTATGGGAAGGATGTTATTAAACTGGAAAGGGTGCAAAAAAAAGATTTACAAAGATGTTACCAAGACTGGGGGATTTGAGTTATACAGAGAGGCTGGATAGACTGGAGGTTTTTTCTTTGGAGCTATGGAGGTATAGTGCTGGTCATACAGATGTTTATAAAATCATAAGAGGCATAGATAAGGTAAATAGCTAAGATCTTTTCTCCAGGATATGGTAGTCCTAGACTAAAGGCTTAAGTTTAAGATGAGAGGGGAATATTTAAAAGTGACCTGAGGGGCAAATTTTTCACGCAGATGGGTGGTGTGTGTATGGAATGAATTGCCAGTGGAAGTGGTAGAGGTGAGTACAATTACAACAATTAAAAGATATTTGGACGGGGATCCAAGATGGCGGCGACCCAGCAAGTCTGAGTCTACAGTGCTCCTCCCAAGACTTGGGCAAATTGGGTCACCCACCACACTCACCAAATCATTCAAAATAGTTTTTACTTAATGGAATTAGTTGCTTTGTACTGCATTTAAACAATTTAATCTTCAGTAAAAATGACTAAAGGGAAGGGAGCCCGCAGTTCTCAGCAGGCAGGAACCCCTCCCCCACCCTCTCCAACTGCAGCAGAGGCATCCGCAGCCGCCCCCAGGGGACTTACCTACAGTGGCGAGCCTTGCGGAAATAATCTCTAAACTCGATGCGAATATCGATGCTTTCATCAAAGAGTCCCGGAGCAGATGGGACTCACTCTCGGCCGTGCTACAAAAGCACGACCAAGACATCAAGAAAATTGAGCACCGAGTCAGAGGGGCGGAGCTAAAGGCCGCGACCTCCGAAACTACAGCAGAATCGGCCGTGGATCGGGTCCGGACTCTCAAACAGCGAGTCCGGACCTTAGAGAATCACATTGACGACCTCGAGAATCTTTTAAATCTGGAGGCTGGATCAGGCCAGGTAAGGGTGGAATGGGCCTACCGGGTTGCAATACACGGGCCCGGCTCGAACCAACACCCCTGCCCAGTCCTGTTCCGGCTGCAGAGCTATAAAGAGAGGCAGATGCTCTTCGAAGCTTCCAGAAATCTTGGGAAAGATCCCCAAATCATGATTTATAAAGGATCCAAGATTATGTTATTCCAGGACTTTTCCCCAGCTCTGATCTGAAAGAGGAAGGCGTTTGATGAAGCAAAGAAGTGTTTAAGGGACTTAAATATTCAGTACTCCTTGCGCTACCCAGCGACGCTACACTTTAACCATGGAGGGTCTGTGTATAACTTCAGACCGCCGGAAAAGGCCAAGGAAGTTTTGGACTCTCTTAGATAAATTGTAAGAGATAATTGATGTTGTTTTGTTCTCCCCCCAGTCCGGTTTACATCCCCTTTTTTTTAAGATTAATCCCTTTTTTTACCTTGCTATTTAATATTATCTTCGGGGGGTGGGGAGAGGGATTTATTTATTTGTTCTCTACTTGGCGATTTTCTCCCCCTTTTTTATATATATATAGGCCGGGGGGTCTAGTTAATGTTGGTGGGACGAGGTGGTTACCTTATCCTGTTTTATTTTTGTCTTTAGGAGTGGGGTTGTTTTCCCCTGTTATTTTGTATTATTATATTTTAATTATTACTTGTTGAGGTTGTAATTTTATAGTTATATATGTTTATACATGGTATTAGCATTACCAAATATATCCAGGTGTTGGTGTGGGTTTGGGGGAAGTAGGGTGCTCACTGTTAACTCTAGCTCTGTAGTATATTTGAATTTTGTTCATCCTATCAAGGGGCGCCTGGGTCAAGGATGGGGCACTGGTTGGGAGAGAATATGATGGACTGTGGGAAATGAAGTGATGCCCCCTGGGAACAAGGGGGAAAATCTCCATTTAAATACGTTTTATATTTTTTTATTTAGAAATAGTTTTTTATTATATTGATGTGAGTGTACTAAAGAGCCTTTACTTTTGTAAATTTTATATGCTCTATGCTCGGGATGTTCTGGGTAGGGTTTCCCTTCCCGAGGGGTCTCGGACTTGCCTGGACGATTATGGTTGATCAGTCGGCTAAGTGATGCACCTGGAATGTCAAGGGGAATAATTCACCAGTCAAAAGGAAGAAAATATTATCAAACCTCAAGAAAGAAAGGGTTGATATAGCTCTCCTACAGGAGACACACTTATTGGATAAAGAACACTTGAAATTACGACAGGGTGGATTTGATCAGGCCTTTTTTTCTTCTTTCAGCTCAAAAAGTAGGAGAGTTGTCATTCTTATTCGGAAGAATTTCCCTTTCAAAATCCTAAATCAGATAAAAGATGAATCTGGACGATATATTCTGATTAAAGCCCTTATAAATGGAGAGGAATGTGGGATCTTAAATTTATATTGCCCCCCGGCACATCCTTTTAAATTTATAATGGAAGCCTTCTTAAAATTGATGGCTATCGGTGCTCATCATATAATTATAGGGGTAGATTTTAATTGTAATATGGACCTGGAAATAGATAGGATTCCCAAGAGTACTGCAGGAATATCTCCCAGATCTAGACAATTGGTGGATTTGAACAAAGAATTAGGATTAGTAGATGTATGGAGATGCTTTCATCCACAGGGCAGAGATTTTTATTTTTACACCAATCCACATAAATGTCATACCAGAATCGATATGTTTTTTGCCCCCTCGATTTTTTTAAATTCCATATCATCCTGTAAAATAGGCAGTATAGCAATTTCCGATCACGCTGCTGTATATATGGAAATCAAGGCGAGGAACAATGGGACATCCCCTCGGCATTAGCGTATGGATCCCTTTTTGATGAAAGATAGTAAATCTGTAAAGTTCTTCTCTCAAGAATTTAAAACTTTTTTTAGAAATTAATTTAGGTATGGCTAGCAACCCATCATTGATGGGGGAGACCATCAAAGCTTACATGTGAAGTTTGATCATCTCATACTCAGCGACCCAGAAAAAATTAAAGGGAGAACAACAGCGTCTGCTCGAAGCTCGCTTTTAGGAAATATCAGTTAAGTTCCCTATTAAGTTACATAGCTGATTGGGTCTTGTCTGACCCGCAATCAATCTGGCTGGACATCGAGGCTTCTCAAGTAAAATGCCCACTTATTAACCTTTTATTTTTCAGACAAAAGGAAAATCATTACGGATCAATGTAAAAACCCTATAATACTAAACACAATTAAAGCTTGGAATATAATGCGGCAAAATGAGGGCAACTCACATAAAACATCCCCCTATGCTCCGATAGTGGGAACATGGGGATTTCAACCGGGGCTTACAGATGTCACTTTCAAACTCTGGAGATCCAGGGGTATCTCATGTTTAGGAGATCTGTTTAAAGAAGGGGTCCTGATGTCTTTTGAACAGCTGTGTCAGAAATTTGGATTACCTAATGGAGACCCCTTTCGATACTTCCAAATTCGAGACTACATACAGAAGAAGACTACGTTATTAGATAGTCTTTATAAATCAGATAGACAATGTAGAGTGCTATGGCCAATGGGGGTATCTTCCGTCAGCACTATTTATCATTTATTACATGATGAAGTATCGGGAGATATGGACAATCTGCTTAAAATATGGGATCAGGATTTGGGACTGGAAATCTCTATAGAAACGTGGAATGACATTTGGAAAAACGTCAGAAGAATCACCATCTGCAACAGAACTCAGGCCATTCAGTTGAAGATACTTCATAGGGCCCATATAGCACCGGACCAATTGGCAAAATTTAAGGCAGGAGCATCGCCAATGTGTCCCAAATGTAAAATAGAGGTGGGCACTCTTGTACATTGCTTATGGACCTGTCATAAGATCCGTAGATATTGGATTAAAGTAGCAAGTGCTCTGACAGAAATCTTAGGAACGGAAATTAGAGTGGACCCTGTATCTCTCCTTTTGGGCTTTTCGAACTTACCCTCCCTGGATATGCACGGGAAGAGATTATTTTCTATTCTCTCTTTCTGTGCAAGGAAAAATATTTTGGTAAACTGGGTGGCTGAGGGCCCCCCTGGACTTTCGAATTGGCACAGATTAATCATGGAATGTATTCCCCTTGACTTCCTTATAAATATGGTGCACCAAAAGACTGCATTATTCCATAAAAATATGGCAGCTCTTCTTGAATTACATAAATACAGATATTTCGGCCATCCTAACAAGGGCTTTTATTTAATTGAGATGACGAACCTGGCCGGTCCGGGGCCCCTTGGGAGAGGAATCCCACATGAATACGGGTTTTGTTACAATTTGATGTTAATACATTCCGAGCATGTATCTCACTACCCAATTTCTGTGTTATCTGTCAGTTTTTTTTTCTCTTCTTTGAATAATGTAAGAGACTTAATTATACAGTTGTAGGTTAGATTATTGGTTGAGTTTTTTTTCTCTCGGTATCTTTTTTTTGTTTGATAAATTTTGGTTATTATTTATTTAAGATTTAATTGTATATCAATGTTTATACTTGGGTTTTTTTATTTGTAAACTTGTAAAAATGTTAAATTTTCAATAAAAATATCTATAAAAAAAAGATATTTGGACAAGTAGACGAATCGGAAAAGTTTAGACAGATATGAGCTAAACACAGGCAAATGGGACTAGTTCAACTTAGGAAACCTGGTCAGTGTGGACTAATTGAACCGAAAGGTCTATTTCCAAGTTGTATTACTCTATGACTCTATTTGAACATATTAATACAGCAGGAAGGACCCCATTGCACCTTTTCCCTCTCCCAATGCTACTTAACGGATCATCAATTACTTAGATATTTTCTAATCAGCCTGTTCAGTGATGTTATTACATGCCTCTGCATCAGATGGGACTTGAATCCAAGTGTCCGTGGTTGTGAGGTAGGGACACCACCACAAGAGAACCCAATCATCAACCACTTATTTACATGTCACCATCATCAACTATTTATAGGTTTGTTATCATTTGTTTTACCTTGGCTATCATTTAGACTGTGTAAGTGTCTGATGCTTTCCATTGTTTATTCAAAGTGACAAAATCCACATGGGATGATGTAATAGATGCTAAAGGAATTGCCCCTAACTTTAAAGCCTCTGCACAAACAAGTTACACCAACTTATGCGGTCACCCATGAGCAACTCCTTTGCAATACTAAATAAAAACCTAAATAAAAAACAAGGAACTGCAGATGCTGGAAATCAGAAAAAAAAACAGAAATTGCGAGAAGTTCAGAGTATGCAGGTCTGAGGATGGGTCACTGGACCCAAAATGTTAACTCTGATTTTTCTGCACAGATGCTGCCTGACCTGCTGAGCTTTTCCAACAATTTCTGTTTTTGTCTCTGCAATACTGTATGAGAATGAGCAGGGAGAATGCGATGCAGGACATAATACTGCAAGAGCAAAGAGAAGCAGAAAATGTGCTCTCAGCAGAAGGCTGTGTCTGTCCAGCGTGTTCACATAACAGTTCTCGTCAACATTTATGTTTGTTTTTGTGCTAATCAATGTTATTCCCTGTGCAAATGCTCTACAGATGATTATTCTAACTGAAGTAAAAATGAGGAACTATTTAACTGGTCAATCTGACTTTCTGATAATTAACTAGGAAAGTTTTAAGATTTAGTTTATTACATAAAATCATATCTCTTTATTCATTGCACCCCTGAATCTTTATTACAGTTATTGTTTATAATGTATCTCAATTTCTGGTGCACTCTTCACGACTGTTCTAGACCTTGACATGCTTTATTTTTCACCTAAATTTAAAGACGGTATTTACTTGAAGCAAAAGCACAAAATGTTAATATAGTTTCAATGATCAAAACTAGATTTGTTGCATTACATTGTGCTGCACAGCAAATTTCCCTCATGAGATGAACTATGCTGTTACAAAAGCTTATAGGATTAGATGCAATGGATTTGGACATTTAAAATGAAATAGAAGAAGCTGTTGGTGAAATGTTATTATCTTGCAAAAGCAGTTCTAACCCAATGTACACAATCAGTTACTTAATCTGAGTGGATGCCCCATTTAGTTTAATGAAATACTTTTATAGAAGAGTACAAAAGAAAAAAAAAACAACATAGGTGGGGCAATATTTGGAAGAAATTAACAGTAATACTGGTTGAGAGATCAAAAAGAAATGACGCAGGACAAAAAGTGAAGCCAAAAATACTATTTACTGTTTTGCAGATGTTTCTGTGTAAAATATTTTTATTAATTGGCACTTTTCAGAGGTATGCAGTTACATTGTTTGAGTTTGGAAAACAGACCTCCAGCAAAAGGCACTTTCATACCCTATTTTCATTCTTTCTCATTTTAAATTGCATTCCCTTTGTATATTAGCCCACTGAGGCATCATCACACATAAAATTTTGGTGTTCGGGAAGTTCTCATTAATTTCAGGACAAGTCGTAAGATGGAAGGAAGGCCACAATAAATGGAGAACATATGCCAATATCTCTCAAAGCTGTGTTCAGTTTCTGGGCTGAAAGGGTAGGCAGGCACCTAACACAAATTTTCATTATGCCATTTGATTCATCCTGCAACTGTGTTTAAGCAACTCAGTCTGGATACTCTTTCATCTGCCCATACACCCAGTCTTTGATCAGATTCCACCTTCCCCCCCAACCAGTGTGGTGACAATTTTTGGTGATCCTGCCAGATGAAAATTTTAACGTAAAGGGTCAGCTGGCAGCTCAAAATGAATCGGACTTGTTATGAAAGGGGTATATAATTCATTGGTTTTTATTTTTCACTGGGGGAGTAATTAGAATTGATATTTGTAGCTGGCTCAAATGAAGAAAATGGATGGAAAAATTATAGACTGATACCTGCTTTGTATCATTGTGACAGATTTTAGCAGTATGTTACACTGAGTCCTTTAATGCAAGAACAGTTTTAATCCTGGAATTGACCTAAAATCTTATTATTGTTGTCCATCATTTTACACAACCTCAAAACAACCTTAGTTCTGTTCATTTTTGTTGCTGAAACATGTAGGATGGTTTTGCAGTATTAACACATGAATCATTTTGTATGGTAAATAGAGCTGAAAATCCACAGTTTGCATTCCCAGTCATTATGTCATCAACAAGCTTATGGACATTTTAAAATAAACAAGTTTATTTATTATCACACACTTGGTCTATAAGTTTGAGTATTTGGAGGAAGATCCACTTTGTCATTGGTTTTGGAGAAGGAGTCAATAAGCCCTCCTAATACTGGTATGCTGGTGAAAGTGAGGACTGCAGATGCTGGAGATTAGATTCAAGAATGTAGTGCTGGAAAAGCACAGCAGGTCAGGCAGCATCCGAGGGTCGAGAGCGTAATGCTAGAAAAGCACAGCGGGTCAGGCAGCATCTGAGGGTCAAGAGTGTGGTGCTGGAAAAGCACAGCAGGTCAGGCAGCATCCAAAGATGAAGGGCTTTTGCCCAAAACATTGACTCTTCTGCTCCTCGGATGTTACCTGACCTGCCGTGCTTTTCCTGCACTACATTCTTGACTGGTATACTGGTGGCCCATTGTAATCTACAATGAGTCATCACATTAGGAAGAACTAAGCGAGAATCAGTAAAACATTTTTACAAAGTTTCTCTTGTTAAAATGGATCAATACATATGGTTGAACTATTAACTTCCATAGATCGAGAAAGCCTTCTCTTCTTTTATACTACATTCCCATTGTCACAAAGGCCAAAATTCCACTTGCCTTCCCTATTACCTGCTGAATTTGGATAGTAGCTTTTTGTGATTCATGCATGAGGACCCTAAAATGCTCCAGCTTACTCTGTTCTTTTCGAATTTAAATAATATTCAGCTCCTCTGTTCATCTTGCCAAAGTGCCTAGCTTCACATTTTTACACATTATATTCCATCTGCCACATTTTTACCCACTTGTTTAACCTATCTATATCCATTGACAGAATAGTTGTCTCATCCTCACTACTCTACCTTTCACTTATTGTCATGTAATCTATAAACTTGGCAATCGAACATTCACTCTTCTCAGCCAAGACTCTAATAGAAGTTACAAATAATGGTGGCCCCACAATTGCATCTGATCCCCGTAGTGCTCTGCAAGTTACAGGTTTCCATCCTGAACATGCCTCTCTTATGCCAAAACTATATCCTCTATTAATTAGCCAGCCCTCTATCGATCTTAATTTACTATCTCCAACACCATGAGCTTGATTCTTATTAAGTCACCTTCTGAGTAATCTTTTAGAACTGAAAGTAGAGCACATCTACCAGTTTCTCCTTTCTATCCTGCTTGGTTTCTTTTTTCTGCTTTTATCAAGCTGTGATTCCCTAGCTGTCTGGCAAGCAACTTCATTATTGAGTCCTTAACAATGCAGTGAAACAAGTTGACTAAGGCAAAGACGGCCTCTGACCAGTGGAGTGCCACAAGGATCGGTGCTGGGTCCTCTTTTTGTCATTTACATAAATGATTTGGATGTGTGCATAAGAGGTACAGTTAGTAAGTTTGCAGATGTCACCAAAATTGGAGATGTAGTGGACAGCGAAGACGGTTACCTCGGATTACAACAGGATCTGGACCAGATGGGCCAATGGGCTGAGAAGTCGCAGATGGAGTTTAATTCAGATAAATGCGAGGTGCTGTATTTTGGGAAAGCAAATCTTAGCAGGACTTATACACTTAATGGTAAGGTCCTAGGGAGTGTTGCTGACCAAAGAGACCTTGGAGTGCAGGTTCATAGCTCCTTGAAAGTGGAGTCGCAGGTAGATAGGATAGTGAAGAAGGCGTTTGGTATGCTTTCCTTTATTGGTCAGAGTATTGAGTACAGGAGTTGGGCAGTCATGTTGTGGCTGTACAGGACATTGGTTAGGCCATTGTTGGAATATTGCATGGTCTCCTTCCTATTGGAAAGATGTTGTGAAACTTGAAAGGATTCAGAAAAGATTTACAAGGATGTTGCCAGGGTTGGAGGAGTTGAGCTCTAGAGAGAGGCTGAACAGGTTGGGGCTGTTTTCCCTGGAGCGTCAGAGGCTGAGAGGTGACCATATAGAGGTTGACAAAATTAGGAGGGCATGGATAGGGTAAATAGGCAAAGTCTTTTCCCTGTGGTCGGGAAGTCCAGAACTAGAGTGCATATGTTTAGGGTGAGTGGAGAAAGATATAAAAGAGACCTAAGGGGCAACATTTTCATGCAGAGGGTGGTACATGTATGGAATGAGCTGCCAGAGGAAGTGGTGGAGGCTGGTACAATTGCAACATTTAAGAGGCATTTGGATCGGTATATGAATAGCAAGGGTTTGGAGGGATATGGGCCGGGTGCTGGCAGGTGGGGACTAGATTGGGTTGGGATATCTGGTCGGCATGGAAGGGTCTGTTTCCATGCTGTACATCTCTATGACTCTATGACTCTGTGACCACTGAACCTCCTGATGGACTCAAGCACTCAAGTTATCTCAGCTTTAATGATTATCATTAATTCAAGTTCCTTTGGTACATACCATACAGGATTCAAGACAGGGCTTATGTCACAGCCCAACAGCAAGGACCTGGGGCTCTGAAGGGGTGCCTGAACTAAGACCCGGTATGGATCCACTGTGATGGGAGCAATGTGGAGCTGTCATGCTGGTGCCAAGGATATTGCTGTTTTGCTCAGATCAGGTGTGGAGCAGGGTCAGACTTGGATAAGGGACAGGCCCACTGCCCCAATTCATGGGTTGATTTTCTGTGTTGGTGCAGGGATGAGCCATTGTGATTGGGCCAATGCTTTGGTAGGCAATGAGACAGTTGTGGTAGGGCCAAACTGCTGTATTCAGACCAGGGGTAGGCTGCCAAGCTCAGATGGGGCAAGACTGCCATGCTCATGTCAGGAGTGAGGCAACCGCCCTCAGGTCAGGGACAGGGCTGTTATGGTAAGATTGGGAGAGGAGGTGTTTTTTGGGGGGGATCAGGGGCTTGGGTTAGAAGCATATTCAATGCCTTTTATTTCTGTTCCTGTTCCTAGACTATATTTGGTTTCTATGACAAATTAAAAGGTGTATTTGACTCAGAGGAGTCACAATGCAATCTTGATAAATTAATTATTGAGATGAGTGGGTTATCCCAAGGACAGACATTGAGGGATGAGTGCATACTATCTGGCATTTGGGGGAATAGGCAGTGAGCACTTTGAAACATACAAGGTTTTATTAATACCTGATGGGATGGATGCTAAAAGGAGGTTTCCTCTTGCTGGGGAGTATTGAACTAGGAAGCGCAGTCTTAGGGTAAGGAAATTGTCATTTTGGACTGAAATAAGAAGTGCCTTCCCTAAGAGGATTGTGATTCCTTTGAATTCTTGCCTCAGAAAACTGTGTTCAGTCAGTCATTGAGTATAATCAAGACCAAGATAAAGGGACTTTTCGATTCCGAGGAAGGGTGCAGAGATTGGGAGTAAATATGGAGTTGAGATCAATGATTAGACACAATAATGAATGATAAATGACCTCTGAGGAGCCAGATGGCTTATACCCTTCTCTAATTTCATATGTTGTTTTGTTATGATCTTCAGTTTTTTTAGACTTCCTTCTAAGTTAAAAGATATTATTCTCCTGTCCATGAGCTAGACATTTGTGGATTCAAGCCCAAAGAATTAGAAATTTGAGTACATAATCATTCTGGTACTTCAGTGCTGCTGTGCTGAAAAAGTAATGATTTTGGTGAGCTCATAAACTGTTTTGTTATACCTTAACATTAGTATATCAGTGTATATTTAAGACTCATGCTCATGATGTCATCACTGTATCATAGCATGTGACCTGAGTGTATAAAGACCTCATGCTCCATCTTACCTTAGATCACTTGAAGCATAACTCTGTACTGGAAGCATGCTGCTCTGTTATAACCTGATAGTTTAGTGTTAGCCCAGACACTTAGGTGTGTGAAGAATGCAACGCTTATACATAACAGTTACTTCCAATAAATGCCTGTTAAGTTATTCCATACCATGATACCTGCACCTAATTTCTTATGTTATCATAAGCATTGTTGAATCAAGTTAAAAGCGAAGGCCATTTCTCACCTCTTGACAAACAATCCCACTAGATCATTTAAAGATGAGATGAGTTCTTCTTGGTGCCTTGTTTAATATTTGTATATTGATCAACATTACTACAAAAAGCTTATCTAGTCATGATTTCATTGATGCTTGTGGAACTTCTGACCACTTAAATTAGAACCAAACTTTTCAACATTACAAGAGTGACTACACTTGAAAAGGTGCAAATCAACTATAAAGCATATTGGGACATTCTGAAGTTGTGAAAGGCACTATTTACATGTATTTATTCATTAACATTTCCTTCTTTCATAAACTAATGTAAACCTTTAGGCTTTAATTAAAACACTTTCCATTTCTGTAAACTAAGTTTCACCATGAATCTAATCACATGAAAGGATTTTTGTTTACAAGTACAAATTATGCTTAAGATCTAACTTTGCTATTTCTTTGATTGCTTTGGACATTGTGCTATTGTATACCATAAACTTCTTATCTTGGATATTTAATTACAAATTCAATGTGATACTCTGTTTAAGTGTTTTCTTTACAACAAAGGATCGGGTCTTTTTAAGGGCACCAACTGACCTGCATTTTGGACATTGATGCACAAAAGAGATCATGGGCTCAGAAGCATTTGAAGTGGAATTCCAAAGAACCCCGAGTAGGTTGGCCGGTGTCAGTAAAAGCTGGAGTGGACAAGCATCCATCTCATACATCAGACAACGGTGCATTTTAGGGCTTTTAGCTTTGCTCTCCCAGCGCTCACTCACTTTGCACCTACTTGGGTGCTCATAGCATCTCTGCATTGCTCTGCTTTGGCTTTTTGTGTTTTGTTGCCTTATTTGAAACTTACACCCTTAAAACACAAGGCCAAGGTCACATGTATCAGCAGTGATCGGTCAAAGGAGTCAACATGTTGCAGTGTGGGACCATACAATCTCACACCTGCAACATGTGCCAGCAGCCTAGGTCACACATATTGCATGTGCTTTAACCAAAGTCTAAGAGGAATACTCCACTTTTCAAGACGGAGAGAAGTCTATGTTCAATCAGGGATCCCACCAAATCAGTCAAGGGCATCTTCTGATCATGGTGCAGGGAGTTGGACACAGTCTGTCGGCTGCTTTGGGTGTCCTGGGGCAGGCATTCCGTATCATTACAATCCAGGGAGTGTGGGCCATTGTCAGTCCTGCAGGTCCAGTGCGGCCAGTCTAGGGCATAACGGTCGTCCAATTGTGGAGCTGTGCAGATTTCAGTCAGGGGTTTTGACACCCATCATTGGGACTGTCCTCCTGAGTCAGTCAGGAGGTGGGCAGTGATCAGTCCAAGGGTCTACTCATTTAAAATCAAGGAGGGTGGTCAGAGGTCACTGCTGTGG
The DNA here is from genome assembly GCF_037043375.1 of Chiloscyllium plagiosum. NCBI lineage: Eukaryota > Metazoa > Chordata > Chondrichthyes > Orectolobiformes > Hemiscylliidae > Chiloscyllium > Chiloscyllium plagiosum. The sequence continues at coordinate 71,140,320 of NW_028270140.1, forward strand.
TGGTCAGGTTGAAGAAGTCAATTATAGGGATAGGGCAACAAGCTGTGATGGAGAAAGGACAATAATTGTGAAGTGTGGCAACTTGAAATATAAGTTTGGGAGACAATAGTGCATTGGACAGCAGTGAAGGTTACTGCAGTATTGGGGCTCACTGACTATCTTGGCTTCGACAGGAGGGACAGTGCATCACATTGGATAGTATAACCAAGTTATAGGTCTTTTTACCTTAAGGGGTAAAATTAGGACATGAAGATTTAAATAAAAGAAAGGAACATGGGGTTCACATAGATTGACAGGTTGAGCCTGAAACTGGGTCTATGAAGTGAAACTTGTGTCATCTTAAATCATCATCAGAATTGCAAAAGTGCAATAGAAATGAAAAATGGTGGCAACCATAGATGGATTGGGCAGAGTAAGTTTAATTTGTTTTCTGTCTAAGCATGTGGAGTCTACTTGTGAGTGATAGGAGTCCCTTCAAGGGGCATTTATATTAATCAAGTACTTTTGCAGTATAGGTGGGGGAATTGGGTAGCTCAGTTGGCTTTTTGGCTGGTTTGTGATACAGAGTGTCACCAACAACATAGGTTCAATTCTCAGTCCAGCTGAGGTCACCATGAAGGTCCTGCTTTCTCAACGTCACCCCTTACCTGGTGAGCCTCAAGTTAAACCCACCATCAGACATCTTTCTCTAATGAGAGAGTGGGACTATGGCAATCTTAACTTGACGTATGAGGTAAAAATAACTATTCACAGAATTAACTGTATCAGATACAAATCTTAGTCAGAAGCCATCTTGACCATGTCATTGGTCATTAAAAAATGATCCTAATCATCTCTGTAAAGCAGAAGTAACTACACATGACCTTAAAAGTGCTGTCTGTGGTCCACAATTCATAAAGACACATGTGACAAGGTCAAATAGGCTGCACAAGTGCATGAAGCTGTTTTCCACTCACTTTGAACTGTAAGTATTTGACAGTGGTGACAAGGCTTCAGTAATCCTACCATACTTACAATATCCAATGCTGTTTGCATGATGTGACTTGTGCTGGCAGACGTTAGAATAAGGTCCACTATGTCAAAGGTCCCACTTCGATGGTTTTCCATGTTGGAATCTTGTGTGTCCACCTGTATCAAGAACTATGTTAAAGTGTCATTTGTGTGTGATGTGAATGCTGACTGCTCACATTGCTACGGATCTGCTTTTTTAAAGTTTGATGCTCCCCATATACCTTCATTAAAAAGGTGACTAATGGATCTGACAACAGCATGGATTATCATCACTGTGGCTACAAAATATCAAAGAGAAATTGAGGAGGAACAAATGTGCCAGCAAGCCCAGGACCAATGGTAAACTCCAGAGGCTGTTAAACAGCCTCTATATTGCAGCTGAAGGTCCCCTTAGGATGGGCAGTAAGTACTGCATGCCAAGAATCTATCATCCATCTTCAAGTTGCCATCCTACAGATGAGTTAGGTGTGGCATTGCCTCAGACTGAGAATGTCCCAGGACACCATCACAGAACTGTTTTATCATTTGGAACAGGACTTACAAGAAACGTGCCACCTATGTGCCCTCAGAAGCTTTTCTTTTTCTTTTTTCCCCTCCCATTTCATGTACTGCAAAGGGTTTTTCCTGGCTGGCAGTGTTTGGCCTGGAGCACATCTGAGCATTACCAATCCTGGAATGCCTCAGCAACAGCAGTATTACAATGAAAGGTGCCAGTGATCCGAAAGTGCAATTTTAAAGTGGTGAACTGTTCTATAAGTGAGTTGACGTACCATGATGATATGATGAGGCTGGTGTGTGTCCAATGCCAACCAACTTGAACAAAGGATACAGGTGGTTGCTGCCTGTGGAGCACACACTGAGATTTCAGGCAATGCTGGTCATGTCTGAGGCCAACAGGAGCAAGCAGTGAGTTACTGGGTATCCACTCTAATTCTATTAGTTTTAAAATAGGGATGGATAAGGATCCAAAAGTTGAAGTACTAAATTGAAGGAAGGTTAATTTTGATGGTAGTAAGCAAGAACTTTCAAAAACTGGTTGGGGGCAGATGGTCGCAAGTAAAGGGATGGCTGGAAAATGGGTAACCTTCAGAAATGAGATAGCGAGAGCCCAGAGACAGTTTTTTTCCTGTTAGGGTGAAAGGCAGGGTTGGTAGATGTAGGGAATGCTGGATGACTAGAGAAATTGAGGGTTTGGTAAAGAAAAAGAAGGAAGCATATGTCAGGTATGGACAGGATAGATTGAGTGAATCCTGAGAAGAGTATAAAGGCAGTAGAAGTATACTTAAGAGGGAAACCAGGAGGGCAAAAAGGGGACAAGAAATAGCTTTGGTTAATAGGGTTAAGGAGAATCCAAAGGGTTTTTACAAATACATTAAGAATAAATGGGTAACTAGTGAGAGAATAAGGCACCTCAGGATCAACTAGGTGGAAGTGAGTACTGCAGATACTGGAGCTCAGACTCAAGGTTATGTGGTGCTGGAAAAGCACAGCAGGTCAGGCAGCATCCAAGGAGCAGGAAAATTGACAGTTTGGGCAAAAGCCCTTCATCAGGCACCCCAAAGATCAGCAAGGCAACCTATGTGTGGATCCACAGGAGATGGAGAAGCTACTAAATGCGTATTTTGCATCAGTGTTTACTGTGGAGAAGGACATGGAAGATATAGAATGTGGGGAAATAAATGGTGACATCTTGAAAAATATCCATACTAGAGAGGAGGTGGTGCTGGATGTCTTGAAACACATAAAAGTGGATAGATCCCCAGGACCTGATCAGGTGTACCCTAGAACTCTCTGGGAAGCTAGAAAGTTGATTACTGGGACTTCTGCTGAGATATTTGTATAATCAATAGTCATATGTGAGGTACCAGAAGACTGGAGGTTGGCAAACGTGATGCCACTATTTAGGAAAGGTGATAAGGAAAAGCCAGGGAACTATAGACTGGTGAGCTCGACATCGGTGGTGGGCAAGTTGTTGGAGGGAATCCTGAGGAACAAATTTACTTGTATTTGTAAAGCCAAGGACTGATTAGGGATAGTCAGCATGGATTTGGTGGGAAATCATGCCTCACGAACATGATTGAGCTTTTTGAAGAAATAACAAAGAGGATTGATGAGGGCAGAGTGATCGGTGTGATCTATATGGACTTCAGTAATGCATTCAACAAGATTCCAAGACTGCTTAACAAGGTTAGGTCTCATCAAATACAGGGAGAACTAACTATATGGATACAGAACTGTTTTGAAGGTAGAAAACAGAGGGTGGTGGTAGAGGGTTGCTTTTCATACTGGAGGCCTATGACCAGTGGTATGCACAAGGATTGGTGCTGGGTCCACTACTTTTCGTCATTTATATAAATTATTTCAATATGAACATAGGAGGTATAGTCCGTAAGTTTGCTGATGACACCAAAATTGGATGTGTAGTGGACAATGAAGAAGGTTACCTCAGATTCCAACAGGATCTTGACCAGATGGGCAAATGGGCTGAAGAGTGGCAGATGGAGTTTAATTTGGATAAGTGCGAGGAGTTGCATTTTGGAAAAGCAAATCAGAGCAGGACTTATACACTTAATGGTAAGGTCCTAGGGAGTGTTGTTGAACAAAGAAACCTTGGAGTGCAGGTTCATAGCTCCTTGAAAGTAGAGTCGCACATAGATAGGATAGTGAAGAAGGCATTTTGATATGCTTTTCTTTATTGGTCAGAGTATTGAGTATAGCAGCAGGAAGTTCATGTTGCGGCTGTAGAGGATGTTAGTTAGGTCACTTTAGGAATATTGTGGAAGGATGTTGTGAAACTTGAAAGGGTTCAGAAAAGATTTACAAGAATGTTGCCAGGTTTGGAAGATTTGAGGAATAGGGAGAGACTGAATAGACTAGGGCTGTTTTCCCTGGAGTGTTGAAGGATGAGGGGTGACCTTATAGAGGTTTATAAAATCATGAGGGGCATGGATAGGGTAAATAGACCAGGTCTTTTCCCTGGGTTTGGGGGGCAGTCCAGAACGAGAGAACATAGGTTTAGGGTGAGGGAAAATATTTAAAAGGGACCTAACAGGCAATATTTTCACAGAGGTATATGAAATGGGCTTCCAGAGAAAGTGGTGGAGGCTGGTACAATTCCAGTATTTAAAAGGCATCTGGATGGGTATGGAGCTAGAAAGGGTTTGGAGGGATATGGGCCAAGTGCAGGCAAATAGGACTAGATTGTTGGGATATCTGGTCGGCATGGACGGGTTATACAGAAGGGCCCTGTTTCCGTGCTGTACATCTCTATGACTGTATGACCTTTTAGGAATTGCCGCCATGTAGTCTTCTTCTACTGTCTGGAAAAAAAGCAAACTGCATTTAAATGATGTAAAATTCAGTAGTGATGTCAAGTTAATGCATACAAATTGGTCTCTCGTCATTTGCTAGTGAGACTCTCACCTCCCTGGTAATACTAAAGTTGGAAACTGGGAAGCTTCGCCCCAATATTGAGAACCTAATTTTTTCAGTATATTCATATTTTCCCAACTGACTCATGTTGTTCAGAGAGCAAGAAAATTCTATGCATTGATTGGTCTTCAATTGTTGCATCTATCATGTTAAATTTAGGTAGAGTTTCAAAGTAGTTTACAGAAACAATATGACTTTACATTGTTATTAATTTATCAATACTATTTTTAAAATTCCAAAATTTTCAATAATGAGAAAATGGTTTCATAAAATCAGCCAGGCATTTTCTTCCTATTCACTATCCAGTAGATCCCATAGGGAAGAATATACGCTGTGCATGATAAAGGTGGAATATTGGGCTTGAGTGCAATGCCTTATATAGTTGCAGAGCCCACTATTACTAAATGAAGGGTAATAAGTCTGCCACAGTCTGTCAAACTATATCCTGCCATGACTCAGCACTTTCAAGACCAAGGAAGTTAAAACAGGAGCAAAATGATCAAAAACTTTTGTTAAAAAGCCTGCTGCATATTCTAGCTATATTAATACCCATTGCATATTGTATTTGACATGAACAATTATCGGAGAATGCACACTTGGTAGAGAGGTTTTCTATATTTCAGAGACCAGTGTTTTAAGGCAACTTGCTTTTTATTTATTACTTCTAATAACTGAAAAATAGCATGGGGAAAGCAACGCAATGGAAATTATGTAATTTGTTAGATGAGCTACATTGGAAATGCAGCACTTAAAAGGTTACTTAACAGTGTGCTAATATGCTTTTCCCATGCTTAACATTCTTGGTTTACTGACGTTGCTCATCTGATTGTTGTTTCATATTTTCTGTTCTAATCTTCTGTGATCCTGGTACTGCTCTCTCCTCTGAGGTTCTTTTTACTGATTAAATGAATCTGCTCAAAGCTCTGGTTCCCAGGCTCTTTGATCTAATCTGATCTGATTTGATCTGATCGGTTCAGCAGGACATCGGGGAATTAACAATAAGCAGCTTTAGCACAAGTGTTTAATAACTCAACACAATCTCCTTAGTGCAGAGCTGCTCATGTTCTCATACAGTCAACAGTTTGTGGTGTAACAGATTGGACATCCTTCTGAACCCAAGGAATTTTCTGTGCTGTGAAACTAATCACTTCAAGTTCCTTCATAAATCACACTGAGCGGATTTCATCATCTAACAAATGAAAGAAAAAAAAACTTTCATCCACTGAGATAAAAAGGTCTTGGAAAACTATAATCTAAATTCTATCATCTTATTTATGAATTCTCTCATCTACTTAACTTACTACAAGCATGAAATAAATTAAGCAGATTCAACCTTAATGAACCCTCCAGACCTACGCTGACCTTCTTTGGAAATACAATGAAAACAACATGGTTCAGATAAAGCAGCCAGGTTGGCTTCCACTCAACATGATGCAAAGGAAATAATGGTGAACGGAAATCTGCAGGACATAAAAAGCATGGTCTCTGAAATATAGGACATAGGGTTAATCAACATTTTTTTCTGTATGTCAACACTTGAGTTTTGGTTCAGCCAAAAGGATAGAAAGTGATGATTCACAGTTAGACTTGCGTTTCTTACAAAAGGTCTGCTGCTCTAATTTCTGTCGATCTTTTATTTGTTTATAATGTAAAAAGTAGTGATATGTTTTGAGCTGAGAGGCTCATATATATTATTGAGCCAAAATGTGATGCAGATTTTTATTTCTCTGAGGATCATTACAGTGTAGAATTCTCTTCCTCAGTAAGCATTAGAACCTGGGCCTTTAGATTTATTCAAGTTTGAGTTAGATTTTTCATAGTCAAGGGATCCAAGGGTTATGGGTGCAAATGGTAAAGTGGCACTAGAAGCACAGCAGATCTATTATGATCCTAATGCTGAAGCAGACTTGAAGGGTTAAATGCACATCTTCTTTTGTCATAGAATCCCTACAGGGTGGAAGTAGGCCATTTGGCCCCTCGAGTCCATACCACTTCTCCAAAAAACATCCTGCCCAGACCGATCCCACCTACCCCAACTTGTAACCCTGCATTTCCTAATGCTAATCCAACTAGCCTCCACATCCCTGGACAATTTAGCATGGCCAGTTCACCTAACCTGCACATCTTTGAACTTTGGGAAGAAACCAGAGCACCCGGAGGAAACCAATGTAGACACGGGGAGAATGTGCAACCTTCACACAGACAGTTGCCTGAGGCTGGAATCAAAACCAGGTCCCTGGCACTGTGAGGCAACAGTGCTAACCTCTTAGCCAATATTTCTTTGCCCTCCTTGCGAACCTTAGAATCGTAGAAAGATTACAGTGCAGAGGGTGGCCATTTCACCTGCTGAGTGGACGATCAAATTAGTTAGTCCCTTAGCCTTGCCTTTTTCCTCTAGCCCTCTACTTTTTTTTATTAGATATTTTTCAAATTCCATTTGAAAGCTATGATTAAATCTGCTTTCACCTCATATCTCAGGCTCTGCATTATGTATCCTAAATAAAAGTTTGCTGACAGCTTTGAGCAAATCCTTTTAAAGTGCTTTTTTTGCCCAAGGTAGATGGTACTAACCAAGAGTATTTCTGTGTGATATTTTGCATTTAAATTACATTAAATTGATGAAATTATTTTTAGCTTTAGATTTTTAATTTAGCCAGTCACTAATGGTACTTCTTTTATTGTTGGTATTTTCTGTAATTTTTTTTCAGTACAACTTAGAATTTATAATATTATGGTGAATGACAAGATTTGCAGAGCTATTTTATTTTTATGTGAGAATTTTTGGTGAGCAAGAAAAACGGTGATGATTTATCTTTCTCATTATTCTTCCAAATAGATACGTAATCAGTCCTGTGGCTCTGAAATACCTAATCCCTCTGAAACCAAAATCAGTTCCTTTCACTTAAGTCTGAATAACATTCATAGTACAGTAAAATGGATCTTTTATATGATTAGTCAATTCCCCAGGGTTTTACATGTGAGTAGTCTGGCATGTGGAATTCCGTGCTCCATATATATTGCCTATATTAAGCCAATTTATTTTTCATCAAGGTCTTGCAATTGTCTCTTCTGAGATTTTGCTTGTCCATTGAATACTATGGTGACTTAGAGCCGAGATAGGACCTTGTAAACTTGCTGATTATGTTGATCATTTTTGAATGCATTGTTCTTACTGATTGTGAACTTTTTGGGTTTGGGAAATAAAAACATCTCCAAAATGGTTGTCCACCTGGTATGAATGATTGCATCAAGATATTTTGAATAGCTCTACATTTTCTTTTGCATCTGTGCTGCCTTCTTTTTATCAATGTTTCTCACTCTTTTGATCTCTGTTCCCTTTATTTTTTTTCTGAGTTATATTATCATTATTAATGATTCTAGCAGAGAGTTTCATTCATTGTGAACACATATCAGGAATGCAAGACTACATCTGATTAAATGTAACAATATTCTGTTTTTCAGAATTAACTGTTATAATCTTTTTTTCTTCATGTTTCACTTTTTACTGTCTGTTATTGTCATCCTTTTTCATCTACTTTCTCAATGACTTTAGGATTTTCTTTATCATTCCACATGCTCTTTTCTTTCAATAGCATCTGACTGCTGCTTTTCTCTTGCAAAGATCTAAAACAATAACACCATGACCTCAAAAGAGGCATAACGGGAAGACATTAAGCAGTGAGTAAATGGATATGGGAGGTAGTGAGCACGAGATCTGTAGACAGTTCCATAATCCCAGGGAGGGATAGTGTTGTCTAAATGCCTTTGATTTGCTCAGCATCTGTTTCTTGCATTAAGTCAAAGAAGGTCAGGCCTAAGTTGGCCTGAATACTATACTGTGGGGAGATATGTAGGGATGCTATTGTCTATCAGTGACTGAGAGTGCATCTGGATTGAAGGTCTTAGTTTTTGTATGATTGAGGAGACATTGGAGCAACAGAAAGTGGAGTGGCAAAGTTATATTTGTCATTTGTTTTTTGAATCATGAATAAATTATTTTGAACAGCTCGTTATGTGACTAATTTTATTTTTGTTTCTTCGCATGAGCTGAATGAACATAGTATCACTTCAGCTACATTTTTTTGTGATTATGTGAATAAACGAGAAAAGGTTTCTGCGGAATCTGACTGATACAAGAAACGTAGAACAATATCAATAAAAATGTTAAAATTGCACCAGTTTGTCTACTGGGATATAAGGATCAAAACTTATCATAAAGATTTTCCAATCCCAATGCAGAGCTGAATTACATTTGGTTGGCTTTCAAAATGGTGAACCGAAATCTGGCATTTCTGTACGTACCCCCAATATTAAGGTTTGATGTGATATGGGATTCTGGAGGGATATGGAGTCCGGAAGGCAGTGGGGCAGAGAAATGAGGGCTGGGAGTTGGGGGTGGGGGTTAGGTTCACTTTCATAACATGAACTGGGCCAATGTCTGAGTCAGTAGAGGCAGACCTTTTTTTAACCTGGGTGCCTTAGCATTACCTAGTTCTGTCACTGCTTTGCTTAAGGTTGGTTGCCTGGCCATCCCCATTACCTCACAATGGAACTAATGCAATTGGACATGGACAGGTAAAAAGGCAGGATCAAAACAGCAGGAAATCCTCCAAACTCTGATTCCTATTTCAAATTTGAAAATCTGGCCTGAGAATTTTTAAACATAAATTTCCACTCACCTGAACTTCAGATTCAGACTGTTTACCTTGAGTAGGGAGTCTCAGGTTTTTTTTTTCCTCGCCATGTCTTCTTTGGGAAAGGTGGAGGTTGAATCTGACCAACAAGATCAATCGAAGTCTCTTAATATCAGCCCCTCCATTGAGTTAGAGCAGGAACTTTGCCAGAATTGCCAAGCAATTTCCGTTTCAAAATGTTTTATTATCTGGATTTATTCAAAAGCCATGAATTTTCATTGCTGACCTATTATTTTTTTAAAAGCAATTTGTTTTGTAAACACAGTCAATACAATGATTTAAAAAAAAACAAGTGCTAATAAGATAATATGCTGGAAATCTTAACATTGCCTTGGCAGCATCTTGGTGAAATGCTGAGTGAGCTGATCTGAATTGCTGTGGTCACGATGACATGAAAGTTGAGCTCAATTTGCACAGATAGAAGAAGAGAAACAATAGGTCACATTCCAGCTGCCTATTACTAGTTCAAACCCACTGGCAGATAGCAGTGAAGGACTGCATTGTACCTCCCACCATCAGACATATAACTTACAGTTACACATTGTTTACATGAAGAATGCCCCTCTTGGATAAAGTATCAGCTAAATATCTAACGAGCTATAACCCAGGGCCTTCAGAAGAGGAAGAGTGAAAAAATTCAAGGGAAAGAAAGAAATAAAAAATGTGATTAAGATATAATTGAAGTCTTCTTCTAAGTCTGATCAATACTATAAGGAATGTATAACTTCCCCAATACTCATGTCTTAAGCTGTGAACATAAAATGTGGGAGACCAGAAGGGAAATCAGAGTAATTCCTATCCTACTGACTGTGTACATTTCCTGAATCCCAGTTATCAAACAGTGCAACACATCAGATGGGGAATGTCATTTGATTTTGAGCGGAAATGAAACAATGGCCTAATCCTTCCTGTCTCCAGATCGTTGGAGATGGGACGAATGTCAGGAGATATGTGTCAGGACTGTGCAGAGGGCCTGACATGAAGACATGCAGAATTGTCTGAAAGCTAAGCTTCCAATAGGCTGATTCTCTGCTGTTCTGAGCCCTCTATGAATGTCTGAGGCCTTAGGCATAGACTTGGGTTAGAAATGCAGTACTTATCTCAATATTTTCTCAGGAAATATTAACAAATTGACTAACAGTGAGTTAAATCTACAATTATCTCTCCCAATCACCTTTTGGACTTCTAGCTACTCTCTGACCATTGCACTAATCCTCTACCACCTGATTACCGATTACCATCCTGACTTGACTTGATTACTACATCAACCTCCCCCCCCCCCCCCCCCCCCACCCAGTACTCATGCACCTATTCACCTACCATTCCTTCGCTCATCCATTTAGTTGTTCACTATTCCACACATTAATTAAGTGACTTCAATCTTTAAAATCTTAGCTGAATATGGTAAATCAGGAACAGGACAACTCTTTCTTCATTGTACTGCACTCACCCAGGAAATGTGGGCACAGACCATTTCCACTTCAGGGTTCAGCATTACAAACAATTGACAGGATTGTCAGGCCAGTAAAAACATCCTGGACATTAGCAATCATTGACGAGAAGATCAAGGCCAACGTATTAAACTTATTTTGAATTTTTAAAGAAAGTTTCCAACCTATTCAATACAACTCTTCTGACAGTGATAACACGTTACTAAAATTTTAACTTTGAATGTGCATAACAAGGTATTATTGTGGATGCTATATGGGCATTTTTCATAAGCTCTTTTCAATGTAACTGAGATATAATTAATTTGACCTACTTACTGAGAGTCAGCACAATCATATTTAAATGGATTGGCTGAAGCAACTGTTAACAGAGAGCCTGTGTTTAATTTAATCCTCTCGAGTAAGCTCATCTGCCCTAGAATTATCAATGCCTCATTGTCAATCGAAGTTTTTAATGGCCCCTGGTACACTGATGTAAGAAGTACATTTTCTCTGCTCTGTTTATATATTACATAGAGTAGTTAAAATGGAAATGGCCTGTATTCTGGATACATTAATTCCCAGTGTTCTGGAGTTGGTCCCACTTAAATTACGGAGCAGATTTCGATGTGCTGGCAGCAATACAAAAACAGCTGTGCATGTGCATGCCTGCACTTTTGCAGCTGTTTGAAAGTTCTGTTTGCTGCTTTAATTTTCTAATCTGTGATATTCCTAGACACAGTGTTTAAAGCGGAATTTGTTGAGTTGAGATAATTCTCTTAATTAGGTATCTTAAACCCCAACAATTTTAACTCAACCAATTGTTTTTGCTCCTACTTAGTCAAATCTTTAAGATTTCACAAATATTTGTTCAAACACTTTAAGGTCAAAAAGATCAAAGAACGATTTATTAATCTTTTGAAAACTATCATGATTTTACTGTCTTTTTTTCAATGAATATATGCGTTGATCTGATCTTTCTTAGGCCCAGGTTTCTCTCCACCCTCTCTTTCCCATCATGTGTTGGTATTGCAATTCAATGTTTTTGTTCTTACTATCACTGAACCCCAATGTTCCCCATCAGACTCCATAAAGATATTCTGTTCCAATTTGTTAATAGGATGTGAAATTGATAGCAAGGCCAGAATTTATTTCCCATTTCCGGTTTCCTTTAGAGGAGGGGATGATGTAGTGGCATGTGACTGGGCAAGTAAACCAGAGATCCAGGTAACGCTCTTGGGACCCATGTTAAAATTCCACTATTGAATTTAATAAAATCTGGAATAAACAGCCTAATGATAGTCATTAAATCATTACAGATTGTTGTAATAACACCAAATTCACTAATATCCTTTAGGGAAGGAAAACTACCATCATTCCTTGGTCTTGTATACCTGTGACAGCAAACTCAAAGTGATGTGGTTGACTCTTAACTGCCCTCTGAAATGGCCTACAAGTCTTTCAATTTGTAACAATTGCTAAAAAGAACTCAAAAAAGAATGAAATCAGATGGACTACCTGGCCTTAATTAAGACATCGGAATTAATAATGACAAACGCAAGCCTGCAAAGTCCTCCTTACTATCATCTGGTGGCTAATGCCAAAATTGGGAGAGCTCTCTTGCAGACGAATCAAGCGACCGTCTGCATACTTACGGAATCATATCCTACACACAATGTCCCCACATCATCACTATCCTTGGATATGTCCTGTCTCACTGGCATGGCAGACTCAGCAGAGACAGTGGTATATACGTATACAGTCGGGAGGGAGATCTCAACGTTGACTCCAGATCCTCTGAAGTCTCCCGGCATCAGGAAGAAAACCTCCAGCTGGTTATCACATATTGACCACCGCATGCCCACGCCCACCAAACCCCCAATCCTCACTGATGAATCTGTACTTCTCCATGTTGAAAACCATTTGGAGGAATGCTGAGAATGGCAAGGCATAGAATGTACTCTGGTGGGTGATTTCAATGTCCATCACCAAATGTGGCTCGGCAGCATCACTACTGACCAAGCTGGACAAAATCAAAGGGCTTTGCTGTTAGGCTACATTAGGTCTGTAGCAGGTGGAGAGGGAACCAACAAGAGGTAAAAAAATATACTTCACCTCATCATTACCAATCTGTCACAGATGCACCTTACTATCACAGTTATGATAAAAGTGATCACCTCAAAGTCTTAGTGGAGACAAAGTCCCATCTTCATGTTGATGTTGTATGGCACTATTACTGTGTTTAATGATATAGACCTCAAACAGATATAACAGTTCAAGTCTGTGCAGCCATAAGGCGTGGTGGGTCGTTTGCAGTAGCAGAATTGTACTCCAACAAAATCTGTAACCTCATAGCGAGGCATAATAACCCTTTCAGCCATTATCAACAAGTCAGAGGATCAACCCTGTTTCAATGAAAAGTGCAGGAATGTATACCAGAAACAACATCAGGCACACTCAAGTGTAAGGTATCAACCTGGTGAAGCTATAAAACCGCTTATGTACTTGCTATTTATGTACCAAACCGGAAGCAACAAATGATCTCACTCCACAACCAACGAATCAGATCTAAATTTTCCAGTCCTTCCACATCCAGCCATGAATGATGGCAAACACTAAACAACTCAACCCCAATCTGAATTATGAGGGAGCACAACACATCAGTGCAAAAGTTAAGACTGAAGCATTCGCAATAAGCTTCAATCTGAAGTGCCTCTAGCGGATGAAAGCATCACAGATACCAATCTTCAGCAAATTTGAGTCACTGAATATGAAATCAAGAAATGGTTGAAGGCACTGGTAAATGTAAAGGCTATGGCTCAGACAACATTGCTGCAACAGTACTGAAGACTTGTGCTCCAGAACACTCTGTGTTCCCCACTGTTAAGCCATAGATGTTAGATTGTTGAATTCAGAGGTGGATTAGAAATGTGCTCAACCTTTAGTCAGATGTTTCTGTATGAATTTGAAGAGATGTCCATTGGTTAGGTAGAACAGTTTCAGGACCTTCTGAAGGACTTGTCCAAAATAAATTCTGAAAGTTGAAGATTTTAAGTTAGGGAAGGATATGCTAGGGTGCTTGGTCATCTGCAATGGTGATAAAAAGCTAAGGGTGGGTGCCAACATTTAGCTCCATAACTAACAGTTAGATGTACACAGCAAATGTCCTCTATGTGCTACATCCTAGATCTTTGCTGACAAAGATTTTCGTGACAAAGCATCACACATTAATGGATATACGAATAACATGAAAACACTTGCAAGAATCTCTGGGACAATGATTTACTTCATTGAGCAATATTGCATGGTAGTAAAACTCCTTTCTTGACCAGTGATGCTGCATAGTTAACAGGATAAAATAACAATAACACCAAAGATAATAAGGAAGTAGAAAAAATCCATTCATGGCTCAGTTTTGAGAGGCAGAGGCAAAAGCAATGGCAAAGTATAACTGGACCAGTCACATCAGAAAGTTCCAGCTTCAATCTATATTCCATACTGAGTAATTAACCTCAGCTAAGGCAATCAGAGAGGTGACACAATACATCATAACAACCCTGGATTAGACATTGGGATATCACCTTTGTACTCTGATTGATTATTATCCAATAAACTCTGCAGAATGTGCATATGTCCCAGAAAAGGGTGAGGGAGGAGGCCCCTACAAATTGAATCTTCTGCTGAGTCTCATGGGAAATGGTTGTCAAGGGGACAGAAAATAGTTTCAGGCACCAGCAGGATTAGGAGGGAAAAGGAAGTGGGGAAAATTTACAGAAGATAATAATACATCAAAAATATCCACAAATGATGGCAAGTAATCTATTTGAAGTTTGGTAAACAAGTTTCTTTGGATGAGCAAGATTTGGAATGCTAGTCAAATATGTCAGAATTATTATGGCCATATTAAAATAAATGCAATTTATTCCACAATTACTTTTATTGCTTATACTTGTAATGGTCAGCAATCCACATTGTAAATTGTCTTATTTGAGAATTGAGCATCCAGTGAAACAATAAGGTGGTACAGCTCTAAAATTTAAAGAAAGACATGAATGAACAAGCTGTCCATTTTCCAAATACCAACATGAGGAGGAAGCTGAATGCTGGATTGTCTTACCTGGCGGAGATCCACCCCATTTGCACAAAGATCTGTGGCTGAGAATTGTCCAGTTCAGTTGCATGATAATCCACAACGGAAACTTACAACCCCGAGTAGACATTACCCTTGAATCGACAGAGCACCTACAAAGATAACTAACTCTAGGATTTCTCACCCATATTTGCCTGTTGCCACTGTAACTGGAATTAGAAAATCATAATCCATATTAGCAGATTATAATTTATTGCTCAGCAAACATATGCAGCATTGTGAATTTAATAAAAAGGTGACTAATATCAACAAAATGGAAAATTGTGTGCATTCCCTCTGTGACATGAATAAATGTTGATTATTGGCATGAGTAAAATGCATTGAAATGCTCAGAGATACTGCAAAACATATTATTTTCTGGTCCCAGAAAATCGACTGTAAGATGCTCCTTCATTGAGCTCAGTCACTCCTCAAACAATAGCGTTTAAAGAGGAAGACAGAGGCTTATGATACACCAGGCTACCTTTAAAAGACCACCATAAGTTGAGACTTAGCAATGTAGAATGCTGATCCAGTCTCTTGTTGTTATAGTGTGCTCCCATTACGGTTTCAGGGACAGTGTGCCAACATGTATGTAAATGTCTAGTCTGCTGCTCCAACCATACAAAACTTTTAATAAAAGCTACCAAGAAGTGATCAAAAATTACTAACGTAAAAGCACATTGAATGCAGTAATAATTAATTATGAACTTGTACAACTTTTCACTGCTGCACTGTAATATTACAATATGAAAGAGATGATTCCAAAGAATCAATGCAGTAAAATGAGACATAAACAGTTTGAAGGAGTTTCTTTCCCAAGTGCATGGGTGTGGCTCCTACAGATGGTAGTAATATTGCAATTAAACAGGATTGGGAGGAAAAAAATACAAAGAATACAGGTTGCGCATGATCTACAGCAGATATTGCCCTTGGCATTGGGTGTTATCTATCAGTCATGGCAAAGGAACAATGCATAATGAGGTTTAGGCTGTCCTGTAATTAAAGTGGCTCACAAAACCTTTCAGAAATAAGCAACCATTGTTGCTTGAATAAAGGCAATGAACGGAATCACTGTCCTCAACTTTCAAATCAAATGTACATTCCAAGTTGACACATGGTGCATTCCAGAAGTCAGACATGTTTTCCTCGACTGCCCCAATTAAGAGTTACCACAAACCTGACTTTATACATGGACAATCATAGGGCTCAACCTTACTGCTTATTAAAATTGAATTTTGTAAAGATGTTTCAAAGCAAGCTTTAGACGTTTGTCTTGGACATTCAAATAATCCGATACTCACACCAAGTATTTCCTACTCAACAGCACAGTTGGAGGACCTATGCCAGAAGGATGTTCAAAAAGGCTGCTCACCAACAACGTTCTAAAAACAATTCGGAATGGGTAACAAATGCTGGCCCTGTGGTGATTCTCATATCCCATAAACAAATAAAAAAGGAAATAAAGATCATTGCAAAAACCTTGATATGAGTTCTGATATATCTGAATTTTAGCCAAATTTGTGATCCTTCCAGAATATATCTAAGAGAGCTTTAAAGGCATGTGAAAATTAATCTTAACACAATCCTTATTAACAGAATTATTGATGTTAGTCTAGGGAGTAAAAGCCATTCAATTCACACAATGATAATTCACGGTTTAAACAATAGTTGAGACCTACACCCACAGAGAACAGAAACATTAAAATTCAAAAGCCAAATTTGGAAATCTGAAATTAAAAAGAATGTCAGAAATACTCAACAAGTCTAGCAGTATCTGTGAGGAGACAAAGAGAACTAAAGTTCAGGTTGAAGACTTATCATCAGCATTAATTGAAATTAAAAATTGCTAGTGCTAAACATCATAATTTCAAAACGAAATTTGTAATTAATTCATCAACTGGAAACAGGATTGGACTTTTAAATTACATTTTTTATAACAGCCTACTACAATTTCAACCTAAAGCAAGCCAGCTGACAGTATCCACTTTGATAACAAAAATAGGAAAGCAGATTATTACCTGAATGGCAATAGATTAGGAAAGGAGGAGGTGCAATGAGACCTGAGTATCCTTCTACATCAGTCGCTAGAAGTAAACATGCAGGTGCAGAATGCAGTGAAGAAGGCAAATGGTATGTTGGCCTTTATTGTGAGGGGATTTGAGTAGAGGAGCTAGGTGTCTTGCAGCGATTATACATCTTAGTAAGATCACACTCTACAGCACTATTTGCAATTCTGGGTCTTGTTATCGGAGGAGGGATGTTCTGACTTTTGAAATACTGCAGATAAAATAAGATAGCGAAGAAGGTGTTTGGTATGCTTTCCTTTATTAGTCAGAGCATTCAGTATAGGAGTTAGGAGATCATGTTGTGGCTGTACAGGACATTGGTTAGGTCACTTTTAGAATATTGTGTGCAATTCTGGTCTCCCTCCTACAGGAAGGATGTTGTGAAACTTGAAAGGGTTCAGAAAGATTTACAAAGGATGTTGACAGGGTTGAAGGGTTTGAGCTGTAGGGAGAGACTGAATAAGGTGGGGCTGATTTCCCTGGAGCATCAAAGGCAGAAGATTGACCTTATAGAGATTTATAAAATCCCGAGGGGCATAGATAGCATAAATAGACAAGGTCTTTTTCCAGGTGTGGGGTATTCCAGGACTAGAGGGCACAGGTTTAGGGTGAGAGGGGAAAGATGTAAAAGGGACCTAAGGCACAACTTGTTCATGCAGAGGGTGGTGCGCGTATGGAATGAGCTGCCAGAGGAAGTGTGTGTGTGTGTGTGTGTGTGTGTTCCATTGCATTTTTAATAGAGTTTTAAAAACTAACTTTTTACTTTATCAAACCCAAACAGTTAAGTACACATAAAATTGACAAGGACATTTTTTTACAAAACAAAAATGCCATTGAGTTCAAACAAGGAAAGGAAAGAGGGAGGAACCTTTCAACTCCTCCTCATCTGGTTGTAACATAATGTGCTCCAGGATGAGAGATCTGACATGCCATTGACACAAATAAATAGCCTGTTAACTGCTTTTCAACTATGTTTTCATTCCTTGCCAATTTTCTTCAACAATTTATTTCTCAATCTCTATGCATCTGATGGCTTTGACTTTTTGGTTATGGTTTAACTCAGTACCCAGCATTCCTAATGAGCTTGACAAAGAATACCAACAGTGTGATCAAGCATTGAGACTATAATATGTGAGTACTTGCTACCCCTCACCTAATGTCTATTGAAATGCAAGTCCTCCACGTTGAATGTCATTTAGGAATAAATATGCTGGCTCTGATTTCCATCTCTATCTCATATACATTGAAGACACTTGCAGCAACCACACTGGCGATCAGCTCAGTGGGAACAGACCCAGAATCAAACTTGGGCTCTTTATAATCTGTGTGGTTCAACTGACAGAGAACAAAAACAGTACAGATAGGAACAGGCCCTCCAATCCACCAAGACCATGCTGACACATGATGTCTTTCTAAACTAAAAAGCTTTTGCCTCTATGTGGTACATATCCCTCTATTCCCTGCTTATTCATATATCATCAAGATGCCTCTTAAATGTTGCTATGGCATCCACCTCACCGCCTCCTCTGGCAGAGCTTTCTGTGTCTATTCCAGGCCCTGAGCACCCTCTGTGTAAAAACCTGACTCTCACATTCCTTTTAAACTTATCCTCTTTTACCTTAAACCCATGTCCCCTAGTAATTAACATTTCTGCCCTAAGGAAAAAAGACTCTGACCATCCATTCTATCCACGCCTCTCAAAATTTTGTAAACTTCTATCAGGTTGCCCCTTACTGTTCGATATTCAAATGAAAACAAATCAAGATTGTCCAATCTCTCCTCATAGCTTGTATCCTCCAAACCAGGCAATAATCCTTGCAAACCTTTTCTGAACCCTCTCCAAAGCCTCCATGTTCTTCTGATAGTGTGGTGACCAGAAAAGTACACAATATTCCAAATGTGGCCTAACTAAACTTCTTCAGCTGCAACATGATTTGTCAATTTTTATTCTCTATGCTCCAACCAATAAAGGCAAGCATGCCATATGCCTTCTTGACCACATTAACCATTTGTATGGCCAATTTCAGGGAACTGTGGACTTCCACATCCCTCTGTATGTTGATGCTACTAAGGATTCTGGCATTTTCTACATACTTCCCTCTTGCATTAGATCCTCTAAAATAGATCACCTTGCATTTGCTTGGATTGAACTCCATCTGCTATTTCTCTGCCCAAGTCTCCAGCCTATCTAAATCTTGCTGTATCCTTTGGTAATCCTCCTCATTGTTTGCAACTCACCCAATTTTTACATCGTCTACAAACTTACCAATCCGATCTCCTACATTCTCCTCCAAACTATCTATATATATGTTACTAACAACAGGGATCCCAGCAATGGTCCCTGCACAACAACACAGGCCATTGATCTCCAGTTATAAAAACAGCCTTGCACTCTATTCTCTATCTTCTCTGACTAAGCCAGTTCTGTATTCAGCCTACCAACTCAGTGTGGAGCCCATGTGGCTTCACCTTTTCTATCAGCCTGCTATGAGAAGCCTTGTTAAAGGCCTTGCTAAAGTCCAAATTGACAAAATCCACTGCCCTTCCCTTATTAATCATCTTTTTCCCTTCCTCAAAACACTTAATCAAGTTTGTGAGACACGACCTTCCCCTCACAAAACCATGCTGTCTGTCACTAATATGTCCATATTTTTCCAAATGTGAGCAAATGCTGTATCTAAGTATCTTCTCCAATAATTTCCCTCCTATTGAATTAAAGGTCATCAGCCTTTAATTTCTTGTATTATCCCTTTTACCCTTTTTAAACAAAGCAACAACATTGGCTCTGGGACCTCTTCTGACTAAACAAGATACAAAGATTTCATGCAAGGCCCAGCAATTTCCTTGCCGGCTTCCATTGTGTTCTGGGATCGATCCCATCAGGTCCTAGGACTTATCTACCTTAATGCTTTCCAAAACACCCTATATTGCCTTCATTTTAATACTGGCACGTCCTAGAATATCAACATACCGCTCTCAAGACTCACTGTCCACCATGTTCTCCTCCTTTGTGAATACTGATGTAAAGTATTAATTAGGGACCTCACCCACTTCCTCTGGCTCCATGCATAAATTCCTTCCTTTGTGCTTGAATGGACCAATCCTTTCACTTTTGCTTCTCATGTATGTATAAAATGCCTTGGAATTTCCCTTACCCTGTTTGCCAAAGACATTTCATGGCCCCTTTTAGCTCTCCTAACTCCTTATTTGAGTTCTTTCCTGCTATCTTTGTATTCTTCGAGGACTCTGTCAGTCTTCAGTTTCCTAAACCTTATGTATGTCTCCTTTGCCTTTTTGAGTGTCATCCAATACTCCCAAAGCCTGTCATCCTTATTTTTCATTTTCACAGGTACATACTGGTCCTGAACTCAAACCGACTGGCCTTTCTAAAATTCCCACTTGTCAGATGTAGTTTTATTCTCAAAGTGCTTCCCCCAATCTACATTTCATGGTTCTTACTTAATATTGTTATAAATTTCCCCAATTTAATACTTTTGCCTGAGGAGAACTCTTATCTTTATCCATAAGTAATTTAAAACTTAAGAATTATGGTCACTATTCCTGAAAAACTTGCCCATGAAACTTTGATCTGGGCTCATTCCCCAATATCAGATCGAGTATAGCCCCTTCCCTGTTTATTACTTATGTGCTGTTTCAAAAAACTACCCTGGACAACAGTAGAAACTACTTGAATCCAAGTACCTGGCACTAAGGGAGTCCCAGTCAAAATAGGAGAAGTTAAAATTACTCACCACAATGATCCTGTTGTTTTTACATTTTTCCATAATCTATCCATATACTTGTTCTCTTCCAAGATGGTCACAGAGTAGGACTCCTCAGCCAGAGCTTAGCCACTCCATCTGTTTCTTTTCTTTTCTCATTTTTCTCTTTTGTGTTTTTGTAACTTTCCTTCTTCTCAGCGATGTCCTGAACTCCTGGCCTCAGGAGTTGGACTTGGACTTGGACTCTTGGTCTCAGCGTAAACCAACATGGCGATCTTTCAGCTCAGCATGGCAGACACCACACCCAGTCTGGCGGTCTCTCAACAGACCAGCGTGGTGGTCATCAGTCATGTGGCTGTCGTCCAGCCCAGCATGGCAATCTCTCAGCTCTGCGTGGTGGTCTCTTGACGGCCCAGTGTCTCTTGGCAGCGTGGTATGGTGCTATTTCAGCCCCACGTGGCCTCAGAAAGGACCTTCGGACCTGAGATGATTCCAGAGGGCCTTAAGGTGAAGACCGGCACAGACTGGAGTCAAGGCCCACTGTGAACTAAAGGTTAGATGCTATCATGAACTGGGTTGGAAGGATAGTTATTCTGAACATTTTACTTCTTTATTTCCTAATTTATTCCTATGATTTGTAATGCTAGACTTTCTATTTATTTATTTATTTATTTATTTATCCTTTTTTTTTGTCTCTTCAGAATTTGTACTTAAGAATCTGGACATAAGTACCTTTGTACCTAAAAGTGCGCCATAGGTGGCAACCTGTAAATTTTTCACTGTACTCATTTGAGTACGTGACAATAATGCTAATATCAATTCTAATTCAAAATCTAATATATCTGTTTACCTGTCACCCACTGGCTGTTGGGAGGGCTGGAGTAAAATTCGAATGAAGTGTTTACACCCTTCCTATTCCTGAGGTCTACCCATATGGCTTCGCTGGATGAGCAACCCCCCCACCAAGGTGTCCCCCTCAATAGGCTGTGATATTCTCCATTAGCAGGAGTTGGGAGGTCATGTTGCGGCTGTACAGGACACTGGTTAGGCCACTGTCGGAATATTTCGTGCAATTCTGGTCTCCTTCCTATCGGAAAGATGTTGTGAAACTTGAAAGGGTTCAGAAAAGATTTACAAGGATGTTCCCAGGGCTGGAGGATCTGAGCTACAGGGAGAGGCTGAACAGGCTGGGGCTGTTTTCTCTGGAGCGTCGGAGGCTGAGGGGTGACCTTATAGAGGTTTGCAAAATTATGAGGGACATGGATAGGATAAATAGACAAAGTCTTTTCCCTTGGGTTGGGGAGTCCAGAATTAGAGGGCATAGGTTTAGGGTGAGAGGGGAAAGATATAAAAGAGGCCTAAGGGACAACTTTTTCACGCAGAGGGTGGTACGTGTATGGAATGAGCTGCCAGAGGATATGGTGGAGGCTGGTACAATTGCAACATTTAAGTGGCATTTGGATGGGTATATGAATAGGAAGAGTTTGGAGGGATATGGGCAGGGTGCTGGCAAGTGGGACTAGATTAGGTTGGGATATCTGGTCGGCATGGACAGGTTGGATCGAAGGGTCTGTTTCCATGCTGTACATCTCTATGACTCTGTGACTCTATGCTTTTAAGTTTTATTATTTTAGATATTATTAAACAAAGTGCAATTAAATCCAATGTGAAACTGGTGTCTCACCAAATTGACATTGCTAGGATTTGACATGATGCCTGATTGCTTCAAGTGCCTGATTACCATCTCCAATTTGAAACCCAACCCTGCTTCTTGCTTGCTCATTTGTGGGTGATTCACAAGAAACATTTAAAGCAATCACTATCATTCAATAAAAAATGATATGCTTTTTGTTTACTCTTTGAAAACATATTAAGTAGATAGGAAGACACTTTGCATATTTGATGTGTGTCACTTCTGACAGTGATAGTTTAAAATATGTAATAGATTTTCCATCACACTCTAAATGCAGTTCGATGCAAGGGTTGTATTAGATGTGGAGTCAAGAGTGTGGTGCTGGAAATGCACAGGAGGTCAGGCAGCATCTGAGGAGCAGGAGAATCAACGTTGCGGGTATAATTCCTGATGAAGGGCTTATGCCCAAAATATCAATTCTATCAATTCTCCTGCTCCTCGGATACTGCCTGACCTGCTGCGCATTTCCAGCTCCACACTTTCGACTCTGATTTCCAGCATTTGCAGTCCTCACTTTCTCCTTATATTAGATTTAGTTTTGAGTACCATCTATAGCAGCAGTTCCTTGTTTTTCCAGTCTCTAACTTGTTTGGAATTCTTCAATTAAAGAGCATATGAGATATTATTTTATACATTTTCTTAAACGTTAAAATTATTGCAAACAGAAGGAATAGAATGTTTTATTTAGCAGAGCAATCTGTATGTACAGCCTTACTTCTTTATCACTTAATGAAATATTTAACCCACACTGAACATAGAAACAAATCAGCTATGAATTATCCACCCACAACTTCCCACCATTCTTTAAATGTCTAATAATTATGTAAACTGCAAACTAAAATGAGAAGTGAATGCTTTAATGATAGACAACCCCTAAGGGAAAATAGTTGTGTTCTGTAATGTGTCACCTGATTACACTGACTGCTTTGTAGAAAAATGAGATTGTCAATGACACTCAAAACTGTTATGAAATATGCCAATGATGAAAAGGTTTTGATCATTTAAATCTAATGCTTGTAAATCTAAAATGGTAGTTTTAGATTATGCTTTTATTTCCACTGATATTATATTGCTTATTTAGTAAATACATCAGGAAGTCCACTTAGAATACTTCCCTCAGTTTGGAGAATGAGTGAAAAAAAAGAATTTGGTTTTCTTTGTCATTTATGATCTTCCAGTTAAATTTTAGAAACAAAGAGGTTTGAAATGTCTAATTCAAAAGAAACTAAATAGGTACACATTTTGTATTGTTTTCTTTAAAGCACTTTTCGAACAATTAATTTACTAACCAAATAAGACTGAATTTCAGAGGCTTGTTAATTATTCAACGTATGAAATGTCCATCTGTGCCAGACTATTGACTAAAATTTTCCAAATCATCTACCAGCATCACATGGGAAAATTGTTGGCAAACAAAATGACAAGCAAAGTTTCACACGTTTTATCACAAGTAAACACTATTTTTAGTAGGATATTGGTGGAAATAAATTGGTTTCAAAACTCACATGCAATTTCTGTACACATTTGAAATACACTCAATGATTTTTAAGGATCCCATTTGAGATGGATGACAATTAAAACATTTCTATGTTACTTTCTTAGTATTAGTTAATAAAACAAGATTTTTCTGAATTAATTCATTTGCTTTAATCTTGCTATGTGTGGACTTGATTCATTCTGCATGTCCCTGTCCATTTGCTGCTGCTTAAATTTTCTTTAAGAGCAGCTCTAAAATTAGGCAATGTTTATTGAATGGCAATTTCGGGTGAAATATCAAACACTGCACTATCAAAGAGGTGATATCCAATCTGTTTTAAAAAGTTAAATAAAGAGCCGTGGATCCTGGAGATCTATTTTAAAAAGTGTCTGGTTTCACTGCTCCTTGTGTTTACAGCAAAGCAGTTTATTACACTATTGTGCAAAGCAAATCAGTTCTAATTGCAGATCAAATTTATATATCTGCAGATGATCATGAACCAAGCATGTTTATTTTTAATTCAAGAATCACAATTTAAAAGTGATTTAAAATTTACAGTATAGTATAACAGTTTCCTTGCAATTCTCAGGTTAGACTTAATTGTACTACCCAACACACATAAATATACAAATCTTCACACCTGTGACAGCAAAAAGATGCAAAGATCAACAGTCTTTTTGCCAGCTTCTTTCTAACCACTGAAAAGACCTGCTTTAGCAATGACTAGATTTCACCTTGACTGCTTTCTCTGATTACATAGTAAACATGTAAATTTACTCTGTGTTGCTGTGTTGCATACAATGTCACTGAGGGGTTGAATCAGAAGCTTGCTTGATTATACAGCTGAAGTGTTTACATTGGCTGCATGATGGATAAATAAGATAGTTACAGGGTCATGTAAATAGTATATCCTATCCTATATAATGCTTCCAATTGCATGCTTATCAGATTTGAAGTATTTTCTCAGTGGATGCAAATATAAATCAAGGGCAGGTTTTTGGTTATTGCTGGAAACTATTAACATCATATTTCCAGATAGATGTGTACTTTACTCAAATGTACCTCCACCTAGAACATGAATTATGCAAATTGGTTGACACTTTTTGCCTTCTCCACTCCATCTATATATTCTCCCACCATCATCAACTCTACTTGAAACTGAAGATCAAATTTTAATCTTGACACTGCTGTGTAACAAGAGCACTAGAAAGCATTGAAGAGCCAGTCTTGGTTATCTCCCCTTTAAATGAAATTATGAGCCTATGGCTATAACCAGGGTAAAATTACAAGGATGCATTCCACAAACTGTGGTTGTATTCCTTTGAGTTTAGAAGGTTTAAGGGAGATTTAATGAAAGTTTTCAAACTACTATGGGGAACATGTAGGATAAATAAAGATAAATTATTTTCATTGGCTAGGTGTCTAGTTCCAAAGGAAATAAAAATTAGAACCAGACCTTTAAGGAATGAAATTAGGAAACACTTCTACAAGTAAAAGATTGGTAGAAGTTTGGAATTGCAAACTGTAATTAATACTGAATCAGTTGTATATTTTAAATCCAAGATTGATAGATATTTGTTTTTCAAGGGATACAGGACAAAGATGGGTATATGAAGTTAGGCCACAGATCAGTCATGATGGTATTTTGTGAGTTTAATGGAACTTTAGCTGAAATCAACAAGCAGTATTTTAAAAGGGGTTTTAGAGCCTTATTAGCTGATACATGTACTATTGTAACAATATTCTAACATTGCAATGTTGTAAAAGATTCACACTTCTTGACAGGAAATCTGGATCATTAGAAAAAAATCTTAGGAATAGAAGTAGTAATAAATGAGGTCAATGAATACTGAAACTTGAAAAATTCTAAAAAGACAAAATAGATTTATATGTATGAGTACAATATTGCATTCAGACTGCATTTAGTTTAGAATGTGAAGCTGCCCAAACTTAGCATTCTAAAGACCTGTGAATACCCAGAATTTTAAGCACATGA
Source organism: Chiloscyllium plagiosum (assembly GCF_037043375.1). Taxonomy (NCBI): domain Eukaryota; kingdom Metazoa; phylum Chordata; class Chondrichthyes; order Orectolobiformes; family Hemiscylliidae; genus Chiloscyllium; species Chiloscyllium plagiosum. Next base: position 71,165,970 of record NW_028270140.1, read on the forward strand.
TGTAAGTGGAGATGAGGGTGGGATTCTTGTAGTATCCAAAACGAGCAGCTGCTCCATCTGCCATTGTGATGGGTTGAAGTTAGGCCTTTAGATGCCAGAGATTTATTAGTAAACTGCTAGGCAGCTACAAACATCAAGAGGGATCCTATTGCAACTTGTTTCTTCTGGGAGTTGGGACGTTATTCAACTCTAATATTGATCTCGCAGGCAGATCAGGCAGGAATACAGCTGATGGAATTCACTGAGGTAGTTGGGGATAGGGGGAGGAAAGGTAGTGACAAGTTGCAGGAACCAAAGATGCCAGCAGTGAGAGAATTTTCTTTCAAGAATAGAGGGATATTGTTGACTCTCTTGGACTTTTCCAAAAAAAATCAAGCTTACAGAATACTGAATAGCCGGGACAGGGTGAACGTTGGGAAGCTGTCTCCATTGGTAGGAGAGACCAGGAGCTGAGAGCACAGCCTTAGAGTAAACAGAAGACTGTTTAGAATGGAGATAAGGAGAAACTTCTTCAGCAGCGAGTGGTGAATCGATGGAATTAATTGCCACAGAAGGCTGTGGAGGCCAGGTGATTGAGTACATTTAAGACAGAACCAAATTGGTTCTTGATTGTCAAGGGGATCAAGGGTTACAGGGAGAAAATGGAAGAATGGGGTCGAGCAACTTATCAGCCATGATTGAATGGTGAAGCAGATTAAATGGGCTGAATGACCTAATCTCTGCTCTTATGTCTTATGGTTATCTTAGCTGTTTAGTGAGCAGCCACCAGTGTGTTGTTTGAGGACTGCTAATTTACCAGGTATGGTGCCCGATTCCCTAAATTATATCTGAAAAATTGTTTATAATTTTAATTTGCATATTTAGAAACCCAATATCTGTTCCAGGCATATTGACAGCCTACTCATTCACACATCCATCGTGAAGTTGTGACATGCAAGTTTATGGTATTAATGCACTGGTTGAGATGAATCCTCTGACAACCTCATACATCACCCCAACCCTTGCAAACACATCATCCCCACATTCCAACCTGTCAATCACACCACTCCACTTTCCCCAGGCCTCACTAGTCCACTATCTTCAATGTTGTTAGCTGCTGCCATCTGTTCTTCCTGTGGCAGGCAGTTGAACATTGTCCCAAAGGTCATCAAATTCAAGTGTACCTTAAGGTGAAGCAGGAATTAAGGACAGGGAGTAATTTTGAATGTCATAAAATCTAACCTTATTTTCATATAATACTTTGATTTCATGTTGTTATTAACAGAGATATTATAAAATGTTTCAGCAACTTGGATGGCAGAACATCGTTGGTATATATGACTTTCTCTTAGCAGTACAAGCTGAGAGGAATTGCAAAGTTGAAGTGGTGTGGCAGCATGACAATCTTACAGAGCAACTATTTCAAAAAAGAGTATAACAAAAACATGAAATATGTGAACTAAGGAATCGCGTGACGAGAATACTCTGATATAATGATGTGTAAATAAGAACTGGATTTACAGTTTTAAAAGGGGAACTGAATTACACACTGCCCTCCTAACCAGGCTCATCCGAAATATAAACAAAGAAATTGCTGGAAAAAAGCTCAGCAGGTCAGGCAGCATCCTTGGAGAGAAATCAGAGTTAACATTTAGTGTCCAGTGGTCCTCCCTCAGACCTGCTGAGCTTTTCCAGCCAGTTCTGACTTTTGTTTCTGACTTCCGCAACCGCACTTCTTTTGGTTCTCATCTAAAATGTTCAGTCTTCATTTCCAGTGTGCAGTGTGGCGGGAGACCATTTGTTGAAACAGAATCACACTTATTGTTAATCTTTCTATGATCTATTATTGTGTAAGATGTCCATGAACACATAATAAAACTTAATTTGCTATCAATATCGGAAATTATTTGCATATAGACGAAACCTTGGTTCAGTGATGGCATGACGCCTTGACAGGAGAGATACTATGAATTACTTAGGAGTGGAATTTTAGAATATTGTATCGTACTAGGATTCTTGTAACGAAGTAGTTGAAACAAATAAAAGCGTCTTTTACGTATCGCGCGTGTGGTCTGGAGTCTTTTCACTTATCAGAGTTTCAGTTCACAGGGGTCCTGCGTGCAAAGAAGGCATTGTCTGGAGAATATCACCCTGAGGGTTTTCCCCAACAACAAAAATATAGTCAGGATTCCGAGCAACTTGTCGTCTTGGGGGGGGGGGGGGGGTGAACGGAGGTACACGTGTAATCTGTTTCTCAACTCAAGTCAGTTTCAAACAATCAATAAGAAGTTCGCCGTGAATATTTCCTTTGTGTTACCTAACAAGCCAAGAGAGCTGTAAACAAACAGAATAAACCGATGTAATCAAGGCTGAAAAAGCCGATGTAATACCTGTTAAACATCTGGATGCAATTTTCTAGTAAAACGAACTGAAAACATACGCGGACCGCTTTGATGTGCATTTCAGCACAGACATTGTTGATGTGTTCGCGCTTTTACCAAACCCAGGACTTAAAGTGAAGTAGATATTGTCAAAATTGTGTGTGTGTGTGTGTGTGTGTGGGGGGGGGGGGGGGATGAATTACACACCAACAAAATACATTCCAATTTATTTAATTAACGCGACGTATATAATAAGACCTAAAATTATGATTACATTAGCTTCAAGGAAACCCTTTTGTTCAAAGTTGCTTACAACAATCATAACAGCCCGACATGATGCACTCCTTCAACAAAAGCAAGATGTGAAGCTTTGCTACACTGTTATAATTAGTTAACATTCCTGCTCTGGCTCTTTTCGTTGTGGGTGGGACAAAGGCTTGTCTGTCTATGTTTTTTTTCCCCCTGTCAGTATTTGGAACCCACGTTACTTTGAGTGACAGCTGAGCCCGCCGCCGCCCTATTGTCTCTCTCTGACTGACTGACGGACGGCCACTCGTTTGATTCGAACCGTTTCAGCGCAGCCCGCGCGAGCGAAGGGGGTGGGAACATGAGGGCGGAGGGAAGGAAGTAGAGGCCAATCAGAAAGAGACAAACAGACACAATCCTGCGCTCTATTGGTCTGAGGCATAAGTCGTCAGCGTGATTGACATTCCATAGTCACCAATAGAAAAGGAGTCGAAAGGCAGGCCGCCTCGCAATTGCTGGGCTCTGTCGCCGCTCAGCCTGATTGACAGCTGGCCGACAACGGTAGCCGCCTTCCATTGGACAACGCTCCGCGATGATGACACAACCCCACGTGTAACAAGGGCCCCTCTCCGCATCCTGATTGGCGAAGAATGGGATGGAACGTATCCTCAAACTGCGCGTGTCTAAATTTGGTGAACGATCACGATGGGGGGGGTGGGGGAGGATGGGTGGAATAGAAACCGCGTGTTAATGTAACCAGTCTGTGTGGGGGGAAACTGCTACATTGTTTTTCACTGTAGCAATTATACCCGCTTAAACTTCGCACGGTATACATTCTATATTTATTCTGGTGGATATTCTGCAATCAAAGAAAAAGAAGCCGAGAAGATTTCCTGGGGCGGCTTAGAAATTTGGTCTTGTTACAGAAGTGGCAATTGCTGTTTTCCGAAAGGTTTTGTTGTCTTAAAGACCGAGAGGAGTTGAGCCGGGACAGCGAGATCTGCCAGCCTCCCTGAGGGCTTTAAAGTCTCTCTTAAAACACCACCTTTTTTGGGGGGACCTAAACCAAGGATGCGCTTGCAGTAAACACTTTGTTTTTCTTTTCGAGGGAATTCTTATTAATGTGCGTTTCTTAAAGGAGATCGAGCGATTGTTTGAGCAACGGTGGTTAGCGTCTGGCGGACCCAGCAATGTTTCCTCAGAGCAGGCATCCTGTAAGTAAAGAGAAAGCAGCTCTCCTGGTCGGCCGCTTTGTCACTTCATTGTGTGATCTTTATTCAAGGAAATGAAAACACCTTCAGCGGAGCGATGTATAGTTGCACTACCAGCAAAGTGTCGTGTGATATTTTGAGTGGAAAGCTACTTCTAATCAGTTCCCAGATAACCTGCGTGCACATCTGTTCCTTGCTGTGTTTTGAAACAATGTCATCTCAATAACTGTCCCCCCTGAAAGTTGGGCAGGAAGATCACAGATTCTACCGAGCTTACGTAGACCGACAAAAGGTCCAGTGTTTAATTCTGTCAAACGACCTTGCCCTCTTTCAGTGTCATGTGTTTGTGTTCGTTGCTTTCTTCTGTCGGAAAGTTTCTGGTATAAAGCTGCCTAGGCTGCGAGTTGAATCGTTCGCGGTCTCTTGTCTCTGTGTACTTGTAATTCTTGTTTCCTTACCCGCTGTTTTCTCAGACGCCGCACCAGGCTGCAGCCCAGCCTTTCAAATTCACCATCCCCGAATCGCTGGATCGTATTAAAGAAGAGTTCCAGTTTTTGCAGGCTCAGTATCACAGGTGAAATAAGTCTTCCATTCTCTGCCGGGGAAAAGTATGTTTATTTGCTGCTGGTTAGTTCAGTCTCCGGTGTTATTTGGTTTGTCTGCGGTAGGTAGCCAATGCTTACTTTCCCTCACCAGAGAGCGGCGCTCTCGCTGCGGCCAGATTTTGGTTCCTTTCAAAAGATTGCAAACAAACCACACATTGAGGAAACAGGAGTCTTAGTGGTCTAAACCCTCTGAACTTTTTTGACACTTATGAATTACATCGTTGAAAATCGTAAATTATACGAGTTGATTTCAATTGTATACAACTCGGCTTAATTTAATGACTAAAGCATTTAGAACAGTTGAGTTTATTTACTTTATTATTCGTGAAGTTTACAGTTAAATTTTAATATCCGGTGCATTACAATGGGTTGTTCTTTCTTTTGATTTATCCAGTACTTCTGTTTTTGCTACTACTGCAGTCTTTTACGTAGGCACTCTTTAAGATGCTTTTGTTGTTGCTTTAAAAAAGTTCCTATGTTGACATTTTCGGGGCTGTTTAAGGATCGGTAACAAACACTGGACCTTGTGGCGGCAATTGCATCTTGTGAAAGATTTTTAAAAATTTTTGGTATTTTACAGTCTAAAATTGGAATGTGAGAAATTGGCAAGTGAGAAGACAGAAATGCAGCGACACTATGTTATGGTGAGCTTAAACAATTACCTTTTAAAATTAGAAGTAGTATGCTATTAGTTTGTCATGTTTCCCAATCTGAAATGGGAAGTAAACTACTGAAAACTCGCACTTCTTCAGTTTAGTCAAAACATCATTATCATTTGGTTTATCATCATGTTTTCCTTTTACAGTATTATGAAATGTCTTATGGATTGAATATTGAGATGCACAAACAGGTAAGCTCATTTTTATAGAAATTCTTTCTTTGAACTTAGTGAAGTAGATGTAACGAAACATTTGCCATCAACATCTGAAGGAAGAGCCTTAACCATTTTGTATCAAATCATCATTAGAACTCTCAGGATCTGGAAAATGTAAATTTGCAACATAATGTTAAAATTCAAATTTTATTATATGCCTGACAAGTTGACATGATCATCATGGCTTGATAAACAAAATGTAATATTCTAGAAGGATTTATGTAATGTCCACAGAGTATGGTGTAGTGACTAACACTCCTTTGTATGCAAAGAAATTTGAAGGTGAACAGATGCCTCTGTTGGTCCTATGCATGTGGAGTTTATGGGGTTGAGGGAAATAAAAAGCTCTTTGAGGTTTAAAGAGATGGTCATAAGTTACTGCATTGTATGTTCGTGATAACTAAAACTGCTCTTGTACATGAGGCATAGATACACAATTGATGATACTGAGATAAGGCTAGGCTATTTTTGAGTATATTAAAATAACAAAACAAAGCACAATGTAGGCGGATAATGTGAGCAAGGCAAATCAAGCAATTGATGTATTAAATGATGCTTTGACTCTGGTTGTGTGCCAAGAAAACATTAATTGCAGGATGAAAGCAATCCAAGAGAAGTGGTGACTTTGTGATTTTTAATCCTGAAGATACGATTGATAGTAAGTCCTTAAGACATTGATTTTCTTTTTTGAAAATGTCACCATTAAATTATCTCTTTGCTGAGACATCCTTGTCAAAAAACATAGGAATGGGTTTCAACTTGGGGTCTGATTTGACTGATTCTATGCTTTAAAATTCACCACTGCTGAGAAATGATTATTTGATGTATTAATTTAAATGCAGTAATTGCCCAAGTGGTCTAGTGTGCTTTTGTCTTTGGTTGTGTTGCATTGAAATGGAAATGCAGAGTTGTTTGCATAACCACCTTGATGGTTGTCAAATGCAGCAATGTTACTTATGTACAGCAGTGAAGGATGTTAAGTTAATTTTTTTTTGTAGAATGCTATATGATGGATTCCTTCTCAGTCCTGATTTGCTTCTCTCTAGAGATTTGAATTTATACATTACATTTAAATTACATTTTTCTTTTGTTAAGATATATTTTCAACCATGCTGAATTTTTATACTACAAATTTCAGACATTTATTGTTACTATATATGTCTGCCAAAGGTATCTGATCATAATTCTTCAAAACAGATGACTTTTGGGGCCAGAGGTATAACTTGGTTGAAACTGAAGCATTTTGCTGACTGATCACCAGTGTGGCCTAAGTGCTCATTATGCTGTAGAAAAGGCTTATGCAGCCTGGTTACGTTTGACAAGAAATCTCTCTGGGAGATGACTGGGCATTAGTGAGGCTCCTAGCAGGCTTATCTTTTTATAGTTTATACTCTAGATAGCAAGTGAACATTGTAAGAGAAAATGTTCTTCTTGAGGTTTGTCTTCTGTAGGCACTTTGCTTGGTCTTTGAGGATACCACCTGCAGAGTTGTAGAGTCGTAAGCAAATGGTTTTTATTCAGACATAAGTGCTTTTTGTTCATGTGTAATACTGAAAACATGAAAAAAACTATCCGTGTTTTTGTTTAAATATAACTTTTTTAGCATATTTAGAAGCATTTGTTGTAAGAAGATGAATGGATATTGATTACAGTTGTCAGTTTTAACTGATTAAAATTGTATTGTTTTTTCATGTTTGTACTGGCTTGAGAAAATTCTGTATTTTGACTAGTGAGGAATATTCATTGTTTGAACTGGCTTTGTTTTATTGGTTACTTTTAAATTCATTTTCTGAATGTCATCAAGTTTTTTTTGATGTAGTAGTAATGTGTAAAAAGATGTGGTTTCTTACTGGTCAACAGTGTACTGATAAATTTTAAGGAAGATTTAAGGAGGATTTTAAGGAAGATTTGAAGTAAGATTTAAACTCAAGTTGTTAATGTTTCAGCTCTTCACATCAACCTGCATAATGTTCCAGAGTATAATGATTTCTTGCTATAATGTACAGGCAGATAATTAAAGGTGGAGTGTTGTGATCTCACAGTTTAACTGGTGGCCTTTCAAAATTGATTTGGCAGAAAGAATCTCGTTATTTCTACTTCATGTTCACAAAATTCCTTTTCACCCAAAATAGAAATATTTTGGTTATTGAGACATTATTCAGTAACTAGGATCCTGCAGCTAGTCTTGGCCATCCTTTTTAACTTTCAGATTAACATTGATCTAGTAATCTGAATATGACTTTGAATATTGAGATTATAGTCTAGCTTTTAAAGCTAATTTAACTTTTGTCCTGATTAGTTGACTGTAGTACTGAACATAGTGCCTAAGTATATGAAACATTTTAAATTGTTTGTTGTCACATGGAATTCTTGTCCTTTGGAAATTTCAGATAATGTACAGATGATGCACAAAATACTGTATATTATGTTCTAACAGATATAACATTTGATTAAACTAATTATAAGTTAGGCTAGGATGGACTTCGATTATATATAATGGGTTTTGCTGCTATTGGCAGTGCTAATTGGCTGATTGGTCTCTTCCAAAGTAAGCCAGCAAGGATGCAATTTTCTATGTTTGAAGTAAGTATTATTGAGATGTATGGTTATGCATTTTCATAGAAAATGACCAAAGAAGATTTGCTGCTATTAAATAAATTGATGAAACTAAACGTCTCAAGTTTAGTTGTTCCTTTCCATTCTTTCCTCTCTTTCAGTCCCCTGATACCTGTGTTCCCAGTGACAGAATTTTTCCCCTTCTCAAGTATTTTGGTCTGACATAAGTTCTTTGACCTATCCTTGATCTGAGATGGGATACTATTCTTAGCCTCTCCATTTAGTATGAGTTGAGTTTCATTTTGCCTTTCCTTGAGATTACTACTAGGTGTTTGTGTAGAAGCGGGAAATCTTGTTAGTTCACATTATCGGTATGCAATGTTTGGTTGGCTTAAGTGATGGCTGAATAAAATATTTGCACTGCACAATGCTGGATATGCAATGTTTCAATTTAGCTGTAAATAAAAGAATCCTTGAAATTGGAGAAGGGAATTGTAATAAAAAAAGAACAAACCAGAGATACACTCCATCTGTGGAGTGAAGTAATACAACTGTTGACCTTTTGCCATCTGCAGCATATGATGTTTATATCCTGGCAGGACAAAATCAAGACTCTGGCAGAACTCCCACGTTTGTTAGCACTCATCAAAAGTTGGTTTAATGGATTGGGCACATGCGGATGGAAGACACAGCAGTCCTCAAGCGATTATGTTGAGGTAAACGGGACCAGGCAACTTAAGTAGGACCCCCAAAGCTCCACTTCAAGAATGCTTACAATCATGGCATGAAGGTCATGGACATAGATTATTGCACCAGGGAGTTGCTAGCTGATGACAGGAAAATGATGACGCCTCCTGTCAACTAGTGTGTAACACTATGATGACCAGTGGTTTAAGTAGCTTAGCAACACTTCAGTGAACTCATATGTATAGTCATGGAACTAAACTCATTTGAAACTAAGTAATGCATGTATTTTCAGTCTCATTTAAATCAAATATTTGTTAAAAGGAAAGATCCTGTTCTTATTGCGCAAAGATGTATCAGTTTCTTTGCAAACTGCATGATGGTTAAAAGAAAATCTGTTGTCCTATTGTAACTGATGTCATAATGAAGTTTTACCATTTCTTTAATTTGTTAGTCTCACGTTGATCTCTCAATTTGTGTGGAGGTATCTGTAAGGCCCATTTAATTACAGTGTAGGTCATACGTCTTGTATCTTTGGGTCTGTTCACTTTATTAGATTTTCATTTCTATGGCCCTTGGTAGGGTTCCCTTGGGTTCTTCAAAGTGGCTGAGTAATTGCAAGTGCTGATACTGGAAATTTTAATCTCCCTTTTCTCATTAGATTCAATTGTGTTGCTTGAGGGTGCTGTAGGTGACTTGTGTCATTAATTTTTCTGACATTGTGTTCAAGTTGAGTCTTGCATTTGGTGAGTCATTGATATCACCATGTCTCTCTCAGGTGTTGTTTTGTTGTAATGAAACTGAACCTCTTTCAAATTAATTGTTTGTTTATACTGAATTATAATAACAATGCAAAAAGCTTATTTTGTAAGTGACCAAGTTTATATTTCTGTATTTTTCTCAATGGGAGATATTAAGTTGGATTTCAGCCTTTGGTCAATTCTAAATGTAATTTGCTGTCTGTGTTGACAGCTGAATAGGGATTTGAAAATATTTTTAATCAACTTATTTAAATGTGTTATAATGCACCACTCAGCAGACATTGCTTGAACCTGGATCTTCTGGCCTAAAGACCCCATTTAAGGATTTGAATGCTCATTTAAATTTAGTTATTATCAGATTGGGATAAAATAGTCTTATTACTTTGTTTTCCATTTTGGGAATTGTTACTCAAAACCATGTTTATGTTTATTTGCATCTAGATGACTAGAACAAAATGAGGAGCCTGACATGGAAAGTTTTTTTTTAAGAATGTTCCATATACGTATTTATCATTTAATTGAAGGGAACTAATGTAGGTAACTACCTTGAAAACTGATTTGAGGATTTTTTAAGTCCAAAGTTTTATATAAATTAATTTCATTGTACAATTCTAAACAATAAGTTGAAACTAATTGTTGGCTGAAATTAAATTAAACCATGTTTACTTTATTTATGTAAACAAATCAGCACCTCAACTGCATGGCCTGTCTGGCACTTCTCTCCCCACATCTTTCTTTGTAAGGCATTACTGATGAGGTCTAAAGTTTATAAAGTGAACTGTTAATTAAAGGCCATTGACAAGAGCCAGGGAATCTTGACAGTTAAAGCTTTACACGGCTTGTGTATCCTATTGCTGTCTTGGGTAAACAGTTGCTCTTGGCAGATTATCCAGACAGTGACCAGTCACTGTATTGACAAGTGCAGACACAATAAAAACTATATTAGGAGTCATGCCATGAGGATTTGCAGTAAATATATTACAGCACTCGAGTGAATTGCCAATACTGCTTGTTTAGCATTTTGCACGGCTATGGGAGTATGGATTTTGCATTAGAAGGGCAAGGCTGTTGGAAAGCATTGGTGATGGCTGGAGAAATTGACTCTGAGATCCAATTGCTGTCTTTGGATGAATCATGAAAAGCTCCTGTTAATTATAGAAGAGCTGGCTGTATGGGTTTAGAGGATGGCATGGATCTTTGCTTCATTAGGTTCTGTGTTGTAGCTTGGCTGTATAATGCAATGAACTGAAAAAGCAGGAGTATAGAATTAAGTTTGGAAGTCTAGTCTCAAAAAATAAAGTAGTTTTATTTTCAGATATACTGTTTGTACCCAAGTAATTATTTTCTTCCATGGTTTAAATTAGTACTTCTTTTGCTCAACCATTTGCATTTACCTCCTGTCATTTAATTTGAAACTTTTAATAGACTCGTGGATCTAGTGCTGCAACTGCATAGGTTCCCAATGGGCTACTACTGTATGAGTAGAACAGGCTTGGCTTTCTTTGCTAAAATACTTCAGTACGAAATCTGAATAACTTTAATGGCAAGCAAACCTATTTTTACAAATGAGCACTCGGGGAGCCTGCTGACCAACATCAAATGGAAGGCGTCTCAATATAATTTGGGTGGAGCGCCAAGTTATTTGCATTCATGTGATTTCAGGTTGCAATGTTCACCTCATTGCTACTGCATGGTGATAAAGCTGAATAAATTAAATATGTTGGGATGTGTTGAAAACAAGTTACAACCATGGGTAACAGTGTGAGGCATTTATGCCAAGGAGAGTCATGACATACTAAAGATGTGAGAAGGAGACTCCCAGCATCTCGATGACAGCTAAGTTTCTGTCAGTTGGCTATGATTCAACAATATTCACAGTTGCAGCTGTGCAATGTGAATATTTGCATTAAAGTGAACAGCAGCTACTAAAGACTATTTTCTAGTAACAGGAATTTGGAAGATGAAAAATGCTTTATTCTATGTTTATCTTAAAAGAAACTATTCAGATTTATAAACAAAACACTAATTGGCGAGCACATTTTGCTCTATTACATATGAATTTCGAACTATTCATGGCTAACTTGGGGTAGTTTCTAATTTGTATGGAGTTTGTCCGTTTATTTTGAGAGAAAGTTTCGTTAGTGAGAAATTTCTCTGAATCTTGCACATTTCATTTGTAAGTTTGACTAAAACTAATGTCTGAAATCTAAAATGTTTAGACTGTAGTAAAATCTTATTTCCTTTTATCCGAGTTGTGCCCTTTGTAATCCATTGATTAACAAACTTCCCCATTAAAAATTTTGTTTGGGTTAGTTTTGTTGTAGCTGCTTAAAGACATTACTAAAATATTGTATCCTTTTGGTTTGTTGTGGTATAACAACTTGCATTCATTTGAGGGTTTTAATATCGTATGGTATCCCAATGTGTAATTACCCAGAAGTGTAATCGGACAAAAAAACAATGACATTAGCCAACAAAGTTGATCGAAAACTTGGTCACCATGATGTGGAAGAGCTGGTGTTTGACTGGGGTGGACAAAGTTAAAAATCACACAACACCAGGTTATAGTCCAACAGATTTATTTGGAAGCACTAGCTTTCAGAGCACTGTTCCTTCGTCAGGTGGTTGTGGAGAATAAGACTATAAGACACAGAATTTATCGCAAAATATTACAGTGTCATGCAACTGAAATGATACACAACAAACCTCAATTATCCAGCATTCGATTATCTGAATTTCGGATTATCCGAACAAGGTCTCGACGCTTGGCCACACTGTTATCCAGCATTCGATTATCCAAACAATATACTCCCTGCTCGTGTCATTCGGACAATCGAGGTTCCTCTGTATTGAACAAACCTGGATTGTTGTTAAGTCGTTCATCTTTTAGAATGGATTGCAGGTTTCGGTTCATTAGTATGTAAATCCCAGAATGTCTTTTAAGTCACCTTCTCGAGATAACTAATGCATTGTCTGAGCTAAGATGTCACCTAAAAGGTGTGAGGTTAGAGTCTGGCTGTATCCCAACCTTGAGTCAGACTGGTTCAATTTCCAAAGTGGAATTTACAAAACATTGCATGTATTGACTGCTTGAAGATTGTGCATTTTTTTTAGCAAAATAGAATGTATCTGCAAATATAATTCTGGAAATACAAATTCACTCCATAGACTCGTATGTGAGTGCGTGTGCATGAGAGAGAGAAAAAGTGAATGTGTGCATGTGAGTGCACCTGGGAGAATGTGTTTGCATGTGTGAAAGCTTGGTAAAGTGTGGGTGTGATAGAGTATAAACCTGTTAGAGAGAGAGAGAGAGAGATGTGTAATGGGGTCACCTGTAGTGTGACATGAACCTCGGTTGAGGCCATCCTTGTTGCTCCTGAACATGGCAGTCAGCCTCTGCTCCGTGACTCTGTGCTGTTGCCTATCCCAAAGTCTGCCTTGGAGGATGGTCACCCGACGATCTGAGACTGAATGTCCCTGACCACTGATGTGTTCCCGACTGGGAGGGAACACCCCTGTCTGTTGATTGTTATGTGGTGTCCATTCATCCACTGTTGTAGCGTCTGCTTGGTCTTGCCAATGTACTGTGCTTCAGGGCATCCTTGCTGCAGCATATGAGATAGACAATGTTGGCCAAGTCACATGAGTGTCTGCTCCATACGTGGTGGGTGGTGTCCATATGTGTAATGGTAGTACCTTGTCGACACTCTGACACATCTTACAACCCTGTCATGTCGACCACTGCATGTGTTGTGGTCAATGTCCTGAAGGCTGGACAGTTTGCTGCGAACAAGTGTCTGTTTAAGGCTTGGCAGTTGATTAAAGGGGAGAAATGGAGGCATAGGGAAGATCTTGGTGAGATGCTCATCCTCATCAATGTGTTGCAGGCTGTGAAGAACATGGCATGGTTTTTCAGCTCCTGGGGAGTACTGGACACCGAGGGGTACCCTATTGGTTGCAATCGGTGTCTGTCTCCTGAGGAGCTTGGTCAACATTTGAAAATGTTGTCACTAGTGAAATGCTATCGTCATACCAAAAGAAGTGAAGGATATACAAAAGCATTGACTTTTCTGAGAGTTAGACAATAGGTTCAAATTGCGGAAATGGGAAGGATTGAGCCCATGGAAGCATTGAACATGAGGATGAGGATTTTAAAATAGAGGCATTGCTGGTGTGGGAGCAAATGGAAGTCAGCGAGTGTGGTAGATATCTTGCAATAAATTCTATTAGTCTATTATAAGCCAACAGAACTTTGCATGTATACATGTTTATGGAGGGTAGTGGAAGAGAGGCTCTTTGTGGACGATTTTAGAATGGTTTAATCTGGAGATAACACAACACAAGCATGAGTAAAACTATTGTCTACCAATGAATTAAAACACCAAGTTTTGACTTTCTTCGTATTAATGATTCTGTAAACTGGGAATGACTGTGGATTCCTAAGTGTCACGTCAGAGATCTGTACACGGAAGAAATCATTTGAATTTTGGAGTGAGAGAAAAGACAAGATCTCCAATTACTCAATGATTTAGGGATTGCATCCGTGTTGCTATGGAGACTATCTGGAACAAATTAAATTTCAAGGAATTAAATAATCTTTTAAGTGCTTTTGGGAGTGCTAATTTTGGCAGTGGCACTTGCACCGATTTTAAATTTTGGTTTGATAAGCCATTCTGTAGCTTTTGCATTCCCACAGATCATAAAAAATGAGAACTGATGTAAACCACAGTTTAATTTTTCTTCTCAAACTCAAACCTTGAAAGCACTTGTAAATTCTTGAACTTGACAATTGTTTTTTCTGTTTGCAGTATGCTTTCTCAAACCACAGTGTTGATGGAAGGTATTTGATGTGCTGTTACACTTTTAACAATTTGGTTCCGGCTCCTCATTTATTAAACAATCAATTAATGGAACACTAGAATACATTAGTATGCTGTTTTATTTGAGTGACATGAAGGAATGCCTTTGTCATGAGTCTGCTTTAAAAAATAAATGGAAATGAGAATTGGCTTGAGGTCAATAAGCCATTTGTGGTGGTCTGACAGCCTTCGATTTCTTCTTCTCTTTGTGCTTGGCACAGATCATCTTAAATTATTCATTAATGAGCAAAAGTGCAACATTGGATTTTCTCATTGTGCATTATAGTGTTGCAATTTACAAATGAAAGGGTATCCATGTGACAATTCTTGCAAGTGTGATTGTTTTTAAATCATATGTTCATAAGATTCAGAAAAAGGTACAAACAATTCTGGGAAATTATTTGCTATAAAAATGATTGCTAAGGTTAAAGAGGTTTGAAGAATGTCAGTGAACTTGTATTTTCCTTTTTTTTTGTAGCATAATTTACATATTTCCTGTATTCAAGAACACATAAAACCAGATGTAACATTTTATTTTCTGGCTTTTTGAGTCAAACCGTATTATTAATGAATATGTGGAAATTAAACATTTTAAAATGGCTACGTAGGTATATGTTTATGACCACAAGTAGTTCATATCTGCTTAGTATGACTATAATTAAAGATAAAGTATGGGGCAACAAATGCATGTCTAGTGTGTGTCACATGATACTTAAAATGAGAAGTTCGCCTTCAAATCACCATATGAATATATTTTGCTATAAAAAGTAAATTAATGTTCTCTAACTTGATTTTCATAATTTTCAGGTCTGGACCATTAAAATATTATGAAATAGGAGCAGAAGTAGACCATTCGGCACTTTGACCCTTCTCTATCATTCAAGAAAGATTATGCCTAATTTAGTTTGTGTTTTGACTTCCACATTTATATTTTCCCTGATTAACCTTAAATTCTTCTTCGGTAAGGGAATCAATCTACCTCTGCTTTCGAAGTATTTAATGACCCTACTCCTACTGAAAGTCAGACAACTCTCTGGAGTAAATAAGTTCTCATCTTTGTCCTTGAAGGATGACCTTCTAATTTTGAAAGAGTGCCCCCTCTTTTGGGCACCCTGAACGACAAAATATCTTTTCCATGCCCACCTTCTCATTCCAGGCCATTCTGGATCATTTAAACTTTAGTCAAGTCATTCTTAACTCTTCTAAACTCCGGGGGAAATAAGCCCTGACTGACTAGCTTATCCTCGTCAATCCATTAAACTCCTCTGAACTATCTCCAGTGCATCTACATTCTTCTTTAAAGAAGGAGCAGTGGTCTCATCAGTGTCCTGTATAACAGAAGTATTTTGGCATTGAGCCATATGTTGCCTTTTTTTAAAAAAATGCATACAGTGTTTGTGCTGTGTTCAAAGTTATAAAGGTAACCTACAATACTTCACCTTGTCCATGCAGCTGTTGTTGTGACCAATATCTATGAGTTGGGTATAAGTTTGAAGTCGTCTTTCCTTCTTCTGAGAGCCAAGCTCCTGTATTCTTTGTGATGAAAGATGTAAGGCTTCAGTATGAATTGGAGCTTTGTACGTTAGCAAGTGCTACATAAGTTTACTTTTCTATCCACACAGCAACCCATTTCCCACTTTCAGCAATAAATGCTGTTAATGATTTGTATATTTACACCGTAACATCAGACCTCCATGTGAATGAATTGGCATACAATAGAATTCCTGTGTGACTCTAATGTCTGACGGCAACTGTTTAAAATGC
This sequence comes from Chiloscyllium plagiosum, assembly GCF_037043375.1. Taxonomy (NCBI): domain Eukaryota; kingdom Metazoa; phylum Chordata; class Chondrichthyes; order Orectolobiformes; family Hemiscylliidae; genus Chiloscyllium; species Chiloscyllium plagiosum. The sequence continues at coordinate 71,181,890 of NW_028270140.1, forward strand.
CCTCATAACATTAATTGGTAATCAGAAGTATAAATAAATGTTTCCTATCACTGTCAGTTTCAAAAGTGGCTCTTGGTCTACAGCAAATTGTTGAGATTTGTAGTTGTTCTTAAATTTATAAGTATTTTAATAAGAATTCCACCGACCACTTAAAGCTGCACTTCATTCAATCAGTCACTAATGATGCTGAATTGCTGAAAATGGGCAAGTTTCTTTGTAAATAGGAAAGCAAATTTTAGCATAGTATGACATATGTAGACACTTCAGTTAGCAATATAATCTTTGTATCATTGATGGAAACCATCTACCTAAGTACCTGCCATAACTTAACTGCATAAAATTATTTCCATATTTTTTGGCAATAACTCCTGTTGTAAATGGTTTTTAGAAAACTTAGTTATATTATCAAAAAGATGATCCAGTTCTAAAACTCCATTCAAGTGATGAGTATTGCCATTTCCTAATTAAACTTTAAGAAGGTGATGGTGACCTGACTGGAAAAGCTGTAGCCCAAGGTATGTGGAGACACACCACTTGCTGTTAGGAAGTGGGTTCCAGGCATTTGAAGCACTGACTTTATGTGATGCGTGAGACGTTATGACTTGGCAGGAAACTTGGTGGTGTTCTCATGCAGCTGACGCTGTTGTACTTCGAGGTGATGGTGATACAGGTTTGGAAGGTATATTCCCTCTTTTTTTTTCTCTCTCTTTAATGTAAGGACTTCCAATGTCTGTGCATGGCAACAATTTCTAAAACCAGAACTCAGTGCGTCAGCATGTCGATCTGCATATGCTGACTTGGGAGGAATCTGTGTGGCTATGCAACTTGTCGGGAATTTTGCTGACAAAGAAGATTTGCCTACTTGTTGGATTGAACCTTGTAAATATTCTGTATAACTGGGTCTGTGTGCTGCTGGTAGAGGGAGTGCATTTTTAAGTGGTGGATGAGGTGCTTTTTCTTGGGTGGTATGGAGCTTTTGAGAGTTGCTGCAACTGCACTTGTTCAAGCAAGTAGATAATATCTCATTGTCTCCTGCTGCTAGGCAGGATTCCAATGAATTGGTTTTAATTAATTGGGAGGTTGATTACTTGTTGCAGAATTCCCAACTCGTGACCAGCTCTTGTAGCCACGGCTAATACAGTTCTCTTTCTGGTACTGAGGAAGGGTCATTGGATCCAGAAACATTAGCTTTGATTTCTCTTCACAGATGCTGCCAGACCTGCTTGGCTTTTCCAGCAACCTCCTGTTTGTTGTTTCTGATTTACAGCATCCACAGCTCTTTCAGTTTTTAATCTCTTTCAGTTTTTAATCTCTTTCTTGTTCTTCCTTAACCCACCCTGGACACAGAATTTTGATGTAATGTTTACACTTGGAATATCCTCTGCTGTCCATGTCGTACTCTCGCATCATATGTGATTATTCTCAGTAGCAAGGTGGACATGAAGGTATGGACAAAGGGGGGATAAAAAGGCAGGGTCATTTAATCAGATGATGTTTGAATGAGGTGTCTGCTAATGAAACATTTTAGTGCTGAGCTGGTGCTCCATTAGCAGACAGGTAATGCAGTATTTTTATCAGAGAAGTCTGCAGGTATGTTTATTGGGGCAAGATGACTTGATCCAGCAACTTGGTTATTGAAACATGTAGTGTCATAGGAGTTTGAGACTGTATTTGCTTCAAATCACCCATCAAGCGTACCTTGGCTAGAAAACTTGGAAAATCTTAAAAATTTCTTATGCACGTTTAGTTTGGTTAAACTTCACCCTTGCATACGTTTTGATTGAAATTGATAAACTCTGGCAATCTAAACGATAATTGACAAAAGTTAGACAAGTTGCTTAGGGGTGTGCAACAATGGGTGGCACAGTGGTTAGCACTGCTGCCTCACAGCGTCAGAGACGCTTCAATTCCAGCCTCGGGCAACTATCTGTGTGGAGTTTGCACATACACCCCATGTCTGTGTGGGTTTCCTCCGGGTGCTATGGTTTCCTCCCACAATCCAAAAAAAATGTGCAGGTTAGGTGAATTGGCCATGCTAAGTTGCCCGTAGTGTTAGGTGAAGGGGTAAATGTAGGGGAATGGGTCTGGGTGGGTTGCGCTTCGACGGGTCGGTGTGGACTTGTTGGGCCGAAGGGCCTATTTCCAATCTAATCTAATCAATGGGCAGAGAACATTGACTCTGTTAGGCACACAGGAACTGCATTGTTGGTTTGCAGCACAGTTCTTTGAAAAGGTTGACAAAAGGCATTTAGTACTAGTGATATCTCCAATCAGTAACTTTTTCAAAGAAGGAGTAATCTGGCAAATGTAAATTAATGCAGCCTTATTCTTGCATTCACTTGATAATATCAGTACATGAATCAATGAATGTTGATTAATTAACTGACCATTTTGTAGAAAGCAGTGCAGAAAAATAGCCCAAGTTTTCATGGTTGTGGGGGAAAAAAATTGACAAACCTTTTTGAGCATATAAAAATATAAGAAAAGAAATGTTTTGAACATTTCGGAGTTGGTTAATTTACAAAAAGTTTTACTAAAGAAGTCATTATAGAATTTTCGTATTTAGTCATCAAGCATCAACTGCAGTATTGTGACCAATTCTGGGCACCACAATTAGGAAAGGCCTAAAGATTGATCAGAATTTGTCAAGATGCCCTGAAGCTGTCTGTGATTAGGGGAGGTTGGAGAAATTAGCACTGTATTCCTTGAAGCAGAGAGATTTATGCAATGACTGAATATAAGTATTCATGATACGGAGATATTTTGATGAAGTAGAGGGAATGATTCTTCTCTGGGTAAGTAGGATATTAATTAGAAGTCATAAATTCAGAATCTCTGGCAAAAATCTAGAGAGGAGAGAAGCTATTAGAATCAGAAAATCTCTATTTGAAAGGTGATGGAAATTGATTCTAAAAAATTGTAACTGAAATTGGACAATTCCTTGAAGATTAAGAACTTTATAGGGTTAAATTCTAGTAGAGGAGATTTAGGACTAAGCTCAACTGCTCTTTAAATGAGGCACACAAGCTTAACCAGTTGAAAGGCCTGAATTTGTATTGCAAGTTGCCATATTTCTATATTGCAATTCTTGTGTGGCAAAACATTCAGGAAGTTAACACCTATAAATATCAGACTGCGTGCAAGTTGAGTTCAGTATAAGTTTATGGAATATATATTTCAGCTAACAGATTACTGTCAAAAGAAGGTATAATTAATTATTGACCTGGATTTGCAGTTTGAATTATGGCAGAAGTCATTTACAATTGCTTTTTTTTTTGTAAAATTGACTATAACCTTTGGAGAACAAATATGGAGAGCTGAATGCAGAAATCCAGAAGTTGCTGTCAGTGATTCCCTGCTGCTCTGTAGATTGTGCTGTTTAATTTCGAGCAGATGGAAATAGGGTAGATAGTACTGAATTGATGTGAGCTTTCATTTTTATACTATTCTCTACCCATAGCAACCCTTGACAAAGGTACACTTTGAATGAAATGTAACTGGGTTTTTAAGTGTGTCAATTTGTAATTACTTTTGAATAACGTCTCTGGCTTCGGTGAACATGTTTTATATTTGCAAAATGTATTTTTATTCTCCTTTTTGTGTGATGTTTCTGTTTTATGTTTTAATCTTATGTTATAATCTTTCATTCCATTTCTTTAAATTCATAAAAATGAACAATTGAAACTGCTTCATGATTTGCTATTTGAAAGAATTCTTCATTGTGATGGTCTCCTCTATGACTTGACAGCAGAAGCCTCCTATACTTGGCACCTGAATGAAATTAATGTTGACAAAGGTGACATCCATACTGCAAAGCTCACAGGAACTTTGTGGACAACTTACAGGTTGTTCAGCTATACAGCGTGTTTCATTAATGTGAATTCTCTATAACGCGATTGACAAATTGGGGACACTATTTCTACACCGTAAACTTTGAAAGCATGTATTGGTAGTTCCAGTCCCATTAGTTTCAGTGCTGCTGTTGTTACATGATTTTTTCTGATAACAAGGGATTGCATGACAATGGAACTACCATGTTATAGCGGAACCAACTGTGCTTTGAATTCACTGGTGACTACCAACATCACTACTTTGCCGCTTTTTGCAAATTCTGAGGCTTTATTGTTTGTCATGCATAAATGCAATTATGCTTGAGGTATTCCTTATTTCTGTTCAAATATCAGTTTAAGCTATCTTGATATTCTTAGTTGTCCCTTTACATTTTGTAGTTACGTAATGAATATGGGGTGTGCAGCAAATATTTTAAGCTTGCCTGAAAGCAAGTAGGTCAGTGCTGTAAGCTGGCAATTAGTGAGAACTGAACCAACAATAGAAAGTGTCATATGCTCATTGATTATGTAAAATATAGCAGAATTCCTTCATGTTAATTCTAATGATTCTCAAAAAGACGAAAGTACTTCAGTAAGGGGCTTGCTGAGCTTGTCATTTGTGAATAAATCAAAAGGCCATCATTGCTGTAGCAGGAACTGATGAATGGAATTGCTTTGTCATTCTTTTGATAGGCCTTGCTCTTAAGCTTGCTATTAAAAATGAATGCAAACATTCTGGCATGTTTCAAGAGTTCTGCATTAGGAACACAAACAATGAAGAGTACTTGAGATTCTGGGCTAAGAGCTGCCAGACATATACAAGAGCTTCCTCTTGTCAATGGGTTCAAAATCTGCCTTGAGAGTGAATAAGCGTAATGCACTTAGTGCTGCCAAGCTCTGGTCATGCAGCTTTGAAAACAAAATTCAAATACGTAAAAGAAAGAATAAATATATTTTAATCAATATGCATACCTGAAGCTGTCATTTCTACAAAATGTGTTGGAAACTTGAACTACATTGTTCAAATGAAGTATCTTTTAAAATTTATTTTTAATAATTTCATGATTTCTGCTCCATATTCTCTTGGAGGGCACTTTTGGCTCTGTTTCTTTTCAACAAGCAGGCAGGTCCCTCGACCACTCTAACAATGAAATAGGTAATTAATTTTCATGTTGGTCAGCTTGAAGTTATAAGGAAGATTTATATGATGTGAAGTGATTTTATACAATGTAAAAATGAAATTCTGATGAAAACCTTGTGAAACATGCTTTGTGTCTCTTTAGTGGAATCATCAAGCAAGTCAAACTCAAGCTTAATTTAGCTAGGGTCATAATTGGTTCTAGATCCTTTTTGTGTTCTTAAATATGTGTTTTACTAGTTTGTGAAATACTGGGAAATAAAGAATTTTGTACATGTGTACAGTGTCTTTTGTGACTTCAGGAAGTCCCAAATTGAGCAAAGTGTTTTACAGCCAATGAGGTAATTGTTAAATACAATCAGTATTGCAGGAAGCATGGTCGCACAGTGAGGTCCCACAAGTAGCACTGAGATAATGACCAGCCACTCTTTTATGATGTTATTTGAGTGATAAATATTGGCCAGCATACTGGCAATACTACAGTGCCATGAAGTAGTGCAATAGGCTCTTTTATGTCTACGTAAGAAATAAAGACACCATTTGCCCTAATATCCCATATGAAACACAGTATAGCAATCTCTTGTTATTGCACATGTGTTGGTTTAGATTCTGAGCTCCAGTCTCTTGAGTGAAGCTGTGACAGAAGTGCCACCGTTGAGCCATGGAGGATACTATTGAAGTGTGTAGTTTCTAAGGTATTTGGGATTATGACTGCTCATTTTTCACACTTTTCAATTGTTTGGGTATGTTTCATTCAAAGTTGCAGTACTTAGCATTTATGCATATTATTCTAGCATTGGTAACTGCACTTCAATTAGAACAATACCAACTCGTCGTGCTCATCACTTCCTTCAAAGGGCTTTGATATTGCTCTTTTTCAAACAAGTAGCAAGCAGATTATAGCCAACTCTGAGATGCATGAACCAGCTTTTTGTATTAGTTTCAGAATGAACTCCGTATCTACACTTCCTATGCCGGTGTAACCTGAAAAATGCCTTCTACTCGGTCAGATTTTTTTTATCTGTATAAGATATAGATGGTACCAAAGTCAACTTTAAAGAAGGAGATAGAACAAAACTCTAAAGCTATCCATTTTACGTATGAAATCCTCCAGGTTTACAGTGGTATATTAGCTATTGGATCATTGTCAGACTTGCAGAGGAGGCAATGGTAATAGTTTTTGAAGGGAGACAGAAGCTGTGCAAAGACTTGAGTGAATGGACCTAGTTGCTTTGGGGGTAATCAGCAATAACATTGAAATGTGTCAATAACCTCATGATAGATATATACATGACTGTGTCTGAAATCTGTTGATTTTTCCTTTTTTGAAAAAAACAATCTGCGTATTGCTCCCCCTCCCCGAATTCCTTATTGTGACCACAGCATAAAAATAATCAAATTTGTCTGATTGTTCTTTTCCATGTTTCAGGAAAGGTGAGGTTTCATTTTGTGAGTGCTCTAAATCCACCTTTCTCCAAAAGTGATGTAGGTGTCCATAATTGCAACACTCCTATTCCTCATCTCCTGAAGGATGAATTTACAAGTATTAATTATTATACTTGCATTCATCAGGCACACAATCCTTTAATGGTTTTATCAAATCTTGGAACAGGTAGATAAGCCATTGCATTATTTTGTTAAAACTGTTGTTGTTGATCTCTTTTTTTTAATCCAAACCAATCAAACCTGTATAATTTACTGTTTAAGATCGCTTGAAGTTGTGAATCTTTTGAGACCATGTTTAATTTTATTTTGAATGAAATACTTCATGCTTAATATATTGCTCTCTATATCTTTGCACATAGTAGGTCAGTTAGCTCCTTCAGCCTTTTTCATCCATCAATGAGGTCACTGCTAATTTGTCACCTTACCCCTCATATCAGCTATAACCGATACTAATTGATGTCTCTGGTAAACAATTGTTTGGTCATATAGAGCTTGAATAGTGTTGAGACAGAGACAATGTTTATAAAAACTTTTATTTTGTACTTATCTGGCCAAATAAATCAAGATCTCCAATAAACTAAAAACGGGACAAATCCAACTCTGCCAACTACTGTCCCATCAGTTTATTCTCAATCTTTGGTAACATAATGGAAAGTATCATCAACACGGTTATCAAGCAGTACTTGGTTCGTGATAACTTTGTCGAGTGATGATCAGTTTGTGTTCTAGCAGGATCACATGGGTCCTGACTTCAATATAGTCTTGGTTCAAACATAGACAAAAGAGCTGATTGCCAGGGATGAGGTGAGAGATTACTCTTGACTGAGTGTGGGATCAAGGAGTCAATGGGAATCTGGAAAACTCCACTGTTTGGTGTCATATCTGACACAAAGGTTAGGGTTGTTCGAGGTCAGTCATCTCCGCTTCAGGGGATCTGTGTATGACTTTCTTGGGATAGTGTCCTGCTCCCAAACATATTCAGCTACTTAATCAGTGACCTTCCCTCTTGGAGGGTCATGTGCGTACAAAATGTTCATCACCATTTGCAACTCATCAGATACTGCAGCAGACCATGTCTAAGTGCATCAAGATGTGAAAAATATCCAGATTTGGGATGGCAGTAGCAAGTATTTTCACACCATACTAATGCCAGGCAGTGATCATCTCTAACAAGAGAGAGTCTAACCATCACCATTGCTGAATCCTCTACTATCAAGATCCTGGAAATCACCATTGATCAGAAACTGAACTGGACTAACCATATGAATGTGTAGCTACAAGGACTGGTCAGAGGTGAGGAATCCTACAATGAGTAACTCGCCACTTGACTTGACTTTCCAAAGTCTATTCACTGCTTCCCAAGGCATAAGAGAGGAGTTTGATGGAACACTCCCCACTTGCTTAAATGAGTGCAGCTCCAACAACAGTTAGGAATCTTCACACCATTCAGGACAAGGTGATCTATTTGATTGGCACCACATCAGCAAACACCCGCTCCCCACCACTGACTCTTACTAGCAGTAGCATGTCACATTGACAAGATGCACTGCAAATATTCACCAAGACTCCTTCGCTAGTACCTTCCAAACCCACAGCTGCTATCATTGAAAAAGACAAGGGCAGAGATACATGGAAGCAATCTGCAAGTCCTCCTCCGAACCGTTCACCATCCTTAGCTGGAAATATATATTTATGTTCGTTATTGCTGAGTCAAAAATCCTCCCTAACTGCACATGGGTTTAGCTAATCAAAATGGATTGTAGCAGTTCAGGAAGGCCACACACTGCAATCATTTCAAGCTGAGCAATAAAGGCTGGCTAGCCAATAATTACCACCCTCTATGAATTAATTTTTATGAAGTGATGGAGCAACCATAACCCTCAGTGGTTGAGAATTCTATAGGTTCACTGTCCCTGCTTGAAGTTATTTGTTTTATTTCCGATCTATGTGATTGCCTAGAGTCAATGATATAAAGCATCAGTCTCTCATTGTTGGAGAATACTCTGATCCCAGAAAGTGGTGAATCTTTCTGTATTACTTCCAATATGGAGGCCAATTGTGCGCACACTACTCGCAAGTGTAGTCTCAAAGCTATATACAATTGTAACAAATTTCTTTTTTGCCTTCTAAACCATTCCGCCAGCCACTCCCCCCAACCCCATTCTTCCAATAATAGGTCAGCATTCATGTGCCTTTCTAATTGCTTTCTGTAGTTTTGTCTTCATATGTACACACTCTCTGAACATCAATGTTTAGAAGTTTCATACCTTTTTAGAAAAAAAACGCATTTCTATTTTTATGACCAAAGCGAATAGCCTATCACTTCTTTGCATTATGCTTCATTTCCCACTTTGTTTCTTAATCACTCAACCTGTCCGTACCTCTTTGGTAAGCTCTTGGTTGTCCTCCTCACAGTTTACATTCTAATTTGTTTTGTTTCATTGGCAAATTTACTATGTCTCTTTAACGTAATCCTTGCACCATTTCACTTTGCACAACCTGCCAGTTTGAAAGTACTGTTTTTCCCCTGCAGTATATCTGTTCATTAACCAGTCCTCAATCCGTATGTTAAAACATTACTCCTACTTCCATGAGTTGTTGTTTAATAATCTTTTATATGCACCTTTTCAAATGCTTTTGGAAATCTAAACACATTACATCAACTAGCTTCTCTTTATAAACAGTGCTCACTATAGCTTCTAAAATTTAGTAAATTTTGCAAGTGAGATTGATTTACTTTTCACGAAGCCTTGTTTGGTTCATTTTTACCATACAATGATTTTCTAAGTGCATTGACTTTAGTTAGGTATAATTTTTTTTTGCTAGACTTGGCTATATGACTTTCAAATTTGATATAGAATTTAATTACATTATGATGACTTAATTGTTCCTTTTACTGTACGATTAGTATTGAATGCTGCCTTATGACATCAATGCTTTCTTATGTCTGGAAATCAGAACCTCTGTCATTTTTGTTTTGAAGCAAGGCTATAATAAGGTCTGGAACTAAGTCATCCTGATGAAATTCAACTGTCTTTAGTGAACAGTTTATTGGTGAGTAAAAAATGCTTGATAACATTGTTGATGATTCTATTCATCACTTAGTCAATAATTAAGAGTAGGCTGACGGGTCACTTGGCTGGATTAAATTTGTTCTGATGTTTGTAAATCAAATAGCAGGGCAATTTCTCACATTGTAGAGCAGAATAACTTTTGCTCCTTACAACTGTGGCCGTGCAAGACGAAAAATGGCCATGAAAGTAGTGGATTGCCAACTCATCAATAACTGCAGCAATGTGCCTCTAATGATTTTCTTTGGAATGTGTGTGTGATTTGACATTTAAGGCTCCTTTTGAATTTTGTTGCATGACTATGAAAATCCCATCTTAACTTGCAAAGCTGACTTTTACTTCACCTGCATTGGATCTTCGGAGCTGCTACATGCTGATAAAATTTGGATGGAACACTGTTTCAGTGCTTGCGGTTGTTGGAGTTCTGTCATTTGCTCCCTGGTAAATTGTTGCAGGAGTTCCTCTGGGTCAATAAGTTTTGTTTTATCAACCTGTTCAGAGATGTTATTTCACACCCCTGAAGCAGGTGGAACTTGAACCTGGGCTTCCTGGCAGAGACGTTGGGACTCTACCACTGAGAGACAAGAACCAGTTCCTCAGGGTAGTGTCCTAGGACCAACCATTTTCAAATGCTTCATCACTGACCTTCCCTCAATAATGAAGTCAGAAATGGGGAAGTTTTGGGCTCATGGTTAATGCTGGCTAATATTGCTGGCCTAAAAATCTAGTAAATCTCACAAGTGAGATTGTTTGATTTACTTTTCACGAAACCTCGGTTATTTCTTTGTTACCATACAATGATTTTCTAAGTGCATTGACTTCAGTTAGGTACAATTTTTTTTTTCTAGACTCGACCAAATGACTTTCAAATTTGATATAGGATTTATTTACATTATGATTTAATTGTTCCTTTTACTGTAAGATTAGTAGTTAATGCTGCCTTATGACACCAACACTTTCTTCTCATGCCTGGAATTCAGTACTCCTATCACTGTTCTCAGCCTATATCAGGGGTATGATTTGGGATTTGATATGACCACTTGTGGTTATTGCATAAATGTTTATTCTACTGTAAGTGATTATCTTATAATGAAGGATGGGAGTGAGGTTGATTTTCAGTGTATGTGTTTCCATGTAATTAAAGGTAGAAAGTGCTCATTAAACTTCTGTGTATATGCAAATGGCTGTAATACTTCAATGGAATTCTGGGAAATTTATCCAAAGCATATAGTTGTTTCTGTATATGTTATGGTTTTGTCTGATTCCTAAGTCTTTCGTGTTTTTTTCCTTTCTACAAGGTAGTGTCCAAATGCAGATCTGTATAAAGGGGCTTATATTTTGTTTAAATTTGAAAACGTAAGTGCTGAGTCAGTAGGCCCTGGCTATAAGTTTGGCTCCGATAGCATATTGTTATGAATGTCAAATCAGGCATCTGTTCTATTGGACTTAAACTCAGGTTTTTTTCTGTTCTTAAACAGTGTGTCCTCGAGCCCTTCTCCCTTTTGTCCCCATTTCCCACTTTTGCACATGCATGCCAACTCATACCACACCACCCCATGGTCCTATATACCCACTATACCAACTTAATGCTACATCTGCCCACACCCTTCACCCTTTTGATCTTGTATGCTCTATGCCTAATATCTAATGAGTAGGACTAAAGAATATGTTGGAATTAAATAAAATTCTACATTTCTATTACAAAATTGGATTTAAAAAAAAAAGCCTTTTTGTCATGAAAGCCCATCCAATACATTTAAATCGATTCAATACTAGTGCGCAGCTGATGGTGTTGTGTCGATATTTCTGGGTTTACAATCCAAATCCGTAAGCTAACCTTCTGCGATTATGGTTTGAAATTCATGGTGGTACAAAATCTGGGGATAAATTGCTGGTTGAATTGCAACTTTGTAACTACTGTCGATTTGTCATAAAAATAAACTAGATCACCAATATTCTTTTAAGGAGGAAATCTGTTCTCCTTGCCTGGTCTGACCGACTTGTGACTCCAGACCACACAACTGTTGACTCTGAACTACCTTCAGGACAATAGCCTAGGCAGTGACCGACCCATGAAAATTTAAAGGAATCAAACATATGTTTTCAGATACAACTTACATCAGTTCGAAGAGGTTATTAAAAACATTAGCTAACTTTGTGGGATCATAAGTACAGATGTTTTATTGTTCATGGATATGTCCCTGTCCAAATGGAGTGTTAAGGGTGGAGACTCATTATGCAAATGTGAAAGGTCAGGTGACTAACACTATAAAGTTTGTGTTTTTTAATTAAACAGCAGTTGAAATTGCTAGCAAACATCATTTTCAGCTCTGGCAGTTAAATGTCTGGCTGTTTGAATAACTTGATAGCTTGCATACCTTATCTGCTCTTCAATAGTATTTTAAAAGTTCATAACTCATATGTTGGACATCAATGAAAATGGGGCTTTGGTTTTAAGCTTGCTCGCTGAGCTGGTAGGTTTGTTCTCCACCTTCTGTCCCCATGCTAGGTAACATTATCAGTGAGCCTCAGATGAAGCCCTGGTGTTTTGTGTCCTGCTTTCTATTTATGTCTCTTGGTCTGTTGTAGTCTGTTCCAGTTCTTCTGAGAGGTTGGTAAATGGGGTCCAAATCGATATGTTTGTCAATGGATTTCTGGTCTGAACTCCAGACCTCGGAATTCCCATGCGTGTCTTTGTTTAGCCTGTCCCAAGATTGATGTATTGTCCCTGTTGAACTGGTGTCCCTCTCTGTCTTTGTGTATGGATACTAGTGAAAATTGGTCAGGTCTTTTGGTGGGTAGTTGGTGCTCATGTATCCTGGTGGCTAATTTCCTGCCCGTTTTGTCCAATGTAATGATTGTTGCAGTCCTTGCAGGGTAGTTTGTATATGATGTTTGTTCTGCTGGTGGTTGGGAGCTGTTTCAGTGTGGTTGTAGGTTTGTGGGCTACCATGATGATTAGGGGCAGTAGTAGTCTGGTCGTCATCTCTTTAATGTATGGCAGGGTGGCTAGAGTCTCTGGGTGTGTTGTGTCTTCAAATTTTCTCCAAAATCACAAGGGAATGGAGCTTGTTTGAACTAATTGCTGAGTTTGTGGTCCCACCAAGTATGGTTTTTCCACTTGTAAGGATCAATTCATTGCACCTCTCTGTCTCTCTCTCTCTCTCTGTCTCTCTCTCTCTCTGTCTCTCTCTCTCTCTGTCTCTCTCTCTCTCTGTCTCTCTCTCTCTCTGTCTCTCTCTCTCTCTGTCTCTCTCTCTCTCTGTCTCTCTCTCTGTCTCTCTCTCTCTGTGTCTCTCTCTCTGTGTCTCTGTCTCTCTCTCTTTCCCTCATATATCTTTCAATCCCCATATCCACCCTATGAAACTGTGGTGATGGTCACAGTATTTAAAAAGACATAAAAGGTGCAGAAACTTTTTCTAATTTGGAAACCTGACAGTCTCATAAGAATACGTACACTTACATTCAGTGTTATGAGCTTAAAGGAACCAAATTGGGTGCGGTAGTGGAGGACCTTGCATTTCTGAATGGGATGTCCTGGATATTACTGTTTTTGCTTTGGATTTATGTAAGTAAATCAGATTCAGAAACTTAACTTGTTAGTTTTGTAGATAAATTATGGGGAAATGGTGGAGTCATAAGGAGGCAGCTGAATTTACAGGACACGTGGACAAAATTTGTAAATGGGCAGACCAATGTAACAAAGTAAAAACATAAAGAGCAACTTGAATATTCCATAAATGGTGTTGAATTGCAAAATAAGTAGTTGTAGGAAACCTTGGAGTCTTGTTAGGCTTGATGCTAAACATGTCCAACCAACCAGGCCAATAGCATTTGATACATAAGCAAAACAGTAGCATTTTAGTCAGGAAGTGGTGGTTAAACTGCAGAGACTGGTCAGATTACACCTTTCTATAAAGTTCAACATGCTATTTTAAGAATGATGAAGTTGATAGAAAGGTGTATAATCTGACCAGTGAATGAAACAATGAACGTTTCTGTTGACTGGACAGTCAAGTCTGGGTATTGTTACCAAGAACAAAAACTAAACTGAAAATAATAAGCTATAAGTATGAGAAAGCAGATTGTTTTAACAAGCATTGCTTAGGTTTGGAAACTGGTGTCATCTCTGTATATCATCCAGGCATAATAAAATCCATGGAAAATATTGAAAGTAACATCATGTTTTGTTTGGCAACTTTGCATTTTCAAAGAAGAGAGTGGTTTACGTGTAGAATGACCTTCCTGCGGAAGTGATGGATGTGGACACACTTAACAATGTTTAAGAGGCAGTAATTAATTACATGAATAGGAAAGGTTTGGAGGTATGAGTCAGAAGCAGACAGGTGGGACTAGTTTAGTTTAGGATTATGTTTGGTATGGACTGGTTCCGTGCTGTGTGACTCTGACTCGATAACACTTTTATTTTGCATTAAAATTCAAAAAAAACTTCTGTTCAGTTGACCTTTCACTGTGCTCATGCTGATCAGAAAGTTGTTTCTTATTAGTAGTTTTTAATTTGGGATACTTTAAGTTACAACATGAGAAATATTTGTCACTTAATTTAATGTTTGTTTTCCCATTTGCTGGATGTTTGACAAGTTTTTAAAAAATAATCAATTGTCGTCTTTTTATCCAGACAGAAATAGCGAAACGTCTGAATACGATTTGTGCACAAGTGATTCCCTTTCTGTCTCAGGAAGTAAGTAAACTCATTGAATTGTTCAGTTGTTTAGTTGCATTTCTGTTCTGTGTTTTGGTAATGATTATTGTGAATATCTCTGTTACTGTTTTGGGAGGAGTGTTTTTTAGTGTAAGTTCTAATATAACATGATGAGTACTGTAGTTCATGTAAATTGCAAGGGGAAACTAATTTGCCAAATATTAGAACTTGCCATTTTTTTAATGCCTTTGTTTTAACTGTATTTTCCTCATTTCACATTTTTTGGTTTCAAAACTATTCACAAGGAAAAAGAATTATAGGTTTTTTCACTTTTTACATCCTCATCAGTAGTCCCAAAGGAACTGATAAGAACTGAGTTCCCTAAACAAATTAGATTGTGCCAAAACTATCCCTACACATGTGTAAATGCACATGCAAGTACCTGCACACCTGTCACACATATGCACACATGCACATAATTGCATTTATGTGGTGTCATGTGCATACTGACCAATTCAACTTTGATTCCTGGTCCTGTAGAATTAATTGATCTCAACCAGGATATTAATCCATGTTACAATAACCCTTCAGTCTTGATCAATACTGTGCTGTTTGGTGGAAGTGGTGATGAAAAGAGACAACCCAGTGATTTTCTTGTTGTCTGTCCACTGACTCCTGCTGGGTATTTGTTGTTATTGAACGATGGTACAGCCCAGTTCAGTTAAAAACTTCACTGACACTTATTGTTGAGGCTAACACAGACCGATAGGGCATTTAATTGAGGCTTCTCTTGCTGCATCTGTGATACTGTACTCTGGTGTATTAATGTGGGATGCTGCTTGACTTTGAATTTGGTCTCTTATGTTTTGATATATACAGTTCCTCTTTTGTACAACACCAACATAATAAATGAAATGAATTCCATCTATATTTCAGTTTTCTAAATGCAACAGGATTTATTTATGAAGAATAATAATTTAACACAAGAATTTTCTTTCTGTGAACCAGCATCAACAACAGGTGGCACAGGCTGTAGAGCGTGCAAAACAAGTGACCATGGCAGAGTTGAACAGCATCATCGGGGTACGTGGGCTTCCCAGTCTGCCTCTTACAGTGTGTATACTATCTTTTCACTTACTTTTATTTATATATTGTATGCTGGTGCTTTAGGATAATATACTTAGTATATTTTATTTTCTATTCCATAAAATAATGTTGTCTTTGATACTAAGTGAAAATCTGTAATTAATCTTTGGTAATTATAGTTTCTAATAGATAGTAAAATTTTAGCCAGTCAATTTGCTTGTTGATCAAGGCATTTCTTGTGTCTCATACTGTGTCTTTGTAACTAAAACATTCTGACGCAATGGTCAATTTTGCACAATTTTTATGAAATGAGTCCTGTCAGTATTGGTGCTTCTGATTTTATTCTCCTTCCCTCTATCACGTTAGCCATGAGAATGGATTTTGTAAATTTTGATACTTTCGAAGTTGCTGAAACAACCCACTTCTATTTTAATTTGCTTCATGCATGAGAGGATTTGGCAAATTCAAGTTACTCATTTATCAATTTATGCTAATTGCCTGTGTGAAGATGCCCTGCTGGTTTTTATAGTTCTCTGAGGCACTTTGTAATGATAATTAGACATGCCATTGTAAGGATTAACACTGGCAAAGACCAATGACATCTTTAGACAAAGAGACTAGTTAATCCATCTGGACTCAAAATTACATTCCAACTGAAGATTGAAAAATAAAGGCGGTGGATTAGTGCTGATAAATGAATTGTGTATTGCTTGAAAAGTTTTCTTTCATCATTTCTCAATTATAGATCTACAGTTAGATTGCCTCTGGTAAAGTATTGGCAGTCAATTAGATGAGAGAAACTGACGGGTGACCTTCATTTTATTTTTAGTGATTTTGTTCTAAAACAATGTCAATGACATTTAGGAATACATTTTTCATGCCGTTTTAGCTGTACATTACTATTGAGATTTTCAGTAAGTTATAACCTTCACACACATTCCTTCTAACTTCTAACCCTTCTGCCTCTCCCATGCTCTCTTCCCTTTTATCTTCATCACCATCTCTAGTCCCCACTTCCCTGCATCTCTCTCAATTTATTTTAGTCTTATCATATTGGAACTGCAAAACATTTGTTTGGGCTGTACAACAATTGCTCCAAGCTCTCTTTTATCCCCACTGAAGACATAAACTCCACAATAAGAAATAATTTATATTTGTGTCCTATGATTTCTAAGCAATATCATGCTCTTAAAGAAATGGACAGGGGAGTTTTGAATGAGCTGAGGTTTAGAGGTGGAATAACATACTTTGTATGGAAAGCTTATGAGCTAGGAAGCTCTGTTTGGATCTAACAGGATTTTGTTTGCAAACTGTGTGGTTATGCCTGAGGTAACCATGGAGAGGAAGTAGTTGGTAACCAGCTCATGAAGTTTCTAATGGGGACCAGAGATGCTGGCTTTGATTTTCCTAATACTTTGTCATTGGAGGTCACTGTTTATTCATAACTTGATTGTCAGGCATGAAAGTTAAGAGCATATGCACCATTCTGCTGGATTTTACTGTTAATGTGCACTGGTACAGAAGCGGGAAAATCTCGCTAATGTTTCTTTCCTGTTTTCATGGTATACAAATCATTAAAGAAACTGATGTTCTATGAATCACTTTACCTCGTCGTATTTTAAAAATTAAAAATGGACACAGTGTAACTTCAAAATTATATAAATTGGCAAGAGTATTTTTTTTTAAAATGTTGCTTGTGCTCACTCATAATGTACTTAGTAATTTACTCATTTTAGTGTTGTGCCAAATTTTGGAAAAGCCAATTCATGCAGACCTCTCTGGGTTTGGTCTTAAGTTAGAAAAGTGACATTGCTTGCTAAACTAAATCAATAATTTCCAAACAATTTCTGATATTGTCCCCTAACTAAGCAATATAGCTTAATCTGTTCCATTCTGTCGTTTGTGTTCTGTCAAAAATTAAATGGCTATTTTTATAATTATTCTGTGTGCTGCAATTCAATTTGTGCCCTAACTTGTGCATCATTTTTGCTTAAAGAGGAACTGGTGCACCCTGACAAACCAGAACAGCATAAAATTGGGTTGACAAATCTCAGGACCTTTTTGCTCTGTCACTGAACATGCAATGTGTCAACCTGTCTCCTAAGGGGAAACAGACAGCAGAAGTCTATCTATTTGTAATAGCAGCAGCTGCAGTGCAAATAAATGCTGATCCATTTTATGGCAGCTGCCTGCATCACAAAGGGACATGACCTAGTGTAAAGGACAATGAGGATTATCCACTAAAAAACACTCTTAATTATATTAAGAATAACTGAAAAAGAAAAGTCCTAGTGAGGTTCATTTCTAGGAAAGACCTAAGTGTTTTGTAGATTAGCAGAGAATCTAAGTTCCTGCATTATGTTTCGTTTTAGACTGATTTCATTTATCCCTCTTCGCAAAGTGTACATTTTGTTGGTTGCTATTAATGGTAATCACCTTGATTAGCAATGCTCATGATGTGTCCATTTTCTTCCTCTCATTGTGCAGACAAATCTATAAAAATGTTAATAGAATTTAGCTAGCATTGATATGTACAATTAGGTATCTGGTACTTCATGAAGAAAAGATTTCATACAATTAGATTTGACTAGAGAATCAAGAGGTGTTGGATCATTTTTATCTGCCTTCCACCCAACCATTGACCTATTTCCCTCACTTGTATTAGCATCCACTCTCTGTATTATGATGAGATTCAGTGAACAGAGTTAACTTCTTGAAGGTGCATTCTGTAGTAATTGGTCAATTTCATGATCTATTAATAATCAGACTGAGCTAAGTGGCTGTCGTGACATTTACATGTTTATATATAAAAATAATGAAAAGTGGCTTTAAGTATCCTCCCAACAATGCTTAATGATGCAGGGGCATGGTCTATGGGAAGGGATGAAGCAAAAGAAAGGACAAAGGTAAATTGAAGTTCAATTGATTGTAGTTTTTGACTTACTCCGGTTTCAATGCAAGATGAAATAAATTTGACTTGTTTAATAGGGTTACCAACTAGACTGCTTGAAATGCGTTTAAGAGGATAGTGTTTAAGAGGATAGATGATGTTTAATGGTGAGTCATTGTAACTGCTGTGAAGAGGTTCACGACCTGTAAAAGTTTGACAGCCGTAACCTCGGAAGTCAAGATTTTGTATGTCCTATTCTAATCATATTTCAAATTGTAATTTTTGACTTAAAAGTGAAAATAATTATTCCCGTTTCCAAAATTAGAATTGATAGAATGCTACTTAAATAAAGGATTTATTGTGCTTTACTTGTTATGAATAGTTTGCTGATCAAGAAAGCATATTCTTAAACTGAGTGTGTTTCCAATACAGGTGATAGGAACCACCAGAAATTAAGGCCAAGGTGATCTATCTGCACATGTGAAATCATGCCTTTGGTGTAAACGCTGTCTTGATTGCATTTGAAACCTTCCAAAGTAGCAAACTTTGAATAATTGTGGTCTTGTTCAAATCCAGCATGCAATAATTTCTCTCCTGTTCACTGTAACTAAAGTTCTAAAATCACTTTACTTCAAGCAATATACTTTGGAACTTAGCATGAATTACTTTTTGGCTGTTGGTTCACACACTAATTCAAAGAAACACAAATAGTTTGTTTGACTCCTTTAGAATGATTAGTAAGTTTTTGAGTTGTACTTTAAATACTAAGCTGTAAATTCTATCCATTCTCCTGGTGCCTAGTTGAATCCATTTCTTTATTTTTTTTCCCTCCTTTGCCTCCTTTCCAGTCTCTTGTTTGGTGATGCAGCCTCAATCATATGAAAATGTACAATAAAATGGAAGAATTTGATTAAATGTGATGGTCAGGTTCAGTTAATGCATCTCTGCTTATCAGGAACCTGCAAACATGACCTTCTAAGATTTCGCTCCAAAGGCATTCAGCACTAAAATAGAAATGTTGGTTTTCAGATTCTTTGTATTGAGATTGACAAAGTTTTAAAATTAATTTTTGGGGGCCCATGGGTAACACTGAAAAGACATATGATTTTCTGGTTGCGATGAAAGGATCAAATCCTCACAAGGACATTATTGTATAAGGTAATGATTTAGGAAAGGTTAACAGTGGAGACCGCATTAAGCCTTAATCAATCTTATGCCACATTGTCTTGGGTGGGGAAAGGTAGAACATGTTAGGATCTCGTGGAGTAAAGACCTATATTCACAGGTCGTCTCATGATCTTGGTGATAATATTTATCTGAAAATTGTAAATTGTACCTGACTGTTATTACATAATAAATTACGTCTTTGTTAATACAAGACCCTCTTCTTGTTAACATTCAGTTGATGGCAGTGAACTATCCCAACCAGATGTTACCAATGGTTGGTATTGCAAACTAAAATATGACACAATGATCAGCGGTATGCATCATTGACTAATATGGCATAATTACCAGCAGTGAGGATAGGAATTTGATTTGGGTGTAGAGAATGAATTATGACTAACACAGAAGGACTTTAAATTTACAGCTTTAAGAACTACTCACTCAGCCAATCAAAGAAACTGCTGAACAGCTTCAGAGAAAATCCTGAAAATATTAGTAAGGGAACAAGAGCACTTAATGATTAAAAGCCTTTTACTTCTCATCCTGGTAAGGAGGGTAGAAGCAAGTGTGAGCAAGAAATTAGACCCCGTTGCTAATTACAGATCTGTTAGGTGGTGAGAATTAGGAAGAGCAGTCTAGATCAGAGGTTCAGTGACCACATATTGAAGGTGAGTAAAGATAAAAATTCCTGTTGGGCAAAGGAATATTTTTGGTTGTGGTTCAGAATAGTTAGTCTTCAATGTTAATGTGGTGGAGCCACCAGCATTAGGGGTTAGATTAGATTCCCTACAGTATGGAAAAAGGTCCTTTGGCCCAACAAGTCCACACCGACCCTCCAAAGAGTAGCCCACCCAGACCCATTTTCCTACCCTATATCTAGCCCTGACTAATGCACCTAACACTATGGGCAATTTAGTATGACCAATTCACCTGACCTGCTGTACATCTTTGGATTGTGGGAAGTAGCAAGAGCACCCGGAGGAAACCCAAGCAGATGCTTGGCGAATGTGCAAACCCCACATAGACAGTTGCCCGAGACGGGAATCGAACAGAGTCCCTGGTGTTCTGAGGCAGCAGTGCTAACCACTGAGCCACCGTGCTACCCTAAATGCATTGGACAGAACATAAAAACAATGTATTTGACTCGTACCGTGCCAAGACGATACCCAATGCACTACTCGAGGAAATTAATTATCAAGCCGACTTGAGTTTGATGGAACCGTATGAGAATGGACAGCTCATTAATTTTATGTTTGAGTGTCACTATCTTGTTAGATGTAATACCATTGGAAGAAATAGAAGTTCGAGCCTACAGAGATGAAATTGCTCTCGAGATTAAATATATTCTACAAGCGACACTGCAACACAAAAGGCATAAGATATGTATGTAATAGATAAGTAGAGAATGTATATGTAAGAGATAAGAAATTTTACACATGTATTGACTTCAGCATTTGCATGTTACTACAAGAGATTGACTGACTGGTTACAATAGACAGTGAACAGGTCAAAAGAAAGTAACTTGTGTCAATTTGTTCAAAGATACACTAACTAGATCCAAGAGCAAGTTGGTGAACAACGGTTAGAAGATTTCATTGGGTTGCCTTGACTGATGGCAAGTCCAAGGAGAAGAGACAATCTATTGAGATTAGCTGGAAGGCATAAGAAACATGCTTCATATGGGTGAGAAGAACTAATGGCCAGTAAGCCAAAATAGGCTCAAGTAAATTTGTTGAGAACAAAATCTGAGAATTCTCTGCTATTTTTGTATTGTGTTGAAGGATTGCCAGACCAAATATCCAGTGAGTTGGGTGAGGACTTTAAGCACTGATAGCATTTCACAATTCTGGGTAATTTGCTATTCTAGATGGCTGGTTATCCTCGTTTTGCTTTCGGAAAATATCTTGCAAAGGATGCACCAAGGACATTTTAGGGATCGGCAGTTGTATGTCCAGTTCAGTTAGTGGTATGGTGCCCAGAGATCTCAACAGAGATTGAACATTGGAAAATGGTCCTGTCATCACTGAGGAAAACAGCATAGTTTGCAAATCAGAATGAGCAGTACAATTCACTTAATCAATCTTTAACCGAAATTCTTCACAAACCAACACAGCTGGTGAACAATGAGTAATAGCAGGCTTGAATTTGATGCAAGATGATCAAGCTACACTGATTCAAGAAGAATATTTCAATTCTTTTCCTTCTAAGGAAGAATTATCAGTAGAAGAGCCAGGTTAGCAGCTATTTTCAAAGAGCATGACTGAGGAAGTGAACATGTTAGGTTCAACAGTAAGACAACCAATGGGCAAATTAAGATGTTTAACTGATTTACAAGTTGAAGTGAAGAGTTTACACATTACAATACAGGGATTTCTGCAGTTTGGGATTAAAGATTTACCTGCACAGATGGAAGACAGGCTGCATGTTACTTCCTGGATGTCAACACTGTGTTGGGATGATTAACATTCACAGGTTTAGGACATGGTCAAGAAAAAAAACTACCTACCACAGTGATAGAGGATTTGCCTGACTCAAAAATGGGATACCGTATAAAAGAAAATACTTACTTCAACAGAACTGCCATATTCCATAAGGAAATAATGAGTTTTAAGGTTCCCCCAGATGATGTAATGGGGAAATGGCCTGATCGTTCAGGGAAGAGTTCTGCAGAAAAATTAATTCTGGACATTAAGGGCTTTCCATGTAAGGTAATTGGCTACCTATTTAAGTGTAGGACAAAGAACACATCTAAGGTCAACTCTCTTCAAGTCAAAGACCCATCAAGTTTTCAGTCCAAAGAGGACATTCTGAAAGATTTGCAACATTTGCAGACTGCCTGACATTGTGTAGTCAGATGTTTTAGATATTTGTGAGTTTAATTTATATAAATGAATTATAAATGTTGACTATGGTGGATTGCAGGGAGACAAAACTTGGCAGAAGGGTGGAGGTGGAGTGGAGTTTTTATAAAAGATCATTGTTCTGAAAGTGTTATTAAGCTCCAATCAATCTAGTCATTCTGGCTTAATTGAAGATAAAGTCGTCATCTTGGTATCTCATTGAGTAAAGACCTATAACCACCTGTATTGTTAGCAGCAATCTTTATTTCACTAATGTGATTAGTAGAAGACTGTATAATGCAATAAACTACATAAGCTCTACCTTTATTTAAGATCAGTGTGTCTCGTTAAAAATAAGTTTGTGGCAGCAAACTGCCCAAACACAAGTTGCCAGTGTTGATTTATTATCCTAAAATCAAGTACTGCAGTCAGCAAAGCAGATTCTCTGTTTTTCAGTGACTCCTTCAGGAGTCAATTAAGCTTCTTAGACAGAGCCTTCCAAACTTGCAACCTGCATGACTTAGAAGGACAAGACCAGCTGATACATGGGAACATCTCCATTTGCAAATTCTCCTTCAAGTCATACATCATCCTAGCGAGGAACTGTATTCCTGTTCCTTCAACGTTGCTGGGTCAATATCGTAGATCTCCCTCCCTAATAACACTGTGGGTCTACCTGCACCAAATGCATTAGTTCAAGAAGGCAGCTCACCTCCACCTTAAGTACAATTTTAGCCATGCAATAATTGCTGGCCTATTAATTTATTTAAAAATGGCTTCTACAATTCGGTAGTTTCATAGCTATTTTCTGTAAACAGGCTACAATTTACCAGATATAATTGAGTTTTACAATTTATAACACAGAAATTGGATTCAGACAATCTGGATTGTTATTGAGCAACCTAGTTATTGCCAAATCTGTAGTGCATTAGGTGGAGAAAAAAAATTTCCTCAAAGAATTGAAAGCCCATTTAATTCAAAATTTAATATTTGAATTTTTTTTCCAAAAATTGTTCCTTTGAATCACTCTCGTCAAAATAAATTGCATTAAACTTACTCTCGAGTTGCCATCAGCTATGAGATATTTCCATCTTGGCATCTAACAACTCTAATGCCTTGAGTGTGAAATAAAACTGAGAATAAACTGTCATTTTGAGTTGGTGTTGCAAAATCACTTCCTAAATACTTCCACAGGACAAACAACAATAGTCTTTTTTATTATTAATCTCCAACCAGTTGTTTACGGCAGACTGTGATAGGAAATTCAACGCATCCTAATCTTGTGCTATTTGGAAATGTAAACAGAAACTTGCTAGCTCTCTTGAATATTTGAAATCTAATTAGTGTGAACCGATATTTAATTCTGCGTCCCTCAAAACTTGAATGCTGGTTGGACAGAATTAATCCTATTATCCACAATTCTATTGGGGAGACAGATCAGCCTGATGCACTTGCTGTTTGCAATGTAAAGTTCAATTCTCTTTCCTGAGTTCTAGTACTGAGGAGTTATATGTCCACGTTCTAGCTATTTTTATAAAGCCTGTTGTTAATTGCTGTCAGTTCAGCTTGCTGTACATGCATCACTGCTTCTTTCAAAGAAATTGGACACAACACTTGAGTAGTGAGCAATAGTAGTAATTGGTAAGAGGACAAAGTTGTTACTTGGGTTGTAGTGAACATAGTTCTAAATGGCATATGTCCAGTTTTTAATTAAGTGCTAATAAGCATGCTTGGTGGACCATAGTGCATACATCGACTTGCTTTGTTTATTTTCTTTCCTGGCTTGCAGCCGAGCATTAAAGTTCTCAATTATTTTGGGCATGAAGCAAATTTATATTAACTTGTTTAAGGAAACCTGTTACTGTGGAGTGGTGTTTGATGTTCTAGTATAGCTTTTTTGTTAATTAACTCATTAATTAACTCATAACAGTTCCTTATCATTTAGATATTGCCTTAAATTCAGCTGTTGAAAATGTGTTGCTGAAAAAGCGCAGCAGGTCAGGCAGCATCCAAGGAGCAGGAGAATCGACGTTTCGGGCATAAGCCCTTCTTCAGGAAATTCAGCTGTATTTTGGAAGTCATATACATTGCAATAAAATTTAAATACTTAGTTAGGATGCTTCTCAATCTTTCACCAGTCTGCATTAATGGACTGTGTTACTATCATGTACTATGCATTACTTTGTATAGCTAAATTGTTTATATGAGGAAATCTCTCAACTTCACATTTAACTACCTGTTGTGACCTGTTCTTGTACTGAGCACTGCATGTAATTGGATATAGTTTCTGTTGCAGGCACAGTCAGTGACTTGGGACCAAATTGTACCTGTTTCGAAAAGTGTACCTGCCTTCCACTCTCTTTTTGCATACGAGCAATCATAATATCTGCCATGACCCTGCAAAAACCAGACATAAAATATTCTTTTTTTAAAATGGTAACTTGGAAAAATTTGATAATGGCTGGCAATGGATTTAAAATGAACAAAATAAGCATTTTAAGCTGTATCTAAGCATTGCCTGGGTAATCTTATTTGAAATAATTGAAAACAAAAAAGTAAAAAGTGTTTTCTGGTTGGACTGTGATATGTTGGGGAGTTCTTTAGCAAATCAAACAAAAAAAACTTCCAAACCTGACCTGTCAATGCAGTTGTGTCCATTTCCGTTTTGGAGCTTTAGTGAAAGCTTGCAAATGAGTGTGTAGTGTTAATGTCAAAACCTGGTGTGAATTATTTCTGTCCTGAATAGTAGTCAGTCAGGAAATTTGGTCATTGGTCTCATTGGGATTCTATACATTTATATATTTTGTGCTGACTTATGGAACAGTGGGATACAATGATCAGTTTACGGAAAGTCATAACAAACGTTTGGGGCTTGCTGCTGGCATCTTTTGCAAGGGGATAATGTATGAATGGATGTGCAGTCGCTGCATATGGTGAGGCTTGAACAAGGTTAGATACCAGGTTCCTCAATCTAAGATGAAGTCAGAAATTACACAACACCAGGTTATAGTCCAGCACGTTTATTTGAATTCTCAAGTCTTATTCGTCGAGTGAAGGAGCAGTGCTATGAAAGCTTGCGTTCAAATAAACCTGTTGGACTATAATCTGGTGTCTTGTGACTTCTGACGTTGTCCACCCCAGTTCGTCACTGGCACCTCCACATCAGAAAATAAGAT
Source organism: Chiloscyllium plagiosum (assembly GCF_037043375.1). Taxonomy (NCBI): domain Eukaryota; kingdom Metazoa; phylum Chordata; class Chondrichthyes; order Orectolobiformes; family Hemiscylliidae; genus Chiloscyllium; species Chiloscyllium plagiosum. The sequence goes on from NW_028270140.1 coordinate 71,207,194, forward strand.
GGAAACCGCTAAAACCATTCTGCTGTTGGAACAGACATCCCTGATGGATTTAGAGGAAGTAACAAAAGCTAGACTGCTGGAATTGGCAAATGAATTCAAAGTAGAATTGTCTGCCAAAGTTCAGAAGGGAGAGATAATTGAAGTATTGGCAAATTTTATGGGATTGTTGGAAAACCAGGAGGGACTAGATTCACCAAGTGATGAGTCACTTGTGATGGAAATGATTCAATTATTAAAGCAGAGAAAAAGAGAAAGCAGTTCAAAATAGAAAAGGAACAAGCTTTTGAATAAAATAACGAAAAAGGAAACTATATGAGAAAATATAAAACTGAGTTTCAGAGAGAAAAGGAATAAGAGGAAAATGATGAATATCATCTTACAATTCGAACGAAAAAGATGCTAGATTCTTACAAAGGCTGAAATGATGAAGACTTTAGTCATAATACAAAGTCCAGTAGAGGGACAGGATGTCAAAGCATTCTGCCTGTCATTTGTGAAAATAGCAAAAGAAATGAAGTGGCTAAAGGAAAGCTGGATGGTGCCCAGTGCAAAGCTATTTTTCAGGTAAAGCACATGAAGTCTATGCATCACTGTCAGAAAAGATTGCTATGGACGATGACACTGTAGAAAGGCAACTCGGTTTGTATGAGTTGGTTCCTGAAGTGCACAAGTAAAAGGTTAGAAGTCTGAGGAAGAAAGCTGAATGAACATATATCAAATTTAAAACGGTAAACCAAAGTAATTTTGAAGCTCTCCGACATTAAAATCTCACCTATTTTTGCAGTTAGAACACGTTGAGGACTAAGGGTTGCAACTGCTAAATAAGCAGCAACTAAATAAATGGCTGACATAAAACTAAACTGCTTTTCAGTTGCCGTCATAAATTTGAAGGATAAAGGATGCAAGAATGAAATGAAGACTAGTGGCCAGGATAAGAAAGACAAGTCTATGAATGCCCAAAATCCCCTCAGCTCAGAAGAATAGGTGCTGAGAGTGGAGGTGAAAATTGAATGCCTAAAGATTTCTGTTGTGATACTGTCAGGCACCTTCACATAGAATGCTAGGTGTTGAGTGGGAATTCTGTGGGTATTTTGCGGTTGTTAGTGAGCTTTTTAAACTCATTCTTGGAATGAGGGCATCGCTGGCTAAGCCAGCATTTATTGTCCACCCCAGACAACAGTTAAGAGTTAACTACATTGCTGTGGCTCTGGAGTCACATGTAGTATAGACTGGGTAAGAATAACAGTTCCCTATCCTCAAGGCATTAGTGAACTGTTTTGTTTTCCCCAACAATCGACAATGGATTCATGATTATCATTAGACTCTTTATTCAGATTTTTATTGAATTCAAATTTCACCATCTGCTGAGGCAGGATTTGAACCCAGGTTCCCAGAATGTTACCTCAGTCTGGGTTAACTGTCCAGCAATAATATTAGGTTGTCACTTCCCTTAGTCCTAATAATAAACTCGAGGAAAATACCATCAATCAAATTGTAGCTTTAATTACAGCCAGAAAGTTAGAGGTAAGTATTACCATGAGTGCAGGAGAGATTAATAAGTTAGATGAATGAGTTAAAGAAGGAGAGAGAGGCCTTTTTTCTTCAAATGATACAGTCAAACCATAACTCTATTCAGAGATTCTCAAGCTCTCTCGCTGGAGAGGGATATATTTTCCTTCCAGAGAATGGCATTCATTGGCGGAGCTTTGATAAACTGGCTAAGTGGAGAGATGCCCCGTTCCATTGTAAAATAAAATGCAATTGAAGTGTAGCTTGTTGTCCAGAACAATGAAAGGAGGAGTTGTTATGGGCCGTGCAGTGGCTTAATGGTTAGCACTGCTGCCTCACAGGATCCCAGGTTCGGTTCCAGTCTCAGGCAACTGTCTGTGTGGAGTTTGCACGTTCTCCCTTTGTCTGCGTGGGTTTCCTCCGGGTGCTCCGGTTTCCTCCTACAATCCAAAGATGTGCAGCTTGGGTGAATTGGCCATGCTAAGTTGTCCATAGTGTTAGGTGCATTAGTCAGAGGGAGGCAGCTTACTCTTCGGAGGGTCGGTGCAGACTTGTTGGGCTGAAGGGCCTGTTCCCACACTGTAGGGAATCTAATCTAATCAAATAACTTAGGAATGGAGTTGACTTCATATCTGTAATGATTTGGTGATAGTTCAACTGTAATCATGAAAGCCCAAATGGGGTTAAAGTGACAGAACAATTACAGGAATAGGTTCTTGGTACTACTTGATCACATGGTGACCAAACCAACCCTAACCGTCATTCATTTATAGAGATCAAAGTTATGCCAAAAATAGGGGAGCTAAAACTTTCTTTAAGAATGTGGATAATTCAAAGGAAGTGCTTAATAGCATAGAAAATGGATCCAAAGTTAAATAAGTTAATAATCTGATGAGGAAATGGACACACCCTCAAATACCTGTGTATGAAGAAACAACACTTACTCATCAGAGAGAGATACCACCCAAATACTGTAAGAGTTACTGCAAGTAGCGCGTGAAAATCCTATGCAGGGCATATTGGAATATAGAAAACCCAAGCATTGATACCTGGCAAACTTAAACTTCCAATTAACAGTGTAATCTCATACCAAAGTTCTGAGATTATGCCTTCAATTCTTTAAGTAATGAATGAGCAAGTTTGGTTATAAAACTGTTGAAGTCTACTGTCTGTCATTTACAAACATGATGCGCTTTGGAAAGATACCATCCGGTCTCAAAAATCACGATTAAGGTATATTGTCATGGATGCCGACACGATTAGGTCAAAGGACTAGATTTCTTGCTCATTGCTACCAGAGATACCCCAAATGAATTTTCTGGGTTTGGCACATTTGAATTGATCTGTATCCATGAGATGAGAGAATTGATCTGTATCCATTAAAGCTGTTTAAGAAGACTTTTTAAGGCGATAAGAGGAATTCTGACTGTTAGATTACATGTGTGTTTCTAGAGAGATTGGCAGGAGCATCTAAAATGGCACAAGAGCATTTGGAAAAGGCACAAACACACTGAAAGAATGGGCAGACAAACCTGCATATATAGAATTTCAAATAGGAGAAAAAGTGTTAGTATTATTACATTTTAATAAGATTAGTCTCTGAAGATGAAATTCAGTGCTACGTGCAAATTGATTAGGAGAATTATACCAATGACTTACCTAGTAAATATTCATGATAGCAGGAAGAAAAATCTGTTATGTCATGGTGAATATGTTAAAATGATCTCATCACAGGGAGATAGATGAGAAAGAGCAAGTATGCCAGGTGGTAAGAGTACAGGACTATGACAGATTCACAAAGAGTAAGGTTGGAGGAGAGGTAAACCATTCATAATAGAAACTTCCAAAAATTTGACTACTTAATGTTGAAATACTGGGACAGTTAAATAACATATATGGAGAAAAGACAACAGGAAGACCCAGTAAGGTTACTTATGAAATTCAAGAAAATCTGTGTAGTTACACTGGATATACTGTATTGGCCAGATGTGATGTGAATGTTGACAAAGCAGTACTGATGAAATTTCTCTATTATTTTTGAATGAAAATAGAGATTCAATATGTGCTGGAAAATCCTTTGATGAAGATCACTGTTATTGGTTCCTAAACTGGATGTGTTCACTAGATATTAAGTACAAGAGATTGGAGAAAAGTAAATGCAGTAACAAAATCAAATTAATTCCCAATTCCTCAGTGAGAAGGTTATATTGATAAGGTTGGCACTGCTTCATTCCTTTCTAAGATTAATCGATTTAAAGGGTACTGACAGGTATCAATAACTTCAAACACTAAGAAGATTTCAGACTTTGATATAATCCATTTGTTTTACCAATTTTGAGTGATGCATTTGGGTCTAACAATCTCCAGCTATGTTTCAAAGACTTGTGAATTAGGTTGTAGCTAAAGTACCTAGCTATATAGTTTATTTAGATGATATTGTAATGGGAACTTTCTCACTAACAGCACTGTGGGTACACTTGCACTGAATTAACTGCAGTACATTCTAAAGGGCAACTAGGGATGGGCAATAAATGCTGACCCAGCAAGCAACATCCATGCCTGATGAATAAATAACAATTTAAAAAAAAAACACTAACACTTGGGGCGAAAAGTAAAGCAACTAGAAGACTTGTATGTAATTAAACTTATCTGGCTGTGTAATAAATCACACCAAGTGAATTCACAAAATTGGGGTTAATTTTCCTAAACATGCCTGTGCCCTGAGATAAGTATTGAAAGCTTTGATGGAATTCCCCATTCCTAAAATTAAATAGAAAATCATGATATTTCTGGGAATGTGTAGGTTGTATCAGAAATTTGTGTCTAACTTTAGCACAACAGCTGGATCTTAACAGATTTGTTATGGAAACAAGCAATGATAGTATGATCAGCAGAGTGCCAGAAAACCTTTGAGAAGCTTTGGGAATTCTAATCCTAATAAATGAACTGGCATTAGTACAACGTGGAAACGACATGTTATTCCTGAAAAGTCGCCTCCTTAATATCTCGGGGCTGTGCCAAAATTGGGAGAGCTGTCTCACAGACTAGTCAAACAGCAGCCTGACAATTGTCTGAGAGTCTGTGGGTATGACTATCTCTCAGACAGCGCAATCACCATTCTTGGATATGTCCTGTACCAATGGCAGGACAGACTCAGCAAAGGTGGAGGCACGGTGGTATACAGTCAGGAGGGAGTTGCCCTTAGAGTCCTCAACATTGACTGTGGACTTCATGATGTTTTATAGCATCAAGATAAACATGGGCAAGGAAACCTGTTGATTACCATATACTGTACTCCCTTGTCAGATAAGTTAGTACACCTCCATGTTGAACAACAGTTGGAGGAAGCACTGAGGGTGGCAAGGGCATAAAATGTACTCTGGGTAGGGGATCTCAAATGTCCACCATCAAGTGTGGCTCAGCGACAGCACTACTGATCAAGTTAGTCGGGCCCTAAAGGATGTAGCTGCGAGTCTGGGTCTGCGGCAGGTGGTGAGGGAAGAGGGCAATACATACTTGATCTCTTCCTTACCAGTTTGCTGGCTGCAAATGCATTTGTCCATGATAATATCAGTAAGAGTGACCACTGTACAGTTCTTATACAGACAAAGATCTGCCTTCACATTGAGAATATACACTGATGTGTTATGTGGCACTGTTACCATGCTAGTTGGGGAGGCTTTGAATAGATCTAGCAACCATTCGGCACTGTGGGCCATCTGCAGCAGAATTGTACTTCGCAATCTGCAACCTCATGGTCTGGCATATTCCCTACTCAACCATTACCACCTAGCCAGGCATTTTTGAAACATACATTTTCATTTGCAAGTTAAAAATTGATCTATTGGATCAGATACATGTATCAAAAGATCATTTGTCTCATGTTACTGCACTGACTACAGTTTTACACTTTCCACATTACCTAACCAGACACTTTACATTGCATTGGAGATTCATTTTTTAAAAATAGCACTCTAAAACTACTTCTGTTGCATCTCTTATTTTGCAGACCATCATCAGCAAGCCACATACAAACATTTATGTTAGTAAATTTTATTTGTTATATTAATATGGAATTTGAGATGAGGATGATTTATAGATACCATTTCAAGTGTAATGTTTAATTCAGAGTTTGAAGTTTGTAATCAGAATAGAATTAGTGAGAGTAAATGTTTGGCCACTTCAAGAGTAAAGTATATCTAATATAGACTTAAAAGGCCTGGTGCAATCTTTGCATCTAATCTGTGTGGTTGTTTATCGCTTGTGTGTGTTTGTATCTGTGCAAGATTACAACTCAATCAAAGTGGACAATGGTTATATGTAAATGTTAAACTATCATGGCTAAGCACATAGAATGGTACCGTTTTTGTTAACTGCACTTGCTATTAGTTGCTATAGTATTTTTTACTGCAAATGTTACTTGTCTTTTGTTTGTGTAAAGAGCTCCTCACTGAAATTAACCATGCTTTGTTTCATTTCTTCCCTCCATCTTGATTTCCTGACAAACCCGTGGTGGTCTTAATATGGACAGCAACAGCAACTACAGGCTCAACATCTTTCTCATGGTCATGGACCTCCTGTGCCTCTCACTCCTCACCCTTCAGGACTTCAGCCTCCATCAATCCCCTCACTTGGTAGCAGTGCAGGCCTTTTGACTCTATCAAGTGTTTTGGGTGGACAGCCCCACCTTTCTATGAAAGATGATAAGAAGCACCATGAATCAGACCATCACAGAGGTGAGAAGCAAGGCAGGCCTGATTAGAAACTTTTTGAGAATTTCAGTCCATCACCGCTACATTGTTTTTTGGTTTCAAAATCGACACAGATGCAAAAAAAGTATAGTTAACCAATTGCTGAAACAATCAGTTTTTGTTTCTATCCAAGATTTAAACTTAATTTTGTCATCTTCTGAATTTTATGGTTTTCTGTGATATGTTATGGTGAAAAAGCTATTATAACAAGACACTGCAGATGCTAGTGATCTGAAATAGAAGTAGAGTGCTGGAAAACCTCAGGAGGTCTGGCAGCATCTTTGGGGAAACTGTTAACTTTTTGAGTCCAATGACTCTTCAAATCACTGCTGAAGAAGAATCATATTGGATTTGAAATGTTAACTGCTTATTTCTTTCTCCACAGATGGGGCCAGACCTACTCAGTTTTATCCAGCACTGATACAAATGTGACTATTTTGTTGGCAGTCTACATTAAAATGAACAGTATTGAAGCATTACCTTGTGGAGCATTATCCACATTTAAAGAAAATGGAAGAAGACTTCCTCCTTTCGTGGGAGATGAAAGCACAGTTACGACATTTTTGGGCTTTTCTCCAAACTTGCTTCTTAATGTCATTTCTGCTATCCCAGTTTCATGTCACAAATGTTATAATTACATGAAGTAAAGGTATTATATTCCACAACATTCATGGCAATTATAATCTTTACTATCTGTAGACTGATCTTCGGTTTCTTTGCTGATTACTCCTGAGTGCTTGTTAATGATAACAAATGCTCAGCAAATGAATAAAGGTCCAAGTCCACAAGTAAATAAGCAGACATAGCATATAAAGTGGTAATACCTGAAAGAGATCAATCCCTTTTTATCACATCATTACAGTGCTTATAGCTCCATTTAAATCGATTCACTGGTGGAGAGGTGGGGGAAGGCTTTTTGTTTGTAGTCTTTGAGAATGAAGGCATCAACAAGTAATGGTGTTTGAATTAGATAGAAGTAATACAGTGTTGCTTATTCCTCTGCCATATTATTCACTGCCTATTTTTGTTTAACTGATAATTCCTCTTGGAATAAGTAGATCTTAATTCTTAAAATTAGCTCTGATTTACTTTCTGTAATGGATGTATTGATGTGATGGAAACTAGTTGTTGTGTCATCTTCATTTTTAATTGCTTTGACCTGTTTGATTGGGATAAAAAGTCCATTCTCATGTTGCATGCATGTTAGTATTAGCAGCTACTCCGTTTTCACTGTTAGCATACCTTTTTCTCCTACTTATTCACTTCCATTCTCCAACACTCTACCTTTTAAATGTTAAATTTGCAAGTTAAAACGGGTGAGGCAGAGGAACCTTTGTCTTAAAAGAAATATTTACAAATGTTGAAGTTACTTCAAGTGTCTTAATCTAAATGCTTTGTCAGGTAATATTTAGAACATTTTGCCTTAAGTAATATGTTTATGATTTCTAATTGGCATCATGCATTGCAAATGTTCAGTTTCCCTTATTTGCCCTCCACACTGCCCTCAACCCCATGTTCACATGCCTTGGAAGTAATCGCTAAAGAAGAATCTTGTGATCTTTTGGATCCAACTCCCTGCTAAGCCTCATACAAAATTAGCAAGCCTATTGTAAGCAAGCATGATTCTTGTGGACAGCAGCAGAACAATGTGATATAATGGTGAAGAAAACAACTGTGTAGGGTGTTTGGAAGCCTGAGTTATGTGCATTCTCATTGCAGGCTGAGGAATATTACATCTTCTCTCCTTGCTTTTATTTTGTACTCCCACCACTCTCCCATCCATCCCACCAGGAGGGTAAAAGTAGTGGAACAGTAGAGGGACAGAATAGTGATGATATTCCAAACCGCTTCAAGGATAATTATTTGTTCAAACAAATACAAACTAAGTTGTTTACGTATTGGTTTCTTGTTTCAAAAAAGCCTTCTGCTACCAGACTGCCTTTCTCCTCTTGATGTAGTTTCTGTATATCTACATACTCAACATGATGCATAAATGCATGCTCCTGGGAGTACAGTAAAATGCAGTGCAGCTTTTTTTTACCATATATCTATGCAAACTTTCCAGAACCAATAAACTTTCCAAAAAGTGAACTTTGCAATTCAATGTGCAATATGATTCTGTCTTTTTTAAGAGAAGTTTTGCAAACAGTGGTGATAATTACCTAATAAATATTTTTTTGAAAATCTAATTAAAATAATGTCAATGTGCAAGTGTTTATGAATAGAGTTTATTAATTAATTGGGAATAGCCTTAATACTTGAAATTTAATAGAAAGTTATTCCCATCAAAAATTTGATTTACATGATAGATTCTGTGATTTTAATGCAAATAAAGGCAAACAGCTATAAATTGTTTATCTGTCCTCCATTTGATGCCAGATGTGTAGATCTGGAGGATAAACACAAAGCTTTAGATTTCTTGAACAACATAGCCACATGCAAACAGAGACATTTTTCGTAGTGACGAAAATAAACTAAATAGGTCAATTACTTTTAAGATGGTTATTGTAAAGAGATACTCGTTGTACAACATGTCTTATGGTTTTGTCACTGTTTGCCACATGACCTTCCTTGCAGCATGTTTGGTCCTCTTTGTCATGAATATTCAGTGCAGCTGCCTGAAACCCTATGGTCTTAACCTGATCATTTATCTTCTAGTCCCTCTGCTCCCCAGTAAGAAATTAGAAGATACACCTCTCTGAAATCTTTTTCCTCAGTTAATACTGTTGTGAATTGTTGGCTTAGGCTTTCAAATTTTGTAATCTAAAGTTATGCTGTCTTGATGATGAATGGAATGATGTAAATGGTGGGGTTTTTTTTAAAGCATGAAAATGACATTTCTGCATTGTGTATTGAAGAAATTTTGGAAAGGTTGAAATAAAGCACAAAATGTGCATTGGACCAAATATAATATTAGTCACCTCCTCTAATGTAAACTAAAACAAACACAAAGGCCAGCTTTGATTTTACGTCTTTGTTTTCCATTGCTCATTTTTATCTCTCCACCTTTTTTTATTAAAAATTCAACAACTATAAGACCTATTCACACAATGATGCTAAGTTTGGAATGATATTGGTAGGCGTTTTTGTCAAAGAAAAACTTCTGAACCTAAACAGACTTGGCTTGAACCGAAGTAGATCATACTACAATATTTCTAGCTTCACTAACCATGCACAGGAGATGGTTGCACTAGCCAGAGACAAATGGGAGATGCTGTAATTCTGCTACAGTTTATTCATCTTTTTAGTACTCTCAGCATTTTTACAACTACAGATAACAAGAGTGTTTGATGGACAATGACATCACCAGAAAACCATCCATACTGTTTTATCTTTCTGAAATATGTATCAGGAGAGGGAAAATAAATTTGATGTTGCTAGGTTTTAGCTGTAGTCATGTTAAATCATCCTGCTCAGTTAAATTGAACAGTTTTCGCTTTTCATATTTTTTTAAAAAGTCTTGTATTAAGATCGATGTGCTGTGAATCAATTTAATTTAATGAATAAGACTTGCACTTGCTGAATAACTTTCGTTGCCATTTTAATTTAATAACCCAGCAGTAATTTATTCTGTCATTGGTTCCAAGGCCAGGGGTTGTATGCAAAGAACTGATGTACCTATAATGTTAAAGTACATGTGGAACTTCTAAAAGAAATGTATTAGAAATGTGCAATGAATTGAATGAATAAAGCTGTTGTGAAAGCATCTGTCGGCTTGCGTTCTAATTTTCTTTTTTCTTTGTTTCTTTTTTTGCCTTTGTATCTGACCCACCATGTCTATGCATTTTGTGGTTACTGTGGAAACAGAGAGGGACCCAGGCACTGTAAGTACTTCTGAATATCCCACTTCCACTCTCATTAACTTTTTCAGTGACCAGGCAGTAAGGCAAATCTCAAAGCAGATTTTAAAACAAAAACTATCTCACTATGCTATCTGCCAATTTCTCTCCTCCTATCAAATAACTAAAGCTATCTTCAAATGCTCTTTAAATTACTGGAATCGAATTTACTTTGGATATTAAGTGGCACAAACTGGGTAAAGGTTTGGTGTCCCTATCTTCATTTTATGTCCTTTCCTCTCTTAGTTATACCAGATTACTGCAATGCATCAAAAAAGTTATGTGAGCAATATATACCATCACTTCTTGTAATGGTTAGAAGCTATTGGGAAGAAAAATTCACTTGGTATGTTTCCCATAATTATTATATTGAGCTTTTCAAATTTATAAACTTGTGATTGGTATTGAAAACGTCAGTGTTCATTAGCAGGTTAATTACAAATCTGTTCAACTTTTGTAAGCAAGTAAGGTCAGAACTACACGAACAAATTGAGATTTCAGTTCCTGTTTTCCAGTACTGGAACTTTCAAGAAGATTTTTCTGTAAGTGCCAGTTTCTGAAGCTTAATGTAACTGGCAAAAATAAGATGATGAACATTCCACAGTTTGTGAATCCAAATACGGTTTAGTTTTCTTGTCAGTCTGCTATTGCTGGCCTTTCAGGGTGTGGTTAATTAAATTGAATTATGTGAATAAGACAAATCAGTTATACTCAAGTATCCTAATATTCCAATCAACAACTTATAGTGAGCACAATTTACGAGGTGTTCTCCTTCTCACATATGAGATTAATTGTGATGCAATTTGTGCTTCGTCTTGTTTTTATGCCGAATGATTTTTTTTTGATGTTCCATTAATACTTACTTGAAATTGTACTATTTAAGACAGCTTGTGCCATTTGCATTATGAACAAGAATCCACAACACAAAGCAAATAACCATTATGAAGTTAATATGTATAGTTTGGTGAGCTTTCTTCACTTTTTCTCTGAGATTGGCAAAGGTCTTCACACACAATTCATGGGGAAATTATGTTGTTTGTCTCACTGCATTGACTGACAGCATACATCTATAATCCAAACTAAAATGATTAGAAAAGTGGATCCTTTAAATGTAGTCCAGTGGTGGCAGCACAGTTTCATTCACCTCCTATGGCAAGCAATGGTGTAGAGGAGTTATACATTGTCACCTGAATGCAGAACTATGTGTGTTTGATTGTTACTGTTTAAATAGTTTAACAGATTGGTAGAGTTAAAAGTGGCAAATGTTCTAACAGTGAAAAAATTACACCAGACAATTGTTTTTAAAAGAAATAGACCTTTGCATTCAGATATCTTCCTGAAGTGCTTCTTATCATGAAATTGTACTCCAGGCATTTCGTTTTGACAATCCTGAATTTGAATGTGATTTATTTGACCGAAACTTTCCAAGTACTGCTCCAGTCCTGCCACTTCTCATTAGTTCTCTAACAGGCGAAATATTGACTGCTCAGCCTGATATATGAAATCGAGTAACAACTGTGGTTTTTATGGAATTCACACAAGTCCATGACCATCTGATTTCCTTTTGTGACCAAATCTCCCTTGAGCTTGGAATTTGATTAGCTGTCTGTTATTATGGGTATAACTGCCTAGTAAATTTAATTAAATTTAAAATGATGCATGAAGCTTGAGTTGCTTGAACCTGGCACAGGTTTGGGTGGCTACATTTAACAAAGCACTTGATGTCTATGTTTACCTCTAGCGAGATTAATGAATGAGCTCGTGCATTTGTCATACCTCAGGTATTCATTTATCATTTGCTTTCCTACTGTTTAGAGATCATGTTGTGAAAGCAATGTAACACTGTCTGCAGTACCTGACCCCACGTCAAATTATGTGCAAGAAAAATTTCAGCAGCATTGGTACTCTGCAAAACCTGTAGGAAAATAGCCCATCATGGATCAGTACAATGTTTACTTTATTTTGAAGTAATGCTTGCTGTGTGTGTTTATTTCTCCAGCAGCTAATTTTATATCCTTTGCAAACATATATATGTTTTGCCAAAGATATGCAATTGTGGTAATGCTGGTTAGTGTATAACAAGTGAAGAAAATCACCCAAGCATCACTTGGTCCAAATTAGCGTCAAATAAAAATGACATTACCGGGCTTTAAATTAAACTGTGCTTCAATGACAACTTTAGGAAGATCAAGAAGTTAAATTATTAAAGTTCCTCTTAACCCTTGATTCAGGAGACAAATAAGAATTAAGTTTACAGATATATTAGGAATGTAGAAACACAAACGGATCAGCCAAGATCTTATTAAATCATGGCACGGTGGCACAGTGGTTAGCACTGCTGCCTCACAGCGCCAGGGACCCGGGTTCGATTCCAACCTCTGGCAACTGTCTGTGTGGAGTTTGCACATTCCCCTGTGTCTGCGTGGGTTTCCTCCAGGTGCTCCGGTTTCCTCCCACAATCCAAAGATGCGCAGGTCAGGTGAATTGGCCATGCTAAATTGCCATAGTATTAGGTGCATTAGTCGGGGGTGTAAATATAGGGGAGGGGAATGGGTCTGGATGGGATACTCTTCGGAGGTTCGGTGTGGACTTGTTGCACCGAAGGGCCTGTTTCCATGCTGTAGGGAATTTAATCTAATTTAAATGGCAGCACAGGCTGAGGACCAAATGGTTGACTTCTCCTATTTTGTATGATTGCATGTTATAGAGTTATGAAGAGAACTTGGAAAGCAATTTGTTTGAAGTATGGTGTAGTAAATGACAATGTTATGAAAAAACTTTATAGAATTGAGAAATTGGCAAAGTGACATAATATTGCTCGGATGTAAGATTATAAATCCAAATGCATTTTGTCCTGTTGGCCCGTATATGAACAACCTAGTCTAACCCCATTTCCATCACCATACTTCTCATTTTCTTGGCGGCTACATTTTTATCCTTAGATGTGATGAAGGTGCCAATTACAAGGCTGATGTTTGCAGCCTTCTCTAATTGCCCTTGAGAATGTTGAGGTGCAGGGGAAAGCACCTTCTTGACCACTGCATTCCATCTGGTGTAGGTACATGTACAGTGTGGTCACATAGGAGGTCCAAGATTTTCACCTAGCGGCAGTGAAGGGCAGTGTTTATATTTCTGCTTTAAGATAGCTTGTGGCTTAGAGAGAAACTTGCAAGAGATGCTGTTCCCATGGGCCTGCAGCCCTTTTCCATGGTCAAGCTTGCAGGTTTGAAAGTTGCTGTCAGTTCATCTTTTAAGTTGTCGATTGTGTCAAATTTCTTTATTGTTGGTTGAGTCTCTCACATCCAGGAAAGTGGAAGTATTACATGACACTCCTGACTTACCTTGTGGCTCATGGACAGTGTTTGGGGGATATGGACATAAGTTACCCATAATCATTTCCTAGTCTCTGATATAATCTTGTGACTACAGCATTTAATAGGCTGTGAATTATAACCCCTAGCACGCTCATGGTTGAGGTTTTCGTATCGGTAATGTCAAGCAGAGATGGTTAGACTCACTGGTTGGAAATGACCATTGCCGGGCATTTATGCGGTTATGTTACTCGGAATTTCACCTAAGTCTGAATGTTTTGCTGCCTGCTTCGTTATCTAAAGAGCTGTGAATGGTATTTGAACAGTGCAGTCATCAGTGCAATATGCCTAGTTCTTGGAGCGAAAGGGGTCAAAAGGTATGGGGCGAAAGCAGGAGCTGGGCATTAAGTTAGATAATCAGCCGTCTTTATATTGAATGGTCAGCAGGCTTGAAGGACCAAATGACCTATTCCTACTCTTTTCTATGTTTCTATATTTCTATATTATTGTGCTGTGGGAAGTCATTAATGAAGCAGTTGGCAGTAGTTGGACCGAGGAGTAATTCCACAGGAATTCATGCGTAAATGTTTGGCAGCTGAAATGCTTGACCTCAACCACCACAAGCATCTTCCTCTCTGCCAGGTATTCCTCCAATTAGTAGACAGTCTCTCCTGATTTGGTTAAAAATCACACAACACCAGGTTATAGTCCAATAGTTTTAATTGGAAGCACTAGCTTTTGGAGTGCTGCTCCGAAAGCTAATGCTTCCAATTAAACCTGTTGGACTATAACCTGGTGTTTTGATTTTTAACTTTTGTTCACCCCAGTCCAACATCGGCATCACCAAATCATCTCCTGATTTGCATTGACTAGAGTGTTAATGGGACTGCTTGATGTCACATTCTGTCAAATACAGTCTTAAAGTCAAGGGCAATCATAATCTCATCTCACCTCACCTCTTGCATCACGTCTTTGACCATGTTTGGACCAAGGTTGGAGTAAGATCAGGACCCAGCAGCCCTGGCCAATCCTCAGCAGGTTAGTACTGTGAATGTGCAGCTTGATAATATTGTCACTAACACTTGCATCACTTTGCTGATAATTGAGGATGGGTGAGTGGATAATTGGCGGGATCGAATTTGTTGTCCTCCTTGTGCATAGCATAACTGCACAATTTTATATGTTGTAGCCAAAATGAAATGGCACAGCTAGTTCTGGAGTACATGACGTCAGTATTACTGCCAGGATGTTGTTGCTCTCATGAGATTCAATGTCTTGTACAATTTCTTTATCCAAGGATAGAAAGGGAGGCAAAAGAGGAGGGGGAGTGGCAGTTTTGATAAGGGATAGCATTACAGCTGTGCTGAGGGAGGATATACCTGGAAATACATCAAGGGAAGTTATTTGGGTGGAACTGAGAAATAAGAAAGGGATGATCACATTATTGGGATTGTATTATAGCCAGAGGAAATTGAGAAACAAACTTGTAAGGAGATTTCAGCTATCTGTAAGAATAATAGAGTGGTTATGGTAGGGGATTTTAACTTTCCAAACATAAACTAGGACTGCCATAGTGTTAAGGGTTTAGATGGAGAGGAATTTGTTAAGTGTGTACAAGAAAATTTTCTGATTCATTATGTGGATGTACCTACTAGAGAAGGTGCAAAACTTGACCTACGTTTGGGAAATAAGGCAGGGCAGGTGACTGAGATGTCAGTGGGGGAGCACTTTGGGGCCAGCGACCATAATTCCATTAGATTTAAAATAGTGATGGAAAAGGATAGACCAGATCGAAAAGTTGAAGTTCTAAACTGGAGAAAGGCTAATTTTGATGGTATTAGACAGAACTTTCAAAAGCTGATTGGGGGCAGATGTTCGCAGGTAAAGGGACGGCTGGAAAATGGGAAGACTTCAGGAATGAGATAACGAGAATCCAGAGAAAGTATATCCCTGTCAGGGTGAAAGGGAAGGCTGGTAGGTTTAGGGAGTGTTGGATGATGAAAGAAATTGAGGGTTTGGTTAAGTAAAAGAAGGAAGAATATGTAAGGCATAGACAAGATGGATTGAGTGAATCCTTAGAGTATAAAGGCAGTAGGAGTATACTTAAGAGGGAAATCAGGAGGGCAAAAAGGGGACATAGCTTTGGCAAAAAGAGTTAAGGAGAATCCAAAGGGTTTTTACAAATATATTAAGGACAAAAGGGTAACTAGCGAGAAAATAGGGCCCCTCAAAGATCCGCAAGGCGGCCTTTGTATGGATCCGCAGAAAATGGGGGAGATACTAAATGAGATATTTTGCATCGGTATTTACTGTGGAAAATGGTATGGAAGGTATAGAATGTAGGGAAATAGATGGTGACACCTTGTAAAATGTCCATATTACAGAGGGGGAAGTGCTGGATGTCTTGAAACACAAAGTTGGATAAATCCCCAGGTATACCCTAGAACTCTGTGGGAAGCTAGAGAAGTTATTGCTGGGGCCCCTTGTTGAGATATTTGTATCATCGATAGTCACAGGTGAGGTGCTGGAAGACTGGAGGTTGGCTAACATAGTGCCACAGTTTAAGAAGGGTGTTAAGGATAAGCCAGGAAACTATAGACCAGTGAACTTGACGTCAATGGTGGGCAAGTTGTTGGAGGGAATCCTGAGGGATAGGATGTACATGTATTTGGAAAGGCAAGGACTGATTAGGAATAGTCAACATGGCTTTGTGCGTGGGAAATCATGTCTCACAAACTTGATTGAGTTTTTTGAAGAAGTAACAAAGAGGATCGATGAGGGCAGAGTGGTAGATGTGATCTATATGGACTTCAGTAAGGTGTTCGACGAGGTTACCCATGGGAGACTGGTTAGCAAGGTTAGATCTCGCTGAATACACGAAGAATTAGCCATGTGGATGCAGAACTAGCTCAGAGGTAGAAGACAAAGGGTGGTGGTGGTGTGTTGTTTTTCAGACTGGAGGCCTGTGACCAACGGAGTGCCACAAGGACTGGTGCTGGGTCCACTACGTTTTGTCATTGGATGTGAGCATAAGAGGTACAATTAGTAAGTTTGCCGATGACGCCAAAATAGGAGATATAGTGAACAGTGAAGAGGGTTACCTCGGGTTACAACAGAATCTTGACAAGATGGGCCAATGGGCTGAGGAGTGGTAGATGGAGTTTAATTTTGATAAATGCGAGGTGCTGCATTTTATGAAAGCAAATCTTAGCAGGATGTATACCTTAACTTAATGTTAAGGTCCTGGGGAGTGTTGCTGAACAGAGAGACCTTGGAGAGCAGGTTCAAAGCTCCTTGAAAGTGGAGTCGCAGGTAGATAGGGTAGTGAAGAAAGCGTTTGGTATGCTTTCCTTTATTGGTCAGAGTATTGAGTATAGGGGTTGGGAGGTCAGGTTGCGGCTGTACAGGACATTGATTAGCCCACTGTTGGAATATTGCATGCAATTCCTGTCTCCTTCCTATTGGAAAGATGTTGTGAAACTTGAAAGGGTTCAGAAAAGATTTACAAGGATGTTGCCAAGCTTGGAGGATTTGAGCTATAGGGAGAGGCTGAACAGGCTTGGGGCTGTTTTCTCTGGAGCGTCGGAGGTTGAGGCGTGACCTTTATAGAGGTTTATAAAATCAGGAGGGGCATGGATAGGATAAATAGACAGTCTTTTCGCTGGGATCGGGAAGTCCAGAACTAGAGGGCATAGGTTTAGGATGAGAGGGGAAAGATATAAAAGAGACCTAAGGGGCAACTTTTTTACGCTGAGGGTGGTACGTGTATGGAATGAGCTGCCACAGGAAGTGGTGGAGGCTGGTACAATTGCAACATTGAAGAGGCATTTGGATAGGTATATGAATAGGAAGGGTTTAGAGGGATATGGGCCGGGTGCTGCCAGGTGGGACTAGATTGGGTTGGGATATCTGGTCGGCATGGACAGGTTGGATTGAAGGGTCTGTTTCCATGCTGTACATCTCTGACTCTGTGTAGTGAATCAAATGGCTGAAAACTGGCACTTGTGATGCTGGGACCTTCCAGGATGATGCCGAGCAGGATCATTTACTTGGCACCAAGAAGAGGATGAGCAAATGGTGGGTATAGTGGACGTATAATGTTCAGCAGTACTGTGACCTCCAGAATGATAAGGGAGCAAATTATTAAAGAAATCCATGCCTGCCTTGCACTAATAGTCCCTTTTCAGATCGCATCCCGTCCTCACTCAGTCCATCTAAATGCTGTTATGCCATGCAACTTAATGGGTGGTGCTATTATTTTGCTAATCCCAGAAAGACTGACAGCAATCCAAAAGAAGTTTACTCCTCCAAGAAGCATCTTTCTCAAATTGCCTAACTTTTTTTTTAAACATATAAAATTCAACCAATCTGATTGGCAATGGAAGACTGCTTCCATTGTAGATATTCGAGATTCACAATTACAGGCCATTCTGTCTGTGGATCTGGCTGATGACTACAGTTTCTTGGTGAGAGTTGTGGCCGTATGGCCCTGCTGGGGATGATAGTTCTCTTGGGATTGGCCTAGAGTCTCCATGAATTGAACATCAATCCTCAGGGTACTGCTGTGTGCAACCATGGAGAAAAATCATAGGAACATTGAAATAGATTGTTTGGAATGTTCTTCAAACTTTTTTTTCAGATAATAAAGATAAGGGAGGAATGCTACTGAGAGTCAAGTCTTATCATTTGTTCCATGATTGACTAAATTACCTTGATGTTATGGAAAACATGATATGTAAATTGGAGCTGGACTCCTGATAAGCTGGCTAGTTGGAAATGTGGTGTACTTAAAAGGTCCATTGCATCTAACTATCAGCCTTTATTGGCTGGACCCTGGAAATCTGGATTTGTACTTTAATGGGCAGGTTTAGGGTATGCACTCTTCCTCCAGTCAATAACTTCTTACACCATCCTTTCCTCTGATATTGCTCCTTGGTGCATGACACAACTCCAAGTGCAGACTCCTTTAACTAACCCTCTAAAAATACACAGGGTGACCATTGGTGAGCAACTTGTGTTGAATGAGACTTCATAAATCTTACCAAACAGCAGAGGCACTTTGGCTCATCAAATCTGTACCGACAAAGCTATGACTCTACACTATTCCCACTGATTAATAACCATTAATGTTATGACATTTCAAGTGCTCATCCAAGTACGTTCTTAAAGGTTGAGGTTTACCTCCTGAACTACCCTATCAGGTAGTCCATTCCAGATTCTCATCACTCTTTGGGAGAAAATATTTTTCCTCAAAGCCTCCTATTTTTCATCTTCAAATTGTGCCGATTTGTTATCAATCCTTTAACTAAGGGGAAAAGCTGCTCTCTTTCCACCCTGTCCATGCCCCTCATAATCTTATACCTGTCAATCCAGTTATCTCTTAGCCTTCTCTGCTCCAAAAACACAATCCGAGCTTATCCAACCTCCTTTCATAGCAAAAGTGCTTCAGTCCAGATAACATCCTGGGTGAATCTCCTCTGCCCCCTCTCCAATGCAATCGCATCCATTTTATAGTGGTGACCATAAATGCATTCAGTATTCCAGCTAAGGCCTAATCAAAGTTCTGCACAGCTCCAACTTGACCTCCCTAGTCTTATAATCTCTGCCATGACTAATAATGGCACACATCTGTATGCCTCCTTAACTACTATATTAACCTATCCTTCCATCTTCAGAGATTTGTGGATAAGCAGCCCAAGATCCTTTAATTCCTTTGAGCTTTTGTGTGTCCTGGCATTCAATGAGTTTTCCCTTGTCTTGTTACTTCTTCCAAAGATAATCTCAGTTATCAGAGTTAAATTCCAGTTGACATGTCCATCTGACCAACCTGTCTACATACTCCATTAGAGAAAGTGAGGACTGCAGAAGCTAGATATAAGAATCAAAAAGGCTGGCACTGTAAAAGCTCAGCAGGTCATGCAGCATCTGAAGAATAGGAGAGTCGACTCTCCCAGTCCTTGGACGCTGCCTGACCTGACTTTTTGACTACATCCTCCTGTAACCAAAGAACTTCTTCCTCGTTGTCAGCTACCTGGCCAATCTTTGTGTCATCTACAAAACTTACTATGATCCCTTCCACTTCTCTCCTATATTGCTTACCTATATCACAAACAATAAAGAATCCAATACTGATCCCTTTGAAAAGTCACTAGAAATGGCTTCCAATGACACAAAAAGCTTTCTGCCTCCACCCTCTGTCTCCTACTGCTGCCAGTTTTGAATCCAACTCACCAAGTTACCCTGGATCCCTTATATTTTTATTAGTCTCCCATGTGGGATCTTGTCAAAGGTTTTGCTGAAATTCATAAAAACTATAGCTACTGCACTACCCTCATCTACACACCTGGTCACCTTCTTGAGAAATTAAATCAGATTTATTAGAGATGACCTCCCTCTTGACAAAGACATGTTAACTATCCCTGATCAAACCTTACCCCTACAAGTGAAGAATAATTCTCACCTTCAGAATTTTCTCCAATTGTTTCACCACCATTGATGCAAGACTTAGTGATCTGTAATTCTCTGGTTTATCTCTACCAGCCTTCTTGAAAGGTGGACCCACGTGAGCTGCCCTCCGGTCTTCCAGCACCTCTCCGTGGCCAAAGGGGAAATTAAATATTTAGCTCCACACCCCTGTAAGTTCCTCCAGTCTTCCACAGCGGGCTGAGATACAACTCATTTGGACCTAGAGATTGGGCTGATTTTAAGCTGGCCAAAATCTGCAATTCTTCCATGCTCCTGTTTTCAATCTGCTCAAGGTAGTCTTCGTCGCTCATCACAAATTCCTGTACCCTGACCTCCCTAGAATGTTTTCAGGTGGTTGACCTGAAAAGCAAGGTATTATCATAAGCACCCTATTGATCATATTTCATGTCAAGTTTCTGAACAATCAATAACGAGAAGAAAATCAGATCAGAGACTGAAAGAGTTGTTATTATGCAGTGGAGGTGTGCCTATCTCTGGACCAGGTGACCTAGTTTAAGCCCTCTCTACTCCAGAGGTATGTAATACCATCTCTGAACTGGTTGATTAGAAAATATCCAGGTTGGAGACCGGGAATTATGCAAGACATGACTTGCCATCTGACTCCCTAAATCCTATTTGACAACAATTGCAATAAGTCAAGAATGTGGGATAATACTCCCCATTTGGGTGGATGACTGCAGATCCAAAAACAATCAAAATTTGGCAACATCCAAGGCCACATACTCTTTGTTTAATTGACATACTGTTTGCCACCTTATGCATTCACTGTCTCCATGACTAGTGCAAAGTAGCAGCATTGAGTGCCATCTACAAAATACAATGCAGCAATTCACCTAAGAATGTTTTAACAGTTCCCTTCAAATCTGTCACATACACCACCTTGAAGAACAAAAGCAGCAGGCACTTGGGACAGCATCACCTGCAAGTTCTACTCCGAGCCACAAACCACTCTGACTTGGAGCAATTTTATTGTTTCTTCATTGTTCCTCGACTAAAGTTCTGAAATCCCTACCTCTGATCTATGAGTGTACCTACTTCATATGAATGCTAGTAGTTCAAGAAAGTAATCCCCGCTCTCTGCACAAGGGAAATTTGACAATAAATATATATCTATCTTGCCAGTAATGCTCACATCCCAAGGTTAAAGAAATGTCGTAAGATCAAGGGTACTCCAAAAAATTTTTATATTCATTCATGGGCTATTATTGTTACTGGCTAGGCTAGTATTTATTGCTCATGCATGGTGAGGTGCCTTGATGAATTGCTGCTGTCTTGGTGTGTAGGAGCGCGCACACTGCTGTTAGGAAGGGAATTCCAGGATTTTGCCCCAGTGGCAGTGAAGTAATGGCAACATAGTTGTAAGTTTGGATGATAAGTGACTTGGATGGGAACTTGCAGGTGGTGTTCCTGTGCGTCTGTTGCTCTTGTTCTTCCAAATGCCGTGGATTAACAAGCTGCAGTTGAAGGAGAATAAGAAGGTGCAGTGCATTTTGTATAGTAAGTAAAGCTGCTATTGTAAGTCAGTCCTATAGGAAGTAAATGTTGAGTTGTGGTTGGGATGCTAATCAAGTAGCTTAACTCATTTGGACCCTGGAGCTGAAAACGTTGCCCTGCAGCAATTACAACCATTTATTTGTACCAGGTATGCCTTCAACCAATGGAGACCCTTCCCTACATTCCCACTGATTTTCAATTTCACTAGGACCCCCTGATGTCGTCATCAGTTAAGTGCTACCTTAATGTAGACAGCAGTCACTCTCACCCCATCTCTGTAGTTCAGCTCCTTTGTCTGTTTTTAGACTAATTTGTGATATGGTCAGGAGCTGAATCCTCCCTGTGAAACCCAAACAGTGTATTCATAAGCAGTTATTCCTTTTGGGAGTACTGTCTGATAACACTGTCCACAAGTCCTCACCTCACTTTGCTGATGATTGAGAGATTATGTTGAATTTGTCCTTTTTTTTTGTGGATAGGACTTAGCTGGACATTTTTTCATTTTGTTGGTAAGATGCCAGTATTGTAAATATACTGAAACAGCTTGGCTTAGAACAGGGCTAATTCTGGAGCTCAAGTATTTGACAGATTTGCAGGAAAGCTGTCAGGACTAATAGTCTATGCAGTTGCTTCAGCTGTCTCTTGATATCATGTGGAGTGAATTGAATTGGCTGGAGATTGACATCTGTGATGCTGAAAACTGAGAGGAAGTCGAGATGGGGGTGATGGCTGAAGGTGGATGTAAATACTTCAGCCTTGCCTTTTTCACTGATGTGTGAGCTTTTCTTCTTCACCTACCCCTCACCCCATCCACACCGACACAAACTCACCTCCCAGAACATTGAGATTGGTATGCTGTGGAGCCTCCTCTTTCTAACTGTTTAAATGCCCACACTATTCGCAACTGGCTGTGGCCAGATTGCAGAGTTTAGATTGATCTGTTGGTTGGGGGATTGCTTATCGCATTTTCTTTCCCCCACTTGGCATCCTGGTTCTCTTATATTGTAGCCTCACTAGATTGACACTTCACTTTAAAGAATGTCTGGTGCTTCTTCTGGCATGCCCTCCTGCACTCTCCATTGAACTGGGGCTGATCTCCCAGCTTGATTATAATGTGGGTGGGCAATGTATCTGGGACATTGCCTATGATGTATGATTCCATGAACTTGACTAGTTGGTGAGGCAGCTCTCCCAATTTTGGCATAGTCCCATAGATGTTGGTAAGGAGGACATTACAGGATTGGCAGTACTAGCTTAAACAGGGTAATGACAACAGATCCCCTCCTCTAAAGGGGCTAGTGCACCAGATACGTTCTGCTTATGATCAACGATGGTTACATGATGACCATGAGGCTAGCTTTTAATACTAGATTTAATTGAATTTGAACTTTACCATCTGCTTTGGTAAGTTTCAAATCAATGCCACACAGCATTAGCTTGGGGTTCTGGGATGCCATTGTAACTGAGTCTTCACCTCATAGTGATGGAGAATGACATTTGAGTGAAGTAAGAAATATGATTGGCTGACCAAAATCCTTGTGAGACATAACCTTTCATGTTTTCCTTAAGGTGACCAATGCCTCAGATGTCCATTAAACTGTCTTCAAAATTATGATATGGATTAACACACACAGTCCTCCTGTGTTACCTCTGTTCCCAGTTTTATTTGTTCATAAGATTTGTGGTTAGATAGCAAGGTCAATACTTTGTCCATACCTCATTGCCCTTGAGAAAGTGATGGCAAGTTGACTTCCTAGATTTCTGCAGTCCACAGTCAGAGCTTGCTCACTGATATTAAGATTAGATTCCCTACAGTGTGGGAACAGGTCCTTTGGCCCAATCAGTTCACACCAACCCTCCGAAGAGTAACCCTCCGAAGAGTAACCCACCCAGACCCATCCCCCTACATTTACCCCTTCACCTGATACTATGGGCAATCTAGCATAGCCAATTCACCTAATCTGCACATCTTTGGACTGTGGGAGGAAACCAGAGCACCCGGAAGAAACCCACATAGACACGGGGAGAATGTGCAAACTCCACATAGACAATTGCCCGAGGCCGGAATTGAAGCAGCAGTGCTAACCACTGAGCCACCGTGCCACCATATATCATTAAGATTAGTGGAATGCGGTTCGGTGAAGTGTTTTATGCAGGCTGTTGATGGGATCTAGAGTTCAATATCTTGAAAGCAGAATCGACAACAACTTTGAAAAGGAGGGGTGGAAGGGAGCTCAGAGATAAATAGGAGGGTTGGGGTGTGGGAACATTTCAGGGAACACCTCTGGGACATCTGCACCAAACAACCCCATTGCCCTGTGGCCAACCACTTCAACTCCCCCTCCCACTCCACCAAAGACATGCAAGTCCTTCGGATACTCCAACCACACGGTATCAACATTGACTTCACCGGGTTCCTCATCTCCCCTTCCCCCATCTCCTCCCAAATTCAACCGTCCAACTTAGCACTGTCCACTTGAGCTATCCTACCTATCCATCTTCCTTCCCACCTATCCGCTCCACCTTCCCCTCCGACCTATCACCATCACCGCCCAGCTGCATCTACCTTTCACCTTCCCAGCTACCTCACTCCACCCTCTTTATCCACACACCCCCCCCACCTTCCTGATAAAGAGCGTATGCCTGAAACATCGACTACCCTGCTCCTCAGATGTTGCCTGACTTGTGTTTTCCCGATGCCACATGTTTTGACTCTGACTCTCCAGCAACTGCAGTCCTCACTTTCTCAATCGGTAAAAGAGCCCAATTTTGCCCATCTAACATAGGGAAGGTCATGGAATCAAGGAATTCCTATGGTATGAAAGCAGATCATTTGACCAATCAAGTCCTCATTGACCCTCCACAGAGTATCTTATCTAAACCCATTCCCCATTCTGTAACCCTGCATTTCCCATGGCTAACCCACATACCTCATCACACTCCTGGACACTATGGACAATTTGGCATGGCCAGTCCACCTAATGTTCGCATTCTTGGTTTATGGAAAGAAAGTGGAGCACCCAAAGGAAACCCTCAGAACGTGCAAACTCCGCACAAGCAATTGACCAAGGGTGGAACCGAATCTGGGTTCCTTGCACTGAGGCTGCAGTGCTAACCACTGAGCCACCGTGCCACTGCTATTGATAGAGTTAGGCTAAGGATGCTGTCCTTAAGGTTGTGACTACAGATTGCTCTAATGCTGATTTGAATGAGGTCTTCCTTATTACTGCCAAACTCCTCCAAATATAACTTCAAGGAAGCATCCAAAAGTGAGAGAAACTGGAGAGCTTCTCCTTTTTCTGCTGTTTTCTCAGGTCTTGAATTCTAGATGCCTGTAATCAGGAGCCTCTGTTTTGATGGTGACAGGAACATCCATTCTGCCCCAATCCAATTAAGCCAGATCCCACTTTTTAGCATGTACTGTGTTCGCTGCTCACCTATTCAAGTCAAATATGACACCGGGACCAATTTGGGGCCTTAATTATACCATAAATAATAAGTTTCACACTTCAAGCACGCAAATCATTTGTGCCTGAACAAGTGCCTGAGGCAATTTTACCCCAGTGTGTCTTGATGGTGTGAATCACTTTTCTGCCCAATGGATAGTCCATTGTATTTCAGAAAATAATGGAAAATGGCTTCGACGTGCTGTGTACTAAAATAAATTTATTTTACACTGGTTTTTACGCTCTATTGTTTTGTGCCAGTATAACAAATTATCCATGGCATTTTACAGAAACTACTCTTTAAAAAAAAATCACTGGCAAATTTTCACAGCTTCATACTGTAATATGGGCATGATCTGCCACTGAAAAGCCTTAGCTTGCTTTGTACTGTCCTAATTACTCTCATGTGTATCAAGATCATCTTTGAAAATGACATGCTTTTAACGCTTGAACATATTTTGTTCTTTCCCATATTATGTTTCTTTCATTAAGATGCAGTTAGCCACACATGCATAAAGCGTGTCATAATGAGTGTGTAGGTGAATTAAAATGTCATAATTTGCACCAGGTGCAGCATAGAATTATCACATAATATTATTTGGAGCTTAATGACTATCTAATTGTTTAAATGTGCAGCACACCAAGTTATTTATCAACACTATGAGCTTATTCGTGCATTACCCACATTATGCTTGGGTTAGGCTAGTGAGGATAAATGAGTTGTCATGGGCTTCAGGTCTGTTTTTCAGACATGCTTCCTTTATTTCTTACAGCCTGGAAAGTATTGGTCCCAGGAGAATCGGTGTGGCAGCTGAGGAAACATATCTGAATAATAGGCATTATATTCACATTAGGGAGCCTGCCATCTTGATTGTGATGCACGATTGGGTTTTCTTTTCAAAAGATGATTTGCGTTTGCCACTTGAGGTTTTTCTTTTGAATTCTGTTGGCAGGAGAGTCAGCTTGAGGGTCCAGATTAGCCATTATGTAGGCTTCACATCACACAATTCACAATGACAGGAAGTAATGCCATGTTAAGCATTAAAATCCTTTTTAAGTAATAGTTATGAAAAAATAAGCTTCGTTTGCTTGAGTAATTTAATAATAGAAGCATTGAGTTACTTTTGAAGAATTGCATTATGGAAAATTTAAGTATTGCTTTGATTCTGTTAATGCAACATGTAGTGCTGTTCGGCAAAAGTCTGCTGTCTGCATTACACAGCAAAATATTTTGTCATTGCTAAATAATGAAGTTATATTCATTGACTCTTATCTGTAAATAAACTTAATGATCTTACAATTGCTTGACATCTCTTGTTCTTTGGACTGAATATTTTGAAACATTGTTCCCCAGAATCCAGCCAGTCGGATCAGATGGCTCAGGTTACTAGACATTTCAAATTCTCTACAGAGGTGTTTCCATATTAGCTAAGGCCTACCTTGACTTTTCTTCCTTCTTTTACCTTAAGATCATAAGGTACTGCCCAAAAAAAATGTATACTTGCCTGCAATAATCTTTTAAATAAGGCATGTGTACTTTAATACCCAGTTATATGCAGAAGTATTTTGGTGATATTACACAGAACATCAAACATAGAACATTACAACTCAGTTTAGGCCATTCGGCCCTCGATGGTTCCACAGGTCGGTGCAACAATCAGAAGCCCATCTATCCTACACTCTTCCATTTTCATCTATATGTTTATCCAATAACTATTTAAATGCCCTTAAAGTTGGTGAGTCTACTACTGTTGCAGGCAGTGCGTTCCCCACCTCTACTACTACTCCTGAGTAAAGAAACTACTTCTGACATCTGTCCTATATCTATCACCCCTCAATTTAAAACTATGTTCCCTCCTGCTCGCCATCATCATTTGTGGAAAAAAACTCTCACTGTCCACCCTATCCAATCCTCTGATTATCTTGCATGTCTCAATTAAGTCACCTCTCAACCTTCTCTCCAAAGAAAACAGCCTCAAGTCGCTCGGCCTTTCCTCATAAGACGTTCCCTCCATACCAGGCAACATCCTAGTAAATCTCTGAACCCTTTCTAAAGCTTCCACATCCTTCCTATAATGCAGTGTGCAGAACTGTACACAATACTCTTGAGTGCAACAGCACCAGAGTTTTGTACAACTGCAGCATGATCTTGTGGCTCTGAAACCCAAACCCTCTACCAATAAAAACTAACACACTGTGTGCTTTCTTAACAACTCTTATCAACGTGGATGGCAACTTTCAGGGATCTTTGTACATGGACATCGAGATCTCTCTGCTCATCTACACTACCAAGAATCTTACTATTAGCCCAGTACTGTTGCTATTTCCAAAGTGAATGACCTCATACTTTAAAATTCCATTTTGCCACCTCTCATCTCAGCTGTGCAGCTTATGTATGTCCCTCTGTAATCTGCAATATCCTTCAGCACTATCTACAACTCTACTGACCTTAGTGTCATCCACATATTTACTAACACATCCTTCTACAGCCTCATCTAGATCATTTATGACAATGACAAACAACAATGGACCCAAAACAGATCCTTGCGATACACCACTAGTAACAACTCCAGGATGAACATTTCCTATCACCCACCATCCTCTGTCTTCTTTCAACTAGCCAATTTCTGATCCTAGCTAAATCACCCTCAATCCCATGCCTTTCTATTTTGTGCAATAGTCTACCATGGGGAACCTTATCAAACACCTTACTGAAATCCATATACACCACATCAACTGCTTTACCCTCATCCACCTGTTTGGTCACCATTTCAAAGAACTCAATAAGGTTTGTGAGGCATGACCTACCCTTCACAAAACCATGTTGACTATCCCCGATCAACTTATTCCTCTCTAGATGATTGTAAATCCTAGCTCTTGTAACCTTTTCCAACTCTTTACCCATAACCGAAGTAAGGCTCACTGGTCTATAATTACCCTGCTTGAACAAATGGACAACATTTGCTATCCTCCAGTCTTCTGGCACTATTCCTGTAGACAATGATGACATAAAGATCAAAGCCAAAGACTCTACAATCTACTCCCTGGGTTTCTAGAGAATTCTAGGATAAATTCTATCCACCCCAGAGGAGTTAACTATTTTCATACTTTTCAGAATTGCTAACATCACCTCCTTGTGAACCTCAATCCCATCTATTCTAGTAGTCTGCATCTCCATATTCTCCTTGACAACGTTATCTTTTACTAGTGTGAATACTGACAAAAAGAAATGTAGCGCTTCCTCTAACTCCTTGGACTCCATGCACAGCTTCCCACCATTATCCTTGATTGGACCTAATCTTTCTCTAGTTGTTCTTTTATTCCTGATATATCTATAGTAAGCTTTAGGGGTTTTCCTTGATCCTACCTGCCAATGATTTCTCACGTCCCCTCCTGACTCCTCTTAGCTCTCCCTTCAGGTCTTTCTTGGCTAACTTGTAACTCTCAAGTGCCCTAACTGAGCCTTCACGTGTCATCCTAACAGAAGCCTTCGTCGTCCTCTTGAGAAGAGATTTGACTTCTTTACTAAACCACAGCTCCTTCACTTGACTACTTCCTTCTTGCTTGACAGGTACATATTTATCAAGGCCATGCACTAGCTGTTCCTTGATTAAGCTCCATATTTTAATTGTGCCCATCCCCTGCAGTTTCCTTCCTTATCCTATGCATCCTAAATCTTGCCTATTCGAATCATAATTGTTTCTTGCCCAGCAATAACTCTCGCCCTGTGTTATATACTATTCCATTCCATCACTAAAGTAAACATAACCGAATTGTGGTCACTATGACCAAAGTGCTTACCTACCTCCAAATCTAACACCTGGCCAGGTTCATTACCCAGTACCAAATCCAATGTGGCTTTGCCCCTTGGCCTGTCTAAATATTATGTCAGGAAACCCTCCCACATACACACAGGACAAAAACTGACTCATCTCAAGTACTCAAACTATAGTATTTCCAGTCAATATTTGGAAAGTTAAAGTCCACCATAACAACTACCCTGTAACTCTTGCTCCTTTCCAGAAATATCTTTGCTATCCTTTCCCCTACATCTCTGGAACTATTTGGAGGCCTAGAGAAAACTCCCAACAGGATGACCTCTCCTTTCCTGTTTCTAACCTCAGCCCGTACTACCTCAGTGGATGAGTCATCAAATGTGTTTTCTGCTACTGTAATACTGTGCTTGATTAACAATGCCCCACCACCCCCTCTTTTACCATTTTCTCTGTTCTTACTGAAACATCTAAATCCCGGAACTTGCAACAACCATTCTCGTCCTTGCTCTATCCATGTCTCTGAAATGGCAAAAGTTCCAGCTACCAACCCATACTGCAAGTTCACCCACCTTATTTTGGATGCTCCTAGTGTTGAAGTTGACACTTCAAACCACCTTCCTGCTTGCTGATGAACAGTTGCGACTTTCTGACCTCCCTACTCTCAACCTCCTGGACACTAGAACTACAATTTAGGTTCCTATCCCCCTGCTGAATTAGTTTAAACCCTCCCGAAGATCATTAGCAAATATTGCCCCCCCCATCCCCCCAGGATATTGTTACTCCTCTGGTTCAGGTGTAGACCATCCTGTTTGGAGAGGTCCCATTTACCCCAGAATAAGGCCCAGTTATCCAGGTGTCCGAAATCCTCCCTTCTGCACCATCCCTGGAGCCATGTGGCATTTTTTTCATATCATTTATGGGATGTGGGCATTACTGACCAGGCAAGATGTATTGTTCTTGAGAAGGTGTACATGAATCACTGTAATCTTTGCAGTGTGTGTCGACCCACAGTGCTGTTAGGGAGGGAGTTCCAGCATTTTGAACTAATGACAGCGAAGCAATGATAATATGATTTTGTATCAGGATGGTGTATGACTTGGAGGAAACGTGCAAATGCTGGTGCTCCTGATCTGATGACATTGTCCTTGTTGTATTTTGTTATTTTTATTGTGGATATGTGCTATAAAACAGCAATTCCTTGTATGGTGCAGAGTTGTATGTATGGTATAGCAAGACCCAACATTATAGAACCAGTGTAACTTGCTGCATTTGGAGGCATCCAGCAAAGGCTCCCTTCCTCAGTTCCCTCAGTTTGAGAAAAGTTGAGCTTTTGAAATAACTAAATGGTACATTAACCATTTTGAGGCAAGGCTAAGATTGGAACTTCAATATGCAATGTCTTGCCTTTTAGATTCTGCAATCGTGTGGATAAGGATTATGCATTTTGTAATACAGTACAAGTTTTAAGCTTTGAAGGGAGAAATTTTGCAGCCATAAGCATTCATCTTTAAAAAAGCAATAGAAACCAAACAGGAGAAAATTGAAAAATCTTCAAATTTTGTTCCTAATTTAATTCATTTGGCATTTCAGATGGCACATCGTAACAGAATCAATTTTTGGAATAAGTTTTGACATTTATTTCTTTCAAACTTTATATGATCATAAATAATGCACAAGTAAAATGTAAAAAGCAAGATAGATTATAATTTTGATGTATTTGCCTCAAAGGGCCATCCATTGAGAAAGCTCGGCGTAAATGGTAGAACTACCATTTTTTAAAAAAAGAGTAGAATAAGCCAAAAACCATTTTTTTTTGGAGTCAGTTGCTTCTTGAAGCAGCATGGAATATATGAAAAAAAATGAAGGATTTAGGAGGTCAATTCTCGTTTTTTTTTCATTCTGTCTAAATTAGAGGAGTGTGCTTATCTAGATCCAGTCTGGGGAATGTAAGATATGCTCTATTCAGTCTTCTCTTGGTTAGTGTTTGGTATTCAATTAGATTACTCCGTTAGGTTATGGCTGATGCAGTGATGGTTTTATGTTGGACTATTTAGCAAATCAATTTATTTATCAGAACCAGTATGCTATTTATTGGAGCATAATTTGCTGTCAAACTGATTGTGAGGCTTCATTTATGTACAAATGGTATAGCCACTCAGATGTACAGTTAGATTCAAAAGGTGATGTCCCAGGTGTACTGAGCTGCGTTAGCTTTATGGAAGGAGTGTTATGTTCTCTGTCTCACTTTTGAAACATACTGAATAATTTGAGGTGACTGTTTTTTGAAGTTGCATATGAACTACTCACCACAGAATATTATTAAGCTTCATTTATTCCAGTCCAAGTACACTTACAAATAAATGGTAGCTTAACTGGAAGTAATTAAAACTCCTCTGGCACTAAGAGTTAGCCATTTGCAAATGTAGAGACTCATTCCTTCGGGTTTAAGTATCAGAGATTTTTAAAATCAAAGATTTATGTTTATTTTATGTTTAACATGTTATTTATCAATTTATTCTTTTCATGGTTTTCTCTCATTCTAGCCACTTTTGGAATATTGTGTGCAATTATAGTGTCCCTTCTATTGGAAGAATGTTGTGAAACTTGAAAGGGTTCGGAAAAGATTTACAAGGATGTGGCCAGGGTTGGAGGGTTTGAGCTATAGGGCAAGGCTGAATAGGCTGGGGTTGTTTTCCCTGGAGCGTCTGAACTTGAGGGGTGACCTTATAGAGGTTTGTAAAATCATGAGGGGCATGGATAGGATAAATAGACAAAGTCTTTTCCTGGGGTTGGTGAATCCAGAACTAGAGAGCATAGGTTTACAGTGAGAGGGGAAAGATATAAAAAGGACCCAACATTTTCATGGAGGAAATGGTGCGTGTGTGGAATGAGCTGCCAGAAGAAGTGGTGGAGACTGGTTTTAAAAGGCATCTGGATGGGTATATGAATAGGAAGGGTTTAGAGGGATATGGGACCAGATCAGGAGAAAGTGAGGACTGCAGATGCTGGAGACTAGAGTTGAAACATGTGATGCTGGAAAATCACAGCAGGTCAGGCAGCATCCGAGGAGCAGGAGAATCGACATTTCGGGCATAAGCCCTTCTTCAGGAATGAGGCTGGTGTGCTAAGCGGGCTGAGATAAAAGGTAGGGGGGAGGGAATTTGGGGAAGGGGTGCTGGGAATATGATAGGTGGAAGGAGGTGAGGGTGATAGGCCGGAGAGGTCATGAAGAAGATTGCAGGTCAAGAGGGCAGTGCTGAATCCGGGGGTTGGGACTGAGATAAGGTGCGGGGAGGGGAAATGAGGAAGCTGGAGAAATCTACATTCATCCCGTGTGGTTGGAGGGTTCCTAGGCCACTCAGTGGCATTATTACTCTTGCTTTCAGTAACTTGTAACAGCAGATCCAATTCATACAATTACCATTAGATATCATGCCCCAGCAAAGTTATTGTTCAGTGTCAATGCATTGACTTACTGGAAACTAGATGTTATTTTAAAATGTGCATATTATGAATACTCACTGCATGGAGTGACGAAGGATGCATGTATTTTGGGGATTTGGTTCAGATGTTTGCTTTAGCTGTAACTAAGTAACTGGTTTCACCTCAGTTTCAAGTCAATCTTTCACCATTGGAACTGTGTAGAACAGTGATAATTTGAATAGTTCACTTGAGGCCTATGTTTGAAACCAATCCAACTGATGCTGTGAAAAAAATTATTTTCTGCTGTCTCTAAGATATCTTGTGAATATAATTGAGAGTTGGTGTCAAGCTCAAAAATTAAACTAATTTTTACCAACTGATCTGTGTCGGTAATCTCACATGGCACTGTTGTGCACTATTGATCATAATTTCATAAACCGATCTGCTGATAAAGCAGGCCACCTTTCTTTGAACGTACAGAGCAGGAGTAGGCTACTTGGCCATTCCAGTCAGTTCTGTTATTCAATAAGGTGTGGGTGATCTGATGACTCCAATTTCCACTTACCCACAATTGCCATTCACCCCATCGTTTGTAAAAATCTACCTCCAACTGTTTTAAAAAGATTCAAAGACTTCTTCCATTGCCTTATCAGGAAGAGGGTTCTAAAGACTCATGATCCTCTGAGAGAAACGTTTAACCCAATCTCTAATTGCACTAGGTTAATAAACAGTAGCTTCTAGTTTTTGAATCTTCCACAAAAGGAAATATCTTTTCCGCATCAACCCTGTGAAGATGCCACAGAACCTTACATGATTCAGGTGAGTCACCTTTTGCACTTCTAAACTCCAGTGGATACAAGCCAAGCTGTCAAACCCTTTTCTCTTAAAGCAACCTGTCCATTCCAGGTATTAGTCTACTACACCTTCTCTGATCTGCTTTCGTAACATTTACATCTATTATTGTAAGGAGAACAATCCAGTTCAAAGTATTTAAGATCCCATCTAACCAGTATCCTGTCCAGCTGAAACACAACCTTATTAATTTTATTTTTGGATTAGTGGTGCTGGAAGAGCACAGCAGTTCAGGCAGCATCCGAGGAGCAGCAAAATCGGCCCAACATTTCAACTCCCCCTCCCACTCTGCCGAGGACATGGAGGTCCTGGGCCTCCTTCACCGCTGCTCCTGCACCACCAGACGCCTGGAGGAAGAACGCCTCATCTTCCACCTCGGAATACTTCAACCCCAGGGCATCAATGTGGACTTCAACAGTTTCCTCATTTCCCCTTCCCCCACCTCACCCTAGTTCCAAACTTCCAGCTCCGCAC
The DNA here is from genome assembly GCF_037043375.1 of Chiloscyllium plagiosum. NCBI lineage: Eukaryota > Metazoa > Chordata > Chondrichthyes > Orectolobiformes > Hemiscylliidae > Chiloscyllium > Chiloscyllium plagiosum. The sequence goes on from NW_028270140.1 coordinate 71,240,555, forward strand.
TGTCCCCATGACTTGTCCTACCTGCCTATCTTCTTTTCCACCTATCCACTCCAGCCTCCTCCCTAACCAATCACCTTCATCCCCTCCCCCATTCACCTATTGTACTCCATGCTACTTTCTCCCCACTCCCACCCTCCTCTAGCTTATCTCTCTCCGCTTCAGGCTCTCTGCCTTTATTCCTGATGAAGGGCTTTTGCCCAAAACGTCGATTTTGATGCTCCTTGGATGCTGCCTGAACTGCTGTGCTCTTCCAGCACCACTAATCCAAAATCTGGTTTCCAGCATCTGAAGTCATTGTTTTTACCTTATTAATTTTATGTTCAGTTTCTATTTCCATAATCAATCATATTCTATTACTTTTCCTAATTACTTGCTTTATCTGCATACTAAGCTTTTATAATTCATCCGCTTGGATGTACAGATCCCTCTGTATTTTAGAGCTCTGCAATCTCTCACCATTTAGATAATATCCTTTAATTTTATTCTTCCCAGTCAAATTAACAAATTTTCCCACATACTACAGTTGCTAGATATTTATCCACTTATTAAACTTAGCTATATCCATTTGTTGGCCCCTTATGTCCACTTTACAACTTATTTCCCTACCTCTCTTTGTGTTCTCAGCAAATGTAGCTACCAAACTTTCGGTCTCTTTACCCAATTCATTCATATAAATTGTAAAAAATTGAGGCTCTAGCATTGATCCCTGTGGTATGCTACATTACATCATGCCAACCAGAAAACGATCCACTTGTGCCTACTCTCTGTCTCATGTTAACTGGCCAATCTTCTTTCATCATCCATCTATTACTCTCTACCCCAACCTCTTATTTTCTACAATCAAATGTTGTGTAGAAATTTAGGTTCTGTTTTCTTGGATCTTACTTGAGAGAGGCATACACTGACCAAGGTGTACAAAATAAAAGTTATTAACTAATACAAATGTAATACCTCATTCTTCATAGAGACCAAAGGACAGTTACATGGGTTTGACTACAAATTGTGAAATTTAGCTATTGTTGCTTATGTACGTCTGCTAATGAGATCTCAGTGCAGCAAAGTTTTATGTTCTCCTCACTGAGGTGTGGGAAAGGTGCACAAGCACAAGATTTTATTTTTTTTTTGTACAATCATTTGTTTATCTCAAGTTCTATGTCGACAGTGCTGCAAAGCCAGCAGCTTTGCAAGAATATTGATCCTGACATTGGTTTGGCTAAAGAGGGAGAAAGAGGAGAGCCCTTAGCACATTTGGAACAGTTAACACTGGAGTAGTAGTAATAACTGGTTGAGTGGGAATTGTTGATCAGAGTACTAGGAGAATTGGCTAAACTATGAATGGTGCCATGGATCTGCAGATGAAGCTTCAGTTGATTCACTCTTTACAAAGTACCGTTCCGAATCTACAACATTGAAATGTCTACTTGGGTTATAATGCTGAACCTCCACCTTCTCACTTGGATTTGGGGAAGTAATATTATCCATTTGGTTGAGCTGACAAAACTGAATTACTTTGGTGTGCTTGGGAATGGTTGACAATTTGATCCTTGGTCAGTTCCACGTGAGCTTATGTCAGTTGGTAGAAATATAGAAGCATTCACTACCAGCCTTTGGGCTATTAGAAGAGGTGGGAAAATAGGACAAAAATCACAGGCTAGTTCATTTATGGTGTCTGCATTTAGGATTTTTGTGGTTGGGTTTCAGGGACTGATACTTGTGCATTGAGATTGGGAGACCTGTCTTAACAGTGTAAACAATGGAAGCTGGAATATAGTCTCGGGAATTTCTCAAATTACAGAAGTACTAAATTTATAGTTGGCTATCTGATAAGGCATGTGATGACAAGGTGCATTTGTAGCTTATTTGACAGAAACATCAGATTCAGTTTGATACTTCCCATGGTGGGAAAGCTTATTGATACTCCACTGCCTTACTTGAGGGCAAGCCCTCAATGATAGTTGGTGTTTGTATAGTCCTAGTCCTAGTGTGAATCTGTGCCTTCAAGAAAATATGAGCAAACGCTGTGGATGAGGTGGGTACAGTTAGTTTTTGCACTGGAGTTATGTAGAGCTAGAAAAACATGCTTTGTATTTGAGCAGCAGGATAGGTGTTCCAGTCAGTTATGTGAGCTATTCAGAAGAATGTACATTTTGTTCCCCCCACATATTGTGATAAACCATATCAGCTTCATTGTCTTACATGTTTGTTCTGGTGCAAACTGTTGACATAGTAACCTTTTGAATGGTAAAAGCATCTCGTACTGCTGAGAGAAAAAAATTTAGTTTAAAACCCAGGTTGGAAATCTAGATTAAGAAAAACAATCTGCATTTAAGTAGTAAATTTAGCAAAAGAAGACATTCCAAAGCTGTTTGCAGGAATGTGATTGAGATTTTACAGTGAACCACATAAAGAAATATTAAGACAGGTGCCAAAGGCCAGGTCAAAGACAGAGGGATTCTTTTGTGAACAACTTCAAAGTGGAGAGGTGTAATAAGACAATCCCAAGGTTAGATGTATAAACAGTGGAGGCTTAGACAGCAAAGGTGGAGCAGTGAACACTGGGGTACACATACGTGATCTGGAAGGGTATATGGATCTAGGAGAGTTGTGGGAATTGTTGTGAGAGAAGGGAGAGGCGCTGATGGGAACTTGAGGATGAAAATTGTAGGAGCCGATGTAGGTTAGCAAGCAACAAGGCTGATAGTTGAATGTGACTTGATGCAGGTTAGACTGTGGACAGCATTATCTTGGATGAGCTCAACCTCATTGAAGAGTGAACAGTGGAAGACTGGCCATGACAGCATTTAATAGTTGAGTTTGAAGGTAACAGTGACATGGAGTAGAGTATTAGCTTGAGATGAGCTGACACAGGACCAGAAATGGGCAATCTTAGAAGTGCAAGGAGGCTGTCTTCACAAAGGTGGGGATATGAGTTTGGATTGGGGCTCCCACTTCAGTTTTGGTCTCTGACAGTAACCAAGAAGAGACTGGGTTTGTGTTTGTGCTGGGGACTGAAAATTACGGCTTTAGTTTGCCTCCTATTCTAACTGAAGAAAATTTCTGCTCATCCAATATTAACATGCATCATGACATATTAGAGGCCATGCAGAGACTGAGAAGTAATGATGCCATTAGAGAATACAGCATTAGAGCATAAGAACTAGAAGCAGGAGTAGGCAATTCAGCCCTTCAAATCTGTTCTGCCATTCGATATGATGATGGCTGATCACATCTCAGCCTCAATTCTACTGCCCGCTGTCCATGCTTCTCAACCCATTACTAATTTAAAATCCGTCTATCTCCTCAAATTTATTCAGTGTTCCAGCATCCACCACACTCTTGGGAAGTGAATTCCACAGGTTCACAACCCTTTGAAATAAATTATTTTTCTCATCTGTTTTAAATCTGCTGCCCGTTATTTTAAAACTTTGACTTCTCCGTTTACATTGTCCCACATGAGGAAACATCCTTTCCACATCTATTTTGTCAATCCCCTTTAGCATCTTATATACTTCAACTGAATTTACTCTCATTCCTGTAAACTCCAGAGAGTATAGGCCTAAGCTGCTGAATCTCTCTTCATAAGACAAGTCCTATATCTCTGGAATCAATCTAGTGAACCTCCTTTGAACTGCCTGCAATACAACTACATCCTTTCTCAAGTAAGGGGACCAAACCTGTATGTGATCTCACTAATGCTTTGTACATTTGCAGCAACACTTCCCTATTTTTATTGCTAAAGGAATAGAGTATAAATGCCAAAATTCCATTTTCCTTCCTTATTAATTGCTGTACCTGCATATTAATTTTCTGTGATAAACGCACAAGAACACCCAGATCCCTTTGCACCGAACTACTCTGAAGTTTCTTTCCATAACATGCTGAAAAAAGGGAGACAATTTACATATTCATTGTCTTTCATAACAGTGCAAGATTTTAATTATAAGTTAAAAATATGAATATTTTTGAAGAGACATGTTGGTGAATCTTTTCATACTGCATTTGTCAGGACAAATACCAAGTTTCTAGCAATCACAGCAAATTACAGCACAGGAGAAAAATGTTGATTCTTAGGTAAATTGACTCTGAATGGAGAGTAGAGAAAGCAATGGGGAACTATAGGTCTGTCATGCTTCTGATTTTTTAAAAAAAGGTTCAAACGTGTTCCTTCTGTTTGCAGCGAATGGGTTCTTGTACATAGTCATTAAAAAAAAGCCAGAGGATCACATTTACTGCATTAATATTTTCATAGGTTTCAACAAGAAACTTGTTTTGATGGAATGAGCCTTAACTTCCTGCCCAGTGTATATTTTTGATATGTTGAAGAAACATTTGAAATTGGACTTTGTTGTATTCGTTTGGATGAGTGCAAAGTTTCTGCAACATTTCTCACTTTTCAGTAATAAAACAAGTTAAGTACTTTGGTCAGGTTATTAGCGATATAATATAATGGCCTGGCTTTTATGTGGTACTTTGCTCAATGACACTGAGCTATGTGATTATTTTGAAGTTATGCCTATTTAACATCATGAATGGAATTAATGCCATCGGATTATTGCTCGACCGACCCCAAAATACTCTGACCTAGCATGAAATGAGAAGATGTCTGGTCGTGGAGATTAAGTTGATGTTGCAGTCAAAACCTGTCACAGCTGCATGATTTTGATAGACTGGAGGGAATTTTACAAACTGGTCTTTAAATCTTGTTAATCCTAAGGTCAAAGTTGTTACATTAACAAAATAGGCCTAAAGCATCCTTCATAAAGTACTAAGCCATAATGTGCTATAAAATGCCAGAGCACTTAATAAACTATATACAAAAATGGTTAAAAGGTGCATCTGTGGGCTGCATCAAAAGCACACTTTAGGTTTCCCCTAGATGAATTATTTTGCTACTTTTTGAGGCTCAAAACCTATAATATGTTGGGAATGGAGGGGCGGTCATTCGGGGTTAGGATAATTGTAGTGTGCATTTAGGCACAACACTTCCTCTTCCGTTGCCCCTTGAGATGGTCTATAGAATTTTATCATCAGGGTTTATTACCAAAGAGTTCTTTCAGCTCCAGTTGGTAAACTATAAATACTGGCTATAGAACTTGCCAATTCTTAACAGCATATTATTCCACACTAGCGTATTGTCACAAATATTAATCTTTCAGTAAGCATCATCAGGCTTCAGTGAGGGTGAATGTTTTGGCAATCAATATCTGCCAACCAAGTCAGATGCTGTCAACACAATAAAAACTGAACAAAACCTCCCTGTAATTTTTTTAATAAAAGCCCTGGAATGATTTCAAAGCAGAAATGTAATCATTTGATTCAGATGACAGTTCAAAACCATTAAAGCTTCAACCTTGTGGTTAAGGGCAGAGTTATAACCCCTCAATTAGATTAGTACAACGTAATTGCTCCCAGTCATCAATTATTCTCTGTAAATTCCATGAAATCTACAAAGGCCAGTACTTGCGTTGTTTAAATTCAAATGAGTTGTCCTTTTGTTTATGTGTGGAGGGTGGACAGACATTTTTCTGGGCTGTTGAAGTTCATGACCAATATCATACTGATTGCCTAGTTAAGTTTTAAAGGCACAATATGAAGACTAACCAGTGGAAATGAAATGTTGTCAAGATTCCAGGAGACTGTGCCTTTTGGCTGGAAACCAGTAGTAAAGGTTACACGGGAGGTTACACTGGATTAAATTTCATTGGGGTTTTGTACAATTTACGCGAGACCTCTGACTGTTCTTTAGCTTGACTGACCAGCAATAATAGACAGCTTAGCATTAGCCTCGGAGAAGGATTTGCTGAAGCAAGCGGAAGGCTTTTGAAGTTGACAAAATGAGGCTTGAGGTGTTGGGCATTCTTGTTTCTTGTGCTTGTAACTCTATATCATCTTTAGCTATGCTGGAAAATTGTACTGGTAGCTTTATATGTTAAGGGAAAGCTTTAATTGCCTTTCATGAGTCTGGCAGTTAAAAATTTGTATCACACATGTTCGTGAGAACCTTGTTCTTTTCAACTAATGAATTTCTATTACATTTACTGACTCAGTAAAGTCAAGGAACAAAAGGGGAAATAAGAACTCCGTGCATTCCAAATAGAGTAAATGTCATGTGACTCCACATTATGCTTTTGTTTTCATTTTCTGAAATAACAGCTATCTGAGCATTTAGGGTGGTTTTCACATGTTTTATTCTACATTGGTCACACCCTTTAACACATCACTGAGTAAATTGCCCCTTGAATGTGCTAATCCAACCAACTACTTCAAATGGCTCATTGTTGCATGGAGTGCAGATGGGAACTGGGTGTGTTAAATTGAAGCATGTAACCATTCAAATTGCCATGTCAACGGAGAGATGTAAAATGTCTTCGACCAATATAGACAAAATGAAATTAAAATTTGATGGTTTTAATATAAACAGTTCTCTTCACTATCTTTATATTCTCCAAACTATTTTTTAGATATGCTTCAATTCGAGCTGAATGACTGACTGCAGCATGGGATGCTTATATAGCTAAACTTGGCTTACTTATTCTAGAGCTGACTAATAAACCCAGTTTTGTTTTAAGTTTGAGTATGCTGCCAGGGCAAAGGGGCTAGATTTCATACTGCAAACTTGGAGTTTCTCACACTTGGAAGGCAGCAGGACTTTGAATTAATACCAGATCATTAATAAAGCAGTTTTTACATTGTGTTTTGTTATTGTAGGGAAGACATTTTGGCTACAGTTATTATTACATGCACTGTTCAGAGATTCAGTATGTCTTTTTTATGCTCACCAAGTGAACAGATTGAAGTTATGTTGCCACTTAGATTTGGTTCTTCCAGTCCTGTTGGCATTGCATCATTATGTACATCAATTTGATGCCTTGCTGTACACCTGCAAATTGAAAGTCTGATTTGAAATCCCACCGCTGGGACTATCACTTCTACTTTAATTAGTCATCTGGTTCTCAACTTGTACCGCCACGTTTGCATTATTATGAAGTGGAAAGTGGCAATATAACTACAGACCTAAATGGAAAAATCCCCTAAATAGTTGGTGTTTGGCAAGAAGCTACTGCAAATAAGCTGTCAGACTTTATGGGCTTAGGTAGTAAAATCTTAATTAATGAGTAATGTTAAATGCTTGTTACCCATGAGTATTTTGTCATGAGCAGTATGTGTTGCAGTTTAAACATTTTAAAATGTGGTCTTGGTGGTTCAATAGGAGGAGGAAATATCTCCAATTTTAAACAAACATCCTTCTTTAATACTTTCAATTGGTAAATTGCTAAGGTCACTGGATACTTTGTAAATACTATATATTTGTGTTTAGTATCATAAACATTCATAGAATTGTACAGGGAAATTGAAAGGAATTTTAGTTTGAAAGCAGCTATTATGTTTTCACAGAGCAATTCCCTGTTGGTACCCGACAGTCTGCGAGGCACTGATAAGCGCAGGAACGGACCTGATTATTCTAATGATGTGAAAAAGAGGAAGGTTGATGATAAGGACTCCATAAGCCACTATGTAAGTGCAAGCAGTGAAGGCTTCAGAAGAATGCAGACTTACCTTCAAATGTAGAATCTTGCCATTTTTGGTACAAAATGTGAAACCTTGCTACTATTTAACATAATGTCTATGAATGAAATAAAAAAATTAAAACAAGCATGATTTAAGTGTTAAAATGAGAAACTTGCTTAGTTACTTGTGAATTTTCTAGAATTGTATAGCTATTCAACAATGAAGAAGGCCATTTCGCCCAATGTGTCTGCATTGGCTGGTAGAAATGGCTATAGAGTAAGTTCCACTCCCCAGCTCTTCTCAAAAGCCCTACAAGTATCTTCTTTTCAAACATAAATATGATTCTGTTTCAAAAGTTACCATTGAATTGACTTCAACCAGCCTTTCAGATTGGATATTCTAGATCATAGCAATTTGTTGCATTCAAGAAAATAATCTTCCCACCTCCCTGCTGGGTCTATTGCCTATTATCTTTGATACTTGAATTTCCAACTTTCGTGCCAGTAGTAACAGATTCTTTGTATTTGCAAACAATTTTTGCACACTTGAATGAAATCTGTGTACAGGATAAGTTTTAGAAGACCATAAGATATAAGTAAAAGCGCAACCACATCTTCAGGCCTGCTTGAGGGAGAAAATCTGATGTCATTGCACAACTTCAGCTGAGCAAGTGGGAACAAGCAAGAAGAGTCATTGAGTCATAGAGATGTACACACAGAAACAGATGCTTAGGTCCAATTTGTCCATGCCAACCAGATATTCCAATCTAATCTAATCCACTTGATGAAGGAGCGGCGCCCCGAAAGCTAGTGTGCTTCCAAGTAAACCTGTTGGACTATAACCTGGTGTTGTGTGATTTTTAACTTTGTACACCCCAGTCCTACACCGGCATCTCCAAATCATAATCTAATCCCATTTGCCAGCACCCGGCCCATATAACTCTGAACCCCCTTCCTAGTCATACACCCATCCAAATGCCTTTTAAATGTTGCAATTGTACCAGCCTCCTCCACTTCTTCTGGCAGCTCATTCCATACACGTACCACCTTCTGCGTGAAAAAGTTGCCCCTTAGCTCTCTTTTATATCTTTCCCCTCTCACCCTAAACCTATGCATTCTAATTTTGGACGACTCCACCCCAGGGAAAAGACTTTGTCTATTTACCCTATCCATTCCCCTCATGATTATATAAACCTCTATAAGGTCACCCCTCAGCCTCTGATGCTCCAGGGAAAACAGCCCCAGCCTGTTCAATCTCTGCCTATAGCTCAAGTGTTTAAAAAAGTGAGAGTAGAAGAAACACTGGCCAAATATTATCCAGGGCATGTACAGGTGCCAGCGGGAAGTGTTTGTTGTGTGGTTGGGATATAAATATATGCAAAATAATGTTCATGAAAGTTTCTGCAATAACTCTTTGTTTTCAGCTTGATCTGCTCACAAATTATCTTAGAGAATCTATTTGCTTCCAGCTAGCTTTACTTAATCATTAACTCTGATTATGTCATTTGCATCATCATCACCATTATCATGCTTTAAATCTGTTACTTTAGATCTTCTACCAAGTCTTTATCCCCATTAAACTTACTTTCTAAACATCTCGTCTAAAGTCTCTAATTCACAGAGTTAGTTTCTGATGCTTTGACCAATCTCCCTGGTCCAATTCTGATATCATTCTGAGGTTGAGGATGTTCTGTACTTGCCCTTCTGTCAGTTATGTGCGTGTCTCTCCCAAGGTAGTTGTAGACTTTCCTGCATTCTCTTCTTCCGAGAAATATTTTCAAATTTCAATTAATTTCTTGTTTAATGATATCAATGCTTTTGACTTCTCCGTATAATCTTGTGATCTGTTTCAACTTTACGTGATCTCAGTTGTGGTGTTTTTGTTATGATCATCCCTTCTCTGCTGATCTCTTACACATGCTGTCTCCCTGGGTTACAGCTCTGGTAACTGTTTCTATGCTTTTCCTCACAATTGTTCACTTTATGATCATTCTCAACATCTACAGCATGGAAACAGACCCTTCGGTCCAACTTGCCAATGTCGACCAGATATCCTAAATTAACCTATTCCTTTCCTATTTATAAACCCATCCAGATGCCTTTTGAATGTTGTAATTATTACAATCTCTGGCACTTCCTCTGGCAGCAAGTTGTACTCTCAATCTGTTGTTTATCAGTAACTCTTGATAGTAATAACTAATTTTGTAGTAGTTTAGATTGATAACTTAGAGCAAGATTGAAATCTTTGTTTTTCGTTAACAATCATAGAGTCATAGATATGTTCAGCACGGAAACAGACCCTTCTGTGCAACTTGTCCAGGCCGACCAGATATTCTAAATTAATCGAGTCCTATTTACCAGCAGTTAGCCTGTATCACTCTAAACCCTTCCTATTCACATATCCGAGGAGAAAGTGAGGACTGCAGATGCTGGAGGTCAGAGCTGAAAATGTGTTGCTGGAAAAGCGCAGCAGGTCAGGCAGCATCCAAGGAGCAGGAGAATCGACGTTTCGGGCATAAGCCCTTCTTCAGGATTCCTATTCACATATCCATCAAGGTGCCTTTTAAATGTTGTAGCAGCCTCCACCACATCCTCTGGCAGCTCATTCTAAACACACTCCACTCTCTGCATTAAAAAGTTGTCCCTTGGGTCCCTTTCAAATCTTTCCCCTCTCACCTTAAGCCTATGCTCTCTGGTTTTGGACACCCCCATCCCGGGGAAAAGACCTTGGATTTTCACCCTATCCATATCCCTCATGATTTTATAAACCTCTGTAAGGTTGCCCCTCAGGTTCCTACACTCCAGGGAAAATAGCCCCAGCCTTTCAGCCTCTCCCTATAGGTCAAACCCTCCAGCCCTGGCAACACCCTAGTAAATTTATCTGAACCCTTACAAGTTTCACAACATCCTTTCTATAGCAGGAAGACCAGATTTGCACACAGTATTCCAAAAGTGGCCTAACCAATGTTCTATACAGCCGAAAACTGACCTCCCACTCGTATACTCAATGCACTGACCAAAAAAGGCAAGTGTACCAAGCGCTGCCTTCACTATCCTATCTACCTGCAACTCCACTTTCAAGAAACTGTGAACCTGTCAAAATGCTTCCTAACATCTCTCCTGAATGGTCTGGCCCTAATTCTCAGATTATGCCCCTAATTCTCAGACTGTGCCCTTTGGTTGTAGAATCCCCAACCAGTGGAAACTGTTTATCTTTATCTACCCTGGATTTTCCTGTTAATATTTCAGAGAATTCACACCTTAACATTCTAGATTCTAGAGAAATTAGGCCTTATTTGTATAAACTCCCTTCATAACAAAATTCATGATGTTCAAAATCATTCTTGTAGATCTACATTGTACTCACTCCAAGGCCAGTCTCCTTCCTAAATTCTGGTGCCCAGATCTGCTCACAATCTGCATGTGGGTTCTAATCAGGGCTTTGTATAACTGCAGCATAACTTTCACATCCCTGTGCTTCCATCAAATCTGTGTGTTACAGTGAAGGTTGAGGGATATATCAGAGTAAGTATTCAAGTTAGCTCGCTGAACTTGAAAGTTTGTTTTCAGATGTTTCGTCATCAGAGAGAGTATTCGGTGAAGTGCTGGTAGTATGTCCCACCTCTCTAATTATAGGTCTTGGTTTCTTAAGGTGGGTAATGTCATTTCTGCTTTTTTTTTCAAGGGGAGGTAGATTGATTAAAATCCTATGTGTTTATTGATGGAATTCTGATTAGAATGCCATGCCTCTAAGAATTCTTGTGCATGTCTTTGTTTTGCCTGTCATAGGATGTGTGTGTTGTCCCAGTCAAAATGGTGTCCTTCTTTGTCTTGAATGATACTTTGTAATTCCTAAGTGTCTTTGGATTTTTTTGAAGAATTTCAAACTGAAAATTTCTTATTATTTACTAAGCTATGGTAGAAGGTTAGTGATGTAATAAAACAAAGAACTGTAGATGCTGAAGATCTGCAACAAGCATAAACCAAAATTGCTGGAGAAACTCTGCAGATCGGATAGCATCTGTAGAGAGAAAGTAGGGTTAACATTTTGAGTCCTGTGACTCTTCCTAAGAACTGCTTCAGTTCTATTCTACTAAATCTGAAAGGCTACAACTCAAAACATTAACCAATGATGATGAGGTGTTTGTACTGCCCAAAATACTGGGCCAGTATTTATTTGTTCCATATATAGTCTCCCCATCCTTCAGACAGTATTTCTGGGCTTGGATGTATTCTTCATCTTGTTTTTGGACTTGTTCTAAATTCCTTTAAGTAGCTGGTAAGTTATTTAGAAGCTTCCGATTTGTAGGCTTCAACTTCATGAATTCTAAGTCATCTTGTTCTGTTCCATTCGATATCCTTGAAATTGTATCTTCTGTTGTTTGGTCCTTCTATCTTAGATTCTTCATAGGCACAATTCTCTGTCAACCATCAGGATTATTAATGAATGAATGAATCCATGCCTCCTTCTGGCCCGGCCTCTGTTCTTTCCATTGAATTTTGTCTGTTCAGGAATTGAATTTAATCCAACACTAAAATTGCATTGAATACCGATAATATGCTTTCCTGTGAAGCTGCACACTCAATGCTTTGTCTTGCTAATATGTTGGTAGCAATGGTTCCCACAGGATAATGCACTGACTTTGTCCTTCTGGTTTGCCTTAACTAACCCTGAAACAGTTTGCTGCCTGGTCCATCTTTTCTTCTACTTCCCCATTCCTGGAGCTGGGCACGGTCTCTTGAATGTTTCGGTGAGTGGTAGGCTGGATTTCACAACTGCTGTTCCTGCAGTTGCTACAGTGTCTTGCAGTTTATTAATTGGGGTATTGCATATTATTTTCCAGCCTTCAACTTTCCCACCAGTCCTCCAATGTCCTGATGAGCCTTTGAAAGCACTTTTTTTATGTTTTTCTTGACCGTGAGACACCCTTCAGTTGCTGAAGCATTCAGTTTGATGCTTTTTCTGCCTTTCCTGCTATCTTGTGTTTGAGGTCCAGCTCTGTCTAGTCTCCCAAAGAAATGCTGCTAAAGTCCATGGAACTTCCTGCAAAAACTTGTTAATTGCAGCATGATCGAGACTTACATTATTTTCACAAAACTTAGAATTTCTGCTCCTTTCCAACACTCTGCAGTTGATTTTGTGACTTTGATGCTGATGATGCAATGACATTGTTATCAGGTATACTTCTGTTGTTAATCCCATTCTCTACAGGAAAACCTGCTGCTTATAGCTCCATAAATCCTGTTTTGGTGCTTCTCTTCTCCCTTAAGCTGAAGTTGTCTCACATCGAATGCTAGATTTACCAGGATTTGTGAATCTCGGGAACACACTTGCAAAACCTGCAGAGCAGACTGAATTGGAAGCTACCAATTTTATTAAGTATTATAATTGTTATAATTGTTACATGCCTGCTGTAAATGGGTTAGTTCCAGTGGAGGTGACTTCATAAAATGCTCAGAATTTTGCCTGACTCTACCCCAATCGTTTATATTTATTCATGTTAAAACTTGCCAGCTATTTCCTCCTTATGCCCAGTGACTGCTGATGATCTACTACAGTAGACTTTGTACCTGCTGAAAGCATGTTATATTCATAGTGTAGTAGTAGCTGATCAAGCCATTAGTCCTAACAAATTTTAATATTTCAGTTCATCTGAAAATATTTATCTTGTTTTAAAGGACAGCGACGGAGATAAAAGTGATGACAATTTAGTAGTGGATGTTTCTAATGAGGTTTGTACTTTTTTTCATTTTGTGTGTCATGCTGTCTCATACTTTATTAATGACCTTGCAGCAATGTTTAACTTTTTTGTGTTTTGAATGGATGCTCGATACAAAATTAAATGTTATTTAACATTTCCCTTGAAATAATGGAAAATGAAGCTTAATTCAATGTAGTAAGCATTTTACGTTATCTTCAGACAGTGTAATTTCAACATGTTTTTTTTCTGTCTTCCCATTCCAATCTTTTAAAGATGTTTGTTTATATTGAGCAATGGTTCAATGGGGCTGGAAGCCCAAGTACCAAGGCCACTTACAAGTTCAAAGGGCATTTTGTTATAATAGGCTTTACAGATTATTTGATCCTCCTCTTAGTTGCTGTCAACCCACAAGGACATAACCGCACTTAATAGCAACATGAGCAGGAACCCCGATTTAAATTTACTACCATCTCCGAACGCTGAGAAACTCTGGTCAAGTCTTTATCAGCTTATTTATACTGGTTTTGATTCTCTTGCTGACATAAAAATATTGTTTGATGAAAAGGTGCATTGTTCTCATTCCATGTGCCAGTTTATAAATCTTGGTGTCCTCTGTAAATCATTTCAATGTCTTATCTCTATTTTTGCTATTTTGGATAGAGCATTAGGCATGGACAGAGAATCATAGCCTTCTTTAGAAGGATGAATAGTTAAACAGTTTCCTCAGACTTCCTTCATCTGTACCTTTTATTGCAAGTCGGATTTTTGGAAGATTCATTTTGCTGAAGGATGGGAAGAGAAAATATCATGCTATGATTTGATTTATTTTAAAGTCTTGTTTCATCCTCCTTATGCTCTCTGGTGTTGAGGATATCTATGCTAACAGTTGGAATATTTTCCACTTTTAGGTATTGGTGTCAAAGTCTAGTCCTTTCTTTCACCTCTTTTAACCCGAACACAGGACAACCCTTTCGTTCTTCCTTTCAACTGCATCGTTGATTTATTTCTCTTTTCTGCTGTCAGTTATTACTTAACATCATTGAGATGGATTCCTAATTAGTGCCCACATTGCAGCTAGGTTTTCATTGAATAGATGAAAGCATTGCACTTAAACCCAAATGGCCCCTTTATGTCTGTTAGAAAGGAGAGTTAGATCTGAATTTTATTTTGGAAGTGATGACATAAGGTCAAAGAAATAGTTTTCCAGTATGTCCTACAGAATTTAACTATCTTGCGGCTTGGAGGCTGTTCAGGCAAGAAGTTTGCTTTGCAAGATTAAAGTTTACCAGAGACAGATAAAATGAATTACATACACAAAGGAGTGATTGAGGAATCGTGTGGTGGTCCATAAGTTTGGTTGTCTCAGATGGTGGTTTGGCAGGTTCCAATCACAGGTGATGAGGTGGGGAACGATGCTATAAAGGTGCTTACCTTGCAGATTCACCTGTTCACCCCATCTTTAAGTTGCCAGGTTTCCCGAGGTCTGGGAGACCTGCTATCTATGGTAGGAAATAGAATAATAATTAAAATGAAGGGAAGCTGCCTGCTTATCACCCCTTATCCAACTTCCATTTGTAGCAGGTTCAGATACCTTAGATTTCAACCGTCTATCTTTGGAAGTTAGGATTCAATTCTCGAAATATTGACTTTTCATCCAGGTCCTGACATTTACTTTGTGCCATGAGTGATTGTTGATGCAGGTCGATCAGAGTTTGGGCCATTACTAAAGTTTCCCTCCAAGCTTTTAAAATGAGGAACATACCATTTTTTTGACGACAACATCTCAGGCTCCTGTTTTAACATAGGATCATTATCACAAAAGGAGGCCAATCAACCCTTCAAACCCATGCTCATTTTCTGGACCTCACCAATCAGACACATTACACAATTCAATCCCACAGCTCTGTGAGTTCACATCCCTCAATTGCTTCTTCAATTTCCTTCCAAAATCATTTACCATCTCTGCTTTCACTACCTTCCTATCCAGCAAGTTCCAGATTATTACATTGAATACTGCGATAAAATTTCCTCTCAATCTCTTGCCAAGGAGGACAGCCCAACTACCCCACCCACAGTTGTAGCTAAGTTCCCTCGGCTCTGGAGCTATTTTTGTAAATTTCCTCTGCAACCTCTTAAGGACCTTCCTAAATTGTAATGACCAGGACTTGATGCAATACTCCAACTGTGGCCTAACCAGAGCTCGATAAACTTTCAGCAAGACTTCTGTTTATCTCTTACTAATTGTGAAGCCCATGTACTTTGCTAACTGCTCTCCAATGTGTCCTATTACCTTCAAGGATCTATGCTCACGAGTCACCAAGTCCCCATGTCTTTGTTTACTCTTTAGAACTGTGCTATTTAATCAATATTACCTTTCACTATTCTTTCCGTTAAAATGTACTGCCTGAAGCTTCACTGATTAATTTCTATCATTTATCTACCGATTCTACTAAATTAGGTATCAAACGTTGCAGTCAATTGAAATCATCCTTAATGTTAGTCACATCTCCTCTTTGACAAATTTTGAAATTTTGGTTTGTATTCCAAAGTTGTATTAATTCATATCTTATCAAAGAAAGCAGTTATCCAAGTATTGAAACTTGCAGAATACCACTGTCTACCATCCACCTATCTGAACAACAGCTACTCACCATAGCATGCTGTTTCGATCTTACAGCCAACTTTTTATCAAAGCCCTCTGATGGTATTATTCCATGAGTCTGAATTTTGTTAACCTGCCTTTTATCTGCAAAGTTGTTAATTTGTGAATGCAAGAATGACAAGAATATGTTCTATCTGTATGTGTAGGACCCATCATCACCACGAGGCAGTCCTGCACACTCGCCTCGTGAAAATGGCTTGGATAAATCTCGCTTACTCAAGAAGGATGCTTCCAGTAGCCCAGCTTCCACGGCATCTTCTGGCAGCTCCTCATCTCTCAAATCCAAAGAGCTAGGCCATGTGAGTATCAGGTGGAAGCATTTTCAATTAAATTTTGCCAGAAATTATAGAAATCAAATTTGGTTATTACCTTAAAATGCTTTAGAGCAGAAACTACATGATTAGATTAGATTACTTACAGTGTGGAAACAGGCCCTTCGGCCCAACAAGTCCACACTGACCCGCTGAAGCGCAACCCACCCATTCCTGTACATTTACCCCTTTACCTAACACTACGGGCAGTTTAGCATGGCCAATTCACCTGACGTGCACATCTTTGGACTGTGGGAGGAAACCGGAGCACCCGGAGGAAACCCACGCAGACATGGGGAGAATGTGCAAACTCCACACAGTCAGTTGCTTGAGTCGGGAATTGAACCAGGGTCTCTGGCGCTGTGAAGCAGCAGTGCTAACCACTGTGCCACCGTGCCACCCACGACTTCTGTATAACAAGATTAGATGCATCCATAATTGTGGCTATGCAATAAGTTTGCACATGTTTTATTTAGAATAGGGAGTAAAGCATTATGTAAATGCTGTCTTGATATTTGGCTCAGGAAATATTTGATCTAAGTCCTATAAAGATTTAAGAACGAGTCTTGCAGAAGACTATTAAAACTATGCATGCTAAATTGTGTGCATATAGAGTCATAGAGATGTACAGCACGGAAACAGACCCTTTGTTCCAACTCGTCCATGCCAACCAGATATCCTAACCTAATCTAGTCCCATTTGCCAGCACTTGGCCCATATCCCTCTAAACCCTTCCTATTCATTTACCCATCCAGATGCCTTTTATGGTGGCATATAATAAGATAACATTGTGCTGATGACACCTCCTGCTCTTGAACAGTTAACAAATAGATAATTTACAGGTGAAATTTACATGGTTAACATTTTTGAAAAACAGCATACTGGTGAGAGAAAAAACTTGCAGACAGAGACATAATATTATCTACATGTAGTGATTGGAGTCCTTAAAGTCCTTTAAAGTGATTTAACATCTCATTCCTTGCTGCTTTGTGTCTCCAAGCTAGACATACAGATAATCAGTTTTTTTGGGGTCTCTATTGTCTACCTTATAACTTATAATGTGTTTAATGTGTTACAGAGCAGACATTAGAGCAACAAAACAACCAATTTTGATATGTACAGTTTACCAGCACAAAGCAGCACAGAGTGAGGTGTTAGGTCTTTTTGATGGGTTTTCAGGGGTTAATTTGCTATGTGTTTTGAGTAAGCTAACCTATCAAGTTAATTAATCCCTGATAAGTGATTGATTATTGGACCATTATTATCATAACACAGCATCAAATTCAGATATAACTCCACATGCTGATGTTGCCTCTTAATTAGTTTAGGTTAGGTTTGGGTTTTTAAGTGGAGAAAGTGAGGTCTGCAGATGCTGGAGATCAAAGTTGAAACTTTATTGCTGGAACAGCACAGCAGGTCAGGCAGCATCCAGGGAACAGGAGATTCGACGTTTCGGGCATAGGCCCTTCTTCAGGAAGGGTTTTTAAGTGTTTATTAGTGTCTGTTACCTGAGTTGCCAGTGCAAAATTGATCTTTTATGCTCTTGACAGTGTGCATTGTAAAGTATGATTTACACACTGTATATAAATGCAGGATTTTATGATGTATAAGCTTGACTGAAAGAAGGCAACTGTGATCTGAATCATTATGGTTTGTGTGGCCTAAAAGTATGTAAGTGCAACATGCAGCAATGCAATAATTACTACTTTATTTTGCAACCGGAAGTTTTACCCAAGTAATGTCATTTTATATATTTCAAAAGAAGCTAACCTTAAGTTTCCATTTGCAATTTAATCTGAAATCTCAAAGTAGCTGGAAAGTATTCATTCAGAGATGTACATAGATCAGTCATGTAGTAATAGGCTGAATGTTTACAGTGGAATTTTCCCATGCCCAGAGTGATGTGAGCATTGGTGAGAAATGTGGGGACATAGGCAAGAATGAAACAATCTGATTCTTGCCATCAAAAAAACAAATTTCCAAGTTTTTCTTTGAGGTTTCCATGGTGAGATTAGAATCTTGCAGATAAATGGTAACTACCTCATTTTCATGTATATGCATCTCATTAATAACAAACTGTGCCACGTATGTACAGCTTGCAGCTCTCTCCTCCTTTCCTGAGTAGTTAGACAGTGATAATTCTGAATTGAAAGTCAAAAGTTAGCTGGCAGATGCAGCACTCTGCTTCTTATCTTGGCCTTCATTTTAAAATCACCTTCCTAACATGTCTATGAATGCTCCATAGACAGTATCCTCATCTACCTAAGTCAACAGTGACAAACCACCAGTCTCACCACATTATCATGGCCGATTTTCAGTCAACTTAGAAGTAATTTAAGATTTTCGTTTTGGAGCTCAGGGAACCTTTGACATGCATGCTTGTGGTGAATTGCTTTGTGAACAAGGATACATAACCATCTCCTGCAACTACATGTGATTCATCTTAGAGCTCATAGCTATATTTTGTAGCATTAATTCACTTTGCACTTAATTGGAACTACCAGCTTTAGTAAATTTTTTTGCATTCACTTTTGAGACATGGGCATTGCTGTCTGGGCTTGCATTTATTGTCTGTCTCACCTTGCACTTGAGAAGGTAGTTGTGAGTTGCCTTTCAAACCACAGCAGTTCACCTGCTGCTAGAGACAAGTTCCATTCCATTCAATCCAATGACATTGAAGGAACAGTGGTATTTTCCAAGTCAGACTGGTGAATAGCTTGGAGGGGAACTTGCTCATGGTGGTGTTCCCATATATTTGCTTCCCTTGTGTTTTTTTTAGTTGGAAGATTGTCAATTTGAAAGGCGCTGCTTAAGGATCTTTGGTGAATTTCTGCAGTGCATCTTGTAGTGCACACTGCTGCTACTGAACGTCAATGGTGGAGGGTGTGGACATTGTGAATGTGGTGCCAATCAAACAGGCTTCTTGGTCCTAGATGGTTCCAAGTTTCTTAAGTCTAGAAGGAGCTGCATCCAGGCAAGTGGGAATATTCCATTACACTCCTGACTTGTGCATTGTACTTAGTGGAGGAGACCGAATGCAATGTATCCAGATTTGCTGATGATACAAAAAGTGATTGGAGGACATGTTTTGATGAGGTTGTAAAGAATTTGCAAGAGGATATAGATAGGTTGAACAAATAGGCAAAGCCTGACAAATGAAATTTGAAATTTAATGTAAGAAAATGTGAGGTTATGCACTTTGGTAGGCAGAATCAAATGGCAGTATGTTTTTTAATTGGAGAGACAATCCAAGAAGGTACAGCACAAAGGAATTTGGGTCTTTGTGCATGAAATGTAATGAGATAGCGTGCAAGTAATTTAGAAGTATAATAGAATTTTGCCCCTTATTGCGAAGGGGTTGGAGATTAAAAACAGAAAATCCTTGTGACAACTTTTCTAACACCACAGCAGGCTGTTCCTGAGGCTGCACCTGGAGTGCTGTGTATAGTTTTGGTTACCATATTTAAGAGAGGATATACTAGCATTGGAGGAAATTCAAAACAGATTTGTGAGACTGGTTCCTAGGATGAAAGGTCTGACTTATCAATACTGGCTAAACAATTTGAGCCTTTAGCCTTGTGAGGTTAGATGACTGAAAGGTGATCGTATTGAAGCATAAGACTCTGAGGGTACTTCACAGGGGAAAAAAAAGTCTCTAAAATAGTCATGCCAAATTGGAAGACAAATTAGGGCATGTGTAGTCACATTGGGGGCAAAGTGGTATTTTCGGGTTTCATGGTGGAGGTTGCAAGGACATAGGAACATAAGAAACAGGAGCAGGCATAGGCCATTTGGCTCCTCAAACCTGCCCTATAATTCACCCAGATCAATCCTGATTCCCCCAGGTCTCAACTCCTCTTTCAGGCCAGCTCCTTAAAGTCCTTAACAACATGATACTTTGAAAACCGATCTACCGCTTTCTGAAATACTTTCAGTGATCTAGTGTTTACACTAGTGGGGAATCTTGAACTATGAGATGCAGTTACAAAATAAGAGAGCACTCATTTAAAATTAAGATGTGAAAGAAAAATAGAAGCTAGTGAAAGTCTGGAATTCTGTACCCCAGATAGTGTGGACACTAGATCACTGAAAGTATTTCAAGAAGCGGTAGATCGGTTTTCAAAATATCATGTTGTTAAGGACTTTAAGGAGCTAGCCTGAAAGAGGAATTGAGACCTGGGGGAAACAGGATTGATCTGATCAGAATTACAGGGCAGGTTTGAGGAGCCAAATGGCCTATGTCTGCTCCTGTTTCTTATGTTCCTATGTTCTTGTAACCTCCACCATGAAACCCAAAAATACCACTTTGCCCCCAATGTGACTACACATGCCCTAATATGTCTTCCAATTTGGCATGACTATTTTAGAGACTTTTTTTATTCCTGACAGGCTACTGTGATTGCATACAAACATGTTTGTTGAATCAAATTTATCTTAAAAAATGGTGTTGATTCATTTGCCCTTTCCTTTCAGTTCATGGGGTCACTATTGCCTCCTCCAACACCTTTTTTCTAGGCATTGTTCTTTCCCTTCACCAACCCCCTTGAGAGATCAAAACCAGTTAGCCACTTTGGCTCTTATCTGGTGCTGTTATGGGAAAGTGACAATCCAAGCCGGGGTTTCTGATTGCTCAGTACAGAGATCGTGAATTTCCACTCTCAAAAAGTCTTGTTCTCTTCCTAGAACACAAGGCCATAAGACAAATGAACAGACAAAGGCGATTCAGACCATGAAGTTTGCTCTGCCATTCAATGAGATCTTAATTCCTCTTAGTGATGTATGCCTATCTCAGCCTCTGTAGTCCTCTGCAATAAAGAAATTCCCAAATACACTTCTGTCTGAAAGAATAATTTCCTCCTCATCTCTAACTTAAATGGGCATTCTCTTACTCTCCCTTATTCTGGGAGATTAGGAATCTGGTCTCAGACTCTTCCACAAGGAGAAATAACCTTTCAGCATCCACCCTGTCAAGTCACCTAAGAAGCTCATACATTTCAGTAACATCACTTCTCATTCTTCTAAATATGAATGAGTACAGGCCCAACCTACTTAACATCTCCTCACAAGACAGTCCCTCATAGCTGATATCAGCCTGGTGAATATTCTCTGGACTGTCTCTAATGTCAGTATATCTTTCCTTAGATAAGGGGCTTGAAACTGTTCACAGTATTCCCAGCTGTGGTCTGACCATTGCCTTTCGTGTTGGCAAGATTTCCCAATTTTCATACGTACTTTCCTTTGAAATAAATGTCAACATTTCATTTGCTCTCCCTATTACCTGCTGAACTTGTGTGCTAGCATTTTGTGATTTATGCATGAAGGCTCTCAAATTCTTCAGTTCTGTAGTAACTCCTTTTAAATAATAAACCATTCTTTTACCTGCCAAAGTGCATCCCTTTATATTTTTGAACATTAGTTTCGTCTGCCAAATTCTTGCCCACTCATTCAGCCTTTCTATATCACTCTGCAGACTCTGTACTATCTTTACCTCATGCCTTCCCACCTATTTTTGTGTTCTCTGCGAATTTGACAGAACTTCGCCACAAGGACCAGTGTTGGGTCTAATCTTTTTCGTTATTTATATAAATGATTTGAATGTGAGCATAAGAGGTATAGTTAGTAAGTTTGCAGGTGACACCAAAATTGGAGGTGTAGCGGACAGAGAAAAAAGTTACCGCAGAGTACAGCAGATCAGATGAGTTAATGGGCTGAGGAGAGGCAGATGGAGTTTAATTTAGATCAATGCAAGGTTCTCCATTTTGGGAAAACAAATCTTAGCAGGAGTTATGCACATAAGTCCTAGGGAGTGTTGCTGACCAAAGAGACCTTGGAACCAGGTTCGTAGCTTCTTGAAGTAGGGTCGCAAGTAGGTAGGATAGTGAAGAAGGCATTTGGTACGTTTTCCTTTATAGGTCAGAGTATTGAGTACATGAGTTGGGAAGTTATGTTGCGGCGGTACAGGACATTGGTTAGGCCACCTTTGGAATATTGCGTGCAATTCTGGCCTCCTTCCTATTGGTAGTGTTCAGAAAAGATTTACAAGGATGTTGCAAGAGTTGGAGGATTTGATCTATAGGGAGAAGTTGAACAGGCTGGGGCTGTTTTCCCTGGAGCATCTGAGATTGAGTGGTGACCTTATAGAGATTTATAAAATCCTGAGGGGCATGAGGGATAGGATAAATAGACAAAGTCTTTTCCCTGGGAGGGCTGAGTCCAGACCTAGAAGGCATAGGTTTAGTGAGAGGGGAAAGATAGAAAAGGGACCTAAGGGGCAACCTTTTCACGCAGAGGGTGATACATGCATGGAATGGGCTGCCAGAGGAAGTGGTGGAGGTTGGTACAATTACAATATTTAAAAGGCATCTGGATGGGTCTATGAATAGGAAGAGTTTGGAGGGATCTGGGCCAGGTGCTGGCAGGTGGAACTAGATTGGGTTGGGATATCAGGTTGGTATGGATGAGTTAGACCGAAAGGTCTGTTTCCGTACTGTACATCTCTATGACTCGATTACTCTACATTGACTTTCCTCATCCAAGTCATTTATATATTGTTAATAGCTGTTGTTTCAGCACTGATTCCTGTGACACTCCACTCGTTACGGATTGCCACCCTTTATCCGAACTCTCTGTCTTCTATTTGTAGCTAATCGTCTATCCTTGTCAACGTACTACCTCCAAAACCCAACATCTTTTTAAGTAGCCTAGCATGTGGTATCAAATGTCTTCTGGAAATCAAATATTTTGCATCCATTGCTTCATCTTTATCTACCTTACTTGTTACCTCCTCAAAGAACTCTAATCAATTTGTCGGACTTGATTTCCCCTTTATGAATCGTGCTGATTGAGCTTGATCATTTTATGTTTTCAAAACGCTCCGCTATTATATCTCTTACAATAGATTCTTAATGTTTTCCCAATAACCGATGTTAAACTAATTGGCCTTACATTTATCTGTTTTTTTTTTGTCTCCTACCTTTTTAAATAAGGGTATTACATTGGTAGTAGTTTTAGGTAAAACTAGAAATCATTAATTGTGTCCAGTTCACCCTTTTGAAAAAAGATCTTTGCAGCATTTCTAAGCTCCGAGCTTTCCTGACTTGTTGTATCCACTCTAGTCAAGGAATGTTGAGGGCAATAGCTATCCTGCTCAACTTTTCAAAGAAAAACTTTGTTCTTTTTTACGAAGCATGCGGCCAATGTATGTTTTGAAATTGAATTAATATTATAATCATTGGAATAACTTTTACACTTTGAAACCTGACTTTGCAGCATGAAAAGACCGGCACCCCAGTGATGAAATCCAGTACCCCAACTCCGCGAGGTGATGTGCCAACTCCGGGCACAAGTGCATCTTCAGGACCACGTCCGGGCCTCTGCAAACCTCCAGGATTGGACTCATTACGTAAATCGTCTATAATCTATCTTTCTTTGTGTACAAATGGTGAAGCATTTGATAAATGTTCCTTTTTTCATTTTTAGAGTAGTCTTGTTCATATTCAAAGTCTAATTAAAGAAGGGAATGCTGTGGAGCAGCATGTCACATTAATTTAAATTGCCAACACTTTGAGCCAATTCAGCAGATCTATATTTTGAAAGTGTTTCTGTATTTATGATTAGTTGTAAACTGTCCTGCAAGAATAAAAATTTTAGCAATGTAAGGTGTAGGTTTATCTTTGAATCTTAACCATAATCCACATTGGGCAAATTTTTTTAAAAAAGTAACCCTTTTTCACAATTACTTTATAGCCTCAGCATTAAGGCCGCCCTTGGCAGTACCAGGACCTTATCCTTCACCTTTTGGGATAGTGCCTCATTCCGGTATCAATGGAGATCTGAACAGCCCAGGAGGATATCCAGGCTTGCACAATATCTCACCTCAGATGAGTGCTGCAGCAGCAGCAGCAGTTGTTGCTTATGCGCGACCCCCTATGGTAAGTCATGGATCACACACAATCACAAAGTTAGTTGACTTCATTAAGTAAATGAAAAGGTAGCAATAGTAGAAGATTGACTGCAGATCTGTAGGTTGTCTTCTTGCTATATAAGATGTTTATCAGATCCCTTTGAAAACTACAGTTTGGATTAAATAAATTATTTCATTTTTAAGGTGGTTTTGTGTGACATGAACTTTAATTATGAGGAAATGTTGAGGATATTAGCAATCATTTCTTTTACAAAATGAACACACACTTAAAACTCACTAAACGAGATTTTAAATTTAATGGCATCATTAACAAGAAAAAGCAATTTGGAAGACAAAAATGTTGCTAAACCAATGAAAGATATTAAATAAGAATAACCCAAAGACGTGGAGCTAAGGTTTATTTTAAGAAGAGCTAAGTTGGCAGAAGGCTAATGCTTGGAGACTTTGGGAAGAGACCAAGATGGATCATCCATTCAGCAATTATGGCTGAGGATTTCTGTAAACACTTCCGCCTTGTTTTTTTTTCCAATGAAGTGCCAGGCTGCCCATCATTTAGGATGGGAATTTTCCTGACTCTTTCTGCTCCAGCATGTTGTTTAATTCTCTCCTATTTCAAATCTAACTTTAGACATACCTACGTTACATAGATCACAGCAGTTCACGAATCACGTAGAAACCATAGAAGCGCAGAACACTTACAACACAGAGAACACGTTTAGCCCATTGTGTCTGCACTGGCTGAATAAACTGGAAGCCCATTTTAATCCCACTTAACAACACTTGTTCCCTAGCCTTACAGGTTTCAGCACTTCAAGTGCAGATTCAGATTCCTTTTAAATGAATTGAGTGTTTCTTCCTCAACTAACAAACTGGATAGCGATTTCCAGACACCTCTGGGTAAAAAAATCTTTCCTCATGTCCACACTCATCCTTTTGCCAAACACTTAAATCTGTGTCCCCTGGTAAGTTATGTCTCCACTGGGTAATAAGTTTCCATCGCCTTCTCAAAGCCAGTTGGATTAGGGCAAAAACGATGTATACATCCCGTGAATGAAATGAATTAAGGAATGCATGCATGAATGAATAAATAAACAAATAAATTATGACTGGATATGGGAGGAAAAGTTTGAATTAATCTATTGCTTGTGGTTTCACTGTTTAACATGCATTGAGGCTTGTGTTATAGCTTTACCAGATTGGTATTTCTTTTCTCTAGGTATGTGTGGTGCTGCTTTGGCAAACTATTCTACATTTCTTGTTGATCTCTAGCTTAATGGTAATGGCAAAGTGAGAGATTTGCCAGACAGAGACTGTAGATTGTCACCAATTTATTTTGTCTGTTGATGGGCCACTCCAACTCATGGGTGTTCAGTTTTATTTTGCTATATCTGTTCTGAATCTTTGCCACTTAACACCATGTTAGTATCCCAGAAAATGACAGGAGTTCATGGTATGAAGGCATGATTTTGTTTCTAAAGGGCTATGTTGAGGACCAGACCAAATCCCCTTAATTCCCATTTGGAGGGAAGGTCTTGTGAGAGACTTGGGTGTGTTCTCATTGGAAAGAAGAAGGCTAAGAGGGGATTTGATAGAGACATACAAGATGATCAGAAGATTAGATAGGATAGACAGTGGAAGTCTTTTTCCTAAGATGATGACATTAGCTTGTATGAGGGGGCATAGCTACAAATTGAGGGGTGATAGATTTATGGCAGATGTCAGAGGCAAGTTATTTTACTCAGAGAGTGATAAGGGCGTGGAGTGCCCTGCCTGCCAATGTAGTTAAGTCAGCCATATCAGGGGCATTTAAACAATCCTTGAATAAGCACATGGATGATGATGGGATAGTGTAGGAGGGGTGGATTTGGTTAGTTCACAGATCGGCGCAACATAGAGGGCCAAAGGGCCTGTTCTGTGCTGTATTGTTCTGTGTTCTAAAAATCTAACAAGGAGGTTCCCAGATCCTAATTTTATATCTAATTTAAGACAAATGTAAAGTGCTGTATTCCAGATGTGATTCGATTCTTACAGCACAGTTAAATACAAATAAACAAAGTAGAATTGGCCTACCTTTATTGAAATAATTAATAAAATAATATCTTATTTAACTGCTAATCATTAACTGTTCCAATATAGCAGCATCACATAAACGCACCATTGGCAAAAGCTAATTCAGCAAAGCAGATTTTCTCAGGTGCCATCTCCTGTACAGTCCAGGACAAAGGAACACCAAAAGAAAAATAATCCAGCAAAAGAGAGAGAACTCAAGCTTTTTACTACAATGGAGAGAACACTGTATCAGCTCTAAAAGCCCCAACTCGAAGCAAAACTTAAACTAACCCTGGCTCTGTGACAGCCTGACTCTATCCACCCATGTCTCTTTTGTCTAATTTTAAAGAAAGACTCGGGGAGCTCAAAGCTGTTTATCCACTGCTTTTGACACAGACATTTTTTCACCACTGTGGCAATACATCTCTGCAAGAGAAATAACACAAAATAAACCTCTTTTAAAGGGACAGTACTCTTGCAAATATGTTGTGATCATTCCTACCAATACTGTCAAGAAAAAAGCCTGAGTGACCGGTAATTTGGTGGGAATTAAATCAAATAGCTTTTTCTTCTGTTGGTTCTCTGTACAGGCCCTATCCAGCAGCCACAGCAGTCAAAACCTGGCCAGCTCAGTCAACAACAGAGCTACTGTGTCACTTTTAAGTGGAGAGCATCAATAGTCCCAAGTGCATTCTGCTTCTTGCTACACTTAATGTTTCTTAACTGGTGTGGTGTTTGATTTACAAGCTGCCATACAGTGTCGGTGACAATAAGCAAGAGTTTCCTGTCTATATGTAAACTTTCCAGGGAAGACATAGAATGTAGGGAATTAGATGGTGACATCTTGAAAAAGGTCTATGTTACAAAGGAGAAAGTGCTGGATGTCTTGAAATGCATAGAAGTGGATAAATCCCCAGGACCTGATCAGGTGTACCCTAGAACTCTGTGGGAAGCTATGGAAGCGATTGCTGGGTCCCTTGCTGAGATATTTGTATCACCAATAGTCACAGGTGAGATGCCAGAAGATTGGAGGTTGGCTAACGTGGTGCCACTATTTAAGAAGGGTGGTAAGGAGGATTCGGGGCACAATAGACCAGTGAGCTTAACACCTTTGGTGGTGAGCAAGTTGTTGGAGGGAATCCTGAGGGACAGGATGCACATGTATTTGGAACGGCAAGAACTGATTAAGGATAGTCAACATGGCTTTGTGCTTGGGAAATCATGTCTCACAAACTTGATTGAGTTTTTGAAGAAGTAATATTGAGGATTGATGATGGCAGCGCGGTAGATGTGATCTAAATGGACTTCAGTAAGGCATTCAACAAGGTTCCCCATGGGAGACTGATTAGCAAGGTTAGATCTCATGACATACAGGGAGAACTAGCCATGTGGATACAGAACTGGCTCAAAAGTAGAAGCCAGAGGGTGGTGGTGGAGGGTCATTTTTCAGATTGGAGGCCTGTGACCAGTGGAGTGCCACAAGGATCGGTGCTGGGTCCACTACTTTTCATCATTTATATAAATGATTTGGATGTAAGCATAAGAGGTATAGTTAGTAAGTTTGCAGATGACGTCAAAATTGGAGGTATAGTGGACAGCAAAAAAGGTTACCCTGGATAACAACGGGATCTTGATCAGATGGACCAATGGGCTGAAGAGTAGCAGATGGAGTTTAGTTTAGATAAATGTGAGGTGCTGCATTTTGGGAAAGCAAATCTTAGCAGGACTTATACCGTTAATGGTATGGTCCTAGGGAGTGTTGCTGATCAAAAGACCTTGGAGTACAGGTTCATAGCTCTCTAACAATAGAGTTGCAGGTAGATAGGATAGTGAAGAAGGTGTTTGGTATGCTTTCATTTATTGGTCAAAGTATTGAGTACAGGAGTTGGGAAGTCATGTTGCGGCTGTACAGGACATTGGTTAGGCCACTTTTGGAATATTTTGCATCTAATTCTAGTCTCCTTCCTATCTGAAAGATGTTGTGAAACTTGAAAGGGTTCAGAAAAGATTTACAAGGATTTGAGCTATAGGGAGTGGTTGAATATGCTAGGGCTGTTTTCCTTGGAGCATCGGAGGCTGAGGTGTGACCTTATGGAGGTTTATAAAATCATGAGGGACATGGATAGGGTAAATATTCAAGGTGTTTTCCCTGGGGTGGGGGAGTCCAGAACTAGAGAGCATAGTCTTAGGGTGACAGGGGAAAGATATAAAAGAGATCGAAGGGGCAACTTCTTCACGCAGAGGGTGGTGTGTGTATGGAATGGGCTGGTAGTGGTAGGGGCTAGTACAATTGCAATATTTAAAAGGCATCTGGATGGGTATATGAATAGGAAGATTTGGAGGGATATGAGCCAGGTGCTGGCAGTTGGGACTAGATTGGGTTGGGATATCTGGTCAGCATGGATGAGTTGGACCGAAGGGTCTGTTTCTATGCTGTATATCTCTATGACTCTTAATGCTTTGAGACTTCTTGGGTTTTTGAGCTCCTAAGGTCACATCTTCTTAGCTGATTATCCTTGAAACATAATCTCTGATGGGACTATTCTACCAGTGGACCAGAATAGATCCAGGTATGCTGATGGAGATGTCTGGGACATTGGTTCAAAGACTTAATTCTGAGAGTATGAATATTTAGGCACAGGCCCCAACAGGTTAGTGAGAACTTTTCAGGGTTGATTGGGTTGGTTGTGCTTTTGTCATGTCCAGTGCCAGGTTGATGCCACTGGTCCATCCTAATTCATTCTTAGGTATTTTCCTAATGGCTAACTACAACTAAGTGACTTACTAGGCTATATTCATATTACTCTCGATCTGGAGTTATGTTTATGCTAAACTGTGCAAGGTCAGCAGACTTTCATCTCTGAAGGATACTTGCCAACCAAGTGGGTTTGACAACAATCTGATTATTTCAAAGTAACCACTACTAACCACACTAGCTTTTAACCCAGATTTATTCAATCAACTGAATGCAAATTCCCCAGCTGCCATGATTGGATTTGATTTCATGCAGTTCCCGCTTGTTCAAGTCTAAATTTAAGAATCATTTCTACATAAATGAGCTAAGTAGTTCCAATATGAATAATGGATGATTTGTCTTGGTCATAATTCATAATGAAATTGTAAATTTCTTACTAGAACACACAGAAATTTTAACATCGCTATGAAGAGGTGGCATACCAAAGTTGCACTATAATCGAAATCACAACCACATGCAGTACAAAGAGTAAAAGAGTCTTGAAGGAGTACTCTTGTACCTGTTTCACTGTTGGAGTTAACTCTAGTTTAATGTCCGAACAGTTTTAGAAAATACTAGGGTGCCACTTTTATAAATCTGTCTACAGATGATTTAAAAGTTGATAGCATGAACATTGCATTAGCTAAGTAAATCAGCTTAACATTGTGGTGAGAGGAGCACGTATGTTTACGTGTTTACATTGAATCCTTGTTTAGGAAGAAACATTAGAATTCCAGACAGGCGTTGTAACCTGTAATACACTATAAATGAAAGGATTTGAGATGAGTGAGAAAGATGAGAGAAGGAAAAGGGACTGCAGATTCCTTTAAGGTTTAATGTATTGTTTTGACTGTTATTGAAAATATCTATAAAGCAAAATCTCTGAATCCCCCATGACTAACTGACAAGTTTAATGTTCTAGTTCTAAGACTTTTTGGTTCGAGGTTTTGATTGTAATAAACAGAAAACTTGCCAGTTGGTAAACTGAGTAACAAAGTACCAGACACACAAGTTCTTAAAAAAACATCAAATATGTTGGTGATAATGCAGCGCAGTATTAAGCATCTTTAACAATTTGCTGTGGGCTTTTTTTGTAACAGTAATCATGAAATAAATTACAGAGCAATTTAAAAATAATGAAATATTTTCAATTGAGGCTAGACTGTTCAAGATGACAGGCTCAACGCAAATGAAATATTGCTTGCAAAGATTAATTCTTCAATCAATAAAAAGCAGGGAATGAATTTCCTCAGGGTTTATCTGACTCCTCCTTATGTACTTAAGAGAGAATCATTTCGGAGAGAATCAATAATTTTAGCTGTCTCGGTTCATTAGAACAGGAAGAAGAAAGACAATTGACCCCAAAGTATTAACTTTTTATTTCTCTCCCTATACATGCTGTCTGGTCATTTCCAGTTTTTAATTCAGACGTCCAGTAGGAACAATGTTTGGCTTTAATAATATTCTCAACTTGTATTCTCAGTACATTATGCAAAGACAATAAGTAACAACCTTTATCCATTTTGTCCGCCCCTTATTGGTTTCCTTCAATAAGACTTTTAAAAATTTCTGATTTTTTGTGATGAGCTAGATTTAAACGTATCTTTATGATTTCTCTTTGTGGGTATGATTAGTACGCCAATTTGAAAATAAAGCTAGAGGTGACAGTGTTTGTAATCTAATCTTTTTTTCTCTTGAGGTGATAATTGTTTTCACAGTTCTTAAATCATGCAATTATTTCACAAGAAATAACTTGCTTGTAACATCAAATTGAAGTTATATATCATGTGCTCTTAAATAAACTTTCGTCTTGCTATTTGGAATTGTATTAGACTAGTGCTTCAGTTTTTTGGTAGTGTCATAAATTCTTTTGAGATGAATTTACATTTCTTGCAAAACTTCTCTCTCCTCTTCAAACATGGTGGCAAATGCTGCAACACCATTCCATAGTTTCTCATAACAAACTGGTGCCTTCTCAAATGGCTGCTCTTCAGGACCCTATGTAACATAAATTGGCATAACAGACACTACAGCTGAGCTTAATCAAAGTTCACCTGAATTTTCATGTGTCCTTATTTTCGAACAGGATGTAGTGGCTAATCATTAATAGTAGCAAACCTTACCGCTTCCATCCCTGAAAATAAAGATGCTGAGACTGACATGATGATAAGGCAGGTAACAAAAACGTAAGAGTCATTTTCGTTATTGTTTCCCAGATTGGATTGGGTGAGGGGAGACAAGTGTGTTTCAATTCTTGCTACTGTTGACGGAAGCATTGTTTTTTTACATTTGATGAAAAGAACCTTGCTTATGGATGCAGAACGCAACTAAGAATGGGCTTTGTTGTTTTCTTTTGTTCTTTGCGGTGTTAGGGACCAGGCCAGAACCCTTCAAAACATTTCAAGGAAGTAGCCCAGACCCTAACGTTGCTAGTTGTTTTAAGCAGGTGTTCCAAGGGTGATGCAGCTGGCCCAACCACTTAGCTTTAAACAAAAGTGAATTTATTTGCAAGATTACCAAATGAATCACAAACAAAAGGGAACAGAATATAGAATAACTTCACCTATGCGAAAACACAACTTAATGATGCTGTTCCAAATACTTGCAACAATCCCCATAAACACCCCTTGACAAAAAAGGAAAAATCAAAACAAGGTTTTACAGGGGAAGAGAGAGAGAGAAATGGCAGAGAGATTCAGCATGGAACACCTTCTTCCATATAACTGTTCCTTTGACTATCAGCCTCAAAAAAAAAAGCTAGTGGCCCTCAACAGTTAGACTGCTAAAACCAAAACCCAAACCAAACCAGAGTAAAGCTGAGTTGGGAGAATTGGCCACTCCCTTTTCATTGAACAAGTGTTGTTTTTAAAACTTAAAAGCTTCCTCAAATAGATCAACCCCAGACATTTCAGAGCCTGTGTCTTTCCGACCTCCTGAAAAAAAAACAAGGGCAACCTAACCTTGTTAAAGGAGCAGCATCATCACAGGGGAATGTAGGTGTCTGCAATTGGGAGATCATTTATTGCACATCCTACTTTGAGGTGTTAAGACTTTGTGATGTGCTCAGGCATGAAACATAACCATTTTGGGAAGATGCCAGGAAGCTATTATAATGAAGGCATGCCTGAGCAAAAGTTGCCATTCAGGAAACAGTTGGAAGGGAAACAGATGCATTCGACCTTTTGAATGCAACCAAGTTAGACCATAAGAAATAGGAACGGGAGTAGGCTATTTGTCCCTTTGAACCTGCTTTGCCATTCAGTAGAATCATTGCTGATCTGAGACTCCTCATATCCACTGTGCTGCGCTTTCTCCATAAACCTTGATTTCCCCCAATGATCAAGAATCTAACTATCTCTGCCTTAAATATATGCAAGGAATCTGCCCCCAATGTTCTCTGTGACAAGGAGTTTCAAAAACACTGAACCATCTGAGAGAAGATATTACTTGGTCTTAAATTAGTGCCCCTTAACTCTGCCCTCTGATCCTAGACTCTCCCATGAGTGGAAACATCCTTTCAGTATTTACCCTGTCTAGCCCCTTAAGAATAAGTTATGTTAAATATATTAAAAAACATAGAAATTAACAGGTAAAATGTTATTAATTGGATTAAGTAGTTTAATAATTATGAAAAAATGATACTTTTGGAGTCATGCCAAATGCATAAAATTATTTTCCCTTCTCTGATTAACTTTGTTATATTGATCCCCTCATCTTCTTCCATACCTTTTTCGCTTATATCAACTCTTGTCCTTTAACCCTAACTGTCTGCCTCCTTA
Source organism: Chiloscyllium plagiosum (assembly GCF_037043375.1). NCBI lineage: Eukaryota > Metazoa > Chordata > Chondrichthyes > Orectolobiformes > Hemiscylliidae > Chiloscyllium > Chiloscyllium plagiosum. The sequence goes on from NW_028270140.1 coordinate 71,273,224, forward strand.
CAGGTATTCCTACCATTCTGCATTTATTTTAGGCATCAGATTACCTGAAATTCTGATAGTTACATCCAATTCACCCCATTGCTATTAAATATTTGAGTTGCCTTGTCCAAACCTAATTGTGAATTGTCTGTTATGCATCTACCTTATCATTTGAGGCTGTGTTTTCAACTAGTTCATCCCAATCTCTGGAAATTGAGACTGAAACCCGCACCCCTCTCTTCTCCTTTCAGAACCCTTACAGCTAATGTTCTTGACCAGCATTCAAGGCTGTCATTTCCTCAGCATTGGTTTTCATCGAGGAGTACATGGGGGATTTATTTTTTTGCTAAAAATACCATCTAAATGCTTTCTATTCATGTTAAAGAATGCCCTTGAACTCAAATAGCATCTGTCATGAACTCGGAACACTCCAGATTATTTTGCCGCAAATTGAGTAATTTTGAAAGTGTATTATGGTTGTAAATAGAAAAGTTGCAATATTACTTTCATTATTCCTTTCAAAAAAAAACTTTTATATACCTCTGCAGTTTGGATTGTTGGAGAGCAGTGTTGATGTTCTGAATCCACACATTTGCATCACTAGACCTAGGTCTTTTTTGTTTACCTCTAAAGCCAAAGATCAAATGAGTAGCAAGAGACAACTCATCAAGTAGGAAATCACATTGTGGAACAGTTTTATTTAGAATTTATGGATCAGTGCCAACCAATTTGGGTTATCCACTGCATTTTAATTATAGGTTGGGTTTGACCCTCATCCTCATATGCGTGTACCTGGAATGCCTCCAAATTTGACTGGGATCCCTGGTGGAAAACCGTAAGTGACCAAAGTAAATTCTTCTGCTTCATATATATCTGTATAGTTTATATTAGAACTTCGTCTGGCCCTGTGTTTTTTTTTCTGAGCATTAACAGAGGAAGTTAGTTCTGATTCCATCTTCATGACCTTAAAATCATGAATGTTAACTGTTTCAAACATTTATAATGATTTTTATTCAAATGAGTAAGTTGATGCAGTACTTGCATTGTCTACAGATGAAGGATGTACAGTATGCTGGCAATTCATTTTAGTGTTATTTTCCCATGTTGCTGTGATATGAAAATTGCTTAATTAACATTATTGAATTAGTAAAGGATTATAGAACTAAAGAGTTGTTAAATGAACAGGTTTAATTACACATTAAATTTTAATCCGATTTCAAAATCTGTCATTTCTGCGATTTGCAATGACCTTGCGTTTTCAGGTACACTAACTTTTGAATTAATCAAACCTTTGCATGTGCACCACTGTAATGAAAAGCAAAGCAACAGTATTTAGAGAGTTCTGTTTAATGTACTAGTTTGTGAAATGTTAACTTAAGACCTGTAAGCTGGATGTGGTCACTTGCAATTGCAAGCAAAATTAAAGCATGGTTGGTATTCAGCAGACGTTAGCCCAAATCCTTCAGTTTTGTTTATTTTCAACTTTTGCTAAATAGAGCCTATTCATTTCATGTCACCGCGGATGGACAAATGCAGCCTGTGCCTTTTCCACCTGATGCCCTGATTGGACCAGGAATCCCAAGACATGCTCGGCAAATCAACACACTGAGCCATGGTGAAGTTGTGTGCGCAGTGACCATCAGCAATCCCACAAGGCATGTGTACACTGGTGGGAAGGGTTGTGTCAAGGTCTGGGATATCAGCCAGTCTGGCAGCAAAAGCCCAGTTTCACAGCTGGACTGCTTGGTAAGTGAATGACTGCAATCCAGTTCCTTTTTTTAAAGGATTTAATCAGGGAAATCTGAAACAATTGTAACAATTCTAGGTAGCTGTTTGTTCACAGATAAAGAAATAACTGAGGTTTTCTTTCCCCTGATATGCATATTTAATGGAAATTTTGAAATATTCTTATTTCCATCAGAGCTAACTGAACCAGATTCACCTGGGAAATTGAAAAGTTCAGTTGGACACTAATATTAGTGTACATCTGTAATTCCTTTAGAAACTGGGTCTCATAATAAAGAATTGTTAGTTTTACAAGTTCACTGATGAGGAGGTGGACCTGGTGAGAAAATTTCAAATTGTATTTCCATATAATTTGACAGTTTCCACTTGATCTCAAATTCAAAACAGTATTAGCAATAGGTTCATAATCCCACTGCTGCCATTTGTGCGCGGTGCCTGTTATACTGCAGCTTGTTAAAGTTCTGTGTTAAACACTGCTGTGTTGGGGCGGCATGGTGGCTCAGTGGTTAGCACTGCTGCTTCACAGCACTAGGGACCTGGGTTCGATTCTTGCCTCGAATGTGAAGTTTGCACATTCTCCCTGTGTCTGCATGGGTTTCCTCCCACAATCTAAAGATTTGCAGGTTAGGTGAATTGGCCATGCTAAGTTGCCCATCGTGTTAGGTGCATTAGCCAGTGCTAAGTATAGGGTAGGGGGAATGGGTCTAAGTGGGTTACTCTTTGGAGGGTCAGTGTGGACTTGTTGGGCCAAAGGGCCTGTTTCCATCCTGTAGGGACTCTAATCTAATCTAATAGTAGGCTCATGATGGGATCTGGCTTTAACTCCATTATTTGCAGAGGGTGAAAACTCTCAAAACGTTGATCTGAGTAATGTCTCCACATTGCAAGACAAATAACGAAGTGGCTTTTTGATTCTACTTTCTTGTTTTAAGTTTCAAATCATTTGCTGAAAAACTGGGCTGTCTCAAAAGCCGAGCTGAAAATACCGGACTTGAGGAAACCTAAAGAAACGCCTGAAAGACTTAGTGATAAACTGATGACTACAAATGGATTTGTGTGGAAATATACAAATAGCAAAGTATTTTACATTCAGGTTGTTTTATTAGTTAGCAAAGGATATTCAATCATTTTGCAGTCCTGCTGATGATGTGCTGTCATCTTACGTGCAAGCAGATTGAAATGTTATTGTGTAATGGTGGATTTCTACACATTTCAGCATCCTCTGGCATTTTAAACTAACAGTGGGTAAAGAATTGTTTAGAAGCTTTGATATTAAAAATGTTTTTGTTTTTACATGCTCAAAAGCAATTTATAAACAAATCTGATCCTTTGTATTTAGTTTTAGAAGTTTTGAGGAAAAAGTTAACCAAATTGCTAGCTGATAAATCTCAGTATCTGCTTTGTTTGAAGGAGTTTCTCAGAACTGTAGCACTGATGGTAATGGTACAAAGATGACATGAACACAGACTGCTTGCATGTTTAGTCAACCAGATTTCAGCAGCGGTCATTGAAACCATTTGTACAGAGAAAGAATTTATTATAATTGTGTGTGGCTGACCACAAGGTATGTAAAGAAAATCCAAAGAGTCCACCACACTTGGCTTAAGAAGTCAAATAATTTTTACAGTTTTAAAAATGTTTCCTATTTGTGAGTGGATGGCTGAACTGGTTTGAAGGCATTTTTATGGATCTTTTGGAATTTGAGGTAAATTTATGGGTGAATGAATGGATAAAAGAAGATGTTGTTTAAAGAAATAAGAAAACCTTCCTTAACCCAAGCTGATGATGAGGTATTTGTCTCTTTACCATATGGGGAACAATGTAAATCCATACGCAGCAGAAAGCTCCCAATTTCCCTTAAACATAAATGTTATACAGCATATATGCAAAACACACTGGTGCCTGGAGCATGCCAATTTTGAACGTTCATCTCTATCTAAACATTCAGTTTTACAGCTGACTTTGAGTTGTTTTCCAGGTTGCTGAATTTTTTACGACATTTTGCTAAATGAAAATCTGAAATATATTTATTAAGAGTTAACACAAAAGCTCTATTTCTTAATCCACAGAACAGAGACAACTACATTCGATCATGCAAGTTATTACCTGATGGTTGTACCCTGATTGTTGGTGGGGAAGCCAGCACGTTATCTATCTGGGACCTGGCAGCTCCAACTCCTCGTATAAAGGCAGAGTTGACATCCTCTGCTCCTGCCTGCTATGCTCTGGCGATCAGTCCTGACTCCAAAGTCTGTTTCTCCTGCTGTAGCGATGGTAATATTGCTGTCTGGGATCTGCACAATCAGACATTAGTCAGGTATGTGTTTAATTGCAGAAATTGTTGTTCTGCAGTTGGCTACAATGGAAGGTTGGTGAAAATATGATAGATATCTGCTTAGAAATTAATATTTTGCAAAAGGAAAGTCCTTTCATTTCTTAATTGTAATCAAGTCAATTTTTAAAAGTTAAATTTAATCAGATTGCTGCACGCTATGTTTTGGCTATTTTATATTGTTAGTTAAATGAATATCAGGCATGTTGCACCTCTTCCTTCAAGGATGTGCCTTTTTATAGACCTTGAAATGCTATTAGATATCTCGTCAAAAGTACAGTATAATCAAGTTGCACCCTTATCTTTTTAACTATCAAAATTAAAGGTTTTGACTGGGATAAGTAATAATGAAAAGGAGTAGGTAAAGGGCATATGTTTTGTTTGAGCACTGCTCCCCAGTGACCACTTTTGTAATCTATAAGTGGCATTAGATGCTAATCATCTCAATTCAATGAGGAGGAGTTAGTCCTTGTATGTAATTATGTGGATACTTTAAGTATTCTAAGCATAGTCGGAGTTTAATAATAAATGATTTTGGCACTAACTTTGATTAAAGGGGAAACAATGTATTTTCTTCACAGCTGCAGATTTGCTGATGTTATTTTACAAAGAAGAGAAATTTTGCTTTGGGCTTGTTGCACCTGGGTAATATTTGCAATTCGTAGATCATGAACTAATGTTATGTCCTGCTGTGGTTTGTTTAACCAAATGCAATACCAGACAGTGAAGAAACATGTTGATCTGAGGTCCAAAACTAACAACGCAATTGTGTTTGCCTAAGGCTTGCAGAGGAAGTCTTTATTCTATTTTGTTTGTTTAATCAGGCAGTTCCAGGGTCACACAGATGGAGCCAGCTGTATTGACATTTCAAATGATGGTACCAAACTTTGGACGGGAGGTTTAGACAACACTGTAAGATCCTGGGATCTCCGGGAAGGAAGGCAACTACAACAGCATGACTTCACATCTCAGGTATTTGGAGATCTAACACTAATACTAATTTCTTTGTATGCCTGGAGCTGCACTACAATTACAATTTTTTTAAAAATCAACTGTGAGAAAACTGGAGTTTCTCCTTCATAACTGTCAGCAGCTAAGAATCATTAGCATTTGACAGCAGATAATTACACACTCAAATTAACTTTACTGACTTTTTAAAGAATGAACAAAATAATGTGATGGGTTGATTTTTACCTATAATTGGCCATATATCACTTTTGGGAAGTTTCATTGTATGTTTTTGTCTAAACACTCTAGAGGGAGTTACCCTGCACAATTTTTCATTGCGTACATCATTAAAGTATGCACCACGACTCCATGGCATCACTCTCATACTTCCTTGCACTCAGCAGCAACATGTCCTAACTCCTGGTAAACCTTATGGTCTCATGCTGCAAGTGCCATATTCAAACCACAGCTGTACCCCATTTCAAATGCTGCTACCTGCCCTGTATTAGCCACCCATGTCAGTGTGCTGTGGATTGTCTGGAGGAATGCACGGCAATGCTGCAAGAAGCTTGACGATCTTCACAGGTCTGCAGCACTCAATTCTATCTGCTACTTCGCACTTGCTGCAACTATACCATTGCATCCATGTCCCACCAAAGTGCTTGGCCTAGCAATCTCACTTAGACCTTCAAATCAAGATTTGTTGCGAATGCATTATCCTCCACTGCCTGATAAAATTGCAAGCTGCATATAAATGAGGAAGATTAACGGATATTGAGATGTTAATAAACAAATAGGCTCCTTGATGCTCATTAGCAAGATTCTCGTGTCACTGTTAAAACATTGGATGGAAAATTAGACTTTTTTTCTCAACATAGAGAATTTCATTCTACCGATCTCACTATGTTTTCTAACTGACTCACTGTTGCCCACATCGTTCAGTGGCTGGGAAGATTCTGCCCATAGTTTTTAATCATTACAAAAAACAGTTTCAAGAGTATAAATCTTCAGATTGATCTGTTAAGGAAAGCACACTGCTGAGGTTCTTGATCATTTTTGTAATCATTTAGTTAATGGTTTCCTCCTGAAGCACAGAACTTGGTAGAACTGATGCACCAACAGATTGACAAACACATGGGATTGTTCCATGTGCTTTGAACCATTCTCATTTCAACTCCAAATCGATCATGGAAGTTCTTCTTGCAAGCAGTAACATCTGTCATTTTATTCTCAGTTCTGTTGAAATTCTCACAGGTACAGTGTTGATTGTAGCCTGTATATACCTGTTTAAGAGTCAGTGGTAATGACATCTGCTTCTCTACATGCAATTTGCAAGGGCAAGTAGCACGATGTACATCATCAATGGCAAACATCTCAACCCCAATACTTCCAGATTGAATGCTTTGCACATGTTTGATGACGTGATTCCGTATGATGTTTATCTGCACGTTTCAATCATGCATGATTGAATCTTTTGTCCCTAAATGTTCTCCTGTCCAGAAGGAGTGGAGCCTGCACTCTTGCTTATTAAACTGATACTGGCTCCACATCACAGGCATCTTCTAGTTACAACTTGCTTTTTGCAAATGGCAAGTGATGCTAGGGAACACAGCTCACAATGGCTGCATCCAACCACACTTCAACACTGTCATACCATGAGGTTACAGACTTGTGGTTGAATGCAATTTTGTTGTTGCTGATGACCCACAGTGCTTTGTGAAAGCCCAGTCTTGATTTGCTAGATTTGTTTGAAACTTATTTGCTTTAGCACAGTGGGAGTCTTGGAAACTATCCTTCATGTGAAGTTGGGACTTCATATCCATGTATTTGGAGATGCCTGTGTTGGACTGGGATGTACAAAGTTAAAGATCACACACACCAGGTTATAGTCCAACAGGTTTAATTGGAAGCACACTAGCTTTCGGAGTGCCGCTCCTTCTTCAGTTGGTGAAGGAGCAGCACTCTGAAAGCTAGTGTGCTTCCAATTAAACCTGTTGGACTATAAACTGGTGTGTGATTTTTAACCATATCCATGTAGACTCTGTAGTAGGTAAAAACAATGACTGCAGATGCTGGAAACCAGATTAGAATGGTGCTGGAAAAACACAGCAGTTTAGGCAGCATCCGAGAAGCAGTAAAATCAATGTTTCGGGCAAAAGCCCTTCATCAGGAATACAGGCAGAGAGCCTGAAGGGTGGAGAGATAAATGAGAGAAGGGTGGGGGTGGGGAGAAAGTAGCATAGAGTACAATAGGTGAATGGGGGAGGGGATGAAGGTGATAGGTCAGGGGGGAGAGGAGGTGGGGTGGATAGGTGGAAAAGAAGATAGGCAGGTAGAACAAGTCATGGGGACAGTGCTGAGCCGGAAGTTTGGAACTGGGGTGAGGTGGGGGAAGGGGAAATGAGGAAACTGTTGAAGTCCACATTGATGCCCTAGGGTTGAAGTCTGGTGGTGTGGCCAAGCGGTCTAAGGTGCTGGATTAAGGCTCCAGTCTCTAGGGAGGTGTGGGTTTGAATCCCACTGCTGCCAAATGTGCGAGTCGCCGTGTGCAACTCTGTAGTAGCCCTATCTGCCAAAATTGTGATGCACAGATGCATCTGCAACAAGTAGATTAGTGAGGACAAAATCAAATACATTTTTCCCTCTTGTTTAGATTAGATTCCCTACAGTGTGGAAACAGGCCCTTCGGCTCAACAAGTCCACACCAACCCTCTGAAGAGCAACCCACCCAGAACCATTCCCTACATTTACCCCTTCACCTAACACTATGGGCAATTTAGCATGGCCAATTCACCTAACCTGCACATTTTTGGACTGTGGGAGGAAACTCACGCATACATGGGGAGAACGTGCAAACTCCACACAGACAGTTGCCTGAGGCAGGAATTGAACCCGGGTCCCTGGCACTTTGTTCTCTCTTCTCTCTTCCAGTCTAGCACCTATATCCTTCAGGACCTGACAGCTTGCTCAATAGTGGTCCTCTTGGTGATAGGCATTGAAGTTCCTGGCCCAGGGTGCATTTGCATGCCTCATTATTTCCTCCGATTGGTGTTCAACAGGGAGCTGTAGCAATTCATGTACGAGTGGGAGGGTTGGGGATTTCCTTATACTGAAGGCATGAGCCAGTCTGGAGGGCTGCCAGGACAACTCCCTCTCAACGTGGACCACTCTGCCGCTAACTCTACTGTGCCTGTCCTACCAGCTGGGCAGGATACAATCAGGGAAGGTAAAGATAGTGTTTGGGACATTGTCTCCTGCTTGACCGCTCCATGGGAAACTTTCCAAATTTTGGCAGGAGCATCCAGATTTCAGTAAGGACAACTTTGCAGACTAACTGGGCTAACTTTACCAGTATAAATTCTGCTGCTTATGTCAATGATCGGTAACTTTATGGCTTTTATTTTTAAAGACATTGTCGCAGTTACATATAAATGAGTGTTATGCCAGGCTGTTTGAGGGCATTTTAAGAGCTAGCCACATTGCTGTGGGTCTGAACTGAATGTAGACCATGCCAGATAAAGACAATAGATTTTCTTCCCAACAGACATTAGTGAATCAGATGGTTTGCAACAAAACAATGGTCTCTTGGTCACCATCAGACAAGCTTCAGATTTCAGATTTCCCAATTGAATTTAAACCCAATGTACCCAAAACCCTGCCCTGCAGATTGCTAGTCCAGTGACATTACCACTACATCACCACTTCCCCAGATTTTACAGCAATCCAAACGGAATACATTTTTGGAACAATCCATCAGTAGATTAGTCTGAACTATAAAAAATATGTTTATTCTAGGTAGTTGCTATAGCTGGTGGAGATTCAAAGTAACATTTGAAAATGACATACTATAATCTCAGGTCTACTGTGCAACATCGCAAAAGTGAGAAAGTGTGTAAGGAAGATGCAATTAGAATGACAGCTTGTTCTAAACCAGTTCAAGAGTAGCTAATTTATTTGCAGCAGGTGGTTTGCTTTTTTTCAGTTTCTGTTAAGGTTCTCAGTACCAAATCCCAATCTCTGGTGCAAGAAAGCACCAAGCAGTGGGGCTGCGCAACTCCTAACGAGAGCTGGAAATTAATTTGTAAAGTTCTCCCTAGACTGATGATTAATGCATATTTTGGTACTGGTTTAGTGTTGATGCAAATCTGGAAGCGCATCTCCTGTCCCTGTAACCCACCTCACCACCCCACCTCAAACAGGTTTCTTTGGTCACAAGTAATGGGTATGTGGAATAAATAGAGAAAATGATAGAGAAAGTTGCAGGTCTGGCCACATCTGTGATGAGAGAAACAGAGTTAATGTTTCGAGTCTAATATGACTACTGTTGACAGGGGGTAGTGGAACAAGTGGAACAGATGGTGAGGGTGATGAGCAAAAAAAAAAGAATGCTAATGTGGTTAAAGGGGAGATAGATTGGTAAAGTACATGTTATTACATGTTAGGTATGAAGAAGAGAAAATGGATCCTCTGCTGATAACAAAGCCAATAAGGCACAAACAAGACATGGTTGGCATGGGGAGAAAGGGCTTGGAATCAAAATAGACTTTTGTAATATCTAGAATTTTAAAGCATAATTTCTTACTAAATCTTATTTCTTTTCTTTTGAAAAAAGATTTTCTCTCTTGGTTACTGTCCTACTGGCGAATGGCTGGCTGTGGGGATGGAGAGCAGTAATGTCGAAGTGCTGCATGTAACAAAACCAGACAAATATCAACTGCACCTCCATGAAAGTTGTGTTCTGTCCCTTAAATTTGCTTATTGTGGTAAGGATTGTCAGCTTTGATTCCATTATCCTAAAGTTACTGACTCTATGATGTGATACAGTTCTTGGGACATCTCTAATCCTGTGATAACTTGCCCAAATACCCTTACATTTAGCAGATTATTCATCCAGATGTTTGTCTGCCCTACCTTTCATCTGTAATTGCTGCTGGATTTTGATTAGGAATAAGAAACCTGTCTTTTTTTGGGGGGGTTTCACATCATTCCTCTTTGATTCCAGCAGATATAAACATGTTGTAAGCCACAGTTGTTGGTTGAAGAAAGCAAAATTTAAAACTTGGTGAATGAAATTTGCTGTTTATACCTTAATTTTAGTGAATCATTACTGGATTAGTTCAATCAATATAAACAATAGCATGGTTGTGGTTGTGGTTCAAGGATATCTGTACTACAGCTGTCATGCTGCAGCTGACAGATCCCTCTCTTTTGTTTTCCAAAATTTTAGTGGAAGTAATCTTAGTTTCCCAAGTTTAGGATGTTTTGAAGCCTATGGTGCAGTTTCTGAAAGAGATTTGCCAAAGAAAATCACAACACACTCTTAAGCATGTCATAACTGGGTGTATGAACCTGTTGACCCGGTTAAAGGAATCCGTAATGCGAGTATGCAAGGACCTAAGTTATTTGAGTTTATTGACCAAAAGATGAAGTAAAGAATAAGATAAAGGAAGGAGGCCATTGGTTTTAGGCTGTTGATTAGCACTAAATTTTGACCAGACAGTGGACAGTGAACTTAACTGATTTTTTGGTATGTTGACACAGGTAAATGGTTTGTAAGCACTGGAAAAGATAATCTTCTAAATGCATGGAGGACGCCTTATGGAGCCAGCATATTCCAGGTAATTTTAAGGCAAAATATCCAGCCAAAACTTCATTTCTATAATTTACTGAGAAACATGTTAAGCAAACTCATTCAGATCAAGAATACTGTGGCAACTGTTAAATATACTAAGTATAGTTCACTGTTAACTATAAATGTTATAACTTTGAAAAGTTTGTACTGGGGCAGGTTTAATAGACTATGAAACTGTTGGATTTTCATGAAGTCTCAGTTAGTTCACCGATCCCCAAAGAGCAGGGTGGGGATAAGTGCCATCCTAACTTAGCCTTTTTATGATAGGAAGGATATTGTCAAGCCAGAGAGGGTTCAGAAGAGATTTACCAAGATGTTGCCAGGTGTAGAAGGTTTGAATTATAAAGAAGGGCTGGATAGGCTGAGACCTTTTTCACTGGAGCGTAGGAGGGTGAGAGGAAATATGATAGAAGTTAATAAAATAATGAGAGGTATAGATAAGAGTTAATAATAGTTATCTTTTCCCTAGGATAGGGGATTTCAAGATGAGGGGGCACATTTTTGAGAGAAATTTAAAAAAGACTTGAGGCAAATGTTTTACACAGACAGTGGTTCGCGTATGGAATGAACTTCCTGAGAAAGTGGTGGTTATGGGTACAATTACATTGTTTAAAAGACATTTAGCTAGATACATGATATGGGCTAGGAGCAGGCAGGTGTGAATAGCTTAGTTTGGGATTATGTTCGGCATGGACTGGCTGGACCTAAGGGTCTGTTTTCGTGCTGTATGACTCTGTGACCAACATAGTGACCCTAGAAGTACCCTCTGAAGTAACCTAGGAGCTACATTAAATTAACTTTAGCATTTCACTAAGAAGTTTCAACACCTTCTGAATCATAGAATCCTTACAGTGTGGAAGCAGACCATTCGGTCTATCGAGTCCACACCGACCCTCCAAAGATGATCGCACCCAGACCCAACCCCTGAGGTATCCCTGTTATCCTGCTTTTCCCATGGCTAATCCACCTAGCCAGCACATCCCTGGATGTTATGGGTAATTTAAAATAGCCAGTCCACCTAACCTGCACATCTTTGGAATGTGGGAGGAAACCAGAGCACCTGGAGGAAATCCCCACAGGCACAGGGAGAATATGCAAACTCCACACAAGTTACCCAAGGCTGGAATTGAACCCAGATGCCTGGTGCTGTGAGGCAGTAGTACTAATCACGGAGCTACCCCACTCTGAAAAGTAATTCTGGACAGGTCACGAATGATCTACCGATCCCAAGAATGCTTTAGTAATATCAAGCAATCATGAAGCTTGAAAGGACTTTTAAGAAGTCAATACACCAGAGGAAGTTTGCCTTAAAGTTTACATGATTTAAGTGATTTTCAACACGTCTTTATCCTCACTGACATTTCTGCATGCATGAGGATGTCAAGGTTTTGGAGAAGCTGCCAAGGAAATTTACCAGCATGATAGCAGGGTGGTTTTAGATGTGTGAAGATACTGGAGAAGCGGGAATAGGGAAACTTAAAAGAAGAATTTGAAAGCACGTAGGAGTAGATGATGTAAACTTTGTTATGAAATTTTCCTCAAAGCTTTGAACCCCATTATGATTTTTAAATGTAGAGATAGGTCTGTGAATTAATTCTGGTTAGTTCAGATTTACTGATTTTCTTTTCCCCTCCTTTTACAGTCTAAAGAGTCATCATCAGTGTTGAGCTGTGATATCTCAGTGGATGATAAATATATAGTCACTGGCTCAGGAGATAAGAAAGCATCGGTCTATGAAGTTATTTACTAACATCTGCAACTGAGAAAATATGTCTAGAACAGTTTTCCTTCATAAACAAATACACCCTCCTGGGCTTCAGAATTAAAAGATGCTTTTCTGAGTGCCTATACTTAAGGACTGATCGTCAGTGCACCAATGATTGACTGGATCAAAGAAAACTCCATCGACCTAGGCGAAATTAGCTGTTTTTGGTAGTCCCAAAAAAAGTCCAGGACCCTGCTTTGTAGAACCCTGGATTATTAGAAGAGCATTTGAATCCTCTCTGACCTCACGTTGTATTTTTGTTATTGCCTGAATTGCTGCGTTTGTGGAGTTGCCTAACCAGATGTTCATTTGTTCTTTGAAAGACTTTCTGTCCTTTGTAGTGCAATGGTATTCCAGGTCAAATTGGACCCTGGGTTATTGCATCTTGTGAACTGTATTTTGTATCTTGATGGAGCTCAGACATTTGTACAAATTGTAAATATTCAGTTTAATACAGTAAAGACAGTATTGAAAAAAATGGTTTTGTAACTTTTTTAAAAAATTTGCTGCAAGCTAAAGAGGGTTCAAACAAGGATCCAAGCTAGTAAGAACATCATCATCATTCAGTTATGTATCAGCATTTCGAGCAAGTGGAATAAAATTAGTTCAGAGCAATTTGCAAGCAAAAGTGATTTTATAAACAAAATTATACATTAAATGTGCAAAATTTAAAATGTACTGTAATCACTCTGTCACTCAATTTTGGAATTCACTTCCTTTAACTTTAATGCATTTTTTTTTGTCTAACTATTACACACCAGTAGAACTTTGCACATCATTTGTTTAAAGTACATACTGGATTTTGACCAAATTTTAGATTTGACTTCCTATCTTCCTGTCATCCTATCTTCTGTCTGTGAGTTCCCTTTGAAAGTAGACGTGCTGAGAGCCATCTGCGCTTGATGGCATACCCATGAACTTCATTTCCTTCAACACTGATTAGTTACCGTTTTGTAACTTTTTTGTAATGCTTTCTTGGATTTTTACCAAAATCAGTGAGTGGCTTCTTAACATCCTCCCCTGAGCTCCTATTGAAAATGGGTTTGCTAGGAACCATCTGTACTCAACACAGTGCCCATGTATCCTAGAAGCCTTCAAAACTGATTTGGCTGTTATTGCAACTTAGCATACTTTGTTAGGATTTTAAGCAAATTCAACTCATTTATTTTCATAAGATTCTCAATTGTTTTGAAACATTGGCAGACTGAAAACTGTGCAGTAAGTTTGAGGTTCTTATCAGAGACAGAAGAGACAACATTTTGAAAATAAAAATCATTGACAAATTATGGCTGACTAATTTTATGCAAAGTACAGTGTTGTTCTCCAATGTTGTTTTTCAGCTTTTGAATATTCTGTATAAATATCCTGATCAGTGATGTTTTTTATTTTGTTCATGGGAAGTAGTCATCACTTGCCAGCATTTATTACCCACTCCTAACTGTCCTTGAGAATTTGATAAAGAGCTGCATTGTTGAACTGCTACCATACTCATATTTACATCCAAACATATGAACAACTCCTTGAACCTTCTTAGACATTCAATAACGTTATTCCAGTCTTCTGCCTAGACCTGACAGGCATTGATCCCTTGTTTATCAATAATTCATCTATGTTTAGTTCAAAGTATTGAGGGAGTTGTATAGCTATACCCACATTGCTGCCAGGGAGGGAGTCCCAGGTTTTTTGACACAGCACTGTGAAGGAATAGTAAAATAGTTCTGGGGGAGTTTTTGCAATGGCCTTCCCTATGGCAGACAGGCTACATTCATGGCCACTTTTAATCACAGAAAGGACTAAGACTGTCAAACGAGCGGAATTATGGAGCTTCCTTCTTGGATTCGGTTACCCAAAAACATGCATCATCCTTATCCACCTCCTGCGAGTACGACATACAAACCATGATCATCAGCAGCAAATACGCCACCGACCCAGCACATGTGCAAACTGGGATCAAGCAAGCTTTGTGTCATTCCACCAATGCTCTTCTCCATCTTCCTTGCCACAACTGTCCACCCCACCTCCACGAAGCTTCACAGTGGTGTCAACCTTCTGTGCAAAATGAGAGAAATGTCTAGAAACAAGACCACCCCAGCCTCTGTCATCAAGCTGCAATATGTAGATGGTGCCTGCGTAAATTCATACTCAGAGCTCCAATATATTCTCAGAGGAATATAAAAGAGTAGGGCTTAAGCTAAACAAGTGGAAGACCACGTTCTTCTGCCATCTTGGTCCTGTCATGCAACACTGACTGTCAAGATCCACAATGAGCCACTGGACAATGTGCATTAATTCTCATAGTTTAGGAGCCCCCTCTCAATGAGGGCAGAGGTTGATGGTAAAATTCATCATTGCCTCAAGTCTGCAAAATTTGGCTAATCTGAGATAGATAATGGTTGATGACCAAGACCGTGAGCCAGACACAAAGTTAATGGTCTAAAGGGAAGCAGTGTTACCAATCTTCAAATCCCTGGAGAAATATCACAAGCTATGCCCCCGCAAAATCCTACAAATTAACTGGCAAGATAGGAACTTCAATGTTAATGTTCTCTGAGGCCAATATCTCCAGTATTATGGCACTGGTCACAGTTAATCAATTGTGTTGGCAGTGCACAACATTTGCACGCAGCCACAAGACTTCCAAAACCAACTTTACTCTGAGCTTCATCTCAGCAAGCAGTTAACACGACGGCAGAGGAAACACTTTAGGAATATCCTTAATGTCTCCCTGCAAAAAACTGCAATATTCTCACTGACAAGGTATGTGTAGTACAAGACTGTCAGGATTGGAGATGAAGTATCTACAGTAGTACAATCCACCTTGAGTATTTCCAACAGGCCCAAGTGAAAACAGAGGAAGGAGCAAGTGGAAACCCAAACATCCCACTGTCCCACCACATCAAAAACTATCTGAATCTGGGAGTACAGCTCCAGCTTTGGATTGTTTTGTTGCCTCCATCGTCTTCAATCCTGAAGGAATGCCAATGAGGAAGAGTTCCAAGCTGGGATGGTGTGTAGCTTCAACAAAAACTTGCAAGTCATGGAGTTCCCACGCTCCCTTTTGTGATTGAAATATTCTCATGTTGTCTAAATCCATTGCAGTAATATTTGAGATTACCAAAAAGAGAGAATATTGTAAATACATAGATGCAATAGTTTTTTTTAAAGCTACTCAACAGTTTACTGCTTTATCAGCCTTGTTGAAACTATGTTTCATGTCTAAATGAATAGTTAAAGATTGTAGTTCCTGTTTAGTTTAACTTGAAGAACATAAGGAAGAGGAGCTGGAGTAGGCCATTAGGATAGACTATTCTGGCCAGTCCAACATGGAGAAATACCAAAGCCAATCTCCTATCTGACCCCCCCCCCCCCCCCCCCCCCCCCCGCCTCTCCTACTTTACTGGCCCTCATTTATTCACTTTGAGCCCAAAAAATTTCAAAAACTCCTTTGAATATACTTCTTGATCGAGCATCCGCCAGTCTTTCGGATCAGGAATTCCTGCAGAATTAGCATGACCAGTGAGAACGGTCCCGTTGGCAGCCTATTTCTTCTGTAGCCTTAATTGGATGGTTTTGGGAAACGCATGTTCCATACCCTGGTGAGCATCAGGGCATTTTGTAACTGTGGGCAGCACCAAGGTATAGTGTGTTTGTTAGCCAATATTACTGAGTTGCTTTTATTATAAACCAAATTTGTTTATGTTCCTAAACATGAGGCACTGAATATTTGTTCTGTTGTTTGTTAATGACACTAAGACAATCCAATCTCAATCACGTGTCCAAACAAAAATTTTATCTATACAGAGAAAAGTTAATATTCATTGTCCAAATGCAAAAAATGTATGTGGGAGTAATGAGAAAAGAATCTCTAATGATCAATGGGCTGAAGCAGTGTGAACTGCTTGATAGAAAAGCAGGATAGAATTAACCAATATAAGTGATCACCCTATTGAGGTAAAAGGTGGCTTGATTTGTTCCTGAATGCACTTGCGGATTTTCATTTCTAATTTTGTTTGCCTTTTATTTTAATTTCTAAAGCTTCTTCATCAGTTTAGCTATGATCACACTCTTACTTTTCTAATATCTTTCATTGCCTCACTGAGATCGGCTTGTCACACATATGGTGATTGCTGTTTTACAAATGAGGAAGTAAGAGCCCATAGCAACCTAATGCTATTCATGACTTCAGGTTTCCTTTGTTGATATTTGGGGTTCATGATCAGCTACCTAATGCAGGCAGTTAACAACTTGTAAGCAATTTTTTGATAGTTTGTTAAGAAGCAACAGTGTAGATCTGTCACATTAGTTAATTAGGTAAAGGTAGTATACAACTGAGGCAATTGAGGATAGTGAGGATACCAGAGGGCAAACAAACTTGGCAAGGAAAGTTTTGGTCTTGTTAAAGTGTTGGGGACAACATCCTGCTGTCTAGCCGGGATATTACAACTCTTCCCCATGTCTTCCTCTTCTCCTTCTGGTCCAGTTTCGATCTGCCTTGTGATTTATTTGATTTGAATTGATTTATTGTTACATGTACCAAAGTACAGTGAAAAGCTTTTTTGTGAGCACTACAGGTAGATCATAGTAAGCAAGATCATAATATCATAGGGTGAAAAAAACATTTGGACAGAGTAAGGCATATACAGGTTACACTTCGGACTAGGCAAGATCACATTAACAAGCTCAGTATTATTTGAGGTTAGAGAGTCCTCTCATCACTCTAATAACGAATGGGAAGAAGGTGTTCTCGAACTTGTAGATGCGTGTGTTTAAGCTTCTGTATCTTCTGCCTGATAGAAGAGGCTGTAGGAGAGCATTACCAAGGTGGGATGGGTCTTTGAAGATGTTGACAGCCGTTCTGCAACAACGAGAGGTATAAGTGGAGTTCAGTGATAGAAAATCAGCTTCCGTGATGGTCTCAGCTGTGTACACAAACATCTGTAGTTTCTTGCAGTCCTGGGCAGAGCAGTTGCTATACCAGGCTATATGCACCCAGACAGTATGTTTTCTATGGTGCATCTGTAAGAGTTGGTGAGGGTCCTTATGGACTTGCCAAATCTCCACCTGTGGAAGAAGGGGCATTGTTGCATCTACATGGGAAGTCCAGGACAGGTTATCGGTTATTGTCACTCCTAGGAACTTGACACTCTCAACCCTAGCACAGTTGACATAGATTATCTCCTCCTTTCTTTCTGAAGTCAATGGTTAGTTCTTTAATTTTGCTGATATTGAGAAGACTGCTTGATGATGATTGGACAGTGTCTAGAGAGCAGTGACAACTGTAACCTGCAAGGTCTGCTTAGTAAGAACTCCCCAAGAACAGAATTCCCCTCAGCCCCAACCACTTATTGTTATATCGTATTTCTAGGAGCAGGTTTTAGATTAGATTACATTACAGTGTGGAAACAGGCCCTTCGGCCCAACAAGTCCACAACGACCCGCCGAAGCGAAACCCACCCATACCCCCTACATTTACCCCTTACCTAACACTACGGGCAGTTTAGCATGGCCAATTCACCTGACCCTGCACATCTTTTGGAATGTGGGAGGAAACCGGAGCACCCGGAGGAAACCCACGCAGACACGGGGAGAACGTGCAAACTCCACACAGTCAGTCGCCCGAGGCGGGAATTGAACCCGGGTCTCTGGCGCTGTGAGGCAGCAGTGCTAACCACTGTGCCACTCTGGCCCAAAATGTCTAGACAATTGGTTGATACAATGTAAATACCGTACATCCTCAGACCTGCAATAACATGTTCGCCTGGATTAATTGCTAAACCTAACTCGGTGAAGCTGCTACCACTTAGCTAAGTCTGAATATTTTAAACAGGTTTAATCTTATAACTCTCTGTGTGATTGAAATATCTGTTGTTCCTTCCTCAGTAATGTATTTGTGTTAACGCTATTTACTTCTGACACCCAATATGTCCTTTTATACTGCTGAGGACTTAAAATATATTTATAATATTATCAGCTTTTTTCCAGGTTTCCAGCTGACAGTAAAATAGCTTCAGGCAATTTTTTATTTCTCTCTCGACTCTGCAGGCACCCTGCCACCATTCCTGATGAAGGGCTTTTGCCCAAAACATTGATTTTCCTGCTCCTCAGATGCTGTCTGACCTGCTGTGGTTTTCCAGCACCACTCTAATATAAACAGTAAAATAGCTTCAGTCATACTTCAACTTGAAGTCTCAAGAAATCTACCAGATTTATCACTGTACTGCATCCTGACATTTCTCGAATCAACGATTGTCTCAATACATAAATTGAAACAACACAGTTTCCAAATTTGGACAACATTCCCTTGAAAGCAACAATTCAGTAGCAGAAAATCATGTGATGAGGAATTAAACTCTTCGTTGATCTTTATTGTCATTGCAAAACTGGAGTGTTTAATATCGATCAGAGAGAGGATGGCAGCAGTGAGTGTTGAGTTGAGCTAGCTCAGCATAGTCCTGGTGATTGAGTTTGGAAATTTCCTGTCTGTGGTTTGATAGCAGAGTGAAGTGATTGGTCACAAGAGATTGGAAAAACAAGAAAGACTAAAAGTATATTTATTTTTTTCTGAGTAAAAAAGAGGCAGCTGTGTAGAAAACATAATTTCCACATGTAATTTTTAATTTGTATCCCAAATACTTTTGATTGTGTTCAAGACTCTTGAGAAGGGTATCCTGAAGGCGGCATCATAGTGACACAGTCTGGGAAGATTATCCTGCAGTCAGCATCATAGTGAAACAGTCCAGAAATCAATGGTGAATTGGTAAGTTGGATATAAAATTAGTTTGTTCATAGAAGAGAGAGGATAGTTATGAAGAGGTGTTTTTTCTGACTGGAGGTCTGTGACCAATCATGTTCCACAAGGATCAGTGCTGGGATCTCTGTCATTTTTTTATATATATATGTGTGTGTATATATAATGGTTTAGATGAAAATTTAGATGGTCTGATTAGTAAGTTTGCAGATGACATGAAAAATTGGTGGAATTCTGTCAAAGGTTGTCAAAGGATAAAACAGGATTTATATCAGTTGGAAAGTTAAGTGGAAAAATGGCAGATGGCATTTAATTCAAACAGGTGTGAGGTGATGCATTTTGGGAAGTCGAATGCAAAAGAAAAGTATATAGTATATTACAGGACCCCTAGGAGCATTGATATGCAGAGGGATCTTTAGGTGAAAGTCCATAGCTCCAGGAAAGTGACAGCACAAGTGGATAAGATGATAAAGATGATGTATAGCATAATTGCCTTCATCAGTCATGGCATTAAGTATAAAAGTTAGCAAGTCATGTTGCATTTGAATAGAATTTTAGGCCAATTTGGTGTGTTATCTGCGGTTCTGGTTGCCACACAATAGAAAAAAGGCAGAGGCTTTGGAAAACCTTACCAGAATGTTGCCAGAATTGGAGTGTATTTGCTATAAGGAAAGTTTGGACAAGTTTGGATTGTTTTTACTAGGTGTTGGAGGCTGAGAGGCAACCTGTTAGAAGGATATAAAATTATGAGAGACATGAATAAGGTGGATGGTTGGAGTCATTTTGCCATGTAGATAAGTCAGACACTAAGGGCATAGGTTTATGGTGAGAGAGGAAAGGTTTAAGGGAGATGTGTGAGGCAAGAGGATGGTAGGTGCCTGAAGTGCACTGCTGGGGAGGTGACAGAAGCAGATGCAATAGCAATGTTTAAGGGACAGTCAGATAGATTTAGATTTTATTGTCATGTATACTCAAGTGCAGAAGTACAGGACTACAGTGAAAAATGTATAATGTCACCACACACAGCCCACCTTTACAATGGCACCCAGGTACAAAAACTCAGGGATAAATTGGTAAAAGAAAACAAGTTAAAATGTTAAGCATTACCTTCATAGAATAAGTAGCAAAGTAAAGAAATAAGGTAATAGTTAACTTGAAGTCCTTCTTAATATAAACTACAAAAATAATGGAATAAAGTTAAAAGTTCAATAGTCTTTGATGAGTCCTCCCCTTATCTCACTCCCTGGGAGGCCTCAGCTGCCTGTTCTCGACAGGTTGCCGCAGATATTGGGGCAAGTGGGGGGTGTGGGGAGGAGGGAGGGGTCCTTCCTCATTGCTCACGTTTCCAGCTTTGGGCCACGATACCAGCATCACTGCTACTGCTGAAGTTGTTGTCTCCCTGATCTCCTCCTATGCCTCCAGAACATGCCAGGCCGATAGACTACCATGGACTGCCTATAGACCAAGCTGAGGGACTACCATGGGCCACCTATTGACCAGGACAAGACACTGCCACAGTCGGCTGAGAGACTGCTGTGGGCTGCCTATAAACCAGGCCAAGACACTGCCATACCGGGCCGAGAGACTGATGTGGGCTGCCGATAGACCAAGCTGAGATACCGCCATGCCAGGATGAGAGACTACCATGGGCTGCCTATAGACCAAGTCGAGACACTGCCACACCAGCGCCAAGAGCCTACCATGGGCTACCTATAGATGAAGCCGAGACACTGCCATACCGAGCTGAGAGACTGCTGTGGACTGCCTGTAGACCAGGCTGAGACACTGCTATCCCAGGCTGTGAGACTGCGTTAGGCTGCCTATAGATAAGGCCGAGATATTGCCCAGAGAATGCCTTGCCGAATCCACGCTGAAGCCAGAAGTGAAGGAAAGAAGAAACATCAAGAGAGAAAAAAAAGGAAGAAATGAGAATGAAATGAATGGAGCTGAAGCATCCTACTCTGCCACCATCTTGTCAGTTCAAAGGTGGAACAACTGCTTTTCCAGAATATAGTTAGCATGTGGGATGAGCTGCCAGAGAAAACGGTGGGTACAACTTGCTCTATATACTGATGACCACACTTGCATCACGCTGACAATTGCTCCCAGTTAAAATGATGGTCCTGAGGTGAGGCCTGTTGCCGACAAAGACCCGCAACCATTCCCAGTTTATCAAAAACATGAGACCTGGAACATCTCATTCATATCCAGACATCCTTCTGATGTTTATAAACCCTTGCAGTCCATGTTGACTCCATTAATACACTTCGCTGTTTCTCCTCTTTACCATTTATCTCATCTTGAAGCTCCATTATATCCGTTCAGACCACATGCAGACAATTGAAACAGCAAATGCCCAAGATGAGTATAGAAAGTGTAGGGATTTGTTTAAAACAGAAATTAGGACAGTGAAGAGGAACTTGAAAAAAAACCTAAAGAAAATCCAAAATAATTTTATAAGTAGAGTCATAGAGATGTACAGCATGGAAACAGACCCTTCAGTCCAACTCATCTATGCCAACCAGATATTCTAACCTAATCTAGCTCCCCACTCTAGGGAAAAGATTTTGTCTATTTACCCCATGATTTTATAAATCTCTATAAGGTTACCCTGCAGCCTCCGCTCCAGGGAAAACAGCTCCAGTCTATTCAGCCTTTCCCTATAGCTTACACCATCCAACCCTGGCAGCATCCTTGTAAATCTTTTGTGAACCTTTCAAGTTCAACAACATTCTTCCGAAGTACTTCAGGGGCAAAAACAAACCCAAGAATAGTACGGCCCATTTCAAGTTACAATCAATGGGATGTTTCAAATGATTACTTTGCATCTGGATACAGTGTAAGGAAGGACATTGTAGATACGGAAATCATGGAGGAGGACTGTACTATACTTGAATGAATTAACATTGCAAAAGAAGAGGTACTAGTGGTTTTAACAGGCTCAAAAGTGAATAAATCCCAAGGTTTAAAGGAGATGTATGTCAGGCTGTTGTAGGAGGTAAGGAAGAAGATTGCAGAGGTGCTTCACATTAATTTTTAATTTGTCTCTGGCCATTGGAGGGATGCTAGAGGACTTTAGGACAGGTAATGTGGTATTATAATTCAAGAAGGGAGTTAAGGATAAACCAGGAAACTACAAACCACTGACTCTTACATCTGTAGTAAGGAAACTGTTGTAACAATTCAAAGGGACAAAATTAACCTCCCCTTGAAGCAGCAAGGATTAATCCAGGCCAGTCAACATGGCCTTATTCAGGGAAATCATGACTTGCAGATTTGATTGAATTTTTCAAGGTGGTAATGAGGGTAGTGGAAGGCTTTTGACCAGGTATCACTTGGCAGATTGGTAATGAAGCTAAGAGCCCATGGTATCCAGGACAATTTGACACATTAGATCCAAAGTTGGCATAGCATCGGGGAGCAGAGGGTGATGGTGAAAGGGGATATTTTTGTGACAAGACAATCGTGTTCAGTGATGTACAAGAGAGTTCAGTGCTGGGTCTCTTGCTGTTTGTTTGATACATTAATAATCCACACATGAATGTGGGAGGTTTGCAGATGCCAAGAAAATTGGCGGTGTGGTACATAGCAAGGTGGGAATCTCAGAGTACAGGTGTATAGACAAACTGAACAGTGGCAAATGGAATTTAATCTTGAAAAGTGTGAAGTGTTACATTTGGGGAGAACTAATTAAGCAAGAGGGCACATGTTGAATGGTAGGATCTTAAAAATAGAGACGATTAGAGGGACTATGTTGTGCATATCTATGGATCATTAAAAGCAACAAGATAGTAGATAAGATTGTTGAGCCATGTGCTTTATTGGGCAAGGCATTGACTACAAGAACAAGGAGATTATGATGGAGCTGTATATGATGTTAGTTAGGCCATGGCTGGAGTACAGTGTGCAGTTCTGGTTATCACAATGTAGAATCATACAGTACCTAAGAAACCTTTGCCAATCAGGTCTGCACCAATTACACAAATCTAACTCTACCTTAGGCCCCACTTTCTAGCACCTGGTGCATAGCAATGTATTTTTTGACATTACATACTCATGCATAGACTTTTAAGGGTAATGAAGTTTCCCATCTCAACTCCCCTCCCAGGGAGTGCATTCTAGATTCCCACTGTATTCTGGGGGGATTTTTTTTTTCAAATCCTTTCTAAACTGCCTATATTTTAACCTTAAAATTATATCCTCCAGTTATTGACCCTTTAACTAAGGGGAACAGCTGCTTTCTTTCCATCATGACCATGTCCCTCATAATCTTATACACCTCGATCAGGACTCTCCTCAACCTTCTCTGCTCTAAAGAAAGCCACCAAAGCTTACCCAGCCTCTCTTCATAGCTAAAACGCTTCATCCTAGTGAATCTCCTCTGCACCCCCTCCAGTGAAATCACATCCTTCCTTTCGTGTAGTGACCAGAACCTCTCTCAGTGCTCCAGGTGTAGCCTAACTAAAGTTCTGGATCGGTCCAACATAACCTTCCTGCTTTCATAACCTATGCCACATCTGATAAACGCAAGTGTCTGTATGCCTTCTCAACCACCCTGTTAACCTGTCCTGCTGTCTTCAAGGATCAGCAGACAAACACTCCATGCTTCCAATAAATCCTGCTATTCATTGATTATTCCCTTGTCTTGTTCTTCAAAAGTCGATCACTTTACACTTACCAGGGCTAAATTCAATCTGTGACTGATCTGCCCATTTGACCAAAGGATCAATATCATCCTGTAACCTAAGATCTCCTCCTTCAGTATTTACCACCTGGCCAATCATCATGTATTTCACAAACCCACTTATTCCACACACCTCCCCCTCCTCCTCCCCCCCCCCCCCCCCCCCAATATTTTATAAGGACCCAACACTGATCCCTATGGTATGCGATTGCACACTGGTCTCCAGTCACATAATCAACATCCTACCACTTCCCTCTGTCATCCACCGCAAAGTCAATTTTGGATCCAACTTGCCAAGTTGCCCTGGATTCCACATGTTTTTGATTTCCTTCCCAATCTCCAATATGGATCTATGTCAAAGTCTTTGATGAAATTCACATCAACTACATCAATCAAATTGCCCTCATCTATACACCTGATCACCTTTTTTTGGAAAGTCCTATCAAATACGTTAAGCTTGGCCTTCCTCTGACAAAGCTACGCTGAGTATCCTTGATTAAACCTTGCAGTGGAGATTACTTCTCTCCTTCAGCTTTTTCTCGAATAATTTCTCTCCCATTGATGTTGTGGTCTGTGGGACAGTATTGCATGAGAAGAGTTGCAGAAGAGATTTGCCTGAAAGTTGCCTGGACTGGAATGATTTAGCTATGAAGAGAGAACAGATAGAATGGGGTTGTTTTCCACAGATGAAATAAGATTGAGGGGCATCTGAGATATACAAAAAGGGGCCATAGAGCAGGGCAATACAGAGAACCTTCTCTGCTTGGTGAGGGGTCGATAATTAGGGAAGCAGTTTTAAGGTGAGGAGCAGGAGGTTTAGAGGGGATTTAATGAACTTTTTTTTTTACCCAGAGGATGATGCACATCTGGAACTTACTACCTAAATGGTTGCTAGATGCAGGAACCCATAGGATATTTAAGAACTATTTCGGTGAACACTTGAAATGCTGCGGCATTTAAGGCAATGGGCCAAGTGCTGGAAAATGGGATTAGAATCGCTGGATGTTTGATGACCAGTAGGGATTGAGGAGCCTCTTTGTTTACTGTAAAAATGCCATTATTCTAATATGCAAATGAGCCATCTCAATAAATTATTTTTAACGAGTTTCTTATTGATAGTTGATTTAAAGTAAAATGAATCTAAAGTAAATCAATTGACAATAGACAATAGGTGCAGGAGTAGGCCATTCTGCCCTTTGAGCCTGCACCACCATTCAACATGATCATGGCTGATCATCCTTAATCAGTATCCTGTTCCTGCCTTATCTCCATAACCTTTGATTCCACTATCCTTGAGAGCTCTATCCAACGCTTTCTTAAATGAATCCAGAGACTGGGCCTCTACTGCCCTCTGGGGCAGAGCATTCCACACAGCCACCACTCTCTGGGTGAAGAAGTTTCTCCTCATCTCTGTCCTAAATGGTCTACCCCGTATTTTTAAGCTGTGTCCTCTGGTTCGGCACTCACCCATCACTGGGAACATGTTTCCTGCCTCCAGAGTGTCCAATCCTTTAATAATCTTATATGTCTCAATCATATCCCCTCTCAGTCTTCTAAACTCAAGGGTATACAAGCCCAGTCGCACCAGTCTTTCAGTGTAAGGTAATCCCGCCATTCCAGGAATTGACCTCGTGAGCCTACGCTGCACTCCCTCAATAGCCAGAATGTCTTTCCTCAAATTTGGAGACCAGAACTGTACACAGTACTCCAGGTGTGGTCTCATCAGGGCCCTGTACAGCTGCAGAAGAACCTCTTTGCTTCTATACTCAATCCCTCTTGTTATGAAGGCCAGCATGCTATTAGCCTTCTTCACTATCTGCTGTACCTGCATGCCTACCTTCATTGACTGGTGTACAAGAACACCCAGATCTCTCTTTACTGCCTCTTTACCTAAATTGATTCCATTGAGGTAGTAATCTGCCTTCCTGTTCTTGCCACCAAAGTGGATAACCATACATTTATCCACATTAAACTGCATCTGCCATGCATCTGACCACTCACCTAACTTGTCCAGGTCACCCTGTAATCTCCTAACATCCTCATCACATTTCACCCTGCCACCCAGCTTAGTATCATCAGCAAATTTGCTAATGTTATTACTAATACCATCTTCTATATCATTAACATATATTGTAAAAAGCTGCGGTCCCAGTACTCATCCCTGCGGTACCCCACTGGTCACTGCCTGCCATTCTGAAATGGAGCTGTTTATCACTACTCTTTGTTTCCTATCAGCCAACCAACTTTCAATCCAAGTTAGTACTTTGCCCCCAATACCATGTGCCCTAATTTTGCTCACTAACCTCCTATGTGGGACTTTATCAAAAGCTTTCTGAAAGTCCAGGTACACTACATCTACTGGATCTCCCTCGTCCATCTTCAGAGTTACATCCACAAAACATTCCAGAAGATTATTCAAGCATGATTTCCCCTTCATAAATCCATGCTGACTCAGACCTATCCTGTTACTACTATCCAGATGTGTTGTGATTTCATCATTTATAATAGACTCCAGCATCTTTCCCACCACTGAGGTCAGACTAACTGGTCTATAATTTCCCGCTTTCTCTCACCCACCTTTCTTAAAAAGTGGTATAACATTAGCCACCCTCCAATCCGCAGGAACTGATCCCGAATCTATCGAACTCTGGAAAATAATCACCAACGCATCCACGATTTCTCGAGCCACCTCCTTCAGTACCCTGGGATGTAGACCATCAGGCCCCGGGGACTTTATCAACCTTCAGACCTAACAGTCTCTCCAACACCAATTCCTGGCAAATATAAATTCCCTTCAGTTCAGGTCCTTCAGCCTCTGTTACCTCAGGGAGATTGCTTGTGTCTTCCCCAGTGAACACAGATCTGAAGTACCAATTCAATTCTTCTGCCATTTCTTTGTTCCCCGTAATATATTCCCCTGTTTCTGTCTTCAAGGGCCCAATTTTAGTCTTAATCATTTTTTTGCCTTTCACATACCTAAAAAAACTTTTACTATCCTCTTTTATATTATTGGCCAGTTTACCTTCGTACCTCATTTTTTCTCTGCGTATTTCCTTCTTAGTAATCCTCTGTTGTTCTTTAAAAGCTTCCCAGTCCTCAGTTTTCCCACTTATCTTTGCTATGTTATACTTTTTCTCTTTTAACTTTATATGTTTCTTAACTTCCCTCGTCAGCCACGGCCACCCATGCCTCCTCCTAGGATCTTTCTTCCTTTTTGGAATGAACTGATCCTGCATCTTCTGCTTAATACACAGAAATATCTGCCATTGTTCCTCCATTGTCATCCCTGCTAAGGTATTGCACCATTGAACTTTGGCCAGCTCCTCCCTCATATCTCCATAGTTCCCTTTATTCAACTGAAAAATTGTCACTTCCGATTGTACCCTCTTCCTCTCAAATTGCAGATTGAAGCTTATTGTATTATGGTCACTACCTCATAATGGCTCCTTCATTTCAAGGTCCCTGAACAATTCTGGTTCGTTGCACAATACCAGATCCAGAATTGCCTTCTCCCTGGTCGGCTCCAGCACCAGCTGTTCTAAGAATCCATCTCGGAGGCACTCCACAAAGTCTCTTTCTTGAGGTCCAATACCATCCTGATTCTCCCAATCTACCTGCATGTTGAAATCCCCCATAACAACTGTAGTAACATCTTTGCGACAGGCCAATTTCAACTCCTGATTTAACTTACATCCGACATCCAGACTACTATTTGGCGGCCTGTAGATAACTCCCAAGAGGGTCTTTTTACCCTTAGTATTTCGAAGCTCTATCCACACTGACTCTACACCTCCTGATTCTAGGTCCCCCACGCAAGGGACTGAATATCATCCCTTACCAACATGGCCACCCCACTCCCTCTGCCCGTCAGTCTGTCCTTACGATAGCACGTGTAGCCTTGAATATTCATTTCCCAGACCCTGTCCACTTGAAGCCACGTCTCAGTTATCCCCACAATATCGTATCTGCCAATTTCCAAAAGAGCCTCAAGCTCATCCATCTTATTTCTATTAATTCGTGCATTCATGTATAGAATGTTTAATTTGTTACTGCCCTCACCCTTCCCATCAACTCCTATTTCACTCAACCTTACAGCATGTTCCCTTTCTGAGTTTTCTGCCTCATTGATACAGTTGTCTTTCTTGACTTCCCTTGTTCTAACTTTCCCTCCAATTTTCTTCTTAAACATCCAGTTTGTCATCTGTCTCTACTGTTTCCAAAAGATTCAACTTGTTCTTGACAGGTACTTCCCCCGAGGTCTCTTGCACCTGTCTCCTCTCTGCCTTCCTCATCGTCTGCTCTCTTCTGCTCTCTTCTGGCACGATTGGTGTAATAACCTCGCTAAAGGTCTTGTCCAGAAAGATCTCGTTCTCTCGGATGAGCCTAAGGTCCTTGAGTTCTTTCATCAGTGCTGCAATATGCTCTGTCAGTAACTGAACATGCACACACTTTCCACACTTACACGAGCCAGACACACCAGAGTCGTTGACCTCCCACATCAAGCACGTAGCACACTGAACCAGCTTGGCAGTCATGTCTTCACCCTCTTCAACTGTGGCGTAATCACTTCACTCAACCTCCTTGTCAAAGACTCCTGAGCTAAAGCCTCACTCTTCAATCCACAGGTCAACAAATCAATGTATTGTTTGGTGTTTGATGCGTAGGACACTTTCTGCGAGCTAATGCTACCTCCACGAAAAAAAAATTTTAACAGTGCATTTGCAAACATGTGTCACCACAAATCCATTAGAGAAGTATATTTTGTTGCAAACTATCCTCCATATAACCAATTACCTTAAGAGCCCTTCTTTTTGAATAATGTACCATGCATTTGTGGGGAAAGAGAGATGGCTTGAAACTATTACTGTCATCTAATCTTGCTTGTGTGATGCTTTGGGGGTGTAGGCCTATTCAAATAATGAAGATGAAGAATGTTGAAATGAAACCCATGTGCTGTAACACCTGAAGCAAATATTGCTGATCAGTGCTGAAAATCATGTTTAAAGATTGCTACAATTCCTGCTGGAGAATTGAAGTCATCTGGATGGGATAAATTTTGATCAGTTTTTCATTTTATTCATTACTGCAGCCACATTATTCTGAAATTGGGTGGCCCCTCTGTGCTAGACTTCTCCTGTTCCTGTTCTATGAATGACCATCTCAGTGAAGTACCTGTTCAAGATATGTTTGATATTGTGCGCCCCTAAATGTTGGTGTCTGCTACTTCCCCCTACACAACACATAGACAAAGCACACCGTTCTTTCTCATTTCTGTTTGGAGCATACAGCCAGCTTGTTGCACTGCACAGTCACTTCAAGATTTGCATGTGGCCATATATACACATATCTTAAAGAAAAGTCCACCTGCATGGGATGTGCTTGCTCCATATGTGGGACATTCCCATTGGAGCAGCTTTGCAAGAATATAGGGCAAGGTGTTTTAAATTTTGAGGTGCAACATTGATTAATTTAAGATATCTGGCCAGCATGGATGAGTTGGACTGAAGGGTTTGTTTCCAAACTGTACAACTCTATATCATACTCTATATCAAGCAAGTGATCTCTTGGAGATGGTTAAGTGGAGGGAAGCATAAAGGGCACATCTGAACTGGAAAGGCACCATCAAACTTGTAACCAGGACGACCGATCATTTGTTTAACATGTTTTACTAATGGTAATGTCCGATTGGATGTATAAGCTTGACAATAGGATGTAACCAGATGTCTTTGAATTTTCTGCAACCTCAATAGAATATATTTACTCAGCAGTAAACCACCAAAAATACCCCCGAAGAAAGACCTAGATCTTTATTGTGTGTGTTCAGTTTTGCTCACAGTGCCATCTGAAATTTGCAAATAGTTTTAAGACAGTTAAAACAAACATTATTAGCAAAATTGAATTCTCACCTTTAATATAATCTCTTTAATAATCTGATTTTGGCTCATAATAATTTTAATTATCATTGTTAACTGAAATAGCTTAAGTTGATGAAGGTTACCTGAACATTTGGTTGCAGGTGCATGTTGGGCACAGCTATTGGGCAATTAAAGGAATGGCCTTGGCTCACTTTGATGTTGTTGGTTCAAAGTGTGAAAGCCCAGTGTGTGTGGATAGGCTTTCGTGGCTGATGAAAACTCTTGTATCTTTGAACCAAATCCAGACAATAGGTATCTAATAGAAATAAAAAATACAAAATCTGAAAGTCATTTGGAGATTTGAATGACAAGTTCAGCATAACTCTCTCGGGATTTTCTCTGTGGCTTAAGCCAGAGAATATAGTAGTATTGCATCACTAGTGCCTGGCTTTATCCATCCATCCATACATTAAGTACATTGTGGGTTTGTTTTGGGTACATAGCTGTTTTTCAAACAAATATATTTACCTGGTGATTGTTGTTATATTGCTGTGTAATTACATGTAGGGGCAGTACATTCTTGACTTTACAGTGTGAAGTTTTATGTCAAGCAAGTGAGAACTTTATTTGATGTTTGAACTTTTCTTTAAGCCACTGATAATCAGAAACTATTGAGCAATAGCTATCTCTTGAACTCCTTCACTTTTCCATTCAGTAGTTGAAATGCAAAAATAAATAGCTCGAATTAAGCCCATTCTATGAAAAATGAATGTATAATAAATAAATAACTTTTTAATTGGGAGAGTACAGAACGGAGGACATCAATAAATCCCACGCTTTAATCAGCCTGATGAGGTCTGATGGTACTAACTGCCCTCCAGGTATTTAAGTGTTCACTGCTGGGCCTTCTGCAGGGATTCGGAAGTCCCACAGGCTGAGAACTAGGAATATAAGAACAGAGGTAGGCCATTGAGCCCCTCAGGCCTGTTTCACCATTCGCTGAGATCATGGCTTATCTATGGCCTAATTCAACATACCTACCTTTCGCATATATCCCTTAATATCTTTGTTTAATAAAATATTTTCTTTCTCAGATTTAAAATTAACAACTCATCTAGCGTCAACTGCCATTTGTGGAAGAGAGTTCCAAACCTGTACCTGTTATAGGAAAGATGTTGTTAAACTTGAAAAAGTTCAGAAAAGATTTACAAGTGCTTTGCTGGGATTGGAGGGTTTGAGCTATAGAGATAGGCTGAATAGGCTAGGGCTGTTTTCCCTGGAGCACGGAGGCTGGGGGGGGGGAGACCTGATAGAGGTTTATAAAATCATGAGGGGCATGGATAGAGTAAATAGCTCAGGTCTTTTTTCCCAGGGTAGAGGAGTCCCATAGTGTGGGGCATAGATTTAAGGTGAGAGGAGAAAGATTTAAAAGGGACCCGAGGGGCAAATTTTCTTGCAGATTATGCTGTATGGATGGAACAAGCTGCCAGAGAGGTGGTGGAGGTGGTACAATCACAACATTTAAACATTGTCTGGATGTGTACATGAACAGGAAGGGTTTAGAGGGATGTGGGCCAAATGCTGGAAAGTGGGACCAGATCAGTTTAGGATATCTGCTAGCATGGATGATTTGGACTGAAGGGCCTGTTTCTGTGTGCTATGTGACTCTTTGACCCTAAGTGCTTCCTAACATCTCTCCTGAATGGTCTGGCCCTATTTCTCACACACGGCCCCCTAATTCTAGAATGTCCAACCAGTGGAAATAGTTTATCTTTATCTACCCTGTTAATATCTTGAAACATCGATTGGATCACCCCTTAGCTTTCTTAATTCTCGAGTAAACAGGCCTAATTTTTATATTCTTTCCTTATATCTTAATCCCTGAAGTTAAGGTATAGGTTTTGTAAATCTATGTTGTATTCCCTCCAAAGCCAATATATTATTCTTAAAGTGTTATTCTCAGATCAGCTCACAATTGTCAAAGTGGGGTCTAACCAAGTTTTGTGTAACTGCAGCATGACTATTGCATCCTTATTCTCCAGTCTCTTTTAATAAAGGCCAACGTTCCATTAGCTTTCTTCATTATTTTCTGCACCTGTTCATGACATTTTAAAGATCTAAGTAGCTGAATCCCCAAGGGTCTTTGGATATTCACTGCATTTAACTTTGTACCATCTAGTAAGTACCCTGATCTATCCCTTTTTAGTCCAAAATGGATAACCTTTCATTTGTTTACGTTGAACTCAATCATCACGGTCTATTTGTTGACTAACTGAAAACCAGCAGCTCCTTGTTGCTATCAGTGCCACTGGGAACAGTGGTAACTCTTGCAATGAATTGATCAGAGGCCCAGGATTGCTGAAGGGCCAGAAGTCAATGGTGATTGAGAATGGGAAGTAGATCTCAGGCTGAACAGGGGTGGTACAGAGGGAGTCAAAGTCAAGTACAAGGGTTTTAGCAACACCTTCCCCCTCTAGATGCCAAGTCTGTGGATCAGGCACAGAACACCTGGAAATCCAAATGTACTACCTCAATGGGTTCTTCTTTATCCATATAGCTTGTTGCTTTCTGAAACATGATTCCGCTTTCACAAACCCAGATTGACCCTGTCTGACTGCATTCAGATTTTCCATGCTCCCTCCTATAACCTCCTAAATAGTAGATCACAACAACTTTTCTTTGACAGTTCTGAGATTAACTATTTTATAATTTCTTGGTTTTCTGTCTTTTGCATTTAGGAGAAAGATTTGCTACGTTTTAATCTAATGAGATTTTTCAAGTCTCTGAAGGAGTTTTGGAAAATTAAAACCATTACAGCACTATATTAGCAGCTATTTCTTTTTAAGGCCCTTTTAAGACATGAACTGCAAAGTTTCAAGAAGGTGATTGACTCTCACTTTCTCAGGGTAATTTGGGATGGGCAATAACTATCCAGTGAATTCCACATTCTGAGAAAACATTTTAAAAACCACTCTGATGAAGCCATGGGGACTTGGGGAATTATTAACCTTAAGTTCTAGTCATATTCTCAGTAACTTCTCCCTGTTACTATGACCTATTCCTGCATTGCAACTAAGGATGGGAAAATCCCACACCTGGACATGGACCGACGGGGTTGGGACTGTGTCTAGAATTTCGGAAAGAATTAGTCATTCAAAAAGGAAACCTGATTTTAAGAGACAGTCGTGTTCCTTTAAAGTGTGTGACAAGCAAAGACATCCCCTGTAGCTATTGTAGAATAAAATTGCCAATTATCTGCCTATGGCCATACCCTTAGCTAATAAGAAATCATTCTGAGCCCCAGTTCTGCCAACATGTACAATAAAGTCTCTCACATGGTGCAGGTTGCCTGAGGAAAATATTAGAAGGTATCTATGGAACAGTTTTCTAGTGCAGAGGTTTCAAGGAAGGAAAATGGTAGAAAAAAAGATGAGAATGATAACAAATTGCTTTTGAAAATGTGATGTAGGAAATAGGAAAAGGATCATTGCAGTTGGTCACAGTAATGACTGAATGGAAAGCTAATGTTTTTGTTTCATAATCAGTAGGTGACTTATCAATGGCAGCAGTGGCTTCATTTAAGGAGAGCTGGCTCTCTCAGATCAAAATGCTATCATTCAGATCAAAGCCAATCAACCCATAATTTGGATCTGCTTCTTTTACTAAGTTATAAAATGTCATATCCTTGCCCTTTCCCCTTGACATTGGTATACATAAACCAGTCCTGCCCGTCTTCTACAGAACCACGTACACACAGTCTTCCACCACCTTTTAAAGTCTCTTTCATTCTGTCATTTTCATAGATTCTGTCATCTTTTCCCACTGTTCCAGTGCGCTAGTGACAAATGGAGATTCAGACTGAGGAAGACCTGGCAATTGCAAAAGTTGAGACTGATTAAGGATACTTCCATCTGATTCAATGCAGTTTGCTCAACTGGACTGATGCACAATGGACTTTGACTGGGTTCCTTGATGTGAGATAACCTGTGACTGAAGAATCAGCTATCACTCGTTGTTAGACATCAACCTCAGGTGAGTTTTGCTGAGAGTCGGTGCCATGCACGTTCCCTTTAGATATTTGTTCACTTTGCTTTTGAAAGTTCCTATTGAAACTGCTTCCACCATCCTTTATGATGAAATTCAACAAGCCAAGAACAAAGAACAAAGAAAATTTACAGTCCAGGAACAGGCCCTTTGGTCCTCCAAGCCTGAACTGATCCAAATCCACTGATTAAAACTGTTGTCCAATTCCTAAGCATTTGTATTCCTCTGCTCCCCACCTACTTATGCATCTGTCCAGATGCATCGTAAATGAATCTACCATGCCTGCCTCTACTACTCTGAATGTAGGTTTGCTCACTGAGCTGGATGGTTCATTTCCAAATGTTTTGTCACCCTACTAGGTAACATCTTCAGTGATGTTTCCTGAAGAAGGGCTAATGCCCGAAACGTCGATTCTCCTGTTCCCTAGATGCTGCCTGACCTGTTGCGCTTTTCCAGCAACACATTTCCATCTCAACATCTTCAGTGAGCCTCAGATGAAGCACTGCTGAAAATTCCTGCTTTCTATTTATATGTGTGGGTTTCTTTGGGTTGGTGATATCATTTCCTGTGGTGAAGTCACTTCCTGTTCCTTTTCTCGGGGGTGGTAGATGGGGTCGAACTCAATGTGTTTGTTGATAGAGTTCCGGTCGGAATGCCATGCTTCGAGGAATTCTCTTGCATGTCTTTGTTTGGCTTGTCCTAGGATGGATGTGTTGTCCCAGTCGAAGTGATGTCCTTCCTCATCCATATATAAGGGTACTAGTGAGAGAGGGTCATGTCTTTTTGTGGCTAATTGGTGTTCATGTATTCTGGTGGCTAGTTTTCTGCCTGTTTGTCCAATGTAGAGTTTGTTGCAGTCCTTGCAGAGTATTTTTGTTTTGCTTGTTGTCTGTATAGGGTCTTTCAAGTTCATTAGCTGCTGTTTTAGTGTGTTGGTGGGTTTGTGGGCTACCATGGTGCCAAGGGGTCTGAGTAGTCTGGCAGTCATTTCCTGTCTAAATATTTTTGCAGCCTCCCCACCACCTCAATACTATCTGTCCCTCCACCTATCTTTGTTTCATCTGCAAACTTAACCAGAGTGCCCTCAGTTCCTTCATCTAGATCATTCATGTATAAAGTGAAAAGTTATCAGGCAACTATCATAGTCCTGACTTGTGCATTGCAAATGGTGGACAGGCTTTGGGGCATCAAATGGTGGGCTACTTACAGCAGGATTCAAGGCCTCTGACCTGCTGTTGCTACCAGTGTATTTATTTGCTAGCTGAGTACAGTTTCTGATTAACGGTAACACCCAGAATGATGCTAGTGGGGAATGCAATTGAATGTCAAGGGATGATGTATGGATTCCCTCTTGTTGGAGAGAGTCATTGCCTGGCATTTGTGTGGCATGAATCTACTGTCGATCTTGCTTTGGATGCGGCTTCTTTGCAGATATCACTTTGTATTGCTCTGTTCAATCACTCTATGATCTTTGTATGTTATGATCTGCCTATACTGTACACAAAACAAAACTTTGCATTGTGCTTAGTTACATGTGACAATAATAAATCAAAGCAAATGTTATTTGCTCCTTTCAGCCTAAGCCCAGATATTGTCCAGATCTTGCTACATTTGGATAAAGTGTGCTTCCATATGGTTGGGACATGGACACAAAGCTGAGGGACTGAAGGACTCCTGTAGTGCAGTGACAGTGTCCTTATCTTTGGACATGGAGTCCTAGGTTCAAGTCCCACCCCTCAAGTGGTATATCATAACAGCTCTGAACATGTTCACTAGAAAATATTTGCCCTGAGGAACTCCTGCAATGATGTCCTGGGACTGAATTGACCTCAAACAGTCGCAACAATCTTCCTGTGAGCCAGGTGTGACTCCAATCAGCACAGAACTTTCCCTCAACTCCCATTGACTCAAGTTTTTTTAGGATTCCTGGATGCTATACTCAATCAAATATGGTCTTGATATCAAGGGCAGTCACTCATCTCACCTCTGTAATTCAGCTCTGTTGATGATGATTGAACCAAGGATTCGGGAGCTGACTGGCCTTGGTGTAACTCTGACTGGGTGTCACTGAGCAGTTTGTTGCTGAGCAGATGCTGCTTGATAGCACCGTTGATGACACCTTCCATTGCTTTACTGATGATCAAGAGTAGACTGATGGGGCATTAATTAGCTGGATTAGACTTGTCCTGCTTTTGTAAACAGGGCTGGACCTGGGCACATTTCCACATTGTCGGGTAGATGCCACTATTGCAGCTGTACTGGATCACCTTGACTGGGGGTGCTGCAAGATCTGGAGCACAACTCTTCACTATTATTGCCGGAATGTTGTCAGTTTCTGTAGCCTTTGGATTATCCACTGTTTCTTGATATCATGTAGAGTGAATGGAATTGGTTGAATACTGGTATATGTGATGCTGGGTATCTCTGGAGGAGACTGAGATGGATCATACAATCAGCACTTCTAGCTGAAGATTATTACAAATGCTTAAGCCTTACATTTTGCACTGATATACTAGGCTCCCCCATCATTGAGGATGGGGATATTTGTGGAGGTTCGTCCTCCAGTAAGTTGTTTAATTGACCACCAGAATTCATGGCCGTGGCTGGAATATGGAGCTTAGATCTGGGAAGAATCTATCAGTACAGCATAATCCATGAGACATATCTTAACACAAGCCCCTGACTTCAGAGGAAAGGAGGAAAATTGGTTAAGTGCATGCAGCTTGTTCAACAGAACTGTATAGGAAAGTTTGAATAAACAAAACTTGAAAGAAACATTGCACGCAGAGATGTGTAATTAAACTCATTTTTTTATTAAAGCCATTACCAAATATTTTGGGAAGCAAAAGCCACAGGATGTCTGACATACACAGTAAAAACGTGTCTCCATCACAGGTTAAGCAATCATTCCTGGAGGACCTTTCTGTCTTTAGTCTCTGCTTTCAGTTCCAACTGTTAAACAATGGAAGTCCTAATATAAATTCTGCACTATTCCCTTTAATAATCCTTGCGTGGTCTGTATATTATTGCAATGGGAATTGCAAACCACATAACCTTGATTTATGAGGTCTGTAAAATGACCACAGTTGATTGGCAATCCCTGATTCTTGTGAAATTGGTATGATTCATTTAATCATTATACACTGCCATTTGCGTCTAACTTGGCAAAGCAGGTGTGGTTCTTTCTATTTGTTTGATTGAAACACAATGTTCTTGTCAGAACATGTAGAAAACACCAACTATATCCAAGTTAATTTTCTTCTTAGCTAATGTAAGAAAAAATAATTGCTGGAAAAACTCACTACTGTGGTTTTCTCTTCTGTTTTTTACACTAAGAGAGAGATAATTCATGCTTCACCTGAAAAGAGGTTAATTTGGAGAGAAAAAGATGTCTTGGCAGCTCTCTCCTGTTGATGTCAGTTTATTGGTGAATAGCTTGTCTATTTTTTGACCACTATGTTCTATTGGCAGCATCCCAACATAAACCAAAAGTGGCAAAGATGCCCACAGCATTCATGTTAATTAGGTGACCTCTCCCTAATTCCGAACAATTCAACAGGATCAGGGAAGGTGGCCAGTTGTTTTTGGAGGAATGATTCTTGGAATTTTCTTGGAGGAACAATATGAAGAAAAATGTGGAAGTTGACAAACAGAATTGGTATTTGAAAAAACGAATTGTTAATAAAACTTATACAACTGTTTAAAAATAGACATCTTAAATTTCTTACAAGGAAGAAAATCAAAACTGGCATCATGTTAAACCTCTGCGAATTTAAAGAAATAATTGTGTTTTTTGTGCAATCCTACATGGAATTGATCTTAGTAAAGAGGATGAAATAAACTAAGGTAATTGTTTGGATTGTGCTATCCATGCTCTGTTGAAATTCAGCATGAATTGACTTGCTGAGTCAATGAAACATTGGAAATAATTTTACCCTGATCTATCTTAGCAAAATTCAAGAAATTTTCAAAAACCTTAAAACCATCTTTGTTCTTATGAAGAAAGGCCTCGTTTCTCTAAAGTCTCCTCATAGGACTTTTAACTCTAATATTAGTACAGGGAATCTCTTTTATGAATTCGCCATGTCTTTCCTAAACTGGAAAATCTAAAACGGGAGAGAAGTTTCACTTTGTCTCCTTGGATGACTTTGACTATTGTCCGTGGTCATTTAAGAAGCAGTGGACAATTATTTATATTATTTTATCTGGAGGGATAAAGTATGCATTATTGTACAAATGCATTTTAATAGTCTATCAGTGCTAAAATTATCTCACAATTGTATCCAGTCTATTGTGAAACAAGAATGACTTTCCCATTCTTGGTGTTGAACTCTTATTAAAAATCTACTGTGATATACAAAAACTGCAGTTGTGTCATGTCTAATGGAATGGCCGGTCACTAATATATCTGTGAATTTGTTGCAAGCAACTTGTTGATAGTTGTTGGTAGGAGTAAGGGTGCTTTATTGCTGCTTTAGCCACTAAAGGTAAAGATGTCAAAGTACATATTGCACAAATGCAGCGAAACTGTCATCGTAGAAACCCTCCAGTGTAGAAATAGGCAATTTGGCCCAATAAGTCCAATACTGACCCTCCAAAGAGTATCCCACCCAAATCCATTCCCTTACCCTAGTGCTCTACATTTCTCCTGACTAACGCACCTGGCCTACACATTCCTTAGCACTATGGGCAATTTAACATGGCCAATTCACCTAACATTCTTGATGAAGAGCTTTTGCCCAAAATGTCAACTCTCCTGCTCCTCGGATGCTGCCTCACCTGCTGTGCTTTTCCAGCACCACACTCGCGACTCTAATCTCCAACATCTGCAGTCCTCACTTTCGCCTACTTGATTTCAATTCATCTAACATGCACATCTTTGGACTGTAAGAGGAAACCGGAGCACCCGGAGAAAACTCACACAGACACAGAGAATGTGTAAACTCCACACAGACAGTCACCCAAAGCTGGAATCAAGCCCGGGTCTCTGGCACTGTGAGGCAGCAGTGCTAACCACTGAGCCACTGTGCTGCCCCAAAATGGCCTGTGAGATGTTCAACTCCAAAATATATTTATAGTTCTAGAATGTCGTTTAGATTAGATTAGATTACTTACAGTGTGGCAACAGGCCCTTCGGCCCAACCAGTCCACACCGACCGCCGAAGCGCAACCCACCCATTCCCCTACATTTACCCCTTTACCTAACACTACGGGCAATTTAGCATGACCAATTCACCTGACCTGCACATCTTTGGACTGTGGGAGGAAACCGGAGCACCCGGAGGAAACCCACGCAGACACGGGGAGAATGTGCAAACTCCACACAGTCAGTCACCTGAGTCGGGAGCCTGGGTCTCTGGCGCTGTGAGGCAGCAGTGCTAACCACTGTGCCGCCCACCGTTGTTGTTTGATCAGAACTAGTATTTTGTTGAAAGTTTGATTTTAGGCGAAGTTTCATGAGGCGAAGAAGTAAGATCATTCCATTTTCAGCTCCTACACTGAGGCCATTTTGTGGTACTCGCTGGTTAGGAGAGGCTCTCTCTGTCCTAAAGGATTGTCCGTACTAAGTGGAAGGAAGTGATAGTTCTCATGCCCAGTTATCATGGGAACAAATGTTAAAGTTCACCAGTCTAAACTCTTACCATTGTAAGAGTTCCAAATATTTGCTTACACAAAGCCTTTAGTCAGATGATGTATGATACAATTATCTTACTGTTAACCTGGTGCAGCAAGTAAGGCATTTAGATATCTTGCTATGTATGCCCACTTTGGTGCAAAACAAATTTTCTAGGTGCCAGTATATATCTAATTTTTATCAAAAATACCCACCCTGGAGAACAAAGAGTACCATTTTATTTTTGTTACCAACCATTCCATATACCATTAAATGCCATACTTAAGCCATTAACCTCAAAAATATTCAATAAACATTTGCTCTCTCGTCCCATCACAAACAATAAATTCAAGGAGCTTGGAAACATTTCTGTCACTGCAGTTAAAACCATCAAATGCCTTGGCTGACCTCACACCTAGTGCCTAAAACTCTGCTGCATACATTCCACCCCAATACTTAGTTAACCGATAAACTGTGACTGTCAGTTTCCAGTACCTCAACTTTAACTTGTCACTTCTTTTGTTTCAATCCCTTGCTCCAAACCAGTGTTTTAAACTTCTCCAGCACTGCATGCAATTGGCTCCCTACCATATCCCCGACTCTTTTCCTCAGCTGCACTCCAAGAACTGTTTATTCCTCTTTGTCTGGTGATCTGAGCCTCCTCCCCGAGATCCATTACTTTACCATTGATGGTGATGCCTTTATCTAACTTACATCCTAAACCTTGAAAGGCCAACCTCCTGATACCTCTCTTCCTTAGCACTTCCTTCCTTTTCATAAGATGCCCATATGAACTCACTTTTTAATCCACGTTTTCCCCTTTGTCGCATCTCTTCTTCAGGACCTTTCTAAGAAATAGAAATTTCCTAATTAAAGTGTTCAGCAATATTATTACACACCTCTGAAGCACCTCTCTGATTTGTACATTTAGAAGTAGGGATGCTACCATTGTGCCCTTTCTTAGCTGTAAAGTCGCTTCATAAATGTACTTCAAAAGTGTCTGTTTAGGCATGTGGCAATGTGCAATTTAAGATACAAGAGCTGCTGTTTATTGACTCTCATTCCATTTGGTTACAAAAGATGCAGGTGTATGTCAAAATCTGAGCTCTTCCAACTTCATCTCAAAACTTCATAGTTTGCTCTGTCCTGATCTGTATAGTTGTAAAGGCGGCTGTAACCATGCAGGTAAACATGCAGGTTGAGTCCGTGATTAAGAAAGCGAATGCAATGTTGTCAATTATCTCAAGAGGGTTGGAATATAAAAGCACTGATGTGCGACTGAGACTTTATAAAGCTCTGGTTAGGCCCCATTTGGAGTACTGTGTCCAGTTTTGGTCCCCACACCTCAGGAAGGACATACTGGCACTGGAGCGTGTCCAGCGGAGATTCACACGGATGATCCCTGGAATGGTTGGTCTAACATATGAGGAACGGCTGAGGATCCTGGGATTATATTCATTGGAGTTTAGAAGATTAAGGGGAGATCTAATAGAAACTTACAAGATAATACATGGCTTGGAGAGGGTGGACGCTAGGAAATTGTTTCCGTTAGGCGAGGAGACTAGGACCCGTGGACACAGCCTTAGAATTAGAGGGGGTAAATTCAGAACAGAAATGCGGAGACATTTCTTCAGCCAGAGAGTGGTGGGCCTGTGGAATTCATTGCCACAGAGTGCAGTGGAGGCTGGGACGCTAAATGTCTTCAAGGCAGAAATTGATAAATTCTTGATGTCACAAGGAATTAAGGGCTATGGGGAGAATGCGGGTAAGTGGAGTTGAAATCCCATCAGCCATGATTGAATGGCGGAGTGGACTCGATGGGCCGAATGGCCTTACTTCCGCTCCTATGTCTTATGGTCTTATGGTAACCCATTTAAAAATTAATAATCACAAGAATTGAAATAAATCAAATTGTAAAATCTTGACTTCCATTTGTTTGGAGGACATTTGTTAACTCCCCTTATTCACTCATATGCAGTATTCACAGGACCAGAGCAACATAAGACTCTTTGGAGGTTAAAGTCAATAGCTACTGAAAACAAATGTGGGATTTCTGATTTGCAACAAATCCTTAGTGAGCAGCAGGGCGCTTGTGGGTCTGCACAAAAGCGTGCAGCAGTACTGATCGTTTTTACATTTTGGTTGGTGCAATCTCATCCAATACATGAGCTGGATGCTTGTCCCTGGCACAAAATGTCATTCATGCCAGTTGCCAGCGTGCCCTGCAATGTGAGTTCTAGTTTCATAATCAGACTGCATCTTTATGGAAGAGGTGCCATGATGGTCGTGATGGGTCAAGCAAATTTTGGATTCTCATAACCGTGAAGGATGGTGCCCATGGATTGTGTTGGAAATGCTGTTTGGTATTGAGTAACATGGAGACTGCTTGAAGCCAGCAACAAAATGAGTTTGCCAGGTGCTCGGCCTGGCTTCCATATCAAGAATTCTTGATGTCTAACCAGCTCAGTGTGTTTGCTAAGATAGAAAGTTGAATATTAATGAAGTGGGTTGAAACATTCATAAAGTGTTTAACATGCTATAAGCCCCTTTAATTGGCAACTCAGCATTGCCTAGCAAGAAACACACTCTGTTGCTTGGCAGTTGCATAAAAGATGTTTCTGACATCAAAATAGGGTGTGTCAAACTTCTCATTCAATTCTGCCATAAATCAGGTTCCTGTAAGATTGTATCATGTGAATCTAAGATCAAGAAGGCACAGTCATGGAGGAGACTCAATAACTGAGGTCAGAATGGGTAATAGCACCATAAGAGGAAATGGGAATGGATCAATATTCATGAGAAGTTAGCCAATATTATGATGGTTCAGGCATCCAGGAAGAGAACATGACCAAGTGAGAAAGAATTTGTTGATTATTTAAGCAATGATTTGTAATGTACAGGCACAAACACACCTTCAAGCAGCTCAGAGGGAACTTCGAATAGGATTAGGGGATTTGGGGAAGCTACAATTGTGATTATCCCTGTAAAATGGGAAACCTAGGGGAGTTGTGAGAAGATGGAACTATTATATAAAGACAATGATTTAAGGGGAGATGTTGATTAAAAGGTTAAAACTTGAATGTGTACTGAGCTAGTGATATACGAAGATTACATGATAATTGAGAGATTAAGAGTGCTGAATGTTGACCTTGTGTTAAATGTGTATAGTCTCAGACTGTTTAGGAACAGCTATGATGAAAAGACCTTAGACTCTAGCAAGGTCTCTTAAATAATGTAGACCAACCAACCTTCTCCAAGATTAACTCTCTAATAAAAGAAATGCCAGTCAACATGCAGGAATCATTGTCAAATATCCTTCCTCCCAAGTAAGTGTGTTGAAGCTGTTTTCAAAGCAGTGCTTTAACACATTATTTGAGCAGCTATTCACAGTTTGTCTGCTTGTTAATACAACGGTCATTCTGCATGTCTTTGAAGAGGGAGCACGCAGTGTCCATCACTGCTCTTGATGTCTTTAGAAAGTGGCGGACACCACAGGGAAGATGGTGCTTTATCTGCCTCTCCA
This sequence comes from Chiloscyllium plagiosum, assembly GCF_037043375.1. Classification (NCBI taxonomy): domain Eukaryota; kingdom Metazoa; phylum Chordata; class Chondrichthyes; order Orectolobiformes; family Hemiscylliidae; genus Chiloscyllium; species Chiloscyllium plagiosum. The sequence continues at coordinate 71,316,094 of NW_028270140.1, forward strand.
ACTCCATTTTGAGTTAGTCCCTTTCTGCTCTCTCTAAACCCTTCATTTTTGATAATTTGCATTGTTAATAATGGGCTTTGCTTGTAAATATTCAATTGGTTACACAAGTGTTTTAATGGTGGTTTGCAGGTTTTTAAAAAAACAAACAACATAGAATGGTCATTAGGACTCTTACAGTGCAATGGTTGTATCTCTACCTCTGCTAGAAGGCCTGGGTTCAAGTCCCACCTGTACCAGAGGTGTGTAATAATGTCGCTGAACAAGTTGATTGGTCAATAGGTTAAAAAAAAGTTATTCTAGTGGCTTATGTATGTAGTGACAGTTTCCCTATCTCTGAAGCAGGAGGCCTGGGATCAAGACCCACCTGCTTGGAAAATACAGATAGACAATCCTTTATCTGAAATTCCGAAATCCGAAAAGCTCCAAACTCCAAAGCTTTTCCTGAAGTTTGTTTTCTCATTAACAAGGTTATTTGGCATGCTAACAGTTAACGCAACTTGACCCACGTCGTGATGTAGCAGCTTGGCCCAGCACTGGCGGGCGTCAATTCTGTCTCAGTGCTCTTAGTAATCACAGGTGAGACTGCTGTTCGGTAACTGTTTTTTATTTTACTATGAAAATGTCATTTAATCCTTTGTCTGAAAAATTCCAAAATCGGAAAGCCAGCTGGCCCTGAGGGTTTCGGATAAAGGATTGCCTACCTTTATCTATAGAATGTCCATGCGTTCTTGTATAGCAAACAAGGGCGGTAAGGGATCAAATGGACACTAGCATGTCATATTCGCTTTCAGAAAATGTAGCATTAAGAAAAACGTACATTGGTGTCTTGTTCTGCTGGCATATTTTTTCATTTCAAGATTGTGTACAATGTACCTTTCACCTGTAGTAGGTATCCATAGTGCATTGATTTATCAGGTATCACCCATTAAATGGGCTTTAAATGACTTAGTTGCATAAGCACTCAAGTTTGTCATCACATTAGAAGTGGAAATGTTAAACCAGACCTGTGATCCCACATTCCATTTCTTCTTGGCCCAATGCTCCTGTATTCTGCTTCTATAAAAACAGATGTTGTGTTGTTAGGAATACACAACCTTTTATGAGAGAAATCAGTGACAATGAATCCAAGAATGCAATGAGGGCAGGCCAGAAATTGCAGCAAGAATTTAAGTGTTAAATAATCTTTAAAAGGAGGTTAATTCTTATAAACAAGAATAATACCATTGAACAATAATTATGTTGAAATACCTGAGATAGCTTAAGAATTGAATTGGCAGTTTGAAAGCAAGACAATTCCATAACATATTTTAGCATATTGATGGGAATACACATTCATTTTTGAGGACTATGATTGACTGGAGTATGAAACCATTTGGATATCCTGGATAGATTAATTAAATTTGGAAGAAATGTGGCCTATGCACTGCAGATTGCCTCACAATGCACCTCAATATATCTTCAAATTTCTCTTAAATTCTAAAAGCTCAACTGTTAAGTCTATTAACTTTCTAAGTCACATTGGTTTGTATGATTATGCACATTTGGGATTAAGGGGATACAATTTACCTTTGCATAGTAGCTTAATTAATAACCAGTTTTGCCACTTATTTTCAGCATACGTTTGTTTATAATAAACAAGTTATTTTTGAGTTTATTGGATAAACCTGTTGAAAATCACTTTTGGTTAACAGTAATAAAGAGAAATAAAATGACAGTTTTGGGAATTAAGTAATGCATTTACAATGTTGGTGTGGCGAATGGGGTAGTGCAGCTTAATTACCAGTGCATTTGTTTTGTTAGAGTTATAGCACCATTGCAGCTTACTTTTATGTGATTAAGCCTGCACCTTGGAATGATTTCTCAACATTAAAACATTATTATTGCAGTTAGACAGTACTGCATTAGTTTCCTGAAAATCTTTTGTTTAGTTGAGCGAAGTCAACATAGAATTCATCAATGTTATTTGAAACAATATAAGACAGTGGTGAAAAACCTCATTGTAAGTAGAAAGATGCAACTCAGAATTTTAAAAAGCTGTACCTTTATTATTACTAGTGATATTACTAGCAACAATTAGGCAATGAATAGTGATCACTACAACTCTCTTTGTCATTTTGAGATAAACGCCCGCACAGTAAATCATTTAGTATTTTAAATATGAATTCATCATTATTTTTGAACCAGGCATTAGCAAACACAGAATCATGTGGATCATATTTGGATCAAGACTTGAGTGAGACAAGGAAGTATAGTTCATGTTTATGTCTGCTTGTTCCTTATCTAAATCATCAAACTTGCAAAATGAGTGGTTTACTTTCTCATTCAGAGTTATCCCTTTGGAGTTTTCTATTAGTATTCTTTTGGCGCCCGTGCTAACCAGACAATCCATATTGGAGTCAGAATTCTTGTTTTGTAGAAGAGCAATGCCTTGTATGACTGCACAGGCTTTTTACATTTGGAATCTTGTGATCTGTGTGGTTGCCAATCATCACAAGACACATACATTACACCAGTCCTGTTCACGGAACTTATCGAGTAAAGTGGATTGCAGGATTTGTCAGCACACTCACATCTGTGCAGCCACAGGCCACTTTTGTCAGTTTTCACATGTTTTTCTTAATATTTTTCATATGGCAATCATAAGATCAGCACGGTGGCTCAGTGGTTAGTACTGCTGCCTCACAGTACGAGGGACCTGGGTTCTATTCCACCCTTTGGTGACTGTGTGGAGTCTGCACATTCTCACTGTGTCTGCATCGATTTTCATCCACTGTCCAAAGATGTGCAGGTTAGGTGGATTGGCCATAGTGTTCAGAGGTGTGTAGGCTAGGTGGATTAGACATGGGAAATGCAGGGTTACAGGCATAGAGTAGGGGGTGTGTCAGGGTGGGATGCTCGTCAGAGGGTCGGTGTGGACCTGATAGGCAAATGGCCGGCTTCCACACTCTAGGGGTTCTATGATGCTTACTCAGAATAAACACAGATCAACAGAGGTATTATACTTAACTGGTTAGTTTTTAGGTTGACCTTACTGAGACATTAACAATAAATACATATGTTTTCACCATTATCATCGCTAGATCATATGTAATAAAATTAAAATAATTTATTACTGAATAAGCTGCTAACAAAATAAATCCTGTAATTTTATAATACCTGGCACTTTGCATGAATGCTGCAAATTGCCCTTGTTTTTTATTATCTTTTTGATGTCATCTTTTCAGTGTGCATGTTGCGTAACTGTTAAAATTTGATCAGCGATACTCTGGAATAAAATACTGTGATCGCAGATAGTTCTTCAGTACAATCCGCAAAGTCATTATTCTTTATGTGATCGGTGATTGACTCAATAATAATAGAGTGTAGTTTTGGGAACAGTTTGATCCATATGCCCATGCATTTACCCTTGGATTGCATCCAGGACTCTGTAAGAATATTGATTAATGAGGATATGTTTGAAAGAATAATAGATATTTTGCAATAAAGAATAAGGAACAATTGCTGAAGGCATTTGTAATTTCTATCCAACTATGGAACGGCTGTAGCTCAATTGTGCCAACACATCCTGCATTTCTAAGCAGAATAAATAAGTCACCAAATATTCTTTAATCAAACCTTTTAAATCAATATTTGTACTGGAGCTTTCTTTCACTGTTCACGATAAGATTTGAACATTTGATTGAGTTACTGACTTGAAGTTCCCAGCATTACGTTATTTGACAATTTATATTTGGAATCCTTAACCATTTCTGTGCACAAATGGTTAAATGCAATGAACTTTTCAGATTCTAATTCCAAGTTTAAAGATTTTCTTTTTCCTGATATTTTTGGAACAAGTTGAATGATTTCAAAGTGTATGCAATTTGAACACATTGTTCGAGTTCACATTAAGGCAATATTTTCTGAGCCCATGAACACACATATATAAATAGTTGATAAATTATAGCAAGTCCTAACAAAAAGAAAATGGCTGAAGAGTTGTAGTATTAGTCAACTACAGTTTTGAAACTAGATTATTATTAAATTACAAACTTTCAACATTTTAAATTTGCCCAAAAAATTCCTCACAAATTATGCAGAATAATAAAATCTTCCACAAGCTCTTTGGGTTACTTTCAAACAAATACCACAATGACCACAAGATTTAATGAGGCCCAAAATCAGACAGGGGAAATCGCAATTGCCAGCATATCTGTGGTTTCTAGCATGTAAAAATGTTTGCAGGTTTTCACAATCGTCTAGCAATCTCCATTCCCAGATTTGTTCTGTGGTATGGCAGTGGCTTCCAGAAAGTAAATCCACTGTCTACCTTGAAATATAGCAACTGATACTGTCCGTCTGCCAGTGCCATTTCTACCAGGCACCCAGTCCAATACCAATGTAGTGCAGTCCCTCTGGACTTTCTAGGCTCAACTGATCAAGGTCATCCTACAAGGCCATCCACAGTCTCTTCTATTGAATATTATTAGGTTTCCACTAATCATATTGCATTCTCTGGGTGAAAAGGTATTGGACCACTACAAAGACATGGATGACAGCAATTTAGAACAATGCTTAAAGATCGTTGGTTGACGCTTGGATAGTTTGATTTATGCTGGATTTGTGCTGGATTTTCTTTCAGCATTGTGGTCAAGAGGTAAATGTGATGATTAATAATAAAGCGTCTTAACAAACATTTATAGCTATTTGACCTGGAACCATTGGTAAATGCATATTGTGATTGACTTCATTAGTCGGATGAACTAATCGTAGAAAGATTACCAGAAATGAGCTATATTGGTTTCCAGCTTCCCTCTTTCTTTTTCGTTTTCCTACTCTTCCTCGTTCACATTCTACTCCTGTTCCTCACTCACAATTCTGGTGTCAAGAACTGTATCCTATTGATGTTGTGTCCACTGCAGCAGACCATCTCTGATATGCTCTCTGTTGAGTACTTCAGAGATCTGAAACAGTATTCCTCATGAGATTGAGATAGAAGAAGTAATCCTTAATTACCTTGGTAGATTTTGGCTTCTGCTTTTCATCTTCTTGTCTCTTCAAGCAATTTATCCTTCATTCTGTTGTCAATCTGCAACCCAAAGGAATAAGAAATGCTTATATCTGTAGTCGGGGAAAAAAGAAATCACCTAATCAGGATCTTTAGGATAGAACCAAGGTTTTTACCATGTGCTACACACCTCCCAGTAATCTTCAGCATATTGACAGAGGTGGAAAGAAAAACACTTGCATTGAATCAGCAACATGCAGTAGGAATCAGTCTGGGAGGGTCTCTCATATCCTTGTTCTCATCAGATTGAGCATTTACTGTGTCCTGTTTTATTTCATGCAAATAATAAATCACACAATGTTCTACATATTCAATCATTAACCAATTCCCCTTTGTCTCAAGAGTGCTAAATAATGACATTTATTTCATTGAAGGTTCAGAATTAGCTTGCACAACTAGCTTTGTAATTTAACTTTTAATTGCAGTTTACAACATTCTTTCATCATGGCATCAATTTATTGTATGCCTAATTTCTACATTTTCCTACGTCAAGTATATCACAAAAGGCATTTAAAATTCACTGTTGATCATCCTGCAACTCTGGAATGGAACATGAACCCAGAATCTGATTCTTATTTGGTACGTCAGCACCAAAGTGATGGTCCTTCTGTGCTGTAACAACTGGTAGAGGTTTAATATCTTTCATCTCCATTTCAAAGACTTCCCAATGTTATTGCATAACTCCTCTGAACTGTACGTAGTGGATATTGGGTGAGTTGCTATGATGAACACTTAAATCTGCATTGGCAATATCTAAATCCGTCAATAGGAAGCTAAGTACCTGGCATTAATGTTTTAATATGTATATAAAGGTGAGTTAGTCAAAAGGTAGGAGGGTTTTTGGTGTGTGGTTAACTGAAATAGCTCAAATGTACAACATTGGTAGTAGAGGACCATTGAACAAAATATGCACTATTTGGCATGTCTTACCTCCCTCCAGTTTTCTGAGTGCAAATCTTTTGAAGAGTAAAGTAACTACTTGGATCCACATTACTTCTTTACCAAGCAGGAAACAAGAAAAGACCTTAACATTTTGGCTACCATATAAAAGCTGGGTGAGAAGCAATTCTTTTTCAGAATTGGAGATTAATAGTATGGATACAGATTAAACTTTGGATGAGATATTAAATTAATTGGAAAAAGATTGTCAAAAAGATTATGCACTAACTGCTTATTGGTCAGAAAATTATCAAATGGTGAGATTTTGGCACATTTAGGAAAAAGTGGAGATAATGCTGTTGAAGGGTACATAATGAACATCAGTAGGTTGTATGCAAGACTACTAAAATTCCATTTTCAAATTCCTTAATTTGTGTTAGCATTTCAGGTATTAGATTCTGCCAAAGTATCTGGCTTTGATAGACCCTAGTTTTGATGGTAATTTGCAGGTAAGGATGCATGCTAGAACATAAAGAAAATCATTTGAAAGCATTTCTTCCTGCTAGCATTCCCAGCACAAGGGACACAATTAGCTATGTGACAGAAAATGGAGGATGCAATGTTAACGGAATGTCTAGATTAAGTTGTAGGCAATGGTATGAAATGGAGACTGTAACTTAGTGAAATGAAAGCAGCAGTGCTTTTGATAGTTTTGTAAAACAAAGAGAGTTTAGCAGTTACACCAGTAAAGTGAAATATCATGCTATAATTAGTCAACACTTTAGTTGTGATTCAAAGTACCATATTTATAGAATACCAACTGTGTAGAAAGAGGCCATTCAGCCCTTTAAGTCTGTGCTGACTCTCAGAAGGGAATTCCACCCAGACCCAGCCCTCACCTATCCCCATAAACCCACATTTACCACAGCTAACCCACCTAGTACATATCGACAGACACTACAGGCATTTTAGCATGACCAATTCACCCTTCCTGCACATCTTTGGACTATGGGATGAAACCAGAGCACCAGGTGGAAGCCGATGTACACATGAGGAGAACATGCAAGCTCCACATAGGCAGGCACCTGAGGCTAGAATTGAACCTGGGTCCCTGGCACTGTGAGGCAGCAGTGCTAACCACTGAGCCACTGTGTCACTCTGAATTGCCATGAATTGTCCCAAATAGGCAACTTAGAGTAGTCAAAGTTAAACATTAAATAGAACATTTGGAAGCAGAAATGGAGATGTGGATCAATGAGAGGGTATAGCCTCAAGAAGTCTCAGCCTAATAATGTGTTGTTGACAGAATCTTTCAATCATTCAGTGTTAAACAGCAGATGCATATTTACAATGTATGGAATAGTCTGACAAAAATGTTCCAAGACACTCTAAATAATAAGGATGGGAACACAGTTAAGGGATTTGAGATTTCTACCAGATTTGTGGATAATAACATACCACTGTAATGTCTTTAGAAAGAGTTTCCTGAAAATATATTTGTAAAATTTATCTTTCACATTTCTACTGTTTCTGGAATAATTCCTGTAAATTGGAAGGTAGGAAATGTCACCCCACTATTTAAGAAGGGAGTGAAAGAAAACAGGCAACACATGGACCTGCTAGTCTTGCATCAGTAGCAGGGAAAATAGAATCATAGAATTTTACAGTACAGAAGGAGGCCATTTGACCCGTCATATCTGTACCAGCTCCCAAAAGAGCTACCCAGCTGGTGCCACTCTCCATCCCTATTAGAACCATAGCATTAAAATGTAAGGATGGAATAAATAGACACCTAGTTGATAATAATCTTATTGGACATAGTCAGCATGGATTTGCCAATGAAAAATTGTGTTTGACAAACCTATTGGAGATTTTTGAAGATGTTATTCACACAATTGATTAAAGGGGAGCTAATGGATGTCGCGTATTTAAATTTTCAGAAGTTTTTTAATCAAGCTCCCTGCAGGAAGTTGGTTAGAAAGGTTAAAGCACAAGGGATAGGAGATAATGTGGATTAATGATTGTTTTCTGTCTGTTAACTAGAGAGTAGGAATAAATGAGTCATTCTCAAGTGGCAGGCTGTGACCATTGGGTACCAGAAGGGTACTTGGGACGCGCCTTTGCACAAAGTATATCAATGATTTGGAGATGAGGACCAAATGTATTGTTTCCAAATTTGTGGATGATATCAAGTTAAGTGGAAATGTGCATTTTGAGGAAGATGTAAAACAGCTGGGGGAGGATTTGGACAGGTTTAGGAGGTGAGCAATAACATAGCAGATAGAATATACTGTGGAAGAATGTATTTATCCAGTTTGGAAGTTGTGTAGTGTATTTCTGAAATGGTAAGAGACTGGAAAATGTAGATGTACAAAGGAAATCTATGTGTCCTTGTTCATATGTCACTAAAACCTATTATGTTTGTGTAGCAAGCTATTAAGAATGTTATTGTAAGAGAATTTGAGGATTGTGTAAGAACTTTCCATATGGAGTTTTGGTCTCCTTGCATTAGACAGAGCCCAATAAAAGTTCACCAGACTTGCTCCCAAGATGTCAGAACTGTCCTATGAAGAGGAATAAAAAAAACAGAAACATTCATAGGATGTGGGCATGTTGGATCGGCCAGCATTTATCTCCCACCCCAAATTGCTTACAGGGCAGTCACTCACATTGGTCTGGAGTCATATATAGGCAGACCGGGTGAAGCTGGCAGATTTCCTTCCCTAAAGGACATTAAGTGAACCCGAAAGGACATGCGTATCAACATGAATTGACAATGGTTACATGGTTGCCATTAGACTAGCTTTTGTTAGAACACTTGCTGATTTTTCATTATTTTTATTTTATAAATTTTGAATTATGAGCTGGAAATGACTGATTTATTTTGGGACAGCTTGGATTTAAAAAAGAAGAAAAAAAGACTACGCAAGCTTTGCTTGTTTGTGAGGCCTGGTCTGGAGGCTAATGCTGGTTGAGCCTTGATTAATGTATATGGCGACCCCTGGAGAAAACATTGTGTTTAAACAGGTAGCAGAAATTGGATACTAACAAAGTCAGTAGCTGGGGATTGGTCCCAATAAGTATGAAAGAGATGCCATGTTCAAACAGATGGCAGTTGTTGAAAGGTGACTGAGGCCTCAGGGAGAGTAAATTAGTCTATCTTTGAACAATACCTTCTGAGAGATGGTGTTGGGCTACTGCTGAGACAGCATGACGATTTGAAACCTCCCTTCTTAATCTGATACACCAGTATCTGGAAGCCCAAAGAAAGGAAAGCTACATTTGAAGTTTTGGTGCCTTTGCCTGGGTGAACTGAGAAGGTGACACTGATCGATGCTTCCAGAGAAACAGTCTACATTTGTGCCTATGAACATTGCATAGTGAAGGACATTTAAGTAATCTGGCCAATTTGTTATTTTCTTTTATTTATTCCTTTGTTTGTCCATCTGTCTGTCTTTTGAATGGGTTGAGCTTAAAGCTAATCAGCTTACCGTTCCATTTAATTTTCTCTCTGCTAATGTTTGTATTTAATAAATTAAGTATTTTATTTAAGACACAAAAGTGGTGTCTAGAAATTAATTATTCACTGTCTGGTTTTGGTTAATCAAAAGTCTTGTTAGGAGCTATTAGAGTGAGTATTTGGGAGTGATGGCGGGTTCTTCGACAGTTTATTTTTATTGTGTTGTGAATACAAAGGTGGAAAGACTGCTTTGGTTCGGCTGTTTGTAATGTAACACTTTCAATTCCAAATCTTTATTGAATTCAAATCTCACCATCTGCTGTGATGGGATACAAAATCAATGTTTCAAGGACATGAACCAGTGACATTACCACTATGCCACCACCTCCTCTGAATGGCGGGGCATTCTAAATGGGCTGAATTGCTTACTCATGTTCCTGTGTTCCCAACTTATTAGGATCAATCACTGTATTGGCACAAATGCAGTATCCAGTAAAATATCAGTGTTAAGTACATTGTTAGTGGAGAATGTACAGATAATACCAGATGTGGAAAATCATAAAACTATCATATTTGGGAAATTCATGAATTTGCAGTATACGCAATCAGATATTATATCCCTTTAATTGAACGAAACCTCTCTATTAAGTAAATGTTATTGATATCGGAGGAAGATATTTTGAAGACAAAAATTTAATTGCATTAACACTGAATACTTAACTTGCCTACCCATCCTCCAAAAGATTAAAGATTTTAGTAAAAACTGCTGTATTACGAATAGGGTTAAGAAAGGTGAAATGTATTTGTAGTTGAAGATAGAATAGTCAGGGGAATAAACACTGTTCTGTGTGATCAGGCTCGCAGATCCTGAAGGCTGTGTTGCCTGCATGGTGCCCAGGTTCAGGATATCTCCTATGGGCTGGAATGTAAGTTGGAGTGGAAGGGGAAAGATGCAGTTGTTGTGCTTTATAAAGATACCAATGACTTCCTACAGGTGGAAAGAGGAAAGAGATCCTGCTGAGGGAATATAAGCAGCCAGAGTTCTAAATTAAAAAGCAGAACCAAAAAGGTAGTACTCTGGATTACTACCTGAGCAAATTGGCACAGCGTCAACAAGATTAAATAGGTAAATATACGGCGAAAGATTGACATGGGAGAAATGGGTTTAAATTCGTGAAACATTGGCACCAGTGGCATAGAAAGTTAGAAAGGTAAGGGAGAAGGTAGAATTGCTGGGTAGTGTTGGGGCTGATTGTTGCCCCAAAGTAAAAGGAACACAATGTGTGAGTGTCATGTTACACCAAGGAGCTATAATAACGTAAGGAAATTTGATAATAGAACATGTTTAAAGGCTTCATTTGTTTGTGCATAAAGGAGTCAGAATACAGTAGATGAACAGATGGTCCATCTATAAACTAATATGATGTCATAGCCATTATGGAAAGCTGGTTACAAGGAGACAAAAACTGTGAACTTAACAATCAGGGATATTTGACCTTTTAGCGAGATGGGAGGGACAGAAAAGATGGGAGGGTAGCACTGTTAATAAGCAATGAAATGAGCACAGTTGTGAAAGATGATTCAGGTTCAGATGTTGTACAGTCCATTTGGGCAGCGGTTAAAAATACAACTAGGTAAAGAAGACATTGGGAGCAGTAATGTAGCAGTAAGCAGTAAGCAGTAGCCACTCTGTTAGAAATGCTGTAAATCAAAAAATAATTAGAGTATGTAAAAGGAATAGAGCAATAATTAAATTATTGTATTATTTATGTTGATTGGGGTAAACAAATTAACAAGGGTAGCTATGACAATGAATTCATAGAGTGAATCAGGAATAGTTTCCTAAAACGATATGTCCATCAGGGAGCAGGCTATCTTGGATCTGGTAATGGGCAATGAGGCAAGTTTAAATAATGACCTCAGATGAAATTATCCCCAAGGAAATAGTGATCAAAAGATGGTAGAATTTATTATTCAGTTTAAGAATGAAAAATTTGGTCAGAAATAGCTGTTAAATAAGAGGAATTTCAATGAAATAAGGATAGAGTTAGCCACATGGGCCCTTATGCCGAGGAGTGGTAGGTGGAGTTTAGATTAGATTCCCTACAGTGTGGAAACAGGCCCTTCAGCCAAACAAGTCCACAGCAATCCTCTGAAGAGTAATCCACCCTCCTCTGACTAATGTACCTAACACTATGGACAATTTAGCATGGCCAATTCAACTAACCTGCACATCTTTGGTTTGTGGGAGGAAACCCATGCAGACACAGGGAGAATGTGCAAACTCCACACAGACAGTCACCCGAGGCTGGAATCAAACCTGAGACCCTGGCACTGTGAGACAGCAGTGCTAACCACTGAGCCACCGTGCCACCCCTGAAGTTTAAATAAATGTGAGGTGCTACATTTTGGTAGGGCGAATCAGGGCAGGACTTATACACTTAATGGTAAGGTTCTGGGGAGTATAGCCAAATAAAGAGATCTTGAAGTGCAGCTTCATAGTTACTTGAAAGTGGAGTCTCAGCTAGACCAAGTAGGGAAGAAGGGATTTGGTATGCTTGCCTTTATTGGTCAGTGCACTGAGTATAGGAGTTGGGAGGTCATGTTGTGGCTGTACGGGACATTGGTTAGGCCACTTTTGGAATATTGCATTCAATTCTGGTCTCCCTGCTTTAGGACAGATGTTGTGAAACTTGAAAGTGTTCAGAAAAGATTTACAAGGATGTTGCTAGGGTTGGAGGGTTTGAGCTATAGGGGGACACTGAATAGGCTAGGGCTATTTTCCCTGGGACATCAAAGGCTGAAGGGTGACCTTATTGAAGTTTATAAAACCATAAGGGACATGGATAGGGAGAATAATCAAAGTCTTTCCCTCAAGGTAGGGAAGTTCAAAACTAAAAGGCATGGTTTAACATGAGAGGGGAAAGACTTAAAAGGGATCTGATGGGTAATATTTTGACACAAAGGGTAGTACTTGTCATGAAATGATCTGCCAAAAGAAATGGTGGAAGCTGGTACAATACAACATTTATAAGGCATTTGGATGGATATATGAATAGTAAGAGTTTAGAGGGATAAGAGCCAAATTCTGGCAAATTGAACTAGATTAATTTAGGATATCTGAAAGAGTTGGACCAAAGGGTCTGTTTCCATCCTATCCATCTCTATGATTCTAAGAAAACCTGTAAGTTCCCCAACTGGACACTATGGACGAACCAGGAGATCCACTCCCTGCTGAAGTCCAGGTTTAAGGCATTCAAGTCAAGTGACCCGAACAGGAAATCTAGGTACGATCTTCGCAAGACCATCAGGGATGCCAAGAGACAATACCAGACTAAGCTAGAATCCCAGACCAACCAAACAACCCATATTGACTGTGGCTATAATATAACAGGTGACAAAGTGAATTTGAGTAGAATTGCTGACACGAATGCATCCCTTCCCGATAAGCTCTAGTCTTTTATGCTTGTTTGGGACAGAAGGTCAGTGAAATGCTGTCACCTGCCCCAACAGCCCTGTGTGTACCTGTACCCACAGTCACCACTGCAGACCTCAGATCGGCCTTCTTTAGGATGAACCCACAGAAAGCGACTAGCTCAGCTAGAGTCCCCGGCTGTACTTTCAGATCCTGTGTAACCAACTGGTGGGAGTATTTGCAGACATCTTTAGCCTGTCCTTATTCCTATCTGAGGTTACCATTTGCTTCAAGAAGACCATTATCATCTCAGTGTCTAATACAAATCAGGCAACATGCCTTAATGAATAGTGGCTCTGACATCCGTCAGTATGAGGTGCAAGGTTTGTGAAGGTTTGTGCTTTGAGAAGTTAGTAATGGCACACATCAACTCCAGTGTCCCAGATTGCTATGATCCATTACAATTTGGCTACTGGTCCAGGGCAGATGCCAACTCCAGGGTCCTACACTCATCCCTGGAACATCTGGATAACAAGGACACCTACATCAGAGTCCTACTTGTTGACTTTAGTTCTGCCTTCAACACCATAAATCCAACCAAATTAATTTCAAAACTCTAAGACTCAGGGTACTGCTCACCCCTCTGCAACTGGATCCTTAACTTCCTGACTCATGGACCGCAATCAGTAAGGATAGGTGACGATACCCTGTCCACAATAATCCTCAACACTGGTGCCCCACAAGGCTGCATACTAAACCTCTTACTATACACCTTATACACTCTGCTGTACCTCCATTTGCAAGTTTGCTGGTTACACCACCATAAGGGATAGGATCTTAAACAATGGTGAGACAGAGTGCAGGAAAGAAATACACAACTTAATAGCATGGTGTAAACACAACAATATACATATCTCTCCTTCAATACAAACAAAACAAAGGGAGCTAGCCATCAAATTCAGGAACTAGAGTGGAGGACACACCCCTGCCTGTATCAATGGTGCTGAGGCGGAGATGGTCGAGACCTTCAAGTTCCTAAGAGTAAATACCACAAACAACCTGTCCTGGTCCATCTACATCAATGCCGCAGTCAAGAATGCACCCCAAAAGTTTCTACTTCCTCCAAAGGGTAAGGAAATCTGGCATGTCCACAATGACTCTTATCAATGCACCATAGATAGCATCCAATCCAGATGTATCATAGCTTGGTATGGCAACTGTTCTGCCCAAGCCTGCAATAAATGATAGAGAGATGTGAATACAGACCAAATCCTTCACACAAACCAGTCTTCCTTCCACTGACTCCATTTGTGCATCCTACTGCCTCGGGAAAGCATCCCACCACCCCCACCACCCCAATCATACCCTCTTTTATCCACTTCCATCAGGCAGAAGATAGAAAAGTTTGAACACACATACCAGTAGATTCAAGGACAGCTTCTTCCCTGCTGTTATCAGACTTTTGAACAGATCCCTCATATATTAACTTTGATTTTTCTCTGCACCCCGTCTGAATGCGATATTCTGCATTCTGCTCTGTTACCTTGATGCATTATATAAGGTATGATTTGCCAGGATAGCACACAAAACAATACTTATCATTGTATCTCGGTACATGTGACAATAATTAATCAAATCAAAAGAAATTATGGAAACCTGAGAGTTCTTAAGAGTGTCTAATCCTGTGTTTCTTTTTCCTGCTTTGTACCTAAGAATTGAGAATTCCTTCAGTGCAATGTAATGGGCAAATTGTCCCAACAAATGTTTTGGGAACTGTATGGGCGTATTAACTCACTCGAGTGTGGCACTTTTTTTGTTCCTAGTTTAGGATAACATAAAATTCAATGTAATTGCATTAATTTTTATTTCTCTGAGCAAATATCTACAAAAGGCCTTCTTTAGGTGAACAATGTCATTCAACAATGAATTCAACTGAAGATAAGCAAACGTAAACGGAGTTAGAGCAGAGTGTGCAAGGAATATAGTAAAGGCCTGATGGCACTTTAAAGGAAGAATAAAGTTGTTCAAAAAAGAAACTGATTGACATAACTTTATAAGAGCTTGAATCTAATCATAGGTATGTGGCAATGCAGTCCACATAGTGAAATGAAAGACATTCCTTCAGTATTTTGCTCTACCATCAGTTATCTTTCAGCTTTTTTGGGAAACAAGGGAAGCAGATCGCAAGCAAAACAGGAGGCACATCAGAATTCCTTCAGGAATTACAGCTAGGTCAGGAGGAAACCATCCAACGTGAACAGAAGATTAAGGGTCAATGCTGGGTTGCAGCGTTAGGAAAAGCAATAGTTGCTTGTTATAGCTGTAGCCAAAGGCTTAATTTATTTTAAATAAATTCCATCTGTTACATTTCAAAGTCTTCCTTCCACTTCCTTGTGGTAGCCCCTGAGGACTACTCTATTAGTTTGAAAAACAGCTGCAATTTTGATAAGCCTAGTTGTTCTCTCTTTTGTGGTTAAATGTATCCAGACACTTATGAATATACAATTTCCTGTAGTATAACATGAATCGAGGTTAAAGCAGAATGAAATGTACATAATGTAAACTATATTTTTATAGGATTTTTTTCTATTAGTGGCAAGTTTATTGTCATTAGTTGTATTCCATTCAAATCTGTCACAACTGGAAGGCAGCTGTTCAATAATAATGGGGATTACAGTATATCAGGTGTAAAACATATATTAGGACAACTACATTTTTTTAAAAGAACTATCTAGGAGCTTGGGAACTCCTTTCTTGTAAATTGATGGCATTTTGTTAAGTGTCTGCAAAAATGTATGTGCGCCATTTAAGAGATGTGGCATGTACACATATAATAAGACAGGAAAAGACATGAAAAGAAAATTGGTTTACAAGCATTAAATAGTGTTGGTGCTAATGGGTGTTGTTTTGATTGATTGTAAAGCATTGTATTGGTGTATAACTTGGATCAATATGGGTCCACTTTTGTTTTCAAAATGTATACCTCCAAATGATTTGAATAAAAAGTGACAATATCAAAATTTGCTCGTGACAGAAAATAAGCATTTCTGAGAAGAGCAAGGCAATTGTAAAAATCTCAGGAGGAACAGGCAGTCATATAGCAGATTCAATGTAATGTGAACATTTGTGAAGTCTTATATTTTAGGAAGAAAAATAATGAATGACACTCTACACTGCAGGTAAAAGTGGTGCAGAGTGTGAATGATTAGAGAAACCTAAAGATTTCCATTAGATATTTCTCTGGAAATGTAAGTTTATGTTCATAAATTCACAATAATGTCAATAATATTTTGAATGTTATGAACTGGCATTGACTACAAGAGTAAAGAAATAAAGTTAAGCTGCAGTGGGCAGTGTTGAACATTGGCACATTCACCAAAATATTGTTGGGGATGGCGAAAAATGCCTTTAAAACATTAGAGACTTTTCTACTGAAGCAGAGAAAGCAAGTGGTGATTAAACAGAATAATTTTAAAGTGTGAAGGGTTTTGATCTGGCGAATAAGGAAAAAGGACTTTGTTTGGTTGGAAAATTAATGTTGCAGAACCATCAATCTAAAATGGTGACTAGAATAAAAAGAAGAAAGTTTATGAGAAATTCTTTTAAGCAGCAATTTAGTGATGGGTGGAACTGTTACCCAGGACAGAAGTTGAGGCAACACTATTGTATGGGAAACATGGATAAATGTCTATAAAAGAGGAAAACAATGTGTTTGTGGACCAGTTTGGAATTATTCTAGCAAAGACTAGCACTGAGAGATATGATAGACAAAATAACAGTGCTGGAACCCTCTTTAGTTCTACGTTTCTAAAAAATGAGAGTTCTGTGTTCAACTTCCTAAATATTTGCTTGCAAATGAGCAAACTGACCACAGCACATTGATACAGAAAGCTCTTCAAGTCGGGATTGTGAAAGAGTATGTCACAGTGTTGGAGCCATCATAGTCAGAGAAATGCATACCACTCATTACAGTATGATATGGAGTTCAGAACATTTCAGAGAACATCTCCAGGACACACACACTAAGCAACCCCACCACCCTGTGGCCAAACACTTTAACTCCCCCTCCCACTCTGCCAAGGACATGCAAGTCCTGGGCCGCCTCCACCTCCAGATTCTAGCCACCCAATGGCTGGAGGAAGAACGCCCTTTCTTCCATCTTGGGACCATCCAACCACGCGGGATAAATGCCAATTTCACTGGTTTCTTCATCTGCCCTCCCCCACTTTATCCCAGATCCAACCTTCCAACTCAGCACCGAACTATCACCATCACCCCCCACCTGCATCTACCCATTGCATGTGCAGCTACCTTCTCCCCAGTTCCACCTCCCCCTCCCATTTATCTCTCAGCCCCCTTGGGCCTCCTCCACATTCCTGTGTCGAAATGTTGACTCTCCTTCTCCTTGGATGCTGCCTGATCAGCTGTGCTTTTCCAGTACCACACGCTTTGACTTCTGTCTGCCCCAGGCCAGGATAAGACATCTGTTTATCGCTGGTGGAAAACTTGCAGTGGAACAGGAAGGGGCCAGTTATCATAATCCACCTTGGAAGCAGGGAGATTGGTAGGAATAGAAGCTAAGTACTACTTAAAGAGCTTAAGGAGTAAAATTAAAATGCAGGTACGCTTAGGTGGATTGTTACCTGAGCCATGCACAAACTGACATAGAGATAACAGATTAAATGGTTAAATTTAGGTTGATTAAATGGTATATGTGGGAAAGGTTTCAATCCATGTATGCTGGCACTGGAATAACTAAGGTGGAACTAATGTTTCAAGTTGATGTAGGAGCTGGAAGGACTTAGTGAAAAGAAAACTCATAAGCAGTAATAGTAACTGGGTAAAAATAAGCAACAGTGGGTCAGAAAGGAAGTGAATTTAACAACAAAAGTAACACCAAATAAAAACAGAAAAAAAATTTAAAAATAAGATACGACTGTTCAAGTTATTCACCGCAAAATGTATAAATGTAATGGTAAGTGGGAAATCAAATGCTGGAATTATTCAACAGGTTTGGCAATAATATGTGGGATGAGAAATTGAGTTAAAATGAGCATGATTTTCCCTTTGGAATTAATAGTATCTTTCAAGGCAACCAGCAGCCTCAGTGATGGCTGCCTATAATATCCACTACCTGCCACCATTCCAGCTCCCACCTGCTTAACACAAAGGTTCACTCCTGGCAAATCCAGTGCTTAGTTGATTTCCCACTGAAAGCTGGTTTTTGATCCAGAAGCAGACCTGATCCCACTTCCCACCTCAAAAAGGACAATACTTGATGTTGAAATATCTTCATTTCACATAAAGTCATCAATGACATTGATATGTACTTCCAGCATGCAGGAGTGATCAATAACCCTATTCCATTTTCTCTTCCTTAATAAGGGACTGCTGAAGTCAGTTGTGATACTTCTTTATTGTATTGATCCATTGAACTATTGGAAGTTCCAGACAACTGGGAATCAAGTCAATGGCAAAGACTGGAAAAGATTAGACTGCTTTTGCCAATATGAAAGCGTAAACTTAGAACAGTATAGTCAATGAATTTTGTTTCTAACCATTTTATAACTTGCTATCAGTTGAAAGTATTCAATAGATTTTCTATCAGTAGGCTTCACAAACAGGTTTGCAATGACTCATCAACATGAATAGTACTAACACACAACACAAAATTTAGTAATTGCTGCAAAGGGCCTCGCAGCAGATGCAGAAATGGGTGGCATTTTGCTCGTAATCAAAACACTTAGCCAGCTACCATTACACAACAGCCGGCTGGGGCAAGAAGTAAGACTGAATCTTCCAATAGCTGATGGGTTCGGAAATCCAAGTACCAGTAGCACTGTGATCTGCCTGCAGCATTTCTGAAACAGCAACTTCAGTGTTGTAAAGGCAGGAAGGAATCTGACTCCTAAACTGACCTTCAGAATCAACCTTGTTTGTCCTGTTCTGTGATAGATATCAAAGAGGCGAACGTTCTATGCTCAGAGTAGAGAAAAGATGCTTGACTGGTTTAGTGAAACCCTCCTGCATACATGCCTTGCCCAGAAACTGCAGGAGGTGCTCTTCCTCATCAACAGCATCCAGAGATCCTATCCCACTGACTGAGGTGGCCTTGACAGAGATTACAACAGAGGTCAGTATCAAAGGAGTCTACAGCAGAATTGGGTGCAGTGTAGAAAGTGGGGCAATAATCTCATCGGCACTACTTGGGTAAGTATGATGCTAGCATTAATATGACACTAGTAAAGCACAGTAATGGAAAGGACCCATGGTGAGAGGGTGTGATGCATTACAAAGTGATTTGACCAGCACAAGGATTCACATGGGTAGGTCAATTGACAAGCTTTCAAGTTTATTATAATATAATTAAATTAATTTACTCTAAAGAAAAAACAGATCTGTTAATTAGTTTTAAATTATAGTCACTTCAATGTACAACCCTATACTTATGACTAATGTTCAATAAATGAATCTAGGTAAAACTTTGTCATTTATAAACTAAATGGTTCTGCATTTTTCAGTAAATTAACATGCAATATTGAAATGATGAATTAAGTAAAATATTTATATTACATAAAGCAATGTCAACACAAGGAAAGCATTTGATTGGTCAGTAACCTACAAGTATTTAATTGTCTTTTCTGTCAACTTAGTTAGTTATCCAAAGAATCAATGCATGGCCGGGAATCTCAGTTCCATGGAGTCAGCATTCTGTTCCTGTGAGCACTCTGGGACATTTCTCTTGTGCTGGACAATATTGTGGAAGACCTGTTATCAGTTGAAATAGCTCAAGCTCTGGCTTTGGAGCATACAAAGTTAAAAATCACACAACACCAGGTTATAATCCATCTGGAAGCACACTAGCTTTCGGAGCGCTGCTCCTTCATCGGGGGATAGTGGAGGGCTCAATCCTAAGGCACAGAATTTTTCGCAAAAATTTACGGTATGATGTAAATTTTTAACTACCCTCTGAAATGGTCGAGCAGCCACTCATCTATGCCAACCATTAAAAAGTCTCAAAAAAGAAATGCTACCAAACAGACAACCTGGCATTCATTTAGGTAATGGAAATGTCAATGGTAAACACACTCCTGCTGACACAACATATCCGTCTTATCAATATTTGAGAACTGGTATGAAAATTGGAAGAGCTGTCTCTCAGACTTGTCAAGCACTACTCTGATGTTGTCATACAGCCAGAGGTAGTGGTAAATATTGCTACCAATGACATGGGTTTTTTTTAAAATGATGTTGTCCAAGCAGAATACAGGAAGTTAGGACATAAATTATATAGAGTCAAGAGCGTGTTGCTGGAAAAGCACAGCAGGTCAGGCAGCATCCGAGAAGCAGGAGAATCAATGTTTCAGGCATAAGTCCTTCATCATATAAATTATACAGTAAGACATCAAAGCTCGTACCCTCAGAATTACTACAGGTGTCATGTCCTAGTGAGATGGACCAGTTGAATTTGAAGACGGGGAAATGGTGCAGGATGGAGTGGTTCAGATTCCTGGGATTCTGTGACCAGTTCTAGGGAAGGTGGGACTGCCTTTTCCTAACAGCCTTTATTAAATAATAGCACCACATTAGCCAACCTCCAACTTTCCCTCAGTGTCACCCATGGTTATCGATGATGCAAATATCTCAGAAAGGTGCCCAGTAATCTTTTCCCTTACTTCCCACAAAGTTCTGGGAAACACCTGATCACTAAATCCATGGGATTTAGCTACCTTTATGTGCTTAAAGACCTCCAGCACTTCCTCTTCTGTAATATAAACTCTTCAAGACATTACTATTTATTTCCCAAGTTCCCTAGCTTCTATGTCCTTCTCCACAGTAAATAGTGACACAAAATATTTGTTTAGTATCTCACCCATCTCCTGTAGTTCCATGCATAGATGGCCATGTTGATCTTTAAGGGCCCTATTCTTTCTCTAGTTACTCTTGTGCCCTTAATGTATTTAGAATCTCTTTGGATTCTCCTTAATGCTATTTGTCAAATCTATCTCAATTTCCCTTTTTGTCCTCCTGATTTCCCTCTTCAGTGTATTTCTGCTGCTCTTATCATCTTCTAGGGATTCACTTGACACCGGATATATGCCTCTTTCTTTTTCTTGTGCAGAACTTCAATTTCTCAAATTATCCAGAATTCCTCAGACCCACCAGCCTTGCTCTTCACACTAACAGGAATATACAGTCTCTGAACTTGCGTTATTTCATTCTTAAAGGTCTTCCACTTCCCAACTGCATTTGGGAAGCAATAATGCAGAGGAAAAATAAAGTAAACCCAGAATTGCAAGAGACTAAGACAAAGTAATAGCTATGATCAGAGTAATTAAACAACATCTAAATGAGTCTTCATGTGCATGTATGTCTCTGTAATGAGTGTGACAAATATAGTTAGCAAGTTGCAGGTGCTAGTATCCACTGAGTAGTTTAATTGTGGAGATAGTAAAGATTCAGCTCAAAAATAGAGCAGGACTGGGTACTATGTATTTTTGAATTCAAGGTGTTTGGGAAAGAAAAGAGGAAGTGTAATCATGTTGATTAAGTTATGTTATAGTACTGAGAGGGAGGGAGTAAGAGAGAAGGACTGATGACAGAATCAATTTGGTTGCAGTAAGAAATAATAAAACTATGATTTTGCTGTTGGGTTTATTCTGTAGGCCTGGCAAAGATTGAAAGATTTACAGGAATTAATTTTCAAAGAAATTATAATAGTGCAAAAGCTATCAAGTAGATATAGTGGGAACTTTTGATTATCCCAATGTAAACTGGGATAGTATTTTTGGCAAAAGCAGAAAAGAGTTTATAAACTGTATTCAGGAGAATTTTCCATAAACAGATGTTTCCAGTCAAATGATGAAGGAGACATTGCTGGACCTGATTCTAAACAATTGAGCACAAGTGGATCAACTGTCAGTCAGCGAACGTTTAGGTAACAGTGATCATTGTTGTTATGAGCTCACAGGACAACAGTCTATCTTCTACCATTTACTTATTGAATTGATTGTATGATGGCTGCCTGCAGTTAGTGCATCATGGTAGAGATCACATGACTAAGACAGGCCAAGAGGCACATTAACACAGTATTGCATTTCTATCCCAAACATTCCCCTTGCATACAATAATAGACTGTGAATTATCTTGAGTTATCCATTATGTACACAACAGTTCTCATGCGTTAGCAGCATGTTATTTTCTGTGCACATATATTGCACATGCAATCCATAAATCGTGCTGGTCTCTTAATAGTATGTGTGCATTTAGTCTTCGGCTGCTCCTCTGGGTGATGTACCTTCTCCAGAGAGAACCATTGCAGTCTCATGTGTTGCGAAAGTATTTTTTTTTTCTGTATCTATTCTTAAGGTGCAGTGAACCTCTGGGATTGATGGTTGTTCTGTGGTCTGTATCGATGAATGCACACCTTCCTGGTTAACCAGCAGCAGTGAAGAAACAGCTGCCATGTGTATACTTGCAGTAGGTGGTATATTTCCCATCTTATTTTTCAGGCTGGCCCTAAAGGCAGCTGGACCTTCTGTTGGCTGCTGTTGAATTGGAATTCCACTTCCAACTACTTTAAAATGATTTTGCCTGGGTAGACATCCTAAGCATGTAAGCATGTTGTTGCACACTTCTAGGGTCTGTTCTGCGACGAACAATTAGTGTTCTGCATTATTTAGAAATCTCTTTTGGTACTTGAGGGATACCATCCAATAGTAGTATTGCTCTAGATGAGATGAATGTCTGTGGCTGTGTAAGATCTGGAAGTCTGTATCTTCATTCTTGCCAATATATTGGGTTGTCAGAGTAATGGCGCCATTATATAGCCTCAACCTTACTTTCAAGGCTTGCATTTCTCCAACCCATGTTGAACTACTTTGTACAGCTCTGTGAAGGTCATGACATTGTATGATGCACTGATGTCTATCTGACACCTAATGTTGACTTGATGTTCTCCTCTGCAGTTAACTGTTCAAAAGTCACATACCATTTATTAACCATCAACTTGACAGAACCAATCTGTTCAGCGATTTGCAGTGATTCATCAGAATACTTGGCTGATATCTCTGCAGTGGCCATCTGCACTTGCTTATTGTGTTTTCTTCATGCAATGTTCCCTCTAAGCTGCACAGCCACACAGCCATGCACACCACTCAGCATGTGGATGTATTGACTTTCGGCTCCAGAAGACACAGAGTAGGTCAAAGGTCTGTGCTCTGACAGGAAAATGATTTGGCTTCTTGCAATGAGAATATTGCTTTCCCACACTGGACATGTTTCCTTTTTAATAAGACACACAGGATCCTCGACTTTATAAATGCAGTAGAATACAATTATAGTGAATCTGTATAAAATAATTGCCTAATTCGGGGCACTACACTTTATGATGGCACAGCAGAGGATTCAAGAATGATTTATGAGAATAGGGCTGATAATGAAAAGCTTGGATAAAATGCTGAGTTTTAAGCAGAACATTGAAATAAGAAAGAGAGATGGAGATGTTTAGGGAGGCAATTCCAGAGCTCAGGACATAGACAGCTGAAGACATGGTCATTAGTGGTGAAGCAATTAATATCAGGGATGTTCTCATTGCCAGAATTAGAGGAGCATGGATAATGGGTGAAAAATGATCCCATATTAATGTCTTCTATCACCATCTCCTATTTGATGGGTAACAATGTAAAACACGTAAAACCAATTTGTACGTGTATCTACCTTTTTTTTATGGTAGTAGTTTGCCACTTGAGTTCTACTTCTTGGAGAAATGGGACATTTTATTGATGTAATTAATTCAGGCTTCAACCTGTTTTAAACTTTATATAATTTAACCATTCATGAAAGCTGAAGTGTGGAATGATGCAGGAACTGTCAGTTCCTTAAATTGAATCATTTTTTGTTGAATTTCATGCAGACAAAGAGGAAGAGAAGTTCTTGACCTGAACCTTCAAGGAATACTTGAGTCTCTCTACTCTCAATCATGACTTCTCATGTTTTCTTTGGTGACCTTACCTTGACTGCTGACTCCAACTACCCAGGCACCAATCTGAGGTCAATTTCCCTCCTGGTTGCCTGGAACTCTCTCAAGTGGATGTGGATTCCAGATTTTGGTTTTCAGTCCATAAGACCATAAGACCATAGGAGCGGAAGTAAGGCCATTCGTCCCATCGGGTCTACTCCGCCATTCAATCATGGCTGATGGGCATTTCAACTCCACTTACCCGCGTTCTCCCCGTAGCCCTTAATTCCTTGTGACATCAAGAATTTATCAATCTCTGCCTTGAAGACATTTTGCGTCCCAGCCTCCACTGCACTCTGCAGCAATGAATTCCACAGGCCCACCACTCTCTGGCTGAAGAAATGTCTCCGCATTTCTGTTCTGAATTTACCCCCTCTAATTCTAAGGCTGTGTCCACGGATCCTAGTCTCCTCGCCTAACAGAAACAATTTCCTAGCGTCCACCCTCTCCAAGCCATGTATTATTTTGTAAGTTTCTATTAGATCTCCCCTTAATCTTCTAAACTCCAATGAATAATATCCCAGGATCCTCAGCCGTTCCTCATATGTTAGACCTACCGTTCCAGGGATCATCCGTGTGAATCTCCGCTGGACACGCTCCAGTGCTAGTATGTCCTTCCTGAGGTGTGGGGACCAAAACTGGACACAGTACTCTGAATGGGGCCTAACCAGAGCTTTATAAAGTCTCAGTAGCACAATAGTGCTTTTATATTCCAACCCTCTTGAGATAAATGACAACATTGCATTCGCTTTCTTAATCATGGACTCAACCTGCATGTTTACCTTTAGAGAATCCTCAACTAGCACTCCCAGATTCCTTTGTACTTTGGCTTTACGAATTTTCTCACCGTTTAGAAAGTAGTCCATGCTTGTATTCTTTTTTCCAAAGTGCAAGACCTCGCATTTGCTCACATTGAATTCCATCAGCCATTTCCTGGACCACTCTTCCAAACTGTCTAGATCCTTCTGCAGCCTCTCCACTTCCTCAGTACTACCTGCCTGTCCACCTAACTTTGTATCATCGGCAAACTTCACTAGAATGCCCCTAGTTCCTTCATGCAGATCATTAATACATAATGTGAACAGCTGAGGCCCCAACACTGAACCCTGCGGGTCACCGGCTGCCATCCCAAAAAATAACCTTTTATCCCAACTCTCTGCCTTCTGTCAGACAGCCAATCCTCAATCCATGCCAGTAGCTCACCTCGAACACCATGTGCCCTCACCTTGCTCAGCAGCCTCTTGTGTGGCACCTTTTCAAAGGCCTTTTGGAAGTCTAGGTAGACCACATCCACTGGGTTCCCTGGTCTAACCTACTTGTCACCTCTTCAAAGAATTCCAGCTGGTTTGTCATGCACGACCTCCCCTTACTAAATCCATGTTGACTTGTTCTAATCTGACCCTGCTCCTCCAAGAATTTAGAAACCTCATCCTTAATGATGGATTCTAGACTTTTACCAACAACTGAGGTTAGGCTAATTGGCCTATAATTTTCCATGAGGAGAAAGTGAGGTCTGCAGATGCTGGAGATCAGAGATGGAAATGTGTTGCTGGAAAAGCGCAGCAGTCAGGCAGCATCTAGGGAACATGAAGAAGGGCTAATGCCCGAAACGTCAATTCTCCTGTTCCCTAGATGCTGCCTGACCTGCTGCGCTTTTCCAGCAACACATTTCCATCTATAATTTTCCATCCTTTGTCTTGATCCTTTCTTGAACAATGGGGTTACAACAGTGATCTTCCAATCATCCGGGACTTTCCCTGACTCCAGTCACTTTTGAAAGATCTAAACCAATGCCTCCGCTATTTCCTCAGCCACCTCTAGGATGTAGCCCATCGGCCAGGAGATTTATCAATTTTAAGACCTTTTAGCTTTTCTAGCACTTTCTCTTTTGTAATGGCAACCATACTCAACTCAGCCCCCTGACTCCCTTTAATTGTTGGGATATTACTCATGTCTTCCACTGTGAAGACTGATGCAAAGTACTTATTACGTTCTCCTGCTATTTCCTTATCTCCCATCACTAGGCTTCCAGCATCAGTTTGAAGTGGCCCAATGTCTACTTTTGCCTGTCATTTGTTTCTTATGTATTGAAAGAAACTTTTACTATCATTTCTAATATTACTGGCTAGCCTACCTTCATATTTGATCCTCTCCTTCCTTATTTCTCTCTTTGTTATCCTCTGTTTGTTTTTGTAGCCTTCCCAATCTTCTGATTTCCCAGTGCTCTTGGCCACTTTATAGGATCTCTCTTTTTCTTTGATGGATTTCCTGAATTCCTTTGTCAGCCATGGCTGTCTAATCCCTCCCCGGATAATCTTTCTTTTCTTGGGGATGAACCTCTGTACAGTGTCCTCAATTATACCCACAAACTCCTGCCATTTTTGTTCTACTGTCTTCCCTGCTAGGCTCTGCTTCCAGTCTATTTTTGTCAGTTCCTCTCTCATGCCCTCACAATTACCTTTATTTAACTGTAACACCATTACATCTGATTTTGCATTCTCTCTTTCAAACTGCAGACTGAACTCTACCATATTATGATCGCTGCTTCCTAAGTGTTCCCTTACTTTAAGATTTTTTATAAAGTATGGTTCATTACATAGCACTAGGTCCGGAATAGCCTGCTCCCTTGTGGGCTCCATGACAAGCTGTTCCAAAAAGCCATCCTGTAAGCATTCCATGAATTCCCTTTCTTTGGATCCACTGGCAACATTATTTGGATCAGTGGTGCTGGAAGAGCACAGCAATTCAGGCAGCATCCGAGGACAGGCAAAATCGACGTTTCGGGCAAAAGCCCTTCATCAGGAATAAAGGCTTTATTCCTGATGAAGGGCTTTTGCCCGAAACGTCGATTTTGCCTGTCCTCGGATGCTGCCTGAATTGCTGTGCTCTTCCAGCACCACTGATCCAGATCTGGTTTCCAGCATCTGCAGTCATTGTTTTTACCTGGCAACATTATTTACCCAGTCCACCTGCATATTAATCCTGGTAGCTAGTTTGCCTGTCAATGTGGCCAGTATCCAGGTAGGAAATAAATGGAAAAGTTATAATGAGGCCCTGCCGTTAGCTTTGGCAAGAACTCCATGTCCCCAAGCTGCTGTATGTTTGACCTTTCCCTCACCCACATCCTCTCCATCTCCCAGCTGATCTTTGGCCCTATATACCTGAAACTCCATTAACATTTTTCTATTTTTCACTGAGCTGAGGTTCTTTTTTCTTCACATGCTTTCTCTTACTTCTTTTTTTTATTATACAGTAAGCCAGAGTTGAGTAGATTCTTGTGAAACAAGGGGTTGAAAGGTCATTGGGGGAAGTGGGAATTTGAGGTTACAACTAGATCAAACACAATCTTATTGAATGGTGTGGCAGACCTATGGGGCTAGAAGGACTCTTGGCTGCTTCATGTTCATCATTGTAATTACAGTTGGAATGTCTCTCTTTGGTTGGTTTTAAAATAGAGGTAGAAGTGGTAAGGAAAGGAGTGAAAGTTTTCAGGCTGAGCATGAATGTGGATTTAAAATTACAATCTGATTTTCCATGATTGTATTGAATGGTATAGTGAACGTGAGGGGCTGAATAGCCTATTCCTGACCCTGATTTATAACATCAGGCATGGTGCATAACAGGGATTAACCTTCAGTTAAAATAGATCCCTGCAGTCTTGGATTCACTACCAGCTCATTTCATGGTGCTGGTGTTTACCATTTGACCACATCTTGATCCGTGGAAAATTCTGAGGAAGTTTCATTTAGTTCCTTAATTGAAAATGAAAGAACATTGTAGCTGCATCAGAAGCTCACCTGTTAATAAGATAGAGTTTTATTGAATGTAATATTCCAAGAAATTAATACATGTTGAATAGGTAACAGATAATACCATTCTCCTTTGATACTACATGAGTTAAATTATGTACTCTGAAGAGCTGCAGGCTGTCGAGGAAATAGCATTATATTTATTCTTCCTTTTAGCTTTTCCCCACGATCTTGAATCAGACCATTCTGTTAATAATGAAAGTTGAAGTGTGTTTTATGCTAGAAATCGGAGCAGAGAGATAATTGAAGCATAAGGCTCAGCCAAGAGCTTTAATTTGCTGGAGATCCCGCTTTGTCTGGTTTTAGCATCCGTTCCAATCATTAGTAGACAGATGCAATTAATTGTGTCATGACCGCTAAACTATGGCAGTTGAGCTCATTCTAGGAATGTGAGCTTTTGCTGTACGTTAATGCTCCAATGTCTCTTCCAGGATAATCTATCTACTAATAATTGTAGTGCAGTGAACTGTAGTGAATTATCATTTTTAATTTCACTGAACCGAATTATTACATCCTGGACTTTGAGCAGTGAAATGATCTTTCATGTCCTTGTAGTTAAATAACTCTTTACATAAATGTAGATTTGCCCAGTCACCATTCAGTGGAAAAAATTGAACCAACATTAAAGTGTTTTTCTTTTTGAAAGCTGTATAAATCCCAATTTATTTTCACTAATCCTGAAAGAATTGCTGGAATGTAGAAATGACCTTTCTTCATATATGAACCTAATAGTCCAATGGCAGAGATTGAGGCCAGACTAATAAACAGGAAGACATACCAAGGCCCTGTTGCTATAAATAGAAGTCTCTTTCCCTTGTGAGTGCTGTTGATGTCCTTGCATACCCACTCAAGAAATTTACAAGGTTTTCATGTTCATCTGGCTCACCTATTGCTGTTTCCTGTGGTCATCTTATGAAGTTGCTGGTAGTTGCCAAGAATTGCATGTCTGAGATGCCTTATTCAAGAGAAATTATCTTCACTTTCCTAAAGAGGAAAACCCTGTTCAATATCTGCAGATACATTCATCCACAAGAAGACATTGATCAGTGGCAGAAAGAAGGAGCTCAGGATCTCTTCTTCCTAGCTCAAGGAATTTGAAATCTCCACGGTCCTTTTGCTGTCATTTAAGTTAAGTTGATCGAAATCTGATATCATATCTCAAGTTCATTCACTCATGCACAAGGAGACAAACAAATTACAATGCAGATTTTAGGATTACATTTTCATGTTGTCATATCCATAGGAAAAGGTTAATTATCCTTCTGTTTTATTTTGGCTGGTAGTGTTACATAGTCCATTTATATTATGCATCCAAACCTGCTTCAGATGAACTAGTTACTAGACTTAACTAGATTACTACATATATTGCACATTGAATTCTGCTGTAATGGATTACATGTGCACCAGATTCAGAATGCCTGGACCAGGCCTTCAGTAATAAATATGATAACAGCAGCATCCAGTAACTGGAAGCTCCCAAAGATATTTCCTTCTAGCTAGACACTTGCATCACGTTATTACAAGTTGATGTCAATCATACACTGGCCTCAAAGCAAAATTAGGAAATAAGTTGGTTATAATGAATGCTTCCTTTCAGTACACATCCTTTTTTGAAAGAAACAGAACTTAGTTTATTTTGAAACAACCTGTTTAGTAATAGTAATTTAGTAATATTACAATCATTTTTGTAGATCCTCAAAAACAGTTTTGTGGTTTTTACAGACACAAAACCTAATATGGGTCAAAAATAAAATTGTGTAGGTTTACAGGACCAATTTTTCCCATGCAAGCCGAAAGGACTTATTTACATAAGAATCAAGATTTGCCTTTTATAAATTAAACGTTATTTAAATTTTATGTCCAGTAACTTGCTGTTGAATCGAACCCGCAAAGCAACATATTTTGATTGCAGTTCACATGCCATTTTTTTCCTCTTGTCTCAGCCCAAAATTGTTTGGACATCCTTTTGTGTGGGACTTTCACCAGTACTTTTTTATTGCTGGGTTATTTTGTTCGCGTGTCACTGTTAAACTGCAGTGAGCACTGATACAGTGATGGAGTCATTGAATCCCTGCAGTGTGGAAACAGGCCACTTTGGTCCAACAAGTCCACACCAGCATGCCGAGAAGTATCTCACCCAGATCCATTCCCTTACCCAATTACTCTACATATCCCCTAACTAATGCACCTAGTCTACACATCCCTGAACACAATGGGCAATTTAGCATTCTTAATTCACCTAACCTGCACATTTTTGAATTGTGGAAGGAAGTCGGAGCACCCGGAGGAAACCCACGCAGACACGGGGAGAATGTGCAAATTCCACACAAACAGAATTGAACCTCGGTTCCTGGTGCTGTGAGGTAGCAGTGCTAACCACTGTGCCACCATGCTGCCCTTGGAAAACAGTGAGAACAGCAATCACTCCACCCTGGGTGGTCTCGAACCACCAAACGTTTAGTTAACAGCCGAACATGCCGACCAATTGCGCCACCAAGACTAGCATTTTAGAGCTGTACGGCATGGAAACAGACCCTTCAATCCAATTCATCCATATCAACCAGATATTCTAAATTAATCTAGTCCAATTTGCCAGAATTTGGTCTTTATCCCTCTAAACCCTTCCTATTCATACACCCATCCAGATGCCTTTTAAATGTTGTAATTGTACCAACTTCCAGCCGTCTTCTGGCAGGTTAGATTAGATTAGATTACATTACAGTGTGGAAACAGGCCCTCCGGCCCAACAAGTCCACACCGACCCGCCGAAGCGAAACCCACCCATACTCCTACATTTACACCTTACCTAACACTACGGGTAATTTAGTATGGCCAATTCACCTGACCCTGCACATCTTTGGACTGTGGGAGGAAACCGGAGCACCCGGAGGAAACCCACGCAGACACGGGGAGAACGTGCAAACTCCACACAGTCAGTCGCCTGAGGCGGGAATTGAACCCGGGTCTCTAGCGCTGTGAGGCAGCAGTGCTAACCACTGTGCCACCGTGTCTTTCTATACACGCACCACTCTCTTTGTGAAAATGTTGTCCCAAAGATCCCTTTTAAATCTTTCCCTTCACACCTTAAACCTATGCCCTCTAGTTTTAGATTGCCCCATCCCAGGGAAAATACCTTGTCTATTTACCCTATCCTTGCCCTTCATGATTTTATAAACCACTAGAAGGTCACCCCTCAGCCTCCAATGCACAAGGGAAAACAGCCTCAATTTGTTCGGCTTCTCCCTATAGCTCAAACACTCCAACCCTGGAAACCTCCTTGTAAGTCTTTTCTGAACCATTTCAAGTTTCACAACATGCCTCCTGTAGGAGGGAGACCAGAATTGCACAAAGGTATTCCAGTGGTAGCCTAACCAATGTCCAACACAATGTCTGTCCTGATGGAAGGCTTTTGCCTGAGACATTGATTTTCCTGCTTCTCAGATGCTGCCTGACCTGCTGTGCTTTTCCAGCACCACGCTCTTGACTCTAATCTCCAGCATCTGCAGGAGTCACTTTCGCAATGTCCAACACAGTTGCAACATGACCAGCACTTGGCTTTTTCAGTCCTTTTTCTCTTAGACACTCCCTTGAGACTGAGAATAACTTTTTTCCACTCTGAGGTTGTGGGTCAGGATCTACACACCTTGTAACAGTGTAGCAGGTAGTGTTGAAGAAGAATATGAGTGAGATCTTCAGGTTTCCATCTGCCCCTTTTGCTGTTTGTTGTTGACCTC
Source organism: Chiloscyllium plagiosum (assembly GCF_037043375.1). NCBI lineage: Eukaryota > Metazoa > Chordata > Chondrichthyes > Orectolobiformes > Hemiscylliidae > Chiloscyllium > Chiloscyllium plagiosum. Next base: position 71,347,458 of record NW_028270140.1, read on the forward strand.
CCCTTAGCTTGTTGGGAATGTTCCAGATGCTTGGCTCCATCACAGAAACTTGCTCTCCATTTTTGGGTGGTCTTGTACAAGAAATTCCCACATCAGTGGGGTGTTGCATATTTTTGGGGAGGGTGTGAAAACATCCTGTGTTTACACTGACCTCCTGCTAAAAGCTTGCCATGGTGAAGCTTGCAATAGACAGCTTGATTTTGAAAGTTTATCTGAGGTATACAGAGTATATGATACAGCCAACGTAGCTTATTGACCATAACGATGCATTTAACTGGGGGTGTGAGCCTGAGAGAGAACACAAGTATTGCAGTACCTCTCCTGCCAGTGTTTTTGCAACAATTTGCAGAGGCTTCACTGGTGACTGTTCTCTAGGCATTTTAGGTGCACGATGTACATTCTCCAATTCTCTGACACATGCAGAAAGCAGGCAACATTACTACTGCAGAGCTAGGTGCTAAGTTTGATGGCTTTGTCAATCAACATTCTGCACCTCAGATAGCCATGAACACTGACAATAACTGGAAGGCGATATTGAAAAGAGGCCCTTAAGATATGGGAACTTATCCACATTGTTCAGTGGCTCATTGTGGATTTTGATAGTTGAGTGACAATATTTCATGGTAACAGGAGACTGGTGAAAGACTTCTGTCTTGCAAATATTTAGCCTAAGACCCATTCTTTCATAAGCTTTCATGAATGTGTCAGGAATAGTTTGGAATCTGGCCTCTAAATGTTCACACACACAAACGGCACTTTTATACTGCAGCTCAATGACTGAGATCAGGCAGGTTTTGATTCTGGATCGATGGTAACACAGATTGAAAAAAATTACTGCTCGTCCTGTCGAGATGCTTCAACAGGAAACTTGATGGAGTTGGGGTGGTGTGTTATGCTGAGAAACGTAGAGAAGATGTGAGGACATAGCCTTGTCTGATCCCAGTTTACACACATATATGGTCTGCAGCAATTCTATTGGTGAGGATCCCAGATTGCATATTGGCATGCAACAAGCGGAGATGGTATCAAATTTCTGAAGGCAAGCAAATTTGAGGAGGATGCTCAATAATCCCTCACAGTCAATAGAGTCAAAGTCCTTTATGAGGTTAAAGAGAGCCATGTATAAAGATTGTTGCTGGTCTCTGAACTTGTCTTGGACTCGTGAAGGTTATGTCCATTTTATGGACAGAATCTGCATAGTGACTTGGAAGGAGCTCTTCGGCCATTGGGGGAAGATGGTTGAGGAGGAGTTTTGCAATTACCCTCCCCGTAGAACATACCAAGAAGAACTCTCGGTAATTACCTCAATCTGTCTTATCTTCTTTCTTGAGAATGGTCACAATTATGACATTTGGCAATTTACTTGCATGTGCCCTTCATTCTGGATGAAGGAGACAAACTCATGTATTCATGCTGAGAGTACCAGCCACTGTATTTCAGTATTTCTGAGAGGATTCCATCTTCACCAGTAATCTACTTGTTTCTCAATTGTCAGATGACTTTTACAACCACATTGCCAGGCTGGGGTTGGGCTGAGATGATCTTGGGTACCATGCTGTAGGATGTGGTTGACCACATCCCATATCAAGCTATTTATCAGTACACCACTGACCACTGTCCCTTATCTACTAGATAAAAAGGTAAAAACAAGGACTGCAGATGCTGGAAACCAGAGTCTAGATTAGAGTGGTGCTGGAAAAGCACAGCCGGTCAGGCAGCATCCGAGGAGCAGGAAAATCGACGTTTCGGGCAAAAGCCCTTCATCAGGAATAGCTCTATTTTGCCTGAAACATCGATTTTCCTGCTCCGTGGATATTGCCTGACCTGCTTTTCCAGCACCACTCTAATCTAGACCCTTATCTACTAGAGAAAATGAGGTCTGCAGATGCTGGAGATCAGAGATGGAAATGTGTTGCTGGAGAAGCGCAGCAGGTCAGGCAGCATCTAGGGAACAGGAGAATCCTGTTCCCTAGATGCTGCCTGACCTGCTGCGCTTCTCCAGCAACACATTTCCATCCCTTATCTACTAGAGACCAGACTAGAAAATTATGAAAGAGATTAGTGCTGATATTTGAGTATTGACAGGTTACATCTTCATCATGGAAGTCTGGATGAAACAATATAACATCTCTTTCAATTCACATTGTATACTTTACCAAAATAAAATTAAGCTGGTTTAGTTACGTCAGCTAAATAGCCAGCATATACTTCAGAATAATGTATATAGTGCAGGTTTAGCTCCTGTGACTGAGTTAGACTTGTGACCAGCCTCTAAGAACAGAAGGCAATAGCAAACCCTCATTGCCTCAAGATGCCTCAGGATGAAGCGTCAGCAGCCAACAAGCCAAGGGCCTGGGTTTGGGCAATGGACTCATGGAATGAAAACATGGAATTAACATTTAAGTAGACAAAGATATATGTTTTACATGTGCTGCATTTCCCTCTAATGTGTGATACTTTTCTGTAATTGTACAGTGCTCCCAATGGATGAGTAGATTAGTAATATGTATGTCACAGCTGCTGGTTTTCACGTGTCTGGTAAAGTGATTCAGTGTTAACAATTGAAGAGGAAAGTTTTTCAGGAAATTTGGAATGGATGTGCTGAATTAGTGACTGATGTGCCATAGGTATAAGGCGGCAGTGGCCTGTGAGACTATAAATGCTATCTACACATTTACCCACTCAGGTGGCAGACAACTAATTTTTCTTTTCGACGACTGCCTGCTGCTTGCCATATCTGTTCCTTTGCACTATCTCTTGTCACAGACTATTAGGTACCAAAGAAGATTGGTGGGAAATTGCCTCAGTGTGCAGGAAATTGTATCTGCAGCCTCTCAGAAACTCTCTTGAGTCTGACACCATTCTGCTACAGCTATTGGTGCAGTAGAGTAAAACTAGTCTTTATCTCAAAATTAAATTTCTAATGTATGCTGTTAAATGAATCGAAATATATGTTAAAGATAAGTTCGAAAAGATTTTCAGAATTAAGCAGTAATGGCAAAGTGATTGCACAATATACCGTAGTGCTGTGGCAGCAGTGCCACAGGGGTGCAGAACATTGATTTTACTCTCTGACCTGCTTGGCTCATGATTTCAACCATGTTAATGTTTTGAAACATTTTTGGGAAGAATTCAAACACCCCTGGAGTGGAGACAGCAATAACAGGCTTGTAATTTGTCTCCATCAACTTTTTTTTCTCAATCCTTGCTGCAGCAGAAACTTCCAAGGAAGGCAGGCAAAGTGAAAAATGCAATTTACATCTGCATCACTCTTCCTTCAACCTCTGGGTACCGCATCTTTTCCTAACTTCCTCTCTCCTCTCATTGTCCTCAAGACAAGGTGTTAAACTTGTTTAATGCAAATTCTCCTCTTCCCTTGGCAGTCTTGCCCATTATACGGCCTGTATGGAAGAAAGGTGTTTAAAAGCATGTATAGTTTATATATATCAGATTTGGAGTTTAGATTTCAAAACAGAAGCTGATGTCTGTTCATTATTTCCTTGAAGAGTTTGCTTTTTAAGAAGAAAACAAGGTCTGAAAGTCTTGCCAGAACAGTGATTAAATACAGCTTTTGTAATAAAGCAGGTAACTCCACATCCCTGCGATATTAATGGAAAGATGGTTATGTTGTCGAGTTTATGATTAGATTCCCTACAGTGTGGAAATAGGTCCCTCAGCCCAACGAGTCCACACCAACCTTCCAAAGAATAACCCACCCAGACCCATGCCCCTACATTTACCCCTGACTAATGCACCTATCATGATGGGCAATTTAGCATGGCCAACTCACTTGGCCTGCAAATGTGCAAATTCCACACAGTCGCCCGAAGCAGGAATTCGAATCCGGGTGCATGGTGCTGTGAGGCAGCAGTGCTAACCATTGAGCCACCATGCCAACCATAAAAATAGGCAAATCATGAAAACCCATTAGCTTCAGTTTCCAGTTCTGAAGAAACTAAGGTTGAATTCAGAAGCAAGTTTACTTTCTCTTCCTAAAAGGAGTTCATGACAATTCAGGGAATAATTTGCCTCAGCAGAACAGTTTAGTTTGTAAAATTTCCAAGCCATTTTTTTTGCTATATTTTCCTTCCAGTTAACTCATTAGCATGAAATGCAAAGGAAAAAAAAACTTTGTTCTGTAATGTGACCACCACTGCTCAGGAGGTGGTAGTGAAGTGGCAATGTTACTGGACTTATAATAAAGAGCTCCAGGCTAATGCATTGTGGACATGGGTTTGAATCTCATTAAGGCGGTTGGTGAAATTTGAATTCAGTAATTCCTGGAATTAAAAGCAAACCATATTTAATTGTCCTAAAAATCCATCTGGTTCATTACTGTCCATTAGGAAAGAAATTCTACTGTCTTTATCTGGTTTAGTTTACATGTAATTCAAGATCTACAGCAGTGTATTGTACAACAGAAGCTACACCCAAACGATTTTTCCAGCGTGGAACATTGCAAGATCCTCATTTGAGCAATCTGAGTATCAGAAGCTGCATTTCAGCACTCTAAAACCTAATAACTATATGTCTTTGCTTTGGTTGAGTATGGTGATTCTCTAGTTGAAGATACACATCATGACTTTAGTCTTGTTTAAGTTAGTCTTTCATACAACTTTCTCCTTCATACACATCAGTTACATTGGATTATCCCAGAATGAATGTCTTATATATCATGACTTAGATATGATAAAACACAACCAGCTCAGTCAAGTTTGCAACATGCTCCTCACTAGCATGTGGGACTTGAACCTGGTAGAACTGTATTGTGGACTATTCATGTAAGTGCCTGGCATAGTCACAAAAGTAAATGATCATATCTTTCAACCAATATTCTGGACTCTGCACTAGGAAACCACCTGATGAAGGAGCAGCGCTCCGAAAGCTAGTGCTTCCAATTAAACCTGTTGGACTATAACCTGGTATTGTATGATTTTTAACTTTATGGGAACAGTATGGTTATTTTCTGAAAAACACAACATGGACACCTGATCCTGAGCAACATATGGCTCAGGTTTGTAACTGTGTTTGTATTCCTAATTCTAATTATTGTTGCAAAGTCATGCTACATGATGGACCCATGCCTTAGTTGTGAAGAAAACTTACTCCGCTCAATAAATTCAAGTGTTCTAAGGTTCAGCTGCTCTGTGCCTTGTGAGCAAACATATAAAAGCAAGGATTATTGTGTCCAAAGAGATAATGGTGATTGACATGAGAAATAACGGCTTAATTATGTAAGGTTAAAATTGTTCTAACTGTTTTATATATTAAGTAGTTACATTATATGGATGCATTTTTATATTTATCCACCTTTGGCACAGCATATCTGCTGTTGAAATCCTCATTCGTGCTTTTTTTTAACTTCAGACATAACTAGTCCAATGAGGTGAAATTCAGTACTGCAAATGCTGGAGATTAGAGCCAGGAGTGGGATGCTGGAAAAGCACAGCAGGTCAGGCAGCATCCGTGGAGCAGGAAAATTGACGTTTGGGCAAAATAGAACATTCAAAGCTCTCTGACACCTATGTTCTTGCTGATACCAAATCCTGTTCAGTCAATTACTCCAACCCCAATGACCAACATTAACTTGTCGAGTATCAACTGGATATTAAAAGTTTCATCCTTGTTTTCAACTCTCTACATGATCTTGTCACCTATATCCTTGTAATCTCCTCTGTTCTATCTGCACTTCTTCAATCCTGGCTTCCTAACCATCCCTGCACCATTGGCAACCTGGTCTTTAGATTCCAAGAGCTAAAGATTTGGAATTTCCCTCTCTAAATCTCTCTGCTTCCCTTCTCATTTCTCATTTTAACACTCTTTAAAACCTAACCAAGCTTTTCATCATAGCTCTAATATTTCTTCATGTGCCTTTGTCTACATATTTTCCCCTGTTAATTCATATCTGTCTGAAGTAAATGTTTATAAGCAGTTATATTGAGTCAGTAGAAAATCATAGTATCATAGAATCCCTATAGTGTGGAAGCAGGTAATTCGGCCCATTGAGCCAACCCACTGAACAGCATCCACCCAGACTAATCCCCCACACCCTATCCCTGTAACTCTGCAATTCCCATGGTCAATTCACCTAGCCTGAATATCTCTGGACACGATGGACAAGTTGGCATGGCGAATCCAACTAACCTGCACATCTGTGAACAGACTGCATATCAATGTTTCAGTGTTCTGTTCTTTCAAGTATCGATTTTATGTATTTTTTCACAAAGTAAATTGAGAGAAAAGCCAATTTATGAATTCATGCGCTATCCAATTAGGACCTCATTACTGTATAAGCTCAATGCAGAAATATAATTTAACAACAGAAAATGCAGCACCTGATTCTAGTTTGGTCCTCAAAATTTGAATGCTTTGCAATTCTCCAGGCAGTAATGTGTCCCAGTTGCAAGGCTGGGGTGGGACATGATGCTTTTGTTTTGAGGTAATCAAATGTAACACCGTTGTTTAATAGTGAAAGAAAGATGGATCTTTGGGCCCTTGGAGACTAGACTACACTGAGGCATCATGGATGATGACACCATTGCACAATTTTCATAGAGGTCTCATATGACAAAGCACATAGGAGAACCAGAAATTAAAAAAAAAACAAATGATGGAGAAACTCATCAGATCTAGCAGAACCTGTGAAGAGAGAAACAATGTTAATGTCTTGAGTCCAATGTGACTTTCTTTTTTTGGATCTCAAGCCTTAACTCTATTTCTTTTTCCACAGATGCTGCCAGGCCAGTTGTATGTATCTAGCCTTTCCTGTTTTTATTTCAGATCTTCAATATCCGTCGTATGTTGCTTTTATTTCAGGAAAACCAAGCCCTTGTTTCAATTTAATTTGGAATACTAAACTATACTTTACACTTCTAAAACATGTGGAGAGAAAATATGGTGAACTTCTTTAATAGATGAGCCATTATATAGTTCTTCGTGCCTCTCTATACTGATCTGGGCAGACGCCTCACCGTGGGTCAACTGAGAACCAAGCAAGAGTAGGATAACAAAATGAATCTGTCATCAGTTCCCAATCAGCTACTTTAGGCAGGAGGACAGATGCTTGAGATCGCTCACTTCTTCCAAGAAACTCAAAAATGAGGTATGATTGGGCATGTTTACAATTACAGACCTGTTGCTTGTTTTGTCTGTTTATCTTTTTGAAGGCACCTGCATATGTTGCATAAGTTTGTTTTTAATTAGAATCAAAGAGTAATTGCAGGATTTTTAAAAAAAAATGAACTAATTTATCAATGTCTCTGGTGGTTATGCCTTTAATGTGTTTGCCAATTTTCTTCGTCTCTTGCATGACATGAACCGACCTTAGTTATTGTGCATGAGTTTGTTCAGTGACTCCCCCAGTTAAAAGAGTAATACTGGATTCATATACCAGACAGCAAGCTGAAAGAGTCTTGTGACTGATACTGGAGCGTGTTCATGTGTTTGCTGTGTCTTTACTGTGTTCTCGTCTCTCTGTCAGAATGTTGGGATTCAGGCACTAAGCACAAAAATCCAGGCTGACACATCAGTTTATTTTTTAGAAAGGGCTGCATTGCTAGAAGTAAAAACAATTTTCATGGTAGTGTTTTGAAGAAATGTTATCCATGATGTCTTGATCGATATTAATCTCTCAGTCAATGCCAAAAAGCACACATTAATTGGTCATAATTACATTCTTGTTATAGAGCCATAGAGTTGTATAACATGGAAACAGACCCTTTGGTTCAACTCATCCATGCCAACCAAGTCTCTTAAACTAAACTAGTCACCATAGGCCAGTGTTTGGACCATATCGCTCAGAACTTTTCCTATTCATGTACTTTTCCAAATATCTTTTAAATGTTGTAACTGTACCTGCATCTACCACTTCCTCTGACATTCCCCATACATACATACTGCTCTCTGTGTGAAAAGGTTGCCCCTCGGGTCCCTTTTAAATCTTTCTCCTGTCACCTTAAAAATATGCCTCCTATTTTTGAACTCCCCCACCCTAAGGAAAAGACACCTGCCATTCACCTTAGCTATACCCTTTATGATTTTATAAACCTCTGTATGGTCACCCCTCAACTTCCTATGCTCTGGAGAAAAAAGTCCCAGCATATCCTTGTAACTCAAGTTCTCCATTCCCTGCAATATCCTGTTAAATCTTTTCTGAACCCTGTCTAATTTAGTAATACCCTTCCTATAGCAGGGTGACTAAAACTGCACACAGTACTTCAAAAGTGGCCTCACCAATATCCTGTACCTCAACATGACATCCCAACTCCTATACTCAATGGTCAGAGCAATGAAGGCAAGTATGGAAAATGCCCTCTTAACACCCTGTCTCTACCTGCAATGCAACTTACAAAGAATTATCTACCTGAACCCCTAGGTGGGTCTGTTTGACAACACTACCCAGGTTCCTTTCATTAACTGTATAAGTCCTTCCCTTGTTCATTTTGACAAAATGCAAATACTTATCCAAATTAAACTCAATCTGCCACTCTTAAGTCCATTGGCCCAATTGGTCAAGATCCCTTTGTAATCTTAGATAACATTCTTCACTGTCAATTCTACCAGCAATTTTGGTGTCATCTACAAAGTTACTAACCGTGCCTCCTAAATTCTCATCCAAATAGTTTATATAAATGACAAATAATAGTGGGCCTAGCATTGATACCTGTAGAATACGAGCCTTCAGCCCGAGAAACAACCCACCACCACTATCCTCTATCTCCTACTGTCAAGCCAATTTTATGTCCAATTGGTAAGCTGTCCCTGAATCACGTGTGATCTAACTTTTCTAATCAGTTTACCATGCAGAACTTTGTCAAAGGCTTTACTTAAGTTCATGTTGACAATGTCTACTGCTCTGCCCTCAGCATTATTTTTGGTTATACCATTTACCTTGCACAAACCATGCTGACTATCCCTAATTAGTCCGTGTCTTTCCAAATGCATTTAAATCCTATCTCTCAAAATCCCCTCCAACAACATATCCATCACTGATGGCAGACTCACAGATCTATAGTTCCAAGGGTTCTCCTTACAGCCTTTCTTAAATAAAGGCACAACATTAACCACCCTTCAGTCCTCCAACACCTCACCCATGACTGTAGATGATATTTCTTCCCTAACTTCCCACAATGTCCTGGGATACACTTGATCAGATCCCAGAGATTAATCCTCCTTTACATTTTGTCTGACCTCAAGCACCTCCACTTCTGTAATATAGACTATTTTCAAGACATTAGTATTTATTTCCCCAAGTTCCCTAACCTCCACTTCTTACTCCACAGTAAAAACTGACACAAAATATTAATTTATTATCTCTCCCATCTCCTGTGGTTCCACACATAGATGACCTCATTGACCTTTAAAGGGCCCTATTCTCTCCCTAGTTGCTCTTTTCCTCTTAAAATACCAGTCGATTCTCTTTGGATTACCCTTAATCTTATCTGCCAAGGTTACATCATATCCCCTTTTTGCTCTCCAAATACTCTTCAAGACATTCATTTGATTCCAATTGTCTATGCCTAACAAATGTCTCTTTCTTATTCTTGACCAGATCCTCAATACTTTATTCATTCATTGTTCCCTACTCTTACCAGTTTTACCCTGCACTCTAACAGGAACATAATGTCTCTGTACTCTTCTAATCCCACTTTTGAAAGCCTTCCACTTGCCAGTCCCTTTACCTGTGAGCAGATTACTCCAATCAATTTTTGAAAGTTCCTGTCTCATGCAATCAAAATTTGCCTTACTCCAATTAAGACCATTAACTTTTATAAAAGGTCTATCCTTTTCCATAACTATTTAAAAATTAATAGAATTATGATCACTGGTCCTAATGCGCTCCCCACTAACACTTCAGTCACTTGCTGTACCTTATTTCCCAAGAGAAGGTCAAGATTTTCTCCATTTCTAGTAGGCACATCTATATATTGATTAAAAAAAGATTCTTGAATGCATTTAACAAATTGCTCACCATCTAAGCCCTTAAATATGATGGCAGTCCTGGTCTACATTTGGAAATCCCCTACTATTACAATCTCATTATGGTTACATATATCTGAGATCTCTCTACATATTTCCTCCTTGGCTGTTTGACTATTGGGCGGCCTAGAGTACAATCCAATCAAGGGGATTTTCCCCTTTCTTATTTCTGAGTTCCACCCATACAGCTTCACAGGATAATCCCTCAGAAATGTCCTAAGTACAGCAATAATGTTATACCTAATCAAAAATGTCACTCCCTTTCCTTTCTTGCCTCCTTTTCTATCCTTCCTATATCGTCACCTAGGACATTGAGCTGCTAGTCCCTCCCTCAGTCAAGTTTCTGTAATAGCTGTGATGTCCCAGTCCCATGTTCCCTTATATACTCTGAGATCATCCGCCTTAGCTGTAGGACCCCTTACATTGGAATAAATGCAGTTTAATTCTTCAGTTACAGCATTCTCTGACTTTCCCTTGCCTATTTTGTCTAATTAACTTGTTCTCTTTAACTTCAGAACCATCCTCATCTGAATTTCTATTCTATCTACTACTTATGATCTCCCCTACTCCCTCCTTACTAGTTTAAAGACTTCCAAATAGAACTAGAAAATCTCCTCACCAGGATATTAGTTCCTTTCAAATTTCGGTGAAATTCATACATTTCAAACAGGTCTCTTTTGCCCCAGAAGAGATCCCAATGACCCAGAAATCTGAATTCTTGCCTACTGCACCATCTCCTCAGCCATTGATTTCTCTATCCTATTTTTCATTCTTACTCTCACTACCCTGTGGTATTAGGAGTAATCCAGAGATTACTACCTTTGAGGTTCTGCTTTTTAACTTCCTACCTAACTTCCTATTTTCATTCTGCATAGCCTCAATCCTAACTATCTCGTTCTTACCAATGTGTACAACGTCCGACTTCTCACTCTCCTCTTTGGCAATAAGCTGCAATCGCTTTGAGACATCCTTGACCCTGTCACCAGTGAGGCAGCATACCTTCCTGAAGTCAACCTCACAGCTGCAGATTCTCCTATCTGACAGGAGACTCCCCTATAACAATTACTCTTCGAATCTTGACAAACTCCTTTAACATAATATTCATTCTTGGTGCCCAAGATCTGGCTGCCATTTCTATTTTTCTCTGAGAAATTTGTCCCCACCACTCCACCCCCCCTCCCCCACCCATCCCCATAGCAGTACCCAAAATAGTATAGCTGTTTGAGAGGGGAATAGCCACAGAAGACTCCTGCACTGCCTCCCTTCTCAAAACTCGCTAACCTACCTATCTCTCCTGACAGTCACCCATTTATCTGAGGAACCATCTGGTGAGACCACTTCTCCAAATCTACTAACCATAACACTCTCTGCCTCCTGTATTCTCCTCAGTAACTCTGTCTCTGCAGTCAATCCAAACGGTTCGATATGAGATGGGGAAAAAGTGAGGCCTGCAGAGGCTGGAGACTAGAGTCAAAAGATGCTGTGCTGGAAAAACAGTTGATCAGTTAGCATCCAAGGAGCAGGAGAATTGACCTTTCAAGCATAAGCATTTCATTAGGAATGTGTGATGAAGAGTTTATGCTCGAAATGTCAACTCTCCTGCTCCTCAGATGCTGCCTGACTGCCTGTGTTTTTCCAGCACCACACCTTTTGACTCTAGTCTCCAGGGACAGTCAACTGTTCCCTAATCTTCCACACACAACAGGAGGATCATACCACTCCATTGACTGCCATAATCACTCCTTAAAAATTTGCTAATGTTGACTTGTCTAAAAAGACCCACACTTTCCTCAGTCCAGTGTTTATAGACTGATTGTTGCTGTGACACTATACTGGGAGAATATAAAGCCTATATTCTATAATATAAGGTCTAAAAGAAGAAAATGTAAATCCAAACATTAAAAAAATCACCCTTTCCTTCCATACAGTTTTTAACACTAAGCATGCAAAAGAGAAAAAAAATCTTAAAATCCAACTCTTAACTTAAATTCCCAGCAACTGAAAACAGTCTCCTCCTCAGAATTTCTATCAGTTTGCTCTCAACCCACCAGCTCTGACTAAAGGTATGTTGATCCCTTCGACTCCTAGATTCAGCCTTGTAAGCATAACGGACCCAGGAACATGCTTGCTGTTGTTATTTAAACCACTAGTAACGAAACCTCGACAAACAAGTTGAAAATGTGAATCTTCGGAATTCCATCCACAAAAGAAAATCTCTCCCCAGAGCTCTTGACTTCGTGACAAACACAAGCACAGGCCTCTCCTAAACTTTGTTTATTACCAATTTGTTTTATGCACAAACTTACCTCTCCATTCTTACATTATAACCGTGCTTATATTTGTTTATAAAGGGTGTAAAATCTTTGAAAAACCTAGTGGTCACGAAAGCTGCCATTAAAAATACAAAGTTAAAAATCACACAACACCAGGTTATAGTCCAACAGGTTAATTGGAAGCACACTAGCTTTCGGAGCGCTGCTCCTTCATCAGGTGGTAGTGGAGGGTTCAATCCTAACACACAGAATTTATAGCAAAAATTTACAGTGTGATGTAACTGAAATTATACATTAAAAAATTGATTGTCTGTTAAGCCTTTCATCTGTTAGCATACAGTGATAGTTTCACTTCTTTCATGTGTAAATCACAAAACCATTTTTTAAAAAGTTACATTCTTGGGTTAGCTATTAACAATGGTGATAGCTAGACAATTTGTTGAAGGTGTTGGCCCCCTGTGTTCTCTGTCTATGTCATGATGTTTAGATTGATTCTAATCTAAAAAGTGAGATAACGGAGTTTTACATGAATTCATGCAGTTTTTGAGCTGAGTTCTACATGAATGCATGCAGTTTTTGAACAAAGTACAATGTAACCCTGAAAGTACAAATTCACCCCACAAAATATATGTGTGGGTCTTTGTCTGTCTGTGTGTGTGAAATAAAAATGCAAATCACTTTTACACTTGCATTAGCAACAGTGAACTGCTTGAGAGGAAGTTCTTTCAAAACTAGCATCACCTTTCATTTACCCAAATCTCTGTGATGCTACAAAATTGCTGCTGGCTGAATCGCCAAGTTGTTTCTGTGCTACTTCATGCATGCCACTCTTCTATATATCTGCCCAAAAGATGTAATAATTTGTTGACATAGCGACTGTGGATATCTTTGAGTTTCTGAAATGTCTTCTTGTTTGCTGTAAACATGACAGAACCTTGCAGTTTGGATCTCATTCATGAGATTCTGTGACATTGCATTGATTGATACTGACCTCCTCCACATCACCCAAATCACTTCATAATGTTGTGTTCATAAAATCAAGTGGCTGTTTAATTAATTTGGCACTGTACCAATCTCCATATGAAAGCAAGCCATCTAACCCCAGGCAAATCAGGAAGGCTTTCAGCATATTGTGTCTTTGCCTTGCCTTGTATCTCTGTTCTTCATCAATCAGCATCACTGCTGCTCAATTCTCATTGTGTTTGACGTCAGGATTAACAATAAAGTCTCTTGCAGAATGTACACCTCGACTGATGTCCAGTTCAAGATGATGTGTCATACTGTCACCCTTTATGTTTAGATCAGGATGAGTGGGATCTTCTACATTTGTCAAGCAATTAGGTGCATTAGGATAGCTTTATCTTGCACATATCTTTAACATCTTCTGCATTCCCACTAGACTATATATACATGGCATTTCTCGTCTAAAACAATGTCCGCACCTTGCCAACAAGCTTCTTGCTAAATGATCTAAATTCTCTGGAACTCTAGGTCTGCAGATTAGGCTATCCTTTAATTCTTCTCCTTTGTATTTTATTTGCATTGCTGAACGTCCTACCAAATGTCTGGTAGGTTTTAGTGTGACCAGTGCCTTCATGGCTTGGACTAGCCCTGTCACTGGCCCATTTTCCACAAATAAAGAGCATTCCATAGCTAAGAGAAAGTATTTCAACATTGGTATCAAGTATTATCATGATCTGGCAAACCAATATTTGCTCCCTTCAGTTACACAGTTGTCCTAAGACCTTAAGAGCCAACCACACAGTACGGAACTGGGACTTTGTATGTTAGACCAGGTAAGGATGCCCAGTTCCTTGAAGGCCTTGAAGGATTTAGCAATTAAGTTGGGTTTTTGCAATAGTCATTGAATCACGCAATTATTATAGGACAGAAGAAAGGCATTCAGCATGTCGTACCTGTGCTGTCTGCAAAAACAATTCATCCAGTCCCACTCCTCTGCCTCTTATCTATGTGTATTTCTTATCAGCTTCTGATCCAATTCTCTTTGAAGGCTGCAATTAATCTGTTTTAAACAATCTCTGAGGCAGTGCATTTCAGATCTACACCATTTGCTGTTAAAAAAAGAATTTTCCTCATATCACCATTGATTTTTTAGTCCTTAAATTGATGTCCTCTGGTTCTTGATCACCAGTGGAAACAATTTCTCCCTATTTATTCTGTCCAAAATCTCAACTTTCTCCTCTTTCACAAAGACTAAGGCAACATCTTCTTCCTTGGTAAAGAGAGATGACAAGAATTCATCTAGTGCCTCAGCATTCTCTTCTACTTACATATGTAAATCCTCTTTTTAGATCCCTAATCAGGCCTATTTCTCCTTTTACTCACATTTTGTTAATTATATGTCTTTAGAAGACTTCAAGATTACTTTTTATTTTTAGCTATTAGTCTCTTATCATATTCTCTTATTTGCATTTTTCTTCATTCTTCTCTGAACTGTCTGTACTCAGCCTAATTTTAGTTGTACTATCAGCTCGACATCTATCAAATGCATCCTTTTTCTGCTTTATTTTCCCTCCACCTCTTTCGTCATCAAGGGAGTTCTCAATTTGATCACTCTATCGTACCCCTTCAAGGGAATATACATGGACTGCACCAGAACCATTTCTTCTTTAAAGGCAGCCCATTGTTCTGAGACAGTGTTGCCTGATCATCTCTGATTCCAACTTACTGTGGCCAGATCTGTTTTCACCCCACTGAAGTTAGCCCTCCTCCAGTCTTATTATATATTTAACACTGAATTGCTCCTTGTGGCTTTCTATGTCTAATCTAAACTTAGGATGCTATGACCATTATCCCCTAAATGTATGTTCATTAACTTAACTCACCTCATTCCTCAAACCAGGTCCAGCAGAGTCTACTTCCCTACGAATTACTGATGTGCAAACTTTTCTTGATCGCACTGTGGAAATTGTTGCATAAAATAAAACAGATAACCATGTATGCCGGAATCTGAGTACAGAAATGCAGATATTGCTGGAGAAACTCAACAGTTCTTGCAACACCTCTGGAGAGAAAACACGGTTGACGGCTTGAATCCAGTGACTCATCTTCAGTGCTGATAGCATCCAGTACTTATGCTGAAGGCAGGGAGGAGGTAACGGAAAAGGAAGAAGAGGGGGGAGTGAGTGGATAGATGGAGACAGAGCTGATGGCTGATAATAAGCAAGGGAAGAAGATAAGCTAGAGAGGAGGACTATGAGTGGTTAAAATGGGTAGGCTGTGTTGAAAAAAAAACATGTCATGACAGGACCTGGGGTGTGGGGTTGGGTTAAGGACACAGAAGAAGGTGTTCAGGCTCTAAAATGATTGAACTCAATACCAAATCCTGAAGGCTGCAGGGGTTCCCAAATTGAAAATGAGCTCCTGTTTTCCCAGCTTGCACTGAGGCTTGCTGGAGCATGGCAGCAAGCCCGAGGCAGGGAACATGGCGATGTGTTAAAATGGCAGGCAACTGGACTGGATAAAAACAAGGACTGCAGATGCTGGAAACCAGATTCTACATTAGAGTGGTGCTGGAAAAGCACAGCAGTTCAGGCAGCATCCGAGGAGCAGTAAAATCGACGTTTCAGGCAAAAGCCTTTCATCAGGAATATAGGCAGAGAGCCTGAAGGGTGGAGAAGGGTGGACTGGAGAATACACTGATCTATGTAACGGTACCTCCACTTTTTCTCTCAGCTGTAGGTCTTTTACATCCTTAGCCTGTAAAGGATATTCTTCCTCTCTACTACTGTATCTGCTACACTAACAGCTCATTTAAGATTATCAGGTGAATTTACAATGTGGCTACCTTATACATGCTAGAAACTATATATATTCATATGCAAGGATCTATGCTTTGCAAGCAAAACGTCCATAATCAGGCATGACACCTTGTTTGAATTAAACAAAAGTGTGTGATGTAATAATTCAATGGTGTATTCTTTATGGCAATATGTCAACTTGCTTTGTTGGACCTTTCTTTCATTCAGTATAAATTGTTGCTTCTTTTGAAATTTGGCATTCCTGCATTTGTCCTGATGAATACAAGGTGAAAAGAGGAACAAAAATATTTTTTCAGCAATATTTTATTTAAATGTAATTTGTTTAGTTATATAAATGAAAGCAAATCATATTACTGAAGTATTTTTGAATTTTTCCTGGCATCAGTGTCTTAATCATGAGGTTTTATCATTTATATATGCATTTTTGAAGCAATGTTTAGCTTGGGAATTAAAGTTGTAAATGGAAAAACCTGGTTAAGAAACTGAAACTCTAATGCAAAGACAAGCTCTTTACAGGAGGTTAACTTACATAATCAGTTAACTGTGAATGAAAACATTACAATGAATGTCCAATATTTAAACTTGTAACGCAGACAGAAGGTGTACCTTTTTTTCAAAATAAAATATTTAATTTGTTTATGTAGTTCCCAGATGAAAACCTGTGGTATAGTTCACCTAGTTAATCACTGATCTTTTAATTTTTATTCAAATATAAGTGGTCTATAACAAGAGAATAGTAATTTGACCCATTTTCCTATATACACCTGAGATCAGTTTTCTCTATTCCAATGTTCCTATTCCTGTATCAGTTGGATGTAAAATTGGTCTAATGAATCAATTCTGAAGTATGTTTCTTTTATCTTTTCTGAACTACCCATATTTGTGGAGATTGCAGCACATGTAGCACATGCCAGATGAGGATACAATCCTTGCTAGGGAATGAATTAATCCCTTCTGTTGGAACAAATAGTCTGTTATAATTACGAATGTTAACTTTGCCTCAATGGTAAAATTCTTTCCTCTGCGTCTGCAAACAATACAGAATTTTCCAGAACCATTTATCATCCTATGTATTTATACCTTCGTCATCTGTTTTTAAAGGAAACAGGTCAAATCTTTCTATTATCTCCCCATACTTTAGTCCTCTAATTCTGGAGGTTAGTTTTATGGCTTATCCCTATACTTTCTCCAAATCTCTCTCATCGTTTAGTCAATGGAGTTGAATACAAATCTCAGGGCAATACTTCATCAAGGCACATTTTTGAATCTCAACCATGCATTCATAATAGTCTCAGCTATCAAAACACACCCTTGCAACTCTCGACAATGGAACCTTGGAAACTGAAACACGAGATGTGCTTTTTTTTAATTTCAAACCAGATGGCCTGTCAATTAAAGAAGTGCAATAGGTGGTTGGATTTATTCTAAGTTTATGCAACAGGGCCATTGAAAAAAACTTTAAGTACTTATTTACATTTGACATTGATATCCTTATCCAAATCTTTTCTAGATCTTGGCAAGAACATATTTTCCTCCAGTTTTCATAGAGTTGTAAAATTCCTGTAGTGTGGAAGCAGGCCAATTTGATTTTACCATGTTAATATTTCCAATGGGAAATGCTGATCAATCATCAACTTTGCAAAAGAAAGCCCTTTGATTAATCACTGCAGTAAATATACATTTGTCTTGAAATGCAAAATATAATATTCACATTTTAAGTCAAAACATTTTTAATATGCTGTTAGGAATGTTCCTTACAGGCTTCCCCCATTGCTCATGAACTCTCAGATAAGAGGGGATTTAAAAAGACTTGCAGATTTGACCAGACCCAACAAAGATGTTATGATATATTAAATATAAATTCGCCAAGGGCTGTCAATGTGATCCAGATGACAGCGGATGTCCATGTCAAGTCGTGATTCAAACTTAGACCAAACCTCTTCCTGCCTGTGTAGGATAGCTCGAGTCAGGGTTATACAGGAAATTTAAGTTTGCTGTGAGGAAACTAATTTTTGGCAATTTCACCTTTGACATCAGGAGTACAAAAAAAAATCCAATCTAAATATTTTTCCCCTGGAGATATGCTAATGGCAGGCCAATTTTTTGTCAATTGTTGTTGGTCACAGTGGATTTCCAAAGTGGATCCAGAAGTGGCAATATTGTGCATTGTCAAACTATATTAAGCCACCTGCGTATATTAAACAAATGAGTTAATTGAAAGCTAAATACCACACAGGAAGAAGCAAGTTCACCTGAAATGCTGCTTAATCAGGAACAGAAGCCCCAGTAGACTACTTAGAACTTAATCTGAATGCACATTTTTGAACAGTCTCTGAGTAGGAGTGCCATGATCAGCAACCTCCCAACTGGCCATGGCTGCAGCTCTTCAGTTTCACTAACCAAAGTCTTCCCAGACTGTCAGTTTCAGTGAAGAAAGCTCCCTGTTGTACCGTCACCTTGGAGACCATAGTGAGTTGCTGACAACTCAGGAAGAAGTCCCATCGGTTGATAAAACAGGGTTTACTTGCTTGTTTGCAAATATAAGTACCTTTCACTCTCAAGAAGGTTCTCAACTCTCCTTCAAATGTGCCTGGTGAAACCTAGAAGTGTATGGGATGATATCAGAATTTGATGACAATGCAGCTTCTAGAGGATCTACTGCCTTGTGGGCACACAAGCTGGTCTCTGCCTAGGGAAAACACTTTGCATAGTTACCATTTCAGGTTGACCTTCCATTAAAAGATTGTTTAGTTCAAGAGGAAGTAATCGTTTTTGAGCAGAATGTAATTCTGCAAGTACAAATTCACTCCACAAACGTGTACGCACGTGCGCGCACATGTGTGTATGTATGCATGTATGGGGAGGTATGAGCGTCTGTGAGAGAGTGTGCATATGTATGTGAGTGTGAGTGCAAAGGGGTATAAGTCTGTGAGAGGATGCATGTGTGGGTGTGGGACTGTGTGTGAGCGAATTTTAATTTGCTCAAAAACTGCATGAATCCATGTCAGATTCTGTAGATCATTTTTAAAAAATGGAATCAGTCTGAACATTGGGGCACAGACAGTCTCACACAGGACACCTCACACCTTCAATGCATTATCTGAGATGACATGGCACCTATTGTTAAAGTTCACTTGAGAATGTAGCTTTTAAGAAAGGGACTGAAACCAACAAGGTCATTCTAATAGATGAGAGATTTAACAAACAATCCAGTCTTTTTCAATATATAATTTCAGTTACATCACACTGTAAACTTTTGCTATAAATTTTGTGTCTTATGATCTTATACTCCACAACCATCTGATGAAGGAGCAGCGCTCTGAAAGCTCATGCTTCCAATTAAATCTGTTGGACTATAACCTGGTGTTGTGCGATTTTTTTCTTTGTACACCCCAGTCCAACACCGGCATCTCCAAATCATAATTTATAATATTTACTGAGAGACATCTGACCTTTGCAGCCTTTACATTTCTTCATGCTGTATAGATCTTGAAAGTATTCTGGATCCATCAAACTGCCTGTCCTTGCAAGGTTAAAAACAAATGCTTCAATAAATTTGTGTGCTCTGTCTCTCCCCACTGCCTACATATTTAACTATCATCCCTATCACTAGCCTAGATATTAAACATAAAAGAAAAAAAACATTTTAACCTGCAGTCTTTGACTCCCTGAGGCAGCTTATGTGGGTTGCTAAGCAACTAGTGAATACCTGGTACAGTGAGTTTGTGTACCCTCTCCCTCTTTCTGCTTTGGATTCAAAGTCAAATATAGTTCATGTTCACACCAGCAGGGATCTCTGTTGACCTGAAGCCATGTTATAAGTTGTAAATTATTTTTAAACTGTTTCTGGTAGTTTATTTTGCTAATTGTGGTCAAAAATAAATCGATCTTAAGCTTCATACTCATGAGATGTCTAATTAGTGAATTACGGCTGCTAAGTGTGAATTATCTTAACATAGCACCTTGAGGAATTTATACTGTTTGTTTCTGGAAGTCTGTGATATGAATATTCCCATCATGCCAACAGGCAGCTAATCAGCTTCTGGCATTTCCTAACTGCATTATTCCAGGACGTTCACAGCAGATATTTAAAGCACAGGAGTGTTATTTGTTACAACACTGATAAAGAGTATTTAGCTGTTGCCATTTTTTAAAGCCTGTTATGCATGCGAGTTAAATGCTTTTGTTGTTTTTTTCTAACCTATTAAGCACCCATCTTGAAGCTGATCTGGTGTGGGAAATATATCAAACAAACCACATGGAAAAATACCTTGAATTTTCTACACACGTGCTATTGGTTTGTATCATAGCATTTATACCAGAGCATTAGAAATTCAAAAATTTGTAACACTTCCCTTGACCTCTCGGTATTGAAAATCACATTTCCACTAAAATGCGATGCATAATTATAATTCATCGAAATTAATGGGGCACAAATGAAGTTCCAGGAACGTACATAATTGATTAAATAATTTCTTGAGAATGTACTTGCGCATCAAAGTATCAAAAATTATCAGCATATAATAATATGTCTGTAATAATGATTCCTTAGCACTTCTCAGGTAGCTAATAAACCATTTAGCCAATATGAATGCCCGAAGAGTCATTTATCCAGCTGGACCATGCCTAATAGGAATAAATAATGTTTCAGCATTCAGTGAGAAAATATCATGTTATTAGCTAGGCACTCTTAAGTCTTTGTGCATGATGAATTTAAGTATCTTTTAGGTCGAGGATGATGACCTGCAAGTATACAAGGAGAAAAGGCATATTTTGAAACATTTAATGGACATGGCAACTGCAGACTCAATGTGAACAAAGTCATGACATAAGTTTGTAGAAAAAGGTTCTATTTCCTAAGTAAGAGCACAAAGGTAAGGCTTAAATAATTTTGTAGGATCTGTTATAATACCTGATAATGGGAATGCAGAACAAATCAGATCCAAGTATAAAAGCTGGCTTGATAGATCAAATGTTTTATTTTTAAAGTTGGTTACCATGGTAGTTAGTTATTGGACATAGTCAAATGCTATTTGCTCTTGTCAAAACATCCCCATATGATTGTCCTTGGTGGAATTGATCATATGTGGAATGAACTGCCAGGGAAAGTGCTATATACAGATACAGTTCCAATGTTTAAAAGACATTTGGATATGTAGATAAATAGGAAGGGTTTAAAAGAGTATGGGAAAAACACAAGAAAATGGGACTAGTTTTGTTTGTAAAACCTGGTTGGCATGGTCTAGTTGGACTGCCGGATCTGTTTCTGTGTTGTATGAAACTCTATGAAACATTAACTATTTTTAAGTGAAACTCCAATGAAACAGTGTTAGATTCTGTCACATATGCTCCCCCCCCCAAAAGTAACTAAAATGATATGTTTCATTTAAATAACAATTTCCTAAAGATTTTAGATATGCAAATGTAGCAACAGGAGTAGCACATTGAATCTGTCATGCCTGCTCCACCATATAATATAATCATAGCTGACTGAATACCTCAATGCTTTTTACTCATATCACACCAACTGATGCAATTGACAACTAGAAATCAATCATTCTCCACCTTAACATATTCTGAGCTTCCTTGGCCTTCTGAGAAAGAGTATTCCAAAGATTCACAACCTAGGTAAAGCATTTCTAATTATCACAATCCTAATTTTTAAATTGTGCCCCCAATTCTAGGACAAACAAGGGAAGCATCTTACGTGAATCTACCCTATCTATCATCAAGTGAATTATCTTACCTGTATCTAATGTACCTATCCCTTTAAGTATTTTGTTCTTCCCAGATTTTGCTGAATAGAATATTGTCATTTTATGATAAATCCAGTCCAGTGTTTCTATAATTAATATTCATTTGGCTGTATCAGTAAATGGAACTTTCCAATATCCTTGTGATAAGTCAATTTTTGTAACAAATCATGCTTGTCCTATCCTCTGAATGCAATTCACCAATCATGGAATTAGACGTGAATTTGTTAGCATGTTGACTTTGTATTAAATACCACACAATATTTGTGATTCATTTGGTATAAGTGATGTTCACCTCAAATGAGCTCCACTTCAAGTGTTGATCTGTAAGGCTCAGTGTTGGGATCACAACTTTTCACTTTATACATTAATGATCTAGATGAAGGAACTGAGGGCATTCTGGCTAAGTTTGCAGATGATACAAAGGTAGGTAGAGGGCAGGTAGTAATGAGGAGTCAGGGAGGCTGCAGAAAGATTTGGACAGGTTAGGAGAATGGGCAAAGAAATGGCAAACAGAGTACAACATGGTAAAGTATGAGGTCTTGAACTTTAGTAAGAGGAATAGAAGCATGGACTATTTCTAAATGGAGAGAAAATTCAGAAGTCTGAAGTGCAAAGAGATTTGGGTGTTCCAGTCCAGACTTCTGTTAAGGTAAACTTGCAGGTTGACTTAATAGTTACGAAGGCAAATGTAATGATGGCATTAATTTTGAGACAATTAATATAAAACTTTTGAGGCTCTATGTGGCTCTGGTCAGACCACATTTGGGGTATTGAGGTATTGAGTGCAGTTTTGGGCCCCATATCTCAGGAAGGATGTACTGGCCCTGGAACATATTTAGAGGAGGTTCACAAGAATGGTCCCAGGAATTAAATTCTTAACATATGAGGAATGTTTGAGGATTCTGGGTCTATACTCGATGGAGTTTAGAAGGATGAGGGCGGATCTAATTGAAATATAAAGAATACTGAACAGCCTGGACAGAGTGGATGTTGGAAAGGTGTTTTCATTGGTAGGAGAGACCTGAGGGCACAGCCTTAGAGTAAAGGGAATACCTTTTAGAACAGAGATAAAGAGAAAGTTATTTAGCCAGGGAGTGTTGAAGCTATGGAATTCACTGCCACAGACAGGTGTAGAGATCAGGTCATTGAGTATATTTAAGACGGAGATAGATAGGTTCTTAGTTGTCAATGTGATCAAGGGTTACGGAGAGAAAGTGGGACAATTGTGTTGAGAAACTTATCGGTCATGGCTGAATGGCGGAGCAGACTCTATGGGCTGAATGGCTTAATTTCTGATGCTTTATCTTATAAAATCATAAGACATAGGAGTGGAAGTAAGGCCATTTGGCCCATCAAGTCCACTCCGCCATTCAATCATGGCTGATGGGCATTTCAATGCAACTCACCAGCACTCTCCCCATAGCCCTTATTTCCTTGCGTGATCAAGAATTTATCAACCCCTTCCTTGAAGATATTTAACGTTCTGGCCTCCACCGGGCTCCATGGCAATAAATTCAACAGGCCCACCTCTCTCTGACTGAAGAAATGTCTCCTCATTTCCATTCTAAATTGACCCCCTCTAATTCTAAGTCTGTGCCCACGGGTCCTAGTCTCCCCACTAAACAGAAACAAATTCCCAGCATCCACCCTTTCTAAGCCATGCATCATTTTTTAAGTTTCTATTAGATCTCCCCTCAACCTTCTAAATGCTAATGAATACAATCCCAGGATCCTCAGCCGTTCATTGTATGTTAGGCCTACCATTCCAGAGATCATCCATGTGAATCTCCGCTGGACACGCTCCAGTGCCAGTACGTCCTTCCTGAAATGTAATACCCAAAATTGGACACAGTATTCTAAATGGGGCCTAACTAGAGCTTTATAAAGTCTCAGTAGCACATCGCTGCTTTTATATTCCAATCCTCTCGAGATAAATGACAATATTACATTTGCTTTCTTAACCATGGACTCAACCTGCAAGTCAATCCTTAGAGAATCCTGGACTAGCACTCCCAGATCTCTTTGTACTTTGGCTTTATGAATTTTCTCACTGTTTAGAAAATAGTCCATGCCTGTGTTCTTTTTTCCAAAGTGCAAGACCTCACATTTACTCACATTGAATTTCCTGGACCACTTTCCTAAACTGTCTAAAGCCTCTCCACCTCCTCAGTACTACCTGTCTGTCCACCTAACTTCATATCATCAGCGAACATCATCAGAATGCCCCCAGTTCCTTCATCCAGATCATTAATATATAAAGTGAACAGCTGCGACTCCAACACTGAACCCTGCGAGACACCATTTGTCACTAGGTGCCATTCTGAAAGAGAACCTTTTATCCCAAAAAAGTGGTCTTATGGTCTTTTAACTCAGTTCAATAATGTTATTGTCCATCATGAACTTAATCACTTCCCTCAATGTATCTGGGTTGCGTCTGTACTTTTTTTTAATGGATAGCGCAACTCTGATATAATCATTTTATATAGCCAAAGATGTATTTCTTGACATAATTAGTCAAATCAATTCATGAATTTGTAAGTGATTTTGTTAGTCACTCTGATAGTTTTCTTTTTTTTATGCACGTCTCTTTTATCCACTGACAGAACATTTACACAACAGGTGGCTGTAAATCAGGCACAGAAATAAAATTTGTTATAAAAGCACAGCCGGTCTGGCAGTATCAATGGAGAGAAATCAGAGTTAATGTTTCAGGTCTGAGGAAGGGTCACATGACCTGAAATGTTAACTCTGATTTGTCTTCACAGACGCTGCCAGACTTGCAGAGCTTTTCCAGCAATTTCTGTTTTTGTTTCTCTTTTATCCAAACTGATTATTAAATTTCAATTTTTGAATATTCAAGTTCTGATTAATTCTCAAATTGCTCTTTTTTAAAAAAATTTCACTTCTTGTTTCTTTCTTTGCCATAAAAACGCACTCCCCAAATAACCTGCTTGTCATAGCACCATTTGAACATAGTGAAGTAACACACTCTGATTTTTCTCTTATCTGAAGTATTCACTTTATCATTCATTTCACAGTTTTTTTTCCATTTCATAAAACCAGTGGGGGCCTCACTTCTCAAGCTTCCTCAGAGGCAAGTAACAATACTAATACCTTGTCTCCAGCAACAAAACTTTGAGCTTTTTCTTAGTCTTCTCTAATTTTTCTTCTGAGAACTTTTCAGGTGCTTCTTGAACAACTCAAATGCTTTGCATAGATTTTCTCCAGAATGTGATGCCTATGTCAGAAATATATCACCTAGGCATTGACTTGTAAATTTTCTGTTAATCTACTTCAGAGTGTCTTTTGCCTGATGTCCATATATCAGTTGAAAAGGACTGAATCCTGTGAATTCATTAAGGACATCCCTAATGTGAATGGTAACAAATGAATTCCTTTATTGCAATCATTAGGACATTGCCGACAACAAACTCCTTTTGGTTTGATTTGCTTTATCATTGTCACATGTACTAAGATATAGTGAAAAGTAATGTTTGCATGCTAACCAGACCAAACATAGCTTACATAAGTACATCAGGGTAATAGAACAGAATGCAGAATATAGTGTTACAGTTACAGAGAAGGTGCAGAGAAAGATCAACTCTAATATATGAGAGGTCCATGTATAAGTCTGGTAACAGCTGGGAAGAAGCTGTTTCTAAATCTGTTAGTATGTGTTCTGGCAGAGGAAACTCCTGACAGTTGTGGCAGAGCAGGTGATATGCTGGAACATGATATTATGGATTGTTGTTGAATAAAATTCAGGTGCTACTGATGGTCTTTGGTGCCTCTTGGATGTCTAGATTAGAGTTGCTGGGTCCATTGGAATTCTGTCCAATTCAACACAATGCCACATAAGATAATGGAAGGTATCCTCAATTTAAAAGTAGAACTTTTGTCTCCACAAAGACTGTACGGTGGTCACTATTACCATTAATTTCATGGAAGCATCTATGACTGGTTACTAACTGGGGATGGGGTGGGGTAGATGGTTATCAGCAGGAAGTTTCCTTGTCCATGTTTGAGCTATTGACATGAGATTTCATGGTTTGTGGACTCAATGTTGTAGACTTCCAGGGGTTAATTCCTTCCTGACTATATAAAATTGGGTCTCCACCTCTGGCACACCTGTCCTCCAGTCTGACAGGACATGTCCAGGGATGGTGATGGTTTTGTCTGGGGTATAGTCAATAGTGTACAATACTGTGAAAATAATATATGTTTTGTCGAGCCCATGAGAAAACTATCCCAACTTTGACACAAACCTCTAGAGGTCGGAAAGGAGGATTCTGTCAGGTCAACAACAGCTGGATTTACAGTTATTATTTCTGGTATCTAATTCAATATTGAATGTTCCCTTTGGTGTTTCATTCTTTAGACTTTGTAGCAGTTCAATACAACTGAATGGCTTGCAATGCCATTTCAGAGGGCATTTTAGAGAAAACCACATTACTGAGGGTTTGAAATCATATGGAGCTAGACAGGGTAAGATTTGGATATTGAAACTAATTCTAACATTCTTTTATTCAATTACTATCACAATGCTTAGATGTCATGATTATGACTGTAAATTTTAAAATAAAAGTTATCTTCATTGACCTTATCGGTATACTCTAAGAACTAGGCACACAATATTGCTTGAAAGAGTAGCTCAGTGAAGAGTAGGGTTACATTTTCCATGCCATTGAGTTTGCAGCACCACACAGTATTATAATAATAATTTTCAGTGACACACAAAACATTCCATATTTATGCAAGCGGAAGTGTCTCCTGTAAATCAGCAGACAACTGTGGCTCAAAATCTCGCTAAAAATAATGCTATAAGATGTTGTTGCAGTAAGGTATCGTCTTGGCAGACTTTAGACAATCCTGGAGTCCTTTGGGCTTGTTTCTGAAAATTATTCTGTTGCCATTTCAAGGAAACATGCTCCAGGACAATGACCTCGCTGACTAAAAATATCTCCTGTCACTCAGAACATTGAAAGCTACGTCAGCTCTCAACCTCTCCTTATCAATAAGCAGTCAAGTAAGTTCCCCTCCAAATCTCTCACTGCCCTGCCCTGACTATATTTCCATTCCCTCAATTGTCACTGGGTCAAAAGCCTGGGACTCTATTGTGCAGCACTGTAGCTGTCCCTACAACCCAAAGACTATAACAGTGATTGCCACCATCATTGCCAGGATAAGTCCAACATGAAAACCAGCCTTCTTTCCATTAACTCTGTCTACACTTCTTGCTGCCTTGGGAAAGCAACCAACATAATCAAAGATCCCTCCTGCCCCGTTAATACTCTCTTCCCCCTCTTCTTTCAGGCAGGAGATATAAACATTTGAAAACACATACTAACAGATTTTAACAGCTTCCACCCTGCAGTTATCAAAGTTTTGGCAGGGAAAACCAGGGTAGGAGTTATGGAGTTAATGGGAGGGCCCAGGAGTGTGTTGCCCTCGGGGTGCAGGTGCACAGTTGCTTGAAAGTGGAGTTGGAGGTAGACAGGATGGTGAAGAAAGTGGTACACTTGCCTTCATTGGTCAGTGCAAGGAGTTGGAAGGTCATGTTGTGGCTGTGTAGGACATTGGTGAGGCCACTTATAGAATACTACTTACAATTTTAGTCTTCCGGCTACAGGAAAGATGTTTTAAACTTGAAAGGGTTCAGAAAAGATTTACAAGGATGTTGCCAAGGTTGCAGGGCTTGAGCTACAGAGACAGGTTGAATTGGCTGGGGCTTTTTGCTTTGGAGCGTTGGAGGATGAGCGATGAGGTTTATAAAATCATGAGGAGCATGGATAGGGTGAATAACCAAGATGTTTTCCCCATGGTAGTGGAGTCCAAAGAGTTCATACATTTAAGGTGAGAAGGGAAAGATTTAAAAGGGACCTGAGGGGCAATTTTTTTCACACAGGAGATGATGTGTGTATGGATCGAGCTGCCAGAGGAGGTGGTGGAGGCTGATACAACATTTAAAAAGGCATCTGGAATGGGCACATGAATAGCAAGGGTTTAGAGGGTTACAGCCAAATGCTGGCAAATAGGACTAGGTCAGTTTAGGATATCTGGTCAGCACAAATGAGTTGGGTCGAATGGTCTGTTTTTCCATGCTGTGTAAATCCATGACTCTATGACTCTAAGTGGTGTATTTGCCTTTCCTAAGGATCAGGTAGATAGGTTGGCAGTTTCTCCTCCGAGGAAATGAATTCCATGATGCAAAGCAATAAAACTCATAAGACTTAGGTATATCATATGAAACCATAAGAGTCTCCTGTACAATAATGCATGTGAGTCCATACAAATAGGTTGAACATTTGTCATATTCCTCTTATTCCCTGGCTACATTATTGCGCAATGAGAAATTATGCTAATTGTCAAAACTATGAGGTAGATTTTAACCCTGGGCATGGACCAAGTGGACCATGGGCGATATGCCTGCCTGCCTCAGAAAATTGCCAGGTATTTGGAGGACCGAATCAGAGGAGTGTGCAAAGGTATGTGAAGACATTCAGGCCACCAGCTGCTGCTGGCTGTCTCAGGCTAGAGCAACAGCAGGTAGCTGCCCACTGAGGACACCAAATGCTAATTTGATGGTCCACTTTGGGGAACATCTCTTTTCAGTCAGAAGTATGAACTGAGCTTCGAGCCACCTGTCATTTTCATCCTTCAATTTGCCTGAATGCTTTCCTCTTTGTCTGCAGCCTTTGTTTCCTTTGCCTTTACAGATTTCAGTTTTACTCTCACATTTTTCTCCTGTTTTTACTTCTGGTTGGCAACTGTTTATCATTCTGCTGTTCACTACTCTTGTGATGCACTCTATATTCGTTAACTTGCCCAATTTCCCCATTCATATTGCTCCTGTACAACTCTATCACTTAAGCTCTTATATTTTACCTTTCCATAAATCTTCCACTTTGCTGAAGGATCATTGACAAGAAACACTGACCATGTTTTTGTCAGCTTCTGGAGAGGGTTAGCAGCTGGAAAAATTGGCAAACTGGTAGCAGGAGCGGTTAGGAAGGAAAGCCGATGATTTCCAGTTACTTTGGGATATTTCTCTGGGTGGAATAACAGTGACCACTCAGTTGGGCAGTTGACAAATCCTGTTAGATGAATTGTGGACTGCATTTTATGAGCCCACTAGTACTGGAGAGACCTCTGCCACAAAGTGAGCCTGTCCTGTACATTGTGATGGTCTCATAGGGTTGTGGTCCTTTCTTCCTTCAGGCTTCATTTTCTATAGTTTCAGAGAATTATATATTTATACCTCAAGTTTCTTTGTTCCTGTATCCCATTAAAAACTTCCAATTTTATTTTTATTGCCACGTCATATTCATTTTGTCAAGATTAATCATTTCACTCTTCTCCTATTTAATTTTTTCATTGTTCACTTCAGATCTGACCTTCTTATCATCTGCAAACTATAACATTTTGCTCTGTTTACTCCGGTCTGGTCATTGATATGAATGGAAAAGATCAATAATCCTAATGCTGTCCACATGAACCATCATTTCATCATTCCTTCTGTATGAAAAACAAATGTTCACTACTACTCACTACTTCCCATCCCTTATTTTATTTAATTTGTATACTACCATGAGCTTTAATTTTACTAAATGTCATCATGTGCCCCCTTATCAAATGCCCTTTTCAAAGTTCATTTACACTACATCAGCCAGACTACTCTCATCAAAGTCCTGATCAGGTTTGTTTAACATAATTTATCTGTTACAAATCTGTGCTTTTTTTTCATATATTAGCCCTATTCTTCCAAATATTAATTATTTCCATCTCAGATTATTGTCTCTAAAACTATATTCAGCAACAAATATTATCTTGTCAGAAGTGCCTTTCATAATTTTAGGATGTCTGAAAGAACTTTGTGCTCAGTGGAGTATTTCTATTATTTAGTCACTGTTGTGATGTAAAAATACAGTAACCAATTAATGCACAAGGCTTCAAAAACAGCAAGAAGTGATATTTTCTATTGCTTCATTTCCCTTATTGTGGAGCACTTCCTCTCCCTAAAGAGTGTGAATGCAAACATTTTAGTGATTGACACTTGATGGACTTCTCTCTCTGGTAGGAGGGGTTATCTTCTACTTGAGCAAGAATACAAAAAGTGATAATTAGTTTTGTTTATTAAAGCATGCAGTGATGTTCAGGCATCAACGTGTACCTCATTATATGTGCACAACTGGATTCCATGAGATATTAGAAAGCTGATTGACATGTGAAGAAAACTCCCATTAAAAGCTGGAGGTGTAACAGGCTCTATGCTATTCCCTGTGGAAGCATTGCAAACATTTGCAGCACTTTATTTTCTTATCGGAGAGATAATTGTAAATAGTGGAAACTGTTATTTTAAGGCCCAGCTGGTCCCCTACTTTACTTGATCTGATAATGTTTCAATCCTTCAATGCTTTTAGTTAGAGTCAACCAAGAGACAATATAACTTATCAGAACCATGTTAACAAGCAGTCAAAGTTAAGATAACTATTAGAAACAAAGAGATATTGCAGGCTGAAGATGATTACGAACACCCTGAGTAAATGTGGACCAAATTTACTGGATGTCCAACTGATTATGAAAATCAGTTTAAAGAATTTACATTATATGAGCAACACCAAGAAGAGTCAATCTATCAGTAGTTTCAGGAACAAAGATGGGGACTGCTCTTTTCTGAATCTAAGATGTCTGGAAGAATGACCGAGCTGCTAATTGCATCAACATTCTTTGAAAATTTTCAATACAATTTCCTAAAAATGTAAAAACTCTTGAAATTGAAACTTTATAAATGATGGGCTAAATATGAAGTTGCAGTATGTCAGAGTTTGCAAGCACTTGATCTGGCTTCAACGACTGGGACAATAGGTAAGATGTTGAAATTGGGCAGCTCTTTGCAAAATGTGGAATTCTTCATCCACTGAAAACCTGCCAATGGATCCAGATCACTGTAAGACATGTAATATTAAAAGGCATTGGGCATATCAACTAAGAAACCTATTCAGAAGCTGTGGCAAGATGTCATGGTAAACCACAATCAAGAAAACAATATATAAATGTTGAAAGTGACAGAGTATGTTAGGCGTAGAACCAAGTGCCTACAAAGTAGACAGAATGGAAAGCAATGATAAGTAGCAAGTAACATTCACCCCATTCAAGTGTCAGACAATAGAGAAGCATTGACTTTCAAAGATATTACCATCAGTGAATTCTCCGCTATCAACATATGTGGGGTTACCATTGACCAAAAACTGACTGAGCTGAAAATGTGTTGCTGGAAAAGCGCAGCAGGTCAGGCAGCATCCAAGGAACAGGAGAATCGGCGTTTCGGGCATAAGCCCTTCTTCAGGAATGAGGAAAGTGTGTCCAGCAGGCTAAGATAAAAGGTAGGGAGGAGGGACTTGGGGGAAGGGGCATTGGAAATGCGATAGGTGGAAGGAGATCAAGGTGAGGGTGATAGGCCGGAGTGGGGTGGGGCCGGAGAGGTCAGGAAGAAGATTGCAGGTTAGGAAGGCGGTGCTGAGTTCGAGGGATTTGACTGAGACAAGGTGGGGGGAGGGGAAATGAGTAAACTGGAGAAATCTGAGTTCATCCCTTGTGGTTGGAGGGTTCCTAGGCGGAAGATGAGGTGCTCTTCCTCCAACCGTCGTGTTGCTATGGTCTGGCGATGGAGGAGTCCAAGGACCTGCATGTCCTTGGTGGAGTGGGAGGGGGAGTTGAAGTGTTGAGCAACGGGGTGGTTGTGTTGGTTGGTCCGGGTGTCCCAGAGGTGTTCTCTGAAACGCTCCGCAAGTAGGCGGCCTGTCTCCCAAATATAGAGGAGGCCACATCAGGTGCAGCGGATGCAATAAATGATGTGTGTGGAGGTGCAGGAGAATTTGTGGCGGATATGGAAGTATCCCTTGGGGCCTTGGAGGGAAGTAAGGGGGGAGGTGTGGGCGCAAGTTTTGCATTTCTTGCGGTTGCAGGGGAAGGTGCGGGGAGTGGAGGACTCCCTCGTCAGGTCCACAACCACTCCCTCCGTGACTCCCTCGTCAGGTTCACACCCCCCACCAACCCAACTCCCGGCACGACGCTTACGCCCGAAACATTGATTCTCCTGTTCCTTGGATGCTGCCAGACCTGCTGCGCTTTTCCAGCAACACATTTTCAGCTCTGATCTCCAGCATCTGCAGTCCTCACTTTCTCCTCAGAAACTGACTGAGCCAACGTTCCAAGAGAGGGAATATAGTAGGAATTTTACTGGTTGGCAATCTGGGGGATTAATCTAATGCTCTGGGCATATTGGTTCAAATTTCAACACGGCCCTTGGTAGAATTTAAATTCAATTTACAGTTTGAGTTGAAAGGTGGTCTCAGGATTGGTGACTGTGAAACCAATGTTGAAACAACTCATCTGATTTACTAATGTCCTTTGGCGTGGAACATTTTCCTGGTCTGGCCTCCAAGTGATTCCAGATCCATCGCAACGTCACTGATTGCAGTTAGGGATGGGCAATAAATGCTGGCTTAGGCAGTGATACCCACGCTGCATGAACAAATACAGAAAATGGAGATGAAGAGTCACCGGACTCAAAATAGTAACTCAGCTTTCTCCCCATAGATGCTGCCAGACTGCTGATTTTCACCAGCAATTTCAGTTTTTGTGTAAAAAATGCAGATACTTCTCATCTGGATGAGTAGAAAAGTTATTGGTCAAGGAGTACAACTGCCAGGAAATGACATGGATGTTCAAGTTATAAATATGAGGCCTAAGTTTAGTACGTTAATTGTAAGTAAACAGATTAGAAAATTTACTTAAGAAACATGAATTGGGTAAAATACCTACACTCCAGTGTATGTAGCTTAAAGTAAGAGGATGGAGACTCAAGGTCAAGGTTCATAGATCAGCAACTTGCTGATCTTATCTTTATTATTGCACTGAAATAAAATAATAATGTAGATAATAATAATGATAATAATAACTGGAGAAATATATGTCTGTTGCTAGAATTCACTGAAATTATATATCCAGAAAATCAGAATAGCACCTTCCTAATTCAACATTTGAGGATTTTATGTTAAGTGTTTAATTCCTTTGTTTGGCTGAACTATTATTTAGTTGAAAGAAGTGCTCTATGTTTGGACTTGCAGATTGTTATGGATAGGAATAGGCAACATTTGAAAATCCTGCTTCCTTTCAGTGCTGTTTGTAATTACTGTGTTTTTCTAAAGGGAGAGATGTGTGTTTCTTAACCCCTCAGTGGGGTCAACCTGAACACCGACAGCTTTCTCACGTGTTTAAATAAAGAGGATATGATTTCACTCGTTCACCCTGAAAGTCTAATATTGCATCACTCACTCACCATTTACAAACCACATGCAGAAAACAGATATGGTTAATGAGGATAGTGCACTTTTACAAGTTACAAATAATACAACCGTTCCTAAGTCATATGATTAGCCCAACCAGTGCAGGCCTGGAGAAGAAAGGCTTACTTTCCACTCATAAAATGTAACTAGCTGAATTCAAAGTTGCATGTAAAAGTTCAGGAGTTATTTGGCGAAGAAGAATTTTTAACAGGTTGCAAAGTTAATTCTTACAATCCTATAACTAGAAAGTTGGTGATAGTGGACTTTAAATGGCAATCTTGGAGATTTTATAGTGTTGCACTCTCCAACTTTAAGCCACATGTATTGGCTGCTCTTGGTTTTTCACGCTGGATTGTTTGTAGGCTGAGGGTTCATTTAATGTTACTTGGAGTAATGACAGTCGCTACCTGCGATCAGTTTTGGTCAGCTAACTACCTGAACAATACCTCTCCACCCAGACTGGTTTGGGAATGGATGGTGGCCATCACACCTAAAACTCTCTTTATCAAACTTCTCTAAAACTCTCTTTAAACTCTGAGACAATAAGAAGTCTATAGATTTTGACTTTTGGTATGAATTTCACAAATAGCTTTGTCCTGGTACATCCATTCAAGGGATGCACCGCACCAATATTCATTCAATTAGGACTTTTGTACAGCCTTGAGATACTTCTCAGTCTGGGCAGAAATCACAGAAGACACCCTAGCCTCAGCAGCCACTTCAACAGCCTTTTAACAATCCTTTTGGAACATTTCACTCCCTGTCACTAATTAAGAGCACTGTTTCTTGCCCTATTTTTTAAAAATGTACCACGATATACACTGCAAAAATTTCAAATCTAATTAAAATACATATAAACAAAACAGACCACCTGACATCTCAAATTCAACTCACAGGAAAATTTAAACATGTAACTGAACCACATCTTTCTCTTCTTAACACACAAAATACAAAATCAGCTTAAAATTATACATTGATAGAAAGGCAAACTGATAGAAAGGCAAAATCCTTAGTACTGAGCAATTGCTATGGAGTTGTTCAGTATTATAGCTCCACATTTAGATCTACTGTTCATATTTTACCATTACTGATACATTAAGCAATCTAACTGTGGATAACAATAGTCACATTGACATCTGAATAAGTTATTAATCAATTTACATTACTGAACTATATACATGACTGGAGAGCTAAAGTTAAAATGCTAACTGAATAATCTTGTGTGACTTTAAACAATTCTTTGAGTATTTCTATAATGTATTGTCAAAAACTATAGGCAATATAAGAAAAACGTAAATATTGCTGGTGTGTTAGTTTGTTAAATAATGAATATCAATTCATTGTTATTTAAAACAATTATTTCAAGCTGCCCAGACTATGTTGAAATTCTTGCAGCCTTAGTGAGGAAACTCACTTGTTGGCATATCAAGGACAGTTGTTTTTGTTCAAAACAGAAAAATTGCATTACATTGGAATTATAGCCTATTTTGGTTCACTGGTGAGTAACTAAAGTGGACCATCAAAAGAAAAATTGGATTTTGTTGAGGAAAGTAGTAGTGTATGATTAGTACAATTGAGCTTTCTTCAAATAGTTGAATTGGAATGGTGAGGTGGGGCTGAGGAGAGTGCAGTCACATTTGGGCCCTCTCGAATTCCATCACAATTAACTTATGAATCAACACCCTGAATATATGGCTCAGAATGGGATTGGATGTTTTATAGATAAGTTTGGTATGCTTTCCTTTATTGGTCAGAGTATTGAGTACAGGAGTTGGGAGGTCATGTTGCGGCTGTACAGGACATTGGTTAGGCCACTGTTGGAATATTGCTTCCAATTCTGGTCTCCTTTCTATCGGAAAGATGTTGTGAAACTTGAAAGGGTTCAAAAAAGATTTACAAGGATGTTGCCAGGGTTGGAGGATCTGAGCTATAGGGAGAGACTGAACAGGCTGGGGCTGTTTTCCCTGATGCGTCGGAGGCTGAGGGGTGACCTTATAGACGTTTACAATATTATGAGGGGCATGGATAGGATAAATAGGCAAAGTCTTTTCCCTGGGGTCGGGGAGTCCAGAACTAGAGGGCATAGGTTTAGGGTGAGAGGGGAAAGATATAAAAGAGACCTAAGGGGCAACTTTTTCACGCAAAGGGTGGTACGTGTATGGAAATAGCTGCCAGAGGATGTGGTGGAGGCTGGTACAATTGCAACATTTAAGAGGCATTTGAATGGGTATATGAATAGGAAGGGCTTAGAGGGATATGGGCTGGGTGCTGGTAGGTGGGACTAGATTGGGTTGGGTTATCTGGTCGGCATGGACGAGTTGAACTGAAGGGTCTGTTTCCATGCTGTACATCTCTATGACTCTATGACTCTAAGTGCAGACTGAGATAATCAGATATTTGAGAGCCATAATCCTTGCATAATTGTCAGGGTGAGGAGTTATTCAGATTTTTGAAGGTTTAAATAAATATTTTATTCGTATTAGGTGGATAGGTTAGAACCCTTGCTGAAGTCGATTACATATGATCTTTGGTGGATTAGGTGAAATAGGCTGAAACATCCTTTGTTGTTCTTTGTTAATACAGAGGCATGTGGTTAATATTGCACCCATCTGGGTGGAGCCTGGCTGCTACGAGGAGTCCAGTGTCTTCCTCTGACAGGACCAGCTGAACAAATGGGTAGGCTGGAGACTTTCTGACTACGTTTCTGAACAGCAGCCAGAAACTTGAAAGCCCCGCAGTCATTACCTTTGTGCATGCAGCTGAGTCTGATATTTGCCGCCAAATTTAGGCCTGTCAGGGGTTTAACTAGTGCCTGAGCAATGCTGAAGAGCTCTGCTCAAATTGCATCTGCCGAATATCCGACATGTTTTAACAGAAATCCCTTTTGCAGTGCAGCAGCTGATGCCTAGATATTGTAATATTAAAAAACTTTGAGTTCAGAATACCTGTGACCAGATGAAATTTTACAACACAAGTCCCACTTTCTATTTTAAATGTCATCATGCATACAAGTAGCCTATTCACAGACCACACCCTGTAGCTCATCTAGTTAATTATGGTAATTTTGATTGAAGGAACTGCTCTATAAAGGCTTCAACTCAGGCAAAGTTAAAAGTCACACAACACCAGGTTATAGTCCAACGGGTTTAATTGGAAGCACACTAGCTTTCGGAGCGACGCTCCTTCATCAGGTGATAGTGGAGGGCTCAATCCTAACACAGAATTTATAGCAAAAATTTACAGTGTGATGTAACTGAAATTATATATTGAAAAATTGATTGTTAAGCCTTTCAGCTATTAGAATACAGTGATAGTTTCACTTCTTTCATGTGTAAATCACAAAAACTTTTTTTAAAAAAGTTGCATTCTCGGGTTAGCTGTTAACAATGGTGATAGCTAGACAATTTGTTGAAGGTAAAAACAATGACTGCAGATGCTGGAAACCAGATTCTGGATTAGTGGTGCTGGAAGAGCAAAGCAGTTCAGGCAGCATCCAAGGAGCTTCGAAATCAACATTTCGGGCAAAAGCCCTTCATCAGGAATAAAGGCAGTGAGCCTGGAGCATGGAGAGATAAGCTAGAGGAGGGTGGGGGTGGGGTGAAAGTAGCATAGAGTACAATGGATGAATGGGGGAGGGGATGAAGGTGATAGGTCAGGGAGGAGAGGGTGGAGTGGATAGGTGGAAAAGGAGATTGGCAGGTCGGACAAGTCCATTCAAGTCATGGGGACAGTGCTGAGCTGGAAGTTTAGAATTAGGGTGAGGTGGGGGAAGGGGAAATAAGGAAACTGTTGAAGTCCACATTGATGCCCTGGGGTTGAAGTGTTCCGAGGCGGAAGATGAGGCGTTCTTCCTCCAGGCATCTTGTGGTGAGGGAGCGGCGGTGAAGGAGGTCCAGGACCTCCATGTCCTCGGCAGAGTTGGGCTACGGGGCGGTTTGATTGATTGGTGCAGGTGTCCCGGAGATGTTCCCTAAACTGCTCTGCTAGGAGGCGCCCAGTCTCCCCAATGTAGAGGAGACCGCATCGGGAGCAACGGATACAATAAATGATATATGCAAGTAAAACTTTGATGGATGTGGAAGGTTCCTTTAGGGCCTTGGATAGAGGTGAGGGAGGAGGTGTAGGCGCAGGTTTTACAGTTCCTGCGGTGGCAGGGGAAAGTGCCAGGATGGGAGGGTGGGTTGTAGCGGGCGTGGATCTGACCAGGTAGTCACAGAGGGAACGGTCTTTGCGGAAGGCGGAAAGCGGTGGGGAGGGAAATATATTTCTGGTGGTGGGATCTGTTTGGAGGTGGCAGAAATGTCAGCGGATGATTTGGTTTATGCGAAGGTTGGTAGGGTGGAAGGTGAGCACCAGGGGCGTTCTGTCCTTGTTACGGTTGGAGGGGTGGGGTCTGAGGGCGGAGGTGCGGGATGTAGACAAGATGCGTTGGAGAGCATCTTTAACCATGTGGGAAAGGAAATTGCAGTCTCTAAAGAAGGGGGCCATCTGGTGTGTTCTATGGTGGAACTGGTCCTCCTGGAAGCAGATCCGGTGGAGGTGGAGGAATTGGGAATACGGGATGGCATTTTTGCAAGAGATAGGGTGGGAAGAGGTGTAATCCAGGTAGCTGTGGGAGTCGGTGGGTTTGTAAAAAATATCAGTGTCAAGTCGGTCGTCAGTGATGGAGATGGAGAGGTCCAGGAAGGGGAGGGAGGTGTCAGAGATGGTCCAGGTAAATTTAAGGTCAGGGTGGAATGTGTTGGTGAAGTTGATGAATTGCTCAACCTCCTCGCGGGAGCACGAAGTGGCACCAATGCAGTCATCAATGTAGCGGAGGAAGAGGTGGGGAGTGGTGCCGGTGTAATTACGGAAGATCAACTGCTCTACGTAGCCAACAAAGAGACAGGCATAGCTGGGGCCCATACGTGTGCCCATGGCTACCCCTTTGGTCTGGAGGAAGTGGGAGGATTCAAAAGAGAAATTGTTAAGGGTGAGGACCAGTTCGGCCAAACGAATGAGAGTGTCGGTGGAAGAGTACTGTTGGGGATGTCTGGAGAGGAAAACACGGAGGGCTTGGAGGCCCTGGTCATGGCAGATGGAGGTGTAGAGGGACTGGATATCCATGGTGAAGATGAGACGTTGGGGGCCGGGGAAACGGAAGTCTTGGAGGAGGTGGAGGGCGTGGGTGATGTCTCGAACGTATGTGGGGAGTTCCTGGACTAGGGGGGATAGGACAGTGTCGAGGTAGGTAGAGATGAGTTCAGTGGGGCAGGAGCATGCTGAGACAATGGGTCGGCCAGGGTGGTCAGGCTTGTGGATCTTGGGAAGGAGGTAGAACCGGGCAGTGCGGGGTTCCCGGACTATGAAGTTGGAAACTGTGGGTGGGAGATCTCCTGAGGTGATGAGGTTCTGTATGGTTTGGGAGATGATGGTTTGGTGATGGGGGTGGGGTCATGGCCGAGGGGGCAGTAGGAAGAGGTGTCCTCGAGTTGATGTTTGGCTTCAGCGGTGTAGAGGTCAGTGCGCCAAATGTTGAAAGTGTTGGCCCCCTGTGTTCTCTGTCTATGACCTGATGTTTAGATTGATTCTAATCTAAAAAGTGAGATATCGGAGTTTTACATAAATTCATGCAGTTTTTGAACTCAGAATTCTACATGAATGCATGCAGTTTTTGAGCAAAGTACAATGTAACCCTGCAAGTACAAATTCACCCCACAAAATATATTGTGCATGAGGATCTTTGTCTGTCTGTGTGTGTCTGTCTGGGTTGTGGGTTGTGAGTGTGAGAAAGTATATGAGTGTGTGTGGTGAGTGCAGAGTGTCTTAAGTCTGTGAGGGGGTGCATGTGTGAGTGTGGAAGTGTATGTGTCTGTAAGGGTGTGTGTGGGTGTCTGTGTGCACATCTGTGTGTATGTGTGTCCGTGTGTATGTGTGTATAGGAGTGCCTGTGTGTGTGTGAGAGTGTGTGTGTGTAGGAGTATCTGTGTGTGTATAGTGCAATGGTGGTCACCTGTAATGTGACATGAACCCAAGGTCCCGGTTGAGGCCCTCCCTATGGGTACCAAACTTAGCTATCAGCCTCTGCTCGGCCACTTTCCTCTGCTGCCTGTCCCGAAGTCCACCTTGGAGGATGGTCACCCGAAGATCCGAGGCTGAATGTCCTGGACCACTGAAGTGTTCCCCAACTGGGAGGGAACCCTCCTGTCTGGTGATTGTTGCGGTGCCCATTCATCCGTTGCTGTAGCCTTTGCTCGGTTTCCCCAATGTACCATGCCTCTGGGCATCCCTGCCTGCAACGTATAAGATAGACAACGTTGGCTGAGTCACATGAGTACCTGCCATGTACAAGTGGGAGCTGTCCCCACGCGTAATGGTGATATCAATGTCCACACTCTGACACGTCTTGCAGCGTCTACCGTAACAGGGTACCGTGGCGGCCAACACCTTCAACATATTGTCTAGCTATCACCATTGTTAACAGCTAACCCGAGAATGCAACTTTTTAAAAAAAAGTTTTTGTGATTTACACATGAAAGAAGTGAAACTATCACTGTATTCTAACAGATGAAAGGCTTAACAGACAAGCAATTTTTCAATGTATAATTTCAGTTACATCACAGTGTAAATTTTTGCTATAAATTCCGTGTTAGGATCGAGCCCTCCACTATCACCTGATGAAGGAGCGTCGCTCCGAAAGCTAGTGTGCTTCCAATTAAACCTGTTGGACTATAACCTGGTGTTGTGTGACTTTCAACTTTGTACACCCCAGTCCAACACCGGCATCTCCAAATCATGTCAACTCTAGCAAGTGTGAAACGACATAACAGGGAGGGGTCTATGCAAGAATCCAGCCAAGAGGGACCTGTTATATTTACCTGAGCTGTAATACAATGCCATTGTTTAAACTCTTATCTGAAAGACAGAATCTCTCACAACACTGCACCTACTCAGTACACATTGAAGTGTCAACTTAAATTACATGCTGACATGGGTGAGAGGCTAGGGTGACTTGAACTCATGCCTCTCGGGTCTACTACAAGTGTGTTGCTGACATTAGGAGGAAATCAGAGATAACCATGCTTTTCTATTTTGTCCACATTTCTTGTGAGCTATAATTATGCATACATTTAAACTGGAAACTGCTGTCCACTTGAAGAGCTGTCTTTTCAAAAATTACATGCAAAAATTACCTTTTCAACAGCCTCATTAATAATGCTTAAGTTGCATGAGACACATTTCTTAGAAGTGAAAAGTCGGCAGCCAAGGATAATTGATCAGATGATGAGAGCTCAAGGGTGAGATGCTACCTTGCAATCAGGAGTTTCCTCCATGCATCAACAGACAGTGCAGTATGAAATGGCCTCGACTTTCCAAGAGCTACATATCAAGAATGAGATTAAAATAGTTAGCTGCATTTTTTTTCCCATTCATTCACCAAATGTGAGTATTTAATGCCCATTGTAACTGCTCCTGTGCTGCCTGGACGACCATTGTATTTATGACGAAAGCACTTCCATAATGTTATTAGGTAGGAAGATATAAGATTTCAACCTAGCAATGGTGAAGGAATAGAGGGTGGTGCTGTGGTTAGCACTACTACCTCACTGTGCCTGGGTCCTGGGTTTAATTCTACCCTTAGATGACTGTCAGTGTGGAATTTGCACATTCTCCCCATGTCTGTGTGGGTTTCCACTGGCTGCTCTGGTTTTGTCCCATAGACCAAGGTAGATGGATTGGCCATGTTAAATTACCCAGTGTCATAGATTCATAGAGATGTACAGCATGAATAGTGTAGGTTAGATGGGCACTAGATTAGTTTCACAGGCTGGTGCAACATCTAGGGCAGAGGGGCCTGTACTACGCTGTAATGTTCTTTGTTCTATGGAAACAGACCCTTCGGTCCAACCCATCCATATCAACCAGATATGCTAAATTAATCTAATCCCATTTGCCTGTAAACCTTTCCTATTCATGTACCCTTACAGATGCCTTTTGTTATGGACTAAGCCAGACCACTCAGAACATTCTTAAGCAGGCAGCTCAGACCATAACTTTGCAATTTGTTTCGGTAAGTGTACAGTGATAATAACCTGGATAAAGTTAGCTAGGGTGACTACTAGATTTTAAAAAAGACAAGAATTGATTCACAAAATAACACAATGACACACAAGCAACAGAATAAAGAAGCTGAAAATGTGTTGCTGGAAAAGCGCAGCAGGTCAGGCAGCATCCAGGGAACAGGAGAATCGACGTTTCGGGCAGAAGCCCTTCTTCAGGAATGAGGAAAGTTTGTCCAGCAGGCTAAGATAAAAGGTAGGGAGGAGGGACTTGGGGGAGGGGCGTCGGAAATGTGATAGGTGGAAAGAGGTCAAGGTGAGGGTGATAAGTCAGACTGGGGTGGGGGCGGAGAGGTCAGGAAGAAGATTGCAGGTTAGGAAGGCGGTACTGAATTCAATGGATTTGACTGAGACAAGGTGGGAGGAGGGGAAATGAGGAAACTGGTGAAATCCGAGTTCATCCCTTGTGGTTGGAGGGTTCCTAGGCGGAAGATGAGGCGCTCTTCCTCCAACCGTCGTGTTGTGGTCTGGTGATGGAGGAGTCCAAAGACCTGCATATTCTTGGTGGAGTGGGAGGGGGAGTTGAAGTGTTGAGCCACAGGGTGGTTGGGTTGGTTGGTCCGGGTGTCCCAGAGGTGTTCTCTGAAACGCTCCACAAGTAGCCGGCCTGTCTCCCCAAAATAGAGGAGGCCACATCGGGTGCAGAGGATGCAATAGATGATGTGTGTGGAGGTGCAGGTGAATCTGTGGCGGATATGG
This sequence comes from Chiloscyllium plagiosum, assembly GCF_037043375.1. Taxonomy (NCBI): domain Eukaryota; kingdom Metazoa; phylum Chordata; class Chondrichthyes; order Orectolobiformes; family Hemiscylliidae; genus Chiloscyllium; species Chiloscyllium plagiosum. Next base: position 71,389,393 of record NW_028270140.1, read on the forward strand.
AAGTTTCCTTTAGGGCCTTGGAGGGAGGTGAAGGGGGAGGTGTGGGCGCAAGTCTTGCACCTCCTGCGGTTGCAGGGGAAGGTACCGGGAGTGGAGGTTGGGTCTGACGAGGGAGTCACAGAGGGAGTGCTCTTTACGGAATGCTGTTAGGGGAGGGGAGGGGAATATATCCTTGGTGGTGGGGTCCGTTTGGAGGTGGCGGAAATGACGGCGGATGATGCGCTGTACATGGAGATTGGTGGGGTGGTAGGTGAGGACCAGTGGGGTTCTGTCCTGGTGGCGGTTGGAGGGGCGGGGCTCAAGGGCGGAGGAGCGGGAAGTGGAAGAGATGCAGTGGAGGGCATTGTTGACCACGTCGGGGGGGAAATTCCGTTCCTTGAAGAAGGAGGCCATCTGGGTTGTACGTTTTTGGAACTGGTCCTCCTGGGAGCAGATGCGGCGGAGTCGAAGGAATTGGGAGAATGGGATGGCGTTTTTACAGGGGGCAGGGTGGGAGGAGGTGTAGTCCAGGTAGCTGTGGGAGTCGGTCGGTTTGTAGTAGATGTCCGTGTTGATTCGGTCACCTGAGATAGAAATAGAAAGGTCGAGGAAGGGGAGGGAGGAATCTGAGACTGTCCAGGTGAATTTGAGGTAGGGGTGGAACCAACACCTACTTGCGGAGCGTTTCAGAGAACACCTCTAGGACACCCGGACCAACCAAGCCAACCACCCTGTGGCTCAACACTTCAACTCCCCCTCGCACTCCACCACGGATATGCAGGTCTTTGGACTCCTCCATCGCCAGACCACAACAACACGACGGTTGGAGGAAGAGTGCCTCATCTTCCGCCTAGGAATCCTCCAACCACAAGGGATGAACTCGGATTTCACCAGTTTCCTCATTTCCCCTCCCCCCACCTTGTCTCAATCAAATCCATCGAATTCAGCACCGCCTTCCTAACCTGCAATCTTCTTCCTGACCTCTCCGCCCCCACCCCATTCTGACCTATCACCCTCACCTTGACCTCCTTCCACCTATCGCATTTCTAATGCCCCTCCCCCAAGTCCCTCCTCCCTACCTTTTATCTTAGCCTGCTGGACAAACTTTCCTCATTCCTGAAGAAGGGCTTATGCCCGAAACGTCGATTCTCCTGTTCCTTGGATGCTGCCTGACCTGCTGCGCTTTTCCAGCAACACATTTTTAGCTCTGATCTCCAGCATCTGCAGACCTCACTTTCTCCTCAAAGAATAAAGAACCCCTACAGAACTCAGCCTATCCAACTAGACTTAATTATGTTGTTCTGAAGATAAACAACAGTCCCAAAAAGCAAACTCCCTTTAAAAAAACAGTATAAATGGAACACATATTTACAGGTTGAAGTTGAAGGGCAGAAAAGAGAGAGAGAGTTTCCACACAGCTCACTGTTGAACTTCCAACCAGCTCCAGACTGAATTAAATTGCTCAAGTCAGCTAGAGATTTGACCACTCCACTTTCATTATACAGGTCACTTCTAAACACACTTTCCTCATTCCTGAAGAAGGGCTTATGCCTGAAACGTCGATTCTCCTGTTCCTTGGATGCTGCCTGACCTGCTGCGCTTTTCTAGCAACACATTTTCAGCTCTGATCTCCAGCATCTGCAGTCCTCCCTTTCACTTCTAAAACATGACCACTATGGCCTGAAGTCTCATCTGTTTACAGATAAACAAAAGGCCTCTCAAAATTCTTTTCATCTCTGTACCAAACCAGACTGCTTGGAGCCCAGACCATGCTGAGAAAAGTCAAGGACAGCATATCTTTGAGCCAAGGAACAGCTTTTATATAAAAAAGGACCAGGTTTGTGACACCTCCCCCTTTAAAAAATAGAACCATCTGTACCAAAAGATGGCTTCATGTTTAACCTTTCAAAACCTGGTTAGTAGTCTAAACACACATATACACTATACTAGCTATAAACATGCAAACATGTACAACCACGTGCAAATCAGACCGCGGTACACGCACTATCGAATGCCTCCATATTTCATTCTAGCCTCGGTAACGCATCAGCAATCACGTTTTCGCGACCTGCCACATACACATTTGTCAAATTGAACGGCTGCAACAACAAGCTCCATCTAAACAGTCTGGCATTTTTGTCCTAAAGTTGTTCCACAAATGTCAATGGGTTGTGATTGTCTCAGATGCATTGCTGGTAATATAAACACTGAAACATTGTAATGCCAACACCAAGCTTAAAGTCTTTTTCTCCACCATTGCATATTTCTGTTGACGAATGTTCAACTTCCTGGAAAAATACCTGATTGGTCTTTCAATCCCCTCGTCATCCTCCTGCAGGAGCACTGCACCGACACCCACATCACTGGCACCGATAGCCAACTTGAAAGGCTTCATGTAATCTGGTGTGGTTAATACTGGGGCAGTGGTTAACACAGTTTTTAGGCTGTCAAATGCCTTTTGACAGTCTGCTGTCCACTGAAACTTCTTGCCTTTTTTAACAATTCGGTGAGTGAAGCAGCCACACTGCTAAGGTTTGGCATAAACGTTCGGTAAAATTCACTCAACCACGGTAACCATAGTACTACTTTTCTCATTGATGATGTGGGAAATTCCCCAATTACTTTTGTTTTCGCATCCCATGGAGCCATTTGTCCATGTCCAATAACATGGCCCAGGAAGATGACTTGGGCTTTGGTAAATTCACTTTTAGCTAGATTTACCACCAAGCCTGCCGTCCGAAGTCGATCGAACAAGTCCAATAAATGCTATAAATGTTCCTTCCATGAGTGACTAAAAATCACCAGGTCATTAATATACACCATGCAACTGGGTAATCTGGCAATGACCTTAATAGTCAGTCTCTGAAACGTGGCTGGAGCATTTTTCACATCAAGTGGCATGATTGAACTGATAGAGTCCATTTGGCGTAACAAAAGTCAAAATTGCCTTTGCTCTCTCTGACAGAGGTATGTGCCAGTAGCCTCTAAGCAAGTCCAACTTTGAAATGTAAGTTGTTTATCCCACTTTTTCGATACAGTCCTCCAACTGTAGAATTTTTATGCATCAGTTTTTGTAACGGCGTTGACTTTGTGATAGTCCACACTTAACTGTTGGGTACCATCTGGCTTTGGCACCATGACTATGGTTGAGCTCCAGTCACTATAACATACTTTGATTATGCCATCTTGGAGCATGCGCTTTATCTCCTTCTGAATCTGTGCCAACTTTAGAGGGTTATGCCGGTAAGGGTGTTCCTTAATCGGAACATCATCTCCTATGTCTACATCATGCACAATTAGGTTGGTACTTCCCAGTTTATTTCCGCATATCTCCCATGTGATAGTAATAACTCTTTCGGGTCATTTCAATTTTTTTGTGGAAGGTAACTCAATAATTTATCCCAATTTTTGACAACTTCCTCATTGTCCAATTTGAGTTGAGGAATGTCCAATTCAGAATCCTCTGGACTTGCTTCTTCCTTCTGTACTGTAATCATTAATACCTTCTCCTCTTGCTTTCCTTCCCTATCAAAATACCTTTTGAGCATATTCACTTGACACTCGGTGAGATTTCTTCCTTTCTGGAGTCCATATCAAGTAGTTCACCTCACTCAATTTCTCTTCAATTTGATACGGTCCACTAAACCTTGCTTTTTTTAAAAATATATTTTTATTGAAAAAATAGATTTTTTAATAATACAAGTACAAAACAATACAATTCAAAACAGTACAAAAAAAATCCAAGTAAAAAATAATCCCAACCCACCCTCATGTACAAACCTTGCTTTTAAAGGCTCACCTATTACTGGAAGTAACCCCCATTGCAAAATTGTGAATTTTTTTTTTAGATTAGATTAGATTAGATTAGATTAGATTAGATTACAGTGTGGAAACAGGCCCTTCGGCCCAACAAGTCCACACCGACCCGCCGAAGCGAAACCCACCCATACCCCTACATTTACCCCTTACCTAACACTACGGGCAATTTAGCATGGCCAATTCACCTGACCCTGCACATCTTTTGGACTGTGGGAGGAAACCGGAGCACCCGGAGGAAACCCACGCAGACACGGGGAGAACGTGCAAACTCCACACAGTCAGTCGCCTGAGGCGGGAATTGAACCCGGGTCTCAGGCGCTGTGAGGCAGCAGTGCTAACCACTGTGCCACCGTGCCGCCCAATTTGTGATGTCTTATCTGCTTCCTGTTCCATTTTATGCTGTGATACTTTTAAATGCTGTCTAGCCAACTCTCCAGCTCTATTTTATCTATCTCTAAAATTTGGCACATAGTCCAAATGGGTGGTCTCTGAATTCTGACTTATTAATTTCTCCTCAATCAATTTAAACGTCCTCTTACTTCAAGCCCCAAAATTAATTCAAATGGACTGAATTTGGTCGATTCATTTGGTGCATCTTTGATCACAAAAAGTACATATGGAAATCCCTTATCGTAATCATATGGATAATCCTGACCATACATGGTCTTTAGTGTTTGATGCCATCTCTCTAGTGCTCCCTGTTATTCCAGATGGTATGCAGTAGATTTGAATTGCTTTATTCCCAAGTTATCTATAACCTCCTTGAATAGTTTGGATGTGAAGTTTGATCCTTGATCTATTGGTAGTCCATTTCTAGTAAAAAAATTAATTCTTCAACAACCCTTTTAACTGTGATGGTGTGTAGTGCCTCTGGAAATCTAGTCGATACTTTCATTATTGTTAATAAATACTTATTCCTACTTTTTGTTTGAGGTAGGGGACCGACACAATCAATCAAGACTCTTGTGAAAGGTTCCTCAAATGCTGGAATAGGTATTAAAGGTACAGGTTTTATTATTGCTTGTGGTTTTCCAATTAGCTGACATGTATGACATGTCGGGCAAAATTCAACTACATCCTTTTGTAGTCCAGGCCAGTAAAAATGTTTTTATATTTTAGCCTGTGTTTTTCTCAATCCTAAATGACCTCCAAGTAGTAGCTGTTGTGCTACTCGCAGCACCTCCCTTCTATACCCTTCTGGCAAAGCAATTTGATGAATCTCTGCCTATTTCTCATCTGCTTAAGTGTGTGATGGTCTCCATTTCCTCATTAAGACATAATTTGTTAAGTCATAACACACTGGAATGTATTGACTTTCTTTCTCTGTAAATGCCTTTTGATATAACTGTTCTAACTCCTCATTTTTCTGCTGTAATTCAATCAGCTTAGCCGAACTAAAGATACTGGCATGTTTACCTAATTGTTCCTTCTCTGTTCCACTTATCTGATCAAAGAAAGTTTTAGATAACACTATGTCAGCTTCCTTATCTTTGTGTTTTGATCTCTCCTGCTTCAACTTGTGCCTCTGTGATCTTGTGACCACACAATCAGGGTAAATTCCAGGATAAACATTCTCCAGGTCATCAGTTGCCTGCGTCTCCACTGGCATTTCAACTAGAGTAGGCAGCATGCCTACCAGTGAATCAGCTATATCATTTGCAAGGACATATTATATTCCTGGAGCTGAGAGTTCGTCCAGTACTCCTACCACAAATTCTCCACTCTTCTCTGGACTCTGTAATGTCACTTTACATAATTGAACACTTTTTGTCTCACCATGAATTCCTGTAATCAGTACCTTTTCTGACAATAGTCCCTCAGGAGTGCACATCTGCTCCTCCTTCAGCATTACAGACTGAGAGGATCCTGTGTCCCTTAATATTGTAACCTCCTTATGTGTTACTCCTGGCCTATGTGAATAAGCTTTACCCTTGCATGCATATTTTTTAAGCAGATCTGGCACTTCCTCCTCAACCAACCTCTAATTATCTTGTACACTCTGAGGCAGTTGTCTAACTTCCCTTGTGTATTTTGTTACTAGTCCAACAAAACTCCCAGGCTTGTCCAGTTTTCCTACAGCTGGCTTTTCCCTCGCCCACCAACACTGTGATTTCGTGTGGTCTACTTTATTACAATGAAAACACCAAAGCTTTTTAACTTCTTTGTCCCCCTCAAGGGTTTCGTTTTTACCCTGTGGTAAGTTATCCTTATGATCTTCACTGAGATCTACCTTTCCCTTTCCATGTGAGGATTTCTCTTTGCCCAATTTATGTCCCTCATGGACTGAAATTAATTCTGGAAGCCAAACCATGTTTTATGGACCAGCTCATAATCATCAGCCACTTCAGCTGCGAACCTTGCTGTTTTAAGTTTCTGCTCTTCCACATGAGTTTGCACTACCTCAGGCAGTAAATTTTTGAATTCTTCCAAAATAATTACCTCTCTTAGAGCATCATAGGTTTGCTTGATTTTTAAAGCTCTTATCCATCTATTGAAATTACTCTGGTTGATCCTTTCAAACTCAATATTTGTTTGACCAGGATCCCCCCTTAGACTCCTGAAATGTTGTCTATAAGCTTCTGGTACAAGCTCATATGCACTTCAAATGGCTTTTTTCACTTCCTCATACTCACTAAATACCTCCTCTGATAGTGATATGAATACCTCAGTAGCCCGACCTACAAGTTTCATTTGGATCAACAAAACCCGCATTGCCACTGGCCACTGCATTTGTTTAGCTACCTTTTCAAATGTAATGAAAAAGGCTTCCACATGCTTTTCATCAAATTTAGGCGATGCTTGAACATACTTAAACAGTTTCTGACTGGGCTTCTGACCACCATGGCCTTGCTCTCCTCACTCTCTTCCTCACTAAGCCTACCCTCAGCCTTTAACTCCAGCCTTTTAAGCTGCCTTTCCTTTTCAAGTGTTAGTTTTGAAGTTCAAAAGCTCTCTCTTTTTCCTGTTCTGTTCTCTCTTTTTCCCTCTCTTCTGCTTCTAATCATAATTCAAACTGTTTCACTTCTATTGACCTTTCCTTACCTCTCACCTCTAACTCAAACTGCTTCATTTGCAATTGAATTCTTGTCATCTCTATAGATTCTGATGGTTTCCCCAAAAAATACTGAGCTACTGCTGTAATTATCTCTCCTTTCCTCACAAAAGCAGACAGTTTCAATTCCAGCTTCTCTGCTAATTCTTGCAACTTGGTCTTTTGTAAAACTTGTAAAATCACCACTTCCAGAAAACTTTTAGTGACTGAAAGAGCCATTCCCATCCCGAGCTTTGTCTACCCAACCAACCAACACCTGAAATAAAGATACTAGCATCTACCACTCACTGTCTACAATCCCACAAATAGTCCCCAGTCTGTTATGGACTAAGCCAAACCGCTCAAAACATTCTTAAGCAGGCAGCCCAGACTATGTATCAAGCACTAGGAAGGAAATTGAAGAACAGGTTCTCGAGGGTCATAATCTCTGGATTACTGCCCAAGCCATGTGCTAATTGACATAGGGATAGGAAAGTTAGGGAAGTAAGCATGTAGCTAAAGATTAGTGTGGAAAAGAGGGATTTCATTTCATGGCACATTGGCATCAGTTTTGGAACTGGGGGGTCTGTACCGATGGGACGGTGTCCACCTGAACCAATCTGGAACCAGTGTTCTAGTCAAAAGGATACATAGGGTGGTCACTAGGATTTTAAACTTTTAGTCAGGAGAAAGGGAAAGCAACAGGGAGTATGGAGTCAAGTAGAAAGATAAGCAGCAGGTTAGCATGTGTGCAGGGTTTAAGTTCAAGGCAGACTAGGAATGAAGCAAAAAGGAAGGATAACTTTAGCATTAAGGCGCTTTACCTGAATGCTCATAGTATTTGTAACAAAGTAGATGAATAAACAGCAAAAATCATCGTGAATGATTATGATGTGGTAGGCATTACAGAGACATGGTTGCAGAGGGTTCAGGACTGGCAGTTGAACATACAAAGATTTACAACTTATTGAAAAGACAGTGAGGTGGGCAGAGGGGGTGGGGTTACCTTGTTAGTTAAGAATGAGATTAAATCTATGGCACTGAATGACATAAGGTCAGATGATGTGGAGTCTTTGTGGGTGGAGTTCAGGAACCACAAAGGCAAAAGGAAACATAATGGAAGTTATGCACAGACCTCCAAGCAGTGGTCAGAACCAGGGGCGCAAGATGTACCAGGAAATAGATAGGGCATGTCAGAAAGGCAAGGTCATGGTGATCATGGGGGACTTCAATATGCAAATGGACTGGGTGAATAATGTTGCCGATGGATCCAAAAAAAGGGAATTCATGGAATGCTTACAGGATGGCTTTATGGAACAGCTTGAGATGGAGCCCACAAGGGAGCAGGCTATTCTGGATTTAGTGTTATATAATGAGTCAGACTTTATAAAAGATGTTAAAGTAAGGGAACACTTAGGAGGCAGTGATTATAATATGGTAGAGTTTAGTCTGCAGTTTGAAAAAGAGAAAGCAACGTCGGGTGTAATGGTGTTACAGTTAAATAAAGGTATTTACAGGGGCATGAGAGAGGAACTGACGGAAATTGACTGGAACAGAGCCTAGTGGGGAAGACAGTAGAACAACAATGGCAGGAGTTTCTGGATGTAGTTGAGGACACAGTACAGAGGTTCATCCCAAAGGAAAGAAAGATTATCCAGGGTGGGGGGCAAGGGGATTAAATAGCCATGGCTGACAATGCAAGTCAGGAAATGTTTCAAAGAAAGAGAGAGAGCCTATAAAGTGGCCAAGAGCACTGGGAATCAGAAGATTGGGAAGAGTAACAAAGAGAGAAATAAGGAAGGGAAGGATCAAATAAGAAGGTAAGCTAGCCAGTAATATTAGAAATGATAGTGCAAGTTTCCTTCAATACATAGGAAACACACGAGAGGCAAAAGTAGAAATTGGGCTGTTCCAAACTGATGCAGGAAGGCTAGTGATGGGAGATAAGGAAACAGCTGAAGAACTTAATAAGTACTTTGTGTCAGTCTTTACAGTGGAAGACATGAGTAATATCCCAACAAATGAGGGGAAAGTCAGGGGGTAGTGTAGAGTATGGTAGCCATAACAAAAAAGAAAGTACTAGAAAAGCTAAAAGGTCTGAAAATTGATAAATCTCCTGGCCCCGATTGGCTATATCCTAGAGTTCTGAGGGAAGTGGCTGAGGATTTGGTTGTGATCTTTCAAAAATCACTGGGGTCAGGGAAAGTCCCAGATGATTGAAAAATCGCTGTTGTAACCCCCTTGTTCAACAAAAGATCAAGACAAAAGATGGAAAATTGTAGGCCGATTAGCCTAACCTCAGTTTGTAGGAAAAGTTCTAAAATCCATTGGTAAGGATGAAATTTCTAAATTCTTGGAAGTGCAGGGTTGGATTAGAACATGTCAACATGGATTTATTAAGGGGAAGTCATGCCTGACAAACCTGTTAGAATTCTTTGAAAAGGTAACAAGTAGGTTAGACCAGGGAACCGAGTGGATGTTATCTATCTAGACTTCCAAAGGCCCTTGATAAGGTGCTCATGGGAGGCTGCTGAGTAAGGTGAGGGCCCATAGTGTTCAAGGTAAGGCTACTGGCATGGATTGGGGATTGGCTGTCTGAAGAAGGCAGAGAGTAGGGATAAAAGGTTATTTTTCGGAATGGCAGCTAGTGACAAGTGGTGTCCCACAGGATTCATTGTTGGGGCCACAGCTGTTCGCTTTGTATATTAATGATCTGGATGAAGGGACTGGGGGAATTCTGACGAAGTTCACCAATGATACGAAGTTAGGCGGACAGGCAGGTAGTTCTGAGGAGACGGGGAGGCTGCAGATTTAGACAGTTTAGAGGAGTGGTCCAGGAAATGGCTGATGAAATTCAACGTGAGCAAATGCAAGGTTTTGCACTTTGGAAAAAAAATACAGACATGGATTATTTTCTAAATGGTGTACAAAGGAATTTGGGGGTGCTAGTCCAGGATTCTCTAAGGATTGACTTGCAGGTTGAGTCCATGGTGGTTAAGAAAGCAAATGTAATGTTGTCATTTATCTCAAGAGGGTTGGAATATAAAAGTAGTGATGTGCTCCTGAGACTTTATAAAGCTCTAGTTCAGCCTCATTTAGAGTACTGTGTCTAATTTTGGGCCCCACACATCAGGAAGGACAAACTGGCACTGGAGCGTGTCCCGTGGAGATTCACACAGATGATCCCTGAAATGGTAGGCCTAACATACGATGAACTGCTGAGGATCCTGGGATTGTATTCATTAGAGTTTAGAAGGTTGAGGGGAGATCTAATTGAAACGTACAAGATAATGCATGGCTTAGAAAGGGTGGATGCTGGGAATTTGTTTCTGTTCAGTGGGGAGACTAGGACCTGTGGGCACAGACTTAGAATTAGAGGGGGTCAATTTAGAACAGAAATGAGGAGAGATTTCTTCAGCCAGAGAGTTGGGCCTGTGGAATTATTGCCACGGAGCACAGTGGAGGCCGGGCCGTTAAATGTCTTCGAGGCAGAGATTGATTAATTCTTAATCTCGTAAGGAATTAAGGGTAACAGGGAGTGTGCTGTTAAGTAGTGTTGAAATACCCATCAACCATTATTGAATGGTGGAGTGGACTTGATGGGCCGAATGACCTTACTTCCACTCCTATGTCTTATGGTCTTATAACTTTGCAATTTGTTTTGGTAAATGTACAGTGAAAATTACCCGGAGTAAGTTAGCTTGGTTGACTACTAGATTTTAAACTAGACAAAAATTGATTCACCAAATAATATAATGAAACACAAAGAACAGAATAAAGAACCCCTATAACTATGTTGTTCTGAATACACACAACAGTCCCAATAAGCAAACTCCCTTTAAAAACCAGTATAAATGGAACACATGCTTACAGGTTGAATTGAAGGGCAGAAAAGAGAGAGAAAGTTCCACACAGCTCCCTGTTGAACCTCCAACCAGTTCCAGAGTGATTGAAATTGCTCAGCTCAGCTAGAGAGTTGACCACTCCCCTTTCATTATACAGGTCACTTCTAAAACATGACCACTTTGGCCTGAAGTCTCATCTGTTTACATATAAACAAAAGGCCTTTCAAAATCCTTTTCATCTCTGTACTAAACCAGACTGATCGGAGCATGGCCCGGTTTATTACTCCAATGAAAAAAAATCAAGGATAGAGTATCCTTGAGCCAAGGAACAGCTTTTAGAAAAAAAAGAACTAGCTTTGTGACACTTTTAAATGCTGTAATTGTACTTGCCTCCATCGCTTCCCCTGGCAGCTCATTCCATAAATGCATCACCCTCTGCATGAAAAAGCTGATCCTCAGGTCCCTTTTAAATCGTTTCCCTCTCATCCCAAAACCAATGCCGTCTAGTTGTGGACTCCGCCAACCCAGGGAAAAGACCTTATCTAGTTACCCTATCTGTGCTCCTCATGATTTTATAAAACATTATTAGATCATCCCTCAGCCTCCGACGCTCCAGGAACATAGCCCTAGCCTATTCAGCCTCTCCTTATAGCTTAGACCCTCCAGCCCAGGCAACATCCTTATGAATCTTTTCTGAAGAGTCCAGGTTATGTGCATTAGCCATGGAAGTGCATGGTTACGGTGATAGAGTATAGGGATAGATCTGAATGGAATGCTATTCGGAGGGTTGGTGCTGACTCGTTGGGCCAAATGGCTTGTTTCCACATTGTAGGGATTCTATGGAGAGAATACCATGTGATGGGATGGGGTGAAGAAAGTCAAGGAAACCTTTGAGGTTCCCATGTGTCTAATGCTCTTGACCATCTATGGCACCGTTTTTTGGCCTTGAAGTTGCAGACAAAGACACCTTAGCAAGTTGTTATAGTACATCTTGTGCATGGCACACAATATAGCTATGTTCACTAATGATGGGGGAATGAATACTTGAGGTGGTAGATTGGTTGACAATCAAGGGGATTCACTTCTCCTGAATGGTGCTGAGCTTCTTGATTGTTGTTGGAAATGCATTCGTCCAGATAAGTATTCCATCGCATGTCTGACTGCAATTATTACGACTCCCAGCTGATGGTGCTTCTGGAAAATCAGATCCCAAGATGAAATTTGGCCTGTAAATCAATTTTTCTTTTTGTTTTTGTTGTTAACGTTGTGTTCTGTCACTGAAATATAGTCATGCAAGCCTGCTGAATTCCTTTAGCAATGGAACAAAAGTTATTTGTACCTGAGTTGAAAATAAATTATTTGGATGTGAGCATAAGAGGTGTAATTAGTAAATTTGCAGATGACACCAAAATTGAAGGTGTAGTGGACAGCGAAGAAGGTTACCTCAGTGTACAATGGGATCTTGATCAGATGGGCCAATGGGCTGAGGGGTGGAAGATGGAATTTAATTTAGATAAATGCGAGATTCTGCATTTTGGAAAAACAAATCTTAGCAGGACTTATGCACTTAATGGTAAGGTCCTAGGGAGTTTTACTGAACAAAGAGACCTTGGAGTGCAGGTTCATCGTTCCTTGAAAGTAAAGTCACAGGTAGATAGGATAGTGAAGAAGGCCTTTGGTATGCTTTCCTTTATTGGTGAGAGTATTGAGTATAGGAGTTGGGAGGTCATGTTGCAGCTGTACAGGACATTGGTTAGGTCACTTTTGGAATATTGAGTGCAATTCTGGTCTCCTTCCTATCGGAAGGATGTTGTGAAACTTGAAAGGGTTCAAAAAATGTTTACAAGGTGGTTCCAGAGGAAGTGGTGGAGGCTGGTGCAATTGTGTCATTTAAAAGGCATCTGGATGTGTACAGGAAGGGTTTAGAGGGATATGGGCCAAGTGCTGGCAAATGGGACTAGATTAGGTTAAGATATCTGGTTGTCATGGATGAGTTGGTCTGAAGGGTCTGTTTCTATGCTCTATATCTCTATGACTCTCTGACTCTATAAATAAACAAATAAAGCTACATGGTTACAGAAGACATTTTAGAAAAATATTACACTGCACAACAAAATAAAGAGTTGTTGTAGAAAGCGAGGACTGGAGATGAGGAGGTTGGACAGTTCATCAACTTATGAACACCTTCCACCCTGATCTCAAGTCCACCTGGACCATCGTGTGCACCTCCCTCCCCTTCTTGGACCTATCTGTCTCCAGGTCCGGCGACCGACTCAACACAGACATCTACTTCAAACCCACCAACTCCCACACCTACCTGGATTACACACCCCCAACAACCCCTCCTGTAAAAATGCTATCCCTTACTCCCAATTCCTCTGCCTCCACTGTATCTGCTCCCAGGAGGAGCAATTCCATTCCAGAACATCCCAGATGGCCTCCTATTTCAAGGACCACAATTTTCCCCTCCTGCGCATTTCCTTCACTTGCCACACCTCCGCCATTGAACCCCACCCCTCCAATTACAACAAGGATAGAACTCCCGGTCCTCACCTTCCACCGCACCACTCTCAGGATATGATTTAGAGATGCCGGTGTTGGACTGGGGTGTACAAAGTGAAAAATCACACAACACCAGGTTATAGGCCAACAGGTTTAATTGGAAGCACACTAGCTTTCGGAGCGACGCTCCTTCATCAGGTGATTGTGGAGGGCTCGATCGTAACACAGAATTTATAGCAAAAATTTGCAGTGTGATGTAACTGAAATTATACATTGAAAAATTGATTGTCTGTTAAGCCTTTCATCTGTTAGAATACAGTGATAGTTTCTATTCTTTCATGTGTAAATCACAAATCCTTTTTTGAAAAAAGTTGCATTCTCGGGTTAGCTGTTAACAATGGTGGTAGCTAGACAATATGTTGAAGATGTTAGCCCCCTGTGTTCTCTGTCTATGACCTGATGTTTAGATTGATTCTAATCTTCTGCCATTTCCGCCAACTACAGTCAGACCCCACCACCAGAGATATATTTCCCTCCCCACCCCAATTTGCGTTCAGTAGCGACCATTCCCTCCATGGCACCCTCGTTAGGTCCATGCCCCCCCCCGCCACAAACCCACCCTCCACTCCCGGCACCTTCCCTTGTCACCACAAGAAGTGTGAAACCTGTACCTACACTGATCCCCTTACCTCCATCCAAGGCCCCAAAGGATCCTTCCACATCCGGCAGAGATTTTCCTGTACCTCCAAATACCTCATCTACTGTGTCCGTTGCTTTTGATGTGGTCTCCTCCACATTGAGGAGATAGGACGCTAGCTTTCGGAACATTTCAAAGAACGTCTCCAGGACGCATGCATCAAACAACCGCACTGCCCTGTGACCGACTACTTCAACTTCCCCTCCCACTTCGCCAAGAACATACAAGTTCTGGGCCTCCTCTGCCACCAAATCTTAGTCATCTGCTGCACGGAGGAAGAACGCCTCATCTTCTGCCTTGGAACCCTCCAACCACATGGCATGAATGTTAATTTCACCAGTTTCCTTATCTCTCCTTTCCCACCCCATCCCAGATCCAATTCTCCAACTCAGCATCACCATCTTGAACTGTCCTATCTGTCCATCTTTCTTTCTACCTATCAGCTCCACATTCCGCTCTGACCTATCACCGTTACCTCCAACTACTTCTACCTATCGCCTTCCAAGCTACCTTCCCTCCAGCCCCCCTCCCTATTTATCACTCAGCTCCCTTTCCCCACCCCACATTCCTGATGAAGAGCTTATGCCCGAAAAGTTGACTCTCCTGCTCCTCAGATGCTGCCTGACTGGCTGTATTTTTCCAGCGCCACACGTTTTGACTCTGATTTCCAGCATCTGCAGTTTTCACTTTCTTCAACAACTCTAACAACATCAGCTTTTTCAGTTCTAATAAACTGCAGATTCCCATTTAAACTCCTCTGGTTTGTAAATTTCAAGTACTATCCTTGCACAGAGATGACTGTTTTCGCAGAACTATCATATACTCTTCTAAGGAAAGAAACATAAACTTTGTTTCTGACTCAATCAGGTCTCCTCCAAACTGCCTGAAAAAATTCAATCTCTGGTTTTCAAAATTACATCAATTCTTGATTATTCTGAACTGAGAACAAAGCAATGGCCATCAATAGTTACTCAGCTTGTCATAAACCATCACAAAATGAGTAATTTTCCAGAGTCTGTTTCTCTTTCTAGCTCTGCTTCTTGAATAAAAAGGCAAGATAATGGGTTTTATTCATTGTTGGAGCTGCACTTGTTCAGGCAAGCATATTTGACCGCATTCCTGACATGTGCCTTGTAAGTGGTGGAAACATTCCCTGGCTTTGGGGAAGAATTTGCATGGAAAAATTTGCAAAAATTGCTTATTTGCAAGCATTGGCATCCATGTGAAACTAGATAGTGAAGTCCCAACATGAAAGTTACAATGGTTACCTGTTGACTTCGGCTTGCAATTGCTACTCCCTACATCCATCTTAAACAGTCATGGCCAGCATCTCTGAGCATGCTCCATGGGCAGCAATAACCTCCACCCATTGAGTCTAAACATTGGCACTGGACATGTACATCCTTCACTGCACCTCATGGCACAGCTTTGATTCATTTGCAATATGGTTCTGCACTTTAGTATTGTACTTTGGAGCATATAAACACCTATCATTGTAACATTGTTGACAGAATATATTGCATGAAGGGACAAGTGAAATCTGACCAGAATGCATCTCAGGGCCCCTCATTTTCTCTTTTAGTGGTGATTCACTTTGCCTCTATTTTAATGCCTGGCAGCATCTCTACCAGGTCTTGCTGTGGTAGGGAGGTCACCGAAGTTGAATCTAGTGATTGGGGGCAGTTTGCTGGGACACAGACGGGATAATATTTGAGGGGGAAACTCAGCATATAAATAGGGGAGACGATAGTAGATTGGACGAAGGGAGGGGATCATCGAGAGTTGCATTCACCTTAACCTTAACAGGAGACAGTCCTGCATACTGTTTGGCAGAATTAACCTGTTAGGCTGAGGCTTGGTGTAATGTTGAGAGATGGAGTCATAATTCAAAGAATTGAGGGGAACACTTGGAAGTTCAGAACTGTTGTTAGATTTCACCTGAACTATTTAATTTAAAGCCCTATCATGATACCGACATGGATATTTTGTTCACCTCAGGCAGGAATTCTGGACTGTTTCCTTATATTCATTCTGGATTAGTGGTGCTGGAAGAGCACAGCAGTTCAGGCAGCATCCGAGGAACAGTAAAATCGCGTTTCGGGCAAAAGCCCTTCATCAGGTATTCTTGATGAAGGGCTTTTGCCCGAAACATCGATTTTACTGTTCCTCGGATGCTGCCTGAACTGCTATGCCCTTCCAGCACCACTAATCCAGAATCTGGTTTCCAGCATCTGCAGTCATTGTTTTTACCTCCTTATATTCATTGCCTTGTCCAGATTGAAACCATCTGTAAATCTAAACAATTTGCACTGAGTTTCAGAATCGAGTCATTAAGGTAGTGTCAAAGACGTAATGGTTTCAACACTGTTCCCTGGTATCAGCCCACCCTGATATTATCTTGTTAGCTAGTATTGTTTTTCTGTCCTTTAAACAGTTCTTATCCTGACTCGAATTTTACTTTTGATTCCCCTAGCTTTGAGCATCATTCAACCTTCAATATGAAGATTTTTTTCAAATGTATTTGGAAGGTAAAAAAAATCAACATGACAGCATTACAATCAACATGGATTATCACTTCATCAAAATAATCAAAAACCTCATCAGATAGTAACTGTTTCTTCTCAAACTGTTTATTGTTGTTTGATGGATTGTGGGACAGATAATTCTCAAATCTATTTGCGGTGATTAATTCAAATATATTGCATGAAATTGACATAGAACAAATGGGATCAAATATGGGATTGTTCTAACTTCTACAAGTCAGGATCACACCCTGTATCCCATTTCTCATACTGAGAAACCACCTTCAACAGTTAACAGTGAGTCTCTTGAGTGCCCCAGTAATGCAAAACTGAACAAAATCAATTTGAAGCACAAAAGGAAGGAAACTGCAAATTTAGTTGATGCAAACCAGTCTATTTCAATCACAGGCTTGTTTGCCACTGCTCATATTGTCCTTGATCTGGGGAAATGCTAATTAAGCATGTGCACAGCTCTTTTTGCAGGACTCTGAGAGATTAATGTTTTTCAGCTTGATTTGGAGGGTTGTTTCTCATTAGCATTCTTTTAGCTCCAGTAGGCCTTTCAGTATTAATCTTAAGACTTGTTATCTTAATTTTCTGAATTAATTAGTCCCATTATCAAGCAATGTGCCTGATTTATTCTCTGCTGAAATGGAAGGTAAATTCTATTTGTACATTGCTATGGTAAATAGAAAAGGAAATAGGAGTGTCAAAAAAACAGAGAAAAAAAAAGCAAAAAAAATGTTCAGAAGGGTGGAATCATTGCCTTTCAACATCTCGAGAATCTATTAAAATTCTAATTGGAGCTCCTCCTGTGAACTGATCCATCCAGTTTATGCCTGAGTGTTTTTTTTTATATCCACATTAGGCCGTCCTCACCAATCAACATTATTATTACTGAGTGCTCAGTGCATTTACTTTGCTTTCAGAAACCGTCCTATTCCACCATCTGTTTTTTGTGAAACATCAGTGCAAATCCTCCTCATCTGTTTGTTTACACACCAGCTGCCCCCCAAATCCCAACTGCCTCACTTAATCAGGCAGGCAGCGATTAGGAACAGAGCTACAAATTGCTAAATAAAAACACAATTGTTTAATCTGCTTCCCAGGGCGAAAACTAAAGCTTTGTGTCTTCTGTCTGTTCTGTTGCGCACAATATGAGCCATTGGCAATTACGATAGTTGCCA
This sequence comes from Chiloscyllium plagiosum, assembly GCF_037043375.1. Classification (NCBI taxonomy): domain Eukaryota; kingdom Metazoa; phylum Chordata; class Chondrichthyes; order Orectolobiformes; family Hemiscylliidae; genus Chiloscyllium; species Chiloscyllium plagiosum. Next base: position 71,406,975 of record NW_028270140.1, read on the forward strand.
GAACACTCTTCAAATGTCCTGAAGATAGTGAATGCAAGACATGTTTGATTCAAGATTTACACTCATTTGCATAATGTTCCTCTTTTCAGTATAGTAACATACGTGTATAATTTAACTAATCAAGGTTGCCTCAGGGAATTATGTATTTATTATGGAATTCTACACTCCAATAAATTATCTAGGGATTCATAATAACAACCTGTCAGACATCATCCACTATTGGCCGTCTTTGCATAATTCCTGCAAAGACAAAATGATCAATCTACCGTCCCAAAATATGCGTGGTCCGATTTAATGCAAAGAATTTCCAACCTTGGTTGAAGCTTCAGTTCCACTGATGCTGACTGGTTTAACAGTTGGACTCCTGAAATTCCATTGTGCATTAAGTCATATTGTTGCATCAAGTAAACTCTGCATAAAATTCAAATGCTAATTAACAACTTACAGTGAGTGGAGATATTAAATATGAAATATCCTTTATGTTGTTACTTAATTTAAATACTATAACAGTATACACAGTGGAGAAGGGATAACATGGATTCTGGAACTTAGCACTGAGGCACAAAAGGCCAACTGCAGATGGATTCTTACCAAATACAAAAATGTCATAACCTTTTGTCCAAATCAGCCAAAAACCCATCATATACAAACTGCAATCTGGTAGCAATATCCTGTTAAATTGATCAGAAGCACTGTAACATTAACAAAGGAATTTTCTATTTTAGACACAGCAAAACAAAAAGCTACTTACTTCAATTCAACATAACTGGTATGATATAAGACAAGAATTTGATTACTTTCTTTCAGCAGGTACATTTTGGTCTGAAAAGCTAAAGAAAAGGCTAAGCCCCAGTAACAACTTAAAAACCTGACAAGAGTGGATCTCGTTTAGGTTAGATGTCTGACTTACATCAGTTGAAATTCTAACAGACGTAACTTAGTTATCCAACAAGTATGTTTCATTAGATATTTAGATATCTAATTATCTAAATAATTTAGATGACATTATTTATGTATACATAACATGGTGTGTGATGCTATAAAGTTTTGTTGCTTATTATCACGAACTATGTTATGATGCACAATTTTCACTCCATATTTCATTGAGCTGATGTTCTGAGGTAAATTTAGGCTGAATGCAGACAACTGGTGAGGGACCTACACCCCACAGCAGCTGTCATTTTAGTTCCAAATGATCTGTTCTAATGACGAGAGTTACCCTGGGGACTAAGGGCACACCAGGCGCAACATGGTGACTTCAATTATGTGCCACACTTTGATTTAGCTTGAATCTTGGTTCTGTCAAAGTAATGATTAAAGCTTTCATTTTAAAATATCCCCTTAGAACTGATAACCCCCTTCATGCAATATCAAAATGTGTTTAAGGATAAAATGCATTAACAGATATTTTGATACTGCTTTTCCATAAAATCAAATAAAAGTATGTTTAGTACTGGCCGCATCGATTGAGCGGACAATATTTTTTTCCTCCTGCCTGTTTCTCTCCTCTTCTTATGACCTACTCATTCTGGGGTACAGTTTCAGATGTTTGGCAACCAAGGGGACATTCATCCTGTGTAAATACTCAAGGTGAATTTTGAAAAAGGACACAGCAGAGGTTAATCCTGCCTTTGTCTGACAGATATGGATACAATGGGCTAGATTTTCAATCTGGAAATGGATAGTGAGAGTTGGATGATTCCCAGTCCACCTTGTGCACCTCCAGAAAAGTGCCTACAAAGGCAAAATTTTCATTTTGAGGCATGTGCCCATTATCCCGGAAACAGTGTGAAGGTAGTTGGGCTCTAAGGTGGACTGTTTAAAAGGCCTATGCCAGTTCTTTGTTATCACGAAGCTAACAATGCCCAAGCCTCACCCAAACACTTGCTGTGCTTGGCACTGATGTTATTTGAAAGGCTAACCAATTTGAGGTGAAATGCTTTTCAATGACTTCTTTTCCTGCTGGAGATAGCGGAAGTACAACATTTTGTGATAATGAAGGGATTTTACAAACATTTTTACTTTCCCAAAGAGTTATGTATATCTTGACAAAATGCTGAGAAGAGTTGGTTGTTTTTTGGAGGAATTCCTGCTTCAGTGATGAGGTTATATTTCCAGTCTAACTTGAATTATAGCACAACTTGGAAATCGAACACTGGTAGCAGAGGGTAGAGCTGTGTGGAGAGTGGGAGAGAAAGTGAGGTCTCTATAAGAGTACAACTCACTACAGGTCCTGTTGAAATACTTCTCCTATCTCCACTTCGGCCAGGACCACTATCTGATGTATTTGTGCTTCATCAAGTGACATTGTCAGCTCCTTTGAACCAACCTGCACAGGCCATCAATATTATTGTTCACCAAAATTTCTACACCAGTAGATCATTCACGATGGGAGCAAGAAGCAGTTGCACTACCTCACATTTTATCATCCAATGTTGGTATAGGGAGACGACAAGATAACTGTATAGAAGGAGAAGAAACTTCATGTAGATTTCAATGTCTTCTCTCTGAAGACATTGTAAGTAGGAGGGAGGAATTGTGGATTTAGCAGGCTGTTGATGCAATCAATGGCACAACAACTTGGATATTTACTTCCAGTCTATCCACTACTTCTGTAGCTAGTTCCTTTGGCCTGCTAGGATGCAATTAGATTAGATTCCCTACAGCGTGGAAACAGGCCCTTCAGCCCAACAAGTCCACACCAACCCTCCAAAAAGTAACCCACCCAGACCCATTTTCCCTCTGGCTAATGCACCTAGCACTATGGGCAATTTAGAGTGGCCAATTCACCTAGCCTGCACTTCTTTGGACAGTGGGAGGAAACTGGAGCACCCGGAGGAAACCAGTGCAGACATGGGGAGAATGTGCAAACTCCACACAGACAGTTGCCTGAGGCCAGAATCACACCTGGGTCCCTGGTGCTGTGAGGCAGCAGTGCTAACCACTGTGTCACCATGCTGCCCCAATATGTGGGTCTTACACATTAACAGGGAGATGTTCAATTCGCTTGCAGTTGGTGTGCAAATATGCCAAGATAATCCTTTTCATGAATACCTGCTGTGTTGGCAGCAATCAGAAAGTATCAATCAGCTAGTCCCACCACCTTTAATTCTCATGCCTGGCTACTGGGTACATGAGATGTCCACTCTACACCTTGCTATTGGTATTGATTCCCCTTTGCCACCCAACCACAAAGTACAGAACACTAATAATGAGAATCCTACAGCATAAAGTAAATAGTGGTGATGAAGCTATGATTCTGCTACCTGAACCACTCAGTGAAATGATTAGTTCCCAGGATCTGATTAGTTGTATCCTAGTCTGCTCAAGGAGCTAGCTACAGAAATAGTGGATGCATTGCTTGTAATCTTCCAAGAATCCTTAGATTCTGGAAAAGGCTCAGAGTATTGAAAATTATCCAATATAATACACTTCTTCAGAAATTGAGGTGGACAAAAAAACATTATCGGACAGTTAGCTTAATTTTCATTAGAAAATTATAAATATCCATTATACAGGATATAAAAGGATTTCTGAAAGATTTAGAAATTTATGGGGGGAAGCATAGTGACAAATTTATTAGAATTCTTTAATAAGCAAGATATATAAAGGGGGAACCAGTCGATGATATATAGTTGGCTATTTAATAAAATAAGAGCCCGGAGGGTTGTAGATAATATATTAGCATTGGGTAAAGAATTGCTAATTGAGATAGGGAAAGGGACAAAGGGGGCACTTTAAGGATGACAATTAGTGGAGTACCACAGTGATCAGGGCTGAGGCCACAATTACTAACAATGTACATTAACGAATTAGATGAAGGAAGAGAATGCATTATCACCAAGTTTGAAGATGACAGAAAAATAGATGGGAAGGCAAAAAAACGGTGAGGATGACATGAGGTGAGGGCAGTGAGAAATAGACGGGCTAAGTGTTTTGGCAAAAACATGGCAGATAGAATATGATGAAGGAAAATATGTGGTTATGGAATAGAGGAGGCGGATGTTATTTAAGTGAAGAAAAACTGCAGAAAGCTGCAGCACAGGGGAAGTTGGGAGTCTTCATGCTTGAATCACCAAAAGCTGGCCTTCTAGTTCAGTGGGAAATAAGAAAGACAAATGGAATGTTGGCATTTATTTCAAAGGAAATGGAGTATAAAAGTGGGAAAGTCTTGCTAAAATTATATAAGGTACTAGTTAGAATTTCTCTAGAATACCAGAACTGTTTTGGTCCTTTTATCTAAATGAAGATATACTGGCAGTGGAGACAGTGCAGTGAAGCTTTAGTAGGTTGATCATGGGTATGGAGGATGTCCTTGTGAGGACATGCTGATTGAGTTTGACCTGCACTTGTTGGAGTTTAGAAGAACTGTACAATGACTTTATTAAAACCTGTTAGATTTTTAGGGAGCTTTTGAATTTAAGTGCAACACAGGATTGGTAAAAAAAATCACAGAATTTTTACTGTGCAGAAGGAAGCCTTTCAGCTCATCGTGGCTCATCTGTTATCTAGAGCTGAAAAATGTGTTGCTGGAAAAGCGCAGCAGGTCAGGCAGCATCCAAAGAGCAGGAGAATCAATGTTTCGGGCATAAGCGCTCCTTGGATGCTGCCTGACCTGCTGCGCTTTTCCAGCAACACATTTTTCAGCTCTGATCTCCAGCATCTGCAGTCCTCACTTTCTCCTCATCTGTTGTCCAGTCCAGCTCTCTATCGAGTCCCAATCTCCTGCCTTTTCTAATATCCCTGCATACAATTACCATCCAAAAACAAAATCAAGTGCCCTCTCATATGCTTTAAGTGAACCTGCCTCTATCACATTTCCAAGCAGTACTTCCCACAGCTTAGCTACTCACTCTGAAAAAGTTTTTTCTCACACCACACTTTTTTCATTTCTTTAAATCTATGCCCTCTCGGTCTTGTAAAAGAAACAAATGAAACAGCTCACTCTATTCATTCTGTCCAGCTGCTTGATTTTGAAAATCTCAAACAGAGTTCATTTCAGTTTTCTTCTTCTCAGCAAGAACAATTCCAACTTCCTCAACCTGTCCTCATAACTGAAATACTTCTCATTCCTGGATTAATTCTACAAATCACCTCCGCACTCTTTCCAATGCTTTCACATCTTTTCTATAATGTGGTGTCCACAACTGCACACAACACTCAGCTAAGGTCTAACAAATGTCATTTATAAATTTAACATCATATTCCTTGCTCTTTCACTCTATGCTCCTATTAATTAAAGCTGAGAACACTGTATACTTTATTAACTACTTTTGCTACCTGACCTGCTACCTTCAATCATTGTATACATATACACCCGTGTCGATTTGTTACCTTATTTTGTACTGTCTTCCAATTTTCTTCTGACCAAAGTGCATCACCTCACTTAATCTAACAGAAGAAAATATAAAATAAATAATTTAATTTAGTGCTATATACATCTAAAACCAAGATATATAGTTATTTGTTTTGTCCTTTGCTCACTATGTTTCAGTGTGATAACTGTGGCTGTGCATTATTTGCCAATGCCTTAAAGTCTGGATTGAAGGTTGAGAGTGCTAGTCAAACAGAGTCCATTAAGTAGGTATCTGTGTGAGGTTGTGTAATATTTGGACTTGATTGACCTCATTTGAGAAAATGCTCTTTCAAAGAGGGGTGTTGTGTTGTTAAAGTGAGTTTTTAGTTTAAGAACACAGAAACACAGGAGTAGGTATTTTTTCCATTTATGATCCCCAAAAATCAATGTCCCTTGATCTGACTTTCAGCTCATTATTATTTTGCATGGTAATTATTTCCTTATCAACTTCATTTTGTAAATGAAATGCATGATGAATTTAATAAAACAAAGAACTGTGGATGCTGAAGATCTAAAACAAAAACAGAAATTGCTGCTGAAACTCAGTGGGTCTGGCAGCAACTGTGGGGAGAAAGCAGAGTTGAAGTTTTGAGTCCAGTGACTCTTTACCGGAAATAATAGATTCTTGGAAAACATGGTATTTATGGTAAAATCGGATTGAGGTGGGGTGGCGGAAGACATAAATGGAGAAATGGAGAGATGGAGCCCGAGAGTAATATAAAAAGGATAAGCAGACAAGGAGATTATTAATACTAATCCATGAAGAAGAGAAGCTAAATTAGTGATATTGTGGGCTCAGAGTGGTAAGCTATGTTGAAAGCAACTCATATAATATGATAATATGGCTCAGAGTGGATGAGAATCCATTGGTTGCTCTGAAAACAACCCATGTCATGACAGGTTCACAGTGTTGGGGGGTATTAGGTAAAACAACATTGAGGGCCAAAATCATGGTCCAAGATTATTGAACTCGATGTTGAGTCCTCGAGGCTGCAGGGCCCCCAAATGAAACCGGGATCCTGTTCTTTGAGCTTGTGCTGAGCCCCACTGAAGCACTGCAGCATGCCTGAGACAGAGCTGTTGGCCAGGGAACATGGTGCTGTGTTGAAGCGGCAGGCAACTGGAAGCACAGTCATTTTTGTAGACACAACGTAGGTGATCTGCAAAGTGATCGCCCAGTCGATGCTTCATCTCCCCATTGTGAGTGGTGAATACTAAATTGAGTGAAGTACAGTAAATCACTGCGAAGTGTGTGTGGAGTCTTGGATAATGAGGAGGGAGAAATTAAGCTGACAAATATTGCATCTTCTTCGATTTCATGGGAAGGTGCTGTGGAACTGTAGGTAGGTGGTGGGAGAGGCAGAGGAGTGGACCAGAGTGTCCTGGAGGGAACAGCCCCTATCGAAGGCTGACAAGGGAGGGGAGGGGAATATGTGTCTGGTGATATCTGTCCTGCTGGATGTGCCAGAAAAGGCAGCTAATGATCCTTTGGGTGGTGGGGTGGTAATTGAAGACAAAGGAAACCCTATTTGTTTTGTGGGAGGGGAGGGAAGGCGTGAGAATAGAAGTGCGGGTGATGAGACGGACACAACTAAGGGGACTGTCAACTACGATGCTGGAGAATCCTCATTTGTGGAAGAAAGTTGTCACTTCAGAGGACTCCCTTATGGAAGCTGGCATCAGCAGAACCAATGCCAATGACACTGAGAAACTGGGAGTACAGAATGGAGTCTTTACAAGAAGCAGGGTGTGCAGATGTATAGTCTAGGTGACTGTGGGAGTTGGGGTTGTTGTGATATTGGTTGGCAGTGTATCCCCAGAACTGGAAAGAGGAATGTTGAGGAAGGTAAGAGAAGAGTCAGAGATGGATAAGGTGAAGGTTAGAACAGGATGGAAATTAGAAGAAAAATTGATAAATGTTTCCAATTGTTCTCCTCGTATCTGCTTAGGTTTCCTCCGGTGCTTCCGTTTCCTCCCACAATCCAAAGATGTGGAGGTTAGGTGGATTGGCCATGCTAAATTGCCTATAGTATGCAGGCTAGGTGGGTTAGCCATGGGAAATGCAGGGTTATAGGGCGGGGTGGGGCGGGGGTGGTGGGGGTAGTTGAGATGCTCTTTGAAGTGTTGGTATGGGTTGAATGGCCTGCCTCTGCACTGGAAGGATTATATGATCATAGAGTTTTATAAAATCATAAGGGGCATAGATAAGGTGAAGAGCAAAGGTCTTTTCCTTAGGGTGGGGGTGTTCGAAACGAGGGAGCATACTTTTAAGGTGAGAAGAGAAAGATTTAAAAGGGGCCTGAGGAGCAATGTTTTCACACAGAGGGTGATTTGTATGCAGAATGAGCTGCCAGGTGAAGTGACAGATGTAGGTACAGTTACAACATTTAAAGGTCATTTGGATAAATATATGAAGAGGAAAGATTTAGAGGTATATAGGTCGCACACAGGCAAATGGGAGTAGTTTAGTTTGGGAAACTTGTACGGCATGGACAAGTTGGACTGATGTGTCTGTTTCTGTGCTGTACAATTCTATGACTCGATCTCCACGATGGAATTTGGTAGGCAACCCAATGAGTACTTGAAAGAATGGATCTGAGATAACTATAACAATTTATTTTGTCACATCTAATTCCTGAAATCGCCTGTTAAATCCTAACATTCTTAGGTGCGCTCAGTTTTCTGGGTGGGTGGAGCCATTTTTCTTTGTCTTTGATTTTTTTTCTGGTATTTTCTCCAGTCTTTGGAAGCACTGCAGCATTTTATATTTTAATTGGGAGAACCACAGACCTAGTTTCAATTTATCTACATTTACAACACTGATCATATCTGCTAAGTCTCTGTTCTCTCCCTGAAGTTCACAAATTACCTCATTTGATTTTGACATTATGTCTGTGAAGAACCTGAAATCAAGCATTCACAGCTCACTTCATTCTTGATGTCAGAAAAGGGATAATTTCAAAGAACAAAGAACAATTCAGAATAGGAACAGCTCCTTTATGAAAATATTTTGTGGTTGGTGTATATGTGAAAATATCTTATGTAGTTGAAATGTTGTCAAGTAATGTGAATGGGAATGTAATCTTAATCCTTAAATGTGTTGCAGTCTTTCAAACATGTACTCTTCTGCACAATAGATGCAAATACCACTCACAAGAATATTTATTCTTCTCAATAGGTCATGGTGGACAGTGATAGGTTTGTAATAGAGGAGAGGTATCGTGTCATGTGGGTTATATCAGTTTTTATTTCCCATCACTTTCACGGTGAATAATCCACCCATCCTTTACACCAAACATCATGCATGTTGTCAGTAGTAAATCTTGCTCAAGCTGCCTCTTGCTTTGTGCTTACTGAACTCAATGGATGGAATATTGTTATGCACTAATTGTGCAAGTCCGCAGTGGTGATTCACAGCATTGCAAAGTTGATGCTTACATTTATTATGGCAATTTGATTCCTCAAATTTTATGTTATTGACACCACACAGTGCTGCAAAGTTTGAGGATGATCATTATTCATGAATGTTCATGAAAATGAACATTTAAAAATGATGGCAAGCCACATTTATGATGCATTTTCTCAGGAGATCTGTTTATTCCCATTATACTACACCATGGCTAATTGGGTAATTGCACTGAGAATGTATTATATACTTGAAACCATGATGTTAAAAACCTGTATGTAAAAGACATCGGGAATAGTTTGCATCTTGGACATATATCAGAGCCTTGATAGCTTTTAAACCATAATATAATTCAATGAATTCTTTGTGAAATATTGATGGAATTTTCATTTCTGAGGCTAAGTGTTAAGGCAAGTGGAAAAACAGAAGAGACTTGTGAGTGGGTAAGTTAGCTTGTGTAATTGTATTCTTCGCAGCTCATTCAATATTCAGGTGTGGTTAATATGCCAAATGGCAGAAAATGGGCAGGCAGGAAGTTCTGAAAACTGCCAGGATCGATTAGATTCCTACATTGGGGCTCAATGTGAAAAAGTCACGAGTACATCATTTCACTCAGTGTCACTCAAACCATCCTCATCATTTTGTTAATGGTTCTACTATCTTTACCCTTGGAAAGGTTAACCTATGCAATCTAACATTATTGTCAGCTCAAACCTTCAACTGTAAGAAATTTCAGACCAGTAAAGGAACTAAGTCAGCTTCATGAGTTATAGACAGGGTCCTCAAATAAAATACCTTTTCCCTCAGGAGTTTTTAAATCAGGAAAATTATCTCAAGACAGAATAAACCTGCAGACATATTATAGCAGAAACAACTTGTGGAATCAATTAAAGATTTGAACAACATCGGCTCTTATGAGAAACCTGATGGAATCGTGAGAGAAGTCAGGCGAGGTCTGAGCAACTTGTTGTATTTTCCAACAGAGTTCCAGTTGTCAAGATGAGGTTCTCACTAGCACACAGAGAAATTCACTGCTTGTTAGCAGCCTCATTAACAATTAATCTTACCTCATTAAGATGCAGCTTCCAACTTTACCATGGAGAAATTAGACATTGACAATTCCCAATGTGAATATCAAGGCACACCGGAAACTAGCATTGATAGGTTGCTGAAAGGCTGCAATCATACTTGACACATAAAAAATGGTTGTGGTTGTTGGAGGTCAGTCATCTCAGCTTCAGGACATCTCTGCAGGAGTTCCTCAGGGTAGTGTCCTAGGCCCAACCATCTTCACTTGCATCATCAATGATCTTGCCTGCATCATAAAGTCAGAATTGAAGATGTTTGCAGTTGTTTGTACAATATTCAGCAACATTTGGGGCGGCACGGTGGCACAGTGGTTAGCACTGCTGCCTCACAGCGCCAGAGACCCGGGTTCAATTCCCGACTCAGGCGACTGACTGTGTGGAGTTTGCACATTCTCCGGGTGCTCCGGTTTCCTCCCACAGTCAAAAAGATGTGCAGGTTAGGTGAATTGGCCATGCTAAATTGCCCGTAGTGTTAGGTTAAAAGGGGTAAATGTAGGGGTATGGGTGGGTTCCGCTTCGGCGGGTCGGTGTGGACTTGTTGGGCCAAAGGGCCTGTTTCCACGCTGTAAGTAATCTAATCTAATCTAATCTAATTTGTAACTCCTCAAATACTGAAACAGACCATGACCAAATGCAAAAGATCTGGACAATATCCAGGCTTGAGCTCAAGTAACATTCATGCCACACAAATGCCAGACAATGATCATCTCCAATAAGAGACAATCTAACCACCGTCCTATGACATTGAATAGTGTTATCATCATTGAATTGCCCACTATCAACATTTTGGGGATTACCATAACCAGAAATGCAACTGGACTCATCACTTAAATATAGTGGCTGCAAGAGCAGGTCAGGGGTGAGGAATCCTGCAGCAAGTAACAATATCCTGACACATCTATAATGCACGAGTTGGGAGTGTGATGGAATACTCCCCATTTGTCTGGATGAGTGCAGCTCCAATAACACTCAAGAAGCTTGACACCATCCAAGTCAAAGCAATCCACTTGATTGGGACCATATTCGCAAACATCCAATCCTCCACTCAGTAGCAGCAGCATCTATAAATTGCACTGCAGAAATTCATCAAAGATCCTTGTGTAGTACATTCCCAATCCGCAACAATTTCCATCTAACAGGATAAAAAAAATCACACAACACCAGGTTAGAGTCCAACAGGTTTATTTGGAAGCACTAGCTTTCAGAGCACTGCTCCCTTATCAGGTGCTTGTAGAGTATATCTCCACAACCACCTGATGAAGGAGCAGTGCTCTGAAAGCTAGTGCTTCCAAATAAACCTGTTGGGCTATCACCTGACATTGTGTGATTTCTAACTTTGTACACCTAAGTCCAACGTTGGCATCTCCAAGTCACATCTAAAAGGACAAAGGCATTAGATACATAGGAACACCAACCCTGCAAGTTCTCCTCCAAACCATACACCATCCAGACTTCACTGTCACTGGGTCAAAATCCTGGAGTTCCCTCCCAAAGGGTTCAAAAACAGCTTCTTCCACCCTGTCTTTAGACTGCTGAATGGACATCTCTAATTTCAAACCGAATGTTGATCTTGTTTTTGTGCTGCCATAACTTTGTATGCCTCGGTCTATCAAAATACTCTGTGATCTGTATGTCCTTGTATGTTATGATGTGCCTGTACTGCATGCAAAACCAAACTTTTCACTGTACCTAGGTATATGTGACAACAATAGATCAAATCAAGTCTAAAGGAAATTATGGGTGAGCATAATACAAGCATGTGGACTGCAGCAGTTCAAGAAAGCAGTTCACTAAGAACAAAATCTCATAGCAAAAGCAACTAGGGACAGGCAATTAATGCTGACCAGCCAGCGATATCCATGTGCCAACCTGCTCACTAACCTGGCAGCATCTCAGGGCTGCTCACATGCTCTCTTGGTGCTCACTCATCTTGAGTCTACCTGGATGTCCATGACATCCCTGACTTTGCCTTACCTTTTCGCACTTTGCCCCTTAATTGGAGCTACCAGGCCCAAACTACTTCTGTATTACTTTGCTATTTAGGGCAGACATAAAGCTAGGATATTTGTCATAGAGTCATAGAGATGTCGAGTACAGAAACAGACCCCTTGGTCCAACTTGTCCATACTGACCAGAAATCCTAAGTTAATCTAGCCCCATTTGCCAGCATTTAGCCCATGTCCCTCTAAACTATTCCTATTCATGTACCACTCCAGATGCTGTTTAAATATTGTAGCTATACCAGCTTCCACCACTTCCTCTGGCAGCTCATTCCATACACGCACCACCCTCTGCATGAAAAAGTCGATTAAAACATTTTAATCAAGAGAACATACCTCAGTAAAACATATATTTAAAAAATCCTTACCCTATTTGCTATTGTAGATTTACAAAACAAAATTAAGTTTTATGTTTTATAAGACAAAAAAAAACTTAGCTGAGTCATGGTTATCAGCAAACTTCAGTCAAGGAGGATAGCCTTCAGTCAAGGGTCCCTGCACAGTAACTCAAGGACAGTCTCTGATATTAGTCCAGGGGCTTAGGCATGGTCTTTCAGCCACACTGGATGGTGAAGGTCAGGCTGCTATCCTTATAGGAGTGAAGAGCTGGATGTTGGATAACCCACCAAAGAATTGGATCTTTCTGCCCGATTGGGAGTTGTTTTCACCTGGAATGAGAGATAATGATGGATCAAACAAGCTAAAAGTGGGTGACATAGCTATTAATAATAGTACAGCTGGGAGAAACGTGATGGGTTTGCCTGAGTTATTAAGTAGGCAGCACAGGGTTTGGGGAGAGCGAATGTGTGGATGACAAATGCAAGAAGATGTTGCATGTAATAGTGAGAGAAGTGGTGGAAGATGGGTGCAGTAGCAGAGAAAGAGTGAGTGTGAGGTATCAGGGAGAAGGTGATAGCGTTTATCCTAATCCTGTGGAGTGGGTTATTGACCTTCTTCCAATGCTGATGGGCATTCCTCAAACTGCTGAGAGTACAATGTCAAGGATGGTAACCTTGAACCAGGCTGGTAAGGTCTGAAGGCATGGTGTGCTCTCCCTCAAGGAAACAACTTTGCTGCTTTGCAACATCCCATTGACCAGGACTTGCAGCTGCCTGTCCACAGAGTGCAACATTAGTCGGAATGACAGGGCTTGTCTGGGTGCAGGTGCCAGAGGTGCCAGTCTGTTTCAGGATATTCTGACAGTGATGAGATTTTTCGGGCATGTTGGAATCAGCCAGCATCAGATGAGAGGGCTGCTGTATTTGTGTGGCGGTAGCTATAAGGCAGGTTTGGGATGATATGGTGAGACATTCTATTATTCCTGATGGAGGTAAATCCTCTGTGAAACTTGACAAAACTGACATGTAGCCAAAATAGTGCAGGATTCAGCAATCTCTTTCTTAAATTTATTATATCAGTACTTAGAATCGTAACTTAAGAACTCCGTGATATTATAGTCTCAATTTGGTCTGGTGAGGATTTAAGTATGAGATTACAATTGTTATACTTATGAATATTTATGGTACAAGTCAATTCTAAATTACATTATAATAATAAATACTGTATCATAGAATATCAAAAATAGTTATAACATGACTATTCTACTCTAACTGTTAAATCTGCTGTTAAAAACACTGTTGGATAGTCAATAAAATAGACTTAAAGAAATCTATATTTACAGCGTAGTAAAATTTCTTTGCATTTTTGCCTTCCCTGGGGGAGTTTTAGTAGGAATCTCAACCTTGTTTTATCCTGAAACGGCTGCCTCTGTATATGTGTCTATTTTAATGTATCTGTGTAATAATTTATTATTATTATCAATATCACATTTCTTCATGAATTCTTATATTTCCAAATAATCCTTTTGTCAGATTTCTGTCATAGGTGTTTGATTACTCTCTCAGGCCTCTCAGAGTGTCACAGTTTTCTGTTAAGTGCTTCCTGGTATCTATTCAAATGGTGGATAGAGTGTGTTTTATTTATAGTAATTTCTATTAACTTTATTAATACTTCAAATTTTGGTTACTTCCTTAACACATCCACATACCCCAGAGATGTCAAAGACCAGGCAAAAAGTCGTATCAGTCTTCCTCCCCAGAGTTTCTCCTGCATGCTAGTGGGACAGTAGGGAAGGTATTTTCCCAAAGGATGCCAAGAAGAGGCCATTCTGACTGAAAAAGACAACATGCACAGATGGAGCTGTGGAGGTCCATGCCACAGGTAGCTCGGAAGAATCTTCTTTCAGTTTTGCAAGACAATGAATGATCTTCTGGGCTCCTCTAGGGTATGTACCATTATCTACTCAATGCTTTATATCTTCTAATGAGTGAGTATTAGCATTGAAATGTTGTGTCACACAGGAGGATGTGTGCGAGGGATTTCCATTAGATGCCTCGTATGCAATCTATGCTAATATCACATTATTGCAGCTACCAATATTGCATGACTAGCATAATAGCAATACTGCCTCTCACACATCAGCCAGGCTGATACCTTAAAATATACAAATCGCCGCAACACTCAGTAGTTCAAAGATCATCAAGTCACTGACCTGTTTTAAAAACTAGGAGAATGTACACATCTGTGGGGATCAGGACACCATCACAAAAAACACTTTTCAGTTAATTGCCCTTTTGAGTTCAGCCTCTCTTGCCTGTCTCACTGGCATCAGCCATTCTGGCTGCCTCACATTGCTGAACAACAAGAAACCTGATTGCATACAATTGAGACTTCTCATTAATGGATAAACGTGAAGAAACTTCACCCCGAGCATCGTGAGCATTTATACAAACAAGTCAAATTTTCCTGAAGGAGCTTAGTTCCTAAAGATATGATTATCTATGATGCCAAATGGCTCCTGTGTCATGATGTCAACTGGATAGGCCACACGATATGCGCAGCAGGTCAGGCAGCATCCGAGGAGCAGAAAAATCGACATTTCGGGCAAAAGCCCTTCATCAGTCTTTTGCCCGAGACATTGATTCTCCTGTTCCTCGGATGCTGCCTGATCTGCTGTGCTTTTCCAGCACCACACTTTCAACTCTAATCTCCAGCATTTGCAGTCCTCACTTTCGCCTAGGCCACAGGATATGTCTATGCATGTGTCACTGAGTAGTGGACCAGAGCGGCTGAGAATGAGCCCAATGCCATGGATTTCTCCTTTCTGTAGGACTAGGGACAAGAGTCAGCCTTGCCATTTCAACAAGCAGAGGCCTACACTGGGAGCAGAAGTTTGGGGAGACCTACATGATAAAGAGACTTTGGAAGAAGGGCTGCACCCTGAGTGGGTGGGGATTGAAGGCTGGCAATAAAAGTAGAGGAGGCGTACAAAGCCTCTGCTTTCGGGAGTGGGAGTAGGGAAAGCCTGTATCAGGACTGGCAGCAGGAAAGTCAACACCGGAAGTGGCAGTGGGAAGGAAGGCCAGCACCAGGACTAACCTTCATTTTTCCTTTTTGTGCATTTGTCTTTATTAAGAAATCTTTAAAGATCTGAAAAATGTTTCTAAATACATACTTCCTGTAGCACCAATTTTAAGACTTATTGAACTAATGTTGTTGGTTTTCTCCTTCTCAATTTATGTGCTTTAGGTGGTGTTTATATGAAATGCAGCTGACTTTTGGTTTGAAAGGTTTTTATTTTGCCTCATGAAACAGATCAAAAGCCAAGAGGTGTAAGTATTTGAAGAAGAGACACTAATATTCCCTCTCTTCTTAAATTCTTTGCATTACTGTTGTAATATGCTGTGGTTATTAGCTGCTACACAATTGTCATTTGTCATGTCACGCTGATGGCATGTTAATGAATGGTTGGCTGCATCATACATGTCATGCTGTTAGCATGTTAATGGATGGTTGGCTGCATGATACATGTCATGCTGATAGCATGTTAATGGACGTTTGGCTGCATTATACATATCATACTGATAGCATGTTAATGGATGTTTGGCTGCATTATACATATCATGCTGATAGCATGTTAATGGATGGTTGGCTGCATCATACATGTCATGCTGATTGCATGTTCAATGATGTTTAGCTGCTTTATACATATCTACCTTGCGTGATTGCATACATTTGAAATAAACATTTGCTGCTGTAATGTGGCCAGAGTTTAACTTATTCTCATACCAGATATTTTATCAATATTTGGCTCAAAAGTAAAATATACAAAAAGTGCAGTTCCCCAATAATTTCCAATGAGTTAATCAACTTACAGAAAGCAAAGGTTGGCTGGTGCTCATTGATATTATACCTAGAACATGGTAACACTATCGATTATGGAGGAAAACCTGATAGGCCGACCACTTCAACTTCTTCACGTAGAGGGTGGTGTGTGTTTGGAATGGGCTGCAAGAGGAAGCAAAGGAAGCAACATTTAAAAGGCATCTGAATGGGTATATGAATAGGTAGGGCTTGCAGGGATATGGGCTGGGTACTGGCAGATGGGTCTAGGTTGGCTTGGGATATCTGGTCAGTATGGACGAGTTGGACCGAAGCGTCTGTTTCCATGCTGTACATCTCTATGACTCTATGACTTCTGTAAGTAATATATCCAAAACCTAAGCACCGATAGTTAATCAACATTAGGCCCAAACCTCTATTTTAAGCCACGACGTAATTCTAACTGATCTCTGTATTGGGTCTGGACATTTATTTAATCCATCACCAACCATTGTCCCAGATTAGATGTGGTCATATTGGGGAGCTTTTCGAGTCATGCTCCCATTTATGCATTTGAAACACCACAGAAGGACAATGTAAATTGAGATTTGGTACACACCCGTTTAGGCCTTTATTAAAATCCAAACCTTACCTAAAGTGTGTAATTATTTGTGGAACTATTTATTGCAGGAACAATTTTTTATCTTTAACTGTGAAGGACCTGAGACAATGCAGTCAGAATAGCGATAGAATGCATCCTTTACAAGACTAAATTGAATGGATACCCGAGATACATGCTTGGAGTCACCAGAACTCCAACCTGACAAAACAGCAGGATCTGTGAGCATAGCTGTAGCCCAGTTGGAAGATCAGGATAATACTTTGGGGATACAGGTTCAAATCTCACCATTACAACAGCTTAAATTCAATTAATGAAGCAGTATTTTAAAAGCTAATCTTAGTAGTAGTCATCAGGAAACCATTATTGTTAAAGAAATCTGATTCACCTTTAGGGAAGGAAATCTGTCTTAAAATTATTGCACCGATATGTCATAATGTGTAGTTGATTCATAAATGTCTCTGAAATGGCCTAGCAAGCTGCTCAGTTGTATCATTATGATGCCAAAAATGAATGATACTGGATTGAACGCCCAGCAGTGGTCTTGCACAACAGCCAACCCAGTCAAAATCTTGGAATTCAATTCCTAATAGCACTGAGGGTATTCGTACACCACACACAATGCACCTGTTCAAGATGGCGGCTCACCACCACCTTCTCAAATGCATAAGAAATACTGGTAACTCTGTCAAAATGCATGTAAGTATGAGAAAGATTGTCAGAAAGATCTTGGTTGTATACCAAGAAAACAGACATTTGATAGATGCAAAATACAGAAACCTAAAACTTGAAACATGGGGAAAGGTGGCATGGTTAGCACTGCTGCCTCACGGTGTCAGGGACCTGGGTTCAATTCCACCCTCAGGCAATTGTCTTTGGGGAGTTTACGTGGTCACCGTGTGTTTCATCCCACAGTCTAAAGATGTGCAGGTTAGGTGGATAGACCATGCTAAACTGCCCATAATGTCTAGGAATATGCAGGCTAGGTGGGTTAGCTGTGAGAAATGCAGTGATTGGGTTGGTGGGTCTGCATAAGATGCTCTTTGGAGAGTCAGCATGGACTTTATGGGCCATATGGCCTGCTTCTACACTGTAAAGATTCTAGAGGCTTGTGCCTTCTTTTTCAACAGGTCTCTAAACACCATTGGAGATTTTATTTAAACAGGCAAGATTTAATTAGTTCCACCATCTTAAAAATCACCTTCATAAAGTTATAGTTTTGTGTTGTGGAAATTCACTACGGTGGAGAAAATAAGAAACTGCTGGCCAACTCATTATATAATTTCTGCAGAATGATCCAATGACTGACATGGTGAGAAGCTCAGTTTGAAACTGGACAACACAGGGAGCACTTGCTTGGTCAATATGGGGCTCAGATTGCAAGATGCTGAAGAAAATTCTGAACATTTCCTTTATCTGCCATTTTGCATTGTCATTGAAGTTGTTGACAATAGTATTGCAGGTGAACATGGTAACACAGTGTGATTTAGATTAACAAATGGTAATAGTAAAATTTACATTGTCAAAGACAAAGGGGCTGGTTTCAGAAATAATCCAGTTCAAATAACTACTGCAACTCCATCTGCCACTTCAGTACAATATTAAAATAATAATTACAAAGCTATTAGTTTCAAGGCTGTAAGGTACTTTAATAATTATGATGACATTTACAAAGTACTCAACCTTCACTTTCATAGCTTACAATATAATCTAATCATACTATATGTTTCAATCATCACTCCCTATTATCTAATACTATACTGTCAAACTGTGACCTTCTTCAGCTGTACATTATTTGAGGGTTTTTGAATTGATTCCATGTTTCTAAAGAAATTTGGGGAATTCCCTTGGTAAGGATGTATTTCCATTCCATATGTCACAATACATTAGAAGACAAATTCCTTAAACTATACATTGAAAAATAAGACATAGGGCTCGATTTCATAGATTGTAATCAAATGAAGGAGGTGGACTCATAAGTGCATAGTCCACTCATGCTCATCACTGCCAATTCTTCATGCAAATTGAGTACAGGAACTCTCCAGGTTACGAATGAGTTCCGGTTTTTCTGCTATTTGTAAGCCGAGTTTGTGTGTATGTTGGAACAGATATGTGCAAATTAGTGTTACCATTGCAGGTAACACGGATTTTTAAACATAATTTTTAAAAATGAGAAGCCGGAAGTTGGTTTGTAAGTATGGAATGTTCACGAGTCAGACATTTCGTAACCCAGGAATTTCCGTATGTTGTGGCCAAATAGCAGTGCTGTGGCAATAGATTGGCCGACTCGCTGTATGATGCGTCTCCACACCCAGGTAGGACACCCAGCACAGGAAGGGTCAAGTTGTTAAGATTAAATCAGTCTGGATGTACTAGGGAGGTGATGGCCTGGTGACTTTATCGCTAAACTATTAATCCTGAGACCCAGGAAATGTTTTAGGGAGCTGGATTCAAATCCTATTGTAGTAGGTGGTGGAATTTGAATTCAATAAATATCTGGAATTAAGAATTCAATATCTCCTCACTCCATATGCCAATTTGCTCAAAAATCCCACAGTCCCTCTTCCTAAGTTTACATAATCCTCTTTCTCCTGAGTGAAGACAGATGTTGCTGTTGGCCTAACACCTTACCAATATTCTCCATTTCCATACACAGATTTCCTCCTTGGTCATGAATGGATACTACTTTTCCCTCATTATCCTCTTCCACTTAATATTTTTGTATTCTCTCTAACTTTACTTACCAGTGTCCCCTCTTTGCTCTCCTAATTGCTTTTTTAAGACTCCCCCGCACTTCCTATACTTCAATAGGGTCTCCACTGATTTGACCCTTTGAATCTGCTAAAAGTCTCTCTTTTCCTGCTTATCAAGTCCTGAATATTCCTAAATACCCAGGGTTCTCTGGGCTTGTTGGGAAAATTTTATGCCTGTTCTCTTCCCATTCATTTTGAACACCCCAATTGTCCTGCCTGTAGATCCTTCACTCCAAACTGCTGAGTTGTCAGTCCTCCCCCTCTTCAACCAAGTCTCTGTGATGGCAAAAATATTGCAATTCTATGTGCCAATCCATGATCTCAACTCACCTACTTTACCTACAGTATTCACTAGCATTAGAGAAGATCCAGTTTCACCTTACTCCCTTGCATTGCAACATGACTGAACTCTCTCTGTCCTGGTTTCTTTATGCTGCATCTGTATTATACTAATGCTCTGAGTCCCTCCTCCTGCCCTATTTTCCTATTTCTGTACATGCTAGCGCGTGTAGCCGGTAGTACAATCTTAGATGTACTGCCTATCTCCCTGAATTCGTGTTGCAAATTCATTCTATCTTTATCGTTGGTATCAAAGTATACTACAACCTCTGACTTATTACACCCCCCGCCCCCCCACCCCCCCACTCTTCAGGATGCCCTGCAACCATTCAATCACATCCCTGAATTGTATAAACATGTGTCTGCATCCTTCACTATCACATCACCTACTACTATGTCTCTTGATTCTTGCTCCTTCCCTCTTATTCAGCTGGGTCATGCATAGTGCTGCCTTCCCCAATGGCAACTCTCATTGCCATTGTCTTCCAGCCTGGAGAAATGAGTGAGATGTCATCCGAAGCTCTCCTCTCTGCATGTTGTGCCTCTTTTCTTTTGCATGATGATCACCTAGTCCCTTTCAGCTTGTTGCTCTTTACTGTTGGGATGACCACCTCAGAACACTTGCTTGTGAAGTAGTAATATCAGAAAACACCACTCCCATTTCCTATTTCCATTAGAAATGTATGGAAAAGGAATCATATTCTATCACTTTTTTGCTTTTCAATCTATCCCTTTTAGACAGTCTGACATTCAAAAGTTCACCAGATCTTTCAACCCCTAAGTAGTGACTACTCCCCACAGATATACATCTCCAATTTCAATGTCATGCTTTGGAGGTTTGACAATTCATGCTAATCTGAGACATTTGGAGCTTATTTGGTTGTCTTGCTGCTGGTTGCTCTTACAATCATCATCAGAGTATTCTTCCTCGCTCTCTTTGTGTGTGATTGGTGAGCCGTACATTCAGCTGGCTTACAGTCCTTTTCAATGTGGCACATGATCAGTAATTAACTTGTATGATTTAGTCCCATTCAATATTTTGGAAACTGTGGCTGGTATCCAAGTACTTATGATACTATTTCTATTACTATTTTTAACTCGCACTCAATGCTAAATGCACTGTTTGTTAGTTCTCTACCTGTTTGTTCATTATGTATATCTATTGTCTTCTTCTGCTTTTGAAAAGGAATGTTGTGTGTACCAAAATTGGTGGCTGGGCAAGTTCACTGATATTTGCGTTCTGGGTATAAGTGTTGGCATTGCACAAAAATGTAGCAGAGCAATTTGAAAATCTTGTTTCTTTGCTCTCCTTTTAATGATTGTTGATTTGCCAGTAAATACCATATGCTTGTCATCCTTTCCATCATTTAATCCCCTCTGTTTCTGGCCTTCACTTTTGTTCTATCCGCGCCACCTCCCCCATTCCCATCTCTATACTTGCCTCAGTAGTTTACATTTGTCTTGAAAGACTAACTCTCTTCCTTCCTCCACAGATTATTGCCTTACTTGCTGCAAATTTCTAGCACTTCAAGTTTAAAGTTACAGGTTATCTTAAGTACATTATTCTTCTTGTAATTATTTTACCTCAAATTAACACTTAACTTGAATGTTATCACACAGTTGAGAACCAAGAAACTGCACATCAAATGTCTTAGTCTTAGCAGAGACCTTTTTTTTATCATCTTGTCTATTGCTGGAAACATAGTGGGTTACGGGAATTAGAGAAACACCAGCAAACATTAACATGAAAAAAATTAAAACAGATATTGGAGAAATTTATCTAACAATCACGCTTGAAGTATTACATCCTCTTGGGACCTGAAATATTCAATTTGCAAATATAATTTGGCATCAGATGTGGAAACAATAATTACTATCCAAAACTTCTCGTAACAATGGGAAACTCAGTTTAATTTTGTGCTTCCTGAAACAACTTGAAGGTCACTACAAAGCTGTGCTTGTAATTTTAAATTTCTTTTCTCACCTGCATTCCTTTGGTGTCCCCTGAGGATCTGCACTGAGACCCTCCTTATTTCTCATACACCTGCTGCTGCCCTCAGTGATACCGTTTAAAAGCAGTTTTAGTTTTCTTCTGTACACTGATGGCGTCCAGGTCTAGCTCACCACTACCTTTCTCAACACTCCTCTCCCTCCCGCTCCCCGGGCTGTTGTTGTATTGTCTGACTGCTGGTACTGGATGAACAGAGATTTCCTCCCGTTATACATTGGGAATACCGAAGGTACTGGTGCAATTTCCACTCCTTGGAAATGTAGTGAAAAGTGGGTGAATTGCAGCATTTGCAGGCAAGTAGTTGATTGAGTTGGCCCAGGGAGATACTTATCTCCTGCCCACCACTTTTGTAATTAAGTTATAAGACACGGTGACTCAGTGGTTAGCACTGCTGCCTCACAGCGCCAGGGACCCGGGTTCAATTCCCATCTCGGGCAACTGTCTGTGTGGAGTTTGCACATTCTCCCCGTGTCTGCGTGGGTTTCCTCTGGGTGCTCTGGTTTCCTCCCACAGTCCAAAGATGTGCAGGTTAGGTGAATTGGCCATGCTAAATTGCCCGTAGTGTTAGGTGGATTAGTCAGGGGTAAATATAGGGGGGATGCGTTTCTCTTCGGAAGGTCGGTGTGGATTTGTTGGGCCGAAGGGCCTGTTTTCACACTGTAGGTAATCTAATCTTATCAAAACATTCATAAGTGACATTCTTGACTGATAATCAATCAAGGCCTTCAAGTGGCCAATTAACAGCCACTTAAGGGTCTCAACCTGGTACCAATCCAGATACCTGCCTACTCAGCAGGTAAGAAAAACAGAGTGTACTGCCTACTAGTTTTGGAGGCCTTTGTTTGCCCCAAATTGGGTTAGCAGGAACAATGATAGGATGCAAAGAATTGCTGCTGAAAGCCATCCTCATGCTGTTGTCTCTGCTCCCTGACCCTTCTCTCCCTGCACTCAGTGATCTTGTCCTAAGATACAACTTACCTGCTCATCATTGCAGCCTTCATGATTGGACGATGAGGGCCATCAGCAATGATATCCAGCACCCAATGGCTCTGGCATCTGATTGGTAAATAAAGCAGGACTTCAGTGGTGAGGCACTCGACTGGATGAGAAGCTTGCCAGACAGCACTTTAAGTGCTTAATTGTCCTTGATCTAGAAAGCTTTCTCATTTGTGAGTGGGGAATTAATTGCCCCTGAAGTTACCCACCCTCACATTTAGCGCACAGATTACTGAATCCATTGTCTCTCCTCCGTCCACAAGATCTGATCAATGATGATCCCTCTTCCTGGCAATTGGCTGAGGTGATCCATACTGTTAACTATCTTGGAGTCAGATCTCACCTGAGATGTCATCACCAAGATCTGTTATTTGCACCTCCATAACTTTATCTGATTCTGCCCTGTCTCAATCCATTTACTGTTGACATTGTCTTTGTTACATATAGACTTGATTTTTCTAATACACTCTTTGTCAGCTTCACATTAAAGATAAGTTGGAAGTGATAGAATGGCACTCGTCTCTTTCCATGCTTCGTTTGACCACACTAGTCTTTTTTAAAAGATCAAACTTGCCAATCAGTGAGTACTTACCGTTTAAGTGTTGTTTCTGCAAATGATATATCATTTTTTCTTGCAAGTTTAGTATTAAAA
This sequence comes from Chiloscyllium plagiosum, assembly GCF_037043375.1. Taxonomy (NCBI): domain Eukaryota; kingdom Metazoa; phylum Chordata; class Chondrichthyes; order Orectolobiformes; family Hemiscylliidae; genus Chiloscyllium; species Chiloscyllium plagiosum. Next base: position 71,430,356 of record NW_028270140.1, read on the forward strand.
TGAAATGAAATAGTATCCATATTCTTTAATCCAAACTAAATAAACAGGTGAAAAACACTGACTCTCAGACATATGCATTTCACACAACAAAAATAAATTACAATGTAATTTACAGTGCTAGGTTCACAATGATTAAAATCCATGTGAACCTCAGGTATACATGATTCAATAGATTGTTGATTTAGATAGTTTAATACAGCGTTCAAAGATCTTCATGAACTCTGCAATGGGATAATTTAAATATGTTCTGGATTTCACTCCAAAACCTCTCTAAATTACTACTTCACTTTCTTTCTTTAAGATGCTCTTTAAAATTGACCTCTTTGACCAGGCTATTGGCCATCAATGCTAATACCTCCTCATGTGGCTTAATGTTTTATTTTACATTGCAGTGCTTCTGCACAGTATCACAGATGATTTATTACATTAAAGGTGCATTATAGTTGCAAGTTGTTGCTGTGCCTTCTGTTATCCCACGAGTTAAATCATCATTCTTTCTCCAGACAAACATATGCAATTACAATATGTTTGGTAGTAATTAGAGAATAGTGGCAATTGCATAAAAATATGTTGTTATGTATTATGTTTCCCTGTATATGGAGTCACTGTTAAATAAAAAACCAAACACTCTCAAAAAACCCTAGGAAACCTAACACATATTTGTGTACATTTCCCGAGGTAAGTTGTATGATAATGAATTGTGTGAAGTGAAAGATTTACTAAATTGGATTGAAAGCTTTATAAATAAGTTTTTTAAAAAATCTATAATGCGATGAATCTAAGCTTTATCAGGCATTTTTAAAATCTGCACTCAATAAAATAAATGTAGTGTTTGTCTCATATCTTGCTCTTTGCAAATGCTATTATTTGGCAATAAATTTAAATCTTGAGAAATCCTAGCACAGAGCTTCACCTGGCAGAAGCATGCATTTAAAAAATAGGGTAAATGCTGCCCATGTTTTTAAGTCCATTCATTCTAATGGACAGGAAATCATTGGCAGCAGCTATCTGATTTTCCAATATTTGCTATTAGCATTCAAAGCTCTGCGTTGGGAGCACTGAAGATGAACATTTACCATGTAGTTGTAATAAAGCTGTCATCTTGATGTCATGTGGTTTTCTGTTTGTTTGTACATCAAATTACGAACAAACATGTATAAACAGATACAACAGAGACATGGATAACTCATCTGCACAATCAGCTGCCTTAGTCATGTAAGTGCAGACAGCTGCAAAGGGTTCAGAAAAAATCCAAGTACTCCAAAGTCATGTTTTAAATCCAACTCTTTCAAGCATAATTTTCTGGTTGGTTACATTTTGTTTGCAAGAGTGCAAGCATGCATTGAATGCAATGGCCCCGTAAATCTACCAAGCAAATACTTGGCCCCATTCAAGATTCTTTTGGTCTCAAAGTCTATTTTTAATTCAGGGCAGTGTTACAGAACACTTAAAGGTAAAAAAAAAACAGTTATAGCTTTTTCATTGCAAAGTTTATAGTGCCTCTGAATTTGATAGGATTTATTAGTAAACATGCCTATTTGGATGTTTGGTTTCTTATTCATCTGTACTTACATCACATTTCTTAGAATGTAGATCCATCTATGGTATGATGGTCAATAGTGTATTGTACACTTCATGGGTGATAGAACCAATGGAACACTCCATCGGCCAACCACATGCCATTAAATGTCACTGGGACTAGCAGCCATGAATCACATTGAAATTTCGCACTGAACGCTATGTGAATTGCAACATCTGAAATGAACCTAAAACAACTTTAGGGTAGTTAATTAGAACTGAAACATTTTTGAAAAGCTGCAAAGTGAAAAGCAAATCTTGTCTGCCTTTATATTCCCATAATAAATACTTTCGAAAATTGAATCTGAATCCTCCTGCGGAATCTTCAGTTGGTCATTGCAGAAATTTAGCTCTGATAGCCCTTCCTGTTCAAATAAGGAATTGAATCTTTTAGTGGCATCTTCAGCAGCACTTGAATCCCACCAGTAAACCCCTGCACCTTGTGGAGACCATTAATCCGCTGAAAGTAGGTGACCCTGTGCTTTCACAACAGAGGGGAAATATCCTGTTCAATGAAGGACGAAGAAGACACCTTTCACCTGTTGAATTCAGGTCCGCACAGCACCTTATTACTGCTTTGGCAGTCTCCAGTGCCTAACTAGAAGACATTAGTAATGCAGAAATTGTGTATCATTGTCACTTCCATTGCCACTGACAAGACCATGTTGAATGTGGACTGTGCCTTTCAGATTTCATGGAGCCTTTCTTATGGGTGAGTAGCTACTTTCTTGTGGTTATGTCATTACACTGCTCTCAACTTCCTTAAAAGTCTTAGAATTAATATTAAACTTCAAAAGAAATTGCTACCAGATAACTAACAGCACATAAATAAACCAGCAAAAATGAGAAATTTTAAAGACAAGAAACAATAATAACTTCCAAACAGCTGGGTTATGGCTTCACTTTTCTCATTAATGATCATCGAGGGCAAAAATCACATCAGTAGCAGGTGACCAAGATCATCAGTTTTCAGGGTACCCAGCAGCACACAAATATTGCTATGAATCTGCACTGTAACCATCACTATGACAACGAAGGAGTCAAGAGATCAAATGGACTTTTATTGGTAAGGGTAATGATGGGACAGTGCAACAAAATTTGTTGCATAACTCATCCATTACCACTAGCTAGTTTTATTCATTGACAATGGTGTATCACTCTTAAAACATGAATTGCATTCTGTGAGTTTCCTGCAAGTTCAGGCTCAGTACATTTTAATTAAACAGTTTTTACACAAAGATGTACCATGTTTTTGTTCTGAATAAAGTTAAGCTAAATGAGAGTTTGTGTATTGCTGTATGAGCTTGACATGTGTCCATTTCTTTCTTGACTATAGTTATTCAGTTATAAATTGTGTTTCCTCTCTGGATCCAATTTTATTCTGAGAGGGATTAAAATAAAGAAAATGTTGGGAGCATTCAGCAGACTGAGTTATCTGTCTCAGATATTTAAATATCTGAGTTAATGGACTAGATAGGAGAGGATGGATTGAGGTTTCTTCAAACATGACAACAGCATCTGGTGATTTTTTTTCTCTCTGTTTCTTGGCCACAAGCAGCAAGACTGAGAGGAGTAATCAGAAAATTGAGGAGGTTGAGACAGAGTCATGGGAGAAATGATGAGAGCATGAAGGGCTTGGAATAGGAGATTGAAAGTAACCAATGGGGGTTTGGGAAGTTGGTGCATAGAGTCATAGATCGGGAAAGCTTGGAGATTGGAAGACAAAAAAAGTTGTCAGCTGTTTCCACCAGTCACTGGGGAAATGAATTTTACAGGAAAACATCACTTTGAGAGAAATAAAAACTCCTAATCTCCATCTTAAAGGGCAGACATCTTATTTTTATTATTTTAACACAGTGTCCTCAAGTTCCACTCTCTCTTGAAGCAGGAACTATCCTCTCTGCATCTATTCTCTCCATTCCCCTCGGATACTTGTGTGTTTTAATAAGATCATATCTTATTCTTCTAAATGCCAATGATATAGTTGCAACCTGGGTAATCTTTCTTCTTCAGATAATACCATCATCACAGGAATCCACTAGTGAACCTTGTCTGAACTGCTTCTAATGAAATAACATCCTTTCTTAAGTAAGGAAGTCAATGCTATACACAATATTCCTGATACATCGTTGATCAGTAGTAATCTTCCAATTATCCTTAGATTCTGGAGAAGGTCCAAAGGATTGGAAAACTGTGAGGTTTTCACAGATGGGGAGGATTTCTTTTTCTCAAAGATCTTTTTTTTCTTAAAGTGACTATGTGGAATTCTTTAGCACAAAAGAATTCAAGATTGAGCCATCAAGTAAATTCAGAGCTGAGATAGACAGATTTTAATCGGTAAGGGAATCAAGGGTTATGGGCAAAAGTGAAATTGAAAATGATCAGATCAGTCATCATCTCATTGAAGGGCAGAGTGGACTTGATGAGCTAAATAACCAACTTCTGCTTCTGCATCTAATTATCTATGGTCATCAATCCTTGACCAAGTGCAACAAAACACTCCGGTTACTTCTACTCACTTTTCCTTGCAACAAGCAACAAGATGCCATTTGCCTTGCTAATCACTTGCCAGATTTCTCAATACATAAGGTTCTGCAGTCACTCTCTGTTCAGATTATATATTGCTGTCTTATTTTTCTTGCCAAAGTGGATAAGATCATATGTCCCCACCAGCCACACCATGTGTCATTTGCTCACTCACTTAATCTTGCAAACACTTTGGGTGGAATTTTCCCTTTTGGGGCTACTGCCATGGCAGGTAAAGTATTTCAACTGGGGGAGGGGAGGGTTTTGTTATGTGATTACCTTCTTTAGAACTCATTGCAAACTCATGCATGGGAATGAACACCCAATTGTATTAAGGGCTGAGCATGACTATCAGCTCCCCACCACACAACACCATAATTGAGACTTTCTGCCCAGACACAATATTTTAAAAGCAAATGGACGGCACTTTGGCTTCTGAACCGCACAACCATCAGTGGGCTTTGTATCCCAGACCCTGCCAATGCTGGTGGTGCCAGAGAATTTTAGTGCAACACCTTAAAGTTGTTCCTGCGGGTATGTGTGAGCACAGGGACTTGGTATCCCTCAGAGATGGTAACAAGAGACCATTCTGACTGATGATGGCAGCCTCTACATGGACTTTAGCAAGGCCTTTGACAAGGCTCCGCATGGTAGACTGGTTAGTAAGGTTAAATCACATGGGATGCAGGGACAGCTAGCCAACCAGATACAAAATTGGCTTGATGGCAGAAGACAGAGGGAGGTGGTAGAGGGTTGTTGTTCAAACTGGAGACCTTTGACCACAGCTGTGCTGCAAGGATTGCTGTTGGGTCCGCTGTTGTTTATCATTTATATAAACAATTTGGATTAGAATATAGAAGGCATGGTTAGTAAGATTGTGGATGATGCCAAAATTGGGGTATAGTGGACAGTGAAGAAGATTATCTAAGAGTACAAGGAGACCTTGATCAACTGAGCCAGTGGGCTGAGGAATGGCAGATGGAATTTAATTCAGATAAATGCGAGGTGTTGCACTTTGGTAAGACAAACCAGAGTAAGACCTACACAGTTAATGGCAGTGCCCTGGTGGATGTTTTCAAATAGAGAGATATAGGCATGCAGGTACATACTTCCTTGAAAGTGGTGTCACACACAAGTAGACAGGGTGGTGAAGAAAGCTTTTGGTACACTTGCCTTCATTGGTCAGAACGTTGAGTACAGGAGATTGAATGTCATGTTACAGCTGTACAAGACATTGGTAAGGCCACATTTAGTGTACTGCATACAATTCTGGTCACAGTGCTGTAGGAAGGATATTATTAAACTGGAAAGGGTGCAAAATAGATTAAAAGGATGATACCGAGACTGGAAGATTTAAGTTATAAGGTGAGGTGGGATAGCTGGACGTTTTTTCCTGGAGCTAGGTGGCTGAGGGTGACTTTACAGAGGTTTATAAAGTCATGAAGGGCATGGATAAGGAAAATAGTAAAGTGTTTTCCACAGGAAAGGGAAGTTTAATGTGAGAGGGGTAAGGTCTAAAAGGGACGTGAGTGGCAACTTTTTCACACAGAGCGTAGTGTGCATGTGAAATGAGCTGCCAGAGAAAGTGGTAAAGATGAGTACAATGACAACATTTAAAAGACATTTGGACAAATACATGGATAGCAAAAGTTTAGAGGAATATGGGCAGGCAATTTGGATTTGTTCACTTTAGGAAACCTGGGTTGGCATGGACTAGTTGTGCTGCAGAAACTGTTTCCGTGCTGTATGACTGTATGACTCCATGGCATATGCAGAGTGGCTGTGGCAGTCAGCATGGAAACAACACAGAGACATGGCTGTTTCAGTGCCACAAAAGAATAAATGATCTCTTACAGTCTGTCAGAGGAAATGCCACTGCCCACTATGTTGTTCATTCTCCCATGACCGTGTCCTATCGTGATAAGGTTCTCATTGCTGAGGACTGTCATATGCAACTGTAGGTAACAACATCTCCATTCCATGCTTGATGTCTGATCAATAGCTTCTTTGCTTCTCCACCTTGTTGATGGAGAGTAAAACATTTTGAGTGCATCTTACATGTTCGTATGGTTCACACTTCAATCAAAAAGGGACCTCCAGCCCTCATGAGCTCAGACACCACCAGCTCACTCAATTTTCATCACAACTAGGAGAACTGACACATCACATAAACAAAAAGTGGCTTGAGGATCAGATTCTCAGACATTTATCATCATATGAAGCTTCACTGAAATTTATCAACTTCAATTCTTTCACCAGAGAAAAAGCCACCTTTCATTCAGGAACCTCTCAATCAAAAAGTTCCCCAAAGCATTTTCTTCTTACTAGGAGCACACATAGATAATCTCAGGTTAATTGGTTCCCACTATTACCTGGATTGCTTTAAATATGGTTCATGTACCCATGGATTGCTATGAATATTGTTTCAGTACTCATGGCAATGTGTCTTAATGCCTCTCCCCATTTGTAGCACATGAACTTGCAGAACAAAAGACAGTATTTCATAATGGGGGTGACTCTCAAACTCCAAGCCTGCACCCTTTTCAAGGAGTAGGCTGCTTAACTCTCACAGAGATTGGGGAGCAGGTCTGTGCAGAAGATTGCATATGTCCAGTCATATCATGAGAAAATCTTCAAGCAGCTTCTCACATCAACATCAAACTCCAAACTTTAAATGCAAGCTTTTTTTGCAGTGACATTAATACATCTTCATGTTTTTAACAGAAATCTCTGAAACAAATGCTCAAAGCCCTCGAAGAAGAGGAAGTGTTCCATCACTCAAGGCCCTCTCTCTCCCAGCCACTTCGATACATCTCTAAGGGGGAGCTGCACTGATTCTCAGAGGAAACACCATTAAGTCATCTACTCCATTCCTTCACCAGCCCAGTGATGTCGTAATAACATATATAGGCACAGGATCAGACTGGTAAGCACAACACTGGCACAGGCCCGCAGCTACAGCGGATGAAAGGTTTTAGGTCTCCAACACACAGACTACTGCAGAACAGGCCGCTGTTGAGTCAACTGCAGACAATGAGTCTCTAAAACTCAGCTAGTCATGACAATCCTCAGCAATGAGAACCTTACCACGATACCACATGGGAGAATGAACGACATAGTGGACAGTGGCATTTACTCTGACAGACCATAAGAGATCATTTATTCTTTTGCAACACTGAACCAGCCATGTTTCCGTATTGTTTGCATGTGGACTGCCACAGCCACTCTGCATATATCATGGAGTCATACAGTCATACAGCACGGAAACAGTTTCTGCAGCGCAACTTGTCCATGCCAACCAGGTTTCCTAAAGTGAACTAATCCAAATTGCCTGACCATATTCCTCTAAACCTTTCCTATCCGTGTATCTGTTCAAATGACTTTTAAATGTCATTGTACTCACCTCTACCACAGTCTCTGGCAGCACGTTCCATCTGCACACAACCCTCTATGTGAAGAAGTTGCTCCTCAGATCTCTTTTAAATATTTCCCCTCTTAGAACCTATGCCCTCTAGTTTTACACTCCCCTACCCTGGGGAAAAGACTTTTGTTATTTACCCTATCTATGCCCGTCCTGATTTTATAAACGTCTACAAGGTCACCCTCAGCTTCCCACACTCCAAGGAAAAATGTCTAGTTGATCTTGCCTTGCCTCATAACTCAAATCTTCCACTCTTAGTAACACCTTTGTAAACATTTTTTGACCATTTTCCAGTTTTATAATATCCTTCCGATAGTACAGTGAATAGAATTGTATGCAGTACTCCAAATGAGGCCTTATCAATGTCTTGTACAGCTGTAATATAGAGTCCCAACTCCGATGCACAAAACTCCAACCAATGAAGGCTAGCATGTCAAACGCATTCTTCACCGCCCTATCTACCTGTGACACCACTTGCAAGGAGGTGCACCCCTAGATCTCTGTTTGAAAACATCCACCAGGGCCCTGCCATTGACTGTGTATGTCTTGCCCTGGTTTGTCTTACAAAAGTGCAATAACTTATCTGAACTAAATTCCATTGGCCTTTCTTCATCCCACTGGCCCAGCTTATCACGATTCCATCAATTTTAATGTCCTTCACAAATTTACTTACCATGCCTCCTATATTCCAATCCAAATTGTTTATATAAATGATGAAAACAGTGGACCCAGCAGCAATCCTTGCAGCACAGCTGTGGTCAAAGGTCTCCAGTTTGGACAACAACCCTCTACCATCTCCCTCTGTCTTCTGCCATCAAGCCAATTTTGTATCTGGTTGGCTAGCTGTCCCTGCATCCCATGTGATTTAACCTTACTAACCAGTCTACCATGCGGAGCCTTGTCGAAGGCCTTGCTAAAGTTCATGTGGAGGCTGCCATCATCAGTCAGAATGGCCTCTTGTTCCCATCTCTGAGGGATATGATGTCCCTGTGCTCACACATACCCTGCAGGAGCAATGTTAGGATCTGGCACTAAAATTCTCTGGCACCTCCTGCATTGGCAGGGTCAGTGATGCAAAGCCCACTGATGATTGTGCAGTTCAGAAACCAAAGTTCCGTCCATGTGCTTTTAAAATATGGTGTCTGGGCATTGGAACCCAGAAATTCTCAATGATGGTGTGGGGAGCGGGGGGAACTGATAGTCATGCTCAGTCTTTAATACAGTTGGGTGTTCATTCCCATGCATGAATTTGCACTGAGCTCTAAAGAAGGTAATCACACAACACAACAAAACCACCCCCTCCCCCAGTTGAAATACTTTACCAGCCATGACACTAACCTCAGAAGGATAAATTCCATCTGAAGTGCTTGCAAGGTTAAGTGAATGGGCAAATGACACATTGTGTGGCCGGTGGGGTAATATGATCTTATCCATTTTGACAGGAAGAATAAGACAGCAATATATATAATTTGAACAGACAGCGACTGGAGAACATTATGGTGCTGAGAAATCTGGCAAGTGAATAATAAGTTTTGTTTAATACAGAAATCTGGGTCCATGTGTTCTGTCGATCTTGGTTTGGGGTACTGTGTCCTTACAAAAACTTTGACACCTGGTATGATTCTGCAAATAGTGGGGCCCAATTTATGGCATGCTGCCTCAGTAGTTCATAACACTATGCAGCCTTGCTGTACTCCTGTGAAGACATTGAAGGATTCCGTGAATCCTGTGTTGGTCTTGATGCAGCAGCTGGAGTTTCAGTATGAGGTTTTGAAAACATTAGATACAGCTTTGGGATGCTGAATTATCTTGTGAAGTATAAGTGTAACTGCCATTGGACACAATTGAAAGCCTTTTTGAAGTTGTAGGTTGCGTGTAGTCAACATCAAATAGCTTCTGATACTCTAGATTTTGCTCAACGATGTGCATCTGCAGACCTCACTTTCTCCTCAGTTAAAGACCTACTTGGAACAAGATCTGTCAGCTCAAAAACATGCCTATTCCTCAGCAATTGTAAAGTTTGTTTTTGCTTCAATCTGTTCAGGAGCACTCTGCTGAACACCTAGTGAGGTATTGATGGCTGTGTTTGTTCCTCCAGTTATTATAGTTGCTGTGGTTCCCTTTTTTTGTCTGTTTGACAATTACGCCTTGTTGGTTATCTGGGACATCTTCCACACTCTCAATCTTGTTGAACAATCTGTTAGTTCTGTTAATGCAATATTTTTGCCATGTTTCAACAGCTCGTCCTGCCCATCTCATCAATCTCAGGTACCTTCTAGGTCTTCAGGCTCTGATAGTTCTTTGGACATCTGATCTGACAATGTCTCCCAGGTTATGTTCAGCTTCTGAGGATTGCTGAGGTCATTGAATTCAAATTTTGACCCAGAGATAGGCTGCTTCAGGATCTCCCACTTTTTCTTCTTTTCCTTCTTCATTAACAGCTGCTTACTGGTCATTAGTTTTGTTTGGGATGTTTCTTGAACTGGTCAGTTCCCATAATATGCTGCATAGCAGCTTGGAGTTTTCACACAGTTTTATCACAATTTCAATACTTCTCGTCATCTTCTTGTCTTGGTTTAATGTCTTTTCCTTCTTTTTGTTAGCTTTCTTTCATCAATCAACTTGTATGCTGGGTCAATGATCCATCCTTCTATTTTGCTTCGTTTGTTGCCCAATGGTGCCTTTTTCCCTTTACAAAATGCCCCTTTTGAAGATTTGCCACTGTTCCTCACTATTGCCTGACCTCATTAGTATTTTGAATCTGTTGGAGAGGGCTAGCTGAAGACTGTTCAAATGTCCTTGCCCTTTGGTCTCTCCTTTGCAAATGGCCACAGTGACTTTGCAGCAATTCAGCTTCAGGTGGGGCCAAATACAAAGTGTGATTCAATCCTAGATTGGCACCTTGACAGTTTCTGGGCATCTTGTAGGGATGAGCTCCATCTGTTGCTCACACATAAACAGTCAATCTCCTTCAGGGTATTACCATCTGGAGACATCCATGTTATTTCCTGGTAGTAACATTTTAAAACACTTAAAATTTCATTCTTCTAAATTCTTGGCTCGGGGTTTGTCATATTACATCAATTCAAGCACAAAGAAGGCATAAAATTTGTCCGTAAGGGTGGCATAATGGTTAGCATTGCTGTCTTACAGCACCAGGTACCTGGGTTCAATTCCAGCCTGGGTGACTGTCTGTGTGGAGTTTGTCCATTCTCTATGAGTCTATGTGGGTTTCTGCCAGGTGATCTGGGTTCTTCCCACAGTCTAAAGATGTGCAGGTTAGATGGATTGGCCATGCTATTTTCCCCTAGTGTTTCGGGACATGAAGGCTTGGTCAGTCAACTGTGATAAATGTTGGGCTATGGGGATAGGGTGGGATATTCTTTGTGTAGACTCAATGGACCAAATGGCCTCTACCTGCACTGTAGGGATTCTATACATTCCTATCGCAGCAAGGTCACATAGTGAAAGGAGGCCATTCAGTCCATTATGCCTGTACAAGTTTATTAATTGTGCCTCATTACCGAGAGCCAATTTTTTTCCATATTTCCATACCCTTGTACATTATTTGCATCTAAATTATTACCAAATACACTCCTAAATACTTCATAGCACTCATTGTAAGTAGTTCATCCAAATATTGACTCTTTCAAAATGTATTTTGCAATTGGCAGATTTTAACTGAAGGGGTGTTAACTACATGTTGGGATGAAATAACACAATTGAATGATGATTAAGAACATAAAATGGATGTATTTTTCGAATAATTTATAGGGAATATGAACAATAGTAGTGCTGTCAGTGTGGTCTTATAATTGATGAGTTCTGATATTAATAAAATTCCAATCATAACATTACACTTGTCTTTACGTAGCTGGAAGAATCAATGTAAAACGTAATGTAAATTAAGTATTTAAGGACCCAATAGCAATATTCATTCATATTCTGAAAGCCTCAAAGACAATCAGGTATAAATTATGTCTCATTGTGGCAATAGATTGAAAGTGAGTCAATATTTGTGATTCACTGCACATACAGTGCAGAATCTTACAGGGGCCTGGGGGATGTGGGCTTTGATGAGATTTATGGCAGAACAGTGTGAGATGTCTGGCCAGTCCAACCGCGATGTCAGGAGAAACTTGCATAATATTTTAATGTATTTGCCCTACAGGGGAGGTGAGTTGCCAATTGTTGGAGATTATAACTTGGAGAATGCCTTAAAAATACTGCAACTCACTTCATTAATGTTCAATTTCTTATCTTGCCCAATTGGTCAATCAAGGTGTAACAACAAGAATTTTCAACATGGATGTCAGTTTGGGTACCTGGTGGTTTCAGTTTCCATGTTGCTCAGCACTGAACAGCATCTCTGGGCACAATCAATGGGCACCTGCCACACACAGTCTTTGTCCATGGACATTGGCATCTGACGTTTGCCAAACCCCCATGACTGTCATGGCAGTCAGATCCATTTTCAGGTCACTTAGCAAGCACAGACATGTGGTGCAGTGTGCACAGACAACTAGCGTTGGAAGGTTGCTTCAAGAACACTGTGCTCAAGGTAAGCCACACAGCTCATGGACCTATTTTATTGATTTACTTAATGACACATGTACTTATTACATGTATTTGTGACATATTTAGACCAGACTGCAACCTTACTCTATTAGCCTTAGCCTTCATTTATTTGGTGCCCACCGACATGAATCATAGTCTCTCCTTTTTTAAAAAGAGTGGCGTTACATTAACCTCCAATCTATTGGAACACTTCCAGAGTCTATTGAATGCTGGAAAATAATCGTCAATGCTCCTGCTATTTCTAGGGCCACTTCCTTAAGTACTCTGAGATGCAGAGCATCAGACCCCAGGGACTTATTGGGTTTTAATCCCAACAATTTCCCTAATACCATTTCCTGACTAATATGGACTCCCTTCAGTTCCTCCTTCCTGCTTGATCCTCTGTCATCCAGTATTTCCTGAAGATTATTTGTGTCCTCCTTAATGAAGACAGATCTAAAGTATTTGTTCAACTGTTCTGCCATCTCTTTGTTGTCCATTTTGAATTCACCTGAAGGGACCGGCATTTGTCTTCACATATGTGTAGAAGCTTTTGCAGTCAGTTTTTATGTTTTCTGCAAGCTTTCATATTCTATTTTCCTTTTCCAAATTAAACCTTTCGTCCTCCTCTGCTGAATTTTACATTTCTCCCTATCCTCGGGTTTCCTGCTTTTTCTAGCCAACTTAACTGCCTCCTCTTTGGCTTTAACACTGTCCCTGATTTCCCTTCTTAGCCATAGTTGAGCCATCTTCCCTGTTTTACTCTTACACCAGACAGGGATGTACAATTGGTGAAGTTCATCCATGTGTCGGCCATTGCCTATCCACTGTCAACTCCTCAAGTATCCTTGGCCAGTTTATCCTAGCCACTGCAGGCCTCATACCATCAAAGATAGCTTTCTTTAAGATCAGGATCTTCGTTTCAGATTTAATTGTGCCATTCTCCATTTAAATTCTTGACCCTTGCACCAGAGAGGCAATGTGATATTAAAGAGTTAACTTGCTCTGCTGACCTGCAGGAAACTGGATATCCTGAGGCTAGGGTGGGATGCCGCTGACTTACAGATAGATTGTAAGAAATTTACATTATCATCTTCTATTATTCAGAGCCATTTACATGGCCATTTCCTTGCAGTTCAGAGCCATTACATTGTCATCTCCTACTATTTACATTTTCATCACCTATTCAGAAATCAATAGGAGCATTGCAGTTGGAATTTTACTACTCCCCTATAGTCAAAAAAAAATTCACAGCAGATCTAGTCATTAAGGGATGATTTGCATTACATTGTTTCTGGAGATGATGTGGTCATTGCATTGTGTCTTGAATGACATGTGACTGTGAGGGAGTGACTGGGGATTGTCTTGTGGACATTACTGACTGTGATGTAAAGATTTTATATAAAGAAAGGACTGTTTTCCTTAGTTCGGAGAGAGCTTTGACACACCTCCATAAGCCCTGAGAGTGTATGTTAATGTTCCGCCGGAAAGTTTGTACTGTACTGTACTTAAAAAAAATTTGCTTGTTCACAAAAGTTAGTATGTTACAGTTGTATCAAATGTGCAAGAATCTCAGGAAAAAAGAACTTAACAGCAACATACGACCCTGAACTCTTGTTTGTGGCCGCAGAGACAAATATCTATTCCCCTGACAATTGAATCCCCTATCACTGTAGCTCTGTCATGCTTGTTCTTGTCCTGCTGTGCAGCAGAGGCAGCCATGGTGCTATGAACCTGGTTGCTGCCACCTTCCTCGAGTCAGCCATCTCCCCAAAGAGTATTCAAAATGATAGAACTGTTTTGGAGGGAGATGACTGCAGGGGGCTCTGCACTGTCTTCCTACTCATCCTACTCACCCATTCCCTTTCTTCCTCAGTAATTTTCATCTGTGGTGTGACCAACTGACTGAACATGCTGTCCATGATTCCCTCAACCTCGTGAATGCTCCAAAGTGAGTCCAACTGCAGCTCCAGAGCTGTCAAGTGATCAGGCAGGAGCTGGAGCTGCACACACTTCCTGCACGTGAAGGAACCAGGGACACTGGAACAGTCCCTGAATTCCCACTTTGCACAGGAGGAATATAATATGAGCCTGGGATCTCCTGCTATGCCATACCCCTTATGTTAACAATAGTAGCGATGCGAAGAGAAAATGAGAGAAGAGATACTACTCACCAGTCACTCACCTGCTACCTGTGACTTCTCAGTTAAGCTTCCTTCTACTTCTCCTTTCCCTCATGTCTTCAGCAGCTGCAGTAGTTTGCTCCTCCTTCAACTGTCCTATCTCGCTGTTGCTCACCCTCCACCCAAAGTCTACACTTACTTCTCCAGCAGCATTTCAACCACAAAGAATAGAAAAGATGTAGAAAAGGCAAAGTTAGTCATCATGGGGTACTTCAATATGCTGGTGGACTGGGTAAATCGGGTTGGTAGTGGTTCACAAGAGAAGGAATTTGTGGTGTGTCGACAGAATGGTTTTTTTTGTGGTGGAGCCTACTAGGGGATACCAAGTGACTACGTTTCCCTAAGGCATTGAGACACGGTCGCTGGCTAGCTACACTTGTAGTGTCTGTGTCATGTCGGTTGCTGTCACAAGGAGTAAATGTGTGATTGATAGAGCTCGGTGACATACAGAGAGGTATACACCCTGTTGACTGAGGACAGCTAACCAGTCTGGTGATTTGCATTAACTGGAAAGACAATGGAAGGCAGGAAAATAGATGGATGCTAAGAGTATCCATGCATGGCACGGTGGCCCAGTGTTTTGCAGTGCTGCCTCGCAGCACCAGGGACCGAGGTTCGAAACCACCCTTGGGCAACTGTCTGTGCGGGTTTCCTCCAGGTGGTTGGCTTTCCTCTTACAGTCCAAAGATGTGCAGGTTAGGTGAGTCGACCATGCTGAAATGCTCACAGTGTCCTGATTGCACAAGTCATCTTGATTGGCCATAGGAAATGCAGGATTACATGGATAGTTGGGTTTTGGGTCTGGATGGGATGCTGTTCAGAGGGTTGGTGTGGACTTGATGGGCCAAATGGCCGCTTCCACACTGTAGGCAAACTATGATTCATGTCAGTAGATTAGATTAGATTAGATTAGTTACGGTGTGGAAACAGGCCCTTTGGCCCAACAAGTCCACACCGACCCTCCGAGGAGCAACCCACCCAGGCCCATTACTCTACATTTACCGCTTCACGTAACACTATGGGCAATGTAGCATGGCCAATTCACTTAATTTGCACATTTTTTGGACTGTGGGAGGAAACCGGAGTACCCGGAGGAAACCTACATAGACACGGGGAGAATGTGCAATTTCCACATAGAGATGGGAATTGAACCCGGGTCTCTGACGCTGTGAGGCAGCAGTGCTAACCACTGTGCCACCGTGCTGGCACAAAGTAAGTAAAGGCTAATAGAGTAAGGTTGCAGTCTGGTCTAAATATGTCACAAATACATGTAACAAGTACATATGTCAATAAGTAAATCAATAAAATAAGTCCATGAGCTGTGTGGCTTACCTTGAGCACAGTGTCCTTGAAGCAACCTTCCAATGCTAGTTGTCTGTGCACACTGCACCACATGTCTGTGCTTGCTAAGTGACCTGAAAATGGATCTGACTGCCATGACAGTCATGGGGGTTTGGCAAATGTCAGATGCCAATGTCCATGGACAAAGACTGTGTGTGGCAGGTGCCCATTGATTGTGCCCAGAGATGCTGTTCAGTGCTGAGCAACATGGAAACTGAAACCACCAGGTATCCAAACTGACATCCATGTTGAAAATTTTGTTGTTACACCTTGATTGACCAATTGGGCAAGATAAGAAATTGAACATTAATGAAGTGAGTTGCAGTATTTTTAAGGCATTCTCCAAGTTATAATCTCCAACAATTGGCAACTCACCTCCCCTGTAGGGCAAATACATTAAAATATTATGCAAGTTACTCCTGACACCGCGGTTGGACTGGCCGGACATCTCACACTGTTCTGCCATAAATCTCATCAAAGCCCACATCCCCCAGGCCCCTGTAAGATTCTGCACTGTATGTGCAGTGAATCACAAATATTGACTCACTTTCAATCTATTGCCACAATGAGACATAATTTATACCTGATTGTCTTTGAGGCTTTCAGAATATGAATGAATATTGCTATTGGGTCCTTAAGTACTTAATTTACATTACGTTTTACATTGATTCTTCCAGCTACGTAAAGACAAGTGTAATGTTATGATTGGAATTTTATTAATATCAGAACTCATCAATTATAAGACCACACTGACAGCACCACTATTGTTCATATTCCCTATAAATTATTCCAAAAATGCATCCATTTTGTGTTCTTAATCATCATTCAATTGTGTTATTTCATCCCAACATGTAGTTAACACCCCTTCAGTTAAAATCTGCCAATAGCAAAATACATGTTAAAAGAGTCAATATTTGGATGAACTATTTACAATGAGTGCTATGATGTATTCAGGAGGGCAATGGATAATCATTTAGATGCAAATAATGTACAAGGGTAGGAAATAAGGAACAATTGGCTTTAAGTAATGAGACGCATTTAATAAACTTGCACAGGCATATGGACTGAATGGCCTCCTTTCACTTTGTTACCTTGTTTATAGAAATTTATAGAATCTCTAGAGGCCATTCGGTCCATTCAGTCTACACTGATCTACTGAAGAACATCCCACCCTATCCCCATAACCCAACATTTACCACAGTTGACCCACTAAGCCTGCATGTCCTGAAACACCATGGGCAATTTACCATGGCCAATCCATCTAACCTGCTCAAGTTCATGGAGGCACCTGCGATAGGGTTAGGTTTGTGTTCGTGCTAAAGTCATTTGGTGCCACCCAGCCCAGTAGCTCAAGGGCAGCCTCTGACAGCAGTCCAGGGGATTGACCGTGGTCACGTATCCTGTTGGAGTCTTTTCAATCTGGTGACTGGTGTCTCTGCAGTCTAGGAAGTGTGTCACGTGTCCTGTGGCTTCAGGCGACCAATCTGGGAATGGGGTTAATCCAGTCAGGGAGATGTAAATTTGTCAGTCCGGATTTGGGTATTTTTTTCTGTGGTGCTGTCCAGTTAGGCCAGCCAAGGGAGTGTGCGACAATCATTCCATCTGCTTAAAGCATTTGGAATATGGTAGATGAACTGATGGAACAAATCAAGGTCAAGAATATGATCTCATAGCCATTATGGGAGCATTGTCACAAGAAGATTAAAACTGAGAACTTAACATGCAGGGTTATTTGACTTGTCAGAGACACAAGAGGGATGGAAGAGTTGGTGGAGTAGCACTATTAATAAGCAATGAAATGAGGACAGTTCTGAAAGGTGACCCAGGCTCTCATGATCTTGAATCCATTTGGGTGGAGGTAAAAAGCAGCAAAAGAAAGAAGAGATTGGTTGGAGTAGTGTACAGACTCCCAGACAGCAGCTGCTCCACAGGAAAGGCTATAAATCAAAACAATAATAGCTGCATGTAAAAAAAAATACAGCAATAATTATGGGTAACTTTAATCTTCATGTTGAATGCGTTAGTCAAATTGGGGAGTGTAGTTATGAGAATGAAGTTATAGCACGTATTAGAGATAATTTCCTCCAGTAATATGCCATGGATCCAACCAGGGAGCAGGCTATCTTGGATCAAGGAAAACGTTATGAGACCGGTTTAATAAATGATGTCCAGATAGAAGATTTCTAGGAGTAGTGATCAAAACATGCTAGAATTTAATATTCAATTCGAGAGTGAGAAACCGGGCTTGGCAACAACTCTATTTAACTTAAATAAAGGCATTATAATGAAACGAGAATAGTCTGCTAAAGTGAAATAGGCAGATACGGTAACAGGAATGCAGATACTGGAATCCAAAGTAGACAAGCAGGAGGCTGGAAGAACACAGCAAGCCAGGCAGCATCAGGAGGTGGAGAAGTTTATACCCGAAATGTTGACTTCTCCACCTCCTTTTGCTGCTTTCCTGTGCTCTTCCAGCCTCCTGCTTGTCTAGTAAGCAGTAGAGGCAGACTTTCATGGAGGTAATTCATGACTCTTATCAAAAATACATCCCAGTAAGGAAGAAAGATTCTAAGAGATGGATAACCCAACCATGGGTATACAAGGAAGTTAAGGAAAATATGAAGTTTAAAGAAAAAGCATATAAGGAGGCAATGATAGCCCTGCAAATTGGGATGAATTCAGAATCCAGCAAGGAAGGACTTAAAAGATAATAAAGAGAGAAAAAATAAACTGTGAGGACAAACTAACAAGGTATATAAAGAGATTCTTCAAATATATAAAAGGGAATAGAGATGTCAAAGTGAATATAGCCCCTTATCAGAAGAACCTGGGAAGATAGTGTTGGGGAACAAGAAATGGGAGAGGAGTTAAACAGATCTAATATCAGCCTTTACAATGGAAGGTACTTTCAACATTCTAATAATACTTAAGAATATAGGGGAGGAATTACCATCACTAAAAAAAGTAGTGTTAGTCAAGCTAATGGGGCTAAAGGCAGATAAGACCCCTCGCCCCGATGGCTTGCATCCTAGGATCCTAAATAAGGTACTTACAGAGTTACTGGGTGCATTGGTTGTAATTTTAAAAGAAAACTCCCGCATTCTGGAGAAGTACTTGAGGTTTGAAAAACTGCAAATGTGACCACTCTATTCAAAATATGGTGGGGGTATAGACAAACATCAACGTAGGCTTATTGGCCTAACATTTTTGTTGGAAAAGTCTTGGAATCAATTATTAAGTAAATAATAGCAGAATATTTGGAAAACCATTATGTCACCAAACAGAGCTAACATGACTTCATTAAGGGGAAATTGTGTCTGTCAAATTTATTAGAGTTTTTCAAGGATGTACCAACCAGAATGAATAGAAAGAAACTAGTAGATGTTTGTATTTGGACTTACAGAAGGCTAAACCATAGAGCCCGTGATGTTGGAGGTGATATAATAACATGGATAGAGAATTGGCTCATGGGCAGGAAACAGTGAGTGAGGATAAGGCGTTCTTTCCCAGGTTGGTTACCCATGACTAGTGGTGTTCCACAGGGATCAGTGTTGGGAACATAATTGTCTACAATACATATTAATGAATTGGAGGAAGGAAGAATATGTACAGATTTGTCAATGAGACAAAAATAGGAGGAAAGGCAGTTTACAGATAGACATTGATAAGGTTAAGTAAGTGGGCATAAAGTTGGCAAATGGAGTATAATGTGAGAAAATGTGAAATTGTACATTTTAGGAAGAAGAACAAACAAATGGAATATGATAGAATTGGAAAACACTTTAGAAAGCTACAACACAGAGTGACTTGAGGTACCTGTGCATGAAACACGGAAAGCTTACACACAGCAGGTAATCAGGAAGGCTCATGGAATGTTGGTTCTTATTTCAAGGGAATTGGTGGATAAGAGTAGGAAAGTCTTCCTGCAACTGTATAAGATGCTGGTGAGACTATATCTGGAGTACTGTGAGCATTTTTAGTCCCCTTATTTAAGAAATGGTATTCTTTTCATTTTAGGCCGTTCAGAGACGGTTCACAATGTTGATCCCTGGTATGGAGGGACTGTCTTATGAACTAAGGCTAAACAGGTTGGGACTCAACTCACTGGAGTTTAGAAGCTTGAGAGGTGATCTTATTGAAACATATAGGAATCTTAAGGGGCTTGACAGGGAAAATGTTGATACGACCAGAGGCCATAATAAAGGGGCACTAGTATAAGACACGGTGTAACCAATAGCTGCTGTGGAGTGATGTTTGTGCCTGGTTAGGCTAGACATATCGAAGGTCTTTTTTGCCAGAGGCCATCAACCTCACCACAGCAGCCACTGACTCGCCCATCCCATCACCTAGCTGCATTGCTCCGATCTGCAAAGCTGTCTCCCAGTCTGCAAATTGTTCCTCTTTAGTTCATGGAATATTATCCTAATGTTGTATCTTCACTCACTCTCTACTCCATCTCCTTCACTTCAAAGCGAAGAACTCCAGCCTGACATCTGAAATAAAGAACACAGACTAGTTCCATAAAGAAAACCAATTTGATAGCTTGGCCTCTACCTGAGATACCATGGTCACACAGAGGGAGATTGGCAAATTTTCCAGACAGATCCACTGTGATATTTTGATAAAGATGACCTGAAATTGTGACACCAGTTTGAGTGGGCAGATGTGTTACATATGAAAGCATATGGGGAAGTCCATGATGATCCTGAACTGAAGAGTGGGTTCCAAACATATGCAGCTCTTTGAGAAACAGCTGGACATGAGATGATTAATGTGGCCAGTTGAATGAGACAGTGAGTGACATCATCAACACAGTGGCATATACTCCAAAGAGAAACTGACTTTAAACAATTGAGGAAGATTAATATAAAAGGGATGACAAATTTGCATTGGGACAGGTAAAGTGAGATAGTGGGAGAGATAAGACTGAATAAGAACAATCCAAATGTTGGACAGGGGTAAAGAGAGAGAAAAGTGTAGTGTTGGAAAAGCACAGCAGGTCAGGCAACATCCGAGGAGCAGGAGAATCGATGTTTCGGGCATAAGACCTTCATCAGGAATGTGTGGGGGGGTGGGAAAGGGGGCTCAGAGATAAATAAGAGGGTGGTGTCAATGTGGGGAGTAAGTAGCTGGAAAGGTGATAGGTAGGTGGAGGTGTGGGGGTGATGGTGGATCAGAGGCGAGGGTAGAACGGATAGGTGGGAAGGAAGATGAACAGGTAGGACAGGTCAACAGGGCAGTGCTGAGTTGGAGGGTTGGATCTGGGATGAGGTGTGCAAGGGGATATGAGGAAACTAGTGAAGTTGATGTTGATGCCATGTAGTTGGAGGGTCCTAAGGCGGAAGATGAGGTGTTCTTCTTCTGGGCACAGGTGGCTTGAATTTGGCAGTGGAGAAGGCCCAGGACTTGCATGTCCTTGGTGGAAAGGGAAGGGGAGTTCAAATGGTCGACCACGGGGCAATAAAGTTGTTTGGTGGTGAGAGAGCTGGAGAACCTATTAACATCCATGTTCCACCATTGCTTGAAACTTATGTACCTATGAATGAGTAACTTAGAATTCCTTCAGGAGAAGTTGTGACCCCAGGCAGGGCCAGAACAGAACTAGAAAAGAACAGGATGAAATTGAGTGAGGGTGAGAGAGGAAGAACTCCTTCTAGTCAAGGTGTGAACAATATGAATTGAGAGGTGCACACCTGTAGCATTTGAGGGCCATGCATCTCACATACCTCTCTGCTGCTCTTCTTCCTCCCTGTGCATTCAAGCAAAACTCCAGATTTCCAACAGCACAGGCTCCTCTGCTGCCTGGGCCAGAGCAGGTGTGTAATCTCTGGCAATCCACCAAGTGCCACTGGCCTGCCATATTTTCTCCTTGGCCCAGCTGCAGTGCTGTTGCAGTGAGGGCCTCATCAGCTTGTGCTCCCAGACTTGCAATGGCATATGTTTCCACTGAGGTGTCAGTATCTGGGGTGTGGGGATATAGAAAGCAGCCTTGCTAATGATTGCTCTGAAACCTCAGTACAATGCTGAACCTCACCTATGAATTTCCAGAGTGCTAGTGAAGGGGGAGTTAAAGCTCCCCTGCACCCTTTAACATGCACCTTACAGCACAGCGTGCATGCCTCTGCTTGAGGCTTGTCTGCTCCATCCGTTTTTACTTTCCTTTCTTTTGATTTTCTTTTCTTCTTTCACTATTTTATTTTCCTACTTTAATCTATTTACCTTACGTGAGGTGTGGGTTTGTGCAATGCAGAGAAGATCAAGTGGGCAGGGCGAACTCAACATGGTGGCAAGAAAGGTACATGGCATCATTGGCAGTCATCACGAACAACAGTGAGAGCGGGAACGTGTAGCAGCTGGCAGCATCCAGGGATGGTATGAGATAAGATAGGGATGGAAATGGATGTTAATAACACCATTGGGATAGGGTTGTTTGTTAAGATACAATGAGAAATGTAGCTAAGCCTCATAGTCAAAAACCTTCCAAAAAATCGACATAACTGGCACTTAGTCAAAAAAAAGTAAGATTCAGCCCACAATGTTTCATTAGAACGGCACAGGCCAAATGAAAACTCACCATGAAAAATAGAAGTTATCTTTTGTCCTGTTTGCAGTCCAGATTCTGCATTCCAAACACAGCCACAGGCCCTTGGAAATAACCTTCAGGAATTGGCTTCATGGGCTCTTGGTCAGTTTGGAGTTGGTTCAAATCTATGCCATCATCTAGAATAATGCAGCTACATTTAACTGAAGGGATTTTTACTGCCAATGGAAGTTAAGTTCCTTTCACAACATTATTCCTGTAACGTGCCAATGATGCAAGTCATGCAGTTATCATACTGGACAATTGTCCTTTCATGCCAAAGAAGGCAGTTCCAATCAATTAATCTTATTTCCAAACAAATCCCAGAATTCCACATGAGCTCTCCCAGTTTTCTGCCATAACTCTCACAAACTCACCAGAGGGACCTCACAGAATTTCAGGATTAAAAGAATCTGCAAAATTGATGCAGACATATTGGACGCTCCAGGCTGTGGTTTATCTTTCAGCCATTTCTGGTGAAGCACCCAGCAGAGAACATATATAGTTCTGCCAAGCAATAAATAGAGTCAAAGAACGTTACAACACAGCAGATGGCATTTGAGTTCATTGTGTTGGCTCTTTGAAAGATATTCACTTAGCCCCATTTCCCTTATTTTAGTCAGTATTTTACAGATGTTTATAAAATTTACTAGATAAACTCTTTTCTATTGAAGCTTCTGATGGGGCATACCATGTGTTAATACCCTCAAAAATATCCTAAATTTTCCTTCTTTTTTTGGTGATGCTTTTAAATTTATGTTGCCAATCATTACCAAACAGTGGAAATAGCTTTTGCTTATCTACCTGATCAAAGCCTTGTCTTTCTTAATACTGCTTTTCTATCTCTGTTTAGAGTCACAGAGTCATAGAGATGTATAGCATGGAAACAGACCCTTCAGTCCAACTTGTCCATGCCGGCCAGATATCCCAGCCCAATCTAGTCCCACCTGCCAGCATCCAGCCCATATCCCTCCAAACTCTTCCTATTCATATACCCATCCAGATGCTTTTTAAATCGTACTTGCCTCCACCACTTCCTCTGGCAGCACATTCCATACATGTACCACCCTCTGCCACCCTTAGGTCTCTTTTATATCTTTCCCCTCTCATCCTAAACCTATGCCCTCTAGTTCTGGACTCCCCCACTCTAGGGAAGAGACTTTGTCTATTTATTCTTTCCATGCCTCTCATGATTTTAGAAACCTCTGTAAGGTCACCCTTCAGCCTCTGACGGTCTAGGGAAAAGAGCTCCAGCGTATACAATCTCTCCCGAGAGCTCAAATCCTTCAACCTTGGCAACATCTTTGTCAATCTTTTCTGAACCCTTGCAAGTTTTACAACATCCTTCCGATAGAAATGAGACCAGAATTGCACACAACATTCCAAAAGTGGCCTAACCAATATCTTGTACAGCCGCAACATCACGTCCCAACTCCTGTACTCAATACTCTGACCAATAAAGGAAAGCATCCCAAACGCCTTCCTCGCTATCCTATTTACCTGTGACTTCACTTTCAAAGAACTATGAACCTGCACTCCAAGGTCTCTTTGTTCAGCAACACTCCCCAGGACCTTCGCATTAAGAGCATAAGTCCTGCTAAGATTTGCTATCCCAAAATGCAGCACCTCACATTTATCTAAATTAAACTCCATCTGCCACTTCTCAGCCCATTGGCCCATCTAAGATCCGATTGTAATCTGAGGTAACATTCTTCGCTGTCCACTGCACCTCCAATTTTGGTGTCATTCACAGACTTACTAACTGTACCTCTTGTGCTCACATCCAAATCATTTATAAATATTCCTCTACTGAAGTGTCTTTGCCTAAGTAAAGCATTTTGTCCTTGCTATCATTTGAAGTGAATTATTTCTGAATTGAGGATTCTAAGAAATTCTTAAACTGCATGTTCTTTATCCTGCTATTGTACTAAATAGACCCCCATTAAAAAACGTTATACTTGTGTTTGTGTGTGTGTGTTTGATATGGTACTTTATTATTTTTATCAGGGTTAGTAATTAATACAATTCCTCTTTCTTTCACTCAAATAACATTGCAGTTGGCTTCTTAGTTTCGATTAATACAATGTTTTAATTGAAAACTAATACATCTGCAAGCTAAAAAAGGTCTTTATTGTGGCCCATTCACCCCTTCTCATCAAGTTGTAACAACTTCTAAGTCACTCCACTCCTTCTCATTTTCAAAGTTTTCACATATAATATTTCTTATTTCTCTTCTAAATATATCAGTTCATATTTCTCTATATTAATTTTCATGTAGTTTTTTTGCCCAATCCAATAACCTTGATATGTTCTTTTGAAATTGTTTATAATTCCTCTATTAGTATTGTCTGCAAATTGTTATGCATTGCCATTCCCAAATCCAAACGATATCTGTGTAGTGAAAGGAACAATGGTTTCAATACACGTTCTTGAGGAATATCACTGTTTAAACAGCAAACATTTTATGAACTAGCATCTATAGGACCTGGACTGTGTGGGAAGTGGTTTACGTAACCAGTGTAAAAACAACTCTAAGAAATAAAAATGTAATGCTAAGTTATACATATCACTGTTATACTTGATTTACAGCATGAAATCACTTAAGTAATAATGAAAGTTTACCTGAAATAAAACTCACTGGCAGAACCTTCTCATTCGCATGCTCAACTGAGTACTCGGACATTGTGGTCGATCACAGTATTTGAGGAGAAATTGACTCGAAATTGAATCAACTGTTGAAGTAACTTTCGTGATATTTGTCATACATAATTTTAATGGGTTTATTGAGAGTGCCAGTTCATAAGGTGCCGTTAAAACAAAAAGTTTGCCATATTAGTTCAAATAACATGCACTACTGTTTTCTGGTGTTAAATAAACTAAATGTCCACAGTATTATATTCTTTTTACAACACTGTGATTGATTTCTGTAATGAGTCCCCCACCAATTCATTGAGTATCCACAAATAATTGCACGCACAAGAGAACAAATATAATTCAATAATTCACAATTTTATCTGGCAGTCTACTCTAATACTAGATTCATTTCATCTTTAAGTTTGTAGCTTAGTTTTGACATACATCGTGAGGCAGCATACTCCTCTCATGATGTGGAGGTGCTGGTGTTAGACTGTGTTGGACGAGGTCAAAATTCACATGACACCAGGTTATAGTCCAAAGGGTTTATTTGAAAACACAAGCTTTTGGAGCGCTGCTCCTTCATCAAGCTAGCACATAATGAAGGAGAAGTGCTCCAGAAGCTAGTGTTTTCAAATAAACCCCTTGGACTATAACCTGGTGTCATGTGAATTTTGACCTACTCCTGTAACGGCATTACATGACCTGGTTCTCTGAAATATCTAGCATTGATTTTAAAAAAAAACTCTAAATATCCAGGGATACCTCAGCAGTATCAACTAGTGTGTACACTTTTTATCCTGCTACATGCCTTTTTCAATCCCAAAGTGTGCCTTAAAGCTGTCACTGTTACGCTCAGATCAGATCTGAGTGCATACCTTACCTCTTCAAAAAGGGAGATTTATCGAACCTTTCTCCAGCCCTCAATGCTCTCATTTCCTCTCACATCAGTCACTCTCCATGCCACACCTAATCACTCAACCCAACCTCTGTAACTTATGCTCTCTACCTATCCTCCGGATTCCTTATGCCCCTGATGTCACCTGATGTTCCTCAGGCCCCCTAAAAAAACTCAGCGTCTATTTCTACACACCATCCTTTCCCAGTTGCTACCATACCAACTCATTGAGTATCCATGAGTAATGCTGCCCACAGGAGAATAAATTTAGTTCAATTACTTACAATTCTATATAGCAGATTATACTCTGTCGAGAAAAGGACCCTAATTCATCAAAAGCATATTTTGATACCTCTGGAGACTTCTCGTCAGCTCTTGACAAGTTTCACTATTCCAAGGGCTTCCTGCACATTTGACACATAACACTTCTCCACAGCTAAGTGTCTCAAAGAGTTTGGGAGGTGGGACTTGGAATTCTCAAATCCTTTTTGTTCACCACAATAGAGATGTGCTCCATTGCTCAAGACATTCGGCCCAAATGTTTATATGATGTGGCCCCAAAGCTTGAACTTTGTAAACTTGTAATTGAAATGAGTGACATATTTGAGAACAAGTAAGATAAAAAATGCTTATCAGGTATTTTTGTTTTAATTTTTCTATTGCACTGTACATATTGAAGAGAAAACATAAATTAATACACTTCCAGTTTGGTATAGTGATTACACTAGTTGTTATCTGCATCTTTAAAGGAAATTAAATGCCAAGTTAGCCGACTGATAGCAAGTACTATATTACAATAAAGACAGCTGAAACCAATAGCATCAAACACCAATAATGCTAATCTCTCATGCAACAGTAAAATTGTGTTATCAGTCCAATATCTATTCATCAACAAGTAAACTTTTCTTCATCAATTTCACATCAGTTCAAACAAAAGACTTCAAACAAGTGCCATACTTTTGTACTATTTCTAATGCTTTATGTCATAGTTATGTCCCAAGTAAGGTTTGAAAACAAAATATTTGGTTGACAAGATATTGGGTGCACTTGCTTTTGCCTCAGAGAGCTGATGAGTGTTTGTGCAATTGCACTTATAGACTAACCCATTCCATGACAGCGGTGTGTTGCAATTATTGTTTTCTCATTTCTCAAGTGCATGATGCAATAGTCAGAACTTACATCGGATGATGAGATCCTGCCATTAACATTTTGTATTTTTTTTTAAAAGATTACACTTACTGGATATTCAGATTGTGTCAACCAGATTCAAATTGTAATGCTATTTTTCTAGTAATGATGCATTCATCCTCAAGAATACAGTCTGCCACCTCTGAGCTTTGCCAAGAAAATGGCTGAGTGGCCATCAAACTATACATATCTGCAATAGAGTAAAAGATCATAATGAGTCTTCACTTACAACGTAGTTGAGAGAAATCTAAATCTACTACTTTTACTCCATTTGTTTCCCTTGGTTTTGTATCTTCCCTTGCTTCACATATTTATTCAACTTTTCCTTAAACACATGTTCTTAGCCTCAGACCTATATCCCGAGACAGAGGATTCCATGTTCCAAACATTTTCGATGTAAAAAAATGTACTCTAACCACTCTCGTCACTCTGTTAATTACTATTTCAAATTAGTGATGTCACTGTGACTGACCATTCAATCATTAAAAATAATTTTCCTTGTCCAATCTATCAAAATCCTTCTTTTTAATCCTTCATTAACTTGACACATTTTTCCCTTGTTCATCATACATTTAACTCACATGTAGCTGCATTAAACTCCAGCTGCCATTCCTCAGCCCATTGGCTCAATAGATCAGAACCTTCCGTAATCTGAGATAATCTTCTTCACGGTTCACTATACCACCAACTTTGGTGTCATCCACAAACCTACCAATCATGCCTTCTAAATTCTCATCCAAATTGCTTATATAAATGACAAATAGCTGTGGACCGAGCACCAAACTCTACGAAACACTGTTGGTCACAGATCTCCAATTCGAAAAATAATGCTCCATCACTCCCTCTGGTTCCTACTGTCAAGCCAATTTAATAGAATCCCTACAGAGTGGAAGCAGGCCATTTGGCCCATCAAGTGCACAATGATCTATCCCTGTAACCCTGCATTTTTCATGGTTAATCCACATAGCCTATACATCTCTGGATACTAAGGGCAATTTGGCATTGTCAATCCACCTAACCTGCACATCTTTGGGCTGGTGGAAGCAAACTGGAGCACCTAGGGGAAACCCATGCAGACACGGGAAGAATGTGCAAACTTCACACAGGCAGTTGCCTGAAGCTGGAATTGAACCTGGGTTCCTGGAGCTGTGAGGCAACAGTGCTAACCACTGAGCCACCGTGCAACCTAAATTGTATCTAACTGGCAAGCTCCTATGTAGACAGGCCAACAAGGGGCGAGACCACATCAGATTTAATACTGGGTAATGAACCTGGTTAGCTGTTAAATTTGGAGGTAAGTGAGCACTTTGGTGATAGTGACCACAATTTGGTTATGTCTCCTTTAGTAATGGAAAGGGATAGGTATATACTGCAGGACAAGTTATAGCTGGGAGAAAGGCAATTACGATGCAATTCGGCAAGATTTAGGATGCATAGGATGGGGAAGGAAACTCCAGGGGATGGCACAACTGAAATGTGGAGCTTATTCAAGGACCAGCTACTGCGGGTCCTTGATAAATATGTACCTGTCAGGCAAGAAGGAAGTTGTCGAGCGAGGGAGCTGTGATTTATGAAGGAAGTTGAATCTCTTGTGAAGAGGCTTGAGGCTTACAAGTTAGCCAGGAAAGACTCAAAGAGAGAGCTAAGAAGAGCCAGGAGGGGACATGAGAAGTCATTGGCAGATAGGATCAAGGAAAAATCTAAAGCTTTCTACGGATATATCAGGAATAAAAGAACGACAAAAGTAAGATTAGGGCCAATCAAGCATAGTAGTGGGAAGTTGTGCGTGGAGTCAGAGGAGACAGGGGAAGCACTAAATGAATATTTTTTGTCAGTATTCACACTAGAAAAAGACAATATGGTTGAGGAAAATACTGAGATACAGGCTACTGGACTATATGGGATTGAGGTTCACAAGGAGGAGGTGTTAGCAATTCTGGAAACTGTAAAAATAGATTAATCCCCTAGGCTGGATGGGATTTATCCTAGGATTCTCTGGGAAGCCAGGGAGGAGATTGCCGAGCCTTTGGCTTTGATCTTTATATTGTCATTGTCTACAGGAATAGTGCTAGAAAACTGGAGAATAGCAAATGTTGTTCCCTTGTTCAAGAAGGGGAGTAGGGACAATCCTGGAAATTATAGATCTGTGAGCCTTACCTCCATTGTGGGTAAAGTGTTGGAAAGGGTTATAAGAAATAGGATTTATAATCATCGCGAAAGGAATAAGTTGAGTAGGGATAGTCAACACTGTTCTGTGAAGGGTAGGTTGTGCCTCATAAACCTTATAGAGTTCTTTGAGAAGGTGATGAAAGGTGGATGAGGGTAAAGCGGTTGATGTGGTATATATGGATTTCAGTAAGGCATTTGATATTGTTCCCCACGGTAGGCTATTGCACAAAATACAGAGGCATGGGATCGAGGGTGATTTAGCCGTATGGATCAGAAATTGGCTAGCTGAAAGATGACATAGGGTGGGGGTTGATGGGAAATATTCTTCCTGGAGTTCAGTTACTAGTGGGGCACTGAAGGATCTGTTTTGGGTCTACCGTTGTTTGTCATTTTTATAAATGACCTGGATGAGGGCATAGAAGGTTGGGTTAATAAATTTGCGGATGACACTAAGGTCGGTAGAGTTGTGGATAATACCAAAGGATGCTGTAAGTTACAGAGAGCCATAGATAAGCTGCAGAGCTGGGCTGAGAGATGGCAAATGGAGTTTAATGTGAAAAAGTGTGAGATGATTCACATTGGAAAGAGTAACAGGAATGCAGGGTACTGGGCAAATGGTAAGATTCTTGGTAGAGCAGATGAGCAGAGAGATCTTGGTGTCCAGGTACATAGATCCCTGAAAGTTGCCACCCAGGTTGATAGGGTTGTTAAGAAGGCATACGATGTGTTAGCTTTTATTGGGAGAGGGATTGAGTTTCGGAACTATAAGATCATGCTGTAACTGTACAAAGCTCTGGTACAGCCACATTTGGAGTAATGCATACAGTTCTGGTCACCGCATTATAGGAAGGATGTGGAAGCTTTGGAAAGGGTTCAGGGGAGATTTACTGTGATGTTGCCTGGTATGGAGGGAATGTCTCATGAGGTAAGGCTGAGGGACTTAAAGCTGTTTTCATTAGAGAGAAGAAGGTTGAGAGGTGACTTAGTTGAGACATATAAGAAATCCAGACGGTTAGATAGGTTGGACAGTGGGAGCCTTTTTCCTCAGATAGCGATGGCTAGCACAAGGCAACATAGCTTTAAATTGAGGGGTGATTGATATAGAACAGATGTCAGAAGTAGTTTCTTTACTCAGAATAGTAGGGGCATGGAACACACCGCCTGCAACAGTAATATACTCGCCAACTTTAAGGGCATTTAAATGGTCATTGGATAAGCATATGGCCGAGAATGGAATAGGTTAGATGGCTTCAGATTGGTTCCACAGGTCGGCGCAACATTGAGGGCCGAAGGGCCTGTACTGCGCTGTAATGTTCTATGGTCTATGTTCTATGTTTTGTTTCCTTTAAACTTGAACTACAGATTAAACACAAGCTAGGAGACTGGACAAAGAGACAGTGGCAATTTAAAAAATCATATTAACTGGAGTACATTGTGAGTTGTATGTAGTTTTGCCTTTGCTCTAGAGCTTTGAGAGTTCAAGGACACACACAGATTCTGAACTAAAGGAAACAATGTTCTGATTGTCTCCTGACCAGGTGACCATGGCATGTGGGGTGGCAAGCACAGCAGAAATACCCAACTTGCAAAGAGAAACCATGGAAAAAAACTCGCTCTCTGTTTCTCTCTCTCTGTGTGGAGATATCAGAAAGTCTCCAGTATTATAAGAGCCATTCTGGACTTGGGACATTAACTCTGTTTTTCTCTCCACATACACTGCCAGACCTGTTGAGCTTCTCCAGCACTTTCAGTTTTTATTTCAGATCTCCAGAACCTGTACTTCTTTGCTTTAATTTTGTTTGTGGTTAGAATTAAATGGTAATTGCCAGTCGTAAACACTTCTTTTCAATAGTGAAAGGTCAGCTTAATTAAACATGAACTGACACTTAATTAAATATGAATCCTCACTAAGTGTCTTGGATAGGTCTTTTGTGTTAGTAGTAGCCAGCTAAGTATAACGTAGCGCCTGAGTGCAAATTCCAGTAGAATGCCAGAGTTGAGTACTTCAGGGACTCAACCACAGAAAGGGAAACAGGTATTTGGCTGCTATTATTCAAACATTTTTCAGCCTCCAAGAACTTATTCTTGCTCTGACACAGGGGAAGCAGCTGGTTATTTGGTGAATATCTGGAAATTGATTAAAGTTTATTCTATCCTAAGGCTTGAGCAAGAAAAGAGTGGTTGAGAATGAAATGTAGATCAAGAGACCCAGCTACAGTGAGGACATCAATAGAGTGATGTCGTGAACCAGAATGTGATGAGAGTACTTGGAAAGCAGCTAATTTGTGATTAGAATTAGAATTTCTAACATTTAAAGTAATAAAAAATAATAATATGTGAAAATACAAGGTAATGAATTTTGGCTGGAAGGAAGGAGGAGCTGAATATGATTGAAATGGAGAAAGGTTGCAGCACAGAATGATTTTGGGATCCTCGTGCATAAATCACAAAAAGCTAACATCCACAGTAAAACGTCCAACAAGGCTTTGCATGGTACACTGGATAGTAAGCTTAGATCACATGGGATCTAGGGGGAGCTAGCCAGTTGGATAAAAAATTGGTTGAAGGTAAGAGATCGAGGATGGTGATAGAGGTTGCTCTTTGGACTGGAGGCCTGTGTTGCTGCAAGGATCAATGCTTGATTCACCACTTTTTATCATTTATATGAATAATTTGGATGAGAATACAGGAGGTATGGTTCATAAGTTTGTGGATGACACCAGATTAGAGACTGTAGTGGAAGATTACCTCAGTGTACAACAGTACCTTGATCAGATGGTCAATGAGCTGAGGAGTGGCAGATGGAGATTACTTTAGATAAATGTGAAGTGTTGCATTTTGGTAAGGCAAACCAGGACAGGACTTTTCCAATTAATGATAGGGCCCTGGGGAGAATCGTTGAAGAAAGAGACCTAGGAGTGTAGATACATACTTCCTTGAAAGTGGAGTCACAGGTAGATAGTATGCTGAAGAAGGCAGGCTTGTCTTCATTGGTCAGAACATTGAATATAGGATTTAGGATGTCATCTTGTAGCTGTACAGGACGTTAGTGAGGTCACTTCTAGAATACTGCATACAATTCTGGTTGCTCTTCTATGGGGAGGATGTTGTTAAACTTGAAAGGGTAAAGAAATGACATACAAGGATGTTACCAGACTGGGAGGTTTGAGAGGCTGAATAGGCTGGGACTTATTTGTGTGGAGTGTCGGAGGCTAAGGAATGATCTTATAGAGGTTTGTAACATCATGAAGGACATGGATAGAGTGAATAGTCAAGGTAATTTTCCTTGGGTGGAGAAGTCCAAAACTAGAAAACATAGGTTTAAGGCGAAAGAGGAAAGATTTGAAAAGGATCTGAGAGGTAACTTTTTCAGGCAGAGAGTGATACGTGTATGGAATGAGCTGCCAGAAGAAATGTTGGATTCAAGTGCAATTACAACATTTAAAAGGCATCTGTATGTGCATATGAATAGGAAGGATTTAGAGGGTTATGGGCCAGATGCTGGCAAATGGGACTAGAATACATTGGGATGTCTGGTTGAGTTGGACTGAAGGGTCTGTTTCTGTGCTTTATGACTCTAAGTTCAGCAGGAAAAGGGAATGCAATTGGAATATTGGTCTTTATTTCAAAAGGGAACAGAATCTAAAAATAATTAAGACTTACTAATAATGTAGAAGGCACACCTAGTGTATTGTGATCAGTTGTGAATTCATTGAATGTCAGGACAGACCTGATGGGCTGAATGACCTACTTCTGCTCCTGTATCTTACTGTCTCAAACTGTAGAATGACTATATCCAGAAAGTTGTCACATGCTCTACTGATGTTCTCAACTGGTCTCAGAGTTGTACATAGAAATAGTGTTAATTGATAATCTTCCTTTAAATGTTCTATCAAAAAAGTCAGAATCCTAAAATTCCAAACTCAATGACATCATTTTCCACCATATTCACTGGTGATCTTGCTCATATTCACCAATTTCTTACTTCTTTGGCTCCTTTGTGCCCCATGATTCCCCCAGTGCCCCATTCACACTATTTTATTTTGCCCGCGTGGAAGTTTCTGAGTTGGTGAATAAGATCAAACAAGAAAGCCATACAGAGCTAACTTGTAGAGAGCTTGGATAGTGGAATGAGGAATGTTGTCTTATTTCAGGACTTTTTTTTGGTCTAATCTTCAACCTTGTGCTCATTTTCAAAATTACCTTAACTATCAATGTTATTTTTAGACTCTATCAAAATAGCTATTCTCCTTCCTTCATCTTATCTTTGCACTCCCATTATTATGATATATCTGAAAGGGAAAACGGGACTAAGATAAAATTAGTGAGCATAATTTCTTGATATTAAGTGAACAACGATGCTTGAAGAAGCTTTTGGCTGCAACTTCTTTGAAATGTCAATACAAACAGTACAGTGGGTGTAAAACTGACTGAAGTTTGGAGGGAGGTTGATCTTATCCTTGCCAATATATTTATTTATTTATTTAGTATATGTCTCCAAATAGAATAATTGAAAGCCAGTATGGAAGTTGCAGACTGATAAAGATCTAGATCCCAGAAAAACAGAGGGATCTGGGTATAGAAGTTCATAGACCCCTGAAAGTGGCAACACAGGTGGATAGGGTGGTTAAGAAAGCATACAGCAGGCTTGCCTTTACCAGCTAGGACATCAAATATAAAAGTTAACAAGTTATGCCACAGCTGTACAAAACTTTAGTTAGGCCAAAATTGGAATATTGTGTGCAGTTCTGGTTGCCACACTACCAGATGGATGTGGATGCTTTGGAGAGGGTGCAGAGAAGGTTTACCAGAACGTTGCCTAGTCTGGAGGGTTTTAGTTATGAGGAGAGGTTGGATAAACTCGGATTGCTTTCACTGGAAAGACGGAGGCCGAGATGCGACCTGATAGAAGTTTACAAAATTATGAGAGGCATCAGTAGTGTAGATAGTCAGAGGCTTTTCCAGGGTGGAAAGGTCAACTGCAACAGGGCACAGGTTCAGGGTGAGTGGGGAAAAGTGCAGGGAAAATGTTTCACACAGAGGCTGGTCGATGTCTGGAATGAACTGCCAGTGGAGGTGATGGAAGCAGGCACATTAGCAGCGTTTAAGACAAATCTTGATAGACACAGAAACGTGAGGCGAATAAGACAGATACTGTGCATGGGCAATGAATAGTGGGTCAAAATAAGGACTAGGAATTAGTGCAGGTTTGGTGGGCCAAAGGACATGTTGCTATGCTGTATTGTATGGTATTGTATTGCATTGTGTAAAATCATGAACCATTTAAGAGCTTCATATTGCACTTTGATTGCTCTTGGGAAGACTTTCAACTAACATAAATATTTTATAATGAAGTAGACCCTGATAGAGGCTGAGGCAAACAGCAACAATATGAAGAACTGTGTAATGTTGCTTTGCATTGTGTGCATTAACAACAATATTTAGAATTTGCATTTCGCAAGGACTGGACCTAAGGAAATGATCCTCTGAGACAGTAGAATCTTGTAAAAATTGCAAAGTCAATTGGTATACTGATTGTGTAATGAATTGTGTTTAGATAAATATGCTGGGAACTACATTCGATAGAACCTGTGCCGAGGTGTGGGGATTATGATGCATGATTAACTTGTGCCCCATGATTGCAACGTGGGCAGCATGCCAATTTTGTGCCACTTGCTTATATTGACACATCACAACCAGCCAGAGCTAACCATGCTGTTCACTTTCCAGATGCATGAGCAGAGGCATAAACACGAGCATGGCAATTATCACCTAAAGCAAGTTTGTCCCTTTGGAAACAACAGGAGCTGGGAGCCACAGTTGAAAAGAGTGTGGCAGGAGGAAAGTAAATATTGGTAAAACAAGGGAGAGTGTGTTCCAAGGACTTCAAATGTTTCACATTGAGGAGGTAGTGAAATGGTGTTAATGTAACTGGATAAATCATGCCAAGTCCTAGATTAATGTCCTTAAACCATGTGTTTGAATTTCAGCACGGCAGATGATGAAATTTGAATTTAATAACATTTTAAATAGCGGTCTAAATTCTTCAATCACATTGAAGGTGCAACCCATTGTTGATTTCTATAAATATGCATTTGGTTCACAAATGTCCTTTAGGGAAGATAATTTACCATCCTTACCTGGCCTAACATGTGATTCAGTTCAAGGGCAATAAGGGACAAGCAATAAGTGCTGGTTCAGCCAGTGATGTCAACATCCCATGAATGAATTTATAAACAATTGGAGGTCTTGATGGAGGAGGTGGAAATGAGGAGGGAAGATTACTTGTCTATGGAAGAAAAGAGGGTCTACAGAGACATTGACCAAAAGGCAGTGGAATCAGAAGCTGAAACTTCTGGAGGTTGCTACTGGGAGAACAAGACTTGAGAATTTGGATGCAGTCCAGCAATAAGTTCAATAATGTCACATCAGTTGTTAAAGTCAGGGAATACATCTTCAAAGTCCATATTCTATCAATTGCACCAGTATGTCATTGCCCAAACCATCCATTACTCAACTACCAACATATCTTATACATTCTGTGCATAGCATTCATTTGTCAGCCCCATCCTCACATGTATAGAATGGCTGTCAGCTTCATATTCACATCTCACAGACTGAACACAATGTCCACCTCACAGTCACATCTTAAAAACACAGTACACCATAGTTACTAACACATTTGATGTGGAGGTGCCAGTGTTGGACTGGGGGTGGACAAAGTCAAAAGTCACATGAAACTCAGTTATAGTCCAACAGGCTTATTTGAAGTCATGGATTTTTGGAGCGCAGCCCCTTCATCAGGTGCAGTGAGAGAAGAGCACAAAGACACAGAATTTATAGGCAGAGAGATCAAGGGCAGATAGATAAATAAATTATATAATTGGTATGAGTGGAGTGTCGGAAAGTAAGTCTCTGCAGGTGACCGTGGGTATTAGACATTGTAAGTCAATAGTCAACAGCTAAAAAACAAGCGAAGAGATGTCCTATAATCCAATTAAATGAGGCAGAGAGATAATTATAATAAAGTAAAAATAAAGTGGTGTTAGGGACAAACCAACTGACTCGAATAGCATAATACAATCACTTCTCATATGATTTGATAGTTCTGTTCTTATGCGATCTCACGTTATAAGAAAATCATGTAGTAGCTGTACCATTTAAACTGATGGAGCTGGAATTGCGTTATAGGTAAGGAACGTTTGCGGTCAACAAATAACAGTCTAAATTCTTCAATCGCATTAAAGCCAATTTGCATTGAAGAAACATGGATTATAGCAGAACCTACTGAAGGTACAACAGTCGCATGCCAAGGGTCTAACCAAAGTAATAAATAATTCAAAACTATACAAATTAATTAAGGTAGAGAGATCAGAACAATTTATCAAGGTGATGGTGTTAAAACCTGTTTTGCCTCCAGCACAACCTTATTTTTAGTATTTTTGTAATTATCACTCGACTTTATTTAATCGGTCATCTCTTATTATTCAGCTGTTGACACTTTACTTACACTGTCTGATACTCTTGATCACTGCAGAAACCTATTATTCGACCTGTCGACACTCCACTCACACCATTTGTATGATCTTTTGACCTCTCTGCCCATTGATCTCTGCCTATAAATTCTGCCTGTGTGCTTTTCTCTCACTTCACCTGATGACGGGGCAATGCTCTGAAAGCTTGTGCTTTCAAATACACCTGTTGGACTGTAACCTGGTGTCATCTGACTTCTGACCAATTTTACCATGATGTTAGGAATTGGGATTCAAGACTAAACTAAGGTTGGGTTCCTGCTTTTTACAAGGCTGCCAGGAGCATGATTGTGGCAATCCAGGGACCTTAACTGGTCTCAATATAGGTTTGCTCTTCACTTTGACAGATCCAAGGCAGGAATTGAAATGAGCTAGCTGGACAGAGCAGGTTAAAAGGTCCATCTCCACTCTTGTCTATTCACATTCACAAATACCTTAGTAAGGACTTTCAAACACACGTGCTGTCAAAGTTGTGTCATATCTTGAAGGCCTCAAACTATATTTATGTTAATTTTAAAGATTTTAGTCGTATCACAAAAGTGTTAACACATCAGTATTAACACTTAGGTGTATTTCTCACCCATGAATCCCATATCCCTTGACAACTCACCCCCTCACCCAACCTATATTTCATTCCACGATCAATTTCACCTTACATCCTCTTTATCCAGTTTTTATTCATTTGAAGTCCTATGGTAAAATCTGGATTGTAAACAAAAGTCCATAAGTTCCCCAAATCCTGCAACCTTAAAATACTTAGCTAAGATTTTATGCACAAAATAGAAAGCTGGAATGCACACAAGAGTCCATAAATCACTGGCATAAATTATTTGAATCTTGATAATGTTATGACCAGGTAAAGAGGGGTGACAGCTCTTTTTTTTAAACCAACCCTCAGTCAGTTGCAAAAAAAGAGTTTTTACATTTATATTTTAGCACATTGTTAAAACTTAGTTACACAGAAAGAAACTGATGGAGAGCCAATCCAATTTTTTTCTGAGTTAAAGAAAGTTGAATGTTATTGCCCATTATTCAGAAAATTTATAAATCATACCTTCAAGCAGACACACAATATTGCTGATAATGAGCTCACAAAATGGGGTTGGAAGAGCTATATGGTACAGATAGGATACTAAAGACAGAGGCAGTTAAAGATGCTAAGGGTCCTTGGGCTGGAAGGATAAAAAGATCTGAATTTAGTGCTGAGCTGTTGTCCTGCTCCTTTAGCAGCGGTGAAATTTGCAGGTCTTGAGTTCTCAGTGATGGTATATTCTCTAAGTTGCTTTTGGATTGGCACTGGTTTCTGTGATTGAGTGAAAGGATGATTAAGAGAGTTAGAAAGAGGGAGAGAAATAAGAACATTTAGTATCCTTGCTGTTATCAGTTCAAGTTGCTATCTCTCTTTGCTCAAAAGCTATTGTTGACATACTGTTGCTCTGGTGTCTGTCACTGTTTCATTTTAGGCTGGATAGTTGCAGGCTTTCACTTCACCATACGTGCAGTCATCAGGCAAGTGTTAGTAAAATAAGATGTGACTTCTCCCTGAGTTTCAGTGTGTCTTGATGGTTCTTCTGCAGCAGCTGGTTTCATGTTTTCCATGGGGTTGTCTTGGCTTGTCAAGTGATCACTGCAGTAATTTTAGACTCACAGTGTCCTTTTTAATACCATTTATACTCGATAGAAGTCTAAGGTATTAAAGTCAAAAAATGAAAGTAAACTATTGGCGGTCTATTTTAATCATGACCATAACAGGAATGTTTATACAGCTGCAGATAATAGTTGTACAGTTTATTTGAGAGAGTTACAAGCTTTTGGATACAATCCAACCTTGTAATGTGTTAGTAAACAATTGAAAGTATCAAGACCAAGAGGAAAGTGGGTACGGTAGATAAGGAAAAGCTGCTCCTGTTGGTGAAAGGATTAGGAGTGAGCGTGCATAGAATTCAGGTTAATAGCAAATGCAGCAATGGAGACATGAGAAACTTTTTATGCAGCAAATGATTAGGGTGTCTGATGTGCTGCACAAGATGGTGGTGGAGGGAGGTGCAATAGAGGTATTCAAGAAGAAATGCATTATTTTCTGAAAAGAAAAACATATGAAGACAGGGAATGGCAAAAGGACACTGCTCATTTGGAGAACTCATGCAAACATAATGGTCAAAAAGGCTTCCTTCAATGTGTATCAATTCTGAGAATCTGCATCCAAGTGTTCATACATACCCCAAATAAATAGATTGACTTCAGAATTACCTTTCTCAACAGATCTCTGCACTCAGAGCTGCGAGGTGTGAGCCTCTTCAGGGGTAATTTTTAACTAAAGTCTGGTTTATCTTTCAATTTATAAATTAACTACACATTACTCTTTAGGTTAAGAGAAGTTAAGTTTTATTACAGCCTTAAATTGGAGACATACAAGCTCTTAGAGAAGCAGTAGTGAGTTAATTAGTAGCTGGTTTAATCTTGTGTTTGAAAGTTTGAGTCCGTTCCTTTTGTGAAGTATAAATAGAGGCCATACTCAGTGCTGCATTGTCTGCTTATGCAGAATTAGCTGGGGGTTAGAGGAGGTATTCCTTTCATCTTAGACTATTTTCAGCCTCCATAAAGAGTTGGCTCTTACTTCGGTATAGACCAGTTGGTGAGTACTCTGACTTTTCCACTATTTTTATTATAATAAAGAGTTTTGAAACTTGCAGGATGGCAGGTCAGCTTGGCAAAGTAGAATGTACATCCCGCAGTATGCATGAAGTTACTTGAGCTCTGAGTTTTGGAGTCACCATTGTGCATCCACAAAGCAAAGACACAGCATGTGGATAGCATATTAACTCAGCTGATCATTCCATAGGTTAGAAATGTATAGGTAGCAAGGGAATGAGCCAGCCAGTCTTAAGGAAACAAGACATGCAGTACAGAAATCCCGGAGTTTATCTTGCTTGACAATTGGTATTCTCTTTTTGTTGACTCAACTAAATGGAATGGTGGGGGAGTGTTGCAATGAGGAAAACGAATGGAAGAGCAATAGTGATTGTGGACTTCATAATCAGGAGTTCAGAAAGGTATTTCATGACTCCAGGGAGGTACATTGCAAAGAATATCTACAATGACCTCAAGTCATTCTATTAGGAAGGATAGTCATCCAGAGGTTGTAGTCACTGTTAGCATCAATGGCTTAGGCAGGGATAGGGATGAAGTTCTGAAGGAAGATTTCAGGGAACTAGGTAAGAAATGAAAAGGCAGAACTCTAAAACAATAACCTCAGGATGTCTTTCAGTCCCACCCTCTTATGCCAATAGAAATGACAGAATTGAGTCATTGAATGTGTGGCTGGAAAGCTAGTATACGAGGTTGGGTGTCAGATTTCTGGGGCAATGGAACTAGTTCTTGGGAAGGTGTCACCAATAAAAGTTGGATGGATTATGTCCTCTTGACCTGTCCTACCTGCCAATCTCCCTTCCCACCTATCTACTCCACCCTCCCCTCTGACCTATCACCTCCATCCCCACCCCCCATTCATCTATTATACTCTTTGCTACCTTCTCCCCAGCTTCCCCCCTCCACCCGCTCCTCCATTTATCTCTCCACCCTGGAGGCTTCCTGCTTCTATTCCTGATGAAGGGCTTTTGCCTGAAACATCGATTTTCCTGCTCTTCAGATGCTGCCTGACCTGCTGTGCTTTTCCAGCACCACTCTGATCTAAACTCTGGTTTCCAGCATTTGCAGTCCTCACTTTTGCCTAGTGGATTATACTTGAACTGAACTAGCATAAGTATCCTTGCAGGAAGATTGGCTAGTTCTGCTAGAAGGAACAAGATGTGTATGGTGATGTGAGCATGAATGAAAATTCAGATCAGGAAACAGGAGACAGAAACTTAGTGATTTTCTTTGAAAGAGAAAGTAATTAAGGTTTAAAAAGTGTAAAACACAGGAATTTGATGAAATTAGAAGACATACATGTAACTGCAAGAAGTGTAACAAATAAAGCTGATGAACTGAGCACAGGCAGACACATGACATTGTGATAACAGAAAATTGGTTTGAAGAGGGGCAAAAATGTAGCATCCCTGGATATAGAGTTTTCAGGCAGGATAGGTTTGTGGATTTGCAGAATGTGGTGGCATAAAATTATTGATTAAGAATCAATTATAGCTGTGAAGAGAGATGATGTTGTGGTTCTGTTCGCCGAGCTGGAAGTTTTTGTTGCAAGCGTTTCGTCTCCTGGCCAGGCGACATCATCAGTGCTTGGGAGCCTCCTGCGAAGCGCTTCTTTGATGTTTCCTCCGGTGTTTATAGTCGTCTGTCCCTGCCGCTTCTGGTTGTCAGTTTCAGCTGTCCGCTGTAGTGGTTGGTATATTGGGTCCAGGTCGATGTGTTTGTTGATGGAGTTTGTGGATGAATGCCATGCCTCTAGGAATTCCCTGGCTGTTCTCTGTCTGGCTTGCCCTATGATAGTAGTGTTGTCCCAGTCGAATTCATGTTGCTTGTTGTCTGCGTGTGTGGCTACTAAGGATAGACAACAACTCACCAGAACGAAGGACCCGATACCCAACATGAGCAAGACGAATGTAGTGTACAAAATACCATGCAAGGACTGCACAAAACACTATATAGGACAAACAGGAAGACAGCTAACAATCCGCATACATGAACATCAACTAGCCACGAAACGACACGACCAGCTATCCTTAGTAGCCACACACGCAGACAACAAGCAACATGAATTCGACTGGGACAACACTACTATCATAGGGCAAGCCAGACAGAGAACAGCCAGGGAATTCCTAGAGGCATGGCATTCATCCACAAACTCCATTAACAAACACATCGACCTGGACCCAATATACCAACCACTACAGCAGACAGCTGAAACTGACAACCGGAAGCGGCAGGGACAGACCACTATAAACACCAGAGGAAACATCAAAGAAGCGCTTCGCAGGAGGCTCCCAAGCACTGATGATGTCGCCTAGCCAGGGGACGAAACGTTTGCAACAAAAACTTCCAGCTCGGCGAACAGAACCACAACAACGAGCACCCGAGCTACAAATCTTCGCACAAACTTTGAAGAGAGATGATAAATTAAATGAAATCTTAAATGGGTTGAGCTCAGAAACCAAAAAACAACCACAATGCTGGCCATGTAGAATCACCCCTCCCTCTACTTCCACATCACCCCCATACCAAAAAAGAATTAACGGACCACCAATGTAGACACATTTCTGAGTATAAAGACATTAGGCCAATAATAGTTGAGGATTAAACCTAAATATCAATTGGGTTGCAAATAGTATGAACAGCATAGAAGGCAGAAAATTCTGAATACCACTATTAGCCAGTACCTAACAAGTGAGACGGTGCAATTCTATACTTAAGTCTTAAGAAATGGAACTGAGCAATTGAATGAAGTAGTACTCAGTGATCATTTTGAAGATAGTTATTATTATGAAGACGCGAGTGTACTGTACCTTTAAGAAAGTTAAAAGCTAGCAGAACTACTCGACAGCACCAAGTGTTCTGATCAAGATATAATGTAAACTTTTGGTCCAGTAACTAGTGTAGCTGGTTGCCTGGAGACAAAATCAAATTTGCCAATCAGTTTAAATTATACCTAGAAAAAATACCAAACTTCAATCAAGTTTGAATTTAGTATATATTGACAATATTAAAAGCCAATGACACGATCCGATGCTTTGGGGGTATAAGTCTGGGAAAAATTGAACAGTTGAGGGAGAACTGCCAAGCCACCAAAACATGCAGACGGCCCGGAGAATAGCTCTCGTAAAGGTATCTTTATCGATCAGTGACCTGTGAAACAGAAATCCCTAAGAAGAAGAAGAAAAGAAGACAGAAGACGATCTAAAGAGAAGATTGGACAGCTGGCTGGTTTTGAAATTTGAATTTTGGTAAATCTTAGTCAGGGGTTTTATCAGACTAGTATTATAGAGAGGAAAGTAAAAGAGAGGTCAGAGGAAGGGGTTGTAAATAGTTGTTAGTTAATTATTCTCTATTATACTTTAAGAAATAAAGTTGTTACTTTTACTTTAACTAATTCTTGGCCTCTCAACTTTTCACAGAGTAATGCAAGGGAAAAATCTTTTCTGTGTTGTTGGTTTAAAGTAAGTAAGCAGGAGGGTTTACCCTGTGTCGTAACATTATCACAATGTAGTTAGATTTAGCACCACTATGGAATGGGGCAAACATAAGACATGAATAAAAGTTAGAGAATGGCAAACTCTACAAAACTGGGCAATCTTTACTCAACTAAGTAATGACTTGGTAAAGATGGACAAAGCTACCGAAGGGAAAATCTGCTAAATCAGTGGGAACTGTTTAAGAATGAGATTCTACACATAGTATAGACATGCCCCCACAAAAAACAAAGGGTGATTTGCCAAATCTAGAGCTGCCAGGTTATCCAGAAGCATACAAGGTAGGATAAAGCAGAAATGTAGAGTTTATAGCAAACTCAAGAGTACTACTTCAGGAAGCTCAGAGGCATTTGGAGAAAGTGCAGGAGTGAAGTTAAAAAAGAGATTACGAAAACAAAGACAAAATACAGAAATAAATTGGCCAGTAAAATTAAAGAAACTCCAAAGATGTTATTTGTTCATGAAGAGCAAGAGGATAACTATGAGTATGTACATGGAAACATCTGTCTTGATGTAGAGTATCTGGAAGGGAATCTTAATGATTACATTGTCTTCACAAAGGGGTGATGCAGAGTTTTCTAGGTAAAGAGGAAGAAAGTGAAGTATTAGTTGAAATAAGAATTAGGAGAAGTGCCTGAGGAACTATTCTCTTTAAAGATAGATAAATCATCAGAGCTGGATGAACTCCATTGTAAGCCAGGGAAGAAATAATCTGAGGATCATGTTCCAATTTTCACTTTATATACCAGAGGCTTGGAGGTCTATGCATTATTAAAAAAACATTCCAAGGGATAGGCCAAATAATTAAGTTTGTCAGTCTGATCTAGGTTCTGGAATCAATATTGGGAAAGAAGATTAATTGTTACTTGGAAAAACATGCATCGATCAGGAATAAAGTCTAGAGAGTAAGGAAGCGATATACAGAAATGTTGCTAGGGATTGGAAATTACAGCTGGATACACGAGTGCTGTTTTTGATTAAACTAGCGTGCTGAGAGGTGACTCAATTAGGGTATACAAAGTAATGAGTCAGTTGGATAGAAAGACCTAGTTCCTGAGCAGAGCAGTCAATTACCCGGGGTTCACAATTTAAGATGACGGGTAAAAAGATTAGAGGGGGACAAAGTAAAAAGATTTTCACTCAGAAGTTGATGAGTGCCTGGAGTTCGCTATCCAGTTTGGTGATGAAGGTGGACAGCCTCAATTAATTTAAAAAAATAACCTGTCTCTATACCTGAAGCACAAAACTGCAAAATTACTGGCCAGGCACTGGGAAGTGGAATCAGAATGGAGTGCTAGTTTATTCAGTCAATGCAGATACAATGGGCAGAACAGCTTCTTTTTATGCTTTTCTTTGTAACTTCACCAAGTGTCTATGGTTCTATTATCTTTTGCTCAATGACTGTCTCTGAATTAATTGACATCTGAAAGAGCCTGTCTTCAGCTAATGCCATCAACAGGGGTCAGGCTTCACTTGGAATGAGTTTTATTATCACCTCTGCAGTTATCTCACCAACAGATGCAAGGTACAGCCCAGTAAGCAAGTTGCCACTGCAACCCATGGCCAAAGAAGGCTGAGGGGCTATTTCCTGTACATAAGGATTCTTCCAAACTGATGCTGTAGCCTACTTCTTCAGAGATTATATAATCCCAGCGAAGGAAGAATTGTCAGGCCAGAATTTGTCAGGTTATCTGTCAGAGTGGAATAGAGTCACACAAGATGGGATACAACCCTTTTTAATATGGCACTTGCTGCCATATTCTGTCTGGTAAATTTAAAAGGTGTAATTTTTGACTGTGAGTGAATGGTAGTGATTGTCAGATGAGT
Source organism: Chiloscyllium plagiosum (assembly GCF_037043375.1). Lineage (NCBI taxonomy): Eukaryota > Metazoa > Chordata > Chondrichthyes > Orectolobiformes > Hemiscylliidae > Chiloscyllium > Chiloscyllium plagiosum. Next base: position 71,474,933 of record NW_028270140.1, read on the forward strand.
ATGTAGGTCAGAGAGGTTGTCAGATGGTCAGGGGTGTTCAGTGAGGAATCCTCGTCATTGGCCATCTTGTTGTGTGAGGCTCTCTGCACTATTTTTCAATCTGGGGTCATTATCTTCTCCTAGGTGGGGATGTCTAAGGTCAGCTTAGTCTGGTGTTGCAGAAGAAAACCAATTACTATTCTAATGAGAAGAGGCTCTTGTTTTAAAGAAGATGTACTTTATCACACGTTCTGTGTAGAATTTACACTGATATTATGGATATTGTTACAAAGACTGAGGAGGACTTGGATGTTAAGTGCCTTTGAGATCTTAAACTGTTCTTCCACCAAGTACCGATGACATCATTGTAGTGGGTTGTGCTTGAAGCGCTCCTCAGTATTAATTCTTTCAGACCCTTCAGCACCTTTCTATAACAGAGGTGGTTGGGTTGGAGTGTGAGAAGGATGGGGGTGTGCGTAAGTTAGACTGTTTTGTCTGAAGTTTCCTAATCTATTCCTCAAACCTAACTTAAATAGTCATCAAAAAGTCTCCAGTCTTCTGAAACCACTCTTGAGTCCAATGAGCAATTGTGATGAGTTTGTCTTATATTTCTACCTTTCCTCTTTCATCATCATTTTTAGGATTTATTCTATTGGGAGTGGGCAATTCACAAACTTCCAATAATTATCACTGAACTTCTTCCCTCTTGTTTTCTTCTTACTACTTTTGTGAGGCCAAACAAAAGTTACTCATTAATGTGTGATAGTCCCTCAGTACAAGGATGACCCTTGTTCATAGAGTCGTCCTACATGGAGATGCTCTTGCACTGCAGCTATCACATGGCCCTCTCTAACAAGAAACTGTCCCACTTGTACCACCTGCCTTGGACGTATCAGAAGGATGAACAAATTGCTAAACTACTGGGTTGGCAGATGACATACCTTCCATGGTTATCAATTTCTGATATTTGAGGTACTAGCCTGCAGGCAAGGACACTACTAGTGCTCTACAACACTTCCTGTTGCTCATTCACTGTTTTTGTCACATCCTCTGTTTCTTTTCATGGAATCCCTACAGTGTAGAAACAAGCTGTTCAGTCCAACCAGTCAACACCGACTCTCCAAACAGCATCCCACCCTATCCCTGTAATCCTGCATTTGCCATGACTAATCCACTTAATTTACACATTCCCGAACACCACGAGGAATTTAGCATGGTCAGTCCACCGAGCCTGCACATGTTCGGACTGTGGGAAGAAACTGGAAAACCCAGAGGAAACTCAAGCAGACATGGGGAGGATGTGCAAACTCCACACAGATAGCCTCCCAAGGTCGGAATTGAACCCAGGTCCCTGGACCTGTGAGGCAGCAATGCTAACCACTGAGCCACCATGCTGCCCTTCTGTATGAAAATTATGTTTTAGAACCTTAATAGGCCCAACTTCAAATGTTAAAATCCACAAGTTTAAATTTATTCAAAATAATATGGTTTATTTGAAGTGGATGTGGTACCTGTCACAGTAGAGTATTATTTTATATCGTTTGCCATTGTCAAATTTCTTTCTGTAATAAAACTGCCTTGAAAATAAATATGCATTGTTAAAAAAAAATTCCAATGTGCAAATACCACTCTGCCCTCACTGCGTGATTTGCTGCATGAATTGCACAAGCTTCGAATCTTATGGCCTATATAAAGATTTCTTGTGGGTGAAAATGAAAAAGACAATTCAGCATAGTATAAAATGGCTTGCTGTTTTGCTTTCTGCCATTTTGCAATTTCCTTGAAGACCAATTTCACATTCCTTCACTTCAGAGATCTTTTTTAGCATGAAAAAAGAGCATGGAACTATTCAGTTAAGAATTTCTTTGTCAAAAATGAATATTTTTTCCCAAGCATTTTCGGGAAAGAAGAAACCTTTGCTAATTCACAGGCTTGATGAGATTGATGGCCTGTTGTGTTCGCTCTGTTTTTAAAATATTCTTGCTGCTGTGAATTTAATTCACCCTTTTCTCATTGTCACTGACAATCTTGTCACTGCTGAGATTGAGTAAAATATTCATCATATATCATGATGACTGATTCATTATGTGATCTCTTTTATACCAGTGGGATGTTATGCACAAGAGGACATGCACAAAGATATTTGATGAACAGTTCCACGTATGAAGAAGATCTCAAGATTCCATATGTTCTGTACATTTACAAAGTTTCTCATGAAACTGAGGATCTTTGTAATACCTTACAATGTGTCAAAAGTAATATTTAAAATTTCTTGTCTATTTGCCTCCTTGTAGTTTTTTCACGCATTTATTAGAATGAAAATATAAACTTATTTGAGATTGGCATTCTCAAAACAGTACGAAAGGACTGTTACATGTATATGATGAAATGTTTAGTATTCAGGCACTCTTCTTTGAGCTACATCTCGATGGGGGGTCATGGCTCTTGATCAGCTGTGAGTGGGAGTCTCGAAGGTAGTGTTGTATGTCAGGTACAAAGGTTAAGGATATCTGCTCGAGGATAGAGAAGAATTTTGAGAGGGATAGGAGGGATCCAATAGTTATCATTCACATTGGTATCATTGACATGAACGAATGTTTTGTTTGAAGACTTTGAACACTTAGGAGCTAAATTAAAAATAATTAATCAAAAATAATAATTAAAATAAAGAACATCCAAGGTAATAATCTCTGGATTACTACTTAAACTGTGGGCAAATTGGCATAGAGTAATTAAAAGCAATGAGTTATCTGTGTGGCTTGGATTAGTGTGGTGGAATGGACACAGGCTCTATGACTGAAGTAAAAGGGAGCTATTCTATTGGGATGGGTTCATTTGAATTGTGCTGGGACTAGTGTCTTAGCTAGTCAAATCACTAAAGCTGTCGACAGACTTTAAACTCATTAAGTTGAGGAATTGAGTTTTGAAGACAGAAAATATGAGCCAGCAAAGCAAGAGGGTATGGCAACATTACAGGACAACTGTTTGGATAACAACACTCAGAGGGGGAACAGGCTGGGACAGAGTATGCAAACATAGAAATACAGCAGTAAATAGGGTCTAAGAGAAAAAAAAATGGAAAGAGGCAAAATAGTGGCTCTTTATTTAAATTTATGTAGTATTCAGAACAAAGTAAATGAATTAATGACATCATAGTCGATTATTGGGTATGATCTTTTCACCATTACAGAGATGTGATTAAAAAGAGATCAAAGCTGGGAACTAAATATTTAGAGATATGTGTATTTTTGAAAGAATGACAGGAAGGAAAGGGTTGTAGGGTAAGATTATTGGTATGAGATGGCATGAATATGATATCAAGAAATAATCTTGGCTTAAAAGATATAGAATCTATATAGGAGAAGGCCTTCGACAAGGTTTTGCATGGTAGACTGATTAGTAAGGTTAGGTCACAAAGGATCCAGGGAGAGCTAGCTAATTAGATACAAAATTGGCTTGATGGTTGGAAATGGATGGTGGTAGAGGATTGTTGTTCAGATTGGAGAACTATGACCAGCGGTGTGCCGCAAGGATCAGTGCTAGGCCCACTTATATTTGTTAGTTTATATAAACTATTTGTATGAGAATATAGAAGCATGTTTAGTAAGTTTGCAGATGACCCCAAATTTGGTGGTATTGTGGATAGTGAAGACGGTTTTCTAAGATTACAATGGTTTGTGGATCAACTGAGCCAGTGAGCTAAGGAATGACAGATGGAGTTTAATGCAGATAAATTAGAGATGTTGCATTTTGCTAAGACAAATTAGGGCAGGATTTGTGCAGTTAATGGTAGTGTCCTGGGGAATGTTGTGGAACAGAAAGACATAGGAGTGCAGGTCTATAGTTGCTTGAAAGTGGTGTCACAGTAGGTAAGGTGGTGAAGATGACGTTTGGCATTCTTGCCTTCAGCAGTTCGAACATTGAGTACAGGAGTTGGGACGGCTTGGTATAGCTGTAGACCTCATCAGTATTGACAGCAGGGTCAAACTAAATGTTAAACAAGCTAACAAGAGGAGTCCATTACAATCATTGGGAAAATGGTTAACTGACAACATGAAAACTTTGAGAATACGCCAGGAGAGATGTAACAGATCAATATGATGTGTTGCTGGACAAACATTGTTAAATTTCAATGAAATGGAACTTTTAAAATTCATGAAGTGGCAGTGTTGCTTAAGACTGCAGAGAGATATGAGTGCAGTGAATAATACTCTGGACTTGAGAGAATCCTACAAAAGGATGACCACAGAACTTTGTCCTACTGCTTCAAGGCTATTCAAAAGGTAAATGATGAATTTAGCAAGCATACCACTAGTGTACTGAACACTAATAAAGGTTCCTGATATTTACTGTGGCAGATTTCAAGAAGTCAGAGGCGAAGAAGTTAAGGGGTGCAGTGACCTTGACTGTAATAGACTACTCTTACTAACTTGGTTGCAGGATTTGGAAAAATTAAGATTTCTTGAGTCAATAAACTGCATGGAGAAGGCAAGGAGTACATTGTACTATTTGATTTTCTTTCTGGTCCAATCTCACCCCAACGCAAAATGGGATTCATAGAAACACCCCAAGAAAGGATTGCATGTCAGTCAAGAATTGAAAGCACTTACTCGCTTTGAGGAAACACGATCACAACCTAATATAAGAAAAATCACTCCGAGTTCAGTAAACCTTTTTCCCAAAATAACATGAGAGGAACATAGGAACAGGACTAAGCTATTCAACCCATGGTACCTGTGCCACTATTCAATACGATCATGGCTGATCAAGTAATACAATGCTTTTAACTCACACTAACCCAAGCAAATAACATATTTGAGATAATAATCAAATCTTTAGAGGAGACATCTGCTCAGCTAACACAGGTGAAAGAAGAGCTGCTACAGGAAGAAAGATGAATACAAGCTCTTTATCCTCGATCTGATTAAAAGATTGCTATTTTTTAAGAATCTCTGGAGGAACATGCACATACAGAAATGTCAGCTTGAGCTCAAAGCAATGCTAAAGGGAGTTACCTGCAGATGGAGATGTACACAACAAGGAGCTCCAAGTCACTCATGAGGCAACATTTTCATAAATAAATACCAGCAATTATACATTAGTAAATGAATTCAAGCAACACATAGAGGAAATCAAAAAGCCACTGAAGCAGCAAGTGGACTTCAAAGAACAAATCAATGATGAACACTGGGCTGAATTAGAATTAGCTTCCCTACTGTGTGGAAACAGGCCCTTCGGCCCAACAAGTCCACACCGACCCTACGAAGAGTAACCCATCCAGACCAATTCCCTTACCCTATTTTTACCCCTGACTAATGCACCTATAGTACACACCCCTGAACACTAGGGGCAATTTAGCGTGGCCAATTCACCTAACCTGCACATCTTTGGATTGAGGCAGGAAACCCACGCAGACATGGGTGCAAACTCCACACAGACATTTGCCCGAAGCTGGAATTGAACTCAGATTCCTGATGCTGTGAGGCAGCAGGGCTAACTACTGAGACACCATGCTGGGAGGGTGTCATAAAATTACCGCTTTAAAGTTATAAAATTGTGTGGGATCAAGATGGTAGCGGTAACCTGGTCCATGACTGCCTGAGCACACAAGTACTTACATGTCCTCCCTCTCTCCTTCGTTCCCTCCCTCACCTCTCCTTACTTTCTCAGACCTCCCTCGACCACTCCTGCTCACTCAGTTCTGAAGATTGAGACGTGAGCACCACTCCTCCCATCTTCTGGCTGCCTCCAAACTGAATTCCTCACACTCAGAATGGGGCCTAGCTGTGGCTACACAGCCTACAATTGCCCACCCACCCACCAGTCCATTGGATGGAGCTCCTTTTGCTCCAAGTACAGCGCCACCCTGCCCCCATTTCAGTGTTCATATAAACCGCAATAATTTTATAACAATTTCTTCAAGTCCAGTGTTCATATAACCCTCAATAATGTTATAACAACTCCCCCAGTCTAGTGCTCATATAACCCTCAATACTTTTATAACAATTTCCCCCAGTCTAGTGTTCATATAACCCTCAATAATTTTATAACAACTTTTTCCAGTCCTGTATTCATATAACCCTCAATAATTTTATAACAACTGCTCCATTTCGGTTTTCATATAACCCTCAATAATTTTATAACAACTCACCCAGTCCAGTGTCTTCATAAATACCCCAGTAATTTGATTATAACCCCTCAGCTGTTATTTTTATGAACCCACACCCACACTCGAAGAAGACTATATTGAACAGAGATTCATTGGCTTACTTGTTGCTATAAATACTTAAACTTTGTTTTGGAATGGAGGGGGATGTTGAAAGTTTACCTTAGTTTTAAGAAAGCTTCCCTTTAAGAACTCCACATTTTCTGTGATACAATGATATGACTCTGCCTGAATATTTTTATCCTTTGTCATATCAATATGCAAACAATGAAATTAATTGTGTTGCGGCAATACCTACTTCAAAACTTACAATGCATTTACTGGGTAGAATTTCACATGGGTCTGAACAATATGGGCTGTAGTGAGATTTGTGGCTGGATCATAGGAATAGTCTGGCAAGACCAATCTTGACTTGGGGAGCAACTCACTGTATCTCTTGTGCATCTGTTGGACACCAAGGTAAGTTTCTCGCTAGTCAGTGGCAAGTTGCCAAGTAATGGACATTATTACTTGCAAAACATCTTATGAACTGCACATCTTGTTTCATTAACATGCAGCTTATAATTTAACCAAACTCACAAATCAACCTAAAAGTTGCATATTCGTGAATCCTCGACAAGGACTGCAGAGCAGGTACTTGGTGACTTCCATTTGCCACTGGCTGTTAGGAACCTTCATGTTGCTCAGTGTGAAACAGCATCTCAAGGGTACATCCACAGCAACCCTCACCCTCAGACATTGTCATCTGACATTTACCAATTTGTGATCATCACGACATCTCTCAGATCCACTTACAGAATGCGTAGGAAATACAGGCCTATATTGCACTAACTAGCATTGATAGCCTGCAGCAAGGACACTTTGCACAAAAGGAGAGGCACCCAGCTCCCCTTTTGGACCTCATTGCATCTCGCGGCCACTTAGTTGCTATCTTATCGCTCACTTCGTGCCCATCTGCATGCTCACTACATTCAGGCCTTGCCTTGCATTGCCTGTTGGTCTTTGTTACTTCAGCCAGAGCCTAAAGGCTATCAACTACTGCTGCTTTGACAGCTACACAGATAGGTTGCTTGCCATACTTGTCATTAGGGATCTGTGTGGAAGGTGGGAGTCTTGCTATACAGAACACTGAGGTGTCAATCTAACATTTCGAGCATTTGTCAACTGTTTGTGTGGAAATACATTGCATACTCATTCAATCAAATAGCCATGTCAGAAACTAACTGGGAGCTAATCCTGTAACCAGTCAAGGCAGGGCTGCTGTTGGTCAGGAAGTACCAGCACCATCAGTCATGACCACAAAGTTTGGCCATGATTACTTACCACAAGTCAGTCACCGTCAGGGGATATGTCCATCTGTAGGCTGGAGAGTGTGCAACTCCCATAGGGCCAGCATAATTGATCAGGAAAATGTGTTATTGGTCAATTAGGTGTAAAAACAGTGGTCAGGAATTTCAACTAGCAGGTCTCAGTGCTATTTAAAGTTGGTCAGAGACCTGGGATTAATACAGTCCTGGGAGGGGTTCATCTGTTGTCCTTGATGAGGGAGTAAGGGGTCTCTGTAGCATTGTAGGTTCGGGAGCATCATTACAAATAGGGGTGAGGGAGTCAAGGCTACGGGAAAAATGCAGAGGCTTGTATTGAGGTGCAGTAAGGTCAATGATGGGAGGATACTCAAGGTTTAAGGCAGAATCAGAGGGCACAGTATGCTATGGGGAATGGGTTACTGGCAATGACCACCACTATGGCATCCAAAGCAGGAGTGTGGAGAACCAGAGTAGGCATCATTCAGGTGTAATGTCAGGGCTTAGGGGACAAGAACAACAGCTGGAAGCAAAGTTCAGTGATCAGTTGCCACATGGGGTGTGGGGAATGGATTGAAATGAGCTGTTGGGGCTCATGTGAAGTGAAAGAGGACATGGAGGCTCCACCTGGCAATCAGGCAGAGCTTGGTGCTGATGATGTCCATTGAGTGCTGAGTTCCTTGCCACCGTTTCTGACTCTCTAGATGCAAGTTAGTATCGTCTGGATGGCGGGTACCGTATCATCCTGGCATGTCACATTCTACTCAATTGGAGCAGGCAATTAGATCTTGTTCTAAATTATTGAATCCCTACAGTGTGGAAGCAGACCATTCGGCTCATCAAAACCACACCGACCCATTCCCTTACATTTACCCCTTCACCTAACACTACAGGCAATTTAGCATGGCCAATGCACCTAACATTTTTGGACTGTGGGAGGAAACCGGAGGAAACCCACGCAGACACTGGGAGAATGTGCAAACTCCACACAGACGGTTGCCTGAGGCAGGAATTGATCCCAGGTCTCTGGCGCTGTGAGGCAGCAGTGCTAACCACTGAGCCACCGTGCCGCCCTTACATTTGTAGGTACAGGAAAGTAAATTGTGACGATGTTATAAGGAGGCTACAAGATATTATAGATAGATTAGATTAGATTAGATTACAGTGTGGAAACAGGCCCTTCGGCCCAACAAGTCCACACCGACCCGCCGAAGCGAAACCCACCCCTACCCCTACATTTACCCCTTACCTAACACTACGGGGAATTTAGTATGGCCAATTCACCTGACCCTGCACATCTTTGGACTGTGGGAGGAAACCGGAGCACCTGGAGGAAACCCACGCAGACACGGGGAGAACGTGCAAACTCCACACAGTCAGTCGCCTGAGGCGGGAATTGAACCCGGGTCTCTGGCGCTGTGAGGCAGCAGTGCTAACCACTGTGCCACCGTGCCGCCCATAGCTTATGTGAGTGAACAAAGACCTTATAAATCAAAATGTAAAATTGTTCATTTTGGTAGGAGAAATAATAAAGAAACATATATTGTTAATGGTGAGAGATTGAAGAACTCTAAGATGAAGAGGGATCTGGGTGACTGAGTGCATGGATGACAAAAGGCAGGTTGGTAAGCATAGCAAATAATTAGGAAAGTTAATGGAATATTATTATTTATTGTGAATAGAATTGATACAGAAGTACAAAGATTATGCTTCAGTTACACAGGATATTTGTGAGACTACATGTGGAGTACTGTACATATTCATCACTTTATTTAAGGAAAGACACAAGTGTGTTTAAAAAAAAATCAGAGGAAGTTACAAGACTAATATCCAGAATGGGCAGATTGTCTTATGAAGGAAGTTAGTACAGGCTCTATCTGCTAGCATTTAGAAGAATACAAGGCATGCGCAACTTGATTGAGACATCCTGAGGGGCCTTGACAGTTTGAATGTGGAGAGAATGCTTCCTGTTATGGGAGAATCAAAAACCAGGGCTCACTACTGAAAATTAAAGAGTCACCATTTAAAGCAGAGGTGAGGCAAAGTTTTTATTTTACAGTGGATCATAAGTCTTTGGAAATTTGGAATAGGTGGTGGGAGCAGAGTCCTCAAATATTTTTAAAGCAGAGGTGGATAGATTTGTCTTAAGAAAGTTGTTGAAAGGTTATCAGGTAAATGAAACTGTGTTCTTGAGGTTACACTGGAATCAGCAATAAAGGGTTGAATGGTCTATTTCTGCAACTTGTTCATATGTTTATACATAGTACCATTTAATAGTCCTGAGCAGCCGATATCTTTGATACCCATTGACTTTGTTTGCAAGCGCAGTTAGTTACATTGTTTGTTATGATGCTTTCCCATTTTAGCTTTAGCAGAAGACCTGGGTAAAATGTACTTTCCAAAGTTACAGCAGATACAGAGGTGAACCCCGATTTAAATTTACCCCAAAGTGTCTTTCCAGCTGTTAACAAAGCCACTGCTCCAGTTGAAGATTCTTTCCTTTACACACTAATTTTGTCTGTTTTCACTGTTATCTCTGGACATACTTCATAATGTCTTGATCACATGAGCAATGACATTTCTGTACACAGTACATTTATTAGAGATACAATTGCCTGACCAATCAACAACTGGCTCTCAAACGCATTCTAAAGATTTATCTTATTTGAAATTCAGAATCAATTGCCTCAAAGGAAATAAAATTTACTGTCTATTAAAGTTGGGGACAGAAAGGCACCTTCAGCAGACAGTGTGCTCAAGAAAATAAGGCTGTAATCATTTCCTTCAGTCAGCTGAAAAGGATTAAATCTTCAGCTTCCAGGTAATGTTCTGCTTGAGCCTTGGGGAAGAATAATTTATGATTAGGGACAAGGCTAGTCTAGCAAATGTGAACATTATGTCCATTACTTAAACACACTTCCTGGGTTGACTGCTAATGTACCCATGGGGCCCATATGGCAGCAGTAACAGATAGGAGCAATGAAATAGAAAGACAAGGACAAGAAGTATTAACATCCATGTTGCACAGCAATACATAGACCGATCACTGCTGAATTACTGCCTTTGGTAAACAGCACAGATAATTCATTTTAGTACAAGAATTTTCCTGATCCCTATGTATATTGAACAACTGAATCATCTGAACTTTAACTATCTATTGATCAAACACTGATGATGTGAATAGTAATTCTTTGATACATGCTATTTGGTGATTCAAACGTTATTCATTATGTATGTTATATTAAACACTCTACAACTTTTTGCAAGCAATTAGTTTAACCTTACAGTCAAATCACAGAATGTAGCAGTTTAATACTGAATGAAATTTAATTATTTGGCATTAGTATACTACTTAACAACTACTGTGCATTTTAATTAGAAGTACACAAAGTCAGTTAGTGTATCAGAAGACTTATACTGATGACTGTTTGCTGATATAGAAAATCAAAATGCAACGAGCCACAAGATACTATTCAGAGAGAGTAAATAAATACCAAAGGTCATTTCCGATCTTAGAGGGTATGTCCTTGCCTTACTGCCAGAAAACATTCAGCAGACAATGAGAAGTTAACTGCGTCAGCTCATTGAAGCTTGCCAACAATGCTTTGGTTTTTTGACCTGATGGAAATTGGACAGCCAAACAAAAGCATTTTCTGGCTTTGTTTCAACAAAGGTCAGCAGTACAGCATTCACAGCACGTGGTTTTCAGCAGGAGTGAAGAATACAATCTGTCACTAACAAATATATGAGAATAAAGTGGGTTCCTAATGCTTGAGATATTGTAAAGGAACTGTTCCTTCCCTGCAACTAGAATCTTTGCAGCCACATCGGTGAGAGTTTTGGTGTCAATTTGGCTCAGTTGGTTGCACTCATTTCACAGAATCAGGAATTAGTCAGTTCAAGCTTTATTTCAAGACTTCAGCATACCGTGTTTGTGTGTCATACTGAAGCTGCTACAGTACTACTGAAGTAGATCTGAATTATCACAGCTCAACCTTTAATTGAGATATTATCCTAATGGTGCATAATTTTATTCCCCTTATCTAAGGAGGGATAAATTTGCCACAGAGGGTGGGCAATGTAATTTGACCTGATTAATCGCATTAATGACAGAACTGTTTTATGAGGAGAGACTGAGGTGACTGGGTCTGTACTTCCTAGATTCTCTGAAGCATCCACAATTCTTACTATGTGTAACAAGATGGGTATAGGTAGAATATTTCACTTGGCAGGTGAGTTTAAAGAGACACAGTCTTGGTTTTAGGGGTAGGTCACTTAAGACAGAAATAAGAGAATGTTCTTCATGCAGCCGGTGGTGAATCTTTCGAAATCTTTACCCAGAGGATTGAAGGTATTCAATAATTGTTAATGTTCAAGGGAAAAATTAAAAGACTTCTGAAGATTAATGACATCAAGACATGTGGTGACAGTGTTGGAAAGTGGCGTTGCTCAACCATGATCTAACTAAAGTAAGCCTAGTGAGGTGAATAGTCTATTTCCATTCCCAGGTTCCTAACTTCTTGTTCTTCTGGTTTAGGAGGTCAGCTTTGAAGTTAGATTAGGAAATACATCTGGTGTTTTATTCTATGCCTCTCCAACGATATCAAAACTCTTCAACTGACCATTCAGCTCATTGCTGTTCCTGTATAATACAAACACATTGGAAGCAAAAAATTGTTGCAGTTCAAGAATTGAGTCAATCAATAGCTTAAATCTACAGATGGTGCTAGATCAGCTGACTGAATTTGAAGAATCTTTTTAAAATAGAAGTCATTATAGCATCAGTATGAGAAACAGGCCTGAGTGAGGTTTTAATGAACTGCTGCTCACTGCAACCCCAGGCCACAGATAGTAAATTGCTGTCACTTTTGGTGTCTGAGATTTGGGGTGCAGTGTGATGATCAGCATCAAATGGACACAATTAATGGAAATTTCCATTCTGAGTTGGGAATTGTGGCCACTTTGGAACTGGGATCTACTTTAGGTGAACTGACAGAGGAGCATAGGCTCTTGGAGGGAGTCAGCCCTTTGAGCCTGTCCTGCCATTCAATGAGACTGTGGTTGATTTGGTCGTTGCATCATTTCTAGTTTCTTGTCTGTAACATATAATCCTTGAGTCCCTCATGTATCAAAACAGCTGTCTAAGGCAGGATTGAATAAATTTGAAGATGTTGCTTCTGCTACCTTCTGGGAAAGTGAATTTCACAATCTAGGCAAGATTTGAGAGAAAAGAAATTTGTTAACTTTGTCTTAAAAGGTCTTAAGACGCTTATTTTTAAATCTTTGAACCAGGTTTTGCGAAATTCTTCTAAAGCACATGGAAGTAACTTACTTAATCTCACAGTTCCTCAATCTTTCATACTAAAAATCACTATAATGCAAAAATTATAACATTGTTCTGATGCATGTGGATCCACTACTTTTCATGATTTATATAAATTATTTGGATATAAGCATAAGAGATTGAGTTAGTAAGTTTGCAGATGACACCAAAATTAGAGATGCAGTGGACAGCAAAGAAGGTTACCTCAAATGACAATGGGATCTTGATCAGATGGGGCAATGGGCCAAAGATGGCAGGTGGAGATTGAATGCGATGTGCTGCATTTTGGGAAAGCAAATCTTAGCAGGACTTATACACTTAATGGTAAGGTCCTAGGAAGTGTTGCTGAACAAAGAGACCTAGGAGTGCAGGTTCATAGCTCCTTGAAAGTGGAGTTGCAGATAGATAGGATAATGAAGAAGGCGTTTGGTATGCATTCCTTTATTGGTCAGAGTATTGAATACAAGAGTTGGGAGTTCATGTTGCGGCTGTACAGAACATTGGTTAGGCCATTGTTGAAATATTGCCTGCAATTCTGGTCTCCTTCCTATTGGAAAGATGTTGTGAAATATGCAAGGGTTCAGAAAAGATTTACAAGGATGTGGCCAGGGTTGGAGGATTTGAGCTATAGGGAGAGGCTGAATAGGCTGGGGCTGTTTTCCCTGGAGCGTCAGAGGCTGAGGGGTGACCTTATATAGGTTTATAAAATCATGAGGGGCATGGATAGGATAAATAGACAAAGTCTCTTCCCTGGGGTGGGGGAGTCCAGAACTAGAGGGCATAGGTTTAGGGTGAAAGGAGAAAGATATAAAAGAAGCCTAAGGGGCAACATTTTCATGCAGAGGATGGTGCGTGTATGGAATGAGCTGCCAGAGGAAGTGGTGGAGGCTAGTACTATTGCAACATTTAAGAGGCATTTGGATGGATATATGAATATGAAGATTTTGGAGGGATATGAACCGGTGCTGGCAGGTGGGACTAGATTGGGTTGGGAATCTGGTTGGCATGGAAAAGTTGGACCAAAGGGTCTGTTTCCATGTTATACATCTCTATGACTCTATAACTCTATGTAAAGTGAAGTTTCCATGCAATAATGTCACTAGTCTGCTTTTATCATTCTTATAAAGAGGAAAACGATCTCACACTATCTGCTTTTGAAAAGATTAACCGAGTGTACATACATTTTTATAATTTAGAGATGCCGGTGTTGGACTGGGGTGTACAAAGTTGAAAATCACACAACACCAGGTTAAAGTCCAACAGGTTTAATTGGAAGCACACTAGCTTTCGGAGCGATGCTCCTTCATCAGGTGATTGTGGAGGGCTCGATCGTAACACAGAATTTATAGCAAAAATTTGCAGTGTGATGTAACTAAAATTATACATTGATGTTGTAGCAGTTGAGAGTGTGGTGCCTGAAAAACACAGCAGGTCAGGCAGCATCTGAGGAGCAGGAGAATCGACATTTTGAGCATAAGCCCCTCATCAGGAATAAGGCTTGTGGGATAGGGCCACTGAGAGATAAATGGGAGGGTGGTGGGGCTGGGGGAAAGGTAGCTGAGAATGCAATAGGTAGATGAAGGTGGGGGAAGAAGGTGATAGGTCGGAGAGAACAGTGGACCAGATAGATGGGAAAGATGATGGACAGGTCAAGAGGGCGGTGCTGAGTTGGAGGCTTGGGACTGGGATAAGGTGGGGGAAGGGGAAATGAGGAAACTGGTGAAATCCATATTAATCCCATGTGGTTGCAGGGTCCCAAGGCAGAAGATGAGGCGTTCTTCCTCCAGGCATCGGGTGGTTTGGTGATGGAGGTGACCCAGGACCTGCATCTCCTTGGTTGAGTGGGAGGGGGAGTTAAAAGTGTTCAGCTATGGGGCAGTGGGGTTAGATGGTTGTCTGAAACAATCCACGAGTTGGTGGCCTGTCTACCCGATGTAGAGGAGACCACATCGAGTGCAACGGATGAAAGGCTTATGCCAGAAACATCGATTCTCCTGTTCCTTGGATGCTGCCTGACCTGCTGGGCTTTTCCAGCATCACACTCTCAGCTCTGATCTCCAGCATCTGCAGTCCCTACTTTCTCCTGAGTTGTAGGAGTGTTAGGGAATCTGGGAGAGGGTCAGGAGGTCCACGGAGGAGTCAGAGGGCCAAGAAGTGAGTCAGGGTTGGGGGTGGTAATGGTTATATCGTTACCAAGGTGTTAGAAGTCTTTGAAATACTTTTAACTTTTCCTGGGTAACTGTCAAAGCAAGTGAGTTGAAACCTTTTGGAGTCTCCAATTCTAGCTCTGGTTTGGAGAATTTTGTGGATGCCAGGAAATTGTTCATTTTTAGTTCAGAATTCACAGACTTTTCCACATAATCAGTACATTGGGACTTGCAACTAGTTCATTGTCTATTGTGTGGGATACAATGAACTGGAGGCTGGAAGATCTGATCCCAAAGTATCTGAGGTTATGTATTCCATGCGCACTTCATTGGAGGTGGTTTAGTGAGTTGAATTAATTTATACTCCTTGACACTAGGCCATTTCACCGATCAGTCCAACATTTATATTTGATACATGTTTGTGTGTATGTACATATTTATACATTTGGAAAGACATATGAATTGTTTGATACAACTGTAGTTACAGTGTCAGGCTTGGTAAGAAACAAAAGTCCCTGGCAGATCAGTCAAAGTATGTCTTTTTTTTACTTAAGGGAGTTCCCAAAATGTGGTCTTCATGATATGAATGAAACACATGTGCTAAGCCCTGTGTGTCTTAAGTATTAACTCAAGTCAAAGCAATGGTGCAAGTACAACTTCAAACTTACAACCTTGAAGAGTTCTCATTCTCTCTCTCCAAGGATCTCAGTGAGTCTCTGTCTTAATTCCCCCCCCCCCCCCCCCCCAGGTCATCTCCTCTACCCTGAAGCTCTTCAGCCACATCCTGAAGCAGAGTCACTACCGCAACCACATCTCCTTCCTCAGTGCCTGCCTTCCCATCTATCTGCTCCACCCTCTTCTCCAATCTATTACCTTCTCCCCCCACCTTCATCTACCTATCACATTCCCAGCTACCTTCCCCCCAGCTCCACACCTCCCCCCCCCCCCCCCTCCCATTTATCTCTCAGCGCCCCTGATCCACAAACCTCATTCCTGATGAAGGGCTTATGCCTGAAACGTCGATTCTCCTGCTCCTCGGATGCTGCCTGATCTGCTGTGCTTTTCCAGCACCGCACTCTCGACTCTGTGTTGGGACCTGCATAATTCAAAAGGTTAATTTCAATTTCAGCAAACAGTCAGTATCCTGTTGGATATTACACTCACTCATAAGGGGAACTGATTATACATCCCATGCAGATCCATATAAAAGAGTCTTTTTTTAGAAGCCATCTAATGTTTGTTTTTAGACCCTATGGGAATTGCCTTCATTTCTGTGCTAAAATCCCAGCAGTCCAGTGCTAAGAGATCCAATAAAATTTCAAAGGAACCTACGAACTGCCAGTAAGAAACTGGAGCAATTATTGGATAAGAATGGTTTGAAAGCAAATGAATTATGCATCATAGATCAATCACCTCACTGCTTTAAATTCCCCAGAACATGTCAGCTAAACATAATCCAGAAAATACTTCACTGTGTCGGTGAAAAGCTAGAGAGATGGTGTGTTGTTACATCGAAATAAGGACAGGTTACAACCATACTAAAATAACTAGGTTTAGGTTTCAGCAAGTTGACAGCATGAGGTGTAAAGATGTCAAGGCAGCTCATCTGCAACATGTTTTTAAAAACAAAAATGTTTAAAAACTCAACTGCAGCAACTACCTGATTATTCATTCAGCAGTGACACGTTTCAAACCATCCTTATTGCCAGAGCAACAAAGACCTTGTGGTAGAACATAATTTTATAACATCTTCATCTACTTAATGCAAGATATAAAACAAAGCATTCATGTTTTAATTGTTCAGAAGATACATTGGTTTGAAATTCTAGCCCCGATTTGCAAACAAACCTGCAGGTTGTTGTGCTATAGGCGAAGTTGCAAGCCATTTGTAATCTTGTGATATAAGGCCTGCTGCACATTTGCTTTGTCAGTCTTCAGAGAGTTAATCTGTAGTTACAGTCAGGCCAGTAGACTGACTGACCAACAATCATCAGACCTAGCCAGCCACATTTAAAAGGAGGATTCTACTAGGGAGCAGAATTGCTTTTCGGTTGTGCGCAGCAATATTGAAATTTCAGAATCATGGCTGGAAGGGGCAGAAGCAGCAGGGGAAGCATTGACACACTTAGTGCAAAATCCCGTTCCCAAACTTTGTGACTTTTGACTGCACAGCGACCCACAAGTCACAGGCCATGTACAAGTGGTGACCAGTGGCATGCCACAAGGATCAGTGCTGGGTCCACTGCTTTTCGTCATTTATATAAATAATTTGGATGGGAAAGGCAATTCTAGTCTCCAGGACAGAATCCTCCTTTTAAATGTGGCTGGCTGGGTCTAATGATTGCTGGTCAATCAGCGTACTGGCCTGACTGGAAAGTTAATAGGTTTTTTAGATGACACCAAAATTGGAGGTGTAGTGAATAGCGAAGAAGGTTACTTCAGAGTACCACAGGATCTTGATCAGATGAACCAATGGGCCAAGGAATGGCAGATGGAGTTTAATTTAGATAAATGCAAGGTCGCATTTTGGAAAGGCAAATCAAAACAGGACTTATACGCTTAATGGCAAGATTGTGGGGAGTGTTGCTGAACAAAGAGACCTTGGAATAGTTCATAGTTCCTTGAAAGTGAAGTCACAGGTAGATAGGATAGTGAAGAAGGCATTTGGAATACTTTCCTTTATTGGTCAGCGCATTGAGTATAAGTGTTGGGAGATCATGTTGTGGCTGTACAGGACATTAGTAGGGCCACTTTTGAAATATTGTATGCAACTTCACTCTCCCTCCTATAGGAAGGATGTTGTGAAACATGAAAGGTTCTGAAAAGATTTACAAGGATGTTGCCAGGATTGGAGGGTTTGAGCTATAGGGAGAGGTTGAATAGGCTAGGGCGGTTTTCCCTGGAGCATCGGAGGCTGAGGGGTGACCCTCAAGTTTATGACACCATGAGGAACATGGATAGGGTAAATAGACAAAGTCTTTTCCCTGGGGTGGGGGATTCAGAACTAGAGAGCATAGGCTTGGGATGAGAAGGGAAAGATTTAAAAGGGACCTAAGGGACAAGGGTTTCACACAGAGGGTGGTGTGTGTATGTAGTGAGCTGCCAGATGAAGCGGTGGAAGCTGGTATAATTACAACATTTAAAAGGCATCTCGATGCGTATATGAATTGGAAGGGTTTAGAGGGATTTGTGCCAAATGCTGGCAAATGGGACTAGATTAATTTAGGATATCTAGTCATCATGGACAAGTTGGACCGAAGGGTCTGTTTCCATTCTGTACATCTCTATGGCTCTACGATTCTATGGTACATGCAAATGCTTACTGATGCAAGAAGCCACGCACTTCAATGTGCAGAGTGCAATGTCAGAATAATTAAATTTCCCACTGACCCAGAATTCTGTCAGAGAAATTCTGAAAATTGTTTTTTTTCCAGAAATCCATCACATGAAATTTCAATACCTTGTTCATTTCTAGCTGAAGGCAAGAGGCACAGAGTAGAGTCATAGAGTCAGACAGCATGGAAACAGACCCTTTGGTCCAACTAGCCCAGTCTGACCATGTTCCCAAACTAAACTAGTCCCACCTAGCTGCATTTGGGCCAAATCCCTCGAAGCCTTTCCTATTCATGAACTTTTCACTTTCTCTGGCAGTTCATTCCACACATGAACCACTCCCTGCGCAAAAAGATTGCCCTTCAAATCATTTTTGACACTTGCTGCTCTCATCTTAAAAATATCTCCCCTAGTTTTGGACTCCCCCACACTAGGGAAAAGCCCCTTGCTATTCACTTTATCTATGCCCCTCATGATTTTATTGTTCACTTCTACCTGACAGAAAATCTAAGTTGTCAGACTGACATCGAATGGGGTTTTGGATTCAATCAAACATTGCCACTTTCAAGTCAGGAGGAAAAGGATGTCAAGTGCCCCTTAAACATAATCAGTCATTACATCGGTTCAGCTTGGAAAGTTGGAAGAAACAATTACAGATCAAATTCAGCAAATTGCTACAATGAAGTGCAAGTTTCGTCATGAAGGCTTAAAATATGAGGAATGTTTGAGGATTCTGGGTCTATACTTGATCGAGTTTACAAGGATGAGGAGGCATCTAATTGAAACATAAAGGATACTGAACGGCCTGGACAGAGTAGATGTTGGGAAGATGTTTCCATTGGCAGGAGAGTCTAGGACCCGAGGGCACAGCCTTGGAATAAAGGGAAGACCCTTTAGAATGGAAATGAGGAGAAACTTCTTCAGCCAGAAAGTGGTGAATCAATGGAATCCATTGCCACAGAAGCTGTGGAGGCCAGGTCATTGAGTATATTTAAGATTGAGAAAGATAGGTTCCTGAGTACCAAAGGGATCAGCGGTTACAGGAGAAAGCGGGAGAATGGGGTTGAGAAATTTATCAGCCACGGTTGAAAGGCAGAGCAGACTTGAGGGGCTGAATAGCCCAATTTCTGCTCCTATGACTTATGGTCTTATATTTATTTTCAGTTCACTTGGTCTCCTACGTTCAATGAAATTAAAAGGAGTCAAATTTGTATATCCTGAAATGCAATTGTGGCAAATTTGTCAGCTGTTGCCACCAGCAGAAAACAAAATCTAATAGAAGAATGTTCAGGAGAAAGAAGAAAGGATGTATGATTATGAAAGGGGATTCATTACTTAGGGGAACAAACAGACAATTCTGTGGTCATCAATGTGATTCCAGGATAGTATGTTGTCTCCATGGTACCAGGAACAAGAATGTCACAGATCAACTACAAGACATTTTTTGAGGGGAGAGTGAATAGCCAGATTCCTGAAATCAGAATTCAGGGAGAGTGAGCAAGCAGAATTTCAAGTATATTAATATCCAGATTACTCCCAGTGCCATGTGCAAGAGGGTACAGAAATAGGAGGAGAAGGCAGCTGAATGCATGATTGGAATGGTGGTGTACAAGGGAGAACTTCAGATTTCTGAGACATTGGGACTGGCTTTAGGGAACCTGGACAAGCCGGATGAGGTACAACTGAACAAAGCCGGGACTGAGCTCCATGTAGAGTGTTTTGCTGGTGTATTGGGAGGGATTTAAACTTGACAGGGGCATGGGGACCAAGGAAGGATGATAGAGGGGAATATCAGGGCTTGCAAAATACTCAGCATTACAGCTAGCACTAACAGAAGGAATAATAATTTAATGGGTGATGTCAGAGTATGGGATTTAGAAAGGAAAACCCAACATTTAAAAGGCATAAGGATGGGTACATGAATAGGAAGAGTTTAGAGAGATATGGGCCAAATGGGACTAGATTAATTTAGGACATCTAATCGGCATGGATGAGTTGGGCCAAAAGGTCTGTTTCCGTGCAGTACGTCTCTATGACTAAACAGAGTTAATGTGCAGGAATCCGCATTAGTTGGGAAATGGTGTTAGGGAAATTGGAGCTGACATATTCCCAGGGCCCTATATCCTACATAAGGAAGTGGATCTATAAATATTGGATGCATTGGCAATTATCTTTCAAGTTTCTATACACTCTGGAACAGTTCCTGTGGATTAGAGGATAGCTAATGTAATCCCATTGTGACTAAAAAGAGGTAGAGAGAAAACAGGGACCAAAGCCTGACTTTGGTATTGGGAAAGTGGCGAGTCCATTTTAGACATTTTAAGAACAGAGCACTGGGAAAACAATGACAGAGTTGGGCAGAGTCAGCATGGATTTATGAAAGTGAAATTGTGCTTGACAAATCTTTTGTTCTTTTTCAAGGGTGTGTTGATAAGGGACAACTGGGGGATATAATGTATTTGGACTTTCATAAGCCATTTGATAAGAGAAGCCCTTACAGAAGTTTATAAAATAATGAGAGATTTAGATAGGCTTAATGGCAGTTATCTTTTCTCTAAGATAGGGGATTTCAAGAGGGCAAATGTTTAAGGTGAGAGGTGAGAAATTTGAAAAAGACAAATGGCAAATGTTTTTACACAGAGAGTGGTTCATGTGTGGAATGGATTTCTGAGGAAGTGGTGGATGTGGGCACAATCGCAACATTTAAAAGACATATGGACAAAGAGTCTGTTTCCATGCTGTCTGACTCTATGACTCAGTGATGGATTAGCACGTAAAGTTAAACTGCATTGAATTGTCTAGTACACTGTCATGAATAGAGAATTGGCTGGCAGACAGAAAACAAAACGTTTGGAATAAACTGGTCATTTACTGAGTGGCAGTAACCAGTGGGGTACTACAGGCATCAGTGCTCAGACACCAGCTATTCACAGGATATATAATTAATGATTTAGATGAGAAAATTATATGAAATATCTCTAAGTCTGCAAACACAAAGTTGGCTGGGAGGATGAACTGTAAGGAGAATGCTTTGGTATGATTTGGACAAGTTGAATGAGTGAACACGTGCATGGCAGCTGAACTATAATGTGAAACCTTCATATTTACCCACTTTTGATAGCAAAAAAGGAAGGTGGATTATTATCTGAATGATGATAGATTAGGAAAGGGGGAAAGCATCAACACTTGGGTGTCTTTTTATACCAATCACTGGTGGTGAAGACAAATGGTATGTTAGTCTTCATAGTGAGAGGATTCAATTGTACTGCAATTATACACGGCCTTAGTGAGACGACACCTGAAGCATTGTGTGCAGTTTTGGTTTCATTAGGATGTCCTGGCTACAGAAGGAGTACAACAAAGGTTTACCAGCTTGATTGCTGAGATGGTAGGGCAGATGTATGAAGAGAGACTTTGTCGGCTATGACTATGTTCACTGGCGTTTAGAAGAATGAGAGGTCATCTCAAAGAAACCATAAAATTCTAAAGACTAGACAGTATAAATGCAAGAAGGATGTTGTCAATGACTGGAGATTCCAGATATAGAGATCACTGTCTAAGAGTATGGGTAAGCCATTTAGAACTGCTATGAAGTGAAAATCCTTCACCCAGAGAATGGTGAGCTTGTGGAGTTCTCTGCCAGCAAACATAGTTGAGGACAAAACATTGCATGTTTTCAAGAACAAGATAGATATACAGGGGAACCTCGATTATCCAAATGCCAATTATCCAAAAATACGTGTTTCCAACACTGAACGCGTCTTTTGTTTACAGTGATTAAAAAGGCACCGTCTCCAAATGACTGACCTCCTGCCCTGTCTCTCTTCCCATACTTCCCCTGGAGTTCTATAGAAGGGTGAACCCTAACCTTCCGCTACCCAGGAATAATCTCTCCAACATTGTCCTGTGCAGGGTAAACCTGGAACCTGTCAAAAATTTGCCGTAAAATAGTTGTGTGTGTGGCTGTGTCTGTGCGCTATTTTGAAGACTTACCCCACAAAGGCAGCTGCAGCAGCAGCAGTTTTGTTGTTGGTGTGCAGTCCGGTTGCCCCGGAGAGAGGCTGGGGGTGGACGGGGAGGGGAGCAGGGTGTGTGGCGGGGACTGTGTTGAGGACAGGGGTTCACCTGCTTTGTGCTGAGGGGTGGGGGCGATGTTGGACCAGGTTGGGGGCGGGGGGTGGGATTGGACGGGGTTGTGGCAGGGGCTGGTGTTGGACGGGGTTGGGGGGTGGGACTGGGGGTGGGGTGGGGTGTTGCAAGGAGTTGGGGTTGGGGGCGGAAGGGTGGTGTTGGACGGCGTCGGGGGCAGGGGAGGGTGGTGTTGGAGGCGGGGTCTCGAGCTCTATGTGCTGCTGCAGTCTCCTGAACGAGGAGCAGACTTTAAAAACTCCGAGCCCTAGAGGAAAGGCATTTAATCGATTTTCCGAATAATCGATTATCTGAACGAAATAGTGCCCACCCATCTTGTTCGGATAATCGAGTTTCCACTGTAGTTGTTAGCGCTAAAGGAATCAAAAGGTATGAGGAGAAAGCAGGAACAGCGAACCGAGATAGATGACCAACCATGGTCATATTGAATGGTGGAGCAAGCTCAAAGGATCAGTTGGCTTAGTCCTGTTTCTATTTTCAATATTTCTATGTTTCTATGTATGATCCTCAGAGAGAGAGAAAATAATCTCCTCATCATGGTCCTAAAAGGATGATAACTAATTTTAAACCAGTGCCTCCTAGTTCTGGGCTGACCTAGAAGAGTAAACGTTCTTTCCACATTCACCTTGGCAAAATTCTTCAGAATCTGAAACACTTCAATGACATAATCCTTCACTCTTCTAAAGTGCAAAGGAAAAAGCTCACCTTCATAATACAACACACTGAATCCGTGTATCTATTTGGTTAACCTCTCTGATTGGTTCTAATTATGTCCAAGAATTGCGTTCCTCAGCACAGGAGATCTTGAGTTATTATTATGTCGCAAAAGAGGAGCATGTGTTCAGTATTTGTTCATGGTTAAAGAGGTTTGAGGTAAGATGGCGCACGGAACATTTATAACCAGAGTCACATACTACGATACAGTGAGGATATCATCAATGCCTCTTAAAGGCATACTGACATTCAGGTAATGAGACCTAACACATCTGGTATATTCCTAGACAAAACAAATAGTCTCAGAACAGACCTGGTACATAATCCGGGTTAAAGTCACCCAAGAATGGTCAAAGAAATTAGAATTATACTCAGTGAGTCCTTTGCTCATCCATTGAACAGACCATTAATGACTGGGTTCTAGGACTGAGATCTCAGAGGTCATAGTGCCATAGAGTCATAGAGCACGGAAACAGACCCTTCGGTCCAACTCATCCATGCTGACCAGATGTCCCAATCCAATCTAGTCCCACCTGCCAGCAAATGGACCATATCCCTCTAAACCCTTCCTCTTCATATACCCACCCAGATGCTTTTTAAATGTTGCAATTGTACCAGCCTCCACTACTTCCTCTGGCAGCTCATTCCACACACGTACCACCCTCTGCGTGAAAAGGTTGCCCCTTAGGTCCCTTCTCACCCTAAACTGATGCCCTCTAGTTCTTGACTCCCCCACACCAGGGAAAAGGGCTTGTCTATTTATCCTATCCATGTCCCTCATGATTTTATAAATGTCTATAAGGTCATTCCTCAGCCTCCGGCGCTCCAGGGAAAACAGCCCCAGCCTACTCAACCTCTCCCTATAGCTCAAATCCTCCAACCGTGGCAACATTCTTGTAAATCTTTTCTGAACCTTTTCAAGTTTCACAACATCCTTCTCATAGATGGAGACCAGAATTACATGCAATATTCCAATAGTGGCCTAATCAATGTCCTCCCAACTCCTGCATTCAATACTCTAACCAATAAAGGAAAGCATACTAAATGCCTTCTTCAATATGCTATCTACCTACAAGTCTACTTTCGAGGAACTATGAACCTGCACTCCAAGTTCTCTTTGTTCAGCAACACTCCCTAAAACCTTACCATTAAGTGTATAAGTCCTGCTAAGATTTGCTTTCCCAAAATGCAGCATCTCACATTTATCTAAATTAAACTCCATCTGCCACTTCTCAGCCCATTAGCCCATCTGATCAAGAACCTGTTAAACTCCGAGATAACCTTCTTAGCTATCCACGACACCTCCAATTTTGGTGTCATCTGCAAACTTACTAACTATGTCTCTTAAGCTCACATCCAAATCATTTATATAAATGATGTAAAGTAATGGACCCAGCACCGATTCTTGTGGCACTCCACTGGTTGCATGCCTCCAGTCTGAAAAACAACTCTCCACCACCACCCTATCTTTGAGCCAGTTCTGTATCCTAATGGCAAGTTCTCCCTGTATTCCATGAGATCTAACCTTGTTAACCAGTCTCCCATGGGGACCCTTGTCGAATGCCTTACTGAAGTTCATATAGATCATGTTCTATCAATCCTCTTTGTTACTTCTTCAAAAAACTAAATCAAGTGTGTGTGACATGATTTCCCATGCACAAAGCCATGTTGACTATCCCTAGTCAGTCCTTGCCTTTCCAAATATATGAGGAGAAAGTGAGGTCTGCAGATGCTGGAGACCAGAGCTGGAAATGTGTTGCTGGAAAAGCGCAGCAGGTCAGGCAGCATCCAGGGAACAGGAGAATCGACGTTTCGGGCATAAGCCCTTCTTCAGGAATGGGGAAAGTTTGTCCAGCAGGCTAAGATAAAAGGTAGGGAGGAGAGACTTGGGAGAGGGGCGTCGGAAATGTGATAGGTGGAAAGAGGTCAAGGTGAGGGTGATAGGTCAGACTGGGGTGGGGGCGGAGAGGTCGGGAAGAAGATCTCAGGTTAGGAAGGCGGTGCTGAATTTGATGGATTTGACTGAGACAGGGTGGGGGGAGGGGAAATGAGGAAACTGGTGAAATCCGAGTTCATCCCTTGTGGTTGGAGGGTTCCTAGCCGGAAGATGAGGCGTTCTTCCTCCAACCGTCGTTTTGTTGTGGTCTGACGATGGAGGAGTCCATCAAGGATACTCCACCACTCCCTCCCACTCCACCAAGGATATGCAGGTCTTTGGACTGCTCCAATCCCTCTGCTCCAATCCTGACCTCACCATCAAGCCAGCGGACAAAGGGGGCGCAGTGGTAGTCTGGCGCACTGACCTCTACATCGCTGAAGCAAACGCCAACTCGAGGACACCTCTTCCTACCGCCCCCTTGACCATGACCCCACCCCCCATCACCAAACTATCATCTCCCAGACCATACAGAACCTCATCACCTCAGGAGATCTCCCACCCACAGCTTCCAACCTCATAGTCCGGGAACCCCGCACTGCCCGGTTCTACCTCCTTCCCAAGATCCACAAGCCTGACCACCCTGGCCGACCCATTGTCTCAGCATGCTCCTGCCCCACTGAACTCATCTCTACCTACCTCGACACTGTCCTATCCCCCCTAGTCCAGGAACTCCCCACATACGTTCAAGACACCACCCATGCCCTCCACCTCCTCCAAGACTTCCGTTTCCCCGGCCCCCAACGCCTCATCTTCACCATGGATATCCAATCCCTCTACACCTCCATCCGCCACCATGACCAAGGCCTCCAAGCCCTCCGTTTTTTCCTCTCCAGACGTTCCCAACAGTCCCCTTCCACCGACACTCTCATTCGTTTGGCCGAACTGGTCCTCACCCTTAACAATTTCTCCTTTGAATCCTCCCACTTCCTCCAGACCAAAGGGGTAGCCATGGGCACACGTATGGGCCCCAGCTATGCCTGTCTCTTTGTTGGCTACGTAGAGCAGTTGATCTTCCGTAATTACACCGGCACCACTCCCCACCTCTTCCTCCGCTACATTGATGACTGCATTGGCGCCACCTCGTGCTCCCGCGAGGAGGTTGAGCAATTCATCAACTTCACCAACACATTCCACCCTGACCTTAAATTTACCTGGACCATCTCTGACACCTCCCTCCCCTTCCTGGACCTCTCCATCTCCATCAGTGACGACCGACTTGACACTGACATTTTCTACAAACCCACCGACTCCCACAGCTACCTGGATTACACCTCTTCCCACCCTACCTCTTGCAAAAATGCCATCCCGTATTCCCAATTCCTCCGCCTCCACCGTATCTGCTCCCAGGAGGAGCGGTTCCACCATAGAACACACCAGATAGCGTCCTTCTTTAGAGACCGCAATTTCCCTTCCCACGTGGTTAAAGATGCCCTCCAACGCATCTCATCCACATCCCGCACCTCCGCCCTCAGACCCAACCCCTCCAACCGCAACAAGGACAGAACGCCCCTGGTGCTCACCTTCCACCCTACCAACCTTCGCATAAACCAAATCATCCGCCGACATTTCCGCCACCTCCAAACAGACCCCACCACCAGGGATATATTTGCCTCCCCACCCCTCTCCGCCTTCCGCAAAGACCGTTCCCTCTGTGACTACCTGGTCAGGTCCACGCCCCCCTACGACCCACCCTCCCATCCTGGCACTTTCCCCTGCCACCGCAGGAACTGTAAAACCTGCGCCCACACCTCCTCCCTCACCTCTATCCAAGGCCCCAAAGGAGCTTTCCACATCCATCAAAGTTTTACCTGCACATCCACTAATATCATCTATTGTATCCGTTGCTCCCGATGCGGTCTCCTCTACATTGGGGAGACTGGGCGCCTCCTAGCAGAGCGCTTTAGGGAACATCTCCGAGACACCCGCACCAATCAACCAAATCGCCCAGTGGCTCAACATTTCAACTCCCCCTCCCACTCTGCCGAGGATATGGAGGTGCTGGGCCTCCTCCACCGCCGCTCCCTCACCATCAGACGCCTGGAGGAAGAACGCCTCATCTTCCGCCTCGGAACACTTCAACCCCAGGGCATCAATGTGGATTTCAACAGTTTCCTCATTTCCCCTTCCCCCACCTCATCCTAGCTTCTAACCTCCAGCAACTCGATCCCCTGACCTGTCCGGACTTGTCCGACCTGCCCAGCTCCTTTTCCACCTATCCACTCCACCCTCTCCTCCCTGACCTATCACCTTCATCTCCTTCCCCACTGACTTATTGTACTCTATGCCACTCTCTCCCCACCCCCACCCTCCTCTAGCTTATCTCTCCCCGCTTCAGGCTCTCTGCCTTTATTCCTGATGAAGGGCTTTTGCCCGAAACGTCGATTTTGCCTGTCCTCGGATGCTGCCTGAATTGCTGTGCTCTTCCAGCACCACTGATCCAGAATCTGGTTTCCAGCATCTGCAGTCATTGTTTTTACCTCACTATCCATACCCTGTTCCTTCACCTGCCTTCCCTGTTAGGCCACTTGCATTGAAATAAATACAGTTTAATTTATCAGTCCTACCTTTTTCTCTGCTCCTCGGATGCTGCCTGAACTACTGTGCTTTTCCAGCGCCACTCTAACCTAGAATCTGGTTTCCAGCATCTGCAGTCCTTGCTTTTACCTACCTTTTTCTCTGCTTTGTCCCTGCCTGCCCTGACTGTTTGACTCTCTCCTGTTCTCAACTGTACCAGTCTCAGATTGAGCTCTTTTCTCACCATCTCCCTGGTCTCACTCCCCCACCTTAGTGGTTTATATCCACCTGAGCAGTTCTAGCAAATCTCCCTGCCAGTATATTAGTCCCCTTCCAACTTATGTGCAATGCGTCCTTCTTGTACAGGTCACTTTTATCCTAGAAGAGATTCCAATGATCCAAAAATGTGAATCCTTCTCCCATACACCAGCTCCTCAGCCATGCATTCACTGGCTCTATCCTTATATTCCTGCCCTCACTAGGTCGTAGCATGGGGAGTAATCCAGATATTACTACTCTTGAGGACCTCCTTTTTAAATTTCTGCTTAATTCTCTATATTCTTCCTTCAGAATCTCATCCTTTTCCCTTCCTATGTCATTGGTTCCAATGTATACAATGACTCCTGCTGATCCCTCTCCCCTTGAGAACATTTTGCATCCTTTCTGGGACATCTTGGATCCTGGCACCAGGGAAGCAACACACCATTCTAATTTTTGGCTGCTAGCCACAGAAATGTCTGTCTGTGCCTCAGACTAGACAGTCACCCAGCATAATTGATCTCTTGGAACCCAACATACCCCTCATTGCAATAGAGCCAGATCAATACCAGAAACTTGGCTGTTCGTGCTACATACCCCTGAGAATCCATCACCCCCTACATTTTCGAAAAGAGCATACTTGATTGAAATGGGGAAAGCCACAGAAGATCCCTGCACTAGCTGCCTACCTCTCTTACTTTTCCTACATTTAACCCATCTATGTGATTATATCTGCAACTTTTCTCCCTTCCTATAACTGCCATCCATCACATCCCCTGTCACTCCAACGGTTCCATTCAATCTGATAGGATTTGCAACCAATGGCATTTATTGCAGATATAATCCTCAGTAACACGTAAACTCTCTCTAAACTCCCACATCTGACAAGAAGAGCATATCACTCTACTAAGGGCCATTTTTGCTTCTTCCAATCTGCAGACCCAGAAAATAGCCCTGTCTTATTCCTCTGCAAAACACTGCTTCAGGCTAACTCAATACTAATGGCTTATATTGTTAAGCATAATCAAGAGACACATCTCAATAAAACACATAATCAAGAAAGAACCCACTCTATTCCCCAGTGCAGACTTACAGAAAGGCCCCAAGGCCCACTTAAAACTATCTACTTACCTCTTCCTGTGCTGTGACCTCTCCCAAACAGGTTCCTGCAAGACCAGTTGTGACTTTCACTGTTTGTTAATTTTCCCAGATGCACTCCGATGTCCAGCGATACATGAATTCAAACAGCAAAGCAAACAGCAAACTGCGCTGGTTCACTGCTGTGTCAGTTAGCAGTGTGGGTTTCTTTGTCTCTCTCTCTCTCTCTCTCTCTGTCTCTTCTGCACTGACCTCACCATGTTCCAAAACAATGTAACAGCTTATAAAACAGTAATTGCTGCTCCTGGAATTCGAGGAAATCACCTCCAACACCTAAAATACCTTATAAAAGAAGCAGCCTGTTACAGCCAGAAATTTTTCCCGTCCTCCATCTTGGATGTGTTTCAATTGTCAAAAAAGAACGTAAAAGTACAGTTCTGAAACATGATCGCTAAAGACAAGGGCCCAGCCTGTTCACTTGATTGCTTTGGTTTTTTCAGTGCAGTTCACTTGATAGTATCATCTATCAGTCCAGTTACACCTTAAGTAAATCAATTTTCAACAATTTTCCAGGGCTGTAAGTAGTATTAGATGCTTTCTTGGCTATTTCTAATAATGTTTCCAAATCAAAGAAACTTGCAACCTGCCTAGGTGAAGACACAACATTATTCCCATAATTAATTCACTACACTCGAAATATTCATTTACATTTGGTCACACTTAGACAAAAGGAATTTATCCTTATATCCAGCTTTAAGGGGAACCCTTTCTCCTTATACTGTGCCCTCAAGTTCCATTTCCTCTATAAGAGGAAATAACCTCTTAATAGCCACCTTTCAAATCCCCTCACAATCTTTCAATCAGACCACTTTTCATTCATCTGAACAAAATTTGTAATGGGTCTGAAGAAGATGATTTATGACAGTCCCATTACTCAGCCCATCCCATATTGAAAGTTCAACAAGCAATTCTGGAACTTGTTGAAGGGTAATGAGATATGATGGAAAAATAGATGTGGGTGCCTTTAAACATCTCTTTGCAAGCTGACCTTATATCTGTAAAAGATGTGCAGTGGTTGGATGCAATTCAGGAAGAGGAAAGATGGAAGCGATGCTGTGAGACTGGTCAATCAACTATAGAGACAATGGATAAGAAAGAGGGAAACAAGAGGAAGGTGATCTCTTAGAGAAGAGATGCTGGAGGTCAATAACTTGACTGCAAGATCAAAATGTGGGTTTTAGAGCAGAGATTGATGATAACAGGGAGGAAGAACAGCACCAGCCACATAAACGGTATGGCCATAGCAGCAAGTCAGAAACCAAAAATTCTGTGGTCAGTAACTCTCTTCCTAACACTATCCAGCATTTACAAGGCACAACATGGGATAGTGATGGAATATCTTCCACTTGTCGAGATGACCAAGAAGGTCGACACCGTTAGGACAAAGCAGTCCCCTTTATTGGCAGCTCTTCCAACACCTTCAACAGCTTTTCTTTTCATCACTGATGCACAATGACAGAAGTGTGCACCAGATTCTGGATCTCTTGCAGCAATTCGCCTAAAGTCCTTTGACAGCACCTTCCAAACTCATGACTGTTACCAGCTAGAAAGACAAGGGTAGCACCTGGGAGTGCCGCCACCTACAAGTTCACACCTAAGCCCCAAAACATCCCAAACTTGGAATTTTATCAATGCTTCTTCACATCACTGCATCAAAATCCCAGAACTTGCTTCCTTTCAGCACTATGGGTTCACCTATAAACCCATGAATAAGATATTGCAAGATAACAATCAGTTGCAAGTTACATTAGTAAGATAACACTATTACTGAGAATAAAAGGTGGATATAGGAGAACCTGCCTTATCCACACATACTAGATTGTGTAGAGCTTAATGCAGCCTCTTACCTTAATGCTTTCAGAACTATTACCCCAAACAACAACCAATTGGGCAACAAATTCTGGCCTAACCATAAGACTATAAGACCAAACAAAATAAGAGCAGAATTAGGCCATTTGGACCTCTAGCCTGTTCCCCCATTCTATCATGGCAGATGTGTTTCTCAACCCCATTCTCCTGATTTCTCCCCAAAATCCTTAATCCTCTTACCAGTTAAGAATTTCTCTATCTCTATCTTAAATGCACTCAATGACTTGGCCTCCACAGCTCTCTGTGGCAATGAACTCCACAGATTAATCACCTCTGGCTGAAGGAATTACTCCTCATCTCAGTTCTAAAGGATCATTCCTTCACTCTGAGTTTGTGCCCTCTGGTCCTAGTCTATCCTATTATTGGAAACAACTTCTCCACATCCCCTCTATCCCAGGCCTCTCAGTATTCTGTAAGTTTCAATGAGATCCCCCCTTGTCCTTCTGAACTCCATTGAGTACAGTCTCAGAGTCCTTAACCACTCCCCATGTGACAAGCCTTCATCCCCGAGAGCACTTTTGCAAACCGTGTGGAGCCCCTCCAATGCCAGCACATCCTTCCTGAGATAAGGGGCACAAAGCTGCTCACAACATTCCATCTTGTGAAATAATAACAGAAACTATATTGCAAGTATCTTCCACTGCAATTGGGAGTATGCAAGAGGTTTTTAAGTGTTTAATTATGTTTCACTGTGAATTCTTGATGAGCAAATGAAATGTAGTGCCATCTGATGTTTACAGTTTAATGTGTACGTCACAATCAACAATATTAGTCCAATATTACACACAACTCCTTTCATCTTCACAATAGCAACAGAAAATATTCCACATCAAAGACCCAGTACATTTCAAAGACTCACATGAAAGTGAATTATTTTGCTCAAAATGTCAGTTAATAGTATTATGAACCTATTAATCATTCCTTTTCTAAGTCTCTCTATAATGCAACTGCCAGAAGCCGTCATGCAACATACTGACCATTAAAGGACCAAACATTTAGATTTTACCCAGATACTTTAAAATAAACAAAACTCTTTCTGCAAATTTCAGCACATTGTACTGTCAAATTTTCAATATTTTGAAAAATAGAAAAAGTCCATTATCTAATTGTTGAGTTCTGTATAGGTGATCCTTTATGTTGCTTGTCAGCTCATTTTAACTAGGAATTTATATTTATCTTTTGAAGTGAAGGAACAATGGGTGACCTCAGTAATTGTTCTGAAATATTTGGACAGAAACATTCAGTCTCTTTCAGCCATTGTGATATGGAGTTTGCTTTTATAAAGTCTTAGAACAAGGGAAACATTCATTCCTTTGAATCATAGAATCATACAGCACTGAAGAGGCCCTTTGGCCCATTGAGTCTGTACTGCCAAGGTGAAGGTGATACTGCTGTCTTTTCTGATTCTTACAACCTACTATTGAGGATTGGGAGGGCAAAAAGGAAGGAAGCCATGTTCTAACTGGTTCAATTAGCAACATAGGAACAGGAGTAGACTATTTAACCCAACAGGCCTGTTCTACCATTTATGACTCTACCATAACCCTTATTACATGGGTAATCAGAAATCTATCCATTTCTACTTCAAATATGATCAAAGTGTAAGCTTCCAAAGTCCTCTGGAGTAGAGAATTCTAAGATTCACAATCTCTTGAGTAGAATCATTACTCCTCAACTTGGTCCTAAGTGGTGTCTTTAATTTATGCCCCCTGATATTGGACTTCAACACCAAGAGAAACATCTTATCTGAAACTATCCTGTCTAAAGCTTTAAGTATTTTATAGCTTTCAATGAGATCACCTCATTCTTCAAAATTCCATAGAAAATGGACTGAGTTGACCCAATCTCTCTTCATAGGTCAGTCCCCTATCCTGAGAATACGTCTGGTGAATGTTTGTTGCACTTCCTCGATGAAAGTGTTATCTTTTCTGCGGTAAGGAGACTACAACTACACACAGTACTCCAGCTGTGGTCTAACCAAGTTCCTATATGATTGAAGCAAGACTTCACTACACCTTTACTCACATTCTCTTGCAATAAAGATTAACATTCCATTAGCCTTCCAAATAGTTTGCTTCACCTGCATGTTAATTTTAAGTGATTCATTGACAAAGAAAAATAGAACCGTTTTTACATCGGTACCTTCCAAATTCTTACCATTTAAGAAATAATATGTACGTTTGTTTCTGTTATCAAAATGATAACATCATACTTTTTCACATTAAATTCCATATGCCATGTTCCTACTCACACACTAAGCCTGTCCAAATCCCACCAAAGCCATTTTACATCTTCTTCACAAAACACAATGCTACTTAGCCTTGTATCACCTGTAAATTTGATCTCCACATCCAAATCATAGATTGTGGAAATCTAATCCTTGCAGCAAATACCCTATTAGTCACAGTCTGCCAATGTGAGAATGAGCCATTCATTCCCATTCTCTTGTTTTCTGTTTGACAGCTAATCCTTAATCCATGAATAATTACTACCTATTCCATGTGCTTTAATGTGGTTAACAAATTTACTGTGGATGACCTTGTCAAAAGACTTCTGAAAATCCAAATATATTATAGGTATGCACTCTCCTTTCTCCATTTTGTGCGTACTATCCTCAAAAAACTATAACAAGTTCATCAAAATGGACCTTCCATTTGCAAATTCATGTTGATTGTGCCCAATCAGATCATTCTTATCTAAGAATTCACTAATCGCATCTTTTATACTAATCTCTACCATTTTCTCTACTACTGATGTAAAGTCTAACAGGTCTGTAGTTCCTTTTTTTCCCTCTCACATTCTTTTTAAATAGCAAGGTGGTATTTAATTACTAGGAGAAAGTGAGGAGATCAGAGCTGAAAATGTGTTGCTAGAAAAGCGCAGCCCATTCCTGAAGAAGGGGTCATGCCCGAAATGTCGATTCTCCTGCTCCTTGGATGCTGCCTGACCTGCTACGCTTTTCCAGCAACACATTTTCGGCATTTAATTACTTCTAATATGCAGGGATCATGTCAGAATCTATAGAATTTTGGAAGATGCTCACCAACGTATCAATAATTTCTCCTTCAACATGATAGAACTTAGGTATCAGGTCTGGGGGATTTATACATTTTCAGCCCACTAATTTCTCCAGTACAACCTTCTTATTAATAAGCCACTTGGGAAATTCTTGTACCTTCACCAATAAAATTACAAGTTAGACCAGCAGTGAAGTTAATAGCTGAGCCTAGGATATCTCCCACTCTGGAAGCAAGGAAATGATATGTTCTTGCAAATTGTGAATATATGTCTGTTGGGTCAATCAGGATGAAGATGCAAGGTAAGCAATCTTCTTGACATGTTTCAAACACCTAAGCAATTAGCAAATAGTTAGCTGACCAATTATTAGGCATTGCTGGAATCACTCAATTTTGACAGATTAAGTTTCCTAGCCAGCTCTTGAACTGTTTTCTGCACGTTTTTCAGATGAAGACAGTCAACAGCAAACTGGGAACATAAAACTAGGTTTGGCTTTGTCATCCTTATCTCAGAGACATTGAATTCATTGCAGTGTCCAGCTTCTGAGATAAGCAAACATATCACCAACAATATTCTTTCTCAAAACTAACTTAGATTTATATTAGAAACAGTGGTGATGAGGGGTTGGGGGGATTGTGGTAAGGGGAGGAGTTGAGGGTTTGATACTGAGAGAGAAACCTGGAAATAAGTTCAGTGCACATTTTAGCTTGACCAGTTATGATTTAATGTTGGGTCTGGTTTTATTGTGTAGCAGTGTGTATCATTTACAAGATGCACTATAAAAAGTTACCAAGGCTCCTTCAACAGCACTTTCCTAATTCATAACCTTGATTACATTGAAGGTCAAGGGCAATAGGTGCATGGGAATTCCATCACCCTCACAAGATGCCCCTCCAAGCAACTCACCATCTTGACTTGGACTTATATCATTTTTCCTTCACTGTTGCTGGATCAAATTAACTCTCTTTAGAATAGGATTGTGAATATCTCTATGCTCCAAAGATATCAGTGGTTCAAGAAGGCAGCTCATCACCACCTTCTCCAGTGCAATTTAAGGAATTGGTAATAAATATTGTCCTTGTCAGCAATCCCCTTAGTCCATAAATGATTGTTATTTAAAAATGAGTGCAATATTAACTGTGGCAGCGCATAGTGACATCAGGACGTTATATCCAGCAAAGAGGATGCAGATGTCTGCCATGAAAAATAAACCTCCTTTACATTGCTATTCCAATAAATCAAGGAAACCCAACCCATTATTATGGGTATTATGACCTTCGCGTTTCTGAAATTCTGCCCTTTAATGTCAGCTGGAGGTCTCTCCATTGTAGACTGCCTTTGTTGATGTGACTGGTCAGTTTACTCCCTACCTGACATCTAAACTAAGACAGCCATGGTCCTACCCACCCTGATTTAAGTCAGTACACCTCCAGAATGTAGAAATATAAAAGTACTGAGAATGAAGAAATTCCTACCAGCCGGTAAGGAACAGTTGTGTATACTGAGTATGTGTTGCACTATCTTTTAAACCAAGTGTGACTGATTCTCCTTATTTGCTGCTGTCTTCTTTCCTTTCTTTTTCTGTCAGCTTTCAGAATGCTCAGGAAACCAGTAGATGTGGCACTCAAGTTAAACCCATGTTCAAATACCACTCCAATTAACTCATTAATCCTTATGAACCATCCAACCCTCTTCAGAGAAAACAATCTAATCTACACATTAAGTACGGAAGTTGACGGGTTGAAGTACTCACACTTTTTTGTCCTCTTAAACACTCTCTTGCTTACATATCAAACTATATGCTCCTCGAGTCTAAAAGTTATGCCATTGTTTGTATTTCCATTCAGCTTAGTACATTCTGTTCTGGTTAAAACTGGTTAAGCAAACCCGCCAAATCGATTTGGTCTTTGGTCAGCCTGACCTGAGCTCATGCCAGTCAGCCTGCTGGACAGGTCCACAACACAGGTGTAAAGCTTTTTGTTTGAAGTCAGGATTACAATTTTCTTTTATCAAGCCAATTTATCGTTTACAGCAATACTCTGGTCCAAACCCATTTTAAATAGGAATGGGGCCAGCTCCAACCTGGCTAGCACTCTTTTGTGGTACAAAGAACAGTGAGTAATGTTTCCAAAAACCTTCTAAGTTGGGAAATGCGATGATTAAAATTTTGCAGCTTTCTGAAACCAGGAATTTCTGATGGCAATGACCTCTCTTGTAGCTCGGCAGGAGGAATACCCCAGAAGTATGTTTGTTTCCTTGCATTACAAGCTGAGGAAATATTTGATTACTCAGGGAAAAGTGGCATTGGTATTCCAAAATCTTGCTTTCTTATTTGGCTATGACAACAAGTGTGTCATTGTGTAAACGATGCATTAAAATACCCAAGAGTATGAAATGCTGCACACTGTTGAGAGAATCTATGGAAAAGGTGGACGTTTCCTAAAGAAAACCTGAGGTATTTTAATTCCTTTAATAAAAGTAACCAAAAAAACATTGCATTTGGTTCTTCTTGCTAACTGATTTTTTTAGATGGTTGAAAAACATTGGTGATTAGAGTATTTGCTGGAGAGATGAGTAGACACCAGAGTTAACAAAATACATCAATTAATTCCAGACAACGACATTTTGGAATGCAGTATATAAGAAATTTGAGACATAAAAAGCAGCAAATGTAGCATGATTGTTCATAAAACTCTCCACCGTTGACCACTTCTCACGTTATTTCTATGTCTGGTTGAAGGACTCCTCTTACAAATGGTTTTGAAATTTTAAACATTCCAATCTAAAACATGGTACCTTGTAATCAGAATATGTAAATGCTGCATGCAAACAGTTTTTTAAAAAAGTATGCTTTTATGTAAAGTTAAATTTCCTTACAGATATCAACATTAACGAATAAACATTACATTTAGTTCTTCTTGCTAATTGTTTTTTTAGATAATTAAAATACACTGGTGATTGGACTATTTGCTGTGAGAGAGGGAGAGTCAGACAGAGGGAGAGGGAGGCAGTACATGTTATAACTCAGGGCTCTTTGCTTGCTTTCTTAGCACTCATGGACGTTAGTGCTCAAAGCCCCCCTATCTTGCTTTACTTTCTGCACAGATAGAAAGCCAGGCAGCTCATCATGCTTGTCTCAACTGAACAGTCAATAGGCTGGACATGTTGCTGTATGGCGTTGTTCTATGTCAATGTCATACCTAAGTTATATGGTAGCAACTTACACAGCAAATACACTGTGTATGCTTTAACCAAATGGGTCATGTCTGAAAGTATAAGGGGAGTAATATTTAATCCCAGTCAGTTAGAGCCTGGCCTCTATTCGGTCAAGATAGTTGGTGAGGTGACCTGAGTAATTACGAGATGTAGAGGGCAGGGAAGGGATGGGATGGAGTATGTGAGAGCCTTTTAGGGAGACATTGCATGCAAGAAAAAGAGTGGAAGATATGAGCCTTGGTGGAGGATGAGTGCACTCATGAAGTTAAAGTGAGTGTGAAATAGAAAACAGAAAATGGCAGCCCTAAGCTTTGAAAAACACAGAAGGTCATCAATGTCTTGCTGCATTGCTGTATATTCCTCTGGATTGGGAGCACTGCACTGACATAGATGGTTACTTCAGACCAGGTTTCCAGCATTTGGAATAATTTGAGGCTGGTGTTTAAGTATGACATCCACTGTTAGAATGTTCGAATGTCCATTTTTTACCTCCACTGAGCATTTGATTACATGATAGTGGTACCCTGGAGGCTGCTTGCATCAATATGGAAATGAACAGCAGAGAATTGTGTGAGAAAAGTTGCTGGGACTCATGGAGGGAAAGCCGAAATTGGAACTTAGTCAAAATATGGGAAAATTCAGGCCTATGATCCAATGTGACGCATTGGAATAGGTGAACGGAGTCATGCTCTCTATCATGTGTATAATAACTGCTGGACCACAGCAGCAGTCTGTGACTGTTCTTCTGGAAAGGTGTCTAACATTATAAAAACATAAACGTAGTTCCTCTTGTCCCTTATTGTCTGCATCCATCTCAGCCACTGGCACTGCCAATCTCTGAATGCAGGATGGTCTTCAGCACCAGGAATTAATACTGCTCCCCTTTATACTTTCAAATGTTACCCATTTGGTTGAAACATATAGTGTAAACTGCTGCCACATGCCTTAGGTGTGATATACCATAATGCCATAAACCAACATAGTTAAAAATCACACAATACCAGGTTATAGTCCAACAGGTTTAATTGGAAGCACTAGCTTTTGGAGCACCGCTCCTTCATCAGATGATTGTAGAGGACACCATTGTAAGGCACAGAATTTATAGCAAAAATTTACAGTGTGATGGAACTGAAATTATGAAATTTTTAACTTTGTACACCCCAGTCCAACACTGGCACCTCCAAATCATAACCAACATGGACTGGTGGGTAAACCCACTGTATGGCCTTTAACTGACTGAACTTTTGGAATTCAGAATGAGTTTGGCTGAAGTACACTGTGGAGGATTGGGAAAAATGTTTAGTTCCCAGCCCCTTTTTAAAAATTAAGCTCCTTTTTTTAAAGCATCTGATGAATTTATTGATTTTCACTTCACTAGAAGCTTGCTGAATTCGTAAATAGGGAAAGGAATAGAAGGATATGTGGATTGGATAAATAAAATGAGATAAGGCTTACATAAAGCATAAATACCACTTTGGACTTGTTGTGCCTAATCTCCCGCTTATGTACATTAATTCTATGCGACAAACTTTCTGAATGGAAAAAAAAGACAATTTGTCTGAGGGGTCCATTTACATTGTGGTTTAGGTAGGAGTTTTATTTCTTACAGATTTTGTGAGGCTAGCTGATTAATGCATTTGAAATACCCATTTTGGCAAACAGTAAATCTGAATTTCAATCCTTTATTTTCTGTGTTTTGCAACTTATTTTCAAAGATTCTCACTAACGTTATGTCCAATGGGTAGGATCAATAGATCTGGATTGGAATTAGATTGACCTGAATCCATTATTAAAATACACATGTCCAGTTCTGAATGTTGATGCAATTACATTTTTAATTCATATATACAAAGCTTTTAGAGTCATTGAGTCATAGAGATCTACAGCACGGAAACAGACCCTTCAGTCCAACTCATCCACGCCGACCAGATATCCCAACCTAATCTAGTCCCACCTGCCAGCACCCGGCCCATATGCCTCCAAACCCTTCCTATTCATATTCACATCTAGATGCCTTCTACATGTTGTGATTGTACCAGCCTCCTCCACTTCCTCTGGCAGCCCATTCCACACACGCACCACCCTCTGCGTGAAGAAGTTGCCCTTAGGTTTCTTTTATATCTTTCCCCTCTCACCCTAAACCTATGCCCTCTGATTCTGGACTTCCCCACCCAAGGGAAAATAACTTGTCTATATATCCTATCCATGCCCCTCATGATTTTATATACCTATATAAGGTCACTCCTCAGCCTCTGATGCTCCAGGTAAAACAGCCCTAGCCTATTGAACCTCTCCCTGTAGCTCAAATCCTTCAAACTTGGCAACATCCTTGTAAATCTTTTCTGAACCTTTTCAAGCTATCTTAATATTGTCTGTCAATCACCTGCTAGTAAGTCCTAAATGGCAAAATGGAAATGTTAATAATTCTCCTATACACTCTCAGAATCTGTGACTGATCCCAGTGGCATCTGTTGTGTTTCTTGTGCGAAAGGTCACAAATCCCAGCTGTCCTGGTTTCTCAGTTTGATGAAAGTCACAAGGCCTGACTTTGCAAAGGATTCAGCAAAGATTTTGGAGAAATAAGTCTAAATATAACTAAAATCTACTTTCTACCCCACAGGATCCTATGAGAAAGATTGAAAATCCAATGATATTTTGATTATTTAAAATAATATCATTGAAATGTGAGTTTTAATATTGTTTGCAATTCTGTATTTACTTATGTGTAAATCACCCAATAGGTTCTTAGTGGCTTTTATTTTGTGTTATCTGTCGCCTTGTTCATTTAAATCAGTTTTTAAGACTGCACATATTAAGAAATATTATTTTGATAAATAGCTGTGAAACATTGCTTGAAAATGTTTCACATTTTTGCTTAACAAATTAATTCCACATCCTCTTTCCCAACACAGACAAGCAGGCATTCTGATTGACAGACTGCTTTGAGTAGTACACAATCATTCAGTTTGAGAAAAGCTATTCAAATAAACTTGGTTATCAAGCTGCTTTCACACTGTGATGGGTAATGTGAACCATAGCTGGAGCCAAGTAGCTATTAGCTTTGTCTCCAGTACAAACTATGCAGCCCTTTTTAAAGCTCATCAAATTTATTGTTTCACTCTGAAGTATTTTCCTATGGGTGGCCCATCCTTTCACTACACTAAATCTGGGAATTGGAGTGATGCCTGAATGCTATGCACAATTGGTCATTCACAATGTCAATCACAGAATTCCCCTTAGGGTTTCTTCTGCTCAAAAAGAAGAGAACAGGTGTCATTGGGCCACTGGTGTAAGCCGATTGAATGGCTTTGATTGAAAACTGAGAATGACATTGGCTCAACTCATTGTTTTTGAGGCCAGTTTGGACTAATTCAGCAAAATTTCTCAGAATTAAAGAAAATTTCAGTCACAGCCAAAAATTGATTCCAAGTAGTTCCAGCTTATTCACATCCAACGTTTCTTGTAAGGTACTAATATATTCCAAATTCTGAGTCTGTGTATAAATGGCTTGTTGTCTTTGCAATTTGGAATGATAAATAATGTCTTAAAGTTCACTCTGAAGTGAAGATGGAATAGCATTTTGCATCCACATGGGACCTCACCAAAGCTGCCACCAAAGCCCTTGTAAGACGGCTACATTTAGGATGCCTGATTATTAAAAAAAAAGATAAAAGCCAAGGTTAAAGAATGGCTTTCATCAAGGGAAAGGGAACATAGTAGTGCTGGATTTTTTTTACTGAAAACATCCAACCTCTCCCTTCAAATGGTCATGTGCCAAAGTGTTTTTTATACAAAAAATGATGTGCTTCTTAGCTGTCCAGTTTATGATCCTCAAATCTGCTGTTTTATGGATCAATGAACCAAGAAGATACAGGAAGTAAATCCCTCTCCCAGATCCCATTATCTTAGGGACATCTTGCCCTATGTGCTCAAAGATCTATGGGGTTAGAAGTACCCTGTCCAATCATGTAAAGATATATATGACTCTGAGCATGCATTATCATCAAATAATGACAGCTAATGACAATGACATTCAGGGTGTACACTGGAAGGGATGTCAATTTCTTTAGGTCTGTTGCTCCAGTACAATTATAGCATAATTTTTATGCATCATTAAGTGAACTTGTAAGGAACAAATTACATTTGAAAGTGTTTTTACCACCTTTGCCAGCAGTTGACTTAATAAAGTTGCACTGCAATAAGCCTTGAAAATCAAATGACTTACATCTGTTACATAGTTAAAATAAATGGGAAATCATTAAAAGCATTACTATTGTTTATAGTGATGATATATTAAAGATAGGAAAAATAAACAGGAAGCATAGAAATGGGAGCAGGAAAAGGCCACTTGGCCCTTTGAGCTTGTTCCATCATTCAATATGTTCACAGCTGATCATCCAATTCAATACCCTGTTCTCACTTTCACCCTCTATCTTTCGAGCTATTTTGTCCTAAGAATTATAGGTAACTCCTTCTCGAAAATATTCAATATGTTGGCCTCAAATGCCTTCAATGGCAGAGAATTCTACAGGCTCACTCTACTTGGGGTGAAGAAATTTCTCCTCAAACAGCTCAGGTTTCTGTTATCCCGAATTTTAAGCTGTTTAAATGTGTGTGCATGTGTTGCAACCATCAGCATCAGATGTTTAAGTTCACACATTATTAAGATATCAATCTGGAATTGGATCCCAGTAAAACTGACTCCTTTAGTAGAGAAGAAAATTGGCAAATAAAACATGTCTACATAGTTTCCACCCTGCTGCGATTGTCTTTTACTGCTTAATTTACAATCTTGCCTGCCATGTTTTTCTTGGCAAATTTTGGCTCAGTAAAACTAGCCAAATGCAAGAAAACATATGGGGAATGCTGTAGAGAAATCACTATCATACTAATGGACTTTTGAACTGCTCTCTCATTAGAGAGATGACTAGTGGTGATTTAGGTTGATGGTCACCATGCACCAGGTGAGGGGAGAGGTTGAAAAGGAGAGTCCTTCATGGTAACCTGGTATGGGAATTGAACCCACACTGTTGGCATCAATCTACATCAGAAAGCAGTCATTCAATCAACTAAACTAAACGTAAACAATGATGAGCTAAAAATCATGTCATGCCACTTGAGTAGTTAGACAGATCTAGAAGGGAACAGGAAGTCTTGTTGTAAGTATGCCTCCAACAGGGCATTTTACCCAATGTGGCAATGCTAATGTATTCTCCTGCAGCAGAAGAAACTGAACATAGGTATTGTGGCTTGAAGAATCCAGCATTTATCATAAACAACTATGATGTCTGGGCAATTATTAATCGAATAGTCTACAACATATATGTATTGTGTGCTTCAAGCTATCTGAAGTAAGATTAAGGGTGGGGGTCTTCATCCACTCAGATCACATGCTATGAGGTAGGAGCAGAAGTAGGTCATTCAATCATTGAGTCTATGATGTAGTGATAACATAATGAGCATGTCCCTTAAAGGTGTACTGACATACCCACCATGAGACATACCAAAATAAACCCAACCCAGATGTGAAATTCCAATGTATGCACATGTTTACCTGTAAATAAAGACTTTTTGCACAAAGTATCACTGACTCAAGCAGCATTCTTAATGTAGACTAAACAGCCTCAAAGACATGACTATATAACAAAACAAGTACCTGCTTTTACTATCCCATTTCCACAGTGATATTTTGCATAGTTTACTAAAGTGACCTCTATTGTGTGATAATGGTTTTAGCCTGAGACAAGTAATTATAAATAACCTTCACCTATCAATTTG
Source organism: Chiloscyllium plagiosum (assembly GCF_037043375.1). Taxonomy (NCBI): domain Eukaryota; kingdom Metazoa; phylum Chordata; class Chondrichthyes; order Orectolobiformes; family Hemiscylliidae; genus Chiloscyllium; species Chiloscyllium plagiosum. The sequence continues at coordinate 71,517,798 of NW_028270140.1, forward strand.
TTTTTCTTCAAGTTATTCTGAAAAATAAGTGGGGCCATTAGAACACAGACTGGTGCTAATGTACTTTAAATTGTTTTTGAAGAAAATAATCAAAATCATATAATTAGATTAAATGCCTCCAGGCAATATTTCAGTCTTTGTTATTCCCCATAAGATTTAGAATTAGTGCAATACATCATTATGCATATTAAATATTCACTTTTTGCTTCCTGTTTACTTCATCTATTCTATGAATCATTGAGCATTTCTTGAAATGACTTATGCTCCTCTATCATGTACAATGTAATTCTGAGAATGTTTCTAACAAAAGAAAATTAAAAGCATGCAAGCTCTGTGCTCCACTTTAATACATCAGAACCATATTTGTATGAGTCACTTTTAATGGACAAGTGCAATGTAAAACTTCAGGTAAAAGCAGGCCGAGGTCTGTTATTGGCAGCTTGTGTTTAAACAGCTCTCATTGTTCCATTTATGCTGTTTGAGGCTGCCTGCTTTGTTAAGTTATGAAGAAGATGTAGTGTTGCACCCCCACACATACAGCAATCACTCTCAGTGATGACATTTCCTCACAACACTTGAATATGAACAGCTGGCACTTCTTATCTCCGCACAACCATTTTTCCTCAAGACTACCTCTCATGAAGTTGACTGAGATATTCCGTTATGATGCATTTTCATTAGCTGCTTAGTGCAGTTTCTTTGGTGCTAGAGATGGTTTTCCAAACAGTAGCAGAGTTTGAATCCTAGAAAGGTTACAGCTGGTTCAAAAATACCTTAAGTACAATTAGCCAAATACAAATATTTTTGTATTCTTATCCACAAAATTTGTTGGAACACTGTGGACCATTCAAACACATCATTGTTTAGCAGAAACACAAGCATTTCTTTTCACAACAATCTCCATTTGTAATGGAATCAATACTGATGTTGGTGCTGACATTCAGTTAAAGGGGCTTCACCATTCCAGTGGAAAGACTGTGACAAAAATAACTATACTATCAGTTTACGTTGTTATGAATAGCAATAACACTGTTAGACATGCCAGTGACTGAAGGCAATATTTGCTCTAATATACTACACAGTATTAATTCTGAAGATTTCAAAGGGATTCTGATACTATTGAAAGTGTTTCTTAACAGCTTATTTTCTTTGTGGGGAAAATAACAGAAACAAGAGCCTTTTGTATTCTTCCAATTATATTGGCACTTATTTGCAACTTAATTATCACAGTAGCTGGATAAATGTCAATGAAAACGTGCACACTAAAAATATGTTTGGACACATTTATTTTAAATGAAGATTTTCTACCTAAGGAAAAATTCCTTAGTCCTATTGTTTAAACAATGGGACCAGATAATGGCCAGCATAATATTTGCTTGCTTCAGGCGATACTGAACTTGCAGCATTTTCCAATGTTGGTCTCAATTAAGTATTCATTAATGTATTCAATCATATTGAGCCTGACAATGCAAACAGACAAAGAGGGAGGAAATTGTTATGTGGCAGTCCTTGCAAAGTTCTGCAGCTAAGGTGTATAAGCAAATAGTCATGCATGGAATTTGAAGCATATTTCAATCTTCCCATATGTTAAAGGTGACAATCTGGCAAAACAACAGTTAACAGGTGTAGTGGGTAATTAAGAAGACAAATGGCACATCAGCCTTTATTACAAGAGGATTTATTACAGCAGGAGTAACAAAATTTTGCTGAAATTGTCTACAATCTTGGTTAGTCCACAACTTAGGTACTGTGTCCCCTTTACTCATGAAGGATATTATTGTTATAATGGAGTGCAAAATAGCATCATCAAGTTTGTGGGATGGGATGGGGGACTGTCCATAAAAAGAAATTCAGAATATTGGGCCTGTATGCTCATTAAAACCTACAATGTAATTAAAGGCATCCACAAGGTAGATGCAAGTTATGATGTTTTCCCTCTGTCAAAAATCGAGAACCAAAGGACATCATTTCAAAATTTGGAGGAAACCATTCAGAACCAACGTGAGGAGGAGGAAATCTTTTACTCAGAGGATTGTGAATCTTTGGAATTCTGTATCCCAGATGGCTATGGATGCTCAATCATTAAATATGCTTAAAACAGAGACTGATGGATTTCTAAACACCAGTGACATAAAGGAAAAACATTAAAGTGAATGATCAACTATGACCACAATAAATGGAAAAGCTCTCTTGAAGGGCAAATATCTACCCAGTTATTATGTTCAATTATGTCTCCATCATACAATTGGGGCATGTGTTCTTCCAGCAGAAAATATAAACCAACTACCTAGCTCATACTAATCTAGATTAGTCCAGAGCCTGTGCCTGATAGTTGGTGCCAGATTTCTATGTTTCTATGATGATCCATTTTACTTAGTTGCATTGTTGTTTCTGGAGTTGCCTTGAATGCTTGTACCATAATAGCTTCACATTAATTTCTTGCATTTAATTCCATTAAAACCTTGAAGTTGCATCAATTACAATAGGATTTCTTGAATTAACAGACAATATTCAACTACTTTAGGTTGTAAGCATGATGTTAAAAAAATCAAAGAAGTGTGAAAATTATTGAAAAGGAAAATTATATTGTACAATCAAATATGATTGACCAAAGCCAGCATTAAAACTACTTTAAAACTCAGGCGACTGACTGTGTGGAGTTTGCACATTCTCCCTGTGTCTGCGTGGGTTTCCTCCGGGTGCTCTGGTTTCCTCCCACAGTCCAAAGATGTGCAGGTCAGGTGAATTGGCCATACTAAATTGCCCGTAGTGTTAGGTAAGGGGTAAATGTAGGGGTCTGGGTGGGTTACGCTTCGGCGGGTCGGTGTGGACTTGTTGGGCCGAAGGGCCTGTTTCCACACTGTAATGTAATCTAAATCTAAATCTAGAAGTTAAAAAAAAGGCTAAAAGACCCGAAACTCTTAATCAACCTCTTCAGTAATTTCTCAGGCTCATTCCAGACAACAAACTGACGAACTCTTCATGAAGCTATCTTATGGAGCTGAAAAATCAAGGTAAGCTTTGATTTAATGTGTTAATATATTAAAATTAAACTAAGATTCCGCTTAGAGAAATCAGTTTAGGCTTGTTTAAACCACACCCATACACACACCTTAAGCACTGAAGTGCCTTATATATATATATGACTATGTGCCTTTTTCTGGTTTTGTCATTTCTGTGTTTTATCCCTTTGGTTTTAGTGCATAGTTGGTGTCCTATTTAGTATAATCAATAGATTGCAGAAAACCACAGTCCCTTGCCATGTTGGACAGTAACTGCAATTTGTTTATGTGAAGCATCTGTGGTTTGCCAGACAAAAAGTCTTGAGAGAAATTTTCCTAAAGCCAAAAATATTATGGATATAATTAACATTCTGGATAAAGATCAATAAATGACATGCACTGACTCAAAAAATGACAAACAACATTTTCATTGGTTATGGATTAGAAGACATTCTAAATTTGAGTGGTTAGTATTTATTCTGAATTTAATTCATTGTGAATTTTCATATCAAAAGGAGTTTCTATTATTTATTATGAGAAATTGGTTGCGATAAAGGAAAGTGAAAATTAAGTTACTAATGCACGTTAGTATATCGGTAAATATAAAATTTACTCTGTTAGCAATAGAGGAAAAATAACATTACCAGCAAAAAAGACAGAATGAAGCGTTGACTGAATAATTAAAATGGTCCACATATGGATCAAAGAAAAAGATTACAAATAAGAACAACTGTAAATACACTGTATTGTTTTTATGTATTAATTGATATTTCAAAGTCAATGGCTCACTGGTACACCAAACATTTGAAGAATCTCATCATATTATCGAAAACATGGTGCTAGTCATAAATAATGGTCTCAAGGTCTGCCCCCATATTTTTACACTCCCCAAACTTCGTTAGTGAAGGTAAAAACTGCTGTCAGCAAATTTATCATATAACTAAGTAACATGTCAAATTTCTCTCTTCACTACATTAAAGGATGAGTTAGGTGGTTTAATTTTAATGCAATAACAGTTTAAGAAAGAATTTAGTGTTAAACTTTTACAGTACTTTCAATGTTTCAAATAATATCCACAAAATTTGGCTTCATAGTGAATGGGGTTTCAGTGTAATGATGGCTTCATCTTCATAATAGAGCTTGTATTGGCATACACACTTCTGCTACAACTGAGACCATTTGCACTAAAGGTACTGTAAGGAGTATTGGCTGTGTGCAAGCCAAGTAGGTAGATTGTGATGTTCATCAGATGTTTTGATGCCCAATGCTACCATCTTAGAGCACCAAACTCCAGTTAATGGTGTCTTATAAACTCATAAAGTTGAACATGTGTTCAGCAGCAGGAAGGACACTACTACCCAATACTATTTAAAGGAACAACCAACTATTTTCAGGTTAATTGCTGGTTGATTTTCACTGGCTGTTTTTGCAATTGTAGAAGTGTTTTCTCAAGTTCTTATAGTTGCTGAAATATAGAGGATGTGCTGTGGCAATGTGAGGATGTTTGTCATGACTTAAAAAAATCTGCATAAACCATTGCTCCCAGAAGGACAATGGGGAGGAGGGATCTCTGAAACAACTCTATCTACTCCGGTGCTCTAGAAGCAACTTTCCAACCTAAGCCTCAGGCAGAAATAGATATCTAATCTTCAGTAAAGATATCCTCACTGCAATCTGCCAACTTGCAGCCAGCATTATAGCATCAGGCAGGGGCATGAACAACATTGTTAATGGTGATGATGAATAAGACATTAATACACTGGTCTCCTTCAAGGTGAGATAAGGTGATCTTTGCATCATCTCCTAGTTCCAGGTCATTGTTATCTAAGGAAAATCAGTAAGACTGTACTCAAAGAGAACTGAATACATCTAACTCGAAATGTGGTTATGCACAATCTTGCCCTCTTCCAGGGAAGGAAGATGTTAGGCAGTGTGGTGCAATATCATTAGATGATGTAGCAGTCGTGATTGAATAGTTGGTGTGTTACAGAAGATACTGAAGCTGTCTCTGCCTCCGTGCAGCAACACCTAGATAATATTCAGGCTTGAGCTAATAAGTGATAAACCACTTTCACACCATGGATGTGCAATCCCTTTATACGTCCATCCCCCACCAGGATGGTCTCAGGCCTCTCCGCATCTTCCTGAAGGCATGGCCTGAGCCGTCCCCACCCACTACATCCTCCTCCTGGCTGAGCTTGTCCTCACTTTGAAAATCTTCTCCTTTAGCTCTTCCCACTTTCTTCAGGTCAAAGGTTTGGCTGGAGTACCCTCAGGGGCTCCAGTTATATGTGGTAAGTGGAATGTTCCTTATTCCAGTCTGACTTGGGTATCATCACTTTTGATTATCTCTCTTATCCAGAACTGGAAAATTATCAATGTTGCTTCCAATTTCCACCCTGCTCTCACCGTCAGCTGGTCCATCTCTGATGTTGACACCTTCCTCAACACCCCAGTTTCCATTTCTGGAGATTGGCTGGCCACTTATATCCAAGACAAGCCCATTGACTTCCACAGTTATCTTCACTATACATCCTCATACCCTGTTTCCTGTAAAAAAAACTCAAGCTTCTCCAAATCAGTCACATCAGTTCCAATGATGCAACCATCCATAGTCGGGGCTCAGAAATGTCCACCTTCTTCCCTCAACTGAAGATTCCCCAGCACTGTAGTTGGCAGGGACCTCAACTGGAGCCAACCCATCTCCTGCACTTCAGCCCTCCACCCCTATCCTCCCTCCCACCAACATGATTTGATCCCTCTGGTCCTCACTTTTCATTTCTCCAACATGCACATCCAAAGAACTACAGCCACCATTTTCCCCACCTCCAGTGGAATGCCACTACCAGACACGTATTCCCCTCCCCTCCCTTGTCAGCCTTCCACAGGGACCATTCCCTCTGGGACACCTTGATCCACTCTTCCTCCACTACCAAAATGTCCCCACATCCCAATGGTACCTTTCCATACAATCACATAAGGTGTAACACCTGCCTGTTTACTTCTTCTCTCCTCACTATCCAAGGCCCTAGACATACCTTTCAGGTGAGGGTATGATTAACTTGTACTTAACTCAATTTAGTCTACTGCATTCACTGCTCACAATGTGGTCTCCTCTACAGTGGGGAGACGAAACATAGACTGGGTGATTGCTTTACAGAACACCTTCCAGTCACCCGTCACTTCAAGACACATCATGTTCCTTGGCCAACATCTCTGTCTTGGGCTTATTGCAGTGCTCCAATGGAAGAACAGCTTCTCATTTTCCCCTTGGGAACCATGAAGCCTTAAGGACTTAATATTAAGTTAAATAATGTTAGGGTCTGAATACCTTCTTCCATGTCCTTTACCTATCCCCACATCCCAGACCCTGTCATTACACGGGCTGCTTTCAGGATAGTCAACCCATTTTCAGCTACTTTCTTTTCCCCAGTAACATCTTTTCTTTCTTGCAGGTTCATCTTTATCCCTCCCTTTTTCTGCCTGACTAAATGTCTCCTTCTCTGGGTCTGACTCCACCAGTCACTTCCTCCTTTAGCCACCCACCCACCTCTAACTGACATTTGTCTTCAGCATACATACCAACATTTTCTGAACTACGCTCTGCTCTGAAGAAGGGTCACTGGACCTGGAACGTTAACTCTGCTTTCTCTCCACAGGTGCTGATTGACCTTCTGAGTTTCTCCAGAGAATTTTGTTTTTCTTTCCTGACCTTTACTGGTCATTGAATATTTTGTAGCGCTATGCCTCTATTGAGGTTAGGCACCTTGACAATGAGTGTCATGGTATTTGGTCCCACTGCTCTCACAGAGGAATCCTGATCACTTGTGGATAGATGCACCTACTCCACCAGCGCTTCCAGTGCATGTCTGTGTCTTTGCTTCGTAATAAAAAATAATTGCTTTTCCCTCCTCAGATTCTCTTCCACAAACAGTTCCCACACTTGATACAGCATGAAGACACCTCCTTTTAAGTAATGCAAAATAGCTTTGATTTTGCTAGCCTTGCACAGACTGGGGTACCCTGCAAGGATGTGCAGCTGGTGAACATTGCAGTTCATGCTGGCTACATATAACAATCATGTCCCATGTCAATAAGCAGCCAGTGAGGCTTTAGAGTATTGCTTGCTTTGGAAGCAACAGATGCAGGTTAATTGCATAATGTGATCCCTGTGTCCACTTTCAGTGTCAGTGTCAATTTTCTGCTCCAAGTCTCAAATATTAACAGGGGCATAGATAAGGTGAATAGCAAAGACCTTTTCCCTGAGGTGGGGGAATTCAAAACTAAGGGACATACTTTTAAGGTGGGAGGAGAAAGATTTAAAAAGGATATGAGAGGATTTTTACACAGAAAGTAGCTAGTGTGTGGAATGAACTGCCAGAGGAAGTGGTTGATGCAGGTACAATTACAACATTTAAAAGACATTTGGATAAGTACATGCATAGGAAATATTTGGAGGAAGATAGACCAAACACAGGCAGTGTGAGAATATGGTCAGTGTGGATTAGTTGGACCGAAGGGCCTGTTTCTATGCTATAACTAACAGTTGAATAAATTATACAAATGAAAACATACCATAACTTTCTTTCTCCAACTTTGTTCCCACTTCCTGATTCATTTTGCCATACTATTCCACAGGCTTTGACAATGCTTTGGCAACTCATAAAATGAGGTATTCTTTATGCATAAGTGCAGAAACTGAGGGGTATTTAATAAAGGCAACAGGGTCTAGCCAGCAGGAGCCTCTTATCACTACTTCAGGGAAGATATATTGAATTAAATGCCTCTCGGGCACATAATTGGACAATGGCAAGTCCTCTCAGGGATCAAGGATATTGGGAGTAAAAGTCCACCTTCCGAGAGCTACCAGCTGATCAGAGGCTGTTAGTTTCATTGAATGACACCACCACCAGTGAGGCAATGGCTGATATATTGCCCACGCAGTATCTAGTTCCAGCCACTGGATTCCAGGCCAAAATGAATGTAGGTGGCAGCAAGGTCTTCGTTGGGTTTTTCAGGATAAAGTTCTCAGTGGTCCCTCCTTCCCAATACTGAAAGCTTCAATGAGATATTGAGTATCTTTGAATAGGGGACTACCCCCAACCCCAGTTTACAGGCAACTCTGCATGGCTTTACTTGCTGTGCTCCTGTTATGAGACCATAGGACAGAGGAGCAGAAACTAGGCCATTCAGCCCATCAGCTCTGGGCTACCATTCAATCATGGCTGATAGGTTTCTCAACCCCATTCTCCTGCTATAATGGTGAACCTTGCCCCCAGTTGGGTTAATACCAGTGCAAGTGGAGAATGATTTGATTTGATTTATTATTGTCATATGTACGTAATTACAATGAAAAGTTTTGTTTTGTGTGCAGTACAGCAGATCATAACATACAAACATGCAAAGATCGTATGGTGAGGAACAGATTGAGGAATACAAAGTTACGGCTGCAGAGCATGTGTACAAAAAGCAAGATTAATATTAGATTTGAAATTTGACAGGTCCATTCAGCGGTCTAATAATAACAGGGAAGAAACTGTTCTTGTACTTGTTGGTACATATGTTTAAGCTTTCGTGTCTTCTGCCTGATGGAAGAGGTTGGAAGAGATTACAACCAGGGGTGGGAGAGGGTCTATGATGATGCTGGCTACCTTTCCACAGCAATGAGAAGTGTGGATGGAGTCAGTGGAGGGAAGGTTGGCTTGGAGTTATGGTCTGGGCTGTGTTCACAACTCTCTGTAGTTTCTTACGGTCCTGGACAGAGCAGTTGCTGTACCAAGCCAACTTGATAGTATGCATTCTATGATGCATTGGTGAGGACATGCCGAATTTCCTTAGTTTCCTGAGGAAGAAGAAGAATTTTTGTACCTTCTTAACTGTCGCATCAATGTGGCTGGTGCAGGACAGAATGTTGGTGATCTTCAATCAGATAAACCTGATACTCTCGACCATGTCCACCTCCACTCCACTGACGTAGATAGGGGCATGTCCTCCTCCTTGCTTCCTGAAGTCGATGATCAGCTTTTTAGATTTTCTGACATTGAGGAAGAGATTGTTATCTTTGCATCACATCATTAGGCATTCTATCTCATTTCTGTTTAGTCATTGTTTGATGTCCAGTCTACAATGGTGGTGTCATCAGCAAACTTGTAGATGGAATTCAAATGAAATTAGTTGCATAGTCATAAGTGTACAGGGAGTACAGTAGAGGGCTGAGTACACATCCTTGTGCGCCCCCAACGTTGAGGATGGATGCACTTACGTGGGCATTAATTGTCCAATTAAATGTCTCAATCGGCAACAGATGCCCCACTTGCTTTCCTATGCAAATGTCATTGGGTGGAGGTAAGAAGGTGGAACACTCTCTACCCGTTAGTGTCCCATATGATTAAATGCACCCTACCTCTGAACTCACCACAGGGCATCACAATCCTCCCAATGAGTGCAAAGAGTCTTCTTAACTATCACGACTGACCCTAATTGTGTCCTCTCCTGAAATCATCATATTAAGAGTAAGGGTCAATGCATAGATTTCAAGAATGGATATCCTTGCTGATATTATTTCAAGGGCATTAAGGACCAGTTTTCCTAACTGAAATTGTCTAATACTGCACAGAATGAAACTTGGGACATATTTGATTTGCTAAGATTAAAGATGAGTGACATGTGATGACGTTGCTATGGCAATGCCTTCATTCTATTTCCTAGACCATTTGTTAAAAGCAATAAAAAACTAATTTTAAATCACAAATGCATTTATGCAAAAGCACTTTTCATCACAAATAATTTCATGTATGTTTGTTTTGTCATTTTATCATGTAAAGAGGTTTAACCCTTTCTATACTGTAGTATTAACTCAGCATAGTAAACAAGCAGAACAAAACACTTTATTTTCTTTGTTTCATAACTGCTGTGCCAAAATATTGCTCAGTACTACAAATTATACTTAGATATTTAGCAACTCAAATTAACCAAACTAACTGTTCCATTCAGAAATAGGAGAGGATAAGGAGGCAAGTATGCATGCTTGATTCATATGCCAAGTGATGAATCTTTGTTCTGTTGATTGTAAACTTTAGAAAGCCACATTTAACATAGTCAGCAAGTACCAAGGAATAAAATTTTTGCTTTATTGAAAGGAAAAGTAAGATGCAAGAAATACCTACAATACAAATTGATAGAAAGGTTCCTGGCAACTTCCTGTTTACAAATCTATCTAAAATCACTTGATCAATAACCTGCATTCCTTTCAAATATTCTGAAGTTATAGGTCCAGTTACTTTATTTTATACCATTTTACCCTTCAGTGAGGATCATTAATTTTCCTTCCATACTGCCTCCAATTTCTGATAGGGAACAATATCTTTCCGATGGGAGTATCTGGCTACTTTAGTTTCTTGGAAGAAGGTGAGAAAAAGAGGAATGCGACACTGGAATGCTGCACCGGAGCATATGGCACATACTCACCGTTACCTTCCACAGAATCACTGAATTGTTTCAAAGTAGGAGGAAGCCACTTGGCCCATCGTGCCTGCACTGGTTCTATTGTCAGGTCCAGCTCTGTTCTCAAGAGCCAATCTCCTGCCTTTTCCTCAGATCCCTACACACCATTAATTTCCAAGAAAACCTTCCAAGGTCTTCTTGACTACCTTATTGTCATCAGAACAGATAGGAAGAAACACTCCTGCCCTTACTTGTCCAAACATTAGTGTACATTGGAGATTCAGTTGTTTGAGTTAAGACACATTTACAGCAGAAGTACCATGCACGTCCCTTACAGGGACACGCTGCAGTGTCTGTTAAGGACAACACAGATCTTCATTGCTATACTACAGGGTCATTCTAGCCTGTCACTAGAGATATCTGTAGCATTAGTCAAACAGCTGTGCACAAATGCATTAAGCAAGTCAGAGATATATTGTTCTCTAGAGCTAGCAATTTAATACACTCCCCTGTGGGCAACCAGCAGCAGCCTGACAGGACACTGTAACTTTTACAGAGTGGAAGGATTCCTCAAGGTCTTTAGAGTCAGAGGCTCTGCCCAAGTGATTATATGTTTTCCTTGATCAATGATTACAGTTATGTTGACAGGAAAGACCTCCACTGTCTCACTATGCAGCTCGCCTATGATTACCAGCATGCTATAATGCAAGTGAAGGCTCTACTTCTCCTGTGTAAGTTTAATAAAAATATTTAAGGTAACCTAGCACACCAGTAATATCCATGTAGCAATGCAATTCTGATTCTCAGTCAAGCTAAAACCATAAGACGTGGGAGAAGCAATAGGTTATTTGGCCCTTTGAATCCATTGTGCGATTCAATGAGTCACAGAGATGTATGGCACAGAAACAGACCCTTCAGTTCAACTTGTCCATACTAACCAGATATCCTAAATTAATCTAGTCCATTTGACAGCATTTGGCCCATATCCCTCTACACATTTCCTATTCACATACCCATTTACATGCCCTTTAAGGGTTGTAATTATACCAGCTTTCACTACTTCCTCTGGCAGTTCATTTCATACACGCACCAGTCTCTGAATGAAAATGTTGTCCCTTAGGTCCCTTTTAAGTCCTTCATCTCTCAACTTAAACCTATACCCTGTAGTTTTGGACAGTCCTACCCTGGAGAAAAGTCATTGACTGTTCACCCTATCCATGCCCCTCATGATTTTATAAACCTCTGTAAAGTCACCCCTCAGCCTATGGTGCTCCAGGGAAAATAGCCCCAGCCTATTCAGTATCTCCCTATAACTCAAACCTGCCAACCCTGGCAACATCCAAGTAACTCATTTCTGAACCTTTTCAGTTTCACAACATCTTTCCCATAGCTGGGAGACCAGAATTGAATGCAGTATTCCAAAAGATGCCTAACCAAAGTCATGGCTGAACTAATAAACCCTCAACTCCATTTTCCTACCTTATCCCATAATCCTTGATGCCCCCAATTATTAGAAAATTCTCTACCTCAACCCTGAATACACGTAATGATCCAAACTCGAGAGAGCTCTGCAGTTAAGAATTCTACAGATTCACTATCGTTTGAAAGAAGAAATGCCTCCTCGTCTCTGTCTATAAGACCATAGATCATAACCTAGAGGAGCAGAATTAGGCTGTTCGTCCCATGGAGTCTGCTCCACTATTTGATCATGGCAGATGTGTTTATCAAAATCATTCTCCTGCCTTCTCCCCGTGACCCTTAATCCCCTTACTAATCAAGAACCTATCTATCCATGTCTTAAGTACACTCAATTACTCAGCCTCCATAGCCCTCTGCAGCAATGAGTTCACCAGATTCAGCACCCTATGGCAGAAGAAATTTCTTCTTATCTTAGTTGTAAAGAGTCACTCCTTCACTCTGACACTGTGCCCTCAGGTTCTAATCTATCCTGCCAGTAGAAACATCTTCTCCACGGCCACTCTTTCCAGGCACCTCAATACTCTGCACATTTCAATCCAGTTTCCCCTCATCTTTCTAAATTCCATTGTGTACAGACCCAGAGTCCACAACTACTCCTCATATGAAAAGTCCTTGATCTCCAGGATAATTCTTATAAACCTCCTCTGAACTCCCTCCAATACTTGTTGGGCCGAAGGGCCTGTTTCCACACTGTAAGTAATCTAATCTAATCTAACCAGCACATCCCTCTTTAATTACAGGACCCCAAACTGCTCACAATATTCTATACCTGGTCTGACCAGACTCTCATACAGCCTCAGCAGTACATCCCTGGTCATGTATTCTAGCTATCTTCAAATGAATGCTAACATCGTGTTTACCTTCCTAACTACAAACTGAACTTGCATGTTAACCTTAATAGAAACCTGAACTAGGACTCTTAAGTCCTGTTGTGCTTCAGATTTCCAAAGCCTTCCCCATTTAGAAAATAGTCTATGTCTCTTTTCCTACCAAATTGTATAACCTCACACTTATCCACGTTGCATTTTATCTGCTACCTCTTTGCCAACTGGCTTTTCCTGTCCAAGTCCTTCTGCAGCTTCCCTGCATCCTCAACACTACCTGTCCCTCCACCTATCTTTGTGTCATTTGCAAACTTAGCAACATGCCTTCGGTTCCTTAGTCCAGACCGGTAATGTATAATGTGAATAGTTGTGGTCCCAGCACGAACACTTGTGAAACACCTGCCATCCTGAAAAATATCCCTTTATCCGACTCTCTGTCTTCTGCCACTCAGCCAATCTTCAATCCATGCCACTACCTGGGACACTTTTTTTTATTTAGCAGCCTCCTATGCAGCAGCTTGTCAAAGGTCTTCTGGAATCCAAATAGATTATATCCACTGGCTCTGTTTTGTCTAACCTGCTTGTTACCTGCTCAAGGAATTTTAACAGATTTGTCAGACATAACTTCCCCTTGACAAAGCCATGCTGACTCAGCCCTATTATACCATGCATTTCAAGCAGTCCCCAATCTCATCCTTAATAATGGACTCAAAAATCTAACCAACGGCTGAGGTCAGGCTAACCACCCTATAGTTTCCTGTCTTCTGCCTCCATCCCTTCTTAAACAGAGATTTTATGTTAGCCATTTTAAGTCCTCTTAGACCTTCCTTGACTCCACTGATTCCTGAAAGATCACCACAATGCCTCCACAATCATTCTAACTACCAAACTGTATAACCTCACACTTTTCCTCATTGCATTCTATCTGCCACTTCTTTGCCAACTGGCTTGGCCTGTCCAAGTCCTTCTGCAGCTTCCCTGCTTCCTCAACACTACCTGTCCCTCCACCTATCTTTGTGTCATTTGCAAACTTAGCAACATGTCTTCAGTTCCTTAGTCCAGACCGGTAATGTATAATGTGAATAGTTGTGGTCCCAGCACGAACACCTGTGAAAGCACCTGCCATCCTGAAAAATATCCCTTTATCCGACTCTCTGTCTTCTGCCAGAACTGGGGTACAGTCCATCTGGTGCTGATGATTTATCCATGTTCAGACCTTTTCACCTTCTCCAGCTTCTCATTAGTAATGGCACTACACTCGCCTTCACCCCCTGACTCTCCTGAAATTCTGGTATGCTGCTGGTATCTTCCACTGTGAAGATTGATGCAAATTACTTTTCAGTTCCTTTGCCATTTCCCTGTTCCCCATTACCATTTCTCCAACCTTATTTCCAAAGGTCAATCTTGTCTCTCTCTTACCCCTAAAAAATCTCTTGCAATCTTCTTTTATTTGCTGGTTAACTTAACCTCATATTTCATCTTCTCCTTTATTGCTTTGTTACTTATCCTTTGCTGGATTTCAAAGGCTTCCCAATCCTTTGGCTTCCCACTAATCTTCACTGCATTGTATGCCTTCTCCTTGGTGTTTACACTGTCCTTGATATTCCTTGTAAGCCATGATCTCCTCCACTTCTCCTTAGTATGTATCTTCTTCTTTGGAATGAATTTCTGCTGTCCCTCATGAATTAACCCAGAAACACCTGCAGTTACTGCTCTACTGTCTTCCCTGCTAGGGTCTCCTTGCAATCAGCTCTGCCAGTTCTTCCCTCATGTCTTTGTAGTTACTTTACTCAGTTGTAATACTTTGCATCTGATTCAAACTTCCTTGTCTCAATCTACAGCGTGAACTCTATGATATTATAGTCTCTGCTTCCTAGGGGTTCCTTCATCTTAAGCTTAATCAAGTTTGCCTCATTGCATATCACAAAATCTAGAACTGTCTGTTCCTTAATAGGCTCTACCACAAATTGCACCAAAAAACCCATTTCATAGACATTTCACAAATTCCTTTTAGAGTCATCGAATCAAAGTAACACAGCATGGAAACGGCCTTCTGTCCAACCAGGCCATGCCAAACATAAGGCAGAAGTGAGACTGCAGATGCTGGAAACCAGAGTTTAGATTAGAGTGGTGCAGCATCCAAGGAGCAGGAAAATTGACATTTTGGGCAAAAGCCCTTCATCAGAAATGAAGGCAGGGAGCCTTCTGGTTGGAGAGATAAGTGGGGGATGGGGTGGGGTGGGGCGGGGAGTTTGGGGAGAAGGGAGCAAAGAGTACAACAGGTGAATGGGGGTGGGGATGGAGGTGATAGGTCAGAGGGGAGGGTGGAGTGGATAGGTGGGAAGGGTGATTGGCAGGTAGGACAGGTCATGGGGATGGTGTTGAGCTGGAAGGTTGAAACTGGGTTAAGGTAGGGGGAGGGGAAATGAGGAAACTGATAAAGTCCATATTGATGTCCTGGGGTTGAAGTGTTCCGAAGCAGAGGATGAGGCGTTCTTCCTCCAGGATTCGGGTGGTGAGGGAGCGGCAGTGGAGGTGGCCCAGGACTTGCATGTCCTTGGCAGAGTGGGAGGGGGAGTTGAAATGTTGAGCCACGGGGCGGTGGGGTTGATTGGTGTGGATGTCCCGGAGATGTTCCCTAAAGTGCTCTGTGAGGAGGTGGCCAGTCTCCCCAATGTAGAGGAGACCGCATCGGGAGCAACGGATACAATAAATGATATTGGTGGAAGTGCAGGTGAAACCTTGTTGGATGTGGAAGGCTCCTTTGGGGCCTTGGATGGAGGTGAGGGAGGAAGTGTGGGCGCAGGTTTTGCAATTCCTGCGGTGGCAGGGGAAGGTGCCAGGACGGGACCTATCACCTCCATCCCCTCCCCCATTCACCTATTGTACTCTTTGCTACCTACCCCCACCCTCCTCCCTGACCTATCACCTCCATCCCCACCCCCATTCACCTATTTTACTCTCTGCTACCTTCTGCACAGCTCCCCCCACCTCCCCCACCGCCCCCCCCCCCCCCCCCCCCCCACTGCCTCCATTCCTGATGAAGGGTTTTTGCTCAAAACTTCAATTTTCCTGTTCCTTGGATGCTGCCTGAACTGCTGTGCTTTTCCAGCACCACTCTAATCTAAACCCATACCAAACATAATCCCACTTGCCTCGTCCTGGCCCATATCCCTCCAAATCTTTACTAGTCATGTACTTATCCAAATATCTTTTGTTGGATTGAGCAAAAATCTTTATTATTTACAAATTCTGGACAAGACCATGAGCTCAGGCTGCAACAAACACAAATAGAGCTAGAATTATTTCAGTCTGGGACTGTGCTCAGAGTTGAGAGTGTGGTGCTGGAAAAACTCAGCAGGTCAGGCAGCATCTGAGGAGCAGGAGAATCGATGTTTCGGGCATAAGCCCTTCTATTGTTCAACCTGGAATTCAAATTTACACCTCCACTCTAAGAGAACAATCAACAAAACCTAACAGCCTCGACTGAAACTAACTTTTACACCTCGTGTTACTCAACACATACTGTATGGGGCCTACAGAGAAAACGAACATTCAACTTTAATCAAAATACAGTCACACAATCCATTCTTAACTACAGGGAAACCAATTGACTTCAAAAGGGAACACCAGAAACACAATGACAAGCACAGATATGGCGCTAAGATAAGGGGTCCACATTCAGTCTAATTTCAGGCCGCAATCTCACCTGAAAGATCCTCTCAGCTATTCCCCAGAAGTGGTTTCAAGGAGGTTACCCAGACAGCATTCTAAAGGTGGTGATCCCTGGAAGTGTTCCAAAGAGTTCTCCACAGAAACATTCTGAGGAGCCAACAGCTAATTTCAGCAGTTATTTCTAAGAGCTACATCCAAAAGGGGAAACCCAACAACAATACTGACATAGCCTGTTCGAAACCAGGGGAACCAAAAGCAACCGACCATGCCTAGCAGACCAAAAACTGACAAACCTCAAAAAGCTACCAACTTGACTGATACCACAAGACCTCTGACACATCCTGAGGTGAAAACTGGGCCCACAAAAAACACTAGAAAGTAAGGAAAACCAAGTGCTCACTTGATAGATCCATTATGTATCTTACCCATCAGGGGACTCAACCTAAAATGAAGGACTATGCAGTCCAAAGTCTTCATCTAGGCACTGGGTATGGCAAGCAGGAACAGCTAGGCATATTTCAAAATCATGGTTTCCTCAGTGGTCATCTTGAACTCATGAGACCCCTAAATTTGCAACCTAGCTAGCAGGGAGTGAAAGCAGATAATGACAGTGGCAAGGAACCCCAACGGTAGGAAGCCTGATTCAATTTAAAACCCTTGTTTAAAGTTCTCATTGTGTTTAACCTAGCTAATAGCATATTTAGTAGTATTACTGTTCTCTGTGTAATTGACTGTTAATGTCACTGCTAATTGCATTACCTTTATTTTTTGTATTATACTTACCTGTTGCATTGTAAATAAATGAAGAGATTTGTTTGCCCTGAAACACCTGTCTACTGCCTCCTTCATTTCACATTCCCTAAATAAGTCCAGTGTCTAGAACCAGGGATCATGGGGTGATTCAAACCACTTAAAATCAGCAAATTACTGAGTGCAAACCAAAATCCTACACTTTTAAATGTTGTAGCTGTATCCACATTGACCAATTCTTCAGGAAGTTCATTCCACACACAAACCATCTTTGTGTAAAACATTTGCCCCTCATGTCCTTTTAAATCTCTCTACTGTCACCTTAAAATGTGCCCCCTCGACTTGAAATTCCCATCCTCAGGAAAAGCCAACTACCATTAACTCTGTCTATACCCCTTATTATTTTATAAACTACTCTCAACCTCCTGCATTCCAGTGAAAAAGGTTCCAGCCTTTCTTTATAACTCAAAGCTTCCATGCCTGACAACATCCTGGTAAACTTCTTCTGAACTTTCTCCAGCTTAATAATATCCTTCCCCTAACTTTTCTTGGATCTGCCACTAACCTTACTTTCCCACTCCACCTGCATCTTGAAGTCCCCTATGATTATTGTAATAGTGTCTTTCTTACGTTCATTTGCAAACCCCTGATTTATTTTCTGTCCCAGATCCTGACTATTACTAAGAGGACTATATATAACTCCTATAACTCCCAAAGGAAGGGTTCTTTCTCTTTTGTAGTTCCTAAACTCTGCACACACAGATTCAAGCTTTCCGACTCTATATCATTTCTTGCTATTGATTTAATTTCATTTCTTACTAACAAGGCAACCCCATGCCCTCTGCCTATCTGCCTGTCCTTTCAATAGAATGCATACCCTTAGAACCCCTTGCCTCTATGTCTCTGTGATACCCTCAACATCGCACCTGCCAATTTCAATCCACGCTACAAGCTCATTTAACTTGTTTCGTGTATTGCATGCGTTTAAGTACAGCACCTCAGTCCTGTGTTGGTTGTACCCCCACCCTCTCATAGTTGTCCCTTATCTGCTGTGCCTAAAGTTAGATTACTGACCCTTTCCATGATCTATGCCCAATTACCTGTCCTGGAAACTTTAATTATGTCTGATGAGCCCACCCCCCCCCCCCCCCCCCCCCTTTAACTTTTCCCATAATGTTCCATGCATTTGAGCCCATCCATCATAGTATTTAGTTAAAATTCCTACCAACATCCCACATTATGCGAGTCGCCAGGCCTCTGGTCCCAGCATGATTCAGGTAGAACTCAGCGCATTAGAACAGCTTCATCCTTCCCCAGTACTGGTGCCTGTGTCCCATGAATTTGAACCTGTTTCTCCCACACCAATCCTGGAGGCACACTTTTACCTCTTTAATCTCCTTCATCCTGTGCCAATTAGTTTATGGTCAGGTCGTAATCTAGAGATTATTTCAGTTTTGTTTCTGCTTTTTAATTTAATCCCTAGCTGTTCATATTCTCTCAGCAGGACCTCTTTCCTCTTTCTACCTATATTATTGGTACCTGCATGAATCAGGACAAATGGATCTTTCCCCTCCCACTGCACATTCCTCTGTAGCCCAGATGAAATATCCTGAATCTGGGCACCAGGCAGGCAACATAGCATTTGGGACTCTCAATCCTGGTCAAAGAGAACAGTGTCTATTCCCCTGACTATACTAACCCTGATTGCAACTCCATTACTCTTTTCCCCCTTCCTGAATGGCTCTCTGTACCATGCTGCTATGATCAATCTACTCAATCTCCTTACTGCCACCCCTCTCATCGACATAGGGAGCAAGAATCTCAAACCTGTTGGTCAAGTTCAAGGGTTGAGGCTTCTTCAATACTACTTCCTGGATCCCTCCAATTGCCTCACTTGTAGTCACAGCCTCCTGTCCATGACCACTGACTGAATTCCAGTTAGTTAATCTAAGCGGTGTTACTGCCTCCTGAAACTCTCTCCCTCCCTGATGTGTCACAGCATTCCAGATTCTGGCTCATCAACTCTGAGCCAGAATTCTTCAAGCAACCAAACTTGCTATAGATGTGGTCACTATGAACCACATTGCAGTCCACCAGCTCCCATATCAGATAGCGATGCATTGGCATTGCCTGGCTGTGCACTTTATTTACTTTGTTCTTAATTTGATGCTTTGTGTAAAATTTCCAACTGGCCTTTTAGTATGTAACATGCAATATGTAAATATTTCTCCTATTTATCCTCAATCTGAAAGTAAACTGTAATTGATAGTCTTAAATCTTACTCAGAAATTATGTCCACTGGTCCTAGATACTTACACAAGGGGAAACATCCTCTCCACATCTAGCCTGTCAAGCCACCTAAGAAACTTTTCAATAAGGTCTCCTCTAATTCTGCTAAATTTCTATGAGTACAAGCCCAACCTACCTAATCTCTCCTCATAAGACAATTTCTCTCTGCACAAGATAAACCTACTGAATCTTCTCTGGAATGCCATTGCACCTTTCCTTAGATATGGGGACAAAACTGTTCACACTAATCCAGCTGTCATCTAACTAATGCCTTGTATAGATTTAGCAAGACTTATCTATTGGTTATATCTATTCCCTGTGAAATAAAGGCTAAAATTCATTTGACTCTCCAATACATGCTGAACATATATATGAGCATTTGGTGATTCATGCACAAGAAACGCCAAATCCCTCTGGGCTGCAGCTTTCTACAGTCTTGCTACATTTAGATAATATTCAGCTGTGCTATTCTTACTGCCAAACAGCATAGCCTCATATTTTCCCACATTACATTTCATCTGCCAATTTATTTTGCCTACTCATTATCCTTCCGTAGACTTGATTTGGATTTTACAGTGTGATGCAACTGAAATTACATATTGAAAAAGATCTGGATTGTTTGTTAAGTCTCTCATCCTTTAGAATGGGCATGTTGGTTTCAGTTCTTTCATATGTAAATCCCAGAATTTTTTTAAAGTTACATTCTCAAGTGAACTTTAACAATAAGTGCCATGTCAGCTCAGATAATGCATTGAAGATGCGAGGTGCCCTGTGTGAGGCTGTCTGTGCCCCAATGTTCAGACTGAATCTAATTTAAAAAATAGATTTACAGAATCTTACATGGATTCATGCAGTTTTTGAGCAAAATAAAATGTAATTCTGCAAGTACAAATTCACCCCGCAATTTAATAGTTAGTCAATCCTCAATTTGTTCTAATATATTGCTCCCAAAGCAATGGATCTTATTTATTTAAGTAGTCTAATGTCTGGTGCATTATTGAATAGCTCCTGGAAATCTAAATGGATTACATTTGCAGGTTCCCCTTTATCTACTCTGCTTGCAACCTCCTCAAAGAACTGCTTATCATTCCCTGATTTTTGACTTCCTCCTTTCTAAACTAAAGACAGTTTTCCAATCATCTGGGAGTTTCCAGATTCTAAAGGATCTTAGAACATACCAGTGCATCCATCCATTGTCTTCGCAATTATACATTTTAAAATCCTGAGACATAACCCATCAAATCAAGAGAATTAAATGCTTTTACCCATTTGGTTTTCAATCACTTTGTCCGTAGTGATAAATTTATTCTGCTTATTTCCTCTCCCCATCTCTCTCGATCAGATCCAAAAGAGCCTGGCCTCTGGTTGAATTCACAAGACATTGTTCCAGGAAACTCCCAAATGCACTCGACGAATTTTTCTTCATAGTTCGCTCTGCAAGCTTTATTTTCACAATCTACTTGAAGATTAAAATCACCAGTGATCAATGTGCAGCTTTTATACATATTCTTATTAACCTCTGATTTATTCTCTGCCCTACAGAATATTCACTGTTACAGTTTATTTAACAGCATAACAGATGAAGATGACAGCTTTCTGAAATGTACATGTCCAAATGACAGCAGGGTGGCATTGTTCAATCACTGCTTAAAATGGGACTGTGGTGTACAAATGGAGTGCTATCTCTAAAGACTAAGATGTTTTGAGGATGAACCAGATAGTTTGCAAATATTAAGGGCTTCTTCAATTTTATTAGAAATTACTCACCTCATATCACTTGTGTCATAAGAAAAGTTTACTTCTCTATACTCGTCTTAGCCATGCCCTTTCTAAATCCATAATTAACTATTCCAATGCTCCCTTTATTGTGCACTAATCTACCACACTTACTCCAGTGTATCAAAAATGGTGATGCTGTACCATAGCTTAAGGAGGAAATTTTATTACCCCTCCAGGTTACCAGGTCCCTCCAAAGGCCCCGTGGCCCTGAAAACATTCCAATAATACCCAGGAAGACTTGTGCACCAGACCTAGCTATGTGCCAAGCTCAATTTCAGTACAGCTACAACATTGGTATTTATCCAGCAATGTGGAAAATTGCCCAGGTCTGTCCAGCCCACAAAAAGCAGGACAAATCCCATTTGACCAATTATTGCCTCATCAGTGCAACCGTAAGAACACAGTTATAGAGTCATAGAGATGTACAACATGGAAACAAACCCTTCGGTCTAACCCGTCCATGCCGACCAGATATCCCAACCCAATCTAGTCCCACCTGCCAGCACTCGACCCATATCCCTCCAAACCCGCAGTCTCAAAAGATTAACTCTACCTCTCTCTCTACAAATGCTGCTAGTTTTGCTGAGTTTGTGCCTGCTTAGCAAGCAGTTGCTGTGAATTATGTATTGTTGCTAGGACAGCAAGTTCCAAGTTGAAAAGTGTGTAATAGACAGCCAGCAGCACGTAGTGATGGTGAGGGAGGACAGCTGGGGCAGTCCTATAACTCCCAGCTATTATCACTGTAGGTATCCTGAAACCCCAAAGAATGCAGTAGCTGTAGGTAATCGCTTATCAGCGCCTTCTCAATGGTACATAGGGATGAGCAATAAAAGTGACCACCTAGCCACTGATGACAACATCCCCTGTGTAAATAATACAAGGAAAGGCAGTATTATTAGTGCACAGATGTGTTGAGGGTTTCAATTGTGAAGTACCTGAAACCTGGCCAGATTGGTAGTATTACTGCCATCTCTCCATCTCCAGAAGTTAATGGAAATGTAGCAAACTATCCATTTCAGGTGGGGTGTCTTTCATATGCTGTTGGCTAATAAGGTCAATGCTTGAGATCACAAGAATAGCAACAAGAATAAGCTATTCTGTCTTTGGAAGCTGCTCTATCTGTCAACAAAGTCATGGCCAATATACTCTGACCCTCACTCCATCTTTCTGCTTCTGCCTCATAACCTTTGACTCACTTGTCAATCAAAAATCAGTTTAACTCGGCTTGAATATGAACCTTGAATAACTCAGCTTTGACAGCTCACTGGAGAAGACAATGCAAAGTACTAATGTAAGGACACTTCTAGCAATAGGTTAGAAAGGGAAGGGAAGGTACCTGGGGCGGTTGAGTGAACTCTTGCTGGAAAAGAAAGGTGTCTTTGGTGGAAGGAGGGCTGATCTCAACCAGTGTAACCCACAGGCTCATTGCATGTCAATAGCTTGTTATTATATATCATTCCTGATGAAGGGCTTTTGTCCCAAATGTCAATTTTCCTACTCCTCAGATGCTGCCTGATCTTGTGCTTTTCCAGCACCACTCTAATCTTGACTCTAATCTCCAGCATCTACAGTACCCACTTCTGCCTTGGTATAACTAAGTGACATGCTATGTCAGTTCAGAAGGCAGTAAATAGTCAACCATGCTGCTGTAGTTCTAGAGTCATATATTTGCAAGATTAGGTCAAGATTGCTTAAAGGATATTTGTGAATCAGTTTGGGTTTTACAAAAATCTGGTAGTTTCATGCTCAAAATTACTGAAGCATATTTTTAATTCCAGTTTTACTTAATCGAGCATGTGTATTTTCTTACCATTGTACCCACCTCATAATGCTGATCTATCAGTCTTTTCTTCTTTACTTCCTCCATTGAAAAGCTAATATACAGATGCCCATTTGAAAGACTGTCTCCAGTTCCATCATCCTTCTATCAAGGTTGAGTAGGTTGAAGTGAGAATTCAAGAAATCTGAGTTATACAGACTCACAAATTCTGCTCTGGAAAATTAAGATACCAGAAGGGAAAATAGTCTCGAGCATTCACAGAAAAATTAATCATTACATGCAGCTGCAAAGGTTGGTCTTCAAGCCTAAGTGTCATAAATTATTCAGGTATCAGGTGAGGTTGGGCCTTCTGCTGCTCTGGCTCTGATGCTACAGCTACTCAAAACCAGTGGAAGACCTAAATGTTTGGGCACACTCTTCTTTCATTCAGAGGTGGGAAACGGACTGGATAAGGAAATTTCAGTTTAATGTTCATAGAGGCCAACATGAGATTTGAGATATTTTCGTATAGCATTCAAAGCAGTATCAATCATGCAAACTAACTTCAATCTTTTAAAGCTTGTTCTTAAGCCAATTTCTGTCAAAGGCCTTTTACAAATTTTAGCCACCATTTTACTTTCTTTCATAATGTACCTCCTATCAAAAATTTCAGAGATGGTGCTGCTTAAATCTAGAGGTTTTTTTGTATGAGTCGGTTCTTTTCAAAAAACAATTATTTATCCATTTAGACACGATTTTTAAGGATTGCTTGGAAACTGTAGTTCATAAAGGATTTATGCTGAACCAGGTCGATTATCAGCTGCAATTTAACCATTGACCTCATATCAACCTGGGTAGACAAAGCAATTGGCAATTTATTGGTCAACTTTCTTGGTAAAGTCTTTGAAAAAAATCATGCAGCAGTTTATCCTTTATGCAAGTGCTTTAATACCTGCTATGTTTTAAATACAGATAAGTCAGCAACTTTCGATACTTTCAGATATATTGATTAGATTCCCTAGAATGGAAACAGGCCCTCCAGCCCAACAAGTCAACAGTGACTATCTGAAGAGTAACCCACCCAGACCCATTCCCTTACTCTATTTTTACCCATGATTTGGCAATTTAGCATGGCCAATTCATCTGACCTGCACATCTTTGGATTGTGGGAGGAAACCAGAGCACCTAGAGGAAATCCATGCAGACACAGGGAGAATGTGCAAACTCCACACAGTCGCCTGAGGTGGGAATCAAACCCAGGTCCCTGGCGCAGTGAGGCAGCAATGCTAACCACCAAGGTGTTGCCCCGACATGTTGCTTAAACTGATGTTACAAATCCATAGATACAGATTTCTTCATTAATTTTTCTTTTACAAATCAAGTCAAAAATGATTCACTTAACAGTGCTTTCGTGTTATAATTCGTTTGTGGTACTGTGGCTTGGATTTTTGTCTGCAAGTTGGGGAGCAGTGTAGGAAAAAATCCCTGCTGTCTTCTGGGAATCCAACATTTACAAATGGCTGCTTGGACTTTGGATTTTTAGTTGGAGATGAAGAACTGGCCATGTGAGAAATTGGGAAGGGTAACCTCAGACTGAAAGTGAAGAATGGGAGGAAGTTAGGTTTGCCGATGCTGGAGGTCAGAGTTGAGAGTGTGGCGCTGCAAAAGCACAGCATCTGAGGACATGAGAGTCGACGTTTCGGTAAGAGCCCTTCACCAGGAGAGTGAAGAATGCTGGGTATAAATGTGGGCTGGGCCATTGGAATTAGAACTGTATTGAAGTTCCAAAAACCAAAGTTTAAAACAGCAAACATCCCTCCAGCCTTCACCCCTGAGATACCATTAACTTTGATGTATACTCCCCATGATCCAACATTGTCACCTCATGGTCTGTACCCATTCCCATAATGCTATACAGCCCTTGCCAACCTATCCCCCTGTACCAACCCCCCCAAGGCCTCTGATAATCTTCATTCCAATTTATGCCCCTCTACCACCCCCATGGCTCTTTCAACTGCCTTAAATAATCTGTGCAACTACATCTTCCTTATATCCCTTGTATCCTTTTATAGCAATTATGACAACTCATACTAACTCATGTTTCCCACCCACTACTCCCAAACTTAGTATATCAACTTACCTACTATCCAACATAGGCAGACCTCAGGATCCATGAGAAAATGGATTAAAATAAAACATTACTCAATAGAGGTGTAAGTGTGCATTACAGTTTCCACTATATTGAAATATATCAGTCATTAGGGGTGGCATGATGGCTCAGTGGTTAGCACTGCTGCCTCACAGTACCAGGGACCCAGTTTCGATTCCAGCCTTGGGCAACTGTCTGGGCGGAGTTTGCACATTCTACCCATGTCTGTGTGGGTATCCTCCGGGTGCTCTGGTTTTCTCCCATAGTCCAAAGATGTGCAGATCAGGTGAATTGGCCATAGTGTTAGGTGCATTAGTCAGAGTGAAATGGGTCTGGATGGGTTACTCTTTGAAGGGTCGGTGTGGACTTGTTGGGCCGAAGGGCCAGTTTCCACACAGTAGTGAATCTATTCTAAAAACAGTTTAGTGGCATTTACATCCTTTTAATTACATAATAGCTGATAAAAACAAACTATTCATTCTAATGCACAAACACTTATAACAAAAAGTATTAGAATCCATTTACAGTCTCACTTCAAAGAGTCCAGAATGACATGGAGCAGTCCCTTAAACTATGCAGTGCAATGGGGTGGTGTCTGAGTCAGGAGGCTTGGTTCAAGTCCCTATCTGTTTCAGAGATGTGTGTCATAACATCTCTGAACAGGTTGATTTAAAAAAAAATCAAACTGTGAAATCGCAGGCACCCTACTGTGAGAATGAATGGTTGTGATATCAGTCATGCAGCAATAATCCAGGATTGAAAACCCTCCAGCTTCTTTCATCAGACAGAATGAAAAACAATGCTTTAACACTTCACACATTTCTTTTAATCAAAGATTTAAAGCAAGGACACTTAAGTACTTTTTGACAGGTCCTTCTGGCAGTCATTTTTGATTCTTTTAACAGTTGATTTTGACAAGTTTGTTGATAGTTCCAATGAGCTTCATATTTAATGGCTTTTTGCCATTATTATGCACATTCATGTGTCTCTTTACCCATTCTAACTAGCACCTCAGCTCTTTGAAAGGACATTTTATCTCTCCTAAAGTGACCTGGGATTATATCCAAAGGGGTACCATATTTGTCAAAGGAAATGGGGAAAAAACAATCTTTTCATGCTGTGACTGGTCAAGATCTAGAATGCACAGCCTGTAAGTGTGGCCGGCAGGTTCAATAGAAGATTTAAGAAAATACAATTAGACTGTTATAAAAAAAAGCATTAAGTAATTTGCTGATTCAGAAAGCTGGCACAAATCCATTGGGCTGAATAACTTCTATCAATGGTGTAACAATTCTGTTGGTATCCAAATAAATGCACAAATTCAGATCTGCCCTTGCCAAATCCTCTTTGCGCACATTAGGCTTTACACTCATTCCTAGGCCAACAATATTTAACTTAAGAGGAAGTATGTGTAGTGATTGTAACGAGGTCAGTCAATTGGATCTCATAGATTATAAGTTTCTTGACTGGGGCTGTCAATTGAAGAGCATATAAAAAGGGCGAGTGCCAGAAATACTGATACCCTATCTAATAAGCTGTATATAAGGCAATCAAAGACTGTTAATGTGTAAATAAAGGGTGACTTTGTACTGATTTCTGTGGAGTTATTTCAGTAGGTGGCATGGTAGCTTAGTACTTAACTCTGTTGACTCACAGCATCAGAACCCAGTTTTGATTCCACCACAGGCAACTGTCTGTGTGGAGTTTGCATGTTCTCCCTGGATTTCCTAAATGTTCCAGTTTCCTCTCACAGAACAAAGATGTGCATATTAGGTGGATTGGCCATGCTGAATTGCCCATAATGTTCAGGGATGTGCAGGCTAGGTGGATTAGCCATGGGGAATGCATGGTTATGGGGTGGGGATAGGATGCTCTTCGGAGAATTGGTGTGGACTTGATGGACTGAATGGCCTGCTTCCATACTGTAGGGATTCTATGATGAAATACTGTGTTTGGGGAAGGAACCTGAGATTTCTGGGCTCGTCCTCCATTTTCACCATGACAGGAAGGCTTTCTGCCGTGTCAAATCTCGCAGTGAGTTCCTGTGTTTGCACGTCTGGTGACTCATTCACTGTACACTCTGTATTCTATCATAGACTCTTTTTAATATCAAGACAATAGAGGAATCAGTTCAAACCTACTCAACACACCTTTCACCACATTTTATCTGTTGAATTCCTGGAAGCATTACCCATTCTGCTGAATTAAACTTTCATGTCCTTGGCAATTTCCCACAACTCGGTTGTTTTCTCTCAACAAGCCCCAAGAAATCCATTTTGACCCTGTATTCCTCACTGACTAATCTAGTGATAGGCCTCTAAAGCTCCAGATAAATTAATAGCAAGAAATGTACTTGAGAAACATGCTTGGCTGCATCAAAATCCCACTGAGGCTTGAATTATTTGTATTAAGACAGGGCAGCAGTCAGGTCTCTCTGAGTCAATTCTCCCTTACAGCTGCCAATATTTTTTTTACCTAAGAGAGCTGCCTCACTCTTTATTATTGCTCAGGAATCAATACTCCCATTGCCCTCACAAAATGCTATACAAGCATTATTGGCATTTCACTTGGCAGTGAACGGTATCAACATCAATCTCACCACCAGCATCTTTCTGCAGTCTCTGTTTCGTTGCTGCGAAGCAGTATTCTCTTATTGATTTGAAGAAGAAGTTTTTTCTTGGTATATATTATATTTAAAGGCAATCTTTTAAAATCTGAAGCATATTTTATATTTCTGCAGAAGATCTTACAATTTACAAACTGACCTGAGGAATATATCATGACTTGCTCAACTGTGTTCTAATATCTGGACTTCAAAGCTGGTAGTGCAGTCACTGGAGCATTTGATTTAACAGCAAGCTTCCACAAGACTGACTTGCCTGATGTTAAGAACAATCTGTACTGTGCATTTTCAAAAAGTTTTTTTTAATGAAGTAACTCTTCCATTACCGAAACCACTACCTATTAAATTTTCTCTCACTCGCAACCTATTCACTGAGAGCAGGAAGCACAATACATAACATTGATGTAGTAATGTAATGTAACTAATCCTTTTGTGATAATATAGGATAAATGTCAGCATTGTAAGCTCCATGCAAATTTGTTTCTTAGATCTTTGTTCAATGTATTTAACTGCTTTTGTCTATCTCCCAAGGGTCTAATGTGTTTACCTTCAAATAATCTTTATAATGCTCTACAGCTGCCTCTTGCATACATCGTCATGAAAATTCAAATGAATATTGTTGTGGATAAACCAGCCTGGAGTCAGAAGGCTGCAATTGCGCTTGACTGAAGGTGGCTGAGACTATCACTTATGAGATAGTCTGAAAAAAACTGCTCTTTTTGTTGTGTAGGAGATATTTATGTAGTACACCACAGTTTACATGAGTAAACAAACAGTTGACAGCACAACATTCATCTTGAAGCTTCCCAACTGTCTTCCACACATTGTTATTAAGACTAAATAATAACTGCATATCAGATAATGATTAGCTACAAGGTAATTATGGGACAGCAACACAATTAGGAGTTCAAGTGAAGTCATACAATGTGACAGTAATGCCTGAGCATTTATCAGAAGTCCTTAAACTCGAATATTAAGTTCCAGTCTTTTTAATCTATATAATTTATTGGTTTCATATGAATAATATAGAGTTTAATGAAACTGTGAAAAATCATAATGACATGCTAACACTTAGTGTTATGTCGCATCCTGATATGGAAAGATTTTTTATTGTTTTAAATACTGTCACTGTGAATAAATGTTTGAAGATATTGTGTCCCATGCAAATCTTTTGTGTCACATCATGTGGTTGAAATAGAAATAGCAGAAGTTCCTTTTCTTCCCAGTGAGCTTGGAATCTTTTCCATGGCATTATGGAGAGCTGCTGAACAGAGGTCAGATGTCCTCAGTGAGATAAAAGGAAAGCCCAGTGAGCCACTACAAACAATAACTGAGAAAAAGGCAACCTCAGCTGGCACCATACCCAGTCTAAGAAAAGGGAAATAACGCTATTCAATATTATCGAAGCAAGGGAAACCACATACAAGGATCCAGTCCACTGAGAAGGCCTAATTTGAACTGAAGGCTAAGCAAAAGCTTCCCATTAAAGGGCAATAAAAACAGAAAAAAAACACAGCAATGCTTGAATTTTAAACTCATCTCGGGAATTGCTGGAAATATTCCCATCAACATTTATAAAGCGAAGAAGTAGGTCTTCATTTTGTATACAGACTTTACATTACAAATTTATGGTGTTCATGTGCCAATCTTATCAAAGGATGAATTTCAGGTTGAAAAGCATTAGAGTGAGTGGCAGAATGCTGAGCATGACCACCATGGATATGGCCGATTAAGAAGAGGCTTTTGGCTCTCTGGAAAAGCAGTCACCCCAAAATCCTACAAGGACATGTTTATCTGTCTTTTATCATATGCTACCTGGTAAGGTGTAATTTACATTAATTTACATTAATTTACTATTAATGTTTTATTTCCTTTTGAAGTACCTGTTCTCATCTATTCATATCGCAGACCATCTCCAGGACCCAGGTTAGACCAGGGAAACCCAGTGGATGTGGTCTATCTAGACTTTCAAAAGGCCTTTGATAAGGTGCCACACGGGAGGCTGCTGAGCAAGGTGAGGGCCCATGGTGTTCGAGGTGAGCTGCTGGGATGGATTGAGGATTGGCTGTCTAACAGAAGGCAGAGAGTTGGGATAAAAGGTTTTTTTTCAGAATGGCAGCCGGTGACGAGCGGTGTCCCGCAGGGTTTGGTGCTGGGGCCACAGCTGTTCACATTATATATTAATGATTTGGATGAGGGAACCGGGGGCATTCTAGCAAAGTTTGCCGATGATACGAAGTTAGGTGGACAGGCAGGTAGTACTGAGGAAGTGGGGAGGCTACAAAAGGATCTCGACAGGTTGGGAGAGTGGTCCAGGAAATGGCTGATGGAATTTAACGTGAGCAAGTGCGAGGTCTTGCACTTTGGCAAAAAGAATAAAAGCATAGACTACTTTCTAAATGGTGAGAAAATTAATAAAGCCAAAGCACAAAGGGATCTGGGAGTGCTAGTCGAGGATTCTCTAAAGGTAAACATGCAGGTTGAGTCCGTGATTAAGAAAGCGAATGCAATGTTGTCTCTTATCTCAAGAGGGTTGGAATATAAAAGCAGAGATGTACTACTAAGACTTTATAAAGCTCTGGTTAGGCCCCATTTGGAGTACTGTGTCCAGTTTTGGTCCCCACACCTCAGGAAGGACATACTGGCACTGGAACGTGTCCAGCGGAGATTCACACGGATGATCCCTGGAATGACAGGTCTAACATATGAGGAACGGCTGAGGATACTGGGATTGTATTCGTTGGAGTTTAGAAGATTAAGGGGAGACTTAATAGAGACGTACAAATTAATACATGGCTTGGAAAAGGTAGATGCTAGGAAATTGTTTCAGTTAAACGAAGAGACTAGGACCCGTGGACACAGCCTTAGAATTAGAGGGGGTCATTTCAGAACAGAAATGCGGAGACATTTCTTCAGCCAGAGAGTGGTGGGCCTGTGGAATTCATTGCCACGGAGTGCAGTGGAAGCCGGGACGCTAAATGTCTTCAAGGCCGAGATTGATAGATTCTTGTTGTCTCGAGGAATTAAGGGCTACGGGGAGAACGCTGGTAAGTGGAGCTGAAATGCGCATCAGCCATGATTGAATGGCGGAGTGGACTCGATGGGCCGAATGGCCTTACTTCCACTCCTATGTCTTATGGTCTTATGGTCTTATGATGCCAAGTTGCTTAATTCTATATTCGGCCCAATTTAGAAAGGTGACCTTAATCCCCATGAGCAAAAGAAAAGGTAATTTGTTTTCAATTGACCATTTTATTCTTTGAAAGTGAAAGAGGGGCACAAACAACAGCATTAGAACTAAAAATGGTCATTCAAGGAAAGATTTCAAGTTATTTTCTCTTACATGCTTTGTTAGATATGAAATGTAAAAATGTAAAATATTGCATTGATAGCAGAATACTTGGATCTATTTCAGTGGTGAGAAAGATTTCATCGGTCAGTTAATCCTGCTAAGTCAGTGAATTCTGGCTATTGACACGCATGAGATAAACTCAACATCAGTACAAAATTTTGCCAGCATTTAGCTATTTTTCTAATGTGTATTCTCTACTATTATTCACCCATGGGTTTTCCACCAGATTTTACTCAGGCTACCCTAAAGTCAAGATTTGTTTTAGCATTGGAATGCTCCAATGATCCTACTTAATGAAGAACTCACTCTCTCATGTGCTCTTCAAGCTCATCTCCTTATTTTACGTTTGTCTCAAGTTTACATATAATTGTTTGATAGTACCAAACTTAAATATTGCTATAAGGAGGCAAAAAGCTGAAGCTTTTCAATTGCACTGATCAGAACAAGGATGCAAAAAACAAAGACATATCATTTTAAATATCATTAGAAGAGGATGCTGATTGATTGGACCATCATTGGCATATATCATAATTACTGATCTAAGAATCAAGATTGACAGACAGCTGTCCTTGTTACATCTATGCGATTAGCATCATTTTCTGTTTACAAATCAGTGTCCCTTTTTCATATTTGTTTGCAAATTTTTAAGCTCATCTCAATGAAACTCATATTTTATTGTCCTGACAGTGTTCCCTCTAAACTGCTGTTATCCAACTTCCTCATTTCAGCCAATATTGTTAATGGCTTCCCCTCTTCGTGTTTTGATCTGTGAATCTAACATCATTAACCCGCCCTTCAAAAAGCAATCCTGGCACCTGCAAACTATTTCCAAACTCAATTTCCTTTCTCCTCACCAAAGTCCATGCATGTGTAGATGTTTCTCAAATCTGTCTTCATCTTTCCTGAAATACAGTAGCGCCTCGACATACGAACGACCCCGTTCACGAACAAATCGGTTTACAAACAGGATTGTAAGTAAAATTTTGCTTCAACGTACGTATGAAATTCAAGGTACGAACAAAGGTATGAACGCAAAAAGCCCATGGTTTCATTGTCATTGTTCTGCTTTGCTACGCGCGCTTTGAACGCAAGAGCTCTCGGGCCCTGCGTGATCTCATTCAGTTCGTCTTTGGCGCGCGCGCTGTGAGCATCCAACGTCCAAGCATTCTTACGCTTTTTTTTGTGTTTTGCATTAAATTAGCCCTCATTATGGTTCCCAAGAAAGTGAAAAGTAGTAGTGTTAGTGGTGTTAAGAAGCCTAAACGTATTACTGTAGAAACGAAGAAGGAAATAATAGCTAAACACGAGAATGGTGCTCACGTGTATGATCTCGCTAAGCAGTACGACATGGCGAAATCGACTATCTGTACTATCCTAAAGAACAAAGAGGCACTAAAGGCAGCTGACGTGGCTAAAGGAGTGACTATTTTAACGAAGTAAAGGCCTAAATTGTTAGATGAGGTTGAAAAATTATTATTAGTTTGAATTAATCAAAAAGAGTTTGCTGGAGATAGTGTTAACGAGACTATAATCTGTGAGAAGGCTCTACACATACACCGTGATTTGTTGGCGACACCGCCAAGTACAAATACTGCTAGCATTGAAGGATTTAAAGCCAGCAGAGGCTGGTTTGATAAATTTCGTCGACGAACTGGAATCCATAGTGTAATAAGGCATCATGGAGAAGTGGCTAGTTCGGACAAAAAGGCAGCGGAGGACTTTGTGAAGGAATTCAATAAGTTTGTCGAAGATAACAGACAATCAATTCTTCAATGTATAATTTCAGTTACATCACACTGCAAATTTTTGCTATAAATTCTGTGTTACGATCGAGCCCTCCACAATCACCTGATGAAGGAGCGTCGCTCCGAAAGCTAGTGTGCTTCCAATTAAACCTGTTGGACTATAATCTGGTGTTGTGTGATTTTTAACTTTGTCAAAGATGATGGTTATGTCTCACATCAAGTTTTTAACTGTGATGAAACTGGACTTTTCTGGAAAAAAATGCCCAAAAAGCACCTACATAACCCAAGAGGAGAAGGCACTACCGGGCCACAAACCAATGAAGGATAGGTTAACGCTTTTATTGTGTGTGAATGCAAGTGGGGATTGCAAGATTAGGCCTCTATTAGTCTACCACTCTGAAAATCCTTGCGTTTTTAAACACAATAATGTGTTGAAGGCTAAACTCCCGGTAATTTGGAGGGCGAATAGCAAGGCTTGGGTCATGCGAATGATTTTTATGGAATGGTTGGCGGAAGTTTTTGCACCAGCTATCAAGGAATATCTTGAAACAAATAATTTGCCACTTAAGTGTCTTCTAGTAATGGACAATGCTCCTGCCCATCCTCCAAATTTGGAAGAAGATTTGGACATTGAATACGACTTCATAAAAGTAAAGTTCCTTTCTCCCAACACCACTCCTCTCATCCAACCCATGGACCAGAATGTCATTGCAAATTTCAAAAAATTACATACAAAGGCTCTGTTCGCCAGGTGTTTCCAGGTCACCAACGACACAGATTTGACCCTTGGTCAGTACTGGAAGGACCACTTCAATATTCTTCACTGCATAAGCCTGATTGATAAGGCATGGAACGAGGTCTCTTTCCGTACGTTGCAGTCGGCCTGGAGGAATCTTTGGCCAGATTGTGAACCTGAGAGAGACTTCGAAGGTTTTGAGGAGGAGACATCAGTAAATGTAGTGAACGAGATTGTGACCCTGGGCCAAAATATGGGCTTGGAGGTCGATGAGGATGATGTAGCGGAGCTGGTGGAGGACCACAGACAAGAACTCAGCACAGAAGATCTTGTTGAATTGCAACAGGAGTAGGTGAAGGTTATGCAGGAGGAGCATTCTGGAGAGGAGGAAGAAGAGAGGGAAGATGTATCAAGTGTTCAAATCAAAGACATTTGTAGCAAATGGAGTGAAGTGCAGGCTTTTGTTGAGAGGCATCACCCTAACAAAACTGTGACCAACAGAGCAGTGAACATTTTAAATGACAATGTGATGTTCCATTTTCGGTAAATTCTGCAACAAAGGAAAAAACAAATTTCTCTGGATCGTTTTCTCCAAAAGAGAAAAGACTCCGGAAATATGCGAACAATGGGAAAATTGATTCAGTTTGCAATTCAGTTCGCGAACCGGGTCCCGGAATGGATTAAGTTCGTAAGTCAAGGCGCTACTGTACATGTTTCCATGAAGCTTCAGGATTTCCACCTCTCAAGCACTGAAACAGCTGTTGCAAAGCTGCAACTGACTTTGTCTGATGTGGTTGTGATTAAGTTAAACCTTCCTTCCTCATCGTCCATAACATTGCTGCAGCCTTTGACAGGGCTGACTACATAATCCTCCACTCGCCACGCTTCCACAAGTGTCTTCACCTGATTGTTTTCTTATCTATCCAGTTAGATCCAGAGCAACTGGCTTTTATCATCCGCTGACATTTCCGCCACCTCCAAAAAGACCCCACCACCAGGGATATATTTCCCTCCCCACCGCTTTCCACCTTCCGCAAAGACCATTCCCTCCGTGACTACCTGGTCAGGTCCACGCCCCCCTACAACCCACCCTCCCATCCTGGCACCTTCCCCTGCCACTGCAGGAACTGTAAAACCTGCACCCACAACTCCTCCCTCACCTCTATCCAAGGCCCTAAAGGAGCCTTCCACATCCATCAAAGTTTTACCTGCACATCCACTAATATCATTTATTGTATCCGTTGCTCCCGATGCGGTCTCCTCTACATTGGGGACACTGGCCGCCTCCTAGCAGAGCGCTTTAGGGAACATCTCCAGGACACCCCCACCAATCAACCACACCGCCCCATGGCCCAACATTTCAACTCCCCCTCCCATTCTGCCGAGGACATGGAGGCCCTGGGCCTCCTTCACTGCCGCTCCCTCACCACCAGACGCCTGGAGGAAGAACGCCTCATCTTCCGCCTCGGAACACTTCAACCCCAGGGCATCAATGTGGACTTCAACAGTTTCCTCATTTCCCCTTCCCCCACCTCACCCTAGTTCCAAACTTCCAGCTCAGCACTGTCCCCATGACTTTTCCGGACTTGTCCTACCTGCCTATCTCCTTTTCCACCTATCCACTCCACCCTCTCCTCCCTGACCTATCACCTTCATCCCCTCTCCCACTCACCTATTGTACTCTATGCTACTTTCTCCCCACCCCCACCCTCCTCTAGCTTATCTCTCTATGCTTCAGGCTTCCTGCATTTATTCCTGATGAAGGGCTTTTGCCCGAAACGTTGATTTCGCTGCCCCTCGGATGCTGCCTGAACTGCTGTGCTCTTCCA
The DNA here is from genome assembly GCF_037043375.1 of Chiloscyllium plagiosum. Lineage (NCBI taxonomy): Eukaryota > Metazoa > Chordata > Chondrichthyes > Orectolobiformes > Hemiscylliidae > Chiloscyllium > Chiloscyllium plagiosum. The sequence continues at coordinate 71,553,232 of NW_028270140.1, forward strand.
GCACCACTAATCCAGAATTCTTTTCCTACTCCCAATCCATTATCTCTGGTGTCACCTGAGAATCTATCCTTGGGCCTCTCTTATTTCTCCTCACATTGTATTCCTCAGTAACATCTTCTGAAAGCTCATTAATTTTCACAAGGACTGATAATACCTGCCTCGACATCAATAATACCTCTCGCGACTTCTTCACTGTTGCAAAATTATCAGAATCATTATCTGACACCCAGCACAGGATGAGCAAAATTTTCTTCCTATTTAATACAGGGAAGACTAAAGTGTCAAATTTATCACCTCTGTGTTCTCTGACCTACACTGTATTTTGGTCAGGCAAAGTCTTGATCTTGTTTTCAAATTCTTCCATGGCCTTATTCCTTGCTCTTTTTTGTCTTCACCAGTCCCACAGCCTTCTAAGATTTCTGAACTTCAAATTCTGACCTCCTAAATATCCCTAAATTTACCATTCTATCATGAAGATAGAACATTCTAATCCTTTAACAGATTGGAATGTTTGCTTCATATTTAATGTTTTGTCTGACTTAGTTCTGTAAAAGCCAATGGATAATTGTGGAGTTTGCGATCATTAATTTGCTGATTTTTAGGTGGTTTGAATCACCCCCAAATCCCTGGTTCTGACACTGGATTTACTTAGGAATGTGAAATGAAGACAGGCATTTCAGGACAAAAGAATCTGTGATTTTATTAAGTACAAAAAGGTAAGAAGAATACAAGAAATAAAGTCAAAGGCAATAATGAACAATTATGCAGAGTACAGTAATTAAATGCACTATTAAATCAAATACAGATTAAACACTATTGGAACCTAAACAATTTTAATCAGACACTTTAATCAGGCTTCTTACCCTTGGTGTCCCTGTCCCATCACCACCCACTTTCCCCACCCTACGAGCTAGGTTAGAAACTTTGGATTCTCAGGATTTCAAGCTCACCACTGGGAAAATAATTCATGATTTGGAAATATGGCTGATTATTCCCTCTTGCTGTACCCAGTGCCTGGATAAAGACTTTGGACGGTGTAGGCCTTGTGTCCGCTGATGCAGTAGGACGCCTATTGCATTTGTCAGGTGTACTCAGTTTTCCTTACTTTGTGGTGGTTTTTGTGAGCTGGTTTTCACCACAGGATGTGTCTGAGGCCCTGTGGTGTCAGTCAGGTCGATGGTTTTTGGAGTTGGTCGGCTCTTAGGTCTATTAGTTGTGGTCGAATGCTGCTGGTTCACCTCGTGTAGAACAGGCCTGTGACAGTAGGTTTCAGAATTTCTGTTGGGATTCCCCTTTCCAGAGATAGCTCTTGGAAATAGCAGCTGGAATTAGCTGTTGGAATTCTTCTTCAATATATCGCTGTTTGGAATGCCTCCTGGGGATAGCTGCCAGGGATCGCTCTCGGGGAGACAACTGTTTGGGATCCCTCTTCCGGAGATAGCTGTGGGGGTTGTTATAAGGGCGGTAGCTCATTAGGTGGTATTGGGGCTCACCATTACACTAGTTGCAGGCCTCTTATCTTCATGCCAAATCTGCGCCAGCCATTGCATTGATGTTCCCTTTGAGGTCAACTGGCTTCCTGTCAATTAAGAGTATGTGTAGTGTATTTTGATTGAGGTTGACTATCTGATATCTGTACAGGTTCCATAATGTCTCGGTTGGTGTAGCTCAAGGCATAAGTTCGTTTCAGTCCAGAATGTTAGGTCTGGTTGATTGTTCTCTGAGAGTTGAAGTGTGAATTGGCTTTCCAGGCTGAACAATGGTTCCAGACAGACATCTCTGTGCCTGTGTATTTGTCCAGAGCTCAGCTCTGCTGCCACCCCTTTTTAAAAAAAGTTTTGAAAAATGCAGGCTTTTGATTTAGTAGTTTAGGCAATGGGAATTTGTGTTTCATCTTACATAATTTAGGATAGAGCATAGTAAACTTAGTAACATCCCACAATTGAAGAAATCATTGATAGAGAGCAATCTTTACTCCAGAGCTGCTTGTTGGCCCAAATACAAGGATGATTTGAGAAATGAATTTAGATTGTGTAAGCAAAAGAAAAAAAATGTTTTGGGTCAGAGTAAATATTATCTGCACTGATTTGCTCTGGGGATACTCCAACCCTCTGTTGCTGTCACTCACCTGTGTAGTTTGCTTAATTATACAGTACTGCTAGTGCATTCCATCTCCATAATGCCATCAACTGTCAGCAAATATATTGCAAACTATAACAACAGATGGCCAGGATTATATTACTAAACCGTGAGGTGCTCATTGCTGGCTTTCCCCGTTTGGGATTGATCATTTCTACAAAATATAACCAAATTATCAATCTGTTACACTGATGTAGAACTCATAGATAATACAGTATTTACCTGTCAATCCACACAAGTACTCGTTATTTGAATTGAACTATTTATTCTATCCAATATAATAGAACAATGCATCTCAATAACTTATACCTTTATGATTCTAAATACAACAAATATTCTGCAAGGATTAATATACTGGTGTGAACGCTTACTAATATTTGATCATCTCATCTAAGGAATTGACATGAGTCAGTTGAGTATTGATCTCATGTGTTTTGTTTGTCTTTGCATCTTCTGATATTTGGTTTCATTACAAGCTTGTATAATTGGATTAGGTATATGTTGTTCTGATGCTGCTATTATTAAAGTTACTAATAATGGTAAAAAAATCTGAGTATGCTATGGTTACCAATTTGATAATGCTTTCAAACTCATGTACATAAAGGTAGCCTGAAACAAGTAGAGGTGTTTTCCAGTCTCCTTGCCCAATGGGAATCAAGTTGGTGAATAGTTAAAATTGCCAGTGTTAGTTGCCTATCCAGGAGTTATTAAATAACTGGCTATTTTAAATATTTGCCCACTGTAGCAATTTAACTAAATGACCTGAAAAGGCAGTAGCTGTGAGATTTGAGTATAGAGCAGTGCAGGATAAGCAGAAGCTCAAAAAGGTTACGTTTTGACGCTGTAGTTTATTTAGTCTTTTGTTGAATGGGGAAAAGCAGGAATATTTCTCAGGACCTTACAACAAAAGTGTTACTGCAACTTCTCAGCCCATCAAATTCCCCTGGAGTTCTGGGCAGCTGATCAATCCCACATCCAACTGTGGACAAGCATTGGCCTGCTAAATAAATGTGTAGTAGGTGAGAAATTGACTGACAAATGGGGCATTCAGTATCCGTGTCACTTTTTTTACTGACTAGAAGAGGCTAGGCAGGAATCTGGGTTCATTGCGATTTCCCCCGCTCCATGATTGCAATCAGCACTTGCAATTCAGGTTTGCTTCTAAAAAACACCATACGTGAAAATGAAACTCAGTGCAAGACAACCACATGCAGAGCATTGAGAAGTGGAATAAATTGAAGCTGGAGGAGAAAATACAAAGCAATTTTTAAACCATAACCTTAAAATCCTGTGATACTTCCAACACTCAAAATTGAATTCATCTACTATTTAATTTCTTCAAATTGGTGCTTGCAATCATCTGATGTGTTATCAAATGTAAATAAAGTAAACTGCGTCTGAAATTAGTTTTACCTGATTGCTATTATCTATTTCTCATATTGAACATTGAGAATCTGGCAAAATGCAACATGGAAATGAATACATTTTGAAGAATATTATCACTAAGTTAATGGCAGTTTCTGCAGCAACAGGACATTTATTTGTTTATCAACAGTTATTATAATAGGTTATTCCTTGTTAATTAAATAACTTTTCTACAGATGTATCAGAAAATCTGAAAAGACATGTCAAATGGGAGTAAGAAATGTTGCCATTATGAAAGTGATTGTAGGTGACCTTTTCAGGAGAAATTCACATACACTTTTGATTACCCATTCCCTTCATCATGTATTCCTAGGCCAACTTGTAGCACAGACAGCTGCAAAGTGAAACATCCACAATAAACCTTAGAAAAGTTTTTTTTTTCTATTTCGCACATGAGCTATCCTTGTGATTCATACTGCACACAGCTATATATAATTTCTGAATGGAATTGCTCATTTATGTTGAATTACAGGCAATTTGTGCTCTGAGCCCACGTCTGCTAGGAGCTGAATTGAGACTGCTCAACCTCATTTCATGCCGAAATACGGTTAAAATACAAAACATGCAGGCAGCTGATGATCTTCCCTTCAACTTCGGTTTAACTATGCTGGTTTCAAAACTATGGGACCAAATTTTAGCCCAACCTGACCAGCATGATTGGGATGGGTGAATGGTCAAAAGAGCAAAAAAATGACATCACTCCATTTCCAACAGAAATCCATTGACTGACATTTCAACCAAGGAACTGATGCTGATGCTAAAGTGCACCCACTTGAAATAGATAGATGCCTTATTACCAGCCAGAAATCAAGGTTCTTTTAAGTAAATAGAACCTCAACCCAATTTTAATGAGGAAGGTGAAAGGCTGTGCAGGGTAAATGTACAGAATAGAGCCTGGCTGGTTTGGCTTCTCAAGCTGACTAACATGACAAGAAACTCAAATTATCCTGGAGGATAAATACTTTCAAAATTTATGCATTGTTTCATGATGCTATTACACAGTAGCAATACAAGTGACATTTTGGATTAATGGGATCCTACTATCAAGCCAAACATGATGTTCGACACATCACACACCTGTCACTAACACAAAATAGTATTAGAAATAAGCAAGTCTTTGATTTATATCCAAATCACACAATAGTTAATTCTTTCTGAATTCATTATTATATGCAGGCCCAGTTTTATCAGGTGAAAGAGCACCTTTTCCATTGTAAAAAATGCTAGAATTTGCCAGAAATTACAAGAATCATTCTTGGGTCCAGCCTCTCTCAATTCCACTTGGGTGGGCAAGCTGAGGTCAGGCTGTGATGCACAAATGAATGGTTCGCGGAGCAGCCGTGCATTTAACTGGGCAGCTGCCTTCATCAAAACTGCATTTTGGAGTCCTTGGGCTTGTGGCTTCAGTAATTAAAGCATTTGTAGAACTGCTTTTTAATATGGTGCCAATTTCCTCATAATACTTATTCAGAAACCTCTTTCCTTGCCCGACCTATTTTATTGGGTTGTGACAACAGGATCCGTCCCCTCTCATTATAATTTTTGCTTCAGTTATAGAGCCATAGAGATGAACAGCACAGAAACAGATCCTTCGGTCCAACTTGTCCATGCCGACCAGATATCCCAACCTAATCTAGTCTTATTTGCCAGCACTTGGCCAATATCTCTCTAAACATTTCTTATTCATATATCCATCCAGATGCCTTTTAAAAGTTGAAATCGTACCAGCCTTCACCACTTCCTCTGGCAGCTCATTCCACACACGCATCATTCTCTGCATAAAAATGTTGCCCTTAGGTCTCTTTTATATGTCTCCCCTCACCTTAAACCTATGCCCTCTAGTTTTGGACTCTCCTATCCTGGAGAAAGGTTATTGGCTGTACACTCTATCCATGCCCCTCATGATTTTATAAACCTCCACAAAGTCACCCCTCAGCCTCTAACGCTCCAGGGAAAACAGCACCAGCCTATTCAGCCTCTCCTTCTAGCTAAAACCCTCCAATCCTGGCAAAATCATTGTAAGTCTTTTCTGAACTTTCTCAAGTTTCACAACATCCTTTCAATAGGAGGGAGACCAGAATTGCATGCAATACTTCTAAAGTGGCCTAACCAATGTTCTGTATAGCCACAACGTGACATCCCAACTCTCATACTCAGTGCTCTGACCAATAAAGGAAAGCATACCTATCTATCTGCTACTCTACTTTCAAGAAACTATGAACCTGCACTCCAAGGTCTCTTTGTTCAGTGACAATCCCCAGGACCTTACTATTAAGTTCTGCTCTGATTTGCCTTTCCAAAATGAAGTACCTCACATTTATCTAAATTAAACACCGTGTGCCATTTTTCAGTCCATTGTCCCATCTGATCAAGGTTCCATTGTACTTTGAGGTAACTTTCTTTGCTGTCCACTATATCTCCAATTTTGGCGTCATCTGCAAATTTACTAACTATATCTCCTATGTTCATATTCAAATCATTTATATAAATGACGAAAAGCAGTGGACCCTGCTGGTGGCATATCACTGGTCACAGGCCTTCACTCTGAAAGGCAACCTTCCACTACCACCCTCTGTCTTCTACCTTTGATCCAGTGCAGTGTCCAAATGGCTAATTCTCCCTGTACTCCATGAAATCTTACCCTGCTAACCAGTCTACCATGAGGAACCTTGTCAAATGCCTTACTGAAATCCATATAGATCATGTCCACTGCTCTGCCCTTATCAATCCTCTTTGTTACTTCTTCAAAAAACTCAATCAAGTTCATGAGGCATGATTTCCCACACACGAAGCCATGTTGACTATCTTTAATCAGTCCTTGCATTTCCAAATATATGTAAATCCTGACCCTCAGGATTCCCTCCAACAACTTGCCCAGCACTGATGTAAGGCTCACTGGTCTATAGTTCCCTAGCTTTTCCTTACCATCTTTCTTAAAAAGTGACACTACGTTAGCCAACCTCCAGTCTTACCGGACCTCATCTGTGACTACTGATGTTACAAATATCTCAGCAAGAGGCCCAACAATCATTTCCCTCGTTTCCCATAGATTTCTGGGGACCCTGATCAGGTCCTGGGGATTTATCCACTTCATGAGTTTCAAGACATCCAGCACCTCCTTCTCTGTAACATGGACATTTTTCAAGATGTCACTATCTAGTTCCCCACATTATCTGTCTTCCATGTCCTTCTCCACAGTAAACACTGATGCAAAATTCTCATTTAGTATCTCCCCTACCTCCTGCAGTTCAACACATAGGCTGCCTTGCTGATCTTTGAGGGGCCTCATCCTCTCCCTAAGATACCCTTTTATCCTTCATGTATTTATAGAATCCCTTTGAGCAGATGTTCTGAATGCAATCATCAGGCAGGCAACACAGTCTGCTGACCACTCTGAAATTGACCATTTTGACTGCATTTTCCATTTCCCTCTTTTGACTCTTAATTTTAAACTCCTTCAAATTGCATGTTTTGAGTGTCTTTCTAGCTCTTGGTGTTAAAACCACTTTGTTTAGCTTGTCATCACACTCTCTGATACTATTCCTGTGTGTAGAAACCACATATTATAGATGAATACAGTGTCTGAGTTATATTACCATTACATTACCAGTCCTGATGAAGGGTTATGTCTGAAATGTTGATTCTCTTGCTCCTCAGATGCTGTCTGACCTGCAGTATCATTTTCAGTGCCACACTTTATCAACTCTTACATTACCACTGGGAGATGTGTTGAACCAATTTCAGGCTTCCCGCAGTTTAGTAGACTTTCTTGTTTTGATTGTTTTGATCTTACATTGCAGTCCAAACGTACTGAAACAAATTCTAAAGTTTTACATAAACTCTCAGGACAGGAGTAACATTTGTGATTTCAGCAAAGTAAAATAATGGCAAAATACAGAGTAATTACAAGTTATCTTGAGATATAGTTATCTCTCAAGTCGTGTAACTTTGAATCTAGAATCTCATAACTTCCTTTAAAACATGTGATCTTCAGTTTCTGGTTTAAGTTTTTTTATTTAAGAGAGAGAAAGCTAGCAAGGACTGACTGAAAGCACAGAGTGTGCTGAACAATTTAAAACTGTAACATTTGGTTGAAACAAATAGCTGGAGTTGTGTTGCCATGGTACAAAAACAAAGTCAAATTCAGCCAATCAGTTTAAATTATGCCCCAGATACCAAAGTCCAATTGATTTTGATTTTTACTGTTTGGGATGATATCAAACCAATGAAATGATTCAATGTTTTGGTATATAATACCAGACATTTTGAGCAGTTAAGAGGAGAACAGCAAAGAGCACCAACAAGTACAGACTGCTAGCTGAATAGCTCTCTGGAAGGTACTTGTCCAGAAGAAAAGTTGTGCAGCAGAAGACCGAAGAAAAGACAACCCAGGAAAATACAGAGGAAAATCTACAAAGGAGAATCGACAAAGCTGGCTGGTTTTGAAACATAATTTTTTTTGTAAATCTTAATTGGGGATTTTTTGATTTTTTTTATCACACCAGTATTGTAGAGTGGGAGGTAAAAGTTAGGTTTAAGAAAAAGGAGCTGTAAATAATTGTTGTTTTAATGTTCTCTGTTGGACTTAAAGAATAAAATTGCTAATTTTTACATTAAATAATTACATCTGGGATAGTTCTTTGCCTCTCGAAATTTAACAGATTAGGGTGTGGGGTGAGCTTCTCTGTACGTTGGGTTTAAATTAGCAGAGGGGCTTATTCTATGTCATAACAAATGAAAAAGGCAACTGTTGGTCCATTATTTGCTCTCTAATGGTGAGACTAATAGTATTCTTTATTATTTCTGCACAAATGCAACAGCAGTTACAAAAAGGAAAGTGCATGGTTGAATATGGAATAGTAGACGTACCTGTCCCAGATAAGCCAATGTGCTGTTAACTTCACAAATACAGAATAAAATTGTTTGGTTATTCATTCAGTGCATTGAATGCCATTGGTTTCTCAGTTTGTGCAGTAGGTAATGATTAAACTTGACAAGAATATTCAAAGTCTAAGTATATTTTTGACCATGTGATAAGTTTTAAATACAGACAGTCAACTTCTTTAGCATTGAACTTAACTACTATAAGTATGGAATCTCATGCCTTCTAGTTTTAATTTTTTTTGGAGACATTAAATAATTACATGTTAGAATTATATTCTCATTTACATTTTTTGTATTGAAACCAATTTAATCTTCTCTGTCTTATTTATTTTCTGCACAAGATTAAAAATTGAGTTCACCCACTTTGCATCAGTTCATCCCATTCATTTTACTGTTCTTCAATCTGATCGGATATTCTGTACAAATTGAGTTTCCAAGTTAAGCTGTACAGATTGTGGAAGAATCAGAGTGATCAAGTATTTTCTGACAAGGGAGGGAGAGAAAACTGAAGGGGCAGTCAGGTTTCTGCATCTCTAGTGACTGTATGTGCACCAATATCCATAATCGAAAATGTCTATGGAACAAACCAAAAGGACAGGAACTAGATACTTGAGATCAAAAACTGCTCTAAAGTCCCTGCTAAATCTCAGTAGAAATGGCAACTGACAGCAAATGTAACCACACACCTCAGAAATTTTCACACTTATGACTGACAGGAAAGCAAAAGGTTGAATCTTCCATGAGTTTCAACATTTATACTAGAATAGCACTTGAGAAGCTAAATTTATGGGAAGTACAGGGAAGTGGGCTGGATGACTCAAAAATAAGTTTATTCTTTAAAGAGACATTGGGGAGGCCACTTTTAGAATACTGCATTTCACTTTGGTCTCCCTCTGTACAAAAGATGCTGTAAAACCTGACAGGGTTCAGAAAAGATTTGCAAGAATATGGCCAGGATTGGAGGTTTTTAGCTATAGAGAGAGGCTGAATAGGCTGGGGCTGTTATCCCTGGAACGTTGGTAGCTGAGGGGTGACTTTATAGAGGGGCATGGCTGGGAGAGTCCAAAACTAGAATGCATAAGTTAAATTAATCAATTTACTTAATATATTGTCACTTCTACATAAGTGCAATAAAAAGTGGATAATGTCACCACATTCCAACGCCATCTTGTATTGCTAAATAAATTACTGAATAAAATTTACAAATAGTAAAATACTAAATAAATTAATATTAAATTGATATTACTAAAACTGATACATCTTCAAAAGTACATCGCTCCCTGTCCATGGACTTCTCTGCTTCTCCAGTTGGTGCCATTCGACATCGTCCCCAGGGTCCTTGCAATATAGTCCTTTTCTGCCACCACTGGCACCATCCCTTCCATGTCACTGCCTCTAAGCGGGAGATGGTCTCACAGTGTGGGTCTTGCACCTCTCCGACACTCAACATTAACTGACAGCTCCTGGCTCCGAGTTGACCGTAGCGGCCCTGGCTCATCTTCCGATGCCGCCACCTGAGATGGAGGGCAGATGGAAAAACACGGGGCCCCGGCCTCCAGCAGAAGGACATCACTGGAGGCCCCATGGCAATCAAACAAATAAAACTGTTACTGAACTGGAAAGACCACGATGATGCCATGTGGATGCACCAAACGTTGCCAACCCCATCTCTGCCAAGTTGAGAGGTGAAACATTAGAAAAGGACCTGAGAGGCAACATTTTCACACAGAGGGTATGCGTATATGGAACGAGCTGCCAGAGAAGTGGTGGAGGCAGCTCACTTACAACATTTAAAAGAAACCTGGATGGATATATGAATAGGAAGGGATACGGACTAAATACTGACAAATGGAACCCCCCCCCAGGTCAGTTTAGGACATCTGTTCAGCACGGATGAGTTGAACTGAAGTGTCTGTTTCCATGACTCTTTGACTCTATAATTAACTCTTTGGGTTTGTTTCCCTTCCTTAATTATCCTTGGGAAAATGATGTTGAATTCAAAGCATTTATCTGTCTGCAAACTTCATCTGAAATTTCAGTTTCAGTTTTCCATGAAAAAATCAAAAACATCTTTTTTCAGTTGTGCTGATGTGAAAAGATTCTGTAACATTCATTTCAGTGGTTTCAGACAAGGACTTCTTTTTCTTTGTGTCCTGGTAAGATGGTCATCCCATACTTGATCCAAATATGAAGATTAAATGAAGCAGTCAGTTAAAACAAACGGTTTGGGTCCTGATAGTGTTTAAATGAGAAGATAAAACATCACAGCCCTAAAATTTCAATCAAGAAGGATAATGTAGTCTCACCCTGCCTCATCTAGTCTGGCCAAAACATAGTCCACACTAAAATAGATTGTCATAAAACAATTATTTCTTGACTTGCTTTAAACTTAAACTGTAGCTCAGACCTGCTTAGATAAAAATCTCACAATAGAATGTTATTCCTTTGCATTATTTAGTTACATTATTTATTTGGGCGGCACGGTGGCACAGTGGTTAGCACTGCTGCCTCACAGCGCCAGAGACCTGGGTTCAATTCCCGCCTCAGGCGACTCACTGTGTGGAGTTTGCACGTTCTCCCCGTGTCTGCGTGGGTTTCCTCCGGGTACTCCGGTTTCCTCCCACAGTCCAAAGATGTGCAGGGTCAGGTGAATTGGCCATACTAAATTGCCCATAATGTTAGGTAAGGGGTAAATGTAGGGGTATGGGTGGGTTTCGCTTCGGCGGGTCGGTGTGGACTTGTTGGGCCGAAGGGCCTGTTTCCACACTGTAATCTAATCTAATCTAATCTAATCTAATAAAGAAAATGTGAAAACTAACAACATGATTATGAATTGAGGATGCATGGAACTGCTTATGCTTGATGAAGTACACCTCCGGGTCTCAATTTTGTAAAGATATTCATTTATTCACTTAATATCTTACTCAATGGATGGCCACTGTTTAATTGCCAGATGTATGTCACACTCTCACTATATGTCACACATTGCCCTACCTACAACAATGAAAACCATCAGCTTTTCAATGCTTGAATTCTTCCAGCCGTCATTGGTACTGGGTTAGATTCTGCCATCAGGTCACATAGCAACAGACAATGTTTGAAAGTGAAAATCGATATTTCAACATGTGTCAGCTTGTTAGAATTTCACAACAAATAAAGTTCAATGTTTTTCAGAAGGATTGGAGCTTGTCAATATTAACCTACCACCTCAAATGGAAGGTGGTACTGAGACCTGTCAGATCCAATCAGATTAGTTGCAGGGTGAAATTTAAGATTTTAGAACCAATCCACTCCATTGGAGGGAGGACTGGAAGCTGTCACAGCCAATTAAGATGGTTGGAGGGTAAGATCAGAGATTGTCAGAAACAATCAAATCAGCCTAAGGAAGAGATTGGAGGCTGTCAGAACTAATCACTCAGACATTACTTTCTACTCTTATTGGTTGCACACATACATTAACAACAGCACCACTCACTGAAATAACATCTTTAATGAAGGAAAAATTAGGCATATTGACCCCAAGATGAAACAGATCCTAACACAGGTGCCTACAAAGTTCAAGATTTATCAAAGAGATAGTGTATGAGGTTGTGATATTTTGACTGATGTAATCATGCTGATAATCAGAATTTGTGATTGAGATGAATGGCAGCTATTGTTATGACCCACTTGGCTAGTCCACTGCAAATTGAGCCCTTCTATTCCTGGAGTCATACCAAATTTTAAAGTTTGTCTTAGAAGTACACAAAGTAACCCAATTTACCTGACTTTCAGACCAACATTAATAGAAATCATTAACCCGGTTTCAGTACTAATTCAAATTATTATTTCTTTCAATAATTAGAATATAGCTACAGGTAAACTGGCATAAACCATCAGCAGAAAGCACTATTAATTAAAATTCTAATCCCTTTATAAGGCCCCTTTATTTATCATTAAATATTTATCAAATCAGAATTCACAGCTCACAGCAACTCTGGCAGGAAAGATAACAGGTTTTCTACAGGTTTAAACTGAGTTTTTAACTGCAGAGAACAGGGAGCTTCTGGGCCAGGAGAAGACCTGCATGCTTTGTTTCTCCCCCCCCACCTCTCTCTCTCTCTCTCTCTCTGTCTCTGTAATTTGTTTCAAGCTCTAAGCTGCTCAGCCCCTCTGTGAACCAATGACGCAGTTGTTGGAAAGCAAAAGGTCTCTGTCATTGATAATTGTTACTAGTTCATAGACCAATCAATTCCTGGTTGCTAGCAAGAGCTACATCAGTACACACCTTTGTCTCCAGATTATATGTAATCTGAAAGTCAATTGCTGCTTATTCAAACAGTTGTTTACAATTTTTGCCATTTGTGTCAGGTTATTTGCTTTATGCCATTCATCAGTACTAACTCTTCCACATCCATATGCAAAACCACTCAGCATTTTCAATCTCCTAATTATGTAGGTTGACTGGCTTCAGGTTTTCATGTGCCAAGACAGATCTAATATTCTTCACGCCCTCTTCATATCTCTTCATATCTCCAATATGCTCTGTAAGCTCACTATGCATCCACCACAGTCACTTATTCAGTATCCACTAGATTTACTCCTCATGCAAAAGCAATGAGGATATTTTGAAACGTATATTAAAAAGTAAATCTCAAACAAACTGGTGGAACTGTCAATGAAATTCACAGCCACTCATTATGAAAAAGAAATTTTAACTCAATGACAAAAAAGTATATCTCCTCAAGTGTTGATTTATTTTTAAAAAGAAATAACATTCTATTCAGCAACCACATCAAAGACAGGCAGTCCTTTAATAAGCTTTTAAAACTGTCAATCAAATTGTGAACATGGTGTTAGGATAAAGGGTCTTCTGACTTTTGAAACTTGGGAGAAATAATAATAACAGCCTCAGCTGTCAAAACAAACCATTACCACTCTCCACAAAATGCGGCATTTGAAGTTGGAAAACAGACCTTCATGTTTTTTCTTAACTACACCAATTGTCTTATCAATCAATTCAGGAACAGGTGCCTGTTTCGTTTTCCAAGGGAAGGCAGGAGACTAATTTTTTTGTTTCAAATGTGAAGAGCTGTGAATATTTAAATCTCTTCAGATTATGATTCTAGTGTTCTCAGGTACATTCTACTTCAGTTTTAAATGTACTATAGAATCTTACTAAATGGGAAAAGTCCGGGAATGCATCACCACACATATACAGTGGTAATCAATGTATTCATCGGCCTACCTTGGCAACATAGAGCCCAATACCAATTACAGGAGAAAAACATATCTAACTGTCAAACAATTTACTAGTTTTATGTCAGAATGTTCCCAGCTCCTCAGCAGGTTTTCCCTAAGCGTAATGAAATGTCAAACAAGGACGATTTTTTTAAACCTTCAAAACCCACCTGACCCACTAAAAATACCAAATAACAGAAAATACAGATTTCTCCTCGGGCTGCCAATAGTAACTCCAACATTAGTGGATATGCTTTGTTAGGTGGACTCTGTCTTTAACATGCCAAATAATATCCTGAGAAAAGTCTGAAACTCAAGAGGTGTGAATGTTTTATTATGTGGAATCTTGGGGATACTGGTGTGATCCACAGTGAACAGTAGTGTTGGTTGCTTGAGGAGCTTTGACTGTGAGTTGATGAGCTAGAGTCTGAGCTATGGATGTCATGGCACATCGGGATGGGGAGAATTAGCTGAAGGAAGCATTTATATCCCTGAGACTAATGATGTAATATTTGTTCTGGATGGGCCACTGGATTTGAAGGGCTCACTGAATGGTGTGATTGTAAGTGATGCAAGCATGGGGATTCAGAATTTAGCTAAGTGCTCTTGTCACTGAGATATGAGCATCTTGTTCCCAGTGTGGTTGAAGGCACAGACCACAGGGCTGATGAGTGAATTGACTACAGCACCATGGTCCAGGGTGCTGCTGAGAGTTGGAGAGAAAAGTGAATTATAGTCTTAATTGGGGAATAGATGCTCCTCTCTTCAGCAAGACAGAGTCTTGTCGGTTATATTACCGACCTGGTGCCAATGTTCAGGACATCCACATCACTTCTAGGTTGGCAAGGAACTCAGAGTGAGAAGGACAGGATCCGTTGGTCATGGTCAATGACATAAGTAGGCCAAAGAAAGATGTTCATTGAACGATTGCAAGCAGCTTGGGGCTAAAAGCAAACAGAACCAAAAAGGTAATAATCATCAGATTACTCTCTGAGATACATGAGGATTGGCAGAAGATAAATTCGATTAGACAGGCAAATACGTGGCTCAAAAATTAGTGTGTGAGAAATAGTTTCAACTCACAGAGCACAAGCACCAGTACTGGGGGAAGAGAAAGCTGTTCTGTTGGGATGTGGTTCTTTTAAACTAGGCTGGGACCAATGTCGTGGAGAACCAAATCACTCAGGTTGTCTATAGAGCTTTAAACTAATTAGTGGAGGGGAGAGTTAAATTTAAAAAAAACGAGAGAGCACAGATGCAGGATAGTGAAGAAGTGAACAATCAGCATATCGAAGGGATAGAATTATCCAGAAAGAGTGAAGCAGAAACTAAAATCAGAGTAAGTTACAATGGCAAAAAGACAAAGGTCAGGGCTTTTTCTCTGATTGCACACAACATTTGTAGCAAGAGAGGTGAGTTGACTACACAAGTAGAAATAAATGAATACAACTTGATACAGACTGTGGGGACATGGTTTCTGGGGTGACCAAGACTGCAAACTCACTGTTCAAGGAAAAGAAGGTTGGATAGCTTTGTCAATCAAAGAAGAGTCATTATGGTAGTGAATGGTGATAAGGAACAACAGACTGTGAAGTTGAATCAAGACAAGAACTGTTGCCAGGGTTGGAGGATTTGAGCTATAGGGAAAGGCTGAATAGGCTGGAGCTGTTTTCCCTGGAGCGTCGGAGGCTGAGGGGTGCCCTATAGAGGTTTATAAAATCATGAGGGGCATGGATAAGATAAATAGATAACGTCTTTACGCTGGGGTGGGGGAGTCCAGAACTAGAGGGCATAGGCATAGGCTGAGAGGGGAACGATATAAAAGAGACCTAAGGGGCAACTTTTTCACACAGCGGGTTGTACATGTATGGAATGGGCTGCAGGAGGAAGTGGTGTAGGCTGGTACAATTGCAGCATTTAAAAGGCATCTGGATGGGTATATGAATAGGAAGGGTTTATAGGGATATGGGTCAAGTGCTAGCAAATAGGACTAGATTAGATTAGGATATCTGGTCGGCATGGACAAGGTGGACCGAAGTGTCTGTTTCAGTGTTGTACATCTCGATAAAAAAAAACTAAGCCAAAATAAATTGGGAAGACTAATAGTAGGTGACAAGCTTCAATAAGTATATAAAAATTATCAAAATTTACTGATTAAACAAATCTAGGTGGGAGGGCATATTGTGCTGAGGACATAAGGAATCTGCTAGGGAGTGCAGGTGGTTGAGTAAGTGGGCAAAAACTTGGCAGATGGAATTTAATGTAGAAAACAATCAAAAGGCAGGCTATTATTTCAGTGAAGATGATCTCCAAAAAGTGCTGTGTACCACATGGAGATTTGGATGTTCTTGTGCACAGGAAACACGAAAAGTGAGTGTAGAGATGCAGCAAGAAATTTACAGGGCAAATGGATATTTTGCCATTATTGGTTGGGGTTTGAAGTTAAAAAATATGGAACTCTTGTTACAATTGTACAGGGTGGGGTGAAACCCCACCTGAAGCATTGTGCATGGTTTTGGTCCCCGTATTTAAAGAAGATATACTGGCATTGGAGACAGTTCAAAAGAGATCCACGAGGCTGATTCCTGGGAAGAAGGAGTTATAGAGTCATAGAGACGTACAGCACAGAAACAGACCCTTCGGTCCAACTCGTTCATGCCGAGACGTCCCAACCCAAACTAGTCCCACTTGCCAGCACCTGGCCCATATCCCTCCAAACTCTTCCTATTCATATACCCATCCATATGCCTTTTAAATATTGCAATTGCACCAGCCTCCACCACTTCCTCTGGCAGCTCATTCCATACACGCACCACCTCTGTGTGAAAAAGTTGCCCCTGCGGTCTCTTTTACACCTTTCCCCTCTCACCCTAAACCTATGCCCTCTAGTTCTTGACTCCCTCACTGTGCTGCCCCATCACTGAGCCACAGTGCTGCCTTGCCACTGAGCCACCATGCCTCCATTGTCGAATGATAGGATAGGCTTGAGAGGACAACTAGTCTACTCTTGCTCCTATTTCTAATGTTCTTATTATTCTACATTTATAAACTGTGTGGGTTTCTCTAGGAAAGAAAACCTGCATCTCAAGGTATTTTACAGTTAATAAAGTAGCTACTGTTACAATGGTAAGGAAAATATCAGCCAATTTGCACACTATAAACTTCCACAAAAACAGCAAATATGATAACAATTAGAAACTATGTTTATTGTTATATAGATTGAGGGATAAATATTGGCAAATACATCAAATACTGCTCCTGCTCTTCTTCAGGATAATACCACGGACTCTTCTATATCTTCCTGACCAGACAGATAAAGCTTAAGTTTAAAACCTCATGAGAAAAACTGTATCTTCGACATTGTAGCCCTCTTTCAATACAGCACTGGAACATTAGCTTTGAATTTAATACTCAGACACAGAACATTATGACTCATAGACAAGAATGCTACTTGAGCCACTATTGTCACACAAATGCAAAAGAAATCATTTAATGTGATCTGGCTTAATTTGGATTAATGAATTATTTTCTAATGTGTTCTTCCAATGTTTGCTAGGCCAAAAAGTGCAATGCTTTTATTTAATATCAGTTTTGAGGAAGAGGAGTTATAAGATGACTTAGCATTACATTTATTTTATTAGTAATAATTGTCATTAGGAACATTGCCTAAGTACTTAATCTTACTACTTTATACAACTCTGTCAATCTGTTACATCGGTATTCTATTCATAAAATTAAGACATAAGTTTGTTTGTTGATTAATGGTTTGAATCCTAATAAAGAATATCCTTCAGAAATTAATGCCTGGCCAGTTGCAAGTGATTAAAGTAAACATTGTGTCGTCTTTTCAGATTGAATTTAATAAAGTTGAGCAATAGCTTTGTGGTATCAATGATTTAATATATAGTGACATTATCATTTTTTTAATATAACCTTTGCTGTGCATGAAGAATCGAGCAAATGTTTGCTCTCGGAGATTGACTCTAGGTCCACTTATATCCCCTGAGTAAACTTCTATGGTTACCATGGCAAATTCAAAGATCCATTCTCATGGTTTGCTTTCTCAAATTATATCACTCACGATGAAGCCAATACCTTAATTAAGCTTAGTAAAGCCCAGGGAAGTATCTCTCACAGTTTCTTAACTCAAATGAAATGTGGCATAGTTATTGCTGAAGGAAAAACTGCAAAGCTTCATGAAGAATTTTTTGGTTCTTTATTTATGTTCACGCAGAAAAGAATTGCATCAGATTTCATCATAGATTCCATCAGACTCCTATCATAACTCTAGTTAGCGTCCAAGAGAATACATTGGAAAACTGCAGCATCCTAATTACTCTTGGTCCCTGGTTGCTGTGTAAATGTTGCTATGTTTTTGGCTCAGCAGTAGTATTCTTATCTCCAAACCATAAGGTTATGATTTCAAGTCTCACTTCAGACTATGAGCCATGTTGTTGAACTGACTGTCATACTCTAGTATGTTACACATTTCCATTCAATACTTTTAAAACTGGACATAAACAGACTATTTGACTAATCCCTGCAAATCATTTAGATAGTCATCCATCTCAAACAAATATCCAACTAAATACATAGATATTCCCAGCGATGTAGGAAATTCATACTTTCCTTTGATCAAAACAAACTAATGAGAGAATTCCAACTAGTCTCTCTCCCTTACTGCTTTCCCCTAGACATGAGGGAATACCAAAACTCAATGTTTGTCAGATGAATGTGAATGAATCTTATCAATCTTTTATTGTTTTATAATGGCTTCAATCACTCAAACTAAACTGGATGTATCTCAGGGAGTCACACCAGACACACTACATGAAAAAGCACTTTAAACTTATGGAAGTCATGTGAGAGAAGCATTTTGTTGTGTTTTTAAAAAGATAGCAAGAATCTGATAGCAGAATTCCATCAAAAGCTGCTGAACTCATATCTCATCATCCAAGCAACCAAACTAATAAGCAACAATATCTGAAAATGGGAGAAGCAGAGAGAAGACTTTCCCTTTAACTCCAAAAAACAGTCAGAGACTGATCTCTATCCATTTCATTTTGGAAAGAGGAATCATTTAAGATGTCATTGAGTTTGACAATGGAATTTTGAAAATCTTACTTCTGTGGAAAGTAGAAGATAGAAGGCTGAAAGTGGGAGTCAAGCCAGACTTCAGAAATCAATGTGTACACCCCAGTTGGAGTATTGTGTTTATATCTGGGCTGCTGGAAGAATTGATCACTGTATGACACAGGTGGTTAGCACATGGTGCCCTGAAAGTAAACATTGAGTGTTAAATTGCTGATTTCTGGTTAAGGTAAAAGGTATTCCATGCACAAAATCCCAAGCTCGTTTCCGCATTGTGGTTGATGTTTCAACTTACTGCACATTTGGGACTTTTTCTTATATTACTATATTGGAGAACAAACAAAAGAATAGTTTCTGATAAAAAGACATGAGCCTGAACTGTGAGCCTATCAGTTTTTTTCTCTGTGGATGTCACTGGAATTGCATTAAGAAACACAAGATGCAACATCTTAGAGATACTCACAGCTTTCTGGAACCTTCCTTCCTTCTCTCCTGTCCTTTCTGACTCCATCCCCTCTCCTCACCCTACCTCCTATTCTGTATTTACTATCTGTTCTGATCTTTGGCTCTTTGATTATGTTTGTTCTTTACTCAGCTAAGATCTTAATTTTATTCCTCTGCATCCCAACCTTAATGGATTTCAGACATGACGTGACATTGAACTCTTCTTCCATTGCCTTCACCTCCATGCCCATTTCTTTGGACGAGACCTCTGCCCATTGCTCAGAGCCATTCACTTGACTCAAACACTCTCCCTCTGCTTGGACTCCACCCTCTCACCTTTTACCTGTACTCGACATGGTCATTAAGAATTGTCAACATGACATTGATCACCTCAATTTCTCTGCCCCCTTACCTATTCCACCTACCTACCTCTGACCTGACTTGTACTCTGTGATCTCAGATCTCAGACTTTGTAATTATGCCTGTCAATAAAGGTGGCGTTATTGTTGTCTGGCGGACTGACTCTACATTGTGGGTGCTGAGTGCCAGCTCCCAGGTGCCTTGTCCCATCTCCCCCTGGACCATGATCTCACCATCGAACACCAGGTTATTGTGTCCACAGTGGTCACTAGTCTCATTTCAACTGGTGATGTCCCCCTCCAACACTGCCTCCAAGTTCATATGCCCCAACCCCTCACAGCCCACTCCTAGCTCCTTCCAAAACCCATGAACAGGACTGCCTGAGCAGACCCATTTGTTTCTGCCTACTCCTGCCCTACAGGACACATCCCTTCTTAACTGAGTTTTTTTCTCCCTTTGTTCATATTCTTCCCTCTTACATCCAAGATTCCTCTCTGTTTGTCCTCAGTTTAAACAACTTTTCTTTTAACTCCTCTCACTTTCTTAAGGTCAAAAGTGTGGCCATGGGTTCCTCTATGGGCCCCAGTTATACCTGTCTCTTTAATGGGTTCGTGGAACATTCCTTGTTCCAGTCCTACTCAGGTCCCTCCCCACAACTCTTTCTCTGGTACATCGATTTACATTATTGGTGTTGCTATCCTTTCTCATCCAGAATTGTAAAAGATTATCTATTTTGCTTCCAATTTCCACCCTGCACTCACCTTCACATGGTCCATCTCTGATTTCTCCCTTCCCTTCCTCAACATCTCTGATTCTACTACTGGGAATAGCCCGGCCACCAATATCCACTACAAATCTACTAACTCCCAGAGTTATCAGGACTATAACTTACACCCTCCTTCATGCAAAGATGCCATTCCATTCTTCCTCTGTTTCTGTCACATCTATTCCAATGATGCCAACTTTGACAAAGGACCCTCCAAAATGTCCATTTTCTTCTTCAACGAAGGAATCCCCAGTACCGTGGTTGACAGGGCTCTCAACTGGGACCGGTCCATTTCCTGCACTTCAGTCATCAGCCCCTTTCTTCCCTCCCACAACAGTGATAGTATTCCCCTGCCATCCCATTAGCATCCACATCCAGAGGATCATTTGCCACCATTTCCGCCACCTCCAGTGAGATGCCACCACCGGACAGATATCCCAAAACCTTCCCTTGTCAGCCTTCCATAGGGACTGTTCCCTCTGGGACATCTTGGTATACCCCTCCTCCATTCCAAACACCTCCTTGCATCCCCATACACCTTCCCGTGTAATTGCAGAAGGTGTAACCTCATCCGTTTACTTCTCCCTCCTCATTATCCAAGGCCTCAGATACACTTTGCAGGTGAAGCAGCTACTTACCTGCACTTCGTGCAATCTAGTCAACTGTATTTGCTGCTCACAATGTGGTCTCCTCTACAATGGGTGATCACTTTGCGCTCTGTCTGAAAAAATGACCCTGAACTTTCTGTTGCCTGTCACATCAATACAGCACTATATTCGCTGGCCAACACCTTTATCTCAGGCTTGCTGCAGTGTTCCAGTGAAGCTCAGCGCTAGCTGGAGGAACAGGTTTTCATTTGTCACTTAGCAACTCTGCAGCCTTCTGGCTTAAAATTCGAACACAATCTCCCACGTTCTTACCCAAACTCCACTCACCAGGTCTTGTCATCACATGGACTGCTATCACAAATAACCTATTGTCGACTACTAATGGTTCCCATTAGATGCTATTCATTCCCTCAGACTGACCTTTACTCAGTCCTTTGTCTACCCAACTGTTGTTCTCTCTCTCCGGGCTTCATCTCAACCAATCATTTACTCCTTCCACCTTTCCCTATCTCATCCTTACCATATAAACCAATTTGCCAAGCTACAGTCAGTTCTAAAGAAGGGTCACTGGACCTGAAATGTTAACTCTGTTTTGTCTTCACAGCTGATGTCAGACCTGCTGAGATTTCTGAGCAATTTTTTTTTGTTTGTGGGTTCTACTCCTTCTCTGGTGATTCTCTTGCCCTTAACATGCTATACTTACAAACTACCTACAAATTTTCCTTAATGTCACCCATCAGTGCTTTTCATGTTCCTCTTTTCTCTCCGACTTTCATTTTAAAGAAACTCCCTACACTCTTCAAGACATCTGATGCTTCAAATCTTCAGTACCTGCCTTGACCTTCCTTTTGTCTTCCATATTCAATCACTTCATCCTTGACATCTGTGTTCTCTAGACCTATTGGTTCCATCTTTTATCTTTATGGGAACATGCTGGCCCTGCACAATCCCTATTACCCCTTTGATTGTCTCCCATTGCTCGGCTGTGAAAGTACTTGCTCCCAGTCCATCCTGTCTTAACTGATTAAAAATAGACCTTTCCCAATTCAGAACTTTACTTCTGGTCCATCTTTGCCCTCATGCAGAATTATCTTAAATCTTATTGAATTATTCTCACAGATCTGGTACAAATTGAATAAGCAAAGCAGAGATCTGGTCCAGCAGTTTTGTCTTGTTGTTGCACAAGTGAAAAGGAATCACTACAGAAGACAAAAGAGAGTAGTGCATCTGCAGCTATAGCAACAATAGCAAGAGCTGATACCAGCTGCCACACAGCCGCACAGTGGGAGAAGCAATTGGATCAGAATCACCACAATAAAGGAGGCCTGTTGTGTGGAACAAGATGTACAGGCTTAGGTGCAGTTACCTGCCAATAGCTAAGAACTAGCATACAAAATAGCTCTGGATGTCCCAAGCTGCCTTGTCACACCCATACCAACTGCTGAGTGTAACATGTTCTCATAAGGACTGAGCAGTTATCCCATTCCAATCCTCTTAATTGGTTTGCAAGTAGATTGCTTTGGGGAATTACTGGGATTTCTGTAGCATTTCAGTCTTAAATTTATCAGCCAGATATTGCAGGTTTGCACTAGACAGCCAGGGAGCTGCCATAGCTAGTATATCATATTTCCAGAAACCATTATGATAAGGAGCCACTATTATATCAAGTAGCCTACAATATCTTATCTACTTTCAATTCTGCTTTCCTTTATTGGTCAGAGTATTGAGTACAGGAGTTGGGAGGTCATGTTGCAGCCGTACAGGACATTGGTTAGGCCACTTTTGGAATATTGTCTGCAGTTCTGGTCTCCTTCCTATTGGAAGGATGTTGTGAAACTTGAAAGGATTCAAAGGGCATTTACAAAGATGTTGCCAGGGTTGGAGGAATTGAGCTATAGGGAGAGGTTGAATAGGCTGGGACTGTTTTCTTTGAAGGGTGGGAGGCTGAGGGGTGACCTTGTAGAGCTTTATTCAATCATGAGGGGCATGGATAGAATAAATAGACAAGGTCTATTCTCTGGGGTGGGGAGCCCAGAATTGGAGGGCATAGGGTTAGGGTGAGAGGGGAAAGATATAAAAGGGACCTAAGGGGCAACGTTTTCATGCAGAGGGTGGTGTGTGTATGAATGAGATGCCAGAGGAAGTGGTGGAGGCTGGTACATTTAAAAGGCATCTGAATGGGTATTGAATAGGTAGGGTTTAGAGGGATATGGGCCAAATGCTGACAAGTGGGACTATTTTAGGTTAGGATATCTTGTCAACATGGACGAGTTGGACAGAAGGGTTTGTTTTCATACTGTACATCTCTGCAGCTCTAAGTCATCATCTGTTGTCTCTGGCTCTGCAATGATGATATAATAATATGTGACTCGTTTATTTTCCACACCAGCCCCTTAAGTGTTGTAGCATGGCTTTGAGGAGCATGGAATGGGTCAGGACTTTCCCTATTGGAGCCTGTACACACAGTACAGATTCTGCCATCACTCCCATAAGGTTTATATACGTGGTTTACCTAAAGGACAACTTTGGTCCAGCTCCTCCCTTAGACCTTATCATTAGCCCCATCATCTTCAAAGTTCATCTGTAGCATCTTGATTCTAATCCCTAATTTATAGGTATGTGTTTCCCTGATTTATAGGCACGGTGATTCAGTGGTTAGCACTGCTGCCTCTCAGCATCAGGGATCCAGGTTCGATTCCAGCCTCAGGCAACTGTCTGTGTGGAGTTTCCTCTGTGTGCTCCGGTTTCCTCCCACAATCAAAGATATGTAGGTTAGGTGGATCGGTTGTGCTAATTTGCCCATAGTGTCCAGCGATGTGCAGGCTTGGTGGATTAGCCGTGGGATAAAGAGGGTTACAAGAATAGGGTGCGTCTGGTTGAGATGCTCTTCAGGATGTTAGTGGAGACATAATGGGATGAATGGGCTGCTTCCACTTTGTTTGGATTCTATAATTCTATGGTGGATGAAGCAATTGCCAGGCACCACCTTGCTGATTGTGGGAGAGGAACCAAGGAGTGTTGATTGAAATGGAGCACATCCCTTTGCTAATTAAAGATACTCCATATCTCTCAGTCTGGAGAACCTTCTCATGTTCTGTTGGGGCAATGATACTCCAACAGTCATTAGAGCAGTGCATATGAAGATATATTTATAGAAAATGTACAATTGTACACTAGGCCACTGATGTGCATTCAGAAGGTTTTACATTTCTTCCCCTTCCCTCCATGTCTAGGAACAGGCCTAACTTCCTTAGCTGGTGTCAAGTCTGCTGTCTGGTGTGAATTTGCCAGGAGATCCCTAGGGGCTTTAGGCCCAAAGATCCCCACTGCTATGGATAGGAGCAAATGCTTTCATTCTTGGCTAGTGCTACTGCAGGCAAAGGGAGAAGGTGGAGAAGAAAACCATCTCTGCAGTGTCTTGAGAAGAAGTCACTGGGACATCTGGTGATTGGTCCTTGTCCCTGGGTTTGCCTGCTACAACTACCCTGTCACATCCTCCATGGCCTGGAGACAAGTCATTTCACATGAGCATGTGTTTCTCAGTTCATTATCCATGCAAGTGAAACATTGTATACGTTATTTGATGAATTACACAGTGCAGAAGTCAAATGTTCTTATCAATGACAGGACCTTCTGGAGTCAAAAACGCTGGTGTTAAGGGCCAATTGGACAATACCTCACTTGCTGCAAGCCAGGAACTTCTCCACAGCCTGTAGTGGCTGCTCCTAGAACCCCAGAGATGACTCCAAAAAGTCCAAGATGGCTCCTTATTCTACTAATGCTGCTGTACAGACACTGCTGGGTTAGATCACTAACAGAAGAGACATCCCTTTCCTGGATGACTGCAACAGGAGGCCATCTCATGAGACCTATCCAGCCTGGGCTCAGATCATCATGCAGGGCAGTGCCACTGACCTAACAATAATCATTGTGAAATCAATTCATCATTAAGGAAGTAGCAGTAAGATACTTAGCAAATCATAATTCAATTAAACAGAGTCAACATGATTTCCTGAAAAAGAAATTGTTTTGAATAGAGTTGCGCAAAATCATTAATTGCTTTAATGGCCTAATTAAGGAGACATTTACAGCAGTTGCAGGACCAGTAATTACAGGATGCAAATTAAAATAATTGGCAAAAGCAGGAGAGGTGGGTGACTTTTCTAAACAGTGAATTATTAAGAGTTGTAATTCACTACTTGAAAGTATAGCAGAAGCAGATTAAATAATAATTTTCAAAATAAATTGAGTAGATCCTTGAAGGGAAAAAGTGTTCAGGGTTACGGTGATGATTTAAAGATTCTATTCTCTGCATCTGAGTTCACACTGAAAGTAACTCAGTGATATGAATTAGAGGCTTCATGTTTGGGTATCACACAACTAATTGTCATAGTTGTACTCTGACTTCTGATTAATAGTTCCTTCATTCCAAAAATATGATTGAAAAATAATTGTTTATGCAACACCAGAATACATTACAGCAATTCATTGAAAAAAAAGACTTTAGTAATGCCCATCTCTTTTACAAATACCTATATTCTCACATTAAACATTTCAAATTTCTCATTTTGCTGAAAATTAGTCATTGAAAGTGCAAAAAGTGCATCAAAAAATTGTAACATTGTTGCTTGGTATTAGCATCTTAAACAGTAATCCTTCTGAAAACATGAACAATTATCAAAACCTTTCTCACAGCCACAATCTCTTTCAGGTCAAGAACAACAGCTACAATAATTACAAACCGACACTAAATGAATTTAATGTCTTTAAAGTAGAATAATATGCTAAAGTACTTCACAGAAGCAGAAACAGACATCATGGATCACTAGCCAAAGCAGGTGATGTCAGCAGATTCACCAAAATGCTTGTTAAAGTGGAGTTATTAGGACGAATCTTTGATGATGAAAAAAGAAGTGGAGAGGTGGTATTTAAGAAGTGAAGTCAAGGGCTTAGGTCTTATATAGCTGAAGATATGTCTACTCTTATTGACGGGAAGTGAACAGAGGAAGCCAGACCTGAATATTTGCAGTGTTCTCAGGTTTTTGGAGAGTTAAAGGTGGTTATAGAGATCAGGAGGGTGAGGCTATTATGGTCTTTGAACAAGAGGATGAGGAATTTAAATTTGAACTGAGTAGTAATATAGATCAGCAAAGGTTAAAATATGAGCAATATGCAACTTTGGAACAGTGGGCCGGATTTTATGCTCTATACCAGCAAGCAACAAGCATTTGAAGGCAATCAGGGAGTGATACAAAATGCAGTGGCAACCTACTCATTGTCTATCTGCCTGCCCCTGTCCACTGCAAATGTGGCTGTGGTTTACAAGATCTTTAGGGGACTTGAAAGGCCAGGTGATGGAAAGGTTGTTTCACTTTAAGGGAGAGTCTTGGACCAGCGGGCATAATCTTAGAGTAAGGGGTCACACAGAGGATTGCAAATCTTTGAAATTCTTTACTGCAGAGTGATGTGGAGACTGGGTCATTCAGTTTAATCAAGACAGAGATAGTCAGATTTTTAATCAGTTAGGGTTATGGGAAAATACCGGAAAGTGGAGTTGAGGATCATTGATTTGCAGAGCTGTCTCGATGTGTCAAATGGCCTACTTCTGCTCCTGCTGTCTTTTAGTCTTATGAGTTGGAAAAAGCCTCTAAATGGGCAATTCATTAAGGGAATGAATCCAGCACCACTGAAATATAAGAAGAGTAGGACCTGGTGGCAGTCCTAAAGTGATAGCCTGGACTCATCTGAAGGTATCCCCCACTGAGGGTCACTCCCCAGGTTTGCCTCCTGTCATGGCCTCAAAATCCTTGGTACTCCTTCTTACCTGGTTGGGGCCTGCTAGCAATGAGCCCTAAATACATGTCAAGTACTGATCCAGTGCTGATTGCATCCTTAAACCCTAAGTATTGGTCTGTGGCCACAACACCTCTTGGCATTGCCAATACTGTGGTTGCCAACACTCTAAGGTGGGACATGCTATACCTGAGGGGGAGCAAAGACCCTACCATTGACTGTTAACTAGCATCAGGGAAGCTGAACAGGCTCTTCCAGCCCAATCATTTACCTGATAGAATGTGGAGGGAGAAGGGCCCATGGCATCCAAAACAATCCAGGCAGCATCCAAGGAGCAGCATCTGAACTGCTGTGCTCTTCCAGCACCACTAATCCAGAATCTGGTTTCCGGCATCTGCAGTCATTGTTTTTACCTCATCCAAAACAATCCACCCAGTGACCATTTCAAAGGTATGCCATATGCTCTAAATTCTTTTGGGGCAAGAACAGAAACCTATATTTATATACCACCTTTAAATTATGAAATGTCCCAATTCAATGCACCACATTGAAGCATTATAAAAGTCACAACATGACTAAAGCCACAAAAGGAGATATTAGGTCAGATGAAGGGGAGTTTTAAAGAATAAAAGAGCAAAGTAAGATAGAAAGCCAGAGAAATTGGAAAGGAATTCCAAAGCTGAGGATTGAGGCAACTGGAAGTAAATCAATCAATGTTGGTGCGATTCAATTCAGAGATCAGAATCAGATGAGTTTCGATATCTCAGAGGCTTACAGAGTGTGGGGATATTAATGAGAAAGAAAGTGACGAGTATAGGATTCAATTGTTCATTTTTTCAGTGTTTGCTCATGTGCATCTGTTAACTGCTCTCTGCACTATTAGTTGAGTGTGTGTGTGGTTAGAGAAGCATAAATTAAACTTAAAGCAAGAAGCTGTGAGCATGATAGTAGAGACACTTTAGAAGCAGTGCAACCAAACTCTGGGTCAGATATGTCGATGACACGCTTGTAATCATTAAAAACACGGAAATAGAAAAAACACACCGGATCATCAACGCCACACTCACAGGAATCCGATTCACGAGAGAAGAAGAAAAGGATAGCCAACTCCCATTCCTAGACGTGATGGTACAGAGAACACCAGACGGAGAATTCACTACAAGGGTATATAGGAAAGCCACACACACAGACCAAGTCCTAAACTATGAAAGTAACCACCCCAACACACACAAACGAAGCTGCATCAGGACACTATTCAAAAGGGCCACAACACACTGCAGTACACCAGAACTGCAAAAAGAAGAAGAGGAACACCTATACAAGGTGTTGGCCAAAAACAGATACCCGCGCAACTTCATCAACAGATGCCTAAGAGAAAGACCACGGAACGAGGACATACCACAACCAAAAGGACTAGCCACACTACCATACATCAGGAGCATCTCGGAACTGACAGCCAGACTATTGCGACCCCTAGGACTCATAACGGCACACAAACCAACAGCCACGCTCAGACAACAACTCACCAGAACGAAGGACCCGATACCCAACATGAGCAAAACTAATGTAGTGTACAAAATACCATGCAAGGACTGCACAAAACACTATATAGGACAAACAGGAAGACAGCTAACAATCTGCATACATGAACATCAACTAGCCACGAAACGTCACAACCAGCTATCCTTAGTAGCCACACACGCAGACAACAAGCAACATGAATTCGACTGGGACAACACTACTATCATAGGGCAAGCCAGACAGAGAACAGCCAGGGAATTCCTAGAGGCATGGCATTCATCCACAAACTCCATCAACAAACACATCGACCTGGACCCAATATACCAACCACTACAGCGGACAGCTGAAACTGACAACCGGAAGCGGCAGGGACAGACCACTATAAACACCGGAGGAAACATCAAAGAAGCGCTTCGCAGGAGGCTCCCAAGCACGATGATGTCGCCTAGCCAGGGGACGAAACGTTTGCAACAAAAACGTCCAGCTCGGCGAACAGAACCACAGCTATGAAACACAATTGCAAGGTTTTGGATGGATTTGAAATTATAACACAACAACAGGCCATGTTCCACAATTAGTCCATGATGATGCAAATGCTCCATACAAACATGGTCCTAATCTTCTTGCTTGCCTTATTCCCAAATCTCTTTATCTCCACTTTCCTTAAACCTCCTAAATAACTAATTCTTAAATTTTGAAATAATCTTGACTATTAACCTGACGGCACTGCGGAAAGCCTCTATGCAAATTAATTTCTCCAGCTTACAGGGCAACCTCCATTATCTGAACGACATGGGTGGAGAGTATTTTGTTGGATAACTGATCGTTTGGATAATTGATCATGCTCCCTTTGCCCCCTGCTACAAGGTACCTATGCCTTTCAGCATATCTCTCGCACAGTCCTGCCACGGCTCTGTGCGTTTGCGGGCTGTCTGCGGCAGTTTAAAGGTCAGGCTCTCGGTCGGGGGGGCCTGGTGTCGATTGGTGGTTGATGGCTTGTGGGCAAGCTGCGTTGCGAGGCAGGGCAGGAAGGAAAAACTGTTCCCGAGGTCCCCAACCCAGCACAGCCGTGGGCAGGCTGGGCGGTTGTTGATTAGGCCAGTGTGGCCCCTGTCACACTGATTCCTCACAGACATCCTCTCGCCTTCTCTCTGCCATATGGCTATGATGGGTCAGTGTCAGGGGTTTCATGTGAACAGCTGAGGATCGTGGGATTGTATTCATTAGAGTTTAGAAGGTTGAGGGGAGATCTAATAGAAAC
This sequence comes from Chiloscyllium plagiosum, assembly GCF_037043375.1. Lineage (NCBI taxonomy): Eukaryota > Metazoa > Chordata > Chondrichthyes > Orectolobiformes > Hemiscylliidae > Chiloscyllium > Chiloscyllium plagiosum. The sequence continues at coordinate 71,582,744 of NW_028270140.1, forward strand.
TTACAAGATAATGCATGGCTTAGAAAGGGTGAATGCTGGGAAATTGTTTCCGTCAGGCGGGGATACTAGGACTCATGGGCACAGCCTTAGAACTAGAGGGGGTCAATTTAAAATAGAAATGCGGAGACATTTCTTCAGTCAGAGAGTGGTGGGCCTGTGGAATTCATTGCCATGGAGTGCATTGGAGGCTGGGACGTAAAATGTCTTCAAGGCAGAGATTGATAAAGTCTTAATCTCGCAAGGAATTAAGGGATATGGAGAGAGTGCGGGTAAGTGGCGTTGAAATGCCCATTAGCCATGATTGAATGGTGGAGTGGGCTCAATGGGCCGAATGGCCTTACCTCAACCTTACCTTTTATGGTCTTATGGTCTTATTGAAGCCAGCTACTTGAGGTGTGGAGGGTTGCAGATGGTGCTTGATTGTCGGACAGGGTGCAGGCTGAGCTGTGACTTAGTTTGAACGATTTCCCAAGGGAGCAAATCCAGGATTTCACACCGCCTGGGTTACCTCCAGGCCAGCTAGCGGTGTCAGATTTGGTCCTGTCAATGAGCAAACAGTGTACCCGAACGGGACCTTGAGATCTGAAATTCTAATAACCAAGGTTGTTCTGTACATTTAATGTTGTATCTGTGATCCATCATCCTAAATCCCTCACATACTGGGAAACAATTTGTCTCTATCTACACAACCCGATATACTTTCATAATTTTAAATACCACTATCAAACCAAGACCTTTTATCTCTCTTCTGATGAAATCAACTTTAATTTTTCAACTTTGTTCACAATTACAATTCCTCAGACAGGCAGGATCTGATGAACATAAACTGTAACTACTGTCTCAAGAATATTCATAAAATGTAAAGCGTATGACTAAGACAGAGGTCTGATGGCAGGCTAGAAATCTGGGAATAAGTCAGCTTTGGCATTTTCTAGCCCATTAATTTGCATTCAAGCAACAATTTGCATGACACTGGGGCTCCTGTGCCTCTAAGGGTGTAGATCCAACCTCAAGACTAGGTGGGCGATCAGGGAACTAGAAGCTCTTCAGGTTCACCTGCTGGGAGTGAACCTGCCCAAGAGGAGCATTAACAATAAAGGTTACTCTGGGGCCCAGGTTAGCAGAGTCACAGCACCAAATCCTTGTCAAGCAATGAGGGGATATGGGTGATCAGAAAGGGTGGGAGTGAAGGAAATGTTTCTCTGAAGGTTGCAGCTCCACCTGCCACAAGGGGTCTAATCTGAATAGCTTACGATCGAGTCCACAAAGAAAGTGCCATCTCCTGCTGAAGAGGCTCTCAAACAGCCCTTGATTGAGCGCTCAGTAGCTTTAATTTGCTGCTATGCAGGAAGACTGTACTTCATCTTGCCTGCAATAATTGTATGGTTTGGGAGACAATAGGACCTCTAATGCTCTTCCCCAAACACTTTGCCTCCATATTCTCTGTCTCCCCTTCCTACCACTAAATTCCTGAGGATTCCATTATGTTCTGCCAGTATTCCAACAATAACCTTTCTGAAATTTAATACAATTTACTAATAAGCATCACTTTTTACATTCTCTGGCCAGAATATTTGGCTCTTTAGTATCGGTAGTTTCAATGCTCTTGGTATAATTTTATTTTAACCAGAATGACCCATTCTATGACAACGATCAGTCACCACATCAGTGAAAGCAATAAGCTGTGCTGAGGAATGTATATGTGAAGAATGCACCAGAAGATCTTTCGCACATGTTATCATTGTTTCAGGTAGTGCCCTCTCTTAACCTTGTGCAGCTAAATATAAGTTCAGCTTCAGGAAGACAATCATTGACTACTTTTGAAATAAATGGCTCATTTCTATAGACCTGCTTGAGTTTGTGATGGATGTTATGAGGAACTGAAGGAACTGAAGCTGCACATAGAGAAAACCTTGACTGTGGTTACAAAGTCAGACCATTTACGTCCAGTTATGGAAGTCACATCAGAGGTTACTACAAAATGTAAATGCATAGTGTATGGGCAATATATCATCACAAATTGAAGATTGGTCCACTAAAGGAAGTGGTGAGTAAGGATAACTGGGTCATTTTCAGGTTTGCAAGCTGTTACTAGTGGCTTGCCATAGTGATCAATGTTGAGACCTAGACTATTTATAATCTTAATCGTTGACTTTGATGAAGGAAGTGCATGTACAATTGTTAAATTTGTGAATGGCACAAAGATAATTAGGAAAGTAAGTTGCCAAGAGGTCATAAGTAGTCCACAGAGAGATTTAGATTAAGTGAGTTGACAAAATTTGGTGGATGGAATGTTATGTAGGAAAATGTGAATTTGTCCACTTAAGCAAGAAAATTGAAAACTATTTTGTTAATTGAGTAGAGACAGACTGAAGAACTCTGTGGTGCAGAGAGAAATAGGTGCCCTGCTACATGAATCATAAAAATGTATATGCAGATGCAAGAAGTGATTGGGATACAAATATAATGTTGACGTTAATTGTAAGTATAAGTTAAGAAGTGTTGTTGCAGCTCTTCAGGACTATAGTAAGGCCACATCTAGAGTTCAATGTACAATTTGGTGTACTTAGTTAAGGAAGGAAACAATTGAATCAAAACCAGTTCAGAGAATGTCTACATGGTTGACACCCGAAATGAAGGGTTGAGAGTGTGGTGCTGGAAAAGCACAGCAGGTCAGGCAGCATCAGAGGAGCAGGAGAATCGACATTTTCAGGCATAAGTCCTTCATCCTGAAATGAAGGAGTTATCTTATGAGGCAAGTTTGAACAGGATGGCTCAATTTATATTGGAGGAGGAATGAGTGAATTTCCAATATATAAATAGAGGTGATCTTATTAATATGATATCCTGAGGGGCTTTACAGAATGAATACTAAGAGGTTGTTTCCCATTGTGAAGGTGTCTAATACTGGGGACATAGTTAAAAATTCAATGAAGACAACAATGAAGACTACTGGAGGGCAAGCCAGAAATACCATCAGACATACCTTAAAATGAGATCTCCACTCTGGTGTAGTTGCAGTATAAGACTGCCTACGTGCCAAATATCATAAGCAACAAGTGATAAACAGAATTTAGCAAGGCAGCAACCAATGAATCACATCTAAAACCTGCAGTCATGCCACATCATGCATGATGGTGGACAATTAAACACTCCCTGGAGAAGGAGGCTCCACAAATACCCCCATCCAATGATGGGAGAGTCCTGCACGTCAGTGCAAAAGATAAGGCTGAGTACCTGTACCAATCTTCAGCCAGATGTGCTGAAGTCGTCCATCTTGGCCTCCTCCAAGAGTGCCCAACATCACAGATGCCAGACTTCCGCCTATTTGATTCAGTCCACGTGATATCAAGAAACAGCTGAAAGCATTGGATACTGAAAATACTCTGGGCACCAACAAAATTCGAGCAGTAGTACTGAAGACAGGTCCTCCAGAATAGCCACGTTTAAGCTAAGCTGGCCCAGTAGAGTTACAATACTGGCATCAGCCCAACAAGGTGGAAAATTATCTGAATCTGTCCAGTACACAAAATTCAGAACAAATCCAAACCAGCCAATTACTGCCCCAATAGCCTATTCTCAATCATCAGTAAGTGAATATCATCAACAACGCTGTCAAGCAACACTTGCTAAGGAATAACTTGGTCACTGATGGCCACTTTACTATCCACCAGGGTCACTCAGCTCCTGACCTCATTACAGCCTTGATTCAAGAAGCCTGAGAAGAGTATCAAGGCAGTAGGAGTATACTTAAGAGGGGAATCAGAAGGGCAGAAAGGGGACATGAGCTAGCTTTGGCAAATAGGACTAAAGAGAAATTAAAGGGTTTTTACAAATACATTAAGGACAAAAGAGTAACTAGGGAGAAAATAGGGCCCCTCAAAGATTAGCAAAATGACCTATTTGTGGAGCCGCAGGAAATGGGGGAGATACTAAATGAGTATTTTGCATCAGTGTTTACTGTGGAGAAGGACATGGAAGATATAGAATGTAGGGAAATAAATAGTGACAACTTGAAAAATGTCCATATTACAGAGAAGAGGGTGCTGGATGTCTTGAAATGCATAAAAGTGGATACATTCCGAGGACCTGATCAGGCATACCCTAGAACTCTGTGAGAAAGTAGGGAAGTTATTACTGGGCCTCTTGCTGAGATATTTGTATCATTGATAGCCACAAGTGAGGTGCTGGAAGACTGGAGGTTGGCTAACATGTGCCACTATTTAAGAAAGGTGATAAGGACTAGCCAGGGAATGATAGACCAGTTAGCCTGATGGTGGTGGGCAAGCTGTTGGAGGGAATCCTGAGGGACAGGATGTAAGTGCATGTGGAAAGGCAAGGACTGATTAGGAATAGTCAGCATGACTCTGTGCATGAGAAATTGTCTCACTAACTTGATTGAGTTTTTTGAAGAAGTAACAAAGAGGATTGATGAGGGCAGAGCGGTAGATGTGATCTATATGGACTTCAGTAAGGCATTCAACAAGGTTCCTCATGGGAGACTGGTTAGCAAGATTAGATCTCATGGAGTACAGGGAAAACTAGCCATTTGGACACAGAACTGGCTCAAAGGTAGAAGACAGAGGGTGGTGGTGGAGAGTTGCTTTTCAGACTGGAGGGCTGTGACCAGTGGAGTGCCACAAAGATCAGTGCTGGGTCCAATACTTTTTGTAATTTATATAAATGATTTGGATGTAAGCATAAGAGGTATAGTTAGTAAGTTTGCAGATAACTCTAAAATTGGAAGTGTAGTGGACAGCGAAGAAGGTTACCTTGGATTACAACAGGATCTTGATCAGATGAGCCAATGGGCAGAGGAGTGGCAGATGGAGTTTAATTTAGATAATGTGAGGTGTTGCATTTTGGGAAAGCACATCTTAACAGGACTTATACACTTAATGGTAAGTTCCGAGGGAATGTTGCTGAACAAAGAGACCTTAGAGTGCAGGTTTATAGTTCCTTGAAAATAGAGTCTCAGGTTGATAGGATAGTGAAGAAGGTGTTTGGTATGCTTTCCTTTATTGGTCAGAGTATTGAGTACAGGAGTTGGGAGGTCTTGTTGCAACTGTACGGGACATTGGTTAGGTCACTTTTGGAATATTGTGTGCAAATTCTGGTCTCCTTCCTATAGGAGGATGTTGTGAAACTTGAAAGGGTGCAGAAAAGATTTATAAGGATGTTGCTAGGGTTGGAGGATTTAAGCTAGGGAGAGGTTGAATAGGCTGGTGCTGTTTTCCCTGGAAAATCAAAGGCTGAGGGGTGACCTTATAGAGGTTTATAAAATCATGAGGTGCATGGATAGACAATGTGTTTTCCCTGGGGTGGGGGAGTCCAGAACTAGCGAGCAAAGGTTTAGAGTGAGAGGGGAAAGATATAAAAGAGACCTAAGAGACGACGTTTTCACACAGAGGGTAATGCGTGTATAGAATGGGCTGCCAGAGGAAGTGGTGGAGGCTGGTACAATTACAACATTTAAAAGGCATCTGGATGGGTGTATGAATAGGAAGGGTATGGAGGGATATGGCCCAGGTGCTGGCTGGTGGGACTAGATTGGGTTGGGATATCTGGTTGGCATGGACAAGTTGGACCAAAGGGTCTGTTTCTGTGCATACATCTCTACGACTCTATAACTCTAATCATGGACAAAAGAGCTAAATTCCAGAGGTGAGGTGAGAGTAAGTTCCCTTAACTCCAAGATCACACTTGATTCAGTGGTTCATCAAGGATAATCAGCAAAACTGGAATTAACGGGCATCAGGAAGAAAGCTCTCCACTGGTTAGAATCAGACCTAGCATAGCACTGACGGAGGAAGATAGTTGTGGTTTCTGAAGGTCTGTCATCTCAGGCCATCTCTGCAGGAGTTCCTTAGGATCCTGGGTCCAATCATCATCAATTACTTCCCTCTATCATAAGGTTAGAAGTGGGGATGTTCGGTAATGATTGCACAATGTTCAACATCATCTGCAGATCCTCAGATGCTGAAGCAGGGCATGACCAAAGGCAATAAGACCTGAACAATATCCAGTCTTGTGTTAACATGTGGCAAGTAATATTCGCAACATACAAGTGCTACAAAATGACCATCGCCAAGAAGAGAATCCAGCCATTGCCCTTTAACAATCAATGACAATATCATCACTAAATTCCCCATGTCAATATCCTGGGAATCATAACTGGTCAAAAATTAAACTGGACTAACCATATAAGCCCAATAGCTCAAGAGTCAGTCAGAAGTTAGGAATCTTGCAGAGACCAACTCACCTCCTAATACATTCCAAAGTCTGTTCACATCAATACGATACAAGTTAGGTCTGCGATGGAATACTCCCTATTTGCATGCAGCTCTGTCTACACTCAAGATTGTTGACACCATCCAGGATATATCAGTTCTGCTTGTTTGGCACATCATCCACAAATATCCAGTTCCAACACCAGGCTCAGTAGCAGCTGTGCGACCATCTACAAGATGTACTGCAGGCATTCTCCAAGGCTCCTCAGACAGTGTTTTTTAAATGCACAACCACTTTCATCTCAAAGGTCATATCAGCAACTACATGGGAATGCAACCAAGTCACTGGGTTAAAATCCTTGAATTCCCCGGTATGGTGTCTACTTACACTAAGTGGATTCCCGTGGTCCAAGAAGTCAGCTCACCAGAGGCTTCTCATAATGCCTTACTGAAGTCCATATAGATCACATCTACCACTCTGCCCTCATCAATCCTCTTTGTTACTTCTCCAAAAAAAGGAATCAAGTTTGTGAGACATGATTTCCTATGCACAAAGCTATGTTGACTATCCTTAAACAGTTCTTGCCTTTCCAAATACGTGTAAATCCTATCCCTCAGGGTTCTCTCCAATGACTTGCCGACATCACGCTTACCGGTCTATAGTTCCCTGGCTTCTCTCTACCACCTTTCTTAAATAGTGATACCACATTAACCAATCTCCAGTCTTCCAGCACTTCACTTGTGACTATTGATGATACAAATATCTCAGCAAGAGGCCCAGCAATCACTTCTCTAGCTTCCCACAGAGTACTATGGCACAGCTGATCAGGTCCTGGGGATTTATCCACTTTTATGTGTTTCAAGACATCCAGCACTTCCTCCTCTTTAATATGGATATTTTTCAAGATGTCGCCATCTGTTTCCCTACATTCTATATCTTCCATGTTCCTTTCCACAGTAAACACTGATACAAAATATTTGTTTAGTATCTCCCCATCTCCAGCAGCTCCACACAATGGCTGCCTTGCTGATTTTTAGGGGCCCTATTCTCTCCCTAGTTACCCTTTAGTTCTTAATATATTTATAAAAACCCTTTGGATTCTCCTTAATTCTATTTGCCAAAGCTATCTCATTTCCTCTTTCTTCCCTCCTGATTTCTCTCTTAAGTATACTCCTACTGCCTTTCTAAGGATTCACTCGATCTATACCTGACATATGCTTCCTTCCTTTTCTTAAACAAATTCTCAATTTCTACAGTCATCCAGCATTCCCTACATCTATCAGCCTTCCCTTTCACTCTATCAGGAATATATTTTCTCTGGACTCTTGTTATCTCATTTCAGAAGGTTTCCCATTTTCCAGCAGTCTCTTTACCTGCGAACATCTGCCCCCAGTCAACTTTAGAAAGTTCTTGCCTAATACCATCAAAATTAGCCTTCCTTCAATTTAGAACTTCAACTTTTAGATGTGGTCTATCCTTTTCCATCACTATTATAAATCTAATAGAATTATGGTCACTGGCTCAAAAGTGCTCCCCCACTGACACCTCAGTCACCTGCCCTGTCTTATTTCCCAAGATTAGATCAAGTTTTGCATCTTCTCTAGTAGGTTCATCCACATTTTGAATCAGAATTTTTTTTTGTACACACTTAACAAATTCCTCTCCATCTAAACCCTTAACTCTATGGCAGTCCTAGTCTATGTTTGGAAAGTTAAAATCCCCTACCATGACCACCCTACTAATCTTAAAGATAACTGAAAACCCCTTACAATTTTGTTTCTCAATTTCCCTCTGACTATTAGGGGGTCTATAATACAATCCCAATAAGGTGGTCATCCCTTTCTTATTTCTCAGTTTCAACCAAATAACTTCCCTGGATGTATTTCTGGGACTATCTTCCCTCAGTACACTGTAACTCTATCCCTTATCAAAAACACCACTTCCCCTACTGTCTTGCCTCCCTTTTTGTCCTTCCAGTAGCATTTGTATCCTGGAGCATTAAGCTGCCAGTCCTGTCTATCCCTGAGCCATGTTTCTGTAATTGCTATGATATCCCAGTCCCCATGTTCCTAACCATAACCTGAGTTCATCTGCCTTCCCTGTTTGGCCTCTTGCATTGAATTAAATGCAGTTTAACTTATCAGTCCTACCTTATTCTCTGCTTTGTCTCTCCCTACCCTGACTGTTTGACACGTTTCTTTTCTCAACTGTACCAGTCTCAGATTGATCTCTTTCCTCACTATCTCCCTGTGTCCTAGTCCCTCACTTCACTATCTAAATCCTCCCAAGCATCTTTGGCAAATCTCCTTGCCAGTATATTAGTCCCCTTCCAATTCAAGTGTAACACGTTCTTCTTGTACAGGTCACTTCTACCTCAGAAGAGATTCCAATGATCCAAAAATGTGAAACGTTCTTCCATACACCAGCTCCTCAGCCATGCATTCATCTGCTCTATCCTCCTATTCATGCCCTCACTAGCTCGTAGCACCAGGAGTAATCCAGATGTTACTACCCTCGTCCTGTTTAAATTCCTGCCTAACTTTCTATATTCTCCCTTCAGAATCTCATCATTTTCCCTTCCTATGTCATTGGTTCCAATGTGTACCATGACCTCCTGCTGGTCCTTCTCCCCTTTGAGAACATTCTGCACCCTTTCTGAGACATCTTTGTTCCTGGCACCAGGGAGGCAGCATGCCATTCTGATTTTGTCGCTGCTGGCTACAAGAACTGGTATCTCTTACAAACAAACTTGCAACCTTAGAAATGGTCAAGCAGAGAGCTGTCAGTGGCTGTGAAAGTGAGTGTGGTCCTGAACCCCTTCACGTTGGGGTGCTTCCCCAAGATGCATCATCCAATGAATTTGTTGGTACTATAACACACAACCAGCTAGCATACAGCAGAATCTACTGTATTCCTGCAGCAGTCATGATATGATCATTCTATTCCAGTGTGCTGTTTCCTCAGTCTTCTAGCTGCCATATCAAAATGGAGGATAATACTAAATACCAAGGGCTATCCTTTTCACAACTATCTCATGACTCCATTCCATACTTCAACCCCATGAATGCACAGGACATGCATCATGCTGCCATCCAAACCATCACAGAGCAAACCATAATGGCTGCATGTGTCAGATCAAGTGAAGATATTTCCTCATCACTAGTCTTGCATGCTCCCATTCCTGAACCAATACCTGGCAGGTGGCATCAAAAGATAAGGAGATAATGCAGGAAAGTGGCGCCGAGGCAGATAATTAGATATGATCTTTCTGAATATAAGTCAGTCTCAATAGGCTGCATGGCCTACATTTGGAGCCAGATGCCATGAGGTAAAGGAAAAAAAAACAGCAAGGAGCAGAAGTCTAAGACTCGTGAATGATGAAGTTGGAAGCCTCTGTTGCCTAGGAGATCAGGAAAGGGAATTGAAACAGACAAATTTGCAAAACCCTTAAGTCAGAGAAAGGTCATGAAGAAAGAAAAGCAAGGCAGCAGGAAGACTGGTGAATCACAGTGTTAAGGAGCCAAATCATAAGTACTGTAATCCAAAGCAACTGATGATTTTAGAGAGCTGGGAAGTGGTAACAGACTGAGTGACCAGCTCTAGGAGACCTGGATAGGCAAAACCTCAACATTGGAGAGAAAGGCATCATGTAGTCAAGGGTGGTTCACTAAAGAGCTCCACCAACTGAATGCTGCAACCTGGCTGATCAGAGACAAGTGGTTAAGGTCTGCAACTATATCCCATGTATCTGGGGCATCAGGTAACTATCCATTGTAAATCCCTCTAAGTTACACTTCTCCATTAATTTTTAAAGATTTGTAGAATGAAGAATCCTTGTTTTACATTCTTTTTGTATAGTTTTTAGTTGAATATACTTAATGACCAAATTTTGACAGCCATTTGCAGTTAGAGAAAAATAAACCCTTCTCATCTCTGTCCTAACTGGACAACTCTTTCTTCCTCTGGTCCTAGACTCGCCCAAAACAGAAAATAACCTTTCTGCATCTATCCTGTCAAGTCCCCTAAAACAACTTATATATTTCAATAAGATCTACACTCATTTTTTTGAAACTCCAATGAGTACAGGCTCAAACTAAGAAACAGTCATTCCATTCCCAGGATCAAGCCAGTGAACTTTCTGCAGACCGTCTCCCATGCTAATTTATCTTTTCTTATGATTCAGAGATGCCGGTGTTGGACTGGGGTGTACAAAGTTATAAATCACACAACACCAGGTTATAGTCCAACAGGTTTAATTGGAAGCATACTAGCTTTCGGAGCGATGCTCCTGATGAAGGAGCTTCGCTCCGAAAGCTAGTATGCTTCCAATTAAACCTGTTGGACTATAACCTGGTGTTGTGTGATTTTTATCTTTTCTTAGACATGGTGACCAAAACTTTCACAGTATTTCAGGGGTGACCTAATTAGTGTCTTGTTTTTGTAATACTTTTCTATTGTTAAATTCTGCTCCCTTTGAAATAAAGGCCAATGTTCCTTTTGCCTTCCCTGTCACCTGCTGAACTTTGACACTAGCTTTTTGTGATTGGGGATGAGGACTGTAAAATCCTTCTGTGCTGTAGCTTTCTGCAGTCTTTCTCCACTTAAATATCCTTTGTGTTTAAGGGCAGCACAGTGGCCCAGTGGTTGGTGCTGCTGCCTCACAGCACCAGGGTCCCAGGTTCAATTTAAATTCCTGTCTGTGTGGAGTTTGCACATTCTCTCCATGTCTGCGTGGGTTTCCTCCGGGTGCTCTGGTTTCCTCCCACAGTCCAAAAATGTGCGGGTCAGGTGAATCGGCCATGCTAAATTGCCCACAATGTTAGGTGTATTTGTCTAGGTAGGTTACTCTTCGGAGGGTCAGAGTGGACTTGTTGGGCTGAAGGGCCTGTTTCCACACTGTAGGGAATCGAATCTAATCTAATCTAATTCAGTCATAGAGATGTACAGCATGGAAACAGATCCTTCTGTCTAACTCGTCCATGCTGACCAGGTATCCTAACTTGATCTAGTCTCATTTGCTAGCACGTGGCCCGTAATTCTCTAAACCCTTCCTATTCATATACCTATCCAAATGCCTTTTAAATGTTGCAATTATTACTTCCTATTGCAGCTCATTGTACATGTATTCTTCCTGCTAAAATGCATTATTGCATATTTTCCCACAATGTAATGCATGTACTAAATTTTTGCCCACTCACTTAACCCACTTATGTTCCAGTGTAGAATTTTTGTGTCATACTCACCACTTGCATTCCCACCTATTTTTTGTCTCATTTGTGAAATTGGTTATAGTACATTCACTTTCCTTATCCAATCATTAATATATTGTAAATCACTCCATTAACTAAGGTTGCCAGCCTGAAAACTGCCACTTTATTCCAGCTCTTTATTTTCTTTAGTTAACCAATTCTCTATCCAAATGAATATGGTACTTCCACCACGCTGGACTTTTATCTAATTAAGTAGCCTAATGTATGGCATCTTACCAAATGCTTTCTAGAAATCCAACATATTGTGTTTACTAGTTCCCATACATCGATCTTGCTTGTTACATCCTCATAGAATTGGAGTAAATTTGTCAGGCATGATTTAAGTCATGCTTGAAGCCTTCTTGAAGTCATGCTGACTCTCCTTGATTATATTATGCCTTTCTAAATGCTCTGTTATTAAATTCTCTAACATGTTCCAAATAACAGATGTTGAGCTAACTGGTCTACAGTTACTTGTTTTTGACTCTTTTTTTAACTAAAGGTATTACGTTGGCAGTTTTCCAATCCTGGGATATTTCCAGAATCTGGCAATTCTTGAATGACTATTATCAGTGCATGCATTCTCTGTAGCTACTTCCTTTGACATTCTAGAATGCATCCCATCAGATTTGGTGGACTTATTGGACTTTAGCCAACATTCTACCTTCTGAAATGTAGCGTATATGTGCAAAATGGGAATGGAAATATGAGTGACTGGAATTCAATTTTAATGGGTACAAGAGGATCTGAATTTGAACCTGCTGTGTTGAACATGAATGAAAAACAAAAGTGCTATGTTGGGAGCACTAGTTTAATGCAGCTTGAAAACTGCAAACTGTCACATTTTATGGTTTATGTGGTATGAGGTTTACAACCCCAGGGGAATTATGTATAGTTTTTGCACTGAACAATGTCACATGTTTGCAGCATTTTATTTGTAATTTGGCAACACCATATGTAAAATATTGCTCAGCAGTTATGTACATCCTTTCGTTTAGCTTTATGTCCTTTAGCTTAAAAGAAATTGTGAAATGATAAACAATTTATATATTGATACTGCTAAAGAAATGAAATACTAAAGGCAGTTTATGTAGTAGCTTTTCAAGAAAGCTTACTAAGTTAGAAATTATGAAGCTGGATGATTTCTCAAATATTGATGCAATGGTATTAATATTTCTTTTAATTATTATTTTAAAAATGAACCAAGAAAATAACGTTTTATATTAGAGACTGTCTTATCATATTTCTCAAAGGCATTTTAAGGTGCTTTGCATACAAACAGTTATTTTAATGTGTAATCATATATACAAACATGGAAGCCATTTTTGTTCATAGTAGAATCTCACAAAGTAAACAAAATGATTGATTAATCTAATTTTGTTTTATTTGGTTTAAAAAGAATATTGATCAGGATACCAGTAAGAAAAGAATTCCTTACTTCCTTTATTGTGTCAGCACTGCCTTAAAATATCTACAAGGATGATGACTTGATATTGCAAACTGCCGCTCATGTGATGAAATGTGCTATGTCATTTTCTACCATAAATAATACACTAACTGGTAGAAACATGAAGAGATAACATTAGAAACACAATGCAGATGTGAAGAAAGCTTATTAAATGAGATTTACAAAGTTAAGAATTTTAGAAAGGAAATTGAAGAGAATAAGACAGATGGGGAGCATAAGGAGCCCTTGGGGGAACATGGGTTACAGTGAAAAATGTAGGAAAATCTGGCAAGAATGAAAAAAAAACAAACTCTTAACATTGGGAAAAATAATTTCCTATTTTCCTCTTAAGGTCAAGGTCTAGAACTCATTGCCTCAGAAGACTGCAGAAGCCAATTCATCTAAGACAGTGATAGATAGGGTCAAAATGTGTGGTGCTGGAAAAGCACAGCTGGTCAGACAGCATCTGAGAAGCTTCAAGCATAAGCTTGTCATCATCAATTAACAGATAGATAAGGTCTTGATTAATTAGGGGATCGAGTATTATTGTGAAAAACACAGGATAATGGGTTGAAAAACATATTAGCCATGATTGAATAGTAGAGCACACTCAATGACTGAATGGCCTAATTCTGCTCCTATACCTGAATGCCTTATGGTTTCAATGGCGAGTTCTGAAGGTCACTAATAAGTAATTATTTCTTTGTCTTTGTATCATTTTATTAGCTAATCTCACCTCATTTATATGCAGCTAGAATTTCTCCCTTCACTCCTGAGAATCTAGAATGTGATAATTTTCAAATTGAAAGACAGAACAATTAATTTGTGGATGCAGTTCTCTGCTTGATTCTCCATCCCTTCACCAACATGTCCTTGAATGTTCCGTGAGCAGTGTTCTCCTCCACCCTTCACCTACTGAAGTAAACATCAGTAAACCACCATCCTCACCATGGACTACTTCAGTGCTGCTTTGTGCCCAGGGGCACACAGGATGTGTCTCATGGTTATTGCCTTCTTTTAGCCTGTCAGCCTCTGTGGATTACATTACTTTTTAGTCAGAAGGCAAGAAGGGTTAGGAATTATGGAGGTTGAGGTGGATGAGAACTGTTAAGTAGAAAGTTGATGTTGGTAGTCCACAAGCAATGGTAAGGTTTGTGCACAGTGGCAGAGTTTTGGTGAATGTGAGGTAGCAGAGAGAAGAGGATGGCACTAAAGTCCGAGCAGTGCAGAAGATCATTGACCTTCTCCCTTCAATATAGTGCATTCTGTCTTGAGACAGCACTGACCTGGACTGCTGTCCATGTCCAGGCAGGCTGTGTGGATCTCCCAGGGAGAGATGGCCCTCCTCTTGACAATATTGCCCAGATCGCTATATGAAGAGTGAATGTTGGCTTCCCCTTCTCAGTCATGACAATTTCCTAAGTGAGCAGTTTGTGAGGTAGTTCCAGGCTTGCAGCAGCTGAGATAGTATGTAGTTTGGCTTTAAATACAGACTTTATTACAGCATGATTGCATAAATAATACATTTAGGAAGCTGACTGCATAACTAGTGAGGTGAAGTGCACAGGATGGTGTGAGTAGTGTCAGTCTGAAGCCATAAAACCTTACAAACGTAATACTTAGCTTAAAAACATGAAAATCTAGCCCCTAGTGGTGATAGCACTCCCACCAAATGAATAATGCCATACATGAATAATTGTACAGTGGCTCAAAAATATTAGGAGGATTACAAAGGTTGGATAGGATCACACCATGGAGGGATTTATGTCTCGAGAACATGATTATGCTCTTAAGTCTTTGAATAGAGACCTTGAACCCTTTGAAAGCTATGACACAGTACCAGAAGTGCCGCTACAGACCAGACACGACAGCAGTTAATATAGAAAGGGTTAACACTACCATGCAGTTCCAACCAGTAGTGAGGCTAAATATTTCACAGAAAATACAAAAAAAAAGCATGAAAACGGATTCATTCATTTTGCTGGAGGTCAGATTGCTGTTCATCTTGTGTCATGCCATGTGTGGTCTGCTCTAACTGGGTGTTTTAAACTCTTGCATGCTTTCTTGGCTGGACTGACTGTATAACCTCATGGGATAATTTACAGTATAAAACAAGGAAACTCTGCATTAACAGCATTTTGTACCTGAAAAGGAGAGCTGACTTATATGGTGGAGGGTACATACAAAATCGTGATCTTCTGCCACCATAAGAATGTGGTTGTTTTATGCGTCAGGTTGACTTGTATGTTACAGTCAAAGTAATTCCCACCAAGTTTTCATCAGTTAAAGAATATTCTTATGGCCAACATAAAATTGAGTTCGTTACAGCAGAACTTTCAGAGTCAAAACCAAACAAAAGCTCTTAGAACAGTGACACCATTCAGCACCATGTGCAAACACACAAAAAAAAGTCCTTGATACAGTCAAATGTCAAAGTACAATGCAATCAGTCTCACCGAACATGAAAATGGGATTGAAAATCAACCCTCAACTTTCAATTCAACTGTTGTTACTGAGACCCTAAATAATTATAATTTTACCTTTAGGAGAAACTCTTAAATTTTAGATCATATATAAGGAAACTCATTAAAATTATTTAACCAACACATTCATTGTCAAAATTATAGGTTATACTTAAAGTATTTTTTGTTACCAAAATACTCAACAGGAGATCTTATTGCAGACTTCATGTGGTATAAACTTGTTTGAATGTTTCCAAATCTAATCCAGTATTGTCTTGCATGTATAACCCCAAACAATTATTAGACTGAGTACAATGAATTGACATAACAGAGAGAAAAGGCGTTATGAAACTTGAAAGAGTTCAGAAAAGATTTACAAGGACATTACCAGGGTTGGAGGATTTGAGCTACAGGGAAAGGCTGAATAGGCTGGGGCTGTTTTCCCTGGAGCGTCAGAGGCTGAGGGGTGACCATATAGAGGTTTATAAAATCATAAGGGGCATGGATATGATAAATAGACAAGGTCTTTTTCCTGGTGTGGGGGAGTCCAGAACTAGAGGGCATCAGTTTAGGGTGAGAGGGGAATGATATAAAAGGCACGTAAGGGGCGACTTTTTCACACAGAGGGTGGTGCATGTATGGAATGAGCTCCAAAAGGAAATGGTGGAGGCTGGTACAATTGCAACATTTAAAAGACATCTGGATGGGTATATGAACAGGAAGGGTTTAGAGGGAGATGGGCCAAGTGCTGGCAAATGGGGCTAGATTAGGTTAGGATATCTGGTCAGCATGGACGATTTGGACCAAAGGGTCTGTTTCCATGCTGTACATCTCCATGGCTATAAGATCACAAAGCGAATAGAACAATAGCAGTCTGCAACTTGCATATGCTGCCTATTCCTATTAGAAGAAGATTTACAAATAGCATGGACTGGTTTAACCTGCTGTGTTTTTAATCACAGCTGCAAGGACCATTAAAAATAAATGGTTGACAAAATAACCCCGGCACATGTTGTGGGAAAGCTTATGTTAATGAGGTGATGAACCTTTCCTGCCTTCAGTTCACCAATTATTCTTGCACTTCTGAAGACCTCCCAGGGGCCTTGCCAAAGGCCCAAGAGTTGAAAATCTAATAACGGAACAGGTCTAACATGATCTCAGCAGCCAGGCCTATTTACAAGGCCAGGCGAACTGACTTCATTACAGCCTACCTTAGGTTATCAGGGCAGACAATGACAGATCAGCCTGAGGACCCAGAGGAACTAAAGCTGTCTGCCTGAGACAACAAATAAAGTCAAACCTGAGAACTGAGGTTAAAAAGTGATTTACAAGTCTTGTCGACGCATTTGTCCCCATGAGTCACTTTTGGCTGCCAGCCACGATATGTTACCTAAACTGCTCCTATCCTGTGATCTTTAACAGCACAAACTTGACAGGATTGTAGGAAGTTTTCACAGCTGTCTGGGCAGGAAACTGACAGGACATTAGAAAATAAAAAGAACGGGCTGCAGTTTCGAAATAACTAATAATAAAAGCATAAATCATCAGCTCTTTTGACCTGTTAATCTTTATGGCTATAGTCATACAGGCTGTGTAAATTAATTGTATCAGATCAGAGATTGGCATTGTGTATCAGACACTTGTGCTCTGTTTATAAAACATAAGACTGTGAAGACTTCACATTAAATTTGATACAAATGATACTAAAATCTATTCATTTCAGTTACCTAAATGTTTTCTCGGTGGCTTGATTTAATACAGAACAGGGACAGGATTGGCTGTTGCAGGTTCCAGGGTTTAAATGTTTTAGTAGGGTCAGAGGTGGGGGTAAAAGAGGGGGAGATGTGGCATTGCTTGTCAAAGATAGTATTACAGCGGTGGAAAGGACGATGGATGAAGACTCGCCATCTGAGGTAGTTTGGGCTGAGGTTAGGAATAGGAAAGGTGAGATCACCCTGTTAGGAGTTTTCTACAGGCCTCCTAATAGTCCTAGAGATGTAGAAGAAAGGATTGCGAGGATGATTCAGGAGAAGAGTGAAAGTAATAGGGTGGTTGTTATGGGGGACTTTAACTTTCCAGATATTGACTGGGAAAGCTATAGCTCGAGTTTGTTAGATGGGTCGGTGTTTGTCCAATGTGTGCAGGAGGGTTTCCTGACACAATATGTAGACAGGCCAACAAGAGGTGAGGCCATACTGGATTTGGTTCTGGGTAACGAACCAGGCCAGGTGTTAGAATTGGAGGTAGGTGAGCACTTTGGGGACAGTGACCACAATTCGGTGACTTTTACTCTAGTGATGGAGAGGGATAAGTGTGCACTGCAGGGCAAGAGTTATAGCTTGGGGCAGGGAAATTATGATGCGGTGAGGCACGACTTAGGATGCGTGGCTTGGAATAGTAGGCTTCAATGGAAGGGCGCAATTGATATGTGGAGCAACTATTGAGTGTCCTTGATAAGTATGTACCTGTCAGGCAGGGAGAAAAGGGTCGTGTGAGGGAGCCGTGGTTTTATAAGGAATTGGAATCCCTTGTTAAAGGGAAGAGGGCGGCCTATGTAAAGATGAGATGTGAAGGTTCAATTGGGGCGATTGAGAGTTATAAGGTAGCCAGGAAGGATCTGAAGAGAGAGCTAAGAGCAGCAAGGAGGGGACATAAAAAGTCCTTAGTTGGTAGGATTAGGGAAACCCCAAAGGCTTTCTATAGGTATGTCAGGAATAAAAGAATGACTAGGGTAGGAATAGGTCCAGTCAAGGATAGTAGTGGGAAGTTGCGTGTGGAGGCTGAAGAGATTGGGGAGACACTGAATGAATACTTTTCGTCAGTATTCACTCAGGAACAGGACATTGTTGCCAATGTGAATACTGAGTCACAATTAATTAGAATGGACGGCTTTGAGGTATGTAGGGAAGAGGTGTTGGAAATTCGGGAAAGGGTGAAAATAGATAAGACCCCTGGGCCTGATGGCATTTATCCTAGGATTCTCTGGGAAGCAAGGGAGGAGATTGCAGAGCCGTTGGCCTTGATTTTTATGTCCTCGTTGTCTACAGGAATAGTGCCAGAAGACTGGAGGATAGCAAATGTGGTTCCCTTGTTCAAGAAGGGGAGTAGGAATAATCCTAGTAACTATAGGCCGGTGAGTCTCACTTATGTTGTGGGCAAAGTCTTAGAGAGAATTGTAAGGGATAGGATTTATGAACATCTGGATAGGAATAATGTGATCAAGGATAGTCAGCATGGTTTTGTGAAGGGCAGGTCGTGCCTCACAAACCTTATTGAATTCTATGAGAAGGTGACTAAAGAGGTAGACGAGGGTAAAGTGGTAGATGTGGTGTATATGGATTTTAGTGAGGCGTTTGATAAGATTCCCCATGGTAGGCTACTGCAAAAAATACGGAGGTATGGCATTGAGGGTGAGTTGGAGGTTTGGATTAGGAATTGGCTGGCTGGAAGAAGACAGAGGGTAGTAGTTGATGGTAAAGGTTCATCTTGGAGTGCAGTTACTAGCGGTGTTACGCAAGGATCTGTTTTGGGACCATTGCTGTTTGTCATTTTTATAAATTGACCTGGAGGAGGGGCTAGAAGGTTGGATGAGCAAGTTTGCGGATGATACGAAAGTCGGTGGAATTGTTGACAGTGAGGAAGGATGTGTCAGGTTACAGCGGGATATAGATAAGCTGCAGAGCTGGGCAGAAAGGTGGCAAATGGAGTTCAACTTAGGTAAGTGTGAGGTGATTGACTTTGGTAAGAGTAACAAAAAGATGGGGTACTGGGCTAATGGTCGGATACTTGGTAGTGTGGATGAGCAGAGGGATCTTAGTGTCCATGTACACAGATCTCTGAAAGTTGCCACCCAGGTAAATAGTGCGGTGAAGAAGGCATATGGCGTACTGGCTTTTATTGGTCGAGGGATTGAGTTCCGGAGTCCTGAGGTCATGTTGCAGTTGTATAAGACTCTGGTGCAGCCGCATCTGGAGTATTGTGTGCAGTTTTGGTCGTCATACTATAGGAAGGATGTGGAGGCACTGGAACGGGTGCAGAGGAGGTTTACCAGGATGTTGCCTGGTATGGTAGGAAGATCGTATGAGGAAAGGCTGAGGCACTTGGGACTGTTTTCATTGGAGAAAAGAAGGTTTAGGGGTGACTTGATAGAGGTGTACAAGATGATTAGGAGTTTAGATAGGGTTGACCGTGAGAACCTTTTTCCACGTATGAAGTCAGCTATTACGAGGGGGCACAGCTTTAAATTAAGGGGTGGTAGGTATAGGACAGATGTTAGGGGTAGATTCTTTACTCAGCGAGTCGTGAGTTCATGGAATGCCCTGCCAGTAGCAGTGGTGGACTCTCCCTCTTTATGGGCATTTAAACGGGCATTGGATAGGCATATGGAGGATAGTGGGCTAGTGTAGGTTAGGTGGGCTTGGATCGGCGCAACACCGAGGGCCAAAGGGACTGTAGTGCGCTGTATTTTTCTATGTTCTATGTTCTATGTACAGAAAGGTTTTTTTTAATGTTATTTAGTACTGACGCAAGGCCAAAAATTTGAAAATAATAAGAATGGTTATTGCAGAAGAATGCACCGTGGAATATAGAGTCAGAGATTCCTACAGCATGGAGACGGGCTTTTTGGCCCAAACTGGTCCATACCGACCAAAATGTCTGTCCACACTCACCCCATTTCCCTGCACTTGGCCATATCCTTCTAAACCTTTCCTATCCATGTATTTGTCCAAATGTCTTTTAGATGTTGTTAATGTACCCGCCTGAACCACTTCTGCTGGCAGTTTATTCCATATGTGCACCACCCACTGCGTAAAAAATGTTATCCTACAC
The DNA here is from genome assembly GCF_037043375.1 of Chiloscyllium plagiosum. Lineage (NCBI taxonomy): Eukaryota > Metazoa > Chordata > Chondrichthyes > Orectolobiformes > Hemiscylliidae > Chiloscyllium > Chiloscyllium plagiosum. The sequence goes on from NW_028270140.1 coordinate 71,602,963, forward strand.
ATTCCTTTTTATTCTTTCTCCTCTAATCTTAAACTGATGTCCTCTAGTGCTCAATTCCCCAACCCCGACAAAAAGACTGAGTGCATTCATCCTATCCATGCCTCTCATGATCTTTTACACCTCTATAAGCACTCCTCCCCCCGCCTCACTCTCCTACGCTCTAAACAAAAAAGTCCCACCTTGTCCAACCCCTCCTTATAACTCAGTCCCTTGAGTCCAGGCAACATCTTTGTAAATTTCTTCTGCACTCTTTCCAATTTAATAACATTCTTCATATAACAAGGTGACTAAAACTGAACACAGTCCTCCAGATGCGGTCTCATGAATGTCCTGTATAACTGAAACACAACTTCCCAACTTCTATACTCAGTGTCCTGACTGATGAAGGCCAGTGTGCCAAAAGCCTTCTTCACTGCTCTGTCTACCTGTGACTCCACTTTCAGAGAAGTGTGAACTCCAAGGTTCCTCTGTTCCACTACATTTCCTAAGCCCGACCATTCACCATGAAACTCCTGCCTTGACTTGACTTTCCAAAATGCAATACCTCACCCTTATCTATATTAAACTCTATTTGTATTTTCTCGGTCCACTTCCCCAGCTAATCTAGGTCCTGTTGCAATTTCTGATAACTTTCCTCATTGTCCATGATATAACATATTTCAGTGTCATCTGCAAACTTACTAATCATGCCTTGTACATTCTCATCCAAAGCATTGCTATAGATAACAAACAGTAATGAGCCCAGAATCAGTCCCTGAGTCACTCCACTAGTCACAGGCCTCCAGTCAGACGAGTATCCTTTCACTATTACCCTTTACTTCCTATCATCAATTTGCCAGCTCGCCCTGGATTTCATGTGATCTAACCTTCCAGAGCAGCCAACCATGTGAAACCTTTTCAAAGACCTTACTGAAATCCATACATTCCACGTCTATCACCCTGCCTTCCTGGTCACTTCATCAAAGAAGTCCAAAAAATTTGTGAGGTGTGATCTCCCACTCACAAAGTCAAGCTGACTACTCCTAATCAAACCCTGTCTTTCCAAATGCATATCTCATCCCTCAGAATCTTCTCAAATAACTTACTCACCACAGATGTTAAGCTTACTGGTCTACAGTCCCCTGTTTTTCTTTGCAGCCCTTCTTGAATAATGGCACAACATTTGCCACCTTCCAGTCTTCCAGGACCTCACCCTGTGACTAACGAAGTCTGGAAAATATCAGCCAAGGTCCTTGTAATTTCTTCTCGAGCGTCTTATAGTGTTTTTGGATATATCTGGCCAGGACCAGAAGATTTATCCACCTTCATACATTCTAATACTTCCAACACCTTCGCTACAGTGATAGGGACTGTCCCCAAGAAATCACCACTAACTTCCCCAAGTCTTCATTTCTTTCTCCATGGTAAACACAGAGGAGAAATATTTATTGGGAACTTGAGAACCTTACCCATCTCCTGCAGTTCTACACATACATGTCCACTTTGGTCCTTGAGGGGCCCTATTCTCTCTCTAGTCATTATTTTTCTTTTAATATACTTAAAGCTCCTCTTTGGATTCACCCCAATCTTCTCAGCCAAGGCTATCTCATGCCCTTTTTTCACCTTCCTGATTTCCTTCTTCAGTAAATTCCTGTTTTCCCTGTATACCTCCAGGGATTCCCTGATCCCAGCTGCCTGTACCTGAGCCACACCTCCTTTTTTTCTGGTCAAAGCCTTAATATCTCTTGCCATCTGGGTTCCTTATTTCTGCCAACCTTGCCCTTCACCCTCACAGGAACATTTAAACCTTAAACTATAGCTATCTCACTTTTAAAGGCCTCCCTTTGCCTGCCAACAAAATGCTCCAATCAACGCCTACATGTTCCTATCTAATTCCATGTTAGCTAGAGATTGGGTGTTGGACCTCATTTACATAAAGCCACAAGTTATGAATGATTACTGGGTGTCTTAATGCTACTGATCAGTCCAAGCATCTTTACCACTGAAGTGCTGACCCTCTACTAATTCCTGGGAGGAGGAGTGGGATTTATGCAAGGGGTGGTGATTTAAGGGAAAGAATCTAACTCATGCTCCTTCTGACACTACAAAAAGTAAAACTAAATACTGTTTTTCAGTAGTCTCGTGCGTTTCCTTCAAGGACCAATAGTTGGGCATCCATAGACACAAGACAATGGAAAACAATAGAGCATGGGTCTGGGGTCCTAATGTAGTCATTATCATTCTAGTCATCAATCTAATGCTTGTTTCAAATAGTGGTTTGATTACCTGGCAGTTATGAGATTCTCATTTGACAACTAATGCTGTGGAGTATGTGAATGCTGAGTTCCAAACCTATCTGCACCAGAAGTCTACCATAACATTTGATGGAATGTATCCCAACCACTTTAAACATTTCAAATGAAAATCAAGTATGCCATGGGAAAATATGGGGCTGCACAGTGATCTGCCACTGTGGTGTGGACTTTTGCCTCTAGCAAGGTCTTTGCACCTTAAGGCAATAATTATGTTAGCTCTCACAACATTAGAGTTAGCTATGGATAATATCATACTGAAATATTCAATCAATGGTTATTGCGGCTCCTGGTTTGTACAGCTGTTGCAGTCACAGGCACATCAATGTCTGGGCTTAATATTAAGCAAATCTGATATAAACAGCAAGCTGCTTCCATCAGCATGGCATGCTTCAATTGACCACAATGGAGATGGAGTCTGAGATCTTTATATTGTCAGGTTACACCCTATCATGCTGTGATGATGTCATGAGCATGTCTCTTAAAGGTACACTGTACTAGCTGGAAGACACAACACAACATACTTCTCTAAGATATGATTGTCCTTAGCTATACCTACCAACATAAAATTTATTCTGTGGCTATTGGAGTGGGACAGCACAAAAGAAAAATGCATTGGCCTAAAAAACTCATTAGTTCATTTTATGAATACAAATCAAGTTGAATTATCTATTATTGCATGGAAGATCTATACTGCAAATCATTTGATTATGGAGAGTATAATTGTCTCAAGGACAATTAGGCATAGGTAATAAATGCTGGTCTAGTGAGCCAAGCACTTATCTCATGGATGAATAAAAAAGTATTCCAGAATGTCCTCTGAAGTTGGCCTTCAAACCTAGTTGTAAGTCAGAGGAATATGATCTCTTTGCCCAACTGGCTTGTGGGAGAATGTGAGCATGCCATATGTGCTGCACTCATTATTTTCAGGAGCACAGCAGCCTGACTAGTATTTTGAAAAAAAAAAGTGATGTGGTGGTAAAGTCATCAGCAATCCCGAAGTCTTAGCTAATGCTCTGTGGATGTAGGTTCAAACCCCATAGCAACTCTATTCTTAACCACTCCTTACCCCTGGTGAAAGGCAAGTTATGTTTTAGCTAGGACTTTGCATACAGCTTGCTGGTATGAGACAGATGAAAATACCGCTCTACCTCCACAAAGAAGAATCAAAGTAATGCTGTTAACATTCAGTGGGGAATGCAGCAGTTTAATAAAACAAACAAGTGTTAAAGATCCGAAACAAACAAAAACAGAAATTGCTGGAGAAACTCAGTGGGTCTGGCAGCATTTGTGGAGAGTTAAACAGAATTAACATTAAACCTGCTTGATGCTGCCAAGCAGGTCTGGGTCTTTGGAGGCTTGGCTTCAAACTGCACTAGCATTGGCAAGGGTGTCAGCTGGCAGGCTGCGATCAGTTTTACCAATAGTAATGGATGCAAAGATGCGGTCATCTTGAGATAGGATGCAGATTTAGTTTGCCACGGAACACAACTGTTCACATGGGGCAGAACATTTTCAATTCTAGTAATTTGTTGTAACTCAGAATGCTGAATTGCTGTGACTGCCTGGCAGACCCTTTAAACACTGGAATCTGCAGCCATGTGCTCTGAACTTGTATATGGCACCAAGTTGCGCTTGCATTGCAACAAACATGGGTCTGAAGACTTCAGTCTGAGACTCCACTGCTGTACTAAGACTTTAGTTTCTGCTTGTGCAGTTATGGAACCTGAGATATTAAATGCTGCATGACATTACTGAGTTTGTGAAGCGTTTTCTTGCAGTTAGACAATGCTTTCACACTAGATGAGTTTGAAGCTCTGTGTGAAACCCTTTGTCCAATGGGAATCTGGACTCCTCAAAGCTTCATGAAATGCCTGCTAAAGCACCAAACATCTGAATAAAGGGCTTTCAGTACTCTTTTGTATATTGTCCCATTGACATCCTCAACTGTGTCCCATCAGCAATAACTCGTTGTCAGTAGGGCTGACACATATGGTTTTATTTTATTCTTTCATGGGTGTCAATGGCAAGGCCAGAACTTCACCCATCTGTAATTGCCCTTGAACTGATTAGCTCTTGAGACCATTTCAGATGCATTAAGAGTCAATCACATTCCCAGGGATCTCGAGTCAGATCTAGATCAGGTCTGGTTTCCTGCTCTAAAGGACAATAGTGAAGCGGATGATAATGTTTGTATTCTTCATTAAGCTATCTTTTAATTCCAGATTTCAGTGAATTCAGATTTTACCATCTGTCTCATTGGGATTTGAATCCATGTCTATAACACAAGAGCCTAGGTCTCTGGATCACTAACCAGTAACAATACCAGTGTATCAACCTCACCTCTCCCCAGATAGCTGTGCGCCAGTGACTACTCTTAGGATCTCCTACACAAATGTTCTGATACTGAAATGATTGCCTTCCAGAAACCACAACCATTTCCCATTGTGCTTGTCTGTCTTTAACCATTGAAGAATTTACCCCCATCCTATTGACTGCAGTTTTGCCAAGATTCCCGCGTGCTACATTCGATGAAATGCTGCCTTGGTCTTAAGAGCATTCATTCTGTCCTTGCCTATAGGGTTCAGGTCTTTTGGCTGTATTTGGATCAAGGCTGCAATGAGGTCAGAAGCTGAGTGGCACTGGCAGAAATGAAACTGAGCATCAGTTAGCAGGTTATTGCTGAGCAATGCCATGGATAGCACTGTTGATGACCCATTCCATTACTTGCTGACATTTCAATTGTATTTTGAGAGAGGTGGCTTGGGAAGATGTGGGAAGTGCTTAATGTATTTCAGAGCTTTTCCTTCAACTTATGTGCCAAGTGCAATAATTGACCAAAGTTCTGAGTTGATGTGACTTTTATTCTGGTGTCATTCAAATAACCCATATGCAAAATTGAACAGGTTGAGAATGGTAATAGCACTTTCATCATTTGCAGGAGAGTAGATCATGTATGTCTTTGATGGTCAGATTAGTTTTGGGGTGGATGTGAGCGAGGCTAAAGAGCTCTCCATTTAGAAATGCAATCTTGATACTGATGGCAGTTGATCTTTGAAGAGTTGAATCTTTGAGGAAGGTATATTGTAAACGGTCTGGGGGATATCTCACAGCTTTGTTGATCCAGTCCAGATTTTGAAGACACCCATTTTAAGATCTCCTATATAAGCCAGTTGAAGTCTTATCATCATGCAGCAGCCACCAGATTGTGATCAAGAATCTTGGTTATCCAGAGATTTGGAGCAGATTCAACTGTGATTTATTGAGTCAAATGAATGAAGAGTGCCTGGTGTTGTCCTCAATGTTTTTCTTGGATTTTGAGAAATCTCGGTTTCTCACAACTCAGAGGTTGCCAGATCTGCTGAGTTTTTCCAGCATTCTCTTGTTTGTTTCAGATCTCCGGCATCCACAATATTTTCCTATAAAGTCCCAGGTCCCACTGTGTCTCTGGGAGGATTTTCTTGGAGGAAAGTACATAATTCAGGATAATGCATGTCAGAAATTTCCATTCTATGGACAAGAGGGATATGTCTTGATTGTTCCCACAGCATTATTTATCTCCTTCCTTGAAAATGGTTGGAATTTTCACATTCCTGAATTATTGGGATATACCCTCTAGCAAATTCATGTGCGTGGCTTCTTGGTGTCAGCAAAAGCCCGTCAGGTTTGCTAGAATACTGTTAGAGACACAACATTAGGACCACTGTGGATTTACAGTTCAGGGGTTGTTAAAAAGATTCGTCCCAATGTTGATGGATAGCATTGTCATCCTTAAGAATAGCAACATCTTATTGTCAGCAAGTGGATTTGGTCTATTTGACCTTCGTCTATAAATGACCAAGGTAACTTGAAAATGTTTTGTGTGTCAGAATGGTCAGCATTTTGTTAGATCTTTCAGGCATTTATTCCTATGGAATGTATGCCTTTCATCTTTCAGGTTTATCCTTGGCCATCAGCCTTGGGCTGCCTTCTTGACTGCAAGTTTGCATTGCTCTGCCAGACAATTAAGGCTGCTGGTTCTCATTCCAGGAGATCACATATTACAGATTAATTTTCATCAAATTAGCCCTGTGATGATAATGCTCAAACCAATGATCTGAGCAAATGAACCTAGTTTATTTGGTACCACTGTTCTGAAAAGGAGTTGGGGGTATGAGGATTTTCAAGGTTGGTTGTGAGCCTGCACTTGGAATTTCTCTCTTCAGTTGGGCTGCATTAGAGTTGATTTACTTCCTTTTGGATTTATGGACATGCAATGTCTTGGTGCTGGATGGATGTTCATCACAGATCCACTAATTAATAGTTAACCCAGCAAGCATCAGTGCCTCACACAGATTGAGAGATATAAATATAACTTTGATTTTTGATCCAAACAATGACCTAATCCAGGCAGTGCCAATGCTTTAATACAGGATGCCTCCATATTGTTTTCTATTATTCCTTAGTCAAGGATTTGACCTTCTATGGGCTTCTCCTGCTTGTTTACTGTAACATTGGTGGAAGATGCATGGACACTCCAAATAAATAACATTAATTTTTTTTTCAGGTTAATCAGTCAAATTCATGATAATAATGATGATGGTAGTTCTTGGGTGTCTAGACCAGGAATGTAGAAAAGGAAGGTTGAGATGAAGGTAGTGAGGAGGGGTTGTAAACAAGGAGTCTTGAGGTCACGGCATCTGCAGCTGCTTTAGGATGCCAGGTGGCAGAATGAGGGTGAGCTCTGAGTTATAAAGTCCTAGAGATATATAGCAGAAACAGACTTTTCAGTCTAACTTGTCCATGCTGAATTGTACCAATCTCCACCACTTCCTCTGGCAGCCCATTCCATACAAGCACCATCCTCTGTGCGAAACATTTGTCCCTTAGATCCATTTTCAGTCTTTCCCCTCTCACCTTAAACCTATGCCCTCAGATTTTGGAGTCTGGGGAAAAATCACTGTCATTTAATTTACCTTATCCATGCTCCACATACTTTAATTAACCTGTATTAGGTCACCCCTCATCCCACAATGCTCCAGGGAAAATTGCCCCAGTCTATTCAGCCTCTGCCTATAGTTCAAACACTCTAACCCTGAAAACATTGTTGTAAATCTTATCTGAACCTTTCAGGTTTCACAACATCCTTCCTATAGCAGGGAGACCAATATTGCATGAAATTTTCCAGAAATGGCCTAACCAATGTCCTGTACATTTGCAACATGACCACCCAACTCCTGTACTCAATGGACTGACCAATAAAGGTGAACGCAACAATAAAGGTGACTCCACTTTCAAGGAACTTTGAACTTGCACTCCAAGGTCTTTTTGTTCAGTAGTACTTCCCAGGACATTACCATTAAGTGTATAAGTCCTGTCCTGATTGGCCTTTTCAACATGCAGCACCTCACATTTATCTAAGTTAAATTCCATCTGCCACTTCTCAGCCCATTAGCCCATCTGATCAAGATCCCATTGTATGCTGAAATAACCTCCTTCACTGTCCACAACACCTCCAATTTTGGTGTCATATGCAAACTTACTAACTGTACCTCCTATCTTCATATCCAAATCATTTATATACATGACAAAAAGTAGTGGACTCAGCACTGATCCTTGTGGCACTCCACTGGTTACAGACCTCCCGTTTGAAAAGCAACCCTCCACCACCACCAAATGTGTCCAAGTGGCTAGTTCTCCCTGTATTCCATGAGATCTAACCTTGCAAACCAGTCTACCATGAGGAACCTTTTCGAATGCCTTTCTGAAGTATATATAGATCCCACGTAGTTAAAGATGTCCTCCAACGCATCTCATCCACATCCCGCACCTCCGCCCTCAGACCCCACCCCTCCAACCGTAACAAGGACAGAACGCCCCTGGTGCTCACCTTCCACCCTACCAACCTTCGCATAAACCAAATCATCCGCCGACATTTCCGCCACCTCCAAAAAAGACCCCACCACCAGGGATATATTTCCCTTCCCACCACTTTCCGCCTTCCGCCAGACATTTGATCTGCTGTTATCTTCAATGTTCTTAGTGATGCCATTGTTTCCTCAAAGCTTTTAACCTCAGATTTTCAACTTGAGACCACAACCTGACTTTGGGAATCCCTCAGGGAAACAACCTCCCTGGTCATCTGTGACTAATCCCTTTCAAGGGTCTATCTTCAGGATTTTCTGACATGATGGAAAACTATGATATTTCTCTTTAAAATTAGAATTTGGTTTATGTTACATGTGCTCACATGAGTACAGTGAAAAGTTTACAAGTCACCACTCATGGCATCATCTTAGGTACAAAGGTCTAGGCACAGAATCTTAGGTGCAAAGCAAAAAAATGAAGAATCAAGATTAAAAAGTTGAGCATTTCAATCCTTCTTTCTAAAAAGTAGAAAAACAAAGAGACACAGATACCAGTTCAACACCACAGTTCATGCCTGGCCATGCTGGGCTCGCACTCCTCACAAAGGTTTGACCTTCCCTGCTCCGGGCTCAATCTCACCTTCACCGACCGCCTCAGGCTGCTTGCTCTCACTCTCACTGCCAATCGGGAGGACTGCTGGGGACCTCTCTCGCTGCCATATTGGTCTTGCTTTGCCTACACTGACTCAATCTCCTCTACACTGCACAAACTCACACCTCGTGTAAGATAAGTATATTAAACTAAGGAAAAATTAGTGAAAAAAGAAACAAAAGTAAAAGCAGGCATCGCAGATGAGCTTCAAGCAGGAGCCCCCACTGCTGTTGCCCTGCTGCCATCTTGAAGATCTTGAGGAGAAACATTTCCTCTTAGTAGGTACTTTTTAGGTAAGGAGAGAAGCTTCAGAGTGAATTTGTCTTCTGCCTATAGTAATGCCTCTAGCATTGCACCGATCTCTTTGGAATTCTCTTTTTGCCCAGAACTTCAATTTCCCATTTTTAAAATCCCAATAATATCGATTTGTAAAGGACATCTGCCTTTAAGAACAAAGTGTTGGCGGCATCCTGTGCTGTCAGTATATCACTGATCAGCCCCCTGCTGAATATATAGGCAGTAAGCATGCTTCCATCATGATAATGAAATGGGAATACCACAATTATGTGCTTCCAACCTGCAATGGAAATGGTGCAGGCAGGTTGGACTTGTAGCCCACAATCTTAAAACACGGGCAAACCAACTTTATTGCAAGGACTTTACAGTACTCCTGATGAAGCCATCCCGCAGTACTGTCTAAAGAAGCGCTAAATAGATGGGAAAACAATAGGAAAGATTGGAATGGGCTGGTTGGAGAGAGAGGCTGTGAGGACAAATCGTGGTTTATAAATAAAACAAACAAATTAATTCACAAATTACTTTTCATTGTTAATAGCCCTCTTATTAATCACTTGAAAAAATTGTGCCAAATGCTTGTCTCACTTTCTCCCAACTAAAATGACTGCACATTGTTGTAAATGAATAATACATCATTATCCAATGTAATTAGGAACTCTCACATCTTTGTATTGAATTTTTTTTCTGACATTCTGCAAATGAATGGCCTGTGAAAAATATTATTCTAATTCCAATTAAACTCAAACTTTGGCTCCAGGCCAATTTTTGAAACAGAATAGCTTTCCATGCAACAAAAGGAGCATCCTTTCAATACGAAGCTCAATTATGGATTCCTGCAACTTTGACATTGTAAATAATTCCTCAATTAGTTTTTTTCGGGGATGTTACTCATGCCCCCCTACACATTAACAACACAGACGTGGAATGATTGGAGAGTGTCAAGCTCCTGGGAGTGGTCATCCACAACGTGCTTTCTTGGATTCTTCATGTGGACGCACTGGTTACAAAGGCCCAACAACGTCTCTTCTTCCTCAGGCAGCTGGGGAAATTTGGCATGACGGCGAATACCCTTGCCAATTTTTATAGGTGTACCATCAAGAGCGTTCTGTCTGGATGTATCACTACCTGGTATGGCAACTGTATCGGAGACAATTACAGAGAGTGGTGAACTCGGCCCGGACAGTCACAAAGGCCAAACTTCAATCTATAGAATCCATCTACCAGGCCCGCTGTCAACATTCTCGAAGATCCATCCCACCCTTGCAATGCTTTTCTACAGCCTCGACCATCGGGGAGAAGGTACAGAAGCCTGAACACATGCACCAGCCCGTTTTGTAACAGTTTCTACCCTACTGTTGTTAGAATACTGAATGGGCTCACAAACTCTTAACATTCGCCTATACCTGTGTTTTTGTTTTTGCTGTTGTTCACTTATTATTTACTATCTATGCTACTTAACTATGTGATCTGCCTGTATTGCTTGCAAAATATTTTCACTGTGCCTCGGTACACTTGGCAATAAATTCAATTCAATTCAATTTAATTCACAAACTAGTGTTTTCACTTTATCTGACAACATCCAAGTTATCACACCCAAGGTGTTAGCTTGAACATGGAAACTGTCTATTGACAATGATACTGAAATCTGCAAATATTATTACTTTTGAAACTTCATATCTCCTGCAATGGTGAGAGAAACTAAGTGAGGTGTATATCTACTCGTCACTCCACTGTTGCTCATTTCGTGCCCCACCAAACCTGAGTTTTTGTGACATTATATTAGCATTATATGTAAATTGTGATTTTTAAGCATGCAGTATTCACATAATTAAAATCTCATCCAAAATACACTCTCAATTTCATTTGGATGCTAAATGTCTTAAAATCGTCGAATTCAGTGTATTTAAGGGAGAACAGTACTTATGTTGAAATACTTTCCCAAGCTAGCTTTTACTCTATCTGGATGAATGTCCATTACAAGAAAATAGAGGAAACACTTGTTTTTACGCAGGATTATTTTTTCAAGTAAGCATTGGCTCTAGTAAGCCTCTCCTGCCAGTGTGCATCAGAGAGACATGGTTATTAATAATGATGATTTGTCATTATGCAGTGGTCTGAAGTTATCATGGTAATTTACTTGAACCATCTGGGATGGCTGGAATAGATTCACTGCTACTAATCCCCCTTACTGGCATGAGTCTAAGTCACTAATGCCATGTGAGGAGGGATACCCACATGACAACTTAGGTTGAAGATGCAATTGGTTTTAACCAAACAGTAAAAGTTATATATTGCATATGTATTACAGAATATATATTGAAGTACATATTACATAATAGCTAGTTATATTACATCTAAGCTATATGATTGTCTCTTGTGAGACATCAGGGTCAGTTCAAGGATAGGTACACAATATTACTTCAACTAAATACTGTTCACACTAAGACGAATCTCTGAAACACTGTTTAGCTCCTCCCAGGAATAGTCATGTTTATCCTTATGGGTGGAACTTATCATGTGATTTTAGTTAAGCCTTTCGGGTACTGTATCATACAAAAGGTGGCAGTGAATAAGATCCTTCTGTGTTACGAGCTAATTTCAAAACTACTTTTAGAATCCTTTTTTCATTTGATAAAGTATGAAATGCTTTGTTTTAGAGAATATATTATCACATCTTTTAAGGAAAGGGTAAATGTATCAGTGCGGATCATTGCAGCAAAGTACTCATGTAGGCACAACTGGCCAAATAGATTCCTTATGTTGTGTGAATTTCATGATTCTATTGTACATTCTAGAATCATATAAAGTGCACATGTATTCAGGATTAGTTTGCATGGCTGTTACTAGTCAAGTGAATATGTTAAACAAATTCCATTTAGCAAGGTCTCAAAAACAGAAATGAAATAGAACATAGAACAGTACAGTACAGGTCCTTCGATCCTCGATGTTTTGCCGACCTTTTATCCTACTCTAAGATCAAACTTACCAACATACACTTTACTTTACTATCATCCATGTGACTATCTAAGTAACTCTTAAATGTCCCTAATATCTCTGACTCTACTACCACTGTTTGCAGTTCATTCCACGCACCCACCACTCTCTGTCTAAAGAATCTACCTCTGACATCTCCGCTAAACCTTCCTCCAATCATCTTAAAATTATGCCAACTTGCGATAGCCATTTCTGCCCTGGGAAAAAGTCTCTGACTATCCACTCTATCTCTGCCTCTCATCATCTTGTATACCTCTATCAAGTCACCTCATCCTTTTTCACTCTGATGAGAAAAGCCCTACTTCCCTCAACCTTTCTTCATAAGACATGCCCTTCAGTTCAGGCAACATCCTGGTAAATCTCCTTTGCACCCTTTCTAAAGCTTCCACATTATTCCTGTGATGAGGTGATCAGAACTGAACACAATATTCCAAGCGTGGTCTAACTAGGACTTTATAGAGCTTCAGCATAACCTCACAGCACTCAAATTCAATTCCCCTGCTAATGAATGCCAACACACCATACACCTTCTTAACAACCCTATCAAATTGGGTGGTAAGTTGGAGGGATGTATGGACGTGGACCTCAAGATCCCTCTGTTCCTCCACACTGCCAAAATTGCTGCCTTTAACCCTGTAATCTGCATTCAAATTTGACCTTCAAAAATGAATCACTTCATACTTTGTCATGTTGAATTCCATATGCCACTTTTCAGCCCAGCTCTGCATCCTGTCAATGTCCCGTTGCAACCTACCACTATCTACAACTGCACCAATCTTCATGTCATTATCCAACTTACTAACCCACCCTTCCACTTCCTCATCCAAGTCATTTATGAAAGTCACAAAAAGCAATGGTCTCAGAACAGATCCCTATGGAATACCACTGGTCACCAAGCTCCAGGCTGAATACTTTCCATCTACTACCACCCTCCGTCTTCTATGACGGATAATGAATGACTTCAACTAATATTGTACAGAACAGCTGAAGAATACCCAATTCTTTAAATGGTGTAATATAGTAAAGCCAACAGAACAGCAGAAGTGTCAGCCTATGCTCTTTGCTTAAGATCTGGAGTTACTTAAATCACAGCACTCTGATCTGCGAATTGAATGATACCAGCATTCACAAACAGATCCAACTGCACACTTCCACAATGATATTTAGCAATGAACCTCATCCCTGATATGAAATATTACATCTTCATGATGTAGTGATGGCACAATGGTATAACATATAGACTATTGACTTTGAATTCCATCATGTGATTTAATACCTGGGATTTCCATGATCCGAAGTGGCTTTAAAAAGGGACCAAAAACATTGATTTAAAATGGAGAATCACTGACCGACACAGCTAGGGATGTTTAATGAAAGTAAACTGTATTAAGAGTCAGCCCGAGTTGAAATTGATGTTTTATCCAAAAGCAATGAAACTAGTGAACTCCTTCCCCAGAAGGTGTCCCTTTGTAGTGTATCTGATTTATACCATCATGAGAGACTTCACATTTTGAATATGAGACATTGACTACAGATGGAAGGTAAAAAAAATGTTCTTTCATGTGGCAGAATCTGTCTACGTGCAGGAACAAGAGTGATGGACTTTTGATTGCGGATCTGAACAGGCAAGAGGAGGATCTCTCTTTCTCAAGACAGAAAACCCAGTGATGACATTGACGAGAAAGAAACATCAGGTAATCAAAAAAATAAATATTTTGAAAAATTTGCTTCTGAGATGTGGAGATCACTGGCTAGAGCAGCATTTGTTGTCTCTCCCTATATTACCTTACAGAAGATGGTAATGAACTGCCTACTTGAATCATTTCAGTTCTTAGGGTGTAGGGCAACCATGGAGCTATTAGGATGGGAGTTCAAAAATTTAGACCCAGCAATGCTGAAGGAACAATGATATAGTTCCAATTCAGCGTGGTATGTGCTTTGAAGGAGAATTTATAGGTTTTCCCTCACATCTGTACCTCTGGAAGGCATTGGTCAAAGACATTGTTAAAGAAGCTTGGTATTGCAATGCAGCTTCTAGATATGTACCAATTACCACACTGATACCACTGTGCATCAGTGGTGGAGGGACTGGATGCTAAAGATGACAACTAAGCAAGCTGCTTTGTTCTGGAAGATGGTGTTGAGGTTCTTGGTGTTTTGGAGTTGTGCCTATCTAGATATGTTCTATCACACCCCTGACTTGTGCTTTGCAGATATTGAACAGGCATTGGGAGACTGAGGTTGAGTTATTTACTGCAGGATTCCTAGCCTTTAACCTTCTCTTGTAGCCAAGTATTTATATGGTTAGCCCAGTTCAGTTTAACGTCAAAGGTCACCAATAAGATGTTGATAGTAAAGCTAGTATTATTTAAGGCCAAGGAATGATGATTAGATTTACAGGTATTAGACTTGGTCATTGCCTAGCACTTGTGTGGTGCAAATGATATTTGCCACATATCAGCTCAAGCCTGGCAATACTTTTGGCATGGCTTCTTTATCATTTTTCTTAAGACTATAAGTAATAAAATTGCTCTTTCTTTCACTCAAGTTAATTTCATAAGTGACTCCTTACTATTACAGTAGAAATGAGCTAACCCTATTTTAGTTGGAGAGCAGTATAGCCTTATGCTAAAAAGAAATTAAGCTATTGTTTCAAGAAACCTTGAACATTGAAGAACAGGCAATCGGTTCTCCTATTCTGATCAGAACAATGGGTCAAAGTCCACATTTCTTTGTAAAACTGAAAGATTATCAAAAATGTATACATTTGAAAAAAGAAATAATTTGCTAGATAACTAAACGCATTGCAGTGTTACTCTTTTTGTTGAAATGTTTCAAGGAAAATCAGAGTGACATCACTGTAAGTCTTTCTGAGATGGACTGGAATTCATACCTTACAAATGTGAAAACTATTTTATGCCAACCTACCTATTTAATTATTGTACTTGATGTAGTATTGTCCTCTGTGTTCCACTTAGATTATTGTCGAGTTTGGATCATATTATTTAGTACTGTAGTTGAACACTAGTCTAAATAACCTATACATGAAAAATAACCCTGGCCAAGTACGAGCATCAAGTTCAAGGATACTGGCAATAGAACAAAAACAAGCCTGGAATATAAGTGTTGTGAAATCATACAATGGTTACCATTACAAAAGTAGACTATTCATCTATGTTTAATGAAAGTAAACTGTATTAAGAGATAGAATGAGTTGAAATTGACGTTTTATCCAAAAGCAATGAAACTAGTGAACACCTTCCCTAGAAGGAGTGCCAACTCTGAGAGCAGTAAATCTAGTATCAATACTCCATTGTTTTACCGCAACCCTGAAATTATATTCTGCTTGTCAGAAAATTTCCTGATTTTCTTTGGAAGGCCCCAATTGATCTGCCACTACCATATCACAGACAGTAACTTCCAGATTCTAACCACTAGCTGAGCACAAAAGCTTTCCCTCATGTCATTGAGGTCTTCTTTGCCAATTTCTTAAACTGGGACATCTCATCCTCAATCTTTCTGCAACTGAGAATAGTTTTGCCCTATCTATTTTATTCAGACTCCTTATGATTTTTAATGCCTCTATTAAGTCACCTCTTAATCTTCTCTCTTCCAAAATAAAAAACAGCTCAAGCCTCTTCACACTATCCATGTTATTGAGGTTCATCCCGCTAGGAACCATTCTCATGAGCCTTTTCAATATCCTCACTGATGATTTCACATTATTCCTGAACCACATTGCCCTGAACTGGATACAACCCTCCAGGAAAGTGTTTTGTACAAGTTTATAATAACTTCCTGATTTTAATACGCGCTATTTGTAAACCCAGCATGATACATGATTTATTAATTGCCTGCTATCTTAAATGGTTTGTACACAGATGGAACCTAGTCCCTTTGATCCTGCACCCCCTTAGAATTTTGGTCTTTAATTTATGTTGTCACACCTTCTTCTAAGCAAATTGAATTACTTCACATAGCTCTTCATTAATCTTCATCTGCCACCTGTCTACCTATTCTACCAAACTGTTTAAGTTGACTTGGGGTTAATATTATCTGTCATGCAGTTATGACGTGTTCGATAAATGACAATCAAGATCCAGTAGTTAAACAGTCCAACCATTGTGGCTTGGCAATGAATTAATGTTGATAGATATAGCAGTCTGAGCTCTGAGCTCATGACCTTGTTCAGCTAAAGGTTGTAAAGGATGCATCTGGGATAGTGAAGGTGGAAACTATTCAGCTTTTTCTTCACTGCAGCACATGTTGTCCATGTTTCACCAATGTACATCAGTGCACTGTGGATGCAGGCTTAGTAGATTTGCAATTTGATGTTCCTCAGTCAGGTTACTGATGTTCCACATGCCCATACTCAGCCTAAATATAGCAGTAGCAGCGGTGGAAAGCATATGTTGATTTCAGCATCAACCTCCAGTTTCACATTGTCAATGTTGTTTAGCAGAAAAGAAATTACATCAGGAATTACCCTCTCAATGCTGATGGGTCAAACCGATCATTACAGATGTGACAGTCTGTACATTTGCCAAAGGGAGTGTGACTTGGTATGAAATGTTACTGTGACATAATTACAGTGGAGCAACACTCTGATCAAGATTTGATGCACTTTTCTTTTGTAGCTCAGGTGAACAAGGCTGAATAGTTATATGTCAGTTCAGGTATGGAAGCTATTATCATCTGTAGATGATCTGAAGGTCTATGACAGCCACAAAGTGTAGAATCTACCAAGGAGTGTCACTGCAAGAACACAATCTTTTTTTTATCCAACTGCAGATCTCAAAGGGATGCAATATTTCCCTGTCATTGCTGATTACATCCACCAAATTGATGTGCAAGGAGATCAAGTAGCCATTTTATTCAACAGCTTTAATAGGCTCCCTCACTTCATATGTCAAATGCCAGGTTGAGATTGATAAAAGCAACATACAATAGTCTCCTTTTTTCATTGCTTTCCTTTTTCAGCAGATTGAGAAGATCTTGTCAAGTGGATCATCCCATTCTGAAATCGCAGTGGGATTCTGGACCAATGCATTCAGCCAAGATCCGCAGTCTGACAACAATGGGATAATATATTG
Organism: Chiloscyllium plagiosum; assembly: GCF_037043375.1. NCBI lineage: Eukaryota > Metazoa > Chordata > Chondrichthyes > Orectolobiformes > Hemiscylliidae > Chiloscyllium > Chiloscyllium plagiosum. Next base: position 71,620,136 of record NW_028270140.1, read on the forward strand.
CCCACAATATTCCAGAGGGAGATACCTCAAAAGTCATTGCAAACTATTCTTCCTGTACTTGGTCACAATCTTTGAATCCTGCACATCCTGGAGCAGTGTCCCATCACTTCAGCAGAGGAAAATAAGTTTGTATAGATGCTGCAGGGGTGTTGGTTTCCTGTGCTTGATATGTTCAAGCAGAAAAAGACATCAGCACCCGGAGCTTTGCCAAGCCAATAGTTTTGCTAAGTTCTTTTTCTGAGTGTTTCATATTTAGTTCCTCTATAACATCCACACATGGTATGATACCTAAAGCTTCCATAGCGATAGTGTTCTTGCTCAAGTACATCCCAAGGTAGTGTTCCAGCCATTTCTTCAGATGATTATTGTAATTTGTGATGACCTCCTCTGCTATTGTTTTCACATTTCTTGCGGATGAAGTTGTTCTCTTATTGATACTTACAAATCAATAGTATTGTAGTCCCTGTGTTGAAGAACATCTAAATATTCTGGGAATGTTTTTACCGCTAGTCATTAATGCAAGGCAAGAGTCGAGAGTATGGTGCTGGAAAAACACAGCAGGTCAGGTAACATCGGGGAAGCAGCAGACTCGATGTTTTAATGAAGGGCTTATGACCGAAATGTCAATTCTCCTGCTCCTCCGATGCTGCCTGACTGGCTGTGCTTTTCCAGCGCCACACTCTCAACTGCTGTTCAACATCTGCAGTCCTCAATTTCTCTTAGCTGATGTAAGTCAAGCTGACTGTTTCAAGCAATCTTATAGATTCTTCTCACTTAAATCTTTTTTGTAATTAATGAGAGTAGATCAATTGACCACAATGACCACCTCCGTTACATCAATGTCAGCCTCAATCAATCAGACAACCAATTATCTGTCCTCATTTTTTTTCTGTATGCCAGTTATGTGGTGTTCCAAGTGATATCTTAACTTGGTTCCACTCACTTCCACATTCTTTGTAGAGTTGCGAGAGGGTGCCTGTCTATTTGAGTCAAGGGAATATTGTTTCTTATATAGGTGATGTTATTAAGAAAATGACCTTTCTGCTTTAAAAGAAAATGCTTTAAGGATTGCATCCTAACACTGGTTAATACAAGGGATTGATCCATTTCACAGCTGTATCAAGAATTCCCTACCCTTTAGGAAGTCCATTTATGTTTCCATTTGTTTCCCATGGGGATCATAATACATTCACTGGTTCAGGTAAACTGGAGAGGAAGCATTTACTGTACTGTTTCTCTAGGGTCACACCTTTCATGTATTAATGTGTATCCAACTCAGGCTCATGAATCTTTTGTCAACAAGGCTGGACCAAAAATACCATCTGAGACTTGCATTGCAAATTGGAAGATATGGGATATTCTTCCTTTTGTTTCATGGAAGGGTGCATAGGAGGTTTCTTCGTTAAAGCATTGACACCAAATTCACGAATCCTTACTCTGGAAATAAATTCCACATCTATTTGCAGATCTCTGTTGCTTTTCATGACATTCTTGGCCAATTACCACTCTGGTTTCTTTGGAGATTCTGGCATGATCATTTTGACCTGTATGTGTTAGTAAACGCATAAGGGTGTGTCCTTGTGAACAGCCTAAGAATGATCAACTAGGGTGCCAGCATACATTTCAGCATGCTTTCTCTGTTCCTTTGTCAATACTCGTAAATAAAGAAGGAAATTTAAAATACAGCTGTGGACAGCTAACAAAATCAATTGCCTGGGAAAACTACCAAAGATACAGTTTCCAGAAATTTGCAACACTGTGCTTGGTGGAACTTAGCAGCTATTCCCAAGTACAAAAAGATGCTTCTATTTTGAGAGAATATTTTCAAGACAGTGACAGTGATCCAGCATGGTGTACAGAGCTCAGTCACTCTAGTTGTATTATAGGATGATAGCTTCATTAACATCATTCTCTGTTATTCACTGAAAAAGGGATGCAATGTTACACAGCCCCACGGTTTACAGCTTTCTTAGTTCACTTTCAAATGCAATTTACAACTGATCCTGGAGAGACTTAGCACATAATAATACAGGTGCCAGAGCCCAAAATGTAGATTTCCAGCATTTAAAATATTTTGTGACATTCATGATGCTAATGATACACAGGAATGATCCAGGCTTATTGTTCGCACTTTGAATCTGATTTTCATATCGGAATGATGTAATATATTTTCATTCCATTTGGATTTAGCAGATGATGTAAAGAACTGCCAAATTGAAGAGGCCATCAGATTTAATCATAATTCCACTGATACAATGTACTTGATAAGCAGTGTGGAAAATATTCATGTTTATTACAATAATTGAAGAGGATGAAAATCAACTTTTGCTTTTGGAATTGACACTGAAGTTACTTATTTTAGTTGAGGCAGTTTCTGAAATTGATACAATAGATTTACTGTTTACTGTGAATGGCAGAAAGCTTGTTTGGATGGATTAAAATGATAAGTAGTGCAAAAAATTATTTTTTATTTCTTTACATAGAGAGCACAGCATTTATTAACAGCTATCTTGAAGCTGTTGGAATTGAATGAACAGAACAGCTAGTTAAGAAAAGTTTGCAATAACATTTTTAAATTAGTGATTAATGATTGCAAAATAATTTGCTTTTTCCCCAATGATCAGAAATGTTATTTGCTTTAGTTCTTTGAAGAGGTGACAAGTAGGTTAGACCGGGGAAACCTAGTGGATGTGGTCTACCTAGACTTCCAAAAAACCTTTGATAAGGTGTCACACGGGAGGCTGCTGAGCAAGGTGAGGGCCCATGGTGTTCAAGGTGAGCTACTGGTATGGATTGAAGATTGGCTGTCTGACAGAAGGCAGAGAGTTGGGATAAAAGGTTCTTTTTCAGAATGGCAGCCGGTGACAAGCGGTGTCCCGCAGGGTTCAGTGTTGGGGCCGCAGCTGTTCACGTTGTATATTAATGATCTGGATGAAGGGACTGGGGGCATTCTAGCGAAGTTTGCCGAAGTTAGGTGGACAGGCATGTAGTACTGAGGAAGTGGGGAGGCTGCAGAAGGATCCAGACAGTTTGGAAGAGTGGTCCAGGAAATGGCTGATGGAATTCAATGTGAGCAAATGCGAGGTCTTGCACTTTGGAAAAAAGAATACAAGCATGGACTACTTTCTAAACGGTGAAAAAATTTGTAAAACCAAAGTACAGAGGGATCTGGGAGTGCTAGTTGAGGATTCTCTAAAGGTAAACATGCAGGTTGAGTCCGTGATTAAGAAAGCAAATGCAATGTTGTCATTTATCTCAAGAGGGTTGGAATATAAAAGCTCCGTTGTGCTACTGAGACTTTATAAAGCTCTGGTTAGGCCCCATTTGGTGTCCAGCTTTGGTCCCCACACCTCAGGAAGGACATACTGACACTGGAGCGTGTCCAGTGGAGATTCACACGGATGATCCCTGGAATGGTAGGTCTAACATATGAGGAACGGCTGAGGATCCTTGGATTGTATTCATTGGAGTTTAGAGCTGAAAATGTGTTGCTGGAAAAGCGCAGCAGGTCAGGCAGCATCCAGGGAACAGGAGAATCGACGTTTCGGGCATAAGCCCTTCTTCAGGACGAAACGTCGATTCTCCTGTTCCCTGGATGCTGCCTGACCTGCTGCGCTTTTCCAGCAACACATTTTCAGCTCTGATCTCCAGCATCTGCAGACCTCACTTTCTCTTCATTGGAGTTTAGAAGATTAAGGGGAGATCTAATAGAAACTTACAAGGTAATACATGGCTTGGAGAGGGTGGACGCTAGGAAATTGTTTCTGATAGGCGAGGAGACTAGGATCCGTGGACACAGCCCTAGAATTAGAGGGGGTAAATTCAGAACAGAAATGCGGAGACATTTCTTCAGCCAGAGAGTGGTGGGCCTGTGGAATTCATTGTCGCAGAGTGCAGTGGAGGCTGGGACGCTAAATGTCTTCAAGGCAGAGATTGATAAATTCTTGATGTCACAAGGAATTAAGGGCTATGGGGAGAATGCGGGTAAGTGGAGTTGAAATGCCCATCAGCCATGATTGAATGGCGGAGTGGACTCGATGGGCCGAATGGCCTTACTTCCGCTCCTATGGTCTTATGGTCTTATGGTCTTAATGGTATCAGGACATTTTAAAAAAAATGTTCTGTCGACATCTGCGTTTAACTAAGGCAAAGCAGAAATATTTTCATAGTAGTTTCTTACTACAACTTAGTCATCTTGTTTGAAAAGTATTCCTTTGTTTGAATTCAAAAAGTGTCAATGCCAATTTACATCCAGATACCAAGGGATTATAAAGGTCATAGAGAGTAGAGAATCCTCCACCGCAGACACAGGCTCTTCAGCCCAAACTGGTCCATACTGACCAAAGTGTCCATCCACGTTAACCCCATTTCCCTACTTGGCCTATATCTTTCTAAACCTTTCCTATCCATGTATTGGTCCAAATGCCTTTTAAATATTGTTAATGTATCCGCCTCAACCACTTCCACTGGCAGCTCATTCCATTTGCATACCACCCTCTGTGTAAAAATGTTGCCCCCAGGGTTCCCTTTTACTCTTTCCCCTCTAACCTTAAACTGATGCCCTCTAGACCTTGATTCCCCAACCCTGGGGAAAAGACTGAGTGCATTCACTCTATTCATGCTTTTCATAATCTTATACACTTCTATAGGATCCCCTTTCTGTCTTCTACACTCTGAAGAAAGAAGTCCCAGCTTGCCCAACCTCTCCCTAGAACTTAGTCCCTTAAGCCTTGGAAAAAATCCTTTCTTCTGTACTCTTTCCAGTTTAATAACATATTTCCTATAATAAAGTGACCAAAACTGAACACAATACACCAAGTGTGGCCTCACTAACATTGTGTGCAACTGCAACACAACTTCTCAACTTCTATACTCAATGCCCTGACTGATGAAGGCCAATATGCCAAGAGGCTTCTTCATTGCCCTATCTAACTTTGGTTCCACTTTCAGAGAACCATGCACCTGAACTCCAAGGTCACTCTGTTCCACTACATTCCTTAAGGCTGTCCCATTCACCATTAAATTCCTACCCTGATTTGACTTTCCAAAATGCAACACCTCACACTTATCTATACTAAATTCCATTAATATTATATATTTAATAAGGTCATACTTAATATTTTTGTTGAGAAGTTGAGGTGAGGGAACAAAATCCTATAGTTATTATCATGAAACAATTTGCATTTATATAGTAGCTTTCATGTCCTCAGACTACTGCAAATCCATTCAACTACCAATGGAATATCTTGAAAATGCAGAAGTCAATTGGTGCACAACAAAGTCCTCAAAAACTAATGAGACGTTGAATGCCTAGGCCATAATCTTTAGTTAGCTAAGTTGACTCAGGATAAATGGTGGCCAGGATCTATCCAAGCTTTTCCAGTACAGTTAAAATTAACAGTATTTTTAACAATACAATTTAGAATTAATTCAACTGACGCAATAACATTCTATGACCAAAGATATATATTTTTTGTAATGTTCATATCTGAGATGTGGACATCACTGACAAGACTAGCATTCATTGTAACTCCCAAATTGCCCTTGAAAGGTTTGGTGAGCTATCTTAAACCTCCATAGTCAATATGGCAAAGATACACCCATGTTATTTTAGTTATGGTGTTGGAGAAGCTTAAACCAATGGAAATGAAGGAAAAGTGATGAATTTATAAGTCAGGATAAGTTTGATTTGGAGGGGAGCTTGGAGGTGATGGTGTCTACATTGTCCTGTTCTGTTTATATGGTAAGATTGACATCTCTACCTTACCTCTGAAATCTGTGCTCTTTCCCAGAACTCAATCATTGAATCTGACAATCACATTTCTGCCCTTCCACTGTGCCAACATAAAAGCTGCTAAAGTCACAGATGGCATCTTATGTGACGATGACAAAACTTAACTCTCTTTCCTTCTCAAACTGTTTGACATGATTGACCACATTGCCCTCCACCAATGCTTTCCCACTTTTAGTCAGCTAGTTAGGAATGCACATGCATGGTTCAGTTCTAATCTGATTGTAGCCAGAGTTTCACTTGCAATGGTTCTTTTTCTCATTCTCACACCATTACCTCTAGTGGACCCAAGGATCATTCCTTTGTCCTCATTTTATTTCTCACCTGCATTCTGCCCTTCAGCAAAGTAATTAATAAAAATTGCAGGTACATTTTACTTAGGTGCTGGTGGTAGACACACTAAGTGTTATAAGTCCTGTCCTGATTTGCCTTTCCAAAATGCAGCACCTCACATCTATTTAAATTAAAGTCCATCTGCCACCCTTTAGCCCATTGGTCCATCTGATCAAGATCCTGCTGTACTCTGAGGTAACCTTCTTTGCTGTCCACTACACCTCCAATTTTGGTGCCATCTGCAAACTTACTAATTATACCTCTAAAGCTCACATCCAAGTCATTTATATATATAAATTATATATATATAAAACATATGATAAAAAGCAGGGGACCCAGCATGGATCCCTGTGCTGGTCACAGGCCTCCAGTCTGAAAAGCAGCATCACCCTTTGACTTCTACCTTGAGCCAGTTCTGTATTCAAATGGTTAGCTCTCCCTGTATTCCATGTGATCTAACCTTGCTAACCAGTCTACCATGAGGAATTTTGTTGAAAGCTTTACTGAAGCCCATACCGATCATATCCACCGCTCTGCCCTCATCAATCCTGTTTGTTACTTCTTCAAAAAAATTAATCAATCAAATTAGTGAAATACAATTTCCCACACATGGGAGTGTTGCTGAAGAGACCTTGGAGTGGAGGTTCATAGTTCCTTGAAAGTGGAGTCTCTAGTAGATAGGATAGTGAAGAAGGTCTTTAGTATGTTTTCCTTTATTGGTCAGAGCATTGAGTATAGGAGTTGGGAGGTCATGTTGCAGCTGTACAGGATATTGGTTCGGCCACTTTTGGAATATTGTACGCCATTCTGGTCTCTCTCCTATTGGAAGGATGTTGTGAAACTTGAAAGGGTTCAGAAAATGTTTACAAGGATGTGGCCAGGGTTGGAGGATTTGAGCTACAGGGAGAGGCTGAATAGGCTGGGGCTGTTTTCCCTGGAGCATTGGAGGCTGAGAGGGTGACCTTATTGAGGTTTATAACACCATAAGGGGAAAGAATAGCGTAAATAGACAAAGTCTTTTCCCTGGGTTGGGGGAGTCTGGAACTAGAGGGCATAAGTTTAGGATGAGAGGGGTAAGATTTAAAGGGACCTAAGGGACAACTTTTTTCATGCAGAGTGTGGTGCATGTATGGAATGAGCTGCCAGAGAAAGTGGTGGAGGTTGGTACAATTACAACATTTAAAAGGCATTTGGATGGGTATATGAATATGAAGGAATTAGAAGGATATGGACCAAATACTGACAAACAGGATTAGATTAATTTAGGATATCTGGTTGGCATGGATAAGTTGGACCAAAGGGTCTGTTTCTGTGCTGTACATCTCTATGACTCTGTGTCTACATTACCACTCTTCAGTGCTCCACTGTTTCTAAATTATGGCATTACCTTTTCAGAATTTTTACTGGGAAAATAGAAATTCCCTCCAATTAAACAGTAAAATAGAAACCATTTACTTTGGCCCCCACCATAAAACCCGTGCTCTATTGACAGACCTCATTGCCCTTCCTGGCAACAAGTTGAGGCTGAAACAGTTTGTGTGTGGCCTTAGCATCTTTTCAACTCTGAGATGACCTCATGTTCGGACCATCACTAAAACTGTTCCATGTGCAGGCTTTAAAGGCATCTGCCTTTAAACTGAAGGCAATTATATCAGAGGTCACATGACTGTGGCAAATCACAGTGTTAGTGTATTTCTCCAAATCTCCCCTTTACACAAAAAGAGAACTACGCATATTAAATCTTGCAGATTTACATGACATAGAAAGAAAATGATTACTCATGAACTAAAACTGTTCATTCCAGCTATCCCCATTTTTGATTGTCCCTGTACACCATTCTGTTCATGATCTTTGAAATTTGTAGGTCTTTTAGTGGAATACAAATGTGTTTTCATTGGCTACTTTTCTGGTATCTGTTCATCCCTGACATGATATTCCTTCCTTGCAAAATGCCTTCCCCTATGCCAAAATACCCTAGTTGCAAACATAACTGATTGTCCTTGTTGCATGAGAGTTGCTCCAAGTTGTATCTTGCTGGCAATGCAAGATGTCTTCATTACTTCAATAAAGTACCTCAGCATTGACATTGTCATCATTGCTTACTTAAGACAAGTGAATGCTGCTTCTTGTTCTGTGCCCCATTACAACTGCACTTCATTTGCAGTGAGCATGTAAAGAGGTTCACACTCTTGGTGACAAATTCGGCAGGAATTTTGCAAGGTAGTTCACAAATAAAATACATTATTGAACTGCTGTCATATCTCTTGGTTTCTGTATTTCTATTATAGTTTTAATCTTATCATGTTCACGCCAGATCGTTTTGTTGCCAGTACATGACACATAATTAAATTTGGTCACTTTTAATTCCATTTTCCTTTTGTTCATGCTGAGGGACCTTAATTGAGCTCAACCTCACAGTTTTGCTAGATTCTGATCAGGGTCTGCGATGGTTGATTTCATCATATTTCTACACACTCATATACAAGTAAATTGTCCATGATTGCTTCCAGGATCACTTGACTATCTCATAGTGTTTGTGTACTCTTCCAGAGCAGCACAAGAGCCAGACAGCATACGCAGACATTAATACATCCAAAACTGCATTCAGAATGTACTCAGAAAACTGCTGTTTTCAACCACTTTCACTTGCAAGTAACTATTTTCACATCAAGAGGAATGAAAAGCTTTGCCTTGGCAAGTTCCCAGCCATTGAAGAAGTTTTGCTGCATGAGATAATGAGATCTCTTCAAAGCATTTGTAATGGTCAGAAGGCATGAACAGAAGATCATGAGGTGGAATCCCATAGGGGCCTGAGCTATGAGCTATGGTGAGAAATGTGACACGATCATGTGAGAAGTCTAGCAAAACCAATTTCTACTTCGGCAGCAACTTAATGCATCTTCTAACTAAGTTCTTGCCTTTGAGACAAGATTCTCACTAGGTAATGGTGAGTTGTATTTTCAGGGGCTGGTTGCTTCCTAATGATCTTAGTAATTGCACATCTTACTTCAATGATATGGAGCTTCCTATCCTACCACCTGCTAAAACACTAATTAGACAGCAACAATTCTCAACATTAAAGGCAGACCTGGCGACTATGGCTCAACACATAAAAGGTCATGAAAGAGTAATGGCAGGTAAAATAAAGGAAAATCCTAAGTTATTTTATAAGTACTTTCAGGATAAAATGACAACTAAGGAAAGAGTAGGACCCATTAAAAATCACAGTGGTGATTTGTGCATGGAGCCAGAACACATATGTTGGGTTCAAAATACATACTTTGTGTCGATGTTCAATAGATATAGTAATGATTTGGGTATAGAATCTTCTTTTAATTTTATTTATTATTGTCACATGTACCTAGAAACAGCAAAGAATTTTGTTTTATGTGCAGTACAGGCAGATAACACCATACAAAGTGCATAAGGATAATAGAACACAACAAGGAAGGTTAAAAGTTACACATTGCAAACCTTCTTAGTTTTAAGTAGAAAATTAAAAAATGAAGTTGAAAGTTCAAACACTACAGTTTTTGTTAAATGCTTAACCATGGTGGGACCATACTTCGAGGAATCGCCTTGTGACCAGAAGTCCATGATGAGGTATTGCCAGGCGGTGAGACTGCCACGTACTGCCGAATGACCACCACACTGGGCCACTGAGAGACTGCAATGTCAGGCTGAGAGTCCGCCATGTCAAGTTGAAGGTCCACTTCACCATGCCAGGAGGCTGCCTCACCATGTCTGCACTGAGTCTGAGGCAGGAGTTGGGGGCTGGGCGCAGAAAGAAGAGGGAACAAGAAAAATAAAACTCAAAAAAGAAGAAAAATGAGAGGGGAAAAAGGAAATGGATGGACCGGATGAGTATGTCTGAAGAATCTTACTCCAACATTCTCTTGGCTCAGTTCTGAGTGGTCTTGCAGGCTTAAAAGTAGCTAGCTCTCCAGAGCCATATCAACTGTATCACAGGCTGTTGAGTGAGGTAAGGGAAATAAATAACAGGACGCTGGCAAAAGTCTTCAATTCCTCTCTGGCCACAGGAGATGGACCAAAGGACAGGAGGACAGCCAATGTAATGTCATTATTTAATAAGGGAGCAAGGTATAAACCAGGAAATTACAGGCCAGTTAGTCAACTTGGACTTCATTATGGCTTTTGATAAGACTGATAGGAATGTAAGAACCCAAGGAATTGGAGAAAATTTGGCTAATTGGATCCAAATTGGTTGAGTGGTAGAAAGCAGAGGATAATGGCAGAAAGGCATTTTTGTGACTGGAAGCCTCTATCCAGGCTGTGTGGGGGCTGTGTTCAATGTTGGGGGCTATTGCTGCTTGTGGTATATACAAATGATTTAAACTTGAATGTAGTAGGTTTGATCAGTATGTTCACTACATTATAGGAGGTTCAGAGGGGATGGAAGGAAAATGTTTTCTCCCAGATGGTAGTGGGAATTTGAAACTCATTGCCGTAAGGGTGATAGAGGCAGAAATCTTTATAACATTTAAGCATTATTTAGATTTACACTTGCAATGCCAAGGTATGTGCAGCCAAGTGCAGGAAAGTGAGTTTTGAAAAATTAGGTAGTGATTTTTTTTTAATCAGTGCAGTCGGTGGGCCGCAGGACCTTTTTTATGCTGTAAACCTCTTTATTGACCATCAGAACTGAATATCCACCATCAGAAAACTGTCAATTGCCTTAGTTTGATCCTCAAGGTCACCCCTCAGCCTCTGATACTTCAGGGAAAATAGCCCCAGCCTATACAGCCTCTCCCTTTAGCTCAAATCCTCCGATCTTAGCAATATTCAGTAATTTAATTTACATTAATAAATTTCCTGAAGAAGGGCCTGTGCCCGAAACGTCGAATCTCCTGTTCCCTGGATGCTGCCTGACCTGCTGTGCTGTTCCAGCAATAAAGTTTCAACTTTGATCTCCAGCATCTGCAGACCTCACTTTCTCCTCATAACTACACAACATTTATTTATGAGAAATACCTGGTTTCTCACTATTCATTATATCTGTTTCAGAATCTGCAAATTTGTAGTCCATGCAAAGCAATTTTTCACTGCGTACCCAAATGGATTGTTTCATATGCTGTACAATATTATTTTTCTTTCTTTACCAATAACCTTCCTGGTATCTCTGTTTTTTAACTCCCACTTTCTTATAGTAAACCATATCTCCTAGGTTGAAATTTGATTCTGATGACCTTATCTTATAATTTAAGGTTCACTAAATTCTTTCTTGAGTTTTGGTTTTAGAGAATGCCTTTCTGCCTGCATGCAGTGCATTCAGTACAGTGCTCTGAAAACATAAAAATAACTGTAGCTTCTTCCAAAGCTGGAATGTGATCAACTTATTACTGATAGAACTGTAGGATTCCTACCAAAATTAATTGATATAGACTGTATCCTCCCACAATTTCAACAAATTCTTAGCATGTACAGCCTGTGTATTACAGCTGATAAATTACAGTTTCGCTGAACTGCCAAAACATTTTGCCAGTAGTCCAAGTCTGGTCCCTATCCACTTTTCCATTGTTGTTTTAAAAATTATTTCCTTATATTTACAACGTTATTGTTGGTATCTGACAAAATCCAATAGCCAAATCTACAAAATGCACACTGAAAATGGTTTTCCCTTTATTCCATATCTTTAAATCCATGATCGTTACCTCATTGAAATTTCTCACTAAAGGCAGACTTGCTATAATCTGTGATGTTGTCCTTTGAACATACCACACTCCCCATTCCTAATTTTGAAATCTGTTATTAAAAATATTAATCTTTCAGAAGTTGGATGAGTAAAATGTCTTTGCAATTTTAATGCAATTGACATTTCTGGCCTTTTAAATTTCTAACCTTTGATCTCAATAAAATCTCTTTAATTCCTTTAGTGGATAGGCAATGTTCCATTAAAGGAATACCATAGTGTCACAGTTATATAAATTGCAAATACACAAGTTTTCCAAATGAAATAGTTTTGTCATTTTCCATTTCCATTTTAATCTGTGCTTTCTTCTTCAATGGTCTGCTTAAGAACAAGAATATTTCACTGGATTTCATCTGTGCCAAGAAAATGATTGATTCTGGCTATTGTACAAGGTATACCACTGTTTTCAAAGATTTTAGCATGTTTCCATTCCCAATTCTGAAACTGCTGGAAACTTTGAATTCCTTTACTTTGTTCAAATCCTTTTTACTCAGAAAATCAAGGTAGCATTTTAGTCTGTTTATTCCCCAAACAGTAGATGTGAATTTTTGCACTATTCAAAGATTCTGCGACCAATACGTTCATCTCTGGGACAAGATATCTTGTGATTAATATAATGCCCTCTCAATTTTCTTCCTTCAAATCCTTCATTTTATTTTTGATTTGGGACAATTCGTATTATAATGATACTTTGAATCACACTTGAAACATCAAATGACTACAAAATTAGCCTTTCTGGGCTACATGGCTTATTGTAAATCCTAAATTCTCTTAGGTTCTCAAAATTATCAATCGCATTTCTGTCCTCATTTCTATGAGTTATCATTCTAATGTCATACTTTTGTCTATGATTTATATCTAGACTTTTTTTGGCAATTTCTTAACATTTTGTCCTGCATTTTCTGTTAGAGGACCATTTGCTCCTTTGTTCCATGAATGCTGCTAGGAAAGATTGCTTTCTAAGAATTATTTATTATTCTGAGATTTGTTCTAGTAAAGCACACTTATCTGTAAATATAACTCCTGTCAAAGCTAGAAGTGTGCTAATACCTGATACTTTGGTGCAGTCCAGTAACAAACATCAACAATGAGGAATTTCTAACTTACGCTTCTGTAATCTTGCACAACCTGCTGAATTCAATTGTATACTCATCCAATGCATTGTCCTCAGTCTTTCTAAATTTGTGAAAATCTGACCATGCCTCAGAAGCCAGTTATTAGATTCCCTTTTTGATAGATTTTAACCATGATAGTTAACAAATCTGTCAAAGCCTTCATTTGGGTTCAAATCATCAAGATCCGATTCCGAAAAATAAACTTAGTTTCTGACCTTATTTTGGTATAGTAATAAAAATGCTGAGGTAATACATTGCTTTCCATTTGTTAATGAAGTCCTAGGTCCATTTTGTGAGTGAATTCTTCCGCAGGTGATAAGGGTCAGTTTCAGAATGCAGAGGTGGGAAATCATACCCAACATTCTACATTTTGATGCAACCATCCTCTGATACTAGTTGTTATGTCTCGAAAGATTAATATATTTAAGCAGAATTAAATTAAACACCTTTCTGTGACCTTTATATCATGATGTGGAGGTGCCAGTGTTGGACAGGGTGGACAAAGTTAAAACAATTACACAACATCAGGTTATTGTCCAACAAGTTTATTTGGAAGAACTAGCTTTCAGAGCGCTGCTCCTTCAACAGGTAGTTAATTACCTAATGAAGGAGCAGTACTCCGAAAGCTCATATTTCCAAATAAATCTGTTGGACTATAACCTGGTGTTGTATGATTTTTGCCTTTATATCAGTTAGCCTCCCTCCATAAAACTCTCATCACACTGATTACTAGATTCCCATATTTATAAAACCAATTTTTAACCAATTATTTCTTAATCAATATATCCATCTGCAATTCTCTCTTTCCATTAAGTCTCGGGCATTCATAGAGTCTTAAAGATGTACAGCATGGAAACAGAGCTTTCGGTCCAACTTGTCCTTGCCGAGCAGATATCCTAAATTAATTTAGTCCCATTTGACAGCATTTGACCCTTATCCATTTAACCCCTTCCTATTCATAAACCCATCCAGATGCCTTTTAAATGTTGTAATTGTACCAGCCTTCACCACTTCCTCTGGCAGCTCGTTCTATACATGCACTACATGCTGGATGAAAAATTGCCCCTTAGGTCCCTTTTAAATCTTTCTCATCTCACGTTAAATGTACACTCTCTACTTTTGGACTTCCAGACCTTGGAGAAAAGACCCTTTCCATGCCCCTCATGATTTGATAAACCTTTATAAGGTCACCCCTCAGCCTCTGATACTTCAGGGAAAATAGCCCCAGCCTATACAGCCTCTCCCTTTAGCTCAAATCCTCCGATCTTAGCAATATTCAGTAGTTTAATTTACATTAATAAATTTCCAAACTGCAGACTTTCTGTGATTTAGTTGGCAAGACAGCCACTTGATCAAGTATGACTCCAAAGCACTGGTCACATATTCCAGCTGAAAACTTTGTTGTGTGAAAAATTAATTTTTGCATTTTGAACATTACAATAGACTTGAATACTTCAAACTGTTTAATTGATGAAAGGACTTTGCACAATCCAGTACTGAGCTGGAAAAATAAAAATACATCTTTGTTGAGAAACCAAGCAGAAGCTGAACTATCAAAAATGAAAAAAAAAATCAACAGCCCTATTTTCTCACTTCAGACCATATTAGACAATGATAAATTGGGGCTACTTGAAAATAAACGGAGACACCAAGCTGGTTCGCACACGTAGTTTCTGATTCTATTGCACATTGCGCACATTCATTACGTGGGAACATGTATCCCTGTTAAAGATTTTTGAAATATTGTTTTCTATGGCATACTATTGTGTCCCTACCTCTTGGCCAGGATTCTGGGTTCATGTTCCACCTGCTCCAAATATGTGGCATCACCTTTTGAACGAGTTGATTAAAAAATCCACAACAATCAAAAGCAAATGAAGCATTTCTGTATGAATTTGGTCACTGGCTTGATTCTACTGGACTCTTTTAAAAAATCACATTCGCAATCAAATGTAGTAACTATCTTGTGGAAATGTCTTGATCTTCTTTAAGGTTTTGATGTGGAGTCAGGCTCTGGATGTTTAGATTTGATACAGTAATTCCAGAGATCCTGTTTCTTTCAGGCATCTCCCCAATTCATATTTATGCCTTAGTGGTTCGATATCTCAGAAAATTTATCGATCGCCTGAGTTTTCAATGTATGTTCTTGCTTAATGATCGTTTCAAAATTAGCTTTCATGTTGTTCAAGTCTTCCTCCCTTTCTTGGTTCAATACCAGTTGCAAACTTTTATTTTCCTTTTCACAAATGTCTGCATAGACTCTTTGGAATTAATGATTCAGTTGTGACCATGATTGAAAAGGGTATTTTGCAGCTTATTTTGGCACTTTTGGCAGACATTGTATTACTTACTACTGATTCTAGATCACCAGTCAAGAATCCTCTTGGTATTGCTATTATGCTGACAATTCCTATGTGTCAGATATGGAGATCTGGCAGAAATCAGGTGCTATCACTCTGTGACCCCACTTGATGCAGACCTGCTCACATGACAGCTCATTGTAATGATTATGGAATGATTCCTGGTCCTTATCGACACACTGGTCAAATTCTGTTCTACCAGTCAATGTATGTTCATAATTACTTTTCAACACTCTTCCAACTGCAATGCCACTAACTGGGATTGAAAAGTCATCATCTGCTATCCCTGTTGTGAAGATTGCACCATCATAGCCTACACCTGAATCCTCATGTGG
Organism: Chiloscyllium plagiosum; assembly: GCF_037043375.1. NCBI lineage: Eukaryota > Metazoa > Chordata > Chondrichthyes > Orectolobiformes > Hemiscylliidae > Chiloscyllium > Chiloscyllium plagiosum. The sequence continues at coordinate 71,635,780 of NW_028270140.1, forward strand.
CAAAACGATAGTTGGTCAGCAATAATATTCCTTTTTGAGCTATAATATTCAATGTTTATTGACATACTGCCAGAAAAATGCCACCCAGCACTAAATCTTTGATGTTGCCATCATCAGGTTTGCAGACCTTGCTGGATATTACCAGATATTAAACAGGTCTGTTTCAAACATAAAGTTTCCACCCAGCAAAAAATCATGAAACTTTTTGATTCTGAAAATGCTTCCAAACTCATCCTCCTTTCTACATGTTACAAGCATATAGTTAAAAATCACACAACACCAGGTTATAGTCCAACAGGTTTATTTGGAAGTACAAGCTTTCGGAGCACTGCTCCTTCCTCAGGTAGCTCGTGGGGCAGGGTCATAGGACACAGAATTTCCAGGAAAAGATCAAACTGTCAGACAACTGATGTGATGTATTGAACAAACCTAAATTGCGGTTACGTGTTTAATCACTTAGATTGGGTTGCAGGTTTCGATTCATTAATGTGTAAATTCCAGAACTTCTTCCAATTCACATTCCCGAGATAACTTGACATGTCAGCTCAGCCAATGCATTAAAAGCTGTGAGGTTGGCGACTGTCTGTATTCCAACCATAAAATGAAACCCTCTTTCCCACACCATTCTTTTAGCCACATTTTACTCCCCTTGTTCTCATGTCCCTATGCCAATTATCTAAGACATGACTTATCACTCCATATTTTGAAGTGTCACAGGCAACTTTAAGGTCACAATTTATGTTGGAGTGAATGAGTAGTGCATCACTTGTCAAGCTTCTCATATATGTGTCATAAGTGTCTTCTTCCACTTCAGACCTGTCCCATTTCATATTATTCTTTAACAGTTCATGTAATGGAGCTAACACTACTGCAAGCAGAATTCACAATTAATATTGAGCAACGCATAAAATGGTTCTAAACTCAGATATATCTTTTGACTTTGGAGCAGTGACTACAGTCTCTATTTTCTCTTTCACTTTTCGTAGCCCCTTTTCATTGATTTTGGGCCAAGATAAATTATCTTCACTTGCATAAAAGCATAATTGCTCCATTTTTGCATTGTAATAATTGAGCATTGATATCACTTCATTGAATACTTGAAGATTTGCTCCTATTGTGATCATCATTTCATCCCGATTGCACAATGATGCAGCATGCCTTGCAAATCTTATCTATTATTGCTTGGAAGAACTGCTTCATAATGCACATGTGATTATTATGAGTTACTGCTGACTCTCTTGATCTATATTGAACTGTGCATGATGTGACATAAATGTAACTTTGTGAATGTCTTGAAACTCACAGAATCCACAAATAAATCACATTAGGTCAATAATAAATACACTTCATCATCCACTGACTAGTTAATTGTGACTTTGTAGATCCCACATAGTCTAATAGTTTTGTTTGACTTGATCACTACTTGATGGACTGAGTTTGCACAATCACTACAGTCAATTTTCATTTGTGTACCATTATTCTCCAACTTCTTTAGATTCTCTTCAGCCTGGTTCTGACAAATTAAGCACTGGCTCCGTCTTGCAATATACCTTTTTATATCAGAAGTGATTGGTTTGTATACTTTCATACCAATTATGTTTTCATGGCTGTCGTACTATGCATGTTTCAGAATGTGCAGAAGTTGTAATGAGCGATAACTTCATGCTACAATGTACTCCTTAACTAGTTTGCTATTGTTCTGGTTTCTTATTCCAGATCTGTAGGTATTTACTATCTCTAGTGGGAGAAAGTGAGAACTGCAGATAATGGAAATCAGAGTCAAAACATGTGGTGCTGGAAAAGCACAGCCGGTCAGGCAGCATCCGAGGAACAGGAGAATCGATGTTTCGAGCATAAGCCCTTCACCAGGACATTCCTGATGAAGGGCTTATGCCTGAAACATCGACATTCTTGCTCCTCGAATGCTGCCTGACCTGCTGTGCTTTTTCAGTGCCACTCTTTTTGACTGTCCCTAGTGGCTTAGATTGGGTTCTGCCAGGGCCACTCAGCACCTCACCTCATTACAGCCTTGGTCCAAACAAACAGACCGAACTGAAGAGAGGAAGTGCTGATGACTGTTCTTGACATCAAGGCTATATTTGGCTGAATTTTCTTTGAGGCGCTCAAGCAAAACTCGAGTGAAAGGGAATCCAGAAGAAAGTCTTCTGCTGACTGGAATCATGTCTAGCACAAAGGAAGATGGTTGTGGTTGTTGATGATCAGTCATTTCAACTTCAGGACATCATTGCAAAGGTTCCTCAGGGTTGTGGCCTGGGCACAACCATTTTTCTGCATCTTCAATGTCACCATTGTAATGTCAGAAGTGAGATGTTTGCTGATGATTGTATAATGTTCAGCATCATTTGTGACTCCTCAGACACTAGAGAGTGCTTGGCCAAATGCCAAACTTCTCATCAGGCACTTGACAAGGTCCAATATGGCAGGCTGGACAGAAAAGTGGAAGCCCTTTGTGTACATGAGGATGAGTAGGTTTGCATTCACAATTGACTCAGTGACTGGAAGCAAATGGTCAATGGATGTTTCTGTAAATGGAAAGGGGTTTCCAGCAGCATCCTACAGAACTCAGTGTTGGATCCCTTGTGGCTAAAGTGGATTTAAATGTAAAACGGTTTATTAGGAAATTTGCAATAGCCACAAAATTGGCCTTTCAGTCAATCCTGAAGGTAGAGCCATAGAGATGTACAGCATGGAAACAGACTCTTCGGGCCAACTCGTCCATGCCCAACCAGATATCCTAAATTAATTTAGTCCTGTTTGCCAGCATTTGATCCAGATCACTCTTAGCCCTTCTTATTCATGTACCCATCATGATGCCTTTTAAATGTTGTAATTGCATCAGCCTCCACCACTTCTTCTGGAAGTTCACTCCATACACGCACCATCCTCAATGTGAAAAAGTTACTTGTTAGGTCCCTTTTAAATCTTTTGCCTTTCAACTTTAACCTATGCCCTCTAGTTTTGGACTCCCCTACTCTGGGAAAAGACCCATCCATGCCCCTCATGATTTTATAAACCTCCAAAAGGTCAACCTTCAGCCTCTGACATTCCATGTAAAATAGCCTCAGCTTATTCAGCCTCTCCTTATTGCTCAAACACCCCAATCCAGGCAACATCCTTATAAATTTTTTCTAATCCTTTCAAGTTTCACAACATCTTTCCTATAGCCAGGACACCAGGATTTAATGCAGTATACCAAAAGTGGTCTAACCAAAGTTCTGTACATTTGCAAATGACTTCCCAACTCCCGTACTGAACGCACTGACCAATAAAGGCAAGCATAACAGATGCCTTCTTCACTATCTTGTCCGCCTGTGACTCGACACCCAATGGACTATGAACGCGAACTCCAAAGTCTCTTTGTTCAACATCAGACTGGAGACCTACGAGTAGTGGTGTGTTACAAGGTTTGGAGCTGGGTCCACTGCTTTTTGTCATTTATGTCAATGACTTGGATATGAATATAGGAGGTATGGTTAGATTATTAAAAAGTGATAGCTGTGGTCTCCAGTTTGATATCAATGATTTGTTTGAATGGACAGAAAATTGGCAATTGGAATTTAATCCAAAGAAATGTAAGGTAATACGTGGGGGATATAGAAACAAAACAAAGGAATGCACAATAAATGAGCCGATACTGAGAGGGGTAGGAGATATATTAGACCTTAAAATGCATGTCCACAGGTCCCTGAAGGTGGCAGGACTGGTAGATAAGGTGGTAAACAAAGAATATGGAATGCTTTATTTAAAGCTTTGTGAGTGAGGTATAGAATAGAAAAGCAGGGATGTGATGCTGTGACTACATAAAATGCTGATTAGGCTACACCTTGAAATTTGAGTGCATTTCTGGTGACCTCTTTACAAGAATGACATAATCGTTCTGGGGAGAGTACAGGGGAGAGTCACAAAAATGTTGCCAGGGTTTGAAAATTACAGTGACATGGAAAACCCTGCGTAGCCTAAGCTTGTTCAGCTTAGAAGAGACGAGGCTGTCGGGTAGATTAGATTAGATTACTTACAGTTTGGAAACAGGCCCTTCAGCCCAACAAGTCCACACCGACCCGCCGAAACACAACCCACCCAGACCCATTCCCTACATTTACCCCTGCACCTAACACTATGGGCAATTTAGCGTGGCCAATTCACCTAACCTGCACATTTTTTTGGACTGTGGGAGGAAACCGGAGCACCTGGAGGAAGCCCACGCAGACACAGGGAGAATGTGCAAACTCCACACAGTCACCTGAGGTGGGAATTGTACCCGGGTCTCTGGCATTGTGAGGCAGCAGTGCTAACAGCTGTGTCATCATGCCGCTGTGGTTCATTTGGGGTGTACAAACTTATGAGGAGCCTAGATAGACAGGAATGGCCCACTTCCTTAGCAGAACGACCAGTTACTAGGTGGCACAGATTTACAGTGATTGGTAGAAGTGGTAGAGGGCACATGAAGAAAGGTTACTTCACCCAGAGGGTTTTGGGTGGGTGTCCGCAATTCTCTGCTCTGCTGGTTGAAACTAATTAAAACAAATGTAAAATGTACCTGTATTTGTTCCTGAAGTGTTTTAATCTATTAAGTTATGAACCAGGTGCTGAAAGGTGAGATTAGAATGAATGGTTAGAGTTTTCTTCAACGAGTGCAGTTCTCATGGGCCTTTTTTGCTGTTGTAAGTTTTTCAATCATTATATTTCCATTGCCGCGTTGCCCGCTATCAACATCTTGGGGGGTTATCATTGAGCAAAAACTTAGCTGGAGCCACCAAATAAACTCTGTGCCTACAAGAGCAGTTCAGAAGCTGGGAAGCCTGTGAGGATAATCCCACCTTTCAAAACCTGTCTAATAGCTACAAGGCTCAAGTCAGGATTACAATGGAATACTCTCCTTTATCCATAGCTCCAACAACACTCTAGATGTTTGACACCACCCAGGACAATATAATCTATAACTTATTGATCATTTTAAACATTAATTCATTTCACCACCAATGCACAGTGACTGCAGTATATACTGTCCACAAGATGAACAGCAACACTATAATAGCTCTCCAAAACTTTGTAGGCAGTATGCTCCAAACCCATGACCAATGCCATCTAGAAGCGCAAAGGCAATAAATACAGGGAACAATGCCAAAAGCTCCCCTCCAAGCCACACATCATCCTGACTTGGAAATATCACAATTCCTTCAATGTCATTGGGTTATAATCCTGGAACTGTCTCCCTAACAGCACATGGACTGCAGCGATTAAGAAGATAGCTCACCATAACCTTCTCATAGGCAACTAGGCATGGATAATAATAATTAGCCTCGCCCACATCCTCTGAGTGAATTATAAGTAACCTCCATCATATGAGCAGGGAACAGATGATCTTTGTTCTTTCTCCATTTTCTGCTAAAATGTTTGAACTTTGAATCAATCTCCTAGCACAATCATGTATTAGGAGGCAATTTGCAAAGAAAGACAGGCACCAAGATCATGTGTTTAATGACCTCTTTGTGTTTTAGAACATTTTAATACATTCCATTCTTTGACATGAAAATTTCACTCAAAGATCAGCCAAGGGCTGGATGTGGAAGAAATCCCATACCTGGTTCGATAGGTGTAAAGGTCCTTTTTTAAATTTGTTTTTGGGATATCAGCATACCTGTCATCTCTGTGGTGATCAATTATCCCTCAAAACATCAGTGGTGTCAGGGAGGCAATCTAGCTTTGGGCATTCTAAACTTGCCCGGTGTTTCAGTTGGCAGGATATACAGGCAGCCGAATGGCAGAATCAGAATCCACCATTCGTCACTGACTGACATCATAAGGGACCATGATGTGCACAGGGGAAGCATGTCTATCTTCCACTTGCAAGGTTGCTCTTTGGCAGATCTTCTGTCCTGTCTGACATGGACAATGTCCTTTGAATTGACTGCTCCTGCTAACCATATGAATCTGTTAGAGTGAGTGGCTGAAGTCCTAATATGGCATGTTTACTCACTTATATTAGAATGTGAATTCAAAAAAACGTTGGACCTTCTTAGTTTAACTGTACAATCCCAGGATAGAATGGACATGAATCTTCATGAATCATGGAGCCTGTTTTCTGAGATGTTGGGGATTACTCTGTTGTCATAAACTGGCTCACACATGGTCCCATGGTCAGACATAGCTTCTACTCTCAACTTCTAATTGTATGGAATATCAGTTTAATAATGGAGTACATGAGATCCTGATAAATGTTCTCTGACTTAAAGAGATAACTGAAATCTGACCTATTCGCTTACCTTTTCTCCCCAGAAATATAAATATAAACTGATCTAACATTCGGAATGAACATGCCATTCATTGTAGCAAACACCTTGTGTCAATCAATCAGCCACGGCTGTTTTCTTTATACATTTTAGCTTGAGACTTACCGTGACTTCTCAAAATTGTTGGTTCAAGTATCAGATAAATGAGCACGGCCACTTCTTTGCTAACTCATTTTAACTTTTTCCTTTGTTGAAAAGAAGCACAGGGGAACCTTTAATCAATATGCACATATTTAATGAAGCTTTGCACTCTGCAGCGAGATGTTAGATTGTTGCTCGTTCTCTGGAGTTTCTCTGACAATGTGTTATCAGGTCATGTTTGCGCTGACAGTAGCAACTCAAGCAAGAAACATTAAGTCACATGATTTTTCAAGATGGAATAAATCAAGCGTACAGTATAACCTCAGGAAACTAATTTCCACTTTCAAATGGAGTGGTTATCTTTGTGTCAGATGAGGCATTTCAGTGCTTGTGCACTTCCTACAGGTTCATTGCTATAACATGAATTTTAATGCATGAACTTGATTGTTATATAAGGCTTAAGATGAATCCATGATTTACTAAGCCCAAGTATAATTTCACTGTAATAACAGTTTTTCACTCTGACTGTAAGTTTCAATTAAACATGGCATTACGTATGGCCCACAATTTGCTGGAGTAGGACATTTTGCAGTGGCCCTGTTAGTTAAACTTGTTAGTGTACTCTTCAGTTCAAAATTGTTTTGTTCAAGGTTATTGAAATGGCTGCTGTTACTAGCATGGCTAGAATGAGCAACAGCACATTTGGAACCTTGATGATCTTTAAAAACCAGTCTGTCTCATTAAGCAATGAAATTACAGTTTGAGAAATTAAAAAAAGGAAAGGCAGCGAAGAAGGTAAACTTAGAGTGGGTCAGTGAAATATTCAATCAGGTACAGAAAGAGAAATGAAAGGATTATTGCTGAAAAAGAGACCTTTTGTTGAAGCTATAGACTTGTACTCATCAGGACAATTGCAAGGATATCAATTTAAAAGGATAAGCAAATTTTGCAATATGAGAGAAGATGTTGATTGGTTGGCAAGTGGACTCTGATTGGTAGAGATGTTGCTATGGAGCAATCACTCAGCAGTACTGATTGGCAGGCCTTCTCACTGCTCCGAATATTGCATTATGTGGCTCAGTATTGAATTTGGTTTAATTGCTTCCATGAAGTACTTTGGGATGTTTTACCATATAAAAGCTGCTCAGTAGTACAAGTTGCTGATCTATGTATGCACATGCAAAGGTTTGATGAGGGACAAGCAGACATTGCAACAAGACTAGTTTGTTTACCGTTCATTGTGTCCATCACTTAGAGGAACATAAGATCATACAAAAAAGAAACAGGACAAGGTCCAATGGCTCCTCGAGCCTGTCTACCATTTAACACAATTCCAGGAACTAACCAAGTGAAGATTTGTTGTACTGCCTTGAATGCTAATATATCCTTCCTCAGATGGAAAGACCAAACTGTATATGGTGCTTCAGGTCTGGTCAAACCAAAGGCCGAATTGTATCAAACCATTTCATAGAATGAATAAAAATTCTGTAAACTTGTATGCCATGCCTACAAATTTTATATCTCTCCAGCTAAAATTATTGTTACATTGATTGATGGCTCCTTTTAATGCATGAAAGAGCTTATTTCATTCCTATATACTTTATTATCACCATAGAAGTGATTAGCTTTTCATAATTTTGAGCAAATGTCTAATCAAGTAGCTGTGAAATCTATTCTGGCTGAATGCTAGCTGCAACAACTGCTTTATTTCCCAGAGTCCACCATGCTGCTGATGCAATTTATTTCTGCTATCTCAGTTCTTTATCGTTGTGGGTCTATCATGTGTGGAATGGATTGTTTTTATTTGCATGTAACAGGCACATCGCCAGAAACAGTTGGTCCATGAGGAGCGTTTTTCATGCCTGCATGAAGCCATCCTTGCTTGATCACACCAACCCTGTACAATTTTCAGTTGGCAAATGAGTCTCAGTTCCAGTCAATCGAAAGTCATCATGCTTTTACTCTTCAATGATTCTCTCTATGATTATAAAATCTATGAATCACATTAATCGCCTACTTTACTCATGCATTGTAAAGTGCCTGTTAAGTTCATTAAGTTATTATAATGACATAGTCATGCAAGTGGGTTGTGATAAAGATTTACTTATACAACCGACCTGCTGCTTGATACATTATCCTTTGCCTCTGGTTTCATACCAATAAATAGATTCTGAAAACAGAAGTATGAATCTTGTTGTATGGGTGAAGAATGGATGCAAGTGATGTGCTGGTATTAAAGTGAATATTTGAAATACTCACAGAATAAGTATAATGCTTCAATAAAGAAAATTTTTAAAGGGACAATCCACCATCTGTGGTTAACAGAAGGAGTTAAGAAAAATACTGAGTTTAAAGAAAAAGTGTATAGCTGTGAAATGATGAGTGGCAAATTACAAAGCATGGCAAAGAATGATTAAACATTAATCAGGAGGAAGACATTGGAGTAGGGTGGAACCTAGCTAGAAAATTAAAGATTGATAATAAATTTGAATATTTTCTCAAAAAAAGAAAAAGAAGAGGTAAAGTGAGTCTTTGTCCTCTAGAGAGAACGAATGTGGAGTTAAGATGTGGAGGTGCTGGACTGGGTAGAACAAGGTCAAAAATCACATGACACCAGGTTATAGTCCAACAGGTTTATTTGAAAACACTGGTTTTTGGGGAACTGCTCCTTCATCACCATGCCGTTGACCTGAAGCATAACATTCTCACTTTTATGTTCATGAGGATAACATCCCATTAGCCTTCCTGATGCATACTGTACCACTGTGCCACAACACTTCTTTATGCCTGAATATTATTTTGTTGTGATTCATGCACTAGAACACCTTGTTCCCTCTGCACCTCAAAATTCAGAAGTTCTCCATTTAAGTAATACTCTACTTGCTTATTTTTCCTGGCAAAATGACAACTTAATGTTTTCTTACATTATACTTCATCTGCCAGGTTTTGCCCACTTTTTTAAGCTATCTGTGTCTGCCTGCAATTTCCTCGTATCCTCATATAAACATACTTCTCCAACTATCTTTGTGTCATCTGTGAATTTAGCTACCATAACTTTGCTCCCCTCAAGTAAGTTGTTGCATGGCGCCTGCAGGGCTTTACTCATCATATTCTGCTAATCAAACAAAGAACCATTGATGCACACTTTCTGTTATCCTAACAACTGCAAAACTTCTCTCTGTGTTAGTATGTTACCCCCATACAATGAGCTTTAATTTTACACAATAACAATTGATGTGGCATCTTATGAAATGCCTTCTGGAAATCGAAGTATTGTATATATGTATGCTACCTTTTAACCACAGCATGTTAATCTTTCAAAGAACTCCAATAGCTTGGTTAAACATGATTTGCTTCTCATAAGATCATTGAGGTAAAAACAATGACTGCAGATGCTGGAAACCAAATTCTGGATTAGTGGTTCTGGAAAGAGCACAGCAGTTCAGGCAGAATCCAAGGAGTAGCGAAATTGACGTTTCGGGCAAAAGTCCTTCATCAGAAATAAAGGCAGAGAGCCTGAAGCGTGGAGAGATAAGCTAGAGGAGGGTGGGGGTGGGGAGAAAGTAGCATAGAGTACAATAGGTGAGTGGGGGAGGGGATGAAGGTGATAGGTCAGGGAGGAGAGGGTGGAGTGGATAGGTGGAAAAGGAGATAGGCAGGTAGGACAAGTCCGGAAAAGTCATGGGGACAGTGCTGAGCTGGAAGTTTGGAACTAAGGTGAGGTGGGGGAAGGGGAAATGAGGAAGCTGTTGAAGTCCACATTGATGCCCTGGGGTTGAAGTGTTCCGAGGCGGAAGATGAGGCGTTCTTCCACCAGACGTCTGGTGGTGAGGGAGCAGCGGTGAAGGAGGCCCAGGACCTCCATGTCCTCAGCAGAGTGGGAGGAGGAGTTGAAATGTTGGGCCACGGGGCAGTGTGGTTGATTGGTGTGGGTGTCCCGGAGATGTTCCCTAAAGCACTCTTCTAGGAGGCGCCCAGTCTCCCCAATGTAGAGGAGACTGCATCGGGAGCAACGGATACAATAAATGATATTAGTAGATGTGCAGGTAAAACTTTGATGGATGTGGAAGGCTCCTTTAGGGCCTTGGATAGAGGTTAGGGAGGAGGTGTGGGCGCAGGTTTTACAGTTCCTGCAGTGGCAGAGGAAGATGCCAGGAGGGGAGTGTGCGTTGTAGGGAGGCGTGGACCTGACCAGGTAGTCACGGAGGGAACGGTCTTTGTGGAAGGCGGAAAGGGGTGGGGAGGGAAATATATCCCTGGAGGTGGGGTCTTTTTGGAGGTGGTGGAAACATCGGCGGATGATTTGGTTTTTGCGAAAGTTGGTAGGGTGGAAGGTGAGCACCAGGGGCATTCTGTCCTTGTTATGGTTGGAGGGGTGGGATCTGAGGGCGGATGTGCGGGATGTGGACGAGATGCGTTGGAGGGCATCTTTAACCACGTGGGAAGGGAAATTGCTGTCTCTAAAGAAGGAGGCCATCTGGTGTGTTCTGTGATGGAATTGGTCCTCCTGGCATAGGCGGAGGAATTGGGAATACGGGATGGCATTTTTGCAAGAGGTAGGGTGGGAAGAGGTGTAATCCAGGTAGCTGTGGGAGTAGGTGGGTTTGTAAAAAATGTCAGTGTCAAGTCGGTCGTCATTAATGGAGATGAAGAGGTCCAGGAAGGGGAGGGAGGTGTCAGAGATGGTCCAGGTAAATTTAAGGTCAGAGTGGAATGTGTTAGTGAAGTTGATGAATTGCTCAACCTTCTCGCGGGAGCACGAGATGGCGCCAATACAGTCATCAATGTAGCGGAGGGAGAGGTGGGGAGTGGTGCCGGTGTAATTACGGAAGATCAACTGTTCTACATAGCCAACAAAGAGACAGGCATAGCTGGGGCCCATACGTGTGCCCATGGCTACCCCTTTGGTCTGGAGGAAGTGGGAGGATTCGAAAGAGAAATTGTTAAGGGTAAGGACCAGTTCGGCCAAATGAATGAGAGTGTCGGTGGAAGGGTACTGTTGGGGACGTCTGGAGAGTAAAAAATGGAGGGCTTGGAGACCCTGGTCATGGAGAATGGAGGTGTAGAGGGATTGGATATCTATGGTGAAGATGCTCCATTCACCTGTATTCTGCTGACATGCTCCCCACAGACCCCACTGTCACTATCCCCACCCCCAAGAACCCTGAGGGGAACACTAGCCCTGCTCATGACTCCACTCCCATTCCCCGCACCACCACACCCACTCCAGTTACAGGTTCCGCCCCCACTCACAGCTCCACACCCACACCAGCTCCCAGCTCCCAGCCCTGCCGAGTTTTCACCATCCCTCCAAACCTCCGCCTCACTGAGGACGAACGATCAGTCCTCAGCAAAGGACTCACCTTCATCCCCCTCCGTCCACGCATCAATGAATTTAATACATACCACGACGTCGAACAATTCTTCCATCGCCTCGGCCTCCGAGCTTACTTTCAAAATCAGGATTCCCGCGCACCTTCTGAGGACCCCTTCGCCCACCTCCAACACACTGCATCCACCTGGACACCCCGCGCTGGCCTATTACCCGCCCTCGACTTCTTCATTTCCAACTCCCGCCGGGACATTAACCACCTCAACCTGTCTACCCCACTCCCCCACTCCAACCTCTCATCGTCACAACGCGCAGCCCTCCAATCCCTCTGCTCCAATCCCAACCTCACCATCAATCCAGCGGACAAACGGGGCACAGTGGTAGTCTGGCGCACTGACCTCTACACCGCTGAAGCCAAACGCCAACTCGAGGTCACCTCATCCTACTGCCCCCTCGACCATGACCCCACCCCCCCATCACCAAACCATCATCTCCCAGACCATATAGAACCTCATCATCTCAGGAGATCTCCCACCCACAGCTTCCAACCTCATAGTCCGGGAACCCTGCACTGCCCAGTTCTACCTCCTTCCCAAGATCCACAAGCCTGACCACCCTGGCCGACCCATTGTCTCAGCATGCTCCTGCCCCACTGAACTCATCTCTACCTACTTCGACACTGTACTATCCCCCCTAGTCCAGGAACTCCCCACATAAGTTCGAGACACCACCCACGCCCTCCACCTCCTCCAAGACTTCTGTTTCCCCGGCCCCCAATGCCTCATCTTCACCATGGATATCCAATCCCTCTACACCTCCATCTGCCATGACCAGGGCCTCTAAGCCCTCCGTTTTTTCCTCTCCAGATGTCCCCAACAGTACCCTTCCACCAATACTCTCATTCGTTTGGCCGAACTGGTCCTCACCCTTAACAATTTCTCCTTCGAATCCTCCCACTTCCTCCAGACCAAAGGGGTAGCCATGGGCACACGTATCGGCCCTAGCTATGCCTGTTTTTTTGTGGGCGGCGTAGAATAGTTGATCTTCCGTAATTACACCGGCACCACTCCCAACCTCTTCCTCCGCTACATTGATGACTGTATTGGCGCCACCTCGTGCTCCCACGAGGAGGTTGAGCAATTCATCAACTTCACCAACACATTCCACCCTGAACTTAAATTTACCTGGACCATCTCTGATACCTCCCTCCCCTTCCTGGACCTCTCCATCTCCATTAATGACGACCGACTTGACACTGACATTTTTTACAAACCCACCTACTCCCACAGCTACCTGGATTACACCTCTTCCCACCATACCTCTTGCAAAAATGCCATCCCGTGGTTAAAGTTGCCCTCCAACGCATCTCATCCACATCCTGCACCACCGCCCTCAGACCCAACCCCTCCAACCGTAACAAGGACAGAACGCCCCTGGTGCTCACCTTCCACCCTAACAACCTTCGCATAAACCAAATCATCCGCTGACATTTCCGCCACCTCCAAAAAGTCCCCACCACCAGGGATATATTTCCCTCCCCACCCCTTTCCGCCTTCCACAAAGACCGTTCCCTCCGTGACTACCTGGTCAGGTCCACACACCCCTACAACCCACCCTCCCCTCCTGGCACCTTCCCCTGCCACCGCAGGAACTGTAAAACCTGCGCCCACACCTCCTCCCTCACCTCTATCCAAGGCCCTAAAGGAGCCTTCCACATCCATCAAAGTTTTACCTGGACATCCACTAATATCATTTGTTGTATCTGTTGCTCCCGACGCAGTCTCCTCTACACTGGGGAGACTTGGCGCCTCCTAGCAGAGCGCTTTAGGGAACATCTCTGGGACACCCGCACCAATCAACCACACCACCCTGTGGCCCAACATTTCAACTCCCCCTCCCATTCTGCCGAGGACATGGAGGTCCTGGGTCACCTTCACCGCCGCTCCCTCACCACCAGACGCTTGGAGGAAGATCATGACTAACACTCCCCAATTACCTTTGGGTTTTTTTCTGTTTCCTCAGCTATAACTTCCTTATTGATCAATTCTAACACCTTCTCCACTACCGGTATCAAAATAGCTGTACTTCACTTTCCTGTTTTCTGGCTCTCTCTTTTCTTGAAAAGAAAGATTATGTTTGAATCATTTTAGCCTGGAACCTTTCCTGAATCTGGGGAATTTCAGAAAATTAACATTGACTACACTAGTTGCCTCCTTTAAGACTTAGGAAGATGTTCATCTGGATGCAGAATGTGTCAGCTCATGACTCAATCAGTTTGCTTAGTACTGCTTCTTTCAATAACTTCCTCATGATTTGTTCTATTGCAGGAATGCTGTTGTATCCTTTAGAATGAGGACAGAAATTTGTTAATTTTATTTGCCATCTCCTTATTATTTACTTTTAACTCCCCAAGGTCAAATGTTATCTTCATGAACATAAAAGTGAGAATGTTATACTTCAGGTCAATGGCATGGTGATGAAGGAACAATACCTCAAAAACCAGTGTTTTCAAATAAACCTGTTGGACCACATCTTGATTTCTGTGTGGGCGGCACGGTGGCACAGTGGTTAGCACAGCGCCTGAGATCCGGGTTCAATTCCCGCCTCAGGCGACTGACTGTGTGGAGTTTGCATGTTCTCCCCGTGTCTGCGTGGGTTTCCTCCCACATACCAAAGATGTGCAGGTCAGGTGAATTGGCCATGCTAAATTGCCTGTAGTGTTAGGTTAGGGGTATGGGTGGGTTGCGCTTCGGCGGGTCGGTATGGACTTGTTGGGCCAAAGGGCCTGTTTCCACACTGTAATGTAATCTAATCTAAAGTATAAGGTGCATTTTAAGGAAAGAGTTTGAAGGACATGTTTCAAAAGAGGTCTATTAGATTGATACTTGGAATGAGTGGAATGCTTTATGAGGGCAGCCTGCACAACTGGAGATCTTTCCAATGGGGTTTGGAAAAGTGATGCGTGACTTCACTAAAGTGGTCTTGGAAAATGCGGAGGAGGAAAGGATGCTTTTTCTCTTATGAGTCAGTTCAGAACCAGGCTCATGGTTTTAAAGTTATGGGTTGTGCAGTTTGGAATTCTCTGCCTTGGTAAGTGCTAGGAATGGCATAATTCAACATTTTAAGGCAGTAATTGATATATTCTTACTCGGCAAGGGAATCAGTGGTTACTAGGGTAATTGGAAACGTAGAATTGAAATAAAAAACCTTGATTTTATTAAATGTTTTTGTAAGCTTAATGGACCAAATTGCCGACTTCCACTTTTGTTTTGTATGTTTGTATATGTTAATGGTCAGCACAAAAGACAAAAAAAAGTTATTTACAGCAGATTCAGAAGTCAAAACCACAACAGGCCAGCCAGTATGCTAAGTACAAGCACATTTCTCGAAACATCCCCCCTTAAACAAAACAAAATTTTTAAAATTGCACACATTATGATATGCAATTACAAGTTACATGACATATGTTGACAAAGAAAATCATCATTCATTAACAATATTGTGCTAACTCTTGTCAACATGACTTTTGTCAATCTCTGCACTTTGTCTTTAAATTATGCAGATACCTAATGGCACAAATGTGCATTTTGTTGGCTGGTATCTGATACCTGCACATTCCTGGGTTGGTGTTCCTTCTCTGGAGAGTATTGACATTTGGCAAGTACAGTTACTATGGTAACAGTTATTGCTGACTATTTCCATTACTGTGGAATGGTGGACTTCTGTGACTGACAATCATTCTGTACACTGTGCAGATGCTAAGATTAATCTTCCGAATCAATTGTTTACAGTGAAGACATAACTTATCTGGTTAAATGTAGATCTCTCTGCCTATGACAGTGTGTCTGGCCAGTCACATTCACCACATATTATTGAGGAAACAACTGCTTGGAACAGCCATAAGTTGCCACATGGGCTGATGTTTGTTAAGAGTTTTGAATGCTTATACTTTGGCTCACCAATGCTGAGCTCTGGCAATAACTTGATATTTTATCAAGGGAAATTTGGCTTTCTATTCTTTTGCTTTCATTTTGTCACTCATGCTTGTTACTAATTCTAGCCTCGGTAGTTATTTTGCAATTGGAAATGTGATTTGATTGGGCATGACACTAATTTTTGGACTGAACAACCTTCTAAGCCTTCAGTAAATGTAATTTTTTACTTGAAGATTGCTGTTCTTGTTGGATATGCTTGATTTACTTAGGATTTCTGTGCCAATAGTCACTGTCACCTCAACCTTTTCATTTGACTTAACAGATTGGAGATAATGCATGATATCGAATTTCCCAAACCTTTACAAAGTGTCTGTCTTCTGGATGTAGGTTTGCTCGCTGAGCTGGAAGGTTCATTTCCAGATGTTTCGTCACCCTACTAGGTAACATCTTCAGTGTGTCTCCGGGCAAAGCACTGCTGATAATTCCTGCTTTCTACTTATATGTTTGGGTTTCTTTGGATTGGTGATGTAATTTCCTGTGGTGATGTCAAACAGAGACATGCACAAGAATTCCTAGAAGCATGACATTCTAACCAGAACTCTATCAACAAACACATTAAATTAGACCCCATCTACCACCCCTGAAAAAAAAGGAAATGAAATCACCACAGGAAATGTACAATCTCAGTCACATCACTGACATCAGCTGAACTAGCACCCAGTGGTCAAAATCATAGTCGACAGCTTCAAAATGACCACTTCCTGCAAGGAGAAAGATGCCTATTCCAAACTTTATCGATGGTCTGCCTGGGATGTCATGTGTCACAGGCCTCTTGTTAGCATGCTTATCTTTGTAATCATCTTACGCACTGCATTGGTTAATGTGGTTCTTAACCTCAGTCCTCATGATTAGCCTTTTTTCTAACATTCTTTACACTAGATTCAGTTCAGTAATGGTTGGACTTAATTATCTCTTTCCTAATCTCCATTAGGGGTAATGATCCTATTTCCTTTGTACATAATACAGTCTTGGGCTATCATTCCATTTCTCTAATCCTCAGACAGCACTTTCCAAATCCACAACCACCTCCATGTTGAAGGGCAAGAGCAGCAGATACTGGAACCACCACTAAATTCCCATCCAAGCCGCTCACCATCCTGACTTGGAAATAAATCATCGTTCATTCATTATCACTGAGCCAAAATCCTGGATCTCCCTCCCTAAGGTATTACAGATCAAACTACAACAAATGGAGGGCAGAGGCTCAAGAAGGAAGCACACCAGCACGTTCTCAAGGGCAACTAGGGACAGAAATAAATACTGGTTGACCAGCAATGCCTGCGTCCCACTAGTGGATGCATTTTTTAAAAAAATCACCCTTTTAGCAATAGGTGTGTCCTTGATATATTCAGGCCAATCTTTCACTATTGTTTCATACACCATTTAAAGAGTTGGTCCATGGTTTGCTTGATTTGAGCAAGGCACTTGTCTTTCAGATTCAATATCTCTCCTAGAATGATGACTTCCAGAGTGCTCAAGATTCACTTTGCATTGAATCTGGAAGGCTTCATACACTGTCTTAGTATCTACAACTTCCTTCATCAGGAATGCTGCACTCAACAGCATGTTGACAATGTTCATCTGTTTCCTTTTCTTGTATCCCTTGCCCAGATGTTATCTCTACAAACACTTTGCAGCAGATAGAGATGGTTTGAGGAAAAAGCTTGAAGTGGCAATGACCAGCTCCCCTCAACTCAACCTGTATCCACACTGGGAACCAATGGACAGCCTGATTTCTATTGCTCACTTTCATAACTGAGTCTAAATATCTTCAAGTTGGTTTGTCATGCTAAAAGCAGTATATAAATCAAGTGTTTTTGTGGAATTGGGGCCCCCTTGAAATCGGTAGGACATCTGCCAACCAGATTGATGTAGCAGCCTTGAGGTCACTTACAAAATTGTATTGGGCATGTTAGTAAAGATCATTCTATTTGTCTGAAATCACCAACTCCACATCGGACCACCACCTGCAACAGGATTGCTGCATTTGAATTTACTACACAAGCCTTTACCTGTGCCCTTGAGATATCAGATAGAGTCATAGAGTCACAGAGATGTACAGCATGGAAACAGACCCTTTAGTCCAACCCGTCCATGCCGACCAGATATCCCAACCCAATTTAGTCCCACCTGCCAGCACACGGCCCATATACCTTCAAACCCTTCCTATTCATATACCCATCCAAATGCCTCTTAACTGTTGCAATTGTACCAGCCTCCACCACATCCTCTGGCAGCTCATTCCATACATGTACCACCCTCTGCGTGAAAAAGTTGCCCCTTAGGTCTCTTTTATATCTTTCCCCTCTCACCCTAAACCTATGCCCTCTAGTTCTGGACTCCCCAACCCCGAGGAAAAGACTTTGTCTTTTTATCCTATCCATGCCCCTCATAATTTTATAAACTTCTATGAGGTCACCCCTCAGCCTCCGACGCTCCAGGGAAAACAGCCCCAGCCTGTTCAGCCTCTCCCTATAGCTCCAATCCTCCAATCCTGGCAACATCCTTGAAAATCATTTCTGAACCCTTTCAAGTTTCACAACATCTTTCCGATAGGAAGGAGACCAGAATTGCACGCAATATTCCAACAGTGGCCTAACCAATGTCCTGTACAGCCGCAACATGACCTCCCAACTCCTGTACTCAATACTCTGACCAATAAAGGAAAGCATACCAAACGCCTTCTTCACTATCCTATCTACCTGCGACTCCACTTACAAGGAGCTATGAACATGCACTCCAAGGTCTCTTTGTTCAGCAACACTCCCGAGGACCTTACTATTAAGTGTATAAGTCCTGCTAAGACTTGCTTTCCCAAAATGCAGCACCTCACATTTATCTGAATTAAACTCCATCTGCCACTTCTCAGCCCATTGGCCCCATCTGGTCTAGATCTTGTTGTAATCTGAGGTAACCCTCTTCGCTGTCCACTACATCACCAATTTTGGTGTCATCTGCAAACTTACTAACTGTACCTCTTATGCTCGCATCCAAATCATTTATGTAAATGACAAAAAGTAGAAGACCCAGCACCGATCCTTGTGGCACTCCACTGGTCACAGGCCTCCAGTCTGAAAAACAACCCTCCACCACCACCCTCTGTCTTCTACCTTTGAGCCAGTTCTGTATCCAAATGGTTAGTTCTCCCTGTATTCCATGAGATCTAATCTTGCTAATCAGTCTCCCATGGGGAAGCTTGTCGAATGCCTTACTGAAGTCCATATAGATCACATCTACTGCTCTTCCCTCATCAATCTTCTTTGTTACTTCTTCAAAAAACTCAATCAAGTTTGTGAGGCATGATTTCCCACACACAAAGCCATGTTGACTATCCCGAATCAGTCCTTGCCTTTCCGAATACACGTACATCCTGTCCCTCAGGATTCCCTCCAACAACTTGCCCACCACCGAGGTCAGGCTCACTGGTCTATAGTTCCCTGGCTTGTCTTTACTGCCCTTCTTAAACAGTGGCACCACATTTGCCAATCTCCACTACATGATTGGAATGAGGGCAGGGTTCCCAGACTGCAGTCCCTTTATCCTCTTTTCCTCCATCAGATGCAGATTCATGCATATCAGAATATTAAAACCTAGCTTTATATAATACTATACATGGGAACTGGAATTTTCTTTTATTCATTCACAGAATAAGGGTGTTGCTGGTTGGGTCAGCAATTATTGCCTATCCCTAATTGCCCAGAGGGTAGATAAAAATCAACCACATTGCTGCGGATTTGGAGTCATAGGCAGGCCAGATCAGGTAAGGATAGCAGCTTTCCTTCCCTAAAGGATATTAGCAAGCCAGATGGGTTTTTCTGACAATCGACAATGGTCTCAATGTCATCATTGGACACTTACTTCCAGACTTTTATTGAATTGAAATCCCACCATCTGCCATGGTAGGATTTTAACTCGGGTCCCCAGAACATTACCTGGGCCTGAGGATACACAGTCCAGCGACAATGGCACTAAGCCATCCTTTTCCCATGAGATGCTGCAGCAAATGTGTAATGAAGACAATTAATTTGATTATTGAAATATTAATTCTTAATAAATTGACAACACTGCTTTGAATTAACAAATATATTTGATTAGCTATTAAGTGACTATTTTGGATTAAGTGCTATACAAATATATATGACATTTGGCATGCTATTAAGTGCAGTAACATATATTAATAAAACTCCAATGTTGATAATTCCTCAAATTAAGCACTATGTATTTATCCTATTCTTCATATTTAAAGATATGTCAGATCGCATTGCCTTATAGAATGTCACTGATTGGTAAAAGTACATAAATATGCGTAGCATCAAACCCATCCTGGCCCAGCAATCTAAACTGCCTTTGATAATTATGTTCCATCACAGTAATGTTTGCAGTGAGAAAAACTAGTTAGCTTTACTTCTAGCATTGTTTTGCTACAGACGCTGAAGCATAACCAAGCAGTATACAAGAAATGATAATATAGGGGATGATATATGAAATTAACATTTCAAAGGTAACACAATATAACTGGTGACCAAAAATGGAGATATTAGTTTAGAATTGAATCCCAAACATGTGTGTTGCATCAATTTATCTCAAATTGAATAGACATAAATAAATTTATTATTGCATTAACGAATCATTTCATATTCTGTTCTTCTCCTCATGATAGCACTATGATCTATATTAGTAAACTAATATTTTGAATTACAGCCCAAAATTACAGGGAGAATTTTCTTTTTACTTTGAGATTTAAAATCCACTGCATGAAAGACCTCTGTAGAAACATTCATTTATTTTTATGACCTGTTGGAAGATGGCATACCTTCACTTTCAATCTTAGCTCTAGAATCTCAGTACTGTGACAATCAGCAAATCATTATTTTAAATAGAGTCATAGAGTCATACAGCACAGAAACATACCCTTTCAGTCCATGCTGACCATAACCCTAAACTAAACTGGTCCCATCTGTCTGCGCTTGACCCATTTCCCTCCAAACATTTCTTAATCATGTACTCATCCAAATGTCTTTTTAATGTTGTAACCGTACCTCCATCCACCACTTCCTTTGGAAGTTCATTTCATACATGAGTCACACTCTGTGTAAAAACTGTTGCCCATTTAAAAAACAAATTCTCCTCTTATCTTAAAGATACACACCTGGTCTTGAAATCTCCCTCCTTAGGGAAAATACACCTGCCATTCAACTTAGCAGTACCTCTCATGATTTTATGAACCTCTATAAAGTTACCTCAACCTCCTACCTCCTCCTTGAAAAAAAATCCTAGCTTATCCAGCCTCTCTTTATAACACAAACATTCCCTTTCTGGTAACATCCTTGTAAATCTCTTCTGAACACTCTCCAGCTTAATATGTGAAGTACATTTTCTGATATTCCACTTGTGGGTTGAAAGTAAGTGAAACTGACATTATTTCTATTCTGTCAAGTTTAATGGAATATTTTTCATGTGTTTCCATCAATAAATAGTCAACACTGTGTCCACTGCTGTCAGGCAGTAAGCCCTTTTAATATCAAATCAGGATTATGTAATGTTCAAAAAAAGCCTAAACTACAAATTCATGTTTGTGGGTGAAGAGAAAGAAGAATGCTTCTCCACATAAACAGCCTGGATTACTGCTCTGGCTGGTACCCACCCAACTCCACCTACGAGAACAAACTTTTCCTGACAAAACCATTCTCCAGGGTGCCAGCTGCTCAATATTTCCAGTGTGTTAACTTATCCAATTTGAAGCAGTGAGCTGTCCAATTCTCTCATTTACCTTCCCAATCCATTGAGCCTATGTGAATGAAGTCTGAAATAGATTAGAATGGCTGTTGAGGCTTTGCCAATATACAGGTTAGCAATTTGAAAACTGAGAAAGAGGACAGGGGGTTTATGGTAAGGATTTTCTAAATATTATGTACATCTCAAATATAGAGCCTTTAAGGCTTGGTTAAATTCTTAGATAACCCTATCTAACATTGCCACATAGAGTGCAGTAGGTCAAGTTATAATTTTACCTTTACATTCACAGGGGAACTAAGATTGGCCAATATATACGGCATTTTTATCAATTCACACATTGTAAGAACAGTTGAGAATAAAAATAAAGAATGGCTTTTTATAATTTAATGTATCCATTTAAACTTTGAATTGAATGATAAGATTAAATTGAAGATTGGATTATAAATATTGAATAAGAAGTTACTTTATGGTCATGCATATCTAGGTCTGCAATAATATGTCCATAAGTGAGCTTCAAAGTGACATAAATATATTTGAATAGGACATTATATTTTCATCTATTGCCACCTAATTCGAGGTTGCTTCAGCACCAAAAGTAAGAGCTTCTTCAATTAAATACTGTGGATGAAGACACAGGAGCATTGCTAAGAAAGCATCAAGACTGGGTGGTGAATACCAAACAGAAAGACAGTCTGATGAGATTTTAGGATGAGGCTTCTGCTTGGATAGTGGAACTATGTGATGAAGACCTGCTTAGGAATATGTAAAAGGGGAGTTGGCTGTTGAAATTGAAAAAGAGAGTTTGCAGTGGAAATATAATTTGGCATCTCTAGTCACCCAGATAATGCTGAATGCATGATGTGCTGAATCACATGAAAGTGATAGCAATCATAGAGCACTGTCCTTTGATTTAGCATCACTCTCATAAACTTATTGTCACATAAATTCTGGGATTGTGTGATGGTCTTACCCCGTTAGATCAAATGCCCCTTTTACCCAGAATAATAATTATGCAATGCAATAAATTTATTTTATTTTACTGGCTTTGCTACATATGACCCTTGCCTTAAAATCCTGTGGATATTAACTGAAAGTATAAATAATTGTTGTGTCTCTGATTGCAGCACACACCACGCTGATCTCAGCAAGTGCTCCTCTTGCTTGAAATAATAAATGTAAGAGACTATCCTATTAAACAGTGATCAATTCCTGTAGGAACATGGGATACTTGATCATCCATAAATGGGACAGCAGTGATGTATGGTTCCTGTGCAAACATTCATTTGTTTTGCTCAGCAAAATGTTTAAATGTAACACAAGAGGCATCTATCTATAGTTTACTCAAAAGATCCATGTATCACCTTGAATTAATTGGAGAATAGAATCTACAGTTCACTAGATAATATTACTGCTTTGTTTTTCCCTCAGTGCTGTAATATCAGTTCTTTTGAATAAACACAGAAAATGGCTACACTGGGGAGATTGGAACAATTCTGCTTTCATTTTAACAGAGAAACCAGTAGATTTTTTTAGATTACTTACAGTGTGGAAACAGGCCCTTCGGCCCAACAAGTCCACACCGACCCGCCGAAGCGTAACCCACCCATTCCCGAACATTTACCCCTTTACCTAACACTACGGGCAATTTAGCATGGCCAATTCACCTAACCTGCACATCTTTGGACTGTGGGAGGAAACCGGAGCACCCGGAGGAAACCCACGCAGACACAGGGAGAACGTGCAAACTCCACACAGTCAGTCGCCTGAGTCGGGAATTGAACCCGGGTCTCTGGCGCTGTGAGGCAGCAGTGCTAACCACTGTGCCACCGTGCCGCCCACTTGTTATACATTTTAGCAGGAAAGTATATAGAGTTGGAGAATAGGATATGAGAGCAGAGGCACTGTGTAGGACAAAGCATCATTACCCTTACTCTTTTACATCATGATAATTAGAATTCTATGATAAGAGAGCAAAGTTATGTTGTTTATTCCAAATTTGTTCCCTAAATGGATGATACTTACTGGTATGTGCACTATTAAATTCTTGTGGAAGAGCTACATCTTATAACTTTGAAACCATGTAGCAAATTATACATGATTCTGTAGCACATTTTCAGGTTGAATGCAATGTAACTGTTGCCTTTGGAATGAAAAGCGTGGGAGGGAATTTGAGTGGTGTGGAGATAAAAGAAATTAATTTTTTCATATTCTGTCATGGGATGTGCAAGTCACTGTAACTGCTTATCTCTAATTGCCCCTATGAAGGTGGCTACAAAACACCTTTTAATCTGCGATAGCTTACCCACAATGCTGTTAGGAAGGGACTTCCAGGATTTTGACTCAGCAACAGTGAAAGAATGGCAACATAGTTACAAGTCAAGATGGTGTGCTGCATGGAAGGGAACTTTCAAATGATAGTGTTCTTATGTGTCTGTTGCCCTTGTCCTTCTAGAAGGTTCAAGTTGCTATTTTGGAAGGTGTTGTCAAAGCAGCCTTAAATAATGCAATGTCATCTGTTGTATACACTGCTTGAAATTTAGCTCACTGAAACTAAATATCACGCATATCTTTAAGTTAAATTTTGTCCTCACACACAACTATCTATTTGCAAACCTCTTTCACAACATACTTTCCTATCTATCTTGATGTCATTTGCAAATTTAGCTACCATGCCTTCATCCTCTACATCTAAGTCATTGGTCTAAATTGTAAAGAGTTGACACTCAGCTCAGAAACCTGTAGAACTCTAATGGTCACATCTTGCCAATAAAACAATTTCCCATAGATGCATGCTTTCTCTTTACTGTCTGTCATGCAATCTTCTATCCATCCAAATATACTACAACACGATTCATGAGTTTTTACTTTCCATGGTAAACTTTAGTATGCACATTATCACATTATCAAATACTTTCTGGGAGTCCAAGTACAGTACATCTACAGGCTACCCTTTATCTACAGAGTACAGTACTCCTTCAAAAAATTCCCATTAGTCATGAAAAATGTGATTTTCCTTTCACCAAACCTCGCTGACTCTTGGATTTTTCTAAGTGCACAGCTAAAATCTCTTTAATTCAATTCTGATAAATTCCCAATACCAGAGGTCAAGATAACTGGGTTATAGTTTCCCATTTTCATCCACTTTCCCTTCTTGAATAGAAAGGTCATTTGCTATTTTCTAGTCTGATAGAACCTTTCCAGAATTGACAGAATTTTGGAAAATTAACACCAAAGTATTCACTAGCTCATTAGCCACTTCTGTAAAGACAATACATGAAGTTAATCTAGACCCAGAGACTGTCAGCCCACAGTTTCAGTAATTTACTTAATATCACTTCACTGGTGATTTTAAAATTTTTAAGTTCCTCTCCCCCTTCCATTTCTGAAATATATAACCGATCCTTCAATGTCATTGGGTCAAAATCCTGGAATTCCCTCCCTAATGGCATTATTAGATTAGGTTAGATTTGATTTTATTGTCACATGCACCCAAATTCAAGAGAACGGGGTACAGTGAAAAGTGTATAGAGTCGCCACTTTCCGGCGCCATCTTAGAATTAAACACAAGTGCACAAATTAAAGAAACAGACACAAAAGGAAAATAAAATGTCCAACCTACAGCACCTGGACTGCAGTGGTTCAAGAAGGCAGATCATGGTCACCTGGTAAAGGGCAACTATGGACAGGCAAGAAATGCTGCCCAGCTAGTGATGCCCATATCCCACAAGAGATTAAAAGGAATTTCATCTCTGGGGAGAATGATTTTTGTTCCTCTGTACTGAAGACAGAAGCAAAATAGTTCTTTATTTCATTGACCATTGTATATTACAAACACTCATTCTCACTGTTTATGGCATTAACGCTCACTTTATGAACTCTATAACTTTTTGAGTACCTGTTATCTTGCTATCCATTTTCAGGCTTCCTTTCATACTTTAATTTCTTCCTTGTGATTAACCTCTTAGTTATTCCCTATTGTTCTTCATATTCTGAACAATCATATAATTATCATTCAGCTTTGTGCAGTTATACACTATGTAAAAAATGTTCAATGCTTTTCCTAACCTCTTCAGTTAACTACAAATAAAGGATCCTCCCATTGAACTCTCGAAGAAGGAAGGCACCAAAAACATTGCCACCTCATGATCGGGAAATTCCATGAATCTACATGACTTTGCAAATGTGAAAGCATTGTTCATATAGTACAAGGTGATGGTTCTGTGGTAATGTTACTTAACTAGTACTACAGGACCCCAGGATAATTTTTCTGAGGATATGGGTTTGAGTCCCACCGTGGCAGATAGTGAAATTTGAATTTAATAAAAAATCTGGAATATAAATCTAGCCTAATGGTAACCATCGTTGATTGTCATAAAAGCTCATATGATTCTTCAATAGCTTTTATGGAAGAAAATTTACCATTATTGCTTGGTGTGCCAACATGTGTCCTCAGGCCCACGGCAATGTAATTGACTCTTAACTGGCCTCTGGGCATTTAAATATGGACAATCAATGCTGGCCTAGCTAGTGATACACACATCCAATCAACAAATAAAAAAAGCTTAGATCCGGCATTTTTGTGGTATGGACAAAATTAATCAACAGAAGAAAAGAAAGATCATTACCTTGATGATCCTGAACAATCTGTTTAATGCCCATTCATTCACTCACCTATTTCTCTAGCTAAAGCCACAGAGGACATAGAGATGCTTCAGGATTCCACAGAGCAGCACAAAACACACATACCAACACCTTTACTTCTGCAGAAGGCTTAGGAAATTTGGCATATCCACAATGAATCTTACCAATTTTTATTGATACACCATAGAAACTATCCTATCTGGGTGCATCACAGCTTGGTATGGCAACTGCTCTGTCTAAGACTGCAAGAAATTGCAGAGAGTTGTGAATGCAGACCGGTCCACTATGGAAACTAGTCTTCCTTCCAATGACTTCCTGTATAATTCCCACTGCCTTGGGAAAGCAGCCAACATAATCAAAGACCTCTCCCACCTTAGTTATATTCTCTTCCACCCTCTTCCATTGGGCAGAAGATACAAAAGTTTGAAAACACACACCAATAGATTCAGGAAGAGCTTTGCCCCTCTGTTATCATATCTATGAATGGACCTCTCATATTAGAGTTGATCTTTCTCTGCAGCTTCTCTAGCTGTAACACCACATTCTGCATTTTGCTCTATTACCCTGATGTACTTATGTAGATAGCCCATGGATAGCAGGCAAAACAATACTTTTCACTGTATTTTGGTACATATGATTATAATAAACCAAATCAATTATTTCACTGCATTTACAACATGACAGATTTGATCAAAGATGACACAATAAGCAGAAAAGTTATCTGAGTTTCTCAATGCCTTTTACTCTACATATTCAGGTCATTTTAAGCTGCAAACAAATTGTAAAATAAAGACTTTTTTTCTTTTATTGACTGGGTCATTTTAATTTTATTTGGGTTTTTTGACACAGAGCACATTCATAGACAAATTAGATTACACAGGGGCTTCCTTGGCTATATTTTGAAGCTCAATATTAATTTGTGAACAGGTAACCAAAGGTTTCACTTATGACAATGTTACTTCACAAGTGATGATCACATCACGAACAGTAAAATGTGGATGCAGCCCATTGCAGTCTGCACAGAGGGAAAGGCAGTTATGGTGTAGAGTCCCACTGCCTAGAATGTCTGAAGTCCTTGTCACAGGGGACAGATAGAAATGGGTGTAACGTGGCATCAGAGACATGACAGAACCCTTTGTGTGTCACACATTGAGAAATGCTGCACAGATTGTCACTTGCTTCTTGAAATAGACTACTGGCATAAAAATGGAAGACAGCTGGAACTTCGACAGCCATTGGGTTGGCATAACCACCTATTCATTCCGAGTGCAAGACTTGCTCTAGCAGAATGACACAGTAAAGCTGCCCAGGACAACCTTATTTTGTAGCTGCACTGGATTTCCTAGAGCTGTTGAAATTTACAGTAAGGCTGCTAAATGCAACTTTATTTTCCTCTGCTTCCTCAGTGGGTCTTCAATTGCCACTCCTCCCTTTGAAGGATGTACAGTACTCATTGGAGGTTGCTGTCCTTGCTGGAGTTGATCACTAATTTGTAACTGGTCTCTCCTTCTGTACTATCTTAACCTGTGAACCAAGTAACCAGGGATCCAGCAACTGCAATTTTGATACCAGATGCATGAGCCAATAATCTGCAAGGAATGTCAGAAAGAGAACATTGCTTCAATGATGACACTCCAGAGCCCTCACATCAATCATAATGAAGTATTGAATTATACAATGGTACAGTGTGCCAAGAAAGCTTCACAAGGTCTTCAATGTTCTGCCTTGATAAGTAGCTCTGAAGTCTGTAAACATATCCAGATATATCCAGAACCAAAATATTCATGAGCCACTGGGGAGTGAAATTCTGGCATTAATCCACCATCAAAGCATCGCCTCCCAAAAAAGGCTGTACTTGTACTTCAGGTACCATGCATTTACATGCATACAGTTGAGTCTGGGAATTTGACAGTTCCGAAAGATTGCCTTCGAGTATCAGGTATGAAATGTGATCCAGAAATGGAAAACCAGGTGAGACTTCCAAGTTAACTTCTGATTAAATTTGTATATCTGATATAACATGGAAGCAATTAGTGCAAACAATGTAATGATCATGACTGCTCGAGACTCTAACTTTTAATACTTATTCTTACAGGAAGAATGACCTGAATTGTAATTGGATGCCAAGTATATAACATTAATGAATCAATGGATGCATGATTTATGCAATTGCCCCTAATAGACCTTCAAATTCAAAAAGTTATGTTCCATCCTAAAAGAGAAAAACAGCAACTTACTCAATTCACTCTATATGTGTCGTCAACTATTTTATATTGTTAATGTGTAATTAACTTTGAATTGAAGATACAAGGTTTTAACTTCACGTTCCTGGGAGTGACTTGCAGACTCCAACTGAGACACATGATGGTCTCCCAACCTTCATGTTTATTTTTGTGTTGCTGTCCCTCTGGCCCTTATTGCCTCTTAGCCTTCCCACATTTCTGTGCTGCCCCTTTACGTATCTATTATGTGTCCCTTTTCATGGAGCTGTCTGTCCCTCCTATGCTCAATGAGATCCCTTCTATTTTCAATTGTCATCTTTTGCTGTAATCATTTCCTCTGTGACCCAGTCCAATGAACTCCATTCTCAAACACGAGCTTCATGCTTTTCCTGAGCCATAGATTGTCCCTAGATAAACCCTCCCCGATGTCTGAAGTCTGAGGACTGACTGTGGCCCACCCCCTGCATGGACTTGGCTGGACACACCTGACTGACCATGGTGCAGCTCCTGGTCTGAAGCTACGACAGCACCCAAGTGAGGTACCTGTAATCCCTGGACTGGTTGTACTTGACCTACAGTACTGCAAGGACAGAGATCCCCGACAAGTTCCTGATTGCCCTTGGCCAAATCCCAGTACTGGAATTAGACAAGCCTTTTAATGTTGTGTGGCACACTCACCCATCTAGCTACTGTACATTGGATCCCACTAAAGACAGGTCCCCTTTAACTTTCAGGCATGGTCCTTTTTTATAAGCACATACAGTGTATTTGCCGATGGCACAAGCTATGAAGAGGAAAATCATGTCTCACAGTGTTGAACAAAGACGTGCTAACTCCTTTGATTGTTCAGTGCTCCCAATCATGACAAGTTGTCTGCCTCCTCCAATGCACTGAAAAAGCAAAGCAAGCCACAAATGTTGACAGTCTCTCACTTAGCATTGAAAGGCATATCTGCTGAAAAAACACTGCAAGCACAGTGGCTGACAGCCTCAACCACCAAAAGGCTTTCTAAACACATGCTTTGTTTTTGGGAAATACTGAGCATAGATTTTCTTCAAAAGTGTCAAACCACTGCAGAGCCTATCTCTGTAATTCAGGAATAGCCTCAATCAATTTGTTGAGGTATGGGAAGGAATGTAAGGATAATGTAAATAATTAATGTTGTAAATAAATTATGGGCAGAGCAACAAGGTGTAGGATGGCACAAATAGATAGATACTAACAGCCAGACAACATCATCAATGATGTCAAATAATGTCAGATCACATCGACCTGGGAAGTAAGTGAAGGTAGTTCTTGAGAAGTCCAGCTCTACCATGCTGCTGTACTTGTTGTAAATATCAGCAATATTCATATACATTTGATACGGTGAGCAGTCTTTAGCTAAGTCTCCCAGAACCTGCTTGTGACATTAATAAAATTAAAGCATGCAATTCAATAATTAACAAAGATGCTGGCCTTCAATATTTCAACAAATGTTAATAGCAATGATAAAATGTAACAGTACACACTTGTAAAATGTGAAATCCTGTTTAAAAAATTTATGTCAATGTAAAATAGGGCAATCAATACAGAAATGTATTAAAATGAAGAAACATGAATGTTTTCAGTTCGATTTTAATATTTTTGTGGTGATAATTACATTTTAATTGTTATGAAATATGTGATTTTCTGATCTTATCAAAAACATGATTAAATTTAGATATTCGGCACTCAAAACTTCATGATTTCATATAATGAAATGCTGAGCACATCCCAGAAAAACATCTTGCAAACTGTAACTGAATTATTCTGCTCTGATCTCTCCACAGATGCTGTGTGCACTGCTGAGTATCTCCAGCAATTTCCATTTTTAATTCCAGTTCTTCCATATCCTCAGCATTTTGCTTTTGTATCATTCTGAGGTTTAAAATGAACTAAGAATTCCTAACTATTTGTACTATCCACTACACTGGAGTCAAAAGGTAATATGTCATAATGTATATACAATTAGAATTAACTAATTGTGTACAAGTATGCCTTTATTTTCGGTTTGTTGACAGTGAACATGTTTTCTTTGAAAATATACTCATCCACTTTCATTTCTCAAACATATGGTTCAAACTTTCTAAAATGAATACTCCTTTTTGACATGGTCAAATTTTAAGCTGAGCCAGAAGGTTTCCAAACTTACTTGGTTTCTG
The DNA here is from genome assembly GCF_037043375.1 of Chiloscyllium plagiosum. Classification (NCBI taxonomy): domain Eukaryota; kingdom Metazoa; phylum Chordata; class Chondrichthyes; order Orectolobiformes; family Hemiscylliidae; genus Chiloscyllium; species Chiloscyllium plagiosum. The sequence continues at coordinate 71,666,281 of NW_028270140.1, forward strand.
CTTTGAATAAAATCCAAAACCAATCATTTAATACCACACTGGGCAATATGTTTCAACAGCTGCTGCAGTGACAACTGTATGGAGTGTTTGTCCAGGTGGTGGTTGTAACCTTCCCTCGATATGGGTATGTTTGGTTCTGAGTCTGCTGTCCTGCTTACAATTACTGAACTTCCTTTCCATGTTTGTTAATCCTTTAGAATTAAGACATATTTCTAAATATGATCATAGAGAGTTTGAAGCAGCAAAATACATTTTATATATTGTCTTTTCTCAGAAGACATTCATGTAATGACTTTAGAAGTCACATCATACTTGCAGACCTAATTATTATAATGATGTATAGTCTGAAATATTACCACAATTGACTTCATTTTACAACAGATATAAAATGAACAGACTTCTTCTCCCTCATTTGTTGTCCTTGTTCTCTCCAGAAGAAACTAATTCATAAAGGGGCAATTTTGTGGATTCTGGCAGCTCCCCAATATCTCATGTTGTTCTTCAGCTCTTAAAGCCAAACAGAACAATGAGGAATGTATGCTGAGGCCACAGGATCTTGCCCACTGGTTCGAGAGGCAGTCAGAGCTCCATGTTCTCTCTTTTTGGGAAAGTGCTACTGACTTAACTGGACAACACTGGGCCCATCTCAGAAACAAGTATCAATTAGAGGTCAACAGTTCTACTGAATGGCATTGCAACCGTGACACCATTATGACACCCATCTGAAATCTCATTTTGTCACTCGATCCTGGACCACAGGTGAAGGGATTGGAGGAAGGAATCATGGGGATCTTAGATGAGGGAAAAGGAGGGGTTTCATTGGTTCTCAATGAGTCTCCTCTTTGCAATGTCAGGTCTCTTAATCAAGCATTGAATGCCTTGAATCAAGGAACCTTCCTTTGGATCAACTAAGTATTTCTACCATTTTCTGTTTTTATATCAGCGTTCTAGATAAACTTATTGTGGATACATTTAAATGTATGTAGCATGGGACTTTGAAAACTGTAAATGACAAAGATGCTACTCAGGACTTTGAGCTTAAGGTAAGGACAGGTGTTAGTAACATGTTGAGGTTAATGACCTGAATGGCCTGGATGTGATGTTTGAAGCTCAGGGATATATAGCAAATGAACAAATTCCTTCAGAAGGAAACTGGATAAACATGGAATGAGAATGGTTGGCTTTAGGATACATTTAGGCTAAAGCATGATGAAATACTTTGTGAGCCAAATGGTCTCTGCATCATTGGAGTGAAGCAGGAAGCAGGGTAAGTTGACTAAAGGATAGTTGAGCAGTGGAAGTGTGAAGATGAATGAATATTCTATAGTTCTTTAACCATGGAAACATCTTCCTCAGCACATTCACGTGAAAAATTGACCTTTGAAATGTGATAGAATGTCACAGACTTTCCAGAGTTGAGGAGAGAAAAGAACATTCCTTAATGTCAAAGTGATTTTAGAAAAATGCTTTCCCAATCATTCTGATGTAATATGTTCTTTCCACATTCAACAATCTTAGTTTGAGCTTTCCTTAGCCTGGAATGAGGAATTAGATGACAAAGCAATTTTGTACTAAGGACACATGTTCACTGTCGTTTCAACTGACATTGCCTGAATAGTATTCCCAGTTGTCAGTAACAGAAGACCATTATCTTTGATTTAAACTGAGCTCCATGGAGGTTAAGAGTAGACACTGAGACAGCTGAAAAAACTGGCAATGGCATTTGATTTGCTCTCTATTAAGTCTTATATATGACAGAAGCTTTGTAGGGAAATATGGTTCAATCACTGCAATACTGTGATGCAATGAAGTTCTTCTCTCTAGAACAGCAGTAATTATCCTATATAATTGGTACATGATGAGTTGCAACTGTATAATGTGGGAGCTTGTGGATATAAATATGAACCAAAGTAAACATGTCTAGAGTAAGTGTTTTTGACTCAAGGAACTTTAGCTCTTAGTTTATGAACTGAAGGCTGAGCTTTAGACATCGTGGTACATTGCGGGGGGTTGCATGTTATAGAGTCATGAAGTTATCTTGATACTGTATTTTAGAATATGGTCATTCTGATTGGGATAGGGTGTTCTTATGTTTAAGAAAGGAGCAAATGACTATGTGTGAGGCATGTATGGCGATCCAGCTAATGAAAGAGCTTAAATGTTTGCAGTCAATCAACAGACTTGAGGTACTTTCAACTTGTTTCAATTGAAATGAGGGCTACAGTCTGGAAGAGCTAATTGTCTGTGAAACCATGGAATAGAAAGTCATTCAAATAGGAGTGCAAAAAGGAATACATGGTAATTAGGGACCATTTATAAATGGAAATTACACTGCTCCCTAGATCAAAGTGGAAGAGTGCAGAAAGAATCAAGAGTATCTGAAGATCAACTAAAGGGAAAGCATAAATCCACGAGTAAATCAATAGATAAGGCTAAAGAATTTTGAGAAGATTTGTAGCTCAGGGTCAGGTTCTGTATGTAAGTTTGTTCATTGAGCTGGAAGGTTCGTTTTCAGACATTTCATCACCATACTAGGTAACATTATCAGTGAGCCACTGGTGGAGCACTAGTGTTAGTGATCTGCTTTCTATTTATGTGTTTAGGTTTCCTTGGGTTGATTTTGTCATTTCCCGTGATGTCATTTCCCATGGTGATGTAATTTCCTGTTGTTTTTCTCAGAGGATAGTAAACCATTTACCAACCCAAGGAAACCTAAACACATAAATAGAAAGCAGATCACGAACACCAGTGCTCCACTGGAGGCTCACTGATGGTATTATCTAGTTTGGTGATGCAACATCTGAAAACAAACCTTCCAGCTCAGTGAATAAACTTACATCCAGATAAGGCTAGAAGTTAAACAAAAGGTTAAAAATAACAGCTCTGCATATGAATGCACATAGCATTAAGAACAAAATATATGAACTGACAGCACAAACAGAAATAAGTATTATTGGTGTCCATTTGAGAGGCTTGGCTGCAGGACTACATTGTTTAGAATATTAATAATGAATCTGAATAATGAAGGGTACAGAACATTTAGGAAGAACAGGAAGCTAGGAAAAAGTAGAGGTTTGGCTCAGTTAATTAATCACTGCTTTATTACTATAGAGAATAATGACCTAAGGTCCAGAAACCAGGAAGTAAAAACAGTAGAGATGAGTCGAGATGAAAATATGTTTTGTGATCATTCGTAGGATGTGGCCATTGCTGGCTGAGCCAGCATTTGTTGCCCATTCCCAATTGTCCTTGAGAAGGCAGTGGTAAATTGGCTTCATGAACTGCTGCATTCCATTTGGTGGAGGTAATCTCATAACATCATTGGGAAGGAGTTCCAGGATTTTAACATAGAAATACTAAAAAACTTAGAAATGTTTCAGTAACATGGTATAGGTAATATCAAATTTAATGAAGTTCATACAATAATGCAAAGTTTGGTGGCTGGTCAAAAAGATTTGACAGATTATTAAAATAGAAAAAATTGAGAAAAAATAATTGATACAGAATGAAAACTCTGAGCACAAGAGAAATAAACTATAGTTTTTTTAAAAAAAATAAAACTTTCTATAGATATTTAAAAATAAAAAGAGTCAACAAAGTGGAATTCAATCTGGAAGAAAGTAAGTTTGGAGAAGTAATAATGGGAAGGCAGATGAACTAAACAGGAATTTTGTGCTGTTCTTCAGTGTAGAGGATACAATGATTATTCTAAAAATAACTAGAAATCAGGGAATGCAAAGGAGGGTGGAGCTCAAGAAAATTATAATCACCAGAGAAGTTCAACTGAGAAAATCTTTGGGGCTACAGGCTGACAAGTCATTGGATCCAGATGGACTTTGTTGTAAAGTTGTGAAGAAGTGGCTAGCGAGATATTTGATGCATTAATTTTAATTTTACAAAATTCCCTGGCTTCAGAAAAGTTCTAAAAGAGTGGAGAATAATGAATTTAATTCTTTTATCAAAAAATGGGAAGGAGACAGAAACAGGAATCTACAGGCCAGTTAGCTTTTTATTTGTAGAAGGGAAAAATTTATAAATTGTTATTAAAGAAATTAAAGCAAGAGACTTCAAAAAATTCAGATAGAATTTTCTTGAAAACAAAATCACAATTAATGCATTTATTGAAATTCTTTGAGGAGGAGACATGTGCTAATGATAAAATAGAATCAGTGGGTGTTCTGTACTTGGATTTCCAGAAGACATCTCTTAAGGTTTCACATCAAAAGTTATTACAGAAAAATGAAATTTTAAGGTATTTGGGTAACATATTGGCATGGATAGAAATTTAGTTAGCTAACATTAAACAGAGGGTAATCATAAATGGGTCATTTATTGGTTGTTATATTTTGTCAAATCACTTCTACCTGCTCCAAAGAATCTACAAAGTATGTTATTTAATTTACAACAACATTATTTGGATATGACAAAAAAGCAAGGAAAATAGGAATACATTGCTGGTATGCTCTCAAGTATAGCACTTCCTATGTAGAAAGGTGAAGCAGTGTGAAATATTCTAAATTTAGCAAAACTTGGCAGGTTAACTTGGTCTGTAAGCTATTAACCCAGAAGAAACGTTAATTTGAATGTGTCTTCTTTGAATCAAGCAAATTATGCAATAAGGATGCAACCTCCAAAGTGTTGCAGGAAGTAGTCACAGAATAATGAAGTAAAAGCATCAAGGAGAATATTAGTCACACAGATTGGTTGCCCAAAGTAATATCTTGTACAAAAGAAGTAGAGTCATTATTCATAAAAAGATTCTAAAGTCCATCCATTCAAGCAATCAGGGAACTGAGCCCAGCCTGGAGAAGGCAGAAGAAGTGTTGCATTGGCCAAACATGAGCAATGAGTTTAAGGACCATATTAGAGAGTGCAATGCTTGTAAACAGTACCACTTTAATCAAACTAAAAAGATGCTTATGACCGCCAACATCACACAGACCATAAATGAAGCTTGAGGTAGGCCCTTTTGCAGGAACTGATTATCTTGCCGCTGTCAAACTGCTTTTCTGATTACTGGGAGGTAGACCAGCTGACATCAAGGAGTGCCAGTGAGATAGTAAAATTCTTGGAGAAGATTCATGGGATGTAGTGTTAATGTCCCTACCTCTGAGCCAGAAGGCCTAGTTCAAGTCCCACCTTCTCCAGAAATATAAGAGCAAGGCTGAACAGGTTGATCAGTAAGTATTGTATACAATGGAAGCACACTTATGGCAGTCCAAACCTTTCAATGAGTGACAATAGCCCTCAATTCATGAGAAAAGATTTCAGCTGCTTCACAAAATATTGGACAACACAACACTGTATACCACTTACACACAATCCCCGGTCAGACGGACAGGCTGAGGCAGCAGTGAAATCACCAAAGGATTTAGAAATAAATCAAATAGTTCCAGACATTTACAAGAAAATCCTTGAGTGGAGAGGTGCACCAACTGAAGGCATGAAGAGCAATCCTGTCCAAAGGTCACATGGCATCCAAGCTACTCTTCAATTGGTTATAAAAAATGCTAAATCTAAAAGTAGTAACATGTAAGAGTGACTAAATCAAGGGTAAATGACAGAAAAGCACAGCTGGTCAGGCACCACCTGAGGAGCAGGACAGTCGACATTTCGAGCATAAGCTCTTCATCAGGAATGAGGCTTGTGGACGAAAGGGGCTGTGAGATCATTGGGAGGGAGGTGGGGCTGGGGGCATGGTAGCTGGAAATGCGTTAGGGAGATGAAGGTGGGGGTGAAGGTGATAGGTCGGAGAGGAGGGTGGAGTGGATAGGTGGGAAGGAGGATGGACAGGTAGGACAGTTTCTGAGGAGCAGGAGAATCATTGTTTCGAGCATCCTCAGTACTCAAAACGTCGATTCTCCTGCTCCTCGGAAACTGTCCCACCTGTCCATCTTTCATCCCACCTATTCACTCCACCCTTCCCTCCGACTTATCACGTTCACCTCCACTTATATCTGCTGAATGCATTCCCAGCTACCTCCACCCCAGCCCCACCCCCTTCCATTTATCTCTCAGCCCCTTGGGCCACTAGCCTCATTCCTGATGAAGGGCTTATTCTGCTGCTCCTCGGATGTTGTCTGACCTGCTGTGCTTTTCCAGCACCATACTCTTTGACTCTGATTTCCAACATCTGCAGTCTTTACTTTCTCCTAAATGACAGAAAGTCAAATACCACTTGTTTAACTGACAAATTATTGACAGAGCCAAGCAATGGAGAGAGGCAGTCAGAATGTAAATGTTATGTGTTCCCAATCAAAATCAGCTCTTGTGGTAACTTGGGTTCTATATCATGCATTTGACACTTTAGTCATACATGGTGAATGTAAATGATCAGATATGTTGTCATAACTGCAGATATACACATACAATCATAGAAACTGTTCCTTCATTGCAGGTAGCCAATTGGGACAAAGTGGTCTCACGACTTGCACTGTGTACGGAAAGATTCAAAGCTCCTCTGATCCTCAGCAACAGAAATAGTTAGAGAATCACAGTTACCAAGGCAATAGCACTTGCTCTGGGAACAACCTTCCCCAAAGAAGGAACACCTGTCTAGGAAAAAGTAGATAATAGAGAAACTGTTAATGATAATATATGTGTATTATTAGAAGACTGCAGGATTTAAATACCATGTATACAATGAATGTGTAGAAACTGACGAAAGCAGAACTGATTAGAGTTAACATATTAATTTGTTCATGAATGATCATTCACTTCGTGCATCATATTTATTGGGTAACTTGCATAATTCGTAATTGCAAAGGTATGCATACATTTTGATTAATGAAAATGGGAATATTTGAGGAAATGCAATTGTGCTTAGTATACCGACTATCTTGCCATTGACATGTGACCTCCACCTCTGCTTTAAGTGCCCTTGGTATTGTCCAAGACAGCCATTAAACGCATATTATTTGTAGCATCATCAATTGATCATGTAATTAGATTTGGAAGGCTTCTAACTTGGCACAGTCTTCTGGCCACTACAAATATATTGGTTGAATCGGGATATGGACAGTTAAGAACTGAGAATGATTCCCATTTCATTATACACAACTTTCTGCTTATCATTTCCTATGAATCCAAGCCTGAGGGCGCATAAAATTTGGTCCAGACGTCAAACATTGTCATAGGTTTAAGAGCTCATGCCTCCAAGCCCTTGCTCTCTGTGTAGTGTGATTGGCAAGTTACTTTTGTCATATTGTAACTATTTTAAATTTAACAGTCAGTCCTGAATACCAGCCTTTATGGTGTTCTCAGAGTGGATTGACGCAGTCAACAAGGCACCTATGATTACTGAGTGTTACTTCTAACTAATCTGTGCCTCCTTTTTTAATGGCAACAATTCCATATCAGATAATTGCTGTGCCTGAAGATGGTTGCTGCCCTGACCTGTGTGCAATTTTGTGCCTGTATTGAATGAGTGTTTAATACCTTAAAAATATTGTGATGATGCATTGATGTTCCAGTGAGGTGGGACACAGACTAGCTTTGTCAAATACTTAGTCCGTTTTATACACACAAAGCAAGATGCTACAAGAATGGGTTATACATTTCATGTGTAAGGGAAGATCAGCCATTTCTTCCCGCAACAGTTAGTGGAATGTACCACATGATTCTTAATGGAAGTTCTGTAGCAAAGCCATTTGATAATAATGACAAATAGTCATGTTGCAGCTGTACAGCACATTGGTGAGGCCATTTAGAGTCATGGAATCAAAATGTCATACAACACGAAAACAGACCCTTTTGTCCAACTCATTCATTCTGACCAGACATCCCAATCTGACCTAGTCTCATCTATTAGCATTTGGCCCATATCCCTTCCTATTAACATACCCATCCAGATGTCTTTTAATTGTTACATTGGTAGCTTCCCCCATGACTTCCTCTGGTAGCTCGTTCCACATACATGCCACCCTCTGCATTTAAAAGTTACCCTTCAGGTCCTTGTTAAATCTTTCCCTTCTCAACTTAAATCTATTCTCTTTAGTTTTGGACTCCCCTAATCTCAAAAAAGATCTTGGCTATTCACCCTATTCATGCTCCTCATGATTTTATCAACATCTATAAGATTACCCCTCAGCCTCTGAAGCTCCACGGAAAAGAAGCCCTGGTTTTTAAGAGTTAGATGTGGCAGGATGATTTTTTTTGATAAGACAGTACCCCATTGACTTAAAAGTTAAAAGTGGGCCCACTCCATATGCCTGGGAAGAACTGAGCTTACTTTATAGTCATTGGGTCTAACATTAATTTGGGACAAGCTGTTTACTCCAATTATGGAGTAAGCCGCAACTCCAATAGCTGCCCGCCAATTAAATAGCCGCCACACTCTAGTCGTAGCAGGGCTTTCAGGATGTGACCGTTGGGACTACAGTCAGTGCCCAGTGACAATTGTTGCTGGAGTCAAATTCAAAGTTGTTGAGAATTTGCTGGATATGGCTGACAGGAATTAGCAAGACAGGTGGGAGCTGGGATTGGGGGGGTAAGGGCTACATGCAGGGTCAGATTATATAATATAGGGAGGGGATGTGGCTGCTCTAGGGCACATAACACCACATATGCCCAATGAGATCAATTATAGGTCTTAACTAATGTCATCTTTGTGACACTGAGCATGTCATGACTAGAGTTTATAACTTCACCATTAAACCCCCACCCTCGTCTCAACAGCATACCAGTTTAGTACTAAGCAGGAGTTAAAATTCAATTGGATAAGTTGTGCAGAGTTATAAATATGTGGATAATAATTTTTATCTGGAATCAATGCAGATTAGGGACGATATAGTTCATGCAGACCAGAAGACAGAGAACAGTTGAATTAAGGGAGCAAAAGTTTAACAATAAGAGAGCAGCCAGGAGAACAATATAATAGTTGTTACTGGAAATGATTAAAAAAAAATTTAGGGGTTTCAGTGAGAGTTAGATTGAGGTAGAAGTAGAATGGAAGTACTGAAGAGATGTTGGTTTTCTCTGTGATGGAGAGGATTCTAATGTTTAACTGAAAAATAATGTTACCCTTCCAAGAATGAGTGCCATATAGGCAACTAGGAATCAAAATAGTTGTTGGGGAGGTAGTATTTGAGAGATCAAGGCAGATAAATGTTCAGCTGTGCAGACATATATACTGCATGAATCTACAATTCAGAACACAAGCATTAACTTTAGTCAAGGTATTCAATGATTTATTTTCCCTGTATGGGAAATAAAGTCATTGAATCATTACAAAAATAACAATTTGGTCACTGTTTTGTGAAGACAGGGGAAAAGAATGAAAATTATAACTTTCAGATGGCAAAAGGATGTGAGAAAATATGATTTTTTTCCTAATTAAAACCAGCACAATTGATGATTCAAAAGGCATGGATTGTCCCTGCACTGCCATAGCAATCATCAGCATATTATCATTCATTTTATGAGGTGATTCCTCTGATTGTAGATACAAAGGAGTGCAGTAAAATTTTTAGGGAATGTTGAAATGCACTAAACTAATAACCAATACCTACACTAGAGTTATAACAAGTTTCCCTTGTGAACAAAGAATCTTAAATCCTGTCATTTTCCCTATTGTATCCTCTTCAGTCTAAACTCTTGGACTCCATATTAAGAATGTCAGTTGTTTATAACTTCAGTTAACATGAATAAAAATTGCACTTTTGGCAGTAAAAGGAAGCTTTTAGTAATTTTTACACGACTCTTTATTTTCTAATATGAATCTAATAACCAATAAATTATTATTATGGGAGTTGGCTAATTAAATTCTGATAATTAGGTAGAGATTCATGTTGAATTTTAACAGTACAGTTTCCTATTTGAAACTTTAAGTAGATGTATGGAGGATTTGCCCTGGTCCAAATGTTGTGACACTCGATGCCACAATCTCATTTTTATTATATCTACTTCCTGCTCAGTGGATCTGTGCTTCCTACCTCTTTGACTAATTTCTCATTTATAGCTTTGATATCTGCCATCCCACATGGTTCTTGCTGCAGGTCAGGATTAATATCCAGCTTGTTCAGGTACTTAACTGTAATTTCTACTCTTCTTTAATAATTGGAAATATTAACTTACAACAGGCAGGTAGATTAGTCAGATGGTTCCAAAACATAGAGCATTATTGGCTTTTGAACTGGCACTTAAGTTCAAAATCATTATATTAAGAATCTGCACTAGTTCATTGGTTGTACCCTCATCTTTGAATTGGGAGGTCAGAAGATTAATCCAGTGATTTGATTACCTAATCTGACACTCCTGTGTGATTCTGAGAGATGCTGTACTGACAATGTCTTGCTTTATGGATGAGATGTTAAACTATGGCTCTGCTTGCACTCTAAGGTATATGAAAGATAACTCAGTATCATATGATTGGCAGCATGCCAACTTCATATTCACTACAAGATTTTCATGTTTTGCCAGTGCTAACCATACTGTTGATTGTACATAGGCATCAACAATAAGCCAATTTCACAAGTAGTTAAAACTAGCCTGTACTGTTTAAACCTAGTTTACATCTCATAAAGAGATGTTAACAGTTATTCATTTTGTGAGTCTGACATAGCTGCACTGAAGAATAGCACACGACACGTGAGTGTGGTCTCTAAGGCTTTTGGAAGTTGTATAGGAGGCATTAGTTGAGGAGATGGAAAAGAGGAGAGAAAACTTAAGAATATAATAAATAGGACCAAGAAAGGGCCGTTCAGTAGCTGATCTTCGATTTCAACACCATTTTCTGCACCATTCTCACATCCCTGGATATTTTCAGGTCAATCTCACTCTTGCAGATACTCAACTACTGACCTTCAACCGCTCTCTGGGGCAGAGTCCAACATTTGTCTGCATACCCTTTATGAGGAGAGGATCCTAACTGACTATTCTGAATGGCTAACTGACTGTGTCCAAGATCCTGAATTAGTATCAGAGGCTGCCCTTGACTATCTGATTGAGGACCCCCTGACCATCTCTCTAGACTTGACTGAGGACTGCTTCCAACCAGGAAAAGCATTCTGCCTTAGTGACTGTACTAAATGGCATGGCAATACAACAATACCATGAACCTGGTATCACTGGTTGAGAGGCAATTTGCAAAAAAATACATGGCATGGCATGAATGCTTGGAAATGCAAGTAAGCAAGTGAGTGCTAAGAGAGCAAGCAAACACCCCTCAGAGATGCAGCCTGGTCCAGATGAGGTGCATGCGTGTCTTTGAGTGCAAAGTGTCCTTGCTGCACTAAGGCAATTATGATTTCCCATGCAATGCAAGATGCTGCATTGAAGTGCTGAAGTACTATAAGTGAATTGGAAATGTGCCACGGTGGTTCTTAGAGACTGGATGCCAACGTCTGTGTGCAGATGTGACTGGTACCCCTGGAACATTTCTTCTAATTTTGGTGACTGCCGACCAACATGGAGCTCATTTGTGGTAAATCGTGAGCTGAAGGCACTAGATGAATTCCTGAGGAAGGGCCGACGCCCAAAACACCTGCCCCTCAGATGCTGCTTGACCCACTGTGCTTTTCCAGCACCACACTCTCAACACTGAAGTCACCAGATACTTGCTCTAACTTCCATGTTGAGAATTCTTGGCATTCAATTTGCTTGTATTTAATAAGATAGGAATCTGCATGTAAATTAGGCTAGATCTGCTGGTAATAAAGTCATTAACAAACAATAATCCCCTTTAATATTGACTATTTAGTGAGAATGTCACCTTGATGCCCAGAGCTCAAAGAAATTTAATAAGTTGTTCCCAATGTCAAGATAGGCCTCACAAGACTTCTTGTGTGATTTTGCCACATTTCTCCCCTATTGCACTTCTACATCACAAAATAATTCAGATATTTCACCACCTTATTAGAAACTGTTTCCTTTCTGGAAGTAGGTTAACACATTGCCCAGATTCAATAATATACAGAAATTGGATGTGAGCAAAAAAATTCTAATACATCTTCCCTATGCTGATTTTTAAAAATGTATTGGACAATAATAATAGAATTAACCACACTCAACTTGAATTCAGAAATGTAATATCCTGCCTGCCTGAACTTTTTGACTCTCTTCTGGAACAACATTTTCAACTCATGAGAAGTTGCATCTTAATTAAGCACAAAACTGTGGAGATCCAGAGATAACCTGAAGGAGTAAGTGCTGGCAATAAAAAACAAATACTTCTTTGAGAGTTTTTTTGGAACATGTCTCTAAAAATTACTTTAAACAGTGCAGGCAAAACATGTTCAAAAGTAAACTAGAAGAAGACAATATTTTTGTGACAAGAACGTTACATATCTAATAAAAAGCAAAGTACTACAGCTACTTGAAATGAAAGTAAAAAACAGAATAAACTGGATAAACTCAGCAGGACTGGCAGCAACTATGGGAAGAGAAACCGAGTTAATGTTTCAAGTCTGATATGGTTCTACATATGGTCTAGTTAAGGCAGAAGAAGTCCTCATTTTAGGTTATGTCTGAGTTCCTAAAAAAACGCATCTTTAGAAGAAGTACCTATAAGGGAAGCATTGATTCCCACAGGAATCAGTCAGGTTCAGTAAGGCCTCACAGAAAAAATGAATTATGTCTGTGATATTAAATTGATACACTACTTTAGCTAGCTAAGTTCCTATATTGATAAATATAATTACTCTTATATGAAAATATGTTTTAAAATATTAAATAAAACCATAATATTTTAATTAAAAAAACTTTGGGCAGGGCACACTCTGAGAGTGGAGCCTGCAACACTGCTGCCTGGGATCTGCGCTTCGGTCTTTTTGTTCATTGGGGTCTGAGCGCCCTGCCAAGGCTCTAGTTAATTCCGAAGAAGGGTCACTGGACATGAAACATTAACTCTACTTTCTCTCCACAATATTTGTGTTTGTTTCAGATTTGCAGCATCTGGATTTTCTGTTATTTGTTCCTGTGTGCATCATTGTTGTTGCTGGGTAGCCAATATTTGTAGATCTGGAATACACCCTTTTGCCACCTCCAGAACTCAGTCAGACTACAGCGGGAACGCTTCTCTTTGTTGGCTGTGGAACCTCAGCCTTCCTCTCTCTCTTCCTGGTTAGGGAGCTTTGGGGGAGGTCATGATTGGTCTTAATGGCATTTCTGTCAATCCCTGATACCCGCTCCCTGTGGTGGTGGCTGGAGCAGCAGGGTTTCTGCATTTCCTCATGCCTTGTAGCCAGTGAGACTGCAAAGAGAAACTGATGGAGCTTGTGTCCAGGCTACAGGGTCCAGAAGATGATGTTATCTCTGGTCAGATCCAGCCTTGGTGGTTCCCCAGCATTGTTGCAGTGGGTCTGGGCCACGCAGGTGCAGCACAGAAAGAGGCCACAAGATGGAAGACTAGGAACAACCACATGTCTTGGAGACAGAGAGGCCAAAGTGATGCTAATCAGGGCAGATGTTTCAGTACAGAGTCGAGAGTGTGGTCCTGGGAAAACACAGCAGGTCAAGGCAGCATCCGAGGAGCAGAAGAATCGACATTTTGGACATAAGCTCTTCATCATAAACCTCTCATTATGATTCCTGATGAAGGGCTTATGCCCGAAACGGCGATTCTCCTGCTCCTCGAATGCTGCCTGGCCTGCTGTGCTTTCCCAGCACTACGCTCTCAACTCTGATCTCCACCATCTGCAGTCCTCACTTAATCCAAGATATTTCAGTACAGAATGTTAAAATGAATCTTGCAACACTCAAACAAATTTACAGCGCGAACATCAAAGTGAAACAGTACTTGTACTAGATGGGATATTGTTAAATATGGACTCCTTGCAGTGATGAAAAATACTGTTCAGATACTGTAGTGACAGAAAAAAATGCTTTAAGATTCTATTGGATATGTTAGATGTGTTTGGATGAATATGCTGAAATGAGCTGAATGGTTCCTTTGTCAATAACTATTTTGTCAATAAATAAATACAAGATAAGTAAATACTAATAAATGCTATAAATACCAAATTAGTGATTCCACCCATGGGAATTTAGTTTTCCTTGAAAATGCTTCATTTTCAATATGTAGGTTAAATCTAAAATAACATAGATAGAATTTTAACAAAACATGTTCGGTAGGCTAAACATAGTGCTTTGAGGAAATTAACTAGATCAAAGACAAATCAATTCGTATTTGACTGTAATTGCTGGGGAGCCTTGCATATGCATGTAAATGGAGTTTCTGTTAAATTTCAACCCTGGTTGGGTGTTGGAGCAAAAAGAGCCCCAAGAGATTTTGAGGTCATTATCAATGCAGATGTTCCAGTAATTGCTGTCATGTTTCTGTTAGCTGCAGTGTCCTCTCTGTCCTTTTGTTCAGTTTGATTGGTTTTGAAGGACTTCTTTGCGAAGAGACAAAACTAGAAACTACATCTGGGCTATTCTTCCTTCACCCCTGCAACTGATTTAAAATCTTGCTATTTGTAAATGGACAGTGTTCCAACATCTGATGGAGCCCCTTTAGTCAGAATGGCAGTCTTTCGAAACATGCATGGAGAGGAAAGCCTCACGGTGTATCAACATTGTAGTAACATCTTTCAATTCTTTTGGTGTTTAAATTTGGTGTTTACTTCCCGCTAATTTCTTTGTCTTCTCTGTGATCTTCTGGGCTTAATATGCAGTAGTGACTTCTGCTACTGGACATCAATGTTGCAAACAATGTTAGCACCTTATTGCCATGCACGGACATCCAGAGCAACTGTACGTATGGACAACTGAACAGCTTAGAGGGAGCGCTTATTTAACATGATTTGCCCTGTATCTGTTCACAGGATTAAATATCATTTGAATTTAAGGAATTTGTGATTTGGTAAAGGTAGATTATGTCACAAATATGATGTGGTGTAACAAATTTCATTACAGTTGTTTTGAGTACATTTTAATTAGGTTTCTAAAGGATAGTGATAATGAGCAGAAATAGCTGATAATCATTAATGATGCAGTTTAAATGAAAGCAGTTGTGAAGAGAACAGAGATGTTATATTAGTTTTAGTGTTTTACTTTTTAATTGGTGTGGAATTAGAGTCATAGAGATGTACAGCATGGAAACAGACCTTTCGGTCCATGCCGACCAGATATCCCAACCCAATCTAGTCCCACCTGCCAGCACCCGGCCCATATCCATCCAAACCCTTCCTATTCATATACCCATCCAAATGCCTCTTAACTGTTGCAATTGTACCAGCCTCCACCACATCCTCTGGCAGCTCATTCCATACGCATACCACCCTCTGCGTGAAAAAGTTGCCCAAATTCTTCCAGTATTTTGAATTTCATCATTTTAAATTTATAATAATTTTCAATGTAAAGGAAGAAATTGTTCCTGCACCCACAATATTGTAAATATTGGAATTCCCTGTAGTCCCTTAAAAAGATATTGCATCTGCATCTATGATAACTTGTACTATTAACATTATTCCTTACTGTCAAGTGTTTGTACCTCAGTCATACTCCTGAGTGGAAACTGCCAAGGAATCTATGTGTGACTCTTCCCTAAGCTAGGTGTCTCTTTCCATTGCCCTGTCTCCATGTGAGGATGGGACAGTTGGATTGGGGTTGTGAGGAGCAATGGCTAGGGTGACTCTCCAGCAGCCCCTGAGACAGCTGGGCTTGTCTCCCCATGGCAGATTTGTCCACTTGCCCCCTCCCAGTTGTCATGTCTTCAACCTCTGTGATGAGTGTCTAGGACCCTCAACATTGATTAAGGGCATGTCCTCTGGAAGAAATGGGTAGCACTCTATCGATGTAATCAGGCTGCAACTACAAGACAGGAGGCAGAAGGTATCATGGCCACCAGTTACAAGTGGTGCCTGATGCATGATACTGACTGCCTGGTTAATGTCAGCGTTTCAGTGAAATGACTAGTGATACTTAAACAATTGCTGGGGCATGGATGTCTTTCTATCCTGTTATGGACCAGACCAGACCCCAAAAATATTTTAAGAAGTTAGCCTAGACCCTAACTTTTTCTTATTTTACAGGTAGGTGGGAAGTTCCATGTTTCAGATGTGATGCAATTGGTCAAACTACTCAACTTTAAGCAAAACACCATTTATTTCAACAGTATAGTTAAAATATGAACAAAATAAAGAGGAATTTAGAATAACTTAACTATTGGAAAACTTAACTGAATAATAGATCCATTACGTATTACTAATCAGCTGTTCCAATATAGTAACATCCCATAAACAGACCTCTTGTCAACAAAACAAATTCAGATAGCAATTCTTCCATGCAGTTCTCCAATCCAGGAGGAAAAAAATCAAGAGAAATTTGAGAGAAAGTAACAGCTAAAAAATATTCACTGAAGCTTCCAACTCTTTTGAGACCCCAAACAGTTTCTGATGCTACAGCTGAGAATATCTAGACAGCCTGATCGGTGAGAGCTGGCCACACCTATTAAACTGCTTCCATTGTTCCAATTTTGTAAATCAAAATCTAAGGGCCTCACACATTGTTTACTCAAGTGGTCCTGGTAGACTGTGTGTTGCCTTTGCCTTTACAAACTCTCTTCAAAAAAACGGACAAAATAACCTTTTAAAGTGACAGCATCATCATAATCCCCACAGGAGTGGTGCCAATCTCTAGCTGTGAAATAGCACTGGAAAATGCCTGGGAAAATGCTTTGATGCATCCCTGCATTATAATCTAATCTAATCAAAAACATAGCACAGCACCTAATAGTTGCATTTGAAGGTGCAAAAACACTTTTCATTTACCTTTCAGTTGACTTTAGACTCTTTAGCAGGCTTTCCAATCTCTTCATGAACTTTCAAGCCTTGTCTGTTTTTAAAGGGCTTGCAAAACCTTGCCCCTGCAGATGAAATTGGTGTGTGGGAAGAAATACAGTTTGTAAACCAATTTTAAAATTCATGCAGGCAGGTTTATACATTCCCCACATGTCCAATAAGCCCAGAGTAAAATAAGGCAAGCTTGGGCAGATGGAGGAAGATCAGATTTCTTTTGAAAAAAATTAAGAGTGTAATTTAACTTCCTCCCCCATTGTCAGTTTAATAGCAAAGGGGCATTTAACCAGTTGAAAAGGGTGGTTGGTTGAGACTTTGCCATCTTCCAACCTCTAGTTAATGCCAATTATGGTATTAGTATCCATATGGAGAACAGGCAATGCAAACTCACATGGGACTGTATGTGGTCACTAGTTGTCATCCTTGGTTCAATGGCACTCTTTGCCTGATCAGGAGGTGTGTTTGCAACAGTGTTCACAATTCCTGGCAGATGCTTTTGCCAGTTTATTCTGCCCTGAATAATAGTGATGGCAAAGTTGATTGATGCTGCTTTCATTCTGCTGGTGCTCTTTGCCAAAAGGTGCACTTCTGACCCTATTTACTGCTGGCACTGGGAATTCTGCAAGGCTTCCGGTGAATTTATCATAGTGGTGAAGGAGCACTTCCAAATAAATTCCTAACAAATTTTCAAACTTGATATGTGTAGAAATCATGCTGAAAAGTTGCTGGATCATTAAAGCTTTTCAAGCCTCTCATGTGTCGGTTTAGTGAAGGCAATATCCAAAAGTTTACTCTGTACCTTTTGGTTTTCAATGTACTTATTGTAAATTCCCAGCATCTTTGTGGCATTCATTTTCACCAGTGTCTGTGCTATTTGACTTTGGTCAGAGTCTTCATAAATGAAACTGTCCCTACTGCCCATCATTGTGTACTTTTCAGAAGGTGAATAATATTTAAGAGCTGGAGTTGGAAAACAAAAACAATTTCATTTTTCTCGAAAAGATACTGAAGTCTGTTTAGAATTTGAATGCCTTTCCAGCTATAATCAAATAACTCAACACAGATAAGGAATCATTATTTTGCCTTTCAGCTTTTTAAGCCTCAGTTTTGCTCTTAATCAACTGTGGATTTGAGTCACAAAAACTTGCATTACAATCAATGTACCTAAATGGCCTTAATAGGAACTAATCTGCGGGTGTAACAGCGTGGAAAAATGTAAGTTTGGGTCTGTTAACTGTTACTAAAATAAATCCCTATGATACATAAACTCCATTAACAATAAGGAGAAATCAATGTAAATGATTAGTGAGAATGGTTTAGCTGCTATTTGTAGTGATAAGAAAACAAATGTATATTTAAGGAGGATGTGAAAGAATCTGGATGCAATGGAATTATTTGAACATTTCTCTAGATTGATCAAGACTGTGTGATTTCTTGGAATTGTGTTTCACAGTAAGTGGGCTTTGACCCACCTACAAATTATTGAAGTCTTGAATATATTTAATGACTCTCCTCAATAGCCCTCTATGGTAAAGCATTTCACAGATTCACTAACCTTTGAGAGAAGAAATTTCTCCTCATCTCTGTCTTAAATATACAGCCCCTTATTCAGAGACTGTGTGCCTGGTCCTAAACTCATAAGAGGAAATAACTTCTCCATCTACCCTGTCAGGTCTTCTAAGAATCTTTTATGGTCCAATAAGATCACTTATTTTCCTTCTAAACAGGCACCCATGGGAGTTTTCTTTCCTACTTTTGCTTCATCATCTCTGCAGAGGCTTGTCTTTTCATGGCATCTGAGTGTGTCTGTGTGTGTGGGTTTGAAGGAATTTTAATTCCAGGTCATATTTTAAGTGTCCATCAACAATTGCTATTTGCTTTATTTTTGCTTATAATAAGTGAGTTCATCAAAAAGCCAGATTGATGTTTCTCTTATTCTGTGTGGCAGTACAAAAGTGTAGTATTAGCCATTTTAGAAATTGAATCTAGAAACTTGCATTACTGTTATGTATAAAATAATCTATTGATGAAGAATAGAGACTTTATTATCAGCCCATTCCTCCCATCGGAGCCGTAACAGTAATAAGATAAGGGCTCTCTCCTTGTAAGTGAATATAACAGCTTTTATTAAAAATAACTATTTAGAAGGGACAGGAAGAGCAGATACCATCCGGGGCATGCGCGAGATATAGTTTCATGTAATCTGACTTCACCATAGCATCGCTCCTTATCTACCTGCTCAGTAATTCCAGTAAATCTTTGGTATCCAGAAGTTCATGATTTGCAAATTCACCCATCCAAGCTAAAAAGTAGGCAACAACAAAATTCAACATTTGCAGCAAAACTCACAAATAGATTTTAAATCTATTTTTAACTGCATTTTTAGATGGACTCCGCACCCCTAACTTTTGTCATTCGATGGGGTTTTCAAAAATGAACACACACAAACAGAGGCATGACAGTATTCCTAGAGAAAAGATTTTTGTAATCATTTGCTTCACATCTCTCCTTTTGCAGTATCCCTTTAAACATTAGCATTTAACCATGAACATTTAACTATTTACTTCCCATTCTCCCCATTGCCAGCAGTATCTTTCATTTGTGACGCAGATTGTTGCTTTGTGATTTTAGCAGAGATATCAGCACATTTACGATAAACAAAATAATGCTTTTGTTGAAAGAGAAAAATGCATGATGCATGGACATTTTAAGAGAAGTGCCAACCAAGCGCTACATTTTGGCTGATACGCTGATATGCTGATAATCCATGCTGATATGTTCAAATGCTGTTTTTTTGTGGATGGCATTGTCCACTAGAATAGAGAGCAAGATTTTCTGAAGCACCATCTATTTTTGCTTCCATACCTCATTCTTTGGAGATGCCGGTGTTGGACTGGGGTGTACAAAGTTAAAAATCACACACCAGGTTATAGTCCAACTGGTTTAATTGGAAGTACACTAGCTTTTGGAGCGTCGCATCCACCACCTGATGAAGGAGCAGCGCTCCGAAAGCTCGTGCTTCCATTTAAATGTGTTGGACTATAACCTGGTGTTGTGTGATCTTTAACTTTGCATGCCTCATTCTAATTGTTAGATTTTGTGGGTTGCACAGTTCACCAAAATGACAATGTTTTGCATTCTTCCATGTACTTAGGTGCTGACTGAATTCAGACTTTAGTATTTATAATTGGTAGCTGGCAGTTCATACGACCACAAAGTATGAAATCAACTTTACAACAGATATGCTATGATTCGTTACGTCTGCAATTTGCAACATCAAAATATGTTTCAACAAATTCAAAGTGCAGTTTAAATTGATAGACATTTAATTCTTGACAAGAATGTGACACAAAGTCCATTTTCACTGAAGGAGCAAAATACATTCTTTAGTCCTGAATCCTGAACACATTCTATAAGCACACATTATATATTCAAGCATTTTACTGTGTTGTTATTTACTGTGGATATTACTTTAGAAGGTAAAGTCTGTCAAAGTGATGGCTGATTTGATTCTATATAATTGCTAATTATTTTCTATCTGTAGTTTTTTTGTGTTCAATGTGGTGAAAGACAAGACAAATATTAAATACTTAATAGTTGATTGCACAATGTTATCCAAGGCAGAACAAAGAATATAAAGCTGAGTTCTAATTTTTTTTTGAAAGCAAACATTTATTAAATAGCAATAGAACAGGTTTGTTTAGAAGTTTTTTAAAACAATGAAAATGTAATAAAAGGAAACCAATACTCACAGGTTTGGAGGACACTAAGCAAAAAAGTAATTTTCAGGAAAACTAAGTGAATTGTATATGTCAATTTAGAATGAATGGTTATGTAGAATAAAAAGATCAATGGCAAATTACTCAAAAACTGAACAAAGTATTTGCAAAATGAGGTTCTCAATAAAACTAATTTATGATTGTACTTTGAATACAATAGTTCAGTGTGAAAGAGCAAAGGATCAATCTTAAAGCACAGCACCACTGAAACACAGACCAGAAGAAAATTGTAGAAAGGTTGCAAATGGGAATGAAAATTGGAATGCATGTTTAACCCATGGTGTTCCTACCAATTTACAATTTAACTTTGTTCAGATCAGCACTAATAAGCACAGTTTATGCACCTCAGCTGGAGATTCATGTTAATGTGAAGCTAGACCATTTGAAGCCAACTTGTAATTTTTAAAGGGAAGTTACACTTTATCTGCAGCAGCTTCTGAAGGTAGCTAGAAGAAATCTTCTGAGAAGGAGGAACACTATCAAATGATGGAACAGGGCAGAAAGTGGGCTCCAAGGTGTCTAGACACAGAACTGCAGATCTTTGTGCAGGAGGTGAACAGGAGAAAAGATATTCTCTAAACAGGATTTCCTCCAAACAGATTCCAATGGGAGTAGATAATTGCTGAGATCAACATCAGCAATGCAGCTGTATGAGCTTACATGTGCACCACATAAAAAGTTGAGTTACTACATATGAGTGGTCAAGATGAGTGAGTTCAGTTTTAGTGTTATATGTTTTGAACCTGATTCATTGTCCTCACTAAGTGCTCAAGATAACACCTCCTTCCTGCTATCTCCATAGACAATCTCCATTAATCACACCTCATGTGAGGGGCATGGCCAGGGTTGCATGTTCTTACCCCTTTGGAGAAGAAGGTGTTCAGCATCCGTAAGGTGGTCACAGGCACTGAGAACAGGCAGTGTCCATTCTGTTCCTTGAGCCTATGTTGTTATTCAATATAATCATGGCTGATCTATGTCAACTCCACTTTTCCGTTGGCACCTAATGTTGCTTGATTTCCGGAGAAAGCAAAATTTATAAATTTCAGTCCCTAACTATACTCATGGTTGAAGCATCCACAACTCTTGTACGTAGATTGTTTCAAAGATTTACAACTTTCTGAATGGAAATTTCTCCTCATCTCAGTCCTGAATGATTAATCTGTCATCATGAGACAGTACTCCTGTGTTCTAACTTGTCCAGCTAGAGAAAACAATGTTTCAGTGCTTACTCTAAGAAACCCCTTAAGAATTTTGTGTGTTTCAGGGCTGAGTCATATCTAACAGTGGGGTTGAAATCATCAGAGTTAAACATATATTTATACCTCAACCGCCTTCTAACATGCCCATTCTCCATTGGCCCATAATTCTTCTGAGAAAAAGAAGATGCAAATAGTGCAAGCATTTACCTTGTGCTATGTCCTATCCCCTGTCCTATCTGCCCAAGCCTATCCTTGTTCCTTTTCTCTTTTCAGACAACCAGAAGATAACACCTGGCTAGGCACTGATGAAACAGCAAGGAATAAGAGGGTACACAGACAGCGACAAAGAAGCAATGCTATGATTCAAATCCCTACACTCAGCCAACAGCTCAGATGCTGGCACAGTGTGAACTTTAGAGGGCAGCTTTGATGGATTTACATGTCTGCAGGTGCCAGCTCACAGGAGGGTGAGGTGACACGTGAGTTCTGACACCAGGGATTTTGATGAAGATTTTGATGGAGCAACATAGCAAAGAATGCTGATTGGTATGCACAATGAAAGTCTTCAGTCACTGTTAAGGAGAACAGCGGAATCTGCTAATAACCTTGTGACTCGCAGAGTTGGGAGCCGATCCTTTCTGGTGTGATCATTTTGACACATATCATGAGAATACTTGTAGATCTATCCTGCTGAATACTGCCTTCACTTCCTCTTTTCAATTTCAGATTTGCAGCAAACAGAGTTTTTTGCTTTTATCTTTTTCTTTATTTCTATCCCAGGCAATGAAATTTCCTGACATAAAAAGAGATCAATTCACCTATTTTAGAACATTTATGCTTTACAGGCAACAAATTTACCTCACAGCTAGCAGCTTCAAAAATATCTTTTTTAAAATAACCTGCTACTAATTTGATCAATGTAAAATTGAAGTTCCCTCTCAAGATGCTGTTTCTTACCATTTCTCCTCCATAAGCTGCTTAGTCCACTCCTTATCTAAGCCATTTCTTAAAATAAAACTACTTTAAAATGTTCCTGGGTGCATTCTTCAAGAATAAATGTTAGGACCTGCTTTCATGTTAAGAGATTCTCTTTAAAAATTATATTTTACTGGAATCAAAGTACTGACGACAAATAGGGCAGTAAATGTAGTTCTGAAAGATCTGCAGATCTTTGATAATAGTAATAATAGGATATAAAAACTTCACTTGGTTTCTCTCTAAAGTGGAGTGAAATATCTTGGGATTAATGCAGACTGAGTTGATCGCCCTGTATGTGATTGATATCTGATTTGTGTGTAAATGCTGGTAATTTTCCATCAGACTTACCTTCTGCAAGGTGATACAGTCTTCTTTCTAAAGGCCTACTATGTTCAAAATTATTTTTGCAGAACAAGTGAGTTTCCATGGCAGGAAGATGACACACATATTGATTTCAACGTGGTATCTTCTGTCCTGCTTTGTATCTCTCTGTTTTGCTTCAGATGACTGGGTGACTGGAGTGACATAGCAGCTGGCTTTCCAATTCTCCTTTCTGTAGTTCGGAAAATATTGATCCAGTTTATAAAACTAAACATTTCAGGCCTTGATGTCACAAGTCATGCAGTGTGCTGCTGTAAAAGATAAGGCAAGTATTTTCATGTATACAGTTGACCCAGGATTATTGACAAGCTAAAATATTTTCGTGCATTATTTAAGTTTTTACAAGTTGCACCTTCCATATTCAGTGCTGTCCAGTTTGGCAATCTCTGAGGTCGAGCACCCGCTGTGATCTAGCATTGATACTGTTCCCAGTTTAAGACACTCTTTTGTGTCATTCCCTTCAGTACAATTTTGAAGCAAACACAGAAAATGTTGGAGAAATGCAGCAGTTCTAGTAGCATCTAGCGAGAGACAAAAGATGTTAATGTTTTGAGCCTTGTATGACGCTTCTTCAGAACTTCAGACACGGTTCAAGTCCAGTGAAACTTTGTTGCACTCGCTCAATGGCAATAATATTTTTCCTGGGGTACAGCGACTTCACACAATACTACAAGCTGTGATCTTATACAATTAAAGTAAGTCTTCACTACTCCTGTACTCTGTTTCAGTAAAGACTAGCTTTCCTAATAGCTTGCATGCACTTTGCGTATCTGTTCTTCCTAGCAAAGATGATAGAATATAATATGGAAAAATGTGAGACTATCTGCCATTTTCTAGCCCAATCACTAAGCCTATCCAAATACTTCTAAATAACTTTACATAATCTTTTAAATACAAATTACAACTTAAACTTGCATCATTGAAAATTTGGAGATGTTACATTTAGTCCACAACTCCAAATCATTGTTATACATGGTGAACAGCTCGGATCCAAGGACTGAGCCTTGCAGTTTCCAGCCAGTCACAGTCTGACAATGCAAAACTGATCTACTTATTCCAACTGTTTTTGTCTGTTAGTCAATAACTAAATTCATGTCAGTTCATTACCTCCTGTCCCATATGTTTACATTTTTCTATACAACCTTGTGTGAAGAACTTTACCAAAAGTCTTCTGAAGTTCTAAATCTACTGTATCCATCAGCTTTCCATTATCAATTTTGTAAGTGACATCTTCAAATAAACTCCAACAAGTTCATCATACATGATTTTCCACTGAGTATGGCCAATCAAATCATGAATATCATGTGTCCTTCTATCACATCCAAAAATCCAGCATTGTCCCTACTCCTGATGTAAGACTGACAGGTCTGTAGTTCCCTCTTTTCTCTCTCAGTCCCTTCTAAAATAGTGGGCTGACATTTACTAACTTTCAGTCTGCAGGAATCATTTCACAATCAATAGCAGCTTGAATAATGATCACTAATGCACTGACTATCTCAATAGCTACCTCCTTCAATGCTCTGGGATGTACGCCATTTATTCATGGGGATTTATCAACTTTCAGTTCCATTAATTTCTCCACTACAATCTCGATAAGTTGCAGAATAAAAGGAAGTACACATTACTGCTAGTTACATTGGGCAGAATCTTAAAGGAGTCTGGGTGATGTGGTCCAGAGCAAAATGTGTGATGGAATTGGCCCAACAAATGCAGCAAGGCCTATCTCGATGCCAGGAACAACTTGTGCCATCTTTTAAACTTTTCACAAATGGCGCAGCAATATTCTCACCAGGCAGCATCAAGATGTCAACTGACAGGGATGAAGCTCATTAATTTCTTGTTAACAGCACATCCCACATCATTGATATTCAGCCTCTCATTTTATCAAACTCGATGTTGAGAAAGCTCGATGTGAAAACCCTGAAAGGGTATCTGGCAGGTTCAGTCCGCCATATGTTCCAATGACATCCATGTGGCGTTCAATCAAACTGTAACATGAACCACTTGCAGCTGTTATGGACCAGACCAGACCCCTGGCCAGACTGGTCATATATGACATCAGTTGCATGACACTATGATCTTTTGCCATAAATTCTGTGTCTTATGATCCTGTTCCACTAGCTACCCAATGAAAGAGCAGCGCTCTGAAGGCTTGTACTTCCAAATAAACCTGTTGAACTATAACCTAGTGTTATGCGACTTTTAACTTTGTCCACCACAGTTGAACACTGGCACATCAACATCATCTGTTAACACAGTACTGTTAGTTGTGTTCACAGCCAATCTTCCTATGATTTTGAACAGGAATCACTCCAGAAACCATGAATGTTGCCCTCTTGTAAGACAAGAAGATATTAACATTGGACTTACTGATTGCACTCATATGGTTTTCAAATGTTATATCCCCTCTCCAAAGGGTCACCTATTGGCACAGGAAAGCCTACTTTACTGTCATTTTCCTGGCATTTCCAGCAGAGAAAGAAATGTTCTACACCAGCTCAAAGCAATTTTTACTTCACCATAGTTATGGCAGTAGAGCGCAATGTCAGAGACTCACTGTAGATATTTTTAGTTGCATTTGGCTAGACAGCTGTTGAATAAATTATCAAAAGAACTGAGGAAAACTATTTGAATAATTTTGTTGTTTTGCTTAATGGCAGTGGTTACTTTTAATTAATGTAGATGTCAACATTTAATGACTAACTCATTTTGTAGTTTGACATTACAACCTTTCCTTTAATTTAAACAAATTAGTAAAGACTAATCAAATTAGGTGCAATAACAAAAGCAAAATACTGTGGATGTTAAAAAATCTGAACCATGCAGACAATGCTGGAGAAATTCAACATGTCTGGCAGTATCTGTGGAGAGAGAAACAGAGTTAATGTTTCAAATCCAGTTCTTCTTCAGAACTTCAGACAAAATTGAACCCTGACTTTCACAAATGCTGCCAAATGCAGATGTAAGCATGCCAAGGTACTTTGCACATGTTGCACTTTAAGATATAGAGTCATAGAGATGTACAGCATGGAAACAGACCCTTCGGTCCAACCCGTCCATGCCGACCAGATATCCCAACCCAATCTAGTCCCACCTGCCAGCACCTGGCCCATATCCCTTCAAACCCTTCCTATTCATATGCCCATCCAGATGCCTTTTAAATGTTGCACTTGTACTAGCCTCTACCACTTCCTCTGGCAGCTCATTCCATACATGTACCACCCTCTGAGTGAAAAAGTTGCCTCTTAGGTCTCTTTTATATCTTGCCCCTCTCACTCTAAACCTATGCCCTCTAGTTCTGGACTCCCCTACCTCAGGGAAAAGACTTTGTCTATTTATTCTATCCATGCCCCTCATGATTTTATAAACCTCTATAAGGTTACTCCTCAGCCTCCGACGCTCCAGGGAAAACAGCCCTAGCCTATTCAACCTCTCCCTATAGCTCAAATCCTCCAACCCTGGCAACATCCTTGTAAATCTTTTCTGAACCTTTTCAAGTTTCACAATATCTTTCCGATAGGAAGGAGACCAGAATTGCATGCAATATTCCAACAGTGGCCTAACCAGTGCCCTATATGACATTTGTAAGTTTGATATACCTCGCCCCACTGTAGCAGCACACTAAATGTAACATTTTTAAATTTATAGATTTATGTTTGTCAGAAACGGAATAGTCTGAAAAACAGATCTTATGACCATTTTCCCACATTTACTGAGGAAATTATTTCTGGGGTCCTGAGCAAAATAGAGTGTGATTACATTTTTCAGAAAGTAATTCAAACCAAATAGAACTTCCAAAGAAGCTGTAAGATGTTATTTGAAACAAAACGTAGAGAAATGGATTTATAATGAAAAAGCAAAAGTGTGTGGAAACAAATGGCAACTACTGCTATACAACACGGGACAAGTACAAAGAGAAAGAGATGAGTAATCAAAGTTCATTGGAGACATTAAAGTCAAGGTTAAAGAATTACTACCAAGTTGATGGAGAGGATGTAATTTATGTGAACCCTTTACTACAAAAAGCAAAAGGTTATTCTAGAATGTTACTGTATAATAGCTTTTCATCGTGGTCTTTCTCACAATAGTATGTTATTGACAAATGGAATTGGCAGAATGTTTCGAAATCTCTTTTTGATTTGTAACAGTGCAGTTTCCAATAGAATGTGAATCAAATTTGTCTATGCAGCCAAATATCTGGAGGTGAAAGGGAAATCCTTTCTCCTGGTGTTTTTGAAGTATGCAGAATCATAAGAACACACAGCGTAAGCAATATTATACTGCAGTGACTTTTTTTTGCTAAAATAAATCCAAAACCTTTTGGCTTCAATGCAATTGTCAGACCCCAGAAAAACTAGAAATGAGTTAACCTGCACTCAATAAGTTTACATTCAAAAAGACAGGCCCCTCTTGATCAAAGGTTTCATTGGACAGCAGCCATATTATCACCATGGTTACAAGAGCAGTCAATCTATCAGTCAGACAGGGTGTAAGTATCTCACTGTAAGGTCTGAGAAATGTCAGAGCTGTCGCATGTGCTGGCAGCTATTTGGCAAGCAGATGACATCCCATGAAGGGATATAATTGTCAGTCAGGAGATACCCCCACAGTCAGTCAAGGGACTTATCTGATTATATTACAACCAGTTTGCCACTGTCAGGTCAAGTGTAAGCAGTCTGTGGATTACATGTAGGGAAGTCAGGGTGTTGTTGAGACATCAGTCTGGGAAGTGGGCCAGTTTGTCTTGCAATGGTACAGAGGGAGGGATTGTATGTGTTGGAAGTGGTTGCCACTGTAGTTAATAGTAAAGTAAAAGCAGGAGACGTGGTGAGGTCACTCCACAGAAGGAATGGGGAGCACAGAGGGCAGAAAGATTTGGAGAGATGAGGTGGGTGTGATCCTTGAGTGGGCATGACTCATGTAATACTGATCCATCATCCTTGGTCTGAGACTGAGTGTAGACTGAGACAGAGTGCTGGTGCAGTATATATGAGCTAGCAGAGGGAAGATGATGGCACTTACACTTGTGGAGCACAGAAGATCAGTGATTTTCTTGTGGCACTGGTGGATGTCCTTTGGATGTAGTCACTGACCCTTGCTGTTATTGCTGTACATGCTGCCTGTGTCTGTTGCTGGCCTCCTTTGCAATCATCAAGCAATAGGACTTCTCTCCACCACCTTAATTACCAGCACCTCCAGATCCCTGCACTAGTGGAAATGTGGAGCTAGCTTGCTTTTTCTCTGTGACACTTGTAGTGTGGAGCATCGCAAAGTGAGGGTTGACTTTGGTTTTCAGCATCTATCCAGCTGGGCTTTACATATGATACCAGAAGCATTTAAGCCTTAAGATCCTGGCAATAATGGCATCTCCGCCTCATTCACTAGGTGATTCCCTGAGAAATGCAGCCAAAACCTCAATTACAGTACTTAATTAATGAGGTGGAAAGCAAAAGACCACTTGTAACCATTTGCCCACGACCATGATGGACCAGACACACTTTAATTGCAAATGAGAAAATTCAGCACGTGCGGTTTCTAAATGTACCAAGTGTTTCTGAATGTACTTCTCTTTCAGGTGGTGAGTTTGGGACCCCACTATCCTGCTGATGACAAAAAACCTTTCCATCAGCCATTTATTACTTCTACTAATTACTTTAAGTTTAATGGAGCAGGCTCGAAGGGCCAGATGGCCTACTCCTGCTCCTAGTTCTTATGTTGCTATGCCATCTGGTTATTGATTTCTGTGTCAACAGAATAGATCCTTCCAATCCATTCTACCAAGGACTTCATAATTTATAATCTTCAGATAAATCTCCCCTTCACTTCTTCTGTTCCAAAATTAACTACACCAAGTCTATTCAATCTTGCGTTATAGTTAAAATCCCCCAGAATTGAAAGTAGCCTTGGAAATTTCTGTCCAGTTTGGTAATGTGGTGGTCAGAACTGTACACAGTAATTTAGTAAAAGTCTAGATAGTATTTTATGCAGCTTGAAAATATTCTAGGCCTCAGTCTAGGAACTCCTCAGAATTATGCTGGAGTGTCAGGCTGGATTATGTGCTCAAGCTTCCTTAGTGGTATAACCTTCTGACTCAGAGGTGGCAATGTTACCAACTAAATTACACTGACACCAGAATAGCTGCAAATACAGACACAGCAAACATTTGGAGGCAAAAGAATTATAAATAACCACATGTGGTTTGTTTGATTGACTTTTTTGATTAACCATTTGTTTTCAATGAGGAAACCAGAAATGTTCTTTTGACAAATTACATTTTTTGCTTGGTTATTTTTAGTAACCTAGTATTGTTTCAATAATAATGATAATAGCTCAAGGAATAGTATAGCTTAGCATTTATTCCAAAGTATAGGTTCCTGAAATATGATAATATTTTGCAGCAACTGGCCCAAAGTTTCAGCCAAATCTTGGTTACTAAATCAAGACATATCAATAAAGAATGAGAGAAAATGAACGCTGGGGTCAGATAATGTACAGGTCAACATAAGGCCAAAAGTGAGTGGTACATTGCCTGACAGCGTTCAATTATTATCATTTGTACAAAATCAAAGTGCTTGCCAGTGCTTTCATCACATTTGTTTTGCTTCTCACAGCTACCATGTTTTTTGTTAATTGCCTTTTATGTATATGTGAATGACAATAATTAACACTGAATTGAATGTGGCACCCACAAAGTTTTGATTTACCAACACCATGGAAGTTAACTTCTACTCCTAAATAAAGCATCTGGTTCATGACATGGTTTGAGTGAAACTCCTTGTGTTTGGAAGATTTTGCAATGAAACACAGAGAACCGAGTCAGAAAAATCTGATTGCCTTTTTTTTGTGTTGATGTTGCATCAAAGCCAGCAATCCTAGACACAGAAAAACCAGGAGCAAGAGTAGGCCATTTGGCCCTTTGAGTCTACTACCCATTAAATATGTGATTATGGTTGATCCTCTAGCTCAATGTCCTATTCCTAATGTCTCTCCATACCTCCTAATACTTTGCAAATCCTAAAAAAACTTTTCTTGAATATATTCAGTGACTTGGCTTCCACAGTCTTCAATGGTAGAGAATTCCTTTGGTTCACTACCCTTTGAGTGAACCTAATCTCAGTTCTAGTGCTCGACCCCACACCCTGAGACTGTGGCCCCTGGTTCTAGACTGATCAAAGAGTTTACAAAGGATCAGAGGAAGCCAGTTACATCCAGCCTGAGGGTTCTGCACTGGAGAAGTACAGATGAAACTTTCTGGCACCTTGACTTGCAGCCATTGCCCAAGAACATTCACTTTACACCTCCCAGTGTGGCAACAGTGAAGAGTGTTGGCACAATCCTATTGGATGCTTTGAATCCTGATCATGACAGCATTGGCCAAAGGCCACAGAACATTTTACTTCCTCAGGAGGCTAAGAAAATTCAGTATGCCCACAAGGACTCTTACCAATTTTTGTAGATGCATGACAGAAAGCATTCTATCTGGGTGCAACACAGCATGGCATGACCACTGATCTTCCCAAGACTGCAAGAAATTGCAAACAGTTATGAACACAGAGCAGTCCATCACAAAAGCCAGCCTTCCATTCATTGATTTCATCTATACTTTCGCTGCCTCAGGAAAGCACCCACTTTAATCAAAGACTCCTCCCACGCCATTTATACTGTCTTCCACTGTCTTCTGTCATGCAGAAGATATAAATGTTTGAATACACATATGAATAGATTCAAGCACAATTTCTCACTTGTTGTTATCAGACGTTTGAATGGACATCTCAAATGTTAATTCTGATCTCTTCACACCTTCTCTGCAGCTGTATCACTGTATTCTGCACTTTGTTCTGCAGCCTGATGCACTTTTCATGGTATGATCTGCCAGTATAGCAAGCAAAACAACACTTTTCACTGTATCTTGGTACATATGACAGCAATCAATCAATCAATCAATCAGTTTGGAAAGATCTGGGGCTAGGGGGATAGAAACACACACCTGAAAGCCATGCCGTCAGTGAAGACTCACAGCAAGACTCGTAGCAGAAGACTATGCAGCAACCCAAGAAGACCCAGGAGAAGATCCGCTCTCACCTTCTAGATCCACCTTCATGGAGAGAGCCAGCCCTACACCTCAGAGGAAGGAGATTCCAACAGCCCAGCTCAAACATGTGGATCATTGTGGATAATATCCTTTCTCAGATGGACAGAGCTAGATAGAGAGTAATTATTGTGGGAATTTGGGAAATGCTTACATGGTATTTATGAAAAGGAATATTTTGTTAATAAGGTCGAGTTGAACCACAAATTGAATTCTTTGTCTGTCTGTCTGCCTCACCGACAGCAGCACATGGGGAAAGCATTTTCAATATGCAAACTGGTCAAAGTGTTCAAAGGATGGAGAACAGGTTCAGTGATTATTTTATTTTATAATGTCTCTCTGAAGCGCCTTAGGATATTTTATTACATTGAAGGTGCTATCGAAGATGCAAGTTGTTGTTACAGGTCAGCCATACAATCTGATTATACCTGATCGACACACTATTAATTCAACTGATTCACTTAATGTCAGGACAAGAGCAATGACCTTGATTTGATGACCATGATTACCTCCAGTGATACATACTTACTTGTCAAGATTTGTAATCAAAATATTTGTACGTTAAGGATGGTTTAACCTTTGAATTTCACTATGTAATTCTAACTTTTAATTAAATATAAAGTTTCCATTTTGAATGTGGATTTATAAATTCACACTATGATATCAGGGGACATTAGGAAAAATTGGCAGAATAATAATTTTCCCATATCTCATTTCAGATTTTCTTGACTTATTATTCATCAAGTATTTTATTCAGCTCTGTCCTCACTTTCTTAAAATTGCTCTAGAATTGGAAATCTAATATGGAAATTCATGTCAGATTATTTAAGTCATGTCAAATTTGATCATGGGTCTATCTTTGGGCTAGCATTTTCAATAAGTCATTTGGGTTATTAACAATACAATGCTACAAGGTGGATTAGCCCTCCTATAATCTAATACTCTGGGTCAGGAAAAAAATCATTCAATGCACTTATTTACTCAGATTCAGTCTGCTTGGATAGTCTCATCATCTGATTGTTTCAAGTGTTTTGCCAATGGCTTTATAATATTTTCAGTGAGTAATCAATTGTCTTAATTTATAATGTGAGTGATAAAGTATAGTATATTGTTTTTTTTAGATTAAGAGGGAGGTGAGCCTAAAAACAGAAGGTACCGTTGTTCAGAGGTCAGTGAATTTGCTCAGTCAATTAAATTCATCTCAGCTCTCTGCAAGTGCATACCTGGTTAAAATGCCAAAGTTTGTAGGTGGATAGGCAGGGAGGTCTGCTTCCTGACAGGATCTTCCCAACTCCACATTTTAAAGACATCCATACAGCATTTCTTTCTCTGCAACCTGGTGACATCATTCAGTCCCTATCCATCACCCCCACCTACCCATGCAAATATCAGAAACCAGGCAAAAACTGATACTACACTTTTGTGATACTAATCCTCCAGAAGGCTGTCTGGGAGAGAAGAACTGATCTTTTCATTTTCAATGGCAACAGGATGCAGCACACTCTGTCTGGACTATAATTAAGGCGTACCCAAGTACCCCTACATCATGTTCCACTACAGTCATAGTCAGGTTGTGGGTTGCATTAAATCCGCATCAGACAGGAGGTTGTGGGATTGTGTCATGGGCCATGGTCACAGTGGGTAGCCCTTGTTCCCTAGTAACCAGTTTTAAGAGTGCTCCAGAATGTAGGAGCTATGGCTGCAGCTAGCGTGATGGGCATACAACTCCAGGAGGTGGTAACGGTGATCACAGATCACATTAATGGAATTCTATACCTTGCTGTTGATGAATTCCCGTGTTGTGATATAGTTCCCATATTTTCTGAATTCCAGTGCCTCGGCTGTAGCACTGACCTTGTAAAGATGGTAACAGTCACTGTCATGCATTTGTGGCTGCATGACTGAGAGATTCCATCACTCCCTGAAGGAGCCATTTGCATGGAAGTCCACTGTCATCAAGAAAGGATAGCCTCCCACTCCTGCAACCTTCAGGTCCTCTTCCAGCATCTGGCAGTAGTCTAACTTGATATGTTAATGGGGTGGCACACCCTACAGCTGAGGGCTGCACAAAATTCTCCAGACAATGAGACATAATGCGCCCTGATAATGAGGGTCACATCTTCAACTAGCTTCAGATTCAGCACGGGCACCAACATGGTGCAGGTGCTACGGTGGCAGAGTGACCACCACACATCATTGAGAAGGGAGTGCCCACAGGTCTCTAAAACCCTTTCCCATCCCAAATCCACATCAACTGTTCAACTCTCACTTCATTCAGTACAAATCAGCATCACACTTACATGACAAATGATGAATCAATGGTGTGCAGCTCCCACATCACCTTTGGACATTGCACAGATAATAGTTCACTTTTGGCCAGCATTGACATCTTTAATATCATCATTGTGTCCTTTGGCATTACTGAGATAGCATGTTCATTTTACAAGCACCAATGGCATGCTGCAAGTCACCTTTGGCCAGCATCTGACCCGAAGCAAATGAGCTGTAAACTTTTTGTACATTAATATGGGGTTTCAAATGGATACTCCATATATTTGCCTGTTCAACATTCCCACATCCAGCTGAAATAATGCCATAGAGACTGGTATCCCGTCACCATGTCAACCTTTATTTAGAGAGAGACATTTCTTGACTCTAGTACTGCCTCTTCAGAGTCAGCTGTCAGAGTGCCACTGTGTCTGACACTCCCCTTTTAATCTGTCAGGCAGGGGTCCCTGAGTGGATCAGATTATGATATTCTTTGAGGTCCAACTGGCTGATCTCATTACCAATATTACATCCCCAGTCCTCTGAGCCCACAGACATTGTTCGGTCCTTTTTCTTGAAGAGCCTTCTGGGGCATTTGAGCACCAGATTACATTGCTCTGACTCGCCGTCTGATATGGGCCGTGTATAACACATGGGAACTTGCCTTTTGCACCAGAAGTGCTTTGGGAGAACTACACTCCCTTCTTCCAGTGGCAAAGGCATTGAGGTGTCCACATATGTCATGTCTATCTTGGATTCAAAGGACTCAACAAGGCTTGACACACAGGGTGAATCCACAAGTTCCGGCAGTATTTCCAGTAGGACACATTTTGCTGCTGCACTATTTGAGAATTTGTGGCTTTCATGTGATCCATGTGCTTGTTCAGGACTATTTCGCCAACCTTAACTTTATAGGTCACTGGTCCCGACCTCTCATCAACCATGCCTCTTACCCATGCAAAGCCATTTCCAAGATTATCACAAAGTTTCATCCATAAAGGTATTGGTGGAAGATTTGCTGACTCCAAATGTGTCCACCAATTCTTCTTTTTCTATCTGGGCCCATTTATGCTCTGCATTAGCTAATGTCCTGGATGAATAGGCTATTGGGCATTAGTATCCATTGGGCCATTTATGTGTTAATAATACACGGATGCCATAAGGGGAGGCATTGTGCATGAAGACCAGATCTTTTTGGGATCATTGTGTCCCAACACCTTAGAGGATGACAACTGTTTCTTTATTTCGTTGAAAATTGGGGCCTGTCTATGAGATCACTGCCAAAGATCACTTTTTTTAGGATTATTCCATAATAATTTTACCAGAAATGATCTCAGCTCCTGGTGTGGGAGCCAAGACACCTTTGATCTCCTTCACTTTATTTTCCAAAGAGTATAACTTGGTCTCGTTGACTCTGTAGTCCAAATAGGTCACTTGGGGTACCTGGAACACATTTTTCAAATCTTGGGCACACACCTGGCTTGGAAAGATGCCCTCATACTATGTCCACATTCTCAAAGTTTTCCTTTATTAGTTTTCCCTGTTATCAGGACATCATCTAGGTGAATGGTGACCTGTGGTAGGCTTTGCAAAACGTTCTCCTTTGTCATCGAGAAAAATGAACAGGCTGATGCAACCCCAAATGGCAGTCTTGTATATTGGTACAAGCTGTTATGGATATTAATTGTAGCATACATCTGCAAATCCTAGTCTAAACGCAATTGCAAGTGCATTTGGCTCATGTCCAGCTTTGTGAAGGTCAGGAGCCCTGCCAGCTTTGCAATAAATCCTCTATCCGTAGGACTGGGTATTTATCCAGCTGCAAAACATGATTTACCATTTGTTTAAATCCTCACAAAAGCAAACTGACCCATGGGGCTTCAAAATACTTATGACCAGTGCTCTCCATTCGTGAATTGGACTGGTTTGATGATTCCATCACTTTCCAGCCTTCTGATTTCTGAATCTACTTTTGCCCATAAGGCAAATGACACTGGACAGGCCTTGCAGCATCATGGCCACCATGCAAAGTCACTTAGGCTCCTTTGATGGTCCCTATGCCTTCTGGGAATACTTCCGGGTATTAAATTATGACTTCACTCAGGCAGCCATTTTCTAATTGAAAATTTTGAGCCAATCTAAGTAAATCTCTCACAAACAAATGTTGCCCCAACAAACTTGGGCCTGCCTTTTACTACAATCAGTGGTAACTGAACCCATTGCTTTTCATGCGAGACCAGAACAAAAGATGTACCCTTAATCTGTAAAGGAGCCCTGGTATAGGTTCTCAGTTTAGCTGGGGTCTTCCACAAACTTAAAGGCTGGAGTCCAAAGCAAATATTATTAAGAGCTGGTTCTGCAATCACTGGTTCGACTGCACCAGTATCGGCCTTCATGACAATCTGATGACCATTTAAATAGAGGGATTTTGACGTTGGTAAGCAATTTAACTGTATCAAACCAGATGTAGGTGGACTTTCCAGGTTATGAACTCTCCTGGCTATACTGCTGAATACTGGCGTACGTGTTGTCTTATTCAATTTAGTTGTGGTTCTGTTCACCAAGCTGGGAATTTGTGTTGCAGACGTTTCATCCCCTGTCCAGGTGACATCCTCAGTGCTTGGGAGCCTCCTGTGAAGTGCTTCTGTGATGTTTCCTCCGGCATTTATAGTGGTTTGAATCTGCCGCTTCCGGTTGTCAGTTCCAGCTCTCCGCTGCAATGGTCGGTATATTGGGTCCAGGTCGATGTGCTTATTGATTGAATCTGTGGATAAGTGCCATGCATCTAGAATTTCCCTGGCTGTTCTCTGTTTGGCTTGTCCTATAATAGTAGTGTTGTCCCAGTCAAACTCATGTTGCTTGTCATCTGCATGTGTGGCTACTAAGGATAACTGATCGTGTCGTTTCGTGGCTAGTTGGTGTTCATGGATGCGGATCGTTAGCTGTCTTCCTGTTTGTCCTATGTAGTGTTTTGTGCAGTTCTTGCATGGGATTTTGTACACTACATTGGTTTTGCTCATGCTGGGTTCCCAGGTCGGTGAACAGAACCACAACAACGAGCACCCGAACTACAAATCTTCTCACAAACTTATTCGATTTAGGATTATTATGACACTTGTGTTGTCTCAGATCCACATGCCAACAACAACTACAATGGCTCACCGATTCGGATTTTGAAGAACTTTTTAACCACCTGGTTTGGGAATTTGCTATGGGCCGACCTAGACTCCCTCTGTCCTGAGTAAGGCTATGCAATTGACTTCACTCAAAATGTCCACTTCCTTAAGAATACCTGGCAACTCACTTGCTCCACTTGCCGCATTTTCCAATGATAAATGCGCTTGTAGCACCTGCCTGTGATCCAGCTGGGCTTCAGCTCGCAGGTGGTTTTGCATGATTACACCATTAATCACGGATACCAAACGGGCTCTTATCAGCCAGTCATCTTAACCTAGTCAAAGCCTTCCCTTGGTTCTTGAATTGCCAAGTAAACACAATAGCATATCAGAATTTTCCTTAACTATGTAAATCTATTTTTGAAAAGTTTCAGTATATAGTGCCTTAGGGAAAGTTAGGCTCCTAATAACTGAAAAAGCTCTGCAGACTGTCAGGAGAACTATTCAATGTTTTCCGTCTGCCACAGTGTCAAATGCCCGGAAAAAAAAATGCATTGTTTCCACATACTGTGCCCAGTCCTCAGCAACAGGGTTGAATGAGTCAAGCTTCCGAAACAAAGGTAGAAAATGCCCCAATTCAAATATGACTATTGAAAATGAGCTTATTTAGGATTGTGCTTTATTCTTGGTGCCACTGAAATAACTCCACAAGGCCGGTAGCCCAACACCAAGTCATCCTTTATTTACATAACAGTCCTTTGCTGTGGTACTGTCTTACACAGCATCAAGTATCTCAGACACTCATCCTTTTTATGTCAGTGTATGCACCCTGATTGGACCAGATTAATAGCCCAATCAGGGAACTCATACCCTATGATGTCCAGCTGGCAGACCTTGTCACAAACGCTACACCAGCTTTCGCCCATCAAACTAAAACTGATCCTGCCCACCCCAGGTGTTGTCCCAGCCATTATTTTATAATATTTTTGATTTAGAGAATGCAAATTTATGGCAGGGGATTCAGCTTGTGGCAGCACAAGGCCTGACCTAGTCACAAATGTACACCCCCATACCCCAAATCGTATCTCTCCAGGGCTTTGTGTTTCCTTTTAACTTGCACAATCTGACAGCCACATTCTATTCAACCACCCCATGTGGAAACCCCCTGAAATGAACATCTTCTCCAACTGTACTCCCTGTCCCCTAAACCCCAGCATCTATACTCTCCCCCGCAAAGATAGTAGTGATGGTCACTGCCACTAACCCTCTCCCACAGCCTACCATACCCTCTGAGACTTTTCCTCCTAATCTCCCATACAACTTGAGTGTCTCCCTTCTGTCACCATGCTTGTCTCCACCTCTGAAAATGCCTGTTTCCCTCCTCCAGCACCAGCCTTGTGTTGCTCACTCCTTCCTGCAGTCATCCCCTGCTGCCCCTACAGGTCCCTTAGTACCTTCCTGAATAATCAATGAGCAGAACCTCACAGTACTGTATTCAGCACGAACCTCTGATTGATTTTCACAAGCAGCCCTGAAAGAGGAGTCAGGCCCCATGCCTTCCCACGAAATCCACCCCCTTTATATAACTGACAGTGCATTGAAAGTCTTCTGTCTGCCAGCTTCATTTCCCAGGCAAGTTTAGAATTCATGCTATTTTCCATGCTCCATGGGAGAAAGTTTACTTGTTCCTCTCAGTGGAAGCAATATTATCAGGCCTTAAAATGGACTAGCTCCAATTTCTGGTCTGTTCCAAACAATGTTCGATTTCAGCAACATGAGCGTAGCACTTACTGAGATACCTGTTGAACACAGAACTGAAAATACATCAGGGTTGCATGTTGACCATGGGAATACAATTATGTTTTGGCCATGGCTTGAGGTGAAAGCCATCTCCAGACTCGATTATAACTGTTTTGTCTCCAGTAGCCTTCCACTCATTGTGCATGTTAGATATGCAGCCCAGAGTGCATGGTCTCCCTATCATATCTCCAGATTTTGAAGAGGAATTGGATAGACAGGAGTTGTTTCTTCTGGAGTTGAGAGTGTGATGCTGGAAAAGCACAGCAGGTCAGGTAGCATCCGAGGAGTAGGAGAATCGACCTTTCAGGCAAAAGCCCTTCATCAGGCTTTTGCCCGAAACATCGACTCTCCTGCTCCTCGGATGCTGCCTGACCTGCTGTGCTTTTTCAGCACCACACTCTTGACTTTGATCTCAAGCATCTTCAGTGATCACTTTCTCCTTGTTTTCTCTGGAGAAGAGGAGGCTGACGGGATCGCAATTGAGACGTATAAAATTTGAGGGAAGTAGACGGAGTCAATGGGAAGAAACTTTTCCCCTCACTGGATGGAGCAATGACTGGGCCATTGATTTAAGGTAAGGAGCAGGGGGTTGATTGAGCAAATTTTTTTTCATCAAGATATAGAATCGGCTGGCTGAAAGAAAACAGCGAATGGTAGTGGACGGGAAGTATTCCGCCTGGAGATCGGTGACCAGTGGTGTCCCGCAGGGATCTGTTATTGGGCCTCTGCTCTTTGTAGGTTTTATATTTGACTTGGATGAAGAAGTGGAAGGGTAGGTTAGTAAGTTTGCCAATGACACAAAGGTCAGTAGTGTTGTAGATAGTGTCAAGGGCTGTTGCAGGCTACAACGAGACATTGACAGGATGCAGAGCTGGGCTGAAAAGTGGCAGATAGAGTTCAACCTGGATAAATGCGAAGTAATACATTTTGGAAGGTTGAATTTGAATGCTGAGTACAGGGTTAAAGACATAATTCTTGGCAGTGTGAAGGAACAGCAGAATCTTGGGGTCACATACATAGATCCCTCAAAGTTGCCACCCAAGTTGATGGGGTTATTAAGAAGCCATATGGTGATTTGGCTTTCATTAACAAGGGGATTAGGTTAAAGAGCTTTGAGTTTTGATGCAGCTGTATAAAACCCTGGTTGGACCACACTTAGAATATTGTGTCCAGTTCTGGTTGCCTCATTATTGGAAGGATATAGATGCTTTAGAGAGGGTGCAGAGGAGATTTACCAGGATGCAGCCTTGATTGGATGACTTGTCTTTTGAAGAGAGGTTGAGTGAGCTCAGGCTTTTCACACTGAAGAGAAAAAGGAAGAGAGGTGACTTGATAGAGGTGTAAGGTAATGAGAGGCCTAGATAAAGTAGATAGCCAAATACTTTTCCCCAGGCAGAAATGGCTGTCTACAAGGTGTCATGATTTTAAAGGTGATTGGATGAAAGTATAGGGGAGATATCAGAGGTAGGTTCTTTACACAAAGACTGGTAAGTGCGTGGAATGCACTGTGGTGATCGTAGAGTCACAGGCATTAAAGGCATTTAAGCGACTGCTGGACAAGCACATGGACAGCAGTAAATTGAGGGTGTGTAGGTTAGGTTGATCTTAGATTAAGATAAATGTTTGGCAAAACATCGTAGGCTGAAGGGTCTGTATTGTGCAGTTACATACTATGTTCTAAGTTCTAAGTTCTATGTTCTATGTGACGGTGCAGGAATCTGGAAATCACTGCCTGAGGATGGTAGATGCAAAAACTCTGATAATATTTAAGACATATTTGATGTGTACTTGCGATGTCAAGGCATACAAGACTTGGGTCAAGTGCTGGAAAATGGGATTAGAATAAATAGGTGGGTTTATTTTAACTGGCGAAATGCGATGGGCTGAATTGTCTTTTTCTATGCTGTAGACCTCTATGACTCTAAGACTGTATGTTGGGAATACAAAGACTTCATTTGATAGGGGAGAGCATGCAATAGTGAACTTAAGGAGAATATCAAGCATAAAACCAAAGGAACTATGAGCCTCAGAATATTTGGCCTTGCTCATGGTTAGGCATCCTGCAGATTCAGGCAACTGTAGAATGGATATGGTTATCTTTTAGTTTTGAACAATTGTACAGTTTTCTGTATAACTTTCTCTTCCCAGGTACTTCAGGAAGAATATGAAAAAATCTATAATACAGAAAGGGCAGCTCGCTGGTGAAAAGTAGCAGTAGTAAAGTACCTGTCTCTAGATTACTTACAGTGTGGAAACAGGCCCTTCGGCCCAACAAGTCCACACTGACCCGCCGAAGCACAACCCACCCAGACCCATTCCCCTACATTTACCCCTTCATCTAACACTACGGGCAATTTAACTTGGCCAATTCACCTAACCTGCACATTTTTTTTGGACTGTGGGAGGAAATCGAAGCACCCGGAGGAAACCCACGCAGACACTGAGAGAACGTGCAAACTCCACACAGAGAGTCGCCTGAGGCGGGAATTGAACCTGGGTCTCTGGCACTGTGAGGCAGCAGTGCTAACCACTGTGCCGCTGTGCCGCCCTCCTGTGAAGCATTCTAAAATCATCTGTTGAACATGCTCATCCAGGGAATAATGCACATTGAAACAAATTCTATACATGTGGGAATTGTATCATAGTTCACGCAATCAATAAATTACCCAACTCAGAAAAATATTTGACTTTTACAAGATGAATAAAGGAAATGCCTTCAAAATAAAACTGGCTGGGATGTAAATCACAGCAGACAAATAATTAAGAGGTCTTGAGAGTTAGTCAATAGTCTCGACAGAAGGAAACATTGTCCTGAAGTCAGAGTACAGTTCGCAGCCAAAACAACAATACAAGTGAATAACTTATCAGATGGCACACACACTTTGCAGAATCCTGGATAACAGCCTGCAGTTACTGATGTCACTGCCAATAATGGACAAATTGTTCTGAATCAAAAAAAAATTTACCACACAATTAAATCGGAAAAAAGCAGCAGGAGGAACAGCAAGCACGACTTGCATTAAACACGGAAAACTCCCTAAGGCACCATAAGGGAAAAGAGGAGAGGCCACACTTATTTGCCAGAATGCTAAATTTATCCTAACCATGAAACAGTACCTACTGCAGCACTTTTTTCCAAAAATAGCTTCTTACTGTTCTATGTGTAATAATGAAAAAAATGTTGAAATATTACCTGTGATGATCTCAGTTATTGTTTTTCTTGACATACACTTCCCTCCCGCCCTATGACTGTGGGGCATGCTTCTGAGATAAGGCAAACGGCAGGATGTCATGGTCCATGTTAGCACTAAAGACATAGATGGGAAGGAACATGTACTTCTGCAATCAGAATTTAGCGAGTTAAGTCGATAATTAACAAACAAGACCTCTGAAGCAGTAATTTCTGATTTCTTCTCGTGTCATATGCAAGTGTACAGAAATAGGAAGATAACACAATGAATATATGGAACAATGGCGTAGGATGGAGGCCTTTAGACTCCTGGGACACTGGGACTGTCTCTGGGGAAGTGGCACCCTGTACAAGATGGACAGATTGTATCTGAACAGAGCCGGGGCAGAGTTCTTTGAAGGATATTTTTGTAGTATTGTTGGGAAGTCTTAAACTAATTCAACAGGTTGCGGGTGACAGAAAGTAATGTTAAGAGGTAATACCAGAGTAGAAGAAATGCTGAGAGAGGTAGATAGTACTAAAATAGAGAAAAGTAAGTTAGTATGTCGAGTCGAAACATAGGAGAAAGTAATGAAGTCTAAAGCAGGATCACATTACATGCATGCAAATACATGGAGTATAATTAATAAGATCAGGGTGCTTCAGGCATAGGTTGCTATAAGGGGTTATAATATAGTAATGTTAGCACAGACATACCCCAAAGGAGGGCAGGTCTGGGAGTTAAATAGCTCTCATTGGAAAATGTTCAAAAGATGAAACAGGAATAACGTAAGTAGTGTTGCTGCATTTGTTTAAGGAGAGTATCACAGTTTTGGAGATAGAGGATGTTTCAGAGAGTTCAAGGAAAGAATTGATTTGGCTATAGCTTAGCATTAGAAGAGTGCAGCTACATTTCTTCATGTAATATATAGGCCACCAACCAGTGGGAAAGATGCAGAGGCTCAAATCTGTGAGGAAATTATAGAGGGATGTAAACATCACTGAGTAATGATAGTAAATGACTTTAATTACTCATATAGGGATTGGGATAGTGGCAGGATAAGGGACATTGTTGGGGAATTGTTTCGAGATTGTGTTTAAGAAAATTTCTCACAGCAGTATTTGTCCAGTCCAACAAGAACAGCTGCTCCTTCTAAGCTTGGTTAACTGGGAATGAGGTAGGTCATGTTGATTAAGTGCAGTATGGAACATTTGAGCGATGGTAAACAATGTCTGTTAAGATTTAGGATGACAATTGAAAATAACATTGATCAATCCAGCGTAAGAATAACCAACAGACAGAGAGTCAACTTCAATGAGGCAAGAACAGAATGGGGCTGGATAGACTGGAACCAAGACTGGTGGGAGAAACAGGAGTTCAATAATGAGCCATCTCCATAAAGGAGATTATTCAGTCAATGGGATACTCTCTCAAAATGAAAAGATAGGATGAAAAAAATCAAGAGCTCTCCTGATGACAAAGGAGATAGAAACTAAGTTAATGAAGCATATGTATGTTGAAGGCAGGTATCAGGGAGTTAATAAAAAAGAGGACCATGCTGAGTGCAGAAGATTCAGAAAGAAGGTAAAAATGCCCACAGTGAAAGCAAATAAGGATCATACAAATAAAAGACTGGATGCTAACATGAAGGGAATTCGCAACATCTTCAATGTGAACATCAACAGGTCATAAAAGGGTCATAAAAGGAGGAGTGAAGATGGGGGTCCAAGACGGGGATTGACATGGAGGCTATAGGCATGGCTGAAGTGTTAAATTAATACTCATCATTTGTCTTTGTTTATTAGGTATATGCTGCCCAGGCCATGCTGACAGAGGAGGACACTCAGTTACCAGAAGGGTTTAAAATTGTTAAGGAAATTTTAGATAAGATGTCAGTACAGCACAGGAACTGGATGAGATGCATCCAATGATACAGAAGGAAATGAGAGTGGAAATTGCAGAGGCATTGCCAATCATCTTTCAATCTTCTCTAGATTCAGAGGTTTTGAGAATTGTAAACATTACACCTGAATTCAAAAACATGTAAAGATAGGCCCAGTGATGACAGACCATTCATTAACTTTAGCGGTGGGGAAATGTTTTGCAACAACGAAAGGAAAAAATTGTGTCTCGCTAATTTGTTAGGCTACTTTGAAGAGGCAAAAGAAAGAGTTGTTGAGGGCAAGGCTGGGTTGAAGTGGTGTACAAAGATGTCCGATAGACATTTGTTACCATGTCACATAACAGACTTGCGATGGAAGTGATGGAATGAAAAGGACAGCAGCAACATGACAAACAAAAGTTTCTGAGGGACTGGAAACACAGAATAATGTTTAATGGGTATATTTTTGGCCTGGAAGAAAGTTTGTAGTTTGTGATTGTGTTCGCTATTCGGACTCTTGCTTTTCCTGATGAAAGTAAATGATTCAGAACTTGGTGCGCAGGGAACAATCTCAAAGTATGCAGACAACAAAAAACTTGGAAGGATTGCTAACTGTGAGGAGGACTCTGCAGCACTTCAAAAAGACATTGACAAGTTAATGGAGTGAGTAGGTAGTTGGCAGATGACGTTCAATGAGATGAAATGTGGGGTGAAACATTTCAGTACAAAAAGCAAGCAGAGATGATGCAAAATAAAGGCTACTATTCTAAAATGTACATAGGAGCAGAGAAACCTGTCCATATTTATGCAATAGTCATCATAGGTGGCAGGACAGGTAGAGAGTGATGTAGTAAAGCATACAATATTCTACACGTCATGAATTGCGGCATAAAATACAGGGGCAGGAATGTCATTCTGAATGCGTATAGAGAACTTGGTAGATCTTAGCTGAAGTTTTCTGGCCAGTTTTAGGCATCACATTTTAGGAAGATAAGAAGGTGTTATAGCGAGTGTAGAAAAGTGCAAATGGGGTGAGTAACTTCATTTGTGAGGAAAGATTGGAGAAGCTGGGATTATTTCCCTTGGAGAA
Organism: Chiloscyllium plagiosum; assembly: GCF_037043375.1. Lineage (NCBI taxonomy): Eukaryota > Metazoa > Chordata > Chondrichthyes > Orectolobiformes > Hemiscylliidae > Chiloscyllium > Chiloscyllium plagiosum. The sequence continues at coordinate 71,710,772 of NW_028270140.1, forward strand.
GAGAAGGCAAAAGGAAGGTTTGATAGAGGTTTTCAAAATCATGAGCCATCTGGACAAAATGTATAGGGAGAAACTGTTCCTGCTTGAAAATGGATCAGGAACTAAAGGGCAGTGTTTTAAATAATTTTACAAACGAAACTAATGTGAAGTGGGAAAGAACTTTTTCACACAGCGGACATTTATAGTATGGAATATACTGTTTAGAAGTCCATAGAACATAGAACATAGAAAAATACAGCGCAGTACAGGCCCTTTGGCCCTCGATGTTGTGCTGATCCAAGCCCACCTAACCTACACTAGCCCACTATCCTCCATATGCCTATCCAATGCCCGTTTAAATGCCCATAAAGAGGGAGAGTCCACCACTGCTACTGGCAGGGCATTCCATGAACTCACGACTTGCTGAGTAAAGAATCTACCCCTAACATCTGTCCTATACCTACCACCCCTTAATTTAAAGCTATGCCCCCTCGTAATAGCTGATTCCAGTGGAGGCAGGTTCAATCGAGGCATTCAGTATTGAGCATTGGGGTACTGAATGATTATTTAAATAAAGTTGAAACACATGGTTATGGGAAAATGTTAGAAGTTTGACAATAAGTCATACTGTTCAGAATGACGGTGCAGACATGATGCGCCAAATGGACTCCCTCTGCCCCATAATGATTTGTGATTCTGTGATTTTGAGAAATGCCTCCATTGGGGAGTTTTATAGGCATCCATTTGCACCATACATCAGTATACTGTGTACCCAACTGATCTCCTGAAACTCACCTGGAGCACAGGGAAAGAAAGCTAAGCGAGAAAGTACATCTCAAAAAAAAAACTGACCTTTAGCGAGGTCAGACATCTTGCTAATTCTAGACTTAGAAATGGGACCTACGAGGCAGCCTGTAAATATGAGGATGACCTATTTCTCCCAGGTTATTGCTCAATCAGGTCCCGATAAGTCTCAACAATGAGAACTAGCCCGTCTCAGAATTCCTACTCCTGACTCTGACTACCCAACCATCATTTTCCATATAAGGGGCAGGCAGAAACCTTTTATAAGGCAACCTAAAAACTGCCAGAAACAGCAGAGTTCTGAAATTGTTGTTCTTAATGTCCTTGGGGGATGAGCTTTACTGCTGAAGTTGTTGTGCCACACCAGACTAATGCCCACAGAATATTGGGGCCAATTAATAAATTAATGCATTTCTTTCAAAAAAAAGGTCAAAAATTTATGTAAGGCTTGCTTGATTGATATAACAAAAAAATTAAATGATGTAAATGATCACACAAAGCTAATAACTATGATATTATAATAATAGAATGAGATATATTGAACATATTGCAAGGATTTAATAAAGCATTGAACACTACAGAACTGTGTAACCACAAGACTCAGAAAGGGCAGAATATTGTTACATGAACTGGCAGGAAAAACTAACACAAAAGATAGATTCAAAGTTAGATGTCATAAAAATTGAAACACACCAAAATTCAAAATAAGCATTTTATTTTGGACCAACTGTATTTATGTTGAAATTGATTTATGAGGTTGACCTATAATGTTTTCACACACAGAGGTGGAATAGGCTGTGGCTGTTTTCCTTGGAGCATTGGAGGCTGAGGGTGACCTTATAGAGGTTTATAAAATCATGAGAGGCATGGATAGGGTAATGAGAGAAGGTCTTTTCCCTGGAGTGGGGGAGTCCAGAACTATAGGGCATGGGTTTAGAGTGAGAGGGGAAAGATATAAAAGAGGTTTAAGGGGCAACTTTTTCACACAGAGGGAGGTACGTGTATGGAATGAGCTGCCAGAAGAAGTGGTGGAGGCTGGTACAATTGCAACATTTAAAAGGCATCTGATTGGGTATATGAATAGGAAGGGTTTGGAGGGATGTGGACCGGATGCTGGCAGGGGAACTAGATTGGGTTGGGATATCTGGTTGGCATGGTCAAGTTGGACCGAAGAGTCTGTTTTTGTGCTGTACATCTCTATGCCTCTATATGTGGGCAAGAATATCCTTTACTTGGGATTTAGGTGTTGTACATATATAAATGTCATTCAGTCCATTACAAAAGTTGATTCACTTACACTATAATTGGTCAAATGAATTACAAGCGTTCCCCACCTAGAATTTCAGTGATCATCTGTAGTTATTATGAGACCATCTGACTTTCTTGCCAGCTAATTACCACAGATTGGGGCAGTGCGTATCCTTTAGGATGTCAACATCCTTTCTCCAAAAGATGACTAAAAAGTGAGAAAATTGCAAAATTATGAGAAGGCAACATTACCCCTCCTTTCCAGTAGGTTGTTAGTGTTCAGAGGAATGGTAACATCAAAAGCAGCTCTATCCACTTCTCAAAAGGACAAATCAATTTGTCGTAATTTTCTGTTTAAATAAAAAGCTTAAAGGTAATGTTTTTATATAACGTGGCAGGCATACATCGGATACTGTTTTAAATGAGAAAAACAATACACAAAGGAAAGCATGAAAATGGAATTCGAATAGAAAAGTGTATATGGGGAGTTGATAGCGACATTGAAAGTTTTGAAGAAACAGAATGAGCCAGAGAGAATCAAACAATGGTTGAAATGTCTATTATGAGGGGACATTGATACAGGAATATAGGTTTATAAACTGTGGGATACATGAAAACATAGAATATAGGAGTATGAGTATATAATTTGGCCCCCTGTCCCTGCTTCACTATTCAATATGATCATGACTGAACAGGAACTCAGTATCCTGTAACTACTTTCTCCCCATACCTTTTAATCCATTTAGACCTAAGAACTATATCTGACTCCTTCAAAACATTCAATGCTTTGGCTTCTACCACTCTCTGTAGCTGAGAATTCCACAGGCTCACCACTCTCTGGGTGAAGAAATTTCTCATCATCATAGTCCTAAATTACCTACCCCATATCCTTAAACTGTGACTTCTGGTTCTGGACTGTCCTGTCATTGGGAACAGCCTTCCTGCACTTATGCTGTCTAGGCCTGTTAGAATTTTAAAAGTTTCTATGAGACTTCCCCTTCATTCTTCTTAACTCCAGTGAATTATAGTTCTAACCAATCCAATTCATATGTATGTACTGCTATCCCAAGAATTAGTGTGGTAAACCTTCATTGAACTCCTTTCCATGGTCAGAATATCCTTCCTCAGATAAGGAGACCAAAACTGCAGTCTTAGTCTCACCAAAACCCTGTACAATTGCTGTGAGATATCTCTGTTCCTGTGCTCCAATCTTCTCACTGTGAAGGCCAACATACCACTTGCCTACTTGACTGACTGCTGCATCAAATGCTTACTTTCAGTGACTGGTGTATAAGGTCTTATTGCACCTTCTGCTTAGCCAAACTATTGCAATTTAAATAATAATTTGCTCCCCTGTTTTTGCTACCAAAGTAGATAGCCTCATTTTTATGCACATTATACTTCATCTGCCATGAATTTGCCCATTCACTCAAATTGTCTAAATCACACTGAAGAATCTCTGCATGACCCCCACATTTTATCCTCCCATCCAGCTTTGTGTCAACATGGAGATATTGCATTTAGCTGTGTTATCTAATTTATTAGTACATATTGTGAACAGTTGTATCCAATCACTAATCTTTGTGATACCCCACTAACTAGTGCCTGTTTCCCAGAAAAAAAAACTGTTTTTCCAATTCTTTGTTTCCTGTTTGTCAGTCAGTTCTCTATCCGTGCCAGTATACTACTTCCAATCTCATGTACTTTAATTTTACATGCTAATCTCTTATGTAGGGCTTTATCAAAAGCTTTCTGAATGACCAACTAAGTCCCATCTATGTGTCCCTCCAACCAACTCTACCAGCTACATCTTCAAAAAAATCCAATAGATTTGTTAAGCATGATTACAGTTTGGTAAATCTATATTGGCTTAGTTCAATCCTGTTTCTATTTTTAAAAGCAGTGCTCTGTTTTTAAATCTCTAATAATGGACTCTAGCATTTTCGCTATAACTGATGTCAGTCTATAATACCCAGTGTCCTCTTTTCCTCTCTGTTTTCAAATAGTGGCATTACATTAGCTGCCCTTCAATCATAAGACCCATTCCAAAGTCTATTGATTTTATAGAACTTTGAAGGATATGTTACTGAGAGATGATTTTAAGGAGGAACCATATCAACTTTTAACAAAATGTTAGATAGGAGGATTAAGAGAAAGTTGCAAAAGCAGTGTTGGAACAGAGGAACATGGATTATTGTAACTGCATCAGTATGACAGCCAGTAGATCATATGGAGAATTAAAATCAAAGTGAACTGTTATGGTTCTGTTCGCCGAGCTGGGAATTTGTGTTGCAGACGTTTCGTCCCCTGTCTAGGTGACATCCTCAGTCCTTGGGAGCCTCCTGTGAAGCGCTTCTGTGATTTTCCTCCGGCATTTATAGTGGTTTGAATCTGCTGCTTCCGGTTGTCAGTTCCAGCTGTCCGCTGCTGTGGCCGGTATGTTGGGTCCAGGTCGATGTGCTTATTGATTGAATCTGTGGATGAGTACCATGCCTCTAGGAATTCCCTGGCTGTTCTCTGTTTGGCTTGTCCTATAATAGTAGTGTTGTCCTAGTCGAATTCATGTTGCTTGTCATCTGCGTGTGTGACAAGCAACATGAATTCGACTGGGACAACACTACTATTATAGGACAAGCCAAAAAGAGGCATGGCACTCATCCACAGATTCAATCAATAAGCACATCGACCTGGACCCAATATACCGACCATTGCAACGGACAGCTGGAACTGACAACCGGAAGCGGCAGGGACAGGCCACTATAAATGCCGGAGGAAACATCACAGAAGTGCTTCATAGGAGGCTCCCAAGCACTGAGGATGTCACCTAGACAGGGGACGAAACATCTGCAACACAAATTCCCAGCTCGGCGAACAGAACCACAACAATGAGCACCTGAGCTACAAATCTTCTCACAAACTTTGAATCAAAGTGAACTGCTTTGAACAAAAGGTTCGTTTATGTGTCTAAATTCTTTGTAATTCTTTGAAAGACAACTTTGTGGATGAGAAGTATAGATAAAAATTCTATCATTCCAAAGGAAAATTGAGCATGAAATGTTGAGCCTTTGCTCGCTTAAGTCTGTGCTATGAAAACCAAACGTGTCATGTGATCCCCTATATCTCCAATTGCTTCCTGCATGAGCTGGGCAAAGAGTTGAAATTTTTAAAGCTTATTTTATTCCTAAGTTATATTATTATTTAGCAATTGCAGAAGTGTCTAAAACATTTTAAATAAATTAGATATTTTAATGGGGGTTTTATAAAGATGCCGTCCATCTACTGCCACATTTAACTGATGACACATATTCAAAATAGATGCTCATGTGGTCTCACAAGAGTACAAAGGCAACAGGTAAAATGCTCCACTGGCTATTGGGATGCAGCTTCCAAGTTTGAACCATAAAGATCCACACAACATATTCACATGTCTATTGCCAAAGAATAGGCACCAACTCTAACAGGGGCACAGCATTAACCTTAAAGGCTAACTTTGAATAATGTCTGCTGAGTTTTTAGAGGAGTTGTAGTAAGTTCCTGGATTTATTGTAGTGTTGCTACTCTCTCAGTGAGTACAATAGCCTTACTAACCAATCCACAGAAAGGCTGCAATAAGGAGGGGATTTGAAACTTGCTATGGAGATGGAACAGATGTTGTGGAGAAGGCAAAATCTGTATGAAGGCTTTCTTTTCATTGACAGTAAGTAATCTGCCAAGTTCAACGAATACAACCAGCATCGTGATCTGCATATCCATTAATATTCTCTTATATATTCTACCATCAAAATCCTCATCTGAATTCCATGCTATAGAACTCACTGTAACATCACACTGCTGTGAACGAGCAAACAAGCCTTCCTTTACCCTCTACCTGGTCGCTAGCCACTTGTACCCAGTGTCTCGACAAATACAGATGTCACTCCATGCTTGCTTTCATGGTAAGTGCAGTGTCGGCATCTGAGCTGATGGCTGCAACTGTCAGATCAAGTCATGTGGCCTCCTCTTCATTGCTGTGCGGGTGCTCTCTGCCTTTTGTTCTGGGTCTGTTATGGCCAGATAGACTACTGTTCTTGGATTTCTGAAAGCAGGAGATCAGAAGGCTGTGATACAGCTATAGGCCTAAGGGTCATGACCACCATCTTCATAAATCTCTCCAGGAATCTCTCCAGACCACCTTGTTATTCTACTTTTGTTGAATAGTCTTTTGTATTTTAATGGATGTTGTGGGCTCTGACTCTCAGTTGGTCCCATGATGTTGAGAATTATTTCCTCCATTGCGATAATGGAGTGTCCACATCCTTGGACTCTATCAATTTTGGTCTGCTCCCTTTATTACAGAACGCCTTATCCTGTAAGAACAAAGGGAGAATATCAGAGATTATGGTATAGCTGAGTAACTAGACCAATGTGAAAGCAGAAAGAGATAAGTGCAAGGCTGGATGAATTAGAATGTATGGGAGGGTGAAGTGAAGTATCTGTATATCTGGACATGAGATGTTGTTGGGTGACTGTTGGGGATTTGATGCACTAAATAAAAACCAAAAGAACAACAAATGCTGTAAATCAGAAACAAAAAAAAAGACGTTGCTGGAAAAGCTCAGCAAGTCTTGCAGCACCCATGAAGAGATGTCACAGTTAATGTTTCGGGTCTTCAGAACTGATGATAGCTAGGAAAATGTCAGTGCATATGCAAAGATAAGGTGGGGGTGGAGGGTAAGGAGCAAACATTGGGTGGACAGGAAGCACCCTGCTTCCTGTAAAGACTCCATTCCATTCTCCCAGTTCTTCTGTTTCCATCATAAATGTTCCAATGATGCCAACTTTGACAAGAGAATCACTGAAATGTCTACCTTCTTCCTCAACCAAGGATTCCCCGGTATCATTGTTGACAGGGCTCTCAAACTGGGTCCGACCTATCTCCTGCACTTCTCTCCTTATCCCCTCTCTTCACTCCCACAACAGCAATAAGATTCCCCTTGTCCTTACCTACAATCCCATTAGCATCCACATCCAGAAGATAATCAGCCGCCACTTCTGCCACTTCAGTGAGATGCAACCATTAGAAAAATATTACCCTTTCCTCCCTGTCCTCCTTCTGCAGAGACCGTTCCCTCAGCGACACCCTGGTCCACTCTTCCTCCAATCCCAACACCTCCCCCCCCCCCGCCCACAGAACCAAGTCGCTTTCCCCTGCAATTGCCAAAGGTGTAACACCTGATCATTAACCTCCTTCCATCCTCAGTATCCAAGGCCCCAAACATACCTTCCAGCACTTCATGCAATCTAGTCTACTGCATTTACTGCTCACAATGTGGCCTCCTCAACATTGAGGAAACAAAGTATATACTGAACACCGACATTCTGCCTTTAAAAATGACCCCTAAACTTCCAACTGCCTGCCACTTTAACACATCACCCTGTTTCCTGGCCAACACCTCTGTCTCAGGCTTGCTGCAGTGCTTAGTGAAGCTCAGCAAAAGCTGGAAGAATGGCACCTCATTTTCTGCTTGGGAACCCTGCTGACCTCTGGACTCAATATTGTGTTCAATAATTTTATGATCTCAATTCTGCCATATCCTAGCCCCCAACCCCACATACCAGGACTTGTTTTCACACAGTCTGCCATTACAGACTACCTAGTATTAGCCACTAACAGTCTCCATTAGCAGCTGTTCGCTCTCCTAGCCAGATCATTATCTACTCCTTTGTCTGTCCAACTGTTCTTCTCTCTCTTTGGACTCTATCCCCTCCTATCATTTACCCCTTACCAGCACTCCCCACCCTATCGTCTGCATGTAAACTGACAGTTTCCTAGCTACCACCAGTTCTGAGGACTTGAGACATTGACTCTGATTTCTCTTCATATGTAATGCATTAAGTAGCTTGAGAATAAGATGGGGCACTGGCTGAGAAATATCATATGAATTTGACTGTACTCAACCAACTACATTGTTTTATGAGACTTCGTGCGACACTGCTGACAGATTCTCAGGATCGGATTCTTGGAATGGACCTCCCAGGTTTCTTGTTCCCATTCTCTGCTGAAGGTTGTCCTTGTGGATCCTCAGTCCATTGCCCAACCATGATGTATCACTTTCTGACCATGTCTACACTAAGGTCTCCAGTGCAATATCAATGAGTCCCCAATCCCCTCTACCTTGTGTTCCATTCTCCTAGTTTACAATTCCAGCAATCACATTCAGCAGCATTTTTCTGTAATTCGGCAAAACATTCCCTAAAGAAGGCCAGACTGTCTCTGCTTAGAGAATAAAATAAAGAACTCTGGTTGCTGAAGATCTGAAGCAAAAACAGAAATTGCTAGAGAAACTCAGAGGTCAGGCAGCATATGTGGAGAGAAGGCAAAGTTATTGCTTCAAATCCAGTAACCCTTCAATTGCTATTCTTGTTTCTGTTTAGATTGGCTGAATTATGTATTATTATCACACATTGCTTGGCTCCCTGCTGAATACTGGGGCAGCCAACAGTACAGACCTTGCTCAATCCAGGCACTTACAGCAGTAAAGTGGTGGTCTGCCCACCTTCTTCTCAACTGTTATAGGAAGGTCTCACATTATGACATCCTCACCAATGTACTGATTTCTGTACTTGGGCAGTGCATTGTTTAAAGAAGTAAAAACAAGCACTACCATACCTAAAGAGTTGAATTGGAACCAAGTTGTACATTTGTCAAGTTAATCATTATCGACAAGTTTCAAATTTCCACTAGGCTACATTGGAAGCAAAGCACTCAGCTCTGTTACTGAATGCAAATTATAGTATTATTGATGCCAGTTTTAAACTCAGCCTGCATTTGAAGAGTGAAAACCCATGTAAGCAAATGAAATATAACTGCCAACTATTTCCATCAAACCAAAGATAAAGAAAACATTCAGTGCTGAACTGCAGCTGTCAAAGCAGCCAAGAGAGGAATTAATTCTGTATATTATACCACAGGCATTCGAGATGTACCCTATTTTCCGAAATATGTGTGAGTGGTCTTTGCAATACAACACACCAGAAATCACCCAAATCAATATTCACTATTTCTCTGCACACAGAATCTATGTATTCCAATGCAATTTTTGCTAGAGCACTGGGAATGAACAAAATGGTTATCAGTCAATGTACATCAATGCGGTGGCACAGTGGTTAGCACTGCTGCCTCACAGTGCTAGAGACTCGGGTTCAATTCCCACCTCAGGTAACTGTCTGTGTGGAGTTTGCATGTTCTCCCCGTGTCTGCGTGGGTTTCCTCTGGGTGCTCTGGTTTCCTCCCGCAGTCCAAAAAAATGCGCAGGTTAGATGAATTGGCCATGCTAAATTGCCCACAGTGCTGGGGAAATGGGTCTGGGTGGGTTGTTCTTCGAAGGGTTGGTGTGGACTTGTTGGGCCGAAGGGCCTGTTTCCACAATGTAAGTAATCTAATTTAAGCCGTACTGGAAGTGATGCAAATTGGTAATGAACATTCAGTGTCACAAGAACTAACTACAGCAATTATTTTCCTAACCTGACAATGTTGGCAAACATAGTAAATCCACTTTGAAATCTGAAGGAATTAATGAATTCTTGAATAGATTGAAGGCAATAATATTGAATATGTGTCTTAATGGGTATGAAAGAGCTAAAACTGAGGAGTGTCAATTGCACCTGCTACCTTATCGATGTCATCTGGATTTGAAGGCAGAACAACGAAGGATCTCAAAGAAATTAAACCTAACATCTGAGTGTTCTTAATATCTCTCTAACAATGTCCATCATAAAGTCAGAAGTCACATGATTCCAGAAAATGGTCCAACAGGTTTATTTAAAATCACATGAGATCACAATCTCATTATCTGACAAAAGAGCAGCACTCTGAACGTTTATGATTTCACATAAATCTGTTGGACTGGAACTAGATCTTGTGTGACTTCTGACTTTGTCCACCCCTGTCCAATGCCAGCATTTCCACATCAATCTCTACCATATCAATGCAGCCTATAACTAATTGCTAACATGCATGCATATACCTTGTTAACTACAGGAGACTGTTCTAGTTAGACCAGGAAGTCTGCTTTTGTCTGCTTCACTACACCAAGCAGGCTCTGCTTAAATAGGATGCAGCAGCAACCAACATCATGAGCAACAGCTCATACAGTGTAGTGAGCTGGTGCAGCCACCCAACAGATAATCCTTAAAATTGGATCTTGAAGAGAAGCTTGCAGAGCTGTACTTATCTTCTTTAAAGCAAAACCAAGAGGATATATGCCATACTTTTTTAAAATCCTGAGAAAATGAGCACAAGTAGAGGAAGTAATATATCCATGTTGGATAATCAATGTAAGTCAGACAATAGAAGAAAACCAATAAATCCCACTGTATGTAGGTTATTTTCTCCTGCGTTTGTTACATCTATATGTGCAAACTTTCTTGTGAGCACAGGATTAGTAAATGGGCCTGCATGTATAATGTCAAATCACTGGGAACTTTGCTGCTTTGCATTGAATTGTTATTTAACTTATTATCTGATTGCTTTTGTCACATTTTATTTTCCCTATAGTTTATGCTACGCAGTCCATTATTTCCTGTGGAGAGTTCCTGTTTCATTTTAAAATGAAGATCAGTCTGGATTGCAAAGCTATTTGCATGTAATGCAATGCCAATGTTTTGTATATATTGGTTGATTAATATTCTATAGCTATTCTGAAATGCTGATTCATTAAGAAAACAAAATTTCCATTAGCTCTTGAGGGAGTAAATTCAATAACCATCCCCAAGGGACAAGTATTGCACTCTTGCCCTTTTTGGCATAGGCAGCAAGTGAACTTCATCCAGCCTGTTAATTTAAATGAATATGCAGCCCAGTGCCGTCGAGTACAAAGACTGTCAGAAGTTCCAGAACTGGAGGTGTAAGAGTGAAAGGTGGATGGGAGGAGAGATATCCTCTATCTATCAGAGTCCAGACAGGTTCTCATAATGCATATTAACAGCTACGTCATCACCTCACACTCACTGAAATAACTGCAATAGGCCATGTCCTGACACCAGGTCACCCTTTTATTGACTAGTGTACAGTACATTGGCTGTAGCTAGCCAGCTTGGAGTGAGTATTCCACTGAGGAGATTCCACTCTTCTGGCTTTTCTTTTTCCAGAGTCAGTCCTCAACTGAGGAGATTCTATTCTTTTTTAAATACCCCTACATTACTGCCATACAGCAGTAGTGCTTATTTTCCCCCTCAATACCCGTGTTGCGCACGCATAAGTACAGGAGTCAGTAATAACACAAAGTGCAAGATCATTTTATTCGACAGTCCACCACCAGGAAAAAAACTTGTGGACCAGTAACAAGCAAAGTTTGGAATGAGCAGAGCTTACATAACAAAAATGAAGGGGCAAGTAGGGATCAACTCAAAATAGAACTGGAAGGGGAAATAAAGCACCCCACTCTGCACAGCACCCACTTCTCCCTAAAAGCATCGAGAGTATTGGTGGACACCATGCGCACTCTCCTAGTTTTATATATATTTATAAAAACAAGAAAAAAGAAATATATGTATATTTGTGCCTCTTCTGGTTTTTCATTCATTGGTTGTGGCTAGCCAGCTCAGCATCGATCCTCAACTGAGGGGATTCTAATCTCCTGGTTATCTATACATTTTCTCCTTTTTAGTTTTTTTTTCTTTTTTTTAAGTAGTACGCATTTCTCCCCAGCACCCATGTCATGTGCATGGAAGGCGTATGACATAGTTAAGAAACAAGTGCAGAAAATTTTACCTCTCCTGGTTATATATTTTAAAATTTTATCAGATAATATATAATACAAACAAACAGTTAGCACTAAACAATAAACAGCAGTTTGCAAGAAACAGCAATTTATAGGGGAAAGGGGCAGCAAGGCCAAAGCCCAAACCCCACCGTGCAACCAATTAACAGGGAAATAAGGACAAATCTCAAATCCCACCTCATCTTATCAAAAAAGAAAGTTACACAAACTCATACAAGACAGCCCAATCAAATGAACATTAAAACATTGCCTAGGACACAGATACAGCTGGTTACCCAGCAAACCACACACTCAGCCCACCTTCCTGCCACCAGGCAGCCCGCACCTATGCCCCTTCTGGCTCTCGGTCCGCTCTGACACACTTTCCAGCTCTTGGTCTGCCCTGCGCCCCTTCCGGCTCTCAGTCTGCCCCATGCCCCGTCTGGCTCTTGGTCTGCCCTGTGCTCCTTCCAGCTCTCGGTCTGCCCGTGCCCCTTACGGCTCTCGGTGTGCTGTGACACACCTTCCAGCAACCACAAGGGCAGCCCGCCATGTTTTTCCAACCCCGCTACTACATACCACCGCCCCATCACCACCCCCTCCCCCTCCCAGATGATGGCAATCAGGACAGCCTACCGACCTTCCGGCATTCTCTTCTGGTTATATATTTTTTTTTTACTTTTTTTTTTCTTTTATCTTTTAACTGAGGAGATTCTAAGTCTTCTCCTGGTCATTTGTTTTTCCTTTCTTCACCTGCACTACCGCCTAACTGCAGTAGTGCTTGTATTACTCTTCTGGTTATATTAATCAGCCAGGACTTTCCTGATCGGCCCAAGTTAATAACCCCAACAAAGAATCTTGTGGTTAACAAGGTTAACCTGGTCCCAATCACTACATCCCTTCCCCCCATAAGCCCAGGGATGTAGGCCTGCTCTTTCATGTTTAGTTCGACTTGTGATGCTTTTCCCCCAGGTCCGATTCCTCTAACTCAGACTCAGATGCAGGCAGAATGTATTGAACTGTGGCCCATCTCTTGCATCCAGAACATCTGTGAAGTGTCTCCTCCTCTTCTTCCGGCAGCAACAGTATGGAGGCTGCATCCATTTCGGACCCTTCGACACTAAATGGAATTTCTGCTATGCCTTCAGGCTGTTCTGAGGGGCTGGGTATGTTTCTCTCTGTTTGCAAGGTAATGGCTTTCAGGTGATCCATGAGTTTGTTCAGAACTGTATTACCTATTTGAACTTTGTAAATCACAGGAGCTAACCTTTGTCAACCTCACCTTGTATCCATACAGGGCCATTACCATGGTTCTGTCACCAAACTTTATCCCCCGAATTAAATCGTCTCTCTTGCGTAGAGGAGGCATGTGGCTGAGATTGGCTTTCCTGTTGCTGTTTCACCCTCCCCGCGCCCCCCCCCCCAAGTCTGGGAATATTGAGTTTAACCTGATGTGGAGTCTTCTCTCCATCAGTAACTCTGCTGGAGCTATCCCTGTTGTTGCGTGTAGGGTGGTCCTACAATCAAACAGGAACTGGAACAGTTTGACCACTCTTTCTGTTAGACCATTGGACGACGGGTGGTATGGAGCTGTCCTTGTGTGCCGAATACCATTGACCTTGATGGCCATTGATGGGCGGCACGGTGGCACAGTGGTTAGCACTGCTGCCTCACAACGCCAGAGACCAGGGTTCAATTCCCGACTCAGGCAACTGACTGTGTGGAGTTTGCACATTCTCCCCGTGTCTGCGTGGGTTTCCTCCGGGTGCTCCGGTTTCCTCCCACAGTCCAAAGATATGCAGGTCAGGTGAATTGGCCATGCTAAATTACCCGTAGTGTTAGGTAAAAGGGGTAAATGTAGGGGTATGGGTGAGTGGCGCGTCAGTGTGGACTTGGGCCGAAGAGCCTGTTTCCACACTGTAAGTAATCTAAAAAAAAGACCTTTGGAATTATTCGAATTCCCCGCTGGTAAATAATGCCCCATTGTCTGTGACCAATATGCCCAGGAGTCCGAGTGTCACGATCATTGCTCACAGTTTCTCAATTGTCATTCCTGAATTTGCTGAAGGAACTTTATGCATGTCCAATCACATTGAATGGGTGTCCACAATGACCAGGATCATGAAAGGACCAGCATAGTTGACATGTAATCGAGTCCAGGGTTTACCTGGCCGTTCCCATGAATGTGGGAGTGCTGCTGGTGGCAATTGTTGTCCTTATCAGCAGTCTTGGCACTGCCCCACCAATGCAGCTATGTCAGCATTCAACCCTGGCCACCAGACATTTCTTCTTCCCAAAAACTTCAACTTGGAAATCCCTGGTGAAGTTCAGCCAGTATCTGGTGGTGACCTTTATTCAGGACAATCACTTTTGTTCCCTACAGTAATATGCCATCCTCTACAGTGATCTAGTCTCACCCACTTGAGAAAGGTTTCAATCTTGGTTTCAATGGCCCTTCTGTTTCCCCCAATACCACCAGCTGTTTTGCTAGAACGGGATATATTTGTGTCCATAGTCAGTAACTGTCTGCAGTGACTGACAGGGGGCCCAGAAAGTTTAAAACCAAAATGTAATCTTCCAGGCGAGGCACTACCAGTGGAGTATCTGCCAGTGGGAGTTTGGCTTCTTGGACGGTGTTCTAACTTGTACTTGTCCAAACTGAGAATAAGGGCCAATGCTGAATTCTACCGGAAGCTATGGCAGGCACTGCCTTAGCCTCCTTCAAGAGTCCTAGCAGGGGTTTGTGAACTATTTCTATGACAAATTCCCACCTGTGAAGGTACTAGTGGAACTTCTTCACACCAAAGATGACCACCAAACCTTCCTTCTTTATCTCGTCATATTTCTATTAGGCATCAGCCAAAGTTCAGGAATCATACTCTATCAGGGTTTTCATCTCCGTTGGGCCACCAGTAAGGCAACACTATTCCGATTACCGTACAGATTCTCACTTCAGATCGTAGTGGCATAATACCTTTAGATGATGATAGCTGCTTTTTCACTTCCCTAAAGGCTGCTTCTTGACAACGTGACCATTTCCAAGGCTGACCCTATTTCAATAAGAGGTGTGAGGGTACCAAGATGGAGGCCAGGTTATGTATGAACTTCCCATAATAATTCACTAACCCAAGGGAAGACCTAAGCTCTGGTACAGACATGGGAGCTAGAGTACCTTTACTTGTTCTCACTTTCCCTTCCAATGGGTGTAACCTGGTTTTGTCAACTTTGTAACCCAAATAGGTCACACATATTTTCCCTTCAAAGGCATAAACCTGCCTGGGAGTAATGTTTAACCACTATGTCCAAGTTCTCCAAGTGCTTTTTATTGGTCTTCCCAGTTATTAGTACATCATCCAGATAAATGGCAACCTGGGATAGCTCTTGTAAAATATTCTCCATGGTCCACTGGAAAAGAGCACAGACTGATAATACCCCAAATGGCAGCCTTATGTATTTGTATAAACTCTTATGGGCATTAATTGTAGTGTACTTCTGGGACCCCCAATTCAGTCACATTTGCAGGTAGGCTTGGCTCATGTCCCTCAATGTGAGGGATTGGCATTTATCCAGCTGTGAGAAGCAGTTTACCATTTGCTTAAGATCCCCACAAAGGCTAACTGAGCCATCAGGCTTCACAATTGGTACAACTGGTGCTGTCTATTCTACAAACTGCGCTGGTTTAATGATTTCTTCACTCTTCAGCATTCTGATTTCTGCCTCTACATTTGCCCACATGACAAATGGCAGCAGGCAGGCCTTGCGAGATCTCACAATTATGTCCTGGTCAACATGTAAAGTGGCTTTTGCCATTTGATAATCCCAAGCCCTTCTTGGAAATCTAACTGGGTATTTCACCAGGTCTTCACTGAGGCAGCCATTTTCCAACTGAAAAATGTGAGCCAATCAAGGTGAACCTTTCTCAATCAATTTCACCCCAACAGGCTTGTACCCCAAGCCTTTTGCTACCATCAGTGGTAACGGTACTAACTGTTTCTCATAGGAGACAGAAGCTAAAGTTGTACCCTTGAACTGCAATGACTCCCCAGTGTATGTTCTCAGTCTGGCTGAGGTTTTGAGCAAACTCAAAGGTTAGAGTCCTGAATGAATCCTGTTAAAGACAGCTTCTCCAATCAAAGATACAGCTGAGTCAGTATCGACCTCCATGGGAACCGGATGACCATTTAACCAAGCATTCATTTTAATTAACTCTTTTTTGGGTGTCACTAAGTAATGTAATTGCTCCAACCCACCTGTTGGGGGACTTTCCAGGGTGTGCACACTTCCAGCTACCAGCTTATGAGTCTTCCTATTTGAATCAGACCTTGTAGGACTCCTTTGCTGCTTTGAGTCTGCATACTGGTAGCAACTACTATGACTTGCCGGTCCAGATCCTCAAGAAATGATTATCCACTTGGCCGAGACTCAGCATAGTTGTGGGGTTCTGCTGTGGGCTGTCTTAGGCTCCCTCTGTTCAGGATGTACCCTGCCTGAGACTCTGTGATTGACCACACTCAAGTGGTGTTCCCCAAGCTCAGTCAGACAGGTGAGGGGTGTTCACTTCCTTTGGGATGCCCTGTAGCTCCCATGCTCCACTTGCCACACTTTCTCATGACAAGGCCAGCTGCAGTGCCTATTTGAAGTTAGGTTGGGCTTCAGCTCGTAGGCACTTCTGCACAGCTACATCATTAATCCCACATACCAAATGGTCTGTCAGCATCTCATTCAGGGTTAACCCAAAGTGACATGCCTCCATCAATCATCACAACCTCTTCAAAAATCCTGATACAGATTCTCCGGTTCTCTAACAGCCGAATAAAACCGATAGTGTCTCAGGATTAGAGGAGGTTTGGGGTCATAATATTTCTTAGCCAACTCTGTCAACTCTTGGACTGTTTTAGTCTGTGATACTTCTGGGAACGTTAAGCCGGTATAACCAAAAATACTGCGGATCCACACACAGTTCAAAGGACTATTCATTGCTTTTCATCGGTCCCCTTGTAATTTGCCCAGAAAAAATCTGCATTCATTTGACATACTGCGCCACAGCTTCAATAGCAGGACCAAATCAGTCAAGCTTCCCAAATAGAGGCATCATGCCAGAAATGCTTAACCCAACTCCAAGATGAGAGTCACAAGCAAATGTTCTTCATGCGCATCCTGTTTTCTCCCATTGCCACTGACATAACTGCACAGAGGTCAAGTCCTGTCACCAAGTCACCCTTTATTTACCAGCACACAGTACACTCGTTGCGACCAGCCAACTCCAGGTCAGTGTTCAACTGAGAAGATTTTAATCTCCTGGTTATCTTTTCTTTCCTCTCCTCAATTGAGAAGAATTCAATCTCCTGGTTATAATTTTTTTTCTTTTTTGTAATCAGTCTCCAGAACTGAAGAGATTCTAAATCCCCTTTTTTTTCCCCTTCCCCACACTACCGCCTAATTGTGGTAGTGCTTATTTTGAGGAGCAGCGCTCCAAAAGCTAGTGCTTCCAATTAAATCTGTTGGACTATAACCTGGTGTTGTGTGATTTTTAACTATTTTTTCCCCAGCACCCATGTTGTGTGTGTGCAGGTGTGAGACACAGTGAAGGACAACCCCAGGTGTACAGATCTTTATTCAATTTCCACGACTGGGAAAAAAGGAAGCACCTGAGAGGCCAGTGACAAGCAATGCCCTTCGCATCAAAGGGCAATGCTTCTCCTGGTTATATTGGTTAGCTAAGGCTTTTCTGATTGTCCCAGTTTAACAACCCTAACCAAGAACCTTGTAGTTAATGAGGTCAACCTGAACCCAATTACTATAACTACAAAATTGACATTTTTTGCAGCTATTTCATACTACCAGCTGTTCAGACATGCTTAGTAGAACACCCAAACACAATGTACTTTGGGACAAGCAAAGCTACATTGTCTCATCATCACGATGAAGATGTGCTTGGTATTATTGGAGTATGGGGCTCAAGCTATGAAGATGACTTATGCCTAACCCTGCATACATAGCCTACTTGTTCCAGTCACAAAATCCTTCTGATTTATGAGCTGCAGATGTTGTAAATACACACCTCTTACTTTGCACCCTTTCTCCTAGTTATGACCTCACCCTCTGTCTTTTTTCAAATACCCAAGATTTGTCAGTAACGATTCAGTAACTAAATTAAAAACTAAATGAACTGAATGTTTGCTATAAAGAAAAAAAGCAAATGAAGTTTTAGATCATCCACGCAAGGTGTTACATAATCCAAGATGGCAGCACCAGCACAGTAGATAATGTTCAGGCTCCTGAGCCCATCTGCTCCAAGCTGGCTGAATCTTTCTCTTCCTTTTCATTCTTTTCTTTCAGTTGATTCTTTCCTTCATCTTCTGACATTGTGGGGAAGACGAAGCAGTGCATGGCCAGTTGTCAGTTACGGCAGCAGCAGTGCCCAGAGCGAGGATTGCTGGCCATGCGAGGCCCAGAGTAAGGGCTCGGTGGGTTGTTGGATGCGGTGTTGGCGCATGGAGCAAGGATCCTTGGCTATGATAGGCCCAAAGCGTGGACTCGGGGACTTTGCTGGTCTTTGGCTACTGTGATGGCAGTGCCTGGTGAGGGGATTCCTGGTCGGAAGCATGGACTCAGCGAGTCATCATCTGTGGCAATGGTGGTGCCCAGAGTGGGGAACTCCTGGCTGTGGTGGGCTTGAAGCACGGGGACTCCTTGAGCTCTGAAATAGCTTGCAGAAGCCTGGAGCTGTGTTTAAAAACCCTTTGTACTTTAGGATGAACTGCATTTACATTTTATTCTTTTGCAACTGAAAATGGTGCCAGATTGTGGCAACAAAACACTTTTCAATGTTTCTTTCTACATGTATATGTGTGACATTAAATAACTCAGAATAACTCCTCTCTAAATTCAGGTTCTTTATTCATACCCTTATTATTTTCAGCTGAGAAAACAAATCACACAAATGAGTGTTTAGCCAATATTAATGAATTTTAAAATTGATGATTTTCTGGACTGCAAGTCAATGTAAATCAAAAAGCATAAAGATGTTTATGAACAGGTCTTGGTATGAGTTAGGATTAGTCAAGGTTTACATAGTCGAAAACCTTTGCTGTGGAGGTGCCAGTGTTGGTCTGGGGTGGACAAAGTTGAAAATCACACAACACCAGGTTATAGTCCAACAGGTCTATTTGGAAGTACTAGCTTTTAGAAAGCTTATAAGCTTTCTCCTTCATCAGGTAGATAGTGGGGCAGGATCATAGGACATAGAATTTGTAGTCAAAGATCAAAGTGTCATACAACTGATGTGATGTATTGAACAAACCTAGATTGCTATTAAGCTTTAATCACTTAGCATGAGGATGCAGGTTTTGATTCATTACCTGCAACCTACTCTAAGTGATTAAGAATTAACAGCAATTTAGGTTTGTTCGACAAATCACATCAGCTGTATGACACTTTGATCTTTTACTATCAATTCTATGTCCAAAGATTCTGCCCCACTAGCTACCTGATAAAGGGGCAATGCTCCAAAAGCTTGCACTTCCAAATAAACCTGTTGGACTATAGCCTGATGTTGTATGATTTTTAAAACATTTTGAGAGATGCAAGGTGGGAGGTTTTCTGGTGAATATTGAAATCGTTGCAAACAGAAGTAAGAAAGACACGACTAAACATTCCAGCTACAGTGAGACGATTGCAGAGTGGGCATTGCTAGAGACAGATGTACGTGAGCACAGCAATGAGCATGATATACTATAAGAACTTCAGTTTGAATTCAAACTGATCAGTAAGGTTATGATAGGTTTGGTTCATTGTCTGAGAGTGCTGAGGGAAAACACGGGATTGTTCAAGAAATGGAGTTTGCCAGTTTGACAAACAGCAATGAATTCATTATTTCATTGAAGAAAATTTCTTCTTGTCCAATACTGTATTTCCAGCAAAAGCATGAGAAACCAGGAAGATGCTGGAATCTATTATCGTCAAAGTATTAACATAGACTTAAAATTATAATACAGTCATGTAAAGTCAATGAGGTTTCATGAAATGGAAAATAGGTTGGGCAAATTGTTATTGCAGTTTTTGAGGAAGTGGTTTTTGATGAGGTAGCTCATGGGATAGATAAATGAAAACTAGTAGATGAAGCAGAGAAGAAGAAAATATGCAAGATAAAGATGCATGCATTTGGAGTTAATCAATTAATATGGATGAGTGAAATGTCAACAGCTTCTTACAGGACAGCATAAATATAAATATGTGGCCTTTCATTTATTAGTAAGGGAGGGTCCCAAAGGACTAGAAAATGGCTCATATACCACCCTTGTTTAAGCAGGGAAGGATTCAGAGGATGGAAAATTATAATCCAGTTAGCACGACCTCGGTTGTTGATAAGATATTAAGGATGAAATTGTGAAGCACTTGGAAGTGCATGATAGAATAAGGTGAAGTCAGCATAGCTTCATCAAAGGGAAGGTCATGCCTGATAAATTTGTTAGGATTCTTTGAGGAGTTAATAAGCAAGTTAGCCAAAGGAGAGCCAGTGAACATGATCTATTTAGATTTATAGATGAAGTTTGACAAGGTGGTGCTTAGGAGGCTGCTAAATAAGATAAGAGCTACTGGTGTTTGGGACAATGTACTGACTTGAGTAGAGGATTAGTTGTCTGGCAGAAGGTTGTCAGTGACTACTGAAGTTCCATAGAGGTCAGTGTTGGGACCACAGCTATTCACGTTATACCTTAACAATCTGGACACAGGAACTGAGAACATTGCTGTAAACTTTGCTGGTGACACAAAGATACATGGAGGGATAGGTAGGGTTCAGGAAGTGGGGAGGCTGCAGAAGGATTTGGACAGGCTAAGAGAGTGGGCAAAGAAGTGGCAGATGTAATACAATGTGGGAAAGTATGAAGTTATACACTTTAGTAGGAAGAATGTTTTCTCAATGGGAAATGGCTTTGGAAATCTGAAGCTCAAAGGAAGGTACGAGTCCTAGTTCAGGATTTTCTTAAGGTTAACATCAGGTTCAGTTGGCAGTTAGGCAAATGCCATGTTTGCATTCATTTTGAGCTGACGAGCTGACAAGAGCAGAGTTTTATTGCTGAGGCTATATAATGCTTTGGTCAGTCAGCATTTGGAATATTGTAAGCAGTTTTGGGGCCTGTACCTAGGGAGGGATGTGCTGGTATTGGAGATGGTCTAGAGGGGGTTTACAAAAATATTCCCAAGGCTGAAGATCTTGTTATTTGAGGAGCAGTTGAGGACACTGGCTCTTTATTCAGTGGAGTTTAGAAGATGAGGGGGGATTTGATTGAAACTTACAGAATACTGAGGGGCCTGAATAGACTGGGGGGCATAGAGAGGATGTTGCCACCAGTAGGAGTCACTGGGACCTGAGGGCACAGACTCAGAGTGAAGGGACAACACTTTTGAACTGAAATGAGGAGGGATTTTTTCAGACAAATGATGGTTAATCTGTGGAACCCATTGTCACAGAAGTCTGCTGGAGGACAAGTTGTTGAGTGTATTTAAGACAGAGATAGATAGATCCTTGGTTAGTAAGGGGCTCAAGGGTTATGGGGAGAAGGCAGGAGAATGAGGTTGAGAAACTTATCAGACATGACCAAATGGCAAAACAAATTTGATAGGCTGATTGGCTTAATTCTGCTCTTGTATCTTCTGCTCTTATATTTTACGATATTATGGTATTATAAAAGGTATATAATTATGTATAAATGTATAAGATTATTATATTATACACTTATACATACTATATATGTTTTATAACTATATTATATTATGGCTCTGGATGCTATATAAAATATTTTGTTGCATCTACATTGGTCACCACATTATCAGCCACTGTACTTCATTTTGATACTGAAAAGACAAAGAAAACAATAAAGCACACAATAATTCCTTGTGTTAACTTGTCTAGCTGAGTGTAGACAATTGTTTTAAGTGTTTTGGTGTCTAAAATCTTTGGCTCTGTGTTAATTTTGGGATAATTCCAGATTTTTGAGCTGAATGCCAAAATTGGGATTTCAATATTTTATCTTGTTGATTTAATTTTAATATGTTAATATGATGTAATACTTGGCATTAAAGCAGCAAATGCATGGATATCAGATATTACCTGAAACAGTCTAATTGACTTTATTGATATTGTTAAAAGATCCAACCATTAAATGCAATATTAATCCTGTGTCCAACGGTTGAGGCACATTAGGTAATGTATACTGCTTTAAAATCATTTCAAGAAAGAGCATGTAACCTAATTTGTTATTAATTAGTTTCCATACTTTAAAAAAATGTTATAGTCAAGGAACATCAGAATGAAGAAGGACAGAGCCACCGTTTCACTTCCACAGGAGTTATCATTAATTCTATGTTTTTGGTCCAGACACCAATTAAACAGAGAAACAAATACAATCAGTTCTCAGCCACCAGATATGATGAAACATTACCAGCGTAAGATGTCCTAATTTTGCATGGGGAGAAGCACAATATGCACAAAGTCGATCGATCCCCAATTTCCATGTTTAATTTCCTGATTCTTATTGACAATAGCCAAGGAGAATCCACACAGAAGAGTTATTCCCTTTGCTTAAAGAAGAAGACAATTTCAATTGAAATGTTTTTAAAAGTGCCCTCCTATGTTACTTGAAAGAAAAATGAGATAATTAAGAATAGGAATAAGAAGATGTCAATCAGCCCTTCAGGTCTGCTCCACCATGAAACAAGGTCATGGCTGCTCTGATTGTGACTTTAACTTCAGTTTTCTGCTTGCATCCTTGACTCCCTTTTGAGCAAACAGCTGTCTAACTCAACCAATGATGCTACTTCCACTACTGTATGTGGAAAAAATTCAAAAGATTATTGACCTTCTGAGAGAAGAAATTCCTCCTCATCTCCATCCTACTGGAAAACCCTACATTTTAAAACTGGTCTATGGTGTAAGGTAGTAGTTCTGATGGGTTTGCAAAATTAACTGGACTGATAGAACACAGCATGTGGGTGGAGACAAGAAATTCTATTTTGGTTTTCAGGGAAAGCAAAGATATCTTTACTAGTTCTCAAAGGTGGCAATAATTATGCCTGACCAAATGTGGTTGTACTTATTGTTATTGTATAGTAAACCATCTTTTTACCATAGAACAATTCCTCTTCTGTGGATACTTTACACCGTTGTACGTTCTACCGCTAATTAGTAGACAGTTTGAGACAAAGAAAAGACTAATGAGGATTGGTGGTGATGAAGCACTTCAAATATCCCTAGTACTTTATACAGACTGAGGTGTGAAAAGCCACAAGGTACCAAGGATATCATCGGGGAAAATACTGCCAGCTCCACCTCTAGATTCCTTCATGCGCTGAAACATCCTTTCAGTCTTTACCCTCGTGAACATTACACATGTGTGGATATCTCCAGTTACATCTGTCTCCATGACAGGCTGCTCAAGTGTCGTTTCAGTAGAGATCTGACTAAGTTACGAGCTACTGTTTTCAAATACACATGAAGAAAGCTGATGACTATTTCTGTAATATGGATGAGTATTTTGAAACAAGACCATTAGACATCTGTTTCCTGCATAGACAAATCAAAAAAGCTACATTTGCATTTCACTAAAAAGAGAAAAAAAAATACAGATTATGGAAAGTTATTGTAAACCACAAATAAGCAAATAACATACATTACCACAAAGGAACAAAATTTTGTATATTGACATTAAAAGTAATTTTTAATTATGTTCCATTCATCTGAGGTAGCAGTTCATTAGAAAGTCTTCATTCCCTGGGGAATCTTTTTGTTAATGATAGACTCTTTAATTGGGTAAAACTAATTAGTTTCCTGGCTCTCAAATATTAGATTAAATATGTTTTTCTCACAAATTTGTGGTGTAAAATGCTGCTTCATTTAAAAAATTGATTTTTTTCCTTTAAATGATAAATGTAGCATGCAGCAATCCAAACTGCACCATACCAGGCAAACAGAGACTGCAAACAAGCATTATTTCTTTTACAGTGAACGTATGTTTAGCCACACAGCAATCTTGAGATGACAATCCAAGACAACACATGGACCTTACACAACAAAGGGAACATCGATTTTGAACCCTAGTTGTAGTTCCCAGTCAGAAAAGGTATTTGCTCTGTCAAGCACCATAACAATTTTACATTTTCAATATGATCATCACATAGTATCCCTACAGTATGGAAACAGGCTATTTGGCCCACAAGCCCAAACTGACCCTCTGAAGGGCATCCCATCCAGACTGTATCCCTGTAACCCTGCATTTCCCATGACCAATCACCTAACCTGTGCATCCTTGGACTGTGGGAGGAAAACACAGCACCTGGAGGAAACTCACGTAGATACAGGGAGAACATGCAAAGTCCATGCACACAGTCACCTGAGGCTGGAATTAAACCTGGTGATGTGAGGCAGCCGCACTAACCACTGAGCCACCATGCTGCCATGGTACCATTGTAGTGCAGGGAGTTGAAGTCAAAGTAGAAGATCAGCCATGATCTCCTTGAATAGAGAAGTCTGAAAGGACTGTCAGGACTACTGCTGTTTCAATTTGTAATGAATTGCACATCTCAGAATGTCACTATTTCTGGAGGAGCAGGTCATCCTAAACAGCAACTGGATTGAACTGGATTTGTGTATGAATACCCAAGGTTGGCATCCAATTTACTCTTTAATAATAGCCTTGGTATTATTCCTACTGCAAGGCCCAAAGTTACAATTCAGTCAGTTTTATTTCAATTCGGGGAATCACTTTCAAATGTAATGTCGACGTGCCTTAGTTAGTTGCCTTTCTTGCTTTCATTTCAATATGAAGTCGTTAGTAGACCAGAACTATGGAAAATGTTAAAAAGGGCTCATCGTATTTCACTTGGCAGGAGGCTCTCTCTAGATCATTATGAACAGATGCTGCTGGAGTAATTGTATGTCTCTCATGCTAGATGGATGAGTTAGCAAGATGTCTAGTTTTAGCTAAGGTTAACTTCCTGGCAATAAGCACCACCTGGCCGAGATGAACAACTTATTTATGATGACTTTTCAGGTTTTGGTCTGCCTCCAAATTTGATTTTGCAATTTTCAGGAAATTGTCCCATCCATCATTTTGGTCCTTACACTGAAATAACCACGGCAGATGTTGTTGTCCTGATTTCAGTCGAGTAATTGTCAATAGAATCCCATCAGTAATCAAATCAGTTATACTAGAATATCTCTATTGTCTGAGTATTCTAGTGATTGGCAAGTAAACTTGAAATGTATGACATTAGCATATTACTATGGATGCTGGAAATTTGAAATGTGAAGAGAAAAAGCACTGAACAGGTTGGGGAGCATCAATGGACACAGAAACTGTTAACATTTTGACAGTTCTGAATCAATAATGCAGCCAAACATTCCACAGGAAATATGGACACCACACCCACATAATCATGGGAGAGGTCTCACGTCAGTCTCATCTCAACAGAAAAGCATCCCCCGATGATTTTGAAGGATGGAAGGAACTGTCATAGGATTCCCAGCCACAGCTGGTGGCATGTCATTTCAGCTCATTATCCCCAAATCCACCACAAATGAATGGTAGCTTAGGATGGGTAGCTGGAGAGCACTATACCACTGCAATGATGTGTTATGGCACCAACTGGGCATTGTTCACCCAGAGGATTTTAAAATTCTGGCCAGAAAGTAACATGAATCTCCCATGAAGCTGGGCTGTTCTTTGGAGAGGTATGCACAAGAAGTAGGTCCCTTCATTTTTTTCAATGAAAAATGGAAATGCCAGTCCAATATCATGCATCTATGTTTAGTAACAGGCTTTCAGCTTGATAATGCTGTGCCCCCTGTTTTTCATCTTCCAACTTGTTTGCATTGTGATTTGGGACCATATGGAAGTCCTAATTTCTGTACATTTGTGTTATTTATCCGGAATGTTAATTTTCTGGTGGAAGGAAGCTACCTCTGTTGCATCACTGACTGGACAATCTGGACCATCATTTTTGCTGAGTGTTAATCACACTACTGTAATGCTGACAACTATCAATCCTAGACCTGATGCTGAAAATAGTGCAGAAGACCTAGCATATTTGTGAACATGGAGAAAGTGAGGACTGCAGATGCTGGAGATCAGAGTCGAGATTGTAGTGTTGGAGAAGCACAGTGGGTCAGGCAGCATCTGAGGAGCAGGAGAATTGACATTACAGGCATAAGCCCTCCATCAGGAACATATTTGTGAACATGTTTAATGTTTGAACACAATTAAAGAATCACAGAATTTTTACAACCCAGAAAGAGGTCGTTGAGCCTGTTGTGTCTGTGTCAGCTCTTCATAAAAGCAGTAGTGCCACTTCTCTGACTTTTCCCTGTGGACCTGCATGTTCTTCCTTTTCAGATAATACCCTCTTGAATACCTCAATATTATCTAGCTTAACCAGAAGCCCAAGCAGCATCTTCTAGATTCTAAACACTCATCATGTGAAAAGGTTTTCCTCATGTCACCACTGCTTCTTTATCCAAATAACTTAAATCTGTGCAGGTTTGATGAGAATAGTTTTCCACTTTCTTCTCTGTCCAGACTATTCAGGTTTGTGAATGCACCGATCAAGTCTTTTCTTGGCCTTTTCTTCTCCCAGGAAGCAAATGTAACTTTTCCAATTCCAACTATGTAGATAACTGAAGTTTCTCACTCTTGGGACCAGTCTTGTGAATTGTTTCCACACTTTCCTCATATGCCAGTTGAGATTCAGCCAGTGTTTTACAGAAATTCCTCTATTAATAAAATGCTATATGCACCAAAGTTGATGTCACTTATATATATTAAGAAGAGCAAAGATCTGAACACCGAACCCTGGGGAGCATAACTACAAACCTTCCACCAGCCTGAAAACAATCCATTGACTATGTCGTTCACACTGTTTTCAGCCCATGCTGCTATCTATCCTTTTATTCCATATGCAACAACTTTATTTACAGATCTATTGTCGCAAGGCTCCCAACTTCCATGTAAGGGTGCAGACTGTACTTAACAAGGAAGCTCTGCTTGCAGAAGTTACACTGTATGTTACATGCTGTAAGCAGTCCTGCAGCTCACCTATATTGTATGAATTAATCCAAGAGAGGTTATTAAGTTTACTGTTACTTTAACTTCTGCAAGCACAGGATCATTTGGGGCATGTGTAATAAAAAACAAAAAAAAACTTTCTACGGATGCATCAACCAAGTCAAAGATGCATTGCTTCAATTTATTTGGTTTTCTTATAGATGCTTAGTACTAACATGAAACAGCATAGCAAATTTCTTGATTGACAGGATTTCATGAGATTCAAGAAGACATAAGTTGTGCTGAAATGCTTTCTTCAGCAATGATCACTTTCCTATCAATAGAAAAGCATGACACTTTCTCCGCAAGCAGTTCATTTGTGACCAACCTGCCCTCCTCAATGGCTGGAAAGTCTGTCTCAAACCTTGGGATGGAAACTTAATGGATTACTGACCTCAGAGAAAGTGAGGGCTGCAGATGCTGGAGATCAGAGTTGAAGAGTGTGGTGCTGGAAAAGCACAGCAGGTCAGGCAGCATCCAAAGAGCAGGAGAATCAATGTTTTGGGCATAAGCCCTTCATCAAGAATGAGGCTTGTGGGCCAAGGGGGCTGAGAAACAAATGGGAGGGGGTTGGGCCTGGGGGGAAGGTAGCTGGGAATGCGATAGGTAGATAAAGGTGGGGTAAAAGTGATAGGTCAGAGAGGAGAGTGGAGCAGATAGGTGGGAAGGAAGATGGACAGGTAGGACCATTCAAGAGGGTGGTGCTGAGTTGGGAGGTTGGGACTTGGATAAGGTGGGGGAGGGGAAATGGAGAAACTGACCTCCACAGGGATTAACCAAGAGTGGCTGACCAAACTTTAACCAATTCACTATTGAGAAAAAAACATACTGAGTCCCCTTGAGGTACTACTGGAGCTATTTCAACATTCAGTGAAAGTTTTTGAGGCTTTGAAATAGACTGTTTGGACTTCTGGTTAAGCTAAGTAATATTGAGGTATTCAAGAGGGTATTATCTGAAAAGGAAGAATGTGCAGATCCACAGGGAAAAGTCAGAGAAGTGGCACTATTGCTTTTATGAAGAGCTGACACAGACATAACAGGCTCAATTACCTCTTTCCATGTTGTAAATATTCTGTGATTCTTTAATTGTGCTTAAACATTAAACATATTCACAAATATGGTAGATTTTCTGCATCATTTTCAGCATCAAGTCTAGCATTGATAGTGGTCAGCATTACAGTAGTGTGATTAACACAGCAAAAACGATAGTTCAGATTCGAGAGTGTAGTGCTGGAAAAGCACAGCAAGTCAGGCAGCATCCGAGGAGCAGGAAAATCGATGTTTCAGGCATAAGCCCTTCATCTGGATTTCCGTGATGAAGGGCTTATGCCCGAAACATCGATTCTCCTACTCTTCGGATGCTGCCTGACCTGCTGTGCTTTTCCAGCACTACACTCTCGAGTTTGATCTCCAGCATCTGCAGTCCTCACTTCCTCCTCCCTGATGGTCCAGATTGTCCAGTCAGCAATGCAACAGAGGTAGCTACCTACAACCTGATCATAAGATGTAAGTGTGAGGCCTAAGCACTCTAAATTCCACACATTAACCCTTTATTCATCTACTGGAAACCAACGATTCACCATAGATCATTAGCCTACTCAAATACTATTGCACTGCCACATTGCTTCTGGGTCCTTTGCTCATTATTCCATCTCCAAACACAATAATATAATATGGACAGAAGCGGCATAAGTGTGGACTTGGACTCACAGCCTCCGCAGCATGGACTCGATTCCCAGTTTCAGCATGGACTTGGACTTCCAGCCTCAGTGTGGACTCAAGTCCAGGCCTCAGTGTGCACTCAATTCCAGGTCTCAGTGTAGGCTCAACTCCTGGCACTCCCGGACTCGAGGTGAAGCCTGATGTGATCTGATTTGGAAGGACTGTTATTCTGAACTCTTCTATCCCTATTTCTTTAGTTTATTTCTGGACCTTTTATCTCTTTATTTTTCCAATTTTATCCCTAAAAATGTATCTCAGTCTGGTATCTAAGATGGCACCGTAAGTGGTGATTTGTAT
This sequence comes from Chiloscyllium plagiosum, assembly GCF_037043375.1. Lineage (NCBI taxonomy): Eukaryota > Metazoa > Chordata > Chondrichthyes > Orectolobiformes > Hemiscylliidae > Chiloscyllium > Chiloscyllium plagiosum. The sequence continues at coordinate 71,739,663 of NW_028270140.1, forward strand.
GCCAGTACATGTGACAATAAAGCTTATTCTAAATTCAAATCCTAATACACTATTATATCATGGAGTGCAAATTATAATGTGTCAGACAAACAGGGATTAGATGTAGGCTATTCAGCCCCTCTAGTATATTATGATATTTAATAAGATCGTGGCTGATCTGATAGTAACCTCAAACCCATATTCTTGCCTACACCTGTTAACCTTTTAGCTCCTTGCTCAACAAGAATCTATCTACCTCTGCCTTTAAAATATTCAAAGATTATTCTTCCATCACCTCTTCAGGAAGGGAATTCCAAAAACTCATCACTGTCTGAGAGAAAAACATATTTCCTTATTTCCATTCTAATGAGAGACCCTGATTTTTAAACTTGTTCCCTAGTTCTAGTCTGACGACAAGAACAAACATCCTTGCAGCATTCACACTGTGAAATTCCCTTCACATCATGTACATTTCTATAAGGTCGCCTCTCAATTTCTCAACACCGATGGATATAGACTTAGCCTGTCCGATTTTTCTTCAAAAGATATGCATCCAACCCAGTTATTGGTCAAATGAACTTTCCCTGAACTGCTTCCAATACATTTACATGACTAACAGATATGCTCGAGTAGGGAATTTGTCTACTTTGCACAGTCAAAATTGCAAACCTTGCTGATGGAATTTTATTACAGCAAGCACAAAGCAATGAATGTGCAGCACCACAAAATGGACTGTGAGGCTGAATCATTTCCTTTTTGTTAAGTATGCCAGAACCACAGGAGTAGCAAGTGAGATTTTGTAGCAGAAGGCCTGACCACAATGCTTGACATCATATGCACTTGAAACTGAAACTAGCGTTGAGTCACAAACTCCAGAGGTTTCTCAGATTTAGTCAAAGAAGCATAAGGCAACTTACTTCACTTGAATGTGGAATAGGCAGAGTTTGACAATTAAAGGGCTGACTGCTACTGACTGGAAAGCTTCCCTCCTGATTTCCATTAACTTCAGTTTTGTTTGGGTTCCTTAAGGTATCAAATACTGCTTTGATGTCAAAGGTAGCCCCTCTCATCTTGCCTCTGGAATTCTGCTCCTTTGTCCACGTTTGGATCAAGGGATCCAATGTTTGGACCTGAGTAGCATTGGATGATACCAAACTGAGCATCAGTGAGTAAATTATTGATGAGCAAATGTTTGTTGATAACACTTTTACCAACATTTCCACCTCTTAGTTTATTATTGAGATTAGACAAATGGAATAGAAATGGCCAGATTGAATTTGTCCGGTTGGAAAATAAAAAAAAATTGGATCCAAATTTTTATGAATAGGACATACCAGAGCAACTTTCCACATTGTTGGGTAGATGGCATTATCATAATCTGATTGGCAAATTTAATTAGGGTCACAGCCACAATGTCATAGAGATACACGCCACAAAAACAGACCCTTCAGTCTAACTCATTCATACCAACCAGATATCCAAGATAAATCTAGTTCTATTTTCCAGCACTTGGCCATTATCGCTCTAAACCCTTCATATTCATGTACCCATCCAGATGCCTTTTAAATGTTGCAATTGTACCGGCCTCCATCACTTCCTCTGGTAACTCATTCCACATATGCACCACCCTCTGCATAAAACAGTTGCCCCTTAGGTGTCCTTTAAATTTCTCCCCTTTCACCCTAAACCTATGCCCTCAAATTTTGGACTCCCCCATCCTGGGAAAAAGCCCTTGTTTATTTATCTTATCTATGCCCCTCATTACGGTCAGCCCTCAATGTCCTATACAGTCCCAATATGACCTCCCAGCTCCTATACTCAGTACTCTGAGAAAGGAAAAAATACCGAATGCCTTCTTCACTATCTTATCCACCTGTAAGTCCATTTTCGAGGAAATATGAACCTGCGCTCCAAGGTCTCTTTCTTCAGAACACTCCTAAGGACCTTTGCATTAAATGTATCCGTCCTGCCCTGATTTGCCTTTCCAAAATGGGGCACGTCACATTCATCTAAATTAAAGTCCATCTGCCACTCCTTGCTCATTGGTCCATCTGGTTATGATCCCATTGTACTCTGAGGTAACCTTCTTCGCTGTCCACTACAATTCCAATTTTAGTGTCATCTGCAAACTTATTACCCACACCTCCTATCTTCACATCCAAATCATTTACATAAATGACAAAAAGTAGTGGACCCAGCACCGATCCTTATGGCACACCGCTGGTCACAAGCCTCCATTGTGAAAAGCAATCCTCCACCACCACCCTCTGTCTTCTACCTTCAAGACAGTCTGTATCCAGATAGCTAGTTCTCCCTCTATTCCATGTGATCTAACCTTGCTAACCAGTCTATTATGCAGAACTTTGTTGAATGCCTTACTGAAGTCCATATAGATCACGTCCACCACTCTGCCTTCATCAATGTTCTTTGTTATTTCTTCAAAAATGTTCTGAAATATATTTCAAACACACCTCCCCTCCACCCCCAACTCCTCAACCACAGCCAAGATATTGTTGAGGCCTATAGCTCGTTTTGTAACCAATGTGTTCAGCCATCCCTTGATATCAAGTGGTGTAAGTTGAATTAGGATCACCCACAGGAAACGTCTGGTCAAAATTGATTGCAAATAATTCAGGTATACCTGTTGTACCTATGTGCTAGGATCGATCGTTGTTAAGCATGGAGATGGTTATGGAGCTTCCTTCTCCTTTTGATTGTTTAATTGTCCACCACCCTTCACAGCACTAGTTGGCAAGACTACTTACTGAGTTTTGATCTGACTCATTGGTTTTTGGAACTACCTAGCTCTGTTTATAGCATTGTGTTTTTATTATATAGTATGTATGCCTCCCCAAGTTGTGGTGCCACTTCAATTTTCAGTTCTGTCTATGCTGCTTGTAACATTTTGGCCTTTTGGCCTGATACTAATGGCAGAGTGAGGAATGCACTGGACATATTGCATTTAACAACAACTGCTGCCACTGGTCTATATGAATGAATGCTGAGTTTTGCACTTCAAAATTGTTCAGCATCCATCCCATTTAGCTTAATGGCAGTGCCACACGACACAATGACCAAGAGATTGCCTTTGCAAGTAAGCACAGTTTCCCCACCTTGCAAAATTCAAAACTAAGGACATTATGCTGCTTATGTAGGCTACTGGTGAGACCACATTTGGATTACTCTTGATAGCAAAGGCCTCCTTATTTAAGGAGGAAGTTAAATGCATTGGAAGCAATTCAGAGAAAGTTTAACAAACTAAGTACCAGGAATAATTGAGTTGTCTTATGAGGGGAGGTTGAAGAAGTGAGGCTTGTACCTTGCTGGAGTTTAGAAATTTAAGGGGTGATATAATTGAAACACATAAGCTCCAGAGGATCTTCACAGGGTAAATGTAGTGAAGATATTTCATCTTATGGAAGAATTTAAGAGTCACTGTTGAAACAAATCTGGGGCTGCCTGCTTAAAATAGCCTGGTAGAAGTCGGATTGTTGAATACCTTCGAGGTAAAAGTAAAGAGATTCGTGATGAAAAAGGGAGTCAATGATTTTCGTGGCTAAACAGAATTGTGGAGTTGAGACCACAATCAGAGCAGTCATGGTATTATTGAATGCTGGAGGAGGCTCTCAAAGGGCTGAATGGCCTCCTCCTGCTTCTAATTCATATATAAGTATTCATGGCTTATACTGCCTCTCATATGATTTGAGAATGGGTGAGGAGTTCATCCATTGCCTGTCTCTTTACAATACTTTCTGTTTTATGCTGAGTTTTTGTAAATGGAAACATTTATACTGAATAAATGGATGTTTAAGTAATGCACTCAAGATACCTTAGAGCATATTGCCCTTGTGGATAGCTTATTGTAAAGTATTTTACCTATAAAGAATGTCTAAGGAATGTTTGAGAGCAGAATGAGTACATCACATTGTCAACTGTAGGTATGAATAATGATAGTGAGACATCAATCATCTCAGCTGTCTCTTTCCAGGAGATTGTATTTTACATCTACTTGTTTTCAAGAATCTTTCGCACTTTCCTTGTGTTGCAATCAAGAAAAGTTATATTGGATCAATTCGGACTAAGTATATTGACATACTCAAGCAAGTTTAACTGACATCTATAACTAAGATTGGCATTTGAGGCTATCTGTGCAAATCGGTATGTCAGTTCCTGTGCATGACTTTAATTTTCTCACATTGTTTTTGATACTGCTTTTCTTCTGACACCTTGCACACATTCAGCCATTTTTGTATCAACTAGTGAGCAGCTTACACATGACCATTAAATAGACCATTAGTGAGAAGTTTCCAAAAGGAACCCATATCGTTTTGCTATTTTAGTTTTCTTTCTTCGTTTTATTCACTTGAACATTTTGATAAAACTGAAGGTGATCTTTGAAAGCATAATAATAACAACTTTCATTTATAGTGTCCCCTTAATATAATGAAATGCTGAAAGACATTACACAATCTTATTACCAGGCATAATTTGCTCGTAAGTCATGTGAGACATTAGGGCAGGCGAACAAAATCTCAGTCAGAGAATTAGGCTTAAGGCCCATCTTAATGGAAGAAAGAAATGTAGAGTTAGGTGAGTTTAGAAAGGCACTAGCACAGCTTAGGCCCAAATAGCTGAATACCAGCAGCACAATTAAGATCAGGGATGCATAAGAGGTTAGAATTGAAAGAGCATTGGGAAGTTAGAGAAATGTAGGGTTGCTGGAGGTTGCAGAGGAATGGAAAGAAGGGGGAATTTGAAAACAAAGATGAGTATGTTAAAATCTAGGCATTTCTGCACTGGGATTAATGTAAGTTAGAGAGCACAGAGGGAATGGATGGATGAGTTTTGCTGTGAGTTAGAATCCAGGCAGCAGAAACCTTGATGAATTCAAGTTTATGTCACGTGAAAGATGGGAGATCAGCCAAGAGAGCATTGGAATAACCAATTCTGGAGACTGTGGTGAAGATTCATCGTATATTATGATTATTATTATTATTGAGATTATTACTTGGAAACTTTTGTTATAAAGTGGAAAAAAGATTGATTATAGTTTACAGTCCTGTGAAGGTCAGACATTTATTAAAAAGTGTCAGAAAGTCATTTTGAACAATGAGAGCAGAACAAAATTTCCCAGAACTCATGTGACTTTATCCAAATGACGAACAAGTCACCTGACGAAATCATTGTCAAGCTATTTTCTGATTTTATTTTTACAACCCAGACAGAGGGAGTGGGTGGGGGAGGAGAACCAGAAACAAGCTAATTTAATAACAGCAGAGGTGCTGTTAGTAGCTGTCTCTATGCAGTATTCCTACAAGTCTGTTGAAGATATGGGTTTAGGAAACTTATGTTAAGCAATAAGTGATCTGAGTTTGCAGTTTGATTCAGGGATGACATAAATAAAAAAAAGCAATGAATGAAAGCACAGACATCTGCCAAAGGAAAATTGATTACAGTCATGAACATTTAACAAGAAGCTTTAGTGTGGAGATAGTCTCTTCAGAAATGTTTGAATGTTTGTAAGGTTATTGTTGGGGTAAAAGGAATGAATTTTTCTTTCTGATATCTGCAATGTTCCATTCCAATAGTTCTGGTAAAATGCAATATAGTTTGTGTTCTCTTTTGTGTAATAAACTTGTAGGTTTCTTTTGTTAACAAGTATTTTGACAGCCTCTTGTGAATATGTTCCATGATCTCCATGGTAATCCAAAAGAAAAGATAACATTTATGGTCCATCAAGCCAGGTTTCACTCTGGGATTTGTGTTTTCCCAAAATACTATCAGTTAGAATCATAACAAGAGAACGTTTTCAGCAGCAAATGAGCTGAACAAGCGTCTAACATGGATTGTATTATGGAGATTGAAATGCAATGGCTTTGATGATGGATTCGTACAGAAAAGATCATATGAGAAACAGATGGAACACTGAAGTTATGAATGTCTGATTGAACCTCAGTGACCAGAGAGAAGGATGATAAAAGTGGCAAGAAAACAGTGTCTATGGCAAAGAACTGAATTAATTGGTTTGGTTGGCTTCTCATACGGTTGGAGGAAACTTCTGTTTGTGCAGAACTGCATGTCACAAGCAGCAGGACAAATCAGAGACAGTGAATTTGTATTACCTCTTTCTCATCTAATAAAAATGAAGCTGAATATTGTCGTAAGGAACACAGATCTTTAATGCAGGCTTTTTCATGCACACTATCAGATGATCAGAGCCAAAACAGTCTAACATGAATATGTAGCTGAAAATGTGTTGCTGGAAAAGCGCAGCAGGTCAGGCAGCATCCAAGGAACAGGAGAATCGACGTTTCGGGCATAAGCCCTTCTTCAGGAATGAGGAAAGTGTGTCCAGCAGGCTAAGATAAAAGGTAGGGAGGAGGGACTTGGGGGAGGGGCTTTGGAAATGCGATAGGTGGAGGGAGGTCAAGGTGAGGGTGATAGGCCGGAATGGGGTGGGGGCGGAGAGGTCAGGAAGATGATTGCAGGTTAGGAAGACGGTGCTGAGTTCGAGGGATTTGACTGAGACAAGGTGGGGGGAGGGGAAATGAGGAAACTGGAGAAATCCGAGTTCATCCCTTGTGGTTGGAGGGTTCCCAGGCAGAAGATGAGGCGCTCTTCCTCCAACCGTCGCGTTGCCATGGTCTGGCGATGGAGGAGTCCAAGAACCTGCATGTCCTTGGTGGAGTGGGAGGGGGAGCTAAAGTGTTGGGCTACGGGGTGGTTGGGTTGGTTGGTCCGGGTGTCCCAGAGGTGTTCTCTGAAACGTTCCGCAAGTAGGCGGCCTGTCTCCCCAATGTAGAGGAGGCCACATCGGGTGCAGCGGATGCAATAGATGATGTGTGTGGAGGTGCAGATGAATTTGTGGCGGATATGGAAGTGTCCATTGGGGCCTTGGAGGGAAGTAAGGGGGGAGGTGTGGGCGCAAGTTTTGCATTTCTTGCAGTTGCGGGGGAAGGTGCCGGGAGTGGACGTTGGGTTGGTGGGGGGTGTGGACCTGACGAGGGAGTCACGGAGGGAGTGGTCTTTTCGGAACGCTGATAGGGGAGGGGAAGGAAATATATCCTTCGTGGTGGGGTCCGTTTGGAGGTGGCAGAAATGATGGCGGATGATATGTTGTACATGGAGGTTGGTGGGGTGGTAGGTGAGGACCAGTGGGGTTCTGTCTTGGTGGCGGTTGGAGGGGCAGGGCTCACCACCTTGTCTCAGTCAAAATCCATCGAACTCAGCACCGCCTTCCTAACCTGCAATCATCTTCCTGACCTTTCCGCCCCCACCCCCACTCCGGCCTATCACCCTCACCTTGACCTCCCTCCAAATATCGCAAGTCCCTCCTCCCTATCTTAGCCTGCTCGACACACTTTCCTCATTCCTGAAGAAGGGCTTATGCCCGAAACGTCGATTCTCCTGTTCCTTGGATGCTGCCTGACCTGCTGCGCTTTTCCAGCAACACATTTTCAGCTCTGATCTCTAGCATCTGCAGACCTCACTTTCTCTCGAACATGAATATGTACGCAAACAAGTAACTTGTATAAATTACAACAATTGACAAATATAACACTATTTAATGTTGAACATCTAACTCACAACAAAAATATTTGGAATACTACTGTTTTTTGAGGCATTGCCTATAGTTTCAGAAGCATACTAGTCATCTGCTGACTCAATGAGGTCTTGTAATTATTACACAGGGGTGTGATTTAAAATGTTTGTTTCTTCATTCTGGAGATGATGTTCAGGCTCAATATGCACTGTTGTGATATTTAGTATGTTGTTCATTGTTGTTTTTCTGTATAATATATATGCTTGTATGCAAGTGACGTTGGTAGAATCGTAGAATCCCTACAGTGTGGAAACAGGCCATTTGGCCCAACAAGTTCACACCGACCCTCCGAAGAGTATCCCACCCAGATCCATTCCCCTAATCTATTAAGTTACATTTCCCCTGACTAATGCACCTAACCTACACATCCGTAAACACTATAGGCAATTTAGCATGGCCAATTCACCTACCCACTATATCTAGGTTGTCTTGTGCATGGTTAGAGAGTTCCCCGAGATGAAAATGGTTCCTTCACTATACTGCACTAGTCAGAATAGCGAAGGTTAGTGGTGAAGTGAAGTTTACGCCATCAGTGTCAATGTATAACCTGACAGTGGCATTGGCTACGTGTAGGTGCAAAAGGCAATTATTTGAAGAGGCTTGCTGTTCACTTTCTCAGGTGTATTATCACACTTTAAAATAACAAGGGGCATTGTCAACAAGGAAAAATATGCGATAAGTTTGTGAGACTCATCTAAATTATGAGAATAGAAGTCATCTAGAATAAGAAGGTTGGAAAAATGCAAAAGGATTTTCTTTTTGTTTGGCTTGTTGCTCTGAAATGCAGATGAAATCTGCTACATAGTATCAAATAGTTTCCCTCCTGGGACCAATGAACCTCTCATAGTAGTGAGACTTATATTGCAGGTTCCTTTCATGCAGGTAAACTGAGCTTTATTTAACAAAATTACTTTGAAAGCCATCTAATATTAGGCAGTAGTCAGTGGCTTAGGAGTACAACAAGGATTTTTTTAACATTCAAACTAATTCACCAGAAAAAAAGTATACCTTTCTCTACCAACTCTCATGAATACTACTTATTCTGCCATTGCAAAGCCACAATTGCTATAAGCAGCTTTTCCTCCATTTTTCAGTTAGACGTAACAGACATATACCATTTCCGTGTGTTGACCTGGTAATAATAATCTTATGCTTATATCTCTGGCCATAATTGACAATATGCAATAAATTTTCTGGAAACACATATCTTTTGTATCTTTTGCATAAAACTATTATACATGGTAAGATCACATCGAAAGAACCACAAAAGAAGAGGCATGAATCTTGCCATATTTATTTTGAAAGGTCAGCTGTGATGGTCTTCCCACTGAATAATCAGATCTCAGTAATTTATTTTATAAACAATTGAAGAATTGAAAAACTGTTACGTTTTGTCGGGTATTTTAGTGCTATGAATCCAAGAAAACATTGATGTAAGGAGAATAGTCAGATGTCTCTTGGCTATCTGACACTACTTCATCCTAAAGAGTGAACATGTATTGCCTGCCATCTTTCAAAATGAAACTGCTCCCTTGCAAGAATTGTTAAACCTTTTTATTTTGTTGGTTAATGATAGAGCAAAGTCTGCTGAAAAATGTTGAGTAGCACAAGCTAGCTTTAATAAAATCCAATTAAATGTGATAATATTTTATGTGTTTCCATGATGATTTTTTTGCTGGTGCAAGTATAATGACTTAATTGAAGTTCTTTTGGCTGTTGGTATCCTGCTGGAAACTTTGCAAGTCTTTCTGATCACAGAAACCATTAGAGTCAATTTATTGAGAGACTTGTTCTTGTTATAGCTGTTGCCAGATGCATTCTGTTCTTATGACATCTAGTATACACAAAAATGGTTTTGTGTTAATAAGAGTATGACAGATGCATTCACATGTAAATAAAAAAGCCATATGTTAAACATTTAAATAGAACCATATTTCTTCTTATAGCTTCCCAATTACTGATTCTGTGAACTGAAGCGTTAAAAGTGCAAAGCCCCAATATATTTCACAGAAAAGCTGCCTGTGATTGTGCCAACTGCCTTACAATGTCATAATTGCCATGAAACCATACAAAGCACTTTGCATGGTTGAGAATGCAGGAAACGGTCAATTGCAATATGACAATGGATTCTAATCTCTCTGCACAATGACAGCAGGAGGCGCGCTGGGGTGTTAGGGAGAAAAAAATGCATTGATTTGTTGACAAAGTGAGTGAAGCTTAGCAGCTGCCGCAATGAAACTTTGGTCTCTTCCACTTAATCAATGTCAGCCTTCCAACTTATAGCCAAGATGAAAAGCAATCAAGAAGAACACGCTCATAAGCATGAAACCTGGAAGATGAAGTTCAATGAAGTGTGCCGTTTAGTTCTGTCTCCCAGAGTGTGATGATCAACCAAACTGCTAATCATAAACACTTAATCTTTACTAGAGAAACAACAATTGGAATATTTGTGAACCAAATTGTATTTGTGCTTTAAATTGAAACCTTTCAACTGAAGTCATTAATGTTAATCTGTTTACACTCTGTCAGAGTTTAAATGTTGCTCATAGGTTTAACAATGGGCATGCACTTCAATTTTATTCTGCACGAGTGCTGTCTACTTTGAATCTCATTGAATGTTTCTACCAATGGTGTGATTGATCCAGGCATATGTTGTCCATTAACAATTTAACTTCATACTAAAAGATGGAGGCACAATTTCATAAAATAGTGACTGTAAAAATTGCTCTCCTTCTGAGTCATAGTTTAAATGAGTAATATGGGTATTGAATTTCAATACTGGAAAGTTAAGTTGGAGGTTAAGGGCAATGTATTGTTCTTTTTTATCATTGTGATACCTTTTTGTGAGCATTCGGTTATTTGTATTTTCAAATGCACTATTAAAATAAGGGATTATATCGATGACTTTAGATATATAGAAGGCTGTTACTTCAAAGCTATCTCTTCAAACACAGAAATAAAAACTTACTATTGTATAGCATTTTATCATGTCTGTTAATAGTTTGTCAACTCAATTTACATGCAAATCGTTGAATCTGAGGTGGTTAAACTCAGGTATTAAGTTGCAAGTAACAAAATCCAACAAACAGCAAGATGAATAAACAACTAATCTTCGGTGGGGGTGGAAACCAAATGATGGGCAGGAATCAAGTGAGCTCCCTGTTCCATTTCTAATTCTATCAAGGGAATGTTTTACAAGAGCTGGCAAAACAGATGTGCAGATACTGAAATAGTAGCTATACTATGGCTGTGATAGTTTGGTTCAGCTGGTGGTGGTTGTACAACTGAGTCAGAGGATGTGACCCTTTAATCTGAAACACATTCCAATTCAGGATTGAAGAAATGTTACATTTTGTTTGAGATAGTGTTACCTCATTAAGACATCGATTTGGATTTTCATTCTTGAATTGGAAGAATTCTTGGCTTTAAGTACTTGCCTCAGGTTTGCTTGCTCCAGACTAGTGCTTCATTACGATTTGGAGATACCGGTGTTGGACTGGGGTGTACAAAGTTAAAAATCACACAACTCCACATTATAGTCTAACAGGTTTATTTAGAAGCACACTAGCTTTCGGAGTGTCGCTCCTTCATCAGGTGATAGTTGAGGACTCAATCCTAAGACACAGAATTTATAGCAAAAATTTACAGTGTGGTGTAACTGAAATTATACATTGAAAAGTACCTTGATTGTCTGTTGAGTCTTTCATCTGTTTGAATACTATGATAGTTTCACTTCTTTCTTGTGTAAATCACAAAACGTTTTTTTAAAAGTTGCATTTTCAGGTTAGCTGTAACAATGAGTGATAGCTAGACAATATGTTCGTCCAATGTATTGTTTGTTACAGTCCTTGCACAGTATTTTGTAAATGATGTTAGTTTTGTTTGGACAAACAGGCAGAAAACTAGCCACCCAGGATACATGAACACCAACTAGCCACAAAAAGACATGATCCTTTCTCACTGGTGTGTAGGGTAGGGGGCTAGGACAGTGGAGTGTTCAGGTCCTAAAATTGCTTGATATTGAGTCGGGAGGGCTGCAGAGTCCCCGAATGGGAAATGAGGCGTTGTTCTTCCAGTTTGTGCTGAACTCCTTTCGAACACTGCAGCAAGTCTGAGACAGAGATGAGGAAGGACACCACGTTGACTGGGTCAATGCATCCATCCTAGGACAAGCCAAACAAAGACATGCACGAGAATTCCTAGAAGCATGGCATTCCAACCAGAACTCTAGCAACAAACACATCAAGTTAGACCCCATCTACCACCCCCTGAGAAAAGGAACAGGAAGTGACTTCACCACAGGCAATAACATCACCAAAGGAAATGACATCACTAACCCAAAGAAACCCAAACATATAAATAGAAAGCAGGAAGTTTCAGCATTGCTTTGCATAAAGCCCACTGAAGATGTTACCTAGTAAGGTAATGAAATGTCTGGAAATGAACCTTTCAGCTCAGCGAGCAAACCTACATCCAATTTTTATTGTCTTTTAGTGAATACTCTTTTTTATTAACAAAAATGGGAAGTTCTGGAAAAGCTCAGTAGGTCTGGCAACATTTGTGCAGAGAAATCAGAATTAACATTTCAGGTCCGGTAACCCTTCCTCAGAACCGATGGTAGCTAGGAAAATGCTTACATGCAGAAGGCAGGGTACATGGAGTAGATAAGGAGTAAACAATAGGTAGGGATAGAGTCCAAACAGAGAGAAGAACAGTTGGACAAACAAAGGAGTGGATAAAGATCTGGTTAGGAGACAAGATTGCTGTTAATGGGTCATCAGCTTCACAGGTATTCAAAAGGCCCACTTTTATGTTAGAAAAAGGGCCCAACAGTCAATCCACACACCACACACACCTTGTTGGTGGCTAACAATAGGTAGTGTGTAATGGCAGACGATGTGATAATAAGACCTGGTGTGTAGGATAGGGGGCTAGGACAGTGGAGTGTTCAGGTCCTAAAATTGCTTGACATTGAGTCTGGAGGGCTGCAGAGTCCCCAAATGGGAAATGAGGCGTTGTTCTTCCAGTTTGTGTTGAACTCCTTTCAAACACTGCAGCAAGTCTGAGACAGAGATGTTAGCCAGGGAACTGGGTGGTGTGTTAAACTGGGAGGCAACTGGAAGCTCAGAGTCTTTTTTGAAGAGGTGTTGAGTCAATCCAACTTCACAAAATTCTGGCCCGCTAACACTCAAATCCTCCCATTGTAATAACTGCAGATAATTTACAAATTCTTTGGCCACTTCAGAAAGATGCATGCCATTTTTCTGGCTGACATTTTCCTTCAATTAACAATAGCAAAAGCTAATCCTTTCTTTCATAATTACCTGTGAGATATTTCTGTGCCCAGATGACTGCTGATTTTGTCTAAAATCAAATTAGTCAACAGTTACATTTGTTGTCTGTGTTTTAAATGCTTTGACCAGTTTATTTATCAAAAACTCTTTTCCCAAATAATCTTGTCAGTAAGTCAGACAATGAAACATTGAATTCAATTTGCAGTTCAACTCGATTTTATGAACAAAGTATTCTGTATTAAAAACACCATGTCAACATTTCCCATCTTCCACAATATTTACTCTCTGTCTAGCTCTATATGTCTGTGAAAAGACATTACCCACAGTGATCATGTGTTTGAGTTGGGCTGTTGGAATCTCCTTCCTGGCTGACACAGCTCTGGCTCTCTTCAATGGAGGTGGGCCTCATAGGTCAGGAAGGATCTTCTCTATTACTCCCTATCTCTCTCCTGGTGGTTGGAGCTCCGCTGTTGGGCTAGGTCTTTGCTGAGGGAGTGGTGTCCAGGTGTATGTTCTTATCCTCCCTTGCTCCAGACCTTCCACATTGTTCTGTGTGCTTTGGCCAATGAAATCATAAGCTGGGTTCAAATTATCCAATTGGGTTGTGACATTCACCCTGGACTCTTACCATGCTGGGAGGTTTAAAGTGCACATACTCAGGCAGTCAAGATGCCAGAGTGTCTAATCAATACTTCTCTAATACAAAATTCTCTAGCTGATTGTAGCCGATAGGTGCTGGCTGCTGTTTAATTGAGTTTGGCCAAATTTCAGTCTGACTCCATTTTTCCTGCTGTGGGTAAATTTAGAATGTCCAAGTTTAGGCCCATGGTTACTTGACCACTGTCCCTCCTGTTGATCTCTTGAAGCATCTGGTGAAGCATCGAGGATAAGACTGCACTCTCCTGAAAGCACGTGTCAAGCCTCAGATGAATAGCCTAAGTCCCTGAATATTTGGGTTCGCTATTGTACATTGACAATAATAGCCAACACATGAACTGTCTTCATGTGCACATTAATAAGATTAACTGTACTATATACAAATAAGATAATACATGAATTGAGAATTAGCCACTATTAAAACACATTAGTTTGGCCACAAACCTCCATCTCTATTAGCAGCAATTGATAGCGTAAATTCATACCACACAGCAATTTACATAGACCCTTCGCAATGCAAGCCAAGTTTGTTATGTTCTTGGCTCCTGCTATAGGAGTATAGCATCTATAGTTAGTTTCTGGTTGATATCCTTCTTCCAGTGAACAAATTCAACCATGAGGACAGTGAGGTATTTCAGAGTAAACAGCCAGGTGTGATAGGAGACATTCCCACAGGTGTATCTGCACGTTTGAGTCCCAGTTCCAAAGGTCATTCAACTAATTAGTCACTTTCATCCCTGATACCCTTTTGAATTGGCTCTATCTGCTGAATGACAGCAGCAAAAAACCTTATGGGCATTTCCCAATTGTATCCGAATCTGCTTTCATTTTCCATGTGGGATTTCAATGCCAGTGTTGTACTTCTCCCAATATTCCCCTAACGTTTGCCTGAATCCATCACTGACATTGACAAAGATCTCACTCCTTCTGTGCAAGTCTATGAGCTCAATAAGGCCAAAGAAATGCTTGCCCTAATATAAAAGGTAATGTTTTGGATGTTACATGTGAAGGTTTTAGGGAAGTTGTGATGTATGATTCCCCCTTCCCCATACACTAACCTGGTGATGTTTGTGTTCAGGCTCTGGATCCCTACAGTACAGTTTTGAACAGTGTTTTTTTTTCTGAAAAGCACCCATATCCTTTTCCATGGGTCCCAAACCTCTATTAATTCTGACTCATTCTGCTCTCTCTGTGTCTCCCACTAGGATTTATCCTGGGACAAAGGAGTAAAATGGCGGCATGGTTGAGCTCTTGCTGAATTCCCGCCCAATAGCACCCACATCTTACCTCTGAACTCTGGCTGTTTGTCCTCCTCACGTTACAATCGCTTGGTTTATGACAAAATCATTGGGTCAGAAACCTTCACTTCCTTTCACCCACTTGAAACCTTGCTGTCATATGGGGTAGCTGCCCTCTTAAATCAGGCTCAAGCTAGATATCTAGGAGTTCAAGTTTAGTGGGGCTCGACTTTGAATGTTATACAAACACTTATAGTCAAAAACCAAGCAGGAAAACCAATATTGTCTGTGCTTTGGGCACTTTGTCTAACTTTTGTAATAAAAACACTTTACCTAAGTGCTCCTATTGGTGAGGCAGACAAACAGACACATAATTCAGTTTGCAGTTCAACTCAATCTTATTAGCAAAATATGCCTTATTAAAAAAACAGAGTATTTCCTGAATTCCTACAATATTTACTCACTATCTAGCTCTATCAGTCTGCGAAAGGATATTATCACAACGACCTTTGTGTTTGAGCAGGCTGCTGGAATTTCCTCCTCTCCGATGTAGGGTTGGCTCTCTTCCACAAAGGTGGAACTTCCAAGTCAGGGGAGTTTTCTCTCTCTCTCTACCTCTCTGTTTGTCTGTCTGTTTCTGTCTCTCTCTCTCTCTCTCTCTCTCTCTCTCCCTCTCTCTCTCTCCCTCTCTTGCTACAAGTTGAATCTTCAATTTTCCCCTTGTTCTGGACCTTCCAGATTGTTCTATGTCCTTTTACCAATAAGGTCATAAGCTGCGTTCAAGTTATGCAATAGGCTTGAGACAACACCTTCACTGTTGCCATGCTGGGAAGGTGTAAAGTGCACATATCAGGCAGTCAAGATGCCAAAGCATCTGAGCAATACTCCTCTAATACATAGCCTTTGGGTAGGGGGCATCTGACAGCTGCTGGCTGATGTTTCATTTACTTTGGCCAATTTTCTGTCAATTTCTCTGTGAGTCAATTTAGAATTTCCAATTTTAGGCCCACGATCACTTGGCCACATGTTATAGCCTTCAGAATCTATTTTTAGTCTAATCTGCATCAACTATTATCAAATGATCAAACAGAACAGCCCATCAGGACTTAAATAGTGACATGTTATAGTTTAACTAGTACAAAAACAGTTTGCAATGTTCTTTTGATGATTTCATGAAGAATCACACCGTTGGTGTAATTCTATTAGTTAGCTTTATGTTCCATGCCATCAATTCTCCCTGAAATGGATTCTGAGAAAGTTCAATGCCCATTCAAAAGGAGATTATGGAACCAGTTTGAGATCGACCAAAGACTGATAACAATTTGGATGAGTTAATGCATCACCGTCTTCACCTCAGGCTATTGGATTCACTGTGCGAGTTTGGAACATTTTAAATTCATAACTGTTTTCAAGATTAATTCGCTGTAGACTGAAAAAATGTGACTAATGATACATCATATCACTATCACCATACGTATCGTAGTGATTAATGAGAAAGGCAATTGTACTTCTGTAAACTAAGGCAAGAACACATGGCACAGATGTTGCAATGATACACAGCTGCAAATAGATATAATAGGTACAGGAGTCCTGCTATTAACTGATGCATCATCATTCCTGATCTATTCTTTATCAAAACAAATGTTCTGTCCATACAAAGTGCAAAGACGAGAACAAAGGACACATTGATCATTTCATTGAATGTCTACCCTTATTCTTTTATGCTTTCATATTCTTCCACATGTAATATTCTGTTTTCAAACATTTTAAATCAGAAAACTCAGTGGTGTAAGATTTTCATTAAAGTGTGGTGGTCAATGAGCTTCATGGTGCCTGGTTTGTCATGGCCCACATCAAAAATTCTCCTACCATTTTAACTCTTTGTTTTATTATTCATGCAACTAGGCACTCTGGTGCATTTCCCATTCTGACACATGTACCTTTGGCATTATATTTAAGGTCCAGCTACACAGCACTTTATGTAGTGGGGGCTAGGTACTGACCCTCATAATGTGGTGCTCAGCCATTATCACTGAAGACATGGAGGCACAGAAGAAATGTAAGCTAGCTCCCTGCTTTGCAAACAAGGACCTGGAAATGTTGGGTAGATAGGGTAGTGGAATGGAGGGCATACTTTTCTTTCACTGGACCAATGCAAGAGGCTAGCACTATGAGATTTAACCAACCTGGAAACAGATGTCTAAGTGTTTGCATTGTGTATCAGGTGTAAAGTAACACCCCGTAGTGTGGAAAGAGTTTCCAGTGAACTTCTGCAGTCCATGAGGATAAGTGTCCACCATTCTTTCTTTGCTATTTCACATTATACGACCAGTTCTCACTCTAACTCTGCCACCGCACACATATCTCACCCAGGCTCATGGACTCCAATTCTCACTATTGCATATAGCTTTTCCTCGCAACAGCTCTTCCTCATCTCACCCTCACAAACCCTTCTTGTGTTTTGGGTTTCCTCTGCATTCACTGGGTCACATCACTCCTCTTCTGCTCCTGCATCACCACTAACTCTTCTTCCAGCCACTTCCCTTCTTAATCAATCCCTCCCTACATTCCAATGCAGAGAGAGTTATCCCTTACAAATCTGAAGGATCCAATGTTGCTGGTGTGCTGGTCGATATCAGGATCCTTACTCTCTACAAGGAGAAAATGGTAGATCTTGCTGGATAAAGCTGATCTGAGGCTTGGGTGACTTCAATAGACAATCAACTCAGTAAATTTCTGAAGAAGAGTCACTCTGGATTCGAAACGTGGACACTGTTCCTCTCTCCACAGATGTTGCCAGGCCTGTTGGGTTTCTCCAGCATTTTCTGTGTTTGTTCCAATAAGTGTCATTGTGCTGCACTGCTCTCCAGTTACCACCATCACTTTCTTAATCTGCACAAGTTTTTATTCATTTTCTTCATCTAATGCCCTGTCTTCTCTCTAGTTCTGCACAGTAAATCTCCACAAAGAGGCCAATTGCAGATATCCTCAGGCCATTAAACCTTCAGGCCATGCACAGGCAAGATGTTTACCTGTACCCTGTACCAGCTCAGAGACTTTCACTTCAGTGGATAGCCTACCTAAGTTCAACTCGGGAACCCCATCTGTGAGCACATCATTGACATATCTCCACAGCTGTTTGAGGAAGAATGCCACAGATGTCTAGCCTCAGCAATGCCAAAGTTTTTTGGCCAATAATGACTTGGTCAACGACACTGGAAGCAGGGGACCAGCAGGCAGGTTTGTCAGAGGCATTTGATAAACTAGATTGAGGAGGCTGCCAATGTTATCAATGTTGGCTCCAGAAAGCATTTATCTGGTTGCTTGCATGAGCAGCTGCTGACCACCTTTCAGAGCCAGATCCTATGCCCTCAGTGTCTGCTGGATTTGCTTACAAAGTTACATTCCATCAATCTTATCAGAAGGCACCAGAGGGCAATATGTCATCCAAGTCAATAAGGCCAACTGCAGAGCAGATTCCTTCCACCCCGCTTCAGAAGTCAGAACTGCACTGAGGCATAATGAGAAGGAGTGATAGTAGAAAACAGTGAGGGCACGTAGATGGCACAGGTAAAGCACCATTGTAAATATTTTTTGACTTTGTAAGGATAGATCCACTGGCACTGTTTAAATGACAGCTATAGTATAATTTTCACTGATGTGAGAGATGGCAGCTTCTTTCCAAGGACGAAAGAAGGTACCATGGCGAAGCATTACACAACCCTGAGGAGCACCCAACTCCTTGGTTACAGATAGCATCATGCACCAAATATTTATAAACTATGACTATGAAAATTGCGGGCAAGGTATTGTACTTCAGTGTGGCCAACATTGGAGCAACCTGCTGAGTGAGAGTATGGAATCAATGATACTTTCACATTTCTCTGCAGGGAAATCAGTTTTTTTTTTCAAAACAGCACATTTCTTGGCCAAGAAATGACAGGCAAAGTGCTGCCTCTTACAGTTTCGCGGGCATCCAGAGGGTACTCAAACATCTTGGAGCAGCTTAGGAGTCTAAGAGCACTCTGAAACATTGCTAGTTGACTGATGATCAAAGGATTAAATGGAGGTTCCTCAGGGTTCCAGTAAATCTGATGGTTAACATGAGGAAGTTCACTACATAATACTTGGAAAGGATATCCTGACAGATACCTGAAGAACTATTTAACTTTAACCCCATTTAACGTCAGTGCACTATCTTACTGACTGACATTTTGACCCCTAACAGTCATTAGGACATGTTACCCAAAGATTGTCATTATCATTGGATAATGAAGCATTTATTTAGCAATGCAAAAGGTCAAGGATTGTGAAAATAATAAGGTCCTTAAGCACTTTGCACTAAGCAGGAACTGTTGTTAGGTTACCTGTAGAATCCTAAGTAATTCAACAAAGTCTAAAGCCAACTTATTCATCCTGAAAGGAGGTTTCAGTTAGGTTCTTTCTTGCCTTACAAACTCCACAATTCATTGAACTGTAATGCTGTCTTGGATGTCCCTTCTGAATAATTACTGGACCCTCCGCCTTATTGTCAACATTCTGAGAAGATTTATGTTTCCCCATTTTGTCTGCATCCAGAACATTCCCCACCTTTGTTGGCTTCAGTTGTAAAGAGTACACGATGCCACAAAGATAACTGACACACTTTCGGAGCTATATTGCAAGACCCTTACCGGAACAGTCCATTTATTTTCAGAAAGCCAAAAGTGTATCCCTAGCCACAGCTTGAAGTTGTCATCTGTCTCCTTCTACTTTGCCTTCAGCATTACACAAAGATCACAATGACTCTGGAGACATTGTTCATCATGTAGGAGATGTGGTAATCTCTGGGGAATATCACAGAATAACACAATTTTATCAAAGATTTTATCAATTTTATCTAAACCTTCACATCCACAACAATGAAGCCTAACCTTAACCCTAACCTTAACCCTATGCCTTCATTTAATGTGTTATTAAAGATTACCAAGGAGGTCATTGTCCACATTTCCATAGGATCTTTGAAGTATGAGATCATATCAAATTTTATATTGCACCATCAAAGTTTTCATGTTACATTAGGAGTAGATTTTGTCAGTAAGCCAGCATGAAAGTCAGCTCCAATACACCACTATGATGGCCTCCCCAAAAAGAAAGCCCCCTTCCACAATCAGTCCATGTACTTGTATGCTTCCATTTCCATGTACCAATCTGGCAACTGCAGAGCATTGTCTCTTACTAGTTGCGATGGAAAGTGGTTGTGAAACGGAAATGCCAGTTCTACTTTTATGTACATTTTCCTCTTTATAGTTGCTTATCTGACATGGCAATGAGGCAGTTAGTGTGCATAATGTAATGCTCTTGATTGTGCAAATCATACATTTTAATCTGGATCCTTAGACAATGAATGAGTTGAGGTGAAATACAACTTCAAGCCTGATAGCCATTACTGAATCAGCAGTTATGATGACTGATTGTCTAGCCAGGTCTCAAAATCCAAGATTAATTCTCTGTTCTGTAGAGAAAAAAGCAATAATTATTCTGTTCAATCTGAACATGGTTATAGGAATTTTATATTTGAGCTCTATGTTTAGCTCAAATCAACCCCTTTCAAAGTGTCCATTCACTCAGTCTCCCAATTTAATGAAGTCCTTCCTCAAAATTGTGCTATCTGCTTTCTCTGGGCACCATGAATGGTTTCCTGATAAGCCACACACATATTAACAACCAAATCTCCATCACTGATCTTGTTTCAACCCCTGGACTGACTTAAAACGAAATTGTAAGAACTGTGGATGCTGTAAATCAGAAACAAAAACAGAAGTTGCTGGAAAAGCTCAGCAGATCTGGCAGTATCCATAAAGAGAAATCCGAGTTAATGTTTGGGTTCGGTGACTCTACCTGGACTGACTTGTCAGGACAGTCAGTCTGACCACGGCCCATGTACCAGAGAATTGTTTCCACAGCACCCTGACTTACTGACCTGAAATCTATGTACTGCTCTTATTTGACATGCATGACTGATTGTGACCTAATTCGTGGATCACAAGAACAAGGATTTGTGAGCTTAAGTGCTATGCCAACTCTCGATATTGGAGTCAGACAAGTTTTGTGATTGAGTATAGCAATACCACTCACCAGCTAGTCAACCTTCTGCCCACGAAGGACTACTTTCCTCTGATTGTTTGATGCTCCCCACCATAAAAAGCTGCTTGCCTCACAATATAACATAAAGAAGTTGTCAGCCTGTAACTGAGGAAAAATGACTGTGAAAGATCTTGTGCACTAAAAAAAGCAATGCGAGCTAACCAGAGGTTGGCAGCTTGTAAGTCAGTGCTCAAGTCAATGAGTAATTAAAAAAGCAACGGACAGAAGCTGGCAAATTCACAAAAACATTAAAGAAAGCAAGTGCTGAGAAAGCAAGCTAAGGACTATAAGTTGTATGTAGAGATGTCAGTGCAAAAACATCCAATGTACATGAGTGATATGTGTGTCTGTCTCTGTGTGCATAGCAACCTTTCAGAATCATGTAAGTCACAGGTGTCCCTGACCTCCAAATTAATGCATTGAAGGACTGAAGTGGTGTCAGAATTGGTCAAAGAGTGGGTGTGGTGATGTGCTGAAACTGGTGGTCTGCTGATGCCCTCTTGCATGGATGAAGGGTGAAGGACAATTATGTCCATCAGTATGCAGGAACATTGATATGAAGAAGCAGTTGGATGTCAGTCAGGATAAGCATTACTTGAGTAGTAGAGTCTGAGCAAGTTGCGTATTATCCTCCAGATGAAGAATAATCATTAATACAGTCAATAAAAGTGGAAATAATATTTGCCGAATTCATAGGGAAACATCCTTGGACTATAGACTTAGAACTACCCATTTCCATGAAATCTCAGGAGCTTTTCACTCCAATTTCCTTTGGAAGTAATCTAAGTGTTTCCATTTGTTGAAAATGGGGCAGTTGCAATGAAAAACTCAGTAACCATCCCAATTTAATTCTGGCCTGACAGCCTATTGTGTCTGGACCTCACTAGTCATGCTGAGACTCCAGCTTGAATTAGGCCCAAACTTCAGGAATCTATATAAATAGGGTACAATGTCTTATGTACAATCCAAATATGATTTCAATATGTACCATTGAGACATTGATCAGTGAAATCTGGTATACAAAAGAATCAACCCAAAATGATCAATACGACCATTATTCATTGTGGGGCCAAGAAAAGAAACATTGCTTCTGTGCTCCAGAATATTACTGTAGACTTCTGTTACCTCAGATTCCACAGCAATCTCCCATCACTGGGCCACTTCCTTGTCCTACCCATCGTGATTGTCCCTTTGGACTGCCCAGCTTCTGGCCAATTGGTTTTTGGGTGAACCAAGATCACATCACCCAGAGCTAGTAAACTACCACAGGCCACCCATTCAGAATTCAAAGTGTGGCACTTTTTGTTAATGAAATTCATCCTTCAATATGGTCCAAGGCTTTTGCTACAGAGTTATGTAAGTCATTGGTCAACTATCAGGAAGTCAAAATTCCCCACAATTTTGTCAGTATCGCCTCTGTCAACAATGCTTAATATATAGTAATATTACTATAAGATAAATTGCTTCTTCCATTACTGACCATCTTTTAAAAGCACTTTAAAATATCCTAAGGATCAAAATTGACATTTCAATAATTATCAACAAATAGATTTCATTTTGCATAGGTTAGGATATCACTCTGATCTGCTGCAGATATTTTTGAAATCGGAGATGATTCTGTGAACTGAGAGGAAAACACATTTAAGTTATTGATGAAATAACCTGGAAGCGTAGCATTATCTGATATGTAATGCAGAATTCAACTGATTATGCTGCACTTAGTTGAGATAGTCAATTTGATTAGTGAAGGAGCTATCATGTTCAAGCAAAAGAAGGTCTCAACTAATTGAAATCAATGCATCTTAGTTGCTTTGTTTATTGCATTTTCTTACCATTTCTTTGCTTCATGTTGCTGTTTTCTCCCCAACTGTATGGGACAGCATATCACTGATATCACTCTTCTATATTCAAATAACAATAGAATTGATTAAAGTTTGACAGTACAGATGCTGAAAATAAAGTCCTCTGCAAAAACATATCTTCCTTGCTTGAGGAATTCCATCTAATATAGTAGTCAACGAGAGGTGAGAATCACTGAATACAAGATTGTTGTTCATTGTATGTCAGCTGCCCTCTGATTAAAGATGAAAGACAGGAGTGAAGTGAGTTAATTCTGAGATGTTATTGTCGACATTGGAAATGTTGCAAGTTCTCATGACCATCAGCCAAAAAGTGACCATCCTAATTTTCATATTTTGCATTACAACAACTCACCAATCTTCCTTCGACAGTACCTTCCAAACTCACAACATCCCCTACTTAGAAGAACAAGGGCAGCAGACATTGGGAAAACCAACACCTACAAGTTCCCCTTGAAGGCACACATCATCCAGACTTGGAACTAAAACGTTGTTCCTTTATTTTTGCAGGTTCAGAATCCTAGAATTCTGTTTTTAACAGAACTGTGGGTATATCTTCATCAGTTAGCCTGCAACAGTTCCAGAAGGTGGCTTTTCAATAGTAGCAAATGCCGTAAGGCTGTCATTCTGTGAAAGAAGAAAAAGGAAGTAATGTGGGAGTAGAAATTCAGGTCATTGTATTGCATGCACTAACAAAGAACGTTAAAATTTAGGCCAGTCCCTCAATTATAGCACACAGATTTACAGACTGCTAATTTTGACTGGTATCAGCAGGAAGTGTGACAGCATCATTACAAAAAATAAACTGATGGTAATTCAATGAAATAAAAGCAGTTACATAATCTTACTTTGTACTCAAAAATCATTTTTTGTGCATTGCCAGTGTAAATAATGGATATAAAGGGCAGCAATTTTCTCCTTATCATTCTGAAATAAATCTATGTCTTTGGATATTGTATAAAAATTGCCAAAATGGATCTTGTACTTACAGCTCCATTGTGCTTGAGATACTTGGAGATAAATGGAGAAAATGAAAAAAAGGTTGCTAAGGAGATGTACTTGCATCTGAGGCAAACTTATTCATACCTCATCAGGAATGTGTGAATAAATCAGAAGGAAGGTAATGATGGATATATTCCACATAACAAAATATGATCTGAGGAGAACCTTGACCAGTGGGATGGCTTTGGCAATGGCAATAAAGGTGATCACCATCTTAACCTCCGAGTCATTTCAAGCTACCAAACGGATAAACCCACTTTCCTTGCAAACAGACAAAATAGACCAAAGGTTGATTTAAACAAATGTGGCAGGGGAAAAATACATTTTGGAATTAGGCTGCAATTAGGTAGCTCTGGAGAGTGGGCAACACAATTCCACTGGCATGCCAGTGATAAGAAACAATGATGATAAGGATATCCTTGTAACATTGCAACTTTTTCTATTTGAAACAAAGAAAAAGCTGAGGAAATGCAAAAAGAAACTTGTTCAATTATAAAGCGGATTGAGTGAAAATAGGAAATATTATTTCTTAGTCACAGAGTCATCGAGATGTACAGCACGGAAACAGAGTCTTTGGTCCAACTCATTTATGCCGACCAGATATCCTAAAATTAGTTAGTCCCATTTGCCAACACTAGGCCAATATCCCTCTCAACCCTTCTTATTCATGTACCCAGCCAGGTGCCTTTTAAACGTTGTAATTCTACCAGCCTCCACCACTTGCTCTGGCAGCTCACTCCATGCATGTATCACCTTTTGCATGAAAAAGTTGCCCTTTTAGATGTTTCCCCTCTCACCTCATACCTATGCCCTCTAGTTCTAGACTTCCCCAATCCAGGGAAAAAACCTTGTCTATTTATCCTATCGATGCCCCTCATGAGTTTATGAACCTCTATAACCTCCGATTCTCCAGGGATAAAGGCCTCAGCCTATTTAGCCTCTCCCTATAGCTCAAACCCTCCAACCCCGGCAACATGTTTGTTTATCTTTTCTGAACTCTTTCAGATTTCACAACATCCTTCCAATAGGAAGGAGACCAGAATTGCAAATACTATTTCAAGAGCGGCCTAACCAATGTCCTGTACAGCTGCAACAGAACTCCCAACTCCTGTAATCAATGTTCTTCTCAATAAAGGAAAGAATACTAAACACCTTCTTTGTTTCTACTAAACGCTAACTAATTTACCATGAGAAACCTTGGTAAACACCTTACTGACGTCCATATAGATTATGTCCACCACTCTGCCCTCATCAATCTTCTTCATTACTTTTTCAAAAAACTCAATCAAGTTAATGAGACATGATTTCCCAAACACAAAGCCAAGTTTGACTATCCTTAATTAGTCCTTGCCTATCCAAATACATGTAAATCCTGTCCCTCAGGATTCCCTCCAACAAGTTGCCCACTGATTTCAGGCTCTTCTTCTAACTGGTCTATTTATTGGTCAGGGTCACAAATGAACTTTTATTTATGTAGCACTCTTAATGTAGTTAAAAGCCCCAATTAAGGCACTTCATAGGAAAGTTATTGCACTGAATCAAGTGAGGGCATTTTCGGACATGAATGAGTAAGTGCCACACATCCTACAAGAGCATTGGAAGATATCATTGGGGAGTGAGCAAGTGTTAGAAGTGATAAACCAAAGTGTCAGTTAGGGAACTGCCCCTGCAAAATGCTAACTCTGGAGAAGGGGGACAATGTGCCCTTGTGGTTTGTGTTTTGTATAAATGATGTAGACTTGAATGCTTGAGGCTTGATCATCGAGTTTGCAGATGTCACAAAATTGATCAGGTTAGAAATAGTGAGGAGGATTACAATACATAACAATATCAATGTTCTGGCTAGATTGGCTGATCAGTGGCAAATGGAATTTAACCAGGATATATGTGAGGGGATGCACTTGAGCAGGACAAAAAAGGCAAGGGAATAAATGATGAACTGCAGGACCCTGGGGAGCACTGAGGATCAAAGGGACCTCGGCTTTGCATGTAAACCAGTCTCTTCATATATCAGGAGAAGTGGATAAAGTGATTAAGAAGGCATATGTATACCTGTCTCTATCTGCTGACGCATAGAGTGTTAGAGCAGGAAGTTGTGCTGGAGATGTATAAACCATTGGTTTGGTCACAGCTAGATATTGTGTGATGTTCTGGAATCCACAGTACAGGCAGAAAATGATAGCACTGGAGAGGGTGCAGAGGAGATTTACCAGGATGTTGCCTGGGCTGGAGAGTTTCAGCTATGAAGAGAGATTGAACAGACTGGGGTTACCTTCCTTAGAGCAGAGGAGATTGCGAAATGACACGATAGAGTTATATAAAGTTATAAGGGGCATAGTTAGGATAGACAAGGAGGAACTTTCCAGCTGTTGAAGGCATCTATAACCAGTGGCATAGATTTAAATTAAGGGACTGAAGGTTTAGAGGGAATGTGAGGAAAACCTTTTTCACTCACGGGGTTGTGGAAATCTGGAACTCAGTCTGTAAGGGTGATAGAAGCAGGAACCCTCATAACATTTAAGAAGTATTTAGGTGTACACTTGCAATGTCAAGGCATATAATGCTGTGGGACAGGTGCTGGAAAACGGGGTTAGGACAGCTAGGTTTTTTTATTGACTGACGTGGACACTTTGGGCAAAACGGTCGTTTCAGGGCTGTAAACCTCGATGGCTCTATAACCCGTTAAATGCAGAGACCGGTAAGTTGGAGAGAGAGGGCAAGGGGGACCCTATCATTATTCTGAGAGGGAAAGGAAGGACTGAGGGTATGAGTGCAGAAAATTGGTCAGAAATGGTTGAAGGCTCTGTCTACAACAGTGTGAGAATCGTCAGTTGAAGGGAAAGGAGGATATGTCAGAGGCACATCTGTAGAAAGTGGCATCATCGATAAAGTTGCAACGGCACTGGAGTAACAGGGAGAATTGAATGCAATTCAGGAAACAGAGTAACAGTGGGATTCCGTGGGCTTGTAATGGACATTAGTGAACAGCCTTGCCTCAAAATAGATCAGTGAAATCAAGACAGGGAAAGGTCAAGTCAAAGATAGACCAAGTGAAGATGAGAAATTGGAAATGAAGTTGATGTAGTTAGTCAATTCTGGATGAGAAAAGGAAACGGCACCGATGACATAATAGATGTATTAGAGAAAATATTGTGGGTGGAGACCCAAGTATGACTGGAGCAAGGAATACCTCACATAACCTACAAAGTTAGAGATAACTGGGACCCATAAGGATACCCATGGCCAGACATTTGATTTGGAGAGAATTAGACCAGTTAGAGGAGAAGTTGCTCAAAGTGAGAACAAGCTAAACCTGGAGACCATGTATGGTGAAACAGGGATGAAGACTGTTCAGGTCTCTTTTCCAGGAAGAAGAGAAGGCCCTTCAATCCATCCTGATATGAAACAATTTGTTAGAGATTCAAGGGATTGCACATCCATGGTGAACAAGGCTAGGGCTAGGAAACTAGAAGTTGTGGAACTTACAAAGGCATCAGAAATGGAAGTGGGAAGAGACTGAACAAGTGGGGTAGAAAATATAATCATGCTTGGAAAAAATAAGTTCAGTGGAACAGGAAATGGCTGCATCAATGGGCAACATTGCTTGTGGATTTTGGGAAGGAGGTAGAAACAAGCTGACCAGGGCTTGGGAACAATGGGATGGGAAATTGTGGGAAGGAGATCTCCAGAGGAAAGGAGGTCAGTATCAGTTCTAAGCAGTTTGATGTTCAATAGTCGGGTCTTGACCAGGAAGAGCAAGATGGAGGTTTCTGAGCACTGGCACTCAGTCTCTGCCCGATAAATTTGTTGTGCAAGACGACAATGGCACTATCCTTAATTGGCAGGTTTGATAACAAAACCAGGGTTAGTCCTGAGAGAAAGATTAGATTACATTACATTACAGTATGGAAACAGGCCCTTCAGCCCAACAAGTCCACACCGACCCGCCGAAGCGCAACCCACCCATACCCCTACATTTACCCCTTACCTAACACTACGGGCAATTTAGCATGGCCAATTCATCTGACCTGCACATCTTTGGACTGTGGGAGGAAACCGGAGCACCCAGAGGAAACCCACGCAGACACGGGGAGAATGTGCAAACTCCATACAGTCAGTCGCCAGAGGCAGGAAATGAACCTGGGTCTCTGGCGCTGTGAGGCAGCAGTGCTAACCACTGTGCCACCGTGCCGCCCACAAAGGACTACAAGATTTGAGGGAGGAAGGTTAGAGTGGTGAGGGGAACAAAGAAGTTAAGGTATTTGATGTCATGTCAGCAGTTCTTGATGAAGAGATCAAATGCAGATAAAAGCTCAGTAGGAGGGATGTAGGTGGAAGGGGTGTTTGGAAGACTGGTGAAAGGGTTTGCCCAAAGATGTGAACATGGAGCTGAAAGCAACAGAAAAAATGTTCAATGTCTTGCCAGGCCCAAAATCCTTTTGGAAGTGGGTGTCAAGGGATAAAAGCAAGCCTTTGTTGAGAACAGAACATTCAGCATCAGAAAAAGGGAGTTCAGAGGTTATTGGGAATAGACAACATGAAGTGGGATTAGAAGAACGGATGACATTAGAGGGAAAGGCATGTGTGGAAAAATCCACAGGGGTATCGGTACCTATGAGTGTCGGAGATCATCACTGAGGAAGGAGACATGGTTGTGATTGTGAGCTTAAAAACAATTTATCAAACATTATAATGAAATAGAAAGCAATAAAGTTGGACAAGGTGAAAGGTTAAATTGAAATCCCATTGCAGAGAAGAACAGAACTTCTCCCAGCCAGAAATAACTCGGAAAAAAGCGGCATTCAAAAGTAAAAGTAAAATGCTGTGGATGTTGGAAATGTGAAAGAAACCAGAAAATGTTGGAAATCCTCAGCAGATCTGTCAGCTTCTGAGGGGAAAGGAAGATAATTATCATTTCAATCCAATATCCCTTATTTTCCAAACTGAAAGGGTCTTTGAATCACGGTTTCATTTCTGTTGACAAAGGGGAGGAGGAATAAGTTAAAAAATGGTAAAGGTGCCCAGAGAAAAAGGCCAAAGAGTGGTAAAAGTGAATATAGAGTTGCAATATGGGTGTAAATTATAGGTGCATAAAAGAGGAAATAAATCTTCACTGCTGACAGCAAAACCAAAAAGGAACAGAGAAGAGAAAAGGGTGTGAATGGTTCGTGGGTTGGGAGATTGTCATCAAAATGGAGAACAAAGATTATGCTCTGAAGTTGTTTAATTCAATATTGAGTCCTCAAGTCTGTAAAGTGAAAATCAAATTGTTATCCTTTTGTTGTGCTTCATTGGAACACTGTAGCAGGCCCAGGACAAGACATGTGAATACAGGAGCAAGGTAGCTTCTTGAAGTGGCAAGCAACTGAAATGCCAGGGTCATTCTTACAGATACAGCAAAGGTGTTCTGCAGAACAGTCAGCCAATCTGTGTTTGGTCTCACTGTTCTAAAGGATTGTACTAACTCTTTATCTAGTTTCTTATGCATTGATGTGAAGTCGATAGACGCACTGATGATCTGCCACTATGACACTGTGGTATTTATGTTAGCTCCCATAACATAAAGGTGAGATGTGGACCACTTATTACTGAAGAATTGCTATAACCTTTATTAAACTACATTTTATCAACATATGAATATTACAATCACAGGTACTTGCACGCCTAGGCACAAGCTAAGCAATTTGGATGTGCTGTAGGGCACTTCCCTCATCATATCATGCTGCAAGGTGGAAATTGAGAGTTTGATATCATGAGATCATATGTCAAGATATGGTGATAACATCATGAGCATGTCCATGAAAGTTATATTACATAACTACTGTGAGACATCAGAAAAAGTCATCAAAGATTTCTCAATTGTGACTGCACTTCTGCCTTTCCATTGGAGTCAGGATGGAATGGAGAACTTATCACTTGGCCTGCCTCCAAATTGAACTTCCTGACATCCATGAAATGAAGTCCATTGCCTGATAGTACGTTTTCTGGGAAGATTTGCACTATGAAGATCCTTTCAGTGCTCTGATAGCTGAGTCTTCTATAGTTGATTGACGTCTTACTAATTTAATTCATCATAACTAATATTTGACTGGGACGAAATATGCATTCTCTCTAACATCAAACCGATATGTTGCTAACTTTTCCCATGGCCTTTTATGATACTTAGATGAAATCATTTGCTCTGTAGACACTTGGTTGTGTGTGGCACAAGTTTGGCATTAATAGAATGCATTCACGTTTGATTTTCAACATGTCTAGCAACCACACTGATTGTTGTGCTCTTGCTCTGGACTTTGTGATACTTAGATATCCTCGGTGGAGTTTCTGTAGGACTTTTCTTAGCATCGACTTTGGCAGAACCAATCTACTAAATGTCTTGGCAGAACCATATGATAGAACCAGAGTGGCATGGTGGCTCAGTGTTTAGCATTGCTGCCCCACAGCGCCAGGAACCCTGGCTCAATTCCAGTCTCAGGTGGCTATCTATTTGGAGTTTGCACGTTCTCTCCATGTTTGCATGGGTTTCCTTTGGGTGCTCCAGTTTCCTCCCACAGTCCAAAGGTGTGCAGGTTAGATGGATTGGCCATGCTAAATTGCCCATAGCATCCAGGGGTGTGCAGGCTAGGTGGATTAGCCACAGGAAACACAGGGTTACAGAGATGTGGGGTGGGATGCTCTTCAGACTCTCAGGGTGGACTTGATAGGGTGAATGGCCTGCTTCCATACTTTAGTGATTCTATGGTCACACACAAATAAATCTTCTGCTGTTGTCAAATGTTGCTTCTGCCTCTGGTATCATGTCAACATTTTATCTACTGAACTGTATTTTGACCAAACTTGCAGAGTGAGCTAACCTTTGTGTTCTCCTTGTCAGATTTTTCAACTTCATGAATTTTTCTGAGTTTACTCTCTATAAAATGCTAGTTATAGACTTCGAATAAAATGATAATTATTCTCCAAGAATAAGGTATTTTGTTCTACTCAATTCACTGCTGCTTTTGAAATGTATCCATCATTACTTGAATTTTGCCTGGAACAGAGAATATTCCATAGTAATATAACATCAGGAGAAAGTGAGAACTGCAGATCCTGGAGAACAGAGCTGAAAATGTGTTGCTGGAAAAGCGCAGCAGGTCAGGCAGCATCCAAGGAGCAGAGAATCGACATTTCAGGCATGAGCCCTTCTTCAGGAATGAGCCCTGAAGAAGGGCTCATGCCTGAAACGTCGATTCTCCTGCTCCTTGGATGCTGCCTGACCTGCTGCGCTTTTCCAGCAACACATTTTCAGCTCTAATATAACATCAGTCAAAGTCAGAATTATTGAATACAATGAGGCATATTTGAGATTTCTATACCTAACAAATGGATTACATCATTTATGTTCTTCAGTTCTGGAAATTCACTGATGGTTCTTGTCTTCCTTGGATCCACCAAGATGCCTTGTTCCTGGATAATGTGTCCTAAAATTGTAATCATTAACCTAGGGAGTTTGTATTTTTTATTTACTGGAAGTTTGTGTTCTGTAGAGCTTTTAACACATTCCTGACCCTCTGGTCATATTCCTTCTTTGTTATACCAGGCACTAGGATATCACCATAAGGCAAACATTTAACTTTCAGGATTTTAAGTAACTCCATTTGAAAGATCTCTGGTCGAAAGGAGTTCCCAATGATAGATGATTGATTTAACACTGTCTGCGTAGTGTAATAAATGTAGTTACCAATCTTGACTCTTGTATAAGGGGATTCGTTGGCATAGAGTTTTGTGAAAAATAACTTGCTTCTTGCCAATGTTGCCAAAATGAGATGGAAATCCTTCCTTTTGTTTAGTTAAGTGAGATCCACACACACTTTTACTTCTCCATTTGCCTTGGGATCGCTTACAATCTGGAGTGTACAATTGAATTGGTTCAGCGTTTTCATGCTTCAAATTGCCTAAAGCTTTGAATAGCTTCAGAAATTCTTGCTGACATTCTCTCCCACCTTCATTTTGAAGTACTGTCTTACTCTATCCAAGAGACTGAATGAATGAATACACAGATTGCTGCTGAACAATGAGATATTTTGTTACCTTGATATACATATAGTGTAACATGACAGTTAATCCTCTGTGATTAAATTTTCTGGTGACTTACCCATCCACCTGAAAATCTGTTTCTTCCTGATCCAGGAGTTTTATGCTGATCTGACTCACAAAGATCTACCCTCCACCTTTGCGATCAGAAGGAACCGAGGCTATCTGACATATATGGGGCAGCTTAGAGTGTGCCGAACCTGTAGGAGGTCAGGGCACATGGCAGTAGACTGCAAAGTGACCCTCTGCAGAAACTGCAAACAGGTGGGCCACCTGACTAAGGACTGCAAGGAGTCCAAGGGCTGCAATCTGTGCGGGGGAGCAGGCCACCTGTACAAGGCCTGCCCAAGAAGGGTGTTGGGGGGGATGGATTTGCACCACATACACTCACGTGGCTGGAAGTGTCAGTGTCAGCCATGGACCCCCAAAGGACAGTAAGGTGTCACCCTCCAACAAGAAAACTGAAACAATGGGCACCCAGAAGGAAGAACAGGGGCCAGGGAGGAGGAAAAGGTAGTCAGTGCAGAAGCTCAGTGACCGACTCAACATCCACCTGAGCAGACAGAGTTAATGGAGGAGGAGGAAACGAAGGAGATGGGGCAGTGGATACTGGTGAGAAACAACGAGAAAAGGGAAAATTCATCCCACAGCAAAACAGAACATGCATGATGTACACACCAGCATCTCTTCTCGTGATGAAGTCATGTGGAGAGATGGCCACCAGTAAAAGAAGAGGCAGAGCACCATGAGGGATAAGGAGAGGGGGCCCTACCAACCCAGAAATGCCCAAGGGGCCCGGTGAAGCCTAACATCAAACCATCGGGAACCCAGGGGTACCCACCGCTCCACAGCCCAGCCAACCAGAAGCAGCGACGTTTTGAATTAGGGGAAGAGCGCAACAGTCCCTCTGTCGGACTCCAAACCAGACCTTCCTAACTTTGTTCTCACCCTGACAACACTGGATCAGGGCAATGCCCCAGAGAAGAACAGAACGGCTACCTCAGTGTTGAGGGTGTCCAACAATTTGCCCACACCACGGGAGATGCAGAGAGTCCCCCAGTGACAAGATCACTGGTCAACAGGCATTGGGTCTACGGGTAATTCTATAAAATCTCAAAATGCATTTTAAATTTGCCAGTATTAAAGATCATAGCATTAAATCTACTTGGCAATGTTTTTCCACATTGGCTTATCTGGCTAACATTAAAGTGGACCTCCTGTTTCTGCAGGATTGTGGTTTGCTGCACCTGAGCAGCTATAGGAAATGGTCAAGCTCAGGTGCCCACAACCCTTTGATTTGGTCGGGGAGAAACAATTGCTGTTCTTCCGGCCTGGGTATTCTACTGCAAGGAGGCAACTTCACCATCTCCGAAGTTAAGGAGGTGGTGGGCGGGTGCCTCCTTGTAGCAGACATTATGTACAGAAACACTCCCCCGAGGCTAATGAACGTTACGCCCCAGTGGTAAAGAGTGAGTGACTGACTATTCCTCAGCAGCTCCCATGGCTACTGGTGACATCCAGGCCGGTCCTTCTGGCTGGAGGCTTCAACTGTATCATTGATGTGATGGGTCACATTCTCAGTCAGATTCACTGACGTTAAGGCAGTATTCTCCTCTGATCACTGTGTCCTGCTGGTCAACTCCCACTTTCAGGATGACAAGTCAGCCAGCAAGGGAACGAGGAAGCTGAATAAGAAACTATTTACTCCAGAACACATTGAGGTGCTCAAAAAGGGTTACAGAGGTTAGAGAATTGAGAGGCTCTTCTTTGAGTCTCCAGTAGACTGGTGGGAAACAGTTAAGGGGAACATCAAGAGGATCTTTATCTTCAAAAGTGTTCAGAAGGTGAAAGTCAGATAGGAAAACCTATCAAACTCTAGAAAAGCATGTATCACTTATTTCTGCTGTAGACACGAAGGATCTGCAGGAGATGAAGGGCCAGAAAGCCTCATTCTCTGCCTCAAAGGCCTCCAGGATAATCTTCTGTTCCAGGAACTGCTCTGTGGAGCAGGGCAAAATGTGCTCATGTTTCTTCTTCCAGAAGGTGCACAAAGAAGGTGATCAGCAGCATCGCAGAAGAAGATGGCTCAGTGATGTCATCTCAGTCTGACATCCTGAGGATCAGCAAATCCTTTTATGTTAGACTGTATGTCACGGAGACCACAGACAGTGCAGCCTCCCAGTTGTTCCTGTCCTCTATCACAGAGTTCTTAGATGACAGCACCCAGGTGAGGCCGGACCAGCCGTTATCTCAGGATGAGCTGACCAAGGTCCTTGAGTCCTTAATAAAGAATAAAACTTCTGGAAGCAATGGCTTAATAGTCGAGTTGTATTCAGCTTGAGGAACTTGATTGGCCAGGACCTGCTGGAGGTGTATGACAATATGCTTCTGGCAGGTAGCATGTGCAAATTCAGGAGAAAAGATATCATCCCCCTCATCTACAATTGAAAGGGGGAGAGGGAGGAGATTACAAATTGGCGACCAATTTCCCAGCTGAATGCAGACTACAAAATCTTGTTTATGGTCATCGCCAACTGGGTCAGGGACCAGTGACTCACCCCGACCAAACCTGTGCTGTACCAGGCAGGACGGTCTTTGAGAGCTCGTACTTCTCAGGGATACGATCGCCTACATGCAGGACTACGGGGCAGATGCCTACTTCATCAGCCTGGATCTGGAGAAGGCCTTTAACAGGATATCGCACACCTACATATGGGACATAGTCTCCAAAATGGGCTTTGGGGAGGGAATCTGCAGTTGAATCAAGCTGCTGTACATCAACATTGTTAGTGCAGTTTTAATCAATGGGCTGGATTCAGAAAGCTTCCCAATCAGATCTGGAGTCAGGCAGGGCTGCCTGTGCTCTCCTATCATGTTTGTGTGTTCAATAGAGCATTTCACCAAGTCCGTCAGGAAAGATGCGAGCCTGCAAGGGGTGACTATTCTGTGCAGTGGAGGCCAGCAGGTCAAAGCCTCCCTGTACAGGGATGAAGTTGCTGTTTTCTGCTCAAATTCCCTGTCAGTGCACAGACTCGTGAGAATCCGCGACTAGTTCAAACTGGCCTCAGGAGCCAAGGTAAATCAAGGGAAGAATGAGGCCATGTTTTTTGGGAACTGGGCTGGCTGAACCTTTATCTCCTTCACCGCCAGGGCAGATTACCTGAAGGTGCTCGGAACATAGTTCGGAGAGACCGGCCATGTGCAAAATCTTAGGAGGGACGTATTGCCAAAGTGAGGCAGAAACTGGCCTTTTGGGAGCACTGCTGCCTCTCTATTGCAGGTAAAAACCTAATCATCAGGCACTCTCTCTATTGTTGTGCATATTGCAGGTCTGCCCCATTCCCAGAACCAGCACTGCTGCAGTCACTCAAGCCACCTTCCACTTCATCTGGAGGTCTATGATGTACTGTGTCCACAGGGACACCAGCTAAAGTGCCCTGGATAGGGGAGGGAGAGATGGGGGAGGAACATACCCAACACCGTCCTCATCCTGATGGACACTTTTGTATCTGGATGCATCAAGCTGTGTGGAGACCCTCAGTATGCAAGTGGACAAAGTTGAAAATCAACAACATTGAGTTGTACTCCAACAGATTTATTTGGAGGCACTAACTTTCCAACACCAGCTCCTCCAAATCATCCGTACAGAAGTGTTTACTGTCTCTGATAATGCGAAGGATGGGACAGACCTCATTGCTGTGGAACGCTCCAAGCTGGACTGTTCTATATCACCTGCCCTTTGCGGAGAAATTTGCAAAGTGAAACACCTTTGACCACAACTCCATCAGGAAGTGGTCAGCAAGTAGTGTCCTTGAAACCTTGTGAAAAAGGAGACAGAGGATCCTGTCAGGTTGTTCCCTGAGCAGACTGTTGAAGTCATTTGGCAGAATGCCTTATCACCAGAACTTTCCAATAAGCACCAAGACATCGCTTGGCTGATGGTGACAAGGGCACTTCCAGTGAGAACCTTCGTGTATGCCTGGACTCTGTGTGCCACTGCATGCTGCCCTCAAGATGGCTGTGGGGGATTAGAAGCTGTCACATAACCCCTGCTGCAAAGTGCCTTTGCAAAGTAAGTTTGAATTGATGTGCAATGGTTTTTGTTGAGGTTTGTCCTGAGCAGCTTCATGAAACAGGACTCTGTGCTCTACGGACTGTTCCCCAGAATACACGCCGAGACAAACATCAACTGTGCCTGGAGCATTATCCACTTGGTGAAAGACATTGTTTGGTCTTTCACAGTAGGGAGTTGACCTCAACCAAGTGCTGCAGACTGGTACATTCCAAGGTCCAGGATTACATGCTGAGGGATGCACGCGGTGCAGTTGTAGCCGAGGTGCAGTGAGGAAAGACCGTCATCTAAGCCGAAGTTAAATAGGGGCCCATTTGTTTTGTGTCTTCATATGCCACTGTACAGAACTGAATTGCTTTAATGACTACATATTTTAAAATATAAATATATTTTCTGAATAAAGTTTATCTTTGAAATAAAAATAATGTATTCTTGAAAAAGCAAACCATCACTGCAGTAATGAAGGAGGATGTCTCAGAAGGGTCTTCAAATGGGGCCATCTGGGTAAATCTTAGAAATAGCAAAAGGACAATTGGTTTGCTGCGATTATACCACAGGCCTTCCAACAGTCAGTGGGTGACAGAGGAGCAGATTAGTAGGCAAATCACAGAAAGGTGTGAGAGAAACCAATATAGGGATTTCAAACTTTGCTACCATTAAACAGGGATGATCTTTGTGTGAAAGGATTAGACCAGATGAAATTTTTAAAGTACAACCAGGAGGGGTCTTTTGTGTCATTACGTAGATAGTCTTACTAGAGACGAGCAGTACTTAATCCAGGGAATGAAGCTGGTCAAGTGGTTGGAGTTTCAGGACACAAGCATTTTGGAAAGATGGCCATAACTTTGTAAGTTTCAAAATCATTATGAAAAGGGTTAAGGATAGTGCAGAGATTAGGTTTCAAAACCAGGGGAAGGCCACATTCAGTATGATTAGATAGGATCTGTCAAACATAAACAAATACAAAACAAATAATCGCAAATAGTGAATGTCAAGTGATATTATGAGTTCAATAATGAAAAGGAAGGGAGCATATGCCAGGTACAGTGCATTAAAAATAGGGGAGGCCCTAAAAATATAGAGAGTTTATAGTGTTTCTTAAAAAAATAAATTTGGAGGGCATAAAGGGGCTACTAAATATCTTTGGCAGATGGGATCAAAGAAAACCCCAAAGATTTTATAAATATATTAAGAGGAAGAGGATTTTCAGGGCAAGTGTGGGACCTATAGATTTTTTTTTAGATTAGATTACATTACAGTGTGGAAACAGGCTCTTCGGCCCAACAAGTCCACACCGACCCGCCGAAGCGTAACACCCATACCCCTCCATTTACCCCTTACCTAACACTACGGGCAATTTAGCATGGCCAATTCACCTGACCTGCACATCTTTGGACTGTGGGAGGAAACCGGAGCACCCGGAGGAAACCCACGCAGACACGGGGAGAACATGCAAACTCCACACATATATCTCGCCTGTGTTCATAAAGGAGAAAGACATTGTAGCCGGGGACTTCAGTTTGGATGGTGAGGTTTTAGAACATGTTAAGATTAATAAGGATGCTGTAGCGGGCATGAAGGTGCATTAATCCCCAAAGCCTGATGAGATGCATCCTAGACTGCTACAGGAATTAAAGGAGGAAATTTCCAGGGCCATGGTGGAGATATTTAATACTTTGCTGGCTACAGGTGAAGTGGCATAAGACTGGAGGAGAGCTAATGTGGTCCCTTTGGGCAGTGGGGATAGGCCAGCTAAGTACAGAGCAGTCTGATGTCAGTGGTAGGGAAACAATTGGAAATATTCTGAGGGACAATCAATCTTGGAAAGATAAGGATTGATCAGGGATAATCAACACAGATTTGTTAAACAGAGATTCTGTTTGACAATTCTGAGATTTTGGAAGTGTGATCAAATATATCGATGAGGGTAGTGTACTTGATTCTGTTTACATGGCCTTCAGATGAGGGCCCATATGGACAGCTGGTCCAAAAGGTCCATGGCCTTGGGAATCAAGACAATTTCATAAATTGGTTCCAGTAATGGCTTGCAAACAGGAGGTAAAGGATGATTGCAATGGGAGGTTTTCGTAAATAGAAGCCTGTCTCCAGTGGTGTACCACATGCATCAGTGTTGGGACCCTTGCTGTTTGTAAAGTACCTTAACAACTTGGATGTGAAGGAATAATTAGTAAGTTTTTAGATGACAGGAAAATTGGTGGCACTGTTGATAGTGATCAGACTACAGTCTAATATTGATAAGCTAGTAAATTGGGCAAAGCAAAGGCAGATGGAATTTAATCCTGGTAAGTATGCCATGATGCATTTGGGAGGTCCAATAAGGGAAGGATATATACAATGAATGGTGGATCCCTAGTGAATACTGAAGAACAATGGAACAAGGCCATTGACTTCCTGAAGGTGTCAGCATAAGTAAACTGTGCGGTTAAGAAGACATATGGGCTTCTTGGTTTCATTAATGGAGTAGAATATAGAAGCATGGATATCTTGTTACAACGTCATTAAAAAAAATGGTTCGGCCACAGATGGAATATACTGTGTGCAGTTCTGGTTGCCATGCTACTGGAAAATCATGATTGGCTTGGAGAGTGTGCAGAGGAGATTCACCAGAATGTTGTTTGTGATGAAAAGTCTCAGTTTTGAGGAGAGACTAGATCAGCTTGGTTTGTTTTCCTTGGAGTAGAAGAGGCCGAGGGGTGATTTGATTGAGTGAACAAAATTATGAGAGGCATACACAGAATTGATAATGAGAAACTTTTCCCCACAGCAGACCTGCCTAAGACCAGAGATTATAAATTTAAGGTGAGGAGCAAATGGTTTAGAGGGGATCTGAGAATTTTTTTTTTTCACCCAGTGTTGGTAGTAAGTGCAATGTGCTGCCTGAGAGGGTAGGGATACAGGGACTCTCACATGTATGAAGCATTTGGATGCGCACTTCAAATGCTGGGATATAGTAACTGTGGGCCAAGTGTAGGTAATTGGGACTGTCGTTGTTTACTGTTTGTTGTTCAGCATGGACATAGTTGGTCAAAAAGCATAGATGACTCTACCAACCTAACTTTGTCATTGTGCATGATTTTAATTTTAGCAAGATCTTTTTCCATTTTACAGGTCTTACGCTTTGTTTTTGAGGTGATGAAGGAGCTGTCAAGTCTCAAAATTTCCTGAAGTGTTTCAACTGACCGTAGTTAAATGGCACTCAGCTCCCCCTCCTGGACATGCATTGTGTTTGTGACTCTGTTTGGAACCACATCTCATACAATCTGACATGATTGGTTGATCATGTTGATTCCCACATGTTTGGCATTTTGGGTTTTTATATGGTAATCATAGAATCATAGAATCCCTATAGTGTGGAAATACACACCAACCCTCTGAGCAGCATCCCACTTAGACCCACCCTCTACCCTATCCCTGTAAGCCTGCATTTCCCATGGCTAACCCATATAACCTACACATTCATGGACACTATGGCAATTTAGAATGGCTAAACCAGCTAAGCTGCACATCTTTGGACTGTAGGAGGAAACTGGAGCACCCAGAGGAAACCCACATAGACACAGGGAGAATGTGCAAACTCCACACAGACAGTTGCCAAGGGTGGAATTGAACCCAGCCCTCTGGCATTGAGGCAGCAGTGCTAACCACTGTGCCACCAAACTGAATTTACAGGATTTACTTCTGCCATTGCCTTTTGCAGTGCCTATGTTGATGTCTGTCTGGTTTCATTCCTTTCTTTAGACTTTGTCTTGACTTGATGAAACTGAGTAGTTTGCTAGAATGAGAGAACAAAAGTGAGGTCCTGAATTTGAGGAGGGTTAGAATTGAGGATGAGATACTGATCATCTGAAGAATCTTTTTTTTTTGCTGACAATGTGTTCATAGCCAAACATTCCATTAGAAACCTGACAGTAACTGTGTGAAGGAGCAATTCAAATCCCTGCAGCTTCTTCTCTCTGGCTCAATGATGGAACTTGACAATGTCTGTCAAGCCAAAATGGTTCCTGGGTTGAACACTGGATGTTTATTTTGCACTAATGATGTTTGTTGGTCAGAAACCAACATTCCTCATTTCATTTAATAACCGGTTTAGCATTGGAAGATGGAAGGCACCCTGCCCAGTATGTCTGTGAAATCCAGGTTCATTTTGTGTGTTGAGTCCCTGAGCCATCTAACTTTGTTTCGTATATTTACTGCATGTAATAAGCAAGATAAACCAAGAGAGAAGGATACCGTGTACCGAGGAACACTCAAATGCAATCCTGCAGATCTATTATTTGCCTTACCAACATAAGAGGATTTCATGAATTAGGAGTGGAGCTGCGGTATTTACTGGGAACTTATTTTGGAATGCAAAAGAAGGTCTGTATTAGACCAGTAAACTCAAATTTCCTGGTGGAAAGATTGTACCAATAGCCCCATGGCAACCAGAATATGGGAATCAAATTCAGCAGGTTCACTCGCCTATTAATAAATCACTCCTATTCTGCATTCCTTTTGGGATTAATATATGCAATGAATATTTTAATTGATGAATTATACTCCTTAGTTCTGTTTTCCAAGATTTATCTGAACAGAACACCACCAGCTATTGGACCAGCATATTAAAACCCATTGACCTGATGGCCCTCCTCCTTCACATGCAAGCCTGAAGCCATTCGATAGCACTGAAGGTACAGATATCTGTCAATGTTGTGGGCCCTCTCCATTATCAAATGAGGTAACAGCAAGGTGTACACCAGAGCCCCTATCCCTGCAGGCTAGTGTACCCGAATGACCTGTTTGAGTACTTGGGCTTTCCCTTCTTACTGCCAAAGTATTCCAATCCTTTGTTTTTCCTCTACAGAGTATTTCCAGTCCGTGGCTAGGTTTTGAAGTCATTCCATTTTTTTCCAGCCTTTTGGTATCTTCTCACTCTATAGTCTTTAAATCGATGGTTTAAATCTTCTGAGATCCTTCAGCATATTCTCCTTTTCCAGATTCCTTTTCTCAAAGTCTTCCAAGATTTTGGCCTGCCTTCTGATTTTTCCTGCTTTTTTACTTCAGTTCCATCTTCAAAATTGATTATGGTCTTGCCCTGCCTGCATAGTCTTTAGATCCTGGCTGTGAAGGATATTTTCCTACCTTTCTCCATTCTTTAGATTCTGTTATAAGCCATTACTACTATTTATACATTGTGATACCCATCTGGAGTCCATCTGGTCTGTGAGTGAATGCAACTGTTGTGTTCCTCAGATTGCTTGCAAGTTCCCTCTAATCAATGATCTTCACTCCTTATGTATTGTAACACAATTGTATATCCATCTGCACATAGTAGATTGTAAATGACTTAAAATGTGGAATGAAGCCTTCTGTTGTTCATTCTAGATGGGTGTCTTCTCTCTCTTTAATGTCAAAGTCATGCAATCAGTTACATCATCAAGATTTATGTTGATCTCACTGCACCACAGATGTAGTGCACATTAGGATGTTGGCAACAGATGTTTAGATAAGCCAACATGTTCGGAAGATGGGAGATCAACTAGGAAAGGATTGGAGTAGAAAAAGAGAGGACTGCAGATGCTGGAGAGAGTCAGCATCGAAAAATATGACACTGGAAAAGCACAGCAGGTCAGGCAGCATCCGAGAAACAGAGGAGTTGACATTTCGGGCATAAGCCCTTCATCAAGAATGAGATGATGAAGGTCATATGCTTAAAACGTTGACTCTCCTGCTCTTCGGATGCTACCTGACTTGCTGTGCTTTTCCAGTGCCACACTTTTCAACAAAGAATTGGAGTAGACAAGTTAAGAGTCAATGAAGGGATGGATAAGGCTTTCAGCAGCAAATGAGCTAAGACATTAGTGGAGTCTTTGCCTCAGTATCTTCACTTCTGACTTTATGGTGAAGGGAAGGCCCTTGTTAAAGTAACTGAAGCTGGTAGGGCCTAGGACATTACATTGAGGAACCAGAGCTCTTATGGCACAGTGTAGTGTCCCTAACTCTGAGTCAGAGAGCCCATGTTCAAGTCCCACCTGCTCCAGAAGTGTGTAATAACATCTCTGAACAGGTTAATCAGGAAACATCTACTCTGAGATGTCCTGGAACTGACATGACTGACCTCCAAACACCGCAACTATCTTCTGATACGTTATGTATGATTCCAGTCAGCAGAGAACTTCCCCTCTAATTCACATTGACTCTAGTTTGCTATGGTTCCTATATTTCACACTCAGTCAAATACTGCCCTGAAGTCAAGGGCAGTCACTCTCACCTCATCTCTGGATGTGAACTCTTCATTGAACTGTTTGGTTCAAGGTAGTAATGAAATCAGGAGGTGAGTAACCATGACAGGACCCAAACTGACTGTGAGCAGGTAGGTTTTTGTAAGTGTTGCTTGATAGCACAGTTGAAGACATTGTCCATCATCTTAGTGATGATGAGAGTGAACTGGTGGGACGATAATTGGCCTGTGGGTTTTATCCTTTTCTCCTTCTGTCCAGGCTATTCTTTGAAATCTATTTTCAGATAGATGCCAGTTTTGTAGCTGCACTGGAACAGCTTGATTAGAGGTGTAGCTAATTCTGGAGCAATAATTTTCAGCACTAGCTCCAGAATGTTGTCTTGGCTCTTAGCCTTTGCAGTTTCCAGTGTTTTCAGTGTTTCTCTATAGCGATGTAGAGTGAATTGAATTGGTTGAGAAATGGCTTCTGTGATGCTTGGAACTGCCGAAAGAGGCAGAGATGTGCCATCTACTTGGCATTTCTGACTACTTTACCAATGCTCCAAACTTGTTGTGCTGTGCTCCTCATCATTGAAGATGGGCATACTTGTGGAGGTTTCTCCTCCAGTCAGTTTTAAAAAATTTTCATGATCATTAATGACTGGATATGGAAGGACTGGAGTGCTTGAATGTGATCCATTGATTGAGGAATGTCTTAGCTCTGTCTATCACTTGCAGCTTATGTTACTTGGCATGCAAGTAGTTCTGTTTTCTTGCCTCACCAAGTTGGCTCATCATCTTTAGATATGGCCTGATGCAGTTTTTAGCATCTTGAACTCTTCATTGAACCTGACTTCATCCCCTGGCTTGATACTAATGGTAGAGTGCAGGTTATAGATTATGTTTGAGGACAATTCTGTTGCTGCTGATAGCCCATGTGTGTCATGGATACCCAATCTTGGGTTGTTAGAATAAAAGCAAAGTACCATGGAATGTTGAGATATAAAATGAAAACAAAAATTGCTGAATAAGCTCAGCAGATCTGTGTTCCAAAACACTCATACCAGACTTAAAATGTTAGCTATGTTTCTCTTTTTTTACAGATATTTCCAGACCTTTTGAGTTTCTCCAGCACTTTTATTTGCATTGTTGGATCTATTAGAAGTCTGTTTTCTTTAGCACAGTGATACAATACAATAGATGGTATTCTCAATGTGAAGGTAGGATTTCATCTCCATCAGGACTGAATGGTGTTCACTCTTTCTGATGTTGTCATGGGCAGACAAATCTGTAACAAGCAAATTATTGAGATGAAGTCAAGCACATTTTTCTCTCTTGCTGATGCCGATAATGTTGATACCTGTAAACTGAGGGATGAAAGTATTTAGCTCTTTGTACCATACCTTTACATGTATGGTAATCATATCATTATGAAACATTCCAATAGATGGCTTCAATAGGTCATGGCAGAGTCCTCTAATACTTCCTACAGATTTCACAATTTTCACTAATTATTTTTCTGGAAGCATTTTTGTTTATGCATTAAATATGCATGTCACTGGCTTGAGAAGATCGTGATGAATTGCCTTCTTGAGTCACTACAGTCTGTTACACCAACAATGCTACCAGGGAGAGAGTTCCAGGATACTGACCCAACAAAACTGGACTACACATTCATCTCCTCAGTCAGCCCCATCTCCTTGTAGCAGGATTTTCAAACTTTTGACAATAGAGTAATTAAATGATCAATGTAACTTCCAAACAATTTGTTTTTCCTCTGTATTTTTTATCACCATATGTTATGAATACTTCTGATGAGAACCATTAAATTTTGGTAAGTTGGTATAATAATAGCCTGACTGAGTGAACAGCAGTTGCACTGACTTTCAAGAAAGAACTGCTTGATCATATTCTATATCAAGTTTCATTTATGCATTCTTCAGAATGATTCAGTCAACAATACTGGTACCTTTATCTAAATC
Source organism: Chiloscyllium plagiosum (assembly GCF_037043375.1). Classification (NCBI taxonomy): domain Eukaryota; kingdom Metazoa; phylum Chordata; class Chondrichthyes; order Orectolobiformes; family Hemiscylliidae; genus Chiloscyllium; species Chiloscyllium plagiosum. Next base: position 71,783,768 of record NW_028270140.1, read on the forward strand.
AGGATTGCATTAGTACTCAAATAATGGCTTATATCAACTATTTCACATGAATAACTTATTTTAGTGACTGAATGTGTTGTCATTGCCAAATCTAAAAATAATGCATTCATCATAGAACTAAAACTTTCTGTGACCAGTGTCTTAAAAATAATTAGTGTCTTCGTCGTCTTAAAATTCTCTTTCTCGTGGGTTATTTCAAGCACCTTGCCTCTTCGTGTTTTTGCAATTTACTGCATCATGATACTTCAAGTTACAACCACAGCATCTCATAACTGGTTCTTGTGCATTCCTGGGATATAGTCATCAATTATTTTTGTTTCAATTTCTTGTTTTGCTGTAATAGCCACATCTGCTAAAGGTTTTCATTCTTGCTGCCTTTAATCCGAGAATTGTTTTGATGCCTGTGCCCAGAATCTGAATTATTTTAAAGTCTTGAAATTGTTTAGTTTTCCTTTTTTGTGACATTGTTCGATGTCTTAACTGTCCACGAAAACTGAAGGAAAAGATCATTTCCTCAAGATTTTTTAAAGCCACAGACATCTAATTGAAAAGAATTTCCTGCTTTGAGAACGGATTGCCAGTTAGAGCTATTTGTCAGTTTTTGTGAGACATCTTAGCATTATTCAGTAATTTAAATGGTGGGGTTGATCTGTCAAATGCAAGATGAAATTTTGCCAATCTTTTAATCAATCTGTTAAAGTCCATAATATATTCTTCCATTGATGGCCATCTGCTTTCTAAAATCTATTAGATTCTGAGCATTACTCATAGGCATTCAGAAATTATTCAAAGCATTTAACAGATCATTTTGCTGGCAGATTTCATTGAGGAACTTTTATAGACGTTCCAAACATTCAACACTACCCGATTACACTTTCTATGACACTATAACTTTCAATACCACTCTTAACAAAATACTTGACTTGGGTCCTTACCTCATGAAGAATGTGTCAACACCAAAACCACATCATGTTTTCTCTTTACTCAAGATATAACCTCTGCTTATATATCCACTTTGTTCTTCCTCTGTTCATATGGTTCAGATTCTGAAAACATTGAAAGGTAATCACTTCAGAACAAATCACACTTGTTCTCTCACATTTTTCTCCAATGGCCATTAGGAGTTTAGTTCATTGATTGAAATGGTTTTCTTTATTTCATTTGATTTGTTGTTGTCATATGTACTTAAGTACAGTGAAAAGTTTTCTTTGCATGCAGTACAGGCAGATCATAATGTACAAGGACATAGAGACCATAGGGTGTTTAAAGATTACTTCCAATCTTTACAACTATTCTCTGCTATTATCGATTAATTGAGAGAACCAGGCAATGAAGGATAGAATTGAAACCCATCTTTATATATTTTTGTAAACAGTTGTTTTCACACATACACATCACGTTGCAAACATACACCTCCAAAGCTGACAATGGAGTTTCAGTCTATTCTCATTTAATGGAAACACTACAAATCCACAATTAATGCGAACACTTGCATACAATCAAACACAATTGATATAAATGCAGTGAATAAACTTTATATCTATTGGAAGTGGCTGAGAGAATCTTGGTTTGATGTCTCATCTGAAAGAAGAAACCTCATAGATTGTAGAATTCCCTTACTACGGCTATGGAGATTTATTTTGCTTAAATATTGGAGTGTAATTCAATCCTGTGATCCATACAAGTCACCAACTTAGCTTCAACAGACTTCATGGAGTTCAGATGGAGTCAACATTGAGGACTCCCAGGGTGATTTCCTCCAGACTGCACACTGTGATGCCAGTGACTCTGGTGGATCAGTATTACCAGTAGAACAGGACGTAACCAGGATCAGCAGTGGAGGAAACTGGATTTTTGGCTGAAAGTTATGATTCAGTGAGTATGGGCATGCAGGCTGCCAAGGCTAATCTGTTGGAAAGCTCTTCCAACCTTCTATTGCGATATGATGTATGTGTACCTTTAAGAGGATGTATCTTAAACTTCTGTCAATAACTAACATTATGACTTTGTTTCTAGATTACAGTAGCAGTTACACCAAGATAGATGTGCTTATTCACCCTCCTGGTTAGTATGGTATTTAAATAGTTTTATCCTCAAATAAGAGGATCCTTATAAATCCTTAAATAGTCGTATCAATCCATGTCATATAGTTAGTGGTGACAGCATGATTTTTAAAGATTTGACAGAAAAATATACAAATATATATTCTATAACAGTGAAATAACATGCAATTACTCACAGAGTGTAAGTGAATCTGCAACATTGCAAGAATCCTGCATACAGTGCCTTTATTATGGGATATCAAGCCTTTTTCTAGCCAGTAAGTACAAGAAAGAAAATTTAAACTTTGGGACATTTCAATTAATACACTCTACTTCTGCAAACTTTTTGTGAGAACAGAGATGTCACAGCCAACTCTGAAGGTTCAAGCTTTAAATAGAAATCCACAGAGAGAGGAATCTATAATATTGCTGATTATGCATTCAGGAGATTGGGAGGTCAACTAAATACACAACTGGACTAGGAAAGCAGAGTTTCTTCAGGAATCTTCTCACAACAATTCATAGCAGCAGTTCTTTTAACTCTTGAACCCTGGTTTCCAGTTTCATGCTAAAACTTACGTTTTGTGAGTGGAGTTTTAGCAAACCTGGGAAAATAGAAGCAAGTCAATCATACCACCATTGTAGTCAAACAGCAACCTATGGCCACCTAAGGCTGTAGCCACTTCAGGTGCTACAACCTAACGAAACCAAAACCCCACAAAATATTCAGAAGATAATCTAGACCCTAACTATTTCTCATTTTAAACGTAAATGTGAGGTGCTGTGTTCCAGATGCAATTCGATTGGTCAAACTTTAAACCAAGCACAAATTATTCAAATACTATACTTAAAATACAGCAAAAGAATGAAGGAATTGGAATAACTTAACTCTATTGGAAAACTTAACAGACAAATAGATACAGCAACTATTACTAATTAACTGTTCAATATAGTAACATCCCATAAACACAACCTCACCTGAAGGCAAATTCAGCTTGTCATACATTCAACTCCCACAGCAGGCAAGGAACCCCCAGCTTGTGGTTGTAACTGAGAGAGGGAAGAAAATAGCTTTTACATCTTCAAAACCCCAAAAGCAACTGCTGAAAGCCACACTAAAGATCCTGATTTTGTGGGATTTCGACCACATCCACTCAGGCTGCTTCTACTTTAAAACAAAAACTCACAAGGCTTCACAAGTTGCTTACCTTTTCATAGACTTCTCAGTACCTATCCTTCAATCTCTCTGTAAAAGAAACCAGGACAAAATGCACTTTTACAGGCGGAGTATAGTCACCATATCACCTGTTTCTTTGATCATCTTTAAAGTCCTGTTAATGATCACAGACTGACCACAAAAGTTTGAACACTTGACTAGAAAGCAACTGACTGCCTGAGTTTGGTCATAAATTATAGAGTTTTTCCATTTTTCAGCATTGCCCTTTGGTTTGTATACTATGATATTTCAAGTGTTTGTTGAAATTCTTCTTAAATGTTGTGAAGGTTCCCTCTAATCACCCTTTCAGGCAGTGAGTTTCTGATTTGCCCTCCTTCTTGATGAATTGAGAAATCCTCAAATGCCCTTTAAACCTCCTGTCCCTTACTTTCAACCTTTGCGCTGATTATTGAGACCTCTATTAAGGGGAAACATTTCTTCCTATCCACCCTGTCTATGGCCTTCAGAACTTTGTCTCCTCACTAAGGAACTCCTTTAAGGAAAACAACCACAACACTTTTAGTCATTCTTCATAGCTGCAAGGGTCCATCCCAGGCAATATCATGGTGAATCTCCTCCAGATTGTCTCTGTTGCAATCACATCCCTTCAATAGTGTGGTGACCAAAACTGTATAGAGCATTCCAGTTGTAACCTGACTAACATTTTCTACAATTCTATCAGTCTCATTGCTCTTCCATTCAATACCCTAACTATTGAAGCTAAATAGCCTGAATGCCATCTTAACCATCATATCTTCTTCCCTCTCATCTTCAGTGACCAATATATATGCACTTCAAGATCCCTCAGTTTCTCTGTGCTTCCCAGTGTCATACCATAATGGAGATTAATTATTTCGGTGGAACGATGCCACATGAAAAAATAAATGAGAAATAATCAGTTTTAGGGGTGGCACTGCTGTCTCACAGTGCTAGGGCCACAGGTTTGATTCCAGCCTCAAGCAACTGTCTGTGTGGAATTTGTACATTCTCCCCATTTCTGCATGGGTTTCCTCCGGGTGCTCTGGTTTCCTCCCACAGTCCAAAGATGTGTAGGTTAGGTGAATTGGCCCATAGTGTTCAGGGATGTGCAGGTTAGGTGCATTAGTTAGGGAAATGCGAAGTAATAGGGTAGGGGAATAGGTCTGGGTGGGTTACTCTTTGGAGGGTGGTGTGCACTTGTTAGGCCAAAATGGCCTGTTTCCACACTTTAGAGATTCTAAAGGGACCCTAATTTCTAACATAAGGGATAGATATTTTGTTTTGGAAAGAAATAGTTGGTAGCCAGATATACCCCTCAAACTAGAATAGAATAATCTAAAGAGGATGGGGAGGCTGGAGAAAGTATACAGAAAGCACCAAAGAGGCCAAAAAACATTCAAATGGCCTACCGAGTGCATGGAGGAGCATCAGAGTTGGTGCATCTCTAAAAGGTTCACTTGAATTAGACCAGCAAAGAGGCTGGGATTGGGAACAACGAAAGATTCGGAATCCCCATGGTTGCAGTATCCCCCAAAGTGATTGGAGTATTTTGGCAGGAGTCAGTCAATTTAAACAAGGCTGAAATTCAGTCAGAAGTGTAAAAAGGGTCATAATAAATCCAGAAAGAATTCTGGAGCTAAGGAGATACTACAACTGAAGAAAGACCAGGAGAAAATGAAGATTAGATCACACATCATGGAAGATCCATTGGGGAATCTAGCTAAAGCTGTACATCCACCTCCTATCATTAGTGTTCCAGGAAAAGTGGCACAGATTAGGGTAAAACCCCACTTCAAACTCAAAGGACAAAGGTATGGAAAGTTATCCCAGAACAGATAACACCACAAGAGAACATACTAATAGTTTAAACACAGCTCCCCCCACCAGAGGAACCAAAAAATGTAACCAAATCTCAGAACTCAGTCAAATTGGGTTGATATGAAGCTAAATCGGAATGAGGTGCAGGATATCCAAACAACGAGCAGGAGGCAACACATTGATTATCAGCCACCAATCTTCTAGAAAACGTCTTTAAAAATGCCTGAATATTATGCATAGGCAGCAATGCAGGGTTATGATTTGAGAATGTGGCACAGCTCAGAGAAAATGTCTAATGTTTAGTCCCAAAACTATTTAAAAATCTAGGTTAGGACCAAAAGAGTAAATGCAAAATGTGATTGTTGTTGTTCCAATTGTTCTAACATTCTTTCATATTTACCTGGCAATGGAATATTCACTACAAAGGAAAAGGAGAAATTATGTTTGCCTTCATTCTTTTTGGTGCGAACATGTGATAATAATGGTAAACAGGAACTATCGATATTCAATTACTATCATCTGGTTTCTAATGCCTGAGACATCATTGGACATGAGTGATATTTGAAGAACATTAATATTGAATGAAAATAGTTGAGGTGATTTCCTGACCATATTGAGCCAAGCTTATAAAATCATCAATAAACAAGGGTCAGTCAAAGACAAAAAACATTGTTACAAATGAAAGTAAAAGAAAAGAAAGCTAAATCTCCCAGTTGATTCATATATATTCGGAAGTTACACATTGAGACAACAGCCACCTGTAGATGATCCAGCTTCAAAAATGACAATGGAACAAGCATCTGGAAGTCACACTGAACTATATTTCACCTGCTACTTTTGAGCAGCAGAGTGGAGACAAGAAAATCAATCAATGAACAAAAACTAGAAGGCACTTTCTTTCTCTCTCAAACATGAAGTCAGTATCCAGTAAAAAGAAATAACTTGAAAAAAAGCCATTCACCAAGAACTCAAGGATTTCTGCAAACTTCCCCACTGCTGAATAAACAATACCATGGTAAACAGTCAGGATACAGGTTATTCCCATGGGCTAAGAAGCTCTAATAACTTTGAACTATAAATGCCATTAATTTATTTTCTGTATGAGGCACACTCCCATCCCCTTTTCTTTACAAGCTATTATCTGTGGTTATGTGTGTGCTTCATATATTGTTGCTACTTTTTAAGGATTAGGTAATAAAATCACCCCTTCTTTCACTTAAGAAAATCTTATTTGGCTACTTTATGCTGATATAATTAATTGTGTTTAATTGTAGTACAGGGTGTGTAAAAATAAAGCATTTGAAAATCAGCTGATACTAATTAAGAAGACGTAAGGAAGGGGTAATATACCCTTCCTCACCCAGTCATAACAATATAAAGAACCCTCATTATTGTTTGATCAATCCTTGTTATTTGATTGCTACATTTAAATTGACTAGAAGAATGCAATATTCCTAGTGCATAAATTCACAGATAGTAGATTGGGGACTTTATAAGGTTTACTAGCCTTGATGTACATTAGCCATTTCTTGTGCTCAGTCAGATGCATGGTACAATTTCATTTTTACTATTTTACTTAGAAATTTGATTCAACTGCGTGGCTTAATAGAATATTTCTCAGTTCAGTTAAGAATTAACCGCATTTTTGTCAGTCGACAATGACATATAGGCTAGACTCAGAAAAGACAGCAGATCTCCTTCCTTAAAGTATATTTGTGAACAAAATACAGTATTTTTTCCAAGTTATCTATAAGAAATTATTACTGCTGCTGCAAAGTGGTGGGGTCAGCATTTTTGTGAAGAAAATCATTTCAAAAGATTAAAATAGTGTTCTTTTTGTGTACTGTAAATATATAGTTAACTTACTGTTGATATCACATTCTCTAACCAAAATAGTTTAGAGAACATAGAACATAGAGAAATACAGCGCAGTACAGGCCCTTTGGCCCTTGATGTTGCGCCGATCCAAGCCCACCTAACCTACACTAGCCCACTATCCTCCATATGCCTATCCAATGCCCGCTTAAATGTCCATAAAGAGGGAGAGTCCACCACTGTTACTGGCAGGGCATTCCACAAACTCACGACTCGCTGAGTAAAGAATCTACCCCTAACATCTGTCCTATACCTACCACCCCTTAATTTAAAGCTATGCCCCCTCGTAATAGCTGACTCCATACGTGGAAAAAGGTTCTCATGGTCAACCCTATCTAAACCCCTAATCATCATGTACACCTCTATCAAGTCACCCCTAAACCTTCTTTTCTCCAATGAAAACAGCCCCAAGTGCCTCAGCCTTTCCTCATACGATCTTCCTACCATACCAGGCAACATCCTGGTCAACCTCCTCTGCACCCGTTCCAGTGCCTCCACATCCTTCCCATAGTATGGCGACCAAAACTGCACACAATACTCCAGATGTGGCTGCACCAGAGTCTTGTACAACTGCAACATGACCTCAGGGCTCCGGAACTCAATTCCTCTACCAATGAAAGCCAGTACGCCATATGCCTTCTTCACCGCACTATTTACCTGGGTGGCAACTTTCAGAGATCTGTGTACATGGACACCAAGATCCCTCTGCTCATCCACACTACCAAGTATCCGACCATTAGCCCAGTACCCCATCTTTTTGTTACTCTTACCAAAGTGAATCACCTCACACTTACCTACATTGAACTCCATTTGCCACCTTTCTTCCCAGCTCTGCAAATTATCTATATCTTGCTGTAACCTGACATATCCTCCCTCACTGTCAACAACTCCACCAACTTTCGTATCATCCGCAAACTTGCTCACCCAACCTTCTAGCCCCTCCTCCAGGTCATTTATAAAAATGACAAACAGCAATGGTCCCAAAACAGATCCTTGCGGAACACCGCTAGTAACTGCACTCCAAGATGAACTTTTACCATCAACTACTACCCTCTGTCTTCTTCCAGCCAGCCAATTCCTAATCCAAACCTCCAACTCACCCTCAATGCCATACCTCCGTATTTCTTGCAGGAGCCTACCATGGGGAACCTTATCAAACGCCTTACTAAAATCCATATACACCACATCTACAGCTTTACCCTCGTCTACCTCCTTTGTCACCTTCTCAAAGAATTCAATAAGGTTTTTGAGGCACGACCTGCCCTTCACAAAACCATGCTGACTAACCTTGATCACATTATTCCTATCCAGATGTTCATGAATCGTATCCCTTACAATTCTCTCTAAGACTTTGCCCACAACAGAAGTGAGACTCACCGGCCTATAGTTACTAGGGTTATCCCTACTCCCCTTCTTGAACAAGGGAACCACATTTGCTATCCTCCAGTCTACTGGCACTATTCCTGTAGACAACGAGGACATAAAAATCAAGGCCAATGGCTCTGCAATCTCCTCCCTTGCTTCCCAGAGAATCCTAGGATAAATGCCATCAGGCCCAGGGGACTTATCTATTTTCACCCTTTCCAGAATTTCCAACACCTCTTCCCTACATATCTCAAAGCCATTCATTCTACTTAATTGTGACTCAGTATTCACATTGGCAATAATGTCCTGTTCCTGAGTGAATACTGACGAAAAGTATTCATTCAGTGTCTCCCCAATCTCTTCAGCCTCCACACGCAACTTCCCACTATTATCCTTGACTGGACCTATTCCTACCCTAGTCATTCTTTTATTCCTGACATACCTATAGAAAGCCTTCGGGTTTTCCCTAATCCTACCAACTAAGGACTTTTCATGTCCCCTCCTTGCTGCTCTTAGCTCTCTCTTCAGATCCTTCCTGGCTACCTTATAACTCTCAATCGCCCCAATTGAACCTTCATGCCTCACCTTTACATCAGCCGCCCTCTTCCATTTAACAAGGGATTCCAATTCCTTATTAAACCACAGCTCCCTCACACGACCCTTTCCTCCCTGCCTGACAGGTACATACTTATCAAGGACACTCAATAGTTGTTCCTTGAACAAGCTCCACATATCAATTGTGCCCATGCCTTGAAGCCTACTTTTCCAAGCCACGCATCCTAAGTCGTGCCTCACCGCATCATAATTTCCCTGCCCCCAGCTATAACTCTTGCCCTGCAGTGCACACTTATCCCTCTCCATCACTAGAGTAAAAGTCACTGAATTGTGGTCACTGTCCCCAAAGTGCTCACCTACCTCCAATTCTAACACCTGGCCTGGTTCGTTACCCAGAACCAAATCCAGTATGGCCTCACCTCTTGTTGGCCTGTCTACATATTGTGTCAGGAAACCCTCCTGCACACATTGGACAAACACCGACCCATCTAATGAACTCGAGCTATAGCTTTCCCAGTCAATATCTGGAAAGTTAAAGTCCCCCATAACAACCGCCCTATTACTTTCACTCTTCTCCTGAAGCATCCTCGCAATCCTTTCTTCTACATCTCTAGGACTATTAGGAGGCCTGTAGAAAACTCCTAACAGGGTGACCTCACCTTTCCTATTCCTAACCTCAGCCCAAACTACCTCAGATGGCGAGTCTTCATCCATCGTCCTTTCCACCGCTGTAATACTATCTTTGACAAGCAATGCCACACCTTCCCTCTTTTACCCCCACCTCTGACCCTACTAAAACATTTAAATCCTGGAACCTGCAACAGCCAATCCTGTCCCTGTCCTACCCATTTCTCCGTAATAGCCACAACATCGAAATCCCAGGTACCAACCCACGCTGCAAGTTCACCTACCTTATTTCGTATACTTCTTGCATTGAAGTATACACACTTCAAGCCACTTTCCTGTTTACAGGCACCCTCCTTTGAGGTTGATGCCATGTCCCTAACCTCCCTTCAAATATTGAAGCTTCTAATATTTTTACGTAATTCCAGAGGGACTTTGTATCTTGAATGATAAAGGAAACAAGTGTGCATCTGCTGTTTTGCTCAGAATAGGAATTTGTGTATGAGTTAGGTAGGTCCAGAACTTATATTCCGTCCGAATATGTATTTAATCTATCCTTTCAGACAATTGTCCCTAGGATTCCCATGGAGGTGAATTACAGAATGGAATCAGCAAAACCTCTCAGAAAATTATACTAATAGCCTTTTAAATAATTTCTCCTGAGTTTCTGCTATTTGTGAAGATTCCAGAAACGTTATTTTATGATAGTTATTTTGGACTCTGATTTAAGAAACAGCCAATTTACTTCATGTAATATTGCACATAAGTTTTTATTTGGAATGAGCACAACCTGTTCTTCCTCTTTTACAAAAGCAAAATAATGTTGATGCTGTAAATCTAAGGAATGAACAGTCAATGCTGTAAATATTTAGTTGATTTACAAATATCTGTGGTGGGAGATATAAAGTTAACATATAACTGGAAAAAGCTGGAGTTGCATCCTGTGATACGCAAACATAGCGACAGGGTACTAGGGTGGGGAAGAATCAAAAGGGAAGGTCTGTAAAGTATTGGATGACAGGAGAAATTAAATCATGAAAGAAATGATAGTGTAATGTAAAATGAGATGTTAATGAGAAAAATAAGATATCTAGAGGAAGTGTAAGATTATTAACAACAACTAATGCATGAAAAAGTTGGAGTGATGATTATGATCAAAAATCAAGTTAGTACCTGATGTTCTTATATTCACTTTGTCGAATCAATGATTAAATTCACTAGTTCATAACAAGCCTCTTATTGTCCCATGTACCAAAGGTAGATGATTATATAAAAGAAACATCACCTTCAGAATGTGTGATCCAGCTTCAATAAATACAACACTTCTGTAAATGTCATCACACGGTGCACTTCCTTTTAGTTGTGAGCAAAGTGACATTTGAAAGTCCTACCAGTGTCAGAAATAACAGGTTACTTGCTCATTTTTCATGGAAATTAGGAGAAAAGGTGAAAATTAAAACATTACATCAACAGTGGTTAGCACTGCTGCCTCGCAGCACAAGAGACCCGGGTTCAATTCCCGCCTCAGGCGACTGACTGTGTGGAGTTTGCACGTTCTCCCCGTGTCTGTGTGGGTTTCCTCCGGGTGCTCCGGTTTCTTCCCACAGTCCAAAGATGTGCAGGTCAGGTGAAATGGCCATGCTAAATTGCCTGTAGTGTTAGGTAAGGGGTAAATGTAGGGGTATGGGTGGGTTGCGCTTCGGCGGGTCGGTGTGGACTTGTTGGGCCGAAGGGCCTGTTTCCACACTGTAAGTAATCTAATTTAATCTAATCTAATCTAATCTAATCTAATCTAATCTGAAAAAACAGCAAGGCAACGAAAACGAAGTGTGAAACCCTAACAATGTTTGCAGGGATAGGCCACAGACACATGAGAACAGGACAACTGCCTTGATATCAGTAATACGAAATCAAAGCCATCCTTGAAAATTTGGTGTCTTTTTTTTTCTGTTTTATAAATAAAGTAAATGTCTATGCTTCAAGGTGCAATAACCACTAAGAGAAGAAACTTGTGGTAAAGTGTTGACATTGATCTGAAGAGGAGAAATTAAATCATGAAAGAAATGATAGTGTAATGTAAAATGAGATGTTAATGAGAAAAATAAGATATCTAGAAGAAGTGTAAGATTATTAACAACAACTAATGCATGAAAAAGTTGGAGTTAACATCTCATTTTACATTACACTATCATTTCTTTCATGATTTAATTTCTCCTCTTCAGATCAATGTCAACACTTTACCACAAGTTTCTTCTCTTAGTGGTTATTTCACCTTGAAGCATAGACATTTACTTTATTTATAAAACAGAAAAAAAAAGACACCAAATTTTCAAGGATGGCTTTGATTTCGTATTATGTGTGGATGTAGGGATTGGGAAAAGGGACAACTGAGGCAATATCAGGCTTAGATTTAAGGCCAAATCCTGTGTTCCAAGTTTGTCCATAAAAATGTCCATCCAAAATTTTGTCAGAGCAGTGCCAGGGTTCGATTCTGGCCTTGGGTGATTGTCTGTGTGGGGTTTGCACATCCTACCCGTGTGTGCATGGGTTTCCTGCAGGTGTTCTGGTTTCCTACCACAGTCCAAAGATGTGCAGGTTAGGTCTGTTAATTTTCCCTCTGGTGTCCATTGATGTGTGGGTTAATGGTAATGGATGGTCACAGGGATCAGGGTGTACGTCTGGGTGGGATGCAGACTCGATGGGCTGAATAGTCTACTTTGCACTGTAAGGATTCTGTGATGATTCTACGATTTTCATGCATCTCTGGTAGCCATTGAAAGAATGCATTTTGATCTTATTTGTATGAAAATATGTGGCCTAATTTATCTTCTGATCTCTCATTGACATTTAACGACAAAGGATAGGATAAGTGTTCGATCTGCTCAGTATTCTTCTGCATCCTCTGTGGTGTAAGTGGCAGTCATTAATGAAAGATACATTTTGAATGCCATATTAAAAACTTTGCTATAAATCTAGGAGGAGCAGGAGTTCTTCTAACACCAGAGGCCTCCAAAAGGTAATTGCTGACACACATGTTGCGGCTGTACAGGACATTCGTTGGGCCACTTTTGGAGTATTGCATGCAATTCTGGTCTCCTTCCTATGGAAAGGATGTTGTGAAACTTGAAGTGTACAAGGATGTTGCTGGAGGAATTGAGCTTTAGGGAGAAGCTGAATAGGCTGGGGTTGTTTTCCTTTGGAATGTTGGAGACTGAGGGGTGACCTCATAGAGGTTTATAAAATCATGAGGGGTATGGATAGGGTAAATAGACAAAGCATTTTTCCTGGAGTGGTGGAGTCCAGAACTAGAGGGCATAGGTTTACTGTGTGAAGGAAAACATTTAAAAGGGACCTGAGGGGCAACTTTTTCATGCAAAGGGTGGTGTGTGTATGGAATGAGCTGCCAATGGAAGTGATGGAGGCTTGTACATTTACAACATTTAAAAGGCATATGCATGGGTATATGAATAGGAAGGATTTCAAGAGAAAAGTGTAAGTGCTGGTAAATGGGACTGGATTAATTTAGGATATTTGGACAGCATGGATGAGTTGGAGCGAAGGGTCTGTTTCTATGCTGTACATCTCTATAACTCTATGACTCTATGAGGTAGTGACAATTTGTCCATTTTATTTAATTGAAACCCAGGCCTAATTTCAGCGCTGCATTTAAGCCACACCACCACTATGGTGCCAAAACATGGATACTGACAATTCTGACATATTTATGTCAATTGTTTAGTTATTTGGGTGCAATACTTTTCATGATTTAACACCAAATCAGAGACTATTTTGTCACATTTTCTATTTTGGTAATGTTAAAACCTATTATATTACATTGGAATATTTCCACTCCCTACCTGATAAATAAATGGCATATGATTAGTATGATACAATGGTTATAATATAATTTGGTTTGTGTTTTAAAGGTTAGTACAACTTGTCAAGGATAATGTTTAGAGTGATCTAAAAAGATGAGTAAATTATCATCTCAACACAATTAAGCAAAACTATTTTCAATTTTTGAACAATTTGCTGTTAAAGGGAAACACAGAATGTAAATCACCTACATGCCTTTGAGTTAATGAAGAGTCGTGCTAAGCATGTATTGGAACTATTCCATCAAACTGCTTTGAAATTCTCCAACACACTTTTATTTCAAGCTGTCAAATAGACAATTCAATTGTGATAATCCAATCTATCACATTACAGTAGATCTGAGATATAAACATCTTGACATGGCATGCTCCACTTACAATTTTCTGTGAGAGAAAGCTGAACAAAATCTTACTTTAAAAATACTGCTCCAAAGGTATCCACATTGGAAATGGCATTCAACGCAAAATATCGTATGTCCAGAGACTAATATTTCAGTGAAATTCTCTTTATACTGGGAAATGCACATTTCCCAAAGTGTTAACTCTTTTTAAAAAATCATTTGCTTGATCTAACATGGCTGGTGACAGATTTTAAACTTGAAGTGTGCTTGTTACTTGAGTTTAATAGCTGGTAACGTACACAAAGCACAATGTCGTAATAATTTGGAGATGCTGATGTTGTACAAAGTTAAAAATCATACAAAAACCTGTTGGACTTTAAGAATATAAGATTATTGGAACATGAGAAATGAGAACAACAGGAGATAATTCAGAACCCTGGCTTGTTTTCTGTGCCAACTCTGCCTTTCTACAATACTATCTTCATATTTCTTCTTTTCATATCCAAAAATCTACCAAATTCCATTTTTAATGCACTCTGTGCTGACCTTTTTTTTGATGAAGTCAGAGTTACATTAAGTTTGGTGAAAGGCTTGTCACTGCAAGACCAATGGGTTTTTGCTGTATCTTAACAAATTTTCCTCACTTCATACTTACCCTGCCCCAATGATGCACCTATCCACATCTTGCCACGTGCCATCTCCAATGCAACTCACCACTCAGTGGATATCCATTTAAAAGACCACTATCTCTTGTGCCCATAAGGGTCTTTAAAAGACTATTGTGTCCCTGCACAAGCATTGACATTGTGAAGTTGGCGGGCTTAATGACAGAATCGGAACATGTCAAAGAAGGAGAAGATGGTGGCATGATTCTTTAATAGGGACCTGGTGGATAGTCCAGATGAGAGTTGTCCTCAGGGGACAACAGGTAGAGGAGGCCATGCCACCAAATGCTGCCAGCCTCTTCCAAGGTCACCTCCTGGATCAGTGCTGTCTACAGGATATGGAGGATCTTTTCTCTGCCCATAACCTAACCTTAAACCCAACCACAACCCTAACCCTGACTGTCAAACCAAGTGAAACATGCATCAATTCTGATGAGAGAAATTTATATGTTTCAATGAGATCACATCTCATTTCTCAAAACTGTAAGGCTCAGTCTACTTAATCCCTCTATGTAGGATACGAGAGTCCATAGCCCACACCTTGTACTCCATGTCATCCTTATTCCTTCCCAGGAATCAGTTTAGGAAACCTTTTTTCACAACTCACAAAAGAAATAACAACCTTCTGGAAATAAAGAGACCAAAACTGTACACACAATTCTTGGCATGGTCTAAGCAAGGTGGATAATTGCAAGCTGATTTAAAAAATTACTTTGTAGTCTTTTCATAATAAAAGGGATGATACCATTTCCTTTCCTACTTAGAGTTGTAGATTATTTGGCCCATCATGTCCATGCCTGGCCCATCTTGTCCATTCTAGTCATCAAACATCCATCTATTCTAATCCCATTTTCTAGGACTTGGCCTGCAGCCTTATATACAATGATGCTGCTTTGTTTAATCTTCAATGTTAAATTTCTGTCATTTTTCAAACATTTCCTACTCCCTTACCACTCAAAATAAACTCTACTATTTTTCGATCAATTTTGATAACTTCGCATTTTTGTGGATTATGCACAATCTAGCACATCCTTGTCCATTAATGTGACCTCGCTGTGTATTTTGTCAATCTCTTTGTGTCCTCTGTGCTGATTACTTCACCTCCCGAGTTTTGTTTTATAAACACACTTGGATCCATCGCACTTACTTCCTTTATGCTCATGAAAAAGACAGCAAGTAAAAGGCAAAGTGCAAAGTCACCCTTAACCTACCAGATCATAAGCCCCTCTCTCATTAGACAGAGGTGACTGGTTATGGTTTAACCTGAGGATCACCATACCAAACGCAAGGGAAGAGGTTGAGAAAGAGAGTCCTTCATGGTAACCTAAGCTGATGCAAGAATTCAACTCACATTATTGACATTGCTTTCCATATGCAAAGCAGCCATCCAGCCAACTGAGCTAACTGACCCCATTTAGCTTTTAGATAGCACGTAGTTGAGTTGTAAGCACTGACCTTTGTGGTACACTTGCTGGTTTAGTCTGTCAAACTAAAAATTATTTGGCGGCACGGCGGCTCAGTGGTTAGCACTGCTGCCACACGGAACCTGGGTTCGATTCCAGCGTTGGGTAACTGTCTGTGTGGAGTTTGCAAATTCTCCCCGTATCTGTGTGGATTTCCTTCAGGTGCTCTGGTTTCCTCCCATGGTCCAAAGATGTGCAGGTTAGGTGAATTGGCCATGCTAAATCGCCCATAGTCTTCAGGATTTGTAGGTTGTGTGCATTAGTCTGAGGTAAATGTAGGGAATGGGTCTGGGTAGGTTACTCTTTGTAGGGTCTGTATGGACTTGTTAGGCCAAAGGGCCTGGTTCTGCACAGTACGGATTCAATGAATTATTGTTACTCCGTTTCCTGTTTATCCATAATTCATGTATATTATCCCCAATCAGAGCTCGAATTTTGGTTTCTGTCCTTTATGTAATAACTTATCAAAAACCTTTTGAAAATCAAGTACAATGTATGTTCTGGCTTCTCCTTACCTTATCTTATTACTTACAACTTCAGGAAAATCTAACTGATTTGTCAAACTGAATTTCCCTTTCCACACTAACTCTTGCTAATCATATTATTATTTTCATAATGCCTTCCAAATAATAGATTCCAGCATTTCCTTCCTAAATTTTAGGTGAGAATGCACTTTGCCAAAGTGTCCCTGAGTACAATTAAGAGTACATAGTTCTCTAATCAACTTGGCAATGAAACATGGATTATTTGGCAATGTTTTATAGCTTGTCAGAAACTGTGTTGTTTTTTTTTGTGTTGACTATGAGTATCAGTGGGACAACCTGAAAAATTGTATGTGCTAGTAAATTTGCATGAATACTAACTTGAGTATGTGAGGTGAAGCATCTGTAAAGTCTCCATTTCTCATGGCACCAAATGGAAATAATGTTTCAGGGCTGAAAACTGATTCCAAGTGCTGCAAACCTTAGAAAAGGCTCTTAAGTATAGAGCTCAGCAATACATGACATTTAATGTGACATTTCCATTTCTTCTGTGGTTTCTATATTGATTTCTTTAGAACCAAATATTTGACCTCAATTTCCACTCAGCCTCTGTTTGGCTAAACCTATGCAACTCAGCTATGTCTGGTTGAACTGTCTTCTACATTATGGTGTACAGTTAATTCCACATCCACTAATGTCTGATACTGAATAAGCAAATCCTGGGCATATAGCTAGTATAAACATATAATTACTGAATAGTGTGATTTATTCCTCATTGAGTGACTGCTCACAGAGCTTTTGTGAAACTATAAAAATGTGGTTACCCACAAATTTTCAACAATTTTTCCACAAATGCTGTTTGCAATTTATATTTGGATATGAATTGTCCACAGACTTCAAAGTGATATAAGGGAATATTGCTGCAGAGATTTCCCTGAATATTACCATTAAACCTTAACTGAGAAACATGCTCCCCACAAATTATTCATTGAACATTGACTTTCAACTTGATTTCTGCAGAAATGCTTTCTTATAAAACCAAGTAATTTACAGTTTTGTGGGTTTTTTTTATCTTACTGGATTAATAATAGAGGGACAGACAAATGCAAAGAATGTGAGTTGAAATCCTATCACTGCAGGAATACAAAAGTAATTTGTCTGATATACACAATTTTTGGATAGGCTGATACAGTACCAAGCTGAAAATGTGTTGCTGGAAAAGCGCAGCAGGTCAGGCAGCATCCAGGGAACAGGAGAATCAACGTTTCGGGCATAAGCCCTTCTTCAGGAAAGCAGTGCCAAAGTTATTCCAGTGCTTTTGGTAGTTGGCTACATCAAAACTAATAAATATTGTTTTTTTTTCTGCTTTAACATAAAAATGTTTAGAAAATAATTGGAAAGAAGCGAACAATCTGAAATTATTCAGCAGCAATTAACACTGATCTATTGGAAGAGCAATTTTTCTTTCATAAAATCATAGCTTTTTTGCATTGACTGTTTTTATAGATGCATGATGTAAATTCTAATCATTTCTTTGAGAAACTGTAATGCATTGTGCTAAGATTTTTTTTGTTGATGACTAAACTGTAATTTTTTATGGGTCAGAATAGTAATGAGTAACAAGGTAACAGTATTTTCTTTGGGAAATATCTATCTTGCATCAGCACTGCCTTGACTTCATCATCCTCATCATCAGTGTTGACTCCCTCATTATCTCTGTCAGACTTTCTTTCTTCCTCATTGGAGGAGACAAGTAGGTAGTCCATCTTCGTCTAAGTTTTCATCATGTAATAAAAGCTAGATTGTTCATTGTTTCTTGCACAATCATTAACTGGACATCCTGTCTGGTGAGTACTGGGGTGCTCCTCCTCAGTGTTCCAGGCAACAGAAACAGATCTTCAGAAGGTCAATTTTTTGCTCAATTAGAGCTTTGCTGAATGCATTTTTAAAACACTTCATTTGTGGAATGTAGACATTGGAGCTCGGCTGGCAGTTATTACCCACCTGAATGGCCCTGGAGAAGGTGGTGTTGTGCTGCCATCTTGAACTGCTGCAGTCCTTGGGGTGCATGACACCCAGTGAGCTATTAGCGAGTTTCACAATTTTGATCCAGCAACAGTGAAGGAACAGGGATAATGTGGAGCTGGGAGGAGAATTTGCAGGTGGTGATGTTCCCATGCATCTGCTGCCTTGGTAGATGTCATAGGTTTTAAAAGTGCTCTCAAAGGAGCCTCGGTGATTTGTTGCAGTGTATTTTGTAGATTATTGCTGTCAATATGCATTGGTGGTGACATCATAAAATGTGTGGAATGGGATATCAATCATGTGGCCTACCTTACCTTGGATGGTGTCAAACTTGAAATTTATTGGAGTTGCCCTCATCCAGACAATTTGAGAATATTCCATCACACACCTGATCTATGTCTTGTAGGTAATAGATGGGCTTTCGAGAGTTATGTGATAAATTACTCGCTGAAAATTCACAACCAATGGCATGCTCTTGTAGGCAAGTATTTATACAATTGGTCCACATCAGATTCCTGTCAATGTGATATTGAAATATTGATACTGAAATCAGGACATAGACAAAGCTAAATCCAGCATCAGTGAACAGGTTATTCCTTTGAAAGTCAAGATTAGAGTGGTGCTGGAAAAGCACAGCAGGTCAGGCAGCATCCGAGGAACAGGAAAATCGATGTTTCGGGCAATTGTCATTTGATAGCACTATCAATTATATCAAACATAATTTTGCCGGTGCTCAAACGTAAACTGATTCGGTGGTAATTATTTGGGTCTAATATTTCATGCTTTTTGTGCACTGGAATACTTGGGCAATTTTTCACATTGCCAGGTAAATGTCAATATTGTCACTGTTATTGGAAATGCTTGGTTAGGGATGCAGGTAGTTCTGGAGCACAAGTCTTCAGTACTATCACCAGAATGTTATCAGGACCCATAGCCTTCACAGTATCAAGGGTCTTCAGCTGCTTCTTAATATCACAGGGAGTGAATCAAATTGGTTGAAGACTTGCATCTGTGATATTGATCCTTTTATATTGAGACCTGTTTAGAGTTCAGCCTTCTTTTGATGGAAGCCTCCTTTTAAGTTGCTTCCATCATTCAAATTTGCTGCTGTCGACCAATGCGTCTGCCTGATCTAGACAGACCTGTCGACCTGATCAGGCTTCATCCCTTAATCTGTAAATTGCTAAGAAAAACAAGCAAAATCACAAATGTCTGAGATTTCTCCTGAGCTAGTTGACCTGGCCAGGTTGCACCACCACTCTGTGTTTGCACAAAGAAACAACTTGGTTACAAAGAACCAACTTAGTGAAGTTTGTTTCATCAGAGCTTAGAAGAAGAAGCTTACTCCACCGGATATGACCTGTGTGTATGGTCAGATTTGTAAACACGCATCTCACATTTTTACTGTCTGACTAGATTGTTTTTGCAAGCATAATTTCAGTCAGCTGTGCTGTTAATGAGTATTCATGGAATGCTAATGAATGTTAGCAAAAAAATGTTCCCAACCATCAAGATCAGGAATACTGAGCTGCCTAAAAGATTCAGAGAACTTTGTAACAAAACTTGAACATGCCATCGAGAAATTGAATTTTTTTTAGCCCCTATCCAATAAACATCCCTTATTCATATTGCAGGCAGGACAGATTCATTCCACTCATGTTACTATTATACAAATTGCAAGTAAAAACAAAGCGAGTAGAAAAAGTCCTGTGAATATGGAAAAACATCATTCCTTCAGTCGCACACAAATCCTCAAAGACTGATCAACCCAGAATTGGGAGACTTGTAAAATACAATCCAGCACCTGTGGAAAGAAAGCAAATATAGATTGGAATTACTAGCAGTTGCACATTTCAAAAAATGAAGATGAACTTCTAGATTAAAAGCGAGGATAAAGAACAAGATATACAACAAACAAAAAATCTTTGTGATCAATGGTGTTTGCCTAATCTCATCAAATCATAAATTCTGTTAAGGAAAAACTACAATAATGTTTATTACAAAAGAAGTTGTTGCGGTCAGAACTGGCAGCTGTGATATGAATGAAATGATATTAAGGTGTTTTTTACCTCCCAAAAGAGATTATTAACCTATACCTAATTAACAGCATTGACAACATCCATATAGATCCCAACTTGGAGGAGAAAAATGTAACATGCATATTGAAATTAAAATACATTGCCTTCATGAATATTCAGAAGACAATTTTTTGGCTTTTTAAAGATCTGATTAGTTCATACTAATCACATTGGTTATACACTTTTGATCTTCCACTTGTTTCTTTATTCTAATAATGACATTCTGCAGTTTATAAATTTGAAGGATAGCATGATAAAATAATCCAAATTATAGCTAATTTGCACCAACAAAAACATTCCTTTCCCGAGGCTATCAAATTTGCTTGTTTTCTATATTGCTACGTTACTCAATTCTTTCTTTTACCAGAAGTACATTTGGTGAAGTAGCCCATTTGCATAGCATCACTTTTAGCAGATTTACTAGAGTAGGCAGTGCCAGGATCAATGACCTGCACAGATTGTAACATCATTGTTTACTCAATGGACCAGAATGAGTAGACGATTTTCTTCTGAGGCTAAGTCTCACGGTGGATCTGAAAAGCAGAGAAATGTCTGGGTTATGTTTCTTAGCTGATTATGTTCTTTAAAGCTTGTGCCATATTCAAACAGGGTAGAATGGCAGCATTTACTGGTGGGCAGGCAGGAGGTCTGGCCACTGTAGATACTTTCCAGTGCCATATTGAAAGAAAATACCTGAACAGCTGTTCAGTCACTGGGAAGCAGAATATTCTAGCATCTTGACATCCACCCAACTCTAGAGATGATAGAACAGAGACAGAAGACAATGCCAAAATTTAGTGACTGCTTCATAAATTTGATTCTGCAGGGTGTGTGTGGGTCCGTGTTCACACAAGGACAAGAGTCCATCCAGCCTGACAATGGCAGTGTGGATGGAGATGGCTTAGGCAATCACAAGTAATGTAGTGGTGTGACAGGTTCAATACTGCAAGGGGCTGAATGATCTCTTGCAATCTGCCAGGATTAAATGTCAAACTCTACTTAATCCTTTATAATTATATGACTAATCCTACAATGATAAGTTTGCCACTGTATAGGTTTGACAAACAAAATGTTGGGTGATGATATTTCCATCAAATGGTTCATTCTGCTCAATTGCTTCTTTCACCTATTCATCTTGGATGAGAAGCAACACAGTGAGACTGCCTCTTACATATCCACATGGTTCACATTTTGAACAAAAAGGGACATACAGACCTCACCCGCGCACACACCACCGGTATACTCATCTTCCTTCACAACTAGGAAAATCCTCTAATAACATACCTGCCTACAAAAGGCTTCAATTGGTCAAGGACACGATTGACAGAGAGAAAAATAGGCAGTGCAGATTGTTTTGATAATCACAAGTACGTACTAACAGTTACAAGATGTATTTACAGCTACGCATAAACATGTTAAGATATGATTAGGTAGTATAATAACATCTATTAGCTTGAATATGATTGGAAAATATAGACATGTAGCCGACCTGGAATGTAGACCTGTAAACTCAATTGGTAGAAATCTAGGTGAATAAGTGTGTGAAATTTTATTGGAAATTATTATCTGTGGGAATAGTCAATTGGAGCTTGCTATCTGTAAATATTGTACAAAACCTATGTTTGTGTATTAAAAATTTGATTCATATGCCATTTTTTATATGTCCATATCCATGCATGTATAAATAAATGTTTGAATGAAGAAACCTGAATCTTGTCTGGCCTAAGATGAAATAATGGATTAAACTCATCCATTCAACTATGTCAAAAAAGGTAGTTTCAGGACCAGAACCTCAGAGAATTATCATATTGACAGAAAAAATTGTGGCTGTCAGAGCTGTTTTTCAATGTTGGAGCTGAATTCCTCAAGTTCTAGGAGCAGCAGTTACTGTTTTATAAGCCGTTGCATTGATTTGGAACTTCGGGACGAACAAAGATCAAAATAACGGCACTTTACAAAAGGAGGAAGACAGACAAAAGTAGTGGCAATGACCACATGGGAAGTATTTCAAAACCTGAAAGAAATCTGCACGGCTGTCTGATCCAGCAGCGAATCTGCACAGCTACTGCCTCTGCTGTTTGATTTCATGTAGCTCTAGACATTGGAGTTTGTTTAAGAAAATTTAACAAACAGCAAAAATCATTCGGTGGCACAGTGGCTCAAGTGGTTAGCACTGATGCCTCCCAGGTTCAATTCCAGCCTCGGGTGACTGTGTGGAGTTTGCACATTCTCTCTGGGTTTGTGTGGGTTTCCGCTGGGTGCTCCGGTTTCCTCCCACAGTCCAAAGATGTGCAGGTTAGGTGAATTTGCTATGCTAAATTGTTCCATAGTGCTATATTAATTAGTCAGAGGGAAATAGGTCTGAGTGGGTTACTCTTCGGAGGTGTCAGTGTGGACTGGTTGGGCCGAAGGGCCTGTTTCCACACTGATGGGAATCGAAATAAAAATTCACAGTTGACCTTGGAGAAACCTGTGTGGGAGAGCTCACAGCAGGGGAGCAGCTAAGTGGCTTTTTAAAGTGTAACCATGATGTTTATTTTGTAAAGCTACAATAGGGAGTAGATGGGGTTCTTTTTTGATTATGTATTTCACTGAGATCTGTTTCTTGATTAAATTTTAAAAATAAAAAGCATAGCTACTAAGTTAGCTTGGAGCAGTGTTTTTTAGAGCAGTAAAGCCATGCTATTTTCTGGGTCTGTAGATTGTTAAGGTGCAAAGATGGTGTTTAGTAGTGTGATGTGCTCCTCCCATCAGATGTGGGAGATTAGGGAGAGTTTCCATGTTACTGATGGTTATATTCGTAGGAAATGTGTTTGGTTGCAAATTCTATTGGATCGCTTGGATCAGTTTGGAGCAGCAGTTAGAGGTAATGAGAAATTTACAAATGTTAGAGGGTGTGATGAACGGCAGCCACAGGAAGGGAGAAAAAAACACAGAAACAGTCAAGTAGATGGGTTACAGCCAGGAAAGATAGGAGAGAGAGTGTAGGAGTCCGACAGAATACAATGCCCAACTCATTGATCGCCAGTTCTGATGTGCCACATTGAGAAACGGTAATGACCTCCTCAGGAGACAGACATGGGAAATGACCAATAGGGTAACCTTTGTTGTCCAGTACTTGCCGGGAACAGAGAAACTAAGCCATGTTATTCTCAGCCTACAACGCATTATCGATGAGGATGAGCACCTCACCAAGACTTTTCCCATGCCACCACTTCTCACCTTTAAACAACTACCAAACCTTAAACGGACCAGTGTTCACAGCAAAGTGCACCCCCTTCATCACAACATCAACCATACCATACAACTCTGTCATACAACCACTGCAAGACGTGTCAGAGTATCGATATGGATACTACCATTACCCGTGGGGACACCATCCACCATGAATGCAGCAGGTACTCATGTGACTCAACCAATGTCCATCTACAGGCAAGGATGCCCCAAGGCATAGTACATTGTCAAGATCAAGCAGACGCTATGGCAAGGGATGAATGGACACCGCGCAACAATCACCAGAGATGTTCCCTCCCAGTCGGGGAACACTTCGGCGGTCAGGGACATTCAGTCTCAGTTCTTCAGGTGACCATCCTCCAAGGTGGATTTCAGGATATACAACAACGCAGAGCGGCCGAGCAGAGGCTGATGCCAAGGTTAGTACCCATGAGGATGGTCTTAACCGGGACTTTGGGTTCATGTCACACTACAGGTGACCCCACTATACTATACACACGCTTAGACACAAGCACACATGCGTACACACTCTTACAGACAATCACAGTCACACACTCACGCAGACTCTCTCATACATACACACACAGGCACACACACACATACACTCTTATGCGCACACCCACTCAAAGGTATACACTCCATCACAAACATGCGCAACACACTCTTCTGTCTCCCATACACACACACTCTCTCTCTCCTCTCTCTCCCTCACACATGCATACATATAAGTCTATGGGGTGAATTTGTATTTGCAGATTTGTATTTGCAGATACATTCTATTTTGGTCAAAGTGCATACGATCTGTAGGCAGTCAGTCAATGTGACATTTTATAAATTCCTACTTTGGAAATAGAACTGGTTTGACCCAAGGTTGAAATACACATAAACTCTAACCTCACACCTTTAATGCATTGCCTGAGTTGGGATGTATCTTTTTATTAAACCTCAAGTTATCTTGGGAATGTGACTTGAAAGAAATTCTGGGATTTACATATTAATGATTCAAAACCTGCATCCCCATTCTAAATGATTGAAGACTTAACAGCAATCTCGGTTTGCTCAATACATTGCATAGTTGTATGACACTTTAATCTTTTACTATACATTATGTGTCCCACTAGCTACCTGATGAAGGAGCAGTGCTCTGAAAGCTTGTACTTCCAAATAAAATTGTTGGACTATAACCTGGTGTTGTGTGATTTTTAACTTTGTCCACCCCAGTCTAATCACGGTTCCTCCACATCATATCCCCATCTCAAACAAGAATGTTTTTGTTGGAAAATGTAGGGGGTGATGGATTCTCAGAGGAATGTAGCACAGACAGCCAGGTTTCTGATGCTGAGCCTGGTTCTACTGTAATAAGGAGTACATCAGGTTCCAAGTGATTGATAGTGGTAGGCGATTCTCCAGTCAGAAGCACAGACAGATGTCTTTGTGGCTGACAGCGAGAAATCAGAATGGTATGTTACCTCCTTGGTGCCAGGATCAAGGATCTCTCAGAGAGGGTGCAGAATATTCTCAAAAGGGAGAGGGACCCGCAAAAGGTCTGTGTACACATTCCAGTTAACAACATAGGAAAAGAAAAGTATAAGACTCTAAGGAGAGAATATAGGTAGTTAGGCAGGAATTTAAAAAGGAGGTCCTCAAGGGCAGTAATATCTGGATTACGACTGGTGCCACAAGCTAGTGAGGGTAGGAATAGGAGGATAGACCAGATGAACGCATGGCTAAGGAACTGGTGCAGGGGAGAAGGATTCACAGTTTTGGATCATTGGAATCTCTTTGGGGTAGAAGTGATTTGTACAAGAAGAATGGATTGCACCTGAATTGGAAGTGGACTAATATACCAACAGGGAAATTTGCTTCAGCTGGTTGGGAGGATTTGAACTAGTAATGATGGCAGGTGGGTGGGTTAATGGGAACTAGAGAGATAGTGAGAATATAAATCAATCTGCAACTGGTATGGTTGGGAAAAGGAGCAAGACAGTCATGTCAGGCAGGAACAAAGCAGGGAACAAGGTAGGACTGATAAATTAAACTGCATTTATTTCAATGCAAGAGGCCTAACAGGGAAGGCAGGTGAACTCAGGGCATGGTTAGGAACATGGGACTAGGATATCATAGCAATTACAGAAACATGGCTCAGGGATGGACAGGACTGGCAGCTTCATGTTCCAGGATACAGATACTTTAGGAAAGATAGAAAGGGGTCAAGAGAGGAGGGGGGAGGTGGTGTTTTTGATAAGGGATAACAATATAGCTATACTCAGGGAGGATATTCCTGGGAATACATCCAGAGTAGTTATTTGGCTGCAACTAAGAAATAAGAAAGCGACAATCACCTTATTGGGATTGTATTATAGAGCTCCTAATAGTTGGCAGGAAATTGAGAAACAAATTTATAAGGGATCTCAGCTATCTTTAAGAATAATTGGGTGGTTAACATAGGTAATTTTAACTTTCCAAACATAGACTAGGACTGCCTATGGCTTGGATGGAGAGGAATTTGTTATATGTACAAGAACATTTTTTGATCCAGTAGGATGTACCTAGTAGACAAAGTGCAAAACTTGACCTACTCTTGGGAAATAAGGCAGGGCAGATGACTGAAGTGTCAGTGGTGGGTGCGGGGAGCAATTTGGGGCCAGCGACCATAATTCTATTAGTTTTTAAATAGTTCTAGAAAGGGATAGAACAGATCTAAGAGTTAAAGTTCTATATGGGAAGAAGACCAATTTTGACAGAATTCAGCAAGGACTTTCAAAAGTTGATTGGGGGCAGATGTTTTCAGGTAAGGGGTCGGCTGGAAAATGGGAAACCTTCAAAACTGAGAGAAAAAAAGTCCAGAGACAAGGGTAAAGGGCAAGGCTTGTAGGTGTAGGGAATGCAAAATGACTAGAGAAATTGAGGTTTTGCTCAAGAAAATGAAGGAAGTATATGTCAGGTATAGACAACAGGGATTGAGTGAATCCTTAGAAAACATAAAGGCAGTAGGAGTATACTTAAGAGGGAAATCAGGAGGGCAAAAAAGGGGACATAACTTTGGCAAACAGGAGTAAGGAGAATCCAAAGAGATTTTATAAATACATTAAGGACAAAAGGGTAACTAGGGAGAGAATAGGGCAACTTAAACATCAACAAGACCACCTATGTGTGGAACGGAAGGAGATAGGGGAGATACTAAACCAATATTTTGTATCAGTGTTTATAGATATGGATATTATAGAACATGGGGAAATAGTGACATATCGAAAAATATCCATATTACAGATGAGAAGTTGCTGGATGTCTTTTAAAATATATAAAGGTGGCTAGGTCCATGAGACCTGATCAGGTGTATCATAGAACTCTGTGGGAAGCTAGGAAAGTGATTGCTCGGCCAAGATTAGAGTGATCCTGGAAAAGCACAGCAGGTTAGGCAGCATCCAAGGAGCAGGAAAATCCAATCCCAACCTCACCATCAAACCAGCAGATAAAAGGGGTGCAGTGGTAGTTTGGTGCACTGATCTCTATACCGCTAAGACCAAGCACCAACTCGAACACACCTCCTCCTACTGCCCTCTCGACCATGACCCCACCCTCCATCATCAAACCATAATCTCCCAGACCATACACAACCTCATCACCTCAGGAGATCTCCCACCCACAGCTTCTAACCTCATAGTTTGGGAATGCCACACTACCCGATTCTATCTCCTTCCCAAGATCCACAAGCCCAACTACCCCAGCTGACCCATTGTCTCAGCTTTCTCCTGCCCCATTGAATTCATCTCCACCCACCTTGATACTGTCCTATCCCCCAGTCCAGGAATTCCCCACGTACATTGGAAACACCACCCACGGCCTCCACCTCCTCCAAGAATTCCATTTCGCCAGCCCCCAACTCCATCTTCACCATGGATATACAGTCCCTCTACACCTCCATCCGCCATGACCAGGGCCTCCAAGCCTTCCGTTTCTTCCTCTCCTGACGTCCCCAACAGTACCCTTCCACCGACACTTTCATTCGTTTGGCTGAACTGGTCCTCACCCTTAACAATTTCTCCTTTGAATCCTCCCACTTCCTCCAGACCAAAGGGATAGCCATGGGCACCCGTATGGGCCCCAGCTATGCCTGTCTCTTTGTTGGCTACGTAGAACAATCCATCTTCCGTAGTTACACCAGCACCACTCCCCACCTCTTCCTCCGCTACATTGATGACTGCATCAGCCCCACCTCATGCTCCCACAAGGAGGTTAAGCAGTTCATCAACTTCACCAACACATTCCACCCTGAACTTAAATTCACCTGGACCATCTCTGATGCCTCCCTCCGCTTCCATCTCCATCAATGACAACTGACTCAACACTGACATTTTTTACAAACCCACCGACTCCCACAGCTACTTGGATTATACCTCTTCCCACCCTACCTCCTGCAAAAATGTTATCCCATATTCCCAATTCCTCTGCCTCCACCGTATTTGCTCCCAGGAGGACCAGTTCCACCACAGAACACACCAGATGGCCTCCTTCTTTCAAGACTGTAATTTCGCTTCCCACGTGGTTAAAGATGCCCTCCAACGCATCTCATTCACGTCCCGCACCTCCGCCCTCAAACCCCACCCCTCTAACTGCAACAAGGACAGAACCCCTGTGGTCCTCACCTTCCACCCTACCAACCTTCACATAAACCGCATCATCCACCGACATTTCCGCCACCAACAAACGGACCCCACCACCAGGGATATATTTCCCTCCCCACCCCTACCCACTTTCCGCAAAGACCGTTCCCTCCGGACTACCTGGTCAGGTCCCCGCCCACCAACAACCCACCTTCTTGTCCTGGCAACCTCCCCTGCCTCCGCAGGAATTGCAAAATCTGCGGCCACACCTCCACCCTCACCTCCATCCAAGGCTCCAAAGGAGCCTTCCACATCCATCATGACCTGTCTCACCTGTCAATCTTCCTTCCCAAATATCCGCTCCACCCTCCTCTCCGACCTATCACCTTCATCCTCACCTCCATCCACCTATTGCACTCTTAGCTTCCTTCTCTCCAGCCCCACTGCCCTTCCATTTATCCCTCCATCCCAGAGTCTCCCTGCTTCATTCTGATGAAGGGCATTTGCCCGAAACGTCGATTGTCCTGCTCCTTATATGCTGTCTGACCTGCTGTGCTTTTCCAGCACCACTCTAATCTTGACTCTGACCTCCAACTTCTGCTGTCCTCATTTTCGACTAAGTGATTGCTGGGCCCTTTGCTAAAATATTTGGATAATTGATAGTCACAGGTGAGGTGCCAGAAGACTGGAGGTTGACTAACGTGGTGCCACTATTTAAGAAAGGTGGTAAGGAAAAGCCAGGGGACTATAGGCCAGTGAACCTAACAGCGGTAGTGGGCAAGTTGTTGGAGGGAATCCTGAGGGATAGGATTTACCTGTATTTGGAAGATCAAGGACTGATTAGGGATAGTCAGCATGGCTTTGTACATGGGAAATTATAGAGTCATAGAGATGTACAGCATGGAAATAGACCCTTCAGTCCAACCCATCCATGCCGACCAGATATCCCAACCCAATCTAGTCCCACATGCCAGCACTCGGCCCATATCCCTCCTATTCATGTACCCATCCAAATGCCTCTTAAATGTTGCAATTGTACCAGCCTCCACCACATCCTTTGCAGCTCATTCCATACACGTACCACCCTCTGCCTGAAAACGTTGCCCCTTAGGTCTCTCTTATATCTTTCCCCTCTCACCCTAAACCTATGTCCTCTAGTTCTGGACTCCACGACCCCAGGGAAAAGACTGTGTCTATTTATCCTATCCATGCCCCTCAGGTTTAATTTTGTAAACCTCTATAAGGTCACCCTCAGCCTCCGACGCTCCAGGGAAAACAGCCCCAGCCTATTCAGCCTCTCCCTGTAGCTCAGATCCTCCAACCCTGGCAACATCCTTGTAAATCTTTTCTGAACCCTTTCAAGTTTCACAACATCTTTCCGATAGGAAGGAGACCAGAATTGCACGCAATATTCCAAAAGTGGCCTGATCAATGTCCTGTACAGCCGCAACATGACCTCCCAACTCCTGTACTCAATACTCTGACCAATAAAGGAAAGCATACCAAACGCCTTCTTCACTATCCTATCTACCTGCGACTCCACTTACAAGGAGCTATGAACCCTGCACTCCAAGGTCTCTTTGTTCAACAACTCTCCCAAGGACCTTACTATTAAGTGTGTAAGTCCTGCTAAGATTTGCTTTCCCAAAATGCATCCCCTCACATTTATCTGAATTAAACTCCAACTGCCACTTCTCAGCCCATTGGCCCATCTGGTCCAGATCCTGTTGTAATCTGAGGTAACCCACTTCGCTGTCCACTACACCTCCAATTTTGGTGTCATCTGCAAACTTACTAACTGTACCTCTTACGCGCGCATCCAAATCATTTATGTAAATGACAAAAAGTAGAGGGCCCAGCACCGATCCTTGTGGCACTCCACTGGTCACAGGCCTCCAGTCTGAAAAACAATCCTCCACCACCACCCTCTGTCTTCTATCTTTGAGCCAGTTCTGTATCCAAATGGCTAGTTTCTCCCTGTATTCCATGAGATCTAACCTTGCTAATCAGTCTCCCATGGGGAACCTCGTCGAACACCTTACTGAAGTCCATATAGATCACATCTACTGCTCTGCCCTCATCAATCTTCTTTGTTACTTCTTCAAAAAACTCAATCAAGTTTGTGAGACATGATTTCCCACGCACAAAGCCATGTTGACTATCCCGAATCAGTCCTTGCCTTTCCAAATACATGTACATCCTGTCCCTCAGGATTCCCTCCAACAACTTGCCCACCACCGACGTCAGGCTCACCAGCCTATAGTTCCCTGGCTTGTCTTTACCACCCTTCTTAAACAGTGGCACCACGTTTGCCAACCTCCAGTCTTCTGGCACCTCACCTGTGACTATCGATGATACAAATATCTCAGCAAGAGGCCCAGCAATCACTTCTCTAGCTTCCCACAGAGTTCTCAGGTACACCTGATCAGGTCCTGGGGATTTATCCACTTTTAACCGTTTCAAGACATCCAGCACTTCCTCCTCTGTAATCTGGACATTTTGCAAGATGTCACCATCTATTTCCCTACAGTCTATATCTTCCATATCCTTTTCCACAGTAAATACTGATGCAAAATTTTCATTTAGTATCTCCCCCATTTTCTGTGGCTCCACACAAAGGCCACCTTGCTGATCTTTGAGGGGCCCTATTCTTTCCCTAGTTACCCTCTTGTCCTTAACATATTTGTAAAAACCCTTTAGATTCTCCTTAATTCTATTTGCGAAAGCTATCTCATTGTGTGTCACTAACTTGATTGAATTTTCTGAAGAAGTAACGAGGAGGATTGATGAGGGCAGAGTGGTGGACGTGATCTATATGGACTTCAGAAAGGCATTAGACAAGGAATTTCATGGTTAGAGGGAAGTTAGATCAGATGCAATATGGGGAGAACTAGCTAATTCGAAACAGAACTGAGTCAAAGGTTGAAGAGAGGTGATGGTGGTGGAGGGTTGCTTTTCAGACTGGAGGCCTGTGATCAGTGGTGTGCCACAAAGATTGGTGTTGGGTCTACTGCTTTTCATCAATCTTATAAATGATTTGGGTGTGAAGAAAGATGTACTTAGTAAGTTTGCAGATGACACCAAAATTGGTGATGTAGTCAACAGCAAGGAAGATTACCTCAGAGTACAACGGCATCTTGATCAGATGGGCCAGTGGGCCAAAGAGTGATAGATGGAACTTAATTTAGATATATGTGAGGTGCTGTATTTTGGAAAAGCAAATTAGGGCAGGGCTTATATACTTAATGGTATGGTCCTGGGGAGTGTTGCTGAACAATGAGATCTTAGAGTGCAGCTTCATAGTTCCTTGCAAGTGAAATGTCAGGTAGATAGGATAGTGAAGAAGACATTTGGTATGCTTAACTTTATTGCTCAGTACACTGAGTTTAGGAGTTGGGAGGTCATGTTGTGGCTGTACAGGACATTGGTTTGGCCACTTTTGGAATACTGTGTGTAATTCTGATCTCCCTGTTGTAGGATGGATGTTGTGAAACTTGAAAGGGTCCAGAAAAGACTTACAAAGATGAGTTTGAACTATAGGGAGAAGCTGAATAGATTGGGGCTATTTCCCTTGGAGCACCAGAGGCTGAGGGCTGACTGTGTAGAGGTTTATAAAATTATGAAGAGCATGGATAAGGTAAATAGACAAGGTCCTTTCCATGGGATGGGCAAGTCCAAACCTAGAGAGCATTGGTTTAAGGTAAGAGGGGAAAGATTTAAAAGGTTTCAAAAGGGCAACTTTTTCACACAGAGGATTGTGCATTTATGGAATGAGCTGCCAAAGGAAGTGGTGAAGGCTGGTACAATTACAGCACTTAAAAGCATTTAGACGGGTATATGAATAGGAAGGGTTTAGATGGACATGGGCCAAGTGCTGGCAAATGGGATTTGATTAGGTTAGGATATCTGGTCGACATGGATGAGTTTGATTGAAGGGTCAGTTTCCATGCAGTACATCTCTATGACACTTGATTGTTTGTACACATCATACGAAGCTTCATTGAAATCCATCAATTTTAATTCTTTCACCAGATAAAGAAAGCCACCTTTCATTCAAGACCCTGTCAATCAAAATGTCTCCCAAAGCTCTTGGAACACACATAGATAATTTCAGATCTGTGGGTCACATTGGTACCTAGAATGGAATGAATGCTGTTTACGTGCCCATGTAAACCACAGGGAACATGTTAATAAACTCCAGGTCCTCACTATATTCAAAGCAAAGGCTGCAGAGGTGATTTGAGAGAATGGGAGCAGGCCTGTTTAGAAGTTGAGATTAGATATGTGAAGCCATATCATGAGAAAACCTCCAAGCAGCTTCTGATTTTTGCACAACAAGCATCAGTTTCAGTGTAAGCTCTGGTAAATGTGACAGCTTGTGACACTAATACAGAGTCATCTGCATAGGAGCTCCAGGACTGAGCATGAAGTGACTTTGGTTGTGGATTGAAGGCTGCGTCGGTGGAATGATTTCCTGTCTGTTGTGTAAATTACCTCCACATCTTTGGGTAGTTTTGGTGGAGGTAAGGTGCAGCATTGTGCTACAGAAAATGGAATAAGGATTGGTATGATGTCTTTCTTCACTGAGAAAGGGTCTGTAGTGGTTCAGTTCCTCAGGATTACTGTTGTGATTTAAGAAGCGAATGGTGAGAAATATCCAACAGCAACCACGTTCGAGGAGGATGCTCCATGAAGTCTCACAGCTGACAGAGTCAAAGGCATTAGTGGGATCAAAATGGCCATGTATAGCAGTCACTGCTGCTCCTTGCGTTTTACTTGGCTTTGCTGAGCAATAACGATCATGTTTCTATTGCCTCTAGATGGTCAACCGTTACAATGAAAGTCCGTAATCAGCTGCTTGCTACAGTGAGGAAGTAGTTGAATTGAAAAGAGAAAGTAAAATCTTGTTAAATTACCATCAAATATCCACTATCTCGTTCAACAAAGTCTATTTGAAGATAGGAAATATTGAATTTTAAAATCTCAGGCAAACATTTCTCTACTAGAAATCCTTCCATTGTTTCTTAACACATCAAATGGGGTTTACGTCATCATTCATCAGGAGAATTTTTTTGTCTCTATTTGGGAGCTTTGTGAAATAATCTCTTTGCTGTGAACTTTTGAGAGCTTTAGAGAAATAGATCTGACAGTCTAACAATAATCTTGACAATTTAGGTAACAGCATGGAATCATGATGGTATGTAATTTGATAGAAGTAGCAATCTGTTCCATCTCAGACTCCTACTCTTAAGTTTGATATTCCCATTAAGAAATGTCAAATCTCTCCTGATGAAATTCTGGGAGTTGCTGCTCCTTAAGGACTATTACATGAGACTCTCATAGCTATATCCAGTCAATTAATTCATAATCCAGCCTCCCTATTTCAAAAACCAACAGACATGATCCAACTGAGAGTATACAACAGGCACTGTTCCTTCTAATACTCAGGTCAAGGAGTCAACAACGCTAAATAACAAAAAAGTACAAGGCTCAGGAAATTAAAATAAGGGTGGAAATGCATTTTCAGTTGTTTTTAAAATACTAAATTCCTTTCATATGTAAACAAAATATGAATAAAATAAAATTGTTTTACCTTCTGTAATTATACTTTGAAAAACAAAATGGAGAACAATGGCTTAAGATGGAGGATCAAAAAGGTGTCAAGTAGTATGAGATAAAATAAGGTTGTGGAAATTGTTCTAGATTTCTGCCAAATGTTCAAGGGAAAGCTGTGGAAAACCCATAACTAACTTATTTTGTAGACAAATGCTTAGGTCCCTACAGAAGCACAACTTCCATGATTTGTTTAAAAACCAGTACTAATGTAGGAAAGAAAAAAAATCTGAGTGAAGTACAGAATTTCAGATTTGTGGTTCTGGGAAAGTAAAAAATAAAATAGGAAACCATACAATGAGCTGAGGATACATTTGCAAGTTTACCACTTGGATAATACAGTAGAGGAATCAACAGTTCACCTGTTGGGGAACTCATGTGACTTAGAACAGAAATCATTGTAGAATGGGTTCTACAATAGGTGAGCAATCTGCTCTATCTTTATATGGAACAATTAATTAAGAATGACAAGTTATCTCTTACATTACAAAGATGTATGTTTTGGGATAAATCTTCTTGAAAGATGAATTAATTTTTGGAATTTACACAGGTAATTAAAAGCACCTGTTTCTCCTGAAAGTTGCAATGCCATTAAACTGAACTGGAAGTTTCATGGTGCTTCATCACTGTGAGACAACAGATATAATGACCTGTACTCCTGATTGGTACAGATGTTATTTGTATGTTCACTTTGATATAGATGATGAATTGGCTAATCCTGAGTTGATTCCCCCAGACATTGCAGGAAAAGGACAATGACCATCATTGGTACAAGTGAAGCATATAATTTTTGAGGTCTGTCTTTAGTTCTCAGTCCAGATTTCAATTACTTATTGAATCAACATCAGTAGTATACTTGTAAGTTTGAATTACAAATCACAAATAAGGCTTAGAATCAACATAGAAGCAGGTCATTTGGACCATCGAGTCCACCTTGACCCTCCGAAGAGCATCCTACTCAGACCCATCCATCTACCCTAACCCC
This sequence comes from Chiloscyllium plagiosum, assembly GCF_037043375.1. NCBI lineage: Eukaryota > Metazoa > Chordata > Chondrichthyes > Orectolobiformes > Hemiscylliidae > Chiloscyllium > Chiloscyllium plagiosum. Next base: position 71,818,607 of record NW_028270140.1, read on the forward strand.
TGCATTTTGCATGGCTAATCAATCCCTGGACAATATGGCAATTCAGCATTGCCAATCCATCCAAAATGCTAATCTTTAGACTGTGTGAGGAAACAGGAGCACCCAGAAGAAACCCACACAGACATGGGGAGAATGTGTAAACAACACACAATCACCTGAGGGTTGAATTAAACCTGAGTCCCTAGTGCTGTGAGACAGCAATACTAACCACTGAGCCACTATGCTGTCCCTTTGTTCATTTATTTGTTCACCATTTTTGTTTAAGCAGTGTTCAACCATGGAATAACAGTACATTAGTCAGATTGATAATCTGAATTTACTAGTAGAAAAGAAAATGTGTCATAGAATTCTGTGCAAGGTGCAATTTGTACCACTTGTACTTCCTCTGATTATTTATTTATGGGACAAAAAATATTAGAGGGGAACCATAAAAAGCACAAAAGACGGAAACACTACTATTCAAATCAGGACACTCACATTCCATACACTTCACAAATGAAAATGTAACAAAATCAGCTGTAGTTATTTAACTTAACAATATGAACAAGATACAAAAAACAAAGAACTTCAGATGCTAGAAGTCTGAAACGAAAATAGAAACAGTTGGAGAAACTCAGCAGTACCTGTGGAGAGAAAGCAGAGCCAGTGCTATGGATTCAATGACTTTTTTTCAGAATTGATAGTGAACTCCATGTTGCCTTTTGACTTAGCCAATATTATCTTGCAATGCAAATGTAATAAAAATATTATTTAAAATCCAGGGTTATCAATATTTTTACCATATTCAGTATGCTGATTTTCCACTTCAGTTCTTCAACAACAGTCATGCTGGTGTCAGAATTGTGAAAATTGTGATGCCAAACAATATCTAACCTGAACATTTGTATGTCTATAATTTAATTAAAATAACCAATTGGCAATCAATTATTATTGTCAATTTTCTGCATTGTGAAGATGTCAAATTATTTTTTCTATCTGTTTCATTGCTCAAACATTATCTCCTGATAGGATCTATCACCTCGTCATTATGTACCTGAAACAAAGAAGCTCAAAAGTGTATTTTTGGCCATAGTTAAACTTCCTTTAGCACCATATTGTGAACATTGAGTCCCTAGTCCTCCACCTATCAAGACATAAGAGTAATTTTTGTGTCCTTTGTTCTTATTTGTGCTTCAAACAGGTTAGTAGCAGGACAAAAACATGTATGAAATGAAATTAACTGACTTCTGGCAATGTTTCTCATTATTCCAGTTTTCAAGTGGCGAGACAACACCGGAAACAATCATGAACTTCATTAATGAGGCTAATTAGGGTGAGGTGGCATTATTACATTCCCAAAACCATTTTGTCTTTGCTCCTTATTATTTCCAGTTCTTGCCCCAACCACAGACTACATTTGGTACAAGGTGAAATGCAACCATTTTCAGGGACATTTTATTTTAAAACCCTTTGCTGTAAAATTGTGAAAAGCTCTGAGATGTTTCCTCATATTAGATAACACCTTCTTTCTGTTTAGGTAATTTATTATAGTACATTCCAAACAGTGAAGGGGTTTCCGACATCAACTTCTTTTCTTCAGCAGAGGGCCTTCAGTGAATTCTTCTGAATAGAGAATGAAGAGAAGTTAAAATAAGTACATTAGCAGTGAGGAGAAAACTGAGCTGCAGTTTCTATTGGGCAAATTTGAAATGATCACCATATCCAAGAGTTTACAATTGCAAAATAAAATTCCTTCCTGTTTTTCCTCTCCCAATCCAGTGGTACTCAGCAATGTCTGGAGTATAGAATTCATCTTTCATTTAAAGACTGAACCCATATACTCTCTGGGGCAAAATGGTGTTGACCCAATAAACAGGTACAGCAATCACAATATGCAATTAACCCACACCAGTTCCTTTTATATCAGGTAGCATGTCAAATTCAGTGCCCTCTCCATTTGCATGATGCTCAGTGCAGTCAGCACAAATACACTATTGATTGTTTGCAAGCCTGAGCATGGTTAGGAACATTGTGAGAAGCTAGCATTAGCTCAGACCAGCTTGAAGCCAATGTGCGCTTCTTCAAGGGGAAGGCATTTTGACTGCAGCATGTGCTGGATGTCATTCTAATACTACATCTTACCTGAGTAGGACAGAAGAATGGCACAAAACGTGAGACACCACGCTCCAATGTTCTCTGATATTGCACTGGTGTCCTTGGTGGTGAAGGGAATAGAGACATCTAATCTACAGGGAAACCTGAAGTTTACTGGACTTCCTCCAGACCAATGTTGTAAAGGCAGTGCAATGAAATAGCCAGTGCAGACATTCCAACAGCATAGTCCCCAAGATCTGGATACAATGTTGCAAAATGTTCAATGACATTACATAGGAGATTAAGGCCAGTGAAAGTATTTTGAAATTACAGACTCGCGCTGCCCCACCAACCCTGCCCTCTAATCTACAATAAGCACTCATTCACGTATCTGGACCATGACTTCCTCCCTGTCTGATACACAATCCATCTGGCGCCCTTCTGTTTGGCACTCTATCCATCACACCCACCTGGCATCTGACCCACCTTGCACACTACACATTTCGCTCATCTTGCACACCAGCTTGCCAACCAACAATCACCTTAACCCCATACTTATTTTACATATTTACCTTTTCACAGGAGCTGTCAAAGTGGTTGACTGCCACTCAACATCTAAACCATAGAACATGAAACAGTGACTGCCACAAAAGTGGCAATGGTTTCTATCAAGATCTTCCTTGCTAGTTTTGACAATTCCTGAACAGATTTGCAACTGGAGGTTTCAACCTGGAATCACCAGTGGAGAAGACATCGAAAAGTAAGTGTATATTTTTTAATCCAATCAGGGTCAGAAATCCTATTTGTAACCATGATAGGAATATCTGGGTGATAGATCTTGCCTGAGGCATCAATTACAAGGGGGCTATATTGAAAGACAACAATATCTACCTTCTCCTTGGAATCCTCTAGACAGGTTGCAAATCCAGTCCTCTCAAGAAAGTAATTTATTTTTGTTAGGTACACCTCTGACAGTGCATACTCCAGGCTTCATGAAACCCTAGCAACCTTAGTTTTTACTCCTTTCCAAATGAGCTTGACATAGAGTCATAGAGTCATAGAGCCATACAGCACAGAAACAGACCCTTCGGTCCAACTCATCCACGCCAACTAGATATCTCAACCCAATCTAGTCCCCCCTGCCAGCATCCAGCCCATATACCTCTAAACCCTTCCTATTCATATATCCATCTAGATGCCTTTTAAATGTTGCAATTTGTACCAGCCTCCTCCACTTCCTCTGGCAGCTCATTCCATACATCTGTGTGAAAAAGTTGCCCCTTAGGTCTCTTTTATATCTTTCCCCTCTCATCCTAAACTTACACCCTCTAGTTCTAGACTCACCCACCCCAGGGCAAAGACTTTGTCTATTTAGCCTATCCATGCCCCTCATGATTTTATAAATCTCCATAAGGTCACCTCTCAGTCTCTGAAGCTCCAGAGAAAACAGCCCCAGCCTGCTCAGCCTCTCCCTATAGCTCAAATCCTCCAACCCTGGCAACATCCTTGTAAATCTTTTCTGAACCCTTTCAAGTTTCACAACATCCTTCTGATAGGAAGGAGACCAGAATTGCATGCAATATTCCAAAATTCAATAATTAATTTGAAGAACTTAGGCACAAGGCTAGGGCCTCACATACTCATACTGTGATTAAGATTTCAGTAACTTTGGTACTTCCTCCAAGAAAGTGGGAGCACATGTATTTCAGAAGGATGTTGGATTTTTCAGATCAAAATTTGCCTTTAACATGAGAAAGTTAAATGAAAGGCCAAATCCTACAGCACAGGATAGCACTGAAGTTTTCTTTATAGAATCCCTACAGTGTGGAAACAGCTTCTTCAGCCCAACAAGTCCAAACAAACCCTCTGAAGAGTAACCCTTCAGACTCATTTCGCTATCCTATTGTTCTACATTTACCCCTGACTAACACACCTAACCTACACGTCCCTGAACCCTATGGACAATTTAGCATGGCCAATTCACCTAACCTGCACATCTTTGGATTTTGGGGGGAAAGCGGAGCACCTGAAGGAAACCCATGCAGACATGGGGAGAATGTGATCTCAGTTATAATGGAAAACTGGTGTAAAACTTTGCCTTTTGTTTTCTGTCTATTGCTTATGATCTGTACATTAATGTAACTATGTAAAGTGCAGAGAAACATAGGATAAAGCTTCTAAGATCCACAAGAGGCTTTCTGGAGCATGAAAACTATATCTGCAATATAATTCATTATAATGGAACAATCTAAAGTGTGTACATTCCTAGGAGCATGGTCATAAAAAAGCCACAACTAACAATCATATGGACAAATCTATGACTCTGAGGACCAAAGAGTTTGCCAATAAAAACACAGACAAGGTCATAGTCTTGGTATAGAGCTTAGGGACATAACCCTGGAAAGGAACAGTGCATTGGCTTTCTTAAGCCACTGGAAATAGCTTTTAACCCTCAGACTAATCGTTTTACCGATACAGCCATATTTTATGTGTTGTAATCTATAGATTACAGTGTTTTCTATTATAGAGTATCTGCTAGTGACAATTAACATTTGATTTAACTTTTCTTTATAACACACGATTACCTCTCTGCTGCTTCTCTACCTTCTCTACCATAAGCATGTTATTTTCCATTTACCTCTTAGGAACCTAGCAATGACCATGTACTTTGTCCACAAGTACTTTGTCACAAGTGCAATGGAAGTGCTCACCCATTGAAAATAAGTACCTCATTTCAAATAGCAGACTTATGCTTCAGGGCTCCTATCTTAGAGAATAGATGTTCGGTCAGTATTTCCTCTCCACTATTGTTTCTAAATTCACAGGGTGAACTAAGGCGGAATCTTATAGGAGATTGAATGGTGTACGCTTTGCAGGGAAATATGGCAGAATCATGCCATAAGCCCAGTGATGCCTATCTCAATATTGGGAGCAACTTCAGCTCCTTTTGACAACGTTACAGTGGGGGTTGGTGGTTGAGGTGAGACTTTCATTAAGCAGCATCGAGATGTCTAGTAGGGGAGGTTATTATTTATTAATGATTTTGTTAACTCCATATCTCACCTCATTAACGTGTGGTTTCCTATCATCACAGCTGCCACGATCAAACTGGACAGTAACCATTCTTGAAATGGTTGCCGGAGCAGGTACCTGGCAACCTGAGTTCAATACTGGCTATGAAGACCCTTTATGTTGCTCAGCACAAAGCAATATTTCAAGGCTTGATATACGCACCAGCTGGATGCACCCTTTTCTATGGACGTCCAATATTTGCCAATTCCTCAAGAACCTCATGACACTTCTCTGATCCACTTTTAAGGACACCAAAGGATCTCAACCCATCATTAGGGGTGTGGGGGAGTGACACATAATGCCATTGTGAAGGTAGTTCAACTATAATATCCATGAGATACTACTTGTAAACTCCCAAGATGGATCCCTCATTCAAGGCATTCTGTATCTGATAAAGGACCTAGTTTTAAGGTAACATAAGAACATAGAACATAAGATGAAGGGCTTATGTCTGAAACATCAATTCTCCTGCTCCTCAGATGCTATCTGACCCGCTCTGCTTTTCCAGCACCACACTTTTTGACCAGGAGCAAGCGTGGTCAAATCGACTCCTGGAGCCTGCTCCATGATATGATCATGGCTGATATTATCCTGGCCTCAATTCCACTTTCCTGCCCACCTTCCATAATCCCTTGACCTATAAATAATTAAAAATATTTCTATTCTTAAATGTATCAAGTGCCTTATTGTCCATTGATACCTGGGATAGTGAATTGCACACATTTACAAACCTTCCAGAGAATTAATTTTCCTCCTCATTTCAGTTTTAAATCTGCCAGCCTTAGCCTAAAGCTGTGACCTTTCATTCCAGCAGTGGGCTATTTCAGGAAATATGGCAGAATTGGGGAGCCTACTGAAAGCCAACCCCTTTCCATTGCTGCCAACCCCCTCCTCCCATTCAACCTGGGATACTTACCCAGCAATTACCTCACCAGTCAGCACTTGGATGACAAGGCTTTGGGTGTGTGGGGGACTGGCAGCAACTACCATCTTCCCACTGGTGCTATCATTGAATAAAGCTGGCAAATCTCAGTAGTTGGGATTTCCATCACTAGGGACTTATCCTTGGGTAGGACCCAAATCTGTTCAATTAAGTGCCTGAGAGGGACTTATACAACAGATATTCCCCAAAAGAGGCAACATCAGACTCCTGCCATAAGTCCCCACTGCCTGTATTACATCCTGTGCAGATTTCTTTGATGTGCAGAAAGAAACCAAAATAAGTTATCAGAAGGGTTAGTAGCCCTTTAGCTCACCAATGGTTTTAATGAAGGTTACATTTTCTCCTTAAATAAGCATTAACTTCTGTATGATCCCTTTTAAATAACCATTAACAGCTGTTTGCTATCATTTCTTCAACTACAATTTGAGATTAAGTTTTTATTTTTGTAACCAGTGGGCATAGTTCAATATGATTTGAATATTGTGACAAAAGTCTCCATTCAATCTATATTCCTTTGAAAATGCTAAGAACAATGTTAGTAATGTGATATTTCCTGACACAGAACTATCAATTTTCAGTCATCACTAACTTGATTACAAGGGGCCAATTGGAATTATATGTTGCACACTACAATCAATTTTTGTGAACAATTTTAACTCAAAGTAGCACGTTCTGTAAATATGCTGACTGGTACAGCAAATGACAGCCTTCATTAAGTTAGTTTTGTTTGCAGTGATACAAAGTTAGTGTTGCAAAGCAGTGATCATGTGAACAAGTCTTTCTGCAAACAGCAAAAAAAGCTAATTGTTCCAATGAATAATGGCTGACATAGATTATAGTTGTAACATATGTAAATTCAAACTGAAAACAGATGTGTCATTATCCCTTCACAGGAACAGGGGAAATACAACTTGTTAACAAATTCCTTGAAATCATATTGCAGTTTCAACTGAAAAAAAAATGGGAATAATAACAATAGGAATCTGATTTTCAACTTTGGTGACTTAATACTGGTCACTGAACAGAACAATGTTTCCATCAGTAAATGTCTTAATTCCAGCATTTACTAATTTAGCATATGTTTAATTAGTAATTCTGTTTATTTCACATTCAGCGAGTGCTATCACAAGTGCACTGAATCAGATTTCATGAAAAATGAAGTGTGATTTTTAATACAGAAAACAGAGAAAGCTGCTTGTTCTTTCATTTGACAACACTTCCCATGTGTGTCCCCAGCCTGTGAAGGTAATCGTGATAAACATCAAGCAGAATAGTCTTATTGTTCTTTTTACAGAGAATCTATAGGTGTCCAAAGAATCTATTAATAAAATTAACAGAAATCAAATGATTACTCTTTTTGCATATGGTTCAGTTAAGTTCTTGATGTGCATTGTTACTTTAGAGAATTAAAATTTTTAACAACAAAACATGAAACGAAATCAACCAATGATTTAACCAGTACCTTTGTAGACATGTAAACCATATTTAATAGTATTATTGGTTATTATGACAACAATAATTTTGAATACACGTACAAATAGATTCAAGAACAGCTTCTTCCCCACTCTTATCAGATTTTTGAATGGACCTCTTAAATTTTAATGTTGGTCTGTCTCTGCACCTTCTCAGCAGCTGTAACATTGTATTCTGCATTCTGTTCTGTTATCCTGACTGACTTGTATAGAATGATCTGCCTCTAATGTATGTAAGACAATCCTCTTCATTGTACCTCGTTACATGCAACTGGTATGAATCAAATCAAATCAAACTTACATTCATATAGCATCTTTAATGCAGTAAATTCACCACAAGCACTTCACAATAGATTATCAAACAAAACTTGATGCTGAAACACATAAAGTATTGAGGTAAATTAAACTTGATGGGACATCTTAAAGGAGGACTGAGAGATTTGAAGTTTAGGAAGGAATGCTAGTATTTAGGGTATAGCAGCTGAAGATATATTGGCTGAAGAATTTATAATCTGCAAAACACATTTCTAAAGCTCACTTTTCCTGGATTTTTAAATAAAAATTAAAATAATTTCTTAATTGATTTAATAAAGCAAAATATTGCAGATGTGGGAGATCTGAAATATAAACAGAATGTTTATTACTATTAATTTAATGATTTGACAACGTTTGGTCATACTTCTGAATGAATATGTTTTAGACTTAACATGTTCCGACTTGTATATCACTTGACTTGTGAACATATTCAGAAACTGGATCCTTTCATAATCCAGGGGTTGTCTATATGTGGGCTGAAAATGTGTTGCTGGAAAAGCGCAGCAGGTCAGGCAGCATCCAAGGAGCAGGAGAATTGACGATTCGGGCATAAGCCCTTCTTCAGGAATGTTTCCTGAAGAAGGGCTTATGCCCGAAACGTCGATTCTCCTGTTCCTTGGATGCTGCCTGACCTGCTGCGCTTTTCCAGCAACACATTTTCAGCTCTGATCTCCAGCATCTGCAGTCCTCACTTTCTCCTTGTCTATATGTGGTTCTGTTTGACATTATTAACCATGAGGAGGGTGATAGCTTCAAGAAGATCCAGATAGGCTGGTGGAATGAGCAGACCATGAACAGATCAAATCTGCAAGGAAATTACAGAGAGGTGGAAACATCATTGAGTTACTAAAATGCAGGACTTTAATAACTTATACAGACTGGGACAGTGGTAATGTAAGGAGCAGAAATGGATAAGTGTTTCAACATTGTGTTCAAAACAATCTCCTTCAGTAATGTGTGTTCAGTCCAAAAGAAAAGTTGTACTACTGGAATTGTTTCTTCAGAATGCGGTGGGTCAAATAAACCAAGTGACAGACACAGATCATTTTGGTGACAGTGATCATTGTATCATAAGATTTAGGATTACAGTGGAGACTTTAACATTGATCAATCCAGACTAAGAATAATCAACTGAGAGAGAGGGCTGACTCCAATGGGTGAAGAATGGAGCGTGACATATACTAAAGGGAAAAACAGGAGCTGAACAATAGGATATCTGCAAACACTAGATGGATCAAATTCAGTCAAAGTATAGTCCCTCAAAAGGGAAAGTTGGAATAAATAAATCCTGGGCCTTCTGCATCACAAATGATATAGAAATGAAGTTAAGGGGGAAAAAGTATGATTATGACAGGTGTCAGGTAGTAAATTCACTTGAGAACCAGAAAATACAGAAGAGCAGTCAAAAAGCAATTATGAGAAACAAAGAGAGATAATGAATAAAGAATGGCAACTAACAAAAAAGGAAATCTGAAATTCTTCAACAAGTGCGTCAGTTATAAAAGGGTGGTAAGGGAGCTATAGGGGCCATTAGGGACCAAAAAGCAAATTTACTCAGGGAGGCAGAAAGCAAAAGACACAAAGACAGATCTTAATGCAGTTAAGGATATTAAAGGAAGTTAAAGCGGATATTGTGGAGGCACTAGTAATAATCTTTCAATCTTACTTATATTCCAGGGTGACGCTGAAGGATTGGAGAATTGCAAATATCATGCTCTTGTTCAAAAATCTTTGAAAACATAGGTCCAGCATTTACAGACCAGTTAGTTTAACTTCAAAGGTGGAAAGCTTCTATAAAATAAAATTCAGGATGGCCTTTGTTGTCACTTGGAAAAATATAGCTTAATTAATTTGGAAGAGGCAAAATGGATTTGTTAAGGAGAAATTGATGTTCACCTAACTTGCTAAAGAGTTTTGAAGAGGCCCATAAAGAGAGTTGATGAGGTCATGGCTGTTAATGTGGTGTACCCCTGTACATGGACTTTCAGAAGATGTTTGATACTGTACTACACAACACACAGTGATAATTGGTGGAATAAAAGGGACAATAGCAAAATGGACACAAAACTGGCTGAGTGATAGGAAACAGAGAGCAATGGTCAATGGATATTTTGGGGGCTGAAGGAAGGTTTGTCCTGGAATACCCAAGGGTTCATATTGGAACAATTGTTTTCCTGATCTAGGGCACAATTTCAAAGTTTATGGGTGACACAATTGTAAACAGTGTGGAAGTCAGTGTAGAACTTCAAAAAGATGTTGACAAGTTAGTGGAGTGAACAGGTAGGTGGCAGATGAAGTTCAATGCAGAAAAGTGTCAGGTCATGCACTTTAGTACAAAGAACATAAGGAGATAGTATGAAAAAAGAGGTAGTATTCTGAAAGGGGCAAGGAACAAAGAGATCTGGATGTACATGTGCATAACTCATTAAAGGTGACGGTACAGGTAGAGTAAGCGTACAGTATTCTGGCCTTTATTAATAGGGGCATAAAGTACAAGAACAAGGAGCTTATGCATTATAGTGCATTACATGGATAGTGCATTATTAGAACTAAGCTGGAATATTGTGTACAATTCTGGATGTCACACTTTGGAGAGAATGCTAATGAAATGTACAAGAATGGTTGCAGGGATGAGACAGTTCAGTTATGGGGCTAGATGAAGAACGGGGAGAAGAAGGCTGAGGGGAGATTTAACAGAAGTTTTCAAAATCATGACTGGTGTGGACAAAGTGGCTAGAGAGAGGTGCTTTCTTTTCTTAAAGGTTCAAAAACCAAAGGACACAGTTTTAAAGTGTTTTGCATAAGAAGGAATTTCATATTGTTAAGTGGTCAGGGTTTGAACTACATTGTTGAAAGCGTGATGGGGGCAGGTTAGGTTGATGCTTTCAAGAAGATACTGGGTGGTGAAACAACATGCAGGGTATGGGGAAAAGCCAGCTGTTAGCCACTAGGCCAAAATGCTCAAAGTCAATGCAAACATGATAGGCTGAATGACGTGATTTTTTTTAACTGATCAAGTGTTTAGGGTCTGGAATACACTGCCTGTTCTCATAGTACTCTCTCACTTCACACTTACCTGTCTGCTTGCAACATTCATGCCTTGCCTTCCATTGCATTGCATTATGTTACATTGTTTTGTCTTGCAGTGCCAATTAGTGCAGTCACACAACCAGACAGCATGCCGTGCTGGTCAACAGTCCTCAGACAATGGGCTGAACATTTTGCAGAATGTTGTAAGAGTGCTACATCAAACTCACACGTGCACCATGTGCCAACAGCTTACATTGAACATGAAGTGAACTGCAGCCTCCAATACCAGTCCAGGGATAGGCTACGGTCAGACATTCTGTCAAGTGTTCTCATTCTGAGTATTCACACATCTGCTGCACAGGCAGGAGTGATGGTGTGTGGTTCAGTCTTCAGCTTGGTGCCTTCTAGTATCATCCTTTCTCCTTGTGAAGATGGGACTCACGGAGTGAGTGCCAGATTCCCCAACCCCAGTGGCAGTGCTTTCAGTTTTCAGGGCCAGTGGCAGTAGCCAGGCATGTGCACCTCTCCAGCAGACTCTGAAGCTGTTGGGCCTAGCTCCCCATGGCAGCAGCCAGACGATTGCATACTTGAGGAACCTGGGTCCCCGGAGCTTAGGTGCATTCCTGCAGCTTCTGGGCGATGAGGTCCATTGCATCCCACATTCCTGACTGCTGTTCCTGTTCCTCCCTTTGCATGTGGAGGAAGCCCCTGACTGACAATACCACTGGGTCCTGTCCTGCCTGGAGGTGAGCAGGGACCTGGTCTCAAGTAGTCTTCTGAGTAACTGCAGCCTGTGTGTTCCTTCCTCGGTCAGCCATGGAGGTGTCACGATGTGGTGCTCACCAAAATGCACTCACAAACACTCTAAACCTGATGTTCCCAACAAGGTATCAGTAACTAAGCTAGTGTAGGAGGCATCCTTGCTGCTATTTCCTCTGAGACCTCAGTACTCTCATCCTCAGTGATTGTGGAGGCAGCTTCTGATGGAGCTGAGGTAGTAAATACCCCACTGATGCCAGCAAGGTAAGAAAGAGAAGGCATCACATCCAGTGGTTAGAAGTGATATGCACCAACAACAGGGTTACAGGGATAGTGAGGGTTGCAATGGAGTGATAATTCCTGATGAAGGACTTTTGCCCGAAACATCAATTCTCCTGCTCCTCGGATGCTGCCTGACCTGCAGTGCTTTTCCAGCACCACATTCTCAACTCTGATCTCCAGCATCGACAGTCCTCACTTTCCCCATGAAGTGGTAATTGGCAGGTCATGAATGTCTTGGTATCGCTGCAGAATTATTCCTGGTCTTCTCCTTCCAAGGCCAAGATTCTCTCCTCATTGGGGCTGTGGAGTCTGATGTCAGGCAGGTCTCCATCCATCCTGGTCCTTTCTGCCCTACTGTGGGCTGCTTTCCCCGGCACAGAGAATGGGAGGGATTGAATGAACTGAACAGGGCAATGGGAGGCTTACAGCTGTTAGTCCTGGTGTAGGTGGGCCAAAGATGGCAAGGTATCTCAAGGAAGTGAGGTCAAGGCATATTCGCAGAGGCCATGCAGGGCTGGTGCTGTGGGAAGTTGGGGGAACTAAGTGAAGACATTGCAGACAATAGTGAAACTGACGGAACATGATTGTTGGTGCAGGAGCAGTAATAGGATGAGTGCAAGGTAGCAGAGAGAAGAGTGTGGCACTTAAACCAACAGAGTGAAGAAGGTCATTGTACTTCTTACACATCGTTGGTTGTTCCTCCTCAACTGAGATCGTACTAACGTGGGTAGTGACCTCACAGCAGGCTGTTGTGGCCTCCTCTGTCAATCCTATGAGAAAAGGATGCCCCTCATCTGGACCATCCCCTCCACCAGGACCTTACTAAAGTCCATGTAGATAATACATTCTGCTCTGCCTTCATCTATCATCTTGTAAGTTCTTCACGAAACTTAATCAACTTTGTGAGATACGATTTCCCACACTCAAAGCCATGCTGACTATCCCTAATCAGTCTTTGCCTTTTCAACTGGATGTGAATCTGTTTCTCAAAATCACTCCAATAACTTACCCACCATTGATTTTAGGCTCACCAGTCTGTAGTTCCTTGCTTTTCCTTGCAGCCTTTCTTAAATAAAATTAGCCTACTTTCTTTCTTCTGGCACCTCGCCTGTGGCTGTTGATGACACAAATATCATTGCCAGGGGCCTTGCAATCCCCTCCCTAGCTTTCCACACTGTCTAGGGATACACTTGCAAAATAGAACCAGTTCACTTTGAGAAATCTGGTCAGAATGGATGAATTGGACTGAAGGGTCTATTTCCATGTTGTATGACTCTATGACTTTATGACCTCCAAATTCCTGTCGGAGAATCACAGCACCATCTCTCGCTTCTCCAACAAGATTAGATTAGATTAGATTAGATTAGATTACTTACAGTGTGGAAACAGGCCCTTCGGCCCAACAAGTCCACACCGACCTGCCGAAGCGAAACCCACCCATACCCCTACATTTACCCCCTACCTAACACTATGGGCAATTTAACATGGCCAATTCACCTGACCTGCACATTTTTGGACTGTGGGAGGAAACCGGAGCACCCGGAGGAAACCCACGCAGACACGGGGAGAACGTGCAAACTCCACACAGTCAGTCGCCTGAGGCGGGAAATGAACCCGGGTCTCTGGCGCTGTGAGGCAGCAGTGCTAACCACTGTGCCACCGTGCCACAAGTTCACACTTTATCAGCCCACAGGGCAGTTTCAGAATACCAGCATATGTCAGGGTGCACAGCAGTCTTAAATTTACTATGGGCACCGGGGACATGGGTCATTTGGCAAACATATACTGAGTAGTGAGTTGTTCCCAGAATTACATGAGCTAGATAAGGCTAGAATCAGACATAAGGGATAGCATTGTGGATGTATAAGTTGTTAATGAACGTTGTAACTCAGTAGCTTGGGGATTCCTACCTTCTCTGATCACAAAAGCTGAAGGATCATCTTTAATAATTTCAAAAGGCGGACGTCCACAGTCAGTACGTTTTTGAGGATACTTTATTTTGCTGTTTAAAATGACATTTGATCAAAACGAAGCTGAAAGATAAAAGTGAAGAATCTGCTTTGTTCTTTCTGGAATATACAGAATAAAAACACAAATTTGATTGTATAATCGAGTATCAAGGTTCTTGTAATAACCTTCACAAATCCTCACTCTATCAATTATTAATGTTATTAAAAGTAGATCAAAGTTTGAAACCAATATCAAAATATTTCCTATTTGTTTACAGAAGTCATTTAATAATTTGCTATTTAAAGAGCTTTTGGTGTTAATTCTACTTGCAAAATAACAAAAGAATTATAATCGTTCACAACAAATGACATTGAAATATTTCTTCAATGGCTCAAAACATGAAAGCCTAGTGAAATGCCCTGTGAAGTTTCTGGAACATTCTGTTGCTTTTACGAGCTAACAAGTTTGATGTGGCCCTTCGTTTTATTCCATTCCAGGCTTGCAGCTGTTTTGGCAACAGACAAGAATCCCATAACAAATCAGATAAAAGCCCATTCTACAGAGAGGAATTGAAAACAGCAGGCCTCAAAAGGACTGCACATGAGATGCCTTGTTCTGGCTTTCAACACAACTGAAATCAGAAACACATTACCATAATCTGAAACAGCTCACTGCTAACACAAGACAGATGGTCCGTAATAGCCCATACAACATTAATAAATAAATTCCAGCATTAAAGACTTTGCAAAGTATGACAACATTATCTCGACATATTTATGACCTTCACTGTTATTTTTAGGGTCTGTTTGTGATGCTAGAAAGTAAATATTGCATTAATTTTAGAAGTGACCTAATAGAAGGCTTGAAGCTGTGCGTTACAACAAAGAAGTTTGAATAAATGCCAGAGTTTTAACAATGCCCTCATTTATGGATGAACAAAGAAGACTGTCATTATTTAATTCCATGACAAGCATGTCTAAAAATAGAAACCTATTCCTTAGTACTTGAACATCTTAAATCATCGATGTGAACTGTCCATTCTTATAACATGTAGCTTCTAGGTCAGTTTAATCATGGGCCCATAGACTTCTTCATTTATGTCATACTCCCTTCCCACACTCTGATGAATGGACAAATATTTGTCAGGGCAACAGGGTTAACTTTCCTCTTGTTCATCAAAGTATTTAGTTGTAGATCTTTTATCTCCACTTGAGATAGAGTTTTACTTTGGTTTCGAATGCAAAAGATGACGTGCAGAGGTACAGTATTCCCTCAGTATTGCATGGAAATGTAAACTTATATTTTTGTGTAAAGAGCTCTAAAGCAAGACTTGAATCCAAAACTGTCTGCCTCAGAAGCAAGAGTGCTAATAATGGAAGCATGGCTGACACAACACTACATAGTGACTACACTTCAGAGAGGTAGCTTGAACTGTATGGTGCAAAAATGTATCTCAATTCAAAGTAGCAGTCAGAGTCCAAAGGGCAGGAACTTGGCTACACAATGCTCTGGGAGGACCTGACCACAGGTGCTATAAAAATATTCTAATTATTTTTTTATTTTAATCTGATTGTCTGAATAGGATGCATGCAAATAAATTAATAGAAACTAAAACCAATCCTTCAGATCATATTATAATGACAGCAATAGTCCTCAATTTCTTCCATACTTGGTGACGTGAACAGAGGAAGGGAGAAGGTTGGGGTGTGGGGGGTGGAGTTGATGGGG
The DNA here is from genome assembly GCF_037043375.1 of Chiloscyllium plagiosum. Taxonomy (NCBI): domain Eukaryota; kingdom Metazoa; phylum Chordata; class Chondrichthyes; order Orectolobiformes; family Hemiscylliidae; genus Chiloscyllium; species Chiloscyllium plagiosum. Next base: position 71,834,231 of record NW_028270140.1, read on the forward strand.
GAGAGGGGAAATGGAGAGAGGGAGGGACAGAGAGAGACATCCATTGTTTCTTTCACACCAGGTGAAAAAAATTTCAGAAGGAGATAGATTCCAAAACAAGAATTTAAACAGTTTATTATTTCCCATATGGAGCTAATTTGAATAGGGCCAATTGTCTAAATGCAACCGTAAAGTTATAGTCTTCCCTGCCCTGTCCTTTTTATATAATCTGAAATTGTCCTAAAACTCCCCCTAAGAATGTGTACCTGTTTAAGAATTCCTCAATTCGTGTCTCCTGTATTCTAGTTGCTAGTTGGAATTGGGACTTACATTTGCACCACATAATTTAAATACCCAATGCATTGCGATGGTTGTAACACTATCTTCTTCATTACCCATGCTATTTATGATTTTAGCTTAGCTCATTTGACAGCACTCTTTCTTCTGTGAGTTTAATCAGCATTTAAAGTATGAATGCAATCCACTCTGACACTTTATTGCACTACTAGCAGAGGGCTGACTCATCAGAAATGTATTCTGTTGATTGAGATGTTAACCTAATACCCAAAATGTCTGTACATGTGGGAAATCATATCTTACAAACTGGATTGAGTTTTTTGAAGAAGTAACAAAGAGGATTGGTGAGGGCAGAACGGTAGACATGATTTATATGGACTTCAGTAAGGAGTTTGACGAGGTTCCCCATGGGAGACTGATTAGCAAGGTTAGATCTCATGGGATACAGGGAGAACTGGCCATTTGGATACAGAACTGGCTCAAAGGTAGAAGACAGAGGGTGGTGGTGGAGGGTTGTTTGTCAGACTGGAGGCCTGTGACCAGTGGAGTGCCACAAAGATTAGTGGTGAGTACTCTACCTTTTGTTATTGATATAAATTATTTGGATGTAAACATAGGAGGCATAGTTAGTAAGTTTAAAGATGACACCAAAATTGGACATGTAGTGGACAGCGAAGAAGGTTAACCTCAGATTACAACGGGATATTGACCAGATCGGCCAATGGGCTGAGAAGTGGCAGATAAATACAAGGCGCTACATTTTGGGAAAGCAAATCTTAGCAGGACTTATATACTTAATGGCAAGGTCCTTGGGAATGTTGCTGAACAAAGAGACCTTGGAGTGCAGTTTCATAGCTCCTTGAAAAGTAGAGTCGCAGTTGGATAGGATAGTGAAGAAGGCATTTGGTATGCTTTCCTTTATTGGTCAGAGTATTGAGTACAGGAGTTGGGAAGTCATGTTGCAGCTGTACAGGACATTGGTTAGGCCACTTTTGGAATATTGCGTGCAATTTTGGTCTCTTTCCTATCAGAAGGATGTTGTGAAACTTGAAAGAGTTCAGAAAAGATTTACAGGATGTTGCTAGGATTGGAACATTTGAGATATAGGGAGAGGCTGAGTAGGCTAGGGCTGTTTTCCCCGGAGCATCAGAGGCTGAGGTATGACTTTCTAGACGTTTATAACATCTTGAGGGGCGTGGATAGGATAAATAGACAAAATTGTTTTGCTGGGGTGGGGGAGTCCAGAACTAAAGGGCATAGGTTTAGGGTGAGAGGGGAAAGATATAACAGAGACCTAAGGGGAAACATTTTCACGCAGAGAGTGGTATGTGTGTCGAATGAGCTGCCAGACAATTGCAACATTTCAAAGGCATCTGGATGGTATATGAAAAGGATGGATTTGGAGGGTTATGAGCCAGGTGCTGGCAGATGGGACTAGATTGGGTTGGGATATCTGGTCAGTGTGGGCAGGTTTGACTGACTGGTCTGTTTCCATGCTGTACACCTTGATGATGCTATGACTCTATGACCAGGTATCATGAGTCAAGCCATACATTGTGTTTTGTTATGCAACATATATCATAAAGAGTGGCTTCTCGTTGAGACAGATGATTTGAAGTTTATTAACATCACAATTTACATTGCTATAATATCACAGATTTACACATGCTTTGGATTCCTTGCTTACTGATATTGTTGCATATTACATATACTTAACTAACCAATGAAACAGAGCTGGAAATGTGTTGCTGGAAAAGCGCAGCAGGTCAGGCAGCATCCAGGGAACAGGAGAATCGACGTTTCGGGCATAAGCCCTTCTTCAGGAATGAAGAAGGGCTTATGCCCGAAACGTCGATTCTCCTGTTCCCTGGATGCTGCCTGACCTGCTGCGCTTTTCCAGCAACACATTTCCAGCTCTGATCTCCAGCATCTGCAGACCTCACTTTCTCCCTAACCAATGAAACACACTACACAGACGCTATTGCACTGACAGCCTGACTGAAGGTAAGACAGATACCCTTACACCAAAACGTCACAGATTGTGATGACATGTAACTCCTTTAAAGGTACACTGTCTCCCTACTCTAGGGTCTATACCATAACATGACATCCCCTTTATTGCTTTGAAAGAAAGAGAACCCTTTTTATATAACAGGTAAAAGGATCTATCTTTCTTCTTTCTTTGGCAGTTCCTCACATTTGGGGATGATGAGCATCCATTCCAGGGGATAGTGGGGTTGGGATCTGCACTGGCTGAATTGTCCAGTCCTGGAGCCACAGACTCTGCCAGAGGTGATGCTCGAAGTATTTGGCACCTTCATGGATGCTTCTTCTTCAGTTTAAGTGTTCAAGGGCAAGTGACTGCCATGTGCCAAGTGTGGTTTTGCATTAATTTAGGGAGGCTTTCTGTGTGCCATTATAGCATTTTCTCTGTCCTCCTAGAGATCACTTACTATTGTAGAGTCAAAGTAGAACATCTGTTTTGGAAGTCTTATGTTAGATATGTTGACCATCTGGCCTGCGCATTGCAGATGGTCATGTCTGACCAGTGCCTTAATACTGGGGATATTAGCCTGGGAGAAGACAATCACATTGGTACACCTAACCTACCAATAGATGTGCTTGATTTTGCAAAGACAGGGCTGATGATAATGCTTCAATGATTTGAGGCATCTGCAGTGCATGGTCCATGATTCTGATGCATACAGGAGCAAGGGGACCATTGTTGCTCTATAGACCATGAGCTTGGTGCTAGGTGTGAGGTATCTCAGACTTTGAAAACTCTTTTCCTCAAGATACATTGCCTCTACACATTAAGATTTGGAAGTGCCCATGTTAGACTGGGTGGACACAGTTAAAAATCACACACCAGATTATAGTCCAACAGCTTTATTTGGAGGCACTAGCTTTTGGAGCACTGCTCCTTCATCAAGTGTTTGTGAAGTATAGGATTGTAAGATACTGAATTTATAGCAAAGGTTTACACTGTGATGTTCGGTATGCATGGGGGTGGCCTTAACCGGGACCTTGGGTTCGTGTCAAACTATAGGTGACCCCACTGCACTACATACACACACACATGCGTGCCCACGCCCACGCGCACACACACACAAACACTCCTACAGACCATACACTCTCACAGACCCTCTCTCATTCACAAACTCTCTCTCATATGCTCAAATATACATACCCCCCACACTCACATCCACACACGCACCCTCTCACAGACTTACACCCCTTTACATTCACACACATACATATATGCACACTCTCTCATAGACACTCACAACCTCCCCCCACCACCACCACACACACGCACAAATATGGGGTGAATTTGTACTTGCAGAATTACATTTTATTTTGCTCAAAAACTGCATGAATCCATGTGAGCTTCTGTAAATTCCTTTTTTTAGAAATAGAATCAGTCTAAACATTGGGACACTGACAAACTTTAACCTCACACCTTCAATGCATGATGCTGGAAGAGCACAGCAATTCAGGCAGCATCCGAGGGCAGGCAAAATCGACGTTTCGGGCAAAAGCCCTTCATCAGGAATAAAGGCAGAGAGCCTGAAGCGAGGAGAGATAAGCTAGAGGAGGGTGGGGGTGGGGATAGAGTAGCATAGAGTACAATAGATCAGTAGGGGAGGAGATGAAGGTGACAGGTCAGGGAGGAGAGGGTGGAGTGGATAGGTGGAAAAGGAGCTAGGCAGGTCGGACAAGTCCGGACAAGTCAAGGGGACAGTGTTGAGCTGGAGGTTAGAAACTAGGATGAGGTGGGGGAAGGGGGCACCTATTGTTAAAGTTCACTTGAGAATGTTACTTTTAAAAAAGTTCTGGGATTTACATATGAAAGAACTGAAACCAACATGCCCATTCTAAAAGATGAGAGACTTAACAATCAATGCAAGTCTTTTTCAATATATCATTTCAGTTGCACCACACTGTAAACTTTTGCTATAAATTCTGTGTCTTACAATCATAAACTCCACAACCACCGGATGAAGGAGCAGTGCTCCAAAAGCTCGTGCTTCCAAATAAAGCTGTTTGGACTATAACTTGGTGTTGTGTGATTTTTAATTTTCTACATATAAAGATAATGTCTTAGCAGACATATGATTCAATGAGAACTAACCCCTATTAAGGTATCATGATTTGGCTGTATAACTTCACTCTGTGAATTATGGCAGATTGATAACTCTCATCTGTCATGGATGTGTGGTTATTGTCTGATGTGGTCAAGTGATGGGCCCAAAACTGGACATTCTAATTGACCCACAGCCTTACAGAAAATTGGTCAAACTAAATGAAATGACAACCAGCAGCCAGCAGCCACAGAGAACAATGGAAATCAAGGTCAAAGAGGTTACAAAGGTTCAAGTGGAACCAGTTGTAACTAGGCAGAGGGTTGTGTATTGGAGAAGTATCAAACAGACATTCCGGCACCTTGACTTCCAGTCAGTGCCTCAGGATGCACACTTAACACCTCCCCAGCATGGCAACAGTGAAGGGTGTTGGTGTGATCCCATTGGATGCTTTGACTCCATGACTCCATTGCTTAAAGGCCACAGAGCATTCTGGAAGGTCCAGAATGAGGAGGATAAAAATGCACAGCTGAAAACTACCCTTCAGTGAAGACTCACAGCAAGATTCATGCAAAAGACCGTATGGCAACTTTAGAAGCCCCATGATAAGATACGCCCCTACCTGCCACATCAACCTTCATGGAAGAGAGCAGCCCCACATCAGAGAGGAAGGAGATTCTAAATACCAAGTTCAAATATGTGGATTGTTGTGAATAACAGCTTTCCTTAGACAGATATAGCTAGATAGCGAGTAAATATTGTGAGAATTTGGGAAATGCTTACCAAGTGTTTATAATAAGGAATATTTTGTTAATAAAATTGAGTTGAACCACAAACTGTGCCATTCTGTCCGCCTCACTTACATAAGCACTTGGGGGAAAATGTTTTTAACACATAAACTGGCCGAAGTGTCCAAAGCATGGACAATACTGCAATGGTATCTTCAGTATCTGAGATATCATCATATGTGATGAGTGATTGATGATTAATTTGAATATATTGTCTTTTTCTTTACAGGACTTGACTATTGCTCATTGCTGTATTGTTTCACCTCAGCTGGACACAAGAAAATTAATAGCTTTTCACAAACCCATTTTTGTACAGAAATCTCTTATTCTTTGTCCTGTTTCAATACAGTCGGGAGTGTGGTGCTGGAAAACACAGCTGGTCAGACAGTGTCCGAGGAACAGGAGAATTGAACTTTTGGGCATAAGCCCTTCATCAAGAATCCCCAATACAATCTGAGATACAATCTGCATGCTCATTGATCATGCTGTTATAACATTTTCTCCCTTCTTTCCAACAATATGTGATGCATTGGTGGTGCAAGTATGGAAGGGTAGAACTGGGTGCATCTGTCTTCCAAATATGAGAGCTGCCAGTGAAGGTAAGCCTTTGTCTTGAGGAATAACACTCAGATTTAACATAACTTGATAATCTTGACAAGTCACTCTACACTTGACTATTGAGAAGTTTACTGTCCAGACAGTGCATTCTATGAGATTATTTAACAGAAGAAGGAGTGATATGTTGAACACCCAATTTCCTGTAAAGGTCTTGCAAGGCACAAATATATTGCAGACCATTGTCTGACCAAATTTACTGAGGAAAACTGAACTAACTGAATAGGGCAGTTAATGCACTAAGATTTGTTTATGTGCGGTCCATTTTCTATTATCTGAATAGTGCACAGAAGAGAATTTAGTGAAGTAGTCAACCACCAATATGTCATCATGCCTTTGAAAAGAAAATGTCAGTGCCACTGTTACACTACAGCTCAGAAGAAATGTTGAGTGGAAAGAGAGGTGCTCTCAATTGTTGACATTGATGGTGTAGACATGTTTCACACAACTTGATTAGAAATTGTTAATTGATATCCTTGTTTAAGTCAGGGCAAACAATAAACACATGCATCAATTTCTGTTATCTTTTCTGCATTGATGTGGCCTATAGGCATATGGTCTGGCATGTCTTGATGTAGACCTTGAGGAAGTATCACTTATTTTGCCTCTAAAGATTACATTCTTAGAGAATCCAAATTTGTCTCTGAATGACCTGAATGAACATGCAAGCTAGGGACCAGTGGGATGTATCAGGCAGCTGGTGATAGTCTGAAATAGTTTGCTGAATTTATTCTACTTGGCTGTGACCAAGTGGATGAACTTGATGTTGCATTGTGGAATCTTTGGATTTGCAGGTTGATAGGTCTGTTACATTGTGACATGTGTTAATATGTGGATCCATGAATGCTAGTGGACCAATAATAGAAAATCTTACTGTCTCATTGATATGATAGGTTTCAGGTATCAATACTGTTGAGCTGTATTGACAGTAAAGAGGGATAATGCCAATGCAATGGTTGCCAGACCCAATATAAAGATTTGGATAATTATGAATAGATTTAACCACATTGTACCCATATCTTGAGCACAAATCTTGGAAGATCTAGAAAGAGAAGATACTTGTCGATGCCAATCTTGATATTTAGTGCACTTCGTCCAATGCCTTTTGGGGTATGCTACTTGGATGAGGTTAAAGGTGCCAACTTTCCTGACAACATCTATGTGACTTGTCAAATTGACCATATATACTGTTTGAATGGGGTCTGTAAATCGTAATGTTGCAGATACTTTCTGGGCTTCACTGTCATGCTTTGATGTCATGGATGGAACTTTGGAATCATTATTAAATTGTTTCTTTGTTGCCTTTATTTCATATGTTGCTATGAATCATTACATTGTAGTTTAAGGGAAATTGGATTTCAGACAGATTTTATCCCAATGCTCTCTTAGCTTGCAATGTGACAAAATATTGGACACTGTTTTGGAGGGTGAGACAAGCAACATTCCATATAAAATTTGTATGTTTTACTGAATCTGTTGATAGCTGCAATAGTTACTTGGAATTCAAGCATCTGAAAATGCTGCTGGTCTGCTATAATTGCTTCAAACTTGTATGTTTTTTTGTCAGTGCTTCATTCTTTGGGTTTGATTTAAGTGCCATGCTGAATGATTTAATGAGTTTAGAGGCACTGAGCAGTTACATACTCTTTCAGTTAAGTTATTTTGATGAAGTCACATTCCACACATTTCCATTGATACCTGCATATGAATTGGTTGATCATTTCACCTGGCTATTGTCAATTTGACATGAGCTCACGTCTGTGTAACCTAAAATTGATTTGAACTTGTAGCTTATCTGTAGCTGAAAAATATTGAGAGGTCTTCTTGGTCTCAATTAGAACTATTGAGGAACTTAACCCTTCTTTCTATAACTAACTGAAATTCTGACAGAGTGTCAATCACATGCCAATCCAGGTTCAGACACTTGCTTACCATCTTCACTGTGTTCATTGAAATGTCAGAAAGCAAATCTGTCTTGCAATACAGTGCAATTTCTTCTCATTTATGTCAATAATTAGCTCTCTTTATTCTCTTATTGCTTTCAAAATAGTAAGCTTTAGACTATAGATGGCATTCGAAATTAAATTACTAAATTTACAAAGTTTTTTTTGCTTTCATCAATGCCTTTATTTCACTGAATCTCAATTGAAACAAGGAAGTGAATGTTTACTATGGTGAGATCCTTAAGTTAGTCTCTTGGTTGAACATTATTGTCATGGTTGACTGTTAATCTGGTTAATTTAATTAAAATTACTGATTTAAGTAATAGAGAAAACAAGCGATTGCAATTCCTTTGAAAATTGCAGAGATCAATCTGGACAGTGATAATTGCTTGGAAATTTCAGAGCTGCAAATCAGTGATTTACTCCCTATTGTTTTTCTGGAGACAGTTTTTCATCTGCACAAAAATGTGAATCTGGTGCATGATGACCAGAGAGTGATTGTGCATACAGAACACAAGATTTTCATATACTATAACAGTTCTCAAAGCTGGTCAGAAAAGTTGCCATTCCACTGTAAAAAAAACTGGATCAATCAGGTGTTTTCATATGCCATTCGACTGCAGGAGGTGTTATAGATAAGATGATCCTACCCATATCTAAAACCAGCTACAATTCATTATTCCATACAGAAGCAAAACATTGCTGTTGGTGGTCTGAATATTCAATGCTGTCATGTGCAGGGTTTTAATGGAGGTGCCAACAGTAAAAGTGCAGATACGGGAATGCCACGCGGACCCATTAAATATTTATACATTATAAACAGCACTTTTCCGAACTGTAACATGTTCTGACTTCACAAAATCTTGTAAAGCAGGATGTAATGAATCTTAATATATCCCCTGTCTAGTTTTTCAATCCTTCTTTCTTCCTTTCTTCCTGGAAAGAGTGGCACATGTTAACTGCTCTTCAGTCCTTCAGCTAATGACAGTACTTCGGGCATGTGTTTAATGATCAACAGTTTGAGGAAAGCCTTAGGCATGCATAATTCTTCCCTCATCTAATGTCCACATTCGCTCTTTTTCTCCAGCTAATGCCCGGACTATCATAGCTCACTGCTGTCACTCCATGCTTTGTTGGTTTAAGGTCAGCACAGATCATATTCTGGATCCAAGATGTTTGTGTGTGCTCAATATATCCTTATGCAATTCTCTTAATACATTTTTAACAGCATCACACATATTGTTTTCATAAACAGTTTCAAACACATGAAACAATAGCAGCTGCCTTAGGTATAACCAAAAATAAAACAGCACACCAATAAGAGTATTTTATAATACAAAAAAGTCAAGGTGAACACAAAGCAATACTTCATGTCAAATTTTTTTTGCATTTTGCAGTTAACATCAAACATGTGAACTAATAGAATTGTCATGAAGCAGTACTGTTCCTGAAATAACACAATAGCGAGGGCTACATATGCTGGGAATCTGAATTGAAATCAAGAAAATGCAGGAGATAACAAAAACAGAAACTGCTGGAAAAGTTCAGCAGATCTGGAAGCATCTGTGGAGAGAAAACAAAGTTAACATTTTGGGTCAAGGAACCCTTCCTGATGGTAGCTAGAAAAATAGCAGTTTGTATGCAGAAGATTGGCTGGGGGGAGGGGGTAAGGAGTAAACAATAGGTGGGGATAGAGCCCAAAGAGAGAAGGACAGTTGGACAGACAAAGGAGTGGATAGTGATCTGGCTAGGCGGGTGACTACCTATTAATAGGGACTGTTAGTGGCTAACAATGGGTTGTGTGTAATAGCAGACTGTGATAGCAAGGCTTTCTGTATGGAGTTTGGGAAAAGGACATGGGAGAGCTATGGCTTTAAAGTTATTGAACTCAATATTGTGTGCAGAAGACTGCATTGCCCAAATGGACAATGAGGTACTGAGCTTAGCTGGAGCACTGCTGCAAGCCTGAGACAAAGATGTTGGCAAGGGAACAGGGTGGTTTGTTGAAGTGGCAAGCAAATGGAAGGTCAAGGTCTTTTTTACGGATAGAACATAGGTGTTCTGCGAAGCAGTCTATGGTTCATTTCCCCAATGTAGAGGAGATCATATTGTGAGCAACGAATGCAGTAGACTAGATTGCGTACAGGGGAGGTAAAACGCTACTTCACCTAGAAGGTATGTTTGGGCCCTTAGATACTAAGGAGGGAAGGAGTAAACGAACAAGTATTACACCTTCAGTGGTTGCAGGGGAAGTTGCTGTGAGGCTGTAGAGAACGTTGGGAGTGAAGGAAGGGTGAACTAGGGTGTTCCGGAGAGAATGGTCCTGCGGAAGGCTGACAAGGGAGAGAAATATGTTTCTGGTGGTGACATCTCACTGGAGGTGATGGAAATGGTGGCTAATGATCCTCTGGACATGCATGTTGTTGGGATGGTAGTTGTGCACAAGGGGGGACCCTATCGCCTTTGGAGGAGGGGAGAGAGGAGATGAGTGCTGAAATGCAGGAGATAGGTCGGACCTAGCTGAGAGCCCCATCAACAACAGTGCTGGGGAATCCTCGGTTGGGGAAGAAGGTGGACATTTTGGAGGCTCACATTTCGAAGTTGGCATCATCGGCATGTATGCGATGGAAATGGAGGAACTGGGAGGATGGAATAAAGATTTTACAAGAAGTAGAGTGTGAGGACATATAGTCAAAGTAACTGTGGGAGTCAGTGGGTTTGAACTGGGTATTGGTGGCCACCCTAATCTCAGAAATGGAAACAGATGTTGAGGAAGGGGAGGGAGAAGTCAGAGGTGGACCAGCTGAAGGTGAGAGCGGTGTGGAAATTGGGAGTGAAATTGATTAACTATTCCAGTTTCAGACAAGAGAGAGAGATGGTACTGATGATATAAATCGATATAATGGAGAAAGAGTTGTGGTTGGTGTCTGGAATAGGACTGGAACAAGAAAAGTTCCATGTTACTAAAGAAGAGACAGGCATAACTGGGACCTGTGCAGGTACCCATGGCCATTCCTCTGACTTGGAGAAGATGAGAGGTGTTAAAAGAGAAGTTGTTCAGTGTGAGGACGAGCCCAGCCAAGCAGAGGAGGGTGGTGGTGGGTGGGGATGGTTCAGGCCTTTGTCCCGGGGAGAAGTGGAGAGCCCTGAGACCATCCTGGTGGGGGATAAACATAGTCATAGAGACGTACAACATGGAAACAGACCCTTCAGTCGAACTTGTCCATGCCGACCAAATATCCTAACCTAATCAAGTCCCATTTGCCAGCACTTGACCCATATCCCTCCAAATCCTTCCTATTCATATACCCATCCAGATGATTTTTAAATGTTGTAATTGTATCAGCCTCCATGACTTCTTCTGGCAGTTCGTTCCATCCACGCACCAGCCTCTATGTGAAAGAATTGTCCCTTGGGTCCCTTTTAAACTTTTTCCCTCTCACCCTAAACCTACACCCTCTAGTTCTGGACTCCCCCACCCCAGGGAAAAGGATTGCAGGCCTATATTAAAGAGTAGGTGACTGGAGACAGCAAACTGGAAATTCTGAAACTAGCATAAAACATCAGAGGAATTGTGGATGTAAGTGGGCAGGGATTGAACTGGGGAGAAAGGATTGAGTCAAGGTAAGAAGAGATAAGGTCTGTGGGGCAGGAGCAGGATGAAACCATAGGTCTGTCCGGACAGTCCTGTTTGTGGATTTTGGGAAGGAGGTCGAAGTGACCTGTGCCAAGTTGGGGGACTATCAGCTTGGAGGCAGTGGGAAGGATATCATCAGATGAAATGAAGTTGGTAACTAGTTGATACAATGGCCTGATGTTCCATCGTGGGGTCATGGTCCAGGGGAGATAGGAAGAGGTATCTGAGAGCTGGCACTCAGCTTCTGCAACGTAGAGGTCAATCCACCAGACAACAACAGCACCACCCTTATCGGCAGGTTTAATTACAAAGTCACAGTTGAATCTGAGAGCATGGAGTGCAGTCAGTTCCTGGGAGGGTAGGTTGGAAAGGGCAAAGGGAGCAGAGAAATTGAGGCGACCAATGTCACGTTGACAGTTCTCAATGAACAGGTCAAGTGCTGGGAAAAGGCCACAGGGAGGGCTGTCGGTGGAGGGAGAGTGTTGGAGTTGGGTGAAGGGCTCTGTGGGACAGGGAGAGGTCTCTTGTCCAAAGAAATGGCCATGGAGGTGAAGGCAATGGAGGGAGAGTTCAACGTCATGTCATGCCCAAAATTCATTCAGAGAGGGATAATACTGCAACCTTTGCTGAGTACAGAATGGAGAGTGGAAGGTTAGGTGGGATGGTGAATATGTGTCAGGAGGTGGAGTTGGGGGAGGGGATGGAGTCAGAGGGAAGGGAAGTAGACAAAGGTTCCGGAAGGCTATGGGTATCTCTAAATTGTTGCATCTTGTGTGCCTTGATGCCTGAAAGAAAAGAAAAGCTTCAACAAGGGAGCCTCTGAAATGTGCACCTTCTTCATCACCCGAGGATTCCACAGCCTTCAGCCAGGCCTCCAGGTCTGGCCCAGATCCTGTACTTCTGCCCTCACCCACTCTCTTCCCTTCTGCAAGATTCACCTGTCCTCACCAAGAATCCACATCCAGAGGATCAATAACTATCATTTTTGCCACCTCCAGTGAGATGCCACCAGCAGATACATATTTCAAACCCCCTCCATTGCCTGCCTTCCGTAGGGACCATACCCTCCAGAACAGGCAGGTCCGTTCTTCCTTCACTTCCAACAGTCCTCCCACAGCCTCCTGACACCTTCCCCTGCAACTACAGAAGATATAATGCTTGTCCATTTATTTCCACACCCCTCAGTATCCAAAGGCCCAAACACACCTTGCAGGTGAAGCAGTGCTTAACCTGCGCTTCACACCATCTGGTCCACTGCCTTCGCTACCTTCTCCTCTACATTGGGAAAATGGAGTTGACTGGGTGACTTCACAAAACATTTTCAGTCTGCCTGCAAAAAAGACTCCAGTTGCCTGCCACTTTAACACACTGCTGTTACCATCTCTGTCTCAGGCTTGATGCAGTACTCCAGCGAAGCTCAATTTAACCTCATTTTCCACTTGGGGACCCTATAGCCTTGTGGACTCAATATCAAGTTTGATAAATTTAGGGCTTTAGCTCTCTAAAATCCTTACCCCAACTCCCACACACTAGGCCTTGTTATCATGTAGTCTGCTATTATACACAATCCATTGTTAGCCACTAACAGTTCCCATTAATAGCTATTCACCCTCTTAGCCAGATTGTTATCCAATCCTTTGTCTATCCAACCTTCTTCTGTCTCTCTGGGCTCTATCCCCAGCTATCATTTACTTCTCACAATCTCCTCCCCACCCTACCTTCTGCATATAAACTGACATTTTCCTAGCCACCATCAGTTCTGAGGGAAGGTCACTGGAACCGAAATTTGATTTCTTTCCATGGATGCTGCCAAATCTCCTGAGCTTTTCTAGCAACTTCTGTTTTTGGTTCTGATTTCCAGCATCCACTGTTCTTTTGTTTTTTTTCTCTGTAGAAAAAGTGTTTACTTCAGTGAGGTTTAAAGCAAACAGGGAATCAGCGATGACTCCATGCATCTCTGCAGGCAAGGTTGAATTCTATCTTCAAGTTTTCTTAAAGGGAATGCATTGACGTTCAATGCTGGGAGGTATACATCTCCCCTCTTCCTCATAGCACATTGGCCTGCTGAGAGAAGTTGCACACAGCTGTCTCCATGGACAGTTTGGCTGTTGGCAGACATGAGCATGAACCTGCAGTCCATTGCTGCGTTGAGTATTGATGACAAGGTGAGTTTAATCTTTTTTAGGTTAACTGCTATCCTCCAGTATGCTGAAACATTTTATGGTAATTTAGTAATCTGCACAAACTCTAAAACATTGAAGACTAACCAATGAAGGAAAGGAGAAAAGGAGAGCTTCAGCTTGCTGTCTATCATGATGAACTTCACTGCATAACCCTTAGACCCATGTAGACTTAAAACCTGAAAAGCTACATAACCTGAATACCAGGCCATGTTGCTGCTATGTCTCAGTTACTCTTACTATTTCCAGAACAGTGAGGAGGATGTATAACCTGAGTCATTCATTCAGGAGCAGGTTTCAATGAATATTTGACAATGCATCATTCTATTATGGTCTCTTGGATGTCTCTCACAGTTAATTTCCCAATCCTCATTATCGGCCACAGAGGATGTCTCAATGTCTTATTTTGTCTGTGTCTAGGACATCTCCTTTGCCTGCTGCAGTTGTGAAGGACACAGACTGCCACAACGATGTAGCCTATTGCATCTTGGCAACTGTTATGACCTCTGGTGGTCACATTTGAAATCTGGCATTGCTGGTTACAGATGAACTGAACATTGATGGAGTGGAAGGAGATAAATTCTGATGATCGGTTACTCTCAAAGCAAAGTCCATAGTACTCCCCACCGAGGGAGATGCCAGTGATGCTGGACATTCTCACTGCCTGATCTACTGACTTTATTTGTCACTGTAAAAGAATGTCAATGTCACTGGAGAAGATGCCTCAGTGACATTCCAGATACATTTTGGGCCAAAGATTGGGAGCTGATGTTTGCTGCTTAGATTGAGCTGTCAACATTTAAAATTCAGGGAATCAGGATGGGATGGATACTCATTCCTTGCAAACGCAAGTCCTGCTCCAGTAGATTTTACATTTCAGTGATGATGACCTGAGATATCCTTAATCTGTGTCTGCCTCTGGTTTCTGAGAGCTGCAGATAATGAAAGCTGTACCAGCAGAATCGGGGTCTGGTCATTGTCCTCTGTCTCCTTGAGAGATCTTCACCTTCTTCTCCCTCTGGAGACTGTGTGGGAGCTGTGGAGGTTGCTGTTTTGCCTGGGCTTGCTGACAATATTAAGATTGATGCCTTCATTGACACTGTCAACACCTGTTCAACAAAGCTACGAAGGAATCCTTCAGTTGTGGGAATGATGGCAATAGAACAATGTATCAATAATGATACTCCTGATCCCTCGCATCAATCACCAGGAAGTGACATTATGCTTGGTACAGCATGGCATGAAGGCTTTGTCAGAAAGGCAATGTCATGTCTTGACATGGATCTCCAAGCTATAGAGCCTTACCCTGACATATGCTGCATTGAGGAAATATCCATTGTAACAGCGCACCTTCTCAAACAAAGCCACCCTTGGACACCACAGACCATCACTGACTTGCACACTTACAGTTTGGTGCGAGAATATGACAGTTCCAAAGCATTGCTTTCTAGTGTAAGGTATGAAAAATAATGCAGAAATAGCAAATCCAGATGAAGCTTTTTTTGAAAATTGCATCTGCATAGCTTTGCTTCTCTGATATGACAAGTAATTGTCAAGATTACTCGAATCCATAATTTTATTGTTAACTATTGCCAAATGAAATACTTTTCATTTAAATCCAATTTGATGGCAAATGGGTGGCATTAACCAATCAAAGGATGCATAATGCATGGCTCCACCAAGGCCACATATGTGAAGAATTATATGCTCTGCCCCGAAGAGATCTGTCAAGCTTCCCACACTTCCATTCAATCCTTTTATATTTCTGTTGATATTCACTGTTCAACTTGAGTTGTGACTTTACAAAGTGCCAAATCATTGTTAGCCAAGCATTCTCCTCATGCTGAATCCAAAACTAGTGGAAACCAACATCTCAGCCCACGTGCACCCCCCCTCCCCCCATCCGACCCTCCCGCCATGCTGTACAAAATCCCACTCTTCTATATTGAATTATGCAATCTCATTATCATCATTGCCTCAGTAACCCAGTCCAATGGAACCCTTGATATGAGCTTTCCACTTTCCTCAAGACTCCACAAACTGCCCCAAATAAGCCCTGATCATTAATACCTGAAACCCCCAGAAGTAATTAAGGCCTTGCCAACTGTCATCACTCCTGCACACCCCACCAGTCCACAACTCTACTAACTTTTCAGGACAGCCCTTATTGAGCATAGCCCTGCTAAATGTCCCTGTAATCTCTGGATTGACTGCAACTACCTGCAGGACTATCCATGGTCCAATCTCTCGACTGCAATGATGCTGATATCTGACTCCAGTAGAGCAAGCATCTGATTAATCACAGCCAACTCCCTCCAACAGGAATCGGGTGAGCCTCTTCACTGAGTGTGAATCACACTCCTCCTTTACTCCACTGGTACTTTCTGACTTTCCTGTGTGGTTGGTTGCTTGATGTGAATGGAATGTTTTTGTTGTATATGCCACTGGTACATCCTGTAGGTGTGACATTGATGTAGCACAGTGCCTACAACAACATATCCATCCCTTGATCATTCAATGCCCTGAAACATGATAAGCTGCCTCTCCCCCCACCCCACCACACTCCCACACCCCCACTCCACACTAAATGGGAAGCAAAGCCAGTGTGCCTGGCAACCTTTAAATAATTGCAAAGACAGTGAGTGCTAAAAAATGAAGCTGAGAATCATAAGCTACATCCTGCCTACATGCATGAGATGCACCTGTGTCCTTGCGGCCAAAGTACCTGCAAGGCATAAGTGTCCCTGTGTTCCAAAGTGATGGCACAAGTGGTGTGTGAGAGTTGGTCTGTAAGCAGTCATTAGCATGTGGTGAAACTGGTGAAAGAGGTAGGTATCCGTATAGCAGGGAAATGGTGGTGAAAGAAGAGTTGGATAAAGGCCCAGAGAAGCAAATGGTAACCGCTTTGACATTCATGTCAGGAATTAGGAGCCACTTAGTTTCTTGTGGAAGGAGGGGAATTGGGAGCTGCATAGAAATGAGGCAGAATTAGCTCATAATAAGATGCAAATGAGATAGCTGCTGTACATTAGCAACATTCAGAATTCACCATTGAAGCCCTAAGGGGAAAACTTGAATTGTTTCTCTTGAAACTTGGAATCTGATTTTTCCATCCTTACTGTCCTTTCCAAGTTTTCTCATTACTGTCTTGCCACTCAAGACAGTGGAAAATGCCACTCAGAGTTAAGTTCAGGTTGATGATATTACATCAGAGTAGTGGCTGTTCTACTGTTCTGATGAAAAGACAGTGACATGAAACACTGAGTGAAATCTTGTTGAGATGTTGTGTGTCTTTCCCATCAGCTGAGAGCTAGCAAGAGGCCAATTGCCATTTTTCAAGAAGACTCGCCAAAGCACGCATCAATCAGATAATAATGAGGCTGCGAGTGGATCTTCACCTGAAACCAGATATTGAGGGTGGAAATCCAGCCGAGTGAGAGTTGCCAGCCATCAGAATTTTAGAGAGTTTATTTTATTAAATAACAAGCATATTATTGCTATCACTTATTCCAGTTAATGTTGCTCTTGTGTAATTGGTGAGGTTTGAATCTGTTTCTAATTGTTGGCATTATAAAGGAAATAATAAACAACGCCAATTCACATTCAACTTTAACAATTCATGAACATTCATGAGCCACCATTGATTGTTGTAGTCTAGACAATAGAAAAAGTGTTTGTTGCTCACATTAAGAGGATTGGCAATTAAGGTTATCTAAACCTTGACAGCTATATGATCATACGAAATGCTTGTTTCTATATTAGTGAATGTAAATATAACTCTAGAAATCTTAGCTTTTACCTGTGACTGTATTTTGGAGTATAGTTTCTAGTTAAGCTGAAATGTTCACTTTAAGAACCATTTATTTAATTTAAATCAATGTCAATAATTCAATTACTAATAATAGTGTTAATGGAGTAGAATCTAATAACTTGGCTTGTTTGATATTATCAAATGTACAAAAGCCTTCTAGGCAAACTAGGCAGCATCTGCTGCATCATTAGACAAGGTCAGCTTCCACACCAAGCTTTGCTTACGTTCCGCTTCATTGCTATGTCTACATGCATGACTTTAATGGTATTCATTACCATTACCTCAACACTGTTAGGAGGTCATGTTGGGACTGTACAGGATGTTGGTTAGGCCACTTTTGAAATATTACATGCAATTCTGGTCTCCTTCCTATCGGAAAGATGATGTGAAATTTGAAAGGATTCAGAAAAGATTTACAAGGATGTTGCCAGAGTTGGAGGATTTGAGCTATAGGGAGTGGCTGAATAAGCTGGGGCTGTTTTCCCTGGAACTTCAGAGGCTGAGGGATGACCTTTTGGAGGCTTAAAAATCATGAGGGCATGGATAGGGTAAATAGACAAAGTATTTTCCCTGGAGTAGGGGAGTCCAGAACTAGAGGACATAGGTTTAGATTGAGAAGGGAAAGATATAAAAGAGATCTAAGGGGCAACTTGTTCACACAGAGGATGGTATATGTATGGAATGAGCTGCCAGAGGAAATGGTGGAAGCTGGTACAATTGCAACATTTAAAAGGTGTCTGGATGGGTATATGAATAAGAAGTGATGAGAGGGATATGGGCCGGGTGCTGGCAAAAGGGACTAGATTAAATTGGGATATCTGGTCGGCATGGACAAGTTGGACCGAAGAGTCTGCTTCTGTGCTGTACATCTCTATGACTCTACGAAAGCTAATCTGCCTTCTTCCCACCTGAAAGGTTACTTATCCTCCATGTTATTCTACCCAGTACTTTTTATGGACATTACGTCTTCCCAAATCTGATATCAAAATCAGGAAGATGATATATTACAGGATAGGCTGACACAACGTTTTGGCTCCAACATTACCCACTCATTTCAACTCAAAGTAATCTGAACAGGCATTATGATCCAGGGATAGTAAGTTAAACCAAGTCAGCCACTATCAGTCAATTTGCAGCCCTGTCATCTTCAAACATTGAATGACTTTGAAAATTGTTCAATTGCTGCCTACACAATTTGACAAATAACAGATGTTGGACACCAAGTTTATAACTTAAACAAAAAAATGTACAATTTATTATTAAGAATGTGACTTTAGGAGAACAAACATAAAATAAAAGGCAAACTAATTAATGGCTACAATCGGAGCCTAATCTTCTTCTAATATACACTCCCATTCACACATCAACAGATTGAATTAAGGGATAAATTAAAGACAAGAATCATTATTTGTGTGTTTGATAACTATTTCACAAAATACTTTAAAATCAGTTTGTATTACAGGCACGTAGGACAAATATTTTCCAAAATGTCTGATCAATGCAAGCAAATTCCACAGACTTTTGGTGACATTTACTTACTTCTTGGAAACTGGGGTCCTTTTTCTCAAAACTTTCAACAAATCAACAACTAGAGAATAACTAGAGACAACAGCACCAAAACCAAAACCAATCCACCAGCTTCTAAAATAAAACTGTTTCTTGCCCAGAAACTCACTCTGTTATCTCTTTCTTCTTCAGTGTTCTCTGTGATTGGCTGGTCAGTCCCAGGCCTCCCTTGATTGACCAATTCAACATTCAATCAACTGCCAATCTCTGAGCATTACACATCAGTCTGCATTTTCTTTCCATTACAAACATCAGTCTTTTATTATCTTTTTTTGTTTTGAAACAAACTACTGCTCAAAATTCAAAGTTCGATTTTCAGCCACAACTCATAATTCAAAATCAAAAATGAGAAAAATAAAAGAAACATACTGATGATCTCAACACAGGCAGTGTTCTGATTGTACAGTTATGCATACTATATAATGTATAGGAATTCCTTTTTGTTTCTTTGCCTAATGTATCTACTATTCCTCACAACATCAGACAAACAAAATGTTGGGCCACAATAAGCAATTTTTGTGGTACTATTGACATCACAACATTCTTTTTTCCGTAATATTAGAATAGTTAGTGGTTAGATAAATCTATCAAGAGAGTTGCAATCTCAGATTCTAATGTTCCATTCTTGAAAATATCAATAATGATTGAAAAACATCCATGATTATGGATAAATAGTTTACCACACAATTCAATTAAGTATTTCCTACAAAGTTTCACATATATGTCCCAAATGTGAAGTTAAGTTCCCTGGATTCATTTTACCTTACTCTCTCCCTAGATTTTCAAACATAAGATTTGCGGGCACTTAGGAATTCATGATTTCTGCAAATTAGTCAAGATTCAGCCAGCATCAGATCAGAGATACCAAAAGCTGTTAGCTCAGCATTATGTATATTACATTTGTTCACAATGCTTGATGACCTAATAGCTTATTGTTCCTAGTAAATTATGTCCACAAAACATATTTTCTTCAACATACTTTTGTTATTTTCTTTCAAGTGAGTGGGATTTTTCAGACATTAGGATTGGGCAGCGAGACTGTTAATAATTGCAAAGGAACACTCACAAAAACATTTGAAAAATGCTGTAAGAAAGTAGTTATTTGAAAGAAATCAAATCTTTTAAGCAATCAAATTATCCCACATCATTACCTCTGGAGCATCACAGGAGCATACCTTGTCCTTTCCCCCGAAAACCCAATGTTTTCCCTATTTGTGCTGACGACATCCAATTGTACTTCATCACCACCTCTCATGACCCCTTCACCATCTTTGATTTGTCACGTTGCTTGTCCAAAGTCCATCATTGGAAAAGCAGAAACTAGTACTAAATGATATTGAGAAAACTGAAGTTATTATTTTTGATACTCATTACAGACTCTGAACTTCAACTACCTTACTCCATTCTGTGTATACATTTGGCCTCCTATTGAAAGAAGGATACATGTCCGATGGACATTGTTCAGATGCTGTTGTAAAGTGAAAGATGGATAAATGTACCTGACTAATCTTGACCAGTTTGTAGTAACCCTTTTAAACTCAGGCGCATTGCGCGATAAGATAGCCAAAGGGACAAGAGTCTGGGGAAGGTCCAACAGAACGTCATTGAACAGTTTATCAAGGGAAAGCAATATTTATGAGATTATAATATTGCACTTTAATTAAACTCTACCAATCTCTTCACAGGGTTCTTCAGTAAACAGTCTCAAATCTACTCTGGTTATCTATGTCTGACACATGCTACCAAGGAGTCTCTATACCCTATTCACAGGCCTCTACCACTGTATTTGAACTGTTTGTCTGAAAGGATTGGTAATAGCTGTTCAAGAAGGCTGGGATAGGATGTTCTTCTATCATTGAGGTTTGGCTGATGTTTCAGATCTACAGGATTTGTATGCATGCTATCTTAGCAGTTTCAGGCCTCTCTGGTTTTGATGGGAAGTTGATAGCACAAGGCCTGGCTGCATGAATATTGTCTGTTCCAGTGCTACAGTTTATATTTTGTGACTAGGTTTAAACTTGGCTTTCACACTTCGAGATCTTATCCATGCTCATTAGAAAATGTCAACATCGCTGTAATAATCCTGGTGGTCATGGGACACCTGACCACAGAGGAATGAGCAAGTTGTCTTATGAAGGGAGACTGAACAGACTCAGTTTTCTACTGAAGAGTGAGGGGAACTTAATTAAGTGTATACAATCCTAAGTGGTCTAGATAAAATCCTAAGTGGTCTAGATGTGGAAAGGATGCTTTATAGAAACATTGACAATTGGCTCAGAAGCAGGGCATTTTGCCCTTTGAGTCTGCTCTATCATTCAATATGATCCTGTTCCAGCTTCCACCCATACTTCTTGATTCATTTAGCTCTTAAAACTACATTTATCTGCTTCTTGAATCAATCAGTGTTTTGCCTCAACTTTCTATGACAAAGAATTCCTCAGGCTCTCCACTCCCTAGGTGGACACATTTCTCCTCATTTCAGTCCGAAGTGGCCTACCCCAAATCTTTAAATTGTGACTCCTGGTTTGGGACTCCCTAGTCATCGGGAATATCCTTCCTTGTTTACAGTCCTGTTAGAATTCTATAGCTTTCAATGACATCCCCCTTCAAACAAGTCATGGCTATATGTTTGTTAAACAAGTCATGGCTCTCTTGACCAGTTTCCTGCCTTGCACACTCCATAAGCTAAAGTTCCTCAAAGACTCTTCTGCTTGTGTTCTTATGTCCTGCAGTAGTTTGTTAGAAATATTTTTAGTTGAAACTTTATTGCTGGAACAGCACAGCAGGTCAGGCAGCATCCAGGGAACAGGAGATTCGACGTTTCGGGCACAGGCCCTTCTTCAGGAATGAGCAGAGAGTGTTCAGCAGGAGAAGATAAAAGGTAGGGAGGAGGGACTTGGAGGAGGGGAGTTGGAAATGTGATAGGTGGAAAGAGGTCAAGGTGAGGGTGATAGGTCGGAGTAGGGTGGAGGCGGAGAGGTCAAGAAGAAGACTGCAGGTCAGGAAGGCGGTGCCGGGCTGGAAGGATCCGGCTGAGACAAGGTGGGGGGAGGGGGGATGAAGAAACTGGTGAAGTCCAAGTTCATCCCCTGCGGTTGGAGGGTTCCCAGTCGGAAGATAAGACGCTCCTCCTCCGACCGTCGGGTTGTTGTGGTTTGGCGGTGGATGAGTCCAATGACCTGCATATCCTCGGTGGAGTGGGAGGGGGAGTTGAAATGCTGTGCCACAGGTTGGTTGGGTTGGTTCGTCCGGGTGGCCCAGAGGTGCTCCCTGAATCGCTCCGCAAGTAGGCGGCCTGTCTCCCCAATATAGAGGAGGCCACACCGGCTGCAGCGGATGCAGTAGATGATGTGGGTGGAGGTGCAGGTGAATCTGTGGCGGATATGGAAGTTTCCCTTGGGGCCTTGGAGAGAAGTGAGGGGGGAGGTGTGGGCGCAAGTGTTGCACCTCCTGCGGTTGCAAGGGAAGGTGCCGGGAGTGGTGGTTGGGTCGGTGGGGGGTGTGGATCTGACAAGGGAGTCGCGGAGGGAGTGGTCTCTACGGAAAGCTGATAGGGGAGGGGAGGGAAATATATCCTTGGTGCTGGGGTCTGTTTGGAGGTGGCGGAAGTGACGGCGGATGATGCGCTGTACATGGAGATTGGTGGGGTGGTAGGTGAGGACCAGTGGGGTTCTGTCCTGGTGGCGGTTGGAGGGGCGGGGCTCAAGGGCGGAGGAGCGGGAAGTGGAGGAGATGCGGTGGAGGGCACCGTCGACCACGTCGGGGGGGAAATTGCGGTCCTTGAAGAAGGAGGCCATCTGTGTTGTACGTATTTTGAACTGGTCCTCCTGGGAGCAGATGCGGCGGAGACGAAGGAATTGGGAGAATGGGATGGCGTTTTTACAGGGGGCAGGATGGGAGGAGGTGTAGTCCAGGTAGCTGTGGGAGTCGGTAGGTTTGTAGTAGATGTCCGTGTTGATTCGGTCGCCTGAGATAGAAACAGAAAGGTCTAGGAAGGGGAGGGAGGAGTCCGAGACTGTCCAGGTGAATTTGAGGTCGGGGTGGAAGGTGTTGGTGTAGTGGATGAACTGTTCAACCTCCTCGTGGGAGCACGAGGTAGCGCCGATACAGTCATCAATGTAGCGAAGAAAAAGATGGGGGGTGGGGCCAGTGTAGTTGCGGAAGATGGATTGTTCCACATACCCTACAAAGAGGCAGGCATAGCTGGGGCCCATGCGGGTGCCCATGGCTACTCCTTTTGTTTGGAGAAAGTGGGAGGATTGGAAAGAAAAGTTGTTCAGGGTGAGGACCAGTTCGGTCAGTCGAAGGAGGGTGTCGGTGGAAGGGTACTGGGTGGTACGGCGGGAAAGGAAGAAGCGGAGTGCTTTGAGTCCTTCGTGATGGGGGATGGAGGTGAAAATCCTCGAAGAAATATTTTTATCCTTGTTTTGAATATCTCCAAGGTCTTGTTCTTCATTTGCTCTGTAATCTTTACCAGGCCTTTAGTCCTCTAAAACATTCAATTCTGATCTCTTTTGCATTCCAATCACTGCATCATTGTGCGTATGCCTTGTGGGTAGGCCATACATTCTGAAATTCCTTCCCTAAAATACACTGTGTTTCTTTCCCACTTCCTCTCTGCAGGGCATCCATGTTGTTGGCCCTGTCTCTTCCTTGCATGAAGTAGGCAGATCTTCCTTGAAGCAAGGTAGCATGGTCTCATGGTCTACTCAAGTCCTAGTGGAGCTCCCAACTGTTTCACTGGCCTCCAGCCAAGAGTCTTGCAGAATGGTGAAGCAAATTTAATCAACATATTTAACTTCAAGAATACTTCAAACTCATAGTGAGGAACTGTGAAGATTGAATTATGTGGAATAATTGGATAAATTACCCATTATTTACATTAGATGACTGAAAAACCAATGTAATCTAGAATTATTACACTAGAGCCATGGAGAGAACAGTTTTTAGTATTTTAGTTCTCAGTTTGTTATTCAAGCTGGAAGATTGGAATCTGCAATTACTTTTCTTGAATTTTAATGTAACTTACTGGTAAAAGAAAATTAGGAATGCTTATATAATTTCCCCAGGTATTAAAGGTTATGACTGGGGCAACATCAGATGCCAATAGTGGAAACAGTTTTCATACATCTGGATGGATTCAGAAATTAAAATATGCCAAGCTGATTGACATGTATTTTGAAATATAGAAGTGAAAATATTAACCTTTCTCAATAACAATACACACATGCACACACACACACTGGCTAAAGAGAAAAAAAGGACTTTCTTTGCAGAGATCAAGTTTCAAAACCTTTGGCCATGTAATTATTAATTCTTGAAGAATAATGGATGAGGAATCAAAAACTTCCAAATGGCTTTCAGTTTGGTACCCCACTATACTTAGATAGGTGTCACTGGGCATATGTGGTTGTGGCAGCATTGTTTCAGAAGCAGTCCATTCAGGAGAAGTGAAGAAAATGTCTTCCAGGACGCTCAAAGTTTTTCAGGATGAGATGAGTGAGTTTTGCTCTTAGCAGGCTGTACATTAGCTACTCTTTCCAAACAATATTTAAAAGAAAGCTTGCATGAGCCATAAATGCAGATATGTGTAAACAATTCCAAGCAGTTCCATGGTCCAGAGGGCTCTGGCTATATACTTGGCTTAATATTCTCTTCCAGCAAATGGAAGGTCCAAAATGTTGTTTCATTAGTGGTTTGGCATCTCCCTGTCTTTCAAACTGACGAATTTTCACAACTTTTTAAACACAAGCCCTCAAAAAAATATTAATAGTGGAAGCACCTTCATAACAACATAAAGGAGCTGCAGATATGTACCATGCGTGCCTTCTATTGCAAGGAAAAGATTACAGAAACGCAACCTTTGCAATGTTAGTTCCCTGACAAAGTGGTGAATTCAGGCCTCTTAAGTGTCCAGAAAGACTAACCAACCCCTATACAGATTACCTTATCTCATCAAATAAGCATTCTGACAGGAATTGTCGGTTAGGAGCATGACTAAATATATTGGCAGACACTAAGTGTAGACACAGCGTTAAAAGGTAGCTGGAGACAAGGATAATTGGATTTTTATCATCAGTTAACTAATAAACACTGTTTGTATACATAGGTTTCTGAGTTTATTTATTTGCCTGCTTTCAGCATTTGGAGTTTGGACAATGAAAATGTAGATGTTTGTCATGACGAAACTTGGCAGGAGTCTTCTCGAATGAAAACCTCATGGTAGCTTTCTGACTGTCTGGCACTAATGTCTAGAGTACAGGAAGACACATCTTACAAATTGAACAGTAATAAAATTAAAATATTTTCTCTTTGTAAAATGGTGGTCGGGGCCAGAACATGTTAAAATCCATTTGCTTATTTGTCTCTCCCGTCATTTGTGGGAAACTGTAAAATCTGTCGGTCAGGCAGAACCTGTGGAGAGAATAAGTTAATGTTTCAAGTCAATGATCATTCATCAGAGAAGTTCTGATGAAAGATCATTGATGTGTAATGATGACTCTATTTCTCTCCATAGATGTTGCCTCACTGGCTAAAGCATTTACAGCATTTATTGTTTTATGTTAGTTTCCCAGCATTCACAGCACTTTACTTCGGTAAAGTGATTAAACTAGATGGCTTTAGTTTCTGTTTGCTTCCATTGATAAGGATAGAAATTGTACTACTCTCCTCCATGAAGCAACTGTAGTAGTGTTAATCCATCCCGCTAATGTGGGGAAAAGCACTTTCTTCCGACTGGAGTATTAAATCAAACCTATTTTCTTAGTTTAAGGGTGTTGCAGGTCTTCACCTAGTCATTGACTTTTCTTCCCAATGCCTCCACAGAGGCATACAGCCATTTGGGGCACTGATGTCATAAGTCTAGGTTTATACACCCTCTTAAGTGAGTACGTGTGCATGACAAGATGTGTCTTGTATAAAACCTTAATTTCTGATTGGGCTTTTCTGCTGCTTGTTTGATGCACTTTGATGAATAGTCATGGAAACTTTCGAGATAGAAACATTGAACAGTTCATTACATTTCCTTGACAGCATTTACATGAGGCCTATCAGGCCCTAGGGACTTTGTTAAGTCATTATATCAGGTGCAGATCTTTTTTCAGTAGTTTTGAGTGATACACACTGTCTAGAGGTGTCTTGGTATGTGAATAAATTGACTGGACTCAAAAACTTGTTTAGAGATTTCGACAGATTTGCCTTACAAGTGAACTGACAATTTAATGACATCAGAAAATTCTGGTTGCAAAATCATTTTTCTTCATCATCTTTTTGCATGTGAAATACATCATGCGTGTGACAAATTACAGATCTTGCATAGGTAACCACAACTGTTTCAAGTATGAATTTAATTTCCTATAACTCACGCTTCATTAACTGTTAAAATCTACAAGTGCAAGATTTGCCACAAAACTTTATGTCAATTTGTAGAAACCTGGCAGCAGACTATGGACTGTGTATACAAGGAGGCCACAGAATCCTACATTAACTGGAATTGCCAGGAATACGCCAACAACTGCATCAGTACAGCCTTCTGGCTGGAAGAGTTGACTGAATTCACAGCTTTAAAATCCAGAAACAATAAAACACAGTAAGTAAGTTGCTGATGCATGATTTAATGAAGTAATTAATTGTTTGCATAATTGGGTTGAAATTTCTTCCTGTGGTCAGGATAAAGTTTTATGCTATTCAAACCACATCCTGCCAGAAATAGTCCTCTGATCTGACTTGGCCATGTCAGCCCAATTCATGACCAGAGGACATGCTCACTCTCCAATGAAGGATGGCTTGACAGCCAAATGGAGATCCTTTAATTTTGTAAATCAGAAACCTCACCATTTGAAGTCCTTTTTGTTGGAGAATCCAGAACAAGGGGTCATATTCCTGTTAACTTTGCAATTCTCACAAACAGATTCTTTTCAGATTTAAAAGACTGATTACTGTTTTGTTTAAAGACTGATGACTTTAATTCCTTTCCTGAGGTTGTGAAGTCGGAAAACCTTTTTAATCTGGAAGATATTTCAGCTCAAGAGCATCCTTTATGGAAGACTATTGCTTTCTCATAATATCACGGACCTCTGGACCAGGCAGTTTTCACTTTGTGTAACAATCTTGAATCCCTGAACCAAACATTCTTTTTTCTTGACCATGTCCTGAATCTGTAGATATTGGTTGTGCTGACTCAGTGGACGTTCCCATGGAGTTGTACGTACCAATCCTCATTCTGTGTGAGCAAATTTGTATTCACATTCTGCAGGTAAAGCTGGACTGAAGTGTGGAGACTCTTCTTCAAACTTGTATTCAAACATTAATACTTCCATTCACTCTTATGATTATAGTATGACTGAAATCAAAATGATTGTTTCCTCAGTCATAATCTTTGAGGGTTATTCCATGCTTGGCGCAATCTCTGTTTCTGGTTCTAAGGATATTTTCTGGGATGATAAGAAAATTAAATCTTCTCACCAAGACTACTGTGAGCATATCTGAGTGTCCCACCTTGGGAAGGAGATATTAGCTTTGGAGAGAGTAACATCATCGGTTTACACAAATGATACCTGGACTTCAGAGGTTAAATTGAGGGGAGATGCTAAATGAACATTTTTAGATTAGATTAGGTTCCCTACAGTGTAGAAACAGGCCTTTCGGCCCAACCAGTCTACACCGACACCTCCAAAGAGCAACCCACCCAGACCCATTCCCCTACATTTACCCCTTCACCTAACATTACGGGCAATTTAGCACGGCCAATTCACCTAACCTGCACATCTTTGGACTGTGGGAGGAAACCGGAGCAAACCCATGCAGACACGGGGAGAATGTGCAAACTCCACACATACAGTTGCCTGAGGCGGGAATTGAACCCGGGTCCCTGGCGCTGTGAGGCCGTAGTGCTAACCACTGAGCCACAATGCCGCCCAAATATTGGACTTTTACTTAAAAAAGGGGAAGCCTGAGAACTATAAACCAGTCAGTCTGACATCTGAAATACTGAGAGATAAGATTTACAAGCATTGGAGAAGTAAGGACTGATTAGGGATGACAGCATGGCTTTGTCGAAAAGAAATTATGTCTCACAAACTTGATTGAGTTTTTTGATGACATAACCATCGTGATTGGAATGAAGTTGGCCAGGTGAATCTCATTGAGTATGAGATCCCTGATTGGGGTTGACCTGGGCCAATCAGGGAGCCCTGGGTAACAGGAATAAACTGAGCTAGTGAGGTCAGTGTAATTTATTATGCACATCTAAATAAAGAGTGACTTGGTGACAGGATACCAGCCTTTGTGGAGTTACTTCATTAACCAAAAGACTGATGAGGGCAGAGCAGTAGACATTGCCTATTAAAACCATTGACAAGGTTTCCACATGGTAAACTACTTAGTAAAGTTAGATGACATGGGATTAAAGGAGAGCTTGCCATTTGGGTGTAAAATTGGCTTGATGGTAGGAGACAGAGGCTGGTGGTGGAGGGTTGCTATTTTTAGAATGGAAGCCAGTGAGCACCAGAATTCCACAGAGTTCGGTTCTAGGGCCACTTTTTTTGTCATTTATATAAACAATTTGGATGAGACCTTAAGATGCATGATTAGTAAGTTTGCAGACGATGGCAAAATTGGTGGTATTGTTGACAGTGAAGAAGGTTATGTAAAATTACAGAATGATCTTGATCAATTGGGTCAATGGGCCAAAGAATGGCAGATGGAGTTAATTTGCATAAATGCGAGGTATTGAATTTTGGTAAAACAAACAAAGGCAGGTCTTGTACAATCAAAAGCATGGCCTTGGGTTTTAGGACAGAGAGACATAAGAGATCAGATGCGTAATTCTTGGAAGGTTGCAGCACATATAGACAGGGTGGCTAAGAAGGCATTCATCATGTTTGTCTTCATTGGTCAGATCCTTGAGTATAGGAGTTGAGACATTGTGTTGAGGTTGTGCAGGACATTAGTGAGTCTTCTTCTGATGTACTCTGTTTAGTTCTGGTCACTATGTTACAGGGAGTATATTATTAAGCTGGAGAGGGTTCAGTAGACATTTATCTGGATGTTACTGGGAATGAAAGGTATGGATTATAAGAAGAGGCTGGATAGGTTGGGACATTTTCACTGAAATGTAGAAAGTTGAGGAGTCATTTTATAGAGGTTTATAGAATCATGAGGGGTATAGATAAGGTGAATGGCAGGTCCTGTTTCCCTAGGGTTGGGGATTTCAAGACCAGGGGGCATAATTTTAAGGTGAGAGGAGAAAGATTTTAAAAAGACATGGGGGCAATTTGTTTTATATGGAGAGTGGTTCATGTGTGGAATGAACTTTCAGATGAAGTGGTGGATGTGGTACAGTTGCAGTGTTTAAAAGACATTTGGATAAGTACGCGAATAAGAAATGTTTGGAGGGATATGGGCTAAGTTTGAAGTTTTGAAGGAGTTTCATAAATGCCTAAATAATGCTGTCTTCAACTTTTTTTAAATAGTGGTCACTAGGATGGTGAGGAGGGCTATGTCTACATTATTCAGATTGATGAATCAGTTTGCAGAGCTCTAAGATGCAGAGAAATCTGGATGTTCTAGTTCATGCATTGCAAAAGACAAGTATGCAGGTACTGCAAGTAATCAGGAAAGCTAATAGAATGTTTTATTCTACTCCAAGGGGAATTGAATGCAAGAGTAGGAAGGCATGCTTAAGTTATGCAGGGCATTTGTAAGACCACATCTGGAGTAACTGTGTACAGAACCGGTCACCATACTTATGGCAGGGTGTTAATTTTTTAGAAACAGTTCAGAGAAAGTTTACTGGACTAATATCTGGAATGCACAGATAGCCTTATGAGGAAATGCTAGACAAGCTAGGTTTGTATCCTTTGAAGTTTAGAAGAGTTAGGATGACTTAATTGAAACATATAGGATCCCAAGGGAACTTGAACGTGTGGATATTGAAAGCATGCTACCCCATGTTGGTGAATTTAGAACCAGGAGCCATTGTTTAAAAATAAGTGTGTGAGCATTTAAAACACAAATGAGCAAACATTATTTTCTCTTAAAGAGTTATGAGTCTTTGGAATACCATTCCTTAAAAGGTATTCAGGTTGCAGAATGGCATAGTGGCTCAGTGGTTAGCATCGCTGCCTCACAGCACCAAGCCCTGGGTTTGATTCCAGCCTTGGGTGACTATCTGTGTGGAGTTTGCATGTTCTCCCCTTATCTGTATGGGT
Organism: Chiloscyllium plagiosum; assembly: GCF_037043375.1. Classification (NCBI taxonomy): domain Eukaryota; kingdom Metazoa; phylum Chordata; class Chondrichthyes; order Orectolobiformes; family Hemiscylliidae; genus Chiloscyllium; species Chiloscyllium plagiosum. Next base: position 71,864,342 of record NW_028270140.1, read on the forward strand.
TTCCTCCCACAGTTCAAAGATGTGCGGGTTAGGTGGATTGGCCCTGCTAAATTGCCCATAGTGTTTATGTGGATCAGTCATGGGAAATGCAGTGTTACATGGGCTTGGGTGGGATTCTCCTCAGCAGGTCATTGCAGATTCAATGGACTGAATGGCCTGCTTCCATACTGTAGGGATTCTATAATATTCAAATTTTGTTTAAGCTAGAGTTAGTCAGATTCCTAATTAACAAGGAAATGAAAAGTTTCAATGATATGCAGGAATTTAGAGTTGGGATTCAAATCAGATCAGTCATGATCTTATTGAATGGCAGAGCAGGGGCTGTGTGGCCTCCTCTTGTTCCTTATTTGTATGTTTGTATGTTCTTATATAACAGAATATAGAGTTATATTTACAAGCTTGCAGAAGACTGTGATAAAACTCTGAGAAATTGAGTTCTATGTGGGAAGATAGGGTTCTGAGAAAGAAAAATAGTAGTATTTTCTTTAAAGAGAAACATGCGGAGCTATGAAGAAACAAAATGACTTAAATGTGATTTTGTTGCAAATAAGTAACTTAAAGCTAGTGCACAGGGACAAAAAGATAAATGGAATGTCAGAATACAGAGGAGAACATGAGGCACTTCAGCTGTGTGAACTTCATCAAGGGTATTACATTCACTCCTGCTCCTTTTGTCCCTATGAAACCTTTTTAAATGAATGAACTTACCTCTTATTGGCTTGCATAGCTTTGTGGTGCTGGATTTAGTGAGAAGGATAACAGCAGGCGCCAATCGGTCCAACTCTGAATAATATCATCAGATGTCAACATTGGAATCTAAATCAGGCCCATGAAGATCACATTACCAATATTTTAACTGCCTGTGGATCTGGTTTTAATTGGTTGCAGAGGGATAAAATTAGATAATTGGCCATGATAATAAAAGTGAAGTGAAAGGGATCAGTCTGTGGAAGAGGCAGGATTTAACTGAGATTTGCATCCAATTGTCAGTCAGAAGTGATGATTGGATGATCCATCACAACTTCCTCCAGTGGTCCCCACTAACTCAGATTCCAGTCTTCAGCCAATTCAATCCACTCAAAATGATGTCAAGAAATAGCTAAAGATACTGGATGCTACAAAGGTTATGGGTCCTGACAACTTTCTGGCAATTATATTAAAGACTTGTTCTTCAGAACTTACCACTAGTCAAGCTGTTCCAGAATAGCTAAATCATTGACTTCTCTCTGACAATGTGCAAAATTGTACATAAAAACAGGACAAATCCAACCTGCCCCATCAGGCTACTCTCAATCATCAGTAAAGCGAGGGAAGATGTCATCAACAGTGCAATCAAACTGCACATGCTCAGCAATAACCTGCTCAGTTACACCACATTTGGGTTCTGCCTGATCCACTCAGCTCCTGACCTCATCACAGCCTTGGCTCAAACATGAAGAAAAGAACTGAATTCCAGATGTGAGATGCGAGTGGCAGCCCTTCACATCAAGGCTACACTCAACCGAGTGTGGCATCAAGGAACCTTTGGAAAATTTGAGTCAGTGTCAATCAACAGAAAAAACTCTCCACTGGTTGTGATCATACCTTTCACATGGGTAGATAGTTTTGGTTGTTAGAGGTCAGTCATCTAAGCTCCAGGACATCTCTGTAGGAGTTCCTCAGGATAATGTCCTAGGCCCAACCAAGTTCAACTGCTTCATCAATGACCTTCCCTCCATCAGAGATTCAGAAATGAAGATGTGCACTGAAGATTGCACAATGTTCAGCAGCATTCATGACTCCTCAAATATTGGAGCAGTCCATGTTCAAATGCAGCAACACTTGGACAATATCTAGGCTTAAATGATAAGTGGCCAGTAACATTTTCACTGCACGAATGCCAGTCAATGGACATCTCCAAAATGAGCCAATCTAACTACTTCCTCAATGATATTTCCATCATTGAGTTCCCCACTATCATCATCCTGGGGGTCACCATTGACCAGAAACTCAACTGAACCCCGCCACATAATACAGTAGCTATGAGAATGGCAGCAAGAAACTCACCGTCTGTCTCCCCAGAGCCTATCCATCATCTCCAAGAAGTGTAATGGAATACTCCCCAGTTGCCTAGCTGAATACACGTCCAAAAACACACTCAAGAAACACGACACCATCCAGGATAAAACATCCCCCTTGATTAGCACCACATGCATAAACAATTACTCCCTTCACCAATGATGTACAACTGCAGCAGTGTATCATTCACAAGGTGCATTGTAGAAGTTCACCAAAGTTCCTTGAACAGCATCTTTCAAACACAAGACCACTACCATATAGAAGGACAAGGTCAGCAGATGCATGGGAATGCCACCACCTGCAAGTTCCCCTCCAAGCCATTCACCATCCAGATGTGGAAAAATGCCACACTTTCTTCTGCATAACTGTGTCAAAATTCTGAAACTCTCTTCTTGACAACATTATGAGTGTACTACAGCTAATACACTGTAGCAGTTCAAGGAGGCAGCTCATGACTAACTTCTCATTGACAATTAGGGATGAACGATAAACCCAACAAGCAATGTCCAAATCCCTGAAAGAGCAATAATATATCAAATTGTATTGATTCTACTATTGTACATTGTTAAAATAATACAATGGCATTTATAGGCATTTTTACTTCCCAGAAGACCAGCAGTTTTTCATAATGAATTTCCCAGTCACAATCAACCACATTGAGGACAGTGGAAGGGAAAAGCAAATGGGCATCAGAGCAGGGGTAAGTTTGAACATGGTGTGGGAGAGGGAAGGTCAGACATTGGTGGAGGAGAGGAGGAAGCTGCAGTTTGGAAGAGGAGTGAGAGAGCAAATGAGACAGGAATGAATTGATCAGAAGGATTCTATTTGGAAGGGGGCTTAGTGCTAAGGTAAGCTTAAAGTAAAGGACACCTACCATTTCTTGCCCAAACTCTGTGTTGCAAAGACCTGATGGATCCAACTATTCCGATTAGTGTAGCTATTCGATTTATGAAGAGATATTGAAGTTGTGTTTCAGACTGTTGAATTTTTAAAACCTCTGTTGTCTGTATTAAGAAATTAAAATTTTCTCATTGTGGTTGCAAAGAATGAACAAGAGTTTTTAAATTACCTACTGTGAATGACTGTCATTTTCACAAGAGAACTAGTAAGTAATTTACATTGACTCCCATTTAAAAATTCTAAAATACCTAATATATCAAAACTGACCCAGTAAATGGCTTTAAAATGAATCCTAAAATAAGTCTTCAGAGATCAGCATCCAATCATCAAGTCACTCTTTATTTACATGTGCATAGTTCGGCTTCCTCAGAGTCCGCTCTCAGAGTAGACAGAACCTTTGACATTCCTGTTTATTTTTTTTTTATTTTTTTTTGAGGAAGATAGGAAAACACCCGGGTGGCCAGTGACAAGCACTGCCCTTCACATCAAAGGACAGTGCTGTGTGATCAAAAACAGTGAAGGGGAGGGTAGGGACTAAATCAAAATAGAGTTGGAGGGAGAAATGATGCACTCCACACCCTGCGGCGCCCACCTCTCCCTGAACAACTCCAGGGTGTTGGTCGACACCGCGTGCTCCTTCTCCAAGGACACCCAGGCCCTAACATAGCCGCGGAAGAGGGGCAGGCAGTCGGCCCTAACGACCCCCTCCACGGCCCGCTGCCTGGACCTGTTAATGGCCAGTTTGGCCAGGCCCAGGAGCAGACCCATGAGGAGGTCTTCAGACCTGCCCTCCCTCCTCCGTACCGGGTGCCCAAAGATCAGGAGCGTGGGACTGAAGTGCAGCCAAAAACAGAGGAGAAGGTTTTTAAGGAAAACAAAAAGGGAGTGCAAACGCCCACACCCAATATATACATGGTCCACGGACTCCACAATGCCACAGAACAAGCAGTTGGGCTGGGAGTCCGTGAACCACCGCAATCTGCGGTTGCAGGGGACTGCTGCATGCAGCACCCTCCACCCCAGATCCCCGAGAGAAAGGGGGAGGACTCCCGCGTAGAGAACCCTCCACTGGGGATCCCCACCGCCCGGTGGCAAATGGGCACGCCAAGGCATGTCCGGACGGTGGATGAGGGAGAAGAGGTGGACGGTGTGCAGCAGCAGTCTATACAGGGTCATCCTTTTTATATCCCTAAATGACACAAAATTAAAATTTCGGAGGCGGCTCAGGTTGTGGGGCACAGGCTCCCGCGGGAAGTACGGGACCTTGGGGCCAATGTGAAATTCCGTCCGGGCTAGGGTGAGCGCGGACGGGATCCCACCGCACACTTGAGCGTCCTCCAACTGGTACACTACGTCGGGTCCGAGCACCGCCGTTTTAAGGCGTCGGATGGCGGTGGCCACGTACTGGACGTCTACCGCTGCCCTACATTCCTGTTTATATCTCTCAGACAGGGCTCCTTGATTGGACCAGATTAACAACTCCAATCAGGGAGCTCATATTCTATGACCTCATTAAAATCACTACATTTCTCCCTTCAAAGTCCAGCAACATAATTGTATTCTTTTTCTCTTAGTCTATCCTGGGGCATGTTCACACTGGGTCCAATTCCTCTGATTCAGCTTCAGATATGAGTAGTCTGCTTCTTTTGCCCGGGGCATTTTGGAAAAGATTCATCCTCTTCTCCAGGTGGTAAGGTGTTGAGGTTGCAATATCTGCTGTGTCCATCTCAGACACCTAGCTTTCTTCAACACTAGATAGAGGGGGAGAGGCCATAGGCTCTGACAACCTTTCATGCTGTTCAGAGGAGTCAGGCATGTTTTACTATTGCAGCTTTCATGTGATCCATTTTTTTCTTCAGGATCTCCTCATCTACCCAACTACATCACAGGGTCAGATGTCACATTGACTGTGCCTGTTACATATGCAGAGCCTTTTCTGTGGTTTCAGCACCAAACTTCATCCCCTGAAGTAAAACTGTCTCTCTCACTTAGTGGAGTCTTGTGTCCGGTATTGGCATTCCTGATTCTGTTTCACCTGCACTCCCAGGTCCAGGAAGCTCAGATTTAACCTGGTGCAGAGTTTTCTTCCCATTAGCAACTCTGCTGGAGCTGTCCTGTAGTTGCATGAACAGACATTTTGGTATTGAGTGAAGTTGTAGGCTGTTTCTTTAATTCTACCTTCAAAGTTAGGCTGCTTTTTCTGCCAGACCATTGGGCAATGGATAGTATGGAGCTGTTCTTAGATGCTGAATGCCATTTGACTTTCAGAAATATTCAAAATCTGTGCTGGTAAATGATGGCTTGTTGTGTGTGACTAGCACCTCTGGGAGTCAGTGTTTTGCAATAGATGTTTGTAGCTTTTCTATTGTTGCCCCTGTGTTTGATGAATGAACTTTCTCATGTCCAACCATTTTGAGTGGGCATCCACAATGACTAAGAACATTAAGCCCATGAAAAGACCTATATAGTTGACATGTATCTGAATCCAGGGTTTTCCAAGCTATTCCCACAAATGCGGGGGAGCTGCTGATGGCAAGTTTTATCTTTATCAGCATTCTTGACACTGCCCCATCAAAGCAGATATGTCTGCATCCAATCCTGACCACCAGACATAACCTCTCATCAACTTATTCATTTTTGGACACGCCTGAATGACCCTGGTGGAGTTCAGCCAGTATCTGGTGCTGACCTTTGCTCGGGACAATCACGCTTGCTCCATATTTAGTGCAGTGATGTGGTCTTGTCGGGTCCAGAAAGGTTTTTAATTCTGGTTATGATGGCCATTTTGCTTCCCCCATCAACATCAGCTCTTTTACTTTTGCCAGGACCAGATCTATTTTGCATCTGCCATCTGATATTGTCAGCAGTGGCCAGAAGGGTGTTCAGAAATTTAAAACCATTATGGACTCTTTCAGTGGCAATACCAGTGGTGTATCTGCCAGCAGGATGTGGCTCAATACATTGCATTTGCTACTTGGCCTCCTGAATAGTGTTCCAACTTCTAATTGTACACACTTAGAATGAGAGCCCACCACTGAATTCAAGCTGAAGTTATGGGTGGCACACCTTTGCCCTCTTTGAGTAGCCCTAGCAGGGGTTTGAGGTCTGTTTCTATTGAAAATTAACATCAATAAATGTATTGGTGGAACGTTCTCACACTTAAGATGACTGCCAAACCTTCCTTCTCTACCTGGGCATATTTGCGCTCTGCATCAACCAAAGTCCAGGAAGCATATGCTATGAGGCATTCCTCTCCACTGGGCCACCTGTGAGCCAACACTACCTTGATACCTTATGAGGAAGCATCACATGTCAACACCATCTCTCTTGGAATTATAATGTACCACCACCTTAGTCAATGATAGCTATTTCTCCACTCCCCTAAAGTCTATGTCTTGGCTACAAGTCCATTTCCAAGGCGAGCCCTTATTCATTAGCAGGTGTAAGAGTGCCAGGATAGAGGCCAGGTTATGAATAAACTTCCCGTAATAATTCCACAGTCCAAGGAAAGACATAAACTCTGGTACATACATGGGAGCCAGGCATCTTTGATCACCCTCACTTAATCTTCTAGCAGCTGTAACCCAGTTTTGTCAACTAAGTAGCCCAAGTAAGTTACTTGGGATGCCTGGAGCACAGTTTCCCTTCTGTTCTCAAACTGTTGAGTTAAACTGATAATGTCTCAGAATTCGAGTAGGTTTAGCATCATAATATTCCTTAACTGAATCCATCAGCTCTTGAAAGGTTTTATATTTGGTTCCTCAGGAAAAGTTATGTCTCTAATAACCGAACAAGCTACAGGTTCACAAGATGTCAGGAGAATTACTCATTGCTTTTCATTTGTCCGGAAAGATAATGCATTCTTTCTGCATACTGGGCCCAGTCTTCAACAGCAGAATCAAATAAGTCAAGCTACCCAAATAATGGCATGATGCCAGAAATGCTTCCATCACTTCAAAGATGATTGATACAGGTAAATTTCTTCAAAAGCATATGTTTTTCTCTCGTTGCCAATGAAATAACTTCACAGAGGCAAGTATCATCAATCACCACTTATTTACATGTGCATAGTACTTGACACTGGTCCGGCTTCCTCAGAGCCAGCTCTCAAAGTGGGCAGAACCTCTGACACTGATGTCTATATTTGTCAGCCAGGACTCCCTAATTGGAACAGGTTAACTGACTCAATCAGGGAACTCATATTCTATGAGGCACTTGGATGACCTCATTACAATCATTACGTTGTTACGTTTTTATTTAAGTTCCTTGCCTGAAGAAGTTGAATGACTTTCACCCATCAAACAAAACTACTCTAGTTCAAATAAATTCAGAATTTAGATCATTTCATTATCCTATCTTTACAAAGTTTCATGGAGACTATACAAAACCAATTGCACAAGCTGACTGAATAGTTAATCTCTCTCTCTCTCTAAAACAATTTACCAAATATGTGATGCAGAATGTTAAGAACTTAAAGCTCTTTTTTTTAACCAGTTGGTTTATAATTTATTCCGAGTTGTTAGAGTCAATTATTTTTGATTTTGTGAATAATTGTAATGCTCCTATTGATATTTTTAGGCCTTCTGATGAAAGATAGTGGCCATTTATTGAGAAAAGTGGCTGTTTGATGGACAGCCCTTTCTATTACTAATTTATTATCCATTTGGAATAATAATTTGTAACACTCCATTGCTAAAATTATACTTCAAATCCTCAGCATTCATATTGAGTGATAAATGCTTTATCAGATGTCACTGAAGCCTGATTTTTTTCAGCATACTGAAGGTCCTTCATTAAATCTAATAAACCTGGAAGTAAATTGCATTTTGCAGAACTATTTTTATAGCATTTTACAAACTCCATTTGGATCATGGTCCCAATTTACTTTTCTCTGCTGAATTACACTCCAGCCTCTCTAAATGTATTTCTTTCAGTCACATTCATATTGAACAGTAATTTAGCTCTGAAAGCAGCATTCATCTGATTTTGTCTCTGCAATCATTGTTCCAGATGAGCGTCTTCTCAAGGACAAATTTAAAAGCACTACCAGAACCTCTCATGTAACATTACATATCTGAAGTATCAAAATGCACTGTACTCTGCAGCCCCTTTCTTCTGCCAACCACTTGTGTTCCTTGCTTTCCATCTATTCCATCATTCTTTTCTCTGTAATGATTAAACATGCATTAACCAAGTGCAACTGAATAGATCCTCATATATTTTCTACATGTTCTGCAGGCATAAGAAATAGAAAATATATAAAATCAGGATTGTTTTAAAATTATTTTTGTATTCCAAAAGCAAGTATTAGTATGAATTGTTATTGGCTTTGCAAAATATAATATAAATATCTTTTCAGACCAAAGTATTTCCAGACAATTGAGATCTAGTTTCTATTCTACTAAAATTAACGCAACTAAAAAGCCTATAAAAATTCCTCATGTGTAACAATATTATGAAGTGAATGGGAAGAGATGGATTTTGTGATTTTGCAACATAAGATTTTAAACTAAGCCAAATGAAATTTTAATTAAGTAGAATACATTTCAGGAAAAAGTGAATCATCTCCTCGAACAGGTATAAGAATCACAATGCTCAATAAACACGTGTTGGCTTGTTCTGATGCAAGAAGCAAACTTCAATCTAGCAGTTCATTTAATGTGGAACCAACATGAAGCATGCTGTTGAGTGGCTGCCTAGCAGACATAAGTAGGTGTGGATAGCACAGATTCAAGCTAACCTACACTATGTACAGTCAGTCTGCATCTCTTACAGGAGTGGAGCAATGTAGCAGAATTAGGAGGCACCAACTCATTCTTAGAGGGAGTGTGACTTGAAAATACACAAGAATAGGACAATGTGATAGAGAATATGCTCCAATGTTCATCAGTGCAGCACTAGAGACCTTGGTACAGGAAGTGGGCAAGGGGGCAGAGCTCCTCCACAAGCTGTCCAATCTGACACCGTTAAGGCATACCATTGTTACACATGAGCATTTAGAAATGCATAATATGATCAAGCAGAATCAGGATTACTCCATGAAGGGAAAATCATGCTGAACAAATTTATGCGAATTAGTTGAGGAGGTAACAAGCAAGATAGATAAAAGGGAAACAGTGGCTATAATTAGATTTTCAGAAGGTGTTTGATAAGGTGCCAGCCATTGGGCTACTCAATATAGTAAGGGCACATAGTGTTGGAGATAAAATATCAACATGGATAGAGGATCAACTAACCAATAGAAGATAGAGAGTGGGGAAAAGTGAAAGCATTTTCAGGCTGGCAATCTATGACAGGTAGCATGGGGATCAGTGCTGAAATAAATGGGAAGATAAGGCACACGATGACAAAAAAAGTCTGCAGAGGTCTATGGATAGGTTTAATGAATGGGCAGAAAATAGCAAATGGAATATTTTGTGAGGAAATGTGAGCTTATGCATTTTTGCAGGAAGACTAGAGAAGTTGAATTATATTTAAATGAGAAAACACTACAGAAAACTGCATAATTGAGAAATTTGCATAAATCATACATAACTCACTAAAAGTTATCATTCAAGTTCAATGGGTAATAGGGAAGATAAAGAGAATGTTGGCATTATTTCAAGGGAATGAAGTAGAATCATTTTACGATAACTATACAAAGAACTAGGTCATAGATGAAAGACTGAACAGTTTTGGGTGCCTTATCTAAGGGAAGATATAAAAGCATTTGAGGCAGTCCAGAAAATACTCATTAGGATGACACCAGGTTTGGAGAGGTTGATTTACAAGGAGAGGTTGAGTAGATCTGGACTGAACTCATTGGAATATATAACGATGAGAGATGACCTTATTGAAATATAAAGGTTCTAAAAGGACTTAACTGGATAGATGCAGAAAGTTGGTTTCTTCTTGTGGGAGAGACTAGAACCAAAGGGAACAATCTCAGAATAAGGTGTCACATGTTTAAGAGGAGAAATTTATTCTCTCAGAGGTTATGACTCTGTGGAATTCTTTCCCACAGAGGGCTGATGAGGCTGGATCATGAATTATATTCATGGCTGAGATAGACAATCTGTAAGGGGATCGAGGGTTATGGTGAGAAGGCAGGAAAGCAGAGATAAGGATTATCATGTCAGCCATGATCTCATAGAATGGCAAAGCAGACTCGATAAGCCGAATGGTCTAATTTTGCTTCTATGTCTCACTATTCCAATGAGCCACCACACACTGCAGCACAGACGAACTTCGGAAAACAGAGGAGAACCACCTATACAATGTATTCAAGAAGAATGGATTCTCAAAAAATACAGTCCGCAGATTCCTCGGGAACAAACCATAACAAGCAGACCTAACACAGCCAGAAACCCTAACCACCTTACCATACATCAAAGAAGTCTCAGAAATGACAGCCAGACTACTAAGACCCCTCGGAATCCTAGTAGCACACAAACCCACCAACACTCTCAAACAAAAACTAACAAACTTAAAAGACCCAGTACATCCCATGGACAAAACCAACGTCATCTACAAAATTTCATGCAAGGACTGCCACAAACACTACGTAAGACAAACAGGAAGAAAGTTAGCCACCAGGATACACGATACAGGATACACGAACACCGGCTAGCCTCTTAACCCTACACACGGATGAAAAAAGCCACCATTTCGACTGGGACAACACATCTATCCTGGGATAGGCTAAGCAAAGACATGCAGAGAATTCCTAGAGGCCTGGCACTCCAACCACAACGCGATAAACAAACACATAGATCTAGATGCCATCTATCAACCCCTCAAAAAACGAACTGGAAATGACAACACCAAAAACCCCAGGAACCCCATCCAGGACAAACATATAAATAGAAAGCAGGAGACAACAGCTTCGCTTCACTTGGAGGTCGCCACTGATGTTGTTACCTAGCCAGGTAATGAAACGCTTGGATATCAAACCTACAGCTCCGCGAACAAACCTACACCCTAAACCTCAACCTGAGCTACAAACCTTCACAATCCTTGCATGTCTTATAGTCTCTGGTCTATCAAATCCACATAAGAATCATGTAGGTTTCAATAAGTTCACTTCTCACTCTTCTAAACTCCAACGAGTATGACCTAACCTACTCAATCTCTCCTCACACAGTTCCTCCATACCTAGGATAACCTTGTGAACCTTCCATAGATTGCCTCCAATGTATATTTTTCCTTAGATAAGGAGCCCAAAACTGTTCCAGTTTCCAGCCCTGGTCTGACTTGTATCTTGAATAATTTTAGCAAGATCTCCTGATGTGTATACGTCATTTCCTTTGAAATAAAAGTCAACATCGTGTTTGTCTTCCCAATTACCAACTGAACTTAGGTGATAGTTTTTTGTGATTCATGCATGAGTTTCCCACTTCCCTCTATGCTGTAGCTTTCTGTAGTCTTTCTTCATTTAAATAATATTCAGCCCCTCTATTATGCAAAGTGCACAACTTCACATTTTCCCAGAAGATCTTCATTCTGCCAAATTTTTGCCCATTCACTTCATCTGTTTATATCCTTCTGTAGACTCACCACTTGCTTTCCCCCCTATTTCTGTGTCAACCTCAAACTTGACTATTGGGCATTCACTTTCTTCATCCAAGATATTGATATATGGTATAAGTAATTGTGGCCCCAGCCTTGGTCACTGTGGCACAACACTAGTTTCAAGTTACCATCCTAAAACAGCCCTCCCATATCCCATAATTCTATTAGTTAGCTAACTCTCGCTCCATGCTACCGCTATAATACAGTGGACGTTTCTCTTATTGAGTAGCCTAGCATGTAATGCCTTACCAAATTCCTTCTGAAAATTCAAATATATTAAAACCAATGTTTCCCCTTTGAGTAACCTATTTGTTTACTCCTCAAAACTTGGATTAAATTTGTTACCCTCTGTGGTGCCATGTTGACTCTGCTTTATCAAATTATGTATTGCTAAAGGTTCTGCTATTACATCCTTTATAATAGACTCTTTACGTTTCCCTAACAATGGATGTTAAATTAACTGGCCTATAGCTACTTGTTTTCTCTCTACTTCCCTTTTAAAATAAAAGTGTTACATTGGCAGTTTTCAAATTCTGTGGAAGATTATTACCAGTGCATCCACTGTCTCTGTAACTGCTTCCTTTAATATCCATCTCATGGAGGGAGTTCCTGGAAAGTGCATCAGTGGAAAAAGACAAGAACATAATAATAATAATAGATGAAACAAACCATGCAATCTTTTGAGCCAGTTTTATATTTGATCTTCTGACTCAGCTGCGCTTTCCTGCCCAAATCTGTGTCCATTGATTTCCCGAGAGAACAAAACATCTGAATATTTTAGCCTTAACTATACACATTTACAATGCTCAAGAATAAACAATTAAAAGACTCATAAAACTTTCTGTACTTCTCAATGATCAGTCTCTTATCCTGAAACTGTACCCTGCATATAGGCATTTAATTACACGGATGAAAAAAACACCATTTCGACTGGGACAACAGTCTATCTGAGCAGATGCATGGATCAGAACATCATCCATGTGACAATTACTTCATCCAGTCTATCTAAGGTCCTTGTCTTCTGAAATATTTCTGGAACTAATGCGTTGGCAAGGGGTAGTCTGTTACAGTACAACCTCCCAAATGGTGGAGTGAAAGTTGTGAATAACTTAGAGTCTTTATCAAGGAATAGTTGCCAACAGAAACAGGATTTGCATCCAACTTCATGAAGATTGTACTCTTCCACAGTTTAGGCTTAGTTTTCAAAAACAGATGACACAGATCAAAATGTGTGTTTAACAATTTTGTTCAGTTGTGTAAGATCTATGCTAATTCTGTTCATGACTTGTATTTTTGGATTGGCTCTGTTTTCAAGGACTACTTGATAGTTCCCTCTCAAATGAATTAAACCTTTGATTCCAATGGAGTCAATTTCTTCCTTTACTTCTGGCAAAATGAATGAGGAAATTTTGGATGAAAACAGAGTCACTTGCTTCATATCAAGGTAGAAGGTAATGTGATATGCTGACTTTAGTTTTCCTGTGTACAACTGTGAAAATTTAGCTTTGAAGTTTTTAGTTTAATCTTCTCGGCTTTTAAGATCCTCTATTCTGCAAAGCAGATCAAAGTCAGTACTGGTTGCAGTTTTTGAGTGAACAACTCTGCAGCTGTATTATTTATAATATTTCTATGATTTTTGCCTTTCAGAATTGGAAGGTTGCAATCAGCTGTCCTATGGCCTAGAGTTCTATACTTCTTGACCCATATAGTCGTTTGCGCGATGGCTGAAGAGACCTTACTTTCAATGTTATGACAACTTTGCTTTTTGACTGTGGACTAAAATTTGGGAAAAATACTGCTTTAAACTAAGGAAGCTATTTCAGTGGATGTTTACAGGTTTAAAAATAACAAGTTACTATGTCACATTGTGAACTGTATGTCCATGTGGTCTTACTGGAGCAGTGAAGGACAATTTCAGGAAAATTGCCTATGTGTATTCAGGGCAATTCTGCCAGAGATAGCTTTTTGATTGCCTTTCAATTGGTACCAGTTGTTGTGGGCTCAGGAAGATTCACTTATCACAAGCTCTTGATTAGTTCCTGGGTATGTGGTCTTGTGTGTGGACCAGACAGCAAAAACATCTATCCTGCAAAGGAAAGTAAAAGCAAGTCCCAAGTACCAAGCACCTTCAACTGAGCTGCTCTCTTTGCAAGCCTGCTCAATCTTCTCAAAAGCAATTAGGAATGGGTAATAACTATAGGCCTAGCCAGTGATGGCCGGATCTATGAACAAATGAAAGAGCTATCACACTACTTGATGATGTATGTCGTATCAGATTAGTGAGGAGAATCAATGGCAGTAATTTTCTAATAAATCAAGATAGAGACATTTTGACAAAACAATGGACATATTATACATAGATTTCCAAAAGAATTTGATAAGATATCATGTCAATGGCTAATGGAAAAATTAAATATTTGAGAGTGTGTTGCTGGAAAAGCACATCAGGTCAGGCAGCATCCAAGGAGCAGGAAAATCGATGTTTCGGGCTGGAGACCTTCATCAGGAATGAAGCTGGGAGCCTCGTGAGGTGGACAGATAAAAGGGAGGGGGTGGGGCTGCCAGCTCAGCACTGCCCTCATGACCTGTCTCACCTGTCAATCTTCCCTCCCACCTATCCGCTCCACCCTCCTCTCTGACCTATTACCTTTACCATCACCACCTATTGCACTCTTAGCTACCTTCTCCCCAGCACCACCCCCCCGCTCCCATTTATCTCTTTACCCCGAGGCTCCCACCCTCATTCCTGATGAAGGGCTCTAGTCTGAAATGTCGATTTCCCTGGTTCATGAGCCAAGTGGCAAATGAATTGTCTTATGGTCCAGTGACTGCTGAGTATTTCTCAGTATATAGGTAGAGTTAAATTTTGATAAATCCATAATTCATTTTAGCGAAACAGTCTGCTCTTGGTTTATTATTATACATGGATCAGTATTTTCCACACTTGAATTAAATGCAACCCCAATTCTTCCAAGGATTAATTCAGCAACAGGAAATGTCAAAAATATGTAATATAATTGTATGTTTCATTTTGACATATATACATAATAATTGACATAATCCATTGCCAAGATTCATCGCAATACGTTTCTTCAAATGTATTGCGATGAAACTTGGCAATGGATTATCTAAAGTTTACATGCTGAGCATAAAACTCTACTTAGATCAGCATTAAGCATGCAAATATTTTATTTGGATTACAAATTCAGTATACTGTGATTGCATTAGAAGTGGACTTGCAGGTTTGAATTGTGTGCTGGTATTATGTACCTGTTTATAAGGGTTTTCATGTATAACATAATATTGTGCCAAATACAAACCATAAGGGACATCATTGACAACTGCTTTGACAGGTAATAGGATGAAAGTGAGTCTTGATGGAACTGCTGCTGTATGCCAAGTCAAACATTGGAATGCTTATCCTACTCCCCGGATGCTGCCTGATCAGCTGTGCTTTTCCAGCAACACACTCTCAACTCTGATCTCCAGCATCTACAGGCCTCACTGTCTCCTAGCAGAAAATAAATACCATGGTAATGAAGGTGACATGTTGGCATGAGTAGAAATTTGACAAGCAACAGAAAGCAGAGAGTAGGAAAAAATGGCTCTTTTTCGGGCTGGCAGGATGTCACAAGTGATGTGCCACAGGAGTGTTACTGTGGCCTCAACTCATTACAATTTATGTAAATGATTTGGATGATGGGACTGAAGTTAGGCTATTTAAATCTGCTAATGCCACAAAGATAGGTAAGGAAAAGAATTTTGAAGAGAACATATGGAGCCTACAAAGGGCAGGTTAAGTGAGTGTCCGAGATCTGCCAAATGCAGTATAATATGAGAAAGTGTGAAATTGCCCATTTTGGAGAAAGGATTAAAAAACAGCATATTATCAAAATTGTGAGTAGTTGCAGAACTCTGAGATACAGAGAGATCTGGGTCTGCTAGTACATGAATCATAGAAAGTGACTATTGCAGTACACCAAGTGATTAAGAAAGCTAATTGAATGTTATGGCTTATTGCGAGGGGCATTGAATGCAAGAGTTGGAAGGCTATGCTTCAGTTATACAGGGCATTGATGAAACTGCATCTGGAGTACTGCATACAGCACTGGTTACTGTACTTTTAGAAGTATGTTAATGTGTTAGAAACAGTTTAGAGAAGGTAGACTAATACTTGGAATGAGTGAATTCCCTTATGAGGAACATTAACCTGCTCATCCTGTATCCTCTGGAGTTTAGAAGAGTCAGAGGTTATTTAATTGAAATATATAAGATCCAGATAAGGGTCCAGCTCCAATAACATTCAAAAAGCTTGACACCATCCGGACAAAGCAGCGCACTTGATTGGCGCCACATCAACAAACATCCACTCCCTCCACCACTGGCATTCAGGAACAGCAATGTGTACTATCTACAAGATTTGCTGCAGAAATCCACACAAGATCGTCAGATAGCACCTTACAAACCCATGACCACTCTGTCTAGAAAGACAAAGGCAGCAGATTTGTGGGAATCCAAAGATGTGAAGGTTAGGTGAATTGGCCATGCTAAATTGGCCATAGTGTTCAGGGATACGTAGGTTATGTGCATTAGTCAGGGGGTAAATGTAGAATAATGGGGAATGTGTTTGGGTGGGGTATTCTTCAGAGGGTCAGTATGGACTTGTTGGGTCAAAGGGCCTGTTTCCACACTGTAGGGATTCTATGATTTTGTGATTCTACCACCTTCCTCTCCAAACCACTCACCATCCTGAGTTGGAAATAAAATATCATTCCTTCACTGTCACTGAATCAAAATCCTGGAATTCTTCCCCTAACAGCAGTATGGGTCAATGTCAACCCACGGGTAGACTACAGCGGTTCAAGAAGGCAGCTCACTACCACCTTCTCAAAACTAACTAGGAATGGCAATAAATGTTAGCCAGCCAGAGACTCCCATATCTCATAAATGAATAAAAAAGATTCTTGATCACCAAAGGGGTGAAAGATTATCAATATTATACAAGAATATAGGGTTAATGTTAAAATCAAAGTGGTCATGATTTAATTGAATGTTGGAGCAGGCTCAAAGGGCTGAGTGGCTGATTCTTTGTTCCTTGTTTGTATGCTTGTAAATAAAAAAGCAATCACATGGGAAACACAAAAATGGGATAGAATACAAATATAATGCTGATGAGTGTGAATGCATAAATGCTGGCTGCATTAGCAGAAAGCCTGCAGTCACAGTCAAAGGTATGGGGGAGTTTGGATGTGGTTTTATTCGAGCCTAACTTTTGTACTTTAGAAATGATGATCAATTCATTTCCCACAGTTTTGGACCCCAGCATGAAGCATTGCCTGATGACTGTCATTTCAGTTTCCAATGCAGCACAATCGGCACTGATTCAATCTTCAATATATTCCTTAATCAGCCAGACCTGGTATTATGGAGCAAACCCCCCAATCATCAAGGTCCATGGAAAGGTCTTAGAGAAGGTTGACCACCTCCAATACCTCAGAAGGATCCTGTCAGCCCAAGCAGCTATTGCTGAAGAGAGACAAACAGGAGGCTGGAAGAACACAGCAAGCCAGGCAGCATCAGGGGGTGGAGAAGTCAATGTTTCTTCTTCAGAACTGGGTGTGGGGGCAGGGGGAGCTGCAGATAAAGGGGTGGGAGTGTTTAGGAGGGGAAAGGGGCTGAATTGTGAGGTGGTCTTAGGTGAGCACAGGTATAGGGTGCGAGCTGGTTGGTCGATGAGAGGAACGAATCCAGTTGTTAACTGGAAGGAAGTGTCAATGAAAGGGAATGGAAGGGAGGAGGAGGGGCGGGGAAGGGAGTTGGGGAAGGGAAGGGAGGTTATTTGAAGTTAGAGAACTCAATGTAGAGTCCTCCGGGCTGTAGGCTAACCAGGCACAAGATGAGGTGTTGTTCCTCCAATTTGCAGTTTGATTCACTGTGGCAATGGAGGCAGTTGTGGATGGTCATGTCAGAGAGGGAGTGGGTAGGGGAATTGAGATGGGCCATCACTGAGAGGTCAGGTCGGCTCCTGAGGGCCCGGCTGAGATGCTCGGTGAAAAGGCTCGGAGATCCAGTATCATTTCCAGGGAGCCTCCGACTGCCTGACAAAAAGGGTTATCAAGAACAACTACATCAGATCTGACAACAAGATCATGGTTTACAGAAATGTGATGATCCTCACCCTCCTATGTGGCTCTGAGACATGGACTGTCTGCAGCAAGACCACCAACACTACCTGTGCAATATCCTGTGAATCTGCTGGGAAGAAAGACTCACCAACACCAGCATCCTTGACCAGGCCAACAACCCTACTATCGAGGCATTGACCACTCTTGATCAGCTGTGATGGGCTAGACACATCGGCCACATGACCGACATGTGACCCCTCCCAAGCAGTTGCTGTAATCCCAGCTTTGAAATGGCAGGTACTTCAGCGATACCCCCAAGACTGCACTGGTGAAATGCACCATTCCTGAAGATACCATTCCCAAAAATCACTGGCCCAAGACCATCCAAAGAGGAGGAAGAGCATTTGGGAAGGCATCAAGTATCTCAAGACTTGCTGTTGGGAAAAAATGGAAGCCAGGGAAAACAGCGAAAGGAACACATTGTCAATCTACTGCCCCATCTGCCCCTTCCTGTGACCACCACCTGCACCAAGTGTAACAGAGCCTGCAGTAGCTGTATCTGTTAGTACAGGCACTTACAGACTCACCCTAAGTGTATAAGAGAGTAATTTTCATCTGTGAAGGAGTGCCTATGATATGATGAATAAACCCCATGACTCAGTATCAACAGCTCAGAGCAGGGAATTCCTCCGAAATAGAGAAATTAAGATATATTGTTTGCCTCCTTTTTTTCATCCTTTTCACTTCCCTTCCATCTTAACTGTTCACTGTATTCCCTCACTGGCTGAGGTTACTTTGAAGGATTCTCCTTCTCAACCTTTTTCTTCAGCTGTGGCATGGTGACGCTCAGATTAAGTCACGCCCAGTCATCTCTCTAATGAGAGAACAGCCCATGGCAACTTTACCCTTTATCTCTGGTGGCAAGTGTTGTGCCCTCATGTGGTATAGGTTAAGCAGAGTACAGCAGATTAACTGAGTCACGACACATTCTCTAGCAGGTGCTGTAGGGCTCCTCCACAGTGGATCCAGATTGTGGAAATGTTGCTTAAACACTCCAATGATCTGTTTGACAACATTTGTGCAGCAACGTACTTCTCATTATCTGCAGGTAGGGCTTGTGTTTGGTGATTGAGCCCTGGAGTCATGAGCCAAGTGGCAAATGAATTGTCTTATGGTCCAGTGACTGCTGACTATTTCTCAGTATATGGGTAGAGTTAAATTTTGATAAATCCATAATTCATTTAGCGAAACAGTCTGCTCTTGGTTTATTATTATACATGGATCAGTATTTTCCACACTTGAATTAAATGCAACCACAATTCTTCCAAGGATTAATTCAGCAACAGGAAATGTCAAAAATATGTAATATAATTGTATGTTTCATTTTGACATATATACATTTCTTCAAATGTATTGCGATGAAACTTGGCAATGGATTATCTAAAGTTAACATGCTGAGCATAAAACTCTACTTAGATCAGCATTAAGCATGCAAATATTTTATTTGGATTACAAATTCAGTATACTGTGATTGCATTAGAAGTGGACTTGCAGGTTTGAATTGTGTGCTGGTATTATGTACCTGTTTATAAGGGTTTTCATGTATAACATAATATTGTGCCAAATACAAACCATAAGGGACATCATTGACAACTGCTTTGACAGGTAATAGGATGAAAGTGAGTCTTGATGGAACTGCTGCAGTATGCCAAGTCAAACATTGGAATGACTAAAGTTCTTATTGATCAGCTTAATGTCAGTCATCATCCAACAGTGAAATAAAAATCTAAAGATGTTTTCAAAATACTATACTATGGCAGTTGCAATGCACATTTTGTTCCAAAAATACAACAATATGGCCTTTGAGTGACTTTACAAGTAAACAGCCTCATTTTACTAAAGCTGTTTTCAATTTTTTTTCAAATTCACAGAATTCAGTTTGTGATTTTAACTATATACTCTCAAAAGAATGAAAATAAGAATAGCATCCCATTGCTGGCACCAAACATCAATATAAGTTAGGTGTCAGAAAATTCCAAGAACGATGGTTAAAATCATATTTTCACAGAAAGAAGTGATGAAATCTACCAATATACTTCTTCATCCCATCTTTTAACATGTCTGCACAGACACATAAATCAGCCGCTTTCTCTTCAGTGGCCATAGTTCCTGACTGCACTTGAGGTGAACCCAAGTTTCTTGCTGAAATGGCTGCTGTCACCTTCCTTATATGCCCGTGTTCCTCCTGAACTAAATGTGTTGACTAAAGCAACTGCAATAAGCGAGTGTACTGAGTGTCAATTATTCCAGCTGATCTCTTTCAAAAATGTTGGTTGGCACCCTGGTGTGCTGCCTACCTTTCATGCCTTTCTACAGTTCCAAGTTATTTCAAATGATTCATAACTCCACTGACATGGAAATTTCAACTAGGCTCAGACAAATTCCAGAAGGTTGACATTGAACATTTCGTTTCAAAGAAAATTAGTCTCAGCAGTGCACTATTACAGCAAAGCATAGTAAAATAAAAGAAACTTGAGAATTTATAAATACAATAAAAACATTTTGAAAGATTTCACTGTATAAAGTGGATTGCTGCAAAATGTAGTGAAACTTATTCCACTTGAGTACGTTATGGTTATGTTGGGTGTTGCATTGCATGTTTGGTCTTGAAGTGAAAGGCTTTCAAGGGTAGCTAGGAATGTGGAGTTGGATTCATATCAGACAAAGATATATTCATATCTTCTAGAATGGTAGAACAGGCATGAAAGGTCAAATGGCATATTTCTATTCCAATTTGTATATTAATAATTCAAATTCATATTTATGAACTGCTTCTATGCTATATCTTTGTTCTTTGATAACATATCCACATTATCATGCATCCGAGAGCGGAATAATACAATTTATACAATAAAAAGTATGTATTCATTTACTGCACTTATAGTATTCTGTCAATATTGATGTGATTCAATTTGTATAAAATGTATATGGTTCCAATCGGCCGTAAACCATAATTTGTTACTTCTGTGAAAAAAAGTTGGAGTCCTCAATTACTTAAGTGGTGCAACAAGTATTCATTAAGGATTTGCTACTAAAATAAATAATGACTGTGTTTCACACTGAAAAATAAACTGAGCTAAGTTACAAATGTAACTGTTGATTACCAGAAGACCATAAGGCATAGGAGCAGAAATTAGGCCATTAGCTCATCGAGTCTGCCCCATCATTCAATCATGGCTGATAGGTTTTTCAACCCCATTTTCCTACTTTCTTTCCATAACCTTTAATTCCCTTGGCAAGCAAGAACTTATCCACCTCTGCTTTTAATACAATGACCCAAACTCCACAGCCTTCGTGGCAATAAGTTCCACAAATTCCTCACTTTCTGGCTAAAGCAGTTTCTCCTTATCTCCATTCGAAAGGGGCTTTACTCTAAGGCAGTGCCCTCTGGTTCTCATCTCTCTCGTCAATAGAAGCATCTTCCCAATGACCACTCTGTCCAGGCCGTTCACTATTCTGAAAGTTTCAATCAAATCCCCCCCTCATCCTTCTAAACTCCATCGAGTATAGTCCCAGAGTCCTCAAACACTCCTCATATATTAAGCCTTTCATACCTGGGATCATTCTCATGAATCTCCTCTGGACCTGCACCAGAGCCAATACCCCCTGAGGTATGGGGCCCAAAATTGCTCAAAATTCTCTAAATGTGGTCTGACCAGAGCCTTGTAAAGCCTCAGAAGTACATCCCTGCTTTTATATTCTCGTCCTCTCGAGATGAATGACAACATTTTATTTGCCTTCCTAACTGCCAACTCAACCTGCAAGTTTACCTTAAGAGAAACCTGGACTAGGACTCCCAAGTACCTTTGCACTTCAGATTTCTGAATTTTCTCCCTATTTAGAAAATAGTCCATGCCTCTATTCTTCCTATCAAAGTGCATGACCTCAGTCTTTCCCATGTTGTATTTCATCTGCCACTTCTTTGCCCACTCTCCTAACTTGTCTAAATCCAAGGTTCCATGTGTTATCATTTTTCAAAGGGATCTATGGTGAGCTAGTAAGGTGGATATAGAACTGGCTTCGTCATAGAACACAGAAAGTAGCTGTGGAAAGATATTTTTCTGACTGGAGATCTGTGATCAATGGTGTTCCAGAAGAATCAGTGCTGGCACCTCCCGAGAGAAATGTAGATGACCTTATCAGTAAATTTGTGGATGACTTAGAGATGGGGGGAGCTCAGTTAGGGCTCAGAATTCGGCTTAGTATGGCACAATGGCTCAATGGTTAACACTACAACCTCACAGCACCAGCAACCTGGGTTCAATTCCAGCCTTGGGTGACTGTCTGTGTGGAGTTAGCACAGTCTCTCTATTTTTGTGTGGAATTCCTCTAGGTGTTCTGGTTTCCTGCCACAGTCTAAAGATATGTAAGTCAGGTAGATTGGCCATGATAAATTGTCCATGGTGTCCAGCGATATGCAGATAGGTGGATTAGCTGTGGTAAATGTAGGTTTACAGGATAGTGAAAGTCTGCATGGGATGCTCTACGGAGGGTCGGTACAGATTTAATGGGCCAAACAGATTCTTTCCTCACTGTAGGAATTCAAGGCAATCATGAGTTGCGGATAGTGAGGAGGATTAAGCAGAACACAGATAGGCTAGAGATTTGGAGAAGATATGGTAGATTGATTTAATATGGGTAAATGTGAGCTGATGCATTTTTGAAGGTCTAATGCAGGAAGGAAGAATACAGTAAATGACAGAACTCTTAGTGGCATTAACATACAGAAAGTTCTAGGCATACAAGTCCACAGCTCCTTAAAATTGGCAACACAAGTTGAGAAAGTGGTCAAGAATGTATGGCATGCTTGCCTTCATCAGTTGGGGCATAGAGTACAAAAACTGCCAACTCTTGTTGGAACCGTATGGAACTTTAATTCAGCCACATTTGGAATATTGTGAAGAGTTCTAGTTGCTACAATATCAAAAGGGTGTGGGGTCTTTGGAGAGGATACAGAAATGGTTTACTAGGATGTTTCTTAGTTTGGAGGGTATTAGCTATGAGGTGGAATTGGACATACTAGGTTTGTTTTCACTTAAATGACAGATGGGAAAAACCTGATATAGATTTACAAAACAATGGGAGACATAGATAGAATGGATAGTCAGAGTTTTTGTCCCAGGGTAGAGATGTCATCTAGTAGGAGACATAGGACTAAGGTAAAAGGGGGAAAATTTAAAGGAGATGTGAGAGGCAGGGTTTTTTTTACGCGAAGTGTGATAAGCATCTGGAATTAGCTGCCAGAAGGGGTGATGGAGACAGATGCTTAAGAGGCATCTTGACAGATTTATGAATAAGCAGGGAACAGACGGATATGTACCATGTACAGGCGGAAGATTTTTAGGTTAGAGAGATGTCTTGTGTCAACACAGCCTTGGAGGGCTGAAGGGCCTGTTCGTGCGCTGTATTGTTCCTTGTTCTTTGTAACAGTGAGCTGTAATAATTGTAAAGCAACTCAGCTGGTGCTGTTTGAATTTATTTCTGTTGACAAAAAATGCCAAGAAGTTTTCTTTTTAAGCATGCAGTGGCATATGCTAACATTTTATTGTTCAAACATATATTGGTGTAATTGTTAATAAGAGCAATATGTGGGATGTTTGTCACATAACAGATACTGTCAATTTCTCAATTAGATAGCTGGAAAGCAGTCTACCATAGACTAAAGAACACTGCTCTCTAGTGGAATCACAAACATAGTTCTATTTGTCCTCTCACTTTCATCAAATAAATAAACAAAAGTAAAATACATACTGTTTCTCAGAAATATCTGACTTTTTAATTTAAGTATTATTTCTTATTTAACAATTTTAGAATGACACTTACTATTAATTCAAAGATGAAATATTCTTGTTCACTATATCTAAAAGATAGAGATAAATGCAGCTATTAAATTAAAAATATGAATCAGACATAAATTAAATGGCCTTGTGCTATTCATCTATAAGTTTCTGGTGAATTTTAATTTTCAATTTCAGCTTTCATTTTCCTGAATAAAAAGAAATATGTGAGAATTGGCTTCATCCATCCATGAAGAAAACAAAATACTATTCAAAGTAGTCATTGCTTCATTTTTAAGTACACAAGCTCCACCGACAAGTATTTCTTCATTCAACAGCAAAGAACACTTCACAACTACATTATAGAGAAAGTAAAATTAAAACTCTTCTGAGGTTTAAGAGTCCTGTGTAAACCTCAATAACTTTTAGGAAAACTTCCATTTACTTCTTATCATTGTGCCATGGAAATTCTTCATTCACCTGAAAGAAGATATCCTCCCTATATACTCAAGCAATAGTCAATTTCACGTAAAAGTCGACACCTATTTTTGGTCAAAACATCTGGAATTTTCCATATATCTTGTGTAAAAGTTGACTCTAGTTCTTCACAAATAACAGGTCAACATTTATGAGTCAAAGTATTATTCTTTATATAAATGTGACAATGAGATAATTAAATCATTTTCATGCTATTATTTGGTATGAAAGTTTAAGATGCATCAGGTCAGAGTCAGGTGACAACCTCCCTTTGTCTGCAGCTCAGCTGAGCTCAGTTTCCCTGCAGCACTCATGGAATACAGTTATATTACCATAATTTGTTGTGTTCTGTTTCTTTATTCATTTCGAGGTCAATTGGGCTTCTGCTAATGATACGTATTATGGAGTGTAGCATGAATTCCAGTCCTTCAAAACTAGTATCCATGTGATAGTGGACCCCATAAATATTACCTTAAAAAATAGTGTAAAAAACTTGACTTTTACACGAGTATATGCAGTATGTGGTTTTGTGAAAAGTGGCACCTTTTGAGAAATCCAACAATATTGCACTAATAGGTCAATTGGTGTACTTAAGTAACTGGAGTGTAGCTTGAATTGACAAGCTCTGGTTTAGAATTGAAGGTGCTATAACTGAATGAAAGCAGACACTCCAAAATGTAATCATGTAAAGAAGTTGCAGCATGTTCTGTAATAAACAATAATTAAAATTTGTATAAAGTATTCTCTTTGATTTTAGGGCTCTCCCTATCCAAGATTGGAAGGAAAGCATTATTTGTTATGGTTTTAACATTATAAGTATAATTACACCATTCAACCTTTGATTACAAAACTCCATCTTCAGTGTTTTCAGAAGGATCTGCATAAAATTGGCTAACTAACTAATGCAAAGTCAAATATTTCTTGACAAGGGACATTGTTATCTGTTTTAATCAAAGTAACATGAAACACTAAAGTTTCTTCCTTTCATTGCTTTTACCTTCCATCATTAAGGGAAACATACTGAAGGAGAGACACACTGCGAAAAGTGTTGCCTTTTGCAGGATCTCATCAGATGGGTGCAAAAATCTTGAGGAATTATTCAGAGAAACACAATGATTTTCTTTCCTTTATCCATTATATTTTCTTGATAGAAGATTTTAGAATCTAACACAAGCAAAGGTCAAAACATGGATATTTTCCAATATCACTGGGGATCTGGGGTGGAAAACATTGCACAACATAATGGCAAAGCATCACTGCTAAAGTCACTTTGCTAGTTTTAATGTTAATGCTATATGTCTCTTCTGAAGAAATCATGCCTCACATATACTTCTAATTTCTCTCCATTCCCCAGTATTTAATATCTTTCAGTTTTATCATGTAGTTGTGCCACATATTGTTTCCTCAAGATTGGACAAACTTGCAAGTTGTTTTCAATGTTACTTTATGAACAAAATATGACTAAAAATAATTTTTAAAAAGAAGAACAAACAAAGCAGACCCATGGGGCCTTCTTATGGTAGAATGGTAGTGTCCATACCACGGAACCAGGAGGCCCGATTCCAAGTCCCAGTTGCTCCCTAGGCGTGTAATAACATCTCTGAGCAGGTTGATCAAAACAAAATAGGGGTAAATTTTTAAAAATAGCAGACGCAAGGTACCATCTTGTGGTGCAGTTATAATGAGCCTACCCTTGAACCAGGAGGCTGTGGTTCAAGTCCCACCAGCTCCAGGTTTATATAATAACATCTCTGATCAGGTTGATTACAAAAATAGGTTAAATTAAAAAAATATATAAAGCAGACCCATGCGGGGTTCCTATAGTGCAGAGATACTGTCCCTACTTCTGAGCCAGAAGGGCTGGCTTCAAGTCCCACCTGGTCTAGAGGTGTGTAATAACACCTCTGAATGGGTTGATTGGAAAATATTTATTAAGCTGACCCAAGGATTGATTTGCAGAACTGCCTGTCCTAGGCCAGGAACTAGTCAATGTATAGTGTTCAACAATCAATTATGTTCCTTTCCAGCTGGACTTTCTGAATTGTTACATTTATCTTTCCTGTGCTTTGCTACATTTAACAAGACATATGATCTTAATTCAGACCAAATTATATGCCATATATTTGGATTCTAGTTGCACAGATATTGACTTTTTAAAACTTCATGATTCTGTGCTAATGAATACATCTTATTCAGTTCACTGCAGGTTCTTGACAAATCTTATCCTTAACAACAGAAAAGTGCCTTGATTTGTTTGACTGTGGTATGGTGAAAAGGCAGGCCCTGAGTTGACCTCCTCCAGAAGAGAATCAAACACTTTTGTTCACGTAAAACTGATACACATAGTAACCATCCAGTTTCCACAATGTACATGTACCATAAAGGAAAAAAAAATCATTAGTAACGTTATGTTTAAAGGGCTTTGAAAGAACAATGATTAATAGAGGATTCAGACAAATGGAACATTTCATTTTTCAAATGAAAATTGATCTATATCCTCAGGTTTCCTTTACTGTGACATGTTGTCAATCAACCAGCCTCCAAAATCATCCACAGAGGAAGCAAAGATTCAGGGAAATGATTTTATATCATTCATCTTACAGGAAAAGAATCACCAGTAAAACAAAAAGATATAATTTCATCCCTGGGTAGGTCAACTCTTAATGCAGCATGCCCTAAATGTTGGCAACTATAAGGCCTGCTTGGTTTAGTGTGATAGAGGGAAAACCACATCTCAGTCCACCTAGAAAAGTTTATAAAAGTTAATTAAATATAGTTTATTGCAAGTTACATTGACATGGTATACAGTGTTTCTGAGACTTTAAGTAGGATCAAATCTTAATGTTTTGAAAACTTAAGCTGTTCTGCCCATGAATCCCAATGACATCATCAGATGTGTGACAGATAAAGCATTCACTTTTAATAGTGGGTCATAGTGGATAGTGTTCAAGGCACTCCTAAGTATTATCAGTTCAGACTCTTTACGCAACATTTCCCTCAATCAAAGATTTTTCCTGTTATTCTGTTGTACATTTGTAGAGATAACTATAGTTACCATAATTCCAACTACCTTCAAGTTTGCATTATTACATGTTTAACCAATCTGGAAATGTCACTGTTCTCCCAGAATGTATATCTTTGGATCTGGAAAATTGATAGTGTGCTGGGTGGAAGACTATTGACTTTGATGCTCTTCTTGATAGTCTGAGGTCTGTAGTTCCTTTTAAACTGCACAATCTTTCATACCTTGGAATTCCTTCGTCGAAGTCTTCCCTGCTGAGAAGGTAAATGTTCCTCAGCAGTACATGAAAGATATTTAATCTCTTGGATCTTCTTTGTGGTAGATGTCTTTCATACTGAAACACACAATTTATTCTTTGCAGTAACTAGAGTCTCTGAAAAAGGTAACTTCTTCCTTTCAATATCTTGAATCATGGATCATTGGTTGTCTCTTCTATGTTGTGCCTTCCATGTACTTATACTGCTTTTGGCTATAGATATTGTTTTTGGATAATATAGTGACACTTATATCAGTGTCTAACTTGAAATTCATGAGATGACCATTCACATAAATATTAGCTTTTCAAAGTGTAAGATCTGAATATCCCATTTACTCCAGGTATACTTCAGGTTTTATTTCTGCTGCAGACTGATCTACTTCATTAACCTCTTTCTATGGGTAGATATTTGATTTCACACTTTTCTGAAACTGTCTTCTACTCCTGCACATTTTCCAAAAATCAGCTATTGTGTGACAGATAAAGCATTCACTTTTAATAGCTGGGAACTGTCCATGTCTGTGAATCCGACTAGGGTTTTTAGCATCCAGTGCCCATTCTGTTTGCTGCATTGGATTCTTATGCATGTTGTTTGCATTTTTATAACTTCATAATTGAAGAGATTCTGCAGATTTCCTGTGCCAAGGTTGATCTACTTCTCTGAGGACTGATTTGTGTTGCTTCCAGGATTCTGCACACTTACCATCTGAATGGTGTTGTCTAGAACTGGACCTTCTGGGCTGTAAGAAATCTGAAAAATATTCATCACCAATCCATTCAACAATTTTGTGTCATGAATTTTGACTTCAAGTCACCAGAGTCACATTTTTCCTCTAATATATTAATTATAATCTAATTAATATTATTTACAAATACATCTGTAATTTCCCTGGGTGCAGAATTCTGCTATTAAATCTCATTGTTTCAAGAACTTTAATATTCTGAGGTCAAAATTATTGCAAAGGATTTCAAGGCCTCTAAAAATGTATCTCTTGCTTCTTTAACCATTTAGTGAGTGAAAATATCATTAGTGACATTCCTGTTTTATATAGAAGTATATTTATATGCTCAGCTTCTGATTTAGTATCTATTTTGGAAAGTTTTTTATAATCAGAGGACTGTAATAGATTTCTAGCTCTGAATGACATCAAGGGGTGCAGCAATAGTATTTCCATGTGCTATTGAGGTAATTGATCAGCCATGAATTGGAATTTCAGAATGCACTTGAGGTGTTGAATGATGTGTTGGGGCTGTCATGTTCCTTTGTCCCTATTCTGTATCTCAGAAATCGTTTGCTCCAAAATTTTATACATTTTATACATTTTCTATATTCATTTCAGGGACATGAGCTTTTGCTGATAGGGTCAGCATTTATTACCCATTTCTAATTGCTCTTAAGAAGGTGGTGGTGAACTGTATTCTTGAAGAGCTGCAACACATTTGGTGTAGGCACAGTCATAATGCATTTAAGTAAGGAGTTCCAGGATTTAAGCCCAGCATGTCTGAAGGAACAGCTATATATTTCCAAGTCAGAATGTTGAGTGGCTTAGAGGGGAATCTGCAAGTATTCTCATGTATCGGTTACCTTTGTCATAGAGTCATAGAGATGTACAGCACGGAACTAGACCCTTCAGTCCAATCCGTCCATGCCAACCAGATATCCCAACCCAATCTAGTTCCACCTGTCAGCACCCAGCCCATATCCCTCCAAACCCGTCCTATTCATATCCCCACCCAGATGCCTTTTAAATGTTACAATTTTACCAGCCTCCATCACTTCCTCTGGCAGCTCATTCCATACACGTACCACCCACTGTGTGAAAATGTTGCCCCTTAGGTCCCTTTTAAATCTTTCCCTCACTCCCTAAACCTATGCCCTCTAGTTCTGGCCTCCCCCACCCCAGGGAAGAGACTTTGTCTATTTATCCTACCCATGCCCCTCATGAGTTTATAAACCTCTATAAG
Organism: Chiloscyllium plagiosum; assembly: GCF_037043375.1. Classification (NCBI taxonomy): domain Eukaryota; kingdom Metazoa; phylum Chordata; class Chondrichthyes; order Orectolobiformes; family Hemiscylliidae; genus Chiloscyllium; species Chiloscyllium plagiosum. The sequence goes on from NW_028270140.1 coordinate 71,893,532, forward strand.
ATCACCCCTCAACCTCCAACTCTTCAGGCAAAACAGCCCCAGGCTATTCAGCCTCTCCCTATAGCTCAAATCCTCCAACCCTGGCAACATTCTTGTAAATCTTTGCTGAACCCTTTCACGTTTCACAACATCCTTCCGATAGAAAGGAGACCAGAATTGCATGCAATATTCCAACAATGGCCTAACCAATGCAACATGACTTCCCAACTCCTGTACTCAATACTCTGACCAATAAAGGAAAGCATACCAAATGCCTTCTTCACTATCCTATCTACCTGCAACTCTACTTTCATGGAGCTATGAACTTGCACTTCAAGGTCTCTTTGTTTAGCAACACTCCCTGGGACCTTACCATTAACTGTAAAAATCCTGCTACGATTTGCTTTCCTTGTAGGCAGTAGTGGTCATGAGTTTGGAAGGTACTGTTTGATGAGCCTTAGTAAATTTCTGCAGTGCATCCTGCAAATCGTATACACTGTTGTTACTGAAAATCGGTGGTGCAAGGGAGTGCACATTTGAAGGTGTGATGTCAATTAAGAGTGATACTTTGTCCTGGATGGTGTCAAGCTTCTTGGGTGTTGTTGGAGCTGCACTCATTCAGGCAAATGGGAAATATACCATCACACTTCTGACTTGTGCCTTGTAGATGGTGGGCAGGCTTTCAGGAGTCAGGAGGTGAGTTACTCGCTCCGTCCTAGCCTCTAATCTGGTTTTATAGCCACTTTATTCAAAAGACTGGACCACTCTGATCAGATTTGATCAAAGGTAACTCCCACAATGTTGTCTATGCTCTATTTTGCCCATCACTAACATATTATTTCAGATGTCATGATTATATATTTTCTTCATTTACGAAGACTTTTACTTCGCACTAATAGCAGTTTTGTTGCGCTTTGGTGCTGTACTGATCGGTCTTCTCACATGTTACATCTGAAATGCATTGTTATAACATCCTGTGATAAATAAGTCTAATTAACCTTGTGATGTTCCTGCACAAGCTATCATTATAAAACACAGCAATCATTATTAAATCTGGTCCTTTTGGTATAATAAAATGAGTGCTGGCTGGGAGCGTTCCAAGACATAATAATTCAAAAGTCTTGCAAAAATTAAATATGTAGTTCTTGCAATTTATTATGAATTTGATGCATTAAATTTTTCCCGACGTGTTTCTTGCTGCCTTACTGACACTGCATCAGGCCCCAATTGTGAAATGCTTCTTTGTGTATACTCCAGAGCACTACCTTATTACCCACCAGCTTTAACAAATGCACAACATTTTTAAAAGCCATTAAATGAAAATGTTATTGCTATAACACTTTTGAAATACACACTTCAGTTATTCAAAGTTATTTGAAACAAAGTCACTGAACATTAATGTGTGGAAGGGATTAAATAAAAATCAAAATAGCTGATGATTAATGTTACAGAAACATCCTGTACATGCTCGAATTGCACAATTCATTCAATTCTATTTCTGAGCATAATCAAACCGCAGCTTTTGTGTGAAGTTGAGGTCTTCAACCAAATACATTGCTGAAGGAACCTAATAATACGAATTCACAACATTCAAAGAATGTTGAATGAAAGTTAGTGAAAGCATTTCTGAGAAGTGAATGGCCAGATTATCAATTCAGAGGGCAATGATGTGTGAGTGCTTTCAGGATGAGGGTTCTAACATAAGCACATAAAAACATCGGAGCAAGAATAGGTCATTTCGCCCCACGGGTCTACTACAACATTCAGTGAGATCATAGCTAATCTGTGGCCTAACTTCATATATCTGCCTTTGGCTCATACTCCTAATACCTTTGCTTAACAAAACAAATCCACCTCAGATTTTAAAATAACAACTGATCCTGCATATGCTGCCATTTGTGGATGAGCGTTCCAAATCCTTACCACCCTCTATGTGTACAAGTGTTTCCTAACATCTCTCCTGAATGGTCTGGCCCAAATTTTTAGACTCTGTCCCCTAGTTCAGAATCTCCAACCAGTGGAAATAGTTTATCTTTACCTATCCTGGGTCTTCTTGTTAATATCTTGAAGATATGAATCAAATAACCCATAAACCTCCTAAACTGTAGAGAAAACAGATCTAATTTATATAATCTATCCTCAAAATAAAACCCTTGAAGTCCAGGTATCATTCTTGTAAATTCACATTCTACCACCTCCAAAGCTCATATAAGGTGTGGTGACCAAATCTGCTGACAATGCTCCAAATAGAGTCTAACCAAAGTTTTGCATAACTGCAGTATAAAGTCTCTATCCTTATATGCCAATTCTGTCAATATAAAAACCAGATTTTGTTATTTTTCTAGTTTGTTTTCTAGATCTGTACATATCATTTTAAAGATCTGTACACCTGAACTTCCAAGTCTCTTTGGATATCCACTGTATTAATCTTCATACCATCTAGATAGTATCCAAATCTATCCTTTTCAGGGTTAAAATGGATAAACTCACACTTGCTTACATTAAAATCCACCTGCTGCAGTTTTGCCCATTCTATCAATGTCTATCAATGACCCTTTGTAATTTAATGCTACCATCTACACTGTCTACAATGCCACTTTAATTTGTGACAGCAGCAAACACAAGGTTATGGTGATGGGTTGAGATCTGATACTCCAAAGAATCAAAACCATTTAATGTCCAATTCTCTTGGGCTCCTTTATCTTAGTAATGCCAGATACCTTTAACCTGAGTTTGACATATCTAAGACACCAGCTGGATTCAGCACCATCTGAGGTTCTCTAGCTTCCTAGCCATTCAAACTGGATTATAAAACTCTCTTTCCTAGAAATTTTCTATCAATCTGAATTTCTGAAAACTTTTGATCATGCAAAGAAATTTTGGACTGCATTCCCAATGCCCTGTGATCCCAGAACCACATATTCTCACACCATGAGATGCCTCTCTCTAACAAACTTTCATCACAAAACCTGCTCAATGTTCCCAGGAACCTCTTGAATATTGTTGTGGAATCACAGACTTTACTTTTCAGTCATCCAATTTGCTTGCCTTCCCCAAATACAGCATTATTTCATAAAAAAGGTAAAAAGATATTTACTTCTATGTTTGCAACAAGATCAATCTCTGCTCTGATTTACTCAATCTGTAGCTGAAATCTTTATTTCAGCTTTTGTGGTGTGATGCCTTCGGCATATTCTCAAATCAGAAATGAGTCACCTATTAAGAGAATGGGGATAATCGAAATGTGGAGCTGGTTTAAGGAACAGATATTGTGTGTCCTTGATAGGTATGTCCCTGTCACGCAGAAAGGAAGTGATAAGGTAAGGGAACTATGGTTTACTAAAAAGATTGCATCTCTTGTTAAGCGGAAGAGGGAGGCTTATATGACGTTGAGGTGAGATGGTTCAGATGAGGCGATGGAGAGTTACAGAGTAGCTAGGAAGGATTTGAAGAGAGAGTTAAGAAAAGCAAGGAGGGGACATGAGCAGTCTTTAGGAGGTGGAATAAAGGAGAACCATAACGCTTTCTGTAGGTATGTGAGGAACAAAAGGATGACTAGGGTAGGAATAGTGCCAGTCAAAGACAGAAGTGAGAAGTTGTGTGTGGACCCTGTGGCGATCGGAGAAGTGATAAATGAATATTTCTCATCTGTTTTCACTCAAGAAAAGATTGAGATACAGGCTATTAGACTAGAAAGAATTGAGTTTAGTAAGGAGGAAGTGTTATCAATTCTAGAAGGTGTGAAAGTAGATAAGTCCCCTGGGCCAGATGGGATTTATCTGAGGATTCTCTGGGAAGCCAGGGAGGAGATGGCAGAACCTTTGGCATTGATCTTTGAGTGTCATTGTCTACAGGTTTAGTACCAGAGGACTGGAGGATTGCAAATGTTGTGCCCTTGTTCAAGAAGGGCAGTACAGATGACCCAGGTAATTATAGACCAGTGAGTCTTATGTCTTTTGGAGAAAAATATTTGGAAAGGATTAAAAGAGATAAAATTTATAACCATCTAGTAAGCAACATGGAGATAATAAACATGGTTTCATCAAGGACAGGGTATGTCTCACAAACCTCATTGAGTTTTATGAGAAGGTGACCAAGCACGTAGATGAGGGTAGGGCAGTTGACATGGTATACATGGACTTTGATGAGGTTCCACATGGTAGGCTTTTGGAGAAAATGTGGAGGCATGGGATTGAGAGTGATTTAGCAGTTTGGATTAGAAACTGACTTTCTGTAAGAAGGCAGCGAGTGGTGGTTGATGGAAAATATTCAGCCTGGAGTCCGGTTACTATTGGTGTGCCACTAGGATCTGTTTTGGGACCACTGTTGCTTGTCATTTTTATAAATGACTTGGACGTAGGCATAGGTGGATGGGTTAGTAAATTTGCAGACAACACTAAAGTTGGTGGAGTAGTGGACAGTGTGGAAGAATGTTGCAAGATGCTGGGGGACTTGGATAAACTGCAGAATTGGGCTGAGAGGTGGCAAATGGAGTTCAATGCAGATGAATGTGAGGTGATTCACTTTGGGAAGAATAATAGGAATACTGGGTCAATGAATAGTTTCTTGGTAGTGTGGATGTGCAGAGGGATCTTGGTGTCCATGTACATAGATCCCTGAAAGTTGCCACCCCAGGTTGATAGTGCTCTTAAGAAGGCATACAGTATGTTAGGTTTTATTGGTAGAGGAATTGAGTTCCAGAGCCATGATGTCATGCTGCAACTGTACAAAATGCTATTGCAGCCTCACTTGGAATACAGTTATAGGAAGGATGCAGAAGCTTTGGAAAAGGTGCAGAGGAGATTTTCCAGGATGTTGCCTGGTCAGGAGGGAAGGTCTTTTGAGGAAAGGCTGAGGGACTTGGGTCTGTTCTCAATGGAGAGAAGAAGGCTAAGAGAGGATTTAATCGAGACGTACAAGATGATCAGAGGATTAGATAGAGTAGACAGTGATAGTCTTTTTCCTAGGATGTTGATGTTGGCTTGTACGAGGGGGCATAGCTGCAAATTGAGGGGTGACAAATTGAAGACAGATGTCAGAGGCAGTTTCTTTACTCAGAGAGTGGCAAGTGCATGGAATTCCCTGCCTGCTAATGTAGTTAACTTAGCCACATTAGGGGCACTTAAACAGTCCTTGGATAATCATATGGATGATGATGGGATAGTATAGGGGGATGGGCTTAGATTAGTTCACAGGTCAGCGCAACATCGAGGGTTGTTTATCCAATCTCATCTCTGTGAATTTGCATCATATTCTCATGTTCCAAAATAACAAAGCTAAAATTGTATTTGTGATCATCAGATGTTATAATTGTCTCACTCTTCTGCAACATTGCCCTGCTGTAGATCTCAAATTTGTCATCCAATGCTCTCAGCCATTTGGCTCCCCACCGACCATTGATGATTAAGCTGACTGACACCTCCGACCTACTTCCTGACATTCCAAATCTAAAAGTGTCCATTCTATCCAAGTCTTTAAAGTGACTTTAAAACCCATATTGTCCAGTAACTCGTATCCCTATTTCTAGAGGTGCATAATTTTATTCTCCGTGATATGTTTCTTTCTGTTTTGAAGGAGTTATGTTATTTATATATTCTAAGCATGAATAAAAATGACCAGTAGCAAATATCTGAATGTAGAAAAACTTTGTGTCAAACATCTATGCTCCAGAATGTGATTTTCCTTCAAAATAAATGTGCTGCCAAAGTTTTACATTTTGGGACCATTAGGAACAATGAACGAAAATGTTCAAATCAAACAACAATGCATGCTGCATGAGAAGAGGGTGCTGACTGGTAGCAACTCAACTCTGACTGGTTAAGGCATTGCAATGTTGAATGCACCAGGGAAGAATTGTCCCTCAAGCTTTGGAAAAGGTGCAATATGTGCTTATGCATTTTCTGTTTGTGACCCTCAAGTTCAACCAAGCAACTATCTGACAAATTTATTAGACTTCCTGGATGGTTTAATGAGCAGCCATGGCACCATAATATAGATATTCAGTTGGTCACAGAGTCTAAATGATATATGTCACAAGTACAACAATTTTGTATTGAGAGTACATCAGCCTCTGTATTGGACTAGATTTCTCTGCAAGCCTCCCACATGCATGGTAAGAGTGTTAATAACTTGACTATAATTTAGAATTAAATGTCCTATCTTGAGTTAGAATCCTTTTGAGAATTGGTCTTGCAGAAACCATCCTTCAACATGATAATGTCACTCAACATTTTGTGAGACTAACAGTAAGGAAACAACTAGCTCTATAAGAAACTAAGACAGTATGTGGACATGGACACATCCAAGGTCTGAACCACATGACATCAAGATTGCTGGCAGGTTATACAAAACAGCAAGTAGTTTCTATTTAATCTCATTATCTTTTTTTTTAGTAGGTCTGCATTAGTATCCTTAGCAGCAAGCTATATTCTGATCTTTCTTTGCAGTGATCTGCCACCTGTAGTATTCTATCTCCTTACACAGATACCTGCATAATTGTCTGGTGATTCACTATGTGAATATCCCTTATCTAACCTAACCTCTAAAGCACACATGACACCAGTCTTTGTATGTCATGCAGTGATAATTGGAAAGTGAAAGATAACAGGAGAAGAGAGTGCTTTGAATAGTAAGGTTACAGTAGTTGCAGATATAAAAGAGACTAATTATGATAAGAAGTAGGATTCTTATCTTGATAATTTTAAAGCAGTCATATAAAACTTTATGTAATAGAAACCATATCCTGGAAGCTAAGCTTGTTGCATTGACTTCTTCCCTTTGCTGTCAAAGGTTTGTCAAGTCCGTTCAAAAGGCCCTTCCTGAATACACAGCATATTGTGTTAATCAGTACCCTATCACATAATGAGGTCCCAGCAGCTGATCTCAGAATTTTGCGTGATTCCTGCATACGGCAGACAGGCATTTTTGGATGTGATCTAGTTTCTATCCATATGTCAGTCCAACATTTCAGAAAAGATAGAGATCCATCTATCCCACAGGAAAAAGCCCAGGGTTATCTTCAAATCAACCAGATATGTTTCATAAGCTAAAAGTAAATTTTACATACATTCATATCTTCAATTGCAGAATATCTCAGCTTCCAACTCTAGTTAGATGAATCCACACTTTGTCTTTTGACATATTACATCAACTTCATGAATGGTCGATATGAAGATGGTTTCAATTGAGAGGATCCTTTCAATGTTGGGTCAGTTTCATTTTAATAAAAAGAGATTAACAAGGAATGTGGCGCACATTGAGATGTAATGGCTCCAAATTTGCAGGCACATACTGCTGGCTGTATTGTAAAAGTCACTCAGCATGCATATGTCAGATTTTCCATGTCACATAGTGTGTGGGAAGCACATATTTTGGCCAATTTCTGAAAATTGTCTGTTGCAAAGAGCTTTTACTTTTAAATGTTTACTTCTTTTAAGGTTTTGCATTCGTACTGAAGGACCAGCTACGCAACTAAAAAAATCTAATATTCAGCCTGATTAAACACTGCCTCTATGGATATTTGTCTATTTGGTTACACATAATAATGATTGTTATTTTCATCTTTTATTTAATCAATGTGCTTTCTAGGATAGTTGTATTTAGGTTAATCTGAAAATTTAAAACTAATAGGCCTTGAAATTATATTGTGCTAATATCCTTTTGTTCAGCATATGTTAGAGCTGTGCATCCTGGGATTTTCCTAATTGACTTGAAGAACCAGGGAGGAATCTTTCATCAAGCACTATAAATCTCTTTTCTTGATTCTCCTGTAAATTAGGGACAAGGATGGTTTGTGTATCGGGCTTAAATCAGCCAAATACGAGGTGAACATCTGGTCTCTGGTCATCACTTGATTTAATCACAGCAGTGTTTAATGTGTTAACGCCTCCATTGAAAAGGAAATCCATGCAAATTGGTAAACGGATTTATCCTAAAATTTTCAAATTCAATTTCAAGGCCTAGTGTTTCTAAATCTGAATTAAGTCACTTGATTTAAAGTAAACGAGTCAAAAGGGGAATCTTTTACTGGCACATCTCTGTCTGTGATCCTGAGAAGCGTTCAATGTAACCAAATTCAAATAGTCTTCATCATAACTGGACATCCAATGTTACGATCCATTGGGATAGTTGATTTTACATCTATGATGTATTTGCCAGGAGATAGATAATGATTGAGATGCCAATCACAAGAGACAAACTCCTGAGGAATGGAAATAATTTTAATTGGAAAAATTGCAAGACTTATTTATTGAAGAAAATGTGAGACTGTGATTTGAATTGATGCATTTCAGGTATATGGATTTCATTGATAACAATGTTAAGTTTATTCTTAAACTTAAACAGAACAGGAGAATAGTGCTGAATATAAATCAGGGAGGAATGTTCCCAGTACCAAAATTCAGCCCAATAAGAAATCACAGTCCCAAATATCCATATGCTGTTCATATGACATAAGGGAACATTGCTGCTCAGGGATGTTTATCATTGTGAGAATTTGTTGATTCCAGTTGATAGATTTACACCTGACAGGTTCATATTGGAAGTTCATATTGCAAAACTACATCGTGTCAACATCCAACTCTATTTTTCAGCCAGTACTTATATTTTTCTGATGAGACCATTATTTTGGTTATAGGCATATAGTCCTGCCTCTATTTAACTCAACTGAGTGCTAGAATTTCCTCATTCATTATCAACGTAAGGAAAATCTTAATGAAAATGTTCACCATCAATCCCTGAATCCTCCTCTGTATACTCCCTAGGTCAAACATCAGCTGACCATTGCCATGTCCTCTCATTCTGAAAACACAATCAGGATAAGATACTGTTAGTTAAAGCCAGAAAACTCAATAAGTATGCAACTTTTATATCAAAAGTAAACACTTTGAATAACAGTAGATAGTAAATTATCAGTAGATAGTACTGATAATCATTATTAGTGCTTAAATCCCTTTATAGTTAGGAGCTGTGATGAATGCCTGAGAGAAAAGTTGAAATAGACAATTCCTTGCTAAAGTTAATGCCTCTGCTTAATAATGACTAAATATTCTCCATTGGTTGACAGCAATGTATTAAGAAAAGCAGCTGTCATTCACAAAATTGGTTGAAAATGACATTTTTGGTGAAAATAAGCCTATAAAATGATCTTTAGAAGATCTATACTTTACAACAAGAAATTCATCATATATCTCAATCAAAATAGCTTAATATTTCCAGTTAAAAAAAACACCAGTTCAAGAAGCTTCTGTTTCCTGAAATAATTTTGTTTTGGAAATCTAAAAAGCAGTGCGATAAGAGTAGCTATTGAAACTGTCTCCTTAGAAATATGCAGCACAAACTCTTGCTAATCAGACAGTAGAAGGGATGTTTTGACGCAAAATGAACTACTGTCAGTCAGCAAGTCTGTTGTTTACAAAGAGATTGCTGCATAATTACAGCTGTATTGCTCCACAACTTGTAGTTCGGTATTCACTAATAGACAGAACACATGGGCTTTGATGTAGAGCTCTTAAAACAAGACAATGCAAATGACATTTACTGGAGATTTTTTTCATTAATGAACAGTACTTCAGGGAGTGTAAAGGCAAGTGGCATATAATTTCTGAACTATTTAAATTGCTAATTAGATCTGTATAGGAGGTGTACTCCTAATGCAGACAATTACTACAGCTCATAAGTGTTTGCCTTACGGTTGCTAATTACCGCAGAAGCCAATTAATTGCTGTTGACGTTTGTATTCTTTTGCATATTGCCAGTTAATATTTACATTTATAATGAAGACAGAATTGGCAAACACTATGTCACTTTGTAATGAACAATTTCAGTATCTAAATAACAAGCATATTATCTCATTGTGCCTGAAGAGTGTAGATGATTAGCATAAGGTTTGTGTACACTCTGATAACATTACTTATTTTAACAAGAAAAGTGTCATTGTAGTGTAATACATTCTAGTTAAAGAGCTCAGCAGCTTTGATAAATGTCATTTTATCAGCATTTTAAGCTGACAAACAATCCAAGATTGCTCTCATTGTAATACTTTCAAATGAAAATTTATTGAAAGCCCGCGAACTCAGGCATTTACTACATAAGGATGGCTTCACTCAAATGGGTTCTAAATGTGCTATTGACTTATTAACTCTGTGAAAATCTTCTAATTCTCTGGGGGTTAAAAAAACATAATGTTTGGAAACCTGAAAGAAAAGCAGAAATGCTGACTTCATACAACAGGCCCATCAGAATCTGTCAAGTCTGAAGACCAGTTAGCATTTCAGATGTGGAACAGAACAGATGTAATATTGATCCAGTCTTTCCTCAAAGCATAAATACCCAGAGCTTCCAGTTTTCAAATAGTTGGGACATCTCAGAAGTCCACATGTACTAACCATACAGTAACTGCCCAGGAAGATTAAACTTCTGATGGCCAATTTCCTGACATCCGGAAGCCTCTGAAAACATTACTAACTCTGCATTAGAGTTGATACTTTGTACAGTTATGGCTTAGCAGGGAAAGCTAAAGAACTAAAAGCTGCATTGGCTAACTAAACTGTAATTCCCAATCCAGTCACTCACAGTGAGTCCCTCTCACTTACACTGAACATTCCCTGAACATCCATCCTTACTACGCTCCTGTGCAGACACCTGAAGCACTCTCCGCACTCCACCCAACCTCTATATATACCTGATGAAACTACCCCCAACAATGAGCACATGATCTGACCACCCTCTTAGCTTGGGTACCCACCCAAATGCCCGACCCTATGGGCACCTTATCCAATCAAGCCCCAATTCCATCCCACCACCATCCACTTTCAGGCATCTGATCTGCCTTGTCTTGTCACCTGCTTAACTGATCCGTCTTCCACTCTATCTTAACGCTCACCTGCCATCCTATCCCCCTTACCTACCTGACCACCTAACCCCTCACTCAACTGGCACGCTACTCCCTTATCAACCTTGCACTTGCCTTGTCTTACTATGTGTCAAAGTGGAGATTTGTAAACATTTTATCTACTGAAATATGGTAGCTATTTCTGTAGAAAAAGGAGGCATGGTATGTGCAATGATCCATTCGATTGTTGCCTGCATGGTTGATTCTGTTGTGATGGATCCTGTATTAGACATTGGAACATTTGTCTGACCAGATAGATTTTGGCCCAGATTAAAATACCCAAACCTATACTATCTTTTCTCTACCACTAACACAGTGTGTACCAACTACATGATGCACTGCAGAAACTCACCAAGGCTCCTTTCACACACATTCCAAATCCAAGGTCACTGACACTAGGAAGAGAATGCCTTTGGCACTCCAACAGTCTTGCTATTCCAAACAGATCACATCCAAATCTCAGCTTCTCACTGCAGTCAGTACAGATCATTTTTACACTTACATTACAGATGATGAAGCGATATTGTGCAGACACCTGAAGCACTCTCCGCACTCCACCCAACCTCTATATATACCTGATGAAACTACCCCCAACAATGAGCTACAATCTGTAGCTTCCGTGGGATTCTGCAGTTGTATGAATAATGGTTAACCTTCAGTCAGCATTGGCCTGTTGTCATGTCATTGCTTCTAACTTCAATATCATTGAGATGTCCAAGCTCAATTTGCATGTACCAGTAACAAGTTGCAAACAACATTCCCACAATTTGTTTTTCTGGAACTCTGTGATCCATGCAGGGCTATGGTTTCCGGAAGCCAATGCATTGACTGTCAAAATGTGTCGACCCTCCCAGCTGAAATGTTAGAAAATGCGTTTGACCCATACCTGACTCCTAAAGCATTACAAGTGGATGTTGGAATTAATGCAACTTAGATGTAGATGGGGTTTGCCTAAACTTGCTTCATGTATTTGTAGTTTCAATTCCCCAGCTTCCAACAAACATGGATCCCATGCTTTTCCAATCAAAATGATACTTACTCTGCCCACCCAGAACATTGTCCTAGCCATTTTCTAGTCACATTTTGCACCTGCAGAATGGAAAGTAGGCAAAAGGAAGCTCATGATGACATCATCAAACTGTGATCCACCTGGTCACCCTCTAAAGCCTCATGTCTACATTTTCCACTTACTATCCTGACAGGCCATTTTTCACCCATTCCCTCCCATATGGAGACTCACTACATTGAATTTCACCAACATTTGCCCTTCCTGCTCTGAACCTGACATTATAGCTCAATACTGCCCTCTTTGGTCTTGTACACTCCCCTTGTGAAGGCCACAGTGATGGTCCCTGACATGGCTTTTCCCCAGCTCCATGACCTACCAATCCTTCTGATGCAGTTTCACTAACCCTCCATTCACCTGGCAATTCCCCATCACTATTCTTGTCCTCGGCTCTGGAATTGCCTCTGGATTCACTTCTCTCACTTGCCTCAAATCCCCATCCCATCTGTTGGTGATCCCTCTAAATTCCCTACAGGCCGTCTATTGAAGTGTCCAGAAAGACAGTTGGACAGATCCTCAGGAATGCTTTTGCATTGAAATCTGGCTGATTTTAACGAGCAGCCCCTACTTCTGAATGCTGTGTTTGCAGTTCCCCAACTGATAATACATGTTTTCCCTGCCAGCTAGCGATGACTGTCCATTTCCCAGACTGTACTGGGATAGATCCCCTGACCATGATTGCCCCACATGGACAACTGACTGGAGTCAGGCTACTGGAGAGTGTGTGGCTAGAATCGGGACACCATAAATGATCACGGACCACCTTTTAATGTACGGAGGATGAGATCCCACTAGTTTTCAGCATAATCATTTAGTTGAATCAAAGTTAAGTGTGTTTGCTGCACAGACAGTTGGCATATGCTAAATGCATATGGAGGCATCAACTTGCTATGTTGATGCCTCCATATGCCATTCATCAAGACGCTCCCCACCGCCTGACCGATTCCTACTGACAAGCATGACAAGTCACCTGACTGTCTGCACTAAATCACATATCAATACCACAGCAGTGATAGCCTTTGACTCTGGCTGAAGTGCCAATACTTTAATAGGCCAGGTATGACCTTAATACTGCCAGCATGCTGGTAAGCACTAAGGTGAGTGAGCCCTAAGAGACCAAGTGGGCATCCCTCAGATGCAGCCTGGGCTATTCTGTGAGTTGAGTACAAACTGCTGCACCCTGTTACTGCTAGTTGCCAGTGCACTCTGACTGCAAATACTTCCTCAGCATCTTGCTAAGTGGATCAGTGAGGTGCTACAATGTGTGTTAGAGTTCGGAAAATGTTGAGTTTTCTCGGTCTAGCTTGTTTGGTATGATAGGAAGCTGAATGTTATTGTGGTGACCTGGGCTATCAACAGGACATTTAACATGCAATAGTGCCCCTTAATTGGCAACTTGCCACTGCCTAGTGCAAAGCCCACCACATCACTTGCTTAACCCATAAATGATGGAGCGAGATGTTCCCAATGGGCTTCAGGAGATCTGCATCTGATTTTGCCACAAATCTGATCATAGCCCATGTTGCTCAATGCCTATAAGATTCTGTTCACACATTATGGCTTTCAATACCAGGTGGGCAGACTCTTTGAATATGCCTCAGATGGGGTCATGGCAGAGGTTTGTTCATACACTGGTATTGTGTAAACGTATGACCTTACAATCCTTGTGGTGCAGTGGCTGTGTCCCTGCATCTGGACCAGAAGGAGAAAGTGAGGTCTGCAGATGCTGGAGATCAAAGTTGAAACTTTATTGCTGGAACAGCACAGCAGGTTAGGCAGCATCCAGGGAACAGGAGATTCGACGTTTCGGGCACAGGCCCTTCTTCAGGAATGATTCTTCATTCCTGAAGAAGGGCCTGTGCCCGAAACGTCGAATCTCCTGTTCTCTGGACCAGAAGGTCAATGCTCAAGTCCTATTTGCTCAAGAAAGTATGTAATAACAACTCTGAACAGGTTGATAAGGAAATATCTGCATCCCATAATTCAAACCATGCTACTGGTGCCAAATCCAGGTTTCTTTAAGACTGTGATTTGTACTTGCTAATGTGAAGGAGACACCAAACTGATCTGTCACATCAGGACGTAGTTTCTGATTCCAATTCCCCTTTCCTCCTTTGCAGGACTAATCAGCAATTTCATTCCAGGCAGTTGCTAATTGGGTGTGTGATGAGGGAGGACAGAAGCCAATAGACCACAACTTTCTGTTCCATCTCCCTCATCCTTATGGAACATAAAATCTGGCTCATAGTCTCAAGATAAGGGACCTTTCACTTATTTGGGATGAGGAGAAATTCCTTCACTCAAAGAGTTATAAATTTTTGGAACTATCCACTCAATTGTTTTGAATGCTCCAACATTGAATATCTATATAAGGCTGAGATAGATAGATTTTGGGTGTCTCAGGAATCAAGCAATATGGTTGAGTGGGCAGGAAAGTGGAATTGAATCCTTAATCAGTCCTGATTGTATTGAATGGCAGGTCAGGCTCCAGGGATAGTATGGTTGACTCCTGATCCTATTTCATGTCTTCTTATCTTTTCAGAGTTTGAGAGGTAAAAATGGTGTCACTGTCAGACTGCTGCCAAACCTTGCAAATTCTGAATCAATCTGTACAAAGGCTGGAATAGCAAAGTTTTCAGCAGCTGCTGAGAAAAGTATTAGCTTCAACTGGTCAGATATTCACCCACATAAAGAGGTTTTCTGCCACGCTTATTGCCAGCTTACAACAGTTAAACTTCGATTAGCCTAGCAGTATCTTCTACTTAGTAACAAATGCAAATAAAAGCCAGTGATTGCAGCTTGTTACTTTCTTTAATAAAATTATATGATTATTTTCAAGTTTATATGTTTTAAAATATAACTTCTTTTCAGTGCTGAAAATGCAACCATTTGCATGAGTACCTCTGCAGGTATACATAGTTAAATGAATACCTTCCACAATATTTTTTCAACAATGCATCCTAAGTGCTCATTGAAAGAAAGAAAGAGAGAGAGAAAGAAAGGAAGAGAGAAAGAAAGAAAGAAAGATTTATATATTTGCTTACCATGATACCAAGATTTTCTAAAGCATTCCCCAGTCAGTTAAGTACTTTTGAAGTGTCATTGCATGTAAGAAACACTAATGAAGTCACAGAAAACAAAGTCCCACAGAAAGCAAAAAAGTGAACAGTGAAATCCTTTTTTAAGGCATATTGCACAAGGCTCTAATGATGCTTCCACTTTTCTTCAAGTAACACTTTGGAATTATTACATTCAGCTAAGAGAGCTGACATACCCTTAATTTAATGTTTCATTTGAAAGATGGCACCTCCTGAGTACAGCATTCCTATTCACCAAGATGTCCTATTCACCATTTTGAGGCATGGAATTTAAACCAACATCCTTGTGTCTTAGAAGCAGGTATAAAATCACCTGAGCTGATGCTGTCATCTCCTTCTGCATCACTACAATGATCCTGCCCTCATATTTTCCAACCTTTCTATGTTGTGTAGAAAGCTTGCAAAGCTAGTGCCAATTAGTACTGAATTTAGGGCAGTTTGTGCTGACTTGTGTCTACTGGGAACTGGATTGAAGCTGCCAGAATTCATTTCACTTGTGACCCGTAACATACGTCAGATGTGTCAGAGGAGATCTTTATCCCTTCGGTCTGGGGTGAATTCAAATCCAGGTCCCTGGAGTGAAAAGAATTGCATTCTAACAAAATAAAATAGAAGTGCCCACCCATTCCATCCAGATCAGAAAGGTATGTGGAACGGCGTACCAGGCTGTAGAGTACTGAAACGCAATTGCATAAGTTCTGTTTGTTTTTGATGTGAAGCCCATTACCACAGATGTTTTGGTAAGGCACCATTGCCTGATAACAAGACCTTACATTTTGCAGCCTCAATTTTTTTCTTTCTTTCTCTGGCACACAGATCATTAGTATTCAATGAAAGAATAGTGTCCGTTGTTGCTAAAGGGTGAAATAGCATATGAAAATCTCACTTCTATATCCTGGTTTCAGTTCACTAATAGGCATCCTCTTCTGCCAAAGACAAACAACATTCACAAACAACATTTGGAAACAAAAGCCCCAGCACAGATTTATAGATAGGTACACATGCACCTTGGCCTGGATTGGCCTTTGGCACCAACCTTCACTAGAAGCAATTTAGAGAGACTCGTCTGAATAAACACTGAGATGGTAAGGCCATGGACTGAGAGTAAGAAAAATCAATGGCTCAAGAAATCAGTTCCAGAGATCAATAGAACATATTAAGGATCACACGTTTGTGAGGGCATTTAAAGAAGAGTGTAGTTTACAGTTCATTTCGCAGCATTTGTGAAGGAGTGGATAAGTACTGTCAAGTGAACTGCACTGTACTGTTACTGTGCAAAATTTTAAAGCTGTAGTGACCCATTTTGCTAACCAATTTCAAAACTATCAAGCTTACATTCTACAAACTCTCTAAGGACTGCTCCCAAACTACCTTGTAAATTAGACATTTTATTAGTTGATTGCTTTTAAAACAACATGAACACTTTCCCTTATTTATTCACTTAGCATAACAATGTGAATTTCTTGCATTGCATAAAATAACAGGAAGAACAAAAATGTTATTGTTAAAGGAGTTGACATGTATGAATCCATTTTTGCGGTATCCACATGACTTAGTGGTCTCTAGGTTTGGCAATTATTTCCTGTCGTGGAAGTCTCATGCCAGTGTGGAGATCCTCTGCAGTGGTGGTTTCCAGTTATTCCAGCGTTCATTATTTTAATTGGCTTTCCCCAAAATGGAATTAATCTGAATAAAACTTTGCCTTAATTTTGACTTTTTTTTCTTCTTGTCTATGGCTTATGTCATTAATATAGGTGCTACAGTCTGGCAACTTATAAAACTTTTCACTGTTTTTTTTCTAAAAGTACACGTGACAATAAATTGCTATTTTATTCTATTCTATAGTATTTTATTCTGTTCCACCAGTGTTCACTCAAAAAGTGATAAATAGCCCAATTATTGTGGAATCTTAAAGTTTTGTGGTTTTGGTGTATTACATTTGTTCCACTTCTCTCAACCGGTGTCATTTGCTTCATTTTCTTTTCTTCCATTTTCAGAATTACTCAAGTTGACACAAAGGGTTAAATCATCTAAATGTAACCTATCTATGTCCATCAACAAATATTTAAACTGTCATTGGATATTTTTAAAATGTGCCTTTAAATTGAAAATAGTAATTTGACTGCATACTCTGAAAGTGTTGATGCTAACTAAATTATGATATAGACAGAACATTCCTTTTCATGGATCAAAAGATCAAGAGCCACTAAACTGAACTTCTTGTGTAAGAGCTACAGAAGTCCCAATGTGAAATATTAGCAATTGGATTGCCTCTGATCTCCTTCATCTAAGTCTAGTCCCCACCTAAGTTGGCAGGGTGTGAGCATGCATGTGCCATACATCTTTAAATCAGAATTAACTGAGCGGGCACACAATCTTCCATTTTCAACTAAATCAATCCAGTTAATGACATCCCTTAGACATCCAGCTGAATATGTAATCAATTGCATAAGGGACATCCATCATTCAACCTCATGAGTGTTATTTAAAGACCTATTCATCCAACTTCCAAAAGAGGAACCATTGGGTAGATTGCAGAAATTTTTGATCATCAAGGTGTCCACTCAGTGTACATGCTCAACAGCAATCTACTATATGTTACTCCATCAAACTTCATATACAAAACCCCTGTAACAGAATTTATGTGTGACCTTACCTTACCTTGATTTATGATCTTTTCTTTCCTTTTTGCTTGACTACAACCCACTTGTGCCTGATGGTTTGCCATGTGCTGACCCCAATTCTATGCTACCCTCTAAGGTAAACACACTGTCTGTCTCTGAGCTGTTAACTGCAACTATTAAATCAAGCAACACTGCTTCTTCCTCGGCAGTCTGGCATTACACTCTGTCTTCATTATGAGACTGCAGTGGCCAGTAATATGTCATTCTTGAGTGTCTGAAAACAGAAATACTGAAGGGGAGGGTTGGGGTGAGGTAAAGTGGGTACTTAGTCAAAAATATGGGTTTGCAATCATACCATCTGCTGATTTCATTTCATGCCAGACACTAGGAGAGAGAGAGATGTGATTTGAGAAGGTAGGGAAATACCAGCATCCTGAATGATTTTAGTGATCGCAAATGCAATATCCTAAGTCATAGCCAGCCCTACAAAATGAAGTACTGTCTTGTTCAGAGGGTTCAGGTGATGCAGTGGTACGTGTCCTCTTCCAGTTCTGTCTGTCTCCTATAAGGTGTCAGCATGTCCTGCAAGAAGGAGAGGAAATATTGGCATGTTGTAATATGTTTGGATAATGTGCTGCCATAGTTGATTATTTGGAGGCATATGGAAGCAATGAGAGGAGGATGTGAGGCTGGAAGTATTGGTAGATAGAATTGTAGAAAGGTACAGCACAGAAACAGACCCTTCGGTCCAACTCATCCATGCCGATCAGATATCCTAACCTAATCTATTCCCATTTGCCAGCACTTGGCCCAAATTCCTCTAAACCCTTCCTATTCATATACCCATCCAGATGCCTTTTAAATATTATAATTGGACCAGTCTCCATCACTTCCTCTGGCAAATCATTCCATACAAGCACCACCCTCTGCAGGAAACAGTTGCCCCTTTCCCATTTGAAACCTTTCCCATTTCACCCTAAACCTCCAGTATTGGACTCCCCCACCCCAGGGAAAAGACCTTATCTATTTATTCTATGTCCCTCATGATTTTCTAAACTTCTATAAGGTCACCCCTCAGCCTCCGATGCTCCAGGGAAAACAGCTTATTCAGCCTCTTCCTACAGCCCAAACCCTCCAACCCTGTGAGAATGAAGTGGAATATCTGAATGCTAGAGCTGAATGTTGAGATTTCAATGTTGCTGATGGGAGAATGATTGGATTATGGTTTATTGAGCAACAAATTATTTTTTTCACAGGGTGTGGGCATCTCTGGTCCCAAGCCAGCATTTATTGCCCACCCTAATTTCCCCTGAGATGGTCATAGTGAGCTGTCTTCTCGAACTGCTGCAGTCCTCGGGATATTTGTCCACCCACTGTATTGTAAGAAAGTAAGTTCTAGAACTTTAACTGAGTGAAAATGAAGAAAGAGCAACAGTGGTCTAAGTCTGCATGGTATTTGATTTGGAGGGCAATTTGCAAGTAGTCATGCTCCCATGCATCTGCTTCCCTTGTCCTTTTGAGTGGTCGATCTCGTGGTCTTGCAAGATGCTTTTGAAGGAGCTTTGATGAGTTGTGACAGTGCAACTTCTAATTGGGACAGCATATTATCCCTTTGTTTTGGTGGTGAAGACAATGAACATTCAAATTTTTTGATGGGGTGCCAATCAAACAAATTGATTTGTCGTGAATAGTGTTAAGCTTCTTGAGTTTCTTGAGCATGAGATGTTGTTGGATTGTGAGTTGGGGATGTCATGTGAAGATGAATCCATTAACATTTACTGTCAAAGTGGGGTATTGGACTTTTTGTAGCACTACTGCAATTTTCTTAAGGTGGATTTCTGGACAGTAATATCCCTGACTATCAGTTTCCATTTCTTTCTCAGGGTATGATTTGAGACCACCTTCAGGAACATTGCATTTCTCCACGTTTCCAGTTCCTGTACTAATTGCGCCATGAGGCATCAGAGACATAGAAAAATACAGCGCAGTAGAGGCCCTATGGCCTTCGATGAGTGTTTCTGCTGCATCAGAACACCTGCAATGCCCCTCTCTCTCTTGCTTGTTATTCCATTTTCTGCACTTTTATTTTTCTGAGCTGTCCATAGGCAATATTCAGCAACTTCAGTTGAATTGACTGTCCGTCTATTTTAAAATGTTCCTTAAAGACCTGCAGACCAACTGAAACACGATTGCTATGCATGCTGCCTGGTCTCCATTTACTGCATGGACAGTGCCCAGCTACACTCTGAAATCATTTAGAAGAAGCAGCATGAGGTCTGTCTGCTGCTGCCTCAGCAGGAACAAGCACTGAGTGATCACACATTCCAAAAACAGGCCTAAATAAACTTTTGCACAAATTATCTTGATCACTAGCCCAAAGTCAGTTAAGTGAGACAATAAGATGTTTCTCCTAATCTGGACTGGTGTGTGTGCTGATTTATTGGCAAAAAGATAAGAAATGACTGACCTAGCGTGACTTTATGCTTTCTTGATTTGGAGTTCATCAAGGATACTAACAGACAGTGAGGTAATTGACACTAGATGCTCTGATCAACGCTAACGCACATATCATTCAGATTAGTCAAAATAATTAAGATGTTATTTTTATTAGAAAATTTAAAATACACAATAATGTTTTTGATAGTCTCAGTTCTTATATGACTTGCACTTCTTCAGTTCCATAAGATGTTCTTGAAGGAGTTGTGGCTTTGTAAAATTAGACTGTCTCTCTAATTTTAACATCCAGGTTGCAGAAAATAAAATGAAACAACTATTACAGAAGAAGAGAATCATAAAGCACAGAAAATAAGGATGTATTTTGGCCCATTGAATCTCTACTGGCTTTGCTGAAGAGCAAATCAGTTAGTTTCTGCATCTGCTCATATATTTTCTTCCCTTTCAACAATTTATTCAATTTTCTTTTGAATGTTGCTATTAAATCTGAATCCAGAACACATTAAATCCTAATAATTCATTGCACAGAAGCATTTTCCTCATATCTAATCTGATTTATTTTTACTCACCATTAATGATTATTGGCCATGTAGTCATTGAAAGAGTTCACCCTGGACCAGCCGATGATAACAATGGTTAATGTTGAGAAGTTTGGCATTGTTATGTGGTACAGGGTCTGAGGAAGTCCTGACTTGTAAACATGTGTGGTATTTTGCTGAGGGAGTTTAAACATCTAATGGGCAGAATCACACTGCTTGGACCACTCCGAGAATGTCTCTGATACAACTTTAGTGTCAGTACTCTCGGCTTGATACCCAGAACTTAGCCAAAACATTATCTCCGGACACTCACGTTGTTAATCACAGACATGGGGATGGGTTGGAGACCTCTATACTTGCACTCTTTGGAGCTATGATGCAAGAAAAGACTGAACTACTTAATGTAATTAACTAATCAGCTCATCTCCAATAACATTTATTTACTCTGCCTAAGGCTAGAAGAAACAAGCTTAACTTTCTTTCCTGAATTTAATTCTTAGCCCATTAAAAGTTAGTTAAATGCTTGCTAGAGAAAACTTTTAGAACAATATTGAGACTTAGTAACTCACCACACACTAATTCACTCTTTCATGGAGCTGGACCACATTTCATACATGCACAGTTCACAGAATTAGTTGGCATTTAAAGCATTGGTTGCCTTTACTCAAGTCAGATTTTGTAGATCGGGCATATGAAACCCAACAATTGCAGAGTAAGCCTGACAAGAGCAAATCTGAATATTGTACATTTCTTCTAGTAGCAAAGGTAACCTTTTAAAATTATCCAGGGTAACTTTTACTGGAGGTCAGATTTCATTAGAGGGAGGTAAGATGGCTTTTGGGGAAGGTACAGTAACATTTTCAATTGTTAAAAGGAGCGTGAATGTGGACAAAAGTCCATAAATGATTTAACTGACAAGTACATTGAAATGGTCGATACACCTAACAAACGTAACTGTCAAAGGACCTGTCAAAACTGTTAAAGGACCTTTCAAAACTGTCAAGAAAAATTGTGAAAAGTAACTGTCAAAGGGAGTTGTTCAGCTGTCAGAGTATTTAGAAGTTCCATTGTTTAAATCATCAAAAAAGTTTGGAGTGCTAAAAAAAATCATGGCTTGCTATTTTACTGAAGGGTTTACTGGATTACTGCTTCATGACTTTACTTCACAAGCTCCTTATTAATACAATGGGTGGCTACCACTTCAGACTTCATTGATGGCTTTAAGAGATTATAAATTCTTTGAAGTGAGATTAAAAATTACAGCTCATGTTGCTTTAATGGATTGCATAGTTGAATAAAATGTTTGCTGTTTTGAGATTTTTTCCCCATATTATGCAATTAGGAAAATTATCATTGCAGCAGTGTAAATAAGGGTTGCATCTCAGAACCATGTGGAAGGTGACTATGTAGGGATTGTGCAAGAAATTTAATCTTTTAGTGGGAAAATACTCAATGCCTAAAATGCTCTAAAAATGTTTCTAACTCTGAATTAGAGTTTTTGAAGAGTTCTGATGCACTTAACTCCTCAGGCGACTGACTGTGTGGAGTTTGCACGTTCTCCCCGTGTCTGCGTGGGTTTCCTCCGGGTGCTCCGGTTTCCTCCCACAATCCAAAGATGTGCAGGTCAGGTGAATTGGCCATGCTAAATTGCCCGTAGTGTTAGGTAAGGGGTAAATGTAGGGGTATGGGTGGGTTACGCTTCGGCGGGTCGGTGTGGACTTGTTGGGCCGAAGGGCCTGTTTCCACACTGTAATGTAATCTAATCAAATCTAATCTACCTGAAAAGTTAACAAAAACTGCTGGAGAAACTCAACAGATCTAGCAGTATCTGTGGATAGAGAAAGAGTTAATTTTTCAAGTACAATATGACTTTTGTTCAGAACTGAAAGGTGTTGGAAAGGTGTTATACTTGTAACTGCATCAGAGGAAGAAAAAGGTGACAGTTGGTGAAGAAGGGTATAAAAGGTTATTAGTGAAAGTAGAAAACAAAAAGAGATATAAAAACATGCATAAATTAAAATGTGAAAGAGAGAGAATGAGTCTTCTTTAATAAGAGCAAAATATATAAGATAGGCTGTGAGGATAGGGTGGTGGAGAATGGAAGAAAAATGGAGAACAGATATATGCAGTCATATTCTAAAGATATGGAATTCAAAGTTGAGACCTCAAAGTTGCATGGCGCCTAATCAGAAAATGAGGCATTGTTCCTTAAGCTTGCATTATGTTTCATTGGAACATTACAGCAATTCCAGGACAAATGTTAGCATGAGGAAAAGTTGGTTTATTAAAATGGTAAGGAAGTGGGACACCTACAGACAGAATGAATTCTGTTTTTCCTCAATGTAGCACCGACCTCCCCTTCATGCTGAGACATATCTGATACTGAGGGGGTTGACAAGATAGATGTTGAGGGGATGTTTGTTCTTATAGGAGGGTGTAGAAGTAAATGGTATATGTTTAAAATAGGAGAAAGTGAGGTCTGCAGACGCTGGAGATCAAAGCTGAAACTTTATTGCTGAAACAGAAGATTCGACGTTTCGGGCACATGCCCTTCTTTCCTGAAGAAGGGCATGTGCCCGAAACGTCGAATCTTCTGTTCCCTAGATGCTGCCTGACCTGCTGTGCTGTTCCAGCAATAAAGTTTCAGCTATGTTTAAAATAGGACAATGTAATTAACTAATCAGCTCATCTCCAATAACATTTATTTACTCTGCCTAAGGCTAGAAGAAACAAGCTTAACTTTCTTTCCTGAATTTAATTCTTAGCCCATTAAAAGTTAGTTAAATGCTTGCTAGAGAAAACTTTTAGAACAATATTGAGACTTAGTAACTCACCACACACTAATTCACTCTTTCATGGAGCTGGACCACATTTCATACATGCACAGTTCACAGAATTAGTTGGCATTTAAAGCATTGGTTGCCTTTACTCAAGTCAGATTTTGTAGATCGGGCATATGAAACCCAACAATTGCAGAGTAAGCCTGACAAGAGCAAATCTGAATATTGTACATTTCTTCTAGTAGCAAAGGTAACCTTTTAAAATTATCCAGGGTAACTTTTACTGGAGGTCAGATTTCATTAGAGGGAGGTAAGATGGCTTTTGGGGAAGGTACAGTAACATTTTCAATTGTTAAAAGGAGCGTGAATGTGGACAAAAGTCCATAAATGATTTAACTGACAAGTACATTGAAATGGTCGATACACCTAACAAACGTAACTGTCAAAGGACCTGTCAAAACTGTTAAAGGACCTTTCAAAACTGTCAAGAAAAATTGTGAAAAGTAACTGTCAAAGGGAGTTGTTCAGCTGTCAGAGTATTTAGAAGTTCCATTGTTTAAATCATCAAAAAAGTTTGGAGTGCTAAAAAAAATCATGGCTTGCTATTTTACTGAAGGGTTTACTGGATTACTGCTTCATGACTTTACTTCACAAGCTCCTTATTAATACAATGGGTGGCTACCACTTCAGACTTCATTGATGGCTTTAAGAGATTATAAATTCTTTGAAGTGAGATTAAAAATTACAGCTCATGTTGCTTTAATGGATTGCATAGTTGAATAAAATGTTTGCTGTTTTGAGATTTTTTCCCCATATTATGCAATTAGGAAAATTATCATTGCAGCAGTGTAAATAAGGGTTGCATCTCAGAACCATGTGGAAGGTGACTATGTAGGGATTGTGCAAGAAATTTAATCTTTTAGTGGGAAAATACTCAATGCCTAAAATGCTCTAAAAATGTTTCTAACTCTGAATTAGAGTTTTTGAAGAGTTCTGATGCACTTAACTCCTCAGGCGACTGACTGTGTGGAGTTTGCACGTTCTCCCCGTGTCTGCGTGGGTTTCCTCCGGGTGCTCCGGTTTCCTCCCACAATCCAAAGATGTGCAGGTCAGGTGAATTGGCCATGCTAAATTGCCCGTAGTGTTAGGTAAGGGGTAAATGTAGGGGTATGGGTGGGTTACGCTTCGGCGGGTCGGTGTGGACTTGTTGGGCCGAAGGGCCTGTTTCCACACTGTAATGTAATCTAATCAAATCTAATCTACCTGAAAAGTTAACAAAAACTGCTGGAGAAACTCAACAGATCTAGCAGTATCTGTGGATAGAGAAAGAGTTAATTTTTCAAGTACAATATGACTTTTGTTCAGAACTGAAAGGTGTTGGAAAGGTGTTATACTTGTAACTGCATCAGAGGAAGAAAAAGGTGACAGTTGGTGAAGAAGGGTATAAAAGGTTATTAGTGAAAGTAGAAAACAAAAAGAGATATAAAAACATGCATAAATTAAAATGTGAAAGAGAGAGAATGAGTCTTCTTTAATAAGAGCAAAATATATAAGATAGGCTGTGAGGATAGGGTGGTGGAGAATGGAAGAAAAATGGAGAACAGATATATGCAGTCATATTCTAAAGATATGGAATTCAAAGTTGAGACCTCAAAGTTGCATGGCGCCTAATCAGAAAATGAGGCATTGTTCCTTAAGCTTGCATTATGTTTCATTGGAACATTACAGCAATTCCAGGACAAATGTTAGCATGAGGACAAGTTGGTTTATTAAAATGGTAAGGAAGTGGGACACCTACAGACAGAATGAATTCTGTTTTTCCTCAATGTAGCACCGACCTCCCCTTCATGCTGAGACATATCTGATACTGAGGGGGTTGACAAGATAGATGTTGAGGGGATGTTTGTTCTTATAGGAGGGTGTAGAAGTAAATGGTATATGTTTAAAATAGGAGAAAGTGAGGTCTGCAGACGCTGGAGATCAAAGCTGAAACTTTATTGCTGAAACAGAAGATTCGACGTTTCGGGCACATGCCCTTCTTTCCTGAAGAAGGGCATGTGCCCGAAACGTCGAATCTTCTGTTCCCTAGATGCTGCCTGACCTGCTGTGCTGTTCCAGCAATAAAGTTTCAGCTATGTTTAAAATAGGACAGCTCCCATTCAAGGTGGAGGTGAGGAAGCATTTTGTCTTTTAGAGCATGATTGAACAAAGAACAGTCCAGTATGGGACAGGCCCTTCAGCCCACCCTGACTGCACTGCCTTTTCAAACTAAAGACCTTTTCCCTCAATGTGGTCTGTATCTTTCTATTTGCTATCTATTCATATATCTGTCAAGATGCTTCTTAACTGTTGCTATTATATCCACCTCCATCACCTCCTCTGGCAACACATTCCAGGCACTTACCACCTTTTGTGCAACAAAATGCCTCTCACATATCCTTTAAACTTATCCCCTTTTAACTTAAACCTGTGTCCCCTAGTAATTCCCATGTCAATCATGGGAAAGAGACTCCCACCATCTATTCTATCCATGCCTCACAATTTTGTAAACTAGTGTCAGGTCACCCCTTAGCATTCAAATTTTTCATCTTCAAATTTTATATTTTTGCTTTGAGTTTCTGAACACAAGACATTGAAGTAAATTAGAAACAACAGCAGCATAAACACTAAAGTTATTCACCTACACTTCCACCTAACCTGCCATTCCCTAGCTAACCAGATCTTAGTGTATTTGGCTATTGTCAATTTCTAATCCAAGTTTACGTTTTGTTCTTTATGCCCATGTCTGTAAATTTTATCAGTAACCTCATCTGTTAGGTTATTAGATGTATTTTGAATGTCTAAGTGCAGAATATTATGATATTTGCTGAATTGAGTTTGATTTTCACTTCGTCAAAGAAATTGAGGAGCTTCCCTTTTATTGATAAAGTTATCTGTTGCTTCCTAGGTGTTGTCACACAGATAATCTTGAATTATAGTGTATTATATGTAGTGATGATACAAATGTTGGTGCTTGAATGAATTAAGGAGCAACTCTCAATTTTTTAAAATGCTCAGTTTATAGTAACTGAGAAAGTGCTCATTTCTCAGCTTCTTGTCACATGCAGTCCTATCCTCCTGTCAGGCATCCTTCAAGCTCTTGTTCTGTATCAGCGTCTCCTTCAAACTCAACTGATATCAGTCTATTCACCTCTCCCTCACCACTCCAAGATTATTGATTGATTTAAAAAGGATACCAGTGCACAATGACAAATTTAAGTGAAATGCATTTTGATTTTCTCCTCCTGCATCAGATGATAACCACTAACCCTTACCCCTTTTCTCAGCCGTGGGCATTCTAATTCTAATTATTGAGGCCTGTTAAAGTGTTTGGCACAGTTGTAATTTAGAACTGAGAGGAGCATGGTATTATTGAAAAATGGAAGTCAGCAGCAGGAATATGTTCCTGCCGGCAGCTACGCATGTTTTGTTTTACTTAATAGAAGCCTTTTTAGAAAATGGTTGCTTCCAGAATTTAGGCCCGAACATTCATCAAACCTCTGCAATGGGAGCTGATATAGTGAAGAGTTCAATGTTTCCCAAGTAGGTTAATGACATACTTCTGTCATCATAGATAGACCTCTGAATCACTCACCTGAAGGACAGTATTCTGTTTATCATAGCAACAACTTTGCACACTATAGTTGCTCAATTGATGAATACTGTTATTTCATGCATCTGAAACCAGGCTGAATGACATCCCTCTTTTCTGACACACTTTGCCTTACTGATGGCCACAATCTATTTCATCAAGAGCTAAATCAGTCCTTGCAATTGTTCAAAGAGTCAAAGCCCTGTGAAAATCCAGCAACAGTGGAGTTAAAGTTAGAATGCTAGATTTATAATTCTGTTTCTCTCACTTCCTACCTGCCACCATATCACCCACCTGAAATAGATAAGATTCCAGCGAATGGAAAAAGGCCAGAAACAGTGGAACTGATTGTTCTGAACCGGGCTTTCCCCATTGAAAATCCAAATGAAGTCTAAGCCTGCAAACCCTGTTCAAACAGAACAGCTTAAATCCAGTTGTAAAACAGTCAAGGGTGTTCCCTTGAAATGTTTTCAAGTCACTAAAGCCAACAATTACCTGGAACCATGTGTTTTCCAAGAAAATCTTTACTTTTTTTAAAAAAAAGGTTCCAATGTGTCTTTACATTGACCTTTTAAAAATGCAGACATCACCAAAAAATTTCAAACTCAAATCCATAAATGGCTTTTTTAAATCAGTGCATTGAGTATATACCCTAAACCAATTAAGCTTATCCTTGTCAGGATCACAGATAATTTATTGGATAAAACGTTGGATAGCGAGCTCACTACATCAAGACAGACAGAAACCTGGTCCACCTCAATTAAAACACCACTGTTGTGACATGATTCCACGGATGTGAAGAACCCCACCTGCAAATTCCAACATAACAAATAGAGATATACAACAAAATCATCTTGGTCATAAGGATTTAAATTATTGCTCCTGCAAGGAGCTAACTAGTGTGTTCTAATTTTGCATCCATTTCCAGTGCTAAGTCAATATAACGAATAGGATTGTGTTGCAGCTTTCTGGAGTTTCTCGCCATTTAAATAGTACTTTCAAAATGAACAACTTCACATTTTCCCACATTATGCTCCATTTGCCAACTTTTTGCCCACTTACACTATCAATATCTCTCTGCAAACTTGTTTGTATTGCTCTTGCAACCTGTCTTTCCATCTAGCTTGCAAGATAATATTTTAATGAGGTCCAACAGCTAAAATGGACCGGGGCTACCATTCTAGTTTAGCAGGAAGTTAACTCTTGAGTTCCTCTTAGCTGTCCTAGTACATAGCCAATCCCCCTGATGCTCTATCCTCATGTCCTCTGTCATCCTTGCTGCCAAAACTTAAAATTCCACTTCAGTCATTGAAGTTCCAGTCAAAATATGGGTAATTCTACTTCAATGATGGTGGACTTGTGAATGACTAAGATTTATATGATCCTCATTTAGTCTAATTAATTGCAGACACTCATTTACCTGATTTAAAAATAATCACATTTACGCTATTTTCTGTTGCTCTTTTTCCCTATGATACCCCTAAACTCTAGAAAGGCCCCAGTAGTTTGGAAGGTAACAAATCAAGACCACTTTTCACATAAGCAGTGAGGAAGAATGCTAGAAACTACAGTCTAATTGGCCAGACATCAGTCATTGGAAAAATGCTGGAACTCTTTATTTGGGAAGTGGTAACAGGGCACTCAGATATCATAATATGATTATAGTTAACATGGTATTATAAAACACAAATTTAATTTTTTGAATTGGATGTAACTAGGAGCGTAATTAGTAGGTAACTGATGGATTTTTGGATTTTCAAAACGCATTTGAAAGAGTACCATATAAAAGTTTATAGATACATGGGATGGAGTGTAATATATTACCATACATAAAGAATGGTGAGAGGACAGAAACAGAGTTGTAAGAAAGGGACGGTTTAGTGCTATGCGGAAAAAATAAGTATTGGGTCTTTAGCTTTTTACAATTTACATTAACATCTTTGATGACCTGATCTTAGTCAAAAGGAAAAAGGAAGCATATGATAAGTCTAGGCAGCTACAAACTGACAAAGCCCTCGAGGAATATAGAGAAATGAAGAAGGAACTTACACGCGGAATTAGGAAGGCTAAAAAGAGCCATGAAATGTCTTAAGCAAACAGGGTCAAGGAGAATCCCAAGGCTTTTAATGCATATATTAGAAGAAAGAGGGTAGCAAGGGAAAAAGTAGGCCCCCTCATGGACAAAGAGGGAAGTTATGCATGGAGCCACAGGAAGTGGGAGAACTCCTTAATGAGTACTTGGTATCAGTATTCACCAAGGAGAAGGACATGATTGATGTTGAGGTCAGGGATGATTGTATGAATACTCTAGAGAATGTCAATATATTGAATTAGGAAGTTTTGGATATCCTAAACTGCATTAAGGTAGACCAGTCCCCAGGGCCAGATGGTATCTATCCCAGGTTCCTGCGAGAGGCAAGGGGAGTAATAGTTGGGACATTAGTAGATATATTCACACCTTTTTGACCACAGGCAAGGTTCCAGAGTACTGGAGATTTGCTAGTGTTGTTCCCTTGTTGAAGAAAGGAAGCAAGGCTAATCCAGGAATCTATGGGCCGGTGAGCCTGATGTCTTTGATGGCAAAGCTCTTGGAAAAGTTACATGCACATTTGACACAAATAGGGCAAAGAGACAAGGTCTTTTCCTGGGATGGGGGAGTGCAGAACTAGAGGGCATAGGTTCAGGGTGAGACGTGAAAGATATAAAATGGACCTAAGGGACTTTTTCACTCAGAGTGTAGTGCGTGTATGGAATGAGCTGCCAGAGAAAGTGGTGGAGGCTGATACAACTACAGCATTTAAAATGCATCTGGGTGGGTATATGAATAGGAAGGGTTAGAGAGAAAGGGGCCAACAGCTGGCAAGTGAGACTAGATTCAGTTAGAATATCTGGTCAGCATGGACAAGTTAGACTGAAAGGTCTGTTTCTGTACTGTATATCTCTATGACTCCATTACTAGGTTAGTGACAGGCAGCATGCTTTTGTACGGGGAAGGCCATGTCTTACTAACCTGACTGCATATTTTGAAGAGGTGACAAAGACAATTGATGAGGCAAGGATTGTGGATAATTTTATATGTACTTTAGCAAGGCATTTGATCAAGTCCCACATGACAGATTGGTACAAAAACGAAAATTGCATGGAATTCAGGATGGACTGGCTAGATGGATAGAAAACTGGCTTAGTCGTAGAACACAGAGGATAACGGTGGAAGAGTGATTTTTTAGAATGGAGACCGGTAATTAGTGGTGTTCCACAGGGATCAGTCTTATGTCCTCTGCTGTTGTAGTATATATCAATGATCTGGAGGAAAATGTGGGTGGCTTGATTAGATAGTTTGCAGATGACACGAAGATTGGTGGAGTTGTTGATAGTGCTGACAATTATGAAAGGATACAACAGGATATAGATAGATTGGCAACTTGGGCACAGAAATGGCCATTGGAGTTTAGTCCAGATAAATACAAGGTTATGCATATTGGAGGATCAATTTTCGGTGTGAATTGTATTGTAAATGGCAGAGCCCTAAGGAACATGAACATACAGACGGATCTTGGCATGCAGGTCCATATTGCCTAAAAGTGGCAACTCAGGTGGCCAAACTGATTAAGAGGGCATATGGCATGCTTGTCTTCATTGACTGGAACACGGAGTGCATGAGTTGGCAAATCATGTTGCAGCTATACAAAGCTAATGTTCGGCCATATTTGGATTATTGTGTGCAGTTTTGGATCGCCACCTTACCAGAAGGATGTGAAAGCTTTGGAGAGAGTGCAAAGAATGTTCACCAGGATGTTGCCTGATCTCAAGGGCATTGGCTATGAGGAAAGATTAAAAAGACTTGGATTTTCACTGGAAAGACTGCAGCTGAGAGGAGACCTGATAGAAATCTACAAAATTATGAGAGGCATGGATAGGTGGAGAGTCAGAGGTTTTTTTCCCAAGGGTTGAAGTTTCAATTACAAGGGGACAAAGGTTCAAGATGAGAGAGGGAAAGTTTAAGGGAGACGTGCAAGGGAAGTTTTCACATAGAAAGTGGTGGGAGACAGGAATGCATTGCCAGAAGTGGTGATGGAAGCAGGCAGGTTGGCAACGTTTCAGAGGCATCTTGATGACTACATGAATCGGGAGGGAATTGATATGGACCGAATAAGGACAGTAGGTTTTTTTTAGTTTAGTTAGGACATGATGAGCTTGAAAGGCCAAAGGGCCTGTTCCTGTACAGTACTTCTCTTTTGTTCTTTTGATACTTACTACATTGCTATTTGTGAAAAATTGCTGAACACAGGGTGTGGTTTTTCCAACTTTACCACAGTGAGTACTCTTCAAAGTGCATAATTGCCTGTAAAGTATTTTGACGCATCCTTTGACACTGAAAGGTACTACATATAAATCTTTCTATCCCAGATGAAGTGACCCAGAATAATATATCCAGTTTTGCTATTGAGACAATGCGATGTGGAAAGGTGAATGCTTTCTGAGTTTCACTGAGAGTGCAGCCTGACTGCTTTTCAGAAATCAGCTGGAGAGGGAACTGCAGTGATAGATAAGAACTCATGTAACTGATAACAGCATCAGCAGAGAAAACATTATTTTTCAGACATCATTAGCTGCCTGGTAAAAGGGGGCAATTTAAATGTGATAGAATGGATAAAAATGGCTAATGGAATATTGGCCTTTATCTCAAGCTGTTTGGAATTCAAATGTCAGATGGTGATTGTTTAGAGAGTTCTTTGTGCAACTTTAAGGACAAAATCTCGGGTAGTTATGTTGGCCCACGAAGGAGTACAGTGCAGATTCACCAGATTTATTACAATAACGCATAATTCTATTATAAAGAGAAGTTTGACAATATTTTTCTGTATTTGCTTGAGGTTAGAAGAGGGAGAGATACCAACAAGTGCAAGTGACATGGAGATCACTTGAACTGACACTCCCAAACACCAGCTCAGCAACTGACATTTACTTGAAGCAGTAATACAGAATTTGGATCTACATGCAATGAATCACTGCACTGAAGTTGGGTGCTGCTGCATCAGGAGGAAATGAGGGTACAGATGCTAGCTTCCTGCAGGTTAAGGTCACAGAGTTTGACTGTAGAGGACACAAATGAACATCTTATTGTGACAGTAAAGGAACAATGCTAATGAGGTTGCACACTGACATCGTGGCTGCATTGGCTTTCTTGTCAGACAGCCTCCCATCACAGTCAAGACACTGTCTCGACCTTGGCAGAGTGCATCATGCAGAGGTTTCCCTCTCCACAACTCGCTTTATGCTGTAGATAAAGAGGCACAGCAATGGGAGCCCCCATAACTGTTGCAACATTGATGTGGGTGGGTTACATATTCCTTGGCCCACCCTGTGCAGATATATCATCACTCCTTGTCAAGTTGACGTACAATAGCAAAATCCCTTTGAAATGACCTTTATGCATTTTGCTGTCTGGCTCTTTACATAATACTCCTGATGACCCAAATGAAAATAGAAAGAGAAACTCAGGAGGTTGATTTTGTAGCTGAACATTTAATTTTTAATGAGTGATGGGCAAATTCACTGAATAGACTTGCTTGGTTCAAATTTGAGCTGTGGCTGCCACATCAGCTGGCAGTGCTGTGAAGTGACGATGTCACCAGTTTACTTACTTCACACTGTGTCTACCCGAGTGTCCTTGTCAAGGTGCTGCTTACATTGACTGTGATGGATGCAGCCTGTGGGAGCTTCATGTACCTACAGGAGGGTCTTCATGTTGAGAGATTGAGATTAGATTTAGATTTATTGTCACATTTATCTAAAAATACATCAAAAAGTGATTTTTATTGGGTGCAAAAGGCAAAGTGTCGCTATGCTCTGGTGCCTCTTGAATATAATGCAAGATTTTACTGCAATAGAGTTCATCATTCCCTTTTCTTCTTGTTACCTTCCGCTGCTCCTCCTTTCACTGCTTGACATCAGCCGGAATCTCTCTAATGGGCTCTCGGTTAGGGGCCCACCTCCACCATCGCTGCCACTTCCATAACCGCTACATCTGAGCTGGAGCCCTGAACATTGTCTCATGCTTCCTGCTGCCCTCTGACATTCCTCTGGACACTGCTGCTGGTCATTGGTCACCAGGACCCTGACTCCGGGCTCCTCCACCACCAGTGCTGAAGATTCTGATACCTCAGTACTAGAGCATGAGGCAGCCAAGGAATTGGGGCTGTGCAGGGTGAGCCCTTAACTTGTTCTCCTGCGCAAAAAAAAACACGGAAATACAAGGAAGCTGCCATGGCACTGAAGTTGTATAAGATAGTGTGGATGCAGCTGGCAGCACTGCATGGCACCCATGAACAGTAGTAGTGCCACCTCCAGCAGTGCTAATGAGTTGAATTTGGATCCCAAAGTCTCAGGTCCATAACCTTTCATCAGAATACAACTTACCTTAAACTGAACCTGTTTTCCTTCCAACATTCTTGAAACTTTATCAGGGCTTTGCTGGAATAGTTATATTCATGCAATATACATCAAATTAATGATTGCAAACATGTTGAATGAAAAATCCCATGTGTTAACCATCAAGTAATAATTTTATCATTTTCATTATTGAATGTGACATTTCTGCAAGTAGGCTTAGAAGAGATCATTATGTAATCTGCTGTATTATTTTAGCATCATTACATTTTATATTTCTCACAGGTTTTATGAAAGATCAAATGCATATTTTGAAAGCTGTTAATAAAATTCTATACTCAGAGGATTAATAGTGCAATCTGTATGAGTCCCAGAGGTACTAAGCTCTTTATCTATTGTGCACAGTTTCTGCATTATATTTGAAATACAAAGAAAATTGGCAGCATTGTTTTTTTGTCATTTTAAATGAAAATAGATTTAAAAAGCAAAGTAGGTTTCTACAATACATAATAACAGACCATTAATAACATCCGGTCTCTGGGTCTGTTTACTATTTTTTGCTCTCTGTGTCAAATCTTCCTCAACATCTTGTTATAGGCATGAAATAAGCTTCAGTTGGATTAAGAAGTTTTCTATGTCAAAGCCCTAAGGGCAACTGATTATAGGTTTGACCTTTTGAGATTCCCTGTATTTCCCACTTAATCAGTGCTGGAATGAGACGGGTGCTAAGTAGAATCCATAAGATCCCTGTGGGAAAAGTGAAGGTGTCTAAAAATAATGAGTTTCTCCACCCTTCTTCTGAGCTATATTATCAGAAAAAGATAACAGGATTGATGTAGCCCACACAAATGATGAAAAGGGCTCCAATCTTTTGCTATATATAAAAAAAAGCCTGTTCTGCTGGCTGGAATATAAATTAAGGTTTTGCACAGACAAAATTCTCTACTTGGCCTTTTTATTTCACTTTATCAGCTGTCTGACTGAGATGAGGCCTGGTGAGAATTTTGACGCCTCACAGTCTGACTGTAATTGGTTCCCTGTTGCCTCTGAAATGATAGGAAATTGGGATCATCTCCATTTTGTCTTGTTAAAATGACATGCTCAGCAGTGTAGATTTAATCTCACTAAGTGCCATGGTTTTGGTCATCAGTCAGGCTCAAAGCAGCTGAGGCCTTTGCCAAGCATTCATTCTCCTTGCTTCCAACCCTGCAATGACAAACAGCATCAATAATAGATGTAATTAGACCCTTAATAATAAGACTGAATGAGCCTGCGAGCATGCCCTCTTCTCGGTCTGCAATCAGTGCACTACATTTATAGTGTCTGAGGCCACTTATAGCAAGATCCGAGACTTTGGGAACATCAATCTTAGCTAGAGACTTTCCACAAAGGGAGTAATATTTCCAGACTCCTAAGTTTTCTTTTAACACTGTCAGAAAAGAAAATGGATAGAGGTAGCATATAGTTTACATGCCAGTGTAATCCATGCCCACTTCACTAAAGTGCTGCTGTTAAATCTTTAATTACTATTGTATGTTTCTGATCCTGTGATGTAAAAGATGGGAACTTCCCTGCAATTAGTGAGTTAATATAATACTTATGCAATGAATGGCTCAAACACAATATTGCACAAATTCAAAAAACCATGAGTAAGAGATAATTTTCTTTATTAAACAATATCTCAAAAATATTATAACTAATGTTATCATGCATATATTTTCAGACCCTTCCATAAGATTAAAAGATACAGAACGTGGTGCTGTCAATATAACCTGAATATGACTGCTGGGTCCATGCGGTGAGGGTAGAACAGACAACTAATTAGAAGCCATAAACAGTACAATTCCTATCCATCTCCTGCACATTTCCAAGTTGTTTTAAAGAACTGTTATAGCCAAGATAGGAGGACTGGTCTGTCAATGTAGTTCCACTCTCATGGGCCAAGTCATAAAAGAAAATTATTTTACCTATGACATCTGCTAACTAATCATTATTTTATCGATATTAAACTTAAAATGAAAACAGCTATTAACCAGGTCTCTTTAACAAGCAAAGAAAAAATTGATTTATTACAAAATGAAGCCTGTTAAATAAAGATGCGGAATTGGTTAACACACACAATTTGTGATGTAAAAATATAAATGATCGTCTCTTTAACTAACCCAGAAAACACACAAATATGCAAATGCATACACACATGGACTTCAGTTTAATGGAGAATAAATGGGCTTTTTTCAACAGAGACATATTTTTAAAAGGAAAATGTTTTCAGGCCAACGGTGGTTATCCTTAAAGACAAATCTGATGATCTGATATTTTTGCATTGATAATTAATTCAGTCTTCACAGATAATCCTGCTCAGGGAGTACAATACTAAGATGTTCTTTCTGACACACTTCCAGAAGAACCCTCAGGTTTCTCCCCAAACACACAGCAAAGGTATTTCAGAAACAGGAGATATTGAACTGAACTTATTGTTCTGTACTAGTCTTTCTTCACTGAAAATCCAAACAAAGTTGAAGTCTGCAAACAATGTTTAAACCGAACAGCTTAAATCCAGTTGTAAAACAGTCAGGTGTTCCCTTGAAATGTTTTCAAATCACTAAAGCCAACACTTGATAAATTCCAATGTGTCTTTTCATTGTCCTTTAAAAATGCAGAGAACTCGGTGAAAATTCAAATTCAAACCCATAAGTGGCTTTTTAAAATCAATGCATTGAATAGCCTCAGACAATTAAGCTGATCCTTGCCAGGATCATCGATAATTTATTGGATAGCAAGCTCACAACACCAAGACAGACAGAAACCTGGTCCACTTCAATTAAAACACCATTGCTGTGCCATGATTCAACCAATTTGAAGAGCCTCAACTACAGTTTCTAACCTAACAAACGTAGAAATATGACATAATCGTTCATTATATCCACACAGCTGTCTTTACTAAGTTTGAAATAATTCCGTGGATGTCTGCTTTTCTTTCAGATATCTTCCATGAAGAGATCCTTCCACACCTATTAAGATATCATTTGAATAAAGTGGGTCAATGAGCTATCAGCAAGCTTCACATGGTCAGGAAGGAGAGATCACATCCAGAGTGAGACACAGTGAGTAAATCGTTTGCGGAATTTGGAGGCAACATGGGAATTTGTTGCAGAGGGGGAAGAGATGCTTTTTGCGTGTTTTTTTTTGGCTCATTATCTGCAAGGTTGTCCTTAACAGGATAAATTGAATCCCAGTATCAGGGTCAGAAGAGTGACATCATGGGTAAACTGTGAGTTTATTTATTGGTGATACCTATTAATTTGACTGTCTAGAATCATAAAATCATAAGTTCAGAAAGAGGCTATTCAGCTCATCAAGTTTGTACCCTCTGGCCCCTTACCCTATCCCCTTAAGCCCACATTTATCATGGTAAATCCACCTGGCCTATACATCCCTGGACACTATGGGCAATTTAGCATGGCCAATCCAGCTAACGTGCATATCTTTGGACTGTGGTGGGAATCTGGAGCACACATTGGAAACCCACATAGACATGGGGAGAATATGCAATATCACACAGCCAGTCACCCAAGGGCAGAATTAAACCTGGATTCCTGGTCCCTTAGTAGTGCTAACCACGAAGTCAATGTGCTCCGCTGATTATACATTTATTATAGGCCTATTATATGTTAGTTTCAGATTGAAGGTAACTCGCAGAAATATTTACAGGCTACAAACTAAAAGACCAATATGAAATTTTAAAAATCAAATTAAGAAATAAGAAATGAAAATAGACATGCCAAGCCAGGCATTGCGTTGTAACGGCATGATGTGGAATCTGGTGGACCCCATTGTGGTTCACAGTGGCAACTATGGCAAGTGTTGGCTACTTGAGGAACTGCATCTCAGAGTCGATGAACTGGATTTTGAGCTTTTAAAACTGCAACACGTCAGGGAGGGGGAGAGTTACCCGGACACTGTGTTTCAGGAGGCAGTCGCACCCTGAGATTAACTACCTTAAATTCAGTCAGTGGTCAGAAATGGAAGGCTGTGACTACAAGCAAGGCAAGTAGAGAGACCCAGGAGGTAGTGCTGAAGGAGACTCAGCCCTTGAACTTGTCTAACAGCTTTGAGATTCTTGTTCCCTGTGTGGATGAGAATGGAGGCTGTAGGGTGGTTGAGCAAACTGACCATAGCACCATGGGACAGGGACCATTCAAGAGTGAGGGGGAAAAAGAGAAATACAGTTGTAATTGGGGATCATATAGTCAGGGGAGTAGACACTGTTCTCTGTAGCCAGGACCTGGAGTTCCAAAGATTATGTTGCCTGTCTGGTGCCTGGATTCTAGATAGAATTGGCCATGCTAAATAGCCCAGAGTGTTAGGTGCATTAGTCAGAAGGAAATGGGTCTGGGTGGGGTACTCTTCGGAGGGTCGGTGTGGACTTGTTGGGCCGAAGGGCCTGTTTCCACAGTACAGGGGATCTAACCTAATCATCTCATCTGGGCTGCAGAGAGGTTGCAGGGGAACTTGGAGTGGGAGGGGAAAGGTCCAGTTCACATAGGGACCAACAATATAGATAGAAAGAGGAAAGAGATTCTGCTGGGGGAATATGAGCAGCCAGGGGTTAAATTAACAAGCAGAGCCAAAAAGGTAATAACCTCTGGATTGCTACCTAAACCACAAACTAATTGGCACAGCGTCAACAAGATTAAAGAGGTAAGCGTATGGTTCATAGATTGGTGTGGGAGAAACAGGTTTGAATTCATGGGACATTGGCACCAGTGCTAAGGAAGGAGGGAGTTGTTCCAATGGAACAGGCTCCACCTGAATCATGCTGATACAAAAGCCCTGGCAAATCATATAACCAGGGTTATGGATAGGATTTTAAACTGAATAGTGTGCTGGATGGGTTCACTTACATGAAAAATTATGGCAAAACTTAAAAGGGGGAAGCGGGCTCAGCAGAGATTATTAAAGTTTCCAGAACACTAGTAGGACAGAGAGTATGGAAAGGATCAGTAATTTAACTTCAAGCATTGCAGTCATATGAGAAGACATCTACATGGACCATTACAACTGGATCTTTTCCCTCCCACTCCAAGTCAACACAGAATTGAGGGTGCTGTATTTAAATGCATGCAGTATACAAAACAAGGCTTGTAACGCAGATTGGAACTGGCAAGTACATTGTTGTGGGTATCACAGAGACATTGCTGCAAGGGGATCAGGGCTAGGAACTAAATATCCAAGGATACTATGACTCTATGATACATGTCCTACTGAAAGGGCAAATGAATTAGCTGAGGGGCAAGGATTACCTTATTAGTAAGGAATTAAACTAAATCGATAGCACATAGCAATATAGAATCAGAAGACCTTGGATCGATGCAGATAGATTTGAGGGACCGCAAGTCAGGAAAGACTCTAGTGGGAGTTATTTACAGTCCACTGAGCAGTAGTCGGGATGTAAGGAAGAAAATAAATCAGGAGATAGAAAAGACATGTAAGAAAGACACTACTACAACAGTCGTGGGTGTCTTCAATATGCTGGTGGACTGGGAAACCAGACTGCTAGTGGATCTCAAGAAAGGAAATTGTGGAATGTGTACAAGATGTTTTTTTGGAGCAGCTTGTGATAGACCCTAGTTGGGAACAGGCAATTCTGGATTGGCCTGGATTGTAGTAATGGGGTAATAAAGAAATGGCAGAGGAACTGAATAGATACTTTCCATCAGTCTCACAATGGAAGACAACAGTAGCATTCCAGAGAGAGTCAGGGGGCAGAGGTGAGTGTAGTGGCCATCACTAAAAAAAGGATAATGAGGAAGGTCTGAAGATGGATATATCACCCAGACCAGATGGACTGCACCCTAGGTTTCTGAAGAAGATAGCTGAGGAGATTATTGGAGTACTCCAGATTGCACTCTAGATTGATCTTTTGACAAAAATGCCAAACTGCTTTTCCTTTAAGTCTAATGAACTGCATCGCTGCTATGACTTTAGCTCTGGTTGCTTAGCAGAACAGTGAAGATTTGATAAGAGATTCACCCACCATCATCCGCTTCATTCCCTATACTGGTTTCTGTGTTTGCATGTAGTAGGTTTGAGGGGCCAAAAAATCTATTTTAGCTCTTAAATCAAATGTCGTATGTATGTTGGTGAGAACAATATTACCTGGGAACAGCAGTATACTCTAAATATATAGATAAGATCTAGTATTGATTCATACTTCAAAAGTGTCCTTCATTAAAATATTACACTATGAAATATCATGTATCCACAAAATAACATCATAATTTGCTTAATGGACCAATCAAATGCCCATTTAACAAAATATATATCTGTTAAACTGTGCAAAAGTATGAATGAGGAACATGTCACTAGTCTAAAGTGGAACAATCAATTTATTTGGATTTGTTTTTCTTTTACTGTCCATTAATCAGTCAAAGAATAAAATGTATCCCTGCAATTGCCCCAAAATAATTTTTTTCACTTCTGTTTTTGGTAGCATTTTCCTTCTATGGACGGTGACGCCAGAACTTATACTAGGATTTTTCCAAAAGACTTTCCCTCGTATTTTCCCTGCTATATAGAATACTAAAGGATTGGTGAATAGCACTTAAACAATAAAGTTATAATGTGTTGTCATTATATAGAGGAGCACTCAGATAATTGTTCATCCTAAACAGCCACGGCATGTTTCATTGCTTCAAAATCTACAGAGGTGGCCACAAGAAGTGCGATGATGAGGGGTTGGTGGTGGACAGGACGATGTAGTGAGCAGAGATGCCTGGCCTGTAGTTCCTACATCAATCCAAACATACACTGGAACCCTCCTAAGGTGAAGGTGGAGGATCCAACTTTCTCCTGCTCACACCTGCTTTAGAGTAGATCCAGGTTCAGTCCCTCACCCTCAACAACTTTTCCTTCATCTCCTCCCATTTCCTCCAAATCTAGGGGTTGGCCATGGGCACCTGGAGGGCCCCAGCTATGCCTGCTTCTTTGTTGGCTATGTTGAACAGTCTCCCTCTTCAGTACCTACACTGTGCCCCAACTCTTCCACTGTTACATCGATGACTGCATCGATGAAGCATCCTGCATCCAGGCTAAACTGGAGAATTTCAATTTCGCCCACAACTTCCAACCTACCCTCAAATTCACTTGGTTCATCTCAGACATTCACTCCCCTTTATTGATCTCTCCACTTCCATCTCTGGTGACAGTCTCCAGACGGACATTTACTACAAACCCACACACTCTCATAACTACCTGAACTACACTTCCTCCCACCCAGTTTCCTGCAAGAACTCCATCTGTTCTCCCAATTCCTCCACCTACAACACATCTGCTTGGGTGAGGAGACATTCCACTCCCAAGCATCCCAGATGTCCACCTATTCCAAACAACGTGCTTTTCCTCCCTCTGTCATCAAGACAGCCTCCCACCGCACTACCTCCATTGCTCATTCCACTGTTCTAAACCCCCCTCTCCAAACACAATAGGCCAGAAACCCCTTATCCTCACCTACCACCCCACAAGTCTCTGCATCCAACACACCTTCCTTAAACACTTCTGCCAACTCCAACTAGACCCCACCACCAAGAACATCTTCCCCTCCCTATCCTCTCTGCCTTCCACAGAGACCATTCCCTTCAACAGTCCTTAGTTTGTGCCACTCTCCCCACTAACACCCCCAAACCCCAAGGTAGCTTCCCCTCCAACCAGAAACAATGAAAAACCTCGCCCTCACCTCCATTCAGAGCACCAAACGGTCCTTCCAGGTGAGACGGAGATTCACTGCATCTCTTCCAACCTAGTCTACTGCATCAGATGCTCCCAAAGTAGTCTTCTCTACAGTGGGGAGACCAAACGTAAACTTAGGGAAAAGTTCACTGAGCATCTCAGCCGGGCCCAGAGGGGCTGACTAGATCTCCCAGTCACTGCCCATTTTAATTTCCCTTCCCACTCTCTTTCCAACATGACTATCCTTTGCCTCCTCCACTGCCACAATGAACCAAACTGCAAATTGGAGGAACAACACCTCATCTTCTGCCTGAGCAGCTGACAGCCTGGAGGACTCAACAATGAGTTCTCCAATTTCAAATAACTTCCCTTCCCATTCCCTTACTCCCTTCCCAGCCCATCCCTTCCACTCCTCCCTGCCACCAACCAGATTCATTCCTCCCATTGACCAACTAGGTCACACCCTCTACCTGTCTTCACCTATCCCCACTTCACCACCCTGCCCCCACTCATCCCCAGTTCTGAAGAAGGGTTACACCCAAAACTTTGCCTTCTCCACCTCCTGATGCTGCCTGACTTGCTGTGTTCTTCCAGCCTCATAGAACATAGAACATAGAAAAATACAGTGCAGTACAGGCCCTTTGG
Source organism: Chiloscyllium plagiosum (assembly GCF_037043375.1). NCBI lineage: Eukaryota > Metazoa > Chordata > Chondrichthyes > Orectolobiformes > Hemiscylliidae > Chiloscyllium > Chiloscyllium plagiosum. The sequence goes on from NW_028270140.1 coordinate 71,935,357, forward strand.
CCCTCGATGTTGCGCCGATCCAAGCCCACCTAACCTACACTAGCCCACTATCCTCCATATGCCTATCCAATGTCCGTTTAAATGCCCATAAAAAGGGAGAGTCCACCACTGCTACTGGCAGGGCATTCCATGAACTCACGACTTGCTGAGTAAAGAATCTACCCCTAACATCTGTCCTATACCTACCACCCCTTAATTTAAAGCTATGCCCCCTCGTAATAGCTGACTCCATACGTGGAAAAAGGTTCTCATGGTCAACCCTATCTAAACCCCTAATCATCTTATACACCTCTATCAAGTCACCCCTAAACCTTCTTTTCTCCAGTGAAAACAACCCCAAGTGCCTCAGCCTTTCCTCATATGATCTTCCTACCATACCAGGCAACATCCTGGTAAACCTCCTCTGCACCCGTTCCAGTGCTTCCACATCCTTCCTATAGTATGGCGACCAAAACTGCACACAATACTCCAGATGCGGCCACACCAGAGTCTTATACAACTGCAACATGACCTCAGGACTCGGGAACTCAATTCCTCTACCAATAAAAGCCAGTACGCCATTTGCCTTCTTCACCGCACTATTTACCTGGGTGGCAACTTTCAGAGATCTGTGTACATGGACACCAAGATCCCTCTGCTCATCCACACTACCAAGTATCCGACCATTAGCCCAGTACCCCATCTTTTTGTTACTCTTACCAAAGTGAATCACCTCACACTTACCTAAATTGAACTCCATTTGCCACCTTTCTGCCCAGCTCTGCAACTTATCTATATCCCGCTGTAACCTGACACATCCTTCCTCACTGTCAACAACTCCACCGACTTTCGTATCATCCGCAAACTTGCTCACCCAATCTTCTAGCCCCGCCTCCAGGTCATTTATAAAAATGACAAACAGCAATGGTCCCAAAACAGATCCTTGCGGAACACCGCTAGTAACTGCATTCCAAGATGAACCTTTACCATCAACTACTACCCTCCATCTTTTTCCAGCCAGCCAATTCCTAATCCAAACCTCCAACTCACCCTCAATGCCATACCTCCGTATTTTTTGCAGTAGACTACCATGGGGAACCTTATCAAACGCCTCACTAAAATCCATATACACCACATCTGCTGCTTTATCCTCGTCTACCTCCTTAGTCACCTTCTCAAAGAATTCAATAAGGTTTGTGAGGCACGACCTGCCCTTCACAAAACCATGCTGACTATCCTTGATCACATTATTCCTATCCAGATGTTCATAAATCCTATCCCTTACAATTCTCTCTAAGACTTTGCCCACAACAGAAGTGAGACTCACTGGCCTATAGTTACGAGGGTTATCCCTACTCCCCTTCTTGAACAAGGGAACCACATTTGCTATCCTCCAGTCTACTCGCACTATTCCTGTAGACAATGAGGACATAAAAATCAAGGCCAATGGCTCTGCAATCTCCTCCCTTGCTTCCCAGAGAATCCTAGGATAAATGCCATCAGGTCCAAGGGACTTATCTATTTTCACCCTTTCCAGAATTTCCAACACCTCTTCCCTACATACCTCAAAGCCATCCATTCTAATTAATTGTGACTCAATATTCACATAGGCAACAATGTCCTGTTCCTGAGTGAATACTGACGAAAAGTATTCATTCAGTGTTTCCCCAATCTCTTCAGCCTCCACACGCAACTTCCCACTACTATCCTTGACTGGACCTATTCCTACTCTAGTCATTCTTTTATTCCTGACATACCTATAGAAAGCCTTAGGGTTTTCCCTAATCCTACCAACTAAGGACTTTTCATGTCCCCTCCTTGCTGCTCTAAGCTCTCTCTTCAGATCCTTCCTGGCTACCTTATAACTCTCAATCGCCCCAATTGAACCTTCACACCTCATCTTTACATAGGCCGCCCTCTTCCATTTTACAAGGGAACCAATTCCTTATTAAACCACGGCTCCCTAACACGACCCTTTCCTCCCTGCCTGACAGGTACATACTTATCAAGGACACTCAATAGTTGCTCCTTGAACAAGCTCCACATATCAATTGTGCCCATGCCTTGAAGCCTACTTTTCCAAGCCACACATCCTAAGTCGTGCCTCACCGCATCATAATTTCCCTGCCCCCAGCTATAACTCTTGCCCTGCAGTGCACACTTATCCCTCTCCATCACTAGAGCAAAAGTCACTGAATTGTGGTCACTGTCCCAAAAGTGCTCACCTACCTCCAATTCTAACACCTGGCCTGGTTCGTTACCCAGAACCAAATCCAGTATGGCCTCACCTCTTGTCGGCTTGTCTACATATTGTGTCAGGAAACCCTCCTGCACACATTGGACAAACACCAACCCATCTAACGAACTCGAGCTATAGCTTTCCCAGTCAATATCTGGAAAGTTAAAGACCCCCATAACAACCACCCTATTACTTTCACTCTTCTCCTGAATCATCTTTCTTCTACGTCTCTAGGACTATTAGGAGGCCTGTAGAAAACTCCTAACAGGGTGACCTCACCTTTCCTATTCCTAACCTCAGCCCAAACTACCTCAGATGGCGAGTCTTCATCCATCGTCCTTTCCACCGCTGTAATACTATCTTTGACAAGCAATGCCACACCTCCCCCTCTTTTACCCCCACCTCTGACCCTACTAAAACATTTAAACCCTGGAACCTGCAACAGCCAATCCAGTCCCTGTTCTACCCATGTCTCCATAATAGCCACAACATCGAAATCCCAGGTACCAACCCACGCTGCAAGTTCACCTACCTTATTTCGTATACTTCTTGCATTGAAGTATACACACTTCAAGACACTTTCCTGTTTACAGGCACCCTCCTTTGAGATTGATGCCATGTTCCTAACCTCCCTACACTCCAGGTCCTGCACCCTAAAGCTACAGTCTAGATTCCCATGCCCCTGCAGAGTTAGTTTAAACCCCCCCCCCCAAGAGCACTAGCAAACCTCCCCCCAAGGATACTGGTGCCCCTCAGGTTCAGGTGTAGACCATCCTGTTTATAGATGTCCCACCTTCCCCAGAAAGAACCCCAGTTATCCAGATACCGGAATCCCTCCCTCCTGCACCATCCCTGTAGCCACGCATTTAACTGTTCTCTCTCACTATTCCTCGACTCTCTATCAGCGCGCTTTTATAGGAAAAAAAAGCTACCCAGGTAAGCTTGCGCTAACCAGCTTCCGGCTGCCCCTCTGGTCGTTGTCACTTCCCCCTGCTGCTCCCGCTCTTTCTGTGAAGAGAACAAAAAAACACCGCTGCCCGCTGCCGGTAAGAAATTTTAAAACAAACTGTCTCACCTTAGCTGTAGCCTTCCGGGTTCGTTTAAACTCAGCTGCTGCTCGCACTCAAAATGCTCGCACTCCTGTCTGTCTATTTTGTCTACCACCCATGTTTAGAGCCGATTCAGGTTCAGTCCCTCAGGATGCCTTTTCGACATTGGAAGCACAGATTGAAATCCAAAGTATCAACATTCCAGCCTGTTTTCCAGCCTTCCACCACATTGCTATTGGAGTCACAGTGGAAATGAGCAAGAATGTACATTAAGTTGTAAAATGTAATAAGATTTTTAACCCGGTAAGCAAAGAAATTCAATTCTGACAAAAGAATTTCTAACGTTTATGTAGGACACTTTTATGGACTGGTATGGACACAATGGGCCAAATCACCTCTTTCTGTGCTGTAAGTGTTTTTGGAGTCTACCTGCTATTTAACATTCCAAATACTTTTCGGCAGATCTACTACAATTACCAACTTATGAGACTATAGTTTGGAAGCAAGTTTGAAAGCTTACCTGAAAATTCCTCTAAGACAAATTCTATTCATGAGAAAGAAGTTAATTGTGGAAGTGATATAGCTGGATTTTTCAAATTTTCACATGTTAATGGGTGGTGGTAAGTCAGATTCATGGTTCCACTCTTCCACACCCCAAGGTAATTTTTTTTTGTGGGGCCTTTCAGCTGATCTATTATCCAACATTAGCCTTTTTCACTGAAGTGTAGGAGGTTGAGGGGTGACCTTATAGAGGTTTCTGGAATCATAGTGGTTTCGATAAGGGGATGGCAGCTGTCTTTTTCCTAGAGTGGGGAGTTCATGACTGGGGGACATATCTTTAAGGTAAGAGGAGAAATAATTGAAAAAGACGTGAGGGGCAATTAGAGAGTGGTTCACGTATGGAATGAACTTTCAGAGGCGGTATTGGATGCGGGTACAGTAACAATGTTTAAGACACATTTAGATAATTACATGAATAAGAAATGTTTGGAGGCACAGGCTGGTAGGATTAGTTTAGTTTGGGATTATGGTTGGCATGGAGTGTTGGACTAGATTAGATTAGATTACAGTGTGGAAACAGGCCCTTCGGCCCAACAAGTCCACATCGACCCGCCGAAGCGAAACCCACCCATACCCATACATTTACCCCTTACCTAATACTACGGGCAATTTAGTATGGCCAATTCACCTGACCCTGCACATCTTTGGACTGTGGGAGGAAACCGGAGCACCCGGAGGAAACCCACGCAGACACGGGGAGAATGTGCAAACTCCACACAGTCAGTCGCCTGAGGCGGGAATTGAACCCGGGTCTCTGGCGCTGTGAGGCAGCAGTGCTAACCACTGAAGGATCTGTTTTCATGCTCTATGAATCTTGACTATGACTCTATAATAGATAAGCAAAAATCTTTTCCCTCGGATTGGGGAGTTCAAAACTAGAGGGAATAATTTCAAGGTGAGAGGAAAAGAATTTAAAAGGGACCTGATGAGCATGTGTGGAATGAACTGCCAGAGGAAGAGCTGATGCAGGTACAGTGACAAGATTTAAGAAACATTTGGATAGGTACATGAATACGAAATGTTTAGAGGGATATGGGCCAAGCACAGGCAAATGGGATCTTTTTAGTTTGGAAACGTGGTCAGCATGGATGAGTTGGAGAAAAGGTCTGCTTCTGTGCTGTATGACTCTATGACTCTATGATAATAAATCTCATGGCAATGGAGGCAAATTATCTTGCCACAGCCTGGACCTTCCAGCTTCCACGCTTCCAGCACCAGACCTAAATGCTAGCTGCATTCCTCCTCAGATACTACAAGCCAGTAAGCATCCCTTGCACAGGAGGGAGGCGATCAACCCTTATCACCAAAGAGAGGGCCCAGAAGGAAGCAAGCTCACTCCTTGCTTGACCATTAGAGATCTGGAAATGTTGGCAGATGAGATAGTGGAAAGGAGGACAGACACCTTTCCAGTGGACAGCTACAAAAGACCATTCCACCAAATATAGCCGCCTGGACCCAGCACGTGGATCTCTACAGGTCCCATGTGATGATGGATGTGCCTCAAGAAGATCTTTTACAGGCTGCTAAGTAGGCTGGGTCTGTTTTCCCTGGAGCATTAGAGGCTGAGGGTTGACCTTATAGAGTTATGTAAAATCATGAGGGGCATGGATATGATAAATAGACAAGATCTTTTCCCTGGCGTGGGGGGAGTCCAGAAATAGAGAGTATAGGTTTAGGATGAGAGGGGAAAACTATAAAAGGGACCTTAAGGGCAACTTTTCCACACAGAGAGTGGTATGTGTATGGAATGAGTTGCCAGAAGAAGTGGTAGAGGCTGGTACAATTATAGTATTTAAAAAGCATCTGGACGGGGATATGAATAGGAAGGATTTAGAAAGATATAGGCCTAGTGCTAGCAAATGGAACTAGATTAGTTTAGAATATCTGGTCGGAATGGACGAGTTCGACTGAAGGGCCTGTTTCCATGCTGTACATCTCTATGACTCTATGCTAAGTACCAATATCTTCTCTCTACTAAGTCATGCTGAAATAGCCAACACTCACTCTCACTTTGCCACTGCACACGCATCTCACCAAGGCTGGTGGGCTACAGCTCTCAAAATTACATGCATCATAATCATTCAAGGGTCTTGCACACATCATCCTCCCAAACTATCAACTACTAATTCAATAGGGACACCTCATCACTTCTCCTTGCATCTACTTTTATCAAGCTGAATCTTCCCTTTAATAAAATAAAATAGAGCTGCATATGCTGGAGATCTGAAACAGAAACAGAAATTGCTGAGGAAACTCAGCTCATGTAGCAGCACTGTGGAGAGAAAACAGAGTTTATGTTTCGAGTCTAGTGATGCCTCATTAGAACTGTTAGTAGCTAGGAAAAGATGGTATTTATGTTGAAGGTGAATTGGTTTGGGGAAGGGTGAGCAACAGGTGGAGATGGAGCCCAGCGAGAAAAACAAAGAGCGATATGAAAGGAGTAGGTAAACAAAGGAGATTATGGATAGCACTGCAGCACAATAAGCTGAATAAGAGATAATTAGAGCCAAGAGTAAGAAAAAGGGTTAGCTGAGCTAAATATAATGTGGTAATGGCACTAGGAGTATGTGGTAATGGATGACTTTGCTGAAAGCAACATATATCATAACAGGGCTGGGTGACGGGTGGGTTAAGATCATGGAAGGTTGGAATCAGGCTCGAGTGTTGAATATGATGTTGAGTCTTGAAGGCTGCTGGGTCCCCAAGATATTGTTCTTCAAGCTTGCACTGAGGCTGACTAGAAAACTGCAGCAGGCTTGCAATCTGATTTGTTGGCCAAGGAACATGATGGTGTATTGAAGGGTTGGCAAAGGATCATTTTTGCAGACACAAAGTAGGTTTTCTGCAAAGTGGTCACTCAGTCTTCATTTTATCTCCAAATGTAGAGCAGTGAACGTATTAGACTAGATTGAGTAAAATGCAGGTGAACTGCTTCTTCACCTGGAAGATGTGTCTGGGACCTTGGATCGTCAGGAAGATGAAGGTGAGTAGGCAGAAAGTAGGTACACTTTCTGTGATTGCATGAGAAGGTGCTGATGTTGGGAATGATATACCCTGGATGGTAAACTCCCTGCAGAATGCTGACAAGGGAGGGGAGGGGAATATGTGGCTGCAAGTCAAGGTGCCAGAACATCTGGTTGACAATCTTCCAAAACACAACCCTCGGACTGGTTGTAGGTGGTTCTACCTTAATTTCCACAGTTCTCTGGAGCCGATAGCTGCTGTTTAATTTAGTTTGGCCAGTTTTCCATCAGGTCCAGTTGCTCTAGCTGTGGGTCAATTTAGGGTGTCCAATTTAGGATATCCAATTTGGTTTGTGGTCACTCAAGAACAGACGTGTGGCAGTTATATGCTTTTTTTGGTACATAACAGGATGTGAAGATTCTGCATAGTGTGATAATTCATAAATCAGCAAATCGTAGACAATAACAATTAAATGTTAATTTGACAAAATGAATAATATTTTGAAAGCAAACAAATGTATCCATTGAAAATACAATAATCTTTGACCAAATACAGTGATTTGAAAATTTCAACAACGATCATTTCCTGTAAAATTGCTATATATGGAAAAAATATTTATGAAATATAAAACGTTTATACATTGAGATTTTAGCAGATTTTAGCATGGGGAGCTGATTGAGATAGAGTCATAGAGATGTACAGCATTGAAACAGACCTCTTGGTCAACTCATCCATGCAGACCAGATATCCCAAACAAATCTAGTCCCACCTGACAGCACCACGGCCATATCCCTCCAAACCTTTCCTATTCATATACCCATCCAGATGCCTTTTAAATGTTGCAATTGTACTAGCCTCCACCACTTTCTCTGGCAGCTCATTCTATACACGTACTACCCTCTGAGTGAAAAAGTTGCCTCATAGGTCTCTTTTATATCTTTCCCCTCTCACCCTAAACCTATGCCCTCTAGGTCGGGACTCCCCCACCCCAGGGAAAGGTCTTTGATTACTTATCCTATTCATGCCCCCCATGATTTTATAAACCTCAGTAAGGTCACCCCTCAGCCTCCAATGCTCCAGGGAAAACAGCCCTGGCCTATTTAACCTCTTCTTATAGCTCAAATCCTCCAACCCTGTATCCTCCATCCTTGTAAATCTTTTCTGAACCTTTTCAAGTTTCACAACATCCTTCCAATAGGAAGGAGACCAGAATTGCATGCAATATTCCAACAGTGGCCTAACCAATGTCCTGTACAGCTGCAACATGACCTCCCAACTTCTGTACTCAATACTCTGACCAAAAAAGGGAAGCGTACCAAACGCCTTCTTCACTATTCTATCTACCTGCAACTCCACTTTCAAGGAGCTATGAACCTGTACTCCAAGGTCTCTTTGTTCAGCAACACTCCCTAGGACCTTACCATTAAGTGTATAAGCCCTCTTCACTGTCCACTACATCTCCAATTTTGGTGTCATCTGTAAACCTACTGACTGTACCTCTTATGCTCGCATCCAAATCATTTATGTAAATGACAAAATGTAGAAGACCCAGCGCCGATCCTTGTGGTACTCCACTGGTCACAGGCCTCCAGTCTGAAAACAACTCTCCACCACCACCTTCTGTCTTCTATCTTTGAGCCAGTTCTGTATCCAAATGGCAAGTTCTCCCTCTATTGCCTGAGATCTAACTTTGCTCACCAGTGTCCCATGGGGAACCTTGTTGAACGCCTTACTGAAGTCCATATAGATAACATCTACTGCTCTGGCCTCATCCTCTTTGCTACTTCTTCAAAAAACTCAATCAAGTTTGTGAGACATGATTAGCCATGCACAAAGTCATGTTGACTATCCCTAATCAGTCCTTGCCTTTCCAAATACATGTACATCCTGTCCCTCAGGATTCCCTCCAACAACTTGCCCACCACCGAGGTGAGGCTCACTGGTCTATAGTTCCCTGACTTGTCCTTTCCACCTTTCTTAAACAGTGGCACCACATTTGCCAACCTCCAGTCTTCAGGCACCTCACCTGTGACTATCGATGATACAAATATCTCAGCAAGAGGCCCAGCAATTACTTCCCTAGCTTCACACAGAGTTCTCGGGTACACCTGATCAGGTCCTGGGGATTTATCCACCTTTATGCGTTTCAAGACATCCAGCACTTCCTCCTCTGTAATATGGACATTTTTCAAGATGTCTCCATCTATTTCCCTACAGTCTATATCTTCCATGTGCTTTTTCCACATTAAATACTGACACAAAATATTCATTTAGTATCTGCCCCATTTCCTGTGGCTCCACACAAAGGCCACCTTGCTGATCTTTGACTGGCCCTAATCTCTCCCTAGTTCCCCTCTTGTCCTTAATGTATTTGTAAAAACCCTTTGGATTCTCCTTAACTCTATTTGCCAAAGCTATCTCATGTCCCCTTTTTGCCTTCCTGATTTCTCTCTTAAGTATACTCCTACTGCCTTTATACTCTTTTAAGGATTCACTCGATCTAACCTGTCTATTCCTGACATATGCTTCCTTCTCTTTCTTAACCTAACCCTCAATTTCTTTAGTCAGCCAGCATTTCCTAAACCTATCAGCCTTTCCTTTCACCCTAACAGGAATTTACATTCTCTTGACTCTTGTTATCTCATTTCTGAAGGCTTCCCATTTTCCAAACGTCCCTTTACTTATGAACATCTGCATCCAATCAGCTTTTGAAAGTTCTTGCCCAATACCATTAAAAGTGACCTTCCTCTAATTTAGAACTTCAACTTTTAGATCCAGTCTCTCCTTTTCCATGACTATTTTAAAACTAATAGAATTGTGGTCGCTGGGTCCAAAGTGCTCCCCCACTTACACCTCAGTCACCTGCCCTGCCTTATTTCCCAAGAGTTGGTCAAGTTTTGCACCTTCTCTAGTAGGTACATCCACATACTGAATCAGAAAATTTTCTTGCGTACACTTAACAAATTCCTCTCCATCTAAAACCTTAACATTATGGCAGTCCCATTCTATGTTTAAGATATTTAAGATTATGCAGGACATGGAGAGATTGAATGGGAAGCAGCTATTGGTGGGCAATGATTTCAGTCTCAGGACATTACTGTAGGATTTCCTCAGGGCAGTATCCTTGGATGAAGCATATTCAACTATATTATCCATGACCCCTCAGTTGTAGGGTTCATAACTAGAGGGCATCATTTTAAAGTGAAGGACAGGAGATTTAAAGGGGATTTGAGGAACAGGTTTTCCCAGTGGGAGCAATGTACTACCTGGGAGGGTAGTTGAGACTGCAAACGTTACAATGTTTAAAAGCACTTGGACTTGCACTTGAAATGTTATAATATTCAAAATTATGGGCCAGGTGTGAGAATGTGGGATTAGTATTGATAGATGATGTAGACTTGATGGGCTGAAGGGCGCCTTAGAGAATTTTTCATAGAATCCCTATAGTGTGGAAGCAGGCCATTTGACCCATTGAGTCCACATGAACCATAAGAAGGGTATCCCACCCGAAACCCACTTTCCTCTGGTAACCCTGCATTTCCCATGGATAATCCACCTAGTATGCACATCCCTGGACTCTATGAGCAATTCAGCATGGCCAATCCACCGAATCTGCACATCTAGTGGCAGGAAACTGGAGCATTCAGAGGAAATCCACGCAGACATAGAGAGACTGAGAAAACTCCACAGACAATCGCCCAAGAGTGGAATCAAATCCAGGTCCCTGGCACTGTAAGACAGCAGTGCTAACCACCGAGCCATCATGCTTCTCTTCTGTGCTGTGTGACTATAACTGTGGCTCAATTGTTGATGATAGTTCTTACTAATAGATGTAGTATGGCAGCTACAATATTAAATACAAGAATATTGGTAGAACAAGATATTTGATGATTAAGAGCCTTTCAAACACTATTACTGCTCATGTAAAGGGTCCAATAAAAAGATTAAAATGTTCCTGTCATAAAAACTGCATTACAGCCAAGCACAAACTTATATAAATATTCAATGCAGAGTAATCTGAAACCCTGAACACGGTCCAGGTCTTAGGATATGTGGATAGGTCACAGTTCAGCATCTGAGGAGTCATGAATGAAATTGAACATGATGCAATAATCAGCAAACTTCACCAATTCGGACCTTGAGATGGAGGGAAGGTCATGGATAAAACAGTTGAATATGATTGATCCAAGGAAATTGCCCTTAGAAATTCATACAGTAATCTCCTGAGACTGAAATAATTGCCTTCCAACAACATTCGATTCTGAAGGGGTATGATAGGGTATATATTTAGACATGTTTTCCTACTGTCTGGGGAACTGGGAATGAAATGGCATAATTTTAAGATAAGGGGCTGATGCAACTGAGATGAAAAGAACTTTATTCACAAAGGGTTTATGTAGGTAGCATCATTAATTATGTTTAAGATTGAGAAGTTTTGATCTCTCAAGGAAGCAAGGTATATGGGGAGAGGCAGAAAAGTGGAATTAAAGCTGGTGATCAGCTAAGAGCATATTGATTGACAAAGCAGACTTGAAGGCCCAAGGAATATATTACTGCTCCATTTCTTATGTTCATATATTAAGCAAAAGCATCTTTCTTTATGCTAGGTTCCAACTGATTTCCATTGGCTTCATTATAGCTTGTATTCCATGATGTCACATTCAGTCAAATAAGACCATGACGTCAAGGCTTGTCATTCTCATTGTGTCTCTGGAATTCAGCTCTTTTGTCCGTGATTGGACCAAGACTATAATGAGGTCAGGTTTAATGGGACTTCAATTCCCTTGATGGAACAAATTTTCAATTGATCAGTTGTTTGGCATTTGAATAGTGTGCCAGGTTTTCTGTGGGTGATTAGTTCAGTCTGGATGTGGTTACTTGGTGAGAGAGAGACTGAATGGAGGCCTGCTTTAAGCATGGGACCATTCAATTTAGAAGTATTGTAACTAAGGTTCTTGAACACAGATAAATTACTATATCATCTCTGCATAACTCAGAGGCTTAAAACACAACAACTAGCAACAAGGATGATGGTGATTATTTTCAATTTACTAGTTCTTACTCCTTCTTCTCTGGGAGATCCACTTATACCTTGGGGTTGTTAGGTTTTGGATATCAAGACCTAATCCATGATTTTCATGATGGTCTGTCCAGATGAAACAGTAGTCAACAAGAAGGTGAAACTCCTATATTGTTTCAAGTGGATGACCAATGAGTATTCAAGTAGCTCACAGAACACTTGTCCACATTTGTTACGGCAATATATGATCTTAGGAAATACTTAGGGTCAAAGAAAAGTCTAAAGATTGATTGCTATGCATTGTGTCTGGAAGGTTAGGGAAATGATGAGCCCATTAAACAATATGTTGCAGCATTGTGGCAATTAACTTCTGCATGCAAATTTAGCACAAAAACTAATGAACTAATTCATGTCTAATTTAATGAACTATGGTCAGTCCCTTCTTGGACAATAATGATTTAATATTGGGAAAAAAACAGAATGGTGGCAATTCAACTTTAATCAGTGATGTGAAATTTAATGAGTTTCCACAAAATTGCACTCCAGGTTGCAAATACAGTTTGCTTAAACAATTCAAACACAGTTGTAACAGCAAAACAGATCTCAGCGGGCACAGCCAGGTACCCTTACAATGTTGCTCAAATTTGTAGAAGCAATCTTCAAAAATTCACAACGCCATGTAAAGTGAAAGAGAGAAAATATAACTTATGCTTAAAGTAGAATGGTTTCACAAAGAGATGTAAATCAAAGAGGAAGAAATCTTCATCAATTTAACATGTGGTGAAATATTTTTCTCTGAGTGAAATACAGCATGTGCATGTCCTCACAAATGATAAAGCACCAAGTCATTTTCGGGAATACTCAGTTGAGATTGCAGACATCTCTGTCCCTGCTTATTGATGTTAGTGTGAATGTGTCAGTACTGAGTAACAAACTCTACTATTGCTCGTTTTTGCAACCTTCTCGCACTCCTGCAACAGATATTCCTCAAGCTTACAATTTCACATTAATCCAGTTTTGGGACTGATCAAAGTTTCAGCATGCTACAAAACTGTCATCCTAGACAGGTTTATGTCCTACCAAGCCAAAGGTAGAATTGTACAGGGTAAATCATTTCAAGAGGCTTGACTTCAAACTTGAAGGCCCTAACTGAGGCACACATGAACATGGTCAGTGACAGTGAAGACACATGCCACTATCCTTCTTTGATTACTACATTTGGAAAAATTAAGGAGTACGGTCATACTCCTGGCATTAACACATCAACTCCTCTGGCTTTACAACATTTGATATACTTCTCGCATGGATTCTATACCAAAGTGTCATACAAGGTAAACCAACGGGGCAGATGGTATAATTGAGTGATACAACCTTGCACATTAAATCCAGTCATTGCCTGGCACAAAAAATGGTTAATTTGGACCATGTGTTGATGTCTAGTTTGTCAACAAAGCTTTCATTCCAGACAAATATCCAATGTTTGTGATTCAAGAATTAATGAAATCATTTGAATTGAATTGAATTTATTGCCATGTGTACCGAGACACAATGAAAAGCTTTGTCTTGCAAGCAATACAGGCAGATCACAGAGTTAAGTAGTATAGATAAGTAAATAATAGGTAACAGCAGCAAAAACAAAAACACAGGTACAGGCGAATGTTCAGAGTGTGTTCTAACAATAGTAGGGTAGAGACTGTTTCAAAACCAGTTGGTGCGTGTGTTCAGGCTTCTGTACCTTCTCCACGATGGTAGAGATTGTAGAAAAACATTGCCAGGGTGGGATGGATCTTTAAGAATGCTGGCAGCCTTTCCTTGACAGTGGGCCTGGTAAATGGATTCTATAGATGGAAGGTTGGCCTTTGTGACTGTCCAGCTGAGTTCACCATTCTCTGTAACCGTCTCTGATTTTGAATGATGCAGTTGCCATACGAGGTAGTGATAAATCCAGACAGAATGCTCTCGATGGCACACCTATAAAAATTGGCAAGAGTATTCGCCGTCATGCTAAATTTCCTCAGTTGACTGAGGAGGAAGAGACATTGTTGGGCCTTTGTAACCATTGCGTCCACATGAAGAGTCCAAGAAAGCTTGTTGTGGATGACCACTCCCAGGAGCTTGACATTCTCCACTCGTTCCACCTCTGTGTTGTTAATGTGTAGTGGGGCATAAGTAACATCCTGCTGAAAGTCAATAATGAATTCTTTGGTTTTGCTGGCATTGAGAGTTACGTTGTTCTCAACACACCATGTTTCCAGGTCTTCCACCTCCCGTCTGTCAATTCAATTCAATTCAATTCAATATATGAACATGGGTTTAACTTGAGTGCCACATCTACTGATTTCCTGAGCATTCTGAAAGCTGACAGAAAAAGGAAGGAAAGAACACAGCAGCAAATTAGGAGAATCAATCAAACCTGATTTAAGAGAGAGTGCAGTACATACTCAGTATACACAGCTGTTTCTTACCAGCTGGTAGGAATTTCTTCATTCTCAGTACTTTTACATTCTACATTTTGGAGGCTTACTGACTTAAATCAGGGTGGGTAGGACCATGGCTGTCTTAGGTAGGGAGTAAAATAACCATTTCATGACTCTACAGACTTCGTGAAGCTTGACATATAAGAAAACCAATGCCTTACAACTTCTGTTGCTCAAGAAATTGTTTCAATGCCATAGAAGGCCCTATGTTCTCAATTCAAGTTAATCCATTTAACCATTCCAAAGGATTGTTTCTTTAGGCTTGTCAGATATTGAGGAACACTCAACCTATTTGTTGACACATTATCCTGAATGGGACAAAGTAGAACACAATCAGCAGTTATCAGGCTTAGAATTGACTCACAAAACACAATTTGATGCTCAAAAACACATTTACAATACCTAAGATTAATGTTTTAAAGTATAGAGTGACAGCAGTTGAGTAAAGCTTACACATGAAAATATCAAAGTTAGTGTACACTTGCAACTCCAGCTACTATGAAGAGTCAGCAAGGTGCCTTGGTATTACCAGCCTTTATTACAAATTCACACAGAAATCACAAAGCTCCTTTGGAAGCTACTGTGCAAAGATGGAGTATATTGAAGAAGTTATTCAGTGTATAGGTTAGGTATGTCTTGTGGAATGCTGAAAGGCAGAGTTTAGCAAATTTCTGAAAATTATCTCTCACAAACTTGAACTTTTTCTTTTAAACGTTTTGACTTATTTTGACTTGAGTGCATTTTTGCTGAAGGATCAGCTACAGGACTCAACCCCCAAGTGACTAATATGCAACTCCTCAGCTCATCTGTCGCTTTTAACCACTTCTTGTTGAGCCATGACATGATGTGTTAACTTGCACTGTCAGCTTTTAAATCGTTTGAATTCTTGCTGAAAAATTGGCTACACTTGTGAAAGGCAGATGGGCTTCAGGGATTTAGGAGGCAAAACACTCCCTGCAGAATTCCTAGCACTTGATACGCTGTTGCTGTCAAACTACTTGTATAGTTTCTCCAGCTAAATTTCTGATCAATGGTAACTTCCTCCTGCGTGTTTATGATGGTTACACATGGCTACCAAAAGTCATAGAGTATTGGTCAGTTTCTCTCTTGTTTGACATGGACATTACCTGGCATTTTAAGGCATAAATTTTCCTTGCCACTTATTCGTACAAGCTTGAATTTTGTCTAGGCCTTGTTATATTCTTGCAAGGACTGCCTCATTCTCTAAACACAGCAATTATTAATGAGCATCTCCACTTCTGACCACATATTGAAGGGAATGTCATTGAGGAAATACTGAAGATATTGGACTTAGAAGACTAAGTACCACCTGTGAGGCTATTCAATGAGTTCCTGATGAAATATCATTTGCCATTTTTGGGATCTGTTTACCAAATGTACCTTGTGGGCAGAGGGTCTGGGATGCTACCAGATGAGTACTTGGTGAAGAGAGAGGTGACAAGTTCTGGTTCAAGAGTGGGATTGATAAAGGGACACAGAATTACAAGGAGTCTAGGAAGGAACAAAGCTTGGAAAAGAGGAAAAGAGTTAGTAGGGGAATCATAGAGATGATCAAGATGGAGTAGGCTTGGAAGGAAGGAGATTGGGAGGTCATCAGAGAGTAGGGAACATAATGTCTGATTGTTGAAATGGTTAACAAGGTTGGCCATGTCGAGCTTTTGGGTAACAAGATGTAAATTGCTGGACAGTCCTTGCCTTCCTTGTCCACAATATTTCCACAGTCAAGGAAGTTTGGTGATTCAGTGTCAAAGTTAGAAAAGAGATAAAGGGACTAATTTTCATCTTTGAAGCAAGAAATACAAGGTGGACAATTTCCCAATTGTGCCATTTCTTCCTCTCTCCTGGTACAGCCCATCTGGCTCACTATTTAACTTACACAGCATTTTATTATGACATGGAATGTTGACTTTCTGAACTTCGATGAAACGTTTTCCAACTTCTGATGAGGTTTCCTCCAGAGCTCTTGACGGCTAAGAACTGATGTGAATCACGGTGTCTTCAGAAGCCAGCCTGACTCCATTGAAATCACATGGGCCATCCAAGTATGTAAAGGTCTGAATTGTTGCATTGAGACTAACTCACCAAACCCTCACCCTTTATATGTTGAAAATTCCCAGTGTTGGGAATGGGGAATTGGGTGGGGAGGCAAAGAATCACAAAATCAATTCCCTTCTGCCTTTTTAAAAACTGTCTGCCTTTGTTCTGACATGGACAGTGGCATGAAAATGTGGCTCAAAATCAGAGACACAAAGTCTCAATAAAATGTATAAATGAACGTCTTGCCTCCTAACAACAGACTGGTCACTCACCACCATCCCTGTCTGCCCAGTGCCAAGGCAGCCTGGTTTACCTTCACTTAAAGGAGAAGTCATAGAATCCCTACAATGTGGAAAAAGGCCCTTCAGCCCAGCACGTCTGCACTGACCCTCCGAAGAGTAACCCACCCAGACCCATTCGCAAATCCTACATTTTATCCCTGACTAATATACCTAACCTACACATCCCTCAACACTATGGGCAATTTAGCATGACCAATTCACCTAATCTGCACATCCTTGGATTATGGGAGGAAACCAGAGCACTCAGAGGAAACCAACACAGACACAGGGAGAATGCGCAAATTCCACACATACAGTCTTCCAAAGCTGGGATCAAACCCACGTCCCTGGTGCTGTGAAGCAGCAGTGTTAACCACTGAGCCACCATGCCAAGTGGGTGGGTCACATTGAATTAGGTTTGGGTTTGGAGGCTTTTATATTTCCAACTCATTTTGGTAGTTCAAATTACTTCAATCAATTCTGCCAGTGGAACGGACTTAACTAGGATACAGGAACACCTCCTGTGCAGATATTGCATTGCAGCTGATAGAATAAAGATAACTGCTGAGAACAGAAACATATGATGGGCAGATTGCTTCAGATTCATGTGATTTTAAATGGCTTAGTAGTGGCCTTGAGGGAAATTAAACTATTTGATTTATTTTTCTGAGCACAGGTATTATGAAATATGATGTTTTCTGAAGGAAGTATTTATAATAAAATATAACAAAGAGAAGATAGTATTTTCATAGACATTTTCAAAATGGAAAGATTGCCAAATTTCTTGAGGTTAATGTCATTTTTACTAATCAGAAATCATGCATATAGTTGTCTATATAGTCTGGATGGTTTTCAAGCTGAAAGGGATGGGAAAGGGATGGTTATTCACAACAAAGATAATTTGGATCTATAACATGCCAATAATATAATAAAACATCTCAAGATGTGTGACTGAAGGTTATAACATGCGAATTGACACTGAACTTCATAAGGAGACATCCATTAGATAAGGAGACATAATAAACTAGAGGTCCTACTGTGGCATATGGTGGAATTCAGGTTCAAATGATTGATACATCTTGAATGAAAAGTTATTCTGAGTACTGGTAACCATGAAAGTATCAGGTTGTTTTCCAAACCTATCTGGTTCACCAATATCCTTTAAGGAAGGAAATCTGCCATCCTTACTTAGTCTGTACTACACACAACTCAAGATCTATAGCAATGTAAATGACTGAAAATTGCCCTCTGAATGATCTAACAAGGCTCTCAGTCATTATCAAACTGCCAGGACAAGTCAAAAACAAGAAAATTAGATTGAGCAGCTGCCATTGACTGAGGCATCAAAAGATCAAAAAGCAAACACAGTTGACCGTGCAAAGTCTTCCTCCCTAATGTCTGAGTACTTACACCAAAACTGGGAGGGCTGTCCAACAGATTTGTAAGCAGAAACTCATGTTTATCAAATTGCACCTTCTAGTCTATGGAGTACAGGGTTAACTCGAACTTTATTTGGAGATTAGCATGTGTGTAAAGGGCCATATCAAAATGATGTCACGTCGCATGGAATTAAAGGCTGAATTTGTATGGTTCCAAGATATGTCTCCGTTAACATCCTTTGTGTATAGTTATGTTTTTAAAAAAACGTGGTAGTGTTCACTGAAAAGAAAGCTCATGCAAAAGCTGAAAAAAGCATGGGAGAAAGCAACAGCATGGAATGTGGCATGCAGTAAGAAAAACTTAATCATTGAGTAATAAATACCTGTAAATTTGAAAACTTGACAGTGAACTAAACACATAAGAGGGGGAGGCAGCAAAATAGTAAGAAACAGCATTGTAAATACAGATTATATAAAAGCATTACATTAGATTAGATTACATTACAGTGTGGAAACAGGCCTTCGGCCCAACAAGTCCACACCGACCCGTCGAAGTGCAACCCACCCATACCCCTACATTTACCCCTTACCTAACATTGCGGGCAATTTAGCATGGCCAATTCACCTGCGCACTGTGGCACAGTGGTTAGCACTGCTGCCTCACAGCGCGGAGACCCGAGTTCAATTCCCGCCTCAGGCGACTGACTGTGTGGAGTTTGCACATTCTCCCCGTGTCTGCGTGGGTTTCCTCCAGATGCTCCGGTTTCCTCCCACAGTCCAAAGATGTGCAGGTCAGGCGAATTGGCCATGCTAAATTGCCCGCAGTGTTAGGTAAGGGCTAAATGTAGGGGTATGGGTGGGTTGCGCTTCGGCGGGTCGGTGTGGACTTGTTGGGCCGAAGGGCCTGTTTCCACACTGTAATGTAATCTCATCTCTGTCTTTACTAGACCCTCTGGAATGCAGACAGGACCTGATCCAGGCCATGCATTGGGTACAATGGCTCTGATGCTTTAGCAGGTAGCAAATTGTTTCAGGACTCAAGCCAGACAAAGGTCAGGTCAGTGTATTGAATGCAGTCAGTGTATTGAATGCATTCAGTGACAGTCCTGATGCTATTCTCATTAGACAAGGTATACCAGAAGAAACTGCAACATATAATGATGTAATTAAAGCATTTGACTTTTATTTTAAGGTGAAACCTCAATGCAGACAAGGCAAAATTTAATTGGTGTAACCAAGAGCCAGGGTAAAACATTAAGTATTTTACAAACAATTGATACAGCCTCATGGATGATTGTCAAAACAGAGCATAGAAAGAAGGGCTCATTTAAGACCACCTGGTAGTGGGAATACAGTCTGAAGAAGACCTTACATTATCACTCGCAATGCAGTTGGCTTGATAAGCTGAACTTGGCAAACTTCATATCTTTCCCTCTTTTAAAATCTTTAAAAAATATTGGCTGCCCACCTACCCCCACCAACTGGTAATATTAACAATTGAAAACTAGTTACTTATTTACAGATGGTAGACAGGCTGCTACATTCAGCACCTGCCCACCCTCCGTGTTATGAGGGTGAACTTGGAAGTCAGTGACAAGACGGTGGGTTTGCCAGCTAACTAATATTACATGCACCATCCACCCCCTCCATCCCCCCAACACACACACATACACACACACCCATTACTAAAAGGTGGAGCAAGCCTGAGGGACAGAATGATCTGCCTCTCATCCTACGTTCCATGTAATATCCA
The DNA here is from genome assembly GCF_037043375.1 of Chiloscyllium plagiosum. NCBI lineage: Eukaryota > Metazoa > Chordata > Chondrichthyes > Orectolobiformes > Hemiscylliidae > Chiloscyllium > Chiloscyllium plagiosum. The sequence continues at coordinate 71,955,117 of NW_028270140.1, forward strand.
GCCTCAAAACATCATAGTTTCATTCCATGCCTGGGAAGTTGATCTATGTCTTCCACATAATTAATCTCCCCTGTTTCCATGCCTCCCACTTCCAGAATCAGGATAAGAATTTCCTTGATGTTTCTCTTCATTGAAGAATCTAAAACTAGGTGATGTAGTTTTAGACTGAGGTTTGGAAGGATTGCTTTTTTCATTAATTTTGGAATTCTGTTCCCATAAAGAGGAAACTGGATTGTTAAATGTATTCAAAGCTGAGTTGGGTAGGTTTCTGATGTACAAGAGAGTCAAAATCTATTGGGGGAGTAGGCAGGAATGTGAAATTAGGACTGCAATCAAATCAACAATTATCTTAGTTAATGCCTACTTCCCTGTTACTTCTGTTCCTACTTTTTATGATCCAATGATTTTATTTTATGGACTGCAATAGCTCAGGAAAGTGGCTCTCAAGGACACGTAGGTGATGAGGGAGGCGATGGTCTAGTGGCATTATTACTGGACTGCTAATCCAGAGACCCAGATAATGGTGTGGGGACCCAGGTTCAAATCGATGGCAAATGGTGGAATTTGAATTCAATAAAATAAAACTAGAATTAAGAGTCTAATGATGACAATGAAATCATTGCCAATGGTCAGAAAAACCAATCTGGCTCACTAACGTCTTTTAGCAAGGGAAATCAGCCATTCTCACCTGGCCTTGCCTACATGTGACTCCAGACCAACAACAGTATGGTTGACTCTTAACTGTCCTCTGGGCAAATAGGGGTAGGCAATAAATGCTGGACAAGCCAGTGATGCTCTCATCCTATGAATATATTTTTAAAAAGGTATATGCAATAAATTCTGGCATTGTCAATAATCTTCACATTCCAGAATCATTAGATAAATTGTTCTTCTGGGATTCCCCACAACTAAATTGTCATCCATCTCATTCATTCCCTAAATTCTCATACATATTTGGCCTGATGCTAGTGCAAAAATGAATGACCATTTTATTGGGAGTCACACATGACATTAATATTTCTTATTCATTTGTTTTAGGATTCGATCGTGCGTTGTTATGGCTGTGCTGATAACTTACTGGATTTTTTCTCCTTTGTACTGTTCGATAAAATGATACACGATGGAGGTGGGGTTTTCTCACTATGGTTTCCCTTATTAAGATTATAAGTCATGTTATTTAAATTGGGGTTTCAATCTGAACCATAGAAAGACAAATGTGCCTTTTCTTACTTTGATTTATTTTGTTCCTTGGTGAAAGATGACAATAAGAAGTTCAGATAAAAGATAGATAACCCACAGAATCAGTAACAAAAGAAAGGAAAACAATCAAGGAGAATGAAAGAGAGAAGAGAAGGACTGGAAAAACAAATATAATGGAGTTAGATAGAAAAAAATATAATGCATACTGCCACCTATGACCCATACGATGGGTGTGGTTTCCTTTTTTTAACCACAGTTCTACTTCTGGTGTGAGTGAAGACATCACGAGTCTATTTCAAACTGTGGTAAAACTTTTGTTTTGTCCAATATAGAAAGCTTTGAACATAGTCTAGAATTTGTATTGTATAAACAGATCAACAGGCCACAGGAAATGGGGATGACCTTAGTCAATGCAGTACATAATATCCACATAGTAAACATTCAAAAGATAAAACTTAGACTAAAATTATGGCCTCCTATTGGCACATTTGCACACATTATTTGCACTTATCAACTTAACATGAAGGTAACAGCTTCCATTTCATTGTGTTGCAATTTTACCAGTGAATGTTGTACGTCAATCATAGAACAGAAGCTAAGTACACAAATGGCCATTGTTATTGTGTTTCTGTCAATAAAAGCAACTCTAAAGAGAAAATAGTATCATCCGCGGTGCCTTGGAAATCTTTAATTTTCACTTTTCTTTAAAACATAAATGACAGTTCCCAGCCTCATTGTTCTGCTAACATTAACAGTCATTTTATGTAATTGATATTGACAGCAAACTTTTTCTTTAGTTCCTGAGTGCCGGATTAGAAGTCTCAATGTATCAATGGTTGCTTTCCAACTCTCCTGTTTAAGATAACACAACCAACTCATGCCCTTTTTAGCATAAATACAACTCACTCCATTTTTAATACACTAAAGCCCTCCAGGAAACAGCAACAAGACTGTATGTAATGTTGATGCTTCAATATACCTGCTGATCTTACATTAAACGAGAAGCTTTGTTAGTGCTGTACAGCTCTAAATACTCATTCAAAAGGTGCAAGTTAGGATCTTCGGAAGTAATTCATTTTTTATTCGCATTGCCAGAGATTTTGTTTTTGATTAAACTGTAAAGATCATATAACTTTGAGTTCTTTGACCTTTGTTATAATTTTTGTTTCTCTAAAAGTGCTTTTAAACTTTATGTGGCTCTTTTATTTGAGTGCCAAATTAAAGGAGAACATTATGGACCATCATGAAATGAGGGTTCACAGGGAGGAGAAGCAAAGGCAGAGAGTGACTTATAGTAGTCTCACCCTTTCTGAGTCTGGATAGTTGGAGAAAGCATTGAGTGACTTTGAACAAAAGATCATCATTGAGGGTACATATCCAAACATGCCAGGCCCACTTGATTGTTAACTGAAGAACATGAATTGTCAGCCAGGCCTCCATTGCCATGTCTGAGAAATCTCATGCATGTTTCCTTGCATGTTCAGCCATAGCTCAAAGTATCTGAGCACAATTCAATTTCAAATTACTCCCACTATTTCTTGCAGCTGTACTGTCCCTCTCCTTTAAGAGCTGTAGGCTGCTTTGAAGCCATATCAGCTATGATATTATGTCGCTGGCTGATGTATGCAGCAAATGACCAGTGTGCATACTGTTGACTGCACACAGCAGTGATATTAAAGAACACACATCCCAAATATACAATGTTGCCTGGACAATAAACAACCATGGAAAAATGTTAGAAGCTGTTATTAAAAATGCTATATCAGGGCACTTGGATAAGTTTGAGGTAATCAGGCAGAGGAGAAAGAAAGGACTGCAGATGCTGGAGATCAGAGTCGAAAGTGTGGCGCTGGAAAAGCGCAGTAGTCAGGCAGCATCTGAGGAGCAGGAGAATCGATGTTTCGGAGATAAGCCCGTCATCAGGCAGAGCCAACATGTTTGCTTGAAAGGGAAATCATGTTGAACTAATTTATTGACATTCCTTGAAGAAGTATCTTATGCTGTGGGTGAATATATACAGGTTAGGTGGATTGACCATGCTAAATTGCCCATATTATCCAGGGATGTGCATACTAGGTGGAGTGGCCATGGGGAATGCAGGGTTCCAGGGATAGGGTAGGGGGCTGGGTCTGGGTGGGATGCTCTTCAGAGTGTCAATGTGGACTCAATGGGCTGAATGGCCAGCTTCCACGCTGTAGGGATTCTAAGATCCTAAGAAAGGGGAAACAGAGGTGATAGATTTCCAGAAGGGATTTGATAAGGCACCACATCAATGGCTATTATAGATAATAAAAGGTCATGGTGTTGGTAATATATTGGCATGGAAAGAAGACTGGCTGGTTAACAGGAAGCACATGTCAGACTAACCAGATGCTTTTGGGGCTGGTAGGATGCTATAACTGGTGTGCCACATGGGTCAATGCTGGGGCCTCAACAATTTACAATTTATATAAATTATCTGGATGAAGGGACTGGAAGTATGCAAGCGAACTTTGCTGATGACACAAAGATAGGTAGGAAAGTTAGTTTTGAAGAGGACAGAAAGAACCTACAAAGGGATATAAATAAGCTATTGAGTAGGCCATGATCAGGACAATGGAGCAAAATGTGAGAAAGTATGTCAACTTTGGAAGAAAGAATAAAAAAGAACCATATTATCTAAATGGTGAGAGGTTACAGAACTCTGTGATACAGAGAGATATGTGTGTCCTAATGCATGAAACACAGGTTAGTATACAGGTACACCAAGTAATCAGAAAAATGATTAGAATGTTATGTTTTATTGAATGCAAGAGTATGGAGTTTATGCTTCAGTTATACAGGGCATTGATGAGACTGCATCTGGAGTACTGGTCACCATATATACAACAGAACGTTAAAGCACTCAAAGCAATTTAATAAAGGTTTACCGACAAATACTCAGAATGAGCATGATTTGGAGATGCCGGTGTTGGACTGGGGTGTACAAAGTTAAAAATCACACAACATCAGGTTATAGTCCAACAGGTTTAATTGGAAGCACACTAGCTTTCGGAGCGACGCTCCTGATGAAGTAACGTCGCTCCGAAAGCTAGTGTGCTTCCAATTAAACCTGTTGGACTATAACCCTGGTGTTGTGTGATTTTTAACTCAGAATGAGCAGATTGCCTTATGAGGATAGGCCTGTATCCTCTGGAATCTACAGGATCAGAGATGACTTAATTGAAACATCTATCTTGACTTTGTGGATGTGGAATGGATATTTCCTTTGGCGGAGTAATCGAGAATTAGGAAGAAAGCTTAAAAATAAGGGGTCACCCATTTAAAACAAAGATGAGGGAAAAGCAGAGGTTTGTGAGTCTCTGGAATTCCCTTTCTCAAATAATTTTTCACTATTATTGAGGCATGGGAAATAGATTCTTGATCTCCAAGAGGATGAAAGATCATCAAGGATGTGCAGGAATAGAGAGTTGTAGTTGTATTCAGATCAGCTATGATCTTATTAAACCGTGGAGCAGGCATGAAGGGCTGAGTGGCCTGCATTTGTTCCTTGTGTCCATGATCGTATTCACTCACTCAGATCTCAAGTCTATATTCGGTGTTAACTCAACACCATAATCATCCTTGTTTAAAATTCTGCGATAAATAATTGTGAAAAAATGTGTTCCCCTTTATTTACAATGCCATTTAAACATAGAGGAAATATTTTACTTCTGTTAATTGCTTTACCACATGGTAAAAATGGACATTCTTGCATGAATGCCATCATCTTTATGAATTTTATTGTTTATAGTGAGACAACAATTACCTGATTAACATTTTGAAGTGGCTTTCTTAAGCATTACATTGATGACAACTTTGACCCTGTTATCTTTAAAGGTTGAGTGGTAATGAAGGATTCAGGTTCTGGTGCATAAAGTGACAGAAGAGTCATATTCAACATGAAATTTCCTCATCCATTGCAGTGTAAATGCCATGGTGTTCACTCATGGTTATACATTTAAAATTATTGACTTAGTGGATAAAGTTTGCCTAATTATAATTCTATATTCAGAGCATATAGTTAATTGAAGAATTACTTCCAATTCATATGTGCATGCATTATACAATAAAGAATGAGTTGCTCAACTATAAAAAACAAAATAAAAGTCATACAATTCTTCATGGTGTCTCACAACTGAATTATATTGTAAATGTCCCTACTGGAATAGACAACAGGTTCCAGCTTAATATAATAATGGTACATTTCATATTTCTTTTAAGAGATACAGGGCAATGTGTAATTAGACCTGAATAAAGCTTTTTTTTAAATGACATAGGATAAGTAGAATTAAGTTTGCATAAATGAAAAGTCAACTGCTTTTCCACTCCAGACACAAAGTGGAAGTTGGCTGGGGATAAAAGTGGTGGTGAGGGTGTAAATCTAGCAATCTTTTTGTAGGGCTGAACATTAGCTGTGACATGGCAAAGAGGAATAATTGAGAGCCTGCATACACAGTTGGAAACAATTGGTATGCTATTAAGTTAGTTGCTAAAGCAGTAACTCCAAATTATGTAAGACCTAGAAAGTTTTCAAAATCATAGTGGCACAGTACAGTCAGCAAGGTTTGGGAGGCTACTTCCAAGGCAGACCTGCCCTGGATAGAGTCCAAGTAATCAGTACATTCTCTATTTAATATGGATTGGAAAAGGAAGTGTTGGAGCTGTACATGGAAGGTGAGCAAGGAGACAGGGTATACTCATTAGCAAGTTAGGGACAACTTAAAACTCTGATACCACTGGCATATTCAATCAGGGTCCCAAGAGGTATTCCAGAAGAAAGGAATGCAGCTACTAGATATATGTGAACTCCGGAGCACCTGGAAGCTCTCGAATCCGTTTGCAGCAGTTGTGTGAGACACGATGAGGATCACTGGGCAACAACGTCAAACCTTAGGATTGAAGGGCAAAGATGAGGAGCAGATAATGCCCTGGGTTGGGTAAGCAATAAGCTTTCCTACCTGGAGGTGTCCATGAAGCCCTTGCTGTCCAAGCAGATGGTGAACAATCTCTGTGCCTTTCTTAATGACCACAAACAGATTAACTCATTGACAGACTTTTCTGGTAACACTGAAGGTGCCTGGATTCAAGATTTGTGTGGTGCTGGAAAAGCACAGCAGGTCAGGCAGCATCTGAGGAGCAGGAAAATCTATGCTTCAGGCCCACTTCTGCCATGAAGGTGCCTGGAGCCCACACAGACTTCAGCTTATGGTGCTGCTGCTGACCTCCGCAGAATATCTCAGTTGTTTCTCACCACTGACTCCACGCCATCACAGATGCTCTCTTTGCACTTCATTGGCTTCCTTGCAGATGTACTTTGTGTTTGTGAGGCTGCAATGGGTTTTGCATCAATAGTTGCCTTACCCCAGGTCCTGGGTTGACAAACCTGAAATATTTCCTAACACCATTCCATCTGTCTCTCCAAATGGTGTGTGAATGCACAAAGACATTTCTGCACATCTATTCATGCTTTCCTGGTGGCTGCCACAATGCTGGTATACTGAAAAGGTCAAGTTTACCCAGATCTTATTAACAACCACCCAAAAGTACGTGATATATTCTGGGCAATAAGGGATATCAGATTACTCTCGGGTTGCACAACAAACTAATTTTTCTGCATTACTGAATTCTACATTTCTGCATTCTCCAAAATTCTGGTGATTCTCGGAAGAAAACTGTTTGAATATCTGTATGTGTGAAGCATGTGCAGCATGGATTATAGTGGACCAAAACTTCTTCAGAATTCAGCATGTCTTTGATTTTCTGGAAGGTTTCTTCTTACCTAAGTACAAACACAGATATAAATTAGAAGGGGGAGTAGACCATTCAGACCCTACCCTGCCATTCAATAAGATCATGTCTGGCCTGATCGTAAGACCAAATCCACATTTTCACATACCTCTGGTAATCTTTCAACCCCTGGCTTCACAAGAAATGATCTGCTCAAGGACCATGTTTTTACGACATTTTCATGAAAAGTGTTCCAAAGACTCAAAAGGAAAAACTGACTTCACCTCTGTTTGAAATGGGCAACCGTACTGGAAACAAAACCCCTCAGGACCATATGTCTTTCAATCAGGACACACCTTATGTTACGCATCAGAGATACAGAACAAGCCTGTCCAACCTTTCCTCATACAACATTGCACTCATTCTAGTCATTAGTTCAGTATGTATTCTCTGAACAGTCTCCAACACATTTACATCTTCTTTCAATATGGTGACAGATACAGTGAAAACTGCTATTGATGTAGTCTCACCAGTGTTGTCTTTAACTGAAGCATACTCTCCCTATTTTCATATTGAATTCCATGGTGATAAATGATGGCATTCTATTACCTAACCTAATTATTTGCCGTCTCTATTCTAACTGTTTGTAATTCATGCATGAGGACACCAGATATCTCTGCATCTCAGAGCTCTGCAATCTCTCACCACTGCAATAATATGCATCGTTTTATTTCTTCTGTAAAAATGGACAATTATACATTTTCTCACATTATTCTTAATTTGATACATTTTTGCCCACTCACCTAAACTATCTATATCGGTTTGTAGCCTCTTTATGTATTCTTTACAACTTAATTTCCTATCTATCTTGTATTGTTGGCAAATATGGCAGTCATTCCTTCCACCCCTTCATTAAATCATTGATGAAGTCACTCATAGATAAGTTGATATTCCAATACTGATACTATAGCATGTCATTCATTATAACTTTCCAGTTTGCAAAAGACTTAATTACACTTAATCTTTACTTGCTGTTCATCAACTAATCTTCTATCCATGCCAATGTGTTACCTTATCTATCGTGTGATTTTATTTTCTGCAACAATCTTTGATGTGGCACCTTATCAAATACCTTTCAAAATCAAAGTACAGTGCATCCATCAGTTCCCCTTTTATCACAGCATATAATGCCTTCTCAAAGAACACTAAGAGATTGGTCAAATATGATTTGTCTTCAACAGAATTATGTTGATTCTGCCTACTTACCTTGAGCTTATGCAAGTGTCTTGCTATAACTTACAAAGTTGACAAAGTCTGATGACATTCTAGCTAGGTTGGCTTCTACACCCATCATTCTCAGATGCTTTTTCAGACTTCAGGTTCTGTCACTACCTGGAAGTTTGCCAGGATGGGATCCACTTTTAGTTGTAACATTTCTGAAAGAAATTCTGATGACAATTTGTCTTGAATTAGTTCTGAATCTAAATCTCCATAATACAAAATTCTGCCAATGTGTAAAGATCATGAATAAAGCTGTCAATAGGTTCTTGTGACAGCTGTGTTCTTTTATTAAATCTTCCTCTTTCCATTATACAATAATAGGCCCTTCATGTAAAGTAATTTTCAAATATTCTTACAATATTATCAAAGATATTGGTTTCAGATTGGTAGGAGTGTGCAGCAAGTAAGCATCGCTGTAGAGTGGACTTAGAGGAGGGAGAAAAGGATGTGACTGTAAGTGAGGCAGGTTTTGGGATCTAGAATTCAGAGGTGTCTAAGCCAGTGCTTTTATTCCATAGAAATGTGGTTTTTGCCCCAGATTTGGACAAGGACACAGACTGCAGGCAGGTGATGAACTAGTGGTATTACTATTGGGCTATTATTCCAGATACTAGATAGTATTCTAGACACCCAGGATCAAAACCCACTATGGCTGCTCTTTAATATTTTAGTGCCTTTTGGTTATTTTCTGTTGTTCTTTATATTTTGACAAATCACCTGACCTGCTTCTCACCTGTGTGCTTTTCCTTCATTTGACGTTTTCCTGAACTTGTTTAGTAGTATGAATATGCTTATTCTGATTACTCTAAAATATCCCTTAAATAGCTGCCTCTGCTTCTTTATTGACCATGCTCCCAGCTCAAAACTTATCTGAGCTAGCTCAGCTTTCATGTCCATATTGTCGCCCTTATGCAAGATTAAAATATTTGTCTTACATCTACTGTTCTTTTAAATGGATGTAAAACTTAATTGTATTGTATTCACTGCTAACAAAAGATACCCTTCGTACTGAGAGGTAATTAAGTAATCCTGTCACATTACATAATACCAAGTCTAACATAACTTGCTCTCCAGTTGGATGTAGAATGTACTGCTCTATAAAACTGTTTTGAAAATAGTCTATGAACTTTTCATTAAGCTACTGTTGCCAGTCTTGTTGTCACAGTTCATTTGCAGTTTAAAATCAACTATGAGTAGTGTCATCCTTTTCTCACAGTTCCATGAAAATCTGGCCCATGATGTGAAGACAATGCTAGCCTGGTCTGAAGTCAGTGCTATCTCTGGGGTGCAGAGGAGTAGCCAACAATGCCGAAAGAAAGACAATGAACTCTCTTCTGCACCAGGTTGGGCGCTACACTCTTCTTTCAGCTCCTCATACTCACTCGATCCCTGTGAAAGTTGTAAATTTGGATTTAAAGTAATCTTCCTCTTCCATGATGTGAATAATAAAACCAAAAATGTACGTGAGACACTTTTATTTTAAAAAAAAAGGATTTCCAAGGAGAAACAGCTTCTCCAATTATTGCACACACAAATATGGAAATTTTATGAAAAATATACAAATATATAGAGGAGGCCACCGACCACCTTCATCCCCACCCTCACTCACCTACTTTCTCCCCACCCCCACCCCCTTCTCATTTATCTCTCCACCCTGGAGGCTCCCTCCCTCTATTCCTGATGATGGGTTTTTGCCCGAAACATCGATTTTCCTGCTCCTCGGATGCTGCCTGACCTGCTGTGCTTTTCCAGCACCATTCTAATCTAGACTCTGGTTTCCAGCATCTGCAGTCCTTGTTTTTACCTATTCGACCCTCAGGCCTATTCTGCCATACAATATGATCAAGGCACATCATCCAGCTGAATATCCTAGTCCCAACACTTCTCAATATTCCTTAATCTCTTTCGCCACAAGTGTTTGATTTACTTCCTTGAAAATATGTAATGTTTTGGCCTCAACTCACTTCCTGCATCTAACCTGTCTAGGTGAAAGTGAGGACTGCAGATGCTGGAAATTAGAGTTGAGAGTGTGGTGCTGGAAAAGCACAGCAGGGCAGGCAGCATCCAAGGAGCAGAAATTCCTGATGAAGGACCTTTGCCCGAAACATCAATTTTCCTGCTCTTCAGATGCTACCTGACCTGCTGTGCTTTTCCAGCACCACACTTCTGACTCTAACCTGTCTAGTCCTCTTTGAATTTTATGGGTTTCTATGAGATCACTCTTCATTCTAATAAATTGCAGTGAATACAGTCCTAACCAATTCATCTCTGCTCATACCTCCCATTCCCAGGAATCAACTTGGTAAACCTATGCTGCACTCACTGTACAGCAAGAACATGCTCAGTTAAGGAGACCAGAACTGTATATAATATTCCAGGTGTGGCCTCACAAAGACACTGCATAATTGCAGAAAGACATCCTTGTTTCTGAACTTGAATCCTTTCGCTATGAAAACAGCATACAGTTTGCCCTGCTACAAAATCTCACTGCTAAGTAAGTGCAGTTTAATTTGATGCAAAAACATGATTGAAATTGCTTCAGCATGTGACTTTGGCTGAATGAAACTTTTTAAGAGAATAAGTGCTTATTGAATTCCTGAAATAATCCTGAAATATGCTTAACGTATTATAAGCAGGACCTATAAATTTACTCTGCTGGCACTAATAAATGGTTGGGAGCATCCAAAGTTAGTGACTGACATAAGTGTGGACATTTTAGACAATGCAGACATATACTGGTGAAAACAAAGAGAGAAATGTGGTTTTAAAGTTCTAACACAACAATGTTTCACCCATTTAAAAACATTGTAAAGTAATACTTTGGAGAATATTGCAGTGATATAATTCTTGTTGAAAAATACTATTACAACCATCTATCACTTATATTGTAGAGCAATAAGATTCACGGCTCTTATTGACTTATTTATTTTCTCCCAAAACACTACTACTAATAATTCATCTGAAATTACTGAAATTGAGATTGATAGACCCTTTTTTTAGACAGGTTAAATGGATGGAGAATTAAGAAGTAAAAATGGAAGTTAAGGTATGGAATACAGTTCAGGCCTTATATTGTTGAATGATGGAATCAGCTTCAAAAGTTATAGGAGTGCTTCAATTCTTCCATTCTTGTATTTTAAAAAAATGGCATGTAGATCAGCTCTTTGGAATAGACATGTGGATGGTGAATCCAACTTGATTAAAATCAGCATAGTCATTTGAAGTAATCTCATTTGGTTTGACATAAAAACAGTTTTGCCATTGCAATACAACTTACAGTTAGTACCTCATTCCATAATCAGACACTCTCATACTCTAGGTGTACATGACACTTGAGAAACTTTAATAGGTTATTGGTTGAGAAAACGGATTATGATTCAAACATTTTTCTCCCCCTAGATTTGCAGCAACCATGATATTTTACTTTGGAATAGTATGTATTGTTTATAAAGCAACAAAACATTGTGTTAATTGTGAAATTGCAGAGTAGCTTAAAGTAATATCAGCATTTTGCTTAATTTTACTTAAATTATTCCATTTAGTAAAATATGTTTCATTATGAATACTTAATAATAACTTATCAACCGTGGCTGTCAAAAATGAAGTAATATTTCAAAGCAGTTATATTATTCATTGCTTTCTGAATACTGTCTTTAAAAGGAAAACTATTGGAAAGAGGCAAGCTCTCTACATGTATGAACCAATAACAAATATCACACAATATCAAGACAGAAGCTCAATTCTCAATTACAGATACTTTCCAGTTTTCCAAGAGAGTTTAATTCAAACAGTACAATACTTAATAACTGGGCAATATTGAACAAGCATTGCATTTGATGAGAATAGATTGGTTCAGGCAAAACACATTGACTTGTCAATTTGAATGTGCAGCTGTGGAATGCTGTTCAATTATGTCATAAGTGAGCATGGTAATTTTTTTAAAACAACTTTTTTACACCATTTTGGGAAAGGAAGAATCTTCATCTTTAACATTATTTAATAGTCTGTTGCCACATCTTTCCAATAATGCAAATCGATCATTCGGGATCCCTTTTCTACTAGAATTATTGAACTGAGGCAAACGTAGGACTACTCGTAAGAATTAGAATCACAGAATTGTTACATGTCTGCACTTATTCTTCACTTATTTCCTTCTCTCTGCAGAGCTTTATTTTCTCTCTAAGCCTTAATTGAGCCTTGTATCATATACATCAATGTTTAAGTCATGAATATATATCAAGAAAAGCAAGGGTCCCAACATTGGCTCCAGGGAGCTCCACTACAAACCATCCCAAAACAGCCGTTGACAATTATTTGTGGTTTCCTATTCCTCAGCCAACTTTGTATCTTTTTGATGCTTTTTGTTTATTCACTCGTGGGTCTTGGGCATCACTGACTGGTCAGCATTTATTGCCTGTCCCTAGCTGTCCTTGAACTAAGTGGCTTACTAGGCCATATTAGAGGACAGAGTCAAAAAGGGTGGTGGTGCTGCAAAAGCACAGCAGATCATGTAGAGTCTGAGGAGCAGGACAGATACGTTTTGGGCATAAGCCCTTCATCAGAATTGTGGAGAGGGAAGGGAGCTGAGAGATAAATGGGAAGATGGGGGTGGGGCTGGGGGGAAGGCAGCTGGGAAGGCGATAGGTGGATGCAGGGTGGGGGTGATGGTGATAGATCAGGGGGGAGGTTGGAGCAGATAGGTGGGAAGGATGATGGACAGGCAAGACAAGTCAAGAGGGTGGTGCTGAGTTGGAGGGTTGGATCTCGGATGAGCTGTGTGGGTAGCAGGAGTGCTTTGTCAGGGTGGAAGATTTGGAAACTGGTGAAGTCGATGTTGACGCTGTGTAGTTGAAGGATCCCAAGGCCAAAGATGACACAGTCTTCCTCCAATCGCTGGTTGGCTTGAATTTGGTGGTGGAGGAGGCCCAAGACTTGCATGTCGTTGGTGGAATGGGAGGGGGAGTTGAAGTGGTCAGCCACAGGGAACATCTCTGGGACACACACACCAAACAACCCTACTGCCCTGTGTCCAACCATTTCAATTCCCCCTCCCACTCCCTAAGGACGTGAATGTCCTGGGCCTCCTCCACCACCAAGTCCAACCCACCCATCAACTGGAGGAAGAACGTCTCATCTTCTGCCTTGGGACCCTTCAACCACATGGCATCAACACTGACTTAACTAGTTTCCAAATCTCCCCTCCCACCTCATCCCAGATCCAACTTTCCAACTCAGCACCACACTTTTGACCTGTCCTACCTGTACATCATCCTTCCCACCTATCCGTTCCACCCTTCCCACCGACCTATCACCATCACCCCCCACTTGCCTCTACCTATCACCTTCCTAGCTACCTTCTCCCCACCTCCAGCCCCATCCCCCCAATTCGGCTCTCAGCCCCGTTCCCCCTCCACATTCCTGATGAAGGATTTATGCCTGAAATGCACCTCCCCTGCTGCTCGGATATTGCATGACCTGCTGTGCTTTTCCAGTGCCACACTTTTCGAGTCTGATTCTCCAGCATCTGCAGTCCTTGCTTTCTCCATTTCGGAGGACAGCTGAGAATCAACCACATTGCTGTGGGCCTGGAATCATGTGTGGTGAGACCAGGTAAGGATGGCAGATTTCCATCCCTGAAGGACATTCGTGAGTCAGATGGGTTTTTCTAACATTCAACGATGGTTTCATGGTCATTAGTAGATTTTTAATTCCAGACTCTTAATTTCAGTGCTTACCCTTTTATTCTATGAGCCATTACTTTTCTTGCAAATGTGTTGTACATTACTGTATTGGACAATGGAAGACCATATATACCAAAGGCATCACCTTCATTTACCTTCACTGTTAACTCTCAAAAAACTCCAATAAGTTAGTGAATACAGATTTCCCTTAAGAAATCAGTCTGTGCAAATAATAATTAAAGGATATTTATGACATTGCTTTGCCTGCACTCAATGCAGAGGCATCACGTTATTTATTTTTGATGGGTTCACACCTCAACTGAAGTAGCAGATATAGCACATGAATATCCATAGTGTCATTTCAAAGATTTTACATCGAGCTGTTCTATCTCAAACTTTCGTGCATTAAAATGTTTAACACAGCTATGGTCAATTTTTCCAGCAGGAACCACTGAAGTACTCCAGTGACTCTGACTATGTGAGACAGCTGAACACTTCCTCCAATATAATCCTCAACACTGGTACCTCACAGAGCTGCATACTCATCCCCTTACTTTACTCCTTATACACTCACAAAAGTGTGGCCAAATTCATCCCTAATTCCATCTACAAATTTGCTGATAACACCTCCATAGTGGGTCGGTTCTCAAACAACAACAGAATATAGCAAAGTGGTAGACAGCTTAGTGGCATGATGTAAAGACAAAATTTTCTTCCTCAATATCAGCAAATGAAGGAGCTGGTCTTCGACTTCGGAAATGGAGAGAAGGACATGCCTCTGTCTGTATCCATGGAGATGGTCGAGAGCTTCATGTTCATAGGTGTAAATATCAATGACCATCTATCCTGGTCCATCCACACTCAAGAAAGCACACCAAAACCTCTACTTCCTCAGAAGGCTAAGGAAATTCAGCATGTCTACGATGCTTTACCAATTTTTATAGATACATCATAGAAAGCATCCAATCTGGATGCATCACAGCTTGGTTTGGCAACTTCTCTGCCCAAGACCGCAGAGAGTTATGAATGCAGCCCAGTCCATTATGGAAACCAGCCTTCCCTCCATTGACTCCATCTGTACTTCCTGCTGCCTTGGGAAACAGCCAACATAACCAAAGACACTTCCCACTTCGGGTATACTCTCTTTCAACCCCTTCTATTAGGCAGAAAATATAAAAGTTTGAAAATACATTCCAACAAATTCAAGAACAGCGTCTTCCACATTGTTACCAGACTTATGTTTTGACCTCTTTCATATACTAGAGTTGATCTTTCTCTGAACCTTCTCTGTAGCTGTAACGCTATACGCTGCATTCTGTTCTATCACTCTGATGTATTTATGTAATGTATGTCTGATTAGGAGGCAAACAATACTTTTTACTGTATCTCAGTACATGTGACAATAATATGTCAAATCAAATCAAAATTAAGTCAGTCAGCCTAAAAGAGTGCAATCTTAATGAACAAAATGTAATTTATTTTGCAATTACTTGCAAACAATGCTGTGGTATTCATATATTGGATTGTTTGGACATTGTCCCATTTGTAGTGGACTATTATGATGACAATGATGCAAAGTTCTTTATGTAGTACAGTTTTCCCTAACAAATAAAGGCTCAACAACCATAAAACCATAAGAAATATGAGCAGGAGAAGGCCATGTTATGCTGTGAGACTGGTTCAACTGGAACATAACTGATCTTTCACATTTTCTTAATTGCTTTAGCCATGTCCCTATATGGCTGGCTTTAGTTTCCAAACATCCACCCATCTTAGTCTTCAATATAAAATTCACAATGGAGTTCCTGAGAGTTTAGAATTCCAAAGATTCATAATCCTGTGAGTGAAGACATTATTCCGTTGACATTGCAAATCAGCTAAACCCTTAATCTGACATTGCAACCCTGTGTTCTAGACCTTCCAACCAATGAAACATCCCCTCAGTACCTATCTTGTCAAATCTTAATGAGATCAAAGTCCACAAACCTCCAGGTCACTTCAAAATAGTAGTCCTTAAATAAACCACATCTACATTTGAATTTATAAAACTTGTATTATAATCAGTCAGGAACAAATTTTGCTAATACTCCTTTAATTGGCAGGAGAGCATCAACAGCACATTTCATCCAGTCTTGCTTTAATGTGTAGGTTGTAATCATTTCTCTTCGACCATCTGAAATAAGTATGCAGTTTAATATTAATGATGCTAAATACTCATGCAATTACAATTTTTCACATGAATGTTAAGGTTAAAAAGATATGAATATGAGGTGTTGAATTTAATTCATTTTCCCTCTTTTATTTAGTTTTGGCACAATAATAACAGATGAAAATGAAGAGCTTATACCAATCAATCCACCCACAATCTGCCTCACAATGTGCTCTTATGTTTCCTACACAGTATACAGGCCTATGGTGCTACAGAACAAGGAGAGATTTGTATTTATATTCCTACTAATGATTGATCTGGGATTATAACAGCCAAGCAGTGCACCCTCTGGGGCCAAACCCCTCCTCTTTTGACATTTGACCTTATTAACAGACTCCGAAGATTCAGTCTGGAAAATGGATAATTGCTTTGAGAATGACCAGAGAAAATAAGGCACTCAATGCTTCGATACTAATTATCTGACTGAGGACTAACATGAACTAACTGCACTCATTTCCAGTAGATTAAAGGAGCTACAGAACATAGCAATGAGATTGAGAATTTTAATCAATTATAAACTGAGTCTGGCAAGTGGAGGTGAAACTGCAGACTCCAGCTTTAGCTCATCTGTATGTAAACCACAGAATTCTATCTGAGCCTCTCCTGATTATTACTTGCAGGGGAATGTAACTGTAGAACAAATGCAGAATACTGTGGCTGCCAGACATCTTAAATAAAAACAGCAAGTGCTGGAGAAATTCAACAGCTCCAGCAGCATCAGCAGAGGGAGAAACAGAAGTAACATTTCGAGTCCATTATGGCTCTACTTTGGACTAGGAAAATGAACTCTGGATGTAGTCATGTAAAGATTTTGACAGCAAATTTTATTTGGGCAGATTACCTGAGGGTGTTCATAACTCAGATAATGATTCCCAAGAAAAAAATGTCCTTCAAGGAAGAAACAAAAGGAGTAAAAATTATAAGTTAAATGTTAGTCAACATTAGATGGAGCATTCTTCATAACAATGCTATCAAACAATTAAAGTCAACTTGAAAACCAATCAATATTTTCTTCTTACATGAAAAATGTTACCTCTTACATTGGAATTCTTGCAAATTGTCCTGTAAGATGAAAAGCTTTGACCAAAAAGTGTGTTACATTTTGTACTACTTAACCATTAAACCCTAATAAAGCAAAACATTATGTTAATGATATGTTACTAAACAGCAATACAATAGAACCACATGCACAATGAAGTCTGTGCTCTCAGCTATAAGTGAGATCTTTGTCTGACATCATCTACTGGATGAATGGAAGCTTCTGCCAAGTAAATGTTAGGAAGATTAAGGCCATTGCCTTCTGTCTCTGTTGAAATCAATTCCCTAGCAATTAATTTACTCCCCACCTGCCAACTGTTTGAAATCAGACCAGACTGTTCGCAAATTCAGTCTTGTGTTTTATTCTAAGTTGAGATTCTGACCCCATATCTGTGTCATCAACAAGAATACTTAACACCAAAAGTCAAAGGTTCTGAATCAGTTATATTAAGTATTGCTGAGAAACGACACACTTCGTCACAATTTTACCTGTTGCACTCATCAGGACAATTCTCACAAACACAAATAAAGGGAAATCAACATTTATACAGTATGACAGGAGAGCGCTAATTGGGAGAATTTGATATGGCCAAGCATTGTTTTCGAGAATGTGGCAGTTAATGATTAATGGTTCATTTCCTAGTTTTGTTTAGATTTTGAACCAGGCAGATGAACTTTTCAAGACTGATGATTAGAGATTGCTCATTAATGATGACATTCTGTTTATAACTTCCTATGTGTATCAACTTACAAAGCTTTCACTCAAGACCACTGATGATAGAAAACGTTAAAATAATGTCTGTTTTCACAACAATTTTAATCTAAACCAAATATTGTATGTGAGCCTAATGTTTCATTATACTATAGTATCATTTCTTGGTGTGCTTAGCTTACTCTAAACAACCTAGTTGTAAATAATTGTACCTAAGAATTTGAAATATAAATGAAAAAGGACTTTCAGTCTTCCAAGTCATAACTCAATATTTTTTCAATAAAATTATTGAGTTCTCGGGTTACCTGTGATGGATTCTACACATTGCCTCATTTTTTCCCATTTGCAATTTGTGTCATGGTTTTATCTCACTGGCCCTTTGTTGAACTGCCTTCTCTTCCACACTGGACACTGAGACGCTTAAGGTGATATCAGGACTAATAGCCAAAAGCTTGCTTAAGTAAGTAGGCTTCAAGGAACCTCTTAAAGGAGGGAGAGATAGACAATGTGATAGAAGTTTAGAGAGGCAGGCTGAGTTTAGAGCTTAAAGAACAAAAAGAATAAAGAATAAAAACAGGAACCAGCCCTTCAGCCACCAGAATTGTGCTGATGTATGATACCTATCTAAGCTAAACAATTAATACCTCTACACTGTCTGTATTCCTCTATTCACTGCCTATTCATATATCTGACAAGATGCTTCTTAAAAGTTGCTATTGTATCCTCCTCCACCACCTCAACTGGCAGTGCATTCCAGGCACTTATCACAGTTTGTGTAAAAAAACTGCCTCTTACATCTCCTTGAGACATATCTCCTTTTACCTTCACCTATGTCCCCTAGTAATTGACATTTTTCCCTGGGAAAAAGACTCTGACTATCCATTCTATCAATGTGTCTCATTAAATTGCAAATTTCTATCAGAACACCCCTCATCCTTCAACATTCAAGTGAAACAGACTTAATTTGTCCAATCTCTCCTCATAGCTAATACAATTCAAACCAGGCAATCATGGCAAACCATTTCTATACCCTCTCCAAAGCCTCCACATCTTCCTGGTAGTGTAGTGACAAGATCCATACACATCATTCCAAATGTGGCCTCACTAAAGTTCTATACACCTGCAACATGATTTTCCAATTTTTAAACTCTATGCCCTGACCGGAGAAGACAAATGCCTTCATGACTACTTTATCCACGTGTGCTACTACTTTCAAGGAACTGTGGACCTATATTTCTCTATATGTTGGTAATATTAAGGGTTCTGTCATTTACTGTCTGTAAAGAATTGTGAAATCACTGCCATCAATGATGGAGTAAATGTGGTAAATGAGCAAGAGTCCAAAATTAGGAGAATACAGAAATCTTAGAGTATTTGCCGAGAGGTGCGAGGGAGGAGCAAAGGACTTCTGGGAAGGTGAGTCTAATGGTTTAAAAGACTTACTTTAGGCGTCAGGACCTCCATTTGCCAAGAGGTGCAAGGGAGGAGCGAAGGACTTCTGGGAAGGTTTTTAAGTGGGCGAGATCTAAACCCGAGACCCTACACCGTAGGGCGTCCCTCGCACCCACCTCCTCTAACCTTACTAAGCATCTGTAAACTAGGTAAGTTTTCAGGTTTCTCTTTTTTTTCTTCTCTTCCTTTGTTTAGTTCTGTGCGGGCTTACAGAGTAGCAGGATATGGATGTTAGGGCAGTTGCATGTTCCTCCTGCAGACTGTGGCAGGTGAGAGACACTTCACATGTCTCTGCCGACTACATCTGCGGGAAATGCACCCAACTCCAGCTCCTCGAAAACCAAGTTAAGGAATTGGAGCTGGAGCTGGATGAACTACGGATCATCCGAGAGGCTAAGGGGGAAAGTGAGAGGATGTACGGGGAGGTGGTCATGCCCCGGACACAGGATAAGGACAGCTGGGTAACTGTCAAGGGGAGGAAAGGGAACCCCAGTGGCCATTCCCCTCAGCAATAAGTATACCATTTTGGACACTACTGGTGTGAACGGCCTACCAGGGGAAAGCCATAGTTGTCAGGTCACTGGCACTGAGCCTGGCACTGTGGCTCAGAAGGGAAGGGGGGAAAATAGAAAAGCGCTAGTGGTAGGGGACTCAATAGTTGGATGGATTGACAGGAGTTTTTGTGTCAGGAACGGGACTCCCGGAAGGTATGTTGCCTCACTGGTGCCAGGGTCTGGGATGTCGCCGATCGGGTTTACAAGATTCTGAAGGGGGAGGTTGAGCAGCCAGAAATTGTGGTAAATATTGGCACCAATGATATAGCCAGGAAAGGGATTGAGGATCTGAAAAGTGGCTACAGAGAGTTAGGTTGGAAGCTGAAGAGCAGGACGAACAGTGTAGTGATCTCAGGTTTGATACCGGTGCCATGAGATAGTGAGATGAGTAACAGTCAGCGAATGCAGCTTAACACGTGGCTGTGAGGCTGGTGCAGGAGGGAGGGCTTCAGATATCTAGACCATTGGGATACCTTCTGGGGAAGGTGGGACCTGTATATGAAGGACAGGTTGCACCTGAACTGGAGGGGCACAAATGTCCTGGGTGGGAGATTTGCTTGTGTGATTCGGGAGGGTTTAAACTAGTTTGGCAGGGGTGTGGGAATAAGAACCACATGTCTGAGAGGGGGTCAGTTGCAGACGGAACAGTGACAGAATATATTGAATCTATCAGGGAGGTTTCTCACGCGAAGAAACAAAGGGATCGGTTAAAGTATGTCTGCTTTAATGCCAGGAGTGTCCAAAATAAGAGTGACGAACTTAGAGCATGGATCAGTACTTGGGGCTATGATATTGTGGCCATAACGGAGACGTGAGTTTCACAGGGGTAGGAATGGTTGCTTAATATCCAGGGTTTAGAACGTTTAAAAAGAACAGGGAGGGTGGAAAAAGAGGAGGGGATGTAGCATTGCTAATCAGAGAGTGCATCACAGCTACAGAAACGAAGATTTGTCTACTGAGTCAGTATGGGTGGAAGTTAGGAACAGCAAGGGAACAGCCACCACATTGGGAGTTTTCTACAGACCACCTAATAGCAGTAGAGAGATCGAAGAACTCATAGGCGGGCAGATTCTTGAAAAATGCAGAAGTAGCAGGTTTGTTGTTATGAGTGATTTCAACTTTCCCAATATCGACTGGAACCTCCTAAGTGCAGATGGTTTGGATAGAGCCGTTTTTGTCAGGTGTGTTCAGGAGGGTTTCCTTACTCAGTATGTAGACAGACCGACGAGGGGAGAGGCCATTTCGGATTTGGTTCTCGGCAACGAGCCAGGACAGGTGTCAGATCTCGCGGTGGGAGAGCAGTTTGGTGAAAGTGATCACAACTGCCTCACATTTAGCATAGCCTTGGAGAGTGAAAGGAGCAGTTACCGAGGGAAGATATTTAATTGGGGAAAAGGAAGTTATGATGCTATCAGACAGGAGTTGGGAAGTACAGACTGGGAGCAATTGTTCCTCAGAAAGGGCACAGCAGACCAGTGGAGACTATGTAAGGAGCAGTTGTTGCGAGTGATGCACAAATTTGTTCCTCTGAGACAGGTAAGAAGGGTTAAGGTTAAGGAATCTTGGATGACAAGAACAGAGGAACTTCTTGTCAAAAGGAAGAAGGCAGCTTACATAAGGTGGAGGAAGCAAGGATTTAACACAGCTTTAGAGGATTACAGGCTTGCTAGAAAGGAGACCAGAAATGGATTGAGGAGAGCCAGAAGGGGACACGAAAAAGGCTTGGCAAGATGGATTAGGGAGAAAGGCAGTCAGCATGGCTTTGAGAGAGGCAGGTCATGCCTCACAAATCTTACTGAGTTCTTTGAGGAGGTGTCAAGACAAATCAACGATGGTCAAGCAGTGGATGTGATGTATATGGACTTCAGCAAGGCATCTGATAGGGTTCCCCATGGTAGGCTCATTCATAAAGTCAGAAGGTATGGGATACAGGGAGATTTGGTTATCTGGATTCAGAATTGGCTGGCTGACAGAAGGCAGAGAGTGGTTGTAGATGGAATGTATTCTGCCTAAAGGACAGTGTTGAGTGGGGTCCCACAGGGCTCTTTTTTTTGGCCTCTGCTCTTTGTAGATTTTATAAATTACTTGGATGAGGAGGTTGAGGGGTGGGTTAGTAAATTTGCAGATGACACAAAGGTTGGAGGTGTCGTTGATAGTATAGAGGGTTACTGCAGGCTGCAGTGCGACATAGACAGGATGCAGAGCTGGGCTGAGAAATGGCAGATGGAGTTCAACCTGGATAAATGCAAAGTGATGCATTTTGGAAGGTCGAATCTGAAATGCTGAATATACGATTAAAGACAGGATTCTTGGCAGTGTGGAGGAACAGAGGGATCTGGGTGTGCAAGTACATAGATCCCTCAAAGTTG